>NC_137836.1:27085000-29712500 GCF_948465745.1 Chenopodium album
TGTTTTGGGTTTTGATTTTAGTATAAAGATTATATTTTTAGTATCAAATTATATTTTAATGGTATAAACATTATAAATTTCAGATTATATTTATGTTATAAATTTCATATTTTATGAATTATAAACCTAGGGTTTCAATTTATTGAAAATCATGCATGATTTTAGGGTTTTTATGAACAATTGATTTAGGGCTTTTATAGTAATGATGTTTTGAAATTTTGGTGATTATAACTACCGATTAGTTTAACTTAATTCCAGATTATTTTGAACACGTAGATTCGTGTTTTAATTTTTAGATTTTCGTTCGTTAATATTAATCCCGTTTCAATCCCGATCAGATTCTGAACTCATCCGATTTTGATGAAAAAGAAGTGTTTTCCATGTGGAAACGACGTTTTAAAAAAGACTCACTACCTTTTGTAGTGAGCACCACCCTCTCGTAACCAAATTCAGCCTCTAAATATGATTTTCGGGAAGTTTTTAATTTTAACGAAATTTTTTTTATACTTAAAATATTATCCTTGAGTTTGATTAATAAAATTAATTATGTTTAAAGTTAATTAAGCATAAATATATGTTTTTATTGAAGTTTTAAGTGTTGGAAATAGTTTTTAAGTACTACTTTTGATGTTTTATAAAGAGGGTTTAATCATCCATTAAAAAGGGAGATTTTTAGGAGTTTTTATATAATTTTCAGATTTTTATTAGACTTTGAACTTGCTGTAATTTCATGTATAAGAGTGTATTTTAAGGTTTTTATGAAGAAAAATTTAAAGAACTATATATAAGCCTTTAATTTTAACTAAAGGGAAGGTTTTAAAGTGTTGTTTGATTTGGATTTTGAAGGTTTTAAAGTAAGTTAGTATGGCTGTAAATTTGATTGATTGGGTATTGATTGAGATGTTATTATTTGGCTTAGGAGAGGAGTTTATTGAAGGTGATTACTAGTTAGTAAAGTGGCATACCAATTCGTTTGCTCAAGGTACGTACAAGTTACGAAACCTTACTTTTAGGTGCATGTTTAAGGACGACGGATCGAGAACTTAGTATCATGTATAGGGATGAATGAGTTAAATTGTTTGGTTATACATTGTGAATTTCGTATGACGTGCACTATTTTATATTGCAAGTATTATTTGTGCTCTAATTATGCAAGGTGCGCTTAGAGGCAAAGGTATATGATTGGTGTAATGATTAATTTATTACTCATTCATGATTATGCAAGCAGGATGAGTAAAGGAAGAATTTAAGTCTTCTAAGACGAGGTTAAGGTTTTGGGGTGCCTTATGCACTCAAGGTGTTTATACACCGAGGTAGTAAAGGAATAAATAATAAATGTTGCTTGCCACTAATAAATCAAGAATTGAAAAGTTGTTTTACTTGATTGAATTGATATTGGATTGATTGTATTGTTATGCATATGAGTCATCACCAAGTGTAAACCTGTAAATCACGTAAAGTGCAAGATGGATGAGCAATAAAACTCTGGATTGGTGCACTTCTGGAGTAATGACAATCAGGGGTTGGGGTACATGGGGTATTAGCCGTGTACTTTTCTCGAGGCCGTCTGATCTACGAGTCTCTTATTTCAAATATTTTTCAAAACTAGGAGTTAGGTGAGATCTCATACTAACTACGGTCACGGAGTCGCGCCCGTGGTCTATGGATGTTTATTGATGTTTCCGAAAGGAGGCATGGGGTTTTTCTTTTATTGATGTTCCAAATGAAGCATGGGTTGGACAACCTTGTCTATTGCGTAATCCAATGAATAAAAATAATGATTTACCTATTATTAATTAATGGAGTCTTAGTAATATAAATAGTTGAGTCGTGTGTTGAGTCTATAATTTAATGATGCATGATGATTGATTATTAGTAGCATGTTATGGATTTCTTAATTTATTTTGCAGCTTGTATGTACTCAGCGTTGCTGATTGCGTGCTTTGTGTGTCTTTCTTTGGTCATGGCCTTCGCCTTTCAATGACCCTGTGACGATCCAATTTTTACACTTGTAATATTGGGGAGCAGAATTACCACAGGTTCTTACACATGCAGCATTCATCAGGGTTGTGGGATCTTGAGTAGAGAGTTGGTTGTTTGCATTTTATTTCTTTTGCAAGTTTGAATTTATTTTAATTCGATTTTATTCGACACTATTTCTTTTGGGTTTTAATTTATTTGAACACTGAATTTAATCACTTACTACTTTTATTGGGTTTTGAATAAGGGTCTTAATGGTTCCAAGTTGTATGACTTAATTTGGTTTCATTCGTTGGTTTTGAAACTTATTTATAACCGATTTAGTTTTTCCGCTGCTATTTTCTGATAAAGCTTTAACGTTTGAACACGTGGCGGTAGCACGCCAGTAATTCTCTTGAATATTGTTCAGGGTCCTCACAGGTTTAAAGAGAGAATTATTGGGGTGTTACAAAGTGGTATCAGAGCCTCTAATTTAATCTGGGAGCTTAGGTTCGATTTAATTACCACTAAAGTTACTTTAAAGTTTTTGGGCGCCTAACGTTTTAAATCTTATGATTCTGGATTTTATGACATGATTTAAGGTTAAACTTTAATTTCAAAAATTATTTTATTTTAATTAAAATAATTCGGCAGTTTAAATAAAATATATGTATTTTTATAAATTACTATGTTATTAATTATTTTTGAAATTAGTTGAATCTGCGTACTTATTTTATTCTTTGAACCTTAGTATTATTTATTTTATTTTATGTGTGAAATTTGGGTAGTCTTAAGAAGGGCATATAGGACAGATGATTTTTTTCTATGTGCATTATAATTTAATTCTTGGTGCCATTTATTTTGAATGTAGTTTTTATGCAAGTTATATTTAATTGTATATGTTTTATATAATCATGCAAATTTGGGTGTTGTGATCACCTAGAATCATGTGTAAGGATTAAAGAATACAATATAGATTAATTTGTGATGATTTGTGCAATGTAATGTGTATGTATGGATGATCATTATATGAAGCATGTAATTATGTGACTATTTGGTTATGCTTATTTAATGATGTTATTTATTATTTATTTGGTGCTTTAGGTTATTGGTAAGATCTATATTTCTATTATTTAATATCTCCTTCAATTTTTGCAACCAATGAGTGTTTATTTAAGAAACCTTATGATCAAATTAGGAATGTACTTGGAGAATTGATGATATATATATATATTTGGTGATGATAAACTACGCGAGAGGAGTGTATGAATTTTGCTTTGGTCAAGCCGCATACTTTAAGGAGAGTGGAGACCTTGCTTTTCTGTAGAACTAGGTAGTGAAAGATGAGTTTTTGTTGTTTTGAATTGCCATGAGAATTTGAGGAGCATAACTTTGGTGGAAAGAGAATAGGGATACGATTCGTGAGACAATTGACTTTCGTTGGGAGAATTTGAAAACCAAGTTGGAGAGAAGAAAATTTTGAGGAGCCCATGGATTCATAAACATGGAAATATAAATCAGGCCTTTTGGGTTAATTAATGTATTAACAATCATTATGGATTTAATGAATCGAGTATTTCCATGAGTACAGTTGTTCGATAAATATATGGCTTTATTAATGATATCTTGCTATACTTGAAGAGTAAGGAGAATTATAATAGACATTTGAGGATTCTGTGACATTTTAGGGACGACTTGTAATATGCTCAGTTTTCAAGTGTGAATTTTTATTAATGAGAGTAAGTTTCATTTTGGGACAAAAAAATTCAAGTGGTGAGTAAGTGGTCTACACCTAACAATGTGACCGATATAAGGAGTTTATTGGGATTAGATGTTTAAAGAGGGTTGTGAAGGACTTTTGAGGATTGTTGTATATACCTTGATGAAAGAGAATTAGTTTGAATGGGATGAGAAGTGTAAACAAGCCTTTTAACTCTTAAAGAACATTTAATCGTTGCACTTGTTTTAGTCTTGCCTAATGGGAGTGGGGGACTTGAAGTTTTTACTTAATGGATGTGTGTTGCAACAAAATGGAAAAAATGATAATGCTTCTTGCCAAGACAAATCTTATGAGACCAATTACCCTACCATGATCTTGAGATTGCGTATATATTGTTTACATTGGAGATTCATTCGAAATACAGTGTCGCCTGTAAGATTTTTACAGATCTTAATAGCCTTCGGTTGTTAGCTAAGAGAGCTAAAGGGATTATTGAGTGCCTATGAATTGAAATATTCAAATTTGAGGAAATTATAGAATAACAAGTTACGGATAAATTATTGCAGAAAGAAGAAATGAAAAATAAATGCCTAATGATGTTATTGAGGTGAGTTACGGGGGCGTAACTCTTTTCTTTAAGAGGGGTAGAATACGATGTAATTTCGCGCTTTTTACCTTAATTATGCTATTTATTGCTTGAGTTTGCATTATTTTGCTTATTAATATGCACTATTGTTGTATTTACATGCAATTAAAGTATGTAAACTTTGGCCAAGTACGAGTCTATTAAGCATAAAGTTCAGTTTGTTGAGTGTGCATGTTGAGAATCAATCAATTTACAGCAATATAAAACACAAAAGTTTGAATGGTTTTGGAAAATTTATGGCTTTTGAGTTAAGTTTCGAGGGCGAAACTTCTTTTAAGAGGGGTAGATTGTAATCCCCCGTATTTTTAAATATTTTATAAATGAAAATTTATTTTATTTATAATATTTATTTGTTATTTTTCATAATTTAATTTCAAAAGTTTCAAATTATTAATCTGGGTCAAAAATTATTTGAGCAAATTATTTTATGCACCTTTATTCTACAATTTATGTCCAATCACACAAGCCTAACCCATTTTTCTACTTAATCGACCCATTATTTTTATGAGGTCCAATCTTTCTTTTTACCCTACAATAATTCCTTCCTATAAATACCCCATGAATCTCCAAAAATTTCCCACACAAAAAGTTTAGTCTTATTTTCATCCTCCTTTGTTTCATTATTTTGCTTAATGTTAATTTAATTGTTTTGGGTTTTGATTTTAGTATAAAGATTATATTTTTAGTATCAAATTATATTTTAATGGTATAAAGATTATTAATTTCAGATTATATTTATGTTATAAATTTCATATTTTATGAATTATAAACCTAGGGTTTCAATTTATTGAAAATCATGATTTTAGGGTTTTTATGAACAATTGATTTAGGGCTTTTATAGTAATGATGTATTGAAATTTTGTTGATTATAACTACTGATTAGTTTAACTTAATTCCATATTATTTTGAACACATAGATTCGTGTTTTAATTTTTAGATTTTTGTTCGTTAATATTAATCCCGTTTTAATCCCGATCAGATTCTGAACTCATTCGATTTTGATGAAAAAGTAGTGTTTTCCATGTGAAAACAACATTTTAAGAAATAATCACTACCTTTGGTAGTGTATACTACACTCTCGTGGCCAAATTCAGCCTTTAAATATGATTTTCGGGCAGTTTTTGATTTTAACAAAGTTTTTTTTATACTTAAAATATTATCCTTGAGTTTGATTAATAAAATTAATTATGTTTAAAGTTATAAGCATAAATATATGTTTTTATTGAAGTTTTAAGTGTTGGAAATAGTTTCTAAGTACTACTTTTGATGTTTTATAAAGAGGGTTTAATCACCCATTAAAAAGGGAGATTTTTAGGGGTTTTTATATAATTTTCAGATTTTTATTAGACTTTGAACTTGCTGTAATTTCATGTATAAGAGTGTATTTTAAGGTTTTTATGAAGAAAAATTTAAAGAACTATATATAAGCCTTTAATTTTAACTAAAGGGAAGGTTTTAAAGTGTTGTTTGATTTGGATTTTGAAGGTTTTAAAGTAAGTTAGTATGGCTGTAAATTTGATTGATTGGGTATTGATTGAGATGTTATTATTTGGCTTAGGAGAGGAGTTTATTGAAGGTGATTACTAGTTAGTAAAGTGGCATACCGATTCGTTTGCTCAAGGTACGTACAAGTTACGAAACCTTTCTTTTAGGTGCATGTTTAAGGACGACGGATCGAGAACTTAGTATCATGTATAGGGATGAATGAGTTAAATTATTTGGTTATACATTGTGAATTTCGTATGACGTGCACTATTTTATATTGCAAGTATTATTTGTGCTCTAATTATGCAAGGTGCGCTTAGAGGCAAAGGTATATGATTGGTGTAATGATTAATTTATTACTCATTCATGATTATGCAAGCAGGATGAGTAAAGGAAGAATTTAAGTCTTCTAAGACGAGGTTAAGGTTTTGGGGTGCCTTATGCACTCAAGGTGTTTATACACCGAGGTAGTAAAGGAATAAATAATAAATGTTGCTTGCCACTAATAAATCAAGAATTGAAAAGTTGTTTTACTTGATTGAATTGATATTGGATTGATTGTATTGTTATGCATATGAGTCATCACCAAGTGTAAACCTGTAAATCACGTAAAGTGCAAGATGGATGAGCAATAAAACTCTGGATTGGTGCACTTCTGGAGTAATGACAATCAGGGGTTGGGGTACATGGGGTATTAGCCGTGTACTTTTCTCGAGGCCGTCTGATCTACGAGTCTCTTATTTCAAATATTTTTCAAAACTAGGAGTTAGGTGAGATCTCATACTAACTACGGTCACGGAGTCGTGCCCGTGGTCGTTGGATGTTTATTGATGTTTCCGAAAGGAGGCATGGGGTTTTTCTTTTATTGATGTTCCAAATGGAGCATGGGTTGGACAACCTTGTCTATTGCGTAATCCAATGAATAAAATAATGATTTACCTATTATTAATTAATGGAGTATTAGTAATATAAATAGTTGAGTCGTGTGTTGAGTCTATAATTTAATGATGCATGATGATTGATTATTAGTAGCATGTTATGGATTTCTTAATTTATTTTGCAGCTTGTATGTACTCAGCTTTGCTGATTGCGTGCTTTGTGTGTCTTTCTTTGGTCATGGCCTTCGCCTTTCAATGACCCTGTGACGATCCAATTTTTACAATTATAATATTGGGGAGCAGAATTACCATAGGTTCTTACACATGAAGCATTCATCAGGGTTGTGGGATCTTGAGTAGAGAGTTGGTTGTTTGCATTTTATTTCTTTTGCAAGTTTGAATTTATTTTAATTCGATTTTATTCGACACTATTTCTTTTGGGTTTGAATTTATTTGAACACTGAATTTAATCACTTACTACTTTTATTGGGTTTTGAATAAGGGCCTTAATGGTTCCAAGTTGTATGACTTAATTTGGTTTCATTCGTTGGTTTTGAAACTTATTTATAACCGATTTAGTTTTTCCGCTGCTATTTTCTGATAAAGCCTTAAGGTTTGAACACGTGGCGGTAGCACGCCAATAATTCTCTTGAATATTGTTCAGGGTCCTCACAGGTTTAAAGAGAGAATTATTGGGGTGTTACACCTCTAGCTTTAAATTCAAAAGGTCTAAAGGATCGTTAGGCCACGCTTTCACGGTTCGTATTCGTACTGAAAATCAGAATCAAACGAGCTTTTACCCTTTTGTTCCACACGAGATTTCTGTTCTCGTTGAGCTCATCTTAGGACACTTGCGTTATCTTTTAACAGATGTGCCGCCCCAGCCAAACTCCCCACCTGACCATGTCCTCCGCCCGGATCGGCCTGCAAAGCGGACCTTAGGTCTAAAAGGAGGGGCATTGCCCCGCTTCCGACTCATGGAGTAAGTATACTGCACAAGAGTCAACTTTTTTGGGTCATAGTCGGAGTTCTAGAAAGAGTTACGTGTCGTTCCACCTATGGATCTGTAGACCCAAGTTTTATCTTTGATTTAGAGTTGGTTTCGTCCAAATCAGAGTCACAGATCAAAATTTATAATCGATATACTACAGCCTGTCCGGTTTAGATTTCTTTTTAGCGTCAACTTTCTTTTGTTTTTTAAAATTTTTTTTTTTAATATCTTTTCGTGTCAAACTAGTATTAGTCAAATCCTTTAATCCGTGTCAACTCATATAACATATGATTATAGATTTTTATTTTATTTATTTATTTTTTAATACCCTTGAGTCCTAACTCTTCTAGAATTCTAGTCCTCTTCCTAATGCTAACCTTAACATGTGTTCTTTGTCTTTGATTGTGGTTGATCTTATTTATGACTAACGATTGCCAATGGACCGTTTTCACCTAGTAAATAGCATAAACATTAAAATTGGACAAAATTAATCAAGTTAGTGTGTCTTTTAGTCTTCCGTGATATTTGGTCATTGGATCCTTTGTTTTTCACAGTGTCCTCATGTCTAGCCATGCGATCATACCACGAGTTTTAATAAACTCACCCAATCACACATGTTGAGTCATTGCACACACTTTGTCTTCGAGTAATGCACAATATTGTTTATGATCGTATACTAGGACCATGCATGCATCGCTTTCCGTCATAATAGGAATGAGTGGAGTATTTCCCATAAGTTTTCAAAATTGTTTCATACACTCTTCCTTTTCCAATCCAAGTATTGAGTTAATGCATTAGATGAGTTCGTCCTTACACAGTACTTGAGTCTAAAATCAATAGGCAATAGTTGGAAGAATAAGGGGAACGTCACTCCTTCCTTCTTTCCTTCCAATCAAAGCATCAACAACAAGAAACTTTTTTCCTCATTAGGCGGCAAGAAGTAACTCATAAACAGCCATGAAGACAAAGCACGATGCAAGCTTCTCACCAAGATTTCATGTTTTCTTCTTCTTTTGTTTCAAACCCTTCCCCCTAAAAAGTCTAGCATAGGCTCTCCTTATCCATGTGTCTATGTGTCACATTTCTTACCTTCTTCATAAATGAGCATCTCTTTCTTACATTCGATCATGTGATTAGCAAAAAAAAAAAAAAAAAAAAAAAAAATTTGCCGAACTAAACTCAAGGTGCACCAATGACTTGAGGCACCTTTGCAACCCTGTCATTCCCCTTAAACCATTTTCAATCAAATATCCATTTCTTCATCAACCACTTTGAGCCTCGTCTAACGGTTGGCCTCATTTATTCAACCCACATTCACTTAACCCTGGGATTGGAAGATGTGTAATTGTATAACATTCAAAAAGCAAGTAAAAAAAAAAGTTGAAAAGCAACAATAAAACAATGTCTAAGGGAAAGTGTTCCAATGTCTTTGATATGAACACGTATCAAATTACGTCTCTCATCGAGTGCTTGGTACCGTGCTTGAGAAACATGAATGCTAAGTGAGTGATGGACCGCATGATCTGAGATTTCCCACATTGATTCAAAAGAATGAAAAAAAAAGCAAAAAAAAAAAAAAAAAATAAAGAAAAAAAAGAAAATAAAACTTGCAAAGTCTAATACACAATTGCATATCTTAGGGGCTTCTCTGGGGTCTTGAGCCTTTTACCCCTTTCTTCCTTAAACCTTAAGCTTAACCACATTACAACCCTTGAAAGACCTCTTTGAGGTGTGCACACACTTGTGCAAAGTTTGATTAGAGCTACGTTCGGCCTGATTCCTAACGGATACGTAGGCAACCTCATATCGAGGTTCAGCCACATTCATATTCATATCCATGCATGATCGAGTCAAAGAATATCCAATGCTTACCCCTACCCATTTAGAGCTAGACTTGGGGCTTGATCACACATCATTTAGCCTACCCAGCCTAAAGACTCACCATTTTGACTCTTCTCACATAAATTTCCATCACCGTAGCCTTTGCAGCCAGCCTTAGTATCACATTCACACACTTCACTCACACATCCATATCCATATCAATCATCCTTCCCTTATGAACCCTTTATCATGAAATCTTGTTTCAACACTGTGCATGTTTCATCATATTTAAAGACAACATTCATGAGAAGAAACATTGTATACTTGCTTAGCTTCCTGACCTGAGCAATATTCATTGTTTCATGCATCGCATAATGTGCTGAGAAACATTTATATATCAATGATTTTTAATAATACAAAGCATATCGTTCTTAGCTCCTTGACTTAAGCAACGTTCATAATCACTTCATCTATATACGTGCTTAGCTTCCAGATCTAAGTGACGCTCAAGATCGCTTCTTTACACCATATATGATGCTTAGCTCCATGACTTAAGTTCATTCATCTATCGTGTCACATGATGTAATTGTCCTTAGCCTCCTGGCCTAAAACATGCATCATGCATACATTATTTTCATGACAAACAATTAAATCCATATGATTCATTTCGTCTTGCTCAAGGAGTAAGTTCAAAACTTCTTCCCTTTTTCATTATTTTATTTTGGGGAAGTTCAAAAACTTTTTCAAAATTTTTATCGAGGGAAGTTCGAAAATAAAATTTCATTTTTCACGTCTCTCTTTTTTGGGAGAAAGTCGGTACCCTCCACTCGTCTCATGACAAAAATGACGGAAAATTTTTGCTTTTTCATCATTTTCGGTTGCTTGTGTTTGCACACGCACACACCATATACACACACGACCACAAGTTATACACATGTCATGTCATGTCGTGTCAAGTCAAACTTGGTCAAGTCAGTTGGTCAAGTCAATCATAGTCTATACGAGTCCCTTGGCAAATTTAATTTTGCAGTTCTCAATTACAGCCCACGTCCGGGGACAAGCGGACCATCTACAACCCACGTCCGGGGACAAGCGGACCATCTACAGCCCACGTCCGGGGACAAGCGGACCATCTACAGCCCACGTCCGGGGACAAGCGGACCATCTACAGCCCACGTCCGGGGACAAGCGGACCATCTACATCCCACGTCCGGGGACAAGCAGACCATCTGCAGCCCACGTTCGGGGACAAGCGAACCATCTACAACCCACGTTCGGGGATAATCGAACCACCATCATTTCATGACGCAAGGTTCTCGATACATAGAAACTTGCAATCTCATCATCTGTCGACTTTCCTCAAGCATGGAAAGTATTATCCGGTGGATTTCTTCAAGCATAGAAAACCGCCAAATTCCTTTGTTGGCTTTCCTCAAGCATGGAAAGCATTATCGGTGGATTTCTTCAAGCATAGAAAAACGCCAAAATCATATGTCGACTTTCCTCAAGCATGGAAAGTGTCATCCGGTAGGTTTCTTCAGGCTTAGAAAGCTACTAAACTCATCTGTCAGCTTTCCTCAAGCATGAAAAGCATTTCAACAAACGTCATCCGGTGGATTCCTTCGAGCATAGGAAAATACCAAACTCATTTGTCACCGATACACTGGTGTCAGATAAGCGTTCTATCCCTGTACTCTTTTATCTGTGGAATTAACATTTTCTGCAGGTATCGGCGTATATAGAGTGATTTAGGATCGCAGAACGTCTTAAATCATTCTCCGTCCCTATCGACTACTTTGACTATCATTTTCGAAACTGACGTTTCTACAAACTCAGTCAAAGTGGGGGCTTCTGTAGACACCTAAAAATGTCTCCCCAAAACCAAACCCGATGATGAACAACCTTTCACCGCCATTATTGGTCGGGTTGAGTATTTAATCTTTGGAGTGATTAATCCATATTCAAATCCATATTTTCATTTCATAAATCAACCCAATTCCTAGCCCATTTCCCCAAACCATAACTTGTTTTCCTTTTTTCGTGCCTTTAACCCATAATAATTCATTTCGTGTCCTTTTTATAAAATGTTTAATCCAGTTTATTTTGGTCCATAATCTGGGTCCAATGATTGAATAGTTGGATGGATCTTGAAAAGATCTTTCCAAAGATATATTATAAGCCCAAATCCGAGTTATAACGAATAAGTTATGGCCAAAATATTAAACTGAGCCCAAACCGAACCTAAGCCCACCTTACCTACGACCCAATGATCATGTGGAGGGTCCAAATTATTTAATCCCATTCCTAAACCAATTAGGATTAATTGTAAGCTTATATAAGTTTCTAAAAAATCTTAATTATCCTTTTTGAAAAGATAAGATTAAAGAGTTTGAAATTGAATAAAACTCTTTTTTTTTTTTAAGTCCTAATTTTTATTTGAATTGAAAGACGTTCAAAGATAGACAGATATTATTTTCGTGCTTCATATTTTTTATCCAAATTTTATATGGTTGGATAGCCCTTGAAATTATCTTTCCAATGATATATTATAATATCAATTCCGAGCTATAACGGAAAAGATATGAATAAAATGTCAAACTCTATCCAAAACTGATACCGTCTCACTATTTCGGCCATATCTTTTATTGTACAAAATATTTTAATCTGATTTCAATTGGGTTAGAAATTATACTTCAAGATCTTTCCAACGATATCTTATTCATCTTATTCCGATTTCTGGATCAAAAGATATGATAAAAAAAAAAAACCGCAAAAACTGATGTCTATCGAGTTTTATTCCGATTTAATTCGGATCTTATCTTAATTCTTCGACCCTTCTTTTTTCTCTATAAATAGAGGTCATATCATCCCTTTTCCAATCAACAAGCTTGATCACAAGTTAATTCTCTTCTCCCTCTTTAGCCTAAACACTAGCCTCCCTATTCTTCCATAATACTTCCCCTAAGCACTCCAAGGAGTCCATACAATACCCGAAGCTCTATACTTAAACCAAGGCGTGAAAGTTATAATTAACTGAGCGTTTGGACCAAATCAACTCTATATTTATTTAATTTAATTTAATTTCCATTTACTTTATATTTTTATTGAAGTTACTAACAATTTATTCATGATGTAGCAATTTAAAGGAACGCGCAGAATGTGAAAAAATTAATTAATTTAATTACTCTTATTTTATTTTCTTATTGCTAGTATCATGATTAGGTTATTTTATATTTGATTTGACTAACGCTATTATGGTTAAATTGCTTCCAATGTTAATGTTTATTTTATTTTATTTATGATCACAATATTGCATGTTTAAAGGGAATATGTAATTGAAAATCACGCCTAATAAGATAGTTTAGACAACCGGTTTAGGTTCCTTTTTAATCTTGTTGTTTAATCAAGTGATCACAATATTTTAGAATAATTATGTGTTGCATTAAATTAAACCAATTTAGCTTAATAATAGTTTGGAGCAAATTGAATCTTTGTTTGTATGCCTTTGAGATCGCAGGAATCATTTTTCACTATAAGAATCGAGTAGAGGCCAATACGGGCGAATGTGACTCCATGACTCACTTCGTACCATCATCCTCGATCCTCCTTTCGTGGTTCTGAACCATATGGAGTTAGTAATCTCATGGATTATGAATGGGGTGTAACCTTCACGGGTCAATCGTTGTTGCCTATCGTTGTCCCTTATCATGGTTGCCTTTTTATGATCCGTGAACGGTTTACAAGTTCCTTAAAAACTTGTTGGCGGCTCCCTACTTTCCTTGTCCCTAATCGTATATGTCAATTCCCACTTCCTAAGAGTGCCAAGCATATTCACCACATGCTTTAACGTAGGCGCACTTCGAGCGACGCCTACAGTGTGCAACCGTATTACAAGAACGCTTAACATGAGTAATAATACAACTATCACAACTAATCTCATCATAGATAATAAACAAAGGAGAAAGCCCTTTAAAGCTCGAGTTCACCTGCTTAACGACGTTAATCGCATCACACTCCACCCAAATATTTTTAAAGCCTAACCTTCATGCAAGTCTCAGGGCATACAATACCGCCATGGCTTCAACATATTCCGGCTGAGCTCCCCTTCGTGGCTGTGCAAATCAGCTTTCCATTCGTGTCACACCCCACTACACCAAGGCCAGCAGCTCCAACACTCGGCACATGTGCATCCGAGTTGAATTTTACACATCCATGGGGTGGAGGGTGCCACACATCATTGCTCGTAACCCTACATTACCAAGAGCTGTAGGAAAAACTTTGGATGCATACACATTATAGTCATTGACTAACTTACAAAAACCTGCAGCAAGCATAACAAAGTTTTGTCTCTCATCATCAAACATAAGCAAAATCCTACACCTCCATGCTGCCCACATAAGAACGGCCATCGAGCATACCACTTCCTTGCTATATTTATTTGTTAGCCATTCCCACCTCGACGCAAAAGAATCAGCAGGAGCACCAACCAAATTAGCTTGTAGCTCACTCTTATCCCATATATCAATAGCCGCTTCGCACTCAAATAATGCATGAATAATTGTTTCATTTGCAACACCACAAATTTGACACGAGCCTTCATTCACAATATGGCGATATCGTAACCTATCCTTCACAGCCAAGTTCCCCATTACCGCACTCCATATGAAATGTTGCAATTTAGGGGGGCCTCGTAACTTCCATAAAGACTTCCATACCTCCTCACAAATGCTTTCAGCAAGCCCCTCCAAACCACCCAATTTTGCAAGCCAATATCCAAATTTTACCTTATACAAACCATCCTTCGTCCCACCCCAATACCTTAAATCAGCTGTAGGCATGGACGACTTGGGGGAGTTTGATATATCCAATTTATAAAGTGTTTTACCCCCGTCCCGCGGTCATAATTAGTAGTGTTTTTGGCTCCTTAGAGCCACTTTTATTACTAATTTGTGTTTTCTAGTGTTTTCGTAGTTTTAGTTGTATTTTACAGGAAATTGCACTCTTGGAGCATTTTCCCGGGTTTTTATGGATCAACTACGGAAGCTAGAAAGACACGGCCACTCTTGAAGCCCAGGATCGGTGAGAGCCGATGATTAAGGGCTCGGTATGAGATACCGGGGCTATTGGATCGATAAATCAAGACCCGATGAGGAAACTTAGATTGGGCCGAGGAATTGAGCCCAATCGAAACCCAAGCCTCGAAGAAGAAGACCGGGCCCGATCGGGCAAGCATACGCCCAATTGGGCGGCTGCGCGCATAGATACCCTCAAGGAAGAGGCGCGCCCGATCGGGTGAGCGTAAGCTCGATCGAGCGCAGCACACTAGGAGCGGGCAAGGCAAAAAAGGCTAGCCCGATCGGGCGCGTGTTTTTCTCAGAGCTGATTAGATTAGTTTTAATTTTTGTTTTGAGGAATGTTTAAGTACGAATTATGTACGTAATTTTGGATTACCTTCTTTTTTAGATTTTCTCTCTCTACTTAGGATATTTCTCTCTCTTAAATTCTCTCTTAACTTTTGTTCTTAATTACTTTCATTAATCCAGATTTCTTTTGGTAACAATTTATTCTCTTTTAATTTAAGCTATTTCATTTAATTCTTTAATTATGTTTTGTTTTATTTATTTGTTTAGTTTAGATTTAATTATGTCTGAGTAGTTTAATTCTAGGGTTTATGGGGATCCATAATTAATATGAAGGGATAATTTGTTATTATTGATTATTGGTATTGCATGATAATTTCTTATTGAATTGTTTTAATTCTTTGCAATTAGATTATGAATCGAGCAGATGTAATTTGATTGTGAATGTTTAGCAATATTGAATTGATGAATCGAGTAGATGTTAATTTAATATTAAAGGCTATTTTTAATAGGAACATAGATCTAGTAATAAATTGTAAGAGCTTGTTAGATCTATCTTGATTAATAAATTGCGAGAGCCTGTTAATCATGTTATTTGTGCAATGTTAATTATTAATTATTATGTTTTATCCCGGATTATTAATTATTGGTGAACCTGTGACCCTAGGCCTTCTTATTATTGTTTTTCTCCCTAAACTTATTCTTCGTAGTATAGAATTTTTTCCCAAAAATATTAGTTACTTAGATAATTTAGATTATAATAATTAATTAGGAGTAAAAAGACTTGTTTCCCTGTGGAGTTCGACCCTACTTCCCTATCTACTTTAGTTAGAGGACTTAGGTATTTACTTTTGATTAGAGGATACGACTTTACCCTGTCAAAATTTGGCACCGTTGCTGGGGAGACGATTTTATTTTTATTTTCTGATTATTTTTTATAGTCTAGATTATCCCCTTTTGTCTCAAAGAACGTTAGTTCTTTGAGGCAATTCTCATATTTGTCTTTTAGTTCCTTGTTTATGCCCAGGTGTTCCAGATCAGGTTACATCCCATTCGATCCTGAGATCGAGCGCTCTTTTCATAGGCAAAGGAAAATCTATAGACAAATTCTGGCGGGTTCTGAGGAGGACAACAGTCGAAGAGATCCTGCCTCTGATTCTAGTGACACAGAAATTCCTTCAGATTCAGAATCAGAGATGACGGCCCAGAAAAAACTCAGTGACTACTCGCAGCCGAAGCTCACAGATTTCCCACACCTTACTCCCACTCCGGCACTAGATGGAGTTCAATTCGAAATCAAGCCCCAATTTATCACTATGATAGAGAGGAAGCAATTCAGTGGAGCTAAGGGTGAAGATCCTAATCTTCACATCGTAGATTTTTGCCAATATTGTAACACCATTAGACAAGCCGGGGTCACGCAAGACCAAATCAGGGAGATTCTTTTTCCTTTTTCATTATGTGGCAAAGCTAAATTATGGTTTAATGGTTTGAATAGAACTGCACTTGGTATTACTGACTGGGAAACTCTTGCTTTGAAATTCTATAATAAATACTATCCTGCAGAGAGAACAGCGGTGCTAAGGAGTGCTATTCAGAACTTCGCTCAAGAGGCCGATGAAACGCTATATGAGGCTTGGGAGAGGTTCAAGGATCTACAGAGAGAGTGCCCCCACCACAATCTAGCACAATGGCAATTGATCCAAGCATTCTATAATGGACTTGGAAATTCTTCTAGATCAGTGCTAGATTCTGCAGCTAGTGGGAGGTTCATGAATTTAAATGTGGACGATGCAGGACAGGTTATCGAAGACATGGCAACACACAATTCCCAATATGGGAATCCGAGAGGGTTTGCAAATAAAGGAAAACATAATGTCGATTCCGTATCCTTTTTGCAAGCTCAATTAACGTCTATTTGTCAAAAATTAGATAATCTTACTGTTGCTCCTAACTCTGTAGCTAATGTCTCTACTGTTGCTAATAATGAAGCTTTTTGTGAAAATTGTGGAATTGTAGGGCATTGGGAGCAAGATTGTAGGAGCTTTATGGAACAAGTTAATGCCTTTCAAACCTATAGGCAGAATAACCCATATTCCAATTCCTACAATGCCGGTTATAAGAACCATCCATATCTTTCATACCGGAGCACCAATGTACAAAACCCTCCACCTCCACAACAACCACAACAACAAACCCCACCATAGCAAAAATATTATCATCCTAATTCCGGCCAGAAAAGCCAAGCATCACCCTCATCATCTTCCGACCCTGCCATGACAGAAATTAGAGCAATGCTTGCCAGCATGCAAAAACATATGGAGAGTAGGGATGCGCAAATTGATTCTATCCTAGCCCATAATAAAATCATGGACAATCAAATTGCACAACTTTCATCTACCCTACAATCCCGTCAGCAGGGAGCTCTACCATCACAACCTATCCATCCTACAGATCATGCCAATGCAATCACTCTAAGGAGTGGTTCACATTATGATGGACCTCCTATGCCAAAGGAAGATAGACCAGTTCCTTATCTAGATTCCTCTATACCAAACGCTAATCCTGCTAGCCCTGCAGGGCTACAAATAGATACTAACTCTACTAATGTTTCTGTGCAGGGTAAATCGCAGGATAAGGGAGGAGATGTGCAGAGCCAAGTTATCAAGCTTCCATTCCCTAATAGACAACTGAAGAGTAAGTTTGATAAACAATTCGGTAAGTTTTTAGAGGTTGTGAAAAACCTGCAGGTAAGAATTCCTTTTACTGACTTAATCACTCAAGTTCCTGCTTATGCTAAATTTATGAAAGACATTCTGACTAGGAAAAGGGCCTTTAATGAAGTAGAAACTGTAGCTTTCACAGAGGAGTGTAGCGCTTTATTGCAAAACAAATCCCCTCCTAAATTAAAGGATCCCGGTAGTTTTTCTATCCCTTGTCATATAGGGAATGTTTTTATTGATAAAGCTTTGTGTGATTTGGGTGCTAGTGTCAGTGTCATGCCATCGTCTGTCTGTGCTAAACTTAATATGGGAGAATTAAAAGTTACTAATATAACTTTGCAAATGGCAGATCGTTCGGTAAAATACCCCTTAGGTATTTTAAAGGACGTCCCTGTCAGAGTTGGTAAATTTTTTATTCCTGTTGATTTTGTTGTGTTAGACATGGCAGAGGATACGCAAATACCCATTATATTAGGTAGGCCTTTTCTCCATACCGCAGGAGCAATTATTGATGTTAAAAATGGTAAACTAACCCTTTTTGTAGGTGATGACAATGTTACTTTTAATTTAGGGAAGGTTTTGAAAGGGCCTATGCTAGAGGAGAATTGTTGCTATATTAATGTAATTGATATAATGGATGATATTTGTGATGATAGCTTGCCACAGGTTCTTGCGAGGGATCCCCTAGAGGAAGTCCTCTGTGGGAATTTATCTAGAGACAATGCAAGCGTTTGGGGTAATAAGGTACACGATATTGAAAAGGCTCTTTCCTTAAAAGAGTTAAGCCCCAAGGAAACAATGAAGGTAGTAAATTTAGTTCAGGAATCAAAACCTGCAGAGGTCAAGAAACCTGAGCTAAAACCTCTCCCTTCTCATTTAAAATATATTTTTCTTGATGAACAGGAACTATACCCCGTGATCATCAGTACTGCACTTAGTGACCTACAAACTTCCCAACTTCTAGGGGTTATCAAAACCCATAAGAAAGATATTGGGTACAGTATTGATGATCTCAAGGGTATTAGCCCTGACTTTTGTATGCACAGGATACATCTAGAGGACAACTATAAGCCCTGCATTCAACCCCAACGAAGATTAAATCCCAACATGTAGGAAGTAGTCAAGAAGGAGGTTATGAAATTACTTGATGCAGGTATTATCTATCCTATTTCTGACTCCAAATGGGTAAGTCCTGTGCAGGTAGTGCCAAAAAAGGGTGGGATGACTGTGATAACCAATGAAAAAAATGAATTAATTGCCACTAGAACTGTAACAGGGTGGCGTATGTGCATTGATTATCGTAGATTAAATATCGCCACTAAAAAGGACCACTTCCCTCTTCCCTTTATAGATCAAATGCTTGAGAGGTTAGCTAATCATAAATTCTTTTTCTATTTGGATGGGTATTCGGGATTTTTCCAAATTCCGATTCACCCTGAAGATCAGGAGAAGACTACTTTTACATGCCCCTATGGCACTTTTGCATATCGTAGAATGCCCTTTGGTTTATGTAATGCACCCGCTACCTTTCAACGTGGTATGATGAGCATTTTTTCTGATTTCATAGAGTCTATTATGGAAGTCTTTATGGATGATTTTAGTATGTATGGTTCTTCGTTTGATTCATGCTTAATTAATCTCGCTAAAATTTTGAAAAGATGTGAAGAGTGCAATTTAGTTCTTAATTGGAAAAAATGTCACTTTATGGTGAAAGAGGGAGTAGTCCTAGGTCATATTGTATCTGATAAGGGCATACAAGTAGACAAAGCTAAGATATCAGTGATTGAGCAATTACCTCCCCCAGTTAATGTTAAGGGAATAGAAGTTTCTTGGGTCATGCGGGGTTTTATCGCCGTTTTATCAAAGATTTTTCTAAAATTGCTAAACCACTGACTCAGCTTTTGCTCAAGGATGCTCTTTTTATTTTTAATAACGAGTGTCTTCAGGCTTTCAATAGGATTAAGCAGGCTTTGATATCGGCACCCATCATATGTATGTGCTCCCGATTGGAATCTTCCTTTCGAGATCATGTGTGATGCAAGTGACTTTGCGCTAGGAGCCGTGCTTGGACAGAGAAAGGACAAGGTTTTGCATGCTATTTATTATGCAAGCAAAACTTTGGATGAAGCTCAAGTCAACTATGCCACTACGGAAAAGGAGTTTCTTGCTGTTATTTATGCTTTAGAAAAATTTAGATCATATCTTGTTGGTTCTAAAGTCATTGTTTTTACTGACCATGCAGCATTGAAGTACTTGATAGCTAAGGCGGAATCAAAGCCAAGGTTACTCTGATGGGTTCTTTTGCTCCAAGACTTCAACATTGAAATAAAAGATAAAAAGGGAGCAGAGAACGTAGTGGCAGACCACTTGTCACGAATCAGGTATGATGAGGGTAAGGATTCTCTTCCTATAGATGATTCATTTCCCGATGACAACCTGTATGCAGTTGTAGAGCAACACCCTTGGTATGCGGACTTTGCTAATTATTTAGTGGGTGGTACTCTACCTCCTGACTTGTCCTACCAACAGAAAAAGAAATTCCTTTCTGATGTTAAACATTATTTTTAGGATGATCCTTTTTTGTTTCGTGAGTGTGCAGATGGATCATTTCGCAGGTGTATTCCCGAATGGGAAGTTCATGGCGTTCTTACCAGTTGTCATACTTCACCTTATGGAGGACATCATGGCCCCACTAAAACGGTGGCTAAGATTAATGAGTCAGGCTTCTATTGGCGCACTATATTTAAGGATGCTAACACTTTTGTGCAGACTTGTGACTCTTGCCAGAGGACTGGCAACATTTCGCGGAGGCATGAGATGCCCCAAACCGAGATTCTTGAAGTAGAAATATTTGATGTTTGGGGTATTGATTATATGGGGCCGTTCCCATCTTCCAATGGGAATTGCTACATACTTGTAGCCGTCAATTATGTGTCCAAGTGGGTCGAGGCCATAGCTTCACCAACAAACGATGCCAAGGTAGTCATCAAGCTCTTCAAGAAGATCATATTTCTGAGGTTTGGTGTTCCACGGGCTATTATTAGTGATGGAGGTACTCACTTCCATGAAAGACAATTGGATAACCTCCTTAAGAAGTATGGTGTATATCATAGAACCGAGCTTAGTTACCACCCTCAAACTAGTGGTCAAGTTGAGGTCTCTAATAGGGAAATCAAGGCGATTCTAGAAAAGGTAGTAGCCAAGTCAAGGAAAGATTGGAGTATGAAGCTTGATGACACACTTTGGGCATACCGAACGTCATTCAAGACACAAATTGGTACTTCGCCTTATAGATTAGTTTATGGTAAGGCATGTCATCTTCCCGTGGAGTTGGAGTACAAAGCTTTTTGGGCGATCAAGGAGCTTAACATGGATTCTAAGGTCGAAGGTAAGAGAAGACTCCTCCAACTCAATGAGTTAGATGAGTTTAGATTGTCGGCATATGATAATGCGCGAATCTACAAGGAGAAGACCAAGAAGTGGCATGACAAGAGGATCTTACCAAGAGAGTTTGCACCGGGTGATAAGGTTCTTCTCTTCAATTCTAGATTAAAGATTTTCCCAGGAAAGTTGAAGTCTAGGTGGTCCGGTCCCTTCACTGTCACAAGGGTGAACAAATTTGGTTCGGTAGAGTTGGTCAATGACAAGGGTGAAGAGTTTAAGGTAAATGGCCAACGATTGAAAGTGTATCATGAGGGCACTACTATTAGAGATGTGGAGGAAACCCTCCTAACTCCACTTCCAACCTGAGCTACAAGGTGGTAAGAAGGTCGTGCGGGACCTAGATAAACCAGCGCTTTGCGGGAGCCAACCCATATTTCTTGCTTTCTAGACTAGTTTTCCTTTTTCTTTATTTTTATTTTTATTTTAGAGAGGCGAGGAGAGTGAAATTTTACCTTTTATAAGTGTTTTTGTACAGGTATAGATTTGAGAGGTAAGGAGACTTAGAAAAATTTGAAGAAGAAAAGAAATCGAAGAAGAAGCTAAGAGAATTCGACTGGGCACGGGCCCGATCGGGCGCGCAAGCGAGGAGAATTTCAGCTCTTATTTCGCCCGATCGGGCGCGCAACTGGAGTTGGAATTGGAGCTTAATTCGCCCGATCGGGCGCATTTTTGTGGAAAATCAAGTGAAGGAAAAGATATGTCAGGCGAAGCTCGCCCGAACGGGCGAGTAAAAAGGCGAAATCTCACTTCGTATTCGCGCCCGATCGGGCGGAGCTCGCCTGATCGGGCGCGCAAGGAGGCATTTGGAATTCAGTATTTTCGCCCGATCGGGCGAGGCTTGCCCGATCGGCACGCCTATTTTTGGCCGTCCCCTTTTATTCCTTTCCCTTCTTTCTTTCCTCACTTTCTTCTTCTTCCATCTTCTTCATTACTACTTTCTCTCTCTAAAACCTCCATTTTCACAGCGTCAAACTCCCTTATTTTCAAGATCTCCTCCAATTCTTCCATCAAAACTCAAATATTTTTACATATTCTTAATCATTTCATCTTTCTCTACAATCTACACCAAATTTCTACCACTTTCTATCATTTTTTTCTCAAAACCCTAAGAGAGAGAAAGCTTCAATTCCTAGCATTTCTCATTAAAAATGGCTCTCAAAAGATCTAGGACCATAAGGGGGGAAAGCTCAAGGCAACAAGCGCCCAGGATTGACCCGGAGTTGCAAGTTCCGGGATGGGAGAGGGTGATCATCATCACCCAAGAGCAAAGACAACGGATGATCAATCTCACGTCAAGGCAGGTAATTCCTACATGCTTTGTTCATCACCCCACCCTTGCTAGATTAGGAATTGATAAACCCGTAGAAAAATTGTTTAAAGGAGTTGGCATGAGTGGTTTGTTTAAGTTGCATTATGATACTTATGATTATTTGACCTTGGAATTTATTTCTAGTTTTAATGTTATAAAATCTAATGCTTTGATTACTCATGTTCAATTTAGATTGCTTAATAATGATGTTAGATTGTCTTTGAACGAATTTGGCAAATTATTTGAGTTAAAATCGGATAGACCAATCGAACCTCCTCAAGACAACATTGCCGTTGTCTATCAATCCCTTACGGGGGATGCCAACTTGAACCTCCAACATGCCAAGGGCACTTGGATACAACATCCCGTGCCAAAGTTTTGGCAACGGTTTGTTGGCCTTACCATCTTTGGGGGGCATGAACCCGCCAACGTTAGGTGGGATGAACTAGAATTGTTAGGGTCATACATGATACCTAGGAGTGATAAGCTCAACATTGTCCATAGGATGGCCCAACACTTCCAAAGGGTGGCCAATGCGGCCGAGGGGGGTAGGTCTAGGGTACCCATTTATTTTGGTGGTCTAGTAACTCACATAGCGGTCAAACACCTTAACTTTGTCCCTAACAACGAGGGGAAGGTAGCCGGCCCAACACTTATGGACCTACCCTATTTAGGTGGCTTAAATTGGATAAACGTCATAGGAGGTGAGACTTGGTGGGTGATTCAAAGGGAATCGGGTAGAAGGGACAATGCTTTTACTTTGCCTAACCCGATTTTGACCAAATTTGAGAAGGGTCTACCTTCTTACACCTTCGACTTAGGCAACCAAGGTGAGGCCCAAGCGTCTCACTAAGCACCACCCTCACCACAACCTCAATTTCACCAACCACCACCCCAACCCAACACATATGACATTCCCACTTCCTTAACTAACTACAACATTGACCCCAACGCCCCTTATGACTTTTCGGCTTTTAGGAGCCAATTGGATAGGATTGAGATGGGGCAAGGGAGAGTCGAGAGTATGGTTAGGAACTTGGACACTAGAGTTGGGTCTCTAGATAGACGGGTGGGGTATGTGGAGAGGAACGTCGGGAGGGGTTTGTACCCAATGTACGATGACTATGCACGTCGGGGGGCTATTCCCCCCGAATCACTTGTTCCCGATTGGTTCCATTATCCTCAAGGAGGATACACGGACCCAAGTGCCTACGGTACCTATGTGGACTACTCATCGGTCCATGGTTATGGGACCGATGTTCCTTTTGGTGGGCTTGGGGGGAATGTGGATCCTAACTACTTTGCAGGTGGTTCGGGTTATGGAGGTGGTGGTTCGATCCATGGAGGAGCCGGTCCTAGCCATGGAGGGGGCTATTCGAGGATGGACGAGGATGAGGAGTAGGCTACATTCCCAAGTCAATGAGGGCATTGCTTGATTTGGCTTTGGGGGGTGATCTTTCGCTTGGTAATTCTCTTCCTTTTCTCTTTTTATTTGTTTTCTAGTATAGTTTTTTTTGCTTTTAAGTGTAGTTTCTATTTGCTTTCCCTTATCAGAAAAATACAAAAAAAAAAAAATGAAAAATAAAAAAAATCCAAAACTACGTTCCAATGAATGATAATTCATGCTTCCCTGTGTCCCATACTTGGAAAATATTGTTTTGATTCTTGGTATATGATAATGAGCTTTGTGAATTTGTTGATCATGATTTGAAGTTTAATTGTTTGGATTCCTAAACATGCGTCAATTTTGCCAACTATTTGTGAATATAGTGCTTGACTAGTTGATTTGGTTAGGAATGTGTGATAGTTCCATAGTTCCTGGTATGTCAATGAATATGAGTATTGGTTTGCAACTATTAGTAATGTTTATATAGCTCAATATTATGCACATTGAGGAGGACGAAGGCATTTGTTCTCTTAGGAAGCCTTCAGACGATATTAGATACATTTGTTCCCTTCTTGTTACCCATGTTGTTGCTTGTGCCCTTTTATTGTTTATTTAGCCACATCACAAGCCTATATGAGCCCCATTGGTTACTAGTCCCAAGCTTAGCTTGGGGGAGCTATTAGTTGGTGAGGTGAGGGAGTTGTGGTGTGCACATTATTTGCACATTGTGGGGATAAAAGGAGAGTAATTGTTCTTTGATTTTATGATTGGAAAATATTGATAAGTTGTGTTACAAAGTTGAAATTTCCAATATGAGTTAAAAAGAAAAAAAAAAAAGAGCAAAGAAAAAAAAAGTTGTTTCATATGTTCAAATGTTCTATTTGAAGGTTGTTCACAAAAAGAAAAAAAAGGATTCAAGTTTGAAAAGAAAGAAAAAAAGAATGAGTTCAAAGTTTGTATTTCACTCAAGTTCTACTTTATCATATTTTTATGAGTGAAAATTGTAAGTGTTGGGATTGTTTATATTGTTTGGAGTTGTATTTGGTGGATTCTTGTTGGAGTTAGTTATGTTGATGGAGATGTATGATCATCATTTATTTTGATCATGGGTTTGTTAGGATTTGGCTCCCATAATGCATAGCTTTTCTCTCACATATTCCCAAATTTATCCTACCCTTTACCCTAGCCTTACATTACAAGCTTTAAAGACCTTCCGACCTTTGTGCATAGAGTTGTGTGAATGTGAAAGTGTTGTCTATCAATGCAAGTTATGATTGACATATTTCGAGTCGACTAGTAGGTTGAGCGTTCATTGTTTTAAACACACGAGAGTGTGAGATGGGTGGGAATTGTTCACAAGTAAAGGGGTTGGTTGGAGAGCGATCGAGTACATCTTTTACTCGCCACATAAATGAGAGTTGAGTGCGTGAGCACTAGTCTTGAATTCTATATGCTCATGCAGTTTGCTTTACTTGATAATTGTTGGGGATGAATGATAATTAGATGTATGAGATTGATTGACATTGAAGCATATTCATAAGATTTATCTTGAATCGTTTGTGCTTGATTTTGTTTATTGGGATGAGGCATGTTTTATATGTTCATTGATGAGCTCTTTGCTTAGGGACAAGCAAAGGTTTGGCTTGGGGGAGTTTGGTATATCCAATTTATATAGTGTTTTACCCCCGTCCCGCGGTCATAATTAGTAGTGTTTTTGGCTCCTTAGAGCCACTTTTATTACTAATTTGTGTTTTCTAGTGTTTTCGTAGTTTTAGTTGTATTTTACAGGAAATTGAACTCTTGGAGCATTTTCCCGGGTTTTTATGGATCAACTACGGAAGGTAGAAAGACACGACCACTCTTGAAGCCCAGGATCGGTGAGAGCCGATGATTAAGGGCTCGGTGTGAGATACCGGGGCTATTGGATCGATTAATCAAGACCTAATGAGGAAACTTAGATTGGGCCGAGGAATTGAGCCTAATCGAAACCCAAGCCTCAAAGAAGAAGACCGGGCTCGATCGGGCAAGCATACGCCCGATCGGGCGGCTGCGCGCATAAAGACCCTCAAGGAAGAGGCGCGCCCGATCGGGTGAGCGTAAGATCGATCGGGCGCAACACACTAGCAGCGGGCAAGGCAAAAAAGGCGGGCCCGATCGGGCGGCCCTTCGCCCTATCGGGCGCGTGTTTTTCTCAGAGCTGATTAGATTAGTTTTAATTTTTGTTTTGAGGAATGTTTAAGTACGAATTATGTACGTAATTTTGGATTACCTTCTTTTTTACATTTTCTCTCTCTACTTAGGATATTTCTCTCTCTTAAATTCTCTCTCAACTTTTGTTCTTAATTACTTTCATTAATCCAGATTTCTTTTGGTAACAATTTCTTCTCTTTTAATTTAAGCTATTTCATTTAATTCTTTAATTATGTTTTGTTTTATTTATTTGTTTAGTTTAGATTTAATTATGTCTGAGTAGTTTAATTCTAGGGTTTATGGGGATCCATAATTAATATGAAGGGATAATTTGTTATTATTGATTATTGGTATTGCATGATAATTTCTTATTGAATTGTTTTAATTCTTTGCAATTAGATTATGAATCGAGCAGATGTAATTTGATTGTGAATGTTTAGCAATATTGAATTGATGAATCGAGTAGATGTTAATTTAATATTAAAGGCTATTTTTAATAGGAACTTAAATCTAGTAATAAATTGCGAGAGCCTGTTAGATCTATCTTGATTAATAAATTGCGAGAGCCTATTAATCATGTTATTTGTGCAATGTTAATTATTAATTATTATGTTTTATCCTGGATTATTAATTATTGGTGAACCTGTGACCCTAGGCCTTCTTATTATTGTTTTTCTCCCTAAACTTATTCTTCGTAGTTTAGAATTTATTCCCAAAAATATTAGTTACTTAGATAATTTAGATTATAATAATTAATTAGGAGTAAAAAGACTTGTTTCCCTGTGGAGTTCGACCCTACTTCCCTATCTATTTTAGTTAGAGGACTTAGGTATTTACTTTTGATTAGGGGATACAACTTTACCCTGTCAGGAGTAGCAAGAATCGAAGCACACCAGTCAGTCCCAACCAAGCTTGTAATTTTTGAAGCGTCCCAACCACACCTATCTTCATGTAAGAGCTCGCTAACTTTCAAGCCTCCCCTCTCAACCTCGCCCATGGGAATTTTGCAAGGTTTACCATCCACCAGCAACCATGTATCTGCCCAAACATCTATGCTATACCCATTGCCAACTCTCCACACAAGGCCATCACGCAAAAGCCCCTTTGCACCCCACATACTTCTCCACGAAAAACTCGGGTTGAAACCCCTATTAGCCTCAATCACAGAAGAATTTTTGAAGTATTTTTCCTTCAAAATTTTATGGAGCAACCCCTAGCATGTCACTAAACATTAAAGATCAAATATATAGCCCTAACATGATATTAACATGAGATTAGGAAGAGAAAATAAAAGGCATCGCAGAAAACACAATTGTCATATTTGATAATAGAAATTATATTTATTAACCTAAACATGATAGTAGGAAGATCAAAACACCCTATCATGACACTAGAAATCATAATAACAACCTAGACATGATTTCTATATCATAATATCAATAAATCAATTAAAAGCACTTACTTGGATGCCTCGTATCTCTTTCTAATAACAAAATACACACGTTAGTAACTTCAAGGAAAATATAAACTAAACAATTAAATTAAATAATTAAAAAAGAGATTTGGGACAAAACCCTCAGAAATTAAAATCTTTCACGTCTAGGGCGAAGACAACTTCGAACTTGGCTAGGTGTGTCTAGTGCTAATGTATGAGGAATTTTGTTTATAAAAGGCTAGGCTAGAAAGAGGGAGAGAGAATCAAGAAATTCTTGATGAGAGTTGGTGATTGAAAAAGGAGAGATATGACCTCTATTTATAGAGAAAAAAGAGGGTCGAAGAATAAAAAAAGAATCCGAATTCGAATCGAAATAAAACTCGATGGACAACAGTTTTTGCGGATTTTGTTTTTATCATATCTTTTGATCCAAAAGTCCAAATAAGGCATATAATATGTCGTTGGAAAGCTCTTGAAGTCTACTTTTCAACCCAATTAGAATCAGAGATAAAAAGATATGGCCGAAATAGTAGGATGGTGTCAGTTTTGGATAGAGTTTTGTATCTCATTCATATCTTTTTCGTTATAGCTCGGAATTAATGTTATAATATATCATTGGAAAGATAATTTCAAGATCTATCCAACCATATAAGATTTGGATAAAGATTATGAGGCACGAAAATAATATCTAACTGTCTTTGAACATCTTTAAATTTGAATAAAATTAGGATTTAAGAAAAATGAAAGTTTTAAAAAAGGAAAGTTTTTATTTAACTCAAATTCTTTAATCTTATCTTTTCAAAAAGGATAATTAAGATCTTTTAGAAACTTATAGAAGGTTCTAATTAATCCTTATTAGTTTAGGAATAGGATTAGACTTTTGGACCCCCCACATGATCATTGGGTCGTAGGTAAAATCCGGTTTGGGTCTAGTTTAGTATTTTGGCCATAACTTCCTCATTATTCATCGGAATTGGGCTTATAATGTATCGTTGTAAAGGTCTTTTCAAGCCCTATACAAATACAATATTATTGGACCCTTATCATGGACCAAACTAAACTAGAATGCACGTTTTTCAAAAATAGGGTAAGAAATGAAATATTTTCAAAAACAGAAAGAAAAGATATTTTAATAAAAACATCCTTATCACTAGACTTTTCACACTTTCGCTTCGTTCGATAATTGAATGACATGAAAGGTATTCATAACTGGGTTTGGTTTTGGGGAGACACAAATGGGTGTCTACAGAAGCCCCCACTTTGACTGAGTTTGGAGAAACGCAAGTTTCGAAAACGATAGTCAAAGTATCGATAGGGACGGAGAATGATTCAGAACGTCCTGCGATCCTAAACCACTCTTGTAACACCGATACCTGCAAACTAGCGTTAGTTAAACAGATAAAAGAGTTAAGAAACGCGTATCTTGCACCGTCGAGCACACGTCTCTAGAGGTAACCGATTGGTTGTGACGATCTTCCGCAAGCTAGAGAATACCGCTGGAAGACTGCTACACCTGTAACTGCCTCCAATTTCCGCTGTGATAGTCTTCGAAAAGATCACTTCTTGTTGATCCTTAATGCTGCTATGCCAGTACTTCGGCGCTTTGCTGCTTGTGAACCGTTGGTGCTTTTGCTGTGATAAAAATCCTCTTTTCTTTGGGAATAGTTGCCAACACAACTCTTGTATGATGCATGACAATCCGATTTAGGGAAAGTTGTCAATGCTTCGTAACAATCCATCCTTGGAAATGTTGCTACGATCAAGCGACAATTCGTATCTTGGAAAATTTGCCAAAATCCAATTTTTTGGGAAAAGTTGCCAATGCTTCGTAACAATCTGTCATAAGAACTTTGGTACGATTGACAATCCACATCTTGGAATATAAATCTTGAAAGCAATCCACCTTGGAAATTTGCCAACGCTATGCGACAATCCTTTTATGAAAATATTGCCACAATTGACAATCCGCGTCTTGGAACATTTGCCAAAAAAAGAGTCGATCGACAATCCACTTCGGGAAAATTTGCCACTTGCTGAAATGAATGACAATCCACGTTGAGGAACCTTTGCCAAAATTTATGGTGAATAGAGTCCTACAACAATCCTTTGGGAAATTTTGCCATAGGGAACTGGGTGTATGACAATCCAATCTTGGAAAACTTGCCAGCGATGACAATCCGAACTTTAGAATAAATTGTCAAACAGAGAAGGAGCACGACAATCCACGCTTGGAAACTTTTCCAGAGATGACAATCCAATCTTGGAAAATTTGTCGTTGAGGATGACAATCTAATTTTTGGAAAAATTTTCGTTTGAAGAAGATGCGCGACAATCCATATTTTGGAAATATTGTCAGTTGGAGATGACAATCCAATTTTGGAAAAATTGTAGTTCAAGAAGAATGCGCGACAATCCATATTTGGAAATATTGTCGTTTAAGTGCTTGTTTTTAAACCGATACGTTGGTGCTTGTAATGAGCCAGTGTTTTAGGCGCATAGGCTAATTGAGACGATTTTTTGTCAGGTCAATCACTTACTATGATTGTAACCGAGCCGACTACTAATCGTGTCAATTTGCTTATAGGGGCTAACTAGCGTATCAAGGAACCCGAAATTGCTATATGAGGTCGAAATAACCATTCTGAGAGGCTTCGAGCTATGTCGCTGCTGAAATATCGCTGGCACCAAGAATTGGCTCTGTCGCCAAAAGCTAGGATCTAGCGCCAGGCGCTGAACTTTGTGGCCAGACGATAGATGTTGTAGTTAGGCAATAGCCTTGTCGTCTGGCGCTGCGTCGAGTCTTCCCTATTCTGCTCTTGCTTCCGTTGTTGCTTGGTTTTGCTCCAAACTTTGAGGTTGATCGTTTCCTTTCAACCAAATCCGCTCAAATCTTTTGTAAATTAAAGCTCTTCAACTCTAATTTACTGATCTATGTAACTCCTCTTACCTTGTCCTATGTCATATTCGCGGCTTTTTTTCGAAAAAAATTCGGTAATGTCCTCGCTTGCTGGGATGCACCTGCATTTACATCTTTGACTATAGGACTTTGCTTATCTTTCTTTAGGGTTGACCTAATGACTTAGTGTTGCTTGACTCATTGAATTGACATGACTTAAGGTATAAACTTGACTCACTATGATTGACTGACTCGAGGTTGACTCGACTCGATGTGACTCGTGTGTGCGTAGTGTTGACTCATGACACTCGATATGTACATGACTCGAAATGCTGAAAAGCAAAAATTTTCCGTCATTTTTGTGGAGGGTACCGATTTTCTCCCGAAAAAGAAAGACGCGAAAAAAGAAAGAAGCGAAGTTTTTGAAGGTTCATGTTAAATGAGCTTAATTCGTTAACGTCGTCTCTCACAGTACAAGGATTGTAACATCTTAGACTATCCTAGTTGACTCAATAATGAAAGTATGTAGGTAATTTAGGCATGGAGGCTAGCTAAGCACTTCATACTTCGTGATGCAATGATGATTGATGAGTGATTTTGACATGACAAGGCATGTTTCAACGTCGTGTTAAGATCTCATGACAAAGGGTTCCTAAGGGAAGTATATTTGGTCATGTATCTGTGATGTGTGTGATAGTGATACTAAGGTTAGGCCGCAAGGGCTAAGTGTGTGGAAAATATATTGAAAAGAGTCAAATAATGGTGACTCTTTAGGCTAGGTAGGCTAATGATGTAAGGATCAAGCCCCCAAGTCTAGCTCTAAGTAGATAGGGATGAGAATAGGAGATCCCTTGATATGATCATGATGTGTGAATGTGAATGTGAATGCATTTTTATTACGGCCGCACCTCGATGTGAGGTTGCCTACGTATCCTTTTAGGAATTAGGCCGAACGTAGCTCTAGCCGAACCTCGCACAAGTGTATGCATACCTCAAAAAGGTTTTTTTAAGGGTTGTAACGTGGTTAGGCTAAAGGTTGAAGAAGAAGAGATAAAAGGCTCAAGACCCTAGATAAGCCCCCAAGGTGTGTAACTTTGCTTTTGGAATATTTTTATTTTTATGCTTGAGGTTTAGCTCTCTTTTTTTTTTTGCTTTATTTTTTTTTATAAGTGTGGGCAATCCCGATCATGCGGTACGGTCTATCACTCACTTGGCTTTCATGTTTCTCAGGCACGGTACCGAGCACTCGATAACAGACGCAATCTGAGACGTGTTCATATCAAAGACGACATGTTCATGTCAAAGACATTGGAACACTTGCCCTTTTGTACACTTTTATTATTATTTTTATTTTTTTATTTTTTTCTATTTTAATCTTTTGAAGTCATTCAAGCTTTTTGAAGTTACATAAGTCACACACCATCCCATCCCAAGGTTAGGTAGATGTAGGTTGAAAACTGAAAGGTCTATCGTTAGACGAGGCTCAAAGTGGTTTGCCAACAAAGGATTACATATTTGAAGGGTGAAAGGTGATATGATGTAGCTACAAGGGGTGCCTCAATCATTTGTATACCTTGTGCTTAGTTTGACATGGATTTTTTTATTTTTTTATTTTTTTTTTGTGCAATGTAATGAAATGATCATATGCAAGAAAATAAATGCTCATTTTATTAAAAGGGGAAAAAGAAAGAATCTACAAAATTAATCTAAGAGAAAAAAGTGTCTATGCTAGACTTATTGGGGAAAGGGTTTGAAAAAAAGGAGAAGAAAGGCATGAAATCTTGGTGAGAAGTTTGCCTTGTGCATTTGTTTCATCATTACCCTCTTTTTCTTTTGTTTGTCAATCACATGACCCAAACTCGATTCAACATGCGTGGATGGAAAAAGGTAGGAAGAATGAAGGTTGTGATATGGAGAAAGCATGTAGAGAATGGAAAGATGATGTATATGGAGAGATATGAAAAAATTAGGAATAGAATGTACCCCCAACTCAAATGACGGAAAAAACCGATCATACATGAACCTAAGACATGGTCATGGTGACATATATATTAGCGGGTGCTTTATTATGAGTGCAAGTGACATGTTAAGACTCGTGTCATGACCATGTGGCTAGACTATGTGACTAGACTCGAACAAAGACTAAGTTAAGACCTCACGTATATGCATTAAACTGGATAGGCTGTGGTATTTTAGTCATAACTTTTGATCTGTGACTCTGATTGGGATGAAACCAACGCCAAATTAAAGATAAAACTCGGGGATACAGATCCATAGGTTGTAAGACTCATAGTTTTTCCTAGAACTCCGGCTATGACCAAAACAAGTCAACGTTTGTGCAGTATACGGGAATAAAAATCCGGGTTGACTTAAAGGAACTATGACTCGATTTTAGGTATATTTATTAGCTCAAATTAATTAATTAATTAATTAAAAAAATTCCTTTAGTCATTAATTAGTTTATTTAGGCTTAATCACAAGTCAAACAAACGGTTAGGAAAAACACATATAGTATGCACAAGCAAAGAATGCACAAGTAGTCAAGTAGTCACAATATGATGCAATGAGTTTGCAACCTAACCATGGCTCTAGTTCTCTAAAGTTTGGGATATGGTTTAGTCAAAGAGGGTCCATGGTTAATTGTCCGGATGCACCGCGCGGAAGCCTAACCGTGAAGGGTTGGCGCGAGTGGATGGGACACCGCGAGTTAAGAAAAACTCGCTTCCATGGTTTGGTGAATTCAACATTCTCGGATGTACCCTTTGTTGCTCAGAGCGTTCAATCAGGTAGATGGAGCATGAATTCCCAGAGGGTTATGCCCATATGTAGAACACATATGGGTTTCAGAAAAGTGAGAAAAACTCAATCGGGAAGTAGGATCGAGCAAACAGTGCTAAAAACTGGTCAAAATTAGAACGCATATTTCTGGCTCAGTATTGGAAGAACTTGGCGCCAGCAAACAATGGCTGGCACCACAATTTGGCTTTAGCGCCTGGCGACAGAAGCTGTTGCCTAGCGCTAAAGTCAAATGAGTGGCGTTAGACTTTGTTTCCTGACGCTAGTTCCTACATGCCTTAGCAGCTTTCTGTGCTCGATAAAATTTTCCAGTTTCGCGCAACATTATTTCTGTTCTAGTTGTGAAAGATATTCCTCAAATTTCCTACGTGTAAAAATCCTATGTTTAACTCATTAAGGATGGTCTTTCCAATGAGATCTTTTTTTATGCATATGACAATAATGTTAGTGAAAATTACGCACATAAAATACTTAGAACTTTTCGAGTCTCATCCACTCATTCTAAATCATTGCCGAAAGAAATTTCAGGAATTAAAATAGAAATCCTCCCTAGTGGAGTTGCCAAAAAACTGTAGGGAATATTTCAAGAATTACCCTAGCTCGAACCCCACTGTGATCATACACTAAAGTACGGTGGCGTCCAAAAGGAAAGAAGATAGAGCAAAAGAGTCGCCAACAAGTTTTAGGAACTTGTAAACCGTTCACGAGGTGAAGGTTATACCCCTTAACGATCCAGGACATTGTCAACTCCAATAGGTCTGGAACCATGACTGGTAGTTCGGGGATGAAGGTACAAATAAAATCCAACCTAAAAGAGATTAAACCTACCCTAATAATATGCCTCTATTTTATTCTGATCGTATTCATGTGCGCTTTCTGACTAACATGCAATTATTAGGTTTAACCCTAAACCTGTTTATCTATGTTGGTTGAATATTAATGCACAAACAAAAATTTTATTGGCGATCACTTGAATTATAATCAAATTAACCCTAAATAAGATTATTAATTATCTTATTAAGCGTGATTACAAGTACAAATTCCCTTTAAGCATGCATAAAAGGCGTGATCAAGCAATAACAATAAATATATATCAAGCAATATAAAAATAATCATCATAACAATTATAATCATAATAATAATAATTATAACAATTATAATCATAAATAATAAAAATAATCATAATAATGTTAAAGAGATAATAGCAAGATCCTAGACATGATACTAACAAGATTAATAACAAACCCTAGCATGTCACTAAACATTAAAGATCAAATATATATCTCTAACATGATACTAACATGAGATTAGGAAGAGAAAATAAAAGGCATCGCAGAAAACACAATTGTCATATTTGATAATACAAATTATAGTTATTACCCTAAACATGATACTAGGAAGATCAAAACACCCTAGCATGACACTAGGAATCATAATAACAACTTAGACATGATTTCTATATCATAATATCAATAAATCAATTAAAAGCACTTACTTGGATGCCTCGTATCTCTTTCTAATAACAAAATATACACGTTAGTAACTTCAAGGAAAATATAAAATAAACAATTAAATTAAATAATTAAAAAAGAGATTTGGGACCAAACCCTCAGAAATTAAAATCTTTCACGTCTAGGGCGAAGACAACTTCGAACTTGGCTAGGTGTGTCTAGTGCTAATGTATGAGGAATTTTGTTTGTAAAAGGCTAGGCTAGAAAGAGGGAGAGAGAATCAATAAATTCTTGATGAGAGTTGGTGATTGAAAAATGGGAGATATGACCTCTATTTATAGAGAAAAAAGAGGGTCGAAGAATAAGAAAAGAAACCGAATTCGAATCGAAATAAAACTCGATGGACAACAGTTTTTGCGGAATTTGTTTTTATCATATCTTTTTATCTTGAAGTCCAAATAAGGCATATAATATATCGTTGGAAAGCTCTTGGAGTCTACTTTTCAACCCAATTAGAATCAGAGATAAAAATATATGGCCGAAATAGTAGGACAGTGTCAGTTTTGGATAGAGTTTTGTATCTCATTCATATCTTTTTCGTTATAGCTCGGAATTAATATTATAATATATCATTGGAAAGATAATTTCAAGATATATCCAACCATATAAGATTTGGATAAAGATTATGAGGCACGAAAATAATATCTAAATGTCTTTGAACATCTTTAAATTCGAATAAAATTAGGATTTAAGAAAAAGGAAAGTTTTATAAAAGGAAAGTTTTTATTTAACTCAAATACTTTAATCTTATCTTTTCAAAAAGGATAATTAAGATCTTTTAGAAACTTATAGAAGGTTCTAATTAATCCTAATTAGTTTATGAATAGGATTAGACTTTTGGACCCTCCACATGATCATTGGGTCGTAGGTAAAATCCGGTTTGGGTCTAGTTTAGTATTTTGGCCATAACTTCCTCATTATTCATCGGAATTGGGCTTATAATATATCGTTGGAAAGGTCTTTTCAAACCCTATCCAAACAAACTATTATAGGACCCTTATCATGGACTTAACAAAACAATAATGCACGTTTTTCAAAAATAGGGTAAGAAAAGAAATATTTTCAAAAACAGATTGAAAAGATATTTTAATAAAAACATCTTCATCACTAGACTTTTCACACTTTTGCTTCGTTCGATAATTGAATGACATGAAAGGTATTCATCACTGGGTTTGGTTTTGGGGAGACACAAATGGGTGTGTACAGTTATTCTAGTAGTGTAAATACAAGTAAACGAGTAGTGCGGGGTTTGTAGGGTTATATGGGCTTTAGATTAAAAAAAAGGTTATGTGGGCTGTTACATGGGCTTGGTGCACCTATTTTGTGTGCACCATGGTGCATGTAATAACAATTGCTTGCACAGAGCTTTCCAACGATATATTATAAGCCCAATTCCAATGAATAATGAGCAAGTTATGGCCAAAATACTAAATTAGGTCTGAAATGGTTTTATGGCCCAATGATCTAGTGGAGGGCCTAACTATTATTTCTAAAATTACTAGGATTGATTCTAATCTTCTAGTAGTCTAGAAGGTTATTTTGAGTTTTAATAGAGTTAGGATTGATAATTATCTTTTTAGAAAAATAGTGAATTTGATTTGAAATAAAACAAGTGTTTTATTTTGATAAAATGTGATTTTAAATTGATAAACACGGAGTTTAATTGCTTAACTATATTAAGAAGAGGATTCCGGGCAAAAGCGCGTTTTATCTTTTAATTAGCGCTAAATGACAAGTCTGTCTCCAAACGACAGAGCCTATCGCCATGCGTGATGCTTGTCGTTTCACGTTGTGCTCTGTTGCTTGCGACATGGGTCAGTTTTATTCCGATTCAAATTCTGATTCTTTTCTATCGTTTTCGGACTATTTTCTTTATAAATAGAATCATATTTACCCATTTTCATTCACTTAGAATCATCAAGATTCATTACCATCCTTATTCTCTCAAGCAATAGCTTATTCATTTCCCTCTTTCTAAACCTTCTCCTTTTACAAAATTCTGCATTCACAAGTTCTAAACACATCTAACCAAGTTCGTAGTTGCCTTCTCCCTAGACATGAAGGTAATTTCCGAGGGTTTGGTCCCAAATCCCTATTTCAATTATTAATTTAATTGTTTGATTTAACATTTTCCTTGAAGTTAATAACGCATGTATTTTGTTATTAGAAAGAGATACGAGACATCAAAGTAAGTAATTCAATTGTTTACTATTCTTTTGATGTAGAAATAATGTTTGTAATTTTATATTAATTCCTAGATACATGTTTAGGGTAATAACTAATATTTCTAATATCATGTATGTTTCTAGTATCATGTTTAGGTTGCTTCCTATTCTTCCTAATATTATGTTAGTATCATGTTAGGGATAAAACTTGATCTTTATTGTTTAGTGACATGCTAGGATTTGTTATTAATCCTGTTAGTATCATGCCTAGGATCTTGCTAAAATTATTATAATTTGAGAATATTTTATGATAATGATGATTATTATTATTGTTGCTTGATGTATTATTATTGTTATTGCTTGATCACGCCTTTTATGCAGGATTAAAGGGAATTAGTACTTGTAATCACACTTAATAATATAATTAATAATCTTGTTTAGGCTAATATGATTATAATTCAAGTGATCGCCAATACTAGATTTGTTTGTGCATTAATATTCAACCAACATAGATTAAACCGGTTTAGGGTTAATATATTGATTGAATGTTTTTCAGAAAGTGCACATGAATTTGAGAAGAATAAAGTAGAGGTCTATTTTTAGGGCAGGTTTAATCTCTTTTAGGTTGGATTTGTACCTTCATCCCTGAATATCCAGCCATGGTTTAGGACCTTGTGAATGGTTTACAAGTTCCTAAAAATTGTTGGCGACTCTTTTACTCTAGCTTCCTTCCCTTTGGACGCAACCATGATTAAGTGTATGATCACAGTAGGGCTCAAGTGTGGGATGCTTGAAATATTCCTTATAGTTTTTTGGCGTCTTCACTGGGGAGGGTTTCTATCTTAATTCCTAAAATTTATTTTGACAATGATTTAGAATGAGTGGATGAGACTTGAAAAGTTTTAAGTATTCATGTGCGTAATTTTGATTGACATTATTGACATAAGCATAAAAAGTTCTGCATTGGATAGACCATCTGTAATGCGTCAAATTCATAGAATTTCACACATAGGAAATTTGAGAAATATCTTTCACAATTAGGATCGAAAAAACGCTACAAAAAATCTTAATATTCAAAGAACAGAAAGCTGTTGAGGCATGTAGGAACCGATGTCGAGAAAACAGTGCCAACGTCATGCGATGGCTCTGTCGCCGTGTGACTACAATGTTATTTGGCAAAAAAGTTATCTTCTAGTGATAGGCCCTGTTGTCTCGCGCCACGTTCTTCCAATACCGAGCCAAAAACCTACCTTCTTTGTTTTGACCGATTCTAGTATTGTTCGCTTGATTTTACTTCCTAATTGAGTTTTTCTCACTTTTCTGAACCCATAAGTGTTCTACATATGGTCATAACACTCTGGGAATTCCTGCTCCATCTACCTAATTAAACGCTCATGGCAACGAAGGGTACATCCGAGTTTGTTGAATTCACCAAACAGTGGAAGAGAGTCTAACTCGTGGGGTCCCATCCATACGCACCAACCCTTCCAAAGGTAAGGCTTCTGCGCGGTGCATCCGGACTCACAACCATGGAACCTTTTTGAATAACCCTTATCCTTGAACTTTAGAGAACTATAGCCATGGTTAGGTTGCAAACTCATTGCATCATATTGTGCTTACTTGACTACTTGTGCATAACCTATGTGTACTTACACTAACTGTTTGTTCGACTTCTGAATGAGTCTAGATAAACTAATTAATGCCTAAAGGACTTTGCTTAATTAATTAATTAATAATATGAGTCTAAATAAATTGTTCACCTTAGTACAACTATATGCTTGTCCTTTTAGAGTAAAACACTGGAAACAGGCCCAGACTACTGCTCCAGTAATGGCACATGAGTTTGGCCTGTGGCGCGACACATTAGTGTCTGGTGCGATGCGACAACAATGTCATTTCGCTCTGGTCCTAGCGTATGGTGACATTCCTGTTGCTTCGGCGACAACTTAGTTTCTTACTCGAGTCCTAACATTGAGTCTAATTAATCAATTTATAAAACGGCAAAAGCTATATTTAGTCCTTAATTGAGTCTAAGCACATAGTCGCATGGTCCTACACAAGTATCAAAGCATGTCATCTTCCGTCATTTTTTAGGGGGGGTAAGTCGGATATTAATCCTCCAATTAAACTATACTTGTTTAAACCCTATGCTTGAATTTCCCAAAAATTTCCCAAAAATAAGCACCCTATTTTTGCTTTTCTTTAAAAAACCAATAAAATCAAAGTCAATTTGAGTCAAGTCATTAAAATAAATGGTTTAATTTACAGTACTTACTCAAGAAGAGAAGGTCGGCTAATCAAGGACGACGCTTTTGTCATATCTCACTCTTTGATAAGCCGATTCGTGAAAAGAGAAAAGCTAATAGGATAATGGCAACTCAAGAAGAAGTCAATGAACTTAGGCAGAACTTGGCCGATGTAACTAAAATGATGAAGGATATGGCTCTTCAAGTCAATGACCCTACAAAACAGCAACAGATGCAGCGAATGGAGGAAATCTTGAACAAGCTCTCTAATGACTACAAGTTCCGGGGCATTAGCTCACAAGGGGTCTCATTGGACAAGGAACTTCTTCCACAAAAGTTTAACACCAATGACATCCCTAGATTCAAACCTACTGACAATCCTTATTTCCACTTAAGAGCTTTCAAATCCATAATGAACATTAAGGGGATTGATAGGAAAGTCTTTCACTCTTTGTTCTCTCTATCTCTTAAAACCATTTGCCAACAATGGTTCTTTTCTCTTGACAAATAAAAGATCTCTACTTGGGATGGAATAGTAAACGCTTTCATTGATAGGTACAAATGTAACATTCAAGTTGGACAATGACAGAGCGGCGAGTAAAGGGCCATGAAGACAACCCGCCGCAGTAACTTGCTTTGCTCTCGCTCCGCTCGTTCCCACCAGCCTTCTTCCCACTAAAGGCCAAGAAGTTTCACTTCCTTCACCCCAGCGAAAACCTCACAAACCTTCTTTTATTGGCCTGTTACTCTTAAAGGTGGAGCTCCTCCAGCTCCCCTTTCTTTTTAAAAGAATCGAAATATGAATGAAATAAAAAAGGCCATCATTAAGGCAAACAATGCGATAGCTTCCGTTAGAGCAAAGAAATTGACCATAGAGAACTTGAGATGTTAAAACTAAAAGAGAATGAAGGTTTTACTTCCTTCTTTAATAATTGGAGGGAAACTTCCACTAAAATGGTTGAGGTGCCTAGTGAGAAAGAATATGTAAGGGTGTTCATTAAGAACCTCCAAGAAAAATATTCTAAGCATCTCAAGTATCAAAGCAATTTGAATACTTTTAAGGCAGGCTATGACATATGAATCAACATCGAGGATGACCTTGCAAAGCAAAAAGCTGCTAACAACTCTAATAGTGGCTGGAAAGGAAAGAAGAATGATAATCCTTCTTCTTCCAAAACCACCCACTTAAACAATGTTAGTACCTTTAATCTTAATGCAGTCCTTGCTATGAATAATCAAGGACAAAAGAAGCCATCTAGGAAGAATTTTACTCCTATTGGCATGAGTTATGATACCGCATTTGATCGCCTTCATGCAAAAGGTCTTATAACTCCCATTGGACCATTTGAAGATCCACCAGTCGAAAGGAGGACGGCTAGTTGAAACCCCAATGCACATTGTAAATACCATCAATGTAGGGGACATCTTACTGAAAATTGCTGGAAGCTAAAGGAAGATATTCAAGATCTAATTAATAACAACAAACTTCCATTGCCTCCTGTAAGCAAGAAGCCAAGCATCAATAGCGCCTTACTTTCAGATTCTCTAGCTATTTCTGATGAGGAAAGTGATATTGACCTATCATCCCTCATTAAACCAGTCAAAGAAGCCCATGCTATCGAGGAAGAGGAGGAAACCTTCTTCGATGCCATGAGTGATCTTCCTACAAGTCAAAAACTTGCCACAAAAGGAGAAGTATGGGTTATCACACAACTGGTAAAGGAAGCAATATGTATATGTCGCGAGGCCCTCGATCACATAAAGATGGCTCAAAATAAATGTGATATTAAAGATGCGACACCTACAAAGACTACTAAGAGAAAGCCATTTTCCGTATAAGTAGTCGAAACACCCAAAAGGAGTGACAAGTTTTACACCCCAATTGGGACTTCTTACGCAAACATGTTCAAAATGCTCTTCGAGAGTGGGAAAATCAAACCTCTCAAGCCAAGACCATTTGAATCTTTAAAAAGGATAGATAGGTTCTATTGTCCATACCATCAAGTAGGAGGACATACCATGAACACTGTTTCAAATTCAAAGATCTAATCCAGAAATTAATTGACAGTAAAAAGTTGGTCCAAATCCCACCAGAAAGGGATGTTAGCATTAACGAAGTTTGGGAAAGTGATGATGAGGATGCCTACCTCAAAGATGTGGAAGAAACCCCAATTTCCACAATATACCCAGTAGATGACATTTGCGATGAAGAAGATTCACCCATAGGTGTTCTCACAAGATCAAGGAGCGTGCAACCTCCCATCACTACACAACATATCCCTAATACCCAACAAGTTCCCATACCAATCATAGAAGACAACGATGTTGTCAAACAACTTAAAAAGACTAAGGTCGAAATGAACGTATGGAAATTACTAGCCACATCCCGTGAACATAGAGTCACAATAATGGATGCTTTGGCTAAAGTAGGGATAGATTCAGAAACCACTCCTGAGGGATTAGCTAATTTCCTCACGAGTGATCTTCCAAGTCCCATCAATCTAATGACCTTTTCTGAAAAAGATCTACCTCCGGAGGGTGATAAACACAGTAAGGCCTCACACCTCACAGTAATCTGCAAGAGAATGAATGTCCCAATGACTCTTGTAGACGATGGGCCATCAATAAATGTTTGCCCACTACGAACTGCGAGGATGTTAGGAATAAGGGATGAAGACTTGTCTCCATCCACACAAGGAATAAGAGCTTATGACAACACTCGTCGACAAGCTCTTGGGACTATTACTATGAATGTCACCGAAGGAGTTATAGAACATGCTACAAATTTCCAAGTGGTTGATATCAAAGCTTCTTTCAACTTATTATTGGGATGCACTTGGCTTCATAACCTTAAGGTCGTCCCTTCATCACTTCATCAACAAGTGAAAGCTATAGTTAGGGGAATTCCTGTTACAATTGATGCCTCCCAACTAAGAATCAAGGTAATTGATAAGCCTCTCATAAATGTGGAGCACGATGACAACGATGAAGACCTGGGGCTTTAACACAGAAAAGGTCTCCTTAATCGATGAAGATGAAAAGACCCTTCTTTGTTACGACCTCCATTCAAATATGAAATTTAATGGTATGCTCCTGTAGACACCCATTTGTTTCTCCCCAAAACCAAACCCAGTGATGAATACCTTTCGCGTTGAATCATAATCAAATGAAGTGAAAGTGTGAAAAGTCTAATTTTGCGGTTAGTTTTTATAAAAAATCTTTCTTTCTGTTTTCGAAAACATGCTCTATTCTATGAAAATAGCCATTCTAGTTCAGTTTGGTCCATGAGAAGGTTCTAACAATGGTGAAGTTGGATGGGTCTTGAAAAAATCTTTCAAACGATATATTTTAAGCCCAATTCCGATGAATAATGAGGAAATTATGGCTAAAATACTAAACTTGGCCCGGTTTGGTTCTTATATGCGGCCCAATGATCTAGAGGAGGGCCTATTATTTATTATCATTCCTAAAGCTATTAGAATTGATTATAGTCTTCTAGAATTGTATAGAAGGTTCTCTTAAATCCTAAAAGAATTAGGATTGATAATTATGTATATGAGTTTTACTTGAAACTGAATAAGTGTTTTTACAAAAATACGATTTTACCCCTAACACGGATTTTATGAATTAATTATACTAAGAAGTGGATTCTGCGTGGAAAATGCGTTGAAAATCACTGCATCGCCTGACGACAGGTTCGTTGCCTGGCGACAAGCTTTGTCGTTGGAGACAAGAGGTTGTTTAATTCTTTTTCAAATTCTAACTCTATTCTATCAATTTCGGACTATTTTCTTATAAATAGGGTCTTTAAACCTCCGTTTTTCAATAACCAGAATTCTCTAATTATTCTCTCTTCCTTTTTTTAGCCTAACCTTTTACAAACACAATTCCACACTCATTAGCACTAGACACACCTAGCCAAGTTCGAAGTTGCCTTCGCTCTAGACGTGAAAGGTTGATACCTTCTGAGGGTTTGGTCCCAAATCCAGTCTAAACTTTTTAACTCTTTATTTCAATTATTTAATTTAATAATTTGATTTCATATTTTCCTTGAAGTTACTAACGTGTGTATTTTGTTATTAGAAAGAGGTACGAGGTATCGAAGTAACTACTTTAATTGTTTTATTTGATCTTTTGATATAGAAATCATGTTTAGATTATTATTGTGATTCCTAGTATCATGTTATATTAAGAAGCTTTTATTGCTTCCTAGTATCATGTTTAGGGTAATAATTAAGTTTCTAATATCAATTATGATTTCTATGATGCTTCCTATTTCTTTCCAAATATCATGTTAGTGTCATGTTAGGGCTAAAGCTTTGGTCTTTATTGTTTAGTGACATACTAGGGTATGTTATTAATCTTGTTAATATCATGTCTAAGATCTTGCTATTAATATTATGCTTTAACATGATTATTATAATCATGATTATGATTATGTTGATGATTATTATTATTTTTCTTGATGATTATTGTTATTGCTTGATCACACCTTTTATGCATGTTTAAAGGGAATTTATACTTGTAATCACGCTTAATAAGATGATTAATAATCTTATTTAGGGTTAATTTGATTATAATTCAAGTGATCGCCAATAATAGATTTGTTTGTGCAGTAATATTCAACCAACATAGTTAAACAGGTTTAGGGTTAACCTAATAATTGCATGTTAGTCAGAAAGCGCACATGAATACGAGTAGAATAAAGTAGAGGCCTATTATAAGGGTAGGTTCAATCTGTTTTAGGTTGGATTTGTACCTTCATCCCTGAACTTCCAGTCATGGTTCCAGACCTATTGGAGTTAACAATCTCCTGGATCGTTAAGGGGTGTAACCTTCACCCTGTGAATGGTTTACAAGTTCCTAAAACTTGTTGGCGACTCTTTTGCTCTAGCTTTCTTCCCTTTGGACGCCACCATGATTCAGTGTATGATCACTGTGGGGTTCAAGTTTGGGATGATGCTTGAAATATTCCCTACAGTTTTTGGCGACTCCTATGGGGAGGATTTCTATTTTAATTCCTAAAATTTTATTTTGGCAATGATTTAGAATGAGTGGATGAGACTCGAAAAGTTCTAAGTATGTCATGTGCATAATTTTGATTGACATTATTGGTATAATCATAAAAGGTTCTCATTGGAAAGACCGTCTATAATGAGTAAAAAACATAGGATTTTTACACTTAGGAAATTTGAGAAATATCTTTCACAAAAAGAATCGAAATAATACTGCGAAAATTGGAAAATTCTAAGAATACAGAAAGCTGCTGAGGCATGTAGGAACTAGCGCTGAGAAAACAGAGTTCGTCGCCTGAGAAATAGCCTCGTCGCCTTGCGACAGTGTTATTTTCTGGCAACAAACTCTATTGTCTCGCGCCGTGTTCTTTTAATACCTAGCCAGAACTCTGCCTTCTTCTGTTTGACTGGTTCTAGCACTGTTGGCTCGATTCTACTTCCCGATTGAGTTTTCCTCTCTTTAAACCCATATGTGTTCTACATATGGACATAACCCTCTGGGAATTCATGCTTCATCTACCCAATCGAATGCTCCTGGCAACAAAAGGTACATCTGAGATTGGTGAATTCACCAAACCATGGAAGCGAGTTTAACTCGCGGGGTCCCATCCATACGCGCCAACCCATCCAAAGGTAAGGCTTTCGCGCAATGCATCTGGACTCATAACCATAGACTCACCTATATCCTTGAACTTTAGAGAACTAGAGCCATGGTTAGGTTGAAAACTCATTGCATCATATTGTGATTACTTGACTACTTATGCATAACCTATGTGTGCTTACACTAACCGTTTGTTTGACTTGTGATTGAGTCTAAATAAATTAATTATTGACTAAAAGAACTTTACCTAATTAATTAATTAATAAATTGATTAATTAACTTGACTAATTAAAGGCTAATAAATTAATAAACTGACTTAGTACGACTTTAGGCCTGTCCCTTTAGAGTAAAAATACTGAAAACAGTCCCAAATCTATGTTCCAGAAATGGTGCAAAGGTTTGGGTTGTGGCGCCAAATGCTGCTGTGCAATGCCGGGGCGACAACTCTATCGTCTGGCGCTGCACTTCAGTGTGCGGCGAAAGTTCTGTTGCTTTGGCGACAATCCAGTTTATTACTCGAGTCATCACGACGAGTCTAATTAAACAATTTATTAATCAGTTTGATTAATGGCAGTAGCCATATTAAGTCCTTAATTGAGTCTAAGCACTTAGTTCCATGGTCATACACAAGCGTCAAAGCATGTCACTTGAACTCACTAATAAAGCACACACTAATATGTATGTACACCATGACCATGTCTTAGGCTCATGCATGAGTTGTTTTCCATCATTCGAGTAGGGGATCCAATCTATTCCCATTCTCTTCCACATTCTCTTCCATGTTGAATAGAGCTTGATTCAAAATAAATAAAAATAAAACAAACTTATCCCTAATTTCCCTTTCCACAGTACTTGGTCAAGGAGAGAAGGGCGATTAATCAAGTATAACACCTTCGTTTAAGTTCAACTTAAACCAGTCAGTCGAAAAAGAAAAGCTAAGAAGATAATGGCAAGTCAAGAAGAAGTCAATGAGCTTAAGAAGGAAATGGATAACATGACTGAGGTGTTGAAGGCTTTAACCCTTCAAATCAATGACCCTGTGAAGCAACAACAAATGGAGCTCATGCAAGAAAGCTTGAGCAAAGTATCCAATGACTATAGATTCCAGGGCATTAGCTCACAAGGGGTCTTAGTGGATAATGGACTTCTTTCGTAGAATTTTAATGCCAATGACATCCCTAAGTTTAAGGAAACAGATAATCCTTATTTCTACTTAAGGGCATTCGAGACCATAATGAACATTAAGGGGATTGATAGGAAAGTCTTTCATTCTTTGTTTTCTTCATCTCTTGAAATCGTTTGTCAACAATGGTTCTTTTCCCTTGACAAAGAGAAAACCTCTACTTGGGATGCCATTGTAAACGCTTTCATTGATAGATATAAGTGTAATATTCAAGTCCAAATCGGCTATAGACAACTTGAGATATTAAGACAAAAAGAGAAGGAAGGCTTTACTTCTTTCTTTAACAAGTGGAAGGAAACTTCCGCCAATATGATAGAAGTCCCTACTGAAAAAGAATCCGTGAGGATGTTCATCAAAAATTTACAAGAAAAGTATTCAAAGAACATAAAATATCAACACTACTTGAATACTTTCAAGGTCGTCTATGACATAGGCATCGAGATCGAAGATAACCTCGCAAATCAAAAAGCTACTAACAATAGTAACCACAGTGGCTGGAAAGGAAAGAAGAATGACAATCCTTCTTCTTCCAAAAATGCCCACTCTAGTAACAATGTTAGTACCTTTGATCTCATTGAAGTCTTAGCCATGGATAACCAAGGATCTAAGATGCAACTAAGGAAAGAATTTACCGTCATTGGGATGAGCTATGATGCTGCCTTCGATCGACTCCATACTAAGGAACTCATTACTCCCATTGGACCTATTCAAGATCCCGCACCTGAAAAGAGATTTCCTAGTTGGAATTTAGATGCACATTGCAAGTACCATCAAGGTAGGGGTCATACTACTAAGAGTTGTTGGAAGCTAAAGGAGGCCATCCAATATTTGATCGACAATAACAAGCTTCCTATACCTCCAATGGGAAAGAATATCGAGTGATGATAAAACACAAGACACGAAGCGAGCTTCAACAATAAGATTTTGTGACTTCTTTTTTTCTATTTCTTTTATTTATCCCTTCCCCAATAAGTCTAGCATAGACACCTTTTGTTTTCCCTTAGATTTATTTTGTAGGATCATTCTTTCTTTTCCTTTAATAAAATGAGCATTTTATTTCTTGCATATGATCATTGCATCACAAAAAAAAAAAAAAAATTCACTACGTATTCATGTCGAAATAAGCACAAGATATACCCATGATTAGAGGCACCCCTTGTAGCCCATATCACTTTCACCTTTAAATATATAATCACTTTCTTGATACACCACTTTGAGCCTCGTCTAACGATAGACCTTTCTTTCTTCAACCCACATCTACCTAACCTTGGGATGGGATGGTGTGTAACTTATGCAATTTCAAAAGCTTGAGTGATTTCAAAAAATTTAAATAGCAAAAAATAATAAAAGTGTGCAAAAGGGCAAGTGTTCCAATGTCTTTGATATGAAAATATCTTTCATAAGAACACGTCTCGGATTGTGTTTCTTATCGACTGCTCGGTACCGTGCCTGAGAAACATGAATGCCAAGTGAGTGATAGACCGCATGATCGAGATTGCCCACACTTATCAAAATAAAAAAATGAAAGATCAAAAAAAAGAAAGAGAGCAAAAATATAAATAGTAGAGAGTTCAAAAGTGAGAAATCTCAAGCATACCAATACAAGGATTCAAATGCAAGGATGCAAACCTTGGGGGCTTATCTAAGGGATTGAGCCTTTATCCCTTTCTTCTATGAACTTTAGGCTAATCACTTTACAACCCTTCATAAGACCTTTTTAAGGTATACACACTTGTGCGAGGGTTCGACTAGAGCTACGTTCGGCCTGATTCCTAACGGATACGTAGGTAACCTCACAAAGGGGTGCGGCTGTAATAAAAATGCATTCATTCATTCATATTTATATTCATCATGATCATATCAAGGGATCTCTAATGTTCATACCTATCTACTTAGAGCTAAACTTGGGGGCTTGATCACTACATCATTAGCTTACTTAGCCTTAGAGTCATCATCATTTGACTCTCCTCGAAATAATATTCTCTCTATACACTTAGCCGTTGCAGCTTAACCTTAGTGTCACTTTCACTCACTACACAGATACATGACTAAATAGTCCTTCCCTTAGGAACCCTCTGTCATGAAATCTTAACACAATGTTGAAGCATACTTTGTCATAACAAAAATCACTCATCACTCATCACTCATCATTGCATCACAAAGTATGAAGTGCTTATCCTCCGTGTCTAAGTTACCCAAATACTTTCATCATTGAGTCAACAATTGAGATAGCCTAGGATGAATTAATCCTTGCACCTTGAGAGATAGTATCAAACAACATTTGACTAAGCTCATTCATTATGCACCATCAAAAACTTCTTCCTTTTTGTGTCTTTCTTTTTCGGGAGAAAGTCGGTACCCTCCACAAAAAATAACGGAATTTTTTTTTGTTTTTTGCATTTTTCGAGTTCCGATCACACTATAATGCACACACGAGTCATGAACGTTGAGTCATGTCGTGTCATATCATCTTGAATTGAGTCTAACACATGTGTCAAGCACTTTGAGTCGAGTTATGACAAGTCATATGTGAGTAACACTAAGCCTTAGGTTAACCCTAAGATAACTAAAAAGATGAGCCAAGTCCTATAGTAAAAATATAAATGCAGGTACATCCCAGCAAGCAAGAACATTCCCAATTTTTTTTGAAAAACCGCGAATATGACACATGAGATTCTTCCAAGATGAGAGGAGTTGAAACAAAATTACATGGATCAGTAAATTAGAGATGAAGAGCTTTAATTTACAAAAGATTTGAGCGGATTTGGTTGAAAGGAAATGACCAAGTTCAAAGTTCAGAGCGAAATCGAGCAACGAACAGCAGCAGCAAGGGCAAAATAGAGAAGACCCAACCCCAACGCTAGACGACAAGGCTGTCGCCTGGCGACATAAGCAAAGTGCGGCGACACATTTTCCAGCGGGCGCTGGTGCGGCGACACAATGCGTGGCCCCCATATTAGATTATGCGGACCTAGTGCAGCAATTTCCGGGTTCCTTGGTACGCCAGTTAGCCTCTATAAGCAAGTTGACATGATTAAGTAGTCGGCTTGATTACAATCGCAATAAGTGATCAACCTGACAAAAGATCGTCTCACTTAGCTTAAAGCGCCTAAGCATTGGCTCATCGCAAGCACCAAAGTATTGGTTCACAAAGAATTCTTAGGATGGGAGATTTCCACAAATCAATTTGAAGCCTTTAAGAATCTTATATATGGTTCTTGAGAAGGGTTTTCCAAAGATGGAAGGGTCGATTTGAAGATTCAAGATGAAGAAATCTTCAACAGGGGGACTTTAAGATTAAAGGGTCTCTCGCTTAGATTTGAGAAGATAGCACGAGATGGGCGGTCTTCGACATCATTCGCTAAGATTGTGGAGGTTGTCACCAAGATTTGAGAAGATAGCACGAGATGGGCGATCTTCGACAGCATTCGCTAAGATTGTGGAGGTTGTCACCAAGATTTGAGAAGAGTGGTTCGTGATTAGGCGGTCTTCGACGGCTTTTGCTATGATTGGGAAGGTTGTCACTATGATTTAAGAAAAAAGCTTGAGATGTAGCAGCAATGATAGACGATGTCCCTAGGATGTGGAGACTTGTCATAACTAAAGATGGCTACAAGCAGAGTTATCTTCGACGAAGTTCCCTAGGATGTGGAGAGTTGTCACAAAACTGAAGATGGCTACAAGTAGAGTTTTCTTCGACGATGTTACCTAGGATGTAGAGGATTGTCAAAAAACTGGAGATGGCTACAAGCAGAGTTATCTTCAATGGTGTTTCCTAGCTTGCGGAAGACTATCAAAGCGGAAATTGGAGGCAGCTACAAGCATAGCGGTCTTCAATAAATGCAGTAAGTCGGTCACCCTAGAGACGTGTACTCGACGGTGAAAGATACGCATTTCTTAACTCTTTTATATGTTTAACTAACGCTAGTTTGCAGGTATCGGCGTTACAAAAATGATTTAGGATCGTAGAATGTTCTGAATCATTCTCTGGCCCTATCGCTACTTTGACTTTTGTTTTCGAAACATAAGTTTCTCCAAACTAAGTCAAAGTGGGGGCTTCTGTAGACACCCATTTGTGTCTCCCCAAAACCAAATCCAGTGATGAATACCTTTCACGTCGAATCATAATCGAATGAAGTGAAAGTGTGAAAAGTCTAATGTTGCGGTTAGTTTTTATAAAAAAATCTTTCTTTCTGTTTTCAAAAACCTGCTATATTCTATGAAAATAGCCAATCTAGTTCAGTTTGGAATTTCGATGAATAATGAGGAAGTTATGGCCAAAATACTAAACTGGGCCTGATTTGGTTCTTATATGCGGCCTAATGATCTAGAGGAGGACCTATTAATAATTATCATTCCTAAAGCTATTAGGATTGATTATAGTCTTCTAGAATTGTCTAGAAGGCTCTCTTAAATCTTTAGAGAATTAGGATTGATAATTATGTATATGAGTTTTACTTGGAACTGAATAAGTGTTTTTATGAAAATACGATTTTACCCCTAAAACGGAATTTACGACTTAATTATATTGAGAAGTGGATTCCGCGTGGAAAACGAACTGAAAATCACTCCATCGCCTGACGATAGGTTCGTCGCCTAGCGATGTAGTGCAGCGCCTGGCGCCAAGTTTGTCGCCTGGCAACGAGCTCTGTCGTTGGCGACAGGAGGTTGTTTTATTCTTCTTCGAACTCTAAATATTTTCTATCAATTCCGGACTATTTTCTTATAAATAGGGTCCTCGGACCTCTGTTTTTTCAATAACCATAATTCTATAATTCTTCTCTCTTTTTAAGCTAAAGCTTATTCTCTTTCCCTCTTTCTAGCCTAACCTTTTACAAACACAATTCCACACTCATTAGCACTAGACACACCTAGCCAAGTTCGAAGTTGCCTTTGTTCTACGCGTGAAAGGTTGATACCATATGAGGGTTTGATCCCAAATCCAGTCTAAACTTTTTAACTCTTTATTTCAATTATTTAATTTAATTGTTTGATTTAATATTTTCCTTGAAGTTACTAACATATGTATTTTGTTATTAAAAAGTGGTACGAGGCATAAAAGTAAGTACTTTAATTGTTTTATTTGATCTTTTGATATAAAAATCATGTTTAGATTATTATTTTGATTCCTAGTATCATGTTAGGATGCTTTTATTGCTTCCTAGTTTCATGTATAGTGTAATAATTATATTTCTAATACGAATTATGATTTCTATGATGCTTCCTATTTATTTGCTAATATCATGTTAGGGCTAAAGCTTTGGTCTTTATTGTTTAGTGGCATGCTAGGGTTTGTTATTAATCTTGTTTGTATCATGCCTAGGATCTTGCTATTAATATTATGCTTTAACATGATTATTATAATTATGATTATGATTATGATTATGTTGATGATTATTATTATTTTGCTTAATGATTATTGTTATTGCTTGATCACATCTTTTATGCATTTTTAAAGGGAATTTGTACTTGTAATCATGCTTATTAAGATGATTAATAAACTTGTTTAGGGTTAATTTGATTTTAATTCAAGTGATCGCCAATAATAGATTTGTTGTGCATTAATATTCAACCAATATAGATAAACAGGTTTAGGGTTAACCTAATGATTGCATGTTAGTCAGAAAGCGCACATGAATACGAGTAGAATAAAGTAGAGGCCTATTATTAGGGCAGGTTCAATCTCTTTTAGGTTGGATTTGTACCTTAATCCCTGAGCTTCTAGTCATGGTTCTAGACCTATTAGAGTTAACGATCTCCTGGACGTTAAGGGGTGTAACCTTCACCCTGTGAACGGTGTACAAGTTCCTAAATCTTGTTAGCGACTCTTTTTCTCTAGCTTCCTTCCATTTAGACGCCAGCATGCTTAAGTTTATGATCACTGTGGGGGTTCAAGTTTGAAATAATTCTTGAAATATTCCCTACACCTCCAAAAACAGGGACACTTTCCTGGAATGACTCTAGGAAAGAAGAAAAGAGTAGCAATGCAAACAAAATCGCCTGACCTTCTTAAATTAGATACTTTTGGACTTGGTTTTGAACCGACTCCGAAAGACTATAAGCAAGCCTAGGAAAAGGCTAATGTGCAAACAAATGCTTGTACCCAAAGGAAAGCAATCCCAATAGATCAATATCCCCTCACCCTAAATGGACAATTTATAAGAGAGGGTGAAGATTATGCATGCTATGATATTCTCGAGCCCTTTGTCAAAAATGGAATAAGACAACCTGGGTTCGCAATCTTCCTGGATTGCTACTTCTTAGGTGACATCCCAACTCTATCTATAAGGAGAAAGCACCTCCCTGCTTTGACTTTAACTTCATAGGACTTCTTTTTGGGCACGAGAAGAATGACCAAGATATATTGAAGACAACTCCGCGCTCATTCAGATAGCATTACAAGTGAGAGCTTTAGCCCCTCAAAACTTATCACTCCAGTAGAGGGTTAATCTAGGGATGACGAAAGACTGTGAAGGTGACTACACCAAGCGCACGAAAGATCTCCATAACAACAGGACAAGGACCTATGTTATAAGATTCATCAGAATTAAAGTCTGAATTTGAGTCTTCCCCTATCAAGTGTTCAAAATCTTTAGTTATATTACCTCTCCCTAGTTCTTGTTAGTAGTCAAGTCCTAACGGATATTTCTTTATTTGATGTAAAGCTTTCCGAATTCAATAATATGTCTTCTTTTGCTTACACATGTCATTCCTTAACCCAAGATGACAAGCATTGCTTAACTAACAATGAAACTAACAAAGAAATAATTAAAGAAATGGAAACACTTGAGAATAGAACACTAGCAATAGAAGACACTGAAATAATGGATATCTCTAAAGACCCAAACGTTAAAAGAGAAGTTAAAATAGAACTAACTCTTACCAAAGAAGAAAGAACCGTTTTAATTAATCTACTAAAAGAATTTATCGATGTATTTGCTTGGTCATATGAAGATATGGCAGGAATAAATAGATATAAGGCTCAACACACAATACCACTAATTCCAGGATTGAAACTTGTAAAACAAAAGTTACGTCGAATGAAACCCGACGTATCTCTTAAAATAAAAGAAGAAGTTCAAGAACAAATTACTGCAGGTTTTATCAGGATATCTAAATACCCCGAATGGGTTGCAAATATGGTGTCAGTTCCAAATAAAGATGGAAGGGTAAGAATGTGTGTCGACTATAGAGATCTAAACAAGGAAAGTCCAAACGACGACTTCCCTTTACCACACATCGACATTTTGGTAGATAGCACATCAAATCATGTGCTTCTCTCGTTTATGGATGGGTACGCAGGGTACAACCAAATTCTCATGGCCGAGGAAGATTTGGAAAAGACTACATTCATAACGTCATGGGGCACTTACTGTTACACGATAATGCCATTCGGGTTGAAAAACGCGGGTGCCACTTACCAAAGAGTAGCGACTGCCTTACTACATGACATGATGCACAAAGAAGTTGAGGTTTACGTGGATGATATGATTGTAAAATTGAAATACCGTCCAGGACATCTAGTAGCTTTAAGAAAATTCTTAGAAAGGCTAAGGTAATACATCATGAGTTTAAATCCATCTAAGTGTGCCTTTAGAGTTACCATAGGAAAGATCTTGGGATACGTCATTAGTTCTAGAGAAATAGAGATAGACCCAACCAAGATTAAAGCAATCATGTCAATGCCGCCGCCTAAGACCGAGAAATAGATTTGAGGATTCATTGGCCGGTTGCAATACTTAGGTAGGTTCATATCCAAATTAACCACAATATATGAACCCATATTCAAGAAAATGAAGAAGAACGTGCCAGTGATATGGGACGATGAATTTCAAAAAGCCTGTGAGAAAATCAAAGCCTATCTTGCTAATCCTCCCGTACTAGCACTTGCGCTCCCGAGAATCCCTCTTAGGTTGTATTTAACAGTCACCAAAGAGACAATGGGGGCTATGATCGCACAATAAGTAGAAGGAAAAGAAAACGCCACCTACTACCTAAGCAAAAAGATGCTCGAGTATGAAGTACGCTACACACCACTTGAGAATTGTGCCTCGCATTAGTGTGGGCCACAACCAAATTAAGACATTACATGCTTGTTCATACAGTCTATGTGGTATCTCAGATGGATCCACTAAAGTATTTCTTCGAGAAATCTACACTTAATGGGAGAATATCAAGATGGATAGTCAACTTAGCCCAATTTGATGTAAGTTTAATTTATGCCCCAAAAGGCTAACAAAGGATCAGTAGTCTCGGATTTCTTAGCGGATTTCCCAATAGAAGATTCGACGCCTATACATGAAAATGAATTTCCAAATGAAGACCTAATGCTTACAGAAGATGATACTTGGACGTTATACTTTGATGAAGAATAAAACCAAAAGGGTTGTGATGTAGGAGTATTATTAGTATCACCTAAAGAGAAACATATCCCAATCTCCATAAAGTTAGATTTTGATGTTACCAACAATGTGACGGAATATGAAGCATGCGTGGTAGACCTCAGAACAGCTTTGTCATTTGGAGTAAAGCAACTGCGAATGTTCGGAGATTCTTCTTTATGTAAGAGTTTATAGGTACGAATGCAGAAAACATGAATCATATTCATATAGCACCTAATCCCAAGATCATGCATAACACATAAAGTATTAGAAATAATACCTTTGAAGCGTGATTCCATGTGCGATCGAACAAGAATAAGGGAGATAAAGAACCTCAAGCGTGATTCCTCTACTTAGTCCACATGCACAGATTAAGACCTCCACTAATGCTAGGTAGTTGCAATTGAACACTTCAATTGACTTTCAATGGAGAAGAACGAGCAACGAACAAATAACGAACCACCACGATCAAGGGGGCGAGGGAAGGAGATAGGCGTGTGATAGAGAGAGAGAGAGAGAGAGAGAGAAAGAGAGAGAGAGAGAGCGAGAGGTGTTTTGGATTACCGGTTGCTTGATGCACAATTAACTGTTAATTGTGTTGTCTCATACAACCCGGGCATGGACCTTATTTATAGATCTTATCTCTATAAGAGTCTATGACAAAGCCCAAATCATAACTCTAATCTAACTATGGTAGCCTAATCCAATTCATGATTATTTACTTGTTCATGAGGCCCATAAATTGGCCTCTAACTTGCTTAACCCAATACCTTTGTTGTGTGACCTCACTGGATCCATTCTAGTGGGCTTTCAACTATTTGACTAGCCCAAAGATCAATGATCATAGTCTAGCAACAAATAATGACGACCCAAAAGAACGAACTTATTATCTCCATAATAGTGATCCTTGATATATCTTGTAATTGCACTTATCGAAGACATAATTCCTTCAATCTCCCACTTGTCTGAGACAAGTGCACAATATTCAAATTCCTTAAGTTAATGTGTGTCGATTTGATAACATTATTGCATCTCATGTCGTGATCATATTAATCTACAAATATTTTCTTGAGAAATTTAGTTAGAATTACAAAACAAATGATTACTTTGTAATCCATTTGAGTACAGCCATACATTTTTTGAATTCTCCCTCCTCAAGAGGCCAAGACATATTTCTAATTAAATAGGTAGACTCAATCCAATCTTGTGGAAACCAAGGCTCCCACTCAAATCATGAGGTAATCAGGAAACACCCTTTATAATATCCAATTACGGGAAGACATTTGAATATACATAGTTACATCAATCATTGAATGAAATCAACGTTCCACTCATGTCAAAGGAATCCACTAATATATCTGGAAGCTCTATACTTGAGCTTCAAAGTAGGTCTATAGTTCGATCATGCATCATTCATGCATATCCATGTGATTGACCGAGCTTCACTACGCTCCTATAGCGCAAGAAACAACGCTATCTAATCAATCTTACATGGTAGTCCATTTATTGAAATAATTTATTTCCATTTTAATGATTCCAAACTAGGAACTTAAATAATATATGAATTTAGTTCACCTGTGGGGTTTCATTCACCAGGTTATCTAAATAAATTTATCTGATGAGCCCATCAATCCATAATTATTTTGGACATTTTATTTAATATTGAAACCACGATTAAATAAGAGAAATGATAAACTTCTGATTAAACATAATTCTACAAATGAATGTATTACATAAGTGATAAGTTTTTCTCAAAATAAATACAACTTAAATTACATCATTAGCTTCAATCCAATTGCACTAGTATGCTTCTCATGCTTAGGCAATGAAAGGGGTTTAGTAAGTGGATCAGAGACATTCTCATCCGTATGAACTTTGCACATCTTGATATCTCCTCTGCCAATGATCTCTCAAATGAGTTTATACTTCCTCTCAACATGTTTGGATTTAAAATGTGACCTAGGCTCCTTTGATTGAGCAATGGTGCCCTTGTTGTCACAATGTAACTCAATTCCCTTTTGAGCACTTGGAACGATATACAGCTCAGTTAGGAACTTTTTTTTATCCAAACTGCTTCCTTGGCTGCTTCAACAGCAGCCAAATACTCTGATTCTGTTGTAGAGTCTGCGATAGTGCTTTGCTTCGAACTTTTCCAGCTCGCTGCTCCTCCATTCAGACAGAAGATTTATCTAGACCGGGATTTAAAATCATCTCTATCTGTTTGGAAACTCGCATCCGTATAACCTTTGACAACCAACTCATCTTTGCCACCATATACTAGAAACATTCCTTTAGTCCTTCTTAAGTACTTAAGGATGTTCTTGGCAGCTGTCTAGTGTGCTTCTCCTAGATTTGCCTAAAATCTGCTACACATGCGTAGAGCGTATGAAACATCCGGCCTTGTATAAATCATGGCATACATTATCGACCCTACTGTCAAATCATAAGTTATAATCGCCATACGTCTCATATCGTCTGGCGTAACCGGGCATTGAGATTTACTAAGCGTAATGTCATGAGACATGGGGAGAAATCCTCTCTTTGATTTTGACATCTCGAACTTATCAAGAACCTTATCAATATAAGTCTCTTAACTTATCCCAATCATCCTTTGAGACCTGTCTCGATGAATCCTGATTCCCAAAATGTACTCGGCGTCACCCAAGTCTTTCATGGAGAAACAACTCTTCAACCAGTCCTTGACTGACTCAAGCATTGGTATGTCGTTCCCCATGAGAAGTATGTCATCTACATACAAAACTAAGAAAACTATGCTGCTCCCACTGGACTTCTTGTATACACAAGGTTCCTCCTCGCTTTTGAGAAAACTAAACTGTTTGATTGCTTCATCCAAACGAAGGTTCCAACTCCTTGATGCTTGTTTCAATCCATAAATGGATTTATGAAGTTTACATACCTTTCTAGGAATTTCAGGATCTTCAAAACCCTCAGGTTGTGTTGTATACACTTCCTCCATCAAGAACCCATTCAAGAAGGTGGTTTTGACATCCATCTGCCAAATTTGGTAATCGAAAAATGCAGCAATCGCTAGAAGAATCCAAATGGAGTTAATCATTGCTACTGGAGAAAAGGTTTCATCATAGTCAATACCATGAATCTGTTTGTACCCTTTGCAACCAGTCTTGCTTTATAGATGCAGGCCTTTCCATCCTTGTCTATTTTAATCTTGTAAACCCACTTGCAACCAATAGGCTTTACCCCATTAAGCAAGTCCACCAGGGTCCACACATCATTTTCAGACATCGATTCCATTTCGGATTTCATGGCCTCAAGCCATTCATTTGAGTTGGGGCTCGCCAAAGCTTGCTTGTAGGCAGTAGGTTCCTCATTCTCCAATAAGAAGATTTCAGAATCCTTATTTAACAAAACTTCAACAAACTGTTTGTTTCCGATTCTGGCAGACCTACATGGGGTAGGAGCAACAATAGAAATGTTCTTTTCAACTCTTTGAAGATTTTTGCAAGAATTAAATTCAAGTGGGATAATAGGAGTCTCGCTAGTTAAATTAGCTTGCTCCGACGCATGATTATGCACCCTTGCCTCTGATGTGGTGTTATCCACATCTATTTGTTGCTCGTCTCGAATTTTTTTGAGAACTACTTTACTCCCACTTGTCTTTCTAGAGAGGAATTCCTTTTCTAGAAAGACATCATGACGAGTAACAAACACTTTGTCATCTTCGCGATTGTAGAAGTAATACCCTTTTGTCTCTTTGGGGTAACCCACAAAGAAACATTTGTCTGATTTAGGGTGTAGTTTGTCGCCGTGTAAATGTTTTACATAGACTTCACATCCCCAAATCTTGAGAAAAGACAAACTTGGAACTTTTTCATTCCATATCTCATATGGTGTCTTTTCAACTGCTTTGGACGGGCTTCTATTCAGTACTCTGGCAGCTGCTTCTAGTGCATATCCCCAGAATGATATGTGTAGATCAGTAAAGCTCATCATGGACCGAACCATATCTAGTAAGATCTTATTCCTCCTTTCTAACACCTCATTTAACTGTGGCGTCCCTGGAGGAGTTAACTGTGAAAGTATTCCACAATTAATCAGATGTTCATCAAATTCTTGGGTTAAATATTCACCACCACGATCAGATCGTAATGCTATAATTGTTCTCCCAAGTTGGTTTTGTACCTCATTATGGAATTCTTTGAACTTTTCAAAGGCTTCCAACTTCTGCTTCATTAAGTAATAACTAAATCTACTTAAATCATCAGTAAAAGTAATGAAGTATCTATATTGACCCCTAGCTTTTGAAATCATTGGTCCACACACATCCGTATGTACGAGTCCTAAAAGGTTACTTGCTTTTTCACCTAAAACCGTAAAGGGTGACTTAGTTATTTTACCAAGCAAGCATGAATCACAATTTTCAAATGATTCATAATCAAATGTTGAAAGGAGTCCATCCTTATGTAATATCTGGATGCGCTTTTGGTTAATAAGTCCCAGCCTACAATGCGAAAGGTAAGTTGGGTTTGATCCATCTGTTCTTTTCTTTTTATGATCTATGTTGTAGACATGAGTTGTATAATCTAAGACATACAAACCATTAATTAATTTTGCTTTAGCATATAACATATTTTCTTTAGAAATAAAACAATACTTGTCTCTTATTTCAATATAAAAACCTTCATTATCTAAAATAGGAACTGAAATAATGTTTTTGGTAATAGTTGGAACATAATAACATTTATTAAGAACTAAAAGTTAACCAAAAGGAAGTCTCAAATGATAATCTCCAATAGCAAGTGCAGCAACTCTTTCTCCATTTCCTACTCGAAGTGTGACTTCCCCTTTTGCTAGCTTCCTACTCCCTCTTAGGCCCTGCATGTTATTAACAATGTGAGCTCCACAACCAGTATCGAATACCTATGTTGAAGAAGAAGTAAGATTAATCTCTACAACAAAAACATCAAGTAACTCATTACCTTCTGTTTTCACTGGTGTATAATGGGGACACCCTAGTGTATGGCGAAGCCAATCACCACAATAGAAGCACTCACTTTGTCTCATTTTCAGGTATTCCTCAGCATGGTTGAGTAAAAGGTTAGTCACAGTCGAGCCCTCATCATTATGAGTGAGCCTGACTATATCAAAACCATCGTGGAGTAAGAACAAGATTATGTCATGTGCGGAGTCATCATCAAACGGTTTATCAAGGACGTCCATCTGATTGAAAAAATCAATCATTTCATTGACATGGGTCCTTACTGACTGACCAGGCATGAGTTTCTTAGCCATTATCTTACAATGAACATTGTAAGCCTCATACCTTATATTGTCAGTCCAGGAATAGTAGATATGAGGGATTGAATTAACGACCTCTCTTACATTATGATCTTTGAAGCTTCCACTTCCTAATGCCCCAATGCCACCTCGACAGATAGCACGAAGACATTTATGCAAGTTGGTTAGCTCATAGTTCTTGAATCTTCTTTTCTAACAATTTGGAATAGATTCTAAAATGAGATTCCTGATTTTCTCTTCATCCGAAAAAATTTCTGCATGCCTTTCAGGTTCATAACCCTTAGTATACTTGCCCTCAACAGGTATATATAAACGAGATTCAAGCTTTTGGCTTATGAGAACATTTCTTAGCTCGTTCTCCCATTCCCTGAAGTCTCTGAGATTCAGCCATAAATTTAGTTTCATTGGCAAAATAGTGTTATCGTTATGGTTATTCATCTACAAACAAAAACAAAACGAGGCAAAGTTCATTAATTATGTTTAATAATTTTAAAGTACCATAAACGATTATAATTGGTAACTTTAAAGCATTTATTCAATGTTAAAATGATCCCTATTGAATTAAATGATTCCAAGATCCTTTATTTGTGTAATAGTTGACCGGACTGAGACCCTACCATCAAGCATTACATTTTCTAGGTGAGTAAACTCTTTACTGATTACAACAATTGTAATTCTTGGTTGAATAATTAACCATCACATGTTTAATTATGACACTAAGCTTCAAGGTTCTAAACCCTTTAGGTAACCTTGTTGAGTATAACCAATTAAATATGCAGAACGTGATCGACCCCACAATACCTAAAATAACAAGTGACGCTCTGCTGAGGCCGACCCATCACCCACAATTAAAGGATTGTTGGGTATCTAAATGTAAAAGCAACCTCAATATTACTGGGACCTAGATTCATTTATGTTATGATTATTTAGTAAATTCTAACTGTAGAGAATATTTCAAGCATTACCCCAAACTTGAACCCCATTATGATCATACACTAAAGCATGGTGAAAGCTAGAGCAAAAGAGTCGCCAACAAGTTTTAGAAACTTGTAAACCGTTCACAGGGTAAAGGTTACACCCCTTAACGATCCAGGAGATTGTTAACTCCAATAGGTCTGGAACCATGACTGGAAGTTCCGGGATGAAGGTACAAATCCAACCTAAAAGAGACAGAATCTGCCCTAATAATAGGCCTCTACTTTATTCTGATCGTATTCATGTGCGCTTTCTAACTAACATGCAATCATTAAGTTTACCCTAAACCTGTTTATCTATGTTGGTTGAATATTAATGCACAAATAAAACTATTATTGGCAATCACTTGAATTATAATCAAATTAATAAGATTATTAATTATCTTATTAAGCATGATTACAAGTACTAATTCCCTTTCAACATGCATAAAAGGTGCGATCAAGCAATAACAATAAATATAAATATATCAAGCAACATAATAATCATCATAATAAATAATTATAATCATAAAAATTATAATCAAAATCATAATCATGACAATCATAATCATCAAAATAATCATGTTAAAGCATAATATTAATAGCAAGATCCTAGGCATGATACTAACAATAAGATTAATAATTTAACAAACCCTATTATGTCACTAAGCATATAAAGATCAAATATTTAACCCTAACATGATACTAACATGAATATTAGGAAAGAGAATAGGAAGCATCACAGAAATCATAATAAGCATATTTGATATTATAACCTTTACCCTAAACATGATACAAGGAAGATCAAAACACCCTAACATGACACTAGGAATCATAATAACAACCTAGACATGATTTCTATATCATAATATCAATAAAACAATTAAAGCACTTACTTGGATGCCTAATATCTCTTTCTAATAACAAAATACACGCGTTAGTAACTTCAAGGAAAATATAAAATCAACAATTACATTAAATAATTGAAAGAGAGATTTGGGACCAAACCCTCATAAATTAAAACCTTTCATGTCTAGGGAGAAGGCAACTTCGAATTGGGCTAGGTGTGTCTAGATCTTGTGAATGCAGAATTTTGTTTGAGAAAAGGCTAGTTTAGAAAAGAGAGAGAAAGAAGATATCAAGAAATTCTTGATGAGAGTTGGTAATTGAAAACGGAGGTTTTAGGAGGCTATTTATAGAGAAAATCAGCCGGATATGATAAAAAACAAATTAGAGTTTTGAAAAGAATAAAACACGACTGCAGCGCCAAACACGCGCCTGTCGCCAGACGCTGCGCGTGTCGCTAGACGCCAGGTTTGTCGCCATGCGACATACATGTCGTATGGCACTGCAAATAGTTTTCCACGCGTTTTCTTATTTTGATAAAATTTAAGCGTACGAGAGGGTAAAACTGTATTTTCCTTAAAAACACTTCTTTTATTCTAATTAAAACTCTTAAAAGTCAATTAAAGTCAATTTATCAATGCTAATCAAATTAGGACTTAAAAGAATCTTCTAGAAGATTCTAGAAGACTAAAATCAATCCTTATCGCATTAGGAATGATAAATCAATACTAGATCCTCCTCGAGATTATTGGGCCGCATATAAACAATCAAACCGGGCCCTGTTTAGTAATTTGGCCATAACTTCTTCATTATTCATCGGAATTGGGCTTATAATATATCGTTGGAAAGCTCTTTTCGAACCCGATCCAACTACACTATTATTGGACCCTTTCCATGGACCAAACCAAACTGGATTGGATGTTTTCTTAAAATATGTTTTCAAAAATAGAGAGAAAGAAAAGAATTAAAAGCTAAGCACAACACTAGACTTTCCATATTATCACTTTATTCGTTTATGATTTGACGTGAAAGTTATTCAATACTGGGTTTGGTTTTGGGGAGACCCAAATGGGTGTCTACAGAAGCCCCCACTTTGACTGAGTTTGGAGAAACGCAAGTTTCGAAAACAAAAATCAAAGTATCGATAGGGACGGAGAATGATTTAGAACGTTCTGCGATCCTAAATCATTCTTGTAACGCCGATACCTCCAAACTAGCGTTAGTTAAATAGATAAGAGAGTTAAGAAACGCGTATCTTGCACCGTCGAGCACACGTCTTAGTAGGTAACCGATTTGTTGTTGTTGCATTGTTGTTGTTGACAACCTTCCGCAAGCTAGGGAACGCCATCCTGCTGTTTGTTTTTACAATCTTCCGCAAGCTAGAGAATACCGCCTGAATACTGCTACGCCTGTAACTGCCTCCAACTCTGCCGTGATAGACTTCTGCAAGCTAAAGAACCCTATCAAAGATTGCTTCGCCTGAAACGACCTTCTAGCGCCTTTTGACCTTCTTCCACAAGCGAGGGAACACGATCGAAGAATTCTTCGCCTGAAACTATCCTCATTTGTTGCGACAATAACCCGAAGAATATCACCGAAGACCAACGCCTGTCGATCCTTTGCTTTTGCTATGCTAGTGCGTCGGCGCTTTTGCTGCTTTTTAACCAGAATGTCAGTGCTTTGAATTGTGAACCAGTATGTCGGTGCCTTTGCTGTATTGTGAACCATTAGGTCAGTGCCTTTGCGTTGTGAACCATTATGTCGGTGCCTTTGCAATGAGCCAATGTTTAGGCGCTGTAAGCTAAGTGAGACAATCATTCATCAGGTCGATCACTTAATGTGATTGTAACCGAGCCGATTACTAAATCATTTCAAATTTCTTATAAGGGCTATTTGGCGTACCAAGGAACCCAAAATTGCTGTAAGAGGTTGAAATAACCGTTCTGTGTGGCTTAGCATTCTGTCGCCGCTGCAACGTCGTCGGCACCAAGATTTTGCTCTGTCGCCATACGCTGCACTCGGTCGCCTGGCGACAAAGCTGTCATTTGGCGCCAGAATCGGGATTTCCGTATAAATCCCTTTTGCTTCGCCATTTCGCTGCTACTGCTTTCTTTCTTTAAAAATCGCCGCGAAGGTTCAATTTGCTTGTTCTTGCTCGTTTCTCAACCAAATTCGCTCAAATTTGTTACAAATCGAAGCTTTGTTCATCTACTTTCCTGATCTATGTAAGTTTTTTCCAAACTCACTCAAATTTTGATGAATTTTGCACATGTTTGTTCAAGAATTTCTTAAAAATTCGAAATTTATATTGCTCAATTTGCTTCGTTTGTCAAATTTTATGCCATGAAATTGCTTAATTATGTTTGTATATTCCCTTGGGAGTATTTTGAGGCTTGTTTGACTCAATTTGGTGAAGAAACGAACAATTCACCATTGTTGAACCTCTTAAGGTTGGGAAAACAATGTGGCTTGTTCTTGATGTTTTTGCTAGCAATTCTTGTCCAATTTGTCACAATAATTATCATAGTATTGCAAGAAATTGTTTGGATTCTTGAAAAATGCCTCTGTTTTAGTACTACGTACTCTGTTTTTTGGTGCGAACTAATGAGTGTCATTTGGTTCTTTTTAGGATGAATTTCATGCTATTTTGTAGCTCTTTTACTTAGTTTTTCCTTGATTTTACTCTTTATTTCTTTTAGTTTGCATTTTCTTAGTTTGATTTCTTAATTTATGCATTTATCGGTTTATTTTGTTATTTTCTCTTTTATTTGCTTGCTTTCCTTTATTTTTCAGGTTAAGATCATTTTCTAAAGCTTCCCGAGCCTGTTCCCGAGTTTGGCATTGATTAGGATGCTTAGTGGTCTCCATTTGAAGCTCAAGCATGGAGAAGTGCAAGTTCTTAAAGACCTTGAGCTGTGCATTCAAGCCGTGGGGGCATGATTTCTTGTCTTGAACCCGCAAACATGGAGTTTAGAAACTGCAAGGTTCCGTGTTTATCAAGGGCATTAAGTGGAGCACACGAGGAGCATAGGAATGATAGGAAAGAGGGTTACCTTGCTCCCAGACGCGGGCGCGCGCGACCATGGCGCGGCCGCGCGACCTGGTGGCGCGCCCGTGCCACTATGGGTCCCTGTTCCGTACCCAGTTTTGCGCGGTCGCGCTCCCCTTTTGGTTGGCCACGCCTGTATGGGTTTATTTGGGGACGATCTAACTAACTTCTCTTAGTTAGTTTTTCTATATATAGATTTTATTTCTATGTTTAGATAGAGGATTTGAGAGGATTTTTGGGAGGAGTTATTGCAGAATTAGAATAGAAATTAGGCTAGAATTTTAGAGAGAGAAACTCTAGATTGTAGAGAGAGAAGTACTTGATTGTTAATTGATGATTGAAGATTGTTGAATTCTAGCATTTCCTCCATTGAATTAAAGCAAGTTTGTAAGGATTTCTTTTACTTTAATGCAATTTGTTAATTGTTCAAGTTTGAATTGAATTTGTGATTGAATTAGTTCTATTGATATGATGATGATGAAATTGTTAATTAGCTTAGTTTTGATCTTAATTTAAATGAATTGTGAGTAGTTCTCTTGCTAGGCGAATGGTGAAGCATGTATGAGTGATGGATTGATGCTAATTGGGGGAAATTGATGGAGTTGATGTTGTGATTAAATTGGTTGATTGATTAAGTGCATGTGCAGTGTGTGATTAATTGAAGAGTAGCTAACTCTGCTTTGTTGCACTAGAATGCATTGTAGGCTTGCATTGATACAGAAAATTAATATGTGGCTTGCTTTTGTCGATTGAGTAGGTTTGCAAGGCTCATAGTTAGAGTCTCTCGTAGTTGGTGCTAGCTTGACCTATAGGAGATTAGCCTACCTTACTCTCTTGATTGCTTAGTTGATTTTCCCTCGCAACACTTGACTTAGTCATCTCCAATCCCAATTAGCTATGTCCATTCCGAGTACATGCGGATCCCAACCCTAGTGTTTCATTATATTGATTTCTATTGCTTGTTTGTTTTTCTTAGTTGCTTAGATTACATAAAAACCTTACCCCTTGACTTCGAGATAGCTTGACTTAGACAATAGTAGTTAGCTCCCATTCCCTTGGGTTCGATCCTTGACTTGCCGTTATACTTGTATGAAGGTGTGTCGAGAGTTTACAAATTTTATTTTGACATAGGAAAGTTAGTCCAACGACCTAGCTTCTACCTAGGGTCACGAACATAGTATCATGCGACTAGGCGAACCTTAGATACTATAGAACCTTAATTCTTGTCAATTTTGCACAATGTAGTATGGCTAGATAGCGAGGTTCGGGTTCACGGTCCCGAGACACGCCACGGGAGCATGAGCCCGTTGAGCAGGACACCGATCCGTCCACTTCTCTTGGTCCCTTCCCCGAGTGGGATGAGCGAACTTTGTACTTTGCCCCCGACCACTACATTTCTGAGAGCGTGCATCGTGGGATCACTGCTGGTAGGACGCGTTGCACGGCTCGGGCAATGACACCCTGGGCAAGCTGTACCGGACGTTCTTCAGCGTCGACGAGGGTTTGAGACTTCTTTGGGAGTCTTGTGGGCTGACTGGCCTATTTCAGGCCACGCAGGCCATGAGCTCTTTTGACGGAGGTCACCACGTGATTCGCGCTCTGGTGGAGTTCTTCTAGGATACCACCAACACTTTTCACTTTCCTTGGGGTGAGATGATGGTCACCCCAGCCGACTTCAGTCTCATCTCGGGACTGGAGTTTAATTCTACTACACTAACGTTCGATAGCACTGTCAACGTCTAATCTCTTGAGGTTGATTAGCTGCTGGGTCCGATTGCTGTTCGCGCTCGTGCTAAGGTGGAGTCATCACAATTCAGCACCAAGTGCATTCGCCGGTCGACTCTGGTGGCAGCTTTCAAGGATGATGCGACCACTCGAGAGCAGCGAGTTTGCATCTTTGCGCTTATTTTGTTGTAAGGGACGTTTGTCCTTGAAAAGGGTAGTAGGGCGCTGCTTTACTACCTTCCTACTGTCCGCGATCTTCACCTGATCGGGACTTATGACTGGGCCAGCTTGGCCTATGCTGACTTTTTGCGTGCCTTGCGAGAATCGTGTCGACACCGGTCCTACACGGGAGACATCGCTCTATCTGGCTTTTGGAGAGTCGTAGAGGTATACTTCGTATCTTGTAAAGTTAGCTCTAAGTTCTTGTTAGCACTTGCTGACATCTTTTGTCTTTTGTAGATCCAGTTCTACGAGTACTTTCCTTCACTCGCTCCGGCGAGGCCATCGCCACGCAAGTTTCCTGATGGTGCCTACTGGGGAGGCCGCTACATCCGGGCGACTACTGCTCATGTTCGAGAGCAGATCTTCTCGGTATGATCTTTTGCATAGCTTTCATTTTTGTATTGCTTTTTTGGTAGATCTTTATCTCATGGGCATTCTTTGCAGGAGCCTGAGGTGCTATACCGGCCATGGGGCGGTTTGGTTATTCTTGGACTGGCCGCGCAGCACACTGCAGAGCGTTGCTACTTCCTAGGAACATATGGGGCGGCGGCGTACCTAGGAGAGAGAGTTGCTATTCAGCACTCCTCGGAGATTTTTGTCGTCCCTACTTCTCCGCCATGTCACATGTTCAATGACGTGAGGCTGCTCAGCATGTCCGAGAGGTCGCCTGCTGGTACCCCTTAGCGATCTCATGCGATCCTAAGGCAGTGCTACAAGGAGGAGTTGCTGCCGTTGTTAGCTCCAGCCCCTGTTCTGTGTGCGGAGGCAGCGGTATGATTTTTATCTTTTACCTTTCGCTAAGTAGCCCCCAAGCGATATTTTATTCACTTTGATTTGCTTTTTGCCAGGCTGGGCCTACTTAGTTCGTGCCCCCTCGTATGTCCATCCACTACCAGGGGACATACGGGCCTATCGAGGAGATGATTCCTCCTGCTCTCGAGGATCAGCGCTTTGTGGAGTGATCTATTCCTCGCCACCAGCTTGGGTGAGTTGTTTACTTGCTATTTGTTCATATTTGTCTTGCATTGTTACTGACTTTATTTCTTTGACAGTTCTCGCTAGATGTGGTTACGGCGATGGCTAGGTGCATAGACGCCTTCCGGATTCAGCTCGTGCGGATGAGGAATGTGGCTACGTGTCGTCGCGACGACGCTGTTCAGGAGGTAGCTTTTTCTCTTTATTCCTGTATTGTTTATATTGCTATTTTCATTGTTTCTAACTTAATTTCTTCTTGCAGGGACAACCCATTCCTTCCCGTACTCGGACGAGATTAGAGGTTCGGATAGAGATGGCGAGGTCTAGCTCGAGGCGTCACCGCACTAGTTCTGGCGGTCGGGGTGGTCGATCTGACGCTGCCCGGACCGAGGCGGTGGAGCGCTCGAGCTCTTCATCTGAGGGTGCCCATGATGGGATGGTAGGCCAGGGAGAGGCGACTTCGGCTCCAAGAGGTGGTGGGACGTACGAGGTCGGCTCATCGTCGTAGCAGCCTCAGCAGGCTCAGCCTCTACTGATTCATCCCCAGGACGACCTTGGGTGGACGGGTCCTGAGCTGAGTTTTCCTCCTCTTGGAGAGAATGGAGCTGGAGCTGGTGGGGAGCATACTCCTCATTCTGCGCAGTTCTTTGATATGATAAACATCCCTCATCATCTGTGTCCTCTAGCACCATAGTTGTACCTACTATGTTTTATTTATTTTGACTTGTATAGGACTTTGCCTGATTGACTCACTTGTTAGACATATTTGTATATACATATTATTATCTATTATGACTGTATTTATTTTTGCATTTATTTTTCATTTTTAGGTGCATATTTGTGTGTGCAAAAAATTGTGATAAAATTAATTTGCACAAAAATGTCCGTCATTTTTATTATTAAAGGAGGGTATCCGACTTTCTACCCAAAAAAGAAAAAAAATGAAAGATAAATTGGACTTGCAACAAACCTAAAATTAAATTAAGTCTGAATAAATCCAAAAAAGAAAAATTGAAAGAAAGTATATAAAATTAATATGTAAGGGTATTTATAGAAGGGGATAAAATCGTAAAGTCATTGTACGAGTTCGAATCATAGCTAGAAAAACGCGATTTGAATAGCTCGTTGAGAAACGCTGCAGCCCTACGTGTCGCCACGCGTTTTGCGCTGTCGCTAAGCGTTACTTCTGTCGCCAGGCGACAGGGTTGTCGCTTGGCGCTGCGGTGCGCTGACTCCGAGTCCTTTCCGGAGCAAAGCTGCATCGAGTTTGTGCATAAATAGCCCCCTAATCTGTCGAATTTCATCATAATTCCAGCAGATTAATCATAGTCTTAGCTTCTTAAAAAAATAATCATGGCTTTAGTTACTAAAAGTTTTACCAATTTCACTCGTGAATGGTGTCAGTCTTTAACTGCTAGAGAGAGAAAAGAACTTGAATTTTTTCACATGGCAGGTATTTATGGTGTTAAAGGGGTAGATCTTGATATATATTTCATTCATACTGCCTTAGAATATTGGGACATAGATACTCATTGTTTTAGACTAGGGTGTGATGAAATTAGCCCTTTACCGGAAGAATTTGGTGCCATCTTAGGCTTCCCTTCATTAGATCTTACGGTAATCCCTAGAATAAATGAATATTATCATAAAGATTTTGAGCACTTCTTTAATTTAAGAGACAAAGATCTATCAAATATTGTAGATGGTAGTGTAGTTAATTTAAAAGAATTTGCACGCCATTACTTTGATAGACCCTATTCTGAATCTTTTCATTTTTATAGAAGAAGGGATTTTCTCTTTTGTAAGCTTAACCAATATCTCCTCACTAGTGGTAGAACTAATGAGGGTCAAGCAATTATATTAACTGTTTATTTGTACAATAATATTAATTTATTTGCATTGAATTTTTTGAAAATATGGCTAATGGAGAGACTAGAATTAATTAGTCATCCTGATAATGTTGAAAAATATACTCCAAATTGCTTTGTGAGGCGAAAGAAACGCTTCTCGAAGATGGGGCTCCATGAGTGGAATAAAGTCTTTGCCTCTTGCAACTTTGCTATCAAGTGGGTCATCCCTTGGTGGAAAATAGAGAAGATAGTTGGTGTCAACAAGCAACCTTTCTGCCGTCTTCCAAGCTTAACCAAGATGACTTTTTATTATCCCTGCAAGGTAAAAAGACAGTACGGCCTACTTCAAACAATTCCTTTTGGGGATCTTCGTCGTCCCTATGAATTCCCTGTTTCGCAAGAAGTAGAGAAATTTGACGCATATTGGAGCGCTAGAGCTTTATGGGAAGTGATTACCCAAAAGGTTCCTCCTTCCTGGACCAATGATGTAAAGTGGTGGCTACTTAAGAAACCTTCAAAGGATATGAAGAAAAATCAGAGTAAAACCAATGTGAAGAGTCGTCTAGGTGACAAAGTGATTCCTGTTAAGGAACGCTTGGGTGAAAAGATTGAATTCAAATTACCTATGATGCCTAAGAAGAAAGACTCTACGAAGGATAAAGGGAAAAGAAAAGCTAACACTTCGTAGAAGAAAGTTTGGGTAGAAAAGAAACATGGAGTCCTAGCTAAGGGAGAAACCATTTACTCTAAAATTGAGTGTAGGTCCTCTAAAGGATGCCTACTAGCTAAAGTCATGGACGATGAAGAGGATTCAGACAAAAATTGAAAAAGAGCAAAGAAAGAGAAGAAAGATTGAAGCATTTCTTAACTTCTAATTTATTAGACTTAGTTTTAAATTTAATGTTAATTTATTTTATTAAGCTTTTATTTAAATTCCATCAATAATGTAATTTTTATTTTATTTTATTAATGAAATTGTAGCTTTTTAACTAAATCAACTTCTTTAAATTTAATTTATTAAAGCAATGAAAACAGAAAATTTTATTTAACAGAAATTTTTTCGAGTACGGAAGTCGAAAATTTTCTGAAAAACACCGAAATTTTCCCAGGATCTCCCGGAAGAGCGGCGTTGCCGTTTTGCGGCTGTCGCTGGTTGTTACTGTCTGTCGTCCGGCGACAGACGCTGTCGCCTTGCGCTGCAGTCTGTCGGCCGGCGACAGACTTCTTTCTGTGACGCTGCTGCTCCGTCGAATTTCTGTTGAATTTCTTTTTATTTATGGGATGCGTGATTTGCGAAAATTAAAGTGGCCGCACCTGTAAAGGGTTGCCTACGTATCCTTTCCTAAGGAATCAAGCGAAACGTAGCTCTCTTGAGTATCTTACTCAAGTAATTATGGGTAGTACTTTTTAAGTTGGTCAAGATTTGTCATGTTCGGGAACTCATTGCCATCCATGTAAGTTAGTTTTGCCGCACCTCCTGATAGGATTGTATTGAAAATATAGGGTCCGGACCAATTAGGCCTAAATTTGCCTCTTGGATCCAAAACATTTTTCCTCAATGTTTTTAACACCAAGTCTCCTACTTTGATGTTTCTTGTCTTGACCTTCTTATTAAAATGTCTAGCCATACGGGTTTGATAGCATTGGGTATGATGTAGAGCTTCTAGTTGCTTTTCATCAAGTAGAATTAGCTCTTCATACCTTTCTCTAGTCCATTCGACTTCATCGAGTTTACTTTCTAGTGCAATGCGTAGAGATGGTATCTCTAACTCTACAGGTTGTACGACATCCATTCCATAAACCAAGGAGAATGGCGTATTTTCTGTTGATGTGCGAATTAACTTGCGATAACCCCAAAGTGCAAAATGGAGTTTGTCAGGCCAATCCTTGTAATTTTATGTCATTTTCTCGATAATGGTCTTTAGATTTTTATTAGCTTCCTCAATTGCTCCATTTGCTTGAGGTCTGTAAGGGGAAGAATGATGGTTTTGAATGCCATATTTTTGTAACAATTCTTCACATTCAGCTTGAAAGTGAGTTCCATTATCACTTATCATCTCATGTGGGACTCTGTATCGACAAATGATATTCCTTTCGATAAAGAGTGATACATGTTTTGCTGTGAGTTTAGTATATGATTGTGCTTCAACCCACTTTGTGAAGTAATCAATTGCTACTAGGATGTATTCGTGACCTCCTATTCCTGGAGAGGTAATTTTACCAATGATATCAATTCCCCATGTAGAGAACGACCATGGTGAAGTGTAGGTGTAAAGTAGAGACGGAGGAACATGTTGTAAATTAGTATAAATTTGGCATTTAGGGCATCTTTTTACATATTGATGACAATCCTTATTCATGGTAGTCCAATAGTACCCTTCTCGCATTATCTTTTGGACTAGCATTTTACCATTGACATGGGTTCCACAAATGCCTTCGTAGAATATCCTCATAGCTCTTTAGGCATCCTTTTTCCCCACACATAAGAGAGCTCGACCCTTAAGTACCCTTTTATGTAATTCGTTTTCTATGGGTACGTATTGGGAAAGCTAAGAGTCTTAATGCTCGTTTTGCTCTTTTTTCAACATGAGGAGGATATTCTCCTTTGGTGACATAATTAAGTATATTCGTATACCAAGGTTATTCTTCTTCTTCTTCTTCTTCTTCTTGGACCACTTCATCGTCTTCTATGGCTTGAATATAAGCCGGTTTGTTCCTTTTCTCTATGGTTAGAGGCCTTTGCTCGAATTCCGTAGGAATCCTAACCATTGAGGCTAGTCTTTCCAAAGCATCATCAAATTGATTTTCCTCTCTAGGTAGATAAGTGTATTATACCTTTTCTAACTGATTGGTGAGAGTTTCCAGATGTAGACACCCAAATGCGTCTCCCCAAATCGAAACCCAGTGATGAATACCTTCCACGTCATTTGATTATCGAACGAAGTGAAAGTGTGGAAAGTCTAGTGATGTGGATGTTTTTATTAAAATATCTCTTCTTTCTGTTTTTGAAAATATTTCTATTTTATCCTATTTATGAAAAACGTGCATTCTAGTTTAGTTTGATCTATGACAAGGGTACAATAATAGTGTAGTTGGATAGGGCTTGAAAAGATTTTTCCAAGATATATTATAAGCCCAATTCTGATGAATAATGAGGAGGTTATGACCAAAATACTAAACTGGGCCCGGTTAGGTTTTTATTTGCGGCCCAATGATCTAGAGGAGGGCCTATTATTAATTATCATTCCTAAAGCTATTAGGATTGATTATAGTATTTTAGAATATTCTAGAAGATTCTCTTAAATCCTAATGGAGTAAGGATTGATAATTATGTTTCAAAGAATTTGAAATTGAATAAAATTACTCCTTTTAAGAATCCTTATTTTTTAGAAAGTGGCATATATTCAAATATTATTTTCGTACCTCATAATATTTATCCAAACTTTATATGGTTGTATAGATATTGAAATTATCTTTCCAATGATATATTATAATATGAAATCCGAGCTATAACGAAAAAGATATGAATGGAATATGAAACTCTATCCAAAACTAACACCCTTCCACTATTTCAGCCATATCTTTTTATTTACAAAATATTTTAATCTAATTCTAATTGGGTTGGAAAGTAGACTTCAAGATCTTTCCAACAACATATTATATAACTCATTTGGACTTTTGGATCAAAAGATATGATAAAAACAAAATACGCAAAAATTGTCTTTCAGCGCTGGACGACAGGCCTGTCGCCCGGCGACAGCCCTTACGTCTGGCGACAAGCGCGTGTTTGGCGCTGCAGTCGTGTTTTATTCTTTTCGAAACTCTGATTAGTTTTTTTATCATATTCGGCTGATTTTCTTTATAAATAGCCTCCTGGGACCTCCGTTTTTAATCATAAAATCTCATCAACAACTACCAATTCTCATCAAGAATCTCTTGATTACTCTCTCTCTCTCTCTCTTTTCTAAAATAGCTTTTCTCACACAAAATTCCACATTCACAAGATCTAGATACACCTAGCATTGTTCGAAGTTGCCTACACCCTATACGTGAAAGGTTTAATTTCTGAGGGTTTGGTCCCGAATCTTTATTTTAATTATTTAATTTAACTCTTTGATTTTATATTTTCCTTGAAGTTACTAACGCGTGTATTTTGTTATTAGAAAGAGATACGAGTCATCCAAGTAAGTGCTTTAATTGCTTAATTGATATTATGATTTAGAAATCATGTTTAGGTTGTTATTTTGATTCCTAGTATCATGTTAGGATGCTTTTCTTAGTATGATGTTTAGGGTAAAGAATAAGATTCTTAAATCAATTATGATTTCTATGATGCCTTTTATTGTCTTTCCTAATATTCATGTTAGTATCATTTTAGGGCTAAAGCTTTGATTTTTATTGTTTAGTGACATGCTAGGGTTTGTTATTAATCTCGTTAGTATCATGCCTAGGATTTTGCTATTAATATTATACTTTAACATGATTATGATTATTTTTGTGTCTAAATATATAATTTAACGTAATTTTTTAATTAGCGAATTGTTTCACGTAATTTGTTAATTTACAAATCATTTCACGTAATTTGTTAATTTACGAATTGTTTTACGTAATTTATTAATTTACGAATTACTTCATGTTATTTGTTAATTGATGGATAACTTATATATAATTTGATTATTATGTTGCTTAATTATATTATTGTTATTGCTTGATCACACCTTTTATGCATGTTTAAAGGGAACTTGTACTTGTAATCACGCTTAATAAGATAATTAATAATCTTGTTTAGGGTTAATTTGATTATAATTCAAGTGATCGCCAATAATAGATTTATTTGTGCATTAATATTCAATCAACATAGATAAACAGGTTTAAGGTTAATCCTATTGATTGTATGTAAGTCAGAAAGCGCACATGAATACTGTTTTGGGTATTTTTGTCCCTCGGGAGAGTTACAACACGAAGACTGATCCGGCGTGAGCTGTACCTGCAAAACAAACGGAGACACCGGTTGGGTGGTGCTCCGCCTCCGACGAACAAGTTAGTAACTTGAAGGGAGAGAAAAAGGTGCGAAAATTTAGGTGGGTCTCTGCTCGGATTCCAAGCTCAAATGTCTCTATCACAGGGACAGTTTGTAATCAATGGTAAAACGTGCCCTCCAAAAGAGGGGAATCTCCCTATTTATAGGGTCTTCGGGATTTGTGCCCCTGATTAGGTCACTGAACCCTAATCATTGGTGGGCTGCGCCGCATTGCGGCTTTCTCGGGATTTGGGCCTGAGGGCCGCCATTCCTTCCAGGTTTCTGGAGTGACACGTGTCAAGCAGGGATAGGTCCACCTTGGGCCATCCTGGGGCTAACACGTGTCATCCTCTGATTGGACCACGTGGCGGGGTAAAGTTACCGTAAACATTTGCCCCTCACAGATGTGACGTGGCACGCCACGTGGCATCTGTGACACGCGTCACGCTCCGGTTGGTGGTAATTTTACCACCAAAGAGTAACCGTTCACCTTTCGAGTAAATTACGGGAATGCCCCTGCATTTACCCTCTATATATAGCCGTTTACCCTCATCATTTTGTACGTTTACAATAATTTTCAAGAGAGACAAATTTGAGAGAGGAGAAGTCATCCGTTTGAGTCAAGCGCAAGTGAGAAAACTCGTTCTTCGTCAACCCAGCCGGACCCGTCTATCTTCAGATATCAAATCTAAAGGTACCATCTCTGCCTCTCTCAGCTCTTTTTCTTGTTTCACCGCTTGTACATATTTCTTGAAATAAATGGATGCATCACCAACACACACGGCACAGCCTAGGTTAGAATCCAGTCGGTCACCGGGGACGACTTAGTCTAGGACTGGGAGTGCTGTCTCGGGGTGTTGGGACCACCCTTTAGCTTAAATTCCGACCATTTTTGTAACTGTGCAGGACACAATGGCTCGGACTATGCAGACGACTGTCGATCCGAATTACCGAAGTGAGGGCTCAAGCGGCCAAACGCCTGAGGGAGATGCGTCTGGTCAGAGAACACAGATGGCTCTGGAGAGATCCCCTCCGCGTGCCCCTTCGACTCCCGCAGATTCCTTTTTGGAAGAATGCGACCAGGACGGCGACGAAGTTGTCTCAGCTCCTTTACCACAAACTGAGGGGGAGACGGAGAGTGACAGCTCCGCCTCTACTTCTGAGAGCAGTGACGACTTGCCACAGCTTGAAGACAGCGAGGAGGAGGAGAGGAAGAAGTGGAGTGAGAAGGACGACCCTTTCCAAATCCACGTCTCAACCAAAGATAGGGGTCACATGGAGGAGAACTTAAAAATATTTAAACAAATGAACCCATTAGGAGACGAGTACAAGATCAGAGTGCCGCCTAAGGACGGCACCATCGCCTGGGAAGACGATCAACAGAACGCCAACAGCTACTTCGGCTGTTATGAGGCGGCGTTCAAGGCCGGTCTTCGCTTTCCCCTCTACCAGGCGGTGAAGGAGATCTTGAGAGGCTACGGCCTCGGAGTCTGGCAACTTACCCCCAATTCTTGGGCAAACATCTTGGGGTATGTTGCCGCCCGCGAGCTCCAATCTGTGCTGGAGGGCGTGGTACACTTTAACCGCGTATCCCCAATACATGATGACCTTGGACAAGGTCTCCAAATTTGATGGCTGGAAGCACAGGTTCTACCTGCTGTCGGCTCCCACCAAGCGGGAAAACTACGAGTTCCGCCAATACAATAAGAAGCCCGACCTGATGGGCCGGAAGTACGCTCTTCCCCGGATTCCAGACGAGGACTTTGACAAAATAATTGAGGCGGATTTTTTCGGCCTCACGGATGCAACCCTGTCAACCGGGAAGCCAATAAAAGTCCCCAAGAACTGGATCCTTAAGAGCGCCTAGTTCAAGGACGAGTGTTTCTTAGCCGCCTGCGGGCTAGGAAACATGTTTACCAAACGTATGCGCCTCAGTTCACATCTGCCTGTAGTACTTTTGTATCAGAATTGCTTGATGATGTATTAATCAACTTTTTTCTTTTTGCAGAAGAATCTTTAAGCATGTTGCAGACGGAGAAGACACCCAAACGGTCCTCTGCAACCATCCGCAAAGAGCTTGCGGAAAAATAGGCGGCCGCAGTCAGGGCTAAGGTAAAGAACGCTTGACTCTTTCTTAGGTTGGCCTCAAAGTTTACTTTCTCCGGAAAAATCTTTTTGGAGTTTTTCAAAATTTAAGAACATGGAAAAGCATATACAAAGGTGCATAGCATATATGAATCAACATCCCATCAAACATGATAGAATACCCTCCCCCAAGCTTGAATGAGACTATACACTCAAACATAAATCAAATAAGTATAGAGGCAAGTCAAGGGTCGAACCCAAAGGAACGGTAATGTTCAAGCACTTTCAATTATGCGCCTAAGCTAGGTCGAAGACGAAGGTAAGAGAGAATACTAAGAACTAACAAAACAAGTAACCAAGGAAATAAAACACTAGGAACGGGGATCAACAAGTAATCATGTCAATTGCAACAACATGGGAAGAGCATGCCAATCAAAGGTTGTGAGGACTAATGATAAGAGCAATCAATAGGAATCAAAGAGCTATCTCATAATTGTTAAGCTAGGGTTCACTATGAATAACAAACTAAGAGAATTACAATCAAAACCAATTGATAATTGCAATTCCTAAATCAATTGTTCATGTCATTAGCAATTACAATGCAATCTAGCATAATTCTCAAGGCCAAATTGAATTACACACATGCAAACCATCACTAATCACTTTAATCTCAACAATCAATCAACACAATCCCCAAATTAATCACAATTAATCAATCATACAAGTTTCACCCAATTCCTAGCCAAACAACTATTCAAGAATCATCATCTATCAACTAACAACTATGGAAATCAAGAATCAACAAAATACCAAGAACAATTACACTAATCAAGCATCAAACATCAAAATTAAACCAAACAAACATGAAATTAAACAAAGAAATAAGGTGAGATAGAGTTAAGAATGCTCATTGATAATAGAGAAGATCTTGAACACAATTGTCACACTTGCATCTTCAATCTCTCAATCACCATTGAAATTCCTCACTTTCTCTCTCTAAAACTACTCCTAATCTAGCCTAATCTAGAGAGCGAAGCTCTCAACCTAAGAGAGAGAAAACTATTCTAAAACTAAAGAAAATACATGAATGAAGAATAAAGGAAACCTAAAACTATATAAACAAAAGGAGAAAAGAAGCTTAAAATCGTAAAAGAACCAGAAACCCGCGCCCGCGGAGAAATCGGCCGCGCCCGCAGAGGGGAACGGACACCCCAATAGCCGCGCCCGCGGGGTTAAGGCCCGCGTCCTCGGGGAGCCCTCGGGACAACCGCGGATGCTTACTGTCAAAATACGGGAGTTTTGGAGCCGCAGCAACCCCGCGCCCGCGGGTACTGTAGCCCGCGCCCACGGCAGTTTTCCAGGGCCAACTTCAGAAGGCTGTAACTTCTGATCTAAGAATCATATGAAGGCGTGCGACCTATCATTGGAAAGCTCTTCAAGTCTAGTTTCCAACCCAACTTGAATCACCCTAAGCCGATCTGTAGAACTTGAGATATGACTAAAACAATGCACAAAGGTCCTATTTGATACTTTGCAATCCTTCGTTTTCCTTTGTTTCAAACTCAAATTCAATTCCGAAAAGTGCATATTGATCCTAGTGGGTGCTATTTTCAATTCCCATTCATATAGCCCGCGACGTACCTACAAAACAAGACAAAGAAACGGAGAAGCAAGAGAAATAGCCGAGAAATGAATAAAATGATAAGAAAGCCATTAAAAGCATGCATTTCTTTAAACTAACACAAAAACACGCGAATCGAGCATTATTCTCTAAAAACACGACATAAAAGACTACAAAGGAGCATAGAAATATAACGAAAACATAGCCTAAAGGTGCCATAAATGGCACGGATCAAATTCCCACAAGCTAAACTTTTGCTCGTCCTCGAGCAAAACAAAATCCAACCCAAGGGAAAAATGATGACATTATTCAAGGAAAGAAAGAAACGAGAAAACTAGAGAAGATGGGAATATACACTAACTAACTTTCGTAGGAATCACGGTCAATTTTAGCAACTAAAGACAAGCCATTTAAACCCCTAGATCGCCCTAGAGGACGAGTGATGCTCTCGTAAGGGTATCCTAAGAGTTTACCCATAACTCTCATAATAATACAAACAAGGCAAAGCATGAAAAAGAAAACAAAATACAAAAAAAGCAAACAAATGTTCATGAAAGGACTTTTGCAAATGTACAAGCACAATGAATGCAAATCTTTCTAAACAAGTAAGGGAGTGCACGCTATAAGATACCTAAGGTTGATTGAAACATAAAAATGCTAAGCATAGGAACTAGTTATCACACTCCACTTTCATCCCAAACGGTCTTACCGCGTTCCCCCTACTAATCTCATATCTCCCCATAGTGAGCATCTCATAGATTCCGCGAAGGAACCGGAAAAAGATCAAATTTTTGGGCTACTCGACATCTTGACTTCGCATCCCCTTTCCTTAGGCAATGACCCATGATTCCCTCCCCCGAATAGTGACTCAACTTTCTAGGTCGAAAGGTCTTTCCCCAAGGTTGTAACATAAGGCATAAAGGGTGAAGGTAGGCTAAAATTTAAAATTTGGAGGTTTTCCTAAAAAGTGAAGCAAAAGGGTGATCAATCCTTAACAACACGATCAAGAAATCACCAAGCAAAAGCAACACCCCCAAGATTATTTGAAGCTATACTCACAAGAAATATATACAAAAAGCGTAAACGCTTCTCCCCCAAGCTTAAATGAAGCATTGTCCTCAATGCTTAGAAGGAGAAAAGAATACATCAAAATATTTTTGAATTTTCACTTTTTTCAAATTTTTTTTTTTTTTTAACTTAAACTTGCAATGTCCTCGCCTTTTGCTAAATTCGGACGACTTTTTCTACAATGAAATTTATTAGTCCATGCCTTTTATGATTAAGGACGGCTTTTACTCAAACACTTGCCATTATTCACAAAGAAGACTTAATCACAAACTAGCACTCATAAAAACCAAATTTCCAACTTATCCACCACAAACTCCATCATACGTGATCAATTTGCTTCACAAAAAACCAAGAATAGAAAGTAAATGAAACAAAAGGCCAAAGAACTAAAGATGTGGCTTGAAAAGAAGGTATAAGGCTCAAATGGTTGCAAGAAGGAAAATGGAAACCCAAAAACAAATATGAATCAAACTAACCTAAAAATGAAAAATACCACCCTGAAAGAGGTGCCTTTGTCCTCCCTAGATAGCTCGGTCTCGGGTTTAAGAATCATACATCAAGCTTTATAGATTAGGCTTGCAAAGTCAAGGACCCCATGCCGCTCATGCAAGAATATGATGAAAGCTTGAACAAATATAAATCTCACATGGTTGTAGCAAAAACTCACTAAAGTTGTCAAATCGAAGATAGGGAGAAACTACCAAACATGCCACAAACAAGTAGAATCCGGCTTCATGATCCCCCTAGTTCTAGACAACTACCTTAGCATGCTTTATCCTAGAATCAACCAAACGTAATCTCAAACCGTGCACACCACTACCATTTAGGAAGAAAAGCATTCAATAATACAAGTCCAAATGTTATTATGTCCAAAGCAAGAACAAAACAAAACACATTGCAAATTTGCCTTGATAGAAACAAAAATCTTTTTGGAGTTTTTCAAAATATAAGAACATGGAAAAGCATATACAAAGGTGCATAGCGTATATGAATCAACATCCCATCAAACATGATAGAATACCCTCCCCCAAGCTTGAATGAGACTATACACTCAAACATAAATCAAATAAGTATAGAGGCAAGTCAAGGGTCGAACCCAAAGGAACGGTAATGTTCAAGCACTTTCAACTATGCGCCTAAGCTAGGTCGAAGACGAAGGTAAGAGAGAATACTAACAATTAACAAAACAAGTAACCAAGGAAATAAAACACTAGGAACGGGGATCAACAAGTAATCATGTCAATTGCAAGGTTTCCAGTAAGTGCTTCTTGGGGAAGCCGCCGCGTGGGGATGTCCACTGCCTATGTTCGAGATTGGATCATCTCGGTATGTATTTGTACATATTTGAACATTTTGTGATGCCTTAGATAGATTCTTGTCTGATAGACGTTCTTTGCAGGAGCCTGACGTGCTATACCGACCATGGGTCGACTTGGCGGTCCCTGGCTAGCCGCGCAGTATTTTGCTGAGCGTCGCTATTTCTTGGGGACCTATGGAGCGGTCGCATATCTTGGGGAGAGGGTTGCTATTCAACATTCCTCAGATACCTTTGTCGTTCCTGCTCCTCCACCGTGTCATATGTTTAATGCCGCGAGGTTGGTGAGCATATCAAAGGGAGCTGGTACCCCTTGGTGATCTTACACGATCCCTGGGTGGTGCTATGAGGAGGAGCTACTGTCGTTGTTAGCTCCAGTTCCTGTACCTGCTGAGGATGTGGCGGTATGATTTCCGGCTTTTACCTTTCGTTAAGTAGCCCCCAAGTAATTCTTTACTGATTTTGATTTGCTTTATCAGGCTGGTCCTGCTGAGTTCGTGCCACCTCGTATGTCCATCCACTATCAAGGGACATACGGGCCGATTGAGGAGATGATTCCTCTGGCTCCTTAAGGCGAGCACTTTGTGGAGCGGTCGATTCCTCGTCACAAGACTCGGGTAAGCTTATTCATTTGCAACTTTTGTCCATATATGTTATACATGTTTACTAACTTACTTTTTTGACATTTCTCACGTGAGGTGGTCTCGGCGATGGCACGATGCATAGAGGCCTTCCGTAGCCAGCTCGTCCGGATGAGGAACGTGGCTATATGTCGTCGAGACGACGTCGTTTAGGAGGTAGCTTCCCTTCTTATGTTTTTGCATTACCGCTTCTATTTTACATATTTCTGATCTTAATTTCTTTTGCAGGGTCAGCCTATTCCTTCTCGTACCCGTACGAGACCTGAGGTGCGGAGGGAACCGGCGAGATCTAGCCCGAGACATCGCCGCACTGGTTCGGGTGGTCAGGGCGGTCGTTCTGAGGCTTCCCGTACCGAGGCGGTAGAGGGCTCAGGCTCTTCATCTGATGATGCATATGCTGCGCTGGTAGGCCAGGGAGAGGCTACCTCGGCTCTTAGAGGTGGTGGGATGTACGAGGTTGGCTCGTCATCGCAGCAGCCTCCGCAGCCTCAGCCTCAGGTTGATCTGGGGTGGACGGGTCCTGTGTTGTGTTTTCCACCTCCTGAGGAGACCGAAGTTGGAGCTGGAGCTGGTGGAGAGGTTACTCCTCGTACGGCGTAGTTTTATGAGATGATGGGTGTACGTCCCCCGGCGCCGTAGTTTGAACCTGTGCTTTTTATTGTTTTAATTTTGCGCAAAAATTCCGCCATTTTTATTATTGATGGAGGGTATCCGACTTTCTCCCCCAAAAAGAAAAATGAAAAAAAAAATTAATATTGGATTTATAAAAACTTGGAAGTTAGGCTATATAAAATCCGAAAAATATTATAAGTAATATAATAGTTATATTAATTAAGAAGAAGAATTAAATTAAAGGTATATAAAAAAGGAATAATAATAAAAAATAAAAAATCGTAAAGTCATTGGTCAGACTCGAATCAGGTCAAAAAACACGGTTTTTGGAAAGCTCGTACAATAAGACACGTTAGCGCCAGCTGGCGCCACGCGTTTTGGTGTAGCGCCAGGCGCTACACTTAGCGTTTGGCGCCAGGCTTTGGCGTCAGGCGCCAATGTTTGGCGTCTGGCGCTAAAGAGCGCTGACTCCGAATCCTTCATGGATTAAAACTGCGTCGATTTTGTGTATAAATAGCCCCCTGCCCAGCCGATTTTCTTCATAATTTCAGTAGATTAAATATTTTCTTAGCTTTTAGAAAAAAATAACATGTCTCTAGTCTCCAAAAGTTTTATCAACTACACTCATGAATGGTTTCGGTCTCTTAATGCCAATGAAAGGAAAGAGTTAGATGTGTTTTACCTGGGGGTATTTATGGTGTCAAAGGGGTAGATCTTGATTTAGATTTTATTCATACCGCTCTAGAATATTGGGATGTAAATACTCATTGCTTTACATTGGGGTATGACGAAATTAGCCCTTTGCTGGAAGAATTTGGTGCTATTTTAGGCTTCCCTACATTAGATCTTATAGTAATCCCTAGAATAAATGAATATTATTATAAGGATTTCGAACGCTTCTTCAATTTAAAAGATAAAGATCTAACAAAAATAGTAGATGGTAGAATAGTTAATCTGAAAGAATTTGCTCGCCATAATTTTGATAGACCTTATTCTGAATCTTTCCATGTTTATAGAAGCAGGGCTTTTCTCTTTTGTAAGATTAATCAATATTTTTTCACTAGTGGCAAAAATAATGAGGGTCAAGCAATTATATCCACTGTTTTAGAGGAGATTGAATCTGGGAGAAATCCAATGCCCTTAATAGTTGGAGAGACTATGCTTAGTCTTGATGAATTAAAGAAAAATCCAAAAGCGCCTTTTCGCGGCTCTCCAATTTTATTACAGGTAGAAAAATAATATTTTTAATTATTGAAATCAAAAATATATTTTTGTATAGTAATAATAATTTATTTGTATTGAAATTATTTTACAGTTGTGGCTAATGGAGAGATTGGAATTAATTAGTCCTCCTGACAATATTGAGAAGTATACTCCAAATTGCTTCGTGAGAAAGAAGAAACACTTCTCTAAGATGGGGCGCCATAAATGGAAGAAGGTCTTCACATTCGACTTGAAAGTGAGTTCCATTGTCACTTATAATTTCATGTGGGACTCTGTATCGACAAATAATATTTCTTTCGATAAAGAGTGCTACATGTTTTGCGGTGAGTTTAGCGTACGATTGTGCTTCGACCCACTTTGTGAAGTAATCAATTGCCACTAAGATATATTCGTGACCTCCTGTTCCTGGGGGAGTGATTTTGCCAATGATGTCAATTCCCCATGTAGAGAATGGCCATGGCAACGTGTAGGTGTAGAGCAATGATGGAGGAACATGTTGTAGGTTAGCGTAGATTTGGCACTTAGAGCATCTTTTTACGTATTGATGGCAGTCCCTATTCATTGTTGTCCAATAGTACCCTTCTCGCATTATCTTTTGGACTAACATTTTGCCATTTACGTGAGTTCCACAAATTCCTTCGTGGACTATCCTCATTGCTCTTTGGGCATCCTTTTTTCCTACCCTTTTATGTAGCTCGTTGTCTATGAGTACGTATTAGGAAGCCAAGAGTCTTAATGCTCGTTTTTCTCTTTTGTCAGCATGAGGAGGGTATTCTCCTTTGGTGACATAATTGAGTATATCCGTATACCACGGTTCTTCTTCTTCTTCTTCTTCATCCTGGATTACTTCCTCTTCTTTTATAGCTTGAATACAGGCCGGTTTGTGCCTTTTTTCTATAGTTAGAGGCATTTGCTCGATTTCCGTAGGAATCCTAACCATGGAGGCTAGTCTTGCCAAGGCATCAGCAAATTTATTTTCTTCTCTAGGTAGATATGTGTATTCTACCTTTTCTAATTGATTAGTAAGGGTTTCAAGATAAATTTGGTAAGGGGCTAGACTTTCGCTCCTTACTTTCCACCTTTTGGAAATTTATTGATGATCAATGAAGAGTCTCCGAATATCCGTAACTTTTTTACTCCCAATCCCAAGGCTGTTTCAAGGCCTACCACGCATGCTTCGTATTCAAGTTTTATGGAAATTGGAACGTGCTCTTCTTTAGGTGATACTAGTAATACTCCAACTCCACATCCCTTTTGGTTTGAGGCTCCGTCGAAGTATAAGGTCCAAGTATCATCTTCAGTGACCATCAAGTCTTCGTCTGGAAATTCGTTGTCGTCTATTGGCGTCGAGTCTTCTATTGGAAAATCTGCTAGAAAATCCGATACCACAGATCCTTTGATAGCTTTTTGTGGCATGAAACTTACATTGAACTGGGCTAAGTTAACTATCCATATTGATATACGCCCGTTGAGTGTAGATTTCTCGAATAAATACTTGTGTGGATCTAGTCGGGAAACTACAAAAACTGTATGCACGAGCATGTAGTTTCTTAACTTGGTTGTTGCCCACACCAATGCGAGGCTTAATTTCTCAAGTGGTGTATAGCGTGCTTCATATTTGAGCGTTATCTTGCTTAGATAGTTGGTCGCATTTTCCTTGCCTTCTACTTCTTGTGCTAGCATGGCTCCCATTGTCTCTTTGGTAACTGTTAAGTACAGCCTAAGAGGTATTCCTGGAAGTGCTGGTGCTAATACGGGAGGATTTGCGAGATAGGCTTTGATCGTTTCAAAGGCTTTTTGACACTCGTCATCCCATATTACTGGTACATTCTTTTCAAGCTTTTTAAAGATTGGTTCACATATTGTCGTCAATTTTGATATGAACCTGCTTATGTATTGCAACCGGCCAATAAATCCTCGAATTTGCTTCTCGGTTTTGGGCGGTGGCATTGACATGATTGCCTTGATCTTGGTTGGGTCTATCTCTATTCCTCTAGAGCTTATGACATAACCCAAAAGCTTGCGTGAAGTGACTCCAAAAGCACATTTAGATGGGTTCAACCTCATATTGTATTTTCTTAGCCTTTTGAAGAATTTTCTTAAGGCTACCTGATGGCCTGGGCGATCTTTTGACTTTACAATCATGTCACCTACGTATACTTCAACTTCCTTATTCATCATGTCATGGAGCAAGGCAGTCGCTGCTCGTTGGTAAGTAGCACCCGCGTTTTTCAACCCGAATGACATTACCGTGTAGCAGTAAGTGCCCCATGGTGTTATGAAGGTTGTTTTCTCCATGTCTTCTTCTGCCATGAGAATCTGATTGTAGCCTGCATATCCATCCATGAACGAGAGAAGTGCATGATTTGCTGTGTTATCCACCAGAATATCGATGTGTGGAAAAGGGAAGTCGTCCTTTGGACTTGCCTTATTTAGATCTCGATAGTCGACACACATTCTTATCCTTCCATCCTTTTTCGGAACTGGGAAGACGTTGGCGACCCATTCGGGGTATTAGGATACCATGATGAAACCTACAGTTATTTATTTTTGAACTTCCTCTTTTATTTTAAGAGCTACGTCGGGTTTCATTCGACATAACTTTTGTTTTACAGGTTTCATTCCTGGAATTAGTGGTATGGTGTGTTGAGCTATTTCTCTATTAATGCTTGGCATATCTTCGTATGACCAAGCGAATACATCGATGAATTCTTTAAGCAAGTTAATTAAAACGGTTCTTTCTTGTTCATTAAGTGTTAGTCCGATTTTAACTTCTCTTTTATTGGTTGAATCATTTGAGATATCAACCGTCTCAGTTTCTTCAATTATCGGTGTTTTATTTTCAAGTGTTTCCATTGCTTTAATAAGTTCTTTGTCTTTTTCATTGTAAGTTAAGCAATGCTCGTCATCTTGGGCTAGAGAAGAACACAAGAAGTAAGGAGAAGAAGCCATATTATTAAACTCTGAGATCATTACATTAAAGAGGGAAATGTCCTTAGGGACATGATCACTAACTATTCTAGGTGAAGGGATAGAAGGAGGAGGTGCTACAACTAAGGACTTAGATGACTCTATAGGGAGAGACTCTGACTTTGATTTAGACGACTCTTCAAACATCGGTCCTTGCCCCGTTGTGATAGAGATCTTCCTTCCACTTGGAGTAGTCACTTAGACGGTTTTGCGCCACCCTTGCAGTGATCCTTCCGCAAGAGTGATTAGCTTCGAGGGATCGAAGCTTTCGCTTTGTAAGACTATCTGAATGAGCGAGGAGTTATCCTCTTTGTATGTTAGCTCATTCTTTTCTCGCCCAAATAATAATCCCATGACATATAAGTCAAAGCAAGGGGTGCTTTCTCCTTATGAATAGGAGTTGGGATTTCGTCTATGAAGTAGTAATCTAAGAAAATTTCAAATCCCGGTTGTCGTATGCAATTTACGACAAATGGTTTAGGAAATTCGTAACATGGATAGTGTTCTCCTTCTCTTATAAATTGTCCATTAAGGGTAAGAGGATACTGATCCATTGGGATTTCTTTCTATTGGATGCGAGCGTCCCTACGTGCCTTCTTTTCATGGGCTCGCTTGAGATCTTTCCGAGTCGGTTCATAACCAAGTCCGAAAGTGTCAAATTTAGGGAGGCCAGGTGATTCTAGCGATTTTTCTATACCTTTCTTCTTTCCTAGGGTCATCCCGGGAAAATGTCCTTGCTTCTTAAGAATAGCATTCACGATCATATTGGAGTGGGGGTCATGGCAGAGAGGGGTCCTTTCATCCTCCTCGTTTAAGGAGACCTCTTCATTAAAGCCCAACAAATCTTCATCGTCTTCATCGTGTTCCACATTAATTATTGTATTCTCTATAGCTTTAATTCTCATACGCGAAGCATCGATCATAATGGGAATTCCTCCAACTATAGCTTTACTTGTTGGTGGAGAGATGAGGGGACGACCTTTAGGTCATGAAGCCAAGGGCGTCCCAACAACAGATTGAATGAAGCTTTAATATCTACTACTTGGAAATTAGTAGTGTGTTCTATTTCTCCCACCGTTACATTCATAGCAATTTTACCAAGAGCTTGACAACGAGTGTTGTCATAGGCTCTTATTCCTTGCGTTGACGGGGTTAAATCTTCATCCCTTATGCCTAACATTCTCGCAGTTCTAAGTGGACAGACATTAATGGTTGATCCATTGTCTACAAGATTCATAGGGACATTCATTCTCTTGCAAACCACTGTGAGGTTTAATGCCTTATAATGCTTGTCACCTTCTGGAGGCAAATCCTTGTCGGTAAAGGTGATCAAGTTGATGGGACTAGGGAGATCACTCGTGAGGAAATTAGCCAACCCCTCAGGAGTGGTGTCAGAATCTATCCCTATTTTATCCAAGGCATTCATTACGACCAAACTATGTTCTCGAGACGTTGCCAGAAGCTTCCATACGTTCATTTCAACTTTGGTTTTCTTGAACTATTTGACAATGTCATTTTCTTCTATGATAAGTACGGGAACTTGCTGTGTGGTTGGCATGGGTTGTGTCGAAATAGGAGGTTCCATTCTCCCAGATCTTGTGAGGACATCTATTGATGAATCTTCTTCAACCCAAAAAATCATCCATGGCATATGACACCGAAGGTGGAGGTCCTACCATGTCTTTCTAATAGACGTCTTCTTCGTCGCTATCCCAAACACCATTAATATTTTCATCTTCTTCTTGTGGAACTTGGACTAGCTTCTTATCATCAATCATTTTCTGAATTAAATCCTTGAATTTAAAACAGTTTTCGATGGTGTGACCCCCTGATTGATGATATTGACAATAATACCTATCTGTCCTTTTTAATGATTCAAATGGTCTCAGTTCGAGAGGTTTGATCTCGCCACTCTCGGAGACCATTTTGAACATTTTTGGGTATGGGATCCCAATTGGAATGTAGAGTCTGTTACTCTTCTTGGGTTTATCGGTGACTTGTAAAGGAAAGTGCTTCGCCTCATAAGTCGTTCCCATGGGTGTGAACTCTTTCTTGGGTTTATTTTTCGAGGGTGGAACCTCGTCATATTTCTTTTGAAGTTCTTTTACAACTTTGAGGGCTTCACGTAGCAAGTGTGATCATTCATTCATAGTCAGTGTAAGCAATTTTAAGTCCTCTTTACTTGCTAATTCTGGAAGGTTATCCATGGCATCGAAAAAGATCTCCTCCTCTTCTTCGATAGCATGGGTTTCTTTGACAGGTTTGATGAGAGATGAAGGATCAACCTCGTTTTCCTCATCAGAGATGGCCAAGGAGTGAGCGAGAGGCGCATTATCAATACTTAGCTTCTTACGGACAAGGGGCAATAATAGCTTGTTGTTGTCGATTAAGTCTTGGATAGCTTCTTTAAGCTTCCAACAGTTCTCGGTAAGATGGCCCCTACCTTGGTGATACTTGCAATGTGCATTGGGGTTCCTGTTAGCCGTCCTCTTCTCGACGGGTGGGTCCCCAAATGGTCCAATAGGAGTTATAAGACCTTTTGCATTTAATCGGTCAAATGCGGTGTCATAACTCATACCAATAGGAGTAAAGTTCCTCCTAAATGGTTTCTTTTGTCCTTGATTATTCATAGCAAGGACTTCACATAGGTTAAAAGTGCTAACATTGTTTGAGTGGGTGGTTTTAAAAGAAGAAGGATTGTCGTTCTTCTTGCCTTTCCAGCCACTGTTGGAGTTATTGTTGGCAGCTTTCAACTTAGCCAGGCCGTCTTCAATATTAATTCCAATGTCATAGATGGCCTTGAAGGTATGGAGATTATTTCGATATTTGAGATGCTTAGAATACTTTTCTTGCAGGTTTTTGATGAATAACCTTACGGACTCTTTATCACTGGGCGCCTCAATCATCTTAGCTGAGGTTTCTCTCCATTTGTTAAAGAAGGAGGTGAAGCCTTCATTCTCCTTCTACTTGAGGATTTCAAGTTCCCTATAGTCGGTCTCAACTTGAATATTGCATTTATATCTGTCAACGAAAGCGTTTACTATGGATTCCCAAGTAGAGGTTTTTTCTTTCTCGAGAGAAAAGAACCATTGCTGGCAAACGATTTCGAGAGATAGTGAGAACAAAGAGGGGAACACTTTCTTGTCGATACCCTTAATACTCATTATTGTTTCGAAGGTTCTTAAATGAACGTAAGGGTTATCGGTTGCTTTGAATTTTGGGATGTCGTTGGCGTTGAACTTCTACGGCAGAAGATCCTTGTCCCCCGAGACCCCTTGTGAGCTAATCCCTTGAAACTTGTAGTCGCTAGATAACTTCCTCAGACTCTCTTGCATGAGGTCCATCTGTTGTTGTTTCACAGGATCTTCAATTTTGAGGGTTAGAACCATTACTGTTGGTTCATAAGCTCATTGACTTCTTCTTGCGTTGCCATTACTGTCCTAGCTTTCCTCTTACGAGCGATGGGTTTATCGAAAAGTTGGACTTGTACAAAAAGGTTGTCTTTGATTAACCGCCCTTCCTTCTAGACCTCACGCTGTAAATTAAACCATTTTTTTTTAATTACTTGACTCAAATCGACCTTGACTTTACGGTTTTGAAGAGGAAAAGTAAAAAAATGGTGCATATTTTTGGCAAAAATAAGGTATATATTTTTAGGAATCAAGTATGATATTTTAATCAAATGGTTTAAATTGGAGGATTAATATCCGACTTACCCCCCTAAAAAAATGACGGAAAAAACAAGCATACAAGACTCTCTTAGACATGGTCAAAGTGTGTATTAGTGTGTGCTTTATATGGTGAGTGCAAGTGACATGCTTTGACTTTTGTGTAAGACCATGGGACTTAGTGCCTAGACTCAATCAATGACTTAACAAGGTATAATTAACAGTAAAAATTAACCGAATTAATTAGCAAACTGTTTAATTAGACACAAGGTTATGACTCGAGCAATAAACTGAACTGTCGTCAAAATAACAAGACAAGCGCCTCTCTTAGCAGTGTAGCGCCAGACGACAGAATTTTCGCTAGGCGCTACACTCCAAAGAGTAGCGCTACACTCCAAAGTCGTACTAAGTCAACTCTGATTAAAAAAATTAGACTTTATTTACTCTAATTAATTAATTAATTAATTAATTAATTAATTAGGCAAAGTTCTCTTAGTCATGAATTAATTTATTTAATCTTAGCACAAGTCAAGCAAACGGTTAGGAAAAAACACATAGAGAATGCACAACCAATAATGCACAATTAGTCAAGTAGACACATCATGATGCAATGAGTTTGCAACCTAACCATGGCTCTAATTCTCTAAAGTTTGGGATATGGGTTAGTCAACAGAGGGTCAACATTCTCGGATGTACCCTTTGTTGCTTAAAGCATTCAATCGAGTAGATGGAGCATGAATTCCCAGAGGGTTATGTCCATATGTAGAACACATATGGGTTTCAGAAAAGTGAGAAAAACTCAATCTGGAAGTAGGATCGAGCAAACAACGCTAAAAACTGGTCGAAATTAGAACGCATATTTCTGGCTCGGTATTGGAAGAACTTGGCGCCAGCAAACAGAGGCCAGCACCACTTTTTGGCTTTAGCGCCTGGCGACAGAGGCTGTCATCTGGCTCTAAAGTCAAAACATTGGCCCTAATCTTTGTTTGTTGACGCTAGTTCCTACATGCCTCAGCAGCTTTCTGTGCTCGATAAAATTTTCCAGTTTCTCGCAGCATTATTTCGATCCTAGTTGTGAAAGATATTCCTTAAATTTCCTACGTGTAAAAATCCTATGTTTTAACTCATTACGGATGGTCTTTCCAATGAGATCTTTTTTATTCATATGACAATAATGTTAATCAAATTACGCACATGAAATACTTAGAAAACTTTTCGAGTCTCATCCACTCATTCTAAATCATTGCCGAAATAAATTTCACGAATTAAAATAGAAATCCTCCCCAGTTGAGTCGCCAAAAACTATAGGGAATATTTCAAGCATTACCCCAAACTTGAACCCCACTGTGATCATACATTAAAGTACGGTGGCGTCCAAAGGGAAGGAAGCTAGAGCTAAAGAGTCGCCAACAAGTTTTAGGAACTTGTAAACCGTTCATGAAGTGAAGGTTACACCGGTTAACGATCCAAGAGATTGTCAATTCCAATAGGTCTGGTACCATGACTGGTAGTTCGGGGATGAAAGTACAAATCCAACCTAAAAGAGATTGAACCTGCCCTAATAATAAGCCTCTACTTTATTCTAATTGTACTCATGTGCGCTTTCTAACTAACATGAAATCAATAGGTTTACCCTAAACCTGTTTATCTATGTTGGTTTAATATTAATGCACAAATAAACTATTATTGGCGATCACCTGAATTATAATCATATTAACCCTAAAAAAGATTATTAATTATCTTATAAAGCGTGATTACAAGTACCAAATTCCCTTTAAACATGCATAAAAAGTGTGATCAAGCAATAACAATAAATAACAAGCAACATAATATCAATCATAAATAATAATTATCATAACAATAATTATCATCATAAATTATAACAATTATAATCATAATCATATTCATGTTAATATTAAAGCATAGTAATAGCAAGATCCTATGCATGATACTAACAAGATTAATAACAAACCCTAGCATGTTACTAACAATAAAAATCAAAGCTTTAACCCTAACATGATACTAACAATCATAAATATTAGGAAAAACAGAGGAAGCATCATACTTCTAATCATACTTGATATTGAAGTTACCCTAGACATGGTACTAGGAATTTATTTTTGTCACCCTAAACATCAAATTAAGGAAAACATCCTAACATGATACTAGGAATCATAATAACCAAAGCATGATTTCTATATAAAAATAACAATTAAAAAATTAAAACACTTACTTGGATGCCTCGTACCTCTTTCTAACTTCAAGGAAAATATAAACAAACAATTAAATTAAATAATAGAAAGAGAGATTTGGGACTAAACCCTCAGAAATTAAAACCGTTCACGTCTAGGGAGAAGGCAACTTCGAACTTGGCTAGGTGTATCTAAATCTTGTGAATGCGGAATTTTGTAAAAAGAGAGGGTAGGTTTAGAAAAGAGAGAGAGAAAGAGAAACTTTAGAGAGAATAAGAATTAGAGAATTAGAAAGTTGATGGTTGTAGATTGTATATTGGAGATGAATGAAAACGGAGTTTTTAGGAGGCTATTTATAGAGAAAATCAACCAAAAAGATAGAAAATCGAACCAGAGTTCTGACGCGAAAAAACGAGGTTAGCGCCAGACGCTGACATTAGCGTCGGGCGCTAACGCTAGCGCTAGGTGCTAATGACTAGCGTTTGGCACTAATCAAGTTTTTGACGCGTTTTCTAAAATTAGATAGAAATTAACCGTACAGGAGGATAAAATCGTATTTTTCTCAAAAACATTCTTTTATTCTGATTAAAACTTTAAAAAGTCAACAAAAGTCTATTTATCAATGCTAATTGAATTAGGAATGAAAAGAGTCTTCTAGAAGAATCTAGAAGACTAAAACCATTCCTAATTGCATTAGGAATGGTAAATCCATGTTAGATCCTCCTCTAGATCATTGGGCCGCATATAAGCCTCAAACCGGGCCCAGTTTAGTAATTTGGCCATAACTTCCTCAATATTCATCGGAATTGGGCTTATAATATATCGTTGGAAATCTCTTTTCAAGCCCCATCCAACTACACTATTATTGGACCCATATCATGGACCAACCGAACTGGATTGGCTGTTTTCTTAAAATAGATTTTCAAAAACAGAGAGAAAAGAAATGAAATTAAAACTATCCGCAATACCAGACTTTCCACACTTTAACTTCATTCGATAATGATTCGACGTAAAAGGTACTCATCACCGGGTTTGGTTTTGGGGAGACACAAATGGGTGTCTACAACATGATACTAGGAATCAACAAAATAATCTAATCATGATTTCTATATCAAAATATCAATAAAACAATTAAGTACTTATTACTTCGATGCCTCATACCTCTTTCTAATAAAAAATACACACGTTAGTAAATTCAAGGAAAATAACAAACAAAACAATTAAATTAAATAATTGAAATAGGGATTTGGGACAAAACCCTCATAAATATCAAACCTTTCACGTCTAGGGCGAAGGTAACTTCAAACTTAGCTAGGTGTTTCCAGAGCTAATGTATGTGGAATTTTGTAAAAGGGAAGGTTTAGAAAAAAGAATAAAGAGAGAGAAAGCTTCTAGCAATTATGGAGAGGGAGAGAATTAGAGAATTCTAGCTATTGATGATTTGAAAACAGGGAGATACGACCCCTATTTATAGAAAAAATAGCACGGGATCGAAGAAAATCATATTCGGAATAAAATACCTCATGCCGCAAACGACAAGAGCTAGCGCCAGACGACCAGCTCATCACTAGGCGACGAAGGTCAACGCCTAATGACGACTTTGTCGTCTCGTGCTGGTCCAAAAGTCAACGCGCTTTTCCACGCGTAATTACCTTTAACACTAGTTGTAGGTAATTATGCGTCCAAACTTTATTAGAATATAATTATCAATCCAAACTTTATTAGAATTAAAAAGAACCTTCTAAGTATTCCTAGAAGACAAAAATCAATCTTAATCACTTTAGGAATAATAATTAATAGGCCCTCCTCTAGACCATTTGGCCACCTTTAAAATCATTTGGCCTAATCTAATTTAATTTATAACTTCCTCATAATTCATCGGGATTGGGCTTATAATATATCATTGAAAAACTCTTTTTTAGCCCAATCCAACTACACTATTATTGGACCCATATCATGGACCAAACCAAATTGGACAGGCAATTTTCCATAAATAGGAGTAAGAAAAGAAATATTTTCAAAAAGAGAAAGAGAAATATTTTAATAAAAACATCCTCATCATTAGACTTTCCACACTATCGCTTTATTCGATAATCAAATGACATGAAAGGTATTCATCACTGGGTTTGATTTTGGGGAGACACATTTGGGTGTCTACAGTTATCAAATGACCTATTTCATTCTCATAAAATTTCTTTGTTTCCTAGTTTTAGGTGTCTACGGCTTTAAATCATATTAAAAGTGCATTTTATTAAGTATTAAGACCCATTTTACTCAAAATGGCCCAAATATGGCTTATATGCTTCTAACTCGGTCATTTTCTACATTTATAATCAAATAAACTATTTCTTTCTCATAACATTTTTATGTTACTTAGTTTTAGGTGTCTAAGGCTTGAAATGACATTAAAAGTGCATTTTATATAGTTTTTAACACCCATTTTACTCAAAATGGCCTAAATATGTCTTATATGACTTCTAATTTGCCCATTTTCTACATTTCTTATCAAATGGCCTATTTCTTTCTCATAACATTTCTACGTTACCTAGTTTAAGTTGTCTAAGGCTTGAAATCACATTAAAAAAACATTTTACAAAATTTAAGGACGTGCCTCATCAAGCAACAGACTGTCCGTACATTGAGTCACTATGTCAAGCATGAATCTCATCACATACAGGCCACAATATAAGTGAACACTTTCATTCATTTTCACCAAAATTTATCATAAAATCACCTAATTTGTGATAATATAATACTTTTAGTGCTTACAATCTCATATTAACAATAATAGTATCTAACTCTAATATTCCTTCGTTGTGGTCTTATCGCATATAATTTGCTTGGTTGTCGATGTCAATTTCTACAACAAGTCTAGGAATAGTTAAAGGTTCTGAATCGTCAAAAGCATCATATTCATCCTCATCTTCAACATCTCCGATGCCTATGATTCTTCTTTTGGCGGCTATCACAATAGACCATTTTGAATCGACTATGTCAGTTACATAGAACACTTGCTTAGCTTGAGACGGTAGAATGCATGGTTTCGCACTAGCATTCAAGTGTCCAAGATCTACAAGAGTAAAGTCATTATATTTAGCGTTACGCCAAATATTATCAACCCATTTACAGTTGAAAAGAGCAACTGTGAATTTACTATAATCAAGCTCCCATATTTCTTGAATTCGATCGTAGTATGACAACTTTGCATCGAAAAGTGATTTATCCTAAGCACTTGCATTATCCCTTGACGATGTCACAAGTGTTACACCACTGTTTTGGGTCAAGGAAGATTTCAAATCCTGACCCTCTGTCCAAAAATTGTACCCATTGATATCATATCCCTCAAATGAGCGAACATAATCCCTAGAACCATAAGCAAACCACTTTATTGTATCGGTAACACTATCATCCAATCGACCCATCACTCGATCAAGAAACCAACTGAAAAACCTCTTAATATGTAACTACATCAGTGCCCTTTCACCTTTCGAGGGAAACTCATCACGCAAACTAGCCATATGCTCGTCTAAATATATGTGAACATCTGCAACATGGTGCAACACATATTGGTGAGCTTGTAAGAACTGATCTCGGTCGGGTGACATTCGTTTCGACACAATTGTGCCATGACCATCAAGTCTCCTTCATGTTGAGAAACAGGAAGACCAATAGGTTCAGTAACAGCCATATAGTCGGCCATAAAATTACCAATCTCCTCACTCACGGTCCCTTAAATCATACTTCCTTCCGGGTGAGCCGGATTCCTTGCTTTATCTTGCAAGTTTCCCATGTGTCTTTCAAAAGGATAGCACCACCTCATGAACAATGGACCACACAACTTAATCTCACGCACCAAATTAAGAATCAGATGCACCATTATGTCAAAAAATGAGGGCGGAAAATACATCTCAAATTTGCACAAAGTCACAACCATATCAATTTGCAACGCAAGTGAACAAGGATCAAGCACTTTGCTGCATATTGTATTGAAAAATAAGACGAGTCTTGAATTAGCTTCCCTCACGTGATTCGGTAAAATAGCACATATCGTAATCGGTAGGAATACTTGCAACATAATGTGACAATCATGGGATTTCGTACAAGTCATCTTCAAATCTTTATTTAATGATACAAATCTTTTCATGTTAGATGTGTACCCTGATGGAACCTTAATGCCGTACAGACATGCATAAAACATCTGTTTTTCTACCCTTGAAAATGTGTAGCAAGCCAGTGGTAAATTAGTCTTTTCATTCTTGCATTTACCCTCATCTTTCTTCTTTGACGCATGCGTGGCCTTTCCCTTTCCCTTGGTCTTCGCCTTTCTGATTTTTTAAACATTTACATTTTCCTTTACTGGTTCATTTCCCTTTCTAAACTTTCTCTTTCTAACCTAATCTTGAGGCCACAATTCTTGACGAACCCCCACCTCTTGCAAATTTAACCGTGCACCCTTTCCAACCTTTGTGTTTGCCTTGAATATTCATCAGCGTTCCCACAAGTGCATCACATACATTCTTCTCTATATGCATCACATCAAGACAATGTCTAACGTCATTTTCTTTCCAGTATGGAAGTTTCAAAAAGATTTATTCTTTTTTAATGAAAGCAGTTGAGACCGCATCTTTTTCTAATTTTCCAAACACTTGTTGTATGCCCTTAACTCGAGCATAAAACTCATCACCGGTCAATGGCCTAGGCGCAGTCTCCTCTTCCACTATCCCATCGAAAGCCTTTTCTTGCTTACGGTACGGGTGATCACGCCTAAGGAACCTTCGAGTCCACATGTAGACATCTTTGCTAGAATTTTTAAGGTATATGCTTGATGTGTCATTAATACATATGGGGCATGCTTTTTTTCCTTTGACCTTGTACCCACACAAGTTGCCATATGCAGGGTGTAGACATCTACTTTTGGTCTCTTGTCCCGACAGAAAGTGCAATGACGATAAATAAAACCATCTTCGTGTTAGATTGAAGTGGAGAATGCTTATGGATAACTGGTTATGTCATAAAACACAAAAACTAGCCCAAACTAAACAAAAAAAGCTAAACAAGGTCCAATTAAGTAAATCCGATCAATATTAGGCTAAATCCCTTGCTTTAAACCCAATAATGACGGATTTAGGAGCGCCTAGGTTAAATTTTAATGCTGCCGCAGGAAAATATGCGTGCAATCAGTCACACTAGGTAGACGCGAGCAACTAATTCAGTTGCGCGCAACACTCAGCGCGACCTCTAGAGATGCGCTCGCAGAAGATTTAGAAATTTACGAAAATATAGAATTGAATCTTACCATAATGCCGCGCGCAAGACACTTAGTTGCGCTGCCCATAGCAGCGCAGCCCAATCACTTGCGCTGGGATACCGCGCGCAACTAATCCTTTTGCGCACGACACCTGCTGCGGCAGAATGTTCAAAACCCTAATCCACCCATTCCCTATAAATAGAGGCTTAATCCGAGGCTTAAACACACAGAAAAATAACCTAAAACTCTGGTGAAATACTTGTGAACTTGTGCTACCTAACCCCTCATGTCCTAAACACTCACCCCTTGATATTTTGTTACTACGGTGGAGGTTCCCCCACAAAAAGGTGTCCATAAGTGTTCTAAACGGAGATCTAGCAAAGAGAAGTGGTAAATTCCCGAGCACTTCAATAAATCATATTTATTTTCTTGTTTAAAAGAATCTTAATTAATTAATTAGTGTAGTTTCATCACCTTAAAAGGAATGATTAATTACTTCCACATAGTATCTTGTGTTAAATAAATATTAGAATTGGATAATTAATTGTTGGTTGATCACTTAAGCCAAGGCGAATATTGTCTATTTTCTTGTTCTTTCCACAAAATTGATTAAATAAAGAATAACGATGTTGCAATGTAATTCTTATGTGATTTAACGTGTGAATAAAATCAACTAACTTAGTTTTAGGTATCGCGTTGCATATATTGTTTGGTAATGAAATTGCAAAGAAGAAAGAGCTAGTAGAGGCCGTACTAGGGCTAGAATAGCGATTCCTCCCTAAAAGGAACAATATTTTGGTACTCTCGCTCCCGAACTCATTTCTGGTTTATGTAGACAAATTTGGGCATGGGTGAACTTACGATTCGTGATAACTTTTCCATGAACACCACATGGAAGAAAGGCATGAATGAGGTTTATGAGTTTTCCTAAAACTCATTGGCGAATCCTACTTGTTTCTTACAAAAAAGCGTGATGAGAGTATCATTTCTAATTTAAGGTCTCCCAAAAAGTCAGGAATTCAAATCCTAATGCACCCTAACAAGTGTAAAGTCCTAGGCTTTTAAGTGGCCATGGGCATCTAAGGAGAAAATCCTCTACGATGGGAACACCCTCCTTACAGTGGCGACTCCACTAGGGACTTAGAGGTTACATGATTAGTACTTAGGTATGGTCCAAGGTTTCCAACACTAGGTTGCCTATGGTTGTAACGAGAATTAACTTGGATAATCTCTAGTTAGAAAGAGAGACTCAAACGCATAATATCTTCCTTTTGCGTAAAAGTAAAAACCAAACAAGCAACATTGCATCATGCATAAGTATAACACACTTTAACCATTGGGGATTGGCTCATTGATTAGGGGTCGCCAACACTAGGCTTCTATCTCAAAATTAATAACAATCATCCCACCCATATCACCAACAAAATGTTGGGAGGACGATGTCATGAGTCAACACGTTGAGTGATTGATTTGTGCATCGTTTCTTAAGATATGGTACCTTTGGACACCCAAGCCTCTTTGACCTTAGAATGGAAGTGCGTGAATCGTGGCTTATGATATGCTTTATGTGCTTATCTGACTATATGCATGAATCTTGGCTTATGATATGCTTTATGTGCTTATGAGTACTTTGGTCTAGGTTCCTAATTACGAAGTTGTCTCTTCTTAATTTCAAGTCATATTCGAAGGGTAACATAAAAAAAAATTAAAAAAAAAGCTCGAATTAAAAAAAAAAAATTACGAACAGGTGGCGCGCAGCTCAATCTCTTGCGTGCGCCCACTATTACGAGTCAATTTGATTTCTCAAAAAACAAGTTGAATCGTTCAAACAATACCTTCATCGGAGAATTGTTTAAGGGTGATGTTATCCGTTCGAATATATCTTGCGTCATTTCTTTTTCCTCTCTTTTAAACAAGCGTATCGATTTACTAATCCTCTCGTACTTCCTTTAGGGCCGATTCTCAAGCTTGGAAACAAAGATTACCGGGCGCTCGTATTCTACATTTATCATCAAGTAATCAACCTTTTTCAAACACCTTCCCTCGACAACTAGTCCTAGTCCAACAACAATGTCAACCATCGAACAACTCCAAGAAGAGATTGCTCAATTAAGAGAAGAAAAGGCTCAAGAGGCCGAGGAAAGAAGAATTTAGATACTTGAAAAAGCTGAAAAGAAAAATGCCGAGGCTCTAGCTTTGCAACAAAAGATGGAACAATTATCCGTCAAAGAAAAGTCGTTAGAGAAGCTTGTTCTTCGTTCCACCATGGGAACAAGTACTTCGACGCAGAAAAGTTTACTCCTCCCTCAGGACTTGCTTTGCCAGAAAAGTTCGTAACTACGGACTTGCCAATATTTAAGGTGACCAATAATCCACAAAACCACTTAATGTGTTTTACTGGCAACATGCCATTAAAGGGAGTTGATCCTAAGCTTTATGCTTTGACTTTCCCTTTTTTCTTTAGACCCAACGTAAGAGAGTGGTACTATGGGTTAGATCCCAAATTTAAAACAATATGGGAAGATGTAGTTTCGGCTTTCATTACCCAATATGAGAGTAATGTAGAGTTAAAATCGACTCTACGAGAGCTTGAATTGCTTAAGCAAGGCGATGATGAAGTTTTCCTTGCTTTTTATGGTAGATGGCGAGAAAAGGCGGCCCACCTTGCCCAGAGGCCACCTGAACTTGAGTTGGTACAAAAATTCATCGACAACTGTCATGAAAAGTACAACAAACATCTACGTTACCTTGGTTTAGACACTTTTCAAAAGGTCTATTCTGTGGCTACTAGGATTGAAGATTATCTTGCTAAAATGAAAGCAAATAAACACCATTATCATCGTCAACCTAAGAATAACTACAAAAAGGGGAATGATAATACATCATCCTCTATTGATGTATTTGCGACCACCAAGCAATACAATAATATAAATCAATACAACAATAATGATCCTAGAAGGAGGTGGACAAAAGAAAGAAAATTTACACCATTTCCTGTAAGCTATAAAGAGTTATTAAAAAAATTAAGCGAAAAAGGCTTACTTGCGCCAACAAGGCCAACACCACCCACTCCACCAGAAAGAAGGTTTCCTCAATGGGATGGTAATTCTTATTGTGCTTATCATAGAGGCGTTGGGCACGATACTGAACGTTGCTACGTCTTAAAGCACAAAATACAAAATTTAGTAGATGATGGGAGAATTCCCACACCTAGACCTAACAATAATGCATCCCCATTAGGGGTGTTTCATATTGATGAGGATCATATGGGAAGTGGTACGTTCAATCCTTTGGACTATATCACACCTATAGAAAAACCTCTAGCCACAATACTCATAGGGGCAACCAACAAAGTATGTGGATTGTGGGACGACGACTTTCAAGACTTATAAGTCTCTAAGTATGCCGCTATCCCACCTCCATCTTGTTTACAAAATGAGACAAATGGAGCGCTTGATTGGGATCAATTCTTGGGGAAGTCACAAGACCTATCAAATCTCTCCTTGGATGAACAATGGCATCAGGCACAACTCATGGAACATCTTGAAATGGAGGCACATCCAAAGCCTATAGAAGAAAGTTGGTTTGTGAGTCCTACAACTAATCCAAATGAATTAGATCATCTAACTCGTTCTGGGTCAGTTTTTCAAGCACCACCACCACCAAATGTATCTTCGACCACATAAAATCAAACTCAAGGTCAAATGCAAAACACAATACCACCTCCACTTGAGGTGGAAGTTCCATTGGTTAAACATATTCGTCAATCCAAGGCGAATGTTAGCATTTGGGAACTCTTAAGTACTTCTAAAGAACATAGGAATTCTCTTATGAATGCTTTAACGGCCTTGTCTGTAAGCACAGATACGACTCCTCAGGATCTCGTTAGCTTGCTTACTAGCAAAAAATCCGACAAATCAATCATTTGCACAAATGATAATTTGCCTTCAAAAGACACTACCCACAACAATGCATTATACTTAACTGTGGGGTGCAAGGGAATCAATATTCCTCTTACTTTAATTTGGTAGATAATGGTTCAGTTGTAAACGTATGCCCATTGCGAACTGCAAAATACTTAGGCCTTAATCCAGAAAAAGACTTTCAATCAAAAACACAAAGTATTGGGGCCTACGACAACTCGAGAAGATCAGTGTGTGGAACTGTTAAGCTACCAATTACCACAAGCCCAACTCAAAAGATGGCTGAATTCCGTGTTATGGACATTAAACCTACATTTAACCTTCTACTTGGAAGTCCTTAGATACATGATCTTGGTGCAATATCATCCTCACTTCATCAAATGATTAGATTGAACTATCAAGGGCTTCCTATGACTATACATGCTTCTCTACTCAAAATAGCCATAAATGACCAATCACTTTTGGAAACAAACCATGATAATGATGAAGAGGACATGTGGGGATTTGCCGCAGAGCCAATCTACACAATTGAAATGGAAGAAAGCCTTGAAGAACCATTCAAGCTTGATCCAAAATCCACAAAGATAGTAAACATCATCTTATTCAAGAGTAGTTACTTTCCTAGGGTGCCTTTGGGAATGGGAATGAAGAAATCCCTCTTACTTCCTATCCAAAAGAAAAGTTTCTCCTTTGGATTGGGAAATAAACAAACCAAAGAAGAACTAGAGTCTCACGACGCAAAAAACAAAACACGTAGAGACAAAAACAAGAAAGGGATAATCACTTTACTCCCATCCTATCAACAAACCCTTAATGGACAATTCATTAGGGAGGGAGAAGATTACCCATGCTACGACTTTCAAGAACCATTAGTTCTGGAAGGAATCAAGAAGCCTGGATTAAAAATATTCCACGATTTCTACTTCTTGAATGACGATCTTAAAATCGTTGAATCAAAACGCCCAACTCCACGGTGCTATGATGGGCAAGCGTTTAACTTGCTATTTGGACTAGAGCAGAATCATGTCGCTACAATGACCAATAAGAATGCCATTCAAGATGAAGCTTTTAACACAACCTCATTGATCACCTTTTCTAATGAAACCTTTGAGCATGGATGGAGGAAATCTTTCAAATGGACCAATCACAAAGGCGATAAACTGGAGATCATCACAGGCGAAGGGAAGATGTTTGAAGAATAAGACGATGAATCTAGTATAGACTCTAGGGAAGCGGGAAATTTAGGCCTTGTGGCCTTTACTGAATCTTTATTTTCTAGTTCTAAGGATAAGGATCCCAAAAGGGATTCTTCTCTTGATGTACTCTCTTTTGAATTTAATAATATAAGCTCTATTTTCGAGTATATGCCTTCTCTTGAATCTTTCGAATGTTATAACAATCAATCTAATAAAGATGATGACATTAATAAATTGGTTGAACTAGTGAATGAACGAGAACAAAAGAACCCTATCATTCAAGAAACTGAAATGGTCAATATAGCAACCAATGAAAACAAAAGAGAAGTCAAAATTGGCTTAACTCTAAATCCGGAAGAGGGATTGACCCTCATATCGAAGCTTAAAGAATTCGAAGACGTGTTCTCTTGGTAATACAAGGACATGCCTGGAATAGATAGGGAAATTGCGCAACATACGTGTAGACACCCATTTGTATCTCCCCAAAACCAAACCCGGTGATGAGTACCTTTCACGTCGAATCATAATCGAATGAAGTTAAAGTGTGGAAAGTTTAGTGTTGTGGATAGTTTTAATTTCTTTTCTCTTTTCTCTGTTTTTGAAAACCTTAGACGTAAAAGGTTTTAATTTCTGAGGGTTTGGTCCCAAATCTCTATTTCAATTATTTAATTTAATTGTTGTTTAATTATTATTTTCCTTGAAGTTACTAATGCGTGTATTTTGTTATTAGAAAGAGGTACGAGGCATCCAAGTAAGTACTTTAATGGTTTTTATTGATGTCATTATGTAGAAATTATGCTTAGGTTATTATTATGCTTCCTAATGTTATGTTAGGGCGTTGTGATCTTCCTAGTATCATGTCTAGGGTAACATTAATATCAAGTATGATTTAAAGTATGATGCCTTTTATGTTCTTCCTAATATTCAAGTCAGTATCATGTTAGGGTTAAAGCTTTGATTTTTATTGTTTAGTGACATGCTAGGGTTTGTTATTAATCTTGTTAGTATCATGCCTAGGATCTTGCTATTATTATGCTTTAACTGAATATTATGATTATTTTCATAATTATTATGATTGTTATTATGTTGCTTGATATATATATTGTTATTGCTTTTTCACACCTTTTATGCATGTTTAAAGGGAATTTGTACTTGTAATCACGCTTAATAAAATAATTAATAATCTTGTTTAAGTTAATTTGATTATAATTTAAGTGATCGCCAATAATAGTTTTATTTGTGCATTAATATTTAACCAACATAGATGAAACAGGTTTAGGATAATCCTAATGATTGCATGTTAGTCAGAAAGCGCACATGAATACGATCAGAATAAAGTAAAGGCCTATTATTAGGGCAAGCTCAATCTCTTTTAGGTTGGATTTGTACCTTCATCCCTGAACTACCAGTCATGGTTCAAGACCTATTGGAGTTGACGATCTCTTGGATCGTTAATGGGTGTAACCTTCACCTCGTGAACGGTTTACAAGTTCCTAAAACTTGTTGGCGACTCTTTTGCTTTAGCTTTTTTCCCTTTGGACACCACCGTACTTTATTGTATGATCACAGTGGGGTTCAAGCTAGGGATAACGGTTGAAATATTCCCTACAGTTTTTTGGCGACTTCACTTGGGAGGATTTCTATTTTAATTCCATAAAATTATTTCGACAATGATTTAGAATGAGTGGATGAGACTCAAAAAGTTCTAAGTATTTCATGTGCGTAATTTTAATTAACATTATTGTCATATGCATAAAAAAGATATCATTAGAAAGACCATCCGTAATGAGTTAAAACATAGGATTTTACACGTAGGAAATTTGAGAAATATCTTTCACAACTAGGATCGAAATAATACTGCGCGAAACTGGAAAATTTTATCGAGCACAGAAAGCTGCTGAGGCATGTAAGAACTAGCGCCAACGAACAAAGATTAGCGCCAGTATTTTGCCCTTAGCGCCAGACGAAAACCTCTGTTTCCAGGTGCTAAAGCCAAAAGCTGGCGCCAGCCTCTGTTTGCTGGCGCCAAGTTCTTCCAATACCGAGCCAGAAATATGCGTTCTAATTTCAACCAGTTTTTAGCATTGTTCGCTCGATCCTACTTCCTGATTGAGTTTTTCTTACTTTTCTGAAACCCATATGTGTTCTACATATAGACATAGCCCTTTGGGAATTCATGCTCCATCTACCTGATTGAACGCTCTGAGCAATAAAGGGTACATCCAAGAATGTTGAATTCACCATGGACCCTCTTTGACTAACCCATATCTCGGACTTTAGAGAACTAGAGCCCTGGTTAGCTTGCAAACTCATTGCATCATATCGTGCCTACTTGACTAATTGTGCATTATTTGTTGTGCATATGGTATATGTTTTTCCTAACTATTTGTTTGACTTATGCTAAGATTAAATAAATTAATGACTAAAAGAACTTTGCCTAATTAATTAATTAATTTGAGTAAATAAAGTCTAATATTTTAACCATAATTGACTTAGTACGACTTTAGGCATACCCCTGTTGATCAATAACACCGAAAACAATTTCAGATCGACGCTCCAGCAATGGCGCCAAAGTTTGAACTGTAGCGCCACTCTGTGGAGTGTGGCGCCTGGCGACAGTTTTGTCGTCTGGCGCTACACTGCAAAAGAGAGGCACCAGTCCTGTCGTTTTGACGACAATTCGGTTTATTGCTCGAGTCATCACTTCTGTCTAATTAACCAGTTTGCTAAGTAATTCGGTTAAATTTTACTGTCAATAATACCTTGTTAAGTCATTAATTGAGTCTAGGCACCAAGTCCCATGGTCTTACACAAAAGTCCAAGCATGTCACTTACACTCAACGCATGCACCAATACACATACTTTGACCATGTCTAAGAAATTCTTGTATGCGCGTTTTTTCCGTCATTTTTTTAGGGGGGTAAGTCGAATATTAATCCTCCAATTTAAATACCATACTTGGTTCCTAAAAATATATACCTTATTTTTGCCAAAAATATGCACCTATTTTTTATTTTTCCTCTTTAAAACCGTAAAGTCAAGGTCGATTAGAGTCAAGTAATTAAAACAAAAATGGTTTAAATTACAGCGTGTGGACAGGAAAGGAATGGCGGTTAATCAAAGACAATCTTTTTGTACAAGTCCAACTTTTCGATAAACCCATCGCTCGTAAGAGGAAAGCTAGGACAGCAATGGCAACACAAGAAAAAGTCAATGAGCTCAAGAACTAACTGGTTACCGTGACTGAGGCACTAAAGATCCTAACCCTTAAGATCGATGATCTCGTGAAACAACAAAAGATGGACCTCATGCAAGAGAGTCTGAGCAAGATATCTAGCGACTACAAGTTTCAAGGGATTAGCTCACAAGGGGTCTCGGTGGATAAAGATCTTCTTCCGCAGAAGTTCAATGCCAACGACATCCCGAAATTCAAAGCAACTAATAACCCTTATTTTCATTTAAGAGCCTTCGAAACAATAATGAATATTAAGGGTATCGACAAGAAGGTGTTCCCCTCTCTGTTTTCACTATCTCTCAAAACCGTTTGCCAGCAATGGTTCTTTTCTCTCGAGAAAGAAAAAACCTCCACCTGGGAGTCCATAGCAAACGTTTTCGTTGATAGATACAAATGCAACATTCAAGTTGAGACTGACCATAAAGAACTTGAAATCCTCAAGCAGAAGGAGAATGGAGGCTTCACCTCCTTCTTTAAAAAATGGATAGAAACCTCAGCTAAGATGATTGAGGTGCCCAGTGAAAAAGAGTCCATCAGGTTATTCATAAAAAACCTTCAAGAAAAGTACTCCAAGCATCTCAAATATTAGAATAACCTCCATACCTTCAAGGCCATCTACGACATTGGAATCATTATTGAAGACGACCTGGCTAAGTTGAAAGCTGCCAACAATAACTCTAACAGTGGCTAGAAAGGCAAGAAGAACGACAATCCTTCTTCTTCCAAAATCACCCACTCAAACAATGGTAGCACTTTTAACCTAGGTGAAGTCCTTGTTATGAATAATCATGGACAAAAGAAACCATTTAGGAGGAACTTTACTCCTATTAGCATGAGTTATGACACCGCATTTGACCGATTAAATGCAAAAGTTCTTATAACTCCTATTGGACCATTTGGGGACCCACCAGTCGAGAAGAGGACGGCTAACTGGAACCCCAATGCACATTGCAAGTATCACTAAGGTAGGGGCCATCTTACCGAGAACTGTTGGAAGCTTAAAGAAGCTATCCAAGACTTAATCAACAACAAAAAGCTGTCATTGCCCCCTGCCAGTAAGAAGCCAAGTATTGATAATGCGCCTCTCGCTCATTCCTTGGCCATCTCTGATGAGTAAAACGAAGTTGATCCTTCATCTCTCATCAAACCTGTTAAAGAAATCCATGCCATCGAAGAAGAGGAGAAGATCTTTTTCGATGCCATGGATAGCCTTCTAGAATTAGGAAGTAAAGAGGACTTACAATTGCTCACACTGACTATGATGGAAGGATCACACTTGCTACGTGAAGCCCTCAAGGTTGTAAAAGAACTTCAGCAGAAATATGACGAGGTTCCACTCTCGAAATATAAATTCAAGAGAAAGTTCACACCCATAGGAATGACCTATGATGCTACTTTTGATCATCTCTATGATCAAGGACTAATCAAACCTATTGGCCCTACTGAGGATCCAACACCAGAAAAGCGATCTTCAAGGTGGGATCCCAAGTCCTACTACAAGTAACATCGAGGAAACGGTCATACCACAAATGAATGCTATAGGTTTCAAAACCTCATTCAAGATCTTGTAGAAGCCAATAAGATCTCATTTCCTCTAGCTAGCAAGGGAACGAGGAAACACTTATCTTTGCAAGTCACCGATAAACCCAAGAAAAGTAATAGACTGTACACTCCAATTTGGATCCTCTACGTACAAATGTTCAAAATGCTCTTCAAGAGTGGCAAGATCAAACCTCTCGAACCGAGACTATTTGAATCATTGAAAACGACAGATAGATATTACTGTCAATATCATCAATCAGGGAGTCATACTATCGAAAACTGTTTTAAATTCAAGGATTTAATTCAAAAATGATTGATGATAAAATGCTAGTCCAAGTTCCACAAGAAGAGGATGTAAATATTAATGGAGTTTGGGACAGCGACGAAGAAGACGTCTATTTGAAAGACATGGTAAGACCACCACCTTAGGTGTCATATGCCATGGATGACTTTTGGGTTGAAGAAGATTCATCAATAGACGTCCCCACAAGATCCGAGAGAATGCAACCTCCTGTTTCAACACAACCCATGCCAACCACACAGCAAGTTCCCATACCTATTATTGAAGATAATGACATCGTCAAACAGTTCAAGAAAACAAAAGTTGAAATGAACATATGGAAACTTGTGGCCACGTCTCGAGAACATAGGTTGGCTGTAATGAATGCCTTGGACAAAATAGGGATACATTCTGACACCACTCCTGAGGGGTTGGATAACTTCCTCACGAGTGATCTCCCTAGTCCCATCAATTTGATCACCTTTTCCGACAAGGATTTACCCCCAGAAGGTGACAAACACTATAAGGCACTAAACCTCACAGTGGTTTGCAAGAGAATGAACGTCCATATGACTCTTGTGGACAATGGATCAGCCATTAACGTCTGTCCACTTAGAACTGCGAGGATGCTAGGCATAAGGGATGAAGACTTAACCCCGTCAACGCAAGGAATAAGAGCCTACGACAACACTCGTCGTCATGCTCTAGGTAAAATTAATATGAATGTAACGGCGGGAGCAATAGAACATGCAACTACTTTCCAAATAGTAGATATTAAAGCTTCATTCAATCTATTGTTGGGACGCCCTTAGATTCATGACCTAAAGGTCGTCCCCTCATCTCTCCACCAACAAGTAAGAGCAATAGTTGGAGGAATTCCTATTACCATCGATGCTTCGCCTATAATGAAACAAGTCTATAGAGAATCCAATAATTAATGTGGAGCACGATGAAGATGATAAAGATTTGTGGGGCTTTAATGAAGAGGTCTCCTTAATCCAGGAGGATGAAAGGACCCCTCTCTGTCACGACCCCCATTCCAACATGATCGTGAATGCTATTCTGAAAAAGCAAGGACATTTTCCTGGGATGACCCTATGAAAGAAGAAAGGAATAGCAAAACCGCTGGAGTCACCTGGCCTCCCTAAATTAGATACTTTCGGACTTAGTTCAAACCGACTCCAAAAGATCTTAAGCGAGCCCAGGAGAAGTCAAAGGCGCGTAAGGATGCTCGCATTCAAAAGAAAGCAATCCCAATGGATCAGTACCCTCTTACACTTAATGATCAATTCATAAAAGAAGGAGAGGACTATCCATGCTACGAATTTCCTGAACCATTTGTCGTAAACGGCATAAGGCAACCAGGATTCGAAATTTTCTCAGATTGCTATTTCATGGACGAAATCCCAACTCCTGTCCATAAGGAGAAAACACCCCCATGATTTGACTTTAACGTCATGGTATTATTATTTGGGCGAGAAAAGGATGAGCCGACACACAAAGAGGATAACTCCTCGCTCATTCAAACAGTCCTACAAAGTGAAAACTTTGATCCCTCGAAGCTAATCACTCCAGCGGAAGGATCACTACAAGGGTGGCGCAAGACCGTCAAGGTGACTACTCCAAGTGGAAGGAAGATCTCCATCACGACAGGGCAAGGACTGATGTTCGAAGAGTCGTCTGAGTCAGAGTCTCTCCCTATAGAGTCATCTAGGTCTTTAGTTGTAGCACCTTCCCCTTTTATCTCTTCTCCTAGAATAGTTAGTGATCAAGTCCTTGAGGACATATCACTCATTGATGTAATGATCTCAGAGTCTAATAATATGACTTCTTCCCCTTACTCCTTGTGTTCTTCTTTAACCCAAGATGACGAGCATTGCTTAACCAACAATGAAAAAGACAAAGAAATTATTAAAGCAATGGAAACACTTGAAAAGAAAACACCGATAATTGAAGAAACTGAGACGGTTGATATCTCAAATGATTCAACCAATAAAAGAGAAGTTAAAATCGGACTAACACTTAATGAACAAGACAGAACCGATTTAATTAACTTGCTTAAAGAATTCATCGATGTATTCGCTTGGTCATAGGAAGATATGCCAGGCATTAATAGAGAAATAGCTCAACACACTATACCACTAATTCCGAGAATGAAACCTATAAAACAAAATTTACGTCGAATGAAACCCGACGTAGCTCTTAAAATAAAAAAAGAAGTTCAAAAACAAATAACTGCAGGTTTTATTAAGGTATCAAAATACCCTGAATGGGTCGCCAACGTCGTCCCAGTTCCGAAAAAAGATGGAAGGGTAAGAATGTGTGTCGACAATCGAGATCTAAATAAGGCAAGTCCAAATGACAACTTCCCTTTACCACACATCGATATTCTGGTGGATAACACAGCAAATCACGCACTTCACACGTTCATGGATGGATACGGAGGCTATAATCAAATTCTCATGGCAGAAGAAGACATGGAGAAAATAACCTTCATAACACCATGGGGTACTTACTGCTACACGGTAATGCCATTCGGGTTGAAAAACGCGGGTGCTACTTACCAACGTGCAGCGACTGCCTTACTCCAAGACATGATGCATAAAGAATTCGAAGTATATGTGGACGACATGATTGTAAAATCAAAAGATCGCCCAGGCCATCAAGTAGCCTTAAGAAAATTTTTCGAAAGGCTAAGAAAATACAATATGAGGTTGAACCCATCTAAGTGTGCTTTCGGAGTCACCTCAGGCAAGCTTTTGGGTTATGTCATAAGCTCTAGAGGAATATAGATAGACCCAACCAAGATCAAAGCAATCATGTCAATGCAACCGCCCAAAACCGAGAAGCAGATTCGAGGATTTATTTGCCGGTTGCAATACATAAGTAGGTTCATATCAAAATTGACGACGATATGTGAAACAATCTTTAAAAACTTTAGAAAAATGTACCAGTAATATGGGATGATGAGTGTCCGAAAGCCTTTGAAAAGATCAAAGCCTATCTCGCAAATCCTCCCATATTAGCACCAGCACTTCCGGGAATACCTCTTAGGCTATATTTAACAGTTACCAAAGAGACAATGGGAGCTATGCTAGCACAAGAAGTAGAAGGCAAAGAAAATGCGAGCTACTATCTTAGCAAGAAAATGCTCGAATATGAAGCACGTTATACACCACTTGAGAAATTGTGCCTCGCCTTGGTGTGGGCCACAACCAAGTTAAGACATTACATGCTAGTGCATACAGTCTTCGTAGTCTCCCGATTAGATCCACTCAAGTATCTATTCGAGAAATCTACACTCAATGGGCGCATATCGAGATGGATAGTCAATTTAGCCCAGTTTGATGTAAGGTTCATGCCACAAAAAGCTATCAAAGGATCTGTGGTGTCAGTTTTTCTAGCGGACTTTCCAATAGAAGACTCGACGCCAATACACCACAATGAGTTTCCAGATGAAGACTTAATGGTCACTGAAGATAATACCTAGACCTTGTACTTCGACAGAGCCTCAAACCAAAAGGGATGTGGCGTTGGAGTATTACTAGTATCACCTAAAGAAGAGCATGTTCCAATCTCCATAAAGCTTGATTTCGACGTTACCAATAACGCTGCTGAATACGAAGCATGCGTGGTAGGCCTTGAAACAGCTTTGGCATTGGGAGTCATAAAGTTACGGATATTCGGAGACACTTCATTAATCATCAATCAAATATCCAAAAGGTGGAAAGTAAGGAGCGAAAGTCTAGCCCCTTACCAAACCTATCTGGAAACTCTTACTAATTAGTTAGAGAAGGTAGAATACACATATCTACCTAGGGAGGAGAATCAATTTGCTGATGCCTTGGCAAGACTAGCCTCAATGGTTAGAATTCCTACGGAAATCGAGCAAATGCCTCTAACTATAGAAAAAGGGCACAAACCAACATATATTCAAGCTATAGAAGATGATGAAGTAATCCAGGACAAAGAAGAAGAAGAAGAAGAACCGTGGTATACGGATATACTCAATTATGTCACTAAAGGAGAATACCCTCCCCATGCTGACAAAAGAGCAAAACAAGCATTGAGACTCTTGGCTTCCCAATATGTACTCATAGACAACGAGCTATATAAAAGGGTACCTAAGGGTCGAGCTCTCTTATGTGTAGGAAAATAGAATGCCCAAAGAGCAATGAGGATAGTCCACGAAGGAATTTGTGGAACTCACGTAAATGGCAAAATGTTAGTCCAAAAGATAATGCGAGAAGGATACTATTGGACTACAATGAATGGGGATTGCCATCAATACGTAAAAAGATGCCCTAAGTGCCAAATCTATGCCAATTTACAACATGTTCCACCATCCTTGCTCTAAACCTACACGTCGCCATGGCCGTTCTCTACATGGGGAACTAACATCATCAGCAAAATCACTCCCCCAGGAACAGGAGGTCACGAATATATGCTAGTGGCAATTGATTAATTCACAAAGTGGGTCGAAGCGCAATCATACAATAAACTCACTGCAAACATGTAGCACTCTTTATCGAAAGAAATATTATTTGTCGATACGGAGTCCCACATGAAATGATAAGTGACCATGGAACTCACTTTCAAGCCGAATGTGAAGAATTGCTACAAAAATATGGCATTCAACATCATCATTCTTCCCCTTATAGACCTCAAGCAAATGGAGCAGTCGAAGCAACTAATAAAAATCTAAAGACTATCATTAAGAAAATGATAGAAAATTACAAGGATTGGCCTGACAAACTTCACTTCGCATTGTGGGGTTACCGCACGTCAATCCGTACATCAACATGAAATACACCATTTTCCTTGGTTTATGGAATGGATGCCGTACAACCTGTCAAACTAGAAATTCCATTTCTACGCATCGCGTTAGAAAGTAAACTCGATGAAGTTGAATGGACTAGGGCAAGATATGAAGAATTGATTCTACTCGATGAAAAGTGACTAGAAGCTCTGCATCACACTTAGTGTTATCAAACTCATATGGCTAGGCATTTTAATAAGAAGGTCAAGCCACGAAACATCAAAGTAGGAGACTTGGTATTAAAAGCATTAAGGAAAAATGATTTAGATCCAAGGGGAAAATTCACACCTAATTGGTCTGGACCCTACGTTGTCAAAACAATCCTGTCAGGGGGTGCAGCAAAATAGACTAACATGAATGGCAATAAGTTCTCGAACATGATAAATCTTGACCAACTTAAGAAATACTACCCATAATCACTTGAGTAGGATACTCAAGAGAGCTACGTTTGGCCTGATTCCTTAAGAAAGGATACGTAGGCAACCCTTTGCGGGTGCGACCACTTTATTTTTTTTCAAATCTCACATCCCAGACTTAATAAAAAATTCAACAGAAGATCGACGAAACATCGGCGTCACATAAAACATTCTGGCTCTAGCCGATGAACATCAGCGCCAGACGACAGCTTCCTTCGCCTGACGCCAGACTGCCGTAGCTGGCGCCAGTCGCAGAATCGTGGCGCTAATTCACAGTAAAATATCTGGGAATATTTCGTTGTTTTTCAGAAAATTTTTTACTTCCCTACTCGAAAAAATTTCTGGAAAATTAATTCTTCGGTTTTCATTGCTTTAATAAAATAAATTTAAAATAAATAATTTAATTAAAAAGCTGGAATTTCATTAATAAAATAAATTACATTATTGATGGAATTTAAATAAAGCTTGAATAAATTGACTTTAAATTTAAAAACTAAGTCTAATAATTGGAAATTAAGCGCTCTTAATCTTTTTTCTCTTTCTTAGCCCTTTTCCAATTCTTGTCTGCATCTTCTTCCTCATCCATAACCTTAGCTAGTAGGCAGAGGACCTACATTCAATCTTGGAGTAAATAGTTTCCCCTTTAGCTAGGACCCCATGCTTCTTTTTCTACCCAAGCTTTCTTTTCTGTGGCGTCAGCTTTCCTTTTTCCTTTATCTTTTGCAGTACTCTTCTTCCTAGGCATTATAGGTGTTTTGAACTGAATTCTTTCACCCAAGCGTTCCTTAATAGGAATCACCTTGTAACCTAGACAACTCTTCACATCAGTTTTACTCTGATTTTTCTTCACGTCCTTTGAGGGTTTCTTCATAAGCCACTTTTTCACATCATTGGGCAAAGAAGGAGGAACCTTTTGGGTAATTACTTCCCATAAAGGTCTAACGCTCCAATAAGTATCAAATTTGTCTACTTCCTGGGAGATAGGGAACTCGTAGGGACGACGAAGATCACCGGAAGGAATAGTCTGAAGTAGGCCGTATTGTCTTTTTACCCTGCAGGGATAATAAAAAGTCATGCAGGACAAGCTTAGAAGACGGCAGAAAGGCTGCTTGTTGACACCAACCATCTTTTCTATTTTCCACCAAGGGATGACCCACTTGATGGCAAAATTACAAGACTCGAAGACCTTCTTCCATTCATGGCGCCTCATCTTAGAGAAGCGCTTCTTCCTTCTCACGAAGAAATTTGGAGTATACTTCTCAATATGGTCCGGAGGGCTAATTAATTCCAGTCTTTCCATTAACCACATCTGTAAAAATTGCAATGCAAAAAATTATTATTACTATACAAAAATATATTTTTGATTTATGTAATTAAAAATATTATTTTTCTACCTGTAATAAAATTGGAGAGCCCCGAAAAGGTGCTTTTGGATTTTTCTTTAATTCATCAAGACTAACCATGGTCTCTCCAACTATTAAGGGCATTGGATTTCTCCCTCATACAATTTGTTCTAAAACAGTGTATAAATTGATCGACCCTCATTATTTTTACCACTAGTGAGAAAAAATTGATTAAGCATGCAAAACAGGAAAGCCCTTCTTCTATAAACATGGAAAGATTCAGAATAAGGTCTATCAAAATAATGGTGAGCAAATTCTTTCAAATTAACTACATTACCATCTACTATTTTTGATAGATCTCTGTCTTTTAAATTGAAGAAGCGTTCAAAATCCTTATAATAGTATTCGTTTATTCTAGGGGTTACTACAAGATCTAGTGCAGGGAAGCCTAAAATAGCACTGAATTCTTCCGGCAAAGGGCTAAATTCATCATACCCTATTCTAAAGCAATGAGTATCTACATCCCAATATTCTAGAGCAGTATGAATAAAATCTGAATCAAGATCTACCCCTTTGACACCATAAATACCCCCCAAGTGAAACACATCTAATTCTTTTGTCTCCTAGGCATTAAGAGACCGACACCATTCATGAGTGTAGTTGGTAAAACTTTTGGAGTAGAGACATGTTGTTATTTTTTTTCTAAAGCTAACAAAAATTTTATTTGCTGAAATTATGAGGAAAATCGGCTGGGCAGGGGGCTATTTATACACAAAATTGAAGCAGTTTTTATCCAGGAAGGATTTGAAGTCAGCGCTCATTAGCGTCAGACGCCAACTATTAGCGCCGGACGCCAGAGCCTAGCGCCAAACGCTAAGTGTAGCGCCTGGAGCTACACCAAAATGCGTGGCGCGAACTGGCGCTGATATATCGTATCGTACGAGCTTTAAAAAAAACGCGTTTTTGACCTGATTCGAGTCTGCCAATGACTTTACGGTTTCCTTATTCTTCTTTTATATCTTTTACTAAAAATTTATTTATTCCTCCCTCTTAATTATATAACTATTATATTAAGTATATTATTTTTCCGATTTTATTTAGACTAACTTCCAAGTTTTTATAAATCCAATATTTTTTTATGTGACTCTTATTTTTTTCATTTTTTCTTTTTTGGGGGAGAAAGTCGGATACCCTCCATCAATAATAAAAATGACAGAATTTTTGCGCAAAATTATTTTTCACAATTCTTTACACACACAAACATGCACATAATAATAATAATAATAATAAAATTAAAAAAAACACGATAAATAAAGAATAAACTCATAATAGTATGTATATACAAAATATGTCTAAAAAATGTGTCTAATTAAAAGGAAAAGTTATATACAAAGTCAAAATAAAATAATAAAAAACACAGGAGCAACTACGGCGCCGGAGGACGTACACCCATCATCTCATAAAACTACGTTGTACGAGGAGTAACCTCTCCACTAGCTCCGACTCCAGCTCCAGTCTCCTCGGGAGGAGGAAAACTCAGCGCAGGACCCTTCCACCCAAGATCAACCTGAGGCTGAGGCTGCGGAGGCTGCTGCGATGACGAGCCGACCTCGTACATCCCACCACCTCTAAGAGCCGAGGTAGCCTCTCCCTGGCCTATCGGCGCAGCATGTCCACCCTCATATGAAGAGCCTGAGCCCTCTACCGCCTCGGTACGGGCAGCCTCAGATTGACCGCCCCGACCACCCGAACCTGTGCGACGATGTCTCGAGCTAGACCTCGCCGGATCCCTCCGCACCTCAGGTCTCGTGCGGGTACGAGAAGGAATGGGCTGAACGTCCAAGAGAAAATAAAATCAGAAACATGCAAAATAGAAGCGGTAATGAAAAAACATAAGAAGGGAAGTTACCTCCTGAAAGGCGTCGTCTCGACGGCAGGTAGCCACGTTCCTCATCCGAACGAGATGGCTCCGGAAGGCATCTATGCATCGTGCCATCGCCGAGACCACCTCGCGTGAGAACTGTCAAAGAAATAAGTCAGTAAACATGCATAACATATATGGACAAAAGTTGCAAATAAACAAGCTTACCCGAGTCTAGTGACGAGGAATCGACCGCTCCACAAAGAGCTCGCCCTCAGGAGCCGGAGAAATCATCTCCTCAATCGGCCCATATGTCCCTTGATAGTGGATGGACATACGGGGTGGCACGAACTCAGCAGGATCATCATGACAAAGCAAAACAAAATCAATAAAGCATTACTTGGGGGCTACTTAACAAAAACTAAGAGCTGAAAATTATACCACCACATCCTCAGAAGGTACAGGAACTGGAGCTAACAACGGCAGTATCTCCTCCCCATAGCACCGCCCAGGGATCCTGTAAGATCGCCAAGGGGTACCAGCTCCCTCTGACATGCTCACCAACCTCGTTGCGTTAAACATGTGACGTGGTGGAGGAGCAGGAACGACAAAGGTATTTGAGGAATGTTGTATAGCAACCCTCTCCTCAAGATATGCGGCCGCTACATAAGTCCCCAAGAAATAGCGACGCTCAGCAGAATACCGTGCGAAGGACCGATGATGACACGAGTTCCGCAACGCTCGGATGAAATCAGCATAGGCCAAGCTAGCTAAGTCGTAAGTCCTAATCGGGTGTAGATCACGGACGGCAGGAAGGTAGTAAAGCAGCGCCCTATTGTAGACACCTAAAAATGTCTCCCCAAAACCAAACCCAATGATGAACAACCTTTCACCGCCATTATTGGTCGGGTTGAATATTTAATCTTGGAGTGCTTAAATCCATATTTCCATTTCATAACCCAACCCAACTTATAGCCCAGTTCCCCAAACCATAAATTATTTTCCTTTTTTCGTGCCTTTAAACCTAAAATAATTCATTCCGTGTACTTTAAAATCATTCATTTCGTGTCCTTTTTATAAAAACGTTTATTTCAGTTTATTTTGGTCCATAATCTGGGTCCAATGATTGAATAGTTGGATGGGGCTTTAAAAGAGGTTTCCAACGATTTATTATAAGCCCAAATCCGAGTTATAACGAATAAGTTATGGCCAAAATATTAAACTGAGCCCAAACCGAACCTAAGCCCACCTTACCTACAACTCAATGATCATGTGGAGGGTCCAAATTATTTAATCCAAATCCTAAAATAGTTAGGATTAATTAGAAGCTTCAACAAGTTTCTAAAATATCTTAATTATCCTTTTTGAAAAGATAAGATTAAAGAGTTTGAAATTGAATAAAACTTCTTTTTTTGAAAGTCCTATTTCTATCCGAATTGAAAGACATTCAAAGATAGACAGATATTATTTTCGTGCCTCATAGTTTTTATCCAAATTTTATATGGTTGGATATCCCTTGAAATTATCTTTGCAATGATATATTATAATATCAATTCCGAGCTATAACGGAAAAGATATGAATAAAATGTCAAACTCTATCCAAAACTGATACCGTCTCACTATTTCGGCCATATCTTTTATTCTATAGAATATTTTAATCTGATTTTAGTTGGGTTAGAAATTAGACTTCAAGATCTTTCCAACGATATCTTTTTCATCTCATTCCGCTTTCTGGATCAAATGATATGATAAAAACAAAGCCGCAAAAACTGCAGTCTATCGAGTTTTATTCTGATTTAATTCGGATCTTTTCTTAATTCTTCGACCCTTCTTTTTTTCTCTATAAATAGAGGTCATATCACCCCTTTTCCAATAATCAACAAGCTTGATCATCAAAATAATTCTCTTCTCCCTCTCTAGCTTAAACACTAGCCTCACCATTCTTTCACTACTCCTTCCTTTAAGCACTCCAAGGAGTTCATACAATACCCAAAGTTCTATACTTAAACCAAGGCGTGAAAGGTATAATTGACCGAGGGTTTGGACCAAATCAACTCTAATTTAATTTAATTTTCATTTGATTTATATTTTTATTGAAGTTACTAACAGTTTATTCATGATGTATTAATTTAAAGGAACGCGCAGAATGTGAGTAATTAATTAATTTAATTACTCTTATTTTATTTTTTTTATTGCTAGTATCATGATTAGGGTTGTTATTATTATTATTTGATTTGACTAACGCTATTATGGTTAAATTGCTTCCAATATTAATGTTTATTTTATTATATTTTTTATTGATCACCATATTGCATGTTAAATGGAATATGTAATTGAAAATCACGCCTAATAAGATAATTTGGACAACTGGTTTTGGTTCCTTTTTAATCTTGTTATTAAATCAAGTGGTCACAATATTTTAGAATAATGTGTTGCATTAATATTAAACCAATTTAGCTTAATAATAGTTTGGAGCAAATTGAATATTTTGTTTGTATGCCTTTGAGATCGCAGGAATCACTTTTCACTATAAGAATCGAGTAGAGGCCAATACGGGCGAATGTGACTCCATGACTCACTTCGTACCATCATCCCCGATCCTCCTTTCGTTGTTCCCAACCATATGGAATTAGTAATCTCATGGATTATGAATGGGGTGTAACCTTCACGGGTCAATTGTTGTTGTCTATCGTTGTCCCTTATTCGTGGTTGCCTTTTATGATCCGTGAACGGTTTACAAGTTCCTTAAAAACTTGTTGGCGGCTCCCTACTTTCCTTGTCCCTAATCGTATATGTCAATTCCCACTTCCTATGAATGCCAAGCATATTCACACATGCTTTTAACGTAGGCGCACTTCGAGCGACGCCTACAATTTGGTGACTCCACTGGGGAGGATTCTTGGTTATTTATCGATTTGAGTGATCGGTATTTAATTAAGATGAGTGGATGAGACTTGAAAGATTCTTGAATTGTATTCCCGCGATTTAATTGGCATTGTCACATATGCATATGCAATTTTAGGTTACCTTTTTTTTTCCACAATAGTACGCTTTCTACGTATGTTGCTAGCCCGGGGGATTTAAGCTCTATCAACCCAAAAACGCTCATGGCAATAAGGGTTCATCCGAGTTTTTAAGTCCACCCAAACCATGGAGTCGAGTTTGATTTCATCATGAACTCGCGGAGCCTCCCATTGGCATACACCCTCAAGGGAGGCTGCCTTACTAACGCGTCCAAACTCTTAACCATGGTATCCTTTGACACCCACAAGCTTGACCATAGTGGAACATAGATCTTGACTCTAGGTTGCGAACTTTATTGCATCATTCGTGACGATGTGCTTATATGTTCATTTTTTTTATTGATTTTTTTTTATTTTTTTTTTTATTAAACCCTTTTTATTTATTTATTTTTTTTAGAGTCGAGTCATAGATTTTTTTTTTAATTTTTGAGTCACCCGGATTTTTATTCCCGTATACTGCACAAGAGTCAACTTGTTTTGGTCATAGCCGGAGTTCTTGAAAGAGTTACGCGTCGTACAACCTATGGATCTGTAGCCCCGAGTTTTATCTTTCATTTGGAGCTGGTTTCGTCCTAATCAGAGTAACAGATCAGAAGTTATAACCGATATACTACAACCTGTCTAGTTTAGGTGTCTTTTTAACGTTACCTTTTTTTATTTTTTTTAAAAAAAAAAATAATTGTGTCAAGCTAGTCTTAGCCAAGTCCTTTAATCCGTGTCAACTCGTATAACATAAGATTATAGTTTTATTTATTTAATTTTTTTTTTTATACTCATGAGTCATAACTCTTCTAGAATTCTAGTCATCTTCCTAGTTTCTTGTGATCAATTTTTGTACTAACCTTAACGTGTGTTCTTTGTCTTTGATTGTGGTTGATCTTATTTATGACTAATGATTGCCAATGGACCGTTTTCACCTAGTAAATAGCATAAACATTAAAATTTGACAAAATTAATCAAGTTAATTTGTCTTTTAGTCTTCCGTGCTATTTGGTCATTAGGTCCTTTGTTTTTCACAACGTCCTCATGTCTAGCCATACGAAAATACCACGAGTCTTAGTAAACACACCTAATCACACATGTCGAGTCATTTCACACACTTTGTCTTCGAGTAATGCACTATATTGTTTATGATCGTATACTAGGACCATGCATGCATCGTTTTCTGTGGTAGTAAAAATGAGTGGAGATTTTTCTCACTTGTTTTCAAATGTCTATTTTTTCCCTTCCTTTCCTATCTTGAGCAATGAGTCGAACAATTAAGTGAATTATTTTATTTCACAGTACTTGGTCAAGGAGCAGGGATAGATTAATACGGTTCGAGTCATTACCGCAACAATCTCTCAAATCTAATAGGTGTTCAAAGAGAACTTTGCCATCTCCACATTACTTATTACCTTTCAATGGCCACTAAAGAAGATATTGAGAACATCAACAAATCCATCGAGGCACTGTCTGCCATGATGCAAACCCTTACCACTAGGGTCACTACCATGGAACAAAACAAGGTCACTGTTTCCACCGTTGACACGACCTCCCACTCCTTTGGATGTGAAGGACAAACTACCTGAAAAGTTCACCACTGCTGATATTCCAAAGTTCAAGCCTACTGACAATCCAATATTCCATTTGAAGGCGTTCTCTGCTACCATGGCTCTTAAGGGATTGGACGTAACACTCTTCCCTACGGTGTTCCCTCTCTCTTTAGAACATGCTTGCCAACAATGGTTCTATTCCCTAGATGCCAAGCGTACTGCGACTTGGCAAGATGTCACCGAAAGTTTCATGAATCGTTACAAGTGTAACATTCAAACTAAAACTTTTAAACGTGAACTCTACATTCTCAAACAAAAAGAGAATGAAGGCTTCACCGTTATCTCAACAGGTGGAGAGAAACGGCTTCACTCTTTGTAGAACCTCCCAAGGAAAGAGAGATGGTTCGCCTCGTTATTCCAAATCTGACTCACAAGTATAGGGAACATCTCAAATTTCTTCCACTGAACACTTTCGAAGCTGTATACGACATTGGCATCAATATCGAGGATGAGCTTATAAAGACTGCTGGTAGTAACAATAATAACACTTGGAAAAACAAGAAGAACGACCATCCTTCTTCCTTATCTTCTAAGCACGAAAATACTACCAACAATATAAGCCAAGTTAATCTTAATGAAGTGTTAGCTCTTGATGCTCCATTGCCCAAGAAGAAAAGAACTTACACTCCTTTAGGAATGACTTATGATGCGGCCTTTGATCGCCTCTACGGTCAAGGCTTGATCACACCTATTGGGCCATTTTCAGAGCCAAAACCTGAAGAAAGGAGCTCCAAATGAAATCCCAATGCCCATTGCAAGTACCATCAAGGAAGGGTCCACACTACTGAGCAATGTTGGAATTTGAAGGACGTCATTCAAGACTTGGTGGATGCAAACAAACTTCCTGTCCCTCCATGCGGCAAGAAGTAATGAACACAAGGCGCACATCAGATCCTTTGTGCAAGATTTCATGATTTCTTTTTTGTCATTCATCTCCATTCCCCCATTCATGTCTAGCATAGGTTTTCCATTTCAAATTTTTATATGTCTCATGTATTTCGTTCACCTTTTCCATTAATAAAATGAGCAAATATCCTTTACATCTCGATCATAGCATTTTTCATTCGCTCATTCCAAAAAAAAAAAAAAAGTAAAAAAAATCAATTACCGAACTAAACACAAGGTACACCAATGACTTAAGGCACCTTTGCAACCCTATCATTCCCTGTTAACCGTTCAATCACATATCCATTCCTTCATCAACCACTTTGAGCCTCGTCTAACGTTTGACCTTTTTTATTCAACCCACATTCACTTAACCCTGGGATGGGAAGGTGTGCAATTTGTGTAACAATAAGAAAGCAAGTTCAAATTAAAAAAAAAAGGGAAAAGAATAAGTAAATAAAATAAAAAAAAAACAATGTCTAAAGGCAAGTGTTCCAATGTCTCCAATATGAACATGTCTCAAATTGCGTCTCTCATCGAGTGCTTGGTACCATGCCTGAGAAACATGAATGCTAAGTGAGTGATGGACTGCATGATCTGAGATTGCCTACATTGATTCACAAGAATGAAAAAAAGAAAAAATAAATAAATAAATTCAAAACAAAAAAAAATATATATATGAAAAATAAAACTTGCAAAGTCTAATACATAATTGCATAACTTAGGGGCTTCTCTCGGGTCTTGAGCCTTTTACCCCTTTCTTCCTTAAACCATCAGCTTAACCACATTACAACCCTTGAAAGACCTTTTTGAGGTGTACATACACTTGTGCAAAGTTCGGTTAGAGCTACGTTCGGCCTGATTCCTAACGGATACATAGGCAACCTCATATCGAGGTGCGGCCACATTCATATTCATATCCATGCATGATCGAGTCAAAGAATATCCAATGCTTACCCCTACCAATTTAGAGCTAGACTTGGGGGCTAGAACCCACATCATTTAGCCTACCCAGCCTAAAGAGCCATCATCTTTGACTCTTCTCACATCTCTTTCCATCATCATAACCCTTGCAGCCAGCCTTAGTATCACATTCACACACTTCACTCACACATCCATATCCATATCAATCATCCTTCCCTTTAAGAGCCCTTATCATGAAATCTTGTTTCAACACTGTGCATGTTTCATCATATTTAAAGACAACATTCATTAGGAGAAACATTGTAAACTTGCTTAGCTTCCTGACCTGAGCAATATTCATTGTTTCGTGCATCGCATAATGTGCTGAGAAACATGTATATATCAATGATTTTTAATCATACAAAGCATATCGTGCTTAGCTCTTTTACTTAAGCAATGTTCATTATGCAATAATCACTTCATCTGTATACGTGCTTAGCTTCCAGACCTAAGTGACATTCAAGATCGTTTCTTTACACCATATATGATGCTTAGCTCCATGACCTAAGTTCATTCATCGTGTCACATGATGTAATTGTCCTTAGCCTCTTGGCCTAAGGACATGCATCATGCATACATTACTTTCAAGAAAAGCAATTCAATCCATACGATTCATTTTGTCTTGCTCAAGGAGGAAGTTTAAAACTTCTTCCCTTTTTCATTATTTTAATTTGGGGAAGTTCAAAAACTTTTTCAAAACTTTTATCGAGGGAAGTTCGAAAATAAAATTTCATTTTTCACGTCTTTCGTTTTCGGGAGAAAGTCGGAACCCTCCACTCGTCTCATGACAATAACGATGGAAAATTTTTGCTTTTGCATCTCCGTTTGTTGTGTCTGCACAAACACATATACACACACACACTCACAAGTCATACACATGTCATGTCACATCAAGTCAAACTTGGTCAAGTCAGTGGTTAAGTCAATCACAATATATACGAGTCCATTGGTAAATTTATTTTTGCAGGTCTCATCTACAGCCCACGTTCAGGGACAAGCAAACCAACTACAACCCACGTCCGGGGACAAGCGGACCATCTACATCCCACATCCGGGGACAAGCGGACCATCAACAGCCCACGTCCGGGAACAGGCGGACCATCTACAGCCCACGTCCGGGGACAAGCGGACCATCTACAGCCCACGTCCGGGGACAAGCGGACCATCTACAACCCACGTTCGGGGACAAGCGAACCATATACAGCCCACGTTTGGGGACAAGCGAACCAATTACAGCCCCCCACGTCCGGGTATTATCCGAGACTTGCAATCTCATCATTTGTCGACTTTCCTCAAGAATGGAAAGTATTATCCGGTGGATTTCTTCAAGCATAGAAAACCGCCAAATTCCTTTGTCGGCTTTCCTCAAGCATGGAAAGCATTATCAGTGGATTTCTTCAAGCATAGAAATTCGCCAAAATCATATGTCGACTTTCCTCAAGCATGGAAAGTGTCATCCGGTAGGTTTCTTCAGGCTTAGAAAACCACCAAACTCATTTGTCGGCTTTCCTCAAGCATGGAAAGCATTTCAACAAACGTCATCCGGGGGATTCCTTCAAGCATAGGAAAATACCAAACTCATTTGTCACCGATACACTGGAGTCAGATAAGCGTTCTATCCCTTCACTCTTTTATCTGTAGAACTAACATTTTTCTGCAGGTATCGGTGTATAAAGAGAGATTTAGGATCGCAGAGCGTCTTAAATAATTCTCCGTCCCTATCGACTACTTTGACTATCGTTTTTCGAAACTAACGTTTCTACAAACTCAGTCAAAGTCGGGGCTTCTGTAGACACCTAAAAATGTCTCCCCAAAACCAAACCCGATGATGAACAACCTTTCACCGCCATTATTGGTCGGGTTGAGTATTTAATCTTGGAGTGCTTAAATCCATATTTCCTTTCATAAACCAACCCAACTTATATCCCAGTTCCCCAAACCATAACTTATTTTTCTCTTTTCGTGCCTTTAAACCCAAAATATTTCATTTCGTGTCCTTTAAAATCATTCATTTTGTGTCCTTTTTATAAAAACGTTTATTTCAGTTTATTTTGGTCCATAATCTGGGTTCAATGATTGAATTGTTGGATGGGGCTTTAAAATATCTTTCTAACGTTATATTATAAGCCCAAATCCGAGTTATAACGAATAAGTTATGGCCAAAATATTAAACTGAGCCCAAACCGAACCTAAGCCCACCTTACCTACGACTGAATGATCATGTGGAGGGTCCAAATTATTTAATCCAATTCCTAAAACAATTAGGATTAATTAGAAGCTTCTACAATTTTCTAAAAGATCTTAATTATCCTTTTTGAAAAGATAAAATTAAAGAGTTTGAAATTGAATAAAACTCTTTTTTTTTAAAGTCCTATTTCTATCCGAATTGAAAGACATTCAAAGATAGACAGATATTATTTTCGTGCCTTATAGTTTTTATCCAAATTTTATATGGTTGGATAGCCCTTGAAATTATCTTTCCAATGATAAATTATAATATCGATTCCGAGCTATAACGGAAAAGATATGAATAAAATGTCAAACTCTATCCAAATTTGATACCGTCTCACTATTTCCGCCATATCTTTTATTCTATAAAATATTTTAATATGATTCCTATTGGGTTAGAAAGTAGACTTCAAGATCTTTCCAACCTCAAGAACAAAAACATCAAGAACAAGCCACATTGTCTTCCCGACCTCAAGAGGTTCAACAATGGTGATTTGTTCATTTCTTCACCAAATCAAGTCAAACAAGTCTCAAATTACTCCCAAGGCAATATATAAACATAATCAAGCAATTTCATGGCATAAAATTTGATAAACAAAGAGAATTAAGCAATTCTAATTTTGAATTTTCAAGAAATTTGTGAACAAACATATGCGAAATTCGTTTAAACCGGCGTGAGTTTGGAGGAAACTTACATAGATTGGGAAAATGGATGGAATAAGCTTTGATTTGCAACAAATTTTAGCGAATTTGGTTGAGAAATGATCAAGAGTAAGTGAATTAAAGTTTCGAGAATTCTCGAGCAAGAAACGCAAACAACAGCAGCAGAAATGAAGAAGAGAAGAGTATTTAAGGAAAACCTGACTTTAGCGCCAAGCGTCAGACCTTGGCGCCAGTCGATAAGCCTTAGCGCCTGGCGCTAGTACTAGCGTCTGGCGTTACAGTCAAATAAGCGGCGCCAACGCTTTTTTAGCGACGCCAGAACGTTCATCCACTCAGTACGGTTGTTTCGACCTCTTGCAATATTTTTTAGGTTCCTTGGTAAGCCAGTTAGCCCCTCTAAGCAATTTGACACGATTTTTAGTAATCGGCTTGATTACATAAAGTGATTGACCTAATGAAATATCATCTCACTTAGCTTAAAGCGCCTAAGAATTGGCTCATCGCAAAAGGCACCGACACACTGGTTCATTTAATAAGGCACCGACATACTGGTTCATTCAGCGAAAGGCACCGACATACTGGTTCAAAAGCAGCAGAAGCGCCGACGTACAGGCATAGCGGAAGCAAAGTTCAAGCGAACTTTTCAAGATCGACAAGCGGATGTCTTTGGTAATTTCCTTTGGAATATTATCGCAACAAATGAGGGTAGCTTCAAGCAAGGATATCTTCGGCAGCGTTCCCTAGCTTGCGGGGAGTTGTCACAAACACTTGAAGGTTATTTCAAGCGAAGTTGTCTTTGATCGTGTTCCCTAAGAAGTGGAAGATGGTCACAAAGCGGAAGAGGATCGTTTCAAGCGAAGCAATCTTCGATAGTGTTCCCTGGCTTGCGGAAGATTATCAAGGCAGAAATTGGAGGCAGTTACAAGCGTATAAGTCTTCAAGCGGGATGGTATTCTCTAGCTTGCAGGAGGTCGTCAAAAATACAAGAATGCAAAGATACAAGAATGCAGCAACAAATCGGATACTTCAGAGACGTGTGCTTGACGGTGCAAGATACGCGTTTCTTAAACTCTTTTATCTGTTTAACTAACGCTAGTTTGCAAGTATCGGCGTTACAAGAGTGATTTAGGATCGTAGAACGTTCTGAATCATTCTCCGTCCCTATCGATACTTTGACTTTCGTTTTCGAAACTTGCATTTCTCCAAACTCAGTCAAAGTGGGGGCTTCTGTAGACACCCATTTGTGTCTCCCCAAAACCAAACTCGGTAATGAGTGCCTTTCACGTCGAATCATAATCGAATGAAGTAAAAGTGTGGAAAGTTTAGTGTTGCGGATAGTTTTAATTTCTTTTCACTTTTCTCTGTTTTTGATAACCTATTTTAAGAAAACAGCCAACCCAGTTTGGTTGGTCCATTATATGGGTCCAATAGTAGTGTAGTTGGATAGGTCTTGGAAAGAACTTTCGAACGATATATTTTAAGCCCAATTTCGATGAATATTGAGGAAGTTACGGCCAAATTACTAAACTGGGCCTGGTTGGAGCCTTATATGCGGCCCAATGATCTAGAGGAGGGCCTAGTATGGATTTATCATTCGTAATGCAATTAGGAATGGTGTTAGTCTTCTAGATTCTTCTAGAAGGTTCTTTTCATTCCTAGCATTGGTAAATTGACTTTTGTTGAATTTTTAGAGTTTTAATCAGAATAAAAGAATGTTTTTGAGGAAAATACGATTTTGTCCTCCTGTACGACAATTTCTATCTGATTTTAGAAAACGCGTCAATAACTAAGTTAGCGCCAAACGCCAGCATTAGCGCCTGACGCTAAGCTTGGCGTCTGGTGCTAGCGTTAGTGCCTGGCGCTAATGTCAGCGTCTAGCGCTAACCTCGTTTTGCGCGTCAGAACTCTGTTTTGATTTTTTTATCTTTTTGGCTGATTTTCTCTATAAATAGCCTTCTAAAAACCTTGTTTTCATTCACCAATTCTCTTTGCATCAACTCTCATCAAGAAATTCTTGATTCTCTCTTTCTCTTTTCTAAACTAGCTTTTCTCAAAATACAAAATTCCGCATTTATAAGACCTAGATACACGTAGACTTATTCGAAGTTTCCTTCGCCGTAGACATGAAAGGTTTTAACATCTGAGGGTTTGGTCCCAAATCTCTATTTTAATTATTTAATTTAATTGTTGTTTGATTATTATTTTCCTTGAAGTTACTAACGCGTGTATTTTGTTATTAGAAAGAGGTACAAGGCATCCAAGTAAGTACTTTAATGGTTTTTATTGATGTCATTATGTAGAAATCATGCTTAGGTTATTATTATGCTTCTGAATGTTATGGTAGGGCGTTTTGATTATCCTATTATCATGTCTTGGGTAACTTTAATATCAAGTATGATTAAAAGTATGATGCCTTTTACGTTCTTCCTAATATTCATGTTAGGATCATGTTAGGGTTAAAGCTTTGATTTTTATTGTTTAGTGACATGCTAGGGTTTGTTATTAATCTTGTTAGTATCACGCCTAGGATCTTGCTATTATTATGCTTTAACATGAATATTATGATTATTTTTATAATTATTATGATTGTTATTATGTTGCTTGATATACATATTGTTATTGCTTGATCACACCTTCTACGCATGTTTAAAGGGAATTTGTACTTGTAATCACGCTTAATAAGATTATTAATAATCTTGTTTAAGTTAATTTTATTATAATTCAAGTGATTGCCAATAATAGTTTTATATGTGCATGAATATTCAACCAACATAGATTAAACAGGTTAATGGGTAATCCTAATGATTGCATGTTAGTTAGAAAGCACACATGAATACGATCAGAAAAAAGTAGAGGCCTATTATTAGGGCGAGTTCAATCTCTTTTAGGTTGGATTTGTACCTTCATCCCCGAACTACCAGTCATGGTTCAAGACCTATTGGAGTTGACGATCTCTTGGATCGTTAAGGGGTGTAACCTTCACCTCGTCAACGGTTTACAAGTTCCTAAAAACTTGTTGGCGACTCTTTTGCTTTAGCTTTTTTCCCTTTGGACGCCACCGTACTTTAGTGTATGATCACAGTGGGGTTCAAACTAGGGATAACGCTTGAAATATTCCCTACAATACGATTCCCTTGAACCCTACCTCTAAACCAATAAAACAAAAACTTCGACGAATGAAACCTTATGTCGCATTAAAAATAAAAGAAGAAGTACAAAAACAATTGGACGTAATTTTCATTCGCGTATGTAATTACCCCGATGGGTGGCGAATATCGTCCCAGTCCCAAAAAAGGATGGACGAGTTGTCATGTGTGTCAATTTTAGGGACCTTAATAAGGCTAGCCCTAAAGACGATTTTCCTTTACCACATATTGATATATTGGTAGATAACACGGCTGAACATGCGATGTTATCCTTTATGGATGGATACGCAGGATACAAGCAAATTTTAATGGAAAAAGAAGATGAAGAAAAGACATGCATTATTACCCCTTGGGGTGCGTATTGCTACACAGTCATGTCATTTGGTTTAAAAAATGCAGGAGCTACGTACCAAAAAACGCCTACGACTCTCTTGCACGATATGATGCATAAAGAAATAGAAGTGTATGTGGATGATATGATCGTAAAGTTCAACGATAGAATGGGACATATAAAAGCTTTACGCAGTTTTTTTTTCTCGCATAAAAGAATACAAAATGCGATTGAATCCACAAAAATGCGCCTTCGGAGTAACTTCTGGCAAGTAACTCGGATACGTAGTAAGCACACGTCGTATTGAGATCGATCCCTCTAAAATAAAGGCAATTATTGACATGCCTCCCCCTCAAACAGAAAAAGAAATTAGGGGGTTCCTTGGCAAACTACAGTACATAAGTCGATTTATCAACGAATTGACTATGACTTGTGAGCTAATATTTAAAAAACTGAAAAAAGAGAAAAACATGAATGGGAAAATCAATGCCTAAAGGACTATGAGAAAATAAAAGATTATCTCAAATGTCCACCAATTTCAGCACCACCAGTACCCAAACTACCTCTTAGGCTATACATCACAGTTACAGACATGGCCACAGGTGCCATGTTAGCACAAGAGGTAGAAAACGTTGAGCGTGCAATATATTACATAAGTAAAAAGTTCATTCAATATGAAACAAAATATAGCACCTTGGAAAAAATGAGTCTATAGCATTAGTGTGGGCAACTAAAAAATTACGACATTATATGCTACCACACACCACTCATGTAATTTCTCAACAAAATCCGATAAAGTATTTGTTTGAACAACCTCTTATACAAGGAAGGATATCCAAGTGTTTGGTGATGTTAGCCGAATTCGAGCTAAAATATATTCCTGAAAAGTCAATGAAAGGAAAAATAATTTCCGATTTTCTAGCCCATCATCCACTTCAAACAGGTCATGCAGAAACTACTCATCTTCCGGATGAAGAGATTCTATTGACACAAGATGGAAAATGGGTAATGTAATTCGACGGTGCATCCAATAAAAAAGGATGTGGCGTAGGGATGTTACTCATAAGTCCAGAGGGAGCACATACTCCAATCTTTGTCAAATTAGACTTTGAGGTTTCTAATAATGTTGCGGATGGTGAAGCGTGCATCATTGGATTAGAAGAAGCCGCTAGCATAGGTGTGCAAAAATTAGAGGTATATGGAGATTCTAGTTTGATTATAAATCATATACTGAAAAAATGGAAAATAAAGAACTCCACAATGATATTATCAAGCATTTTGAACATATTGATTTTAAATATCTCCCGAGGGATGATAATCAATTTGCCGATGCGCTAGCATAATTAGCCTTAATGATCAACATTCCAGATCACTTAAATATGATGCCATTATGCGTTGATAGAAGAGAAGAACCAGCATATTGCAACGCAATAGAGGAAATAAATGACATCGAAGGAGATAATCCTTGATATGATCATATCCTCCAATATGTTACCCATGGCACATACCCTGAAAATACTTCATCGAAAGACCAACGAGCCTTAAGAATACTTGTGGTACAATACGGTCTAGTAAACGATAAATTATGCAAAAAGGGACCTAATGGTCAAAGCTTATCGTGTATAGACCAACCCGAATCCACACGCCTTATGGAAAATACTCAAAAAGGTGTTTGTGGACCTCACATGAATGGTAAAATGCTTGCAAAAATAATTTCACGACAAGGGTACTATTGGTCTACTATGGAACATGATTGCATACAATATGTCAAAAAATGTCCAAAGTGCCAAATTTTCGCTAATTTACAACACCTTCCACCATCCGAACTATACAACCTCCCTTCCCCTTGGCCTTTTTCAACTTGGGGAATTGACATATTCGGTAAAATTTCTCTAACAGGAGAAGGAGGGCACGAGTATGTATTATTAGTTATCGATTACATTACCAAGTGGATTGAGGCTGCTTCTTACGTGAATATCACTTCTAAACATGTCGCAAAGTTTCTCGAACGAAACATATTTTGTAGATTTGGAGTTCCACATGAACTAATTAGTGATCAGGGATCTCAATTCAAAGCTGAAGTCGAGACCTTCTTAACTCGTTATAAAGTAAAACATCATCGCCCATCTCCATACAGACCTCAAATAAATGGAGCTGTAGAATCGGCAAGCAAAAACATAACATTTATCATTAAGAAAATGGCAGAAAATTATAAAGACTGGCCGAATAAACTTCACTTCGCATTGTGGGGTTATAGAACGTCCATACGAATATCAATAGGGGTAACTCCATACTCCTTAGTTTTTGGAATGGACAAAGTTCAACCAGTCGAACAGGAAATACCATCCCTACGCATCATACTCGAAAGTAAGCTACTGGAAGCTGAATGGGTAAGAGCAAGGTATGAAGAGCTTTTATTCCTCGATGAACAACGATTAAGAGCTTTGCATCATGTACAAGTCTACCAACGACGCATTGCGAGTCATCTTAATAAAAAGGTAAGACCCAGAAATATCAAAGAAGGTAACTTTGTACTAAAGGAGGTTAGGGGTCCACCAACTGATCCAAGAGGGAAATTCAAGCCTAATTGGATTGGTCCCTACCGCGTAATTGAAATCCTATCAGGAGGAGCCGTCAGATTAATGGATATTAGTGGAGATGAAATTCGCCGATTAAAAAACATTGACCGACTTAAAAAATATTACATATGAAACCCGGATAAACTCGTTCATTAATTAAAAAAAAACCATTTTTTAGCATTCAATCGAAAGATTCTAAGTGTTATGCACTTTACCGAATAACACGGCAAAACACATAACACTTGGGGGGTAATTTAAAATAATAGACCATGCTAAGTGTTCAGATTTTTTTGAACATCACGAAAAACTCTTCACACTTGGGGGGTAATAATGAAAAAAATATAAAAAAAATTCTTTTTACACTCGTAGTACAGGTGTCGCGCGCAACTGGAATACTTGAGCACGGATGCGCAACAAATTTTGTTGCGCGCGATAGGCTTGCGCAACCTTGGACGTTGCGCGCGCCACCTGACGATAAACTACAAACCCGGATTTTTTATACTTGAAAAAGTTTTGGCTTTTACTCGCAACAAAAATAGGGCGTTTCTTGAATATAACATATACTCGGAAAATAAAAAATTAAACTTTGATTTGAATGTTTTTTTAAACAATGTTTGATTAATTTTTTCATTTAATTTCTATTCAAGAGAGTAAAGAAAAATAAAAAAAAGTGAAAAAATAATATATATAATAAATAAAAAGAACTACGCAAAGACCTGATTTCGTATTACGAATACATAGGTAATCTTTATGATTCGGTCGTATCAAAATAAAATATATAAAGCTCATTTTTATTTCATCCAAAAACCAAAAGAGAGAGACATTATTTCATTAGATAGTAAAGCAAAAAAAACATAGTAGTGATTACACTTTATTCAAATTAAACTAATGATAAAATTGTGTAACACTCTAAGGTTTTACTATGTGCTCTATTGTCACGGATGATGGAGGAGTAGTTTTCATCGCAGTATTTTCAGAAGCCTTGGAGTTTTCCTCTACACTCTTCTTTTTCACCCAAACATTGTTCTTCAATTTAGGGATTAGGGCCTTTACAACCTGTTTTCCTTTTCCTTTGACGATTAGAGCTTTCTTGCGAGTATTCGGTGAAGGTTCTTTGATTTTCACTCCTTGTTTCGCAGGTTTGGAGGGAGCTTTCCTTTTTGTTTCCTTCTAATGAGCCTTAGGGGATGAGAAGCCTAATTTTCTTCTCACTCCTTTGTTTTGGCCACTAGGAGGTGTAGTAGTGGTCAAATGCATCAAAGGCTTAGGTGGATTACGAGCTGTGGCGGCTTGAAGTTGAGATCGAGCCTTTTTTTAATTCGCCCTTATCCGCCGCATTCATCCAAGCTTTGTAAAAGAAAGGTAATACAATACTCACGGTTGGATTTTGTACTACCCATCTAGAAATACTTGACCAATATTCCATCAAACGAGGAATTCGTTCGGGTTTAAAGATCACATCTTTAAGGGCATCACAATCTTGTGGGGGAATAACTTGTTTCGTCTCATATTGTCTCACTACCCTGCAAGGAAAGATATAAGTAGTACTAGATAGGCCTAGAAGCCTAATATAAGGGCAATTAAAGTTATTTCCAAGCATACTACTTACGTTCCATCAAGGAATCACAAAGCGTATGTTAGGAACCCCATGACAGAAAAATGACGTCCATTCTTCTTCATTCGTATGCTTGTAAAGAATTCGACCTCGAGGGAATGTCCTTACACCATTCGCTCAAGATTTTGTGGCTAATAAAAAATTTGCAAACGCTCCATGAGCAAAATCTAAAAAAAAAGAAAAAAAAATTAGTTTACGATTTTACACAAGTAGGTGGGGCACCCATCAAAATCAGTTTGCGCGCGCCTACTGCGCGCATCGCAGAAGATTGCGCTGGTCATTCCAGCGTAACTTCATGACTTGCGCTGAAATACGATGTAAAAAAAAAAACAACGTACGTGTAATTTGAGTGGACTCACTACTACAAAAATGGCCAAAGAGACCAAAAATAAGAGAGCGGTTAAGTGCATAACTGGTCTCTTATAGAGGAGAGACCGATTATCTTAAATGACAGGTCTCTCGAAATATCAAAGAGACCGGTCATTTAAGAAAATAGGTCTCTTGGGTTTTTTTAAAAAAATCAAGGAATATAGAGAGACCCGTCATTTTAGATGACAAGTCTCAGGTAATATCCAAAAAACCAGTCAATTAAAATAACCGGTCTCTTGATTCTTGAATGTTGCTTTTTTAAAATGTGAGAAACTAGTGAGACCCGTTATTCTAAATAACAGGTCTCTCGAATTGATTCTCCCACATATATAGGCAGCCATAAGCCCATTAAATCTCAAACCCTAAACCGTTTCATTTTCTCTCTCTTCTCCTCCGCCGCTCTTCACTCTCAAAATTTCAACTCATTTCATCTTCTTTTCTCTCTCTCTTCTCCCTCCTCTCATCATCTCGATCTTGCTCTTGCTCATTTTTTCTAGATTCTAAGTTAAATTCGCACAAAATAAAATAAAACTTACTTTCATCCTTTACTTCGTTATCAATCACAAGAAGTTATCTTACTCTGTCATTTCAAAATTTCAAGATGTATTGTGAAGGTGAGTTTTATATTATTTTTCATTATTAAGTGTTAGATCTTTACTTTTTTTCGGGTTTTCTTAATAAAAAATCCGAATTTCCTATAATTATTTTTTTAAATTCCTTTTTTATTGTTAAAAACAATAAATAGTCGGATTTTAAGTTTAGCCATGATAAAAGATTGTTTGTTTGATTGTTAATGTTTCCATTTCAGAAACTTTTTTTTGCCATTCTATTATGATATTTTTGTTTAAAAACACCTTTCATAGTCAAATCTAGTATTTTTAGTTATTATTGCTTATTTCTTTCATATGAAGGCAAATCTAGTAATTTTCGTCTTTATTACTTTCGCATTTATTTTTCTATTTTTGTTTCCATTTTCAATTTTGATTTCAGCGCTTTAGATTTAATTTCTGGTATTTTCTAGAAGTTGAACAATTTCTCATATTTTACTTGTTAAATTGAATAATTTCTCTTTTTTTTTTATTAAAAACGAATTTATTTTGTATCTCGTTTTTAAAATGTTTGTTTTTTTTCTTTTATTTTTCAATCTGTTCATTGTTATGATGTATTTTTTGGATAATAATATTTGCTTTTTATAATTTTTTTTACATGCCTAAATCTGTGGTTGTAGGTAACGAACTGAAGAAGATCTGTAATTGAAGATCTGGGTAGTTTATAGTCCTCGTTTCCAAAATAATCTCTCAAGTTTCAAGTTGAACGGAAGATCTGTGATTGAAGATTTGGGTAGTTTATTGTCATCATTTTCAAAATTTTATATTTAGATCTGGGTAGTTTATAGCATCATTTCTTGAATTTTTATTTTTATTTATGTATTAAATTTTCATTGATATCTGTACTAATTACTGTGCATAATTTTTGAGGTGTATGAAATAAAATAATAAATTTTTTTACTTCTTATTTAGTAACAGAAAAAATAAATAAAAGTAAATAAGTTATTATCAATGTTAATATTGATGAATTGTAATTATAAAAAAAAATCTTTTCTTTTTATTTAAAATGAGACCAAAGAGAGACCTATTATGTTAAATAGCAGTCTTATTTAAGACATGCGGTCTCAAGTTTCTTAAAATTGAGACTGTTTTTCTTACAAAGGCAGTCTCAATTTCTAGAAATTGAGACCGCTTATATTTGAGTGGCGGACTTAGCTTTCACATTCTAGAGACCGCCTATTATAAAGCAGTCTCTTTACCAAAGAGACCGCTGCGCTAGAGACCGCCTCTAAGGCAGTCTCTTTGGCTTATTTGGACGGGTCTTTTTGGCCAATATTATTGTATTACTAAATTCCCGTGAAACCGTTTCCGTTAGGGTCTCCCCTAAGGCGATTCAAACATAGAACGGTTTCTGCCAAAGCCAAAGGAGCGGGTGAATGACATCCCTCTATTTGCTATACTATGGACACCATGGAATATTCTCCATACTCTTTGCCTCTCCTAAGCAAACAATTAACAACAAGACAATAATATAAAGCACGAATTTTAAAGCGTTGTTTAGTCATGTTGTCACGAGGGGCGATGAAGTATTCAATAAATTGGATCAAATTCACGCCTTCTTCACTTCCAATGTTAGTCATATCATTGTTAGACAAACCAAAAAATCTTTGGAATATAGGTTTTGAATCCGACAACGTAGGCACATAGGTCACAGGAAGAGTATTTGTAGGGAAGCTGTAGACACCCATTTGTGTCTACCCAAAACCAAACCCGGTGATGAGTACCTTTCACGTCGAATCATAATCGAATGAAGTGAAATTGTAGAAAATCTAGTGTTGCAGATAGTTTTAATTTCTTTTCTTTTTTCTTTGGTTTTGAAAACCTATTTTTAAGAAAACAGCCAATCCACTTTGTTTGTTCCATAGTATGGGTCCAATAATGGTGTAGTTGGATGGGGCTTGAAAAGAGCTTTCCAACGATATATTATAAGCCTAATTCCGATGAATAATTAGTAAGTTATGGCCAAATTACTAAACTGGGCCTGGTTTGAGCCTTATATGCGGCCCAATGATCTAGAGGAGGGCCTAATATGGATTTATCATTCCCAATACAATTAGGATTGATTTTAGTCTTCTAGATTCTTCTAGAAGGTTCTTTTCATTCCTAATTCAATTAGCATTGATAAACTGACTTTTGTTGACTTTTTAGAATTTAAATCAGAATAAAAGAGTGTTTTTAAGGAAATACAATTTTGCCCTTCTGTACGGCTAAATTTTCTCTGAATTTAGAAAACCCGTGAAAAAATTAATAAGCGCCTAATGACAGACATTAGTGCCTGGCGCTAATGCCTGGTGCCTGGCGCTAATGTTCAGTGCCTGGCGCTAACTTCTTTTTTCCTCGTCAAAACTCTGATTTGTTTTTCTATCCGTTTGGCTAATTTTCTCTATAAATAGCCTCCTAAAATCTCCGTTTTTGATAACCAATTCTCAATTAGATCAACAACTCTCTAATTCTCTTCTCTCTCTAAGTTCTTTCTCTCTCTTTTCTAAACTAGCCTTTTTACATACAAAATTATTTTGCATTCACAAGACCAAGAAACACCTAGCATTGTTCGAAGTTGCTTTCGCCCTAGACGTGAAAGGTTTTAATTTCTAAGGGTTTGGTCCCAAGTCTCTATTTCAATTATTTAATTTAATTGTTGGATTTATTATTTTCCTTGAAAAAACTAATGCGTGTATTTTGTTATAAGAAAGAGGTACGAGGCATCCAAGTAAGTGCTTTAATGGTTTTTATTGACATTATAATATAGAAATCATGCTTAGGTTGTTATTATGATTCCTAGCGTCATGTTAGGGTGTTTTGATCTTCCTAGTATCATGTTTAGGGTAACAACTTAAAATCCTTATATCAAGTATGATTAAAAGTATGATGCCTTTTATTTTCTTCCTAATATTTATGATTGTTAGTATCATGTTATGATTAAAGCTTTGATTTTTATTGTTTAGTGATATGCTAGGGTTTGTTATTAATCTTGTTAGTATCATGCCTAGGATTTTGCTATTATTATGCTTTAACATGATTATTTTAATTATGGTGATTATTTTTATGATGATTATTATTATGATGATTATTATGTTGCTTGATATATATTTATTGTTATTGCTTGATCACGCCTTTTATGCATGTTTAAAGGGAATTTGTACTTGTAATCACGCTTAATAAGATAATTAATAATCTTGTTTAGGGTTAATTTGATTATAATTCAAGTGATCGCCAATAATAGTTTTATTTGTGCATTAATATTCAACCAACATAGATAAACAGGTTTAGGGTTAATCCTATTGATTGCATGTTAGTCAGAAAGCGCACATGAATACGATCAGAATATAGTAAAGGCCTATTATTAGGGCAGGTTCAATCTCTTTTAGGTTGGATTTGTACCTTCATCCCCGAACTACCAGTCATGGTTCCAGACCTATTGGAGTTGACGATCTCCTGGATCGTTAAGGGGTGTAACCTTCACCTACTGAACGGTTTACAAGTTCCTAAAACTTGTTGGGGACTCTTTTTCTCTATTTTCTTTCCCCTTGGACGCCACCGTACTTTAGTGTATGATCACAGTAGGGTTCAAGTTTGGGGTAAGTCTTGAAATATTCCCTATAGTTATTTACGACTCCACTTGGGAGGATTTCTATTTTAATTCCTGAAATTTATTTCGGCAATGATTTAAAATGAGTGGATGAGACTCGAAAAGTTCTAAGTATTTCATTTGCGTAATTTTGATTAACATTATTGTCATATGCATAAAAGAAGATCTCATTGGAAAGACCATCCGTAATGAGTTAAAACATAGGATTTTTACACGTAGGAAATGTAAGGAATATCTTCCACAACTAGGATCGAAAAAATGTTGTGCGAAACTAGAAAATTTTATCGAGCACGGAAAGCTGCTGAGGCATGTAGGAACTAGCGTCAGGGAACAAAGTCTAGCGCCAACAATTTGATGTTAGCGCCAGGCGACAGCTTCTGTCTCCAGGCGCTAAAGCCACATTATGGCATTGGCCTCTGTTTGTTGGCGCCAAGTTCTTCCATTACCGAGCCAGAAATATGCGTTTTAATTTCGACCAGTTTTTAGCACTGTTTGCTCGATCCTACTTCCTGATTGAGTTTTTCCTCACTTTTCTGAAACCCATATATGTTCTGCATACGGACATAACCCCCTGGGATTTCAATGTCCTTCTACCTGATTGAACGCTCGGAGCAACAAAGGGTACATCCAAAAATGTTGAATTCACCAAACCATGGAAGCGAGTTTTTCTAAACTCGTAGTGTCCCATCCACTCGCTCCAACCCTCCACGATTAGGCTTCCGCGCGGTGCATCCGGAAAATTAACCATGGACCCTCTTTGACTAACCCATATCCCAAACTTTAGAGAACTAGAGCTAAGGTTAGGTTGCAAACTCATTGCATTATGTTGTGCCTACTTGACTAATTGTGCATTATTGGTTGTGCATCCTCTATATGTTTTTTGTTAACCGTTTGTTTGACTTGTGTTAAGATTAAATAAACTGATTTATAACTAAAATAACTTTGCCTAATTAATTAATTAATTAATCAATTTGAGTAATTAAAGTCTAATAATTTATTTAGAGTTAACTTAGTACGACTTTAGGCATTCCCTATAGAGTAATAACACTGAAAGCAGTTCCAGATTGACGTTCCAGCAATGGCGCCAAGATTTAAACTGCTGCGCTACTCTGTGGAGCGTAGCGCCTGGCGACAGTCCTGTCGTCTAGCGCTACTTTGCAAAGAGAGGCGCAAGTCCTGTCATTTTGGCGACAGTTCGGTTTGTTGCTCGAGTCATCACCTTATGTCTAATTGAACAGTTTTCTAGTCGATTCAGTTAATTTTTACCTTGTCAAGTCATTAATCGGGTCTAAGCACTAAGTCTCGTGGTCTTACACAAGAGTCAAAGCATGTCACTTACACTCACCACATAAAGAACACACTAATGTACACTTTAACCATGTCTAAGGGAGTCTTGTATGCGCGTATTTCCCGTCATTTTTTTTAGGGGGGTTAAGTCAAATATTAATCCTCCAATTAAACCACTTGTTTGAACCCTATACTTAACTCCAAAATTTGTATACCCTAATTTTTTCCAAAAATATGCACCCTATTTTTGCTTTTTTCTTTTTCCAAACCGTAAAGTCAAAGTCAATTTGAGTCCAGTCATTAAAACAAAATTGGTTTAATTTATAGCGCGTGGTCAAGAAAGGAAGGGCGTTTGATCAAAGACAACCTTTTTATTCAAGTCTAACTTTTCGACAAACCGATCGCTCGTAAAAGGAAAGCTAAGACAATAATGGCAACTCAAGAGGAAGTTAATGAGCTCAGGAACCAATTGATTACTGTGACTGAGGCGTTAAAGGTTTTAACCCTCAAGATTGATGATCATGTGAAACAACAACAGATGGATCTCATGCAAAAGAGTCTGAGAAAACTGTCTAGTGACTATAATTTTCAAGGAATTAGCGCACAAGGGGTCTTGGTGGACAAGGATCTTCTTCCGCAGAAGTTCAATGCCAACGACATCCCGAAATTCAAAGCGACTGACAACCCTTACTTTCACCTAAGAGCCTTCGAAACAATATAATGAGTATTAAGAGTATTGACAAGAAAGTGTTTCGCTCTTTGTTCTCACTATCTCTCGAAACCGTTTGCCAACAATGGTTCTTTTCTATTGAGAAAGAAAGAACCTCTACTTGGGAGTCTATAGATACAAGTGCAACATTGAAGTTGAGACTGGCTATAGGGAACTTAATATCCTCAAGTAGAAGGAGAATGAAGGTTTTACCTCTGCTAAGATGATTGAGGTACCAAGTGAAAAAGAATCTATGAGGTTATTCATCAAAAACCTTCAAGAGAAGTACTCCAACCCTCTTAAATACAAAAATAATCTCCATACCTTCAAGGCCGTCTATGACATTGGAATCAATATTGAAGACGACCTGGCTAAGCTGAAAGCTGCTAACAGTAACTCCAACAGTGGCTGGAAAGGCAAGAAGAACGACAATCCTTATTCTTCCAAAACCACCCACTCAAACAATGTTAGTAACTTTAACTTAAGTGAAGTCTTTGCTATGAATAATCAAGGACAAAAGAAACCATTTAGGAGGAACTTTACTCCTATAGGTATGAGTTATGACACCGCATTTGACCGATTAAATGCAAAAGGTCTTATAACTCCTATTAGACCATTTGGGGACCCACTAGTCGAGAAGAGAACGGCTAATTAAAACCCCAATGCACATTCCAAGTATCACCAAGGTAGGGGCCATCTTACCGAAAATTGTTGGAAGCTTAAGAAAGCTATCCAAGATTTAATCTATTAACAACAAGCTACCATTGACTCCTGCCAGTAAGAAGCCAAGTATTGATAGTGCACTTCTCGCTCACTCCTTAGCCATCTCTGATGAGGAAAACGAGGTTGATCCCTCATCTCTCATCAAACCTGTTGAAGAAATCCATGCTATTGAAGAAGAGGAGGAGATCTTTTTCGATGCCATGGATGACTTTCCAGAATTAGCAAGTAAAGAGGACGTACGGTTACTTACATTGTCCATGTTGGAGGGATTAAATTGCTACATGAAGCTCTCGAAGTCGCAAAGAAACAATTAGAGGAGCTTAAGAAAAATTGTGACAAGGTTCCACCCACGAAAAATAAACCCAGGAGAGAGAGTTCACACCCATGGGAATGACCTATGACGCTACTTTTGATCGTCTCTATGATCAAGGATTAATCAAACTTATTGGCCCTACCGAGGATCCAACACCAGAAAAGCGATCTTCAAGATGGGATCCCAATTCTTATTGCAAGTACTATCGAGGAAATGGTCATACCACGAATAAATGCTACAGGTTTCAAAACCACATTTAAGATCTCATGGAAGCAAACAAGATCCAATTGCCTCTAGCTAGCGAGAAAACGAAGAAACCCTTTTCTCTACAAGTAACTGATAAACCCAAGAAGAGTAATAGACTCTATACTCTAATTGGGATTCCATATGCTCAAATGTTCAATATGCTCTCCGAGAGTGGCGAAGTTAAACCTCTCAAACCGAGACCATTTGAATCATTAAAAAGAACATATAGATTCTATTGTCAATACCATCAATCAGGGGGTCACACTATTGAAAACTGCTTTAAATTTAAAGATTTAATTTAAAAAATGATTGATGACAAAAGGCTAGTCCAAATTCCACAGGAGGAAGACATAAGTATTAATGGAGTTTGGGACAATGATGAAGAAGACGTTTACTTAAAGGACATGGTAGGACCTCCACCTTCAGTGTCATATTCCATGGATGACTTCTGGGTTGAAGAAGACTCATCCATAGACGTCCTCACAAGATCCGGGAGAATGCAACCTCCTATTTTGACACAACCTATACCAACTACGCAATAAGTTCCCATACCAATCATAGAAGGCAATGATATTGTGAAACAGTTCAAGAAAACCAAGGTTGAAATGAATGTATGGAAGCTTCTAGCAACATCTCGAGAACATAGGTTGGCAGTGATGAATGCCTTGGATAAGATAGGGATAGATTTTGACACCACTCTTGAGGGGTTGGCTAACTTCCTTACGAGTGATCTCCCTAGTCCTATCAACTTGATCACCTTTTCCGACAAGGATTTACCTCCAGAAGGTGACAAACATTATAAGGCATTAAACCTCACAGTAGTTTGCAAGAGGATGAACGTCCCTATGACTCTTGTAGACAATGGATCGGCAATTAATGTCTGTCCACTCAGAACTTCGAGGATGCTAGGCATAAGAGATGAAGACCTAACCCCGTCAACACAAGGAATAAGAGCTTACAATAACACTCGTCGTCAAGCTCTTGGCAAGATTACTATGAATATAACGGCGGGAGCAATAGAACACGCTACTACATTCCAAGTAGTAGATATTAAGGCTTCATTCTATTTATTCCTGGCACGCCCTTGGCTTCATGACCTAAAGGTCGTCCCTTCATCTCTCCACCAACAGGTAAAGGCCATAGTTGGAGGAATTCCCATTACAATCGATGCTTCACCCATGAGGATTAAATCTATAGAAAATCCAATAATTAATGTGGAGCACGATGAAGATGATGAAGATTTGTAAGGCTTTAATGAAGAAGTCTACTTAATCTAGGAGGATGAAAGGACCCCTCTCTGCCACGACCCCCACTCCAATATGATAGTGAATGCTATTCTGAATAAACAAGGACATTTTCCTAGGATGACCCTAGGAAAGAAGAAAGGAATAGCAAAATCGTTGGAATCACCTGGCCTCCCTAAATTGGATACTTTCGGACTTGGTTTTGAACCGACTCGGGAAGATCTCAAGAAAGCCCAGGAAAAGTCAAAATCACGTAGGAACACTCGCATCCAAAAGACAGCAATCCCAATGGATCAATATCCTCTTACTCTCAATGGAAAATTCATAAAAGAAGGAGAGGACTATCCATGTTACGAATTTCCCGAACCTTTAGTCGTAAATGGCATAAGGAAACCGGGATTTGAAATTTTCCTAGATTGCTATTTTATAGATGAAATCCCAACTCATATTCATAAGGGGAAAACACCCCCATGCTTTGACTTTAATGTCATGGGATTACTATTTGGGCGAGAAAAAGATGAGCCAACGTACATAGAGTATAACTCCTCGCTCATCCAAACGGTCCTACAAAGCGAAAGCTTTGATCCCTGAAAGCTCATCACTCCAGCAGAAGGATCACTACAAGGGTGGCACAAGACCGTCAAGGTGACTACTCCAAGCAGAAGGAGAATCTCCATCACAACGGGGCAAGGACCGATGTTTGAAGAGTCGTCTGATTCAGAGTCAGAGTCAGAGTTAGAGTCTTTACTTATAGAGTCATCTAAATCTTTAGTAGTAGCATCCCCTTCTTCTATCTCTTCCCCTAGGATAGTTAGCAATCAAGTCCTTGAGAACAAATCTCTCTTCGATGTAATGATTTCCGAATTTAATAATATGTCTTCTTCCTCTGACTCCTCGTGTTTTTCTTTAACCCAAGATGACGAGCATTGCTTAACTAACAATGAAAATGACAAAGAACTTATTAAAGAAATGGAAACACTTGAAAAGAAAACACCAATAATTGAGGAAACTGAGACGGTTAATATCTCAAATGAATCAACCAGTAAAAGAGAAGTTAAAATCAGATTAACACTTAATGAACAAGAAAGAACCGATTTAATCCATTTGCTTAAAGAATTCATCGATGTATTCGCTTGGTCATATGAAGATATGTCAGGCATTAATAGAGAAATAGCTCAACACACCATACCACTAATGCCAGGAATGAAACCTGTAAAACAAAAGTTGCGTCGAATGAAACCTGTAGACACCTAAAAATGTCTCCCCAAAACCAAACCCGATGATGAACAACCATTCACTGTCACTATTGGTCGGGTTCAGTATTTAATCCCGAGAGTGCTTTAAAAATCGTATTTAATTAAATTCAATTTTTGAATAGTCCATGGATCAGTCTTGATGTTTGGTCAAAGCATAGATTTTTTAATTTCAGCCCAAACCTTTTTGATTTTATTGTTTTATTATTTATTTTGGCCCAAACCTTTTTATTTAGTTATTTTCTTTTTTTTAGCCCAAATAATAATAAATCAGAAATGCCCCGAAATTATCAATCGGCACTTAAAATGCTGAACGAAATTAGGGTTAAAAATGAATGTAGACAGAAAAACAGACTACAAATTCCCGCGTCACGACAATAGTCCACCATGTCACGGGAAACTGTCCCGTCTGACGGTGGGATTTCCTGTGACACGGGAAACCTGCTGTGACCCGGGAGTTTTCGGGTCCATTCCGCGTAAACCCTTCACGCGTTTTATTCCTCGTACCCTGAAATATTTCCTGCGTCACGCAACTGTTACTGCGTCACGGGAATTTTTCCCATCTAACGGTGGGAATTCCCGTGTCACGGTACACAGTGTCGTGTCGCGGTTTACTTTTTTTGGGTTTTTATCATTTTAGGGTTCCGTGTGTTTCCTCAGCACATTTTTTCTATAAATACCCCCTCATTTCTGATGTACGGGGCATCAATTATTCTCTTTTTTTTCTCTCTTCTATGCTCTAGCCTAAACACTAGCCAACCATTATTCTTTCAAAATTCCTTCTTCAAGCACTCCCATAAGTCCATACTTTACTCGTGGTTTTGTCCTTAAGCCAAGGCGTGAAAGGTAGAATTGTTTGAGGGTTTGACCCCAAATCAATTCTATTTAATTTAATTTAATTTAATTATTGTTGTAATATTATTTCCTTAAAGTTACTAACTCGTTTATTATTTTGTAGTTGCAAGTAAAGTTGTCAATTCGGGTACATAGGTTAGGTTTGAGTCGGGTTCGTGTGGGTCGGGTCATCTCGGGTCAGGTCAATACGGGTTAACGTCGGGACCTATGCGGGTCGGGTTCGTGATGGGTCATGCTTGAGTCGGGTCACGTCGGGTCATACATCTTATCGGGTTTGGGTCGGGTCAATAAAAGGTCTGGTTAAATTCGGGTCAGGTGAAAAATAGGTCGGGTTATATTCGGGTTTTTATGGGTTTAAACGAGTTAGGATCCTGTTTGGGTTCGAGTCGGGTTCGGTTCAAGTCAATTATTTGCGGGTTATAATCAGGTTGGGTCATTATCGGGTTCGAGTCGGGTTCGGTTCAAGTCAATAATTTGCGGGTTATAATCAAGTCGGGTCATTCTCGAGTTCGGTTCAAGTCAATAAAATTTTTAAAAAATTTTTTTAAAAGCTCCAAATCAAATTGCATAATTTAAAACATTTTTAAAAATATTAAAATAAACAAGTGAATACTAAAATTTAAAAAAAGGATCAATAAAAGGATTATAAGTAGTTATATGGAAGTTTATTTTGAAGATAAATTTAGAAAAAAAAAAAAAAAAAAAAATTGGCTCATTTAATTAGACAAAATCACTATCACCGATTCAGCTCACTCACCTCATATAGCCTCAAATACGTTTAAATTCGGGTTAGTAATAGGTCGAGTTTAAATTCGGGTTAGTAATTGGTCGAGTTTAAATTCGGATCGGAGCAATAACAAGTCGGGTTGAATTTGGGTCGGATCAATAACAAGTCGGGTTCATTTCGGGTCGGGTTTGTAATAGGTCGGATTTAAATTCGAGTCGGGTTAGGAACGGGTCGGGTAAACCTCGGGTCGGGTTAGTAACAGCTCGGGTTGAATTCGGGTTTTGACGGGTTAAATCAGGTTTGGGTCATTCTCGGGTTCGATTCGGGTTTGGTTCAGGTCAATAATTTACGGGTCACATTCGGGTTGAGTCCTCTCTAGGTCGGGTTATGGTCGGGTTCGGGTCTCAAATACTCGCGTCAACTCGGGTCAAGGGTTGGTTACAGGTCGGGTTAGGCCGGGTTCGGGTCACCATTTTTTCGGGTTCAGACAGGTTACGGTTAGGGTCGGGTTAGGGTCGGTATTTCGGGTCCGATCAACTTTTGACAGTTCTAGTTGCAAGCAAACAAAATCAAAGTGAGAATTATGTTCCTCTTATTTCTATTATTTTTCTAACGATTTTATATTGTTGGAATTATTGTTAAATTGCTTCCAATATTGATGTTATTCTATTATGTTTATTGATCACCATTTTGCATGTTTAAAGGGAATATGTAATTGAAAATCACGCCTAATAAGATAATTTGGACAACCGGCTTAGGTTCCTTTTTAATCTTGCTGTTTAATCAAGTGATCACGATATTATAGAATTATATGTTGCATTAATATTCAACTAATTTAGCATAATATTAGTTTGGAGCAAATTGAATCTCTGTTTGTATGCCTTTGAGATCGCAGGAATCATTTTTCACTATAAGAATCGAGTAGAGGCCAATACGGGCGAATGTGACTCCATGACTCACTTCGTACCATCATCCTTGATCCTCCTTTCGTGGTTCCGAACCATATGGAGTTAGTAATCTCATGGATTATGAATGGGGTGTAACCTTCACGAGTCAATCGTTGTTGCCTATCGTTGTCCCTTTATCGTGGTTGCCTTTTATGATCCTTGAACAGTTTACAAGTTCCTTAAAAACTTGTTGGCGGCTCCCTACTTTATTTGTCCCTAATCGTAATGTCAATTCCCACTTCCTAATAGTGCCAAGCATATTCACCACATGCTTTAACGTAGGCGCACTTCGAGCGACGCCTACAAAACCCGACGTAGCTCTTAAAAAAAAAAAAAGAAGTTCAAAAACAAATAACTGCAGTTTTTATCAAGTTATCCAAATACCCTGAATGGGTCTCCAATGTCGTCCCAGTTCCGAAAAAGGATGGAAGGGTAAGAATGTGTGTCGACTATCGAGATCTAAATAAGGTAAGTCCAAAGGACGACTTCCCTTTACCACACATCGATATTCTGGTAGATAACATAACAAATCATGCACTTCTATCGTTCATGGATGGATACGTGGGGTACAATCAAATTCTCATGGCGGAAGAAGACATGGAGAAAACAACTTTCATAACACCATGGGGTACATACTGCTACACGGTAATGCCATTTGGGTTGAAAAACGCGGGTGCTACTTATCAACGAGCAGCGACTGCCTTGCTCCATGACATGATGCATAAATAAGTTGAGGTATATGTGGACAATACGATTGTTAAATCAAAAGATCGCCCAAGCCATCAAATAGCCTTGAGAAAATTCTTCGAAAGGCTAAGAAAATACAACATGAGGTTGAATCCATCCAAGTGTGCTTTTGGAGTCACCAGGCAAACTTTTGGGTTATGTCATAAGCTCTAGAAGAATAGAGATAGACCCAACTAAGATCAAAGCAATTATGTCAATGCCACCGCCAAAAAACGAGAAGCAAATTCGAGGATTTATTGGCCGGTTGCAATACATATGCAGGTTCATATTTAAATTGACAATAATATGTGGACCAATTTTCAAAAGGCTTAAAAAGAATGTACCAGTAATATGGGATGACGAGTGTCAAAAATCCTTTGAAAAGATCAAAGCCTATCTCGCAAATCCTCCCGTATTGGCACCAACACTTTTGGGAATACCTCTTAGGTTGTACTTAACAGTCACCAAAGAAACAATGGGAGCCATGCTAGCACAAGAAGTAGAAGGCAAAGAAAATGCAATCTACTATCTAAGCAAAAAGATGCTCGAGTATGAAGTACGCTATACACCACTTGAGAGATTGTGCCTCGCATTGGTGTGGGCCACAACCAAGTTAAGACATTACATGCTCGTGCATACAGTCTTTGTAGTTTCCCGATTTGACCCACTCAAGTATTTATTTGAGAAATCTACACTCAATGGGCGCATATCAAGATGGATAGTCAACTTAGCCCAGTTCGATGTAAGGTTCATGCCAGAAAAAGCTATCAAAGGATCTGTGGGTTCAGATTTTCTAGCGGACTTTCCAATAGAAGATTCGACGCCAATACACGACAATGAATTTCCTAACGAAGACTTGATGGTCACCGAGGACGATACTTGGACCTTATACTTCGATGGAGCCTCAAACCAGAAGGGATATGGCGTTGGAGTAATACTAGTATCACCTAAATAAGAGCATGTTCCAATCTCCATAAAGATTGATTTCGACGTTACCAACAACGCTGCTGAATACGAAGCATGCGTGGTAGGCCTTGAAACAGCTTTGTCATTGGGAGTGAAGAAATTACGAATGTTCGGAGATTCTTCATTGATCATCAACCAAATCTCTAAAAGATGGAAAGTGAGGAGCAAAAGTCTAGACTCTTACCAAACTTATCTAGAAACTCTCACTAATCAGTTAGAGAAGGTGGAATACACATATCAACCTTGAGAAGAAAATCAATTTGCTGATGCCTTAGCAAGACTAGCCTCAATGGTTAGGATTCCTACGGAAATCGAGCAAATGCCTCTAATTATAAAAAAAGGCATAAACCGGCCTATATTCAAGCTATAGAAGATGATGAAGTAATCTGAGATGAAGAAGAAGAAGAAGAAGAAGAAGAAGAAGAAGAAGAAGAAGAAGAAGAAGAAGAAGAAGAAGAAGAAGAAGAAGAAGAAGAAGAAGAAGAAGAAGAAGAAGAAGATGATGATGAAGAAGAAGAAGAAGAAGAAGAAGAAGAAGAAGAAGAAGAAGAAGAAGAAGAAGAAGAAGAAGAAGAAGAAGAAAAAGAAGAAGAAGAAGAAGAAGACGACAAAGAAGAATCGTGGTATACGGATATACTCAACTATGTCACTAAAGGAGAATACCCTCCCCATGCTGACAAATGAGCAAAACGAGCATTAAGACTCTTGGCTTCCCAATACGTACTCATAGACAATGAATTACACAAAAGGGTACCTAAGGGTCGAGCTCTCTTATGTGTAGGAAAAAACGATGCTCAAAGAGCAATGAGGATAGTCCACGAAAGAATTTGTGGAACTCACGTAAATGCAAAATGCTAGTCAAAAAGATAATGCGAGAAGCATACTATTGGACTACCATGAATAGGGATTGTCATCAAATACGTAAATAGATGCCCTAAGTACCAAATTTACGCCAGTTTACAACACGTTCCTCCATCTCTACTCTACACCTACACTTCGCCATGGCCATTCTCTACATGGGGAATTGACATTATTGGTAAAATCACTCCCCCGAGAACATGAGGTCACGAATATATCTTAGTAGCAATTGATTACTTCACGAAGTGAGTTGAAGCGCAATCATACGCTAAACTCACTGCAAAACATGTAGCACTCTTTATCGAAAGAAATATTATTTGTCGATATGGAGTCCCACATGAAATGATAAGTGACAATGGAACTCACTTTCAAGCTGAGTGTGAAGAATTGCTACAAAAATATAATATTCAACATCATCATTCTTCTCCTCGTAAACCTCAGGCAAACGGAGCAGTCAAAGCGGCTAATAAAAATTTAAAGACTATCATCGAGAAAATGACAGAAAATTACAAGGATTGGCCTGACAAACTTCACTTCGCATTGTGGGGTTATCGCACGTTAATTCGCACATCAACAGGAATACGTCATTTTCCTTGGTTTATGGAATGGATGTTGTACAACATGTAGAGCTAGAGATACAATCTCTACGCATTGCTTTAGAAAGCAAACTCGATGAAGTTGAATGGACTAGGGAGAGATATGAGGAGCTAATTCTACTTGATGAAAAACGACTAGAAGCTCTACATCATACTCAATGCTATCAAACTCGTATGGCTAGGAATTTTAATAAGAAGGTCAAGAGAATAATCATCAAAGTAGGAGACTTGGTGTTAAAAGCATTAAGAAAGAATGTTTTAGATCCAAGGGGAAAATTTAGGCCTAATTGGTCTGGACCCTATATTGTCAAAACAATCCTATCAGGAGGTGCAGCAAAATTAACTGATATGGATGGAAATGAGTTCTCAAACATGACAAATCTTGACCAACTTAAAAAGAACTACCTATAATTACTTGAGTAGGATACTCAAGAGAGGTACGTTTGGCCTGATTCCTTAAGAAAGGATACGTAGGCAACTCTTTACGGGTGCGGCCACTTTATTTTTTTCAAACCTCACCTCCCAGACTTAATAATATGTTCGACAGAAAATCGACGAAACATCGGCGTCACAGAAAAAATCTCGGCGCCAGCCGCTTAACATTAGCGCCTGACAACAACTCCTATCGCCTTACGCCAGACTGCCACAGCTGGCGCCAGTCGTAAAAGTGCGACACCACTTTTCTGGAAAGTACCTGGGAATATTTCGGTGTTTTTCAGAAAATTTTCGACTTCCGTACTCGAAAAAATTTCTAGAAAATTAAATTTTCAGTTTTCACTACTTTGATAAATTAAATTTAAAGGAGATAATTTAATCAAAAAGCTGCAATTTCATTAATAAAATAAATTAAAAATTACGTTATTGATGGAATTTTAGAAAAACCTTAAATAAATTAACTTTAAATTTAAAACTAAGTCTAACAATTGAAAGTTAAGCAATGCTTTAATCTTTTTTCTCTTTCTTTGCTCTCTTCCAATTTTTATCTACATCCTCTTCTTCATCCATAACTTTAGCTAGTAGGCATCCTTTAGAGGACCTACATTCAATTTTGGAGTAAATAGTTTCTCCCTTAGCTAGGACTCCATGTTTCTTCTCTACCCAAGCCTTCTTCTCTGTAGTGTCAGATTTCTCTTTCCTTTATCCTTCGTAGAGCTTTTCTTCTTAGGCATTGTAGGTGTTTTGAACTCAACTCTTTCACCCAAGCGTTCCTTAACGGGAATCACTTTGTCACCTACACGACTCTTCACATCAGTTTTACTCTGATTTTTCTTCATGTCCTTTGAAGGTTTCTTTAAAAGCCACTTCTTCACATCATTGGGCAAGGATGGAGGAACCTTTTTGGTGATCACTTCCCATAAAGTTTTAGCTCTCCAATAAGCATCAAATTTGTCTACTTCTTGAGAGACAGGAAATTCATAGGGATGACGAAGATCCCCGGAAGGAATTGTTTGAAGTAGGTCGTACTGTCTTTTTATCCTGCAGGGATAATAAAAAGTCATTCTGGACAAGCTTGGAAGACGGCAGAAAGGTTGCTTGTTGACACCAATCATCTTTTCTATTTTCCACCAAGGGACGACCCACTTGATGGTAAAATTGCAAGAGCCGAAGACCTTCTTCCATACATGGCGCCCCATCTTAGAGAAGTGTTTTTTCCTTCTCACAAAGCAGTTTGGAGTGTACTTTTAAATGTTGTCTGGAGGGCTAATTAATTTTAGACTTTCCATTAGCCAAATCTGTAAAAAAAAATTCAATGCAAATAAATTAATATTACTATACAAAAATATGTTTTTGATTTCTGTAATTAAAAATATTATTTTTCTACCTGTAATAAATTTGAAGAGCCTCAAAAAGGTGCTTTGGGATTCATCTTTAATTCATCAAGACTAAGCATAGTCTCTCCAACAATTAATGGCATTGGATTTCTCCCAGATTCAATCTGCTCCAAAACAGTTGATATGATTGCTTGACCCTCATTAGCTCTACCACTAGTGAGAAGATATTGGTTAAGCATGCAAAAAAGAAAAGCCCTTCTTCTATAATCATGAAAAGACTCAGAATAAGGTCTATCAAAATAATGGCGAGCAAATTCTTTCAAATTAACTATGCTACCATCTATTATTTTTGTTAGATCTTTGTCTTTTAAGTTAAAGAAGCGCTCAAAATCCTTATAATAATATTCATTTATTCTAGGGATTACTACAAGATCTAATGCTGGGAAGCCTAAGATAGCACCGAATTCTTCAGGCAAAGGGGTAATTTCATCATACCCTAGTCTAAAACAATGAGTATCCACATCCCAATATTTTAAGGCGGTATGAATAAATTCTACATCAAGGTCTACCCCCTTGACACCATAAATACCCCACATATGAAAAACATCTAACTCTTTTCTCTCCTTGGCAGTTAGAGACCGACACCATTCATGAGTGAAGTTGGTAAGACTTTTATAGACTAGAGACATGATTATTATTTTTTCAAGAGCTAAGGTTATATTTAATCTGCTGAAATTATGGAGAAAATCGGCTGGGCAGGGGGCTATTTATGCACAAAATCGACACAGTTTCAATCCGGAAAGGATTCGCAGTCAGCGCTCATCGGCGCCAGACGCTAGACATTAGCGCCTGACGCTAGAGCCTAGCGCCAAACGCTAAGAGTTAGCGCCTGGCGCTAACTCAAAACGCGTGGCGCCAGATGGGGCTAACGTGTCTTATCATATGAACTTTTCAAAACCGCGTTTTGATGCCTGATTCGAGTCTGACCAATGACTTTACGATTTCTTATTCTTTTTGTACCCTTTTTTCTAATTATTTTTTTTCCTCTTAATATATCCATTATATTAATTATATTGTTTTTTTGGATTCTATTTTAAACATAACTTTAAGTTTTTGTGAATCCAATATTTTTACTTTTATTTTTTCATTTTTTCTTTTTGGGGGAGAAAGTCGGATACCCTCCATCAATAATAAAAATGACGGAATTTTTGCGCATAATTAGTAATTATCACAACTCTTTACACACACAAACATGCACATAAAAATAAAAAAATAATAATAAATAAATGTCTTTTTAAACAAACTCAGAATAGTATGTATGTAGAAATATGTCTAAATAATGAGTCTAAATAAAGGCAAAGTTCTATACAAAGTCAAATCAAAATAAAAAAAGCACAGGAATAAACTACGGCGCCGGAGGACGTACACCCATCATGTCATAAAACTGCGCAGTATGAGGAGTAACCTCTCCACCAGCTCCAGCTCCAGCTCCAGTCTCCTCGCGAGGCGGAAAACTCAACTCAGGACCTGTCCACCCAAGATCAACCTGAGGCTGAGGCTGCGGAGGCTGCTGCGATGACGAGCCGACCTTGTCCATCCCACCACCTCTAAGAGCTGAGGTAGCCTCTCCCTGGCCTACCGGCACAGCGTGTGCACCCTCAGATAAAGAGCTTGACCCCTCCACCGCCTCGGTCTAGGCAGCCTCAGAACGACCACCCCGACCGCCAGAACTAGTACGGCGACGTCTCGAGCTAGACCTCGCCGGCTCTCTCTTCACCTCAGGTCTCATCCGGGTACGAGAAAGAATGGGCTGACCCTGCAAGAAGGAACTAAGTCAGGAACAATCAAAATAGAAGCAGTAATGCAAAAATAAGAAAGAAAACTACCTCTTGAACGGCGTCGTCGCGACGACACATAGCCACATTCCTCATCCGAACGAGCTGGCTCCGGAAGGCATCTATGCACCGTGCCATCGTCGTGACCACCTCGCGCGAGAACTGCCAAGGAAAATAAAGTCAATAATGATGGATAACATATATGGACAAAAATTACAAATAAATAAAGTTTACCCGAGTCTGGTGACGAGGAATCTACCGCTCCACGAAACGCTCACCCTCAGGAGCCGGAGTAATCATCTCCTCGATCGTATGTCCCCTAACAATGGATGGACATACGAGGTGGCACAAACTCAGTAGGTCCAGCCTGAAAAAAGCAAATCAAATTTAGTAAAACGTTACTTGGGGGCTACTTAACGAAAGGTAACGGTGAAAATCATACCGCCACCTCCTCAGCCAATACAGGGACTGGAGCTAACAACGGTAGCAGCTCCTCCTCATAGCACTGCCCAAGGATCGTATAAGATTGCCAAGGGGTACCATCTCTCTCTGACATGCTCACCAACCTCGCGGCGTTGAACATGTGACGCGGTGGGGGAGCAGGAATGACAAAAGTGTCCGAGGAATGCTGAATAGCAACCCTCTCTCCAAGATATGCAACTGCTTCGTATGTCCCCAAGAAGTAGCGACGCTCAACAGTATATTGCGCGGCTAACCCAGGGACAACCAAGCCGATCCACGGCCGGTACTGCACGTCAGGCTCCTACAAAGAATGCCTATCAGATAAGAATCCATCGAAGGTAATGCAAAAGTGTTCAAATATATAAAGAACCATACCGAGATGATCTAATCTTGGACATAAGCAGTTACATGCCAGCACGGCGGCTTCCCCAAGAGGCACTCACTAGAAACCTGCGCGGTGACAGTCTCGCCGACGCAACCGAGGGAAAGTACTCGTAGAACCAAATCAACAAAAGGCAAAAAGCATCAGCAAGTGCTATTCAAAGCTTAGAGCTAAACTTTAAAGGGAGATAGAGTATACCTCTACGACTCTCCAGAAGCCGAATAGAGCGACGTTCCCCGTGAAGGACCGGTGTCGACACGAGTCTCGTAACGCTCGAATAAAGTCAACATAGGCCAAGCTGGCCAAGTCCTATGTCCCGATTAAGTGTAGATCACGGACTGCGGGTAGGTAGTAAAGCAGCACTCTACTACCCTTGTCAGGGGAGAACGTCCCTGACAGCAAAATAAGCACAAAGATGCCCACCCGCTGCTCTCGGGTGGTCGCATCATCCTCGAAAGCCGCCGCTAGAGTCGAACGACGAATCCCCTTCGCACTAAACTGAGTCGACTCTACCTCAGCACGATCCCGAACAGCAATCGGACCTAATAGCTCCTCGACCTCAGGGGAAAAGACGCTGATCTCGTTATCGAACGACAGCGCAACAGAACTAAACTCCAGTCCCGTAATAAGACTGAAGTCGGTCGGGGTGACCATCATCTCACCCTAAGGAAAGTTGAAGTGATCGACCTAATGAATGATCCGTCAATGCCGATGTAGATCTTGTACAGGTCGCCCAAGGTGTCGCAGCCTGAACCGTGGCAGCGTGTCCTACCAACTGTGATCCCACGTCGCACCCTCTTAGAAATGTGGTGGACCGGGGAAAAGTAAAGAGTCCGCTCGTCCCACTCAAGAAGGGGACCGAGAGAAGTGGGCGGGTAGGCGTCGTCCTCTACGGGCTCGTGCTCCCGACGTACATCTCGGGACCGTAAACCCGAACCTCGTTGTCCAGCCATGCTAAATTTTGCAAAATCATCATAAATTAAGGTTCTATAGTATCTAAGGTTTGCCTAGCCGCATGATACTATGTTCGAAAAAACAGAGTACATAGTACTAAAACAGATCACAATTCAAATTGAGCATATACGCCATTTTTCAAGCATCCAAATAATTTTTTGCATTACTATGGTAATTATTGTGACTAATTGGACAAGAATTGCTAGCAAAAACATCAAGAACAAGCCACATTGTCTTCCCGACCTTAAGAGGTCCAACAATGGTGATTTGTTCGTTTCTTCACCAAATTGAGTCAAACAAGTCTCAAATTACTCCCAAGGCAATATATAAACATAATCAAGCAATTTCGTGGCATAAAATTTGACAAACAAAGTGAATTAAGCAATTTAAGTTTAGAATTTTCAAGAAATTCGTGAACAAACATGCACAAAATTCATTAAAACCGAAGTGATTTTGGAGAAAACTTACATAGATTGGGAAAATGGATGAAATAAGCTTTGATTTGTAACAAATTTGAGCGAATTCGGTTGAGAAACGAGCAAGAACGGATGAATTGAAGTTCACGAGCGATTCTCGAGCAAAAATGAACAACAACAGCGAAAATGAAGAAGAAAGGGGTATATATGGAAAACCCGACTCTAGCGCCAAGCGACAGGCCTTGGCGCCAGACGATAAGGCTTAGCACCTGGCGCTAGTGCCAGCGTCTGGCGCTAGAGCCATATATGCGGGGCTAGCAATATTTCAGCAACAATAGACTGTTCAACCACTTAGTGCGGTTATTTCGACCTCTTGTAATATTTTGGGTTCCTTGGTACGCTAGTTAGCCCCACTAAGCAATTGACATGATTTAGTAATCGGCTCGATTACAATTACAATAAGTGATCGACCAGATGAATGATCGTCTCACTTAGCTTAAAGCGCCTAAGCATTGGCTCATCAAAAGGCACCGACATACTGGTTTATACAGTAGTAAAGCATCGATATAATGGTTCATTCAGCAGAAAGCACCGACATACAGGTTCAAAAGCAGCAAAAGCGCCAAAGTACAGACATAGCGGAAGCAAAGTTCAAGCGAGCTTTTAAAGATCACAAACGTAGGTCTTTGGTAATTTTCTTCGGAATTTTATTGCAACGAATGAGGATAGCTTCAAGCAAGGATATCTTTGGCAGCGTTCCCTAGCTTGCGAAGAGTTGTCACGAACAAATGGAGGTGATTTAAAGCGAAGTTGTCTTCGATCGTGTTCCCTGGCTTGCGGAAGATGGTCACAAAGTGCTAGAAGGTCGTTTCAAGCGAATCAATCTTTGATGGCGTTCTCTAGCTTGTAGAAGTCTATCATGGAGGAATTGGCGGCAGTTACAAGCGTAGCATTCTTCAGGCGGCATTCTCTAGCTTGCAGGAGGTCGTCAAAAAATACAGAAATACAGCAATACAGCAACAAATCGGTTACCTTTAGAGACGTGTGATCGACGGTGCAAGATACGCGTTTTTTAACTCTCTTATCTGTTTAACTAACGCTAGTTTGCAAGTATCGGCGTTACAAGAGTGATTTAGGATCGCAGAACGTTCTAAATCATTCTCCGTCCCTATCGATACTTTGACTTTCGTTTTCGAAACTAGCGTTTCTCCAAACTCAGTAAAAGTGGGGGCTTCTGTAGATACCCATTTGTGTCTCCCCAAAATCAAACCCGGTGATGAGTACCTTTCACTTCGAATCATAATCGAATGAAGTGAAAGTGTAAAAAGTCTAGTGTTAAGGATAGTCTTAATTTCTTTCCTTTTTTCTTTGTTTTTGAAAACCTATTGTTAAGAAAACAGCCAATCCAGTTTTGTTGCTCCATAGTATGAGTCCAATAATGGTGTAGTTGGATAGGGCTTGAAAAGAGCTTTCCAACGATATATTATAAGCCCAATTCCGATGAATAATGAGGAAGTTATGGCCAAATTACTAAACTGGGCCCGGTTTGAGCCTTATATGCGGCCCAATGATCTAGAGGAGGGCCTAATATGGATTTATCATTCCTAATGGAATTAGGATTGGTTTTAGTTTTCTAGATTCTTCTAGAAGGTTCTTTTCATTCCTAATTAAATTAGCATTGATAAATTGACTTTTGTTGACTTTTTATAGTTTTAATCAAAATAAAAGAGTGTTTTTAAGGAAAATACGATTTTGCCCTTCTGTACGGCTAAATTTTATCTGAATTTAGAAAACGTGTGAAAAAATTAATTAGCGCCTGACGACAGACATTAGCGCCTGGCGCTAGCCTTAGCGCCTGGCGCTAACTTCTTTTTTCCTCGTCGAAACTCTGATTTGTTTTTCTATCCGTTTGGCTGATTTTCTCTATAAATAGCCTCCTAAAATCTCCGCTTTTGATAACCAATTCTCAATTAGATCAACAACTCTCTAATTCTCTTCACTCTATAAGTTCTTTCTCTCTGTTTTCTAAACTAAGCCTTTTTACATACAAAATTCCGCATTCACAAGACCAAGAAGCACCTAGCATTGTTTGAAGTTGCCTTCGCCCTAGACGTGAAAGGTTTTAATTTCTGAGGGTTTGGTTCCAAATCTCTATTTCAATTATTTACTTTAATTGTTTGATTTATTATTTTCCTTAATTTACTAATTCGTGTATGTTGTTATTCGAAAGAGGTACGAGGCATCCAAGTAAGCGCTTTAATGGTTTTTATTGATATTATGATATAGAAATCATGCTTAGGTTGTTATTATGATTCCTAGCGCCATGTTAGGGTGTTTTGATCTTCCTAGTATCATGTTTAGGGTAACAACTAAAAATCCTAATATCAAGTATGATCAAAAGTATGATGCCTTTTATTTTCTTCCTAATATTTATGATTGTTAGCATCATGTTAGGATTAAAGCTTTGATTTGTATTGTTTACTGACATGCTAGGGTTTGTTATTAATCTTGTTAGTATCATGCCTAGGATTTTGCTATTATTATGCTTTAACATGATTATTTTAATTATGGTGATTATTTTTATGATGATTATTATTATGATGATTATTATGTTGCTTGATATATATTTATTGTTATTGTTTGGTCACGCTTTTATGCATGTTTAAAGGGAATTTGTACTTGTAATCACGCTTAATAAGATAATTAATATTCTTGTTTAGAGTTAATTTGATTATAATTCAAGTGATCGCCAATAATAATTCAAGTGATCGCCAAGAAAAAGAGCAAGAACGAACTTGAACAAAGAAATGCTCATATAAGGTACAATACATAACCATTTTTCATGAAATTTGTTGCAAAACACTCCTTAAACATAGTATAAAAACATAGAACAAACAATTTCAAGAATAATGGACCAAATCAAAATCCCCCAAATTCAAAATTTAGGGTTTAACGGTTCGAAAATCGTCCCAATTAAGCCAAAATCAAACGAAATTTAACAAAAGACTCTCATTGGATTATGGAAAATATGAATAAGGGACGAGATCTACTTCCTTTAGCTTCAAATAACAAGAAAATTTGAGCTTCCTAGAGAGAGAAAAGAGCGATAATGGCGAAGGAAGAAGAAAGAGAGTGCCAAATGAAAATCGCGCTCAGCGATTTCATTTTGCTGATATAAATGTCGCCCGTAACTGAATCTGTTGTGCGTGACATACATGCGCAACTCAGAAAGATGTGCACGCCTGGCCAACACGACCAACTGAGTTGCGCACGGATACTGGTCACTAAAAGGACCGAAATCTTGATTTTTATTCGTTCGACCATTTTTCAACGGTTTTTGCTCGTTATTAGACGTAATGGCGCGCAAATGATTAAAATCTTTTAAATTGCTTTGCATATTGTAGTTTGTTTTCTTCTTTATTAGTTTTTTGCATCATTCTTGCATGCACATCGTGCTTTGTGCCTTCCCTAAGCATACGTTTTGAACGTTTTTTGTAAGAGTGTCTTAAGACGTTTCATGGTGGTGCTTTACGTAAAAGAACCCGTAGACAAGTTTGTCATTTTACAGTACTGATGTCACAAATGTGCGGCTTTTCTTCTTTTTTCACATCCGAATCAAAACGGAAGGCGTTGTCATGCAGCGTAAAAATGCAAAAGGCATATCGTACGGCGCAAAATTGTACAGCGTAGGTGTTGCATAAAATTCCACTTCAGCCCAAGCTTTGCGAGATCTACCTCTCGAAACTAAAAGGTAGAGGATTACTTTAGGCGTTAGCTCACGAATCGACAGGCGCGCCGAACCATCAAGAACAAACACTTCTTGATTGGAAGCAAATACGGTAGTTAGTGAGCTTACTAGCTTACCGGACAGTTAGGGTGTCCGTCCACCTCCTGTATAAAGAAGCGACGAGACGATGTCGTGCCTATGTAGTCACGTGCCCCAAGTCCTGAGACACATGTACTCAACTTGTGGACAAAACTACTGAGGGAGTTGTTGACTTTCTTCCCTCTCACTGGATTTGGATATATGCCTCCAACACAGAGACATGTATTTCTATCTTGTGGACATCCGTCTCTTTTTACTTTTTTAAAGTCAGGCTAAAGTTTCAATGACATATCGAGGGACTTTAGACCAACGATGACACGATTGAGAGGAAATCATCCCTTTTTATTCTTTTTTAAAACCGATCTCTTCTCATGACTTGACATCACCCAGAACACCTTTACTTGTAAAAGCGTTCTACAATTGCAAAGGATCAATCTAGATTCTTTAGCGTGTTAAGACTAGGAAAAACTTTTCCTAGCCTTAATAGCAACTTGTTTCGAACACTTAGCGAACAAAGGATCATTTTCGCATCCTTACATTTTTGAAAGATTCTCTATTCTATGAGAACTTTGCAAAATGAGTCTCGGATTTATTTCCTTGACTACTTTGATCATCGTTTATTCTAGACTCGATCAAAGTGGAGGCTTACTGTAGACATCTACTTTTGGTCTCCTGTCCCGGAAGTGCAATGGCAATAAAAAAACCATCTTCGTGTTAGATTGAAGTGGAGAATGCTTATGGATAACTGGTTAAATCACAAAACACAAAATCTAGCCCAAACTAAAAAAACAAAGCTAAACAAGGTCCAATGAACTAAATCCGATCAATATTAGGCTTCAGCCCGTGCTTAAAACCCTATATTGACGGATTTAGGAGCGCCAGATTAAATTTTAATGCTGCCGCAGGAAAATTTGCGCGCATCTCAATCAGTCGCGCAAGGTAGGTGCGCACAACTAATTCAGTGATTGCTGGAGTTTTGGTGGGATTCCACCAACATTTTCCACTTTCCATGGGGAGAGATGACGCTTATCCATTTCGATTTCTCTATGATTACGGGTTTTCCTTTCGGAGGCGAGCCTGTAGTTATAAAGCTCGTAAAGGGATTAGACGAGAGATTGCGCGACCTTGTGGCGGACCGTTTGTAGACACCCAAATGTGTCTCCCCAAAACCAAATCCGATGATGAGTACCTTTCACATTGAATCATAATCGAATGAAGCGAAAGTGTGGAAAGTTTAGTGTTGCGGATCGTTTTAATTTCTTTTCTCTTCTCTCTGTTTTTGAAAACTTATTTTTAAGAAAACAGCCAATCTAGTTTGGTTGGTCCATGATATGGGTCCAATAAGGGTGTAGTTGGATGGGGTTTGAAAAGAGCTTTCCAACGATATATTATAAGCCCAATTCCGATGAATATTGAGGAAGTTATGGCCAATTTACTAAAATGGGCCCGGTTTGAGCCTTATATGCGGCCCAATGATCTAGAGGAGGGCCTAATATAGATTTATCATTCCTAATGCAATTAGGAATGGTTTTAGTCTTTTAGATTCTTCTAGAAGGTTCTTTTTATTCCTAATTCAATTAGCATTGATAAATTGACTTTTGTTGACTTTTCAGAGTTTTAATTAAAATCAAAGAACATTTTTGAGGAAAATACGATTTTATCCTCCTGTACGACAATTTTATCTGATTTTAAAAAAACGTGTGATTTTCTAAATCCGCACCAAACGCCAGCAGTAGCGCCTGGCGCTACGCTTGGCGTCTGGGGCCAGCTTTGGCGCAGGGCGCTAATGTTGGCGCCTGGCGCCAACAGCCAGCCTTGGCGCTGGTTCAGTTTTACGTGCGCCAGACTCTGTTTTGGTATTTTATCTGTTTGGCTGATTTTCTCTATAAATAACGTCGTAAAAACTCCGTTAGCATTCACCAAGTCTCATCAAGTTTTTCTTGATTACTCTATCTCTCTCTCTTTTTCTAAACTAGCTTTTACATACAAAATTCCGCATTCATTAGATCTAGAAACACCTAGCCATATTCGAAGTTGCCTTCTCCCTAGACGTGAAAGGTTTAATTTATGAGGGTTTGGTCGCAAATCTCTCTTTCAATTACTATTTAATTTAATTGTTTTTTTTTATTATTTTCTTTGAAGTTACTAACGTGTGTATTTTGTTATTAGAAAGAGGTACGAGGCATCAAAGTAAGTAATTTAATGGTTTATTGATGTTATGATGTAGAGTTCATGCTTAGATTGTTATTATGATATTGCTAGTATCATTTCTAGGGTAATTTTAATATCAAGTATGATTAAATGTATGATGTTTCCTATGTTCTTCCTAAAATTTATGATTGTTAGTATCATGTTAGGGTTAAAGATTTGATTTTTATTGTTTAGTGACATGCTAGGGTTGTTATTAATCTTGTTAGTATCATGCCTAGGATCTTGCTATTATTATGCTTTAACATTATTATGATTATTTTTATGATTTATGATTATAATTGTTATAATGAATATGATGATGATTGTTATTATTTTAATTATTGTTATGATGATTATTTATTATGTTGCTTGATTATATTTATTGTTATTGCTTGATCACGCCTTTTATGCATGTTTAAAGGGAATTGGTATTTGTAATCACGCTTAATAAGATATTAATAATCTTGTTTAGGGTTAATATTATTATAATTCAAGTGATCGCCAATAATAGATTTATTTGTGCATTTATATTCAACCAACATAGATAAACAAGTTTAGGGTAATCCTATTGATTGTATGTTAGTCAAAAAGCGCACATGAATACGATCAGAATAAAGTAGAGGCCTATCATTAGAGCAGGTTCAATCTCTTTTAGGTTGGATTTGTACCTTCATCCCCGAACCCTTATTTGGTTCAAGACCTTATGGAGTTGACGATCTCTTGGATCGTTAAGGGGTGTAACCTTCACCCTGTAAACGGTTTACAAGTTCCTAAAAACTTGTTGGCGACTCTTTTGCTCTATCTTCTTCCCTTTTGGACGCCACCATGCTTAAGTGTATGATCACAGTGGGGTTCAAGCTAGGGGATTAACACTTGAAATCATTCCCCACACCGTCTTGCATCGGGCCTTCACGTGTACGCGCAATCTTGTCCATACTAAGTTCTTGCCGACGAGTTGTCGGCTAACGAGCTTGACCGGTAGTGTAGACACCTAAAAATGTCTCCCCAAAACCAAACCCGATGATGAACAACCTTTCACCGCCATTATTGGTCGGGTTGAGTATTTAACTTTTGGAGTGCTTAAATCAATATTTCCATTTCATAAACAAACCCAATTCCTAGCCCATTTCCCCAAACCATAACTTATTTTCCTCTTTTCGTGCCTTTAAACCCAAAATAATTCATTTCGTGTCCTTTTTATAAAAACGTTTAATCCAATTTATTTTGGTCCATAATCTTGGTCCAATGATTAAATAATTGGATGGGGATTGAAAAGATCTTTCCAACGATATATTATAGGCCTAAATCCGAGTTTTAACGAATAAGTTATGGCCAAAATATTAAACTGAGCCCAAACCGAACCTAAGCCCACCTTACCTACGACCCAATGATCATGTGGAGGGTCCAAATTATTTAATCCCATTTCTAAACCAATTAGGATTAATTGGAAGCTTCTATAAGTTTCTAAAAGATCCTAATTATCCTTTTTGAAAAGATAAGATTAAAGAGTTTGAAATTGAATAAAACTCCTTTTTTTGAAAGTCCTAATTTTATCCGAATTGAAAGACGTTCAAAGATAGACAGATATTATTTTCTTACCTCAAAGTTTTTATCCAAATTTTATAAGGTTGGATAGCCCTTGAAATTATATTTCCAATGATATATTATAATATCAATTTCAAGCTATAACGGAAAAGATATGAATAAAATGTCAAACTCTATCCAAAACTGACACCGTCCCACTATTTCGTCCATATCTTTTATTCTACAAAATATTTTAATCTGATTCAAATTGTGTTAGAAAGTAGACTTCTAGAACTTTCCAACGATATCTTATTTTTCTTATTCTGATTTCTGGATCAAAAGATATGATAAAAACAAAAACCGCAAAAACTGCTGTCTATCAAGTTTTATTCCGATTTAATTCGGATCTTATCTTAATTCTTCGACCCTTCTTTTTTCTCTATAAATATAGGTCATATCACCCCTTTTCCAATCATCAACAAGCTTGATCATCAAATCCTTCTCTCTTTCTCTCTTTTGCACCAAAAATAATTCTCTTCTCTCTCTCCCATAATTTAAGCCTTAAACATATATTCTTAATTACACCATTCTTCCCTTAAGCACTCCAAGGAGTCTATAATAAACCCGAGGTTCCGTCCTTAAACCAAGGCGTGAAAGGTATAAATAACTGAGGGTTTAGACCAAATCAAATCTATATTTATTTAATTTAATTTTCATTTGCTTGATTTATATTTTTATTGAAGTTACTAACAGTTTATTCATGATGTATCAATTCAAGGAAACGCGGAAAGTTAGTAATTAAAACCTTAATTACTCTTATTTTTATATTGCTAGTATCATGACTAGGATAATTTATGATTTAATTTGACTAACGCTATTATTTTTAAATTGCTTCCAATATTAATGTTTATTCTATTTTTTTTATTGATCACTATATTGCATGTTTAAAGGGAATATGTAATTGAAAATCACGCCTAATAAGATAATTTGGACAACCGGTTTAGGTTCCTTTTTAATCTTGTTATAAATCAAGTGATCACAATATTTTAGAATTATTTGTTGCATTAATATTCAACCAATTTAGCATAATAATAGATTGGAGCAAATTGAATCTTTGTTTGTATGCCTTTGAGATCGCAGGAATCACTTTTCACTATAAGAATCGAGTAGAGGCCAATACGGGCGAATGTGGCTCCATGACTCACTTCGTACCATCATCCCTGATCCTCCTTTCGTGGTTCCAAACCATATGGAGTTAGTAATCTCATGTATTATGAATGGGGTGTAACCTTCACGGGTCAATCGTTGTTGCCTTCGTTGTCCCTTTATCGTGGTTGCCTTTTATGATCCGTGAACGGTTTACAAGTTCCTTAAAAACTTGTTGGCGGCTCCCTACTTTCCTTGTCCCTAATCGTATTATGTCAATTCCTACTTCCTAAGAGTGCCAAGCATATTCACAACATGCTTTAACGTAGGCGCACTTCGAGCGACGCCTACAATTTGGCGACTCCACTGGGGAGGATTCTTGGTTATTTATCGATTTGAGTGATCGGTATTTAATTGAGATGAGTGGATGAGACTTGAAAGATTTTTGAAAAATATTCCTGCGATTTAATTGGCATTGTCACATATGCATATGATTTTTTTAGGTTACCTATTTTGCCACAATAGTACGTGTTCTACGTATGTAGCTAGCCCGGGGGATTTATGCTCTATTAACCCGAAAATGCTCATGGCAATAAGGGTTTATCCGAGTTTTTAAATCCACCCAAACCATGGAGTCGAGTTCGATTTCATCACGAACTCGCGGAGCCGCCCGTTGGCATACACCCTCAAGGGAGGCTGCCTTGCTAACGCGTCCAAACTCTTAACCATGATACCCTTTGACACCCTAACGCTTGACCATAGTCGAACATAGAACTTGACTTTAGGTTGCGAACTTCATTGCATCATGCGTTACGATATGCTTATGTGTGCATTTTTTTTATTGACCTTTTTTAAAAAATTTTCTCTCTTATCAAACCCCTTTTTTTATTATTAGAGTCGAGCCATAGATTTTTTTATTTTTTATTTTTTAATTTTTGAGTAAACCCGGATTTTTATTCCCGTAAACTGCACAAGAGTCAACTTGTTTTGGTCATAGCCGGTGTTCTAGAAAGAGTTACGTGTCGTGCAACCTATAGATCTGTAGCCCCGAGTTTTATCTTTCATTTGGAGCTGGTTTTGTCCTAATCAGAGTCACAGATCAAAAGTAATAACCGATATACTACAGCCTGTCCAGTTTAGGTGTCTTTTTAGCGTCAACTTTCTTTTTTTTTTAATCTTTTCGTGTCAAGTTTTCTTTTCGTGTCAAGTTAGTATTAGCCAATTCCTTTAATTCGTGTCAACTCATATAACATAGGATTATAGATTTTGTTTTTATTTATTTATTTATTTTATACCCATGAGTCATAACTCTTCTAGAATTCTAGTCCTCTTCCTAGTTTCATGTGATCAATTTTTGTGCTAACCTTAACATGTGTTCTTTGTCTTTGATTGTGTGGTTGATCTTATTTATGACTAATGATTGTCAATGGACCGTTTTCACCTAGTAAATAGCATAAACATTAAAATTGGACAAAATTAATCAAGTTAGTTTGTCTTTTAGTCTTCCGTGCTATTTGGTCATTGGGTCCTTTGTTTTTCACAGCGTCCTCATGTCTAGCCATGCGATCATACCACGAGTCTTAATAAACTCATCCAATCACACATGTTGAGTCATTTTACACACTTTGTCTTCGAGTAATGCACTATATTGTTTATGATCATATACTAGGACCATGCATGCATCGCTTTCCGTCGTAATAGGAATGAGTGGAGTATTTCCCATAAGTTTTCAAAAAAAATTCATACACTCTTCCTTTCCAATCCGAGTATTGAGTTAATGAATTAGATGAGTTCGTCCTTACACAGTACTTGAGTCTAAAATCAATAGGCAATAATTGGAAGAATAAGGGGAACGTCATTCCTTTCTTCTCTCCTTCCAATCAAAGCATCAACAACAAGAAACTTTTTTTCTCACCAAGCGGCAAGAAGTTATTCATAAACAGCCATGAAGACAATGCACGATGCATGCTTCTCACCAAGATTTCATGTTTTCTTCTTCTTTTGTTTCAAACCCTTCCCCCTAAAAGTCTAGCATAGGTTCTCCTTATCCATGTGTGCATGTGTCACATTTCTTACCTTCTTCATAAATGAGCATCTTTTTCTTACATTCCATCACGTAATTAGCAAAAATAAAAAAAAATTGCCGAACTAAACATAAGGTACACCAATGACTTGAGGCACCTTTGCAACCCTGTCATTCCCTATTAACCGTTCAATCACATTCCATTTCTTCATCAACCATTTTGAGCCTTGCCTAACGTTTGGCCTTCATTTCTTCAACCCACATTCACTTAACCCTAAGATTGGAAGATGTGTAATTGTATAACATTCAAAAAGCATGTAAAAAAAAAAAGTAGCAAAGCAACAATAAAACAATGTCTAAAGGCAGATGTTCCAATGTCTTTGATATGAACATGTCTCAAATTGCGTCTCTCATCGAGTGCTTGGTACCGTGCCTGAGAAACATGAATGCTAAGTGAGTGATGGACCGCATGATCTGAGATTGCCTACATTGATTCAAAAGAATGAAAAAAAAAAGTTCAAAGCAAAAAAAAAAAAAAAATTTGTTGGAAATAAACTTGCAAAATTCAAAATTTTCAAATTCACAATTACACATCTTGGGGGCTTCTCTCGGGTCTTGAGCCTTTTACCTCTTTCTTCCTTAAACCATCAACTTAACCACACTACAACCCTTGAAAGACCTCTTTGAGGTGTACATACACTTGTGCAAAGTTTGGTTAGAGCTACGTTCGGCCTGATTCCTAACAGATACGTAGGCAACCTCACATCAAGGTGCGTCCACATTCATATTCATATCCATGCATGATCGAGTCAAAGAATATCCAATGCTTACCCCAACCCATTTAGAGCTAGTCTTGGGGGCTTGAACCCACATCATTTAGCCTACCCAGCCTAAAGAGCCATCATCTTTGACTCTTCCCACATCTCTTTCCATCACCATAACCCTTGCAGCCAGCCTTAGTATCACATTCACACTCTTCACTCACACATCCATATTCATATCAATCATCCTTCCCTTTAAGAGCCCTTATCATGAAATCTTGTTTCAACACTGTGCATGTTTCATCATATTTAAAGACAACATTCATTAGAAGAAACATTGTATACTTGCTTAGCTTCCTGACCTGAGCAATATTCATTGTTTCATGCATCGCATAATGTGCTGAGAAACATTTATATATCAATGATTTTTAATCATACAAAGCATATCGTGCTTAGCTTCTTGACCTAAGCAACATTCATTATGTAATACTCAATAATCACTTCATCTAAATACGTTCTTAGCTTCCAGACCTAAGTGACGTTCAAGATCGCTTCTTTACAACATATATGATGCTTAGCTCCATGACTTAAGTTCATTCATCTATCGTGTCACATGATGTAATTGTCCTTAGCCTCCTGGCCTAAGAACATGCATCATGCATACATTATTTTCAGGACAAGCAATTAAATCCATACGATTCATTTCGTCTTGCTCAAGGAGGAAGTTCAAAACTTCTTCCCTTTTTCATTATTTTCTTTTGGGGAAGTTCAAAAACTTTTTCAAAATTTTTATCGAGGGAAGTTCGAAAACAAAACTTCATTTTTCACGTCTTTCTTTTTCGGGAGAAAGTCAGTACCTTCCACTCGTCTCATGACAAAAATTGACGGAAAATTTTTGTTTTGCATCTTCGTTTGCTTGTGTCAGTGCACACACTCACACATATACACACACAGTCACAAGTTATACACATGTCATGTCACATCAAGTCAAACTTGGTAAAGTCAGTGGTCAAGTCAATCACAATATATACGAGTCCATTGGCAAATTTATTTTTGCAGGTCTCATCTACAGCCCACGTCCGGGGACAAGCGGACCATCTACATCCCACGTCCGGGGACAAGCGGACCATCTATAACCCACGTTCAGGGACAAGCGAACCATTTACAACCCACGTCCGGGGACAAGCGGACCATCTACAGCCCACGTCCGGGGACAAGCGGACCACCTACAACCCACGTTCGGGGACAATCGAACCACCATCATTTCACGACGCAAGGTTCTCGATACACAAAGACTTGCAATCTCATCATTTGTCGACTTTCCTCAAGCATGGAAAGTATTATCCGGTGGATTTCTTCAAGTATAGAAAGCTGTCAAAATCATCAGTCGGCTTTCCTCAAGCATGGAAAGCATTATCGGTGGATTTCTTCAAGCATAGAAAAACGCCAAAATCATATGTCGACTTTCCTCAAGCATGGAAAGTGTCATCCGGTAGGTTTCTTCAGGCTTAGAAAGCTACCAAACTCATCTGTCGGCTTTCCTCAAGCATGGAAAGCATTTCAACAAATGTCATCCGGTGGATTCCTTCAAGCATAGGAAAATACCAAACTCAATTGTCACCGATACACTGGTGTCAGATACGCATTCTATCCCTTTACTCTTTTATCTGTAGAACTAACATTTTTCTGCAGGTATCGGGGTACACAGAATGATTTAGGATCGCAGAACGTCTTAAATCATTCTCCGTCCCTATCGACTACTTTGACTATCGTTTTTGAAACTAACGTTTCTACAAACTCAGTCAAAGTGGGGCCTTCTTTAGACACCTAAAAATGTCTCCCCAAAACCACACCCGATGATGAACAACCTTTCACCGCCATTATTGGTCGGGTTGAGTATTTAATTTTTGGAGTGCTTAAATCAATATTTACATTTCATAAACCAACCCAATTCCTAGCCCATTTCCCCAAATCATAACTTATTTTCCTCTTTTCGTGCCTTTAAACCCAAAATAATTCATTTCGTGTCCATTTTATAAAAACATGTAATCCAATTTATTTTGGTCCATAATCTGGGTCCAATGATTGAATTGTTGGATGGGGCTTTAAAATATCTTTCCAACGTTATATTATAAGCCCAAATCCGAGTTATAACGAATAAGTTATGGTCAAAATATTAAACTGAGCCCAAACCAAACCTAAGCCCACCTTACCTACGACCCAATGATCATGTGGAGGGTAAAAATTATTTAATCCCATTTCTAAACAGATTAGGATTAATTGGAAGCTTCTATAAGTTTCTAAAAGATCCTAATTATCCTTTTTGAAAAGACAAGATTAAAGAGTTTGAAATTGAATAAAACTCCTTTTTTTAAAAGTCCTAATTTTATCCGAATTGAAAGACGTTCAAAGATAGACAGATATTATTTTTGTACCTCATTCTTTTTATCCAAATTTTATATGGTTAGATAGCCCTTGAAATTATCTTTCCAATGATATATTATAATATCAATTTCGAGCTATAACGGAAAAGATATAAATAAAATGTCAAACTCTATCCAAAACTGATACCGTCCCACTATTTCGGTCATATCTTTTATTATACAAAATATTTTAATCTGATTCAAATTGGGTTAGAAATTACACTTCTAGAGCTTTCCAACGATATCTTATTTTTTTTATTTTGATTTCTGGATCAAAAGATATGAGAAAAACAAAAACCGCAAAAACTGTTGTCTATCAAGTTTTATTCCGATTTAATTCGGATCTTATCTTAATTCTTCGACCCTTCTTTTTTCCCTATAAATAGAGGTCATATCACCCCTTTTCCAATCATCAACAAGCTTGATCATCAAATCCTTCTCTCTTTCTCTCTTTTGCACCAAAAATCATTCTCTTCTCTCTCTCCCATATTTTAAGCCTTAAACATATATTCTTAATTACACCATTCTTCCCTTAAGCACTCCAAGGAGTCTATAATAAACCCGAGGTTCCGTCCTTAAACCAAGGCGTGAAAGTTATAAATAACTGAGGGTTTAGACCAAATCAAATCTATATTTATTTAATTTAATTTTCATTTGCTTGATTTATATTTTTATTGAAGTTACTAACAGTTTATTCATGATGTAGCAATTCAAGGAAACGCGGAAAGTGAGTAATTAAAACCTTAATTACTCTTATTTTTATATTGCTAGTATCATGATTAGGATAATTTATGATTTAATTTGACTAACGCTATTATTTTTAAATTGCTTCCAATATTAATGTTTATTCTATTATTTTTATTGATCACTATATTGCACGTTTAAAGGGAATATGTAATTTAAAATCACGCCTAATAAGATAATTTGGACAACCGGTTTAGGTTCCTTTTTAATCTTGTTATAAATCAAGTGATCACAATATTTTAGAATTATTTGTTGCATTAATATTCAACCAATTTAGCATAATAATAGATTGGAGCAAATTGAATCTTTGTTTGTATGCCTTTGAGATCGCAGGAATCACTTTTCACTATAAGAATCGAGTAGAGGCCAATACGGGCGAATGTGGCTCCATGACTCACTTCGTACCATCATCCCTGATCCTCCTTTTGTGGTTCCAAACCATATGGAGTTAGTAATCTCATGGATTATGAATGGGGTGTAACCTTCACGGGTCAATCGTTGTTGCCTTCGTTGTCCCTTTATCGTGGTTGCCTTTTATGATCCGTGAACGGTTTACAAGTTCCTTAAAAACTTGTTGGCGGCTCCCTACTTTCCTTGTCCCTAATCGTATTATGTCAATTCCTACTTCCTAAGAGTGCCAAGCATATTCACAACATGCTTTAACGTAGGCGCACTTCGAGCGACGCCTACAATTTGGCGACTCCACTGGGGAGGATTCTTGGTTATTTATCGATTTGAGTGATCGGTATTTAATTGAGATGAGTGGATGAGACTTGAAAGATTCTTGAAAAATATTCCTGCGATTTAATTGGCATTGTCACATATGCATATGATTTTTTTAGGTTATCTATTTTGCCACAATAGTACGTGTTCTACGTATGTGGCTAGCCCGGGGGATTTATGCTCTATCAACCCGAAAATGCTCATGGCAATAAGGGTTTATCCGAGTTTTTAAATCCACCCAAACCATGGAGTCGAGTTCGATTTCATCATGAACTCGCGGAGCCGCCCGTTGGCATACACCCTCAAGGGAGGCTGCCTTGCTAACGCGTCCAAACTCTTAACCATGATACCCTTTGACACCCTAACGCTTGACCATAGTCGAACATAGAACTTGACTTTAGGTTGCGAACTTCATTGCATCATGCGTTACGATATGCTTATGTGTGCATTTTTTATTGACCTTTTTTAAAAAAATTTCTCTCTTATCAAACCCCTTTTTTTATTATTAGAGTCGAGCCATAGATTTTTTTATTTTTTATTTTTTAATTTTTGAGTAAACCCGGATTTTTATTCCCGTAAACTGCACAAGAGTCAACTTGTTTTGGTCATAGCCGGTGTTCTAGAAAGAGTTACGTGTCGTGCAACCTATAGATCTGTAGCCCCGAGTTTTATCTTTCATTTGGAGCTGGTTTTGTCCTAATCAGAGTCACGGATCAAAAGTTATAACCGATATACTACATCCTGTCCAGTTTAGGTATCTTTTTAGCGTCAACTTTCTTTTTTTTTTAATCTTTTCGTGTCAAGTTAGTATTAGCCAATTCCTTTAATTCGTGTCAACTCATATAACATAGGATTATAGATTTTGTTTTTATTTATTTATTTATTTTATACCCATGAGTCATAACTCTTCTAGAATTCTAGTCCTCTTCCTAGTTTCTTGTGATCAATTTTTGTGCTAACCTTAACATGTGTTCTTTGTCTTTGATTGTGGTTGATCTTATTTATGACTAATGATTGTCAATGGACCGTTTTCACCTAGTAAATAGCATAAACATTAAAATTGGACAAAATTAATCAAGTTAGTTTGTCTTTTAGTCTTCCGTGCTATTTGGTCATTGGGTCCTTTGTTTTTCACAGCGTCCTCATGTCTAGCCATGCGATCATACCACGAGTCTTAATAAACTCATCCAATCACACATGTTGAGTCATTTTACACACTTTGTCTTCGAGTAATGCACTATATTGTTTATGATCATATACTAGTACCATGCATGCATCGCTTTCCGTCGTAATAGGAATGAGTGGAGTATTTCCCATAAGTTTTCAAAAAAATTTCATACACTCTTCCTTTCCAATCCGAGTATTGAGTTAATGCATTAGATGAGTTCGTCCTTACACAGTACTTGAGTCTAAAATCAATAGGCAATAATTGGAAGAATAAGGGGAACGTCATTCCTTTCTTCTCTCCTTCCAATCAAAGCATCAACAACAAGAAACTTTTTTTCTCACCAAGCGGCAAGAAGTTATTCATAAACAGCCATGAAGACAATGCACGATGCATGCTTCTCACCAAGATTTCATGTTTTCTTCTTCTTTTGTTTCAAACCCTTCCCCCTAAAAGTCTAGCATAGGTTCTCCTTATCCATGTGTGCATGTGTCACATTTCTTACCTTCTTCATAAATGAGCATCTTTTTCTTACATTCCATCACGTAATTAGAAAAAATAAAAAAAAATTGCCGAACTAAACATAAGGTACACCAATGACTTGAGGCACCTTTGCAACCCTGTCATTCCCTATTAACCGTTCAATCACATTCCATTTCTTCATCAACCATTTTGAGCCTTGCCTAACGTTTGGCCTTCATTTCTTCAACCCACATTAACTTAACCCTAGGATTGGAAGATGTGTAATTGTATAACATTCAAAAATCATGTAAAAAAAAAAAGTAGCAAAGCAACAATAAAACAATGTCTAAAGGCAGATGTTCCAATGTCTTTGATATGAACATGTCTCAAATTGCGTCTCTCATCGAGTGCTTGGTACCGTGCCTGAGAAACATGAATGCTAAGTGAGTGATGGACCGCATGATCTGAGATTGCCTACATTGATTCAAAAGAATGAAAAAAAAAAGTTCAAAGCAAAATAAAAAAAAAATGTGTTGAAAATAAACTTGCAAAATTCAAAATTTTCAAATTCACAATTACACATCTTGGGGGCTTCTCTCGGGTCTTGAGCCTTTTACCTCTTTCTTCCTTAAACCATCAACTTAACCACACTACAACCCTTGAAAGACCTCTTTGAGGTGTACATACACTTGTGCAAAGTTTGGTTAGAGCTACGTTCGGCCTGATTCCTAACGGATACGTAGGCAACCTCACATCAAGGTGCGTCCACATTCATATTCATATCCATGCATGATCGAGTCAAAGAATATCCAATGCTTACCCCAACCCATTTAGAGCTAGTCTTGGGGGCTTGAACCCACATCATTTAGCCTACCCAGCCTAAAGAGCCATCATCTTTGACTCTTCCCACATCTCTTTCCGTCACCATAACCCTTGCAGCCAGCCTTAGTATCACATTCACACTCTTCACTCACACATCCATATCCATATCAATCATCCTTCCCTTTAAGAGCCCTTATCATGAAATCTTGTTTCAACACTGTGCATGTTTCATCATATTTAAAGACAACATTCATTAGAAGAAACATTGTATACTTGTTAAGCTTCCTGACCTGAGCAATATTCATTGTTTCATGCATCGCATAATGTGCTGAGAAACATTTATATATCAATGATTTTTAATCATACAAAGCATATCGTGCTTAGCTTCTTGACCTAAGCAACATTCATTATGTAATACTCAATAATCACTTCATCTAAATACGTGCTTAGCTTCCAGACCAAAGTGACGTTCAAGATCGCTTCTTTACAACATATATGATGCTTAGCTCCATGACTTAAGTTCATTCATCTATCGTGTCACATGATGTAATTGTCCTTAGCCTCCTGGCCTAAGAACATGCATCATGCATACATTATTTTCAGGACAAGCAATTAAATCCATACGATTCATTTCGTCTTGCTCAAGGAGGAAGTTCAAAACTTCTTCCCTTTTTCATTATTTTCTTTTGGGGAAGTTCAAAAACTTTTTCAAAATTTTTATCGAGGGAAGTTCGAAAACAAAACTTCATTTTTCACGTCTTTCTTTTTCGGGAGAAAGTCAGTACCTTCCACTCGTCTCATGACAAAAATTGACGGAAAATTTTTGTTTTGCATCTTCGTTTGCTTGTGTCACTGCACACACTCACACATATACACACACAGTCACAAGTCATACACATGTCATGTCACATCAAGTCAAACTTGGTCAAGTCAGTGGTCAAGTCAATCACAATATATACGAGTCCATTGGCAAATTTATTTTTGCAGGCCTCATCTACAGCCCACGTCCGGGGACAAGCGGACCATCTACATCCCACGTCCGGGGACAAGCGGACCATCTATAACCCACGTTCAGGGACAAGCGAACCATTTACAACCCACGTCCGGGGACAAGCGGACCATCTACAGCCCACGTCCGGGGACAAGCGGACCACCTACAACCCACGTTCGGGGACAATCGAACCACCATCATTTCACGACGCAAGGTTCTCGATACACAAAGACTTGCAATCTCATCATTTGTCGACTTTCCTCAAGCATGGAAAGTATTATCCGGTGGATTTCTTCAAGTATAGAAAGCTGTCAAAATCATCAGTCGGCTTTCCTCAAGCATGGAAAGCATTATCGGTGGATTTCTTCAAGCATAGAAAAACGCCAAAATCATATGTCGACTTTCCTCAAGCATGGAAAGTGTCATCCGGTAGGTTTCTTCAGGCTTAGAAAGCTACCAAACTCATCTGTCGGCTTTCCTCAAGCATGGAAAGCATTTCAACAAATGTCATCCGGTGGATTCCTTCAAGCATAGGAAAATACCAAACTCAATTGTCACCGATACACTGGTGTCAGATACGCATTCTATCCCTTTACTCTTTTATCTGTAGAACTAACATTTTTCTGCAGGTATCGGGGTACACAGAATGATTTAGGATCGCAGAACGTCTTAAATCATTCTCCGTCCCTATAGACTACTTTGACTATCGTTTTTGAAATTAACGTTTCTACAAACTCAGTCAAAGTGGGGGCTTCTTTAGACACCTAAAAATGTCTCCCCAAAACCACACCCGATGATGAACAACCTTTCACCGCCATTATTGGTCGGGTTGAGTATTTAATTTTTGGAGTGCTTAAATCAATATTTCCATTTCATAAACCAACCCAATTCCTAGCCCATTTCCCCAAATCATAACTTATTTTCCTCTTTTCGTGCCTTTAAACCCAAAATAATTCATTTCGTGTCCATTTTATAAAAACATGTAATCCAATTTATTTTGGTCCATAATCTTGGTCCAATGATTGAATAATTGGATGGGGCTTGAAAAGAGCTTTCCAACGATATATTATAGGCCTAAATCCGAGTTATAACGAATAAGTTATGGCCAAAATATTAAACTGAGCCCAAACCGAACCTAAGCCCACCTTACCTACGACCCAATGATCATGTGGAGGGTCCAAATTATTTAATCCCATTTCTAAACCAATTAGGATTAATTGGAAGCTTCTATAAGTTTCTAAAAGATCCTAATTATCCTTTTTGAAAAGATAAGATTAAAGAGTTTGAAATTGAATAAAACTCCTTTTTTTTAAAGTCCTAATTTTATCCGAATTGAAAGACGTTCAAAGATAGACATATATTATTTTCGTACCTCATTGTTTTTATCCAAATTTTATATGGTTGGATAGCCCTTGAAATTAGCTTTCCAATGATATATTATATTATCAATTTCGAGCTATAACGGAAAAGATATAAATAAAATGTCAAACTCTATCCAAATTTGATACCGTCCCACTATTTCGACCATATCTTTTATTATACAAAATATTTTAATCTGATTCAAATTGGGTTAGAAAGTACACTTCTAGAGCTTTCCAACGATATCTTATTTTTCTTATTCTGATTTCTGGATCAAAAGATATGATAAAAACAAAACCCGCAAAAACTGCTGTCTATCGAGTTTTATTCCGATTTAATTCGGATCTTATCTTAATTCTTCGACCCTTCTTTTTTCTCTATAAATAGAGGTCATATCACCCCTTTTCCAATCATCAACAAGCTTGATCATCAAATCCTTCTCTCTTTCTCTCTTTTGCACCAAAAATCATTCTCTTCTCTCTCTCCCATATTTTAAGCCTTAAACATATATTCTTAATTACACCATTCTTCCCTTAAGCACTCCAAGGAGTCTATACTAAACCCGAGGTTCCGTCCTTAAACCAAGGCGTGAAAGGTATAAATAACTAAGGGTTTGGACCAAATCAAATCTATATTTATTTAATTTAATTTTCATTTGCTTGATTTATATTTTTATTGAAGTTACTAACAGTTTATTCATGATGTAGCAATTCAAGGAAACGCGGAAAGTGAGTAATTAAAACCTTAATTACTCTTATTTTTATATTGCTAGTATCATGATTAGGATAATTTATGATTTAATTTGACTAACGCTATTATTTTTAAATTGCTTCCAATATTAATGTTTATTCTATTATTTTTATTGATCACTATATTGCATGTTTAAAGGGAATATTTAATTGAAAATCACGCCTAATAAGATAATTTGGACAACCGGTTTAGGTTCCTTTTTAATCTTGTTATAAATCAAGTGATCACAATATTTTAGAATTATTTGTTGCATTAATATTCAACCAATTTAGCATAATAATATATTGGAGCAAATTGAATCTTTGTTTGTATGCTTTTGAGATTGCAGGAATCACTTTTCACTATAAGAATCGAATAGAGGCCAATACGGGCGAATGTGGCTCCATGACTCACTTCGTACCATCATCCCTGATCCTCCTTTTGTGGTTCCGAACCATATGGAGTTAGTAATCTCATGGATTATGAATGGGGTGTAACCTTCACGGGTCAATCGTTATTGCCTTCGTTGTCCCTTTATCGTGGTTGCCTTTTATGATCCGTGAACGGTTTACAAGTTCCTTAAAAACTTGTTGGCGGCTCCCTACTTTCCTTGTCCCTATTCGTATTATGTCAATTCCTACTTCCTAAGAGTGCCAAGCATATTCACAACATGTTTTAACGTAGGCGCACTTCGAGCGACGCCTACAGGTAGTGTACACCTGAGCAGCTGGCCTGGCTCGGATATACATTTCCCACGTTCTTTCTGTCACCATCTTGAGTGATCGAGGAGAGAGTTTCGCTATAGGGTTACTTATTTGCCTCGGCGATTTGGGGCAAGTAGGTAACCTAAGTTGGGCGGAGGTGTCGTATGCCCGTATGCTTACGGCTATGGGCAAGGCGACTCGGGTCATGGATTCCAAGGCAGCTACTGAGGTGCCTCGGATCTCGCTTACATGGCATGGTCGTATCCTTGAGGTACGTATTTCATGTGGTTGTATTTCATAGATCGATCTCCGTCCTTGGAGTTTGATCGTCGGAGTCCCTGAGGCTATCCGGTCTGGTATGGTTCGTTGTCGTTTTTAGGACCTCTATACGGGACTCTCAGTATTCTAGAGGACCGACGCTAGGTTTTTATGCGAGCGTGTTCTCTGGCAGCTTTTGACCGAGGAGCCTTTGGTTCCTGCGGATCCCCTGATCCGGATGCTGCGTCCGGACCTGCTGTCTACCGAGGATCGAGCTCAGGCGATCCTTGGTTATCCAACAGAGCAGCTGGTGCTGCCGGATGCTTCTTATCCGGCTTTTTAGCATCCAGGCTGACTCCCTTTCCGGCCTTTGTTCCGGTTAGTTTCCTAACTCTCTTTTTTCGTGTTTCTATTTATTTTTTTTAATTTTGACCCTTTTATCATTTTTTGTCACATGTATTTTTAGCGGGTCGAGCTAGGTGGTTGGGTGTCTCCTACAACGGAGATCACGTATACCGATGCTTTTAGATCGGTAATTCGTGAGACCCTTCCAGCGGCCGAGGATGATGAGGGGATACCATTCGTACCTGAGACGGTTGAGTTGGTATGCCTTTTATGTATATGTACTTAAATATTTCTATTTATTTTTTTTGTTTCATATACATTTTTTTACTAACTATCCTTGTATTCTTGGAACACGTTCCGCGAGAGACCGTGAACGGCATGGTGAGGACTTTACGTGCTTTCCGAGCTGCTTATTGGAGAGCCCTCGTGACTTTGTCATGCCATGATCATCGAATGATCGCGGTAAGTTTTAATTTTTTGCTTTGCAGCGAAGTTATTACATTTCATGTATTAATATTTGTTTTGGATATTGCAGGATGTGCAGCAACCGTCTTGTAGTCGCCGAGCACCCTGATTCCTCTTTTACACATTTATATTTTTTTTTAGGAAACTTATGTGTATATATTTTTTTTTTGTATTTTTTTGTATATATGACACATTTGTATATATGTCATTATTATTATTATTTTTGTGTCCATGTGTACATTAATGCAAAAAATTTTCGAGGGAGGGAAAGGGTTCCCGACTTACCCCCCCTCGAAAAAATAAACAAATTCCAAAAAAGAAGGCAAAAGAGAAGGAAAAAGAAAAAAAGAAAAGTAGGAAAATAATAAAAAAGAAAAAGAAAAAGAAAGTAGGAAAACAATGGAAAAAAGAAAAATAAAAAGAAAACAAGAAAATAAGAAAATAATAAAATAAAATAAAATAAAATAAAATAAAAAAGTAGGTAAGAAAAGAGACACAAAGTGTTAGAAGGCAAGCATATGATTCGTCTTAAGATCTCGTGAAGATTCCGTCATTATATGAGCCAAAATACAGAAATTAACCAAAATTACATGCCGCGTCAGGGGAGTCGCGCGCAACTTTGTGAGTTGCGCGCGGCTGTCGCGCCCATGTAATTTTTTTGCGCGAGGGTGTCGCGCGCAACTCAAGAGTTGCACACGCCACCTGTTAGTGAACTTTCCTTTAAGCCGAATTTGCCGAAAATTTTCCACTCTTGGGTCGATTTAAACGGGGTTTTGGGTTGGCTTTTGATCATCTCGCATTCATTCGCTTAGTAACATAAGAAATTAAAAAGAATTGGTCTCTCTAAAATCTTATTCTCTCTCTCTTTTTTTTTGAACAATGGTGAAGACCTTTGAACAACGTTTGAAGCAATGGGTCACTTCCCTTTCAACCGAGGATAAACTAGCTTTCAAAATTTACCACTTAGAACCTTTATTGAATTATATGTAACTAGTGGTTAATCTTGATTTTCTTCATGTTGCCGTCAACCATTGGGACTTTAACCACCATCTTTTCTTGTATAGAGGGGATGAAATTTCCCCCCTTCCTGTTGAGTTCGAGGCCTTGTTAGGCTTCCCTACAATCACTCTCCCTGTGACTTATTCGCCTACCTTGTCAGATCCCAAACCTATATTCCAAAGATTTTTTAATTTGTCCTACAATGATATGACCATCATAGGAACTGAAGAAGGCGTGAATTTAATTCAATTTATTGAACACTTCGTCGCCCCTCGTGACAACATGACTTAACAACGCTTTAAAATTCGTGCTTTATGTTATTATCTTGTTGTTAATTGTTTACTTAGGACAGGCAAAGAATACGGAGATTATTCAATGGTGTCCATAGTAGAGCAAATAGTGGGATGTCATTCACCCGCTCCTTAGGTTTTGGCGGAAACCGTTATGTGCTTGAATCGTCTTAGAGGAAATCCTAACGAAAACGGTTTCACGAGAAGTCCACTCCTATTACAAGTACGTTTTTTTTTCGGCGTTTATCAGCGCAAGTCAAGAAGTTGCGCTGGCATGTCCAGCGCAATCTTCTGAGTTGCGCGCGGAGGGTGCGCGCAACTGATTAAGTTACGCGCGCCACCTGCTCGTGTAATAAATCGCAAAAAAATATGTTTTTTGTTTTTTTTCAGATTTGGCTCATGGAGCGTTTGCGAATTGTTGAATAGCCTCAAAACCTTGAGGCTAATGGAGTAAAGACCTTTCCTAGACGTCGAATCCTTTATAAACATAAGAATGAAGAGGAATGGACGTCGTTTTTCTGTCATGGAGTTCCTAACATACGGTTTGTGATTCCTTGGTGGAACATAAATAGTATGATTGGGAATAGTCTCAATTGCCCTTACATTAGGATTTTAGGCCTATCTAGTACTACTTATATTTTTCCTTGTAGGGTGATGAGACAATACGGGATGAGGCAATATATTGGTTAACTAATAGTCTCAATTACCCTTACATTAGGCTTTTACGGGATGAGGAATATTGGTCAAGTCTTCCTAAATGGGTAATACAAAATCCTCCTGTGAGTATCACATTATCTTCCTTTTACAAGGCTTGGATGAATGCGGCAAGGCTCGATCTCAACTTCAAGCCGCCACCGCTCGCAATCCACCTAAGCCTTTGATGGATTCAACCACTACTACTCCTCCTAGTGGTAAAAACAAAGGAGTGAGAAGAAATTAGACTTCTTATCCCCTAAGGCTCGTTCGAAGGAAACAAAAAGAAATACTCCTTCCAAACCCACGCAACAAGGTGTGAAAATTAAAGAACCTTCACCAAATACTCACAAGAAAGCTCCAATAGTCAAAGGGAAAGGAAAACAGGTTGCAAAGGCCTCAATCTCAAAATTGAATAATAATGTTTGGGTGAAAAAGAAGAGTGTAGGGGAAAGCTCCAAGGTTTCTGAAAATGCTGCGATGGAAACTACACCTCCATTATCTGTGACAATCGAGAACATAGTAAAACCTTAGAGTGTTACACAATTTTACCATTAGTTTTTTTTTCGACTAAGGTGTAATCACTACTATGTTTTTTTTCGTTTACTATCTAGTTCAATAATGTCACTCTTTTTGAATTTTGAATGAAATAAAATGAGCTTCATATTTTTATATTTTGATATGACCGAATCATAAAGATTGCCTACGTATTTGCTTTGCAAAATCAGGTCTTTGCGTAGTTCTAATTTTTTTTATATTATTATGCATTTTTTTTCTTTAATCTCTTAGATAGAAATTAAATGAAAAATTAATCAAATCTTGTTTAAAATAATAAAATCAAAGTTTAATTTTATTTTCCGAGTCTATGTTATATTTAAGAAACGCCCTCTTTTTATCGTAAGTAGAAATCGTAACTTCATTCAAACGCAAAAAATCGGGTTCGCAGTTCGTCATCAGGTGGCGCGCGCAACAAAATTAGTTGCGCGTGACATCCGCGCGCAACTATTCCAGTTGCGCGCGACACCTGTGCGACGAATGTCTCAAAATTTTTTTTTAAAAAATTCGTATTATTACCCACTCAAGTGTGAAGATTTTTTCGTAATGTTCGAAAAAATTTGAACGCTAAGAACGGTTTATTATTTCTAAATTACCACCCAAGTGTTAAGTATTTTACCGTGTTATTCGGTAAAATTCATAACACTTAAATCTTTCAATCGAACGCTAATTAAAGTTGGTTGTATGAGTGAACGAGTTTTATTTGGATTTTATATGTTATATTTCTTAAGGCGATCAATGTTTAATAATTGGCTGATTTCATCTCCTCCAATATCCATTAATCTGACGGCTCCTCCTGATCGGATTTCAATTACGCAGTAGGGACCTATCCAATTAGGTTTGAATTTTCCTCTTAGATCGCTTGGTGGACCCCTAACCTCCTTTAGTACAAAGTCACCTTCTTTTATATTTCTAGGCTTTACCCTTTTATTAAAATGACGCGCAATGCGCCTTTGGTAGACTTGTACATGATGCAAATCTCTTAATCGTCGCTCATCGAGGAATAAAATCTCTTCATACCTCGCTCTTACCCATTCAGCTTCCGGTAGCTTACTTTCGAGTACGATGCGTAGGGATGGTATTTTCAGTTCGACTGGTTGAAATGCGTCCATTCCGAAAACTAAGGAGTATGGAGTTACCCCTATTGATGTTTGTATAAATGTTCTATAACCCCATAATGCAAAGTGTAGTTTATTCGGCCAGTCTTTGTAATTTTCTGCCATTTTCTTAATGATGACTGTTATTTTCATTTGTCGACTCTACAGCTCCATTCATTTGAGGTCTGTATGGGGATGAGTGATGATGTTTTACTTTATAACGAGTTAAGAGGGTCTTGACTTCAGCTTTGAATTGAGATCCCTAATCACTAATTAGTTCATGTGAAACTCCATATCTACAAAATATGTTTCGTTTGAGAAACTTTGCGATATGTTTAGAAGTAATATTCGCGTAAGAAACAGCCTCAATCCACTTAGTAAAGTAATCAATGGCACCTAATACGTACTCGTACCCTCCTGATCCTTTTAGAGAGACTTTTCCAATTATGTCAATTCCCCAAGTCGAAAAAGGCCAAGGGGAAGTGAGATTGTATAGTTCGGATGGTGGAAGATATTGTAAATTAGCGAACAATTGGTACTGTGGACATTTTTTTTACATATTGTATGCAATCATGTTCTATAGTGGACCAATAGTACCCTTACCGTGAAATTATTTTTGAAAGCAGTTTACCATTCATGTGAGGTCCACAAACACCTTTGTGAGTATTTTCCATGAGGCGTGTGGCTTCCGGTTGGCCTATACATAGTAAGCTTTGACCATTAGGTCCTTTTTTGCATAATTGACCATTTATTAGACCATATTAGGCCGCAAGTGTTTGTAAGGCTCGTTGGTCTTTCGATGAAGTATTTTCGGGATATGTGCCATGAGTAATATATTGGAGGATATGATCATACCAAGGTTTGTCTCCTTCAATGTCATTTATTTCCTCTATTGCGTTACAATACGCTGGTTCTTCTCTTCTATCAACGCATAATGGATCATATTTAAGTGATCTGGAATGTTGATCATTGAGGCTAATTTTGCTAGCGCATCGGCAAATTGATTGTCATCCCTTGGGAGATATTTAAAATCAATAAGTTCAAAATGCTCGATGAGTTGATCTAGGTGTGCTTGGTATAATATCATTGTGGATTTCTTTATTTTCCATTTTTTAATATATGATTTATAATCAAACTGGAGTCTCCATATACCTCTAATTTTTGCACACCTATGCAAGCTGCTGCTTCTAATCCAATAATGCACGCTTCGCATTCTACGGCATTATTAGTAACCTCAAAGTCTAATTTAACAGAGATTGGAGTATGTGCTCCCTCTAGACTTATGAGTAACAGTCCTACGCCACATCCTTTTTTATTGGACACACCGTTGAAGTACACTACCCATTTCTCATCTTGTGTCATGAGAATCTCTTCATCCGGAAGATGAGTAGTTTCTGCCTGACTTGTTTGAATTGGATGTTGTGCTGGGAAGTCGGAAATTACTTTTCCTTTCATTGATTTTTCAGGAATATATTTTAGCTCAAATTCAGCCAACATCATCAACCACTTAGATATCCTTCCTTGTATGGGTGGTTGTTCAAACAAATACTTTATCGAATTTTGTTGAGAAATCACATGCGTAGTGTGTGGTAACATATAATGTCGTAACTTTTTTGTTGCCCACACTAATGCTAGGCTTCTCTTTTCCAATGTGCTATATTTTTTTTCGTATTGGATGAATTTTGTGCTTATATAATATATTGCACGTTTGACTTTTTCTACCTCTTGTGCTAACATGGCGCCTATGGTTGTGTTTGTAACTGTAATGTATAGCCTAAGAGGTAGTTTGGTACTGGTGGTGCTAAAATTGGTGGACTTTTGACATAATCTTTTATTTTCTCAAAGGCCTTTTGGCTTTGATCGTCCCATTCATGTTTCTCCTCTTTTTTCAATTTTTTAAATATTGGCTCACAAGTCATAGTCAATTTGTTGATAAATCGACTAAAGTATTGTAACTTGCCAAGGAATCCCCTAATTTCTTTTTCTGTTTGAGGAGGAGGCATGTCAACAATTGCATTTATTTTAGAGGGATCGATCTCAATGCCACGTGTGCTTACTACGTATCCGAGTAACTTACCAGAAGTGACTCCGAAAGCGCATTTTTGTGGATTCAATCGCATTTTATATTCTTTTATGCGAGTGAAAATTTTGCATAAAGCTTTTATATGTCCCATTCTATCTTTGGACTTCACTATCATATCATCCACATACACTTCTATTTATTTATGCATCATATCATGCAAGAGAGTCGTAGCCGTTCTTTGGTACGTAGCTCCTGCATTTTTTAAGCCAAATGGCATAACCGTGTAACCATCCATAAAGGATGTCTTTTCTTCATCTTTTTTGCCATTAAAATTTGGTTGTAACCTGCGTATCCATCCATAAAGGATAACATCGCATGTTCAGCCGTGTTATCTACCCATATATCAATATGTGGTAGAGGAAAATCGTCTTTAGGGATAGCTTTATTAAGACCCTAAAGTCGACACATATACGAACTCGTCCATCTTTTTTAGGGACTGGAACAATGTTCGCTACCCATTCTGGGTAATTACATACGCAAATAAAACGGCGTCTAACTGTATTTGTACTTCTTCTTTTATTTTTAATGCGACATCAAGTTTTATTTGTCGAAGTTTTTGTTTTACTAGTTTAGAAGTAGGGTTCAAGGGAATGGTATGTTCCGCAATTTCCCTATCTATTCCAGGCATGTCCTTGTATGACCAAGCGAACATGTCTTCGAATTCTTTGAGCGTCGATATGAGGGTCGATCGCTCTTCCGGATTTAGAGTGAAGCCAATTTTGACTTCTCTCTTATTTTGATTAGTTCCTATATTAACTATTTCAGTTTCTTCAACAATAGGGTTCTTTTGTTCTCGTTCATTCATTAATTCAACCAATTTATTAATGTTATCATCTTCATTAGATTGATTGTTAGAGCATTCAAAAGATTCAAGAGAAGGCATATACTCGGAAATAGAGCTCATATTATTAAAATCAAAAGAGAGTACATCAAGAGAAGAATCCTTTTTGGGATCTTCGTCCTTATAACTAGAAAATAAAGACTCAGTAATGGCAACAAGGCCTAGATTTTCAGCTTCCCTAGAGTCTACAATAGATTCATCGTCCGATTCTTCAAACATCTTCCCTTCGCCTGTGACGATCTCCATTTAATCGCCTTTGTGATTAATCCATTTGAAGGATTTCCTCCATCCATGCTCAAAAGTTTCGTTTGAAGCGATGATCAACAAGGTTGGGTCAAAGGCTTCATCTTGAATGGCGTTTTGATTGGTCATTGTTGCGACATGATTTTGCTCTAGTCCAAATAGCAAGTTAAATGCCTGCCCATCATAGCACCCTAGAGTTGGGTGTTTTGATTTAACGATACTAAGATTATCATCCAAGAAGTAGCAATCATGAAATATCTCAAATCCAGGCTTCTTGATTCCTTCCAAAACTAAGGGTTCCGAAAAGTCGTAGCATGCGTAATCTTCTCCCGCCCTAATGAATTGTCCATTAAGGGTTCGGTCATAGAATGGGAGTAAAGTGATTATCCCTTTCTTATTATTGTCTCTACGTGCTTTGTTTTTGGCATCGTGAGACTCCAATTCTTCTTTGGTTGGTTTATATCCCAATCCAAAGGAGAAGCTTTTCTTTGGGATAGGAAGTAAGAGAGATTTCTTCATTCCTATTCCCAAAGGCATCCCATGAAAGTAACTACTCTTGACCAAGATGTTGTTTACTATCCGAGTGGAATATGGATCAAGTTTGAATGATTCTTCCAAGTCTTCTTCCATTTCAATTGTAAAGATTGGCTCCACGGCAAATCCCCACATGTCCTCTTCATCATTATCATGGTTTATTTCTAAGAGTGATTAATCATTTATTGCTATTTTTAGTGGAGAAGCATGTATAGTCATAAGAAGCCCTTGATAGTTCAACCTAATCATTTGATGAAGTGAGGATGGTATTGCACCAAGATTGTGTATCCAAGGACGTCCAAGTAAAAGGTTAAATGTAGGTTTTATGTCCATAACATGGAATTCAACCATCTTTTGAATTGGACTTGTGGTAATTGGTAGCTTAACAGTTCCACACACCGATCTTCTCGAATTGTCATAGGCCCTTATGTTTTGTTTTGTTGATTGGAAATCTTTTTCTGGATTTAGGCCTAAGTATTTTGCCGTTCGTAATGGGCATACGTTTACAACCGACCCCATTATCTACCAAAGTTAGAGGTATGGTGTATCCCTTGCATCCCACAGTTAAGGTTAACGCATTGTTGTGGGTAATGTCCTTTAAAGGCAAATCATCATTAGTGAAAACGATTGACTTGTCGGATTTCTCGCTAGTAAGCAAGCTAATGAGATCCTGAGGGATTGTGTCCGTGCTTACATACAAAGCCGTTAGAGCATTCATGAGAGAATTCCTATGTTCTTTAGAAGTACTTAGGGGTTCCCAAATGGTAACATTCGCCTTGGATTGGTAAAGTTGTTTGACCAATAGATCTTCCACCTCAAGTGGAGGTGGTATTGTATTTTGTGTTTAACCTTGAGTTTGATTTTGTGTGGTCGAAGATCCATTTGGTGGTGGTGCTTGGTAGACTTGACCAGAACGAGTTAAATGATCTATCTCATTTGGGTTAGTCACATGACACATAAACTAACTTTCTTCTTGAGGCTTTGGATGTGCCTCCATTTCAAGATGCTCCATGAGTTGTGCTTGATGCCATTTTTCATCCAAGGAGAGATTCGATAAGTCTTGCGATTTCCCCAAGAAATGATCCCAATCAAGCGTTCCATTTGTTTCATTTTGCAAACAAGATGGAGGTGGGACGGCGGCATACTTAGAGGCATATAAGTCTTGAAAGTCGTCGTCCCATAGTCCACATACTTCATTAGTTGCCCCTATGAGTATTGTGGATAGAGGTTCTCCTATGGGTGTGATATAGTCCAAAGGATTGAATGTGTCACTTTCCATATGGTCTTCCTCGATGTTAAATACCCCTAATGGGGATGCATTATTGTTAGGTTTAGGCATGGGAATTCTTCCATCGTCTACTAAATCTTGTATTTTATGCTTTAAAACATAGCAACGTTCAGTATCGTGTCCAACGCCTCTATGATAAGCACAAAAAGCACTACCATTCCATTGAGGAAACCTCTTTTCTAGTGGAGTGGATGGTGTCGGCCCTGTTGGGGCAAGTAAGCCTTTTTCATTTAGTTTTTCTAGTAATTCTTTATAGCTTATAGGAAATGGAGTAAGATTTCTCTCTTTTGTCCATCTCTTCCTAGGATCATCATATCGATTGTTATTGTATTGCGTGGAAGTCGCAAATACGTCAATAAAGGATGATGCATTATCATTCCCCTTCTTGTAGTTATTCTTAGGTTGATGATGATAATGAGGTTTGTTTGCTTTTTCCTTAGCAAGATCATCTTCAATCCTAGTAGCCACATAATAGACCTTTTGAAAAGTATCTAGACCAAGGTAACGTAGATTTTTGTTTTACTTTTCATGACAATTGTCAATGAATTTTTGTACTAACTCGAGTTTAGGAGGCCTTTGGGCAAGGTGGGCCGCCTTTTCTTTCCATCTACCATAGAAATCAAGGAAACCTTTATTGTCTCCTTGCTTAAGCATCTCGAGTTCACGTAAAGTTGATTTGAACTCTACGTTACTCTCATATTGGGTGATGAAAGTCGAAACTACATCTTCCCATGTTACTTTGAATTTTGGATCTAGCCCATAGTACCACTCTCTCGCGGTTGGGTCTAGTGACACTAGTGGAAAAATTGTCATTCGTAACAGGCTATTTGTAACGGGCAAAGCTATGCCCGTTACATAAAATATATCCGTAACGGTCAAAATAACTGTCCGTTACAAATATATAATATTCGTATTGGGCAAAATATTGCCCGTTACGAATACTTAGTTATTTGTAACGGGCGAAATATTGCCCGTTACGAATACTTAATTATCTGTAACGGACACCATGTGCCCGTTACGAATACTTAGTTATTTGTAACGGACATCATGTGCCCGTTACGAATACTTAGTTATTTATAACGGATACCATGTGCCCGTTACGAATACTTGGTCAAGATGATAAGGAAAGCCCATTAGGGTTTCAAACTTTCACTCCCCTTAGCCGTCAAACCCCTTCCACTCATCCTGTCTCTCTTCTCCTATCTCTTCCTCATTCATTCTCTCTTTCTTCTCGTCACTCAAACTGAAGCAGCAATTCACCACCCTTCTCAAAATCTTCTTCTTCTCCAACTCTCCCACTAAAAACCCCAATTCCCAAATTTCCCCTCTTTCTCTCTCCTCCGAATTGCATCAATGGCAGGCGATGGACCCAATTTGGAATGTCGGATGTTCAAGTCTCGTTACCTAGAAATGGACATGGCGATGATGTCATGATGATGATTCAGGTGAAGAAATCGCTGATATGTGTGGGATTTTGTACGAATCTCGTTACCCATATTAATTTATTTTTTTGAATTTTGATATTTATAGCTTATATTTGGGATCTAATTTGATATGATGCCTTTTTTTTTTTAAGGGATCTCAGTCACTAGTGGAAGGTTATTCTAAGGACTGGATTGGTGTTAATATTGATAATGAAGAATTGAAGGTCGTAGAAATGATGGTTTCATTAATGGTTTTGGGGTTTTTTCAATCTTTCTCAAGTTTGCATTTTCTCTCTACTCTTTTCCTCTCTTACAATTTTATTAGCTTATTATTGTTTTGATTTGCAATCAAATATGATCCTTACTTGTGTATTGGTTTTAGTTTGACTGTATTTTGACTTTGTTTATTCAAATTGTGGTTGATTCTATGCAATTTGATTGATTTTAGCTTTCAAATTTGTTGAAGGAAATTTTCAGGTTATGGTTTTTAGATTCGACAACGTTTTATGGTGTAGTCCATGTTCAGCGTTTTCATGTTGATTAATTGATTCAATTTATGTAAACTTATTGTCTATATTGTTTCCAAAAAAAAAAAAAAAAAAAAAAAACCCTTATTGTCTATAGCATTTTGAGTCTTCATGGATTTGCTAATCAAGCATTAGCCCTTGTTTTAAGAGATCATATAGTAGTTTGCTATAATTCTGACTACCCATTGACCATTTACAAAACTTGTATTAACAATTTAACATTAGTTCCTGGTAGTCCACTAACTTCGAAAACTAGGTGCAAAATAATGAGGCTTACCTAATACCCACCCATGTTTCAACTTAGAAAAGTAATTAAAAGAAGGCAACTAACATAATCTCACAAAGAGTTCCACGTGGATATCATACAAGCCAGCCTTGGACCCAACGATCATCATTAAATTGTACAAAAAGAACATGATGATTTAGCAATGAATTAGCAAAATGGATTAACAGCTTGGACTCAATGTTTCCGTTGAATTATTAATTGATTATTGTTTATTGTTGTTGCTGTTGATGTTGTGCTAGGGAGTGAAATTCATGGTTGAACTTAAACTATGTTGTCTTATGCAGTGGACCCAGAGAAGATGCAACCAGAATTGGTTCTCCTGGTGTTGTTAGGCGTCAAGCTGTTGATATCTCTCCACTAAGGTGTGTTAATCTGGAAATCTATCTTCTTACTACTGGAGCTCGTGAGAGTGCTTTCATGAACATCAAGACCATTGTCGAGGGCCTTGGTGATGAACTCATCAATGTCGCCAAGGGTTCATCCAACAAGTAATTTCACTCTACCCGTAACTACTGTTGATGAATTGTTGTCCTGAATGTTGCTACTTGGGCTTTAGTCAATAAGCTGTATGTTTTGATGAATGCTCTATAGTTAGCTGTGTATGCTCGTTGATGTATGTGTGGGCAACTGACTAGCTATACAGTTTTTAACATGCTGAATTCAATGTTGAAATGTCATTGTTTGAAAATTGTAGTATTTTATTGTATGTATTCTAGCTTGAATTAGTAGGGAACTAGGGAGTAGGGATAGATCAAGGTGCTAGGCTGCATTATTTCTTATTGGACTGGTTTCATGTAACGTCGTAATTCTTAAGTAATTGCTTCATCAGCTATGTATTAATGCTACGAGTATAAGATTAAATGGTAAATTTACTCTCTTTATTTATTTATTTATTTAATATGACAAATTTACTATAATACCAAAGCTTATACGGCCAATTGACTCTGAATCCTAGGCCTTTGATAGTGCAATATGGTATGAAATAAACAACTTTATCAAGAGATTTTCTAATAAATCTTTCTACTATTATTCTTTAATTTTTTATAGTGTAGGATGATCTTCAAATTTTCAGGTTATTAAGTTTCAATGTAGATATTTTTTATTAGTTGTTTATATATTCAATTTCACGAAATAGTGATGGTAAAGTAGAAATATGTATGGATTTTAATTAGTTTTTGTCAATAATTTTAGTATTGTAAGGTTCTATTGGTTTTAATCCAATATCCTAAGCTCATTATTAATAATGGCTTATTGATTACTGCAAATCTCAATGTTTATTTCAGGCAGACTTGAAGTATATATTGGTTTGAATAAAATTGTTTGCCAATTTGGTTGATTTGATTTTTATTCCCCCCTCCCCTTCAAGTCTCTTGTATGGTCTTAATTAGTTTTCTACATGTTGTACTCCTAATTAACCTGTTATGCTTAATTTAGTTTCATATTTCTGTACTGGTGAGAATGATCTTTTTGTAGGACTTGGCTTAGCTCACATTTCAGCCCACTGTTGTGTATCAATATTAGTTTAGAGGATCATGCGTCTCTAAACACATAGCTTAAGTTCATTTAATGATTTTTTTAATATGAAAGCACATGAAAAAAGTTGGACAATTGGTTGGTAAACTACAAGTAGACAAACTGAATTAGTAATTTGCATGATAAGTGATTTTGTGGTAACTGTGTAACCCTTACTTGAGTTTCCCTTGGTTGTAAAGTGATAACTAACTTGATTTTCCTTTATCTATCTCCTCACTTGCCTTGAATATTGTACTACATGCTAGTTGTTCTGAGCAAATCAGTACACTTTGTGCCATATTTCCTGTTTAACTCGCATTTTCATTTGATATACTTCATCCATTCTAATAGTTTAACCTTTTTCTCCAAGTCAGTTTGGACAGAAATCATGAATCGTTGCTAAAAAGGATGGAAGATATGGTTTTACAAAATTTGTTAAGCAAGCTTCATCAAGACAACATAAAATTCTATCTTTCAAGTTCTTGGTCTACTAAGGAATATAAACTTATTTAAATTTTCATGTTGTATTACGGAGTATTATTTATGCAGTAGCTTTTGACTCATGTTAGCGAGTTGTTGTAAAGTCAATTTGGACATTTGTGAAAGTTGTATTATTTATTTTATAATTAAATATTGATAATTTGTTTTTTGAAATCAATTAAATATTGATAATAGTAATTAAAGATTTGGCATCATAGCATGTTGGCAGTATCACCTGCTGCATATTTTTTTTAAAAAAATTTGGCTTCAATTGTATTTGTAACGGGCAGTCAAACAGTCCGTTACAAATAACGGGTCATTTGTAACGGGAAGTCAAACTGTCCGTTACGAATAACGGGTTATTTGTAACGGGCAGTCAAACTGTCCGTTACGAATACGGGTTATTTGTAACGGGCAGTCAAACTGTCCGTTACGAATAACGGGTTATTTGTAACGGGCAGTCAAACTGTCCGTTACGAATAACGGGTTATTCGTAACGGGCACTTGAAATGTCCGTTACGAATAACGGGTGTAGGGAATAAATTCAAGCGTTAACCCCTAGCTTGAACCCCACTGTGATCATACACTAAAGTACGGTGGCATCCAAAAGGAAAGAAGATAGAGCAAAAGAGTCGCCAACAAGTTTTTGGAACTTGTAAACCGTTCACAGGGTGAAGGTTACACCCCTTAACGATCCATGAGATCGTCAACTCCATAAGGTCTTGAACCAAATAAGGGTTCGGGGATGAAGGTACAAATCCAACCTAAAAGAGATTGAACCTGCCCTAATAATAGGCCTCTACTTTATTCTGATCGTATTCATGTGCGCTTTCTAATTAACATACAATTAATAGGATTAACCCAAAACCTGTTTAATCTATGTTGGTTGAATATAATGCACAAATAAAACTATTATTGGCGATCACTTGAAATTATAATCACATTAACCCTAACATGATCATTAAATATCTTATAAAACGTGATTACAAGTACCAAATTCCCTTTAAACATGCAATAAAAGGTGTGATCAAGCAATAACAATAAAATAAGCATCAAGCAACATAATAATAATAAATATCACGACAATAAAATTATAATCATCATCAAAATAATAATAATCATCATAAATAAATAAATCATCATCAAAATAATAATAATAATATTCATAATCATCATAAATTATAACAATTATAATCATAATCATGTTCATGTTAACATTAAAGCATAATAATAAAAGCAAGATCCTAGGCATGATACTAACAAGATTAATAACAAACTAACTCTAGCATATCACTAAGCAATAAAAATCAAATCTTTAACCCTAACATGATACTAACAATCTTAAATATTAGGAAGAACATAGGAAGCATCGTAACAATCATATTTAATATTAAAATTACCCTAGACATGATACTAGGAATAACAATATAAACATGATTTCTACGTCATAACATCAATTAAATCAATTAAAATACTTACTTTTATGCCTCGTATCTCTTTCTAATAACAAAATACACACGTTAGTAACTTCAAGGAAAATAATAAAACAAAGCAATTAAATTAAATAATTGAAATAGAGATTCGGGACCAAACCCTCAGAAATTAAACCTTTCACGTATAGGGCGAAGGCAACTTCGAATATGGCTAGGTGTTTCTAGATCTAATGAATGCAGAATTTTATATGTAAAAGCAAGTTAAGAAAAAGAAAGAGAAAAAGAGAGATGGTGAATGATTAAGGAAATCTTGAGGAGAATTAGCGAATGATTAAAGAGAATGAGAGAGAATTGAAAACTGGTTGTAGGTGAATATAGATGAATGTTGATGAGAATTGGTGATAGATTGTAGGTGAATATTAATTAAAACTGATTGTTGATGAGAATTAGTGAATGAATACGGAGTTTTTACGACGTTATTTATAGAGAAAACCAGCCAAAAAGATAAATTAACAAAACAGAGTCTAGCGCACGAAAAACAGAGCTGGCGCCGACCCTGGCTAATTGGCGCCAGGCACCAACACTAGCGCCAGGCGCCAATGGCTTGCGCCAGGCGCCAAGCCTGTTTTTAACGCGTTTGCGAAAATCAGATAAGTTTGCCGTACTGGAGGATAAAATCATATATTTTCCTCGAAAATGCTATTTGGTTTTAATTAAAACTCTTAAAAGTCAACAAAAGTCAATTTATCAATGCTAATTGAATTAGGAATGAAAAGAACCTTCTAGAAGAATCTAGAAGACTAAAACCATTCCTAAATGATAAATCATATTAGGCCTCCTCTAGATCATTGTGCCGTACATAAGGCTCAAACCGGGCCCAGTTTAGTAAATTGGCCATAACTTCCTCAATATTCATCGGAATTGGGCTTATAATATATCGTTGGAAAGCTTTTGTCAAGCCCCATCCAACTACACTATTATTGGACCCATATCATGGACCAACCAAACTGGATTGGCTGTTTTCTTAAAATAAGTTTTCAAAAACAGAGGGAAGAGAAAAGAAAATTAAAACTTTCCGCAACACTAGACTTTCCACACTTTCGCTTCATTCGATTATGATTCGACGTGAAAGGTGAAGGAGTTATGTCTTCGATAAGTGCAATTACTAGATATATCAAGGATCACTATTATGGAGATAATAAGTTCATTCTATAGGGTCGTCAATGTTTGGTGCTAGATATGACAATTGATCTTTGGGCTAGCTTAATGGCCCAGAACCTTATAGAATGGATCCTACAAGGTCACACATAAGAGTATTGGGTTAAACAAGTTAGAGGCCCATTATTGGGCCTCATGAGTTCATGACATACCACATTGATATTTGGGCTTGGATAATTAGAAGAGTTTAATGGGTTTTGGACATGACATGGTTTTATTTCTAGATATGATCTATAAATATAAACCATGCCTAGGGTTGCATCATATAGAACAATCGACATACATTAAATTGTCACACAAGCAACCAAGCATCCCAAAAACCCCAATTCTCTGTCTCCCTATTCGGCCCTCACTCTCTCTCCTCCCTGTCCGTACGGCTCTCCCTTGTGGGCGGCGCGTGTGGTGGCGCGTGGGTGGTGGTGTGGTGTGATCGTGACTCGGATCTCCGTTGAAGGTTGATTGAAGCGTTCAGTCACAACTAACTAGCATTAGTGGAGGTTTAATCCGTGCTCGTGGACTAAGTAGAGGAATCACACGTGGGGTTCTTGTTCTCCTTATTGTTCTTGCTCGATCACTTGTGGAATCATGCTTCAAAGGTATTATTCTTACTCTTTATGTGTTATGCATGAGATCCTTGGTTAGGTGCTATATGAATATGATTCATGATTATTTCCGCTGCGTAGTACCTATAATCTCCTACAGTGGTATCAGTTAGCCTCTTGCAATTACATATATTGAGTATTAAACCTTTGTTGATCCACAATTTTAATTCAATTAGGAGGGAGAATAATTTAATTATAGGTCAATTATTATATTAAATGTGATTTAACAATATAGAATCATTAAAGGTGTTTAATTTGCTCCATATTAGCCCTAAAAGATCCGAAAATTGCCCTATCAAGTTCAAAAATTATAACCCCCCCCCCCCCCTTAATATTTCGAAATTTTTGAAATCATTAACCCTAATTTGTGAAATTTGTGTTTTTGATTTTGATTTAATTCGAAAGTTTTGTGTTTAAAGAATTTAATCTGATTGATTTCATGATAAATTATGAATTTTTCATGATCAACCTATTTAATTTAAAAGTTAAATTGAATTGGGATTAAATTCATGAAGAACCCTAATTTTAAAATTGAATATGATTAAATTTTAAAATTGGATGGACCACACTAATTTTAATTTTAATAAAATTATTTTGTTTTAAATTACAAAAATAAAAAAATAAAAAAGAAGAATTGAGGTGCGGCAGCCGCGGCTGGGTGGCGCGGCCACGGCGACTGCCGCACCGGTGGTGGTCCAAGAGGGAGGGCGGGCTGGGCACGGGTGAGTCAAAGGGGCAGCGCAGCAGTGCACCACCCCGATAAGTGTGCTGCTGCTGCTGTCCGCACGTCGCTGCAGGGGCAGCGCACACCGCAAGGTGTGCGGCCTCCGTGGCCGGCTTCGGCTGGCCACACCATGGTGGCTGACGCGAATTTTCAAAAAAAAAAAAAAATTTATTTTATTTTATTTTGAATAAAATCAGTTTTCAAAATTAAAATTAAAGATAAGTTTTGATTTTGAAAGGATAATTAACAAAATTAAAGTTGTTAATTTTGTTAAGATAGGATAACTATGGAGCAAAAGATTCTATTTGGATAATTATTGATTAAATAATGTGATTATCCCATAATTATTTTAGGATATTAATTTATTTAAAATATGTGATTGGCAAGTAATTAGGATAGAATCTCCTAAAGGTTAGGATAATCATGGAAAATAAATATGATTTATCTTCCATAATTAAAATAAGATTTGATTCTATCTCATACCTAAATTAAAATATATGATATTTTATAATTGGTCATGAATAATATATGATATTATCTAATTACAGTAATTAATTAAAATATGAGATATTTTAGGAGCCATGTTTCCTTTACTGTGAACATTCGATGTTATAGTCTAGGAAAGCATGATGAGTGATTTATTATATGGCATTTTATAATATATGATGTTATATATATTGCTATATATACTAGTATGGCCCATAGATTCTAAATACGATCTGCGCATCGTTTCGTATTTTTGTAATCTAAATACGGTCTGCGTACCGTTAAGTATTTTTGTAATTTATTTTATTTTATTTAAGTAGTAGATAGAATAGAATAAAATTACAGGTTGCAGTTAATCCAAGAATCTATGGAGTGAAGGCCCAAAGGAGCAAGATGGATGAGATCCATGAAGGTTCAAGTGGGAGCTTTTGCTTTATTAATTTTCTTAGGATTAAGGGGCCATACTATGTCATGTTTTATTTATGCATTAGTAGATTATGCATGTTAGATTTTATTTATGTTGTTTGATGATGCGCTAAAGTTCACTAAACAATCACAACATAATGAATCTAGGTCCCAGTAATATTGAGGTTGCTTTCCCAATTAAAAACCCGATGAAACCTTCGATATTTATGGCAGGTCATGCCTCAGCTGGGTGTCATACTATATCTTAGGGGAGTGGGGGTAAATCACGTTTTACCCTTTTAATTGGTTATACTCAACGAGGTTACCTAAAGAGTTTAGAACCTTGAAGCTAAGGGTAATAATTAAACATGTGATGGTTAATTATTCAACCACGAATTACAAAGAGTTGTAATCAGTAAAGAGTTTACTCACCTTGAAAATGCAATGTTTGATGGTAGGGCCTCAGTCCGGTCAATTATTGCACAAATAAAGGATCTTGGAATCATTCTATTCAATAGGGATCAATTAAAGATTGAATGAATGTTTTAAAGTTACCAATTTTATAATCGCTTATGGTACTTTAAAAGTTTATTAAACATAATTATTGAATTTTGCCTCGTTTTTTGTTTTTGTTTGTAGATGAATAACTTATACGACAACACAATTTTACCAATGAAACTTAACTTAAGGCTGAATCTCATAAACTTCAGGGAATGGGAAAAGGAGTTGAGAAATGTTCTCACAAGCCATGGGCTTGAATCTCGTTTATACATTCCTGTTGAGAGCAAATACACAGAAAAGTATGGAACTGAAAGGAATGCTGAAATTGTTTCAGTTGCAGAGAAAATCAGAGAGCTCATTTTAGAATCTATTCCAACTTGTTGGAAAAGAAGATTCAGGCACTACGAGCTAACCATATTGTACAAATGTCTTCGTGCCATCTGTCGAGGTGGCATAGGAGCACTAGGAAGTGGAGGCATAAATGATCAAAATGTAAGAGAGATCGTTAACTCGATCCCTCAGATTTACTATTCCTGGACTGACAGTGTAAGATATGAGGCTTACAATGTCCATTGTAAAATAATGGCTAAAAGACTCATGCCTGGTCAGTCAGCAAGGGCCCATGTAAGGGAATTGATTGAAATGTTCAATCAAATGGATGTCCTTGGGAAACCGATCGATGATGACTCTGCTCATGATATTATTTTGTTCTCACTCCATGATGGTTTTGACATTGTCAAGCTCACTCATAATGATGAGGGATCTTCGATGACATTGATCAATCTGTTGCTTAACCATGCTGAAGAGTTCCTGAAGAGGAGAGGAAGCGAATGCTTCTTTTGCGGTAGTTGGCCATGCCATACACCAGGGTGTCCCCACTATACACCAGTGAAAACTGAAGGTAAAGAGTTACTTGATGTTTTCGTTGTAGAAATTAATCTTACTTCATCTTCCACTTGGGTATTTGATACCGGATGTGGTGCTCATATCGTTAATAACGTGCAGGGCTTGAAAGAAAGTAAGAAGTTGGCAAAAGGGGAAGTAACGCTTCGAGTAGGAAATGGAGCAAAAGTTGCTGCACTTGCTATTGGAAGCTATCATTTAAGACTTCCCTCTGGACTTATTTTGGTGCTTAATAACTGTTATTATGTACCAACAATAACTAAAAAATTATTTCAGTTCCTGTTTTAGATTCTGAAGGTTTTTCATTTGAAATAAGAGACAAGTGTTGTTTTATTTCAAAAGAAAATATGTTATATGCCAACGCCAAATTAATTAATGGTTTGTATGTATTAGAATATACGACCCATGTCTACAATATTGATCATAAAAGGCAGAAAACAGATGGTTCAAACCCAACTTACCTATGGCATTGTAGGCTTGGTCACATAAACCAAAAGCGCATCCAGAAATTACATAAGGATGGACTTCTTTCTTATGAATCATTTGAAAATTGTGAGTCATGCTTGCTTGGGAAAATGACTAAGTCACCCTTCACGGGTATAGGTGAAAGAGCTAGTGATCTTTTGGGACTCATACATACGGATGTGTGTGGACCAATGAGTTCAAAAGCAAGGGGTGGGTTTAACTACTTCATTACTTTTACTGATGATTTAAGTAGATATGGTTATGTCTACTTAACGAAGAACAAATCGGAATCCTTTGAAAAGTTCAAAGAATTCCAGAATGAGGTACAAAACCAACTTGGGAAGACGATTAAAGCATTACGATCAGATCGTGGTGGTGAATATTTAACCCAAGAATTTGATGAACATCTGATTAATTGTGGAATACTTTCACAGTTAACTCCTCCAGGAACGCCACAGTTGAATGGTGTGTCAGAAAGGAGGAACAGGACTTTACTTGATATGGTGAGGTCCATGATGAGCTTTACTGATCTTCACATATCATTTTAGGGATATGCATTAGAAGCAGCTGCTAGAATACTAAACAGAAGCCCGTCCAAATCAGTTGAAAAGACTCCATATGAGATATGGAATGGAAGAGCTCCAAAGTTGTCTTTTCTCAAGATTTGGGGATGTGAAGCCTATGTAAAATGTTTACAAGGTGATAAACTACAACCTAAATCAGACAAGTGTTTCATTGTGGGCTATCAAAAAGAAACAAAAGGGTATTACTTCTACAATCGCGAAGATAACAAAGTGTTTGTTGCTCGCGATGGTGTCTTTCTAGAAAAGGAATTCCTGTCTAGAAAGCCAAGTGGGAGTAAAGTGGTTCTCGAAGAAATTCGAGACGAGCAACAAATGGATGTGGATAACACCACATCAGAGGCGAGGGCGCATGAGTCGATTAATCATGCGTCGGAGCAAGCTAATTCGACTAGCGAGACTCCTATCGTCCCACTTGAACCTAGTTCTTGCGAAAATCTTCAAAGAGTTGGAGAGAATATTTCTATTGTTGCTCCTACCCCACATAGGTCTGCCAGAATCAGAAACAAACAGTTTGTTGAGGTTCTGATAACTGAGGATTCTGAAATCTTCTTATTGGAGAATGAAGAACCCACAACCTACAAGCAAGCTTTGGCGAGCCCCAACTCAGATAAATGGCTTGAGGCCATGAATTCCGAAATGGAATCAATGTCTGAAAATGAAGTGTGGACCCTAGTTGACTTGCCTGATGGGGTAAAACCTATTGGTTGCAAATGGGTTTACAAAATTAAAACAGACAAAGATGGAAATGCCTACATCCATAAAGCAAGACTGGTTGCAAAAGGTTACAGACAGATTCATGGTATTGACTATGATGAGACCTTTTCCCCAGTAGCCATGCTTAAGTCCATTCGGATTCTTCTAGCGATTGCTGCATTTTTCGATTACGAAATTTGGCAGATGGATGTCAAAACCGCCTTCTTGAATGGGTTCTTGACGGAGGAAGTGTATATGATACAACCTGAGGGTTTTGAAGATCCAGAAAATCCTAGAAAGGTATGAAAACTTCAGAAATCCATTTATGGATTGAAGCAAGCATCCAGGAGTTGGAATCTTCGTTTTGATAAAGCAATCAAACAATTTGATTTTATCAAAAGTGAAGAGGAACCTTGTGTATACAGGAAGTCTAGTGGGAGCAGCATTGTCTTCCTAGTCTTGTATTTAGATGACATACTACTCATGGGAAATGACATACCAATGCTTGAGTCAGTCAAGGAATGGTTGAAGAGTTGTTTTTCCATGAAGGACTTAGGAGAGGCTGAATACATATTGGGGATCAAGATACATCGAGACAGATCTCAAAGGATGATTGGATTAAGTCAAGAAACTTATATTGATAAGGTTCTTGATAGGTATTCCATGAAAGACTCTAAGAGAGGATTTCTCCCCATGTCTCATGGCATTACGCTCAGTAAATCTCAATGCCCTAACACGCCAGAAGAGATGAGACGTATTGTTGATAAACCTTATGCTTCGGCAATAGGGTCAATCATGTATGCCATGATATGTACGAGGCCGGATGTTGCATATGCTCTGAGTATGTGTAGCAGGTTTCAGGCAAATCCAGGGGAAGCACACTGGACAGCTGCCAAGAACATCCTTAAGTACTTGAGAAGGACTAAAGGAATGTCTCTAGTATATGGTGGCGAAAATGAGTTGGTTGTCAAAGGTTATACTGATGCGAGTTTCCAAACAGATAGAGAGGATTTCAGATCATAATCTGGATACATTTTCTGTCTGAATGGAGGAGCAGTGAGCTGGAAGATTTTGAAGCAAAGCACTGTCGCAGACTCTACAATAGAATCAGAATATTTAGCTGCTGTTGAAGCAGCTAAGGAAGCAGTTTGGATTAAGAAGTTCCTAACTGAGCTGGATATCATACCAAGTGCTCAAAAGGGAATCGAGTTGTATTGTGATAATAATGGCGCCATTGCTCAGTCAAAGGAGCCTAGGTCACACTTCAAATCCAAACATGTAGAGAGGAAATATTACCTCATTCGAGAGATCGTTGACAGAGGAGATGTCAAGATGTGCAAAATTCATACGGATGAGAACATTGCTAATCCACTTACTAAACCCCTTCCACTTCCAAAGCATGAGAAACATGATAGTGAATCTGGATTGAGGCAAATGATGTAATTAGAAGTTGTATTTATTTTTGGAGAAAAATAAGTTACATATGTAATACATTCATTTGCAGAATTATGTTTAATCAGAAATTTTATTCTTTCTCTTATTTAATGATGGTTTTCAATATTAAATAAAATGTCCAAAATAATTATGGATTGATGGGCTCATCAGGTTGATGACCTGGTGAATGAAACCCCACAGGTGAACAAAATCCATATATTATTTAAAGTTCCTGGTTCAGAATCATTAAATTGGACATAAATGACTTCTAATAATGGACTAGCATGTAAGATTGATTGGATAGCGCAGTTTCATGGGCTATAGGAGCATAGTGAGGCTCGGTCAATCACATGGATATGCATGAATGATGCATGATCGAACTATAGACCTATTTTGAAGTTCAAGTATAGAACTTCCGGATATATTAGTGGATTCCTTTGACATGAGTGGAACATTGATTTCATTCAATGGATGTTATAGCTGTGGTACACTCAAACGTCTGCCCGTAACTGGAGATTATAAAGGGTGTTTCCTAGTTATTTCAGAAATTGAGTGGGATCCTTGGTTGCCACAAGATTGAATTGAGTCTACCTATTTAGTTAGGAATGTGTCTTGGCCTCTTGAAGAGGGAGAATTCATAGAAATGCATGGTCGTGCTCAAATGGATTACATAGTAATCATTTGTTTTGTAATTCTCACTCAGTTTTCAAGAAAATATTTGTAGACTAATATGATCACGACATGAGATGCAATCATATTATCAAATCAACACACATTGACTTAAGGAATTTGAATATTGCGTACTTGTCTCAGACAAGTGGGAGATTGAAGGAGTTATGTCTTCGATAAGTGCAATTACTAGATATATCAAGGATCACTATTATGGAGATAATAAGTTCATTCTATAGGGTCGTCAATGTTTGGTGCTAGATATGACAATTGATCTTTGGGCTAGCTTAATGGCCCAAAGCCTTATAGAATGGATCCTACAAGGTCACACATAAGAGTATTGGGTTAAATAAGTTAGAGGCCCATTATTGGGCCTCATGAGTTCATGACATACCACATTGATATTTGGGCTTGGATAATTAGAAGAGTTTAATGAGTTTTGGACATGACATGGTTTTATTTCTAGATATGATCTATAAATATAAACCATGCCTAGGATTGCATCATATAGAACAATTGACATACAGTAAATTGTCACACAAGCAACCAAGCATCCCAAAAACCCCAATTCTCTCTCTCCCTATTCGGCCCTCACTCTCTCTCCTCCCTGTCCGTACGGCTCTCCCTTGTGGGCTGCGCGTGTGGTGGCGCGTGGGTGGTGGTGTGGTGTGATCGTGACTCGGATCTCCGTTGAAGGTTGATTGAAGCATTCAGTCACAACTAACTAGCATTAGTGGAGGTTTAACCCGTGCTCGTGGACTAAGTAGAGGAATCACACGTGGGGTTCTTGTTCTCCTTATTGTTCTTGCTCGATCACTTGTGGAATCACGCTTCAAAGGTATTATTCTTACGCTTTATGTGTTATGCATGAGATCCTTGGTTAGGTGCTATATGAATATGATTCATGATTATTTCCGCTGCGTAGTACCTATAATCTCCTACAAAAGGTACTCATCACTGGGTTTGGTTTTGGGGAGACACAAATGGGTGTCTACAGAAGCCCTCACTTTGACTGATTTGGAGAAACGCAAGTTTCGAAAACAAAAGTCAAAGTATCTATAGGGACAGAGAATGATTCAGAACGTTCTGCGATCCTTAATCACTCTTGTAACGCCGATACCTGCAAAACTAGCGTTAGTTAAACAGATAAAAGAGTTAAGAAACGCGTATCTTGCACCGTCGAGCACACGTCTCTGAAAGTAACCGATTTGTTTTGATGACCTCCTACAAGCTAGAGAATGCCATCCCTCTTGAAAACTGCTACGCCCGTAACTGCTTCCAATGTAGAAGACTACTTCACCTGAAACGATCCTCTTCCGCTTTGATAATATTCCACGTCCAAGGGAATACTATTGAAGATTGCTTCTCTTGAAACAATCCTTAATTGTTTGTGACAACTCTCCACAATCTAGGGAACGCCACTTTGGTGTTTCGATGTTCACTCGTCTCTGAACAAAGAGCTTCTTTTTCCGCTGTGATAGTCTTCGAAAAGATCACTGCTTTTTAATCCTTAATGTTGCTATGCCAGTACGTCGGCGCTTTGCTGCTTGTGAACCAGTATGTCGATGCTTTTGCTGTGATGACAATCCTCTTTTCTTTGGGAATAGTTGCCAACACAACTCTTGTATGATGTATGACAATCCGATTTAGGGAAAGTTGTCAATGCTTCGTAACAATCCATCCTTGGAAATGTTGCTACGATGAAGCGACAATCCGTATCTCGGAAAATTTGCCAAAATCCAATTTTGGGAAAAGTTGCCAATGTTTCGTAACAATCTTTCATAAGAACTTTGCTACGATCGACAATCCACATCTTGGAATATAACTCTTGAAAGCAATCCACCTTGGAAATTTGCCAACGCTATGCGACAATCCTTTTGGTAAAATATTGCCACTATTGACAATCCGCGTCTTGGAACATTTGCAAAAAAGAGTCGACCGAAAATCCACTTCGGGAAAATTTGCCACTTACTGAAATGAATGACAATCCACGTTGAGAAACCTTTGCCGATATTTATGATGAATAGAGATCTACAACAATCCTTTGGGAAATTTTACCATAGGGAACTGGGTGTATGACAATCCAATCTCGGAAAACTTGCCAGCGATCTATGAATGTATGACAATCCGAACTTGGAAAAACTTGCCAAACAAAGAAGGAGCACGACAATCTACGCTTGGAAACTTTGCCAGAGATGACAATCCAATCTTGGAAAAATTGTTGTTGAACAAGATGCACGACAATCCATTTTTGGAAATATTGTCAGTTGGGGATGACAATCCAATTTTTGGAAAACTTTGTCGTTTAATAAGAATGCGCGACAATCCATATTTGGAAATATTGTCGTTTAAGTGCTTGCTTTTGAACCGATTGTAATGAGCCAGTGTTTTAGGCGCTTAAGCTAAGTGAGACGATCTTTCGTCAGGTCGATCACTTATTTCAATTGTAATCAATCCGACTACTTAATCATGTTAAATTGCTTATAGGGGCTAACTGGCGTACCAAGGAACCCGAAATTGCTGTATGAGGTCGAAATCACCTTCCTAAGAGGCTTCGATCTCTGTCGCTGCCGAAATATCTTTGGCGCTAGGAATTAACTCTGTCGCCGAACGTTGTGATAGGGTCTTGCCTATTCTGCTGCACCTGTATTTATTTTTTACTATAGAACTTTTCTAATCTTTTTAATCATCTTAGGGTTGACCTAAGGTCTAGCGTGTTTGACACATTGACTTGACACGACTCAAGGCATAAACTTGACTCGATATGATTGACTGACTCGAGGTTGACTCGACTGAAATGACACGTGTGACTCATGACCCATGTGTGCATTGTAATGTGATCGTGCGACTCGAAAAATGCAAGAAAGCAAAAATTTTCCGTCATTTTTGTGGAGGGTACCGACTTTCTCCCGAAAAAGAAAGGCGCGAAAAAGAATCGAAGTTTTCAAATGCATGTTGAATGAGCTTAGTCAAATGTTGTTTGATACTATCTCTCAAGTTACAAGGATTAATCCATCCTAGGCTATCTCAACTATTGACTCAATGATGAAAGCATTTAGGTAACTTAGGCACGGAGGCTAAGCACTTCATACTTCGTGATGCAATAATGAGTGATGTTGATATGACAAGGCATGCTTCAACGGTGTGTTAAGATTCCATGACAAAGGGTTCCAAAAGGAAGTATATTTAGTCATGTATCTGTGCAGTGTGTGAAAGTGACACTAAAGTTAGGCCGCAAAGGCTAAGTGTGTGGAAAGATATTACTTGTAAAGAGTCAAATGGTGGTGACTCTTAGGCTAGGTAAGCTAATGACATAGGGATCAAGCCCCCAAGTCTAGCTCTAATTGAATAGGGATGAGCATAGGGGATCCCTTGATATGATCATGGTGTGAGTGTGTGAATGTGAATATGAATGCATGTTTATTAAGGTCGCACCTCGATGTGAGGTTGCCTACGTATCCGTTAGGAATCAGGCCTAACGTAGCTCTAGCCGAACCTCGCACAAGTGTGTATGCCTCAAATTTCCTACGTGTAAAATCCTATATTTTTAACTTATTACGGATGGTCTTTACAATGAGATCTTTTTTATGCATATGACAATAATGTTAATCAAAATTACGCACATGAAATACTTAGAACGTTTCGAGTCTCATCCACCCATTCTAAATCATTGCCGAAACAAATTCAGGAATTAAAATAGAAATTATCCCCAGTGGAGTCGCTAAAAATTGTAGGGAATAAATTCAAGCGTTAACCCCTACCTTGAACCCCACTGTGATCATACACTAAAGTACGGTGGCGTCCAAAAGGGAAGAAGATAGAGCAAAAGAGTCGCCAACAAGTTTTTGGAACTTGTAAACCGTTCACATGGTGAAGGTTACACCCCTTAACGATCAAAGAGATCGTCAACTCCATAAGGTCTTGAACCAAATAAGGGTTCGGGGATGAAGGTACAAATCCAACCTAAAAGAGATTGAACCTGCCCTAATAATAGGCCTCTACTTTATTCTGATCGTATTCATGTGCGCTTTCTAATTAACATACAATTAATAGGATTAACCCTAAACCTGTTTAATCTATGTTGGTTGAATATAATGCACAAATAAAACTATTATTGGCGATCACTTGAAATTATAATCACATTAACCCTAACATGATAATTAAATATCTTATTAAGCGTGATTACAAGTACCAAATTCCCTTTAAACATGCAATAAAAGGTGTGATCAAGCAATAACAATAAAATAAGCATCAAGCAACATAATAATAATAAATATCACGAAAATAAAATTATAATCATCATCAAAATAATAATAATCATCATAAATAAAATAATCATCATCAAAATAATAATAATAATATTCATAATCATCATAAATTATAACAATTATAATCATATTCATGTTCATGTTAACATTAAAGCATAATAATAAAAGCAAGATCCTAGGCATGATACTAACAAGATTAATAACAAACCCTAGCATGTCACTAAGCAATAAAAATCAAATCTTTAACCCTAACATGATACTAACAATCATAAATATTAGGAAGAACATAGGAAACATCGTAACAATCATATTTAATATTAAAATTACCCTAGACATGATACTAGGAATAACAATATAAACATGATTTCTACATCATAACATCAATTAAATCAATTAAAATACTTACTTTGATGCCGCGTATCTATTTCTAATAACAAAATACACACGTTAGTAACTTCAAGGAAAATAATAAAACAAAGCAATTAAATTAAATAATTGAAATAGAGATTTGGGACCAAACCCTCATAAATTAAACCTTTCACGTCTAGGGCGAAGGCAACTTCGAATATGGCTAGGTGTTTCTAGATCTAATGAATGCGGAATTTTGTATGTAAAAGCAAGTTAAGAAAAAGAAAGAGAAAGAGAGAGATGGTGAATGATTAAGGAAATCTTGATGAGAATTAGCGAATGATTAAAGAGAATGAGAGAGAATTGAAAACTGGTTGTAGGTGAATATAGATGAATGTTGATGAGAATTGGTGATTGATTGTAGGTGAATATTAATTAAAACTGATTGTTGATGAGAATTGGTGAATGAATACGGAGTTTTTACGACGTTATTTATAGAGAAAATCAGCCAAAAAGATAAATTAACAAAACAGAGTCTAGCACACGAAAACAGAGCTGGCGCCAACCCTTGCTAATTGGCGCCAGGCACCAACACTAGCGCCAGGCGCCAATGGCTGCCGCCATGCGCCATACCTGGTTCCAGGCGCCAATGCCTGGAGTCAGGCGCCAAGCCTGTTTTTAACGCGTTTTCGAATATCAGATAAGTTTGCCGTACTGGAGGATAAAATCATATATTTTCCTCGAAAATGCTATTTGGTTTTAATTAAAACTCTGAAAAGTCAACAAAAGTCAATTTATCAATGCTAATTGAATAAGGAATGAAAAGAACCTTCTAGAAGAATCTAGAAGACTAAAACCATTCCTAATTGCATTAGGAATGATAAATCATATTAGGCCCTCCTCTAGATCATTGGGCCGTACATAAGGGTCAAACCGGGCCCAGTTTAGTAAATTGGCCATAACTATCTCAATATTCATCGGAATTGGGCTTATAATATATCGTTAGAAAGTTTTTGTCAAGCCCCATCCAACTACACTATTATTGGGCCCATATCATGGACCAACCAAACTAGATTGACTGTTTTATTAAATTAAGTTTTCAAAAACAAAGAGAAGAGAAAAGAAAATTAAAACTTTCCGCAATACTATACTTTCCACACTTTCGCTTCATTCGATTATGATTCGACGTGAAAGGTACTCATCATTGGGTTTGATTTTGGGGAGACACAATTGGGTGTCTACAACGGGTTTTTTGTAACGGGCACTTGAAATGTCCGTTACGAGTAACCCGTTATTCATAACGAACATTGCCCGTTACAAATAACACTAGCTATCCGTATCGGTGGCCTACGTAACGCCCGCTGCCCGTTACGGATAAGCCTTTTTTGCCCGTTACTGATAGCTATTTTTCCACTAGTGTGATAAAGGGAAAGTCAAAGCATAAAGCTTAGGATCAACTCCCTTTAGTGCCAGTAAAACACATTAAGTGATTTTAAGGATTATTGGTCACCTTAAATATTGGCAAGTCCGTAGCTACGAACTTTTCTGGTAAAGCAAGTCCTGGGGGAGGAGCAAACTTTTCTGCGTCAAAGTACTTGTTCCCCATTGTAGAACTAAGAACTAGTTTCTCTAACGACTATTCTTTGATGGATAGTTGCTCCATCTTTTCTTGTAAGGCTAACGCTTCAATTTTTTTTCTTTTCAACATTTTCCATCTTCTTAATTCTTCTCTCCTCGGCCTCTTGAGCCTTTTCCTTTCTCATACGAAGTATTTTTTGTTTAAGTTCTTCGACAGTTGTCATTGTTGTTGGACTAGGATTAGTTGTCTAATGAAAGTGGTTTGGAAGGGGTTGATCTTTGGGTGGTAAACGTAGAATGCGATTGTCTGGGATCCTCTTTCCCAAGCTTGAAAACCGGCCCTAAAGGAGTACAAAAGGATAAGTAAATCGATACGCTTGATTTTGAAAGGAAAAAAAAAAAAGAAAAAAGACGCAAAATATACTCAAACGGATAACATCGCCCTTAACAATTCTTCAATGAAGATATTGTTCGGACGAGTCAATTTGTTTTTTGAGAAATCAAAACTGACTCGTCCAGTTGGCGCGCGCAAGTAAGTTATTTGCGCGCGGCCATTTGCGCGCAACAAAATAACTTGCGCTGGGAGGGGTCGCGCACTTCTTGAGTTGCGCGCGCCACCTGCTCGTAGTATATATCTTTTTAATTCGCACGTTATTTTTTAATCGATTTTTTTTGTATTTGACCCTTTTTTTATTTTTATTCTTTGAATATGACGCTAAATCACAAAGAGATAACTTCGTAATTGGGAACCTAGACCAAAATAAAATAAAACATAAAAAAAAAAAGAAAATGAAGACTATCCTAACATGTTGCACATAGTCACATAATCAAATAAGCATGTTATAAGTCAAGATTCATGCAATGGCATTCTAAGGTTAAAAAAGGCTTGGGTGTCCAAAGGTACCATACCTTAAGAAATGATGTATAAATCAATCACTCAACGTGTTGACCCATGACATCGCCCTCCCAACATTTTGTTGGTGATATGGGTGGGATGATTGTTATTGATTTTGGGATAGACGCCTAGTGTTGGCGACCCCTGGTTAATGAGCCAATCCCCAATGGTTTAAGTGTGATATGCTTATGCATGATGCAATGTTGCTTGTTTGGTTTTTACTTTTATGCAAAAGGAAGATATTATGCGTTCAAGTCTCGCTTTCTAACTAGAGATTATCCAAGTTAATTCTCGTTACAACCCATAGGCAACCTAGTGTTGGATACCTTGGACCATAACTACGAATTGATCATGTAACCACAAAGTCCCCAGTGAAGTTGCCACTTTATGGAGGGTGATCCCTTCGTGAGGGGTACTCTCCTTAAATTCCCTTGGCCACTTAAAATCCTAGGACTTTACACTTGTTAAGGTGTAGTGGGATTTGAATTCCTGACTGTCTGGGGGACCTTGAATTAGAATTGGTTCCATCATTACGCTTTTTTATAAGAAACAAGTAGGAGTCGCCAATGAGTTTTAGGAAAAACTCATAAACCTCGTTCATGCCTTTCTTCCATGTGGAGTTCATGGAATAATTAGCACAAATCATAAGTTTACCCATGCCCAAATTGGTCTATAAACCCGAAATGAGTTCGGGAGCGAGGGTACTAAGATAACGTTCTTTTTAGAGGGGAATCTTCATCCTAGCCCTAGTACGGCCTCTACTAGCTCTTCCTTTTCCACAATTTCATCACCAAACAATATATGCAATGCGATACCTAAAACTATGTTAGTTGATTTTATTTACAAAAATTAATTCACGTAGGAATTACATTGCAAAAGTCGTTATTCTTATTTAATAATATTCATGAAAGAACAATAAATAAACAAGATTCGCCTTGGCTTAAGTGATCAACCAACAATTATTTAATTTAATTCTAGTCTTTATTTAATGCAAGATACTATGTGGAAATTGTTAATTAATTAATTTAAAAGTGATCAAACAACACTAATTAATTAATTAAAATCCTCTTAAACAAGAAAATAAAGGTGATTTAACTAAGTGCTCGGGATTTTACCACTTCTCTTTGCTAGATCTCCGTTTAGAACACTTATGGACAACTTCTTGTTGGGGAACCTCTACCGTAGTAACCTCCACCGTACCAATGCCAAATTAAAGATAAAACTCGGGGCTACAGATCCATAGGTTTTACGACTCGTAGTTCTTCCTATAACTCCGGCTATGACCAAAAAAAGTTGACGTTTGTGCAGTATACGGGAATAAAATCCGGGTTGACTTAAAGGAACTATGACTCGATTTTATATTTATTTATTAGCTCAAATTAATTAATTAATTAATTAATTAAACAAAGTCCTTTAGTCATTAATTAGTTTATTTAGTTTTAACACAAGTCAAACAAACGGTTAGGAAAAATCACATAGAGCATGCACAACAAATAATGCACAATTAGTCAAGTAGGCACAATATGATGCAATGAGTTTGCAACCTAACCATGGCTCTAGTTCTCTAAAGTTCGGGATATGGTTTAGTCAATATAGGGTCCATGGTTAATTGTCCGGATGCACCGCGCGGAAGCCTAACCGTGAAGGGTTGGCGCGAGTGGATGGGACACCGCGAGCTTTAGAAAAAAACTTGCTTCCATGGTTTGGTGAATTCAACATCTCGGATGTACCCTTTGTTTCACGGAGCGTTTAATCGGGTAGATGGAGCATGAATTCCCAGAGGGTTATTTCCATATGTAAAACACATATGGGTTTCAGAAAAGTGAAAAAAAATTCAATCAGGAAGTAGGATCGAGCAAACAATACGAAAAACTGGTCGAAATTAGAACGCATATTTCTGGCTCGGTATTGGGGGAAATTGGCGCCAGCAAACAGAGACTGGCGCCAGTTTTTAACTGTAGCGCCTGGCGCCAATGCTGGCGTCTGGCGCTACGGCTAAAAGTCTGGCGCCAAGCTCTGGCCCCTGGCGCTACTTCCCACATGCCTCAGCAGCTTTCTGTGCTCGATAAAATTTTCAAGTTTCGCGCGGTGTTATTTTGGTCCTAGTTGTGAAAGTTATTTCTCAAATTTCCTACGTGTAAAATCTGATGTTTTTAACTCATTACAGATGGTCTTTCCAATGAGATCTTTTTTATGCATATGACAATAATGTTAATCAAAATTACGCACATGAAATACTTAGAACGTTTCGAGTCTCATCCACTCATTCTATATCATTGCCAAAACAAATTCAGGAATTAAAATAGAAATCATCCCCAGTGGAGTCGCTAAAAACTGTAGGGAATAAATTCAAGCGTTAACCCCTAGCTTGAACCCCACTGTGATCATACACTAAAGTACGGTGGCGTCCAAAAGGGAAGAAGATAGAGCAAAAGAGTCGCCAACAAGTTTTAGGAACTTGTAAACCGTTCACAGGGTGAAGGTTACACCGCTTAACGATCCAAGAGATCGTCAACTCCATAAGGTCTTGAACCAAATAAGGGTTCGGGGATGAAGGTACAAATTCAACCTAAAAGAGATTGAACCTGCCCTAATAATAGGCCTCTACTTTATTCTGGTCGTATTCATGTGCGCTTTCTAATTAACATACAATCAATATAATTAACCCTAAACCTGTTTAATCTATGTTGGTTAAATATAATGCACAAATAAAACTATTATTGATGCTCACTTGAAATTATAATCACATTAACCCTAACATGATTATTAAATATCTTATTAAGCGTGATTACAAGTACCAAATTCCCTTTAAACATGCAATAAAAGGTGTGATCAAGCAATAACAATAAAATAAGCATCAAGCAACATAATAATAATAAATATCACGACAATAAAATTATAATCATCATCAAAATAATAATAATCATCATAAATAAAATAATCATCATCAAAATAATAATAATAATATTCATAATCATCATAAATTATAACAATCATGTTCATGTTAACATTAAAGCATAATAATAAAAGCAAGATCCTAGGCATGATACTAACAAGATTAATAACAAACCCTAGCATGTCACTAAGCAATAAAAATCAAATCTTTAACCCTAACATGATACTAACAATCATAAATATTAGGAAGAACATAGGAAGCATCGTAACAATCATATTTAATATTAAAATTACCCTAGACATGATACTAGGAATAACAATATAAACATGATTTCTACATCATAACATCAATTAAATCAATTAAAATACTTACTTTGATGCCTCGTATCTCTTTCTAATAACAAAATACACACGTTAGTAACTTCAAGGAAAATAATAAAACAAAGCAATTAAATTAAATAATTGAAATAGAGATTTTGGACCAAACCCTCAGAAATTAAACCTATCACGTCTAGGGCGAAGGCAACTTCGAATATGGCTAGGTGTTTCTAAATCTAATGAATGCGGAATTTTGTATGTAAAAGCAAGTTATGAAAAACAAAGAGAAAGAGAGAGATGGTGAATGATTAAGGAAATCTTGAAGAGAATTAGCGAATGATTAAAGAGAATGAGAGAGAATTGAAAACTGGTTGTAGGTGAATATAGATGAATGTTGATGAGAATTGGTGATTGATTGTAGGTGAATATTAACTAAAATTGATTATTGATGAGAATTGGTGAATGAATACGGAGTTTTTACGACGTTATTTATAGAGAAAATCAGCCAAAAAGATAAATTAACAAAACAGAGTCTAGCGCACGAAAAACAGAGCTAGCGCCAACCCTGGCTAATTGGCGCCAGGCACCAACACTAGCGCTAGGCGCCAATGGCTGGCGCCATGCGCCAGGCCTGGTTCCAGGCGCCAATGCCTGGAGTCAGGCGCCAAGCCTGTTTTTAACGCGTTTTCGAAAATCAGATAAGTTTGCCGTACTGGAGGATAAAATCATATATTTTCCTCGAAAATGCTATTTGGTTTAAATTAAAACTCTGAAAAGTCAACAAAAGTCAATTTATCAATGCTAATTGAATAAGAAATGAAAAGAACCTTCTAGAAGAATCTAGAAGACTAAAACCATTCCTAATTATATTAGGAATGATAAATCATTGGGCCGTACATAAGGCTCAAACCGGGCCCAGTTTAGTAAATTGGCAATAACTTCCACAATATTCATCGGAATTGGGCTTATAATATATCGTTGGAAAGCTTTTGTCAAGCCCCATCCAACTACACTATTATTCGACCCATATAATGGACCAACCAAACTTAATTTGCTGTTTTCTTAAAATAAGTTTCCAAAAATAGAGAGAAGAGAAAAGAAAATTAAAACTTTCCGCAACACTAGACTTTCCACACTTTCGCTTCATTCGATTATGATTCGACGTGAAAGGTACTCATCACTGGGTTTGGTTTTGGGGAGACACAAATGGGTGTCTACAACGGGTTATTTATAACGGGCACTTGAAATGTCCGTTACGAATAACCTGTTATTCATAACGAACACTGCCCGTTACAAATAACACTAGCTATCCGTAACGGTGGCATACGTAACGCCCGCTGCGCGTTACGGATAGGCCTTTTTTGCTCGATACGGATAGCTATTTTTCCACTAGTGTGATAAAGGGAAAGTCAAAGCATAAAGCTTAAGATCAACTCCCTTTAGTGCAAGTAAAACACATTAAGTGATTTGGTGGATTATTGGTCACCTTAAATATTGGCAAGTCCGTAGCTACAAACTTTTCTGGTAAAGCAAGTCCTGGGGGAGGAGCAAACTTTTCTGCGTCAAAGTACTTGTTCCCCATTGTAGAACGAAGAACTAGTTTCTCTAACGACTATTCTTTGATGGATAGTTGCTCCATCTTTTCTTGTAAGGCTAACGCTTTAATTTTTTTTTCTTTTCAGCATTTTCCATCTTCTTAATTTCTCTCTCCTCGACCTCTTGATCCTTTTCCTTTCTCATACGAAGAATTTGTTGTTTAAGTTCTTCGACAGTTGTCATTGTTGTTGGACAAGGATTAGTTGTCTAATGAAAGTGGTTTGAAAGGGGTTGATCTTTGGGTGGTAAACGTAGAATGCGATTGCCCGGGGTCCTCTTTCCCAAGCTTGAAAACCAGCTCTAAAGGAGTACAAAAGGATAAGTAAATCGATACGCTTGCTTTTGTAAGGAAAAAAAAAAGAAAAAAGACGCAAAATATACTCAAACGGATAACATCGCCCTTAACAATTCTTCAATGAAGATATTGTTCGGACGAGTCAATTTGTTTTTTGAGAAATCAAAACTGACTCGTCCAGTGGGCGCGCGCAAGTTAGTAAGTTGCGCGCGGCTATCGCGCGCAACAAAATAACTTGCGCTGGGAGGGGTCGCGCACTTCTTGAGTTGCGCGCGCCACCTGCTCGTAGTATATTTTATTTTAATTCGCGTGTTATTTTTTTAATCGGTTTTTTTTGTATTTGACCCTTTTTTTATTTTTATTCTATGAATATGATGCTAAATCACGAAGAGATAACTTCGTAATTGGGAACCTAGACCAAAATAAAGAAAAAAAGAAAAAGAAGACTATCCTAACATGTTGCACATAGTCACATAATCAAATAAGCATGTTATAAGTCAAGATTCACGCAATGTCATTCTAAGGTCAAAAAAGACTTGGGTGTCCAAAGGTACCATACCTTAAGAAATGATGCATAAATCAATCACTCAACGTGTTGACCCATGACATCGCCCTCCCAACATTTTGTTGGTGATATGAGTGGGATGATTGTTATTGATTTTGGGATAGACGCCTAGTGTTGGCGACCCCTGGTTAATGAGCCAATCCCCAATGGTTTAAGTGTGATATGCTCATGCATGATGAAATGTTGCTTGTTTGGTTTTACTTTTGTGCAAAAGGAAGATATTATGCGTTCAAGTCTCGCTTTCTAACTAGAGATTATCCAAGTTAATTCTCGTTACAACCCATAGGCAACCTAGTGTTGGATACCTTGGACCATAACTACGAATTGATCATGTAACCTCAAAGTCCCCAGTGAAGTTGCCACTTTAAGGAGGGTGATCCCTTCGTGAGGGGTACTCTCCTAAAATTCCCTTGGCCACTTAAAAGCCTAGGTCTTTACACTTGTTAAGGTGTAGTGGGATTTGAATTCCTGACTTTTTGGGGGACCTTGAATTAGAATTGGTTCCACCATTACGCTTTTTTTATAAGAAACAAGTAGGAGTCGCCAATGAGTTTTAGGAAAAACTCATAAACCTCGTTCATGCCTTTCTTCCATGTGGAGTTCATGGAATAATTAGCACAAATCATAAGTTTACCCATGCCCAAATTGGTCTATAAACCCGAAATGAGTTCGGGAGCGAGGGTACTAAGATAACGTTCCTTTTAGAGGGGAATCTTCATCCTAGCCCTAGTACGGCCTCTACTAGCTCTTCCTTTTCCACAATTTCATCACCAAACAATATATGCAACGCGATACCTAAAACTATGTTAGTTGATTTTATTTACAAACATTAATTCACGTATGAATTACATTGCAAAAGTTGTTATTCTTATTTAATAATATTCGTGAAAGAACAATAAATAAACAAGATTCGCCTTGGCTTAAGTGATCAACCAACAATTATTTAATTTAATTCTAGTCTTTATTTAACTCAAGATACTGTGTGGAATTGGTTAATTAATTAATTTAAAAGTGATCAAACAACACTAATTAATTAATTAATTAAAATCCTCTTAAACAAGAAAATAAAGGTGATTTAACAAAGTGCTCGGGATTTTACCACTTCTCTTTGCTAGATCTCCGTTTAGAACACTTATGGACAACTTCTTGTTGGGGAACCTCCACCGTAGTAACAAAATATCGAAAGGGTGAGTGTTTAGGACAAGAGGGCTAGGTTGCACAAGTTAACAAGTTATTTCGCCAGAGTTTTAGGTTAATTTCTGTCTGTTGAAGCCTCGGTTTAAGCTCGTATTTATAGAGAAGGATTAGGTTTAGGGTTTCGAGCAATATTCCGCAGCAGGTGTCGCGCGCAACAAATGAAGTTGCGCGAGGCAACCCAGCACAAGTTTTAGAGTTGCGCTGCAATGTGCAGCGCAACTATTGTTCTTGCGCGCGGCTTTATGGTAGGATTCGATTTTATATTTTTCGTATAATTTCCGAATAATTACAAATCTTCTACAGCGCAACTCTAGAAGTTGCGCAGGGTGTCGCGCGCAACTGAAATAGTTGCGCGCGGCAGCCTAGCGCGACTTTGTGAGTTGCGCGCGGATTTTTCTACAGCAACACTAAGTTTTAACCTAGGCGCTCCTAAATCTGTCGTTATTAGGGTTTAAGCATGGGCTTAAGCCTAATTATGATTGGGTTTAGTTAATTGGACCTTTGTTTTGGCTTTTTTCTTTAATTTGGCCTAATCTTTTGTGTTTTGTGGCTTAACCAGTTATCCATAAGTATTCTTCACTTTGATCCAACACGAAGATGGCTTTATTTATCATCGTTGCACTTCCTGTCGGGACAAGAGGCCAAAAGTAGATGTCTACATGCGCACGCGGCCTTGGTGGTGCGCACGCACCATGTGTCCCGACCCCCTTCGCTCGATTCTTCTATTTATAGATTTTGACTTTCTTGTTTTAGGGGGACGACTTATTTTGTACTTGATGCTTATTTTCCAGAAATAGTAGAGAGAGAAGCTTAAGAAGTACTTGATTGTACTTAAATTTGATCTTGGAATTTCTTCTTCAATTCAATGAAAACTTGTGAGAATTCTTTCCTTTGAATTTAATTTTATTGCAATTTCCTTTAATTCTTGAATTTTGGTTTGAATTTTATTCTTTGCCTTAGAATTTTTTGAGTGATTGAATTTCTTCTTGATTAAACTTGAAATGAATATGATTTTTATTGAATTTGTTTTGCTTCTCAATTTCACCATGATTAGTAAGTAGATTAGTTGCTAGGGAGAAGGGGAAGCATGGTTGATTGATGTTTTTTCTAGTTGATGATCCCTAATTGATTGAATTGTTGCAATTGAATTGGTTGACATAGTTGTGCATGTGATTAATTGGATTAGGAGTGATCAACCTATAAGATTAATCTAGATTGCATTGTAAATTTCAATGACATGAACCCTTGATTTGAGAATTGCTTTAATTGATTGCATTTGATTGTGATTTTCCTTGATTGCCATTCATAGTGAACCCTAGTTTGGTTTATAGGAGATAGCTCTTGAATTCCATTGATTGCAACTATAGTTTGTCCGTTGCAATGTTTGAATTAATTAAGTAATCCCTCAATTAGCAAAATCATTGAGCTTGCATGTGGAACCTATATCCCTAGTGTTTAGTATATTGAATTTCTCAATTATTTTAGCTTTCTCGATACCTTAGTTACCAACCATAACCTTCTACATTCTTCGAAGTAGCTTGACATAAGCTATAGCTTGCACCTACTCATTCCTTTGAGTTCGACCCTTGACTTACCATATACTCGTATTAGGTTGGTCGAGTATTTACAAATTTAGTTTAGCTCTAGGATAGAGTAGAAAACGATCTACATTTTCCTTGCGTCAAGTAGCTTGACTTAGGCTATAGATTGTACCTACTCATCAGGTTCGACCCTTGACTTACCATATACTCGTATTAGGGTAGTCGAGTGTTTATAAATTTTGTTTGGCTCTAGCGAAGGGTAGAAAACGACCTACATTTTCCCTACGTCAGATGTTGTTCAAAGGGAAACATAATCTCAGGCTATAAGTTACAAGTTTCCAAACTTTGTTCTTCACCAAGTTATTATGGCATTGAAAAGCTAGATACTTTTGCTACTACGATAGTATGAGCTAGATACTTACCTTAGCAAGAAATAATTTTACTATTAAAGTGAGCTAATTTATTTACACATTTTTATCTTACTTTAACCTATTGAGAAACGACAACATCCATAGGGTCATCTGGTTCTGGTGTAGAAAGTAGTGCTTGTATGGAGACAAGTGTTGTCTTTAAAGTAAGAGCAGCACTCCATTGGTCTTTCAAGATATCCAAGCAGATAGCCCCACTCTGACTGCTAATGTTCGGATGCCTTCAATATAATGCATTAATAAACATTAAGCTTGTAATCTCTTGGGAGTTATGCATAATTTTACTTTTTGATACATAAACACCTCCAATGATGAAATAAGAAGTATACCTCAAATAAACTAGAAAGAAATTCAATTGTTCAAATTTCAAACTCCAAATTTCTCATAGTAATATATCATCTATTTAACTAGCAACAAATCAATGAAACCATATATACCCTTAAGCAGATATCTCTCCGGTCAGATGATAGTTGTGCAAATCATTTAGCTCAAGCATAGTAATACTATCGATCTAACTACATTTCATTTACTTTACATATAATTACATTTACTTTTAAAGACAACTAGTTTACTTTAAAAGAAATTTAGTATACTTTTTCAAGGGCAATTGAAATTTACCCATTAATGTAATCAAACTGATGTGTAATGAAATGATTATGATTATTGTTGTTAGTATCATAATCATAATTATCATAATTATGTTAAAGCATAATATTAATAGTAAGATCCTAGGCATGATACTAACAAGATTAATAACAAACCCTAGCATGTCACTAAAGAATAAAGATCAAATATTTAGCCCTAACATGATACTATCATGAATATTAGGAAAGAAAATAGGAAGCATCGCAGGAATCATAATAAGCATATTTGATATTATAACCTTTTCCCTAAACATGATACTAGGAATCATTGTTGTTATTCAAAACATAAAATTAAGAAAAATATCCTATCATGATACTAGGAATCAAAATAACAACCTAGACATGATTTATATATCATAATAACAATAAATCAATTAAAGTACTTACTTGGATGCTTCGTTTCTCTTTTTAATAACAAAATACACACGTTAGTAAGTTCAAGGAAAATATAAAATCAAAGAATTAAATTAAATAATCGAAAGAGAGATTTGAGACCAAACCCTCAGAAATATCAAATCTTTCACGTCTAGGGCGATGGAAACTTCAAACTTGGCTAGGTGTTTCTAGATCTTGTGAATGCGGAATTTTGTGTGCAAAAGGCTAGTTTAGAAAAGAGAGCGAGAGAGTAATCAAGAGATTCTTGATGTGAATTGGTAATTAAAAACAGAGGTTTAACGAGGCTATTTATAGAGAAAATCAGCCAGATATGATACAAAACGAATCAGAGTTTCGAAAATAATAAAACACGACCGCTGTCGCCAACAACACGCCTGTCGCCAGACGCTAGAGCTGTCGCCAGGCGACAGGCCTGTCGTCCGGCGCTGCAAGATAGTTTTTACGGATTTTGTTTTTATCATATCTTTTGTTCCAGAAGTCCAAATAAGTCATATAATATGTCGTTGGAAAGATCTTGAAGTATACATTCCAAAAAAAAGTTAGAATTAGATCAAAATCGTTTGTATATAAAAAGATATGGCCGAAATAATGGAAGGGTGTCAGTTTTGGATAGAGTTTCATATCTCATTCATATCTTTTCCGTTATAGCTCGGATTAATATTATAATATATCATTGGAAAGATAGTTTCAAGATCTATCCAACAATATAAAATTTGGATAAAGATTATGAGGAAAAAAAATAATATTTGAATATATTCCACTTCGTACAAAACAAGGATTCTTAAAAGGAGTAGTTTTATTCAATTTCAAACTCTTTGAAACATAATTATCAATCCTAACTCCATTAGGATTTAAGAGAACCCTCTAGAATATTCTAGAAGACTATAATCAATCCTAATAGCTTTAGGAATGATAATTAATAATAGGTCCTCCTCTAGATCATTGGGCCGCATATAAAAACCAAACCGGGCCCAGTTTAGTATTTTGGCCATAACTTCCTCATTATTCATCGGAATTGGGGTTATAATATATCGTTGGAAAGGTCTTTTCAAGCCCTATCCAACTACACTATTATTGAACCCTTATCATGGACCAAACTAAATTATAATGCACGTTTTTCATAAAAAATTTAAGAAAAGAAATATTTTCAAAAACAGAAAGAAGAGATATTTTAATAAAAACATCCTAATCACTAGACTTTTCACAGTTTCGCTTTGTTCGATAATCAAATGACATGAAATGTATTCATCACTGGGTTTGGTTTTGGGGAGACACATTTGGGTGTCTACAACCTTCATCCCCGAACTTCCAGTTATGGTTCCAGACCTATTGGAGTTAACGATCTCCTGGATCGTTAAGGGGTGTAACCTTCACCTCGCTAACGGTTTACAAGTTCCTAAAACTTGTTGGCGACTCTTTTGCTCTAGCTTCCACTACTACAAAAATAGCCAAAGAGACCCGTTGAATTATGCATTAGAGACCGCCTCACAACGGGTCTCTATCTCAGGGGTCTGTTTGATAAAGAGACTCGTTCATTAGGGTTGTCTGTTTGTGAGGATAAAGAGACCCGTTGTAAGAGATAATGGGTATGTTTTGTAAGTGATTAAAATAATAATTTAGATTGAAAACAGACCCGTTATTTGAGATATGGGGTCTGTTTAGTGGGTATCTACCAGACCTATCATGTCAAATAACGGGTCTCTTTATTCTCCAAGTTTTTTTTAAAAAAATAATTTTTCTTTTTATTTGATGTGGCTTGGGAGGTTGACGTTTAAATTTTGAAAATTTTGTTTTTATGCTATATTAAAATTGTCGGATAATTGATCATAAATTGTAAGTTACACTTTAAGAGTTCAAAACCATACAAAATAGCAATGGATTAAATTTAAATTTATGTGATACAAAAAAAAAAAAACTCATTACATAAAATTGAAAAAAAAAATCGAATTGAATCCATTGAAATTTACAATTACAGCAACAAGCTAAGACTTGAATACTCCATTATCTTCTTTGATTGGGAATGTGGGGGATGAAATCATGCAAACCTGACAAAATAACAAAAAAATAAAAAAAAAGACAAATTAATACTCTTCATTACGAAAACAATATGCTATAACCACATTTTTTTAAAAAAATTTTTTTTAAAAAAACACCACAATTATTGAAAGAAATTACAACTTCACAAAACTAGACTACAACAAATATAATTCCTAAAAACATACAAAAATATTGCAATACTTGTCAACATTCAACTCATAAGTTTGAGGAGAATTCTTTTCCCAGTCTCCAACGGCGAAAACCAACAAGGCGGACCATGACAACCTCCACCGTCTGATCCGAAAAAGTGCTTAGCCAATTCAAAGTAATCTCTCCAACTCCTCTTAACATCATGCTCCTCTTCCATGGCGCCGGAAATTACAGATTTTTCGTTCATATAATTATCCACCTTACAATTCAAAAGGTAAACAACAATTAAAGCTTAAATGTTGAGGCAAATTTTTAAAGCACAAAATTAATTTATAGATTAATTACCTCAATTTCGATCGCAATTTAGGTCATCAATTAAACAACAATTCTTCATAATTTCCAGATCTATTAGCATTCGAGATTGAGCTTCTTTAAACCTTTGAAAAATTGAAGTAGACCTTGAATTAAAGTTCAATGTTTGGAAAAATTGAATGCGATTAATGATTTTTGTAGAGATGTTGAATCCCTTGTTGAATGATGTGTTTTGAAATGGAGAAGGGAAGAAGAACTGTCGGCGGCTTCAATTCATTAGGGTTAGGCGGAGGTTTTAAAGAGAGAGAGAGGAGAATGAGTTTGAACTTTGAAGGGATTTAAAAAAAAAAAAAAGTGGAAGTACCATGTAAAATTCCCGTCAAATGAAGTTTGATCTATTAGTAATGAAGAGATTTTCTTCTCGTATCAGAAATGTGGGACCTAATATAATGAAGAGACCCGTTAGTGTAGACACCCATTTGTGTCTCCCCAAAACCAAACACGGTGATGAGTACCTTTCACGTCGAATCATAATCGAATGAAGTGAAAGTGTGGAAAGTCTAGTGTTGCGGATAGTTTTAATTTCTATTCTTTTCTCTCTGTTTTTGAAAACCTATTTTAAGAAAACATCCAATCCAGTTTGGTTGGTCCATGATATGGGTCCAATAGTATTGTGGTTGGATAGGGCTTGAAAAGAGCTTTCCAACGATATATTATAAGCCCAATTCCGATGAATATTGAGGAAGTTATGGCCAAATTACTAAACTGGGCCCGGTTTGAGCCTTATATGCGGCCTAATGATCTAGAAGAGGGCCTAATATGGATTTATCATTCCTAATGCAATTACGATTGGTTTTAGTCTTCTATATTTTTCTAGAAGGTTCTTTTCATTCCTAATTCAATTAGCATTGATAAATTGACTTTTGTTGACTTTTTAAAGTTTTAATCAGAATAAAAGAATGTTTTTGAGGAAAATACGATATTATCCTCCTGTATGGTAAATTTATATCTGATTTAAGAAAACGCATCAGAAATTTAATCAGCGCCAAACGCCAGTCATTAGCGCCTGGCGCTAGCGTTAGCGCCTTGCACTAATGTCAGCGTCTGGCGCTAACCTTGTTTTTGCGCGTCAGAACTCTGTTTCGATTTTCTATCTTTTGGCTGATTTTCTCTATAAATAGCCTTCTAAAAACTCCGTTTTGATTCACCAATTGTCACGAATTTTCACCAACTCTCATCAAGATTTTCTTGATTCTCTCTCTCTTTCTAAACCAACCCTTTTACAAACATAATTCCTCATACATTAGCACTAGACATACCTAGCATTGCTCAAAGTTGCCTTCGCCCTAGACGTGAAAGGTTTTAATTTCCGAGGGTTTGGTCCCAAATCTCTATTTTAATTATTATTTAATTTAATTCTTTGATTATTATTTTCCTTGAAGTTACTAACGCGTGTATTTTGTTATTAAAAAGAGGTACAAGACATCCAAGTAAGTGCTTTAATTGTTTTCTTGATATTTTTGATATAGAAATCATGCTTAGGTTATTATTTTGATTCCTATTATCTTTTTTAGGATGTTCCTAGTATCATGTTAAGATGCTTTCTTTAGTATTATATTTAGGGTGATTTGCTTATATCAATTATGATTTGTATGATGCTTCCTATTTTCTTTTCCTAATATTCATGTTAGTATCATGTTAGGGTTAAAGCTTTGATTCTTATTGTTTAGCAACATGCTAGGGTTTGTTATTAATCTTGTTAGTATCATGCCTAGGATCTTGCTATTAATATTATTCTTTAATATGATTTTGATTATTATTATAATTGTTATGATTATTTTAATTATGATGATGATTATTATTATTATTATTATTATTATTATTATTATTATCATGTTGCTTGATTATTTATTGTTATTGCTTGATCACGCCTTTTATGCATGTTTAAAGGGAATTGGTACTTGTAATCACGCTTAATAAGATAATTAATAATCTTGTTAGGGTTAATCTGATTATAATTCAAGTGATCGCCAATAATAAATTTATTTGTGCATTAAATTCAACCAACATAGATAAACAGGTTTAGAGTTAATCCTATTGATTGCATGTTAGTCAGAAAACGCACATGAATACGATCAGAATAAAGTAGAGGCCTATTATTAGGGCAGGTTCAATCTCTTTTAGGTTGGATTTGTACCTTCATCCCCGAACTACCAGTCATGATTCCAGACCTATTGGAGTTGACGATCTCCTGGATCGTTAAGGGGTGTAACCTTCACCTCGTGAAAGGTTTACAAGTTCCTAAAACTTGTTGGCGACTCTTTTGGTCTATCTTCCTTCCCTTTGGACGCCACCATACTGTAGACACCTAAAAATGTCTCCCCAAAACCAAACCCGTTGATGAACACCTTTCACCGCCATTATTGGTCGAGTTGAGTATTTAATCTTTGGAGTGCTTAAATCCATGTTCTATCCAATATATTTCATGAACCAATCCAATTTCTAGCTCATTTCCCTAAACCATAACCTATTTTCCACTTTTCGTGTCCACTGAGAGAAACTGATTTTATGGCTATAAAATTTTGATCCAATTATTATTTTGTTGGATAGGCCTTTAAATAAGCTTTCCAACCATATATCATTAGCCCAATTCCGAGCTATAACGGAAAAGATATGAGCAAAACATTAAACTCGGCCAAAACCGACACCCTTCTACTAAAACGGCCATATCTTAAAATCTAAAAATTATTTTGACCTCATTCTAATTGGGTTGGAAATTAGACTTGATAAGCTTTCCAATGATATATTATATGCTTTATTCTGAGTTACGGATCAAAAGTTATGATGATTTTAAAAACGCGTAAAAAACTGGAATTGCCGCGCAGCAGCTAAAATGCCGCGACGCGGCAAGATCTGACGTGGCACGGGAGAAATTCCCGTGACACGGTAATTTGGAGGGGATTTTCATGTTTTTTAGTGCCCCGTGACTTGGCATAAGTACCGTGACACGGCGCCATATGCCGTGACACGGTGGACTTTGCCGCGTCACGGCGTTTTCTGCCGTGTCACGGTGGGTTGCTGACGTGTCACGGTGCTTAAAACTTCCCCGCGTCACGGGGAACTGTGCCGCGACATGGGAATTACTACCGTGTCACGGTAGGAATTCCCGTGTCACGGTGCTAGTGTTGTGACACGGGACAACTCCGTGTCTTTTCCGCGTAATCCCTTCACGCGTTTTTACTCCCGTAGGTCAAATATTTCCCGCGTCACTCTATTTTTCCCCGCGTCACGCTAATTTCCCCCGTGACACGGTAGAATCTGCCGTGTCGCGGTAGCATTTTTTAGGGTTTTTTATCTTTTTAGGGTTCAGTGTGTTCCCTCTGCTCATTTTCCCTATAAATACCCCCCTCCTTTCTGCAGTTCGGGGCACCAATAATCACTCTCTCACCTTACACCAAAAATCATTCTATTCTCCCTCTTTAACTTAATTTCTAGCCTCTTTATTCTTCCATAATAATTCCCCTAAGCACTCCAAGGAGTCTATACTTAACCCGAGGTTGCGTCCTTAAACCAAGGCGTGAAAGGTACAAATAACTGAGAGTTTGGACCAAATCAAATCTAATATTTATTTAATTTAATTTCCATTTACTTTATATTTTTATTGAAGTTACTAACAGTTTATTCATGATGTAGCAATTTAAAGGAACGCGCGGAATGTGAGTAATTAATTAATTTAATTACTCTTATTTTATTTTCTTATTGCTAGTATCATGATTAGGTTATTTCATATTTAATTTGACTAACGCTATTATTGTTGAATTGCTTCCAATATTAATGTATATTCTATTATATTTATTGATCACCCTATTGCATGTTTAAAGGGAATATGTAATTGAAAATCACGCATAATAAGATAATTTGGACAACCGGTTTAGGTTCCTTTTTAATCTTGTTAATTAATTCAAGTGATCACCAATATTTTAGAATTATATGTTGCATTAATATTCAACCAATTTAGCTTAATAATAGTTTGGAGCAAATTGAATATTTTGGTTTGTATGTCTTTGAGATCGCAGGAATCATTTTTCACTATAAGAATCGAGTAGAGGCCAATACGGGCGAATGTGACTCCATGACTCACTTCGTACCATCATCCCCGATCCTCCTTTTGTGGTTCCGAACCATATGGAGTTAGTAATCTCATGGATTATGAATGGGGTGTAACCTTCACGGGTCAATCGTTGTTGCCTATCGTTGTCCCTTTTCTTGGTTGCCTTTTATGATCCGTGAACGGTTTACAAGTTCCTTAAAAACTTGTTGGCGGCTCCCTACTTTATTTGTCCCTAATCGTATATGTCAATTCCCACTTCCTATGAGTGCCAAGCATATTCACAACATGCTTTAACGTAGGCGCACTTCGAGCGACGCCTACACATACTTTAGTGTATGATCACAGTGGGGTTCAAGCTAGGGGTAATGCTTGAAATATTCCCTTCAATTTTTGGCGACTCCGCTGGGGAGGATTTCTATTTCAATTCCTAAAATTTATTTTGGAAATTATTTAGAATGAGTGGATGAGACTCGAAAAGTTCTAAGTATTTCATGTGCGTAATTTTGATTAATATTATTGTCATATGCATAAAAAAGATCTCATTGGAAAGCCCATCCGTAATGAGTTAAAACATAGGATTTTTACACGTAGGAAATTTGAGGTATATCTTTCACAACTAGGATCGAAATAATGCTGCGCGAAACTGGAACATTTTATCGAGCACAGAAAGCTGCTTAGGCATGTAGGAACTAGCGTCAGCAAACAAAGATTAGAACCAACATTTTGACATTAGCGCCAGGCGACAGCTTCTGTCGCCAGGCGCTAAAGCCAAAAATTGGCGCTGGCCTCTGTTTGCTGGCGCCAAGTTCTTCCAATACCGAGCCAGAAATATGCGTTCTAATTTCGACCAGTTTTTAGCACTGTTTGCTCGATCCTACTTCCTGATTGAGTTTTTCTCACTTTTCTGAAACCCATATGTGTTCTACATATGGACATAACCCTCTAGGAATTCATGCTCCATCTACTTGATTGAACGCTCTAAGCAACAAAGGGTACATCCGAGAAAGTTGAATTCGCCAAACCATGGAAGCAAGTTTTTTCTAAATTCGCGGTGTCCTATCCACTCGCGCCAACCCTTCACGGTTAGGCTTCCGCGCGGTGCATCTGGACAATTAACCATGAACCCTCTTTGACTAACCCATATCCCGAAATTTAGAGAACTAGAGCCATGGTTAGGTTGCAAACTCATTGCATCATGTTGTGCCTACTTGACTAATTGTGCATTATTTGTTGTGCATACTCTATGTGTTTTTTCCTAACCGTTTGTTTTACTTGTGTTAAGTCTAAATAAACAAATTAATGACTAAAGGACTTTGTTTAATTAATTAATTAATTAATTTGAGCTAATAAATATGTCTAAAATCGAGTCATAGTTCCTTTAAGTCAATCCGGATTTTTATTCCCGTATACTGCACAAGCGTCAACTTGCTTTGGTCATATCCGGAGTTATTGGAAGACATAAGAGTCGTACGGCCTATGGATCTATAGCCCCGAGTTTTAACTTTAATTTTGCGTTGGTTTCATTCCAATCAAAGTCACATATCAAAAGTTATGACTAAAATACCACAGCCTGTCCAGTTTAATGCATATACGTGAGGTCTTAATTTAGTCTTTGTTCGAGTCTAGTCACATAGTCTAGCCACATGGTCATGACACGAGTCTTAACATGTTACCTACACTCACTAGTCTGAGCACACACTTTGTGTATATGTCACCATGACCATGTCTTAGGTTCATGCATGAGTCGTTCTTTCCGTCACTTGAGTTGGGGGTACATTCAATTCCTAATTTTCCACATCTCTCCATCTACATGCTTTCTCCATATCACCACCCTCATTTTTCTAACTTCTTCTATCCATTGCATGTTGAATAGAGTTTGAGTCAAATAATTAACAGTTGATATCCCTAATTTCCCTTTCCACAGTACTTGGTCAAGGAGAGAAGGGCGATTAATCAAGGACAACACCTTTGTTCAAGTCTTACTTTTTGATAAACCAATTCGTTAAAAGAGGAAAGCTAAGAAGATAATGGCAACTCAAGAAGAAGTCAACGAACTTAGGAATCAATTGACTACCATGACTGAGGCATTGAAGGCTTTAACCCTCAAAATCGATGACCCTGTGAAGCAACAACAAATGGACCTTATGCAAGAAAGTTTGAGCAAACTATCTAGTGATTACAAGTTTCAGGGCATTAGTTCACAAGGGGTCTCGCTGGATAAGGACCTTCTTCCGCAGAAGTTCAATTCCAACGACATCCCGAAATTCAAGGCAACAGATAACCCTTATCTTCACTTAAGAGCCTTTGAAACTATAATGAACATTAAAGGGATTGATAAGAAAGTCTTTCTTCCTTGTTTTCCTTGTCTCTTGAAACCGTTTGCCAACAATGGTTCTTCTCCCTTGATAAAGAGAAAACCTCTACCTGGGAATCGACAGTAAACGCTTTCATTGATAGATACAAGTGTAATATTCAAGTCGAAACCGATTATAGACAACTTGAAATGCTAAGACAAAAAGAGAATGAAGGCTTTACTTTTTTCTTCAATAAGTGGAGGGAAACTTCCGCTAAGATGATTGAGGTGCCCACTGAAAATGAATCTGTGAGGATGTTTATCAAGAATCTCCAAGAGAAGTATTCGAAGCACTTAAAATATCAACACAACTTGAATACTTTCAAAGCCGTCTATGACATAGGTATCGAGATCGAAGATGACCTCGCAAAACAAAAAGCTACTAACAATAGTAACCACATTGGCTGGAAAGGAAAGAAGAACGACAATCCTTCTTCTCCCGAAAACACCCACTTTAGTAATAATGTTAGTACCTTTGACCATAACGGTGTCTTAGCCATGGACAATCAAGGATCTAAAAGGAAACCCAGGAGAGAGTTCACACCCATTGGAATGACCTACGATGCTGCTTTCGATCGTCTTTATGATCAAGGATTAATCAAACCTATTGGCCCTACCGAGGATCCAACGCCAGAAAATCGATCTTCGAGATGGAATCCCAACTCTTATTGCAAGTACCATCGAGGACGCGGTCATACCACTGATGAATGCTACAGGTTTTAAAATCTCATTCAAGATCTCATAGAAGCAAACAAGATCCCATTGCCTCTAGCTAGCGAGAAGACTGGGTGATGATGAAGCAAACAACACAAGACAAAGGCGAGCTTCAACGACAAGATTTCATGACCTCTTTTTCCTTTTCTTTTTCTTTTTTTTTCCCTCTCCTAATAAATCTAGCATAGGCACCTTTCTTTTCCCTTGAATTTAATTTTGTAGATTCTTTCTTTTTCCCCTTTTAATAAAATGAGCATTTATTTCCTTGCATATGATCATTGCATTGCATTGCCAAAAAAAAAAAAAAAAAAACATGTCAAACTAAGCACAAGGTATACCAATGATTTGAGGCACCCCTTGTAGCCACATCATATTACCTTTCACCCTTCAATATATACAATCCTTTCTTGATAAACCACTTTGAGCCTCATCTAACGATATACCTTTCATTTTTCAACCCATATCTACCTAACCTTCGGATGAGATGCTGTGCAACTTATGAAATTTTCAATTTCATAAAAAGCTTGAGTGACTTCTAAAGATTAAAATAGTAAAAAAAATAAAATAAAAATAAATAAAAGGGTAAGAAAGGGTAAGTGTTCCAATGTCTTTGACATGAACATGTCTTTGATATGAACACGCCTCAGATTGCGTCTCTTATCGAGTGCTCGGTACCGTGCTTGAGAAACATGAATGCCAAGTGAGTGATAGACCGCATGATCGGGATTGCCCACTCTTATAAAAATAAAATAAATGCTAAAGCAAAAAAAAAAGTGAGCTAAAATAAAAAGAGTAGAAAGCCTCAAGCATAAAAATATAAAGATTCAAAAGCAAGGTTGCACACCTTGGGGGCTTATCTAGGGTCTTGAGCATTTTATCCCCTTCTTCTTCAACCTTTAGCCTAACCACGTTACAACCCTTAAAAAGACCTCTTTGAGGTATACACACACTTGTGCGAGGTTCAGCTAGAGCTACGTTCGGCCTGATTCCTAACGGATACGTAGGCAACCTCACATCGAGGTGCGGCCGTAATAAACATGCATTCACATTCACATTCACACATCATGATCATATCAAGGGATCCCCTATGCTCATTCCTATTTACTTAGAGCTAGACTTGGGGGCTTGATCCTTACATCATTAGCTTACCTAGCCTAAAGAGTCACCATTATTTGACTCTTTTCAATATATTTTCCACACACTTAGCTCTTGCGGCTTAACTTTAGTGTCACTATCACACGCATCACATATACATGACCAAAAATACTTCCCTTAGGAACCCTTTGTCATGGAATCTTAACACAACGTTGAAGCATGCCTTGTCATATCAACATCATTCATCAATCATAATTGTCATTGCATCACGAAGTATGAAGTGCTTAGCCTCCGTGCCTAAGTTACCCAAATACTTTCATCATTGAGTCAACCATTGAGATAGCCTAGGATGGATTAATCCTTGGACCTTGAGAGATAGTATCAAATGACATTTGATTAAGCTCATTCGACATGCATCTTCAAAAAACTTCACTTCGATTATTTTTCGTGTCTTTCTTTTTCGGGAGAAAGTCGGTACCCTCCACAAAAATGACGGAAATTTTTTGTTTTTTGCATTTTTGAGTCCCACGATCACATTACAATGCACACACGAGTCATGTACACATTGAGTCATGTCGTGTTATCACATTGAGTCAACACTAAGTCTTAGGTTAACCCTAAAGAAAGATAAGCAAAGTCCTATAGTCAAAGATATAAATGCAGGTGCATCCCAGCAAGCGAGGACATTCCTGGATTTTTTTGAAACAATTGCGAATATGATACAGGAGATTCCTCCAAGATAAGAGGAGTTACATGAATCAGTAAATTAGAGATAAAGAGCTTTAATTTACAAAAGATTTGAGCAGATTTGGTTGAAAGGAAACGACCAAGCTCAAAGTTCATAGCAAAACCAAGCAAAAGTGGCAGCAAGAGCAGAATAGGAAAGACCCAACTCCAGCGCCAGACGACAAGGCTCTCGCCTGGCGCTAGATCCCTGTGTCTGGCGACAGAGCCAATTCTTGGCGCCAGCAATATTTCAGCAGCGACAGAGCTCGAAGCCTCTCAGAATGGTTATTTCGACCTCATACAGCAATTTCGGGTTCCTTGGTACGCTAGTTAGCCCCTATAAGCAAATTGACATGATTAGTAGTCGGCTCGATTACAATCGTAGTAAGTGATTGACCTGACAAAAAATCGTCTCACTTAGCTTAAGCGCCTAAAACAATGTCTCATTACAAGCACCAACGTATCGGTTAAAAAGCAAGCACTGAAACGACAATATTTCCAAATACGGATTGTCGCGCATGAAGGAGTTATGTCTTCGATAAGTGCAATTACTAGATATATCAAGGATCACTATTATGGAGATAATAAGTTCGTTCTCTTGGGGCGTCATCATCTGTTGCTAGACTATGGCAGATGATCTTTGGGCTAGTAAAATAGCCCAAAGCCCGCTAGAATGGATCCTATGAGGTCACACACAAAGGTATTGGGTTAAGCAAGTAAAAGGCCCATTATTGGGCCTTATGAGTATTTAACTGATCATGAATAGGATTGGTCTAGTGTAGTTTGATTGGGATTAGGAATTGGGCTTGGTCATGGACTCTTATTTATGGATATGATCTATAAATAAGATCCACGCCTAGGGTTGAAAAAGATAAGAGACACAATCAACTTACAGTAAATTGTGAATCAAGGCAACCAAATCCCAATTCCCTCACCTCTCTCTCTCTCTCACGGCACCCCTCTCCCTCCCCTTGGACTTGCGGCCGACCACCCCTAGTGGTGATCGCGGTGGTTCGTGACTAGTTCGTTGCTCATACCTCTCCGTAGAAGGTCGATTGAAGAGTTCGATCGCGACTAACTAGCATTAGTGGAGGTCTTAACCTGTGCCTGTGGACCAAGTAGAGGAATCACGTTTTAGGTTCTTTGTCTCCCTTGTTCTTGCTCGATTGCTAGTGGAATCACGCTTCAAAGGTATAATTCTTACTCGATTGCTAGTGCTACATGAATATGATTCATGATTATTTTCACTGCGTAGTACCTATAATCCCCTACAGCGCATTCTTCTTAAACGACAATATTTCCAAATATGGATTGTCGCGCATTCTTCTTAAACGACAATTTTTCCAAAAATTGGATTGTCATCCCCAACTGACAATATTTCCAAACATGGATTATCGTGCATTTTCTTCAACGACAATTTTTCCAAGATTGGATTGTCATCTCTGGCAAAGTTTCCAAGCGTGGATTCTCATGCTCCTTCTCTGTTTGGCAATTTTTTCCAAGTTCGGATTGTCATCGCTGGCAAGTTTTCCGAGATTGGATTGTCATACACCCAGTTCCCTATGGCAAAATTTCCCAAAGGATTGTTGTAGGACTCTATTCATCATAAATTTCGGCAAAGGTTCCTCAACGTGGATTGTCATTCATTTCAGTAAGTGGCAAATTTTCCCGAAGTGGATTGTCGGTCGACTCTTTTTTGCAAATGTTCCAAGACGCGGATTGTCAATTGTGGCAATATTTTCCTAAAAGGATTGTCGCATAGCGTTGGCAAATTTCCAAGGTGGATTGGTTTCATGAGTTATATTCCAAGATGTGGATTGTCGATCGTAGCAAAATTCTTATGACAGATTGTTACGAAGAATTGGCAACTTTTCCCAAAAATTGGATTTTGGCAAATTTTCCGAGATACGGATTGTCGCTTCATCGTGGCAACATTTCCAAGGATGGATTGCTACGAAGCATTGACAACTTTCCCTAAATCGGATTTTCATACATCATACAAGAGTTGTGTTGGCAACTATTCCCAAAGAAAAGAGGATTGTCATCACAGCAAAAGCACCAACATAATGGTTCACAAGCAGCAAAGCGCCGACGTACTGTCATAGCAGCATTAAGGATCAACAAGAAGTGGTCTTTTCGAAGACTTTCACGGCAGAAATTGTAGGCAGTTACAGGCGTAGCAGTCTTCAGGCGGTATTCTCTAGCTTGTAGAAGATCATCGAAACAAAAAACAGGATGGCGTTCCCTAGCTTGCGGAAGGTTATCACAACAACAACAATGCAACAGCAACAAATCGGTTACCCTTAGAGACGAGTGCTCGACAGTGCAAGATACGCGTTTCTTAACTCTTTTATCTATTTAACTAACTCTAGTTTGCAGGTATCGGCGTTACAAGAATGATTTAGGATTGCAGATCGTTCTGAATCATTCTGCGTCCCTATCGATACTTTGACTTTTGTTTTCGAAACTTGCGTTTCTCCAAACTCAGTCAAAGTGGGGGCTTCTGTAGACACCCATTTGTGTCTCCCCAAAACCAAACCTAGTGATGAGTACCTTTCACGTCAAATCATAATCGAATGAAGTGAAAGTGTGGAAAGTCTAGTGTTGCGGATAGTTTTAATTTCTTTTCTTTTCTCTCAATTTTTTAAAACCTATTTTAAGAAAACAGCCAATCCATTTTGGTTGGTCCATAATATAGGTCTAATAGTAGTGTAGTTGGATAGGGCTTGAAAAGAGCTTTCCAACGATATATTATAAGCCTAATTCCGATGAATATTGAGGAAGTTATGGCAAAATTACTAAACTGGACCTGGTTTGAGCCTTATATGCGGCCCAATGATCTAGGGGATGGCCTAATATGGATTTATCATTCCTAATGCAATTAGGAATGGTTTTAGTCTTATAGATTCTTCTAGAAGGTTCTTTTCATTCCTAATTCAGTTAGCATTGATAAATTGACTTTTGTTGACTTTTTAGAGTTTTAATCAGAATAAAAGAATGTTTTTGAAGAAAATAAGATTTTATCCTCCTATACAGTAAATTTATATCTGATTTTAGAAAACGCGTCAGAAATTTAATCAGTGCCAAACGCCAGTCATTAGCGCCTGGCGCTAAGCCTGGCGCCTGGCGCTAGCGTTAGCGCCTGGCGCTAATGTCAGCGTCTGGCGCTAACCTTGTTTTTGCGGGTCAGAACTCTGTTTCGATTTTCTATCTTTTGGCTGATTTTCTCTATAAATAGCCTTCTAAAAATTCCGTTATGATTCACCAATTCTCACGAATTTTCACCAACCCTCATCAAGATTTTCTTGATTCTCTCTCTCTTTCTAAACCAACCCTTTTACAAACATAATTCCTCATAAATTAGCACTAGACATACCTAGCATTGCTCAAAGTTGTCTTTGCCCTAGACGTGAAAGGTTTTAATTTTTGGGGGTTTGGTCCCAAATCTCTATTTCAATTATTATTTAATTTAATTCTTTGATTATTATTTTCCTTGAAGTTACTAACGCGTGTATTTTGTTATTAGAAAGAGGTACGAGACATCCAAGAAAGTGCTTTAATTGTTTTATTGATATTTTTGATATAGAAATCATGCTTAGGTTATTATTTTGATTCCTAGTATCATGTTAGGATGCTTTCTTTAGTATGATATTTAGGGTGATTTGCTTATATCAATTATGATTTCTATGATGCTCCCTATTTTCTTTTCCTAATATTCATGTTAGTATCATGTTAGGGTTAAAGCTTTGATTCTTATTGTTTAGCGACATGCTATGGTTTGTTATTAATCTTGTTAGTATCATGCCTAGGATCTTGCTATTAATATTATGCTTTAATATGATTTTGATTATTATTATAATTGTTATGATTATTTTAATTATGATTATTATTATGATGATGATGATGATGATGATGATGATGATGATGATGATGATTATTATTATTATTATTATTATTATTATTATTATTATTATTATTATTATTATTATTAATATTATTATTATTATTATTATTATTATTATTATTATTATTATGTTGCTTGATTATTTATTGTTATTGCTTGATCACGCCTTTTATGCATGTTTAAAGGGAATTGATACTTGTAATCACGCTTAATAAGATAATTAATAATCTTGTTTAGGGCTAAAGCTTTGATTTTTATTGCTTAGTGACATGCTAGGGTTTGTTATTAATCTATTATGCCTAGGATCTTGCTATTATGCTTTAACATGATTATTAATTATAATTATTTTAATAATGTTTATAATTGTTATGATTATTGTTGCTTGATTATATTTATTGTTATTGCTTGATCAAACCTTTTATGCATGTTTAAAGGGAATTTGTACTTGTAATCACGCTTAATAAGATAATTAATAATCTTGTTAGGGTTAATCTGATTATAATTCAAGTGATCGCCAATAATAGATTTATTTGTGCATTAAATTCAACCAACATAGATAAACAGGTTTAGGGTTAATCCTATTGATTGCATGTTAGTCAGAAAGCGCACATGAATACGATCAGAATAAAGTAGAGGCCTATTATTAGGGCAGGTTCAATCTATTTTAGGTTGGATTTGTACCTTCATCCCCGAACTACCAGTCATGGTTCCAGACCTATTGGAGTTGACGATCTCCTGGATCGTTAAGGGGTGTAACCTTCACCTCGTGAACGGTTTACAAGTTCCTAAAACTTGTTGGCGACTCTTTTGTTCTATCTTCCTTCCCTTTGGATGCCACCATACTTTAGTGTATGATCACAGTGGGGTTCAAGCTAGGGGTAATGCTTGAAATATTCCCTACAGTTAGGTTTGGTAACGGGTCTCTTATTTTTTAATTTTTTTTCTAATATACATAAGAGACCCGTTATAATTAAAATTGGGTCTTTTACATCAAATAGACCCGTTAGTTAAATAACGGGTCTATTATTCGGGGTCTTTTTTCCAAGTTTTGTAGTAGTGTTCCTTCCCTTTGGATGCCATATGCTTAATTGTATGATCACAGCGAGGTTCAAGTTTGGGGTAATGCTTGAAATATACCCTACATTTTTTGGCGACTCCAGTGGGGAGGATTTCTATTTTAATTCCTAAAATTTATTTGGAAAAATGGAAATAAATAATCCCACCTTTACGTGGTCTGACAATAACAATCCCACCTTTTGATTTTTACGAGGCAATCCTACCTTGGTATGTGATTTTCTTTTAATAGACCATTTGACCTACAACTTGTTCAACAAGGTTTTTTTTTTTTTTTTAGTTTTTTAAAGCCACGTGTCACTCATTAATTGGTCAAAATAATAAAAGTTAAACTAAAAAAAATAACAGGTAGAACAAAATTATAAAAAAAATAAAAAAATAAAAAAAAAAAAAAAACAGCCACTAGCCACCCCCAGCCACCGTGAAACCCCTTACCCATACCCTAGGCCCACCAAAAACCCACCGGCCGCCACTTTAAACCTCCTTAAACGCAGGTCGAACCTCCCAATGCCATAAGCCACCCCCGAAATCACATCCACCACCTTGAAAACACCACCCTGCCGCCGAAAACCTCTATCCCAGCCCCGAAAACCTCCATCCCATCCCCTATAACCGTCCAAGACCACCGAAAACGGCCGCCCGTAACCCCCTGACCCAAATCTCACCCCCGAAACCACCACAGCCACCACCGAAATCACCCCCGACCCAAACCTCACCCCTAAACCACCATCGAAATCACCCGCTAAACCAAATCCCGCCCAGAAACCTCTATAACCCCATTCAGCCGCCGATAACCCACTTCGAAAACCTCCATAACCACCACATACATCACCATCGAAAACTTCGTCCAACCTCCTTAACTACCCTGAAAATCCCCCTTAAACACAACCTTGGTGCTGGCCGGTCGATTTCAAAGGTTAAGGAAGGTGGACGACCAATTTTTGGTGGTGGTTAAGGTAGGGGCTAGGGTTTGGGGGTTGGTGGTTGGTGGTTGGTGGTTATTTTTTTTTTCTTTTTTTGTTTTATTTTGTTTTGTATTAAATTTTTTTATAATTATAAAAAATGAAATGAGCCTATAAAAATTTGACACATGACATATAAATTACAAAAATAGGTCACCAACAAGTCAAGGTTCATTAAAAGAAGATGACATACCAAGGTGGGATTATCTTGTAATAATCAAAAGGTGGGATTATTTTTGTCAGACAACGCAAAGGTGGGATTATTTATTTCCATTTTTCCTTTATTATGGCAATTATTTAGAATGAGTGGAAGAGACTCGAAAAGTTCTAAGTATTTCATGTGCGTAATTTTGATTAACATTATTATCATATGCATAAAAAAGGTTCTCATTGGAAAGACCATCCATAATGAGTCAAAACATAGGATTTTTACACGTAGGAAATTTGAGAAATATCTTTCACAACCAGAATCGAAATAATACTACGAAAACTGGAAAATTCTAAGAACACATAAAGCTGCTGAGGCATGTAGGAACTAGCGCTGAGAATACAGAGCTTGTCGCCAATGATATGGCTCTGTCGCCTGGCGACAGCATTGTCGTATGGGGACAGGGCTATATCCTAGGGACAGAATCTATTGTCTGGCGCCGTGTTCTTCCAATACCGAGCCATAAATCTGCCATCTTGTTTTGACTAGTTCAAGCACTATTGGCTCGATTCTACTTCCTGATTGAGTTTTTCTCTCTTTTTTGAAACCCATATGTGTTCTACATATGGACATAACCCTCTGGGTATTCATGCTCTATCTATCCAATTGAATGCTCTGAGCAACAAAGGGTACAACCGAGAATGTTGAATTCACCAAACCGTGGAAGCGAGTTTAACTCGTGGGGTCCCATCCACACGCTTCAACCCTTACAAAGTAAGGCTTCCGCGCGGTGCATCCGGACTCATAATCATGGACCCTCTTTGACTAACCCATATCCTGAACTTTAGAGAACTAGAGCCATGGTTAGGTTGCAAACTCATTGCATCATGTTGTGACTACTTGACTACTTGTGTCTCTCTTACTTGTGCATACTTATCATCTGACTAAACTAACCGTTAGGTTTAACTTGTGATCATAAATATGCTTAAATAAACTAACCAATGACTAAAGGACTTTGCTTAATTAATTAATTAATTAATTAGAGCTAAAAAATATACCTTAAATCGAGTCATAGTTCCTTTAAGTCAACCCGGATTTTTATTCCCGTATATTGCACAAGCGTCAACTTGTTTTGGTCATAGACGGTTCTAGGGAGAACTACGAGTCGTACAACCTATGGATCTGTAGCCCCGAGTTTTATCTTTAATTTGGCGCTGGTTTCATCCCAATCAGAGTCACAGATCAAAATTTATGACTAAAATACCACATCATGTCCAGTTTAATGCATATACATGAAGTCTTAACTTAGTCTTTGCTTGAGTCTAGTCACATAGTCTAGCCACATGGTCATGACACGAGCCTTAACATGTCACCTACACTCACTAGTCTTAGAACACACTTTGTATATGTCACCATGACCATGTCATAGGTTCATGCATGAGTCGTTTTCCGTCATTCGAGTGGGGGGTCCAATCTATTCCCATTCTCTTCCACATTCTCTTCCATGTTGAATAGAACTTGAGTCAAAATAAATAATAAACAACTTATCCCTAATTTCCCTTTCCACAGTACTTGGTCAAGGAGAGAAGGGCGATTAATCAAGGACAACACCTTCATTCAAGTTCAACTTTTTGATAAACCAGTCAGATGAAAAAGAAAAGCTAAGAAGATAATGGCAAGTCAAGAAGAAGTCAATGAGCTTAAGAAGCAAATGGCTGACATGACTGAGGTGTTGAAGGCTTTAACCCTTCAAATTAATGACCTTGTGAAACAACAACAAATGGAGCTCATGCAAGAAAGCTTGAGCAAAATATCCAATGACTATAGATTCCAGGGCATTGTCTCACAAGGGGTCTCAGTGGACAAGGAGCGTCTTCCGCAGAAGTTCTATGCCAATGACATCCCTAAGTTCAAGGCAACAGATAATCCTTACTTCCACTTAAGGGCCTTTAAAACTATAATGAACATTAAGGGGATTGATAAGAATATTTTTCACTCTTTATTCTCAATGTCTTTAGAAACCGTTTGTCAACATTGGTTATTTTCTCTTGATAAAGAGAAAACCTCTACTTGGGATGGAATAAAAAACGCTTTCATTGACAGATATAAGTGTAATATTCAAGTCAAAACCGACTATAGACAACTTGAGATGCTAAGACAAAAAGAGAATGAAGGCTTTAATTCTTTCACTAATAAGTGGAGGGAAACTTCCGCTAAGATGATTGAGGTACCCACCAAAAAAGAATCTGTAAGGATGTTTATAAAGAATCTCCAAGAGAAGTATTCAAAGCATTTAAAATATCAACATAATTTGAATACTTTCAAGGCCGTCTATGACATTAATATTGAAATCGAAGATGACCTCGCAAAGTAAAAAGCTACTAACAATAGTTACAACAGTGGCTGGAAAGGAAAGAAGAACGACCATCCTTCTTCTTTCGAAAACGCCCACTCTAGTAAAAATGTTAGTACCTTTGACCATAACGGTGTCTTAGCCATGGATAATCAAGGATCTAACAAGAAACCAAAAAGAGAGCTCGCACCCATTGGAATGACCTATATTATGTTGTTGCTTTCGATCGTCTCTATGATCGAGGATTAAACAAACCTATTGGCCCTACCAAGGATCCAACGCCAGAAAAGCGATCTTCAAGATGGGATCCCAATTCTTATTGCAAGTACCATCAAGGAAACGGTCTTACCATAGATGAATGCTACAGGTTTCAAAATCTCATTCAAGATCTCATTGAAGCAAACAAGATTCCATTGCCTCTAGCTAGCAAGAAGACTGGGCGATGATAAAGCAAAAGATACAAGGCAAGCTTCAACGACAAGATTCCATGACCTCTTTTTCTATTTTTTTTCTCTTTTATTCTTCCTTTCCCCAACAAGTCTAGCATAGGCACCTTTCACTTTCCTTAGATTTATTTTGTAGGATTTTTCCTTTTCCCTATTAATAAAATGAGCATTTGTTTCCTTGCATATGATCATTTCATTACATTGCAAAAAAAAAAAAAAAAAATAAATAAAAAAATAAATTTATCCATTTCGAACTAAGCACAAGGTATACCTATGTTTAGAGGCGCCTCTTGTAACCATGTTATACCTTTCACCCTTCAAATATACAATCTTTTCTTGACAAACCACTTTCAGCTTCGTCTAACGATAGAACTTTCTCTCTTCAACCCACATCTAACCCTGGGATGGGATGGTGTGTAACTTATGCAATTTTCAAAGAACAAAAGCTTGAGTGATTCAAAAGATTAAAATAAGCAAAAATTAAAGTGTGCAAAAGGGCAAGTGTTCCAATGTCTTTGATATGAAAATACTTTGATAAGAACACGTCTCGGATTGCGTTTCTTATCGAGTGCTCGGTACCGTGCCTGACAAAAATGAATGCCAAGTGAGTGATAGACCGCATGATCGGGATTGCCCGCACTTATCAAAATATGAAAAAAAAAATGCAAAATATAAAAGAGAATTCAAAAATGAGAAAACTTTAGCATAAAAATACAAGGATTCAAAAGCAAGGTTGCACACCTTGGGTGCTTATCTAGGGTCTTGATCCTTTTTCCCTTTCTTCTTCAACCTTTAGCCTAACCACGTTACAACCCTTCAAAAGACCTTTTTGAGGTATACACACACTTGTGCAAGGTTCGTCTAGAGCTAAGATCGGCCTGATTCCTAACGGATACGTAGGCAACCTCACATGGAGGTGCGGCCGTAATAAAAATGCATTCATATTTACGTTCATAGTTGATCATATCAAGGGGATCTCCTATGCTCATCCTTATTCAATTAGAGCTAGACTTGGGGGCTTGATCCTTACATTATTAGCCTACCCAGCCTAAGAGTCACCACCATTTGACTCTTTTCAATATATTTTTCCACACACTTAGTCCTTGCGGCCTAACTTTAGTGTCACTATCACACACATCACAGATACATGACCAAATATACTGTAGGGAATTATAGGTACTACGCAGCGGAAATAAACATGAATCATATTCATACAGTACCTAATCCCAAGATCTAATGCATAAAACATAAAGAACATATAATCGTACCTTTGAAGCGTGATTCCACGTGCGATCGAGCAAGAACAATGGGAGATAAAGAACCTCAAGCGTGATTCCTCTACTTGGTCCACGGGCACAGATTAAGACCTCCACTAATGCTAGTTAGTTGCAATTGAACCCTTCAATTGACCTTTTATGGAGAAGTGCGAGCAACGAACCACCATGAACCACCACGAACCACCACACGCGCCACCAAGGTGGCCGGCCGTACGAACGAGGGGAGGAGAGAGATAACCGTGAGATAGAGAGAGGAATTAGGGTCTTTGAGATTGGTTGCCTTGATGTCAAAATTCACTGTGTGTGAATTATGACTGCTTGGTTGCAACCCTAGGCATGGATCTTATTTATAGATCTCATCTCTAAATAAGAGCCCATGTCAAAAGCCCAAAACTTATTTCCAATCTAACTATGCTAGCCCAATCCATTTCATGATTAGTTAATTGCTCATGAGGCCCATTAATGGGCCTCTAACTTGCTTAACCCAATACCCTTGTGTGTGACCTCATAGGATCCATTCTAGCGGGCTTTGGACCATTTAACTAGCCCAAAGATCATCTCTCATAGTCTAGCAACAGATGATGACGCCCCAAAAGAACGAACTTATTATCTCCATAATAGTGATCCTTAATATATCTAGTAATTGCACTTATCGAAGACACAACTCCTTCAATCTCCCACTTGTCTGAGACAAGTGCGCAATATTCAAATTCCTTAAGTCAATGTGTGTCGATTTGATAATATGATTGCATCTCATGTCGCGATCATATTAGTCTACAAATCTTTTCTTGAAAACTGAGTGAGAATTACAAAACAAATGGTTACTATGTAATCCATTTGAGCACGGCCATGAATTTTCTGAATTCTCCCTCTCCAAGAGGCCAAGACACATTCCTAATTAAATAGGTAGACTCAATTTAATCTTGTGGCAACCAAAGCTCCCACTCAACTTCTGAAATAACCGGGAAACACCCTTTATAATCTCCAGTTACGGGCAGACGTTTGAGTGTACCACAGCCATAACATCCATTGAATGAAATCAATGTTCCACTCATGTCAAAGGAATCCACTAATATATCTGGAAGCTCTATAATTGAACTTCAAAGTAGGTCTATAGTTCGATCATGCATCATTCATGCATATCCATGTGATTGACCAAGCCTCACTATGCTCCTATAGCCCATGAAACTGCGCTATCCAATCAATCTTACATGCTAGTCCATGAATTGAAATCATTTATGTCCAGTTTAATGATTCCGAACTAGGAACTTAAATAATATATGAATTTAGTTCACCTGTGGGGTTTCATTCACCAGGTCATCAACCTGATAAGCCCATCAATTCATAATTATTTTGGACATTTTATTTAATCTTGAAACCACGATTAAATAAGATTGAAACTTTGTTTCAATTGATAAACATAATTCTGCAAATGAATGTATTTCATATGTAACTTGTTTTTCTCCAAAAACAAATACAACTTCTAATTACATCATTTGCCTCAATCCAATTTCATTAGCATGTTTCTCATGCTTTGGAAATGGAAGGGGTTTAGTAAGTAGAGTTCATGAGACATTCTCATAAACATGAATTTTGCAATTTCTAAATTTTATAATCATTTTCATCTCCATACACTAAGAATTTTCCTTCGTCCTTTCACAAGGAACTTAGAAATTTCTAATTTGTATTCCAACATTACATTGGATTTCGACTGAAATCTATCATCACTTGTTCTTAAAACATGTGAATCAAATAGACGAGTATAGTCCATGACATGCATGATGCATCCTTTGCAAACTGCATAAGGATCATCACTCAAGACCTTAATTTCATCAAACTTTCTCAAAGTATTGAATCATTAAGCAATGTGTCATGTTACATGGGATTGAAACTCCTTTCAATATAACGTTGAACTTTATAAGAATCTTATCAATATAAGTTTCTTAACCAAGCTAAAACATCCATCAAAACCTATCTCTATAGATTTTGAATCCCAAATGTACTCATCTTCTTCTTCAAGATTTCCATACAAAATGCATTAGCCATCACTTGACCCTTCAAGAAATGAATAATTGCTCATTGTACTAGACCAAGAAGACTTCATAGCTCCCACTAAACATCTTGTACACACAAGACCTTTTCTTCATTTTACGAGAACATCAAACGATTTGATTTACTCACAAAATTAAGAACATTAACTCCATGATGCTATGCATCCTTAGGATTATTTGATCTTCAAACTTTTGATTGTATCATATACAAATCTTCTTTCATGAACAATTTCAAGAAAGTGTTTTGAAATCCATCTACCAAATCTTATAAGGTAGAAATCACTAAAATATCTTTAATAGATCTTTGCAACGTGACTAATGTAAAGTTTTCATCGTAGTCATAGTCATACTATGAATTAGTTGAATCCTTTAATAAGTCTTTGCTTCAGTTAGAAAACATTTTTCTTTCTTGTCTGCTTTGCTTATAATGGGTCTCACCCAATTAGGCAAATTATTCAAGTGTCATACACTTGCTTACAGATTTAGAATCTATTTCAGATTTCCTGGTTTTTAAACCACTTGGAGTCATTACTTGTCAAATCATCTTTGTTACTTGAATAATCATCATGTTCCAAAATGAATATTTTAGAACTCTTAATTAATATGAAATCATATTTCTTTGACTAAGTTTTACATATGCTAGTCATCATTATGGGTTTTGATGCAACAATTGAAACTTATACAACAACTTTGTTTAGTTTCAATGAGAAACGACAATTGAGGATGTGCACTTGGAATGTACTACCTTCGACACATGGTTATTATTCCCATTACACTTAATGAGACCATGCGTTGTCACTTATAACATGAGGTGAATCATGCTCATATTGTTGCTTTGATTCGATTACTTCTCAAATTTCTTCAAGATTTTCGAAATCACTTTTCTTGAACTTTTCAAGACTCTCGAACTTTTCGAGATTCTTATACTCCCACTTGCCTTTTGAGGAGGCACTTTTAGCATAGGGTGAACCAATCATGGTTTGAACCATGTTTGTTTATTGCTTTTCTCAAACTCTTTTGAGATTTATACTACTCCCACTTGACCTTTTGGAACAATTTCCATAAGGGCACCTACTTGAGCAACAAACATTTTGTGCTAAGTATGATTTGTGTAGTAGTACCCTGTGCTATGTATAGGAATTGATCGTGCATTAAATGATTTAATACAATATTTATTCCTTGCTTTGTAGAAAGACTTAATAAGAACTTTTCTTATCCATATCACATATGAAGTCTTTGCTACAATTTGATTTGACCTATGTAGTTTGTTTAGTTTTGTAGCTTATCTTAAAAGTATATCCCTTGAACAATGGTTGGAAGATAGGTAATTTTCATCCATTATCAAAATATATCTCATATAGATTGATAGCTCCCTTCATAAACACTTCACAAGGTTTTCTTTCGGAGTTTGTCGTAAAACGATTTCACAACTCTTGGATGTTCATCAAGGTCTTGGCTTAAATTTTCATTATTACGATCATATCGCAATATTTTGAATGTGTTGCCAAGTAAAAGTCTTGACTCAAATTTTCACAATTACAATCATATTGTAATGCAATTATTATCTTGTCAAGTTGATACTGAACTTCATACTGAACATTTTGAACTTTTCAAAATTTTCACTCTTATGCTTCAACTAAGCACATGTGATCATATCACAAATGAAGTTTCAATGTCCGTCTCTAGCCTTTGAACCTTTGGTTTTCTTACATCGATATGTATTCGACCTTGAGTTCCCATCATCATTTCTCTAAATGGTGACTTTGTCAATACTTTCAAATTAGAATGATATTTACATATATCAATGGATTCATAATCCAATGATATTGAAAGTCCATCCCTTTGGATCTTTCGCATGTAATGTTCATTTTTCATTCGAATTAATTGACATTTTAGAGACAATTTATATATATAGAAATGGTTTAATAATTTATATCATATAGAACTTTGAACCTATTTAGCAATCTCAAAACACATTAGGACTTAATGAAGCATAGAATAACATTTATTCCACGTTTCTTGAATCTTCGATGCTTAGTCATTACTAACATTGAATGGTGTTTTGATAATGGAAAAATTGAATAACATTTATTTAATTCTAGCCAATAACAAGGTAAGGTGAAATATAGGCTCTACTTGTAAAGTTGCAACTTTTGCTTCCAGACTCGTAGACTCTACTTGTGAAGTAGCAACATTTGCTTCTAAACTTGTAGATTTATTTCTCCCTTAGCCATACTTCTTCATTTATTTCAACCTCATTCTCAATGAGAGAGAACTAAACAAGACATCATATGTCCAAGAAGTAGTAGCAATGTGCTAAATCAATTTCTATAATATACTTCTTAAATTGGAACATTTCCATTCTTTTACCTTCCAACTATATGAGGTAGTTTCTAATCAATTGGAATTGGTCCATTTAATTTGAAACATTTGTTGTTCATAACAACTTTTAGCATGTAAGTAGTTCTAGGTTTGAGAAGTAGCAACTTTTTTGCATTTCTTGGCCTATAACTTCTTAATGCAATCCTCATATATTCCTAAACCTTTCCCATTTGAGCCACTTAGAACACTTCTCTTAGGTTCAAAATGATGCTTTGCTTAACTACTTTAAGCACATTTCATGATTTTCCTAAGTCTATTCAATCATCATTCATAGAGTTTAATCAACTATTTAACTCTTATATAAAGTGGATGAAGAATAGCGTCATTTGATCAACTTTTGATCATAGAGATTTCCAATCACTTTCTTATATTCAATCATATTGAAGATAAGAGATTTTATTGGACTTTTATAATTGTCTTTTAGAGGGTTTGTACCTCCCATCTCATTATATCCCTTGAAACGCTTTTCAAAATGAAGATGTGTTGGCATTTTACTCAAACATTTTGAATAAAACCAACTCTAGACATGTGACATGGATTTCTAAAACTTTCCTTTTAGAACCATCTTAGCAAAATTGGAATATAGGTTTATGGATTATCTTTTAACCTTTTGAGAACGTTTCTCAACTTTATTTTCAATCGAGAGATTATATATAATAATAAAATTAGAACGACATGTTACTTGTAAGTAAACGCAAAATTCAATTATGTTTAATAAAAATTTAAAGTGCCATAAGCGAATTAAATTGGCAACTTTAAAGAATTTATTCAATTTTAATTGATCCCTATTGAATAAAATGATTCCAAGATCCTTTATTTGTGCAATAATTGACCGGACTGAGGCCCTACCATCAAGTATTGCATTTTCAAGGTGAGTAAACTCTTTACTGATTACAACTCTTTGTAATTCTTGGTTGAATAATTACCCATCACATGTTTAATTATTACCCTTAGCTTCAAGGTTCTAAACTCTTTAGGTAACCTTGTTGAGTATAACCAATTAAAAGAGTAAAACGTGATTTACCCCCACTCCCCTAAGATATAGTATGACACCCAGTTGCGGCATGACCTGTCATAAATATCGAAGGTTTCATCGGGTTTTCAATTGGAAAGGCAACCTCAATATTACTGGGACCTAGATTTATTATGTTGTGATTAAATAGTGAACTCTAGCGCATCATCACATAACATCAATAAAATCTAACATGCATAATAAACTGAATGCATAAACAAGACATAGCATGGCCCCTAATCCTAAGAAACTAATAAAGCAAAAAGCTCCCACTTGAACCTTCATGGATCTCATTCACCTTTCTCCTTTGGGCCTTCACTTCATGGGCTTCTTGGATTAACTGCAACCTGTAATTTTACTCTATTCTATCTACAACTTAAATAAAATGAAATAAAATTACAAAAATACTTTATCGGTACGTAGACCGTATTAAGATTACAAAAATACATCACGATGCGCAGATCGTATTTAGTAATCTACTGGGCCATACTAGTCATTATATAGCAATAAATAACATCATATATTATAAAATTGCCACATAATAAATCACTCGTCATGCTTTCCTAAACTACAACATCGAATGTTCACAATTATGGAAACATGGCACCAAAATATCTTATATTTTAATTAATGTAATTAGATAATATCATATATTATTCATGACCATCAATAAAATATCATATATTCTAAATTAGTCATGAGATAGAATCAAATCTTATTTTAATCTTAAAAGATAAATCATATTTATCCTCAAAGATTATCCTAACAAAGTTAGGAAATTCTATCCTAATTACTAGCCAATCACAAAATTTTAAATCAATTATAATCCAAAAATAATTATGGGATAATCACATTATTTAAATCAATTATTATCCTTTTGGAATATGCTCAGAATATCCTAACAAATCTTATCCAAAATTAACCACTTTAATTATGGATAATTACCAATTTAACAACTTTAAATATGGATAATATCAAATATAACAATTTTTGAAAGATTTGACTTTATCCTAAAATAAAATATTTTATCCAAATAAAACCAATTTTATCTTTTAAAATAAAAGATCATATTTTCAAAATATTTTATCTCATCCAAAATAAAACTGATTTTATCCCAAAATAATTCATAATTATCTTGAAATAATTTTTCAAAACAGTTTTTTTTTTTTTGAAAAAACTGCAAGCCACCACCGCCGGCCACCGTGGTTGGCTAGCCGAAGCTAGCCACGGTGGCTGGCTGCCATAACAGCAGCCACTGCCGCAAGGCAGCAGCGGGCAGCTGCTCTGGCAGCCGTGCAACACTTGCACGTTGCTGCCCACAGCCACCCCGACCTCCGCCCTCCCCTTCCCTCCCTCTTGGACCACCACCTGGTCGGCAGCCGCCGTGGCTGCGCCACCCAGCCGCGGTTGCCGACCAAAATAATATTTTTTTTTGTTTTTAATTTAATTAAAATAACATTTATTAAAATTAAATTAAATCAATCCATAAGATTAAAATTAAATCACATTCAACTTTAAAATTAGGGTTCATCATAAAATTAATCCCAATTTAATTCTAACTTTTAAAATTAAATTGATCATCATACATAAAACACTTTTATGCATAAATCAATCCGATTAAAATTATGAATCATAAAATAAATCGAATTAAATCAAAATCAAGCACAAAAATCATATTTTAGAGCTAGGAATTTCGAAAAATTCGAAAATTTAGGGTTAGGGTGTTCGAAAATTTCGAACATACTAGGGCTAAAATTCGGTCTCTTCATGGCTATTTTGAGCATAATTAAATCACATTTAATCGATTCCAAAAGTTTAATCACATTAAATATAATAATTGAACCATAATTAAATTAATCTCCTTCTTAATTGAATTAAAATTGTGGACTATCAAAGAATTATAGTCAATATGCGTAAATGCAATAGGCTAACTGATACCACTGTAGGGAATTATAGGTACTACGCAGCGGAAATAAACATGAATCATATTCATACAGTACCTAATCCCAAGATCTAATGCATAACACATAAAGAACATATAATCGTACCTTTGAAGTGTGATTCCACGTGCGATCGATCAAGAACAATGGGAGATAAAGAACCTCAAGCGTGATTCCTCTACTTGGTCCACGGGCATAGATTAAGACCTCCACTAATGCTAGTTAGTTGCAATTGAACCCTTCAATTGACCTTCTATGGAGAAGTGCGAGCAACGAACCACCATGAACCACCACACGCGCCACCAAGGTGGCCGGCCGTACGAACGAGGGGAGGAGAGAGATAGCCGTGAGATAGAGAGAGGAATTAGGGTCTTTGGGATTGGTTGCCTTGATGTCAAAATTCACTGTGTGTGAATTATGACTGCTTGGTTGCAACCCTAGGCATGGATCTTATTTATAGATCTCATCTCTAAATAAGAGCCCATGTCAAAAGCCCAAAACTTATTTCCAATCTAACTATGCTAGCCCAATCCATTTCATGATTAGTTAATTGCTCATGAGTCCCATTAATGGGCCTCTAACTTGCTTAACCCAATACCCTTGTGTGTGACCTCATAGGATCCATTCTAGCGGGCTTTGGACCATTTGACTAGCCCAAAGATCATCTCCCATAGTCTAGCAACAGATGATGACAGATGTGTCTATTTTATATTGTATTTTACCCCCGTCCCTTGGTCATAATTAGTAGTGTTTTTGGCTCTTTAGAGCCACTTTTAATACTAATTGGTGTTTTCTAGTGTTTTCGTAGATTTGGTTGACTTTTGCAGAGATTTATGCTTTTGAAGTATTTTCCCGAGATATTTTGGAGCAATCACGAGCATTGGAGAAGCACGACCAGAGTTTATAGCTCAGGGCCGGTTAGAGCCATCGGACCGGTGATTAAGGGCTCGGTATAGGTGATACCGGGGCATTTGGACCGAGTACTCAAGACCCAAAGAGGAAACCCAGATTGGCCCGAAGAATTGGAGCCCAATCGAAGTCTAAATAGTGGCCCAAATGAGCCGCCCGGCCAAAAAGGCTGGCGCCCGGAGGCGCGCCCGGCCAGGAGGGAAAAGCTTTGGCTGGCGCCCGGTGACGCGCCCGGCTGGGCGCGAGATTTGTATTATGAGCAAAAAGGCGCGCCCGATCGGGCGGTGCCTCGCCCGATCGGGCGCGTGTTTTATTAGTTGACGATTAACGTAGTTTTAATTTGTTTTAGCTTAGGATTTTTGTACGGAGTATAAATACTCCTCCGTAATACGTTTTTAGGACCACTTCTTTTTCTCTTCTTCTTCTCCTCTTTACTCTTTCTTTACGCTCTTAATTATTCTCTTAGAATTCTCTCTCTAAACCTTTGTTCTTAATCTACTCTTAATTCCAGATTACTTTTTGGTAACGATTTCTCTTCCCTTAATCTTAGTTTATTTTATTCCTTTCATCATGATTTATTTTATTGCTTTGATTTGTTTAGTTTTTAATATGTGTGAGTAGTTTAATTTCTAGGGTTTATGGGGATCTAATAAATAATATGAAGGGGTAATTTGTTGTTGTTAATTATCAATGTTAGATTAATTTCCTATTGATTGATTAATTTCCTATTTATTTTATTTACTTGATTAGTTTAGTTATGATGATTAGTGAGTAGTTCCATTCTAGGGTTTATGGGGATCCATAATTAATATGAAGGGATAGTTTGTTATTATTGATTATTGATATTGCATGATAATTTCCTATTGAATTGTTTAAATTCTTTGCAATAGATTATGAATCGAGCAGATGTAATTTGATTGTGAATGTTTAGCAATATTGAATTGATGAATCGAGCAGATGTTTATTTAATATTAAAGGCTAGTTTTAATAGGAACTTAGGTCTAGTAAATTGCGAGAGCCTGTTAGATCTATGTTGATTAATAAATTGCGAGAGCCTGTTAATCATGTTATCTATGCATTGTTAATTATTAATTACTTCGTTCTATCCCGGAATATTAATTATTGGTGAACCTGTGACCCTAGGTTTCCTTATTATTGATTCTTTTCTCCCTAAACTTATTCTTCGTAGTATAGATTTCATACCTAAAAATATTGGTTACTTAGATAATTTAGATTATAATAATTAATTAGAATTAAAAAGACTTGTTTCCCTGTGGAGTTCGACCCTACTTCCCTAACTACTGTAGTTAGTGATTTAGGTAATTATTTTTTATTAGGGGATACGACTATACCCTGTCAAAATTTGGCGCCGTTGCCGGGGAAACGGTTTTATTTTTATTTCTGATTGTTTTTGTAGTCTAGATTATTTCTCTTTTGCCTCAGAGAGCGTCAGTTCTCTGAGACAAATCTCATATTTGCTTCTAGTTTTTGTTTATGCCCAGGTGTTCCAGATCAGGTTATATCCCATTCGATCCTGAGATCGAACGTTCCTTCTATAGACAGAAAAACTTCTACAAGCAAATCCTGGCGGATTCTGGTGATAATAACAATAATCACTGCGATCCTCCAACTGATTCCAGCGATTTAGAGGCATCATCAGACGCAGAATCAGAGATGACGGCTCCAAAGAAGCTTAGTGACTATTCACAACCAAAGCTTACGGATTTTCCACATCTCACCCCCACTCCGGCTCTTGATGGGGTTCAAATTGAAATTAAACCTCAATTTATAACGATGATAGAGAGGAAGCAATTCAGTGGAGCCAAGGGTGAAGACCCGAATCTTCACATTGCCGACTATTGTCAATATTGCAACACCATCAGGCAAGCCGGGGTCACTCAAGACCAAATCCGGGAGATTCTCTTTCCCTTCTCTTTAACTGGAAAAGCTAAATTGTGGTTTAATGGCTTAAATAGAACTACACTTGGTATAACTGACTGGGAAACTCTTGTTTTGAATTTCTATAACAAGTATTATCCTGCAGAGAGAACAGCAGTACTACGGAGTGCGATTCAGAACTTTGCCCAAGAAGCCGATGAGCCTTTATATGAGGCTTGGGAGAGGTTCAAGGACTTACAAAGAGAATGCCCTCACCATAATTTAGCGCAATGGCAGTTAATCCAAGCCTTTTATAACGGCATTGGAAATTCTTCTAGAATAATTTTAGACTCTGCAGCTAGTGGGAGATTTATGAATCTTAATGTTGATGATGCAGGTCAGGTTATTGAAGATATGGCGATACACAATTCCCAATATGGGAATCCCAGAGGATTTGCTAACAAGGGGAAGCATAGTGTCGACTCTGTATCCTTTTTGCAAGTTCAACTGACCTCTATTTGCAAAAAATTAGATAACCTGAGCACTGCTAATGTAGCCAATGTTTCTGCGGTTAATAATAATTCTAACGAGGCTTTCTGAGAAAATTGTGGTATTGTAGGTCATTGGGAGCAGGATTGCAGGATTTCCGTGGAGCAATTTAATGCCTTCCAAGCTTATAGGCAGAATAACCCATACTCCAACACTTACAATCCTGGGTATCGGAATCATCCATACCTTTCCTACCGGAGCACTAATGTTCAAAATCCACCACAAGAACCACATGCGCCACAGCAACAGCAGCAGAAATATTATCATCCCAATGCTAGCCAGAAGAACCAACCACAACAACCCTCCTCATCTTCCGACCCTTCTCTGGCGGAAATTAGAGCAATGTTGGTCAATATGCAAAAGCACATGGAAAGCAGAGATGCGACAATTGATCAAATTCTAGCGCATAATAAAATTGTAGATAATCAAATTGCGCAACTCTCCGCTACTCTACAAGCCCGCCAACAGGGAGCCCTGCCGGCACAGCCGACTAGGCCTACGGATCAAGCATTTGCAATTACACTAAGGAGTGGTTTAAACTATGAAGGGCCCTCTATGCCCAGAGTTGATGAACCTGTTTTATTAAATACTGCTAATCTTGATTCCGTTAAACCAAACAATGTAGTTGATAGCCCTGCAAGGCTAAAGGATAATACTAACATATCTAATTCTACATTGCAGGGTACAACTCCAGAGGAGGTGGCTACTCCAGACAAGAATAAAACTGCTCCAAAGCCAATCATCAAACTTCCTTTCCCCAATCGTCAATTGAAGACAAACTTGGATAAGCAGTTTGGTAAGTTCCTGGAGGTGGTTAAGGATTTGAAGGTAACAGTTCCCTTTACTGAATTGATCACACAAATCCCCTCATATGCAAAATTTATGAAAGAAATTTTGACGAGAAAAAGGTCTATTAGTGAGGTAGAGACAGTAGCTTTCACTGCAGAGTGTAGTGCCGTACTTCAAAATAAGTCTCCACCTAAATTAAAAGATCCGGGTAGTTTTTCTATCCCCTGTCATATTGGCAATCTCTTGATTGATAATGCATTATGTGATTTGGGTGCTAGTGTTAGCGTCATGCCATTATTTGTGTGTTCCAAGTTGAATATGGGTAAGTTAAAAGCTACCAATATAGCTCTAAAAATGGCCGACCGTTCTTTCAAATACCCCTTAGGTGTTTTTAGAGGATGTCCCCGTTAGAGTAGGTAAATTTTATATACCTGTAGATTTTGTTGTTCTTGATATGGCTGAGGATATGCAAACCCCAATTATTTTGGGTAGACCATTCCTTAACACTGCAGGAGCAGTCATAGATGTAAGAAGTGGTAAGCTAACACTATCAGTAGGGGACGATAAAGTTGTTTTTAATCTGAATAATGCCCCCAAAAGCTCCATGACTGAGGAGAAATGTTTCAGTGTTAATGTGGTTGTAAATTATTCTAACAAGCCCCAAGCTCTTGAAAAAGATCCCTTGGAGGCGGTATCTCGTGTTGCATCCTTTTCAGATGAGATAAACACATGGCAGAAGGAAGTCGATGCAATAGAAAGAGCACTCTACAATGTTGGTCTTGGTTTCGAGGATGAACAAGTGGAACCGATCGAGCAAGTTGTGCAAATCGAGCCTACGGTAAGTGTTCCACCAAATCGAGTTGCAAGTGTTGAACGTAATGAAAATTTGAAGCAACATTCGATCGAAGAAGGGTTTTTAGTGCGTAGCATTGAAGATCCCCCAGTCCAAGTCAAGGAGGATCCACCGGATAAGGCGACTTGGCGCCCCACAGGGTATGTCAGGAAGCCGCATCGTAGCCTAAACATAGCTAGACCGGGTGAGAAACCACCCGATCAAGCGTTAGGCCAAGGGTTCTAGAAATTGTACTTGGTAAGAAGGTCGTGCGGGACTTAGATAAACCAGCGCTTTGCGGGAGGCAACCCGTATTTTTAATGCTTTTTAGACTAGTTTTTCTTTTCTTTTTTTTCTTATGAGAGGAGAGATGAGGGAATTTAATGAGTTTCATGAGTTTTTGTACAGGTTTGAAGTAAAAGAGTTAGCCAAATTTTGGAGGAAAGACGAAAAAATAAATTTCGCCGATTTAGTCTCGGGCCCGACCGGGCGAAGCCCGCCCGATCGGGCGCGAGAGCAAGGGTTTGAAAATAAGGAATTTTGCCCGACCGGGCGAGTGGCGCCCGATCAGGCGCGCGCGAAACTTGACGTTTACGGACTAATTTGTCCGCCCGATCGGGCAAGCCTCGCCCGACCGGGCGCGAGAAGGGAGCAATTTTTGGCCTAAAGATCGCCCGATCGGGCGAATGGCGCCCGACCGGGTGCGAGAGCTCCAAAATTTAAGGTCGGCAGATCACCCGACCGGGCGAGTGGCGCCCGACCGGGCCCGAATAAAAAGTAAATTAGATCGCCCGACCGGGCGCGAAAATCAGCATGCACATATTCCAGATCGCCCAACCGGGCGACCCACCGCCCTACCGGGCGCGATTTAATTCCGCGTCTTCTTCTTCCCTCTCTTCTTCTTTCTTCCTCCATTTCTTCAATCTCCATTACTTTATCTCTCTAAAACTCAAATTTTCTCTAACTTCTCTCTAAGATTTCTCCTCCATTTCTTACCCAAATTCAAAACTCTTTACATATTTGTGATCCTCTCTTCACCCTCTTCACTCTCATACAAAATTTTTTCAGTTTTAATTCACAAAATTTTCGACCCATTTCTTCAACATGGCTTCAAAGAGGGCTAGGTCCATTTTTGGTAGGAGCTCCAGTTCGAGGGAGGAGTACGACCCAGACTTGCAGCTCCCGTATTGGCCGACGATCCAGATCGTGAGCCGAAAACAAAAGGAATGATTGGAGCATTTGTTCGGTCGTGAGGTAATTCCTTCTCGGTGGTTACACCGCCCTACCTTAGAATCATTTGGTTTGTACGATTTTGTTAAACGATTTTTGAATGATATTGGCATGAGAAAATTTGTTGACATGCATTATCCTACATACCGAGAACTCACCTTTGAATTCCTAACCACTTTTCATGTTGTTAGTAGTAGGAATTGGCCTAATTTATTTTTCAGGTTAAATAATAGAAATATTAGTTTAACTTTTGTTGAATTTTGTAAAATTTTTGAATTAAATTCTGAATTATCTCACCAGTGGCATGCAGACTATAAAATGGGTGACTTATATTATGTTTTGACTGGTTTACCTGCCCCCGACCCCCAACATGCTAGTACCAAACCTATTCACCACCCTGTCCCAAAAATCTGGCAAAGATTTGCGGGTTTGTGTTTTTTAGGTAGGGCCGAGCCTCATAACGCTCAAACTAACGAACTAGCTGTCATAGGACATTATGTGTACGGGTTCGGGAAATTGAACATTGGCAGGTTTATAGTTCACCATTTGAGTAGGCATGCCACAGCCAGCACCACCTTCAAGTCCCCTATCCGTTTAGGTGGCCTTATCACTCGCATAGCGGTGAAAAAGGCCGGTTTTGTAGTAGACGGACCCCACCAGCTGACTAACTGTGGACCAGATACCTACATGACTGCCAGGTATTTTGAGGATGTGGGGTGGGTTAGGCCGGATAGCGAGCAAACACCCTTTTGGTGTATTCGGACTGGGAACGAGCAACCTCTGCCCATTTTTCCCCTACCCAGTCCAGACTTGACCGCCTTTCCCCTAGGGCAACTTTCTTACACCTATGATGCTTTAGTTGCCAACGCTAGGGGGCAGGAACCACCACCACCAGTTCCACCACCCCAGCCTCAGCCCGAGGTGGCTTTCTCTCCACCTCGTATGTCCCATTCCGTCCCTCATGTTGACTCTGACCCAGTTTGGGATCTTCAGAGTATAGGTCAGGCCCTAGGACGTATCGAGCATTCACATACTGACCTTAAGAGGATGGTAGGCTCCTTAGACCAGAGGTTAGGGTATCTAGAGAGGAACCAGGGTAGAGCTCTCTACCCTATGTACGATGATTATGCTCGTCGGGGCAACATTCCCGACGACGCTATTCACCTTGACTGGTTTCAGCCTCCACCCCAGGGATAAGATAGGGATCCCACTGCCCGTGGTATTTACACTGACTATTCTTCCTTTTTCGGGTACGGGCAGGACATTCCTTTCGGGGGACCGGCGGGGGGGAGTTTTCACGCTGATTATTTTGGTGGTAGCTCTTCTGGTGCAAGTGGTGCAAGTGGTGCAGGCGGCAGTGGAGGTACGGGCTTCGGCTCGATGGACGAGGATGATGAGGACTAGCTATGCTGGGCTAGTTTCCAAGCCAATGAGGACATTGTCTGATTTTGGCTTGGGGGAGATTTTGGTTTGGTATATTTTTCTTTTTCTCTTTTCTTTTATTTTTGGTGTGTTTTCTTAGGTTAGTTTTATTGCTTTCTTTATATATAAAAATACAAAAAAAAATTGAAAAATAAAAAATCCAAAAATACGTTCCAATGAATTATAAATTATGCTTCCCTGTGCCCCTTACTTGAGAAAATTGTTTTCATTCCTGGTATTTGATGATAGGCATTGTGGATTAGTTGATCATGATTTGATGTTTGATTGCCCTGAAACCTTTACATGCGTCAATTTTGTCCAACTACTTGTGAATATAGTGCTTGACTAGTTGATTTGGTAAGGAATGTGTGATAGTTCCATAGTTCCTGGCATGTCAATGAATTTGAGTATTGGTTTGCAATTATAAGTAATGTTTATATGATTCATTATTATGCACATTGTGGAGGACGAAGGCATTTGTTCTTTTAGGTAGCCTCCAGATATTGTAGATACATTTGTTCCCTTCTTGCTACCCATGTTGTTGCCTTGACCTTTTTGTTGGTTATTAGCCGCATTACAAGCCTATTTTTGCCCCATTGGTTACTAGTCCCAAGCTTGGCTTGGGGGAGCTATTAGTGAGTGAGGTGAGGGAGTTTGTAGTGTGCTTATTGTTAGCACAATTTGGGTGGGCTTTTGAGAAGTTGTTTTGTTGTTATTCATGTTTATTTTTGATGAGTTTGAGAGTTATATTCTCTTGAAAAAATAAAGCATGATATTATGAAGAAAAAAAAAAAGAAGTTCAAGAAAAAAATGTGAAAAAATAAGTGAACTTCAATAGAAAAAAAAGTGTTCAAATGTTCTAGTTTGAGGTTGATCAAAAGAAAAATGATAGAGCTTCAATGAAAAAATTCAAGTTTGGAAATAAAGTTTGTTTATTCACTCTACTTTTTCATTATTATATTTTATGAGTGAAATTGTAAGAGTTGGATTTATTTATTATGATTGGAGTATATTTGGTTGATGTTAGAGTTGGTTATGTAGGAGATGTATGATCACTATTTATTTTGATCATGGGTTTTATTAGGATATGGCTCCTTTAAGCATAGCTTTACTCTCACTTGTTCCCAAATGATTTCTACCCTTTACCCTAGCCTTACATTACAAGCTTTAAAGACCTTCCGACCTTTGTGCATAGAATTGTATGAATGTGGAAGTATTGTTTATCAATGCAAGTTATGATTTGACATATTTCGAGTCGACTAGTAGGTTGAGCGTTCATTGTTTTATACACACGAGAGTGTGAGTTGGGAGGGCATTGTTCACATAAAGGGGTGGTTGGAGAGCGATCGAGTACATCTTTTACTCGCCACATAAATGAGAGTCGAGTGTGTGAGCACTAGTCTTGAATTCTATATGCTCTTGTGGTTTGCTCTGTTTGACAATTGTTAGGGAAGAAAGGTAAATGGATGGATTTGATTGGTTGACTTTGAAGCATGTTTATTTGATTTACCCTGAATCGTTTGTGCTTGATTTTTACTAATTGGGGTGAAGCATATTTATTGATTCATTGATGAGATCTTTGCTTAGGGACAAGCAAAGGTTTGGCTTGGGGGAGTTTGATGTGTCTATTTTATATTGTATTTTACCCCCGTCCCTTGGTCATAATTAGTAGTGTTTTTGGCTCTTTAGAGCCACTTTTATTACTAATTGGTGTTTTCTAGTGTTTTCGTAGATTTGGTTGACTTTTGCAGAGATTTATGCTTTTGAAGTATTTTCCCGAGATATTTTGGAGCAATCACGAGCATTGGAGAAGCACGACCAGAGTTTATAGCCCAGGGCCGGTTAGAGCCATCGGACCGGTGATTAAGGGCTCGGTATAGGTGATACCGGGACATTTGGACCGAGTATTCAAGACCCAAAGAGGAAACCCATATTGGCCCGAAGAATTGGAGCCCAATCGAAGTCCAAATAGTGGCCCAAATGAGCCGCCCGGCCAAAAAGGCTGGCGCCCGGAGGCGCGCCCGGCCGGGCGGGAGAAGCTTTGGCTGGCGCCCGGTGACGCGCCCGGCCGGGCGCGAGATTTGTATTATGAGCAAAAAGGCGCGCCTGATCGGGCGGTGCCTCGCCCGATCGGGCGCGTGTTTTATTAGTTGACGATTAACGTAGTTTTAATTTGTTTTAGCTTAGGATTTTTGTACGGAGTATAAATACTCCTCCGTAATACGTTTTTAGGACCACTTCTTTTTCTCTTCTTCTTCTCCTCTTTACTCTTTCTTTACGCTCTTAATTATTCTCTTAGAATTCTCTCTCTAAACCTTTGTTCTTAATCTACTCTTAATTCCAGATTACTTTTTGGTAACGATTTCTCTTCCCTTAATCTTAGTTGTTTATTTTATTCCTTTCATCATGATTTATTTTATTTACTTGATTAGTTTAGTTATGATGATTAGTGAGTAGTTCCATTCTAGGATTTATGGGGATCCATAATTAATATGAAGGGATAGTTTGTTATTATTGATTATTGATATTGCATGATAATTTCCTATTGAATTGTTTTAATGCTCTGTGACTAGATTATGCCTATCTTTTATGCATGAGTTTGACAATATTGATTCAAGAATCGAGAGATGAGAATTAATGTTTAGGTCTAGTTTCAATAGGCAAGTTAATTTATAAATGGTTAAGTCAAGATTCGAGAGATGAGATTTAATACCGGTAAATTAATTGTGTGATTGTAATACGTAGCGAGAGCCCTTTACAATCTGGTTAATTGATGCATTGATGATTGACTATTATTGATTATTGGTATTGCATGATAATTTCCTATTGAATTGTTTTAATTCTTTGCAATAGATTATGAATCGAGCAGATGTAATTTGATTGTGAATGTTTAGCAATGTTGAATTGATGAATCGAGCAGATGTTGATTTAATATTAAAGGCTAGTTTTAATAGGAACTTAGGTCTAGTAAATTGCGAGAGCCTGTTAGATCTATGTTGATTAATAAATTGCGAGAGCCTGTTAATCATGTTATCTATGCATTGTTAATTATTAATTACTTCGTTCTATCCCGGAATATTAATTATTGGTGAACCTGTGACCCTAGGTTTCCTTATTATTGATTCTTTTCTCCCTAAACTTATTCTTCGTAGTATAGATTTCATACCTAAAAATATTGGTTACTTAGATAATTTAGATTATAATAATTAATTAGAATTAAAAAGACTTGTTTCCCTATGGAGTTCGACCCTACTTCCCTATCTACTGTAGTTAGTGATTTAGGTAATTATTTTTTATTAGGGGATACGACTATACCCTGTAAATGACGCCCCAAGAGAACGAACTTATTATCTCCATAATAGTGATCCTTGATATATCTAGTAATTGCACTTATCGAAGACACAACTCCTTCATATACTTCCCTTAGGAACCCTTTGTCATGAAATCTTAACACAACGCTGAAGCATGCCTTGTCATATCAACATCAGTCATGATTGCATCACAAAGTATGAATTATTTAGCCTCCATGCCTAAGTTACCTAAATACTTTCATTATCAAATAAACTAGGATAATCTAAGATGTTACAATCCTTGTACTGTGAGAGACAACGTTAAAGGATTAAAGCTCATTCAACATGCACCTTCAAAAACTTCGCTTCCTTCTTTTTGGGTCTTTTTTTTCGGGAGAAAGTCGGTACCCTCCACAAAAATGACGGAAATTTTTGTTTTTCTGCATTTTGAGTCATGTACATATCGAGCTACATGAGTCAACACTATGCACACACGAGTCACACGAAATGAGTCATCGTTAAGTCAAGTTTATACCTTGAGTCGTGTCAAGTCAATGAGTCAAGCAACACTAAGTCTTAGGTCAACCCTAATTACATGAGCAAATTCCTATAGTCCAAAATGTAAATGCAGGTTCACTAAGTCCCAGACGGATGGGTAAGCTTTACAAAAGGTTTGAAGCAAAAGGACGCCAACAACTTAGCAAATCAACTAGAGTCAGCTTGATTGCAATCATATTTGATTGTCGATCGGCCTGACGGCGGTCATATTAATTAATTGGGTTCCTTGGTACGCCAGTTAGCCCCTATAAGCAAATTGACATGATAAGTAGTCGGCTCGATTAAAATCGCATTCAGCGATTGACCTGACGACGATCGTCTCACTTAGCTTAAGCGCCTAAGCATTGGCTCATTACAAGCACTAACACATCGATTCAAAAGTAAGAACTTATACGACAATTTTTCCAAGATTGGATTGTCATCTCCGGCAAAGTTTCCAAGCGTGGATTGTCGTACTCCTTCTTTGTTTGGAAAATTTTTCCAAGTTCGGATTATAATCTCTGGCAAGTTTTCCGAGATTGGATTGTCATACACATAGTTCCTTATGGAAATATTTCCAAACAATTGTCGTAGGTCTCTACTCATCATAAATTTCGGCAAAGGTTCCTCAATGTGGATTGTCATTCATTTCAATAAGTGGCAAATTTTCCCGAAGTGGATTGTCGGTCGACTCTTTTTTTTGCAAATGTTCCAAGATGCGGATTGTCAATTGTGGAAATTTTTTTTTAAAAAAAAGGATTGTCGCATAGCATTGGAAAATTTCCAAGGTGGATCGCTTTCAAGAGTTATATTCCAAGATGTGGATTGTCGATCGTAGCAAAATTATTATAACAGATTGTTACGAAACATAGAAACATTTCCCAATATTGGATTTTGGCAAATGTTCTGAGATACAAATTGTCGCTTCATCGTAGCAACATTTCCAGGGATGGATTGTTACGTGGCATTGACAACTTTCCCTAAATCGGATTGTCATACATCATACAAGAGTCGCGTTAACAACTGTTCTTAAGGAAAAGAGGATTGTCATCACCCAAAGCATAAATAGCAAAGTTCAAGCAAGCTTTAAGGATTAACAAGCGTTGGTCTTCGGTAATTTTCTTCGGAATATTATCGCAACAACTGAGGATGGCTTCCGGCGAAGCAATCTTCGATCATGTTCCCTGGCTTGTTGAAGATGATCACAAGGCGGTAGAATATTTTTTCAGGCAAAGCAATCTTCGATAGTATTCTCTGGCTTGCAGAAGACTATCACGGCGGAAATTGGAGGCAGTTACAGGCGTAGCAGTCTTCAGGCGCTATCCCCTAGCTTGAGGAGGATCGTCAAAACAAAAAAAGAAGCTCTTTGCTCAGAGACGCGTGGGAATATCATTAAAAAGCTCTTTGTTTAGAGACTCGTGAACATATTTAGAAAAGCTCCATTGTTCAAAGACGAGTGAACATCAAAACAGCAAGATGGCATTCCCTAGCTTTTGGAAGGTTGTCACAACGACAAATGCAGCAACAAATTGGTTACTGTAGGGAATATTTCAAGCATTAACCCAAATTTGAACCCCACTGTGATCATACACTAAAGTACGGTGGCGTCCAAAGGGAAAGAAGATAGAGTAAAAGAGTCACCAACAAGTTTGAGGAACTTGTAAATCGTCCACGAGGTGAAGGTTACACCCCTTAACGATCCAGGAGATCGTCAACTCCAATAGGTCTAGAACCATGACTGGTAGTTCGGGGATGAAGGTACAAATCCAACCTAAAAGAGATTGAACCTGCCCTAATAATAGGCTTCTACTTTATTCTGATCGTATTCATGTGCGCATTCTGACTAACATGCAATCAATAGGATTAATCCTAAACATGTTTATATACGTTGGTTGAATATTAATGCACAAATAAAACTATTATTGGCGATCACTTGAATTATAATCATATTAACTCTAAACAAGATTATTAATTATCTTATTAAGCGTGATTACAAGTACAAATTCCCTTTAAACATGCATAAAAGGTTTGATCAAGCAATAACAATAAATATAATCAAGCAACAATAATCATAACATTTATAAACATTATAAAAATAATTATAATCAATAATCATGTTAAAGCATAATAGCAAGATCCTAGGCATAATACTAACAAGATTAATAACAAACCCTAGCATGTCACTAAACATTAAAAATCAAAGTTTTATCCCTAACATGATACTAACAATAATACTAGGAAGAACATAGGAAACATCACAGGAATCACAGTTGTCATATTTGATATTAGAAATTATAGTTATTACCCTAAACATGATACTAGGAAGATCGAAACATCCTAACATGATACTAGGAATCATCATAATAATAATCTAGACATGATTTCTATATCATAATATCAATAAATCAATTAATGCACTTACTTGGATGCCTCGTATCTCTTTCTAATAACAAAATACACACGTTAGTAACTTCAAAGGAAAATAATAAAACAAACAATTAAATTAGATGATTGAAATAGAGATTTGGGACCAAACCCTCAGAAATTATCAAACCTTTCACGTCTAGGGCGAAGGCAACTTCGAACTTGGCTAGGTGTGTCTAGATCTTGTGAATGCGGAATTTTGTATGCAAAAAGACTAGTTTAGAAAAGAGATAGAGAGTAATCAAGAGATTCTTGATGAGAGTTGGTGATGGAAAACGGAGGTTTTAGGAGGCTATTTATAGAGAAAATCAGCCGGATGTGATAAAAAAACGAATCAGAGTTTTGAAAAGAATAAAACAACGTGGCGCCAAACGCTAGACTCTAGCGCCAGACGCCAGGTATGGAGCCAGGCGCTGGTCCTGTCGTCAGACCCTGGAAATAAATTTCCACGCGTTTTCTTAATTAGATAAAATTTAGCCGTACGAGAGGGCAAAATCGTATTTTCCTTAAAAACACTTCTTTTATTCTGATTAAAACTCTTAAAAGCCAACTAAAGTCAATTTATCAATGCGAATTAAATTAGGAATGAAAAGAACCTTCTAGAAGAATCTAGAAGACAATAATCAATTCTAATCGCATTAGGAATGATAAATCAATATTAGGCCCTCCTCTAGACCATTGGGCCGCATATAAATATCAAACCGGACCCAGTTTAGTAATTTGACCATAACATCCTCATTATTCATCGGAATTGGGCTTATAATATATCGTTGGAAAGCTCTTTTCAAGCCCCATCCAACTACACTATTATTGGACCCTTTCCATGGACCAAACTAAACAGGATTGGTTGTTTTCTTAAAATAGGTTTTTAAAAACAGAGAGAAAGAAAAGAAATAAAAACTAACCGCAACACTAGACTTTTCACACTTTCACTTCATTCGATTATGATTCGACGTGAAATGTACTCATCATCGGGTTTGGTTTTGGGGAGACACAAATGGGTGTCTACAGTTACCCTCATAGAAGTGTGCTCGACGGTGCAAGATAGGCATTTCTTAACTCTCTTATCTGTTTAACTAACACTATTTTGCAGGTATCGGCGTTACAAGAATGATTTAGGATCGCAGAACGTTCTGAATCATTCTCCGTCCCTATCGCTACTTTGACTTTTGTTTTTGCAGACACCCAAATGTGTCTCCCTAAAACCAAACCTAGTGATGAATACCTTTCATGTCATTTGATTATCGAACAAAGTGAAAGTGTGAAAAGTTTAGTGATGAGGATGTTTTTATTAAAATATCTCTTCTTTCTGTTTTTGAAAATATTTCTTTTCTTACCCTATTTATGAAAAACGTGCATCCCAGTTTAGTTTGGTCCATGATATGGGTCCAATAATAGTGTAGTTGGAGGGACTTGAAAAAACCTTTCCAACGATATATTGTGAGCCCAATTCCGATGAATAATGAGGAAGTTATGGCCAAATTACTAAACTGAGCCCAAACCGGATTTTACCTACGGCCCAATGATCATGTTGAGGGTCCCAAAGGTTTAATCCTATTCCTAAACTAATTAGGATTAATTATAAGCTTCTATAAGTTTCTAAAATATCTTAATTATCCTTTTTGAAAAGATAAGAATAAAGAATTTGAGTTAAATAAAAACTTTCCTTTTTTTAATCCTAATTCTATTCGAATTTAAAGAAGTTCAAAGACAATCAAATATTATTTTTTTTCCTCATAATATTTATCCAAATCTTAAATGGTTGGATAGATATTGAAATTATCTTTCCAATGATATATTATAATATTAAATCCAAGCTATAACGAAAAAGATATGAATGGAATATGAAACTTTATCCAAAACTGACCCCCTTTCACTATTTCGGCCATATCTTTTTATCTACAAAATATTTTATTCTGATTCTAATTGGGTTGGAAAGTAGACTTCAAGAGCTTTCCAATGACATATTATATGACTTATTTGGACTTCTGGATCAATAGATATGATAAAAACAAAATCCGCAAAAACTGCTGTCCATCGAGTTTTATTTCGATTCGAATTCCGATTCGAATTCGGATTCTTTTCTTATTCTTGGACCCTCTTTTTTCTCTATAAATAGATGTTGTATCTCCCCTTTTTCAAATCATCAACACTCATCAAGAATTTCTTGATTCTCTCCCCCTCTTTCTAGCCTAACCTTTTACAAACACAATTCCTCATACATTAGCACTAGACACACCTAGCCAAGTTTGAATTTGCCTTCGTCCTAGACGTGAAATGTTTGATATTTTTGAGGGTTTGGTCCCAAATTTCTATTTCAATTATTTAATTTAATTATTTGATTTTATATTTTCCTTGAAGTTACTAACGTGTGTATTTTGTTATTAGAAAGAGGTACGAGGCATCCAAGTAAGTGCTTTAATTGTTTTATTGATATTATGATATAGAAATCATGTTTAGGTTGTTATTTTGATTCCTAGTATCATGTTAGGATGCTTTTCTAATATCATGTTAGGATGCGTTTCTTAGTATGATGTTTAGGGTAAAAAATAAGTTCCTTATATCAATTATGATTTCTAAGATGCTTCCTATTTTCTTTCCTGATATCATGTTAGTATCATGTTAGGGCTAAAGATTTGATCTTTATATGTTTAGTGACATGCTAGGGTTTGTTATTAATCTTGTTAGTATCATGCCTAGGATCTTGCTATTATTATGCTTTGACATGATTATTTTAATTATGATTGTTATTATTATGATTATTATTATGTTGCTTGATATTATATTTATTGTTATTGCTTGATCACACTTTTTATGCATGTTTAAAGGGAATTTGGTACTTGTAATCACGTTTAATAAGATAATTAATAATCTTGTTTAGGGTTAATTTGATTATAATTCAAGTGATCGCCAATAATAGATTAATTTGTGCATTAATATTCAACCAACATAGATTAAACAGGTTTAGGGTAAATCTATTGATTGCATGTTAGTCAGAAAGCGCACATGAATACGAGAAGAATAAAGTAGAGGCCTGTTTTTAGGGCAGATCTTTTAGGTTAGATTGGTACCTTCATCCCCGAACTTCCAGTCATGGTTGCAGACCTATTGGAGTTAACGATCTCTTGGATCGTTAAGGGATGTAACCTTCACCTCGTGAACGATTTACAAGTTCCTAAAACTTGTAGGCGACTCTTTTGCTCTAGCTTCCTTCCCTTTGGATGCCATCATGCTTAAGTGTATGATCACATTGAGGTTCAAATTTGGGGTAATGCTTGAAATATTCCCTACACTTCTCTTTCTCTCTCATCTCCTCCCTCCCCTTTTCTTTCATAACCGCCTCCTCCTCCCTCATCTTTCTCTCTCATCTCTGCCTCCCTCATCTTTCTCTCTCATCTCCATCTCCCTCCTCCGGTCCTCCCTTCTCATTCTCTCTCCTCGATTTTTGAAGTTTGGTGTCACCCACCCCCAAGGTTTTAGATCGGATTCGACCAATTAATGGTTTTTTAGGTCGAATTCGACCATGAAAACTCCAGATATGGGTTTTCATGGTCGAATTTAACCATATAAGCCAAAAGTTGAAGATTTCATAAGGTATGTTTACCATTCTCCATCAATTTATTATAATTTTTTTAAAATTTTTTTGGTAGTGGTGGTCGGGTGGTGCGTGTGGTGGGTGTGGATGGTCGTGTGTGATGGTGCTTGTGGTGGTGCGCGTGGTGCTGAAGGTGGTGCGTGTGGAGGGTGTGGATGTGCGTGTGGAGATGGTGCTGGTGGTGTGTGTAGTGGGAAAGGGGGTAGGTATGGAAAAGGCGTTTCTGAGTTTGAAGAAGAGCCGAGCTCGAAACCGGAGTGGCGATTGTGGGTTCGCTAGAGAAACGCTGAGAGGATAGAGGAGAGAGATTAGTGTGTGGGCGATTGTGGTTTCGGTGTGGTGGTTGGGGTCGGGGCAACAAGAAGAGGAAAAGGGAGGGGGCTGGGTTGCGTTGGTGGGGAAAGGGTGTGGAAGAGGGTCGCCGGCGCCGACCGCAGCTTTGGGTGCCGGTCTCTGGTAGGGGGGAGGGGGTAGGGTGGCTGAGTGGCTGACGGGAGGGCTGGGCTGGGCATTTGGGGTTTTTTTTTTTAATTTTAATTTTATTATTATTTATTTATTTTTAAAATAAACTTAACGGAATCCTAACGGATTATGTTAACTGGTAGCAAAAGTTTTTTTTTAAAAAAAAGGCTTATGTTAGGTAGTAAAATAAAATACTACCTCCGTTAACAGTTATTTGTAACGAAAGGGCCATGCGCGGACTCCTAGGCAAAACTTCTTAAACATGATTATTGAAAGTTATGGATATGTAATTAACTATATTATTTTAATTAAAAAAAAACCAATTCCAATTAAAAAGAACATCCCAGAACAACCACCACACGCCACCCAGAACCCACGAACCACCACCCACGCCACCCACAACTCACCGACAATCACCCACAACTCACCGACAACCACCCACGAACTAACGGAATCTACCCAGAACCGACGAACCACCACCCACGCCCCCCACAACTCAACGAAAGTCACCCACAAACCACTGAAATTCACCCAAGAATCACGGAAACCACACAATAACTACGAAACCACCCTAGAACCACCAGATCTGAACCCAAAAACTAAACCCATCCACGAAACTACCCCCACGAACCGCCCAAAACCACCACTACTGACACCAACCCACGAATTGAAACAACCATCTGCGAATAACACCCACCCACAAACCACAAAAACAACCCCGGACCATAAATTACCACCTAATCTACCAAATCCACCCACAAAACCATTAACATCCACCACGATCTGAGAAGAAATGACGATACAGAAGAAGATGAAGAGGGAAGAAGATAAGAGATGAAGAGGGAAGAAGATGACAGATGAGAGAAGATGATGATGGTGAACTAAAAGATTAAGATCGAAAAAGATGAGAGATGATGAACTTAGAGATGAAGATGGAGGAGAAAGATGGTGGGTAGATGAGATTAATCTGATTTTTTGAGGGGAAAAGTTAGATAATTAAAAGTTAGATTAGAGTTATAATAATTTGTAATTATGTGTAGTATTGTGTGTTAATAAATTTTAAATGAGGGTATTCTGGTCATTTTACCAGAAAAAAGTTACTATATTAGGAAAAAAATAGATTTGTTGCAATTAATAAGTAGCACCCTATTTTGATAAATGTTGCAAATAATCGTTAACGAAGGTAGTAAAAGTTTTCACAGGTAGCAAAAATAAAATTGGTCTATACAAGTCCTAATCTGAATTTGAATTTTTTCAAGTCAAGTCAATCAAAGACACCTCCCTATTTGTGGTAAACAAACCATAGACCTCAATCTCATCAACACAAAAGAAAAGGAAAAAAAAAAAAAAAAAAAAAAATTGAAATTCGAATTCCACCGGTCCAATTCCCTTGGTTTTTTGAGATAGAAAAGTGTAGAACCCATGACGACGTCGGCTATTTTAGGGGCGAAACCATTGTTATCAGCTCATCATCGAATACGAGCGGTTCAGACTCCTGTTATCAACCCTTCATCTTCTACTTCAATGGCGACACCTTCTCCTAAATGGGCTCAAAAAACCATCACTCTCTCTCCTCACCCTCGTGGCTGTCATCTCATCACTTCCAAGGTTTTTTTTTTTTTTTTTTTTAAAAAAAAAAATTTAAAATATTTTTTCACTCCATTTCTCCTGCTAATTCACTTTTCTAGCTCTACTAATTGTTGGAATTGGTGATATATTTTTTTTATTTGATTTGCAGATATAATATGATTTTCTTATTAATGTCTGATTGAGCATAATTGGTTGATTTTAGTAGAAAATTCTCTCCATTTCATGTATTTATCAAAAAAAAAAAATATATGTAAATAATAATATATTTTTTTTATTTTCATTATTTTTCGTGCGATTATATGAAGCATATTACCAATTTTGATGTTTTCATCTGATTTTGATTTGAGAAAATGATTTTATTCTTAATGTGTGATTGAGCATAAATTGGTTTATTTTAGTAGGAAAAAAAAGCACATTATTACACTTTATTTACGTAGTATTTTCTTATTTTCATTATTTTTTGTGCGATTATATTATGCATATTACCCATTTATTTTATAGTGATTGAATTACTTAGGGCTTATTATTTTTGGTTTTCAGTTTGCTGTTTTTTTTTAAAACCAAAAATAAAAAACAGGAAACAAGAAAAAGGTGTTTTCACTTTTCTGTTGTCAATTTTCAAAATTATTATAATTTCAAAATAATTTTTGATTCATTATGGGACATATATCCTATACTTTTAAAAAACAAAAAAAAAACAAAACACCAAAAAAAGAAAACCACAACAATGTCAAACGAACCCTTAACTGTTAGTTTAATTTAGGTTTAAATCTTTATTATCCCCATTGTTTTGCTTATTAAGCTATGTATTCATTAGTTGTCCATGGAAATTAGAGTTATTATCCCCATTGTTTTGGATGTTTTATTTGCCACCAATGATCCTGAATAGACTTAATTATACACTCGTTGCATGTATTAAAAAATGGAGGTAGTACCTTTTTTTTTGTTTTTTTTTTTTTTTTTTTTTTTTTTTTTGCGGGTATTTGATAATGTCATAATAGGATATCCCAGTACTGGCAATCAGTTGGGATCTTCACATCCTTATTCAGGTATGCTTGAGAACCTCTCTTGCTCGTGTTAGATAAGCACTTTGCTAGTCATATTCTGTTGATTGTCTAATATCTTCACTAGACTATAACAGTGTGTTTGGAGAGGAAGGAAAAGAAGGGGAGGGAGGAGAAGAGGAGGGGAGAGAAGAATGATAATTTTCCTTCCAAATCTCTCCATTGTTGGAGGGATCAATTTACTACAATTTAATCTCTCCATTTCTCCCCCTTTCAATTTCTTTACTTCCTCATTTGTTATCCAAATGAAAGATATCACATCTCTCCATTTTCCTCCCTTTCTTTTCCTTCCATTTCCTTCTATCCAAACACACCATAAGTGCCTAGTAGATTGGATTTTTCTCTAAATTTATTACATTACACTTATATCATTGAAGTTTTTGCGTTACAACAAAGGCTGTAACAGCAATATGTAAGGCTTACTTTCTGTTTTTAGTGCTTTAGCTTATGTCTCTACTACCTGCACATGCATACACAATACTTGTTAACTTGTAAGAAATAATTCACTTCATAAAGCTTGAGAAATTATTTCTTTAAGCAATTAGTTGTAGGATTTAACCTGTTGTAAATACGCAGCCCAAAAATCGATGCTTGGCCCTTAGGTAGGGATGCTTAGGGAGGAGATGCGGGGGTTCAACCCAAGCCTCATCCATATACTTGAGGATGATAATTCACTCCGTAACAGGTAGTCCATTGTGCACAAGAACAGGCACTTTCTTTTGGGCAGGATTATATTGCAAGAGCAACTCACTTTTGTTTTGTAGATCTTCCTCAACATATTCAAACTCTATGCCTTTAATTTTGAGGGCTAGTTTGTCTCGCAAAACATAAGGACTTGCCCATAATCCATGTAGCTTTACTCAACTCTCTTCCTCCATTACAACTACTTTATTAAAGATTTAGCGAGGATTGGATGAGGCTGGAAGGGGAAATATGAAGTATGATCGATCTTAATTTTTAATTGATATTATCTCTAGAAGTGTTACATGTTAGTATGTCATGTGTCTTGAATTTTAATGGTATTTTGTGTTTTCCCCTCCACCATTTCCCTTTATTTCACTATTTTTCATTACTATTATTTCTACATTGGAAACTTATAGTCATAACTATTTTAATGTTTGAATCAGGTTATGAAGGAAATTGGGGAAGACTTGTCTGGCTTCAATTGTGGGCTTGTTCATCTTTTCTGTAAGGGATCCATTCTACATTCGGAAAACTTGCTGTTTATTTATTAAAATTGCGTTTTTTTAAGTTAATGTGCTCGTTTTTTCCTAGTGCAACATACTAGTGCTTCTCTGACCATAAATGAAAATTACGATGATGATGTTCGAAAAGACACTGAGACATTTCTTAACAAAGTGGTTCCGGAGGTCAGTATTCATGAGAAAATATTAACAAGCTCCAGTTTCCATATTGACAGATTGTCTTATCTATTTTTTAAATAATTTTTCAGGGTAGTTCTGCGCCATGGAGGCACACATTGGAAGGTTGGAATCTCGATTGACTGAAAATTTATAATGTTCGAGCTGTCTAGTTTTTCTTTCTCTCAGTGAGCAATTTTCAATTTTGTATAAATATTATCATAGGAGTGACCGTTGCATCACTACAAAGTTAGTCTTTGTATACGGGTGTTGATATGCTAATCATTTAGCAGGTCTATTGGTTTCCTGTTAAACCTATCATGAATTATGTGTATGCTCCTGCTGTTAGAACCTGATAACTGGGTTGGAAGCCATTGCAATCAAATATGTCAGTCTGTTAGAAAAGGTTCATGTGAGGCTGAGTAGATGTTTCGGTGACAGCTAGTCCCCCTTGAGTTAGAAAAAGATTTTGTATTATAAACAAGGCCTAGGCTTGAATGAGATCACCACTTCTTAGGTTGCTTCCTACAGAAGCTCTATCAATTGCTGGTTTGCGATTCCCTGATCTTATTTACTACACTGCATTCTTTCAAATCCCAATTCTTTGTTTCCAGTGTCCTTTGACCTCTTGTTTTTCATCAGACCTGTGATGATTTTAATTAAACACATCTCATCTCTTATTAACAGTTTATGTTCTGTCCAGGTTATGGTTTTTTATGTTATTTATTTATTTATTTTATTTTTAATTCATCATGTTTACAGTTTGTTTTGTTTGAGTTTTTTAAATTTAATTTGAACTTGAATGACATATCTATTGTGACAATTTTTCTGTTGTTTGTAACTAGATGATAAGCTGCTGCCTGTTAACTTGGAAGCAACTTTCTGTAATACATAAAATTAGAATGTCAAACATGTTCCCGTATGCGTCTTAAATACATGGTTGCTTTGTGCTAAAATTTTTTTTTTTTTTTTTTTTTTTTTTTTTTTTTTTTGCTGTAGGACCTGATGACATGCCTGCGCATATCAAGTCATCAATGTTCGGCTGTGAATTGACGTACATATTCCCATACTCTGAGTTTGATTTGTTTGAATAAGTCCTTAAAAAGTTATTGTTTGTGGTTTCTTATACCTTATTCTTTTCCTTTTTAGGATTCCAATTACTAATGGAAAGCTTAACATGGGAACCTGGCAGGTAATTGTGATTATAATCAAGACACATATATTTCTACAGTTTTAACTTCAACACAAAGTTTATAACACACCGACCTGTTTTAGTTCCCCGGTTTGACCAAAATGGCACTAAGTTTTAAGGTGTTCAATGAAATAAAATATTGTGTAAGAGGTGGGATAGAAGAAAAATAAATTTTGTTCTTTGATCAGAAGCTATAGCCGTTCTTTGCACTCATCATGCTACTTAGAAATTGAAATTAATTTTTTGTTGTATTCATGAGGTTGGGTTTTGGAAAAAGAAAACTAGCTACTAAGCCAAGCAAGCTTCTAATTTTTTAATGTCCTTTCAGCTCAATGTATTATTATTGACCTAAGAAAAAACACAATAACATTGGATAAAGTTGTCTTAAGCAGCTAGTTAATTCTGGTGTAGTTGTAAATCAGCATTAAACAAACGCTTGCTTAGTTTTTTATTCTTTAGCCCTATTAATAATTGACCAACAGTGTACACAGCTTTTGTTGATTTTTCTAGGATAGTATTATAAAGATAGTCGCTTATCTTGTATTGTTAACGATTAGGTTGGAAATTTATCACCATCCTAAACCATGGCTAATTATAATTGATACCATGTTAGCAACAATAGTTTTGGCTATTTGCTATTTGTGCCCCAAAGCATTTAATATCATTCCTTTTTGTTAATTTTCCTCAATGAGAATATGTAATAGGGAGTGCATACTATATTTTTCTGTCCACGAAGGATTTGCATGTGACTTGCTGAAAGCCATCTTGTTACTCCTTGAGGCTTGTACTCATTATTTGCTACTTGTGACCCAGGGAATATGGCTGTGTGAACACCGTGATTATCCAACCCCACGCAAAGTAGTAGTTACACTTAATGGGTTGTAGCTGACAACTCAGATTCGTATATTGCTCGAGCTTCAATTACTGCATATGCCATATAGGGCTTTTGCTGATGGACAGAACTCTTAAATGATGGGCTATGTATGTTTCAGACGAATTTGCACCCTAATGTCCATCAATTGTAAATTGTTATAATAAATCATTATTAGTCGAAGTGTTTTTTTTGTGTTCCATATACACAACAAATACTTTTGAATTAAATTTGCATGGAAAATTGCAGTTCATCTTAAATGTCTATGAAATATTGAAATTTTTTTCCTGTTTTGTGTCTGGTGCAATCTGCATTCATTTGGAAAGTTGCAGACTTGCAGTTCATCTTTATTGTATATGAAATCTTTTTCCTGTTGTGTATATGGCGCAATCTGAATTCAAATGCCAGTTTGCTGCTTTAAGTTCAGCTACGCGCGTGCATGTGCTTGGCAGGTTAGGTGCATCAAGCATGGATGCATTGATGTGTGATTAAGCTTCAGTCATGTACAGATGCATGGTGCAAGTATTGAAATACAGATGCATTGATTTGAAGTTTTGAAAGATAAGAGGGGACAGTAAACAAACACAATTTTCTTTCAACTTCTCAAGGCTTAACTTTATCTTATGCTAGGTAGCCTAGGTTAAGTTAATTACTCATAGCGTTGATTAAATTAAAGTATTTCCGCCATGTTCTCTTTTATTGCAACGTTTGGTAGTTCATGATTGACTATACACATGATATATCATTACCCTGCTAGATTATTTTTAAATAATAAAATAAAAAAGTTATGAAATTAAAGAGAAAGAGGAGAAAATAGGGGAGAGAATAGATCAATATTCTTATTGAAAAATATGTGGGAGTATACATATATATATTTATGGAAATTTTAGATTTTAACACCTCACAAAAACGCAAAAAATTGATTTTAACACCCCCATAAAAAAAAATGGATTTTAACACCAGATAAATTTCTAAAAATTTGATATTACCACCACTTAACTGATTATGTTTAGGAATCCGTTAAGTGGGTCCATAAGCCACGTATCGTGTTATTATTGGCCAAAAAAATAAAAAAAAAAGAAAAAAAAATAAAAAGAAAAAGAAAAAGAATAAAAACCTAAAACTACCCAGCCACCACCACAGCGCTACCGCCGACTTCCCCCCAACTCACCACATCCCTCCACGAAACCACCACCCGTGTCGCACCACCACCCCCAACCCACCTGAACCCTCCCCCTCCCTTTCCCGCAACCGTATCGCCCCCAAAAACCACCAAACCCAAAACCCTTGTTCCCCAAAACGCCCACGAATCTGGCCGAAATTGGCCGGTTTTAGGGATTAGTGGCCTTAACCGGCCGATTTCGGCCTTTTAAGGTCGGATTCGTGGCCGTTTAGGGGGGACGAGGGTTTTGGGTTTGGTGGTTTTTTGGGGCGTTACGGTTGCGGGAAAGGGAGGGGGAGTGTTCAGGTGGGTTGAGGGTGGTGGTGCGACACGGGTGGTGGTTTCGAGGAGGGCTGTGGTGAGTTGGGGGGAAGGCGGCAGTGGCGCAGGGGTGGTGCTGTGGTGGTGGCTGGGTAGTTTTAGGTTTTTTTTTTTTTTTTTTTTTTTTTTTTTTTTTTTTTTTTAATTTCTCTTTTTTTTAACAAATAAAATACTAACACGTGTTAATGTGGGCCACACTTAACGGAATTTTTGGATGGAAACCGTTAAGTGGTGGTAATACCAATTTTTTGGAAATTTATCTGGTGTTAAAATCAATTTTTTTTTATGGGGGTGTTAAAATCAATTTTCGTGTTTTAGTGAGGTGTTAAAATCTAAAATAACCTATATTTATACATGTGAATATGTGATACAACTAGGGCTTGCTTGGGGAACAATAGTATCTAGAATTATCTTGAATAATCCTAAGGATATAATGGGCATCCACTAATACATATATTATATAACACTCCCCTTTGGATGACCATTATCAAATAGTGTGCATAGTTAAAACCTTACTAAGAAAAACCCAATGGGATAAAAACCTAGTGAAGGAAAAAGAGTACAACACTTTCGTAATATGTCTTGACATGCGGCCTCATTAAAACCTTACCAGGAAAACCCAATGTGGGACAAAACCATGGTTAAGGGAAAAAGAGTACAACGCATATTTTCTCCCCCTGATGAATGCATAACTTGAGACGTCCCGTTGTAATGAATTCAATGCCTTAGTATCTTCACACTTGCAGCTGAATAACATTCCTTAATAGTTGATCCTCCCTGATATAATCAAACTTGAATCTTCTAATCTTCACTGTGAGATATCTTCATTTATCCATGCATACTTGTGAGAACAATCCCCATGTTGTGTTTACCACTATCTTATATGACATTTTTGTTTCAAGTTGCCTAACCATCAAAATTATACCTACTTCTGGAGGTCATTAAAATAACTATTGATAATCAAATATTGATACTCCCTCTGTCCCTTAATTACATTCCTACTTTCCTTTTTGGGTGTTTCAAATGTACATTCCTATATTCTCTTTTTAGTAAGTGAATTTTTACCAAATATCCCCAAATTATCCCTAAATAGTTGTAATGTGGCATTACTTTAATTATTTTTCTGTTTTGCAATTAATGGTTACACATACACCATAATTTTCATTCACCCTTTTGAAAATTCTGAATTCATGTGCAGCACTATAATTAAATATGATTGGTCCTTTTATTTTTCATAATCAAATGTAATTGGTCCTTTTTCTATTCAAAAGATTGATGACACATCATTTAATATCATTCTATTTTTGTTCTACTCATAGACAGCAATAAATGTCTTGTAATTCCCATTGTACTGTCTAATCATGGGTTTTAAGGTTACTCCAAATTCCTTAATTCACGTGTAAATATAGAAATAGGAATGTAATTAAGGGATGGAGGGAGTAATAATTTTTGGCAACTCGTGATATTTTGATATCATTATCTAAGCTTATATGAATTAGTAATAACATAAGTAATTACTATGTACTTTACTCAGGGTTCTTCTGGACCATAACAAGATTATTCTTACTGTTATATATCTCATTACTATTGTTGTTTAGACATTTTGCATTTTATACGAGAGTTCTCCAATATGAACAAAATCGATTAACTCTAACATGGTTAAACTTCAGGTTAACATATCAATAACTTATTCCAATACTCTTTATGAGTTTGATAACAATATCATCAACATTGTCATTTTTTTAGAATATAAATTTGAAGGGCTAGGTATTTGAGTACATTGTATGTAAGTTCTTCGGGAACTTTTCATGCATGATTTATAACATGCAATTGGATGTCATCATATAAACTTTCATCACAATTATAAGCCCATCGAAGTATAAATTTCTTCTTGTAAGCCTTCATCATAATTATAAACTCATCATACCACAAACATTCACATGTAACACAATTGTTGTATAGAACTAATTCGTACAATATGAGATGTAGAATTCATGATAAAATATATAAGTAAATTTTGCAAAAAACCACCTTTTAAATCTTGTTTTTTGCATATAACCATCTTTTTAAAAAAAATGTTGCAAAAGACCACTAATTTTAAAATTTTTGTTGCGAAATACCACTTTTTAAGCCAAAATTATCAATTGTTTTACATTGAAATGGTGGTAATTTGCAACAAAAAATTTAAAATTGGTGGTCTTTTGCAACATTTTTTTCAAAAGGTGGTTATATGCAAAAAAAAAAAAAGATTTAAAAGGTGGTTTTTTGCAAAATTTCCTAAAATATAAAACAATTATATACATATATAATATATATATATATATGATGAATAATGCATCAAACTACACCCTATACATACAATGAGTAATGCATAAATCTAAAACTCAAACAAGCACATAAATAAAAGACTAAAAAAAAAAAAATGCAAATCCTGTATAGTGTGGATTTCAGAAATCCATTTTCTAATTGGACTACTAGTCCATGATAAACTTTTAGCATTCATATTTCGTTGGACTTCTTGTCCATGATAAGCTTTTTTATTTAGTTTCATGTCGATATTAAAATGGATATATATTTTTGATCCCTTATTCACAAGTCCCTTCTTTATGCATATGCATATTATTTATCGGTTCATCATATACCGGTATCATATAATTCCTCAAGATACAATTTTAATTTGCATGCTATTTTGACAATAATATCTGAATACATTTTCATTGGTAACATTATAACTTTTCTTACATAATAGGACATCTATTATAATAATTCAGATATCTATACCACCTACGAAGGGTATTTCTCACATCATGGTATTATTATACTATAATTGTACTTCAAAAGTATCAATTGCACTATCTTGCCATATATCAAAATTATAAAATTATAACCAGTTGGCATGTAACTTTACAAATAATCATTAGAGGGATCAACTGGTTATAATTTTATAATTATGCCAACTTACTTCAATTTTTCCCCCTAAGTTGGTAAAATATCTCAAATATTGGGGCAATTCTTCACCAACTTAAAATATAATTTCGTGTGCAACAAATTTCATCTCGTAGGATAATCATATATATTCAATAAATTTCTATCTCTTCTGGAGAATAATAAAATTTTGTTCTCTTCTACAGATCAATATTAATAGGGGGATTATGAATTGTAAAGTTGTCTATTTTCTTATTCTCTTTCTTATGTGCTGACATACCATAGTCCCAATCAAGAGAATTTTAATACAAACATAAACTCTGTAATTCCATTAGGTGGTGATCTTCAGGATCACTAGAAACATTGATAGTATGATACTAGTCACTTAAAATTTCCACATATGAATTGTACTTGGTGAGCTTCTGGTCACTTAATATTTGTAAGCATATAAATTACTTAGTGAACTTCTGTTCACCAATTATATTATATTATCTCTTGAACTTTTCTTTTAACACAAACTATTAAAAATCACAATCAAAATATAGCTCAATCTCAATGTTATGTCTTGCCATTCAATTTATTTCATATATTTAACATGAGAGAGCGTCAGCACATTATTTCTTTAATATCAAATGAAACTTCAGGCTTCAATAATGGGAATTTATTAAACCTCGGATGACCTAATATTTAATTATCACATACAATCACTTTTCCTTTAGTATTTAATTTAAGGTCAGTTTTATAATACTGGTGATCACCTTATTAGAGATACTTTATGCATGGCCATGAGTACGATGTGATCGATATAAGTACACCAATGTGTTTATTTCTACAATTGGAAAGACAATTAACTAATACTCAATTGATTGTAATCTTGATACATGTTAATCTTGTTGGATAACATTTTATACTCTTCTAGAGTACTTTATATAATTATAACATATTATATTGTCTAGAAATGATCTCTTTAAGATATCCATCAAAATCTGTCACTTTCTCAAATTTGTCATTGTCAATTATTGTGCATTTCCTCTTCCAATGATTCTTATCGTTGTAACCCTTTGGATAACCACACTTCAGGTGTGCTAGTTTCAATAACAACTGATTTTGTCCTTCTAGGACATCAACTTAATATGTACATTTATAGATAGTTGTAATACCTCATATTTTTATACGTATTTTTAATTAAAATAAGTATGTTGAGAAGTATTTAATTAAATTGAATTTTTTTAATTTAAATTACTTTAATTATTTATTTTAAATAAGTTTGGAAATATTTATAAAAGGAAAGTTTATTTGATTAATTAATTTAATTAAGTTGGAGTTTAATTTAAGGAAAGTTTACATTTAGTAAAGTTTTATTAGGGATAACATTTACTAAATTTTATTATTTTTTTTTTAAATATGCCAGAGTGTTTATAGAATCTAAGCAACATGCTTTAGAGGCTCTTAGCTAGGTAACATTCTTGTGGGTCTTTAAAATTATTACATCATGGATTTTTAAGTAAAATCACTGATTGCACAAGTACACAATTACCAATAAATTAATTTAAATCATTCTTGTGAAAATTAGTACACAAAATATTATAGAGCTGCTATTGACAATTTCAAGAATCCCAAGTTAACAAAAAGTATTCAAATTCCATTTGACTCCACAAGATGGTAAAGTGTATAAATCCACTTATTTCAAACATATGAATCAGAATACATGCTCAAATATGCTCATAGCTTTATACTAAATAAAATAAAACTATACACCTTACTATTTCATAAGTAAACAATATGTTGCCTAAAAGAGTTATGGTTATGTGATGTGAAAATAGTATAGTGCACCCGGGTGCACCATGCGCATGGTGCACCCGGAAAGAACATTAGGCTTATTTTAAAGAACATGAGAAAAAAAAAAAGAACATACGAGTGTTTGAAAAAGAACATGCTAGTATTTGAAAAAGTACATGCATAATAGTGTTCAACACAAGAACATGTTTGTGTTTGACAAAGAACATGACCTCCGAAAAGAACATTAGGCATATTTTAAAGAACATGGAATAAAAAGAACATGTTAATGTTTGAAAAAGAACAAGCCAATATTTGAAAAAGAACATGCTAGTATTTGAAAAAGAACATGCATAATAGTGTTCAACAAAAGAACATGTTTGTGTTTGACAAAGAACATGACCTCCGAAAAGAACATTAGGCATTTTTTAAAGAACATGGAATAAAAAGAACATGTTAGTGTTTGAAAAAGAACAAGCTAGTGTTTGAAAAATTAACCTTGCTTGGTTATCTTCCAGTTGGCTTCAATTCATTACTATTCTTCTTTCTCCTCTAATTGTTCTTTTTTGAACAACTTGTACTTTATAGCTTTAATTATTTTTTTTTTTTAAAAAAAACCCCAAATTCACAAAATTAAACACTTTAACTTTAAAATTATTGAAGAAAAACAATTTGCATGTACAAAATTTATACTTACATTTTACTTGAATCCACCATTTGTTTAAGTTTGAAGGTTGAATTGTTGAAATAAGTTCAATTTTTTTCTTGGGTTTCACTTTGAAGATGAACAATTTTGCTATTTTGAATTTTTTTTTAAAAATAGAAAAAGATAGAGAGAAAAGTTATGGAGAGAGAAAATGAGTACTTTGGAAATGATTTTTACCCAAATTCATTGAAATTCTTAAATGAAAACGATGGTGTAAAGGAGAGTAAAAATTGGCAGCAAGAAAGAGAGTGATAGGAAGGGAAAGAGGAGTGAGAAATTGCAGGAGAAGAGAGTGATGGATTTGCAGTTGCAAGAAAATAAAAACATGTTCATTTTTTACCCATGTTCTTTTAAATATACTAAATGTTCTTTTGGGTGCACCATGCGCATGGTGCACCCGGGTGCACCAACCACAAATTATATGTGATGTGATACCATGTAAAGCATATACAAGGACGGAAAACTTACCCCCAAATTTTATTCACCATTCACAATTAATACACAGCACTCCATACATTCGTAATATAGTATAGATTAGAGAACAAAACTACCTCAAGATAAAACAAAAACTCAAGATACACTAATATAATAACAAAACTCAACAAATCTTTTTTTTTTTTTTTTGACGGGATAAGACTCAACAAATCTAAAAGTTTAGGAAACAACTCTAAAATCTGTCAATATACATATATATATTCGGTGATATATTTGAAGGAGTTGTGTCTTCGATAAGTGCAATTACTAGATATATCAAGGATCACTATTATTGAGATAATAAGTTCGTTCTCTTGGGGCGTCATCATCTGTTGCTAGACTATGAGAGATGATCTTTGGACTAGTCAAATAGTCCAAAGCTAGCTAGAATGGATCCTATGAGGTCACACACAAGGGTATTGGGTTAAGTAAGTTAGAGGCCCATTAATGGGCTTCAGGGCATTTAATTAACTAATCATGAAATGGATTGAGCTAGCGTAATTAGATTGGAATTAGGTTTTGAGCTTTTGACATGGGCTCTTATTTAGAGATGAGATCTATAAATAAGATCCATGCCTAGGGTTGATAATAAGCAGTCATAATTCACACACAGTGTATTTTGACATCAAGGCAACCAATCCCAAAGACCCTAATTCCTCTCTCTATCTCACGGCTATCTCTCTCCTCCCCTCGTTCGTACGGCTGGCCACCCTTGGTGGCGCGTGTGGTGGTTCGTGGTGGTTAATGGTGGTTCGTTGCTCGCTCTTCTCCATAGAAGGTCAATTGAAGGGTTTAATTGCAACTAACTAGCATTAGTGGAGGTCTTAACTTGTGCCCGTGGACCAAGTAGAGGAATCACGCTTGGGGTTCTTTATCTCCCATTGTTCTTGCTCGATCGCACGTGGAATCACGCTTCAAAGGTACGATTATATGTTCTTTATGTGTTATGCATTAGATCTTGGGATTAGGTACTGTATGAATATGATTCATGTTTTTCCGCTGCGTAGTACCTATAAACTCCTACAATATAGGGCCTCAAAATCAAGTTTTGTCGGGTTCGACATAATTTACAATAAAAGAGAATATTATAAATCCAATTCAAAATTATAATGATATAAAATCATGATAAGACATCGATAATATACAAGTATGTGTAAATAATATTAGAGACATCAAAACAAAGTATTGGGCACAAACTATAACACCCCAATAATTCTCTCTTTAAACCTGTGAGGACCCTGAACAATATTCATGAGAATTACTGGCGTGCTACCGCCACGTGTTCAAACGTTAAGGCTTTATCAGAAAATAGCAGCGGAAAAACTAAATCAGTTATAACTAAGTTTCAAAACCAACGAATGAAACCAAATTAAGTCATACAACTTGGAACCATTAAGGCCCTTATTCAAAACCCAATAAAAGTAGTAAGTGATTAAATTCAGTGTTCAAATAAATTCAAACCCAAAAGAAATAGTGTCGAATAAAAAATCGAATTAAAATAAATTCAAACTTGCAAAAGAAATAAAATGCAAACAACCAACTCTCTACTCAAGATCCCACAACCCTGATGAAAGCTGCATGTGTAAGAACCTGTGGTAATTCTGCTCCCCAATATTACAAGTGTAAAAATTGGATCGTCACAGGGTCATTGAAAGGCGAAGGCCATGACCAAAGAAAGACAGACAAAGCACGCAATCAGCAAAGCTGAGTACATACAAGCTGCAAAATAAATTAAGAAATCCATAACATGCTACTAATAATCAATCATCATGCATCATTAAATTATAGACTCAACACACGACTCAACTATTTATATTACTAAGACTCCATTAATTAATAATAGGTAAATCATTATTTTTATTCATTGGATTACGCAATAGACAAGGTTGTCCAACCCATGCTCCATTTGGAACATCAATAAAAGAAAAAACCCATGCCTCCTTTCGGAAACATCAATAAACATCCAACGACCACGGGCGCGACTCCGTGACCGTAGTTAGTATGAGATCTCACCTAACTCCTAGTTTTGAAAATTATTTGAAATAAGAGACTCGTAGATCAGACGGCCTCGAAAAAGTACACGGCTAATACCCCATGTACCCCAACCCCTGATTGTCATTACTCCAGAAGTGCACCAATCCAGAGTTTTATTGCTCATCCATCTAGCTTGCACTTTACGTGATTTACAGGTTTAGACTTGGTGATGACTCATATGCATAACAATACAATCAATCCAATATCAATTCAATCAAGTAAAACAACTTTTCAATTTCAATTCTTGATTTATTAGTGGCAAGCAACATTTATTATTTATTCCTTTACTACCTCGGTGTATAAACACCTTGAGTGCATAAGGCAACCCAAAACCTTAACCTCGTCTTAGAAGACTTAAATTCTTCCTTTACTCATCTTGCTTGCATAATCATGAATGAGTAATAAATTAATCATTACACCAATCATATACCTTTGCCTCTAAGCGCACCTTGCATAATTAGAGCACAAATAATACTTGCAATATAAAATAGTGCACGTCATACGAAATTCACAATGTATAACCAAAAAATTTAACTCATTCATCCCTATACATGATACTAAGTTCTCGATCCGTCGTCCTTAAACATGCACCTAAAAGAAAGGTTTCGTAACTTGTACGTACCTTGAGCAAACGAATTGGTATGCCACTTTACTAACTCGAAATCACCTTCTATAAACTCCTCTCCTAAGCCAAATAATAACATCTCAATCAATACCCAATCAATCAAATTTACAGCAATACTAACTTACTTTAAAACCTTCAAAATCCAAATCAAACAACACTTTAAAACCTTCCCTTTAGTTAAAATTAAAGGCTTATATATAGTTCTTTAAATTTTCTTCATAAAAACCTTAAAATACACTCTTATACATGAAATTACAGCAAGTTTAAAGTTTAATAAAAATCTTTAAATTATTTAAAAACCCCTAATAATCTCCCTTTTTAATGGGTGATTAAACCCTCTTTATAAAACATCAAAAGTAGTACTTAGAAACTATTTCTAGCACTTAAAACTTCAATAAAAAACATATACTTATGCTTAATTAACTTTAAACATAATTAATTTTATCAATCAAACTCAAGGATAATATTTTAAGTATAAAAAAACTTCGTTAAAATGAAAAACTGCCCAAAAATCATATTTAGAGGATGAATTTGGCTACGAGAGGGTGGTACTCACTACTAAAGGTAGTGAATCTTTCTTAAAACGTTGTTTTCACATGGAAAACACTACTTTTTCATCAAAATCAGATGAGTTCAGAATCTGATCGGGATTAATATTAACGAACGAAAATCTAAAAATTAAAACACGAATCTACGTGTTCAAAATAATCTGGAATTAAGTTAAACTAATCAGTAGTTATAATCACCAAAATTTCAAACATCATTACTATAAAATCCCTAAATAAATTGTTCATAAAAACCCTAAAATCATGATTTTCAATAAATTGAAACCCTAAGTTTATAATTCATAAAATATGAAATTTATAACATAAATATAATCTGAAATTTATAATCTTTATACCATTAAAATATAATTTGATACTAAAAATATAATCTTTATACTAAAATCAAAACCCAAAACAATTAAATTAACATTAAGCAAAATAATGAAACAAAGGAGGATGAAAATAAGACTAACCTTTTTGTGTGGGAAATTTTTGGAGATTCATGGGGTATTTATAGGAGAGAATTATTGTAGGGTAAAAAGAAAAATTGGGCCTCATAAAAATAATGGGTCGATCAAGTAAACAAATGGGTTAGGCTTGTGTGATTGGACATAAATTGTAGAATAAAGGTGCATAAAATAATTTGTTCAAATATTTTTCGACCCAGATTAATAATTTGAAACTTTTGAAATTAAATTATGAAAAATAACAAATGAATATTATAAATAAAATAAATTTTCATTTATAAAATATTTAAAAATACGGGGGATTACACAAACAATGCATTACAACATGAAATTAATTATAAAGAGAAAGAGGCATGTATTAAGGGAGCAATTTGGGGTACACTAAGTATACAAAGGAATCTTGTACACTAGCTTCCCATTGGTTGAAAGGGAATCTTTTGTTTTTGTGGGCCACCTTCATTATGCAATAATTTGACCCCGATGCGATTTTTACTGATTTCTCTGGTGAATATTGGAACGTCATCGGTGAATTTTTTTTTTTGCTTCCTGTTATTTCCGGCCGTACTCGCAGTGGGTTACAATTATTAAAATGAATTTTAATAATAATATTTATGAAGAATAAACTTACTTGAATACAAGTTTGGTTGATGTTTAAAAATAAAAAATTGGAACTACATGCTGTAAGTAAATTAACTTGGTTAATGTTGATGTTGTAAAATTTTCGTAGAAATTGGTCCTGGAAATCGGTTTAATGTTTGCTGCCGAAAATTGAAATCGGACACACAAAAATTTGTCGGAATTGTAATTGACATCAAAGTTTCGCCGGAATTGTAGTGAGAGACACCAAAGTTTCGTCGGAATTGCCATAGATACATTTTAATAAATAAATTTCTTTTCACATAATGAATGTGTTGATACCTCTTAATCCAATGGTTTAGAATACAAGCTTGGTGTGTATATGTCTACAAGATACGACAGTTCGAAGGTACATATTTTTGGTTTAACTTTTCAATTTTACAGAATCATATCTAATTTTAAAATATCAAAATAACAAAAACATAGTTTTTATTTTTTTATTTTATTTTTGTGAAGGAAGCAAACTTATACCTTTACATTTAACTTTTTTATATTTAATAACTATTTTTTTTCTATCAAAAATTTAAAAAAGTATTTTAAAAAGTTAAAATTTTTCAAATTTGAGAAATGTAAAAAGAGAACCTATTCATTTAATAATATATATTAATATGTAATCCAATGAATGTGCTGATACCCCCTTAGTCCAATGGTGTAAACATTATCAAAATAGCGTATTATGTAAAGCCATTCAGTGTTCGAACCTTGCGACCTTGAACCCCCCCCCCTTTTTTTTTTACAATTTTACGAAATCATATTGTATTTTAAAATATCAAAATAACAAAACATACTTTTTTTAATTTCTTTGAAGGGAACAAAGATATACTTTTAGATGTATAACTAATCTTTAATAACTATTTTTTTCTAAAAAAAAATATTTTCCAATGGTCTAATAAAAAACACCCCTTGAGTTATGATGGATAGTCGTCTTGTGTTCGAATCTTGTGGAGGTACAAAAGAAACATATTTTTCTTTTTATTTTTTATAAATTTTCATAATAAGTGTCATTTTTGTATATAAAAAATCATAACTAATTGTTATCAATATAATTTTAAAGGAATCATATTTGTATATATAAAGTCAAAACATACACCATATTTCGAAGTGAAAAAAAAAATCAAATAACTCTTTTTATTTTAAATGTTTTGCATGTAAATTACTTGTATAATGTGTCCAATCAATTATTTTTGGGCATAATTTTTTCTAGAAAATAGAATAAAATAATAAGCCATGAAATTTAGTCTAATGGATACACTATAAAAATTAATTGTTTTCATCCAATGTATGTGTTGATACCCCTTAGTCTAGTAATAAACAAACCCCTTGAATGACTATGGATAGTCGTCCTGTGTTCGAATCTTATGGAGGTATACAGAAACACGTTTGATCTTTTATTTTTTTTATAAATTTTCATTTTAAGTATCATTTTGCTATTTAAAAACTCAAAAAGAATTAATATCAATTTTAAAGGAATCATATTTGTATTTGTAAAATCAAAACTTACACCGTATTACAAAGTCATGAAACTTATTGGAACTTTGTAACACCTTATCAAACTTATTATACCTTATTGAACTTCTCAGACCTTACTAAACTTATTTGAACTTATTGTTCCTTATTGGACCTTATTAGTACGGGTATCCATCATTCAAATTAAAATTCGAAATTTGATCAAATCAAAACTGAATTATTAATTCGGATCGGATCCGAACTTTAAATCAAATTGGATCAGATTGAATTTTTTTTAAAATTCGAACGTTAGAATCAGATTGGATTGACCTTGTTTGAATAAAAAACGAAATAATTTAAATATGAAATCGTTAGTTTATGAATAAGTATTGTTTATATAATCATGCTAAACTATGATTATAATTATTACTATTTATCATGTAACCAACCTACGTTTTAAATACTTCTATTAATCGTGTACAACTATACTTTTAAGAATTAATTTTTATTATTGCATTTTAATTTTTATTTTCGCATTAGGCCCAAAATATTTGTAACGTATTTTAATTTGCACTTTCGTATCGAATCCAAATAACCGAATTTTAAATCGGTTTGAATCAGAGTGGATTTGGTGAGGAATTCATATCGGGTTGGATTTTATAATTGAAAATCAAAATTTATTTCGGATCGGATTTGATTTGGGCTAAATTCAAACCAAAAACCGAATGGACACCCCTACTAATTAGACCTTATTATTAGCCTTGATTAGAATTTATTGAAATTTATTAGACCTTATTTAACTTAATGTAACTTATTAGACCTTATTTAACTTATTGGACCTTATTATAACTGATCTGAACTTATTAGACCTAAAAATTATTTTTATAAGGTGAAGAGAACAAGCCCTTAGTGAATGACGGTGTACAATTGAAATAGTTTTAAATTTGACCGCCTATAAAAATATCTCACTTTGATTAATATATTTAAGATTGAAAAATGAATTCAGGATCCTAACACTTTTATTAATATCAAATCATATTTCAATTTCTCGTATATATTCTAGGCTATAATTTGAAAATGAATTCTTATTTTAGTAGCATCATTTTTCAATTCTTTTTAGCCCTTCACTAATGTTATATTTTTTTACCCCTTCTTGACTTATATGCGGAGTATTTATAATGATGAATTCATGTTAATATCTTTTACCATTTTAACTTTTGTTTCTTCCTTTACAATAAAGTGTGCGTACAGACATTGTATTTTATCAATACTATATACTAAAAGACACACTAGCGATGACACGTGTCATCTCCTGGTGTGTCCTTAATTATTTTTTTTTCTTTTTCTTTTAAAAATTATTTTAATTAAGGAAACAAATTATTTACATAAATCATATATATATATATATATTTTTTGTACATATTCCATATTGATTGTGATTATTATTATCTTTAAAATTAAAGATTTATTCACAAATCTTTCTTAAAAAAAATTGGGCAATATATAACAAAAATCAATATTTTTAATAATTAGTGACCTATTTTACAATTAAAAAAAAAATATTGCTCAGATTTTTTGCCTACTTTGTTTTAGTTGTGTATTGGAAGGTACAATTAAAATTGCAAATATCAAATTAACATATCACATACTTTTATTATTTCTTGACTAATTTATTATTATAATATTTCTCAATCAATAATATATAATTATATATAACGATCACCGTGCATGGCACGGGATTTAACCTAGTTATCTAAATATTTTTATGACAATAGAGCCCTAATTAATTTCATTGGTATAATTTCCAATTTTATTTCAGCTATTCCTAGTTTACTTTTAATCCACCGTGACTTATTTTAATATTACTTATAATAAGAATTATTAAATATTTATACTAGTCAAGTATATTAGTTTAAAAAAATAACAATATAATAAATTTTGCATTGTTAGTCTTATAAAATATAATGGTCATGAGATCATATCAAATATTCAATACATTCATTTTATTTATATTTTTATTGCATGTAGTCGATATTGAATGAAACAAGATGCAGAGTCAAGTGGTGCCATAGACTTGTTTTTGAATTATATCTCTTGGTATCAAGTTACTAATAAAAGTATTCTCTGAATATTTTTAGTATCAGTAATGAATGAATTTATCAAATTAGGAGATGAGAAAACTTTAGGTATGCGCTAATGGTGAAAAGGAAAATTACTTTTTCTCTCCTAATTACAATTTCCAAAGCTAAATGTCAGTGCCACATGATATTTTACCACCATTAAGAGTTCATTGAATGGGAGTTTAGCGAAAATCTTTCCTCATTTTATTTTAAGTAAAAATTTTAATGTTAAGTATTCATTTTTGGTTTTATAGAATCATAACTAACAAAAGTAATGAACAAATCATTTATGTTTTACAAAAATCGAAATTAAGGGCATGTTATCTTACGTTGAAATTCAGTTCAGTTCAGTTAAGTTCAGATCAGTTCGGCTCATTTCAGTTCAGTTCAGTTTAGTTCAGCTCAACTCCTAATTTTCTTCTCTTATAAAATATTCAGTTCAGTTCAGTTTAGTTCAGTTCAGTTCAGTTCAGCTGAGTTCAGTCAATGAGAACATGCCCTAACAAACATATTTGTTCGAACTCTATGAAAGTACATTGGTTTGATAACTTTCCAATTTTGCGTAATCATATTTGTTTTTAAATATCAAAATAACAAAGTCATATTTTTTAAAAATTTCTTTTAAGGGAATAAAGTAATACATTTATATGTGTAACTCTCTTATATATAATAAAAAGAAGGACCTATAAATAATTTTTAATATCTATTTTTTATTAAATCAAATCTACACAGTGCTCTTAAATAAGTATTTTATTTTCTAAAAAAAAGTATTTTTTTAAGTAACAATTTTTAAATTTAAGAAATTTTAAAAGATAACCACTTTATTTAATACCCAACTTACAATAAATGTAACTTATGTTTATGGATATGATGCGAAACATACAAAAATGATAATATTAATTCCCAAATGACTTATATAAATAGTTCATTTTAGTGGATGTTTTTAATATGATAAATTTAATACATGTATGATTTCAAACTCAACTTAATAAATTGAAACTAACTTACTTAGTAATGGATAACATATATAGATTTAATATTTATAAATGCACGTGCTGATACCCCCTGACTTGGTTGGTCAATGCTTTCCTATTGTAGACAAGTGATTCGTGTTCGATTCTTTACTATACCAGAACCTTTTTTTTCCAACCACATATAACCCATAATTTCGCCTGAAATTGTGTGTATATGAATATTTCTATAAATGTTAATGTAAAAACAAAAACATACTTCCTCCGTTTCTTTATAGTTGCAACACTTAAAATTAAAATGTCACAATAGTTGCAACTAAGGCTGTAATGAGCCGAGCCGAGTTGAGTATTACCTTGTTCATTTTCAGTTCCTTTAACTTAGGCGAGTTTGAGCATGATCCCGAGATTTCAAACGAGCTTAAAAATTTGTTCGAACTCAGCTCATTTAGTACAATATATGTTCATGAACGGTTCATGAACAACTCGCTTATTAAACGAGTGTTTAAACGAGCGTTTCATGAACAAGCTTACAAAAATGAGCTTTTATAATAAACAAGCTTTAACTTGTATGACATTTGAAAATTTCAAAAGTAGCATAATAATAATTAAATCTTAATTATTTAAACTAATGTGAATAAATCAATAATTCATGAATATAAATAAACGAGTCATTCGTGAACATAAATAAACGAGTTGTTCACTTGTTCATGAACATTTTGAACGAGCATACATATGTTCGTGTTCATGCTCATTTATTAAACGAATCTTCCAAATTTGTTCAAGCTCGACTCATTTATTAAATAAACGAACATGAACGAGCTTCAACTGAGCTGATCCCGAGTAGTTTTTTTATCGACTCGGTTCATTTACACTCGTAGTTGCAACACACCATAAAAAGAAGGTTTTTATGATGAAAATTGTATTATTACCTTAGCTTTAATTAAAGCACATGGCCCACTTGATTATACTCATAACAACCTTTTAACCCTATTTTAAGTGTATTACGTAGTATAACACGTGAGGTTCAAATTTCTTAAATAGCGTGATAAAGTGTGTGTTGCAACTATATATAAAGAAACAGATGAAGTAATACTTATATATTCAAATATAAGATGCACCCAACTTATAATAAATATAACCCATTGTAGACACCCAAATGTGTCTCCCCAAAACCAAACCCAGTGATGAGTACCTTTCACGTCGAATCATAATCGAATGAAGTGAAAGTGTGGAAAGTTTAGTGTTGCGGATAGTTTTAATTTTTTTCTCTTCTCTCTGTTTTTGAAAACTTATTTTAAGAAAATAGCCAATCCAGTTTGGTTGGTCCATGATAAGGATCCAATAATGGTGTAGTTGGATGGAATTAGAAAAGACCTTTCCAATGATATATTATAGGCTCAATTCCGATGAATATCGAGGAAGTTATGGCCAAAATACTAAACTGGGCCCGATTTGGTTTTTATGTGCGGCCCAATGATCTAGAGGAGGGCCTATTATTAATTATCATTCCTAAAGATATTAGGATTGATTATAGTCTTTTAGAATACTCTTGAAGGTTCTTTTAAATCCTAATGGAGTTAAGATTGATAATTATGTTTTAAAGAGTTTGAAATTGAATAAAACTACTCCTTTTAAGAATCCTTGTTTTGTACGAAGTGGAATATATTCAGATTTTATTTTTGTGCCTCATAATATTTATCCAAATTTTATATGGTTGGATAGATCGTTAAATTATCTTTCCAATGATATATTATAATATTAAATCCGAGTTATAACGAAAAAGATATGAATGAGACATGAAACTTTATCCAAAACTGACACCCTTCCACTATTTTAGCCATATCTTTTTATCTACAAAATATTTTAATCTGATTCTAATTGGGTTGGAAATTAGACTTTAAGAGCTTTCCAATGACATATTATATGCCTTATTTGGACTTCCGGATCAAAAGATATGATAAAAACAAAAACGCGTTAAAAACAGGCTTGACGCCTGACTCCAGGCATTGGCGCCTGGAACCAGGCCTGGCGCCTGGTGCTAGCCATTGGCGCCTGGCGCCGATGGCCAATGCCTGGCGCCAATCTCGTTTTGCGTGCGCCAAGTGCTCTGTTTTGATATTTTATCTTTTTGGCTGATTTCTCTATAAATAACGTATTAAAAACTCCGTTTTCATTCACCTATAATCAGTTTTCATTCATCATCAATTCTCTCTAATTCTCTCTTAATTCTTTCTTTCTTTTTCTCAAATACAAAATTCCGCATTCGCAAGACTTAGATTCACCTAGCCATATTCGAAGTTGCCTTCGCCCTAGACGTGAAAGGTTTAATTTCTGAGGGTTTGGTCCCAAATCTCTCTTTCAATTATTTAATTTAATTGTTTTGTTTTATTATTTTTCTTGAAGTTACTAACGTGTGTATTTTGTTATTAGAAAGAGGTACGAGGCAGCAAAGTAAGTGCTTTAATTGCTTTAATTGATATTATGAAGTAGAAATCATGTTTACATTGTTATTATGATATTCCTAGTATCATGTCTAGGGTAATTTTAATATTAAATATGATTGTTACGATGCTTCCTATTTTCTTCCTAATATTTATAATTGTTAGTATCATGTTAGGGTTAAAGCTTTGATTTTTATTGCTTAGTGACATGCTAGGGTTTGTTATTTATCTTGTTAGTATCATGCCTAGGATCTTGCTATTATTATGCTTTAATATTAACATGAACATGATTATGATTATAATTGTTATAATTTATGATGATATTATTATTATTATTATTATGATTAACATGATTATTATTTTAATATGATTTTTATTATGATTATAATTTTATTGTCATGATATTTATTATTATTATTTATTATGTTGCTTGATTATATTTATTGTTATTGCTTGATCACACTTTTTATACATGTTTAAAGGGAATTTGGTACTTGTAATCACGCTTAATAAGATATTAATAATCTTGTTAGGGTTAATATGATTATAATTCAAGTGATCGCCAATAATAGTTTATTTGTGCATTTAATATTCAACCAACATAGATTAAACAGGTTTAGGGTTAATCCTATTGATTGTATGTTAATTAAAAAGCGCACATGAATACGATCGGAATAAAGTAGAGGCCTATTATTAGGGCATGTTCAATCTCTTTTAGGTTGGATTTGTACCTTCATCCCCGAACCCTTATTTGGTTCAAGACCTTATGGAGTTGACGATCTCTTGGATCGTTAAGGGGTGTAACCTTCACCTCGTGAACGGTTTACAAGTTCCTAAAAAACTTGTTGGCGACTCTTTTGCTCTATCTTCTTCCCTTTTGGACGCCACCGTACTTTAGTGTATGATCACAGTGGGGTTCAAGCTAGTGGGATTTAAAGCTTGAAATATATTCCCTACAATTTTTGGTTATGGATATGATTCCAGCAATACAAAAACGATTATATTAATTACCAAATGATTAATATACATAGTTCACTTTAGTGGATGTGTTTTGAATATGATGACTTTAATACATGTATGATTTCAAACCAAACTTAAATTAATGAAAACTAACTTAGTAATTGATAACATAGAATTTATATAAGGAATACTTACAATTTACCTCTCCGTTAATACATATTATTAAAAATAAAAAAAAAATCAATTTGAACTCCGTGGTAATAAAACGTACAATTATAAGTTACTAAACAAATAACACACTTTTTTTTTTTTTAAATTTAAACAATAGAAGAAATAGACTAGAATTAACATATCAAATAGAAGAAATCATTACAATCTATAAAACCAATTGATACATCTGTTAACTAATCCATTTAGAAAGTGATGCACATTACATAACAAGAATTGTAAAAAAACTTTTGCTAACACATATTCTTGTTGAAGATAATTAAATTAAACAACAACATACAATACCATTATCCTAACATTTATAGCCCAATAAAATTTTATCCCTAAACCCTTAACCTAACCCTTAGAACATTTATATGCAACAGTAATCATCATAATATATTAATCAGCGTCCTTTTAACATTTAAGGAATCATATTGTCTTTAATAGAATCATCCAATATATTTGACATAAATATAAATAGTACAAATAAATAAATAATACAATAACGTACGTGCTGATACCCCTTGGTGTAGTTTGTGGATGCTTTCCTATTATGCATAAGTGATCCGTGTTCGAATCCTATTAACCTCAGTTTCTTCATTAAGATCGAATGACATTGCTGCTTCTTCTTTTGTTACATCGTTCGATTCTTCATCTCCGATTGAGCTAATCATATCGTTTATCACTTCATTCAGATCAATGTTCAAACGAGGGGACATGTTTTCGCTTTCCATTCATTGCCACAATGTCAAACACACTACTGTATTTTATTTCAGATTCTACAAAATAAAAAAAGATACTATAAAATTATATTTTAATTTAATATTGACAAAATGATCCTACATATACAAAACATTTCCTATAAAATTATTGACAACAAATAAACCTCGATTCCATTTAACAATTGCTTCCATTACAATGGAACCCAGAAAACTCCTTCAATTAAATAACAACTCACAAGAATTAAAACCAAAGACAACATACAAATCAATTTAATAATCAAAACGAATAACCCTTTCAATTACATCTTTACATAAACCTAATTTTTACCCAAAAATCATTTACTTCAAAATCATACAATCAAAACCCTAAATTATCATTATCATCTAATTAGGAATTTCAAACGAATTAATTAAACAACTAACAAGATTACCTGCAAATACTAGTACGTGATTGACAAAATTTATTTCCACACTTGAATAATTTCTTCAAAATTCGTTCCCTTAATCTAATTGGATGTGTTCTTCGCCAAGGAATTTTGGGGGAAAAGATGAAATTTTGGGGGAAAAGAGGGGAAGTTTTGATAATTAATCGGGAAATTAATGGTGTATTACCCATTAATCGAAGCATTAATTGTTGCCGCCTATTCAATACTTTTCCGCCCATCTTCATCACTTAGCGCCCAGCCTGAAAATAATACCGCCCAAGTTTCCCTCTTTTTTTTTTTCCTTTCTGTAGGCGTCGTTTGAAGTGCGTCTACGTTAGAGCATGTGTGAATATGCTTGGAACTCATAGGAAGTGGGAATTGACATAATACGATTAGGGACAAGAAAAGTAGGGAGCCGCTAACAAGTTTTTAAGGAACTTGTAAACCGTTCACGGATCATAAAAGGCAACCACGATAAAGGAACAACGATAGGCAACAACGATTGACCCGTGAAGGTTACACCCCATTCATAATCCATGAGATTACTAACTCCATATGGTTCGGAACCACGAAAGGAGGATCGGGGATAATGGTACGAAGTGAGTCATGGAGTCACATTCGCCCGTATTGGCCTCTACTCGATTCTTATAGTGAAAAGTGATTCCTGCGATCTCCAAAGGCATACAAACAAAGATTCAATTTGATCTAAACTATTATTATGCTAAGTTGGTTTAATATTAATGCAACATATAATTCTAAATATTGTGATCACTTCAATTAACAACAAGATTAAAAAGGAACCTAAGCCGGTTGTCCAAATTATCTTATTAGGTGTGATTTTCAATTACATATTCCCTTTAAAACATGCAATGTGTTGATTAATAAATAATAATAAAATTAGCATTAATATTGGAAGCAATAAATCGTTAGTCAAATCAAATAATAATCCTAATCATGATATTAGCAATAAGAAATAATAATAAGTAATTAAATGGGTTAATTACTCACATTCCGCGCGTTCCTTTAAATTGCTACATCATGAATAAATTGTTAGTAACTTCAATAAATAATAAATCCAATGGAAATTAAATTAAATAAAAGTAGAGTTGATTTGGTCCAAACCCTCAGTTATTTGTACCTTTCACGCCTTGGTTTAAGGACGGAACCTCGGATTAAGTATGGACTCCTTGGAGTGCTTAGGGGAAGAATGGTGTAATTAGGAATATATGTTTTAGGCTTAGAATACGAGAGGGAGAAAGAGAGAATGATTTTTGGTGTAAAAGAGAGGAAGAGAGAATAATTTGGTGCCCAGAACTGTAGAGAGGAGGGGGGTATTTATAGGGAAAATGAGCTGAGGGAACACGCGGAACCCTAAAAAGATAAAACCCCTGAAAAAGGCTACCGCGACACGACAGATTCTACCGTGACACGGGGGAAATTAGTGTGACGCGGGGAAAATTAGAGTGACGCGGGAAATATTTGACCTACGGGAGTAAAAACACGTGAAGGGTTTACGTGGATAGGACACGAAGCTGTCCCGTGTCACATGAAAGGCACCGTGACACGGGAATTCCTACCGTGACACGGCAGTACTCCTCGTGTCGCGGCACAGTCTCCCGTGACGCGGGGAAGTTTTGTGAGCACCGTGACGTCAGCAACCCACCGTAACACGACAGAAAATGCCGTGACACAGCAAAGTCCACCGTGTCGCGGCATAAGGCGCCGTGTCACGGTACCAATGCCAAGTCACGGGGCACTAAAAAAATGAAAACACATCCAAAGTACCATGTCACGGGAATTTTCCCCATGCCATGTCAGATCTTGTTGCGTCGCGGCATTTTAGCTGCTGCGCGGTAATTCCTGTTTTTTTACGCGTTTTTAAAATCATCCTAACTTTTGATCCGTAACTCGAAACAAGACATATAATATATCATTGGAAATCTTATCATGTCTACTTTCCAGCCTAATTATAATCAGGTCAAAATCATTTGTAGAGTTTAAGATATAATCGTTTTAGTGGAAGGGCGTCGGTTTTGGGCCGAGTTTAGTGTTTTGCTCATATCTTTTTCGTTATAGCTCGGAATTGGGATTATGATATATGGTTGGAAAGATTATTAAAAGGCCTATCCAACAAAATAATAATTGGATCAAAATTATATATCCATAAAATCAGTTCAGCTCGGTTTTGTGACGCGGATACGAAAAGAGGAAAATAGGTTATGGTTTAGGGAAATGATCTAGGAAATGGATTGGTTTATGAAATATATTGGATATAACATGGATTTAAGCACTCCAAAGATTAAATACTCAACCCGACCAATAACGGCGGTGAAAGGTTGTTCATCATCGGGTTTGGTTTTGGGGAGACATTTTTAGGTGTCTATAGAAGCCCCCACTTTGACTGAGTTTGTAGAAACGTCAGTGTCGAAAACAATAGTCAAAGTAGTCGATAGGGACGGAGAATGATTTAAGGCCTTCTGCGATCCTAAATCACTCTGTATACACCGATACCTGCAGAAAAATGTTAGTTCTTCAGATAAAAGAGTAAAGGGATAGAATACGTATTCGACACCAGTGTATTGGTGACAAATGAGTTTTGTAGCTTCCTATGCTTGAAGGAATCCACCGGATGACATTTGTTGAAACACTTTCCACGCTTGAGGAAAGCCGACAGATGAGTTTGGTAGCTTTCTAAGTCTGAAGAAACCTACCGGATGACACTTTCCATGCTTGAGGAAAGTCGACATATGATTTTGGCGTTTTTCTATGCTTAAAGAAATCCACCGATAATGCTTTCCATGCTTGAGGAAAGACTTGTCTGATTTTGGTAGGTTCGCTTGTCCCCGAACGTGGGCTGTAGTTGGTTCGCTTGTCCCCGAACGTGGGCTATAAATGGTCCGCTTGTCCTTGGACGTGGGCAGTAGATGGTCCGCTTGTCCCCATATGTGGGCTATAAATGGTTCGCTTGTCCCCGGACGTGGGCTGTAGATGGTCCGCTTGTCCCCGGACGTGGGCTGTAAATGGTTCGCTTGTCCCCGAACATGGGCTGGTTGTAAATGGTCCGCTTGTCCCCGGACGTGGGCTGTAGATGGTCCGCTTGTCCCTGGACGTGGGCTGTAGATGAGACCTGCAAAAATAAATATGCCAATGGACTCGTATGTATTGTGATTGACTTGACCACTGACTTGACCAAGTTTGACTTGATGTGACATGACATGTGTATGACTTGTGAGTGTGTGTGTGTATATGTATGTGTGCAGACACAAGCAAACGAAGATGCAAAAGCAAAAATTTTCCGTCAATTTTTGTCATGAGTGGAGGGTACCGACTTTCTCCCGAAAAAGAAAGACGTGAAAAATAAAGTTTTGTTTTCGAACTTCCCTCAATAAAATTTTGAAAAAGTTTTTGAACTTCCCCAAAAGAAAATAATGAAAAAGGGAAGAAGTTTTGAATATCCTCCTTGAGCAAGACGAAATGAATCGTATGGATTGAATTGCTTGTCTTGAAAATAATGTATGCATGATGCATGTTCTTAGGCCAAGAGGCTAAGGACATTTACATCATTTGACACGATATATGAATGAACTTAGTTCATGGAGCTAAGCATCATATATGGTGTAAAGAAACGATCTTGAACGTCACTTAGGTTTGGAAGCTAAGCACGTATACAGACGAAGTGATTATTGCATAATGAACGTTGCTTAGGTCAAGGAGCTAAGCACGATATGCTTTGTATGATTAAAAATCATTGATTTATAAATGTTTCTCAGAACATTATGCGATGCATGAAACAATGAATATTGCTCAGGTCAGGAAGCTAAGCAAGTATACAACGTTTCTTCTAATGAATGTTATTTTGAAAGATGATAAAGCATGCGCGGTAGGGAAACAAGATTTCATGATAAAGGGTTCCTAAAGGGAAGGATGATTGATATAGATATGGATGTGTGAGTGAAGTGTGTGAATGTGATACTAAGGCTTGATGCAAGGGTTATGGTGATGGAAATATATATGAGAAGAGCCAAAGATGATGACTCTTTAGGCTGGGTAGGCTAAATGATGTGGGTTCAAGCCCCCAAGTCTAGCTCTAAATGGGTAGGGATAAGCATTGGATATTCTTGACTCGATCATGCATAGATATGAATATGAATGTGGCCGCACCTCAATTTGAGGTTGCCTACGTATCCGTTAGGAATCAGGCCGAACGTAGCTCTAACCGAACTTTGCACAAGTACATGTACATCTAAAAGAGGTCTTTTGAGGGTTGTAATGTGGTTAAGCTGATGGTTTATGGAAGAAAAGGGTAAAAAGGCTCAAGACCCGAGAGAAGCCCCCAAGATATGCAATTGTGTATTTGAAAATTTTGAATTCGCAAGTTTTTTTTTTTTTTTTTTTAATTTTTTTGTTTTTAATTCTTTTGAATCAATGTAGGCAATCCCGGATCATGAGGTCCATCACTCACTTAGCATTCATGTTTCTCAGGCACGGTACCAAGCACTCAATGAGAGACGCAATTCGAGACGTGTTCATATGAAAGACATTGGAACACTTGACTTTAGACATTGTTTTTTATTTCTTTGCCTTTTATTTTTATTTTTTTTTATTTGAACTTGCTTTTTGGATGTTACACAAATTGCACACCTTCCCATCCCATGGTTAGGTGAATGTGGGTTGAATAATGAGGCCAAACGTTAGACGAGGCTCAAAGTGGTTGATGAATAAATGGATATGTGATTGAATGAAAATGGTTTAAGGGGAATGATAGGGTTGCAAAGGTGCCTCAAATCATTGATGTACCTAATGTTTAGTTCGCCAATTGATTTTTTTTTATTTTATTTTATTCTTTTATGTTTTTTATTTATATATTTTTTTTTGAAAATGATCGAGATGTAAAGAATACTCACTTTATTGCTTAAAATGGTGAATAAGCTAACAAAATTATCAAATTACAGAAAGGGAAATCTATACTAGACTTGAATTGGGGAAAGGGAAAACTAATAAAAAGAAGAAATCATGAAATCTCGCTAGCTCTTCGTGCGCCCTATCTTCATTGCTGCTCGTCATTTCTTACCAGTTGGAGGGACGGGAAGTTTGTTGGCATCTACTAAGTCTTGAAGGCATCCTTCAAATTCCAGCATTGCTCGGTGGTGTGGCCCCTTCCTTGATGGAACTTGCAATGGGAATTGGGGTTCCACTTAGCACTCCTTTCTTCAGGTTTTGGTTCTGGAAAGGGCTTAATATGTGTGATCAAGCCTTGATCGTAAAGGCGATCAAAGGCCGCATCATAAGTCATTCCTAAAGGAGTGTAGGCTCTCCTTTTCTTAAGCAATGGAGCATTAAGAGCTAATACTTCATTGAGATCAACTTGGCTTATATTATTGGTAGTATTTTTTGGGCTTAGAACACGAAGAAGAAGGAAGGTCGTTCTTCTTGTTTTTCCAAGGGTTGTTATTGTTACTACCAGCAGTCTTTATTAGCTCGTCCTCGATATTGATGCCAATGTCATATACAGCTTCAAAAGTGTTCAAAGGCAAGAACCTAAGGTGTTGCTTGTACTTGTAAGTTAGGTTCTGGATAAAGAGGCAAACCATCTCTTTTTCTTTAGGGGGATCTACCAAGAGTGCAGCCGTTTCCCTCTACCTGTTCAGATAAGCGGTGAAGCCTTCATTCTCTTTCTGTTTGAGAATGGAGAGTTCACGTTCAGACGTTTTAGTTTGAATGTTACACTTGTAACGATTCATGAAACTGTCGATGACATCTTGCCAAGTTGCACTATGCTTGGCATCTAGAGAATAAAACCACTGTTGGCAAGCATGCTCCAAGGAGAGAGGGAACACCGTAGGGAATAGTGTTACATCCAGTCCCTTGAGAGCCATAGTTGCAGAGAACGCCTTCAAATGGAACATTGGGTTGTCAATTGGCTTGAACTTGGGGATACAGCAGTGGAGAACTTGTCAGGCAATCTGTCCTTCATATCCAAAGGAGTGGGAGGTCGTTCCACATAGGTGAAATCATCAGAAATCTTGCTCATTTGCTCTTTGATCTTGTCCATTGCAGTCGTAGTAACATTGTTTTGCTCTACTGTGTCGACTCTGGTAGTGAGTGTTTGCATCATGGCAAACATTGCCTCAATGGATTTGTTGATATTCTCAACATCTTCCTTGGTGGCCATTGGAACAAACTGAAAGTAGTTTGAAGATGATAAGTGATGTAGAGATGGTGAAGTTTTCTTTGGACGCTCTTAGACCTAAGAGGTTGCTGCGGTAATGACTCGAACCGTACCAATCTACCCCTACTCCTTGACCAAGTACTGTGAAATGAAATAAATTCACTTAATTGTTTGACTCATTGCTCAAGATAGGAAAGAAAGGGGAAAACAATAGTCATTTGAAAACAGGTGAGAAAAAAAACTCCATTCATCTTTTATTATGATGGAAATGGGGGTGCATGAATCTAGTATACGATTATAAACGACATGGTGTATGACTCGAGTCGAAAAAAAAAATAAAGAAAGTATGTGGACTAGAACTAGACTCGTGAGTGATTAAGTGGGGTTATGGACGCGTGTTATGACCGTACGGCTATACATGATACCAAACTTGACATATAAACCACATAAGTACACACAAAGACCAAAAAAGACTGAATGGACACTTTTCCTGGGCGCCGTGTCACGGTGCTGACTGTCGTGACACGGTGCAGTAATATTTTACCAACATAGATAAATAGGTTTAGGGTTAATTCTATTGATTGCATGTTAATCAGAAAGCGCACATGAATACGATCAGAATAAAGTAGAGGCCTATTATTAAGGCAGGTTCAATCTCTTTTAGGTTGGATTTGTACCTTCATCCCCGAACCCTTATTTGGTTCTAGACCTTATGGAGTTGACGATCTCTTGGATCGTTAAGGGGTGTAACCTTCACCCTGTGAATGGTTTACAAGTTCCTAAAACTTGTTGGCGACTCTTTTGCTCTATCTTCTTCCCTTTTGGACGCCACCATACTTTAGTGTATGATCACAGTGGGGTTCAAGCTAGGGGGTTAATGCTTGAAATATTCCCTACAGTTTTTGGCGACTCCACTGGGGAGGATTTCTATTTTAATTCCTGAATTTGTTTCGGCAATGATTTAGAATGCACTAGGTGAAAAAAGGGGTTTGGCAGCGGTTCAAACCCGGTCTAAGGCACCGGTGTTAACCGCTGCCTATGTGGGGGGTGCCAAAACCCCAATTTTTGGCACCGGTTCAAAACCGGTGCCATAGGGTGAAATAGGCACCGGTTAACCGGTGCTATATGCCCACTCAGGCACCGGTTAACCGGTGCCTTAAACTGCTCTCCCGCCAATTTTTTTTTTTTGGTGGTAGCTATTTTAGGCACCGGTTGCTGCCTAACCGGTGCCTATTCACCAATTTTTTTTTTGTTTTTTTTTCAATTTTCGTGCAATAATATTTAAAAAAAAAATTTGTTTCCAGCAATAATAATAACCTGTAATTCTAGCAATTATACTAAATATAATAATTAATAATATTATTATTATAATAACTAATAATAATATTATTAATTTTTACAATAAGATACAAAAATAATATTAAAAATAAGAATTCACTTATATATATAGATATAAATATTCCCAAACGCAATACAAAAAAAAAAGTTGCTTACATATACAAATAATAGTAAGTACATATATAATGAATAATAAGTTATATATTTCAAAAGTTAACATAACTAATTTACAATTACAATGCCATTTACATGTTGAAGGTGATAAAAGATGCCAACATGTCACGAACTTCATTAAGCTCCTTGATTGTCAACGGACCATCCTTTTGGACCTTGCAAAACTTGAAATACAAAAACATTATGTTAAAATTAATTAATTAGGCAAAACAATATGTATTTTATCAAATATTACCTATATGACTTCTATGTAGCCCATTTCCTACATTACTTATCAAATGAACTATTTCTTTCTCATAACATGTCAATGTTGGGTAGTTGTATGTGTGTAAGCCCTAAAATTGTATAGGAGAGCATTTTATTAAGGTTTATGACGCTTTTTACTCAAAATGGCCCGAATATGGCCTATATGACTTTACTTTGACCATTTCCTACATTTCTTATTAAATGAACTTTATTTATCTCATAACATGTCAATATTATCTAGTTATAGGTGTATAAGGAAAGAAATCACATCAAAAGAGCATATTAACACAAAATGGCCCTAATATGGCCCATATGACTTCTATTCAACCCATTTTCTACCTTTCTTGTGATATGGCCTTTTTGTTTCTCATAACATGTCATTGTTGGGTAATATTAGGTGTATAAGGCTAGAAATCACATCAATATAGCATTTCAATAAGTTTAACAACGCATTTTACTCAACATGGCCCAAATAGGGCCTATATGACTTCTATGTAGCCCATTTTCTACATTACTTATCAAATGAACTATTTCTTTCTCATAATATGTCAATGTTGGGTAGTTGTATATGTGTAAGCCCTAAAATTGTATAGGAGAGCATTTTATTAAGGTTTATGACGCTTTTTACTCAAAATGGCTCGAATATGGCCTATATGACTTTACTTTGCCCATTTCCTACATTTCTTATTAAATGAACTTTATTTATCTCATAACATGTCAATATTATCTAGTTATAGGTGTATAAGGAAAGAAATCACATCAAAAGAGCATATTAACACAAAATGGCCCTAATATGGCCCATATGACTTCTATTCAGCTCATTTTCTATCTTTCTTGTGAAATAGCCTATTTGTTTCTCATAACATGCCATTGTTGGGTAATATTAGGTGTCTAAGGCTAGAAATCACATCAATATAGCATTTCAATAAATTTTAGGACTTACCTCATCAAGCTGTTGAGTGTCCGTACAATGAGTCATAATGTCAAGCATGAATCTCATCACATACAAAACACAATCAAGTCCATTCTCTTGTTGTGCGCACTAGCATATGACAAACAAATCACATAGTGAAACATGCATAGGAAATGAGAAAATATTTACTAACATAGATTTTCAAGATAATCACAATATCATGTAAATTAACAACGGTGACTTCCATGTTGGACCCTTTGGAGCACGACAATGTAGCTTCTTCATAACACTATAGTAAAAAAAAGTACATTCAAATTTGATTAGTCGTATGATTACTAAATTAGTTATTATTAGCAATAATCATCACTAGGTTTCTATATATATTTACTTTTGCAATATAGACTTCACGAGCCACTTCTCCGATGATCGAGCTGAATCAAGGTGATAAATTGTGTTAGTGGAATTACAAATCACCATGAGGCTCCAATTCTCCCTACATAAGTTCACAATAGACAAGCAAATTAATATTTAGGAGTCAACATATAATTAGGCCAAATCGATTGAATTTGACATGGTTAGACTTACTCTCTATAACATGGGACGAATATGAACTTGTCTCCCGCACGCGCTAATTCCCTGATACCCTGTTCAACATAGTACAACACGTCATGGGGGTTGCCTATGATTCTAGTAGTGGATAACTACTCAGGGCATAACCACCCAACTTTACAAGGAGAATTAGTGTCAGTTAAGTGCTCCTGTAGTGCTCTGCGTGCATGAACATTGAATAATTTATCAGATGTAGGATAATCACCATCAATTTGAATAACTTGAAAAAAGTATAGATTTTGTGGGCATTGAAGTACCTCATGAATGTTTGAATGAGGGAAATGTTAAGCTTTGCACCACGTAGAAATCCTTCACATCTTCTTTGCTGATCCATGCAACTGCATCCTCATCATAGTGGAACATTGCCTTAGGAAGTGCAACTTCCATGGGATCGACCAAATGACAAGCACGGTTGTGAAGAAAGGTCATGTCAGCAGAGAGTGATTGAAGAACAATGTCTTCAACAAGTGGAGTAGGTGGCATAGGTGAACCTTTCGAAGAGTGCAACTTCGACGCTTGTTCACTCTTGGACCGTTGTTCACTTAGCTTCTTCTTAGGTTGATCAATTCTTTTAGGCTTCTCCACCCTCTTTCTCTTTGAAGTTTTTCTTCCATTCGAAATCTGAAATAGTTTGAGAAAGAATAAGTTTATAAGTTGAGAAATGAAGAAAATGGCTTTATTTTGATGAAATGGGCCCAAAAAAATTAGAACTTTGCTTCTTTTATGCAATTTCAACTCACAATCACTTATACATATGTAATTATGATATGGTTTGAGAATGTATAAGTTTATTAGTTGAGAAATGAAGAAAATAGGCAAGTGAGTAGCCATTTTGGCTCAAAATGGCTTTATTTTGATGAATTGGACCCAAAACCTTAGAACTTGGCGATTTTTTTGTAATTTCAAATGACAAACACTTATAAATATGTGATTATGAGTTGTTTTGATATGCAAGGAGTTTATAAGTTGAGAAATGAAGAAAATAGGCAAGTGAGTAGCCATTTCGGCTCGAAGTGGCTTTATTTTGATGAAATGCGCCAAAAAATTAGAACTTTGCTTCTTTTATGCAATTTCAACTCACAATCACTTATACATATGTAATTATGATATGGTTTGAGAATGTATAAGTTTATTAGTTGAGAAATGAAGAAAATAGGCAAGTGAGTAGCCATTTCGGCTCAAATGGCTTTATATATTTAAAATTGCTTAAATTTTTTTTTTTAAAATATGCAACTTCCGCCGCCTCGGGACACCCGAGGGAGCCGCCCCCGCTGCTGGAACAGCAAAGGCAGCCCGCGCCGAGGCCACATCAGCCCCGACAGGTGGCTGCCAAGGCTGTAGCAGCCACGGCAGGTGGCTGCCAGTCTGCTGCAGCCTCGACAAGCGGCTGCCATGGCTGCTGCAGCCTTGGCAGCACCTGCCTGTGCTGCTACAGCCATGGCAACCATAGCAGCACAGGCAGGTGCTGCCGAGGCTGCAGCAGCCCAGGCAGGCTGCTGCCGAGGCTGCAGCAGACTGGCAGCCACCTGCCGTGGCTGCTACAGCCTTGGCAGCCACCTGTCGGGGCTGCTGTGGCCTCGGCGGGGGCTGCCTTCGTTGTTCCGGCAGCGGGGGCGGCTCCCTCGGGTGTCCCGGGGCGGCGGAACTTGCATATTTTTTTAAAATTTTTTTTGAGCAATTTAAAATCAACTTGGCGGACCTTGCATATTGTAAAAAAAAAAATAAAATATTTGGCGGTTTAGTTTAAGAGTGCCTAACGGTTTAACACTTACAAAAATTGAGAACTAAATAATTTATCTCCTTATTAATCAACTTCACCAATGCACGTGGCCAATCAACGAAGCTACCTACAGCTTGCCAAAGCGTTGTTATCTCAACCTCCTCTATCGGTACGGATAGTGGGATGTCTTCGAACCCCGCAATTACTGAATTGATCCCAACCGAGTAATGATGTGGCCCCGCCGTAGCACCCGTCGTCGGTTGGGCACTACCATACGCCACCCAACTCAACGCCATACGATTTGCATGCCCCGGGGCTAGAAGTGCACACCGGGTGTCTTCCTACACAAGTATATATATAAAAAGAAGATAGTTAAATAGGACTTTTACAACAACATAGATAATATAACAAAATTCATTAAGGTAGAGGGTTACAAATCACCTTTAACTCTGGAAATTCATGCAGTGTTGGATTTTCAAGCTCCCTTGAGTCCGCATGTGTAGGAGTAGGAACCTGCAACAGTACATCAATCATTGCACCTCAAATCTCAATTAACTCAGTATTTTAAAACTTTTAATAACCCTATTGATTTTACCTCAGGTGGCACATCTTCACCACGTATCTCATCTCCTCCATGTCTATCACCTTCTCCTTGTCCTTTTGGTTCAGAACATGAGTCGACCGGGGTACTCGTGAGGAACGGCAAAGTCGGTAAGTTCATCAGCTTTGCCCAAGCATTCAATTCACCAACTAACTCGTTGCATACTTGTTCCTTAATTGATGCCACCTTGGCATCCAACTCCCCTGGTGAGTTAACACTGGCTCGAGATCTACCCGATTTTGTGTATTCGGGACCCATCACCTTATTCCATCCAAGCAATGACCCTCCCAAACCTACTACTCGTCCTGGATGGTATGGCCTTCCCAAAGCCATGGTGAAAGGGTCATTCTCCACACTTGGTTCAAATTTTCCCTCCACCATCTCTTGAGTGTGCTCAAGCTATAGCATAAGGAAAAATGAGGTCAGTAAAACAGTTAATGGTTTGTACAGTGATTTAGATGCAAAAGTGACTTAATTTCAACAATTTCATAGGTAACTTACAAGCTTATCCGCCAGTTTTTTGGCTTCCGGACCCTTGATGACCCATTTTCCGATTTCCTTATCAAACGTATGGAGAGAACAAAAGAAATCACCGGCACGACTCACCAATGTAGTGATCGTGGAACTAGAGGGTTCCTTTGATGCCACTAGAAGCGCTTTAGGGTATAAACCCGAATCGACCCACTCAGGTCTCTTTTCAACAAAAGTCTTAGGACCCATACGATGGACGTATTCCTTCTTTTCTGCATTCGCTTTATTTTGCTCTCGAAGTTCCTACAAAACAAAAAATGTTAGTCTCATTGCTACAAAAAGGTGTCAAGCTATTATTCAATTGAGATCAGATTTACACAAACTTACAATGGCTTTCTTTTGAGTCTTCATTATAACGAACTCTTCCCAATCATCTTTTGACACGGTCGGCCATATTTGCCACGGAAGACGGTCATCTTCTTCAACATTCTTCTTCTTTGTTTTCTTCTTCTTCTTGTAGATCCACCGATTAGTCAACTTGGTCTTAAAGCCTCTTAATCTTTCCGCTAATAAAGATTCAAACACCCTTCTCTTCTCGGGATCATTAGGAATATAAAACAGCCTCTGCAAGCACAAATTAAAACCGATTATTAGTTTCTATTTAGTAACAACCATAAGGTTAAGGTATCTTAAATTGTCTAAATGTGCCAAAAACACACTTACCCTTGTATCATCCCAAAATGTTTGAATCAAACCCAGAGGTAATTGCCGCATTACAAGTGTAATGGGGATTTTCCGCGAACATATGCCAACTTGATTAACATATTGTCGACGCCATTTGGGCCCGGGTTGGCCTTTGTTGTCATACTCCAAGACCATGGGACCGTCCGGTTTCTTAAAGCTTCTCGTCGGACCCCTTCTTTTTCTTTGAGCCGGTACCTTTTCCCCCCCTCCACCACCTGTGTTGTTTTCATCTTGTCCTTGGCCTTGACTTTCAGGAGTTGGGTTCTCACCAACAATATCACGTGCTGTATTTACAATAGGCAGTGCACGTTCAGCTGAAATTTCAAAATCGTCAAGCCTACGCTCGAACTCATCTTGAGCCTGATCCTCTGGCTCACCCAAGTCATCCTCCTTATTCACATCATAAGGCACATCACTATCGTCCTCGTCCTCATCCTCGTACTCGTCCTCATACTCATCATCGTCAATGTCCTCTCCCAAATGAGGATCATGATCGTCCGCCATGAGATATAAGCACCTGTCAAAGCAATCATAAAACAATATTAGTGTATAGTAAAGTATATGCATGATAGTTATTATGGTTAAGTAGAAGCTATTTAAGCCATTTTCACCTACTTATTATGGTCCTATAACCTTGTATATGCATGATAATGAGTACAAAATGGCAATTTCAATCTACATATCACTTATACATATGGAAAATAGGTTGTTAGAATGAATAAATGTTAGTTCGTACACAAAACAAAGGAGTTGGGTTAAGTAGAAGCTATTTAAGCCATTTTCACCTACTTATGGTCCTCTAACCTTGTATATGCATGATAATGAGTACACTTAGGCAATTTCAAACTACAAACATGTTAAATATATTGAATATAGGTTGTTAGAATGAATAAATGTTAGTTCATACACAAAACAAAAGAATTGGGTTAAGTAGAAGCTATTTAAGCCAATTTCACCTACTTATGGTCCTATAACCTTGTATATGCATGATAATGAGTACAATTAGGCAATTTCAAACTACAAATATATCATTTTTGCCTACTTATGCTCTTATATACATGATAACTAAACTATATTTGCAATGAAACCATTACTAACTTTTAATCAAACTACCTCATTCTGAAATTCCTTCGTTGTGGTCTGATCGCATATAACCTGCTTCGTTGTCTATGTCATTTAGTACAACAGGTCTAGGAACAGTGAAAGGTGTTGAATCATCAAACGCATCATATTCTTCCTCATCATCAACATCTCCAATGCCTAGGGTTCTTCTTTTGCCAGCTAGCACTATAGACCATTTTGAATCCATTGGGTCAGTTACGTAGAACACTTGCTTAGCTTGAGATGCAAGGATAAATGGTTCCGCACTATAATTCAAGTGGCCAAGATCTACAAGAGTAAAGTCCTCATGTTTGACGTTACGCCTGATATTATCAACCCACTTACACTTGAAAAGAGCAACCGTGAAGTCACAATAATCAAGCTCCCATATTTCTTGAATTCGACCATAGTATGGCAACTCTGCATCGACAGGTGATTTATCCTTAGAACTTGAAAACTCCCTTGACGATGCCACAAGAGTTACACCACTGTTTTGGGTGGAGGAAGATTTCAAATCACGACCCTCGGTCCAAAAAGTGTACCCATTGATGTCATATCCCTCAAATGAACGGATATCATCCCTAGGACCGTACGCAAGCCACCGTACTGTATCGGTCACATTAGTATCATTCAATCCACTCATTACTCGATCATGAAACCAATCAACAAACCTCTTATTATGCAACTGCATAAGTGCCCTTTCACCTTTGGATGCAAATTCGGCATGCAAACTAGCCATGTGCTCGTCTAAATATGGGTGCACATCTGAAACATGGTGCAACACATAAAGGTGTGCTTGTAAGAACTGATCTCAGTCTGGTGACATTCGTTTCGACCCAATTGTGCCATGACCATCAAGTCTACCTTCATGTCGAGAAGTAGGAAGACCAATAGGTTGAGCAAGGGCTATGTAGTCCGCCACAAAGTTACCTATCTCCTCACCCACTGTCCCTTGCATCATACTTCCTTCAGGGTGAGCCCGGTTCCGTACTTTATCTTGTAATGTACCGATGTGTCTTTTAAAAGGGTAGCACCACCTCATGAACACTGGACCGCACAACTTAATCTCACGCACCAAATGAAGAACCAGATGAACCATTATGTCAAAAAATGAGGGTGGGAAACATCTCAAATTTGCACAAAGTCACAACCACATCTGCTTGCAAAGCATCTAGTGTACAAGGATCAAGAACTTTGCTACAAATTGTATTGAAAAACGAACAAAGGCTTGTAATCGCTTCCCTCACGTGTTTCGGTAGAATACCACGGATTGCAATCGGTAGGAATACTTGCATCATAATGTGACAATCATGGGATTTCATACTTGTCAGCTTCAATTCTCCATTTAAGGCTACAAATCTTTTCATGTTAGATGAGTACCCTGATGGAACCTTAATGTCGTACAGACATGCACAAAACATACGTTTCTCTACCCTTGACAATGTATAGAAAGCCGGGGGTAAATAATTCTTTTCATCCTTCCCTTTACCCTTAACTTTCTTCTTTGACGCATCTTTGGCCTTTCCCTTTCCCTTGCTCTTCTCCTTCCCTTTTTTCGAAACATTTTCATCTTCTATTCTCGGCTCCTTCCCCTTTCTAACCTTTTCTTGAGGCCACAATTCTGGACGAATCCCCATCTCTTTCAAATCTAACCGTGCACCCTTTCCGTCCTTTGTTTTGCCTGGGATATTCATAAGCGTCCCCAAAAGAGCATCACACACATTCTTCTCTATATGCATCACATCAAGACAATGCCTAACGTCATGTTCTCTCCAGTACGGAAGCTTCCAAAAGATTGATTCTTTCTTAAACAGAGCAGCTGAGACCACAGTTTTTTCTGATTTTCCAAACACCGTTCGTATCCCTTTCACCCGAGCACTAATCTCAGCACCAGTCAATGGTCTAGGCGCAATATCCTCTTCTACGGTTCCATCGAAAGCCTTTTTCTGCCTACGGTACGGGTGATCACGCCTAAGGAACCTTCGAATCCGTAGGTAGACATCTTTGTGAGAATGAGTCAGGTATACGCTTGATGTGTCATCAATACATATGGGGCATGCTTTTTTTCCTTTGACCTTGTACCCACACAAGTTGCCATATGCAGGGAAGTCATTCATGGTCCACATAAGGGCTGCACGCAATGTGAACATCTCGTTCGGATGAGCATCGAAAACGGAAACCCCTTCGTCCCACATCTTTCTCAAGTCGTCAATAAGCGGCGCAAGGTAAACATCTATGTCGTTTCCAGGTTGCTTAGGACCAGTTATTAGCAATGAAAGCATTACATACTTACGTTTCATGCACAGCCAAGGAGGCAAATTATAAATCACTAAAAGTACCGGCCATGTGCTGTGTTGGGTACTAAGAGTGTCAAATGGATTCATCCCGTCCGTGCACAACCAAGCCTTAAATTTCTGACTTCATTACCAAATTCCTCAAACTTCAAATCAATGTTCTTCCACTGTGGAGAGTCAGCTGGATGCTTCAGCATTCTGTTTTTCTTTCTTCCCTCTGCATGTCACCTCAAGTTTTTAGCGTCTTTTGGTATTGAGAACAGACGCTTAAACCTTGGAATAATGGAAAGATACCACAACACCTTAGCAGGAGGTCCCTCCGTGCCAGGATTGCAACTCATGCGGTTGTACCGCGACCGCTTGCATCGTGGACACTCCTGTAGTTGCTCATACTCATTTCGATACAAAATACAGTCATTAGGACATGCATGTATCTTCTTATACTCCAAACCAAAGGGACACATGAGCTTCTTTGCGTAATAGTAAGACTTAGGAATTTAATTCCCATCAGGCAACATATCCCTTAATGCGGTCAACAAAGAAGTAAAACTGATGTCCGTCCACCCATGCTTCGACTTAATGTTGAAAAGTGTTAGCACGGCCGATAGTTTGGAGTTTTTTTTTGCACCCGAGATACAAAGGCTTTTTAGAAGCCTCCGATAATAACTCAAACACTTCACCTTCAACACCATGCAACATCTCATCCACTTGTTCATCCTCGACCTCATCCGCCTGATCATCATCGGCTCCATCCTCACCATTATCAACAATATAGTCATCATTCTCGTATTCCTCGTCCACATGAATCTCATTGCTTCTAACACACACATCATTCCGATCAAGATCCCCACTATACTCTCCACTTTCTCCGTGCCAAATCCAGACATGGTATAATTGCCTAAACCCATGACATAATACATGATCTCTAATGATTTCAACACTATCGACCACATTCACATTGTTACAATCAACACAAGGACAATAAAGGCCTTTGCCACCCAGTTTGTGTTGATAAGCTAAAGCCCTCTCGCAAAACTCTTGAACCCCATTCCAAAATTCCAATGTATCGCGTCTACCATACATCCAACCACGATCCTTATCCATTTAGTAAATTGTCTCTAAACATATATAGCACCATATAATTTATAATGTGAAAGTGCTACATATTTTATGTAAATCAAATTCAAGTACAAAACGTGAATTTACCATTCATATAGTGAAAAACTGCATGTTTCCAAAGGGTCCTTATCACTCCAACCTAACCCATCCTTGAATGTCTACTCTCACTAGTGAATGTATGTCAACTTTCCAATTTTAAGGAAAATCTGGCAGCATTTCCCCCTAGTTCTTCAAGTACACGATGTAGATAAATAATTACCCACATATGTACCCAGAGAACATAGTGAGGAAATGGTAAGCCAAGATGTTCCTTAAAATCGAAAAGAAAACATACATTCACCACCTAAGTGAGAGTACACATTCAAGAACAGTACCAACCGGGGACTATTCAAGATTTTCTCCTAATGAGAAAGCCTTGAACGGGTATCTAGGCATATGATGATGCAAGTATTCTACATATTGTTGTATTTATTTGCAATTAAACAATACACAAGTTGCAATTTCATGAATAAAATTTTATTAAATGGATAAATAGAAAGAAATATAGCTAAGTAAATTTTATAAGTCATACCAATATAGCAACTACCCACTTGAGCTCAATATGTAGTCCTCAAGCTAAAAAAACTCGTGCTTCAATTCACAAATCTATTAAAAAAACATTAAACAAAAATTAGGTTAAATATTAGGTATGTACTATTTCTTTCTCATAACATGTCAATTCACTAATTTATTTATAAGCTAAAACACATCATTCATCGAACTAACAATTGCTAAACAATGTATTCACTACTTTAATTCATCTAATTTATTCAAAATTAACTAACAAGGTTACTAATCTCTAATTTTTTCAAAATTACCCATTAAAACAACTTAAAAGTAACCATTCACCCATTCCAAAATTCATCTACTTTAGTAACAAGCAAGGTTAATCTCAAATTTATTCAAATATACCCATCAAAACAACTTAATATTAACCATTTAAACATTCCAAAATTCAACTAATTTAATAACAAAGTTCACTAATCTATAACTTATTCAAAATAATCCATCAAAACAACTTCAAATTAACCATTAAAAGTAACATACCAAATTTCACCTATTTAAGTACCAAGGTTAATATATATTCTATAATTATTTCAAAATTATCCACCAAAACACATTAAATTAACCATTAAAACATAATAAAATCCAACTAATTGAGTTTCAAACTTGACTAATTTGTAATAATTTCTCAATTTCCCAATAAAAAAACCAAAAATTGCTAAAAATTGAAGTAAAATTATATTTAAACCTAAATTTTAATTTGCTTAAAAATTCTTCAACAAGCAAAAGAAATTAATAAAAGTACATAATTGATAAAATAATTGTGAATAAAGAAAAAAAATTAAACCTAGAACAGCCGTGGAAGGTGGTGCGGTGGAAGGTGGCGCGGCGGCGACGTTCAGGGCTGCGGCGCGGCGTCTTCGAACAGCCCCAGAGGACACAGAGAAGAGAAGAGGAGAACAACAGAGGACGGAGGCTAGGTCTGGAGGCGCGGCTTCTTCAATTCGAACAGCAGAGATGGAGGGAAAAGGAGGGGACGGAGGCTAGGTTCGGGTTTTCTGGTGGTGTTCAAGGTGGCAGTAGTGGTGGAGGGAAAAGGAGGGGACGGAGGTTTGGGTTTTTCTGGCTTTGAGTCGAATGAAACATTAAAGGAGGAAGAAAGGAAGGGGGAAGAAAGGAGAGAAAAGGGCCGCTTTTTTTTTTAAAAAAAAAACCACCGGTTCACAAAGGCACCGGTTCAAACCGGTGCTTTTTATTATTTTTGGCACCGGTTTGAGTTGAACCGGTGCCTTTTATCAATGTATAAATCCCGCCCAATTTTGGGCCGGTTTTTGGCACCGGTTTGGCTTGAACCAGTGCCATTAGGGGGTTGCCTTTTTGTATTTTTCTACTAGTGATGAGTGGATGAGACTCGAAACGTTCTAAGTATTTCATGTGCGTAATTTTGATTAACATTATTGTCATATGCATAAAAAAGTTCTCATTGAAAAGACCATCTGTAATGAGTTAAAAACATAGGATTTTACACGTAGGAATTTGAGAAATATCTTTCACAACTAGGACTAAAATAACACCGCGCGAAACTGGAAAATTTTATCGAGCACAGAAAGCTGCAGAGGCATGTGGGATGTAGCGCCAGAGGCCATAGCTTGGCGCCGGCATTTTAGCCGTAGCGCCAGACGCCAGTATTGGCGCCAGGCGCTACAGTTAAAAGCTGGCGCCAGTCTCTGATTGCTGGCGCCAATTTCCCCCAATACCGAGCAAGAAATACGCGTTCTAATTTCGACCGGTTTTTCGTATTGTTTGCTCGATCTTACTTCCTGATTGAATTTTTTCTCACTTTTTTGAAACCCATATGTATTCTACATATGGACATAACCCTCTAGGAATTCATGCTCCATCTACCCGATTAAACGCTCTGAGCAACAAAGGGTACATCCGAGAATGTTGAATTCACCAAACCATGGAAGCGAGTTTTTTCTAAAACTCGCGGTGTCCCATCCATTCGCGCCAACCCTTCACGGTTAGGCTTCCGCGCGGTGCATCCGGACAATTAACCATGGACCCTCTATTGACTAAACCATATCCCGAACTTTACAGAACTAGAGCCATGGTTAGGTTGCAAACTCATTGCATCATATTGTGCCTACTTGACTAATTGTGCATTATTTGTTGTGCATTATGCTTTCTTAACCATTTGTTTGACTTATGTTGAGACTAAATAAATTAATGACTTAAAGAACTTTGCCTAATTAATTAATTAATTAATTAGAGTCAATAAAGTCTAATATTTTAATCATAATTGACCTAGTACGACTTTAGGCATACCCCAGTTGATTAATAACATCGAAAACAGTTGCAGATTGAAGCTCAAGTATTGGCGCCAAAATCTGAACTGTAGCGCCACCCTGTGGAGTGTGGAGCCTGGCGACAAGCTACACAGTGCGACGCCAGTCCTGTCGTTTTGCCGACAGTTCGGATTATTGGTCGAGTCATCACCTAGTGTATAATTAACCAGTTTGCTAATTAATTCGGTTGATTTTCGCTGTCAATAGTACTTGGTTTAGTCATTAATCGAGTTTAGGCACTAAGTCCCATGGTCTTACACAAGAGTTCAAGTTTGTCACTTACACTCAACGCACACACCAATACACATACTTTGACCATGTCTAAGAGAGTCTTGCATGCGCGTTTTTTCCGTCATTTTTTTTAGGGGGGTAAGTAGGATATTAATCCTCCATTTAAAAAAAAAACTATAAACTATACTTAATTCCCTAAAAATATGTACATTATTTTTGGCAAAAATATGCACCTTTTTTTAAAATTTTTTCTCTTTAAAAAAAACGTAAAGTCAAGTCGATTTGAGTCAAGTAATTAAAACGCAAAATGGTTTAAATTACAGCGTGTGGTCAAGAAAGGAAAGACGGTTAATCAAGGACAACCTCTTCGTACAAGTCCAACTTTTCGACAAACCCATAGCTCGCAAGAGGAAATCTAAGACCATAATGGCAACACAAGAAGAAGTCAACGAGCTTAGGAACCAACTGGTTACCATGACTGAAACACTGAAGCTCCTCACACTCAAGGTCGATGATCCCGTGAAACTACAAGAGATATACCTCATGCAAGAGAGTCTAAGCAAGCTATCTAGTGACTACAAGTTTCAAGGGCTTACTTCACAAGGGGTCTCGGTGGACAAAGATCTTCTTCCGCAGAAGTTCAATGCCAATGACATCCCAAAATTCAGAGCAACTGATAACCCTTATTTTCATTTAAGAGCATTCGAAACAATAATGAGTATAAAGGGTATCGATAAGAAGGTTTTCCCCTCTCTGTTCTCACTATCTCTCGAGACCGTTTGCCAACAATGGTTCTTTTCTCTCGAGAAAGCAAAGACTTCTACCAGGGAGTCCATAGCAAACACTTTCGTTGATAGGTAAAAGTGAAACATTCAAGTTGAGACCGACCATAGGGAATTTGAGATCCTCAAGCAGAAAGAGAATGAAGGCTTCACCTCTTTCTTTAACAAATGGAGAGAAACCTCAGCTAAGATGATTGAGGTGCCAAGTGAAAAAGAGTCTGTAAGTGTAGACACCCATTTGTGTCTCCCCAAAACCAAACCCAGTGATAAGTACCTTTCACGTCGAATCATAATCGAATGAAGCGAAAGTGTGGAAAGTCTAGTGTTGCGGATAATTTTAATTTCTTTTCTCTTCTCTCTGTTTTTGAAAACTTATTTTAAGAAAACAGCCAATCCAGTTTGGTTGGTCCATGATATGGGTCCAATAGAAGTGTAGTTGGATGGGGCTTGACAAGAGCTTTCCAACGATATATTATAAGCCCAATTCCGATAAATATTAAGGAAGTTATGGCCAATTTACTAAACTGAGCCCGGTTTGAGCTTTATATGTGGCCCAATGATCTAGGGGAGGGCCTAATATGATTTATCATTCCTAATGCAATTAGGAATGTTTTTAGTCTTCTAGATTCTTCTAGAAGGTTCTTTTCATTCCTAATTCAATTAGCATTGATAAATTGACTTTTGTTGACTTTTCAGAGTTTTAATTAAAATCAAAAAGCATTTTCGAGGAAAAGATACGATTTTATCCTCCAGTACGGCAAACTTATCTGATTTTCGAAAACGCGTCAAAAACAGGCATGGCGCCTGACTCCAGGCATTGGCGCCTGGAACCAGGCCTGGCGCCTGGTGCTAGCCATTGGCGTCTGGCGCCAATTAGCTGGTGATGGCGCCAGCTCTGTTTTGCGTGCGCCAACCTTGTTTTGCGTGCGCCAAGTGCTCTATTTTTATATTTTATCTTTTTGGCTGATTTCTCTATAAATAATGTATTAAAAACTCCGTTTTCATTCACCAATTTTCACGAATATTTACCAGCAATTAGTTTTCATTCAATTAATCCTCTCATTCTCTTATTTCATTCTTTCTTTCTTTCTCAACTTTGCTCTTTCATACAAAATTCCGCATTTGCAAGCTCTAGAAACACCTAGCCATATTCGAAGTTTCCTTCGCCCTAGACGTGAAAGGTTTAATTTCTGAGGGTTTGGTCCCAAATCTCTATTTCAATTATTTTATTTAATTGTTTGTTTATTATTTTCCTTGAAGTTACTAATGTGTGTATTTTATTATTAGAAAGAGTACGAGGCATCAAAGTAAGTATTTTTATTGATGTTATGATGTTATGATCATGTTTATATTGGTATTATGATATTACTAGTATCATGTCTAGGGTAATATCAAATATATTAAATATGATTGTTACGTTGCTTCCTACGTTCTTCCTAATATTTATGATTGTTAGTATCATGTTAGGGTTAAAGATTTGATTTTTAATGCTTAGTGACATGCTAGGATTTGTTATTAATCTTGTTAGTATCATGCCTATGATCTTGCTATTATTATGCTTTAATATTAACATGAACATGATTATGATAATAATTGTTATGATTTATGATGATTATTTCAATTATAATTTATTTTTATGATGATGATTATTATTGATTATTTATTATGTTGCTTGATATTTATTGTTATTGCTTGATCACGCCTTTTATGCATGTTTAAAGGGAATTTGGTATTTGTCATCACGCTTAATGAGATAATTAATAATCTTGTTAGGGTTAATTTGATTATAATTTCAAGTGATCGCCAATAATAGATTTATTTGTGCATTAATATTCAACCAACATAGATAAACAGGTTTAGGGTTAATCCTATTGATTGCATGTTAATTAAAAAGCGCACATGAATACGATCAGAATAAAGTAGAGGCTATTATTAGGGCAGGTTCAATCTCTTTTAGGTTGGATTTGTACCTTCATCCCCGAACCCTTATTTGGTTCTAGACCTTATGGAGTTGACGATCTCTTGGATCGTTAAGGGGTGTAACCTTCACCCTATGAACGGTTTACAAGTTCCTAAAACTTGTTGGCGACTCGTTTGCTCTATCTTCTTCCCTTTCGGACGCCACCGTACTTTAGTGTATGATCACAGTGGGGTTCAAGCATGGGGTTTAACGCTTGAAATTTATTCCCTACAGTTTTTGGCGACTCTGCTGGGGAGGATTTCTATTTTAATTCCTGAATTTGTTTCCTCAATGACTTAGAATGAGTGGATGAGACTCGAAACGTTCTAAGTATTTCATGTGCGTAATTTTGATTAACATTATTGTCATATGCATAAAAAAGATCTCATTGGAAAGACCATCCGTAATGAGTTAAGAACATAGGATTTTACACGTAGGAAATTTGAGAAATATCTTTCACAACTAGGACTGAAATAACACCGCGCGAAACTGGAAAATTTTATTGAGCACAGAAAGCTGCTGAGGCATGTGGGAAGTAGCGCCAGAGGCCAGAGCTTGGCGCCAGCATTTTAGCCGTAGCGCCAGACGCCAGTATTGGCTCCAGGCGCTACAGTTAAAAGCTGGCGCCAGTCTCTGATTGCTGGCGCCAATTTCCCCCAATACCGAGCCAGAAATATGCGTTCTAATTTCGACCGATTTTTCGTATTATTTGCTCGATCCTACTTCCTGATTGAATTTTTTCTCACTTTTCTGAAACCCATATGTGTTCTACATATGTACATAACCCTCTAGGAATTCATGCTCCATCTACCTGATTGAACGCTCCGTGCAACAAAGGGTACATCCGAGATGTTGAATTCACCAAACCATGGAAGCGAGTTTTTCTAAACTCGCGGTGTCCCATCCACTCGTGCCAACCCTTCACGGTTAGGCTTCCACGCGGTGCATCCGGACAATTAATCATGGACCCTCTTTGACTAAACCATATCCCGAACTTTAGAGAACTAGAGCCATGGTTAGGTTGCAAACTCATTGCATCATATTGTGCCTACTTGACTAATTGTGCATACTCTATGTGATTTTTCCTAACTGTTTGTTTGACTTGTGTTAATACTAAATAAACTGATTAATGACTAAAGGACTTTGTTTAATTAATTAATTAATTAATTTTAGCTAATAAATAAATATAAAATCGAGTCATAGTTCCTTTAAGTCAACCCGGATTTTTATTCCCGTATACTGCACAAACGTCAACTTGTTTTGGTCATAGTTGGAGTTCTAGAAAGAACTAAGAGTCGTACAACCTATGGATCTGTAGCCCCGAGTTTTATCTTTAATTTGGCGTTGGTTTCATCTAAATCAGAGTCACAGATAAAAAGTTATGACTAAAGTACATCAGTCTGTCCAGTTTAATGCATATACGTGAAGTCTTAACTTAGTCTTTGCTTGAGTCTAGTCACATAGTCTAGCCACATGGTCATGACACGAGTCTTAACGTACCAATTACACTCACTAGTCTTAGCACACATCACCATGACCATGTCTTAGGTCCATGCATCAGTCGGTCGTTCCGTCATTTGAGTTGGGGGGTACATTCTACTCCTAATTCTTCATATCCCTCCACCTCCATCATTCTTCTTTCACATTCTATTCCAATCTTTCTTCACTTCCTCCATCCATTGCATGTTGAATAAAGTTTGAGTCAAATAATTAACAATAAATATCCCCAATTTCCTTTTCCACAGTACTTGGTCGAGGAGAGAAGGGCGATTAATCAAGGACAACCTCTTTGTTCAAGTCTCACTTTTTGATAAACCGATTCGTCAAAAGAGGAAAGCTAAGAAGATAATGGCAAGTCAAGAAGAAGTCAATGAGCTTAGGAACCAATTGGTTACCGTGACTGAGACACTTAAGATACTTACACTCAAGATCGATGATCCCGTGAAGCAACAACAAATGAACCTCATGCAAGAAAGTTTAAGCAAGATATCTAGTGACTATAAATTTCAGGGCATGAGTTCACAAGGGGTCTCGCTGGACAAGGAACTATTCCACATAAGTTCAACGCCACTGACATCCCTAAATTCAAGGCAACAGATAACTCTTACTTCCATCTAAGAGCTTTTGAAACTATAATGAGCATTAAGGGTATCGATAAGAAGGTTTTCCCCTCTCTATTCCCACTATCTCTTGGAACCGTTTGCCAACAATGGTTCTTCTCCCTTGACAAGGAGAAAACCTCTACCTGGGAATCGATAGTAAACACTTTCGTTGATGGGTACAAGTGCAATATCTAAGTTGAAACCGACCATAGACAACTTGAGATGCTAAGACAAAAAGAGAATGAAGGCTTTACTTCTTTCTTTAATAAATGGAGGGAAACTTCCGTTAAGATGATTGAGGTCCCCACCGAAGAGGAGTCTGTGAGGATGTTTATCAAGAATCTTCAAGAGAAGTATTCGAAGCATTTAAAATATCAACACAACTTGAATAATTTCAAGGCCGTTTATGACATCGGAATTGAAATCGAAGACGACCTTGCAAAGCAAAAAGCTACTAACAATAGTAACCACGGTGGCTGGAGGAAAGAAGAACGACAATCCTTCTTCTTCCGAAAACGCCCACTCTAGTAATAATGTTAGTACCTTTGACCATAATGGTGTCTTAGCCATGGAAAATCAAGGATCTAAAAGGAAACCCAGGCGAGAGTTCACACCCATTGGAATGACCTACGATGCTGCTTTCGATTGTCTCTATGATCGAGGATTAATCAAACATATTGGCCCTACCGGGGATCCAACACCAGAAAATCGATCTTCGAGATGGAATCCAAACTCCTATTGCAAGTACCATCGAGGAAACGGTCATACTACTGATGAATGCTACAGGTTTCAAAACCTCATTCAAGATCTCATAGAGGCAAATAAGATTCCATTGCCTCTAGCTAGCGAGAAGACTGGATGATGAAGGAGCAAACAACACAAGACAAGAGGCGAGCTTCAACGACAAGATTTCGTGACCTTTTTTTTCTATTTCTTTTTTTATTTACCCTTTTCCCAATAAGTCTAGCATAGGCACCTTTTCTTTTCCCTTAGATTATTTTTTGTAGATTCTTTCTTTTCCTTTAATAAAAATGAGCATTTATTTCCTTGCATATGATCATCACATTGCATTGCATTAAAAATAATTAAAAAAAAAATCCATGTCGGACTAAGCACAAGGTATACCAATGATTTAAGGCACCCCTTGTAGCCACATTATATTACCTTTCACCCTTCAATTATACATCCTTTTTTGGTAAACCACTTTAAGCCTCGTCTAGCGATAGACCTTTCTCTTTTTCAACCTACATTTACCTAACCTTGGGATGGGATGGTGTGTAACTTATGAAATTCTAAAGAAAGCTTGAGCAAATTCAAAAGAAAGCAATAGCAAAAATAGCAAAAAATAAATAAGAGTGTACAAAAGGGCAAGTGTTCCAATGTCTTTGATATAAAAATATCTTCGATAAGAACACGTCTCAGATTGCGTCTCTTATCGAGTGCTCGGTACCGTGCCTAAGAAACATGAATTCCAAGCGAGTGATAGACCGCATGATCGGGATTGCCCACGCTTATAAAAATAAAATAGATGCTAAAGCAAAAGATAAAAGAGAGCTAAAAAAGAGTAGAAACTCAAGCATAAAAATATAAAGATTCGAAAGCGAGGTTGCACACCTTGGGGGCTTATCTAGGGTCTTGAGCCTTTATCCCCTTTTTCTTCAAACCTTTAGCCTAACCACGTTACAACCCTCAAAAGACCTTTTTGAGGTATACACACTTGTGCGAGGTTCGGCTAGAGCTACGTTCGGCCTGATTCCTAACGGATACGTAGGCAACCTCACATCGAGGTGCGGCCGTAATAAAAATGCATTCACATTCACACACTTTCACCATGATCATATCAAGGGACCTCCAATGCTCATCCCTATTCACTTAGAGCTAGACTTGGGGGCTTGATCCCTACATCATTAGCTTACCTAGCCTAAGAGTCACCACCATTTGACTCTTTTCAATATATTTTTCCACATACTTAGCCCTTGCGGCCTAACTTTAGTGTCACTATCACACACTGCACAGATACATGACCAAATATACTCCCTTAGGAACCCTTTTGTCATGGAATCTTAACACAACGCTAAAGCATGCCTTGTCATATCAACATCACTCATCATTGCATCACAAAGTACGAAGTGCTTAGCCTCCGTGCCTAAGTTACCCAAATACTTTCATCGTGGAGTCAACAATTGAGATAGCCTAGGATGAATTAATCCTTGCACAACATTTGACTAAGCTCATTCAACATGCATCTTCAAACTTCGATTTTTTTTCGCGTCTTTCTTTTTCGGGAGAAAGTCGGTACCCTCCACAAAAATGACGGAAAATTTTTGTTTTTTGCATTTTCGAGTCGCATTATCATAATACAATGCACACATGAGTCATGTACACATTGAGTCATGTCGTGTCATATCACTTTGATTTTAGTCCAACACATGTGTCATTTCACTTCGAGTCGAGTCAACCTCGAGTCGGTCAATCATGTCGAGTCAAGTTTATACCTTGAGTCGTGTCAAGTCGATAAGTTAAGCGATGTTAAACCTTAGGTCAACCCTAAGATGGTTAAAGAAATTGGCAAAGTTCTATAGTTAAAATAAATACAGGTGCAGCAGAATAGGGAAGACCCTATTACAACGTTCGGCGACAGAGTCAATCATGTCGAGTCAAGTTTATACCTTGGTACGCCAGTTAGCCCCTATAAGCAATTTGACATGATTAAGTAGTCATTTTGATTACAATCACAATAAGTGGTCGACCTAATGAAAGATCGTCTCACTTAGCTTAAAGCGCCTAAGAATTAGCTCATCACGGAGACACCGACGTACTGGTTTTAGCGGAAGCAAAGTTCAGGCGAGCTTTAGAGATCGACAAACGTTGGTCTTCGGAAATTTCTTCTTCAGAATATTATCGCAACAAACATCGAAGCTCTTTTGTTCAGAGACGCGTGAACATCTCCATCAAAGCTCTTTTGTTCAGAGACGCGTGGACATTCCTTTAAGAAGCTCTATTGTTCAGAGACGCGTGGACAATCTTCATCAAGCTCTTTTGTTCAGAGACGCGTGAACATTTCCATCAAGCTCTTTTGCTCCAGAGACGCGTGGGCATATCATTCAAAAGCTCTTTTGTTCAGAGACGCGTGGACATATCATCAAAGATCTCCTATTTTCAAGCTTTTTCGCTCAGAGACGCGTGGGCATCCTATTATCAAGCTCCTCGTTCAGAGACGCGTGGACACGTCATTCAGAAGATCATATCAATAGGAAGCTCTTTGTTCAGAGGCGCGTGAACATATCAAAAAGAACCTCTTTGTTCAGAGACGAGTGAACATCGAAACAGCAAGGTGGCGTTCCCTAGATTGTGGAGAGTTGTCACAAATAACTGAGGAATGTTTCAAGAGAAGCAATCTTCGATAGTATTCCCTTGGATGTGGAATATTATCAATGCGAAGGAGGATAGTTTCAGGCGAAGCAATCTTCTATATTGGAAGCAGTTATGGGCGTAGCAGTTTTCAAGCGGGATGACATTCTCTAGCTTGCAGGAGGTCATCAAAACAATCGGTTACTTTCAGAGACGTGTGCTCGTCGGTGCAAGATACGCGTTTCTTAACTCTCTTATCTGTTTAACTAACGCTAGTTTTGCAGGTATCGGCGTTACAAGAGTGGTTTAGGATCGCAGAACGTTCTGAATCATTCTCCGTCCCTATCGATACTTTGACTTTCGTTTTTCGAAACTTGCGTTTCTCCAAACTCAGCCAAAGTGGGGGCTTCTGTAGACACCCATTTGTGTCTCCCCAAAACCAAACCCAGTGATGAGTACCTTTCACGTCGAATCATAATCGAATGAAGCGAAAGTGTGGAAAGTCTAGTGTTGCGGATAGTTTTAATTTCTTTTCTCTTCTCTATATTTTAGAAAACTTATTTTAAGAAAACAACCAATCCAATTTGGTTGGTCCATGATATGGGTCCAATAGTAGTGTAGTTGGATGGAGCTTGACAAGAGCTTTCCAACGATATATTATAAGCCCAATTCTAATGAATATTGAGGAAGTTATGACCAATTTACTAAACTGAGCCCGGTTTGAACTTTATATGCGGCCCAATGATCTAGGGGAGGGCCTAATATGATTTATCATTCCTAATGCAATTAGGAATGGTTTTAGTCTTCTAGATTCTTATAGAAGGTTCTTTTCATTCCTAATTCAATTAGCATTGATAAATTGACTTTTGTTGACTTTTCAGAGTTTTAATTAAAATCAAAAAGCATTTTCGAGGAAAAGATACGATTTTATTCTCCAGTACGGCAAACTTATCTGATGTTCGAAAAAGCATCAAAAACAGGCCTGGCGCCTGATTCCGGGCATTGGCGCCTGGAACCAATTAGCTGGTGCTGGCGCCAGCTCTGTTTTGCGTGCGCCAACCTCGTTTTGTGTGCTTTAGTATCATGCCTAGGATCTTGCTATTATTATGCTTTAATATTAACATGAACATGATTATGATTATAATTGTTATGATTTATGATGATTATTTCAATTATAATTTATTTTTATGATGATGATTATTATTGATTATTTATTATGTTGCTTGATATTTATTGTTATTGCTTGATCACGCCTTTTATGCATGTTTAAAGGGAATTTGGTATTTGTCATCACGCTTAATGAGATAATTAATAATCTTGTTAGGGTTAATTTGATTATAATTTCAAGTGATCGCCAATAATAGATTTATTTGTGCATTAATATTCAACCAACATAGATAAACAGGTTTAGGGTTAATCCTATTGATTGCATGTTAATTAAAAAGCGCACATGAATACGATCAGAATAAAGTAGAGGCTATTATTAGGGCAGGTTCAATCTCTTTTAGGTTGGATTTGTACCTTCATCCCCGAACCCTTATTTGGTTCTAGACCTTATGGAGTTGACGATCTCTTGGATCGTTAAGGGGTGTAACCTTCACCCTATGAACGGTTTACAAGTTCCTAAAACTTGTTGGCGACTCGTTTGCTCTATCTTCTTCCCTTTCGGACGCCACCGTACTTTAGTGTATGATCACAGTGGGGTTCAAGCATGGGGTTTAATGCTTGAAATTATTCCTTATAGTAAGGTTGTTCATCAAAAACCTTCAAGAAAAATATTCCAAGCATCTCAAGTATCAAAATAATCTCCATACCTTCAAGGCCGTCTATGACATTGGGATCAATATTGAGGACGACTTGGCTAAGTTGAAAGCTGCCTCCAACAGTGGCTGGAAAGGAAAGAAGAATGACAATCCTTCTTCTTTCAAAAACACCCACTCAAACAACGTTAGCACTTTTAATTTAGGTGAAGTCCTTGCTATGAACAATCAAGGACAAAAGAAACCATTTAGGAGAAACTTTACTCCTATTGGCATGAGTTATGACACCGCATTTGATCGATTAAATGCAAAAGGTCTTATAACTCCTATTGGAACATTTGGGGACCCACCAGTCGAGAAGAGGTCGGCTAATTGGAACCCCAATGCACACTGCAAGTATCACCAAGGTAGGGGCCATCTCACCGAAACTGTTGGAAGCTTTAGGAAGCTATCCAAGACTCAATCGACAACAACAAGCTGCCATTGCCCCCTGCCAGTAAGAAGCCAAGCATTGATAATGCACCTCTCGCTCATGCCCTGGCTATCTCTGATGAGGAAAACGAGGTTGACCCCTCGTCTTTCATTAGACGTGTCAAAGAAATCTATGCCACAAAAAAAAAGAAGGAAACCTTTTTTGATATCAAGGATAACCTTCCAGAACCGGCAAGTAAAGAAGATATACAATTGCTCACACTGTCTATGATGGAGGTATCACATTTACTACGTGAAGCTCTCAAAGCTATAAAGGAACCCCAAAAGAAATATGACGAGGTTCCACTTCTGAAAGATAAACCTAAAAGAGAATTCACACCCATAGGAATGACCTACGATGCTACTTTTGATCATCTCTATGATCAAGGACTAATGAAACATATTGGTCCAACAGAGGATCCAACACCAGAAAAACGATCTCCAAGGTGGGATCCCAAATCCTACTACAAGTACCATCAAGGAAACGGTCATACCACAAATGAATGCTACGGGTTTCAAAACCTCATTCAAGATCTTGTGGAAGCTAATAAGATCTCATTACCTCTAGCTAGCAAGGAAACGACTTATGAGGCAAAGCGTTTTTCCTTACAAGTCACTGAAAAACCCAAGAAGAGTAATAGAATCTACACTCCAATTGAGATCCCATATGCACAAATATTCGAAATGCTCTCCGAGAGTGGCGAGATCAAACCTCTCGAACCGAGACCATTCGAATCATTGAAAAGGACGGATAGATATTACTGTCAGTATCATCAATCATCGGGTCACACTATTGAAAACTGTTTTAAATTCAAGGATTTAGTTCAGAAAATGATTGATGAAAAGAAATTAGTCCAAGTTCCACAAGAAGATGATGCAACCATTAATGGAGTTTGGGACAGTGATGAAGAAGATGTCTACTTAAAAGACATAATAGGATCTCCACCTTCTGTGTCATACACCACGGATGACTTTTGGGGTGAAGAAGGCCCATCGATAGACGTCCTCACAAGATCTGGGAGAATGCAACCTCCCGTTTCAACACAACCTATGCCAACCACACAACAAGTTCCCATACCTATCATTGAAGACAATGATATTGTTAAACAGTTTAAGAAGACAAAAGTTGAGATGAACATGTGGAAACTTTTGGCAACATCTCGAGAACATAGGTTGGCTTTAATGAATGCCTTGGACAAAATAGGGATATATTCTGACACTACCCCTGAGGGGTTAGCCAACTTCCTCACAAGCGATCTTCCTAGTCCAATTAGTTTGATCACCTTTTCTGACAAGGATTTACCTCCAGAAGGTGACAAACACTACAAGGCATTAAACCTCACAGTAGTTTTCAAGAGAATGAATGTCCCTATGACTCTTGTAGACAATGGATCGGCCATCAACGTCTGTCCACTTAGAACTGCGAGGATGCTAGGCATAAGGGACGAAGATTTAACCCCGTCTACACAAGGAATAAGGGCCTATGACAACACTCGTCGTCAAGCTCTTGGTAAAATTACCCTAAATGTAACGGCGGGAGCAATAGAACATGCTACTACTTTCCAAGTTGTAGACATTAAAGCTTCGTTCAATTTGTTGTTGGGACGCCCTTGGCTTCATGACCTAAAGGTCGTCCCCTCATCTCTCCACCAATAAGTAAAAACTATAGTTGGGGGAATTCCTATCACCATCGATGCTTCGCCTATGAGGATCAAGTCTATAGAAAATCCAATCATTAATGTGGAGCACGACGAGGATGATTAAGACTTATGTGGCTTTAACGAAGAAGTCTCCTTAATCCAGGAGGATGAAAGGACCCCTCTTTGCCATGACCCCCATTCTAACATGATTGTAAATGCTATGCTGAAGAAACAAGGACATTTTCCTGGGATGACCCTAGGAAAGAAGAAAGGAATGGCAAAATCACTGGAGTCACCTGGCCTCCCTAAATTAGACACTTTCGGACTTGGTTTCGAACCGACTCGGAAAGATCTCAAGCGAGCCTAGGAAAAATCAAAGGCACGTAGAGATGCTCGCACTCAAAAGAAAGCAATCCCAATGGATCAGTACCCTCTTACACTTAATGGTCAATTTATAAAAGAAGGAGAAGACTATCCATGCCATGAATTTCCCGAGCCATTTGTTGTAAACGGCATAAGATAACCGGAATTTGAGATTTTCTTGGATTGCTACTTCACAGATGAAATCCCAAATCCTGTCCACAAGGAGAAAGCACCCCCATGCTTTGACTTTAACGTCATGGGATTACTGTTTGGGCGAGAAAAGAATGAGCCAACTTATAAAGAGGATAACTCCTCGCTCATTCAAACAGTCCTACAAAGCGAAAGCTTCGATCCCTCGAAGCTAATCACTCCAGCTGAAGGATCACTACAAGGGTGGCGCAAGACTATCAAGGTGACTACTCCAAGTGGAAGGAAGATATCCATCACGACAGGGCAAGGACCAATGTTTGAACACTACAAGAAAAATCACTTTTCGTAGCGATTATTTTGTAGCAATTGTTCATTCGCTGCAATATGCAAGTATGTTTGTGAAATAATTAAGGATGTCGTATCATTTTTACAATCGTCATGGTTTTCCCATCTAAAATCGATACGAAAAGCATAATAATATATATCCACACTATTTTTACACATTTATATAATTTTGAGAAATCGTATCATTTACAATCGTTCTTTGATGTAATGATCTCAGAGTATAATAATATTTCTTCTTCTCCTTATTTCTTGTGTTCTTCTCTAACCCAAGATGACGAGCATTGCTTAACTAACGATGAAAAAGACAAAGAAATTATTAAAGAAATGGAAACACTCGAAAAGAAAACACCGGTAATTGAAGAAACAGAAACGGATGATATCTCAAATGATTCAACCCATAAAAGAGAAGTTAAAATCGGATTAACACTGAATAAACAAGAAAGAACCGATTTAATTAACTTACTTAAAGAATTTATCGATATATTTTCTTGGTAATACGAGGATATGCCAAGCATTAATAGAGAAATATCTCAACACACTATACCACTAATTCCAGGAATGAAACCCGTAAAACAAAAGTTACGTCGAATGAAACCCGACGTAGCTCTTAAAATAAAAGAAGAAGTTCAAAAACAAATAACTGCAGGTTTCATCAAGGTATCCAAATACCCCGAATGGTTCGCCAACGTCGTCCTAGTTCCGAAGAAAGACGGAAGGGTAAGAATGTGTGTCGACTATCGAGATCTAAATAAGGCAAGTCCAAAGGACGACTTCCCTTTACCACACATCGATATTCTGGTGGATAACACGGCAAATCACGCGCTTCTCTCATTCATGGATGGGTACGCAGGTTACAACAAGGTTCTCATGGCAGAAGAGGACATGGAGAAAACAACTTTTATAACACCATGGGGCACTTATTGCTACACGGTAATGCCATTCGGGTTGAAAAACGCGGGTGCTACTGACCAACGTGCAGCAACTGCCTTAATCCATGACATGATGCATAAAGAAGTCGAGGTATATGTCGACGATATGATTGTGAAATCAAAAGACCAACCAGGCCATCAAATAGCCTTAAGGAAATTTTTCGAAAGGCTAAGAAAATATAATATGAGGTTGAATCCATCTAAGTGCGCTTTTGGAGTCACCTCAGGCAAGCTTTTGGGTTATGTCATAAGCTCTAGAGGAATAGAGATAGACCCAACCAAGATCAAAGCAATCATGTCAATGCCACCGCCCAAGAGTGAGAAACAGATTCGAGGATTTATTGGCCGGTTACAATATATAAGTAGGTTCATATCAAAATTGACGACAATATGTGAACCAATCTTTAAAAAGCTTAAGAAGAATGTACCAGTAATATGGGATGATGAGTGTCAAAAAGCCTTTGAAAAGATCAAAGCCTATCTCGCAAATCCTCCCGTATTAGCACCAGCACTTCCTAGAATACCTCTTAGGTTATATTTGACGGTTACCAAAGAGACAATGGGAGCTATGCTAGCACAAGAAGTAGAAGGCAAAGAGAATGCAATATACTATCTAAACAAGAAGATGCTCGAATACGAAGCACGCTATACGCCACTCGAGAAGTTGTGCCTCTCCGTGGTGTGGGCCACAACCAAGTTAAGACATTACATGCTAGTGAATACTGTCTTCGTAGTCTCCCGATTAGATCCACTCAAGTATCTATTTGAAAAATCTACACTCAATGGACGCATATCGAGATGGATAGTCAATCTAGCCCAGTTTGATGTAAGGTTTATGCCACAAAAATCTATCAAAGGATCCGTGGTGTCGCACTTTCTAGCAGACTTTCCAATAGAAGACTCGACGCCAATACAAGACAATGAATTTCCAGACGAAGATTTAATGGTTACTGAAGATGATACTTGGACCTTATACTTCGACGGAGCCTCAAACCAAAAGGGATGTGGCGTTGGAGTAATACTAGTATCACCTAAAGAAGAGCATGTTCCGATCTCCATAAAGCTTGATTTCGACGTTACCAACAATGCTGCTGAATATGAAGCATGTGTGGTAGGCCTTGAAACAGCTTTGGCATTGGGAGTAAAAAAGTGAAGGATATTCGGAGACTCTTCTTTGATTATCAATCAGATATCTAAAAGGTGGAAAGTAAGGAGCGAAAGTCTAGCCCCTTACCAAACCTATCTGGAAACTCTTACCGATCAGTTAGAGAAGGTAGAATACACATATCTACCTAGGGAAGAAAATCAATTTGTTGACGCCTTGGCAAGACTAGCCTCAATGGTTAGGATTCCCACGGAAATCGAGCAAATGCCTCTAACTATAGAAAAAAGGCACAAACCAGCATACATCCAGGCTATAGAAGACGAAAAAAATAGTCCAAGACGAAGAAGAAGAAGAACCGTGGTACACGGATATACTCAATTATGTCACCAAAGGAGAATACCCTCCCCATGCTGACAAAAGAGCAAAACGAGCATTAAGGCTTTTGGCTTCCCAATATGTACTCATAGACAACGAGCTACAGAAAAGGGTACCTAAGGGTCGAGCTCTCTTATGTGTAGGAAAGAAGGATGCACAAAGAGCAATGAGGATAGTCCACGAAGGAATCTGTGGCACTCATATAAACGGCGAAATGTTAGTCCGAAAAATAATGCGAGAAGGATATTATTGGACTACAATAAATAGGGATTGCCATCAATATGTAAAAAGATGCCCTAAGTGCCAAATCTATGCCAATTTACAACATGTTCCTCCATCCTTGCTCTACACCTACACATCGCCATGGACATTCTCTACATGGGGAATCGACATCATCGGCAAAATCACTCCCCCAGGAACAGGAGGCCACGAATATATCTTAGTAGCAATTGATTACTTCACAAAGTGGGTTGAAGCGCAATCATACGCTAAACTCACTGCAAAACATGTAGCACTCTTTATCGAGAGAAATATTATTTGTCGATATGGAGTCCCACATGAAATGATAAGTGACAATGGAACTCACTTTCAAGCCGAATGTGAAGAATTGCTACAAAAATACGGCATTCAACATCGTCATTCTTCCCCTTATAGGCCTCAAGCAAATGGAGCAGTCGAGGCAGCTAATAAAAACCTAAAGACTATCATCGAGAAAATGACGGAAAATTATAAGGATTGGCATGACAAACTTCACTTCGCATTGTGGGGTTACCGCACGTCAATTCGCACATGAACAGGAAATACGCCATTTTCCTTGGTATATGGAATGGATGCCGTACAACCTGTCGAACTAGAAATACCATCTCTACGCATTGCGTTAGAGAGTAAACTCGATGAAGTTGAATGGACTAGGGCAAGATATGAAGAATTAATTCTACTCGATGAGAAACGACTAGAAGCTCTGCATCACACTCAGTGTTATCAAACTCGCATGGCTAGGCATTTTAATAAGAAGGTCAAGATAAGAAACATCAAAGTAGGAGACTTAGTGTTAAAAGCACTAAGGAAAAATGTTTTAGATCCAAGGGGAAAATTTAGACCTAATTGGTCTGGACCCTACATTGTCAAAACAATCCTATCAGGGGGTGCAGCAAAACTAACTGATATGGATGGCAATGAGTTCTCGAACATGACAAATCTTGACCAACTTAAGAAATACTACCCAAAATTACTTGAGTAGGATACTCAAGAGAGCTACGTTTGGCATGATTTCTTAAGAAAGGATATGTAGGCAACACTTTACGGGTGCGGCCACTTTATTTTTCAAAAATCTTGCATCCCAGAATTAATTAAAAATTCAACAGAAGATCGGCGAAATATCGGCGTCGCAGAGAAAACTCTGGCGCCAGACAGCGACCATCAGCGCCAGCCGACGGCACTAGCACCTGGCGCCAGACTGCTGTGGCAGGCGCCAGTCGTAAATAAGCGGCGCTAATTCACAGATAAATTCTGGGAAAATTTCGGTGTTTTTCGGAAGATTTTCGACTTCCGTACTCGAAGAATTTCTGGAAAATTAATTTTTTCGGTTTTCATTGCTTTAATAGAATAAATTTAAAGTAAATATTTAATTAAAAGCTGAAATTTCATTAATAAAATAAAATTACATTATTGATGGAATTTTAATAAAGCTGAAATAAATTAACTTTAAATGAAAAATATAAACTAAGTCTAATAATTTGAAATTAAGCAATGCTCCTAATCTTTCTTTTCTTTCCTACCCCTTTTCCAATTTTTGTCTGCTTCCTCCTCCTTATCCATAACCTTAGCTAGTAGGCATCCTTTAGAGGACCTACATTCAATCTTAGAGTAGATAGTCTCCCCTTCAGCTGGGACTCCATGCTTCTTTTCTACCCAAGCTTTTTTCTCTGTGGTGTCAACTTTCCTTTTTCCCTTATCTTTGGTAGTACTTTTCTTCCTAGGCATTACAGGTGTTTTGAATTCAACTCTTTCACCTAAGCGTTCCTTGGCAGGAATCACCCTGTCACCTAGACGACTCTTCACATCGGTTTTACCCTGATCTTTCTTCGAGCTCTTCGAAGGTTTCTTCAGCAACCACTTCTTCACATCATTGGGCAAGGAAGGAGGAACCTTTTGGGTAATTACTTCCCATAGAGGTCTGGCACTCCAATAAGCATCAAATCTGTCTATTTCCTAGGAAACAGGGTACTCATAGGGAGGACGAAGATCCTCGGAAGGAATATTATGAATCAAGCCGTATTGTCTTTTCACTAGTAGAAAAATACAATAAGGCACCCCCATAAAGGCACCGGTTCAGGCCAAACCGGTGCCCTAAACTGGCCCAAAATTGGGCGCAATTTTACACAAATAGAAAAGGCACCGGTTCAGCCCAAACCGGTGCCAAAAATAAGATCACCGGTTTGAACCGGTGCCTTTACGAACCGGTCCATTTAAATATATAAAAAAAAAACCGCCCTTATAACTCCCCCCCTAACCCTAACTTTCTCGGCCGTCTCTCTCCTCTCTTCTCCTATCCTCTTTCTCTCTCCTCCTCCTCCTCTTTCTCTCTCCTCTCCTCCTCTTTCGCTCGATCTACCTCCTTCATTCTTTATCTTTCTGGATCTCCTCCTCCAACAATTCGAAAACCACCAACGAGGGAAATGCCTCCGCTGCACCATCGACCGACCGGACCCCGGGGCACCTTCCGCAAGGAGATGAGGCTCCTGGTCAACCCGCCGAGGTCGGGGAACCGGAAGCACCAACTGTAGATCACTTGCGAAGTAAAATAAAATTAGTTGTACGTGGTCATCGAAATCTGCGCTCTAACGTTTGTTTTTTTTGCTGGATGATATTATCAAATATTATTCTGCCTTTAAAAAAAGCAGATTGACAATCCCCAATGACACTACTCAGAACAGATTGCGATTCTCCCTCAATTTAATTACCTCCCCTACCCTATGGTGTCCCTTTTGCAAAGAGGTTTGTTTTCGGGGCTTCATTGATTAGTACTTGGGATCTTAGTTCTACATGATGCCGGAATCGGATCTACTATTAAGGATTGTTAAAGGACAACCAATGAAGTCTGCAAAGATGATGAAAGAAGCTTTCGTGAGTGGTTATGCCGGATCTCTCAGCCCGTTCATAGAGGAATCCTTTTTCGAATCTTTCACCATTGTGACCCCCCTAGAGAAGGAAGATTCCCACTTCCATAGTTACAAGCATAGTATGAGGTACTGCCCGGTTCTCTTCTACCCTATCCAACAATTCGAAGACAACAACATGCAACACTGATTTTGAGGTTTTTCAATCGATTTCTTGGTTTTTTTTTTACCATTTCAATCGATTTCTGGGTTTTTCGATTTCAATTTTTTTTTTTTCAATTTATTCGATTTTGATTGTTTATTCAGAATTCTGGTTATTTATAATTCGAATTTAATATTTTTATTTTCGATTTTGATTTTTTTAATTTCGATTTCTGGGTTTCTTTTTTCGATTTTGTTATTTATTTTTTTCTATTTCTCGATTTTTTTTTCGATTTCTTTTTTTATTGTTTTTTTTCGATTTTGATTTTGTTTTTCGATTTCAATTTCGATTTCTGAGTTAATTTTCTGTTAATATAATTGATTATTTTGGGTTAATGCATGCGGTTTTGGGGTTTTTATTTTCGTGATTTTTAGATTTTTTTCCTGGGTTTTTTTTTCCCATTTCAATTCTCTTCTAATTGGGTTTCTTGTTCGATTTTCATTTTTGATTTTGGATCTCTGGGTTTATTTTATTTTCGATTTCATTTTTGTTTTTCGATTTCTGGGGTTTTTTTTTTCAGATTTTAATTTTTTTTTTCGATTTTAATTTTTTTTGTTTTCTGGGTTTTTTTCGAATACTGGGTTTTTTAATTTATTTTCTGGATTTTAAATTTTTTATATTTATTTTCTGGTTTTTTTTAATCAAATTTAATTTTATTTATTTTCTGGGTTTTTTTTTATTATTGATTTTCGATTTTGATTTTTATTTTATTCGATTTTTTCTGGGTTTTATTTTTATATTTTTATTTTTCGATTTTCTTTTTAACTGATGTTCTGGGTTTTTTTTTCTTTTCAACTGATTTTCTTTTATATTTTTGTGATTTTCTGGATTTTTTTAAAAAAAATTTACGCAGCTTAATTATCATTTTAATCAATTTATTTTGGTTGTTTTAATTGGTGCAGGTACTTAGATCTTAAATTTTTTTTGGCACTTTTGGCACCGGTTAACCGGTGCCAAAAGTGGTGAATTATAATTTTTTGGTACTTTTTGGCACCGGTTAACCGGTGCCAATTTCAAGTTTTGGCCCCGGTTTGAACCGGTGCCTTTTTAAACCCCTTTTTGGCACCCCTCACATTGGCACCGGTTCAAACTGGTGCCTTAGGCCGGGTTTGAACCGGTGCCAAATTCATTTTTTCACGTAGTGTTTTACCCTGCAGGGATAATAATAAGTCATACGAGACAAACTTGTAAGACGGCAGAAAGGTTGCTTGTTGACACCAACCATCCTTTCTATTTTCCACCATGGGACGACCCACTTGATAGCAAAATTGCGAGATTCGAAGACCCTTCTCCACTCGTGGCGCCCCATTTTAGAGAAGCGTTTCTTCCTCCTCACGAAACAATTTGGAGTGTACTTCCCAATGTTGTCCGGAGGGCTAATTAATTCTAGCCTTTCCATTAGCCACATCTGTAAAAAAAAATTGCAATGCAATTAAATTATTATTACAATACAAAAATATATTTTTTGATTTCTGTAATTAAAAATGTTATTTTTCTACCTGTAATAAAATTGGAGAGCCGCGAAAAGGTGCTTTTGGGTTCCTTTTCAATTCATCAAGACTAATCATAGTCTCTCCAACTATCAATGGCATTGGATTTCTCCTTGATTCAATTTTTTCTAGTACGGTGGTTATAATTGATTGGCCTTCATTATTTTTACCACTACTAAGAAAAAATTGATTAAGCATGCAAAATAAGAAAGCCCTTCTTCTATAAATATGAAAAGATTCAGAAAGAGGTTTATCAAAATAATGGCGTGCAAATTCTTTCAAATTAACTATGTTGTCATCTACTATTTTTGATAAATCCCTTTCTTTTAAATTGAAGAAGCGCTCAAAATCCTTGTAATAATATGCATCTACTCTAGGGATTACTATGAGGTCTATTGAAGGGAAACCTAAAATAGCACCAAATTCTTCTGGCAAAGGGCTAATCTCATCATACCCTATTCTAAAGCAATGAGTATCACCATTCCAATATTCTAGAGCGGTATGAATGAAATCTAAGTCAAGATCTACCCCTTTGATGCCATAAATTCCCCCCAAGTGAAACAAATCTAATTCTTTTCGTTCTCTGGCATTTAGAGACCGACACCATTCATGGGTGTATTGGGTAAAAGTTTTGGTGACTAGAGACATGATATTAATTTTCTAAGGCCAAGAATTATTTTACTTACTGAAATTATGAAAAGAATCGGCTGGGCAGGGGGCTATTTATGCACGATTTAGGAGCAGTATTAATCGGGGTAAAATACGGAGTAAGCGCTATTTGGCGCTAGACGCCGCGATTGGCGCCACACGCCAAGTGTAGCGCCTGGCGCTACACCCAATTGCGTGGCGCCAGCTGGCGCCAATCTGCCACGTCATCCGCGCTTTTTAAAACCGCGTTTTTCCTTAATTCGAGTCTGCTAATGACTTTACAACTTCTTTATCTTTTTTCTAAAACATCTTTTTATTCTTTTTTTTAATTAATATAACTATTATATTAATTATATTTTTCTTTTTTGGATTTTATTTAGGTTAATTTCCAAGTTTTTATAAACCCGACATTTTATTTGGCCTTTTTCTTTTTTCATTTTTCTTTTGGGGGAGAGAGTCGGATACCCTCCATCAATAATAAAAATGACGGAATTTTTGCACACACAAACATGCACATAAAAATAATAATAGCAAACATAAATAAACTCATAATAGTATGTATATACAAAATATGTCTAAAAAACAAGTTTAACTAAAAGGAAAAGTTCTATACAAAGTCAAATAAATAATAAAAGGCACAGGTACAAACCACCTCGCGCGAGAACTGTCAAAGAAATAAGTCAGTAAACATGCATAATATATGTGGACAAAAGTGGCAAATAAATAAGCTTACTCGAGTCTGGTGGCGAGGAATCGACCGCTCTACGAAGGGCGGCCGGAGGAATCATCTCCTCAATCGGCCCATATGTCCCCTGGTAATGGATAGACATACGAGGTGGCACGAACTCAGCAGCATCGTCCGGACAAAGCAAAACCAAGTCAGTGAAGCATTACTTGGGGGCTACTTAACGAAAGATAAGAGCTAAAAATCGTACCGCCACATCCTCACCCGGTACAGGAATTGGAGCCAACAACAGCAGTAGCTCCTCTACATAGCATCGCTAAGGGATCATGCAAGATCACCAAGGGGGACCAGCTCAACAACCTGTACATAGCATCGCCCCTCGGTGAGGTTGTTCTACCTTTTTGCAATATATTTTGGGTTCCTTGGTACGCTAGTTAGCCCCTCTAAGCAATTTGACATAATTTTTAGTAATCGGCTTGATTGCATAAAGTGATCGACCTGATTAAAGATCGTCTCACTTAGCTTAAAGCGCCTAAGCATTGGCTCATTAACAAAAGGCACCGATATAGTGGTTCATTCGCAAAAGGCACCGACGTACAGGTTCAAAAGCAGAAGAAGCGCCAACGTACAGGCATAGCGGGAGCAAAGTTCAAGCAAGCTTTTAAACATCGATAAGCGGAGATCTTCGGTAATTTCCTTTGGAAAATTATCGCATCAAATGAGGATGGCTTCAAGCGAGGATATCTTCGACGGCATTTGACAGGGTAAAGTCGTATCCCCTAATCAAAAATAATTACCTAAATCACTAACTACAGTAGATAGGGAAGTAGGGTCGAACTCCACAGGGAAACAAGTCTTTTTAATTCTAATTAATTAATCTAAATTATCTAAGTAACCAATATTTTTTAGGTATGAAATCTATACTACGAAGAATAAGTTTAGGGAGAAAAGAATCAATAATAAGGAAACCTAGGGTCACATGTTCACCAATAATTAATATTCCGGGATAGAACGAAGTAATTAACAATTAACAATGCACAGATAACATGATTAACAGGCTCTCGCAATTTATTAATCAACATAGATCTAACAGGCTCTCGCAATTTACTAGACCTAAGTTCCTATTAAAACTAGCCTTTAATATTAAATCAACATCTGCTCGATTCATCAATTCAATATTGCTAAACATTCACAATCAAATTACATCTGCTCGATTCATAATATAATTGCAAAGAATTAAAACAATTCAATAGGAAATTATCATGCAATATCAATAATCAATAATAACAAACTATCCCTTCATATTAATTATGGATCCCCATAAACCCTAGAATGGAACTACTCACTAATCATCATAACTAAACTAATCAAGTAAATAATTAAAAGCATAATCAAGAAAACAATTAAAATAGCTGAAATTAAAGAGGGAAGAAATTGTACCAAAAATAAATCTGGAATTAAAGGAAGTATTAAGAACAAAAGTTTAGAGAGAATTTAAGAGAGAGAAAAATACTAAGTAGAGAGAGAAAGTCTAAGAAAGAAGGTAACTAATAATTCCGTACAAAACGTATTTAAACCTCTCCTAAAAACAAGAATTAGAACTAAACTAATCAGCTACTAAGAAAACACCCGCCCGATCGGGCGAAGGGCCGCTCGATCGGGCCCGCCTTTTTACAACGCCCACTGCTAGCATGCTGCGCCCGATCGAGCCTACGCTCACCCGATCGGGCGCGCTTCTTCCTTAAGGGTGCCTTTGCGCGCATCCGCCCGATCGGGAATATGCTCGCCCGATCGGGCCCGGTCTTCTTCTTCGAGGCTTGGACTTCGATTGGGCTAGATTTCTCGGCCCAATCCGGATTTCCTCTCGGGTCTCGAATACTTGGTCTAAATGCCTCGTGATCCCAATTACCGAGCCCTTAATCACCGGCTCTCACCGATCCTGGGCTCCAAAAGTGGTCGTGTCCTTCTAGCTTCCGTAGTCGATCCATAAAGCCCGGGAAAATGCTCCAAGAGTGCAATTTCCTGTAAAATACAACTAAAACTACAAAAACACTAGAACACACAAATTAGTAATAAAAGTGGCCCGAAAGAGCCAAAAACACTACTAATAACGACCAAGGGACGGGGATAAAACACTATATAAACTAGACATATCAAACTCCCCCAAGCCAAACCTTTGCTTGTCCCTAAGCAAAGAGCTCATCAATGAACACATAAAACATACTTCACCCCAATAATCAAATCAAAAACCAACGATTCAAGGCAAATCTAGTGAACACGCTTCAACATCAATCAATCTTATTCATCTAATCACCCTTCCTCCCCAACAATTGTCAAGTAGAGAAAACCACAAGAGCATATAGAATTCAAGACTAGTGCTCACACACTTAACTCTCATTTATGTGGCGAGTAAAGAATGTACTCGATCGCTCTCCAACCAACCCCTTTAATGTGAACAATGCCCTCCAACTCACACTCTCGTGTGTATAAAAACATTGAACTCTCATCCTACTAGTCGACTCGAAATATGCCAAGTCATAACTTGCATTGATAAACAACACTTTCATATTTACATAACTTCTATGCACAAGGTCGGAAGGTCTTTTAAGCTTGTAATGTAAGGCTAGGGTAAAGGTAAGATAAATTTGGGATTATGTGAGAGAAAAGCTATGCTAAAAGGGAGCCAAATCCTAATAAACCCATGATCAAAAATAATGATCATACACATCTCCAACATAACCAACTCCAAACAACAATCCACCAAATATACTCCAAACAATATAAACAATCCCAACACTTACAATTTCACTAATAAGAATATAATAATATGGAATAGAGTGAATTGAAACAAACTTTGAACCACTTATTTTTTGTCTTTCTTTTCTTTTGATTAACCTTCACTTAGAACATTTGAACATCAAACATTTTTTCCTTTTTTTTTTCTTTCTTAGAAGTTCACCTTTTTTTTTCAAATTTCCCACTTTTTTTTTTTTTTGAACTTCTTTTTTTTTTCATCACACTTTTATTTTTCTAAAAAATATACAACTTTTAAACTCAACAAAACAAAAATATCATCAAGAATGAATTACTTCTCAAAACCCACCCAAATTGTGCAAATAATGTGCACACTACAAACTCCCTCACCTCACTCACTAATAGCTCCCCCAAGCCAAGCTTGGGACTAGTAACCAATGGGGCTCATGTAGGCTTGTAATGTGGCTAAATAAACAATAAAAGGGCACAAGCAACAACATGGGTAACAAGAAGGGAACAAATGTATCTAATACTCTGAAGGCTACATAAAAGAATGAACGCCTTCGTCCTCCTCATGTGCATAATAATAAGTCATGAAACACTACTCATAGTTGCAAATCAATACTCAAATTCATTGACATACCAGGAATTATGGAACTATCACACATTTCCTAACCAAATCAACTAGTCAAGCACTATATTCACAAGTAGTTGGACAAAATTGACGCATGTTTAGGAATCCAAGCAATCAAACTTCAAATCATGACCAACAAATCCACAATATTCATCATCAAATACCAAGAATCAAAACAATTTTTCTCAAGTACGGGGCACAAGGAAGCATGATTTACAGTTCATTGGAACGTATTTTTGAATTTTTTTATTTTTCAAATTTTTTTGTATTTTTATATATAAGAAAGCAATAAAAACTACACTAGGAAAGCAAATAAAAACTATACTAGAAAGCAAATAAAGAGAGAAAAGGAAGAGAATTACCAAGTGAAAGAACACTCCCCCAAGCCAAATCAAGCAATGCCCTCATTGACTTGGGAGAGTAGCCTACTCCTCATCCTCATCCATCCTCGAATAGCCCCCGCCATGGCTAGAACCGGCTCCTCCATGGCTAGAGCCACCGCCTCCATACCCCGAACCACCTGCATAGTAGTTAGGGTCCACATTCCCACCCATACCCCCAAAAGGAGCATCACCCCCATATCCGTGGACCGAAGAGTAGTCCACGTAAGTACCAAACGCACCGGGGTGAGAATACCCTCCTTGGGGGTATTGGAACCAATCGGGAGTAAGTGAATCGGGAGGAATAGCCCCCCGACGGGCGTAATCATCGTACATGGGATAAAGGCCCCTCCCTAGGTTCCTCTCTATATGACCAACCCGCCCATCTAAGGTGCTTAACCTAGAGTCTAGGTTTTGCATCATACCCTCAACTCTCCCTTGCCCCGTCTCGATGCGGTCTAATTGGCTCCTAAAATCCGAAAAGTCATATGGGGCATTGGGGTCGGCGTTGTAATCGACCGAGGAAGTGGGCATGCCATAGGTGAAGGGTGGAGGTGGTTGGTAGTGTGGTGAGTGGTGAATTGGGGAATGGTGGGGTTGTGGTGAAGGGTGAGGTGGTTGAACCTCACCTTGACCATTTATCTCAAAAGTATAAGAGGGCTTCCCCTTCTCAAATTTGGTCAAGGCGGGGTTGGGTAAGGTAAAAGCTTGGTCTCTCTTACCCGATTGTCGGTGGACTATCCACCAAGTATCACTCCCCACAGGTTGCACCCAGTTCAAACCCCCTAAATAGGGTAGGTCCATGAGGTTCGATCCCACAACTTTCCTATGCCCATCCGGGTTCCAACCTAGGTGTTTCCTAGCAATGTGGGTCACTAACCCCCCAAAGTAAATAGGTGCCCTAGACCTACTAGCCTCGGCCGCATTGGACGCCCTTTGGAAGTGATTGGCTATCCTATGGGGTATGTTCAATTTCTCAGCAGTAGGAATTATATAGGATGTCAATAGTTCCAATTCATCTCTCTCAACATTTGCCGGTTCATGCCTCCCAAAAATAGTGAGGCCGGCAAATCTTTGCCAAAGTTTTGGGACGGGATGTTGAATCCACGTCCCTTTGGCATGCTGGAGGTTCACTAAATCCTCCCCAGTTAGCCTCTTATAGACCACGGCGGTGTGGTCTTGAGAGGGTTCAATAGGTTTATCCGATTTTAAATCAAACAACTTTCCAAATTCTTTAAGAGTTAGTCTCACATCGTTGTTTAATAATCGGAATTGTACATGAGTAATTAGTGCATTCATTTTAATAACATTAAAACTTGAGATAAATTCCAATGTTAAGTAATCATATGTATCATGGCACATTTGAAAAAAACCACTCATGCCTATACCTTTGAACAATTTTTCCACATATTTATCTAGGCCTAACCTAACTAATGTGGGATGATGAATAAAACGGGTAGAGAGTACCTGACGATCGATGAGGTTGACCATCCTAACCCGTTGCTCCTCCGAGGTAATGACAACCTCCTCCCATCCCGGAATTTGAAGATCCGGGTTGATTGTTGGTTGTGGTGCCCTCGAACTTTCACCCCTTTGGTTCCTTGAACGCTTTGAGGCCATCTTCTTTGTAAAATAGTGGCAAATTGTAGGTTTCTCTCTCTTAGGGTTTGAGAAAATTTGAGAGAAAATAGGGGAAAATTAGTGTAGATTGTAGAGGAGGATGAGGGGAGATGGAATATGTAGGAATTTTTTAGTTTGGATGGAAGAATTGGAGGAGATCTTGGATTGAAGTGTAGGTTGAAGGTTTGAAAATGGAGGTTTTAGAGAGAGAAAGTGAAATGAAGAAGATGAAATAAGGAGAAAGTGAGGAAAGAAAGAAGAGAAAAGAAGATAAAGGGGGACGGGCTGATAGCGCGCCCGATCGGGCGAAAGGTGGAATTTCCAGAACTCAAGTTGCGCGCCCGATCGGGCGAGCTCTGCCCGATCGGGCGCAAACGCGAAGAGAATTTTCTCCCTTTGCTCGCCCAATCGGGCGAGCTTCGCCCGACATATCTTTTCCTTCTCACTCGATTTTCCACAAAAAGCGCCCGATCGGGCGAAAATGCCTCTGAATTCAACCCTGCTTGCGCGCCCGATCGGGCTGCTTCGCCCGATCGGGCGAAAATAGGTCCGATTTCAAGATTGCTTGCGCGCCCGATCGGGCGAATTTGCGGCTGAAATCTGGGTTGCTTGCGCGCCCGATCGGGCGAGCCTCGCCCGATCGGGCCCGAGCAGCCCTTTTTCTCCGATTTCTTTTCTTCGTCAAATTTTTCTAAGTCTTTATACCTGTCAAATTTATACCTGTACAACAACACTTAAAACTGGTGAAATATCACTCTCCTCGCCTCTCTAAAAAAAACAAAAATAAGAAAAAGAAAAACTAGCCTAGAAAGCATGAAATACGGGTTGCCTCCCGCAAAGCGCTGGTTTATCTAGGTCCCGCACGACCTTCTTACGACCTTGAAGCTCATGTTGGAAGTGGAGTTAGGAGAGTCTCCTCCACATCTCTAATGGTAGCACCTTCATGATAAACTTTCAACCTTTGGCCATTTACCTTAAACTCTTCACCTTTGTCATTCACCAACTCCACCGAACCAAATTTGTTCACCTTTGTGACAGTGAAGGGACCGGACCACCTAGACTTCAACTTTCCTGGGAAAATCTTCAATCTAGAGTTAAAGAGAAGAACCTTGTCACCCGGTGCAAACTCTCTTGGTAAGATCCTCTTGTCATGCCACTTCTTGGTCTTCTCCTTTTAGATCCGCGCACTATCATATGCCGACAATCTAAACTCATCCAACTCATTGAGTTGAAGAAGTCTCTTCTTACCCGTGGCCTTAGAATCCATATTAAGCTCTTTGATCGCCCAAAAGGCTTTGTACTCCAATTCTACGGGAAGATGACATGCCTTACCATAAACCAATCTATAAGGTGAAGTACCAATCGGTGTCTTAAATGCTGTTCGGTATGCCCAAAGTGTGTCATCAAGCTTCATGCTCCAATCTTTCCTTGACTTGGCTACTACCTTCTCTAGGATCGCCTTGATTTCCCTATTAGAGACCTCAACTTGACCACTAGTTTGAGGGTGGTAACTAAGCCCTGTTCTGTGATATACGCCATACTTCTTAAGGAGGTTATCCAATTGTTTTTCATGGAAGTGGGTACCCCCATCACTAATGATAGCTCGTGGAACACCAAACCTGGGAAATATGATCTTCTTGAAGAGCTTGATGACTACCTTAGAATCGTTTGTTGGTGAAGCTATGGCTTCTACCCACTTGGACACATAATCGACGGCTACAAGTATGTAACAATTCCCATTGGAAGATGGGAACGGCCCCATATAATCGATACCCAAAACATCAAATATTTCAACTTCGAGAATCCCAGTTTGGGGCATCTCATGCCTCCGCGAAATGTTGCCAGTCCTCTGGCAAGAGTCACAAGCCTGCACAAAAGTGTTAGCATCTTTAAACATAGTAGGCCAAAAGAAGCCTGACTCATTAATCTTAGCCGCCGTTTTAGCGGGGCCATGATGTCCACCATTGGGTGAAGTATGACAACTGGTAAGGACGCCGTGAACCTCCCATTCAGGAACACACCTGCGAAATAATCCATCTGCACACTCACGAAACAAAAAAGGATCATCCCAAAAATAATGTTTAACATCATAAAGGAATTTCTTTTTCTGTTGGTAGGACACGTCAGGAGGTAGAGTACCACCCACTATATAATTAGCAAAATCAGCATACTAAGGGTGATGCTCTACAACTGCATACAGGTTGTCATCAGGGAAAGAATCATCTATAGGTAAAGAATCCTTACCCTCATCATACCTGATACGTGACAAGTGGTCTGCCACTACGTTCTCTGCTCCCTTTTTATCTTTTATTTCTATGTTGAAATCTTGGAGCTAGAGAACCCACCGGAGTAGCCTTGGCTATCAAATATTTTAGTGCTGCATGATCAGTAAAAACAATAACTTTAGAACCAACTAGATATGATCTAAATTTTTCTAAAGCATAAATAACAGCAAGAAACTCCTTTTATGTGGTGGCATAGTTAACTTGGGCTTCATCCAAGGTTTTGCTAGCATAAAAAATAGCATGCAAAACCTTGTCCTTCCTCTGTCCGAGCACGGCTCCTAGTGCAAAGTCACTTGCATCACACATGATCTCGAAAGGAAGGTTCCAATCAGGAGCACATATGATGGGTGCCGATATCAAAGCCTGCTTAATCCTGTTAAAAGCCTCAAGACACTCGTCAGTAAAAATAAATGGGGCATCCTTGAGCAAAAGCTGTGTCAGTGGTTTAGCAATTTTAGAAAAATCTTTGATAAAGCGGCGATAAAACCCCGCATGACCCAAGAAGCTTCTAACTCCCTTAACATTGACTGGGGGAGGTAATTGCTCAATCACTGATATTTTAGCCCTGTCTACTTGTATGCCCTTATCAGATACAATATGGCCAAGGACTACTCCCTCTGTCACCATAAAGTGACATTTTTCCCAATTAAGGACCAAGTTGCACTCTTCACATCTTTTCAAAATTTTAGCGAGATTAATTAAGCATGAATCAAATGAAGAACCATATACGCTAAAATCATCCATAAAGACCTCCATAATAGACTCTATGAAATCAGAAAAAATACTCATCATGCAACGTTGAAAGGTAGCGGGTGCATTACATAAACCAAAGGGCATTCTACGATATGCAAAAGTGCCATAAGGGCATGTAAAGGTAGTCTTTTCCTGATCTTCAGGGTGAATCAGAATTTGGAAAAATCCCGAATACCCGTCCAAATAGCAAAAGAATTTGTGATTGGCTAACCTCTCAAGCATTTGATCTATAAAGGGAAGAGGGAAGTTATGTTGGGGTTTGGTGAGTCCGAATCACCGCGGAAACAACCCCGACCCGAGGAACCACTCGCAATAATTAAAATCATAAAGCATAAATAAATAATCACAAAGAAAAGATAACGAATCTTACCCTCGAAGCGAGCTTCGCCCAAAAACCGGGGCTCTTACTTGAAAGCTACGAGCACGTCAAGCGCCGCGCCTCCGACGGTATCCACCCACAAAAAGGCGAACACAACTTTAAGGTCCGCTACCTTGGGGTTAGCAAGGTCCGACCAAAACCCGAGTGTTATATGAGTTTAAGAGTTTTCCCAAAAATTATGGAATGCTCTTTTTAACTCCCACTCAAGCACTTCACTTCAAATGCCAAGGTTGGTATTTATAGAGGAAAGTATGAGTGGGAATTTCTATCCCATCAATGTGGGATCATGAAATTCCACAAATTAATTTAAAGCTAAATTAAATTAAAATTGCAAACTAATAATAAATCTACAAGTGGCATTACCATGTGAGATGGGTTGGTGAGGACCACATGGAGAGTAGGGGACCATACTTGCTCCCCACTCAATGCTCTCCTTGTGCCACATGTCCTCACCCACTTACTCCCATATTCCAAGCTTCCCCTTATTCACGGCCCTATGGCCCGAGCCAAGCCTGAGCCCGGCCCGAGCCCAGCCCGCACCCAACCCGCACCTGGCCCGAGCCCAGCCCGCACCAGCTGCTGCTGTGGCGCGGCGCGGCTGCTGCTATGGCTGGCCGTGGCTGCCAGCACGGTGCGCTAGCTCGTCTTGCCCCTAGCATTCGGATGCTCGGGCACTCCGATGCTAGAGGTATTTTCGGGAATATGGTCGATTTATTATTATTTTGTGCGTCTCGTCTTTTATCATTTAGACTCGACTTCCGACGATCGGTTTCGACGCTCTAAGCTCGAATTACCGACGTCTAAATATTTAACACTCGGGAGACGAATTAATTTCTTCCAAATTAATTCGTCGAGTTGGTTCGTATATTTTGCTTGGGTGTGACCCGAAGGGTTCAGTCAAGATTAAGCTGTAATATTAATTATATTAATATTACTGATCGGAAGCGGCCTCCACCCAGGCATTCCGATCACTTGACCTTACTGAATATATTAGCTTTCTAATAATTCTGAACCCGCTATCAGAATAATACACTTGTTCGAAGGACACCATTCCTTTCAATCTCCCACTTGTCCTTCCGGACAAGTGTGCATTTAGTGTATAGCCCTTATCCTATGTCTCTTCATGTCTCTTTATGAACTACAGAGTAAGATTACTAGTCATATCTGTTACGTCCAGAAGTGTTTCTCGAAATCCGAGTTTGACTGTTAATAAGCAGATGATTTCTAAAATCCATCTGAGCACGGCCATGCATTTTTCACAGTCTCGCTCTTCGAGAGGCCTTGTAAACAACAAGACATGTTCCCTATTGTTAGTAGGGGGACATTTCCAGTCTTGTAATGTAGCTTCTCTTACTAAGAGGACTCACCCGCCTGATATCTGTCTTTATAATCCCCAGTTACGGCAGACGTTTGGCGGATACCAAAGCGGACCAGTACTCAAACAAGAGATCTCCCACTACTCATGGTCAAAGGAAAAGAGTTCCAATAGTAATAATGAGAAAATACTTATGACGATTTTTAAATCTCTTAAAGTATCCTCATAGGTCGATCCAGTATGGTTCTAAACCAATACCTGTGCAAATGATTTATATCTTCATAGCACAAGAAACGGTGCTACAAATCATACTACACACTAATCTCTGATGGTCATCAATCGTCCACAAAATATGACCTTGATTAGGGATAATTTTTTATTAAAATATTCAATGTTCACGTAATAGGTGTTTCTTTATCCAAGCCATTGACTTGATACCCTATTTTGAATATTTATTAAAATCGAATGGACTCATTATTTAATTCTAAACCACAATTAAATAGTTTTGTGGAATATTTAGAAATATTTTATTCCACTATGAAACTTCACAATGTTTCATCTTATGATAAATGGTTTTTCCCAAATGTTTTAAGAGTAGTACTCTTCATAAAACATTCATAAAAATCACACTCATATTTGATATGCTTGATTTCTTTCATGCAATTATGAATATTGTCGTTCACTTATTGCATAGGTTTAGTTATAATTACTTTGCAAACCTTAGCATCTTCATTATCCACCATTTCCATAATAAGATGATAAAATTTTGAGAGTGTTAATGGATTACATGTGATTCAGGATTTATTGTCCAAGCAATGGCTCCCACTCATTTTTATGATTCGAGACCTTCTACTTGACAACCTACAATCATCAACGTTCAACAACGAACTTTTCCATTTAACATCTTTCCTTATTATTGCCTTTAAGGCAACAATATTCTCAACATATATTTTAGTAGACTCCCTGATGATGCCTTGCTTGGGTTTCACTCCAAGCGACTCACAACGATTTGGGATACCCTAATCACTTGTGAGCATGGAAATTTTCCTTAAATTCCCGCACATTATACATGGATGCACATCCATGTTACCATTCTCAAGCCACGACACTTCTTGCCTCGTGCTTATAAATGGCTTCCTTGCTAAGGATCTAATCCTTGTTAAGGTTTGTGCTTGCAACATCAAAACTCAAATTATATTTGTTTCCATGCGTCAAGAACTCATCCAACTACTTATCTAAGTTCTTTGTATGTTCTTGACTATAATCTAATGATCTAATACTTAGATTAATGTCGATTGGTATTATATAAGTACTTCACATGCTCTAAGCATTTAAGTCATCTGACGATTCCATATCATAGCTTTACATGATGGATTTAATTCTAGAATTATTCTCAATTTTATTCCATCCATGTAACATTTAGCTCATACATTTACACTGAGTCTTGCCAAATTGTTCGCTATATGATGTGGTTGAAAGTCTCCTACTAGAGTCTTTCTCGTTTGACTTAGTACTTAGCCTAGCTTATACATAGGTCAAACATTTACTTAGCTTCATACATATGGGTCGAAAGCCTTTCAAAGTCCTTCATGTTTAACATGGTAATTTCTTTTACTCATTTAAACATTTAATTAAGTCTATACCATAGAACTTAATTCCCAACATGTACTAAGTATCGTCTTTAGCTCGGTCCATTGTCGAAAATACTTTCAAATCTAAACATTTAGCATTTGATGGTTGTTTCACAATAGAGTTTGTAAACTTCTTGTTGGACCATTGCTTTTGCTCCCACTAAACTTCTTGTTCATCAGAATTTCTATGTTTCTCCATAAGTCAATCCTCTTATTAACTTTATGAGAAAACACGTTCCAATTCCTTCATGCAATGCTTCCTTTAATCCTATGACGGATTCCATGTGCTTGCTTTCAAATCTAGCATTATTTAGATTTTCAAAACCCTTAGACTATTCCATAGTCACTTCCAAAATCCTATTTTGGGTAGGCGGTTTTTGTATCTATTTTGCCATATTTCATATGTGCAATTTTGCTAGATCAATCACGAAAAGACTTGAGCATTCCGATTGGTGAATGGGATTTTATTAAAATCAACTCCTTGATATTAATTATATCCTTTACAACCAATCTAGCTATGTATGCATATACATTTCCACATTTGTTAGTTTTCTTCTTGAAAACTTATTTGCAATCGATGGGTCTTTCACCTTTCATGCAAATTAATCAAGTTTCAAACATGATTTTCAAACATGGAGTATATTTCGGATTTTCATGGTCTTTAACCATTATTCGGAATTTGGATTTGTCGTAGCTATCTTACAAGACATTATTCCTTTACTATCTAATAGTAAATAGTATGCTTGTAAGTCTTAGGTTTGTTTCTAACTTAATAGAAAATTTATAGGATGCAATCCAAGCCTTTGGTGAATTCTATACCTATACGGGGCAATTGCATCAAACACTGAGTTTTAAGGCGCTTTCAAAGCCCTTTTATTATGTTGATCTTACTCCAACATTTTTAATGTTTTGTGAGTAATGAATTCTCTTTTAAGGCACTTGTAAAGTCCTTTTGAGTATTCTTGATCAAGCATTCTCATGAAGTCCCTTAAGGTCTTCCAAGATTCACAGTTCTAGTTTGTTGCTAAGTTCGATGGTCATCGAGTTCATTTGTCTCCCACTTGTCGTTTTGGAAACGTGTTACTTTCCAGAAAGACACTACTTAGAGCAACAAACAATTTTTGTTCTCAATTAGGATGTGGAGGTAATACCCGTAGTCTCACTTGAATACTTACAAAGAGACATGTATATTGTCTTTGGGTAAAAGTTCGTTGTGAAACAAACAGTTAGCTCCTACTTGAGCTATCTTAGTCTTTATTGAGCCATTCAGCTCCCACTGAGTCACCTAGCTCCCACTGAGCCACTTTGCTCCCACTGAGCTAGTGAACTCCCACTGAGACTTAGAGCCTTAGACATATACTTGAAAAGACTTTTAGAAGTTATTTCTATCCATAACTGAATATGGCGTCCTTTCTTAGCTTCGACACATTGTTTAGTGTAACATTAGTCATTTGTGCAAATCTTTAAGAACTTTATAGGAAGGGTTGTGAACCATCATTGTTCGAGTCATTTTCAAATGACACCGAGGTCTCCATGAAGACACACTATGTTCTTTGTGGAGTTATTTATGAAAATTTCCATTCATAACTTTGAGATAGTCACGCTTGGCTCAAGCAAACATCGCTCGATCTAATCTAGACGTTTTGATATCTTGCCAAGTCGATTCTGTACTTCACTGAACTCTTGAGCTACTCAAGTCAAGTTTGTTCACATTTGATGAATATAGCCATATCCTTTCAAATTCTTTCTGAAACGTTGAAGTAATTGAATCCTCTTTAGCCTTCGGAGTTAACTGTCTATACCAAGAACAATAGCTCTCTGTTTTGTTGGTTTCAACAAGTAAGACTTGCTTGTCTTAGAACGATTCCAAATCGAGCAACTATCAAGAGTCTATCTAATAGAGCCTTTGAGTACGTTCTTGTCGATGTGACATTGCTAAAGATGTTCGGAATGCAAATCAAGCCCATGACTTGAACTTAGCGAGTTTATCATGTTTAGGGAAATGTTTGTTTATAATCAGGCATTCTTGACCCAATGCTTGGATAACCATGCCATTCAAATAAATCTCGCAACTATTGCTCATTATTTTGAATGTGAGTCTTTCCGTGTGTAAACGGATCAATTGCTGATTATGGGACATAATAACCATTACTTGTTCCAGCCTTTGGCTTAAAAGGTCTTTAAACAAAACATACGACCTTACAACTGATGTAGCTCTTCTTGCTTCATTCTAAGCTTGTAAGTCGATAACTTAGCTTAACTTCAATAGTTTGAGATCACTATCATAGAGGAACACTCAAGCAGTATCCGATACTTGTGAAGATAACGAATTGCTAAGTTAACTACAATAACATGAACTCATGAGTTGAAATGAAATCTAATTCCTTTTTTTCGTTCCTTCTTTCCTATATTTCTTATCATACAATATCTCATAATCTTACTTTAAAAATCATTTCTTTAAGTACCTTGACTCTTATACTTTGTTAGGCATAATCAAGCACCTAGTGCGCCGTAAAACAAAGTTCCATCTTTTCCATTAATTCTTACTCGAATTACTACATCAATGAGTCCTACTCAATTATGTATGATGCGAAAGGATACGTTGGTTGTCAATCTTGAGATTGCAACTCAATTCCTCATGTTTTATCAAAACTACCTAGTATTTTGAATACATGATGTCCAACCGTCCTTTCGGACTTAGTTATAAAAGTCATTTATGAGAGTTGTATTTTAGAAATGATTTTCCTGTCTTTGAGATCTATTCTCAAGGATTTCCTTTACCAATCATGGAAACAATATTATTTGATTTAGAATACTATAAATATAAGTGCTAAGTATAACCATTTATCAAGAACATAATAAATTTGAAATTTAATAGCATTCATGCAAACTTCAATCTTATTAAACGTCTTATTTACGCATAATAATTGTCCCTATTTGGCGAAAATAAGGCGATTCCAAGATCCGAAGAAACAAAAAGTGGTTAAGCATGCTTTGGCTTGTCTTAAACACTCAATCTTCTAGGGTAAGCATTTCCTTGCTAATGGCTCTAAGCCACTCTTGGTTAGACAATCGTCGCATCTAATGCATCTTTGACGATGTATCTCTTTTGCCACGGTATGTGAGGACTCCTCACTCATACCGATGAGTTAAACCAAAACCAACGTGCACACCCGGTGTGCCTTATGCCCCTTGGAGAAGTGATGGCACCTCGCTTTGGCGTAGCCTACCATCACCATCGTCCGGTTAGTAAGTGTTGTTTTGGAAAGGCAAGTTTGACTCAATATTATTAGGGACCTAGGATTTCTATGTTGGTTGATTTAAGTGAACTTAACTAATCATCGCAACATCAAGAAAACCTAAAACATGCATCTAACGAATAATTCACACACATATATATATAAGCATAAAAAATATAGAGCGAAATTATAGATGCATATTGGCAACTAGCATGACCCCTTGAAATCTTCATATCTTCAAAAGGTCTTCATTTGCAATTCAAGGCTTTGTCTTCCAAGATACGCCGTCTTCAAGACTTAACCAAACTATGCAAAAACTAGTGTCTACAACTAGGAATAATCTAAATATTAAAGTACAAAAATACTTAACGGTGCGTAGACCGTTTTTAGATTTACAAAAATACATAACGGCACGTAGTCCGTATTTTCTATCCTAGTCGGGTCCCACTAGTTGCCATTTCATAAAACCTGTGAGAGAGAATATATATATTCCATTCATCCATTCACTATTTTTGAATGGCCCATGCAATTTACAAATTTAAAACAAAGTAAAATGCATTTAAACAACGCGCGCACTAGTAACTAATCTAGGTGGTTAATCCGATTAACACGCCTAATTAAAACTAGTCAAAGTTGTTTAACCGATTATATAATTTACGTCATTAATAATTGAAGCTCCCACTAAATTCCGCATTTCCTTAATTAATCTAATTAATTAAGTCGGTAGCACCCAAACTTGTCAAAATGAAATTTTGCCAATGCCGCTCAAAACCGAGGCCTAGCCTCCCAAAATTTTAATTAAAATAAACAAAATTAATTAAAATAAATAAAACGGCAAAATAAGCAATATTACGGCTAGTCACCTCACCGCACCAAGCATACGCACATGCCAAAAAACACGAACACACGACCCACGGCACACGGCCGCGAGCTGCTGCCACGGTTGTGCTGCTGCCGTGCGTGGCTGCTGCCGCGCGTGTGGCCGCAAGCAAGGCGGCGCTGCCACCTTGGCAGCCACATATGGGCTGTTGTGCAGCCCGGCTCGCCAAGGTGATGCATTGCCTCATTTTGCGTGCCACTGCCTCGGGATTTGATCCCTTTTCGCGAGACAACAATAATTAATTCTAAATTAATTTTAGAACTAATTTAGAGAGCAAAATAAAATTTTAAACAAGTCTAACTTAATAAAATTTTCAAAGTGCAAATAACCAAAATAATTCCAAGAACCATTCTTAATTAAATTGGTTTAGCTTGGTGCAACATAAAATTGAGGCAATTTCTCACTTTCAATTTAATCAATTTAAATTAAACTTGAGAATTTGACAAAGTAAAGGGAAGTTGGAAAAATATGAACTTTAATGTTCAAATGAAAATTCCAACATCTAAATTTTGTGAATCCTTGAAAATTATATCTTCCAACATGAAGATAACCAAATTTCTATCACAAAAATCGAAACTTTATGTTTCCAATCAACTCAAAATGATTAAAACAACAAAGTTTAACACAAAATAACATGGAATTTAGTGGTTTTTAAAGTTTCAATCACTTATCACAAATAAAGATTGAATCTTTAACACTTAGGAAGCCTCAAAAATAAAACTTTCACACTAAAAAGCAATTAGTTTGCAATTATGTGAAAATAAATCAACCTTTAAGCATCAAATACTACCAAGTAAGTGTGCTTTAAGGGGACATAAAAATGCATCAAATAATACAAATAATCAACCATATAATCAACAATTTATGCCATTAATTTCAAGGTTAGAAAAGACTTAAAATTTTTCGTCAAAAACGAAAAACCCCTCGAAAAAGGCATTTCTGGTCAGAATTTGGCTAAAATCACAGTCCCCTTGGGACAAAAACCTTTTCAGAACACGTTTTCCACCCAAAATTCACTAGTATTGGGCAAAAATCTGGGTTCTGGGCCAAACTCGACATTAAAAACGGGATTAAAATAAATAAAACCGAGCTACTAATCTAATTAGCAACTTAAACCAGAAAATTAAGCCAAAATAAACCTTGAAAAACATGATTATAAAAATAAACGAGCGGGGCTCCGATACCGCTGTTGTGGTTTGGTGAGTCCGACTCACCGCGGAAACAACCCCGACCCGAGGAACCACTCGCAATAATTAAAATCATAAAACATAAATAAATAATCACAAAGAAAAGATAACGAATCTTACCCTCGAAGCGAGCTTCGCCCAAAAACCGGGGCTCTTACTTGAAAGCTACGAGCACGTCAAGCGCCGCGCCTCCAACGGTATCCACCCACAAAAAGGCGAACACAACTTTAAGGTCCGCTACCTTGGGGTTAGCAAGGTCCGACCAAAACCCGAGTGTTATATGAGTTTAAGAGTTTTCCCAAAAATTATGGAATGCTCTTTTTAACTCCCACTCAAGCACTTCACTCCAAATGCCAAGGTTGGTATTTATAGAGGAAAGTATGAGTAGGAATTTCTATCCCATCAATGTGGGATCATGAAATTCCACAAATTAATTGAAAGCTAAATTAAATTAAAATAGCAAACTAATAATAAATCTACAAGTGGCATTACCATGTGAGATGGGTTGGTGAGGACCACATGGAGAGTAGGGGACCATACTTGCTCCCCACTCAATGCTCTCCTTGTGCCACATGTCCTCACCCACTTACTCCCATATTCCAAGCTTCCCCTTATTCACGGCCCTATGGCCCGAGCCAAGCCACGAGCCAAGCCCGAGCCCAGCCCGCACCAGCTGCTCCTGTGGCGCGGTGCGGCTGCGGCTGCTGCCGTGGCGCGGCTGCTGCTGTGCCTAGCCGCGGCTGGCCGTGGCTGCCAGCACGGTGCGCTAGCTCGTCTTGCCCCTAGCATTCGGATGCTCGGGGCACTCCGATGCTAGGGGTATTTTCGGGAATATGGTCGATTTATTATTATTTTTTGCGTCTCATCTTTTATCATTTAGACTCGACTTCCGACGATCGGTTTCGACGCTCTAAGCTTGAATTACCGACGTCTAAATATTTAACACTCGGGCGACGAATTAATTTCTTCCGAATTAATTCGTCGAGTTGGTTCGTATATTTTGCTTGGGTGTGACCCGAAGGGTTCAGTCAAGATTAAGCTGTAATATTAATTATATTAATATTACTGATCGGAAGCGGCCTCCACCTAGGCATTCCGATCACTTGGCCTTACTGAATATATTAGCTTTCTAATGATTCTGAATCCGCTATCAGAATAATACACTTGTTCAAAGGACACCATTCCTTTCAAGTTATCCTTTTTAGTGGCGATATTTAATCTACGATAGTCTATGCACATACGCCACCCTGTTACGGTTCTAGTGGGAATTAATTCATTTTTTTCATTTGTTATCACAGTCATCCCACCCTTCTTCGGTACTACCTGCACAGGGCTTACCCACTTGGAGTCAGAAATAGGGTAGATAATACCTGCATCAAGTAATTTCATCACCTCCTTCTTGACTACTTCCTGCATGTTGGGATTTAATCTTCGTTGGGGTTGAATGCAGGGCTTGTAATTTTCCTCTAGATGAATCCTGTGCATGAAAAAATCAGGGCTAATACCCTTGAGATCATCAATACTGTACCCTATAGCCTTCTTATGGGTTTTGAGAACCCCTAGAAGTTGGGAAGATTGTAGGTCAGTGAGTGCAGTACTGATGATCACGGGGTGTAGTTCCTGTTCATCGAGAAAAACATATTTTAAATGAGAAGGGAGAGGTTTTAGCTCAGATTTCTTGACCTCTGCAGGTTTTGATTCCTGAACTAAATTTACTACCTTCATTGTCTCCTTGGGGCTTAACTCTTCTAAGGAAAGAGCCTTTTCAATATCCTGTACCTCATTACCCCAAACGCTTGCATTGTCGCTAGATAGATTCCCACAGAGAACTTCCTCTAAGGGATCCTTCGCAAGAACCTGTGGCAAGCTATCATCACAAATATCGTCCATTATATCAATTGTATCAATATAGCAACAATTTTCCTCTAACATAGGCCCTTTCAAAACCTTCCCTAAATTAAAGGTAACATTATCGTCACCTACAGAAAGGGTTAGTTTACCATTTTTCACATCAATAATCGCTCCTGCAGTGTGGTGGAAAGGCCTACCTAATATAATGGGTATTTGTGTGTCCTCTGCCATATCTAAAACAACAAAATCAACAGGTATGAAAAATTTACCAACTCTGACAGGTACGTCCTCTAAAATACCTAAGGGGTATTTTACCGAACGATCTGCCATTTGCAAAGTTATATTAGTACTTTTTTATTCTCCCATATTTAATTTAGCGCAGATAGATGATGGCATGACACTGACACTAGCACCCAAATCACACAGAGCTTTATCAATAAAAACATTCCCAATGTGACAAGGGATAGAAAAACTACCGGGATCCTTTAATTTAGGAGGGGATTTATTTTGCAAATAAGCGCTACACTCCTCTGTGAAAGCTACAATTTCTACTTCATTAAAGGCCCTTTTCCTAGTCAGAATGTCTTTCATGAATTTAGCATAAGCAGGAACTTGAGTGATTAAATCAATGAAAGGAACTGTTACCTGCAGGTTTTTCACAACCTCTAAAAACTTACCGAATTGTTTATCAAGCTTACTCTTCAGTTGTCTATTAGGGAATGGAAGCTTGATAACTTGGCTCTGCACATCTCCTCCCTTATCCTGCGATTTACCCTGCACAGAAACATTAGTAGGGTTAGTATCTATTTGTAGCCCTGCAGGGCTAGCAGGATTACCGTTTGGTATAGAGGAATCTAGATCAGGAATTGGTCTATCTTCCTTTGGCATAGGAGGTCCATCATAATGTGAACCACTCCTTAGAGTGATTGCATTAGCATGATCTGTAGGATGGATAGGTTGTGATGGTAGAGCTCCCTGCTGACGGGATTGTAGGGTAGATGAAAGTTGTGCAATTTGATTGTCCATGATTTTATTATGGGCTAGAATAGAATCAATTTGCGCATCCCTACTCTCCATATTCTTTTGCATATTGGCAAGCATTGCTCTAATTTCTGTCATGGCAGGGTCGGAAGATGATGAGGGTGATGCTTGGCTTTTCTGGCCGGCATTAGGATGATAATATTTTTGCTGTGGTGGTGTTTGCTGTTGTGGTTGTTATGGGGGTGGAGGATTTTGTACATTGGTACTCCGGTATGAAAGATAAGTATGATTTTTATAACCGGCATTGTAGGAATTGGAATAGGGGTTATTTTGCCTATAGGTTTGAAAGGCATTAACTTGTTCCATAGAGCTCCTACAATCTTGCTCCCAATGACCTACAATTCCACAATTTTCACAAAAAGCTTCATGGTTAGCAACAGCAGAAACATTAGCTATAGAGTTAGGAGCGGCAGTAAGATTATCTAATTTTTGACAAATAGATGTTAATTGAGCTTGCAAAAAGGATACGGAATCGACATTATGTTTTCCTTTATTTGCAAACCCTCTCGGATTCCCATATTGGGAATTGTGTATTTCCATGTCTTCGATAACCTGTCCTGCATCATCCACATTTAAATTCATAAACCTCCCACTAGCTGCCGAATCTAGTACTGATCTAGAAGAATTTCCAAGTCCATTATAAAATGCTTGGATCAATTGCCATTGTGCTAGATTGTGGTGGGGGCACTCTCTCTGTAGATCCTTGAACCTCTCCCAAGCCTCATATAATGTTTCGTCGGCCTCTTGAGCGAAGTTCTGAATAGCACTCCTTAGCACCGCTGTTCTCTCTGCAGGATAATATTTATTATAGAAATTCAAAGCAAGAGTTTCCCAGTTAGTAATACCGAGTGCAGTTCTATTCAAACCATTAAACCATAATTTTGCTTTGCCACATAATGAAAAGGGAAAAAGAATCTCCCTGATTTGGTCTTGCGTGACCCCGGCTTGTCTAATGGTGTTACAATATTGGCAGAAATCTGCGATGTGAAGATTGGGATCTTCACCCTTAGCTCCGCTGAACTGCTTCCTCTCTATCATAGTGATAAATTGGGGCTTGATCTCAAATTGAACTCCATCTAGAGCCGGAGTGGGAGTAAGGTGCGGGAAATCTGTGAGCTTCGGTTGCGAATAATCACTGAGTTTCTTCCGGGCCGTCATCTCTGATTCTGAATCTGAAGGAATATCTGTGTCACTAGAATCAGGGGGAGGATCTCTTCGATCGTTGTCCTCCTCAGAACCCGCCAGATTTTGTCTATAGAGTCTCCTTTGCCTATGAAAAGAACGCTCGATCTCAGGATCAAAAGGGATGTCACCTGATCTGGAACACCTGGGCATAAACAAAGAACTAAAGACAAATATGAGATTTGCCTCAAAGAACTAATGTTCTCTGAGGCAAAAGGGGGGATAATCTAGACTACAAAAATATAATCAGAAAATAAAAATAAAACCCTTTCCCCGGCAACGGCGCCAAATTTTGACAGGGTAAAGTCGTATCCCCTAATAAAAAATAATTACCTAAATCACTACCTACAGTAGATAGGGAAGTAGGGTCGAACTCCACAGGGAAACAAGTCTTTTTAATTCTAATTAATTATTATAATCTAAATTATCTAAGTAACCAATATTTTTAGGTATGAAATCTATACTACGAAGAATAAGTTTAGGGAGAAAAGAATCAATAATAAGGAAACCTAGGGTCACAGGTTCACCAATAATTAATATTCCGGGATAGAACGAAGTAATTAACAATTAACAATGCACAGATAACATGATTAACAGGCTCTCGCAATTTATTAATCAACATAGATCTAACAGGCTCTCGCAATTTACTAGACCTAAGTTCCTATTAAAACTAGCCTTTAATAATAAATCAACATTTGCTCGATTCATCAATTCAATATTGCTAAACATTCACAATCAAATTACATCTGCTCGATTCATAATCTAATTGCAAAGAATTAAAACAATTCAATAGGAAATTATCATGCAATATCAATAATCAATAATAACAAACTATCCCTTCATATTAATTATGGATCCCCATAAACCCTAGAATGGAACTACTCACTAATCATCATAACTAAACTAATCAAGTAAATAATTAAAAGCATAATCAAGAAAACAATTAAAATAGCTGAAATTAAAGAGGGAAGAAATTGTACCAAAAATAAATCTGGAATTAAAGGAAGTATTAAGAACAAAAGTTTAGAGAGAATTTAAGAGAGAGAAAAATACTAAGTAGAGAGAGAAAGTCTAAGAAAGAAGGTAACTAATAATTCCGTACAAAACGTATTTAAACCTCTCCTAAAAACAAGAATTAGAACTAAACTAATCAGCTACTAAGAAAACACGCGCCCGATCGGGCGAAGGGCCGCCTGATCGGGCCCGCCTTTTTACAACGCCCACTGCTGGCATGCCGCGCCCGATCGAGCCTACGCTCACCCGATCGGGCGCGCTTCTTCCTTAAGGGTGCCTTTGCGCGCATCCGCCCGATCGGGCATATGCTCGCCCGATCGGGCCCGGTCTTCTTCTTCGAGGCTTGGACTTCGATTGGGCTAGATTTCTCGGCCCAATCCAGATTTCCTCTCGGGTCTCGAATACTTGGTCCAAATGCCTCGTGATCCCAATTACCGAGCCCTTAATCACCGGCTCTCACCGATCCTGGGCTCCAAAAGTGGTCGTGTCCTTCTAGCTTCCGTAGTCGATCCATAAAGCCCGGGAAAATGCTCCAAGAGTGCAATTTCCTATAAAATACAACTAAAACTACAAAAACACTAGATACACAAATTAGTAATAAAAGTGGCCCGAAAGAGCCAAAAACACTACTAATAACGACCAAGGGACGGGGATAAAACACTATATAAACTAGACATATCAGCATTCCCTAGCTTGTGGAGAGTTGTCACAAACAACTGAAGGTAATTTCAAGCAAAGTTGTCTTCGACCGTGTTCCCTTGGACGTGGAATATTATCAATGCGGATGGAGATTGCTTCAAGAGAAGCAATCTTCGATAGTATTCCCTTGGACGTGGAGTATTATCATAGCGGATGGAGATTGCTTCAAGAGAAGCAATCTTCGATAGTATTCCCTTGGACGTGGAAAATTATCATAGCGGAAGAGGATTGTTTCAAGAGAAGCAATCTTCGATAGTATTCCCTTGGACGTGGAGTATTATCATAGCGGAAGAGGATTGTTTCAAGAGAAGCAATCTTCGATAGTATTCCCTTGGACGTGGAATATTATCAAAGCGGAGGAGGATCGTTTCAGGCGAAACAATCTTCTAATTTGGAAGCAGTTACAGGCGTAGCGGTTTTCAAGCGGGATGGCATTCTCTAGCTTGCAGGAGGTCATCAAAACAATCGGTTACTTTCAGAGACGTGTGCTCGACGGTGCAAGATACGCGTTTCTTAACTCTTTTATCTGTTTAACTAACGCTAGTTTGCAGGTATCGGCGTTACAAGAGTGATTTGGGATCACAGAACGTTCTGAATCATTCTCCGTCCCTATCGATACTTTGACTTTAGTTTTCGAAACTTGCGTTTCTCCAAACTCAGTCAAAGTGGGGGCTTCTGTAGACACCCATTTGTGTCTCCCCAAAACCAAACCCAATGGTGAGTACCTTTTGCGTCGAATCATAATCGAATGAAGCAAAAGTGTGGAAAGTTTAGTGTTGCGGATAGTTTTAATTTCTTTTCTCTTCTCTCTATTTTTGAAAACTTATTTTAAAAAAGCAGCCAATCCACTTTGGTTGGTCCATGATATGGGTGCAATAGTAGTGTAGTTGGATGGGGCTTGACAAGACCTTTCCGATGATATATTATAAGCCCAATTCCGATGAATATTGAGGAAGTTATGGTGAAAATTATACCCTAAATCCTAGTGTAGGATGGTCTACCTACACCCCCTAATGCTACGCCGTTTTGTAGCTTGCGGGGAGTACTCACGAGCTACTTCATGCTTCAATTCTTTCCTTTTTTTTAATTTTTTTTTTTTAATTCCTTGTTTCTTATTATTCAAGCTATGTATATAAATGATTTTAAACCCAATATTTTCTCTCTCCTCAATTGATCAATTTCCATTTTTCTACCTACATTCTCTCTGGTTAATTCATCTTCTTCATTTGATTTTATACTAATTTTGCAGTTTATTTTTCCTACTATTTTGATAATTGTTGTTGATCATCAATGCCTGATTCTTCCTCTGCTAATTTCGATCGTGATTACGAAAGTGTGTTTCCGTCTTCTAGAGTTCGATTGATTGATTCGTTTGTTCATCAACAATGTGAGTAATTACAATCATAATTTTGTAATTTTTATCATCAATACATTGTTGTGTTATAATGCTCTGTTTATTTCAACTTAATTTATGTATTGTTATTCTTTTCGTTGCTTCAATTTTCAAAATTTGATTATGATTATGATGAACGTTTTTGGATTGTTCATACTTTGTTATGAATATTTCGCTGCTTCAATTTATTTCATTGCTCTATGTTTGAAAATTGCGTGATTTTGTTTGTATGCTTTTAATTTTTTTTTATTTTTTTGGATCATTTTTATATTTTAAATTAATCAATTATGTGTTATCATTTGTACTTATTAATTTTTTTATGTCATATATGATTATTTGTTTTTACCATTTTTTCTTGATAATATTATGTGTCAAAATTTTCCATATTGATCATGTGCAATTTTGCTATTGAACATTGTATTTGTTAATTATTGTTCATTTTTTAAACTTGTTATGTTCATTTATAATTGTATATTAGTGAGAAAAAAAACTGATATTTTATATCTTGCTAAGGTTTTGATCTTATCTGTTTATTTAAGTGTTTGAAATTGAACATTTATATATTTTAATATGATCATTTAACTTTTATTTGGAGGCGAAGGATTTAGTGTTTAAAGGATTTAATATGATCATTTTTTGAAACTTGTTATGTTCATTTATAATTGTATATTAAAACTTTGTGCAGTGGGAAAAAAAGCTGATATTTCATATCTTGCTAAAGTTTTGTTTTTCTTATCTGTTTATTTAAGTGTTTGTAATTGAACATTTATATATTTTAATATGATCATTTAATTTGTTTTGCAGTCGAAGGATTTAAATATTCCTATAAATAAAAGTGTTGCTGGTGTTTCTGCTGCTCAAGCTCGATGTAATGTTCCTATAAATAAAGGTGGTGCTGGTGTTAAAAATGATGCTCAAGTTAATCCAAGAGTACTAGTGCGTCTACAAAATCTCAAACTAGATATTTTGTTCCACTCGTAGTTCTTGGCATTGTTCCAACTTCAACTCACGATTGTTCAAACTTCAATCCAAAAATGTTTAAACCCCATTCCAGAAATGTTCAATCGACAAATGTTTAAGTTATTTCTCCCACGGTTCCAATAAATGATCAAGGTGCTCTTGTTCAAAGTTCTTCAAGTGTTAAAGACATAAGAATTTGTTTCTATATAGTACCTTTTTTAGTATATTGTTTTTTTAAAATTCAACATATGTAAATGATTATTTATCAATTTGAAAATGAACAAAAGTAAAGAACCAACAACCAATTCATAAAACCTAAAAATTATATATATTTTTTTCATACAAATAAAGATTAAAATGAAATATCAATTACAATAATTTTTTTAACAAATAAAATCTATAAGTCTATTTTCCTCCAAAAAAAATCATCTATAAAACTATATATAAGATATGATCATATACACATTCATTAATGAACATATACACTTTCATAAATGAACATATAACATGTACTATTCATTTGCAAACTTCCTTGCTTATCTTCTATTTAACCTATATTTAGTGTTTTTCTTCAAATAGCATCAGTTCCGCATCCTTGCTTCCTAATTTGGTCCACCTGTTGAACAAAATGAATTAACAAATGTTAATTATTATATACACTACTTTATAAATGAACAATATATCTTACATTATTGAACATTTATCACTTTTACACTATTTGGTTTCAAATCACAAATCTAACTCTCATTAAGTTTAGTAGTGAATGCTTCTATATGCTTCATAATGTATACTCCGCAGTTTGTATAATCAGCGTTGTTGCGATTGTTGAATTTCTTCGCAAATGTAGACATTTGAAGGAATTTAGCAATATTTTGAAGCAATTTCGTAGTATTTTGAAGCAATTTCGTAGTATTTTGAAGCAATTTTGGTTCATATTTTCTGGTTTTGATGAGAGAGAAAGTCTAGAGAAATGAAGAAGAAGGTTTTAGAGAGAATGGTGGGTAGTTACAGTAGGTTAGTGGGTTATGGGATGTGGGTAACATGATAAACGCATCGTTTAGAGGGGGGTGTAGGTATCCCTACCTACACTAGGGTCTAGTGTATACCAATTAGAAGTTATGGCCAATTTACTAAACTGGGCCTGGTTTGAGCCTTATATGCGGCCCAATTATCTTGGGGAGGGCCTAATATGATTTATCATTCCTAATGCAATTAGGAATGGTTTTAGTCTTCTAGATTCTTCTAGAAGGTTCTTTTCATTCCTAATTCAATTAGCATTGATAAATTGACTTTGGTTGACTTTTCAGAGTTTTAATTAAAATCAAAGAGCATTTTTGAGGAAAATACGATTTTATCCTCCTGTACGGCAATTTTGATCTGATTTTAGGAAAACGCGTAATTTTCTAGATCAGCGCCAAACGCCAGCTGTAGCGCATGGCGCCAGCATTGGCGCCCGGCGCTAACGTTGGCGCTGATCAGTTTTGACGTGCGCCAGACTCTGTTTTGATAATTTTATCTTTTTTGATGATTTTCTCTATAAATAACGTCGTAAAAACTCCGTTTTCATTCACCTACAACCAGTTTTCAATTCTCTCATTCTCTTTAATCATTCACCATCTTTCTTTCTCTCTTTTTCTAAACTAGCTTTTAAATACAAAATTCCGCATTCATTAGACTTAGAAGCACCTAGCCATATTCGAAGTTGTCTTCGCCCTAGACGTGAAAGGTTTAATTTCTGAGGGTTTGGTCCCAAATCTCTCTTTCAATTATTTAATTTAATTGTTTTGATTATTATTTTCCTTGAAGTTACTAACGTGTGTATTTTGTTATTAGAAAGAGGTACGAGGCATCAAAGTAAGTACTTTAATGGTTTTATTGATGTTATGATATAGAGTTCATGCTTAGATTGTTATTTTGATTCCTAGTATCATGTCTATGGTAACTTTAATATCTAGTATGATTAAAAGTATGATGCCTTTTATGCTCTTCCTAATATTTATGATTGTTAGTATCATGTTAGGGCTAAAGATTTTGATTTTTATTGCTTAATGACATGCTAGGGTTTGTTATTAATCTTGTTAGTATCATGCCTAGGATCTTGCTATTTTTATTATGTTTTAACATGATTTATGATTATTTTTATAATTGTTTTGATTATGATTATAATTTTATTTTAATTATAATTATTATTTTGATTTATTATTATGTTGCTTGATTATATTTATATTTATTGCTTGATCACACCTTTTATGCATGTTTAAAGGGAATTTGTACTTGTAATCACGCTTAATAAGATATTTAATAATCTTGTTAGGGTTAATGTGATTATAATTCAAGTGATCGCCAATAATAGATTTATTTGTGCATTAATATTCAACCAACATAGATAAACAGGTTTAGGGTTAATTCTATTGATTGCATGTTAATCAGAAAGCGCACATGAATACGATCAGAATAAAGTAGAGGCCTATTATTAGGGCAGGTTCAATCTCTTTTAGGTTGGATTTGTACCTTCATCCCCGAACCCTTATTTGGTTCTAAACCTTATGGAGTTGACGATCTCTTGGATCGTTAAGGGGTGTAACCTTCACCCTGTGAACGGTTTACAAGTACCTAAAAATTGTTGGTGACTCTTTTGCTCTATCTTCTTCCCTTTTGGACGCCACCGTACTTTAGTGTATGATCACAGTGGTGTCGCCAAATTGTAGGCGTCGTTTGAAGTACGCCTACGTTAGAGCATGTGTGAATATGCTTGGCACTCATAGGAAGTGGGAATTGACATCATACGATTAGGGACAAGAAAAGTAGGGAGCCGCCAACAAGTTTTTAAGGAACTTGTAAACCGTTCACGGATCATAAAAGGCAACCACGATAAAGGGACAACGATAGGCAACAACGATTGACTCGTGAAGGTTACACCCCATTCATAATCCATGAGATTACTAACTCCATATGGTTCGGAACCACGAAAGGAGGATCGGGGATGATGGTACGAAGTGAGTCATGGAGTCACATTCGCCCGTATTGGCCTCTACTCGATTCTTATAGTGAAAAGTGATTCCTGCGATCTCCAAAGGCATACAAACAAAGATTCAATTTGATCTAAACTATTATTATGCTAAGTTGGTTAATATTAATGCAACATATAATTCTAAAATATTGTGATCACTTCAATTAACAACAAGATTAAAAAGGAACCTAAGCCGGTTGTCCAAATTATCTTATTAGGCGTGATTTTCAATTACATATTCCCTTTAAAACATGCAATGTGGTGATTAATAAATAATAATAAAATTAGCGTTAATATTGGAAGCAATAAATCGTTAGTCAAATCAAATAATAATCCTAATCATGATATTAGCAATAAGAAATAATAATAAGTAATTAAATTGGTTAATTACTCACATTCCGCGCGTTCCTTTAAATTGCTACATCATGAATAAATTGTTAGTAACTTCAATAAATAATAAATCAAATAGAAATTAAATTAAATAAAAGTAGAATTGATTTGGTCCAAACCCTCAGTTATTTGTACCTTTCACGCCTTGGTTTAAGGAAGGAACCTCGGATTAAGTATGGACTCCTTGGAGTGCTTAGGGGAAGAATGGTGTAATTAGGAATATAGGTTTAAGGCTTAGAATACGAGAGAGGGAAAGAGAGAATGATTTTTGGTGTAAAAGAGAGGAAGAGAAAATGATTTGGTGCCCCGAAATGTAGAGAGGAGGGGGGTATCTATAAGGAAAATGAGCCGAGGGAACACGCGGAACCCTAAAAAGATAAAACCCCTAAAAAAGGCTACCGCGACACGGCAGATTCTACCGTGTCACGGGGGAAATTAGTGCGACGCGGGGAAAATTAGAGTGACGCGGGAAATATTTGACCTACGGGAGTAAAAACGCGTGAAGGGTTTACGCAGATAGGACACGAAGCTGTCCCGTGTCAAATGAAAGGAACCGTGAAACGGCAGTACTCCCCGTGTCGCGGCACAGTCTCCCGTGATGCGGGGAAGTTTTGTGAGCACCATGACGTCAACAACCCACCGTAACACGGCAGAAAATGCCGTGACGCGGCAAAGTCCACCGTGTCACGGCATAAGGAGCCGTGTCACGGTACCAATGCCAAGTCACGGGGCACTAAAAAACATGAAAAATACATCCAAAGTATCGTGTCACGGGAATTTGCCCCGGGCCACGTCAGATCCTGCCGCGTCGCGACATTTTAGCTGTTGCGCGGTAATTTCAGTTTTTTTTACGCGTTTTTAAAATCATCATAACTTTTGATCCGTAACTCGGAATAAGACATATAATATATCATTTGAAATATTATCAAGTCTACTTTTCAACTCAATTAAAATCATGTCAACATAAATTGTAGAGTTTAAAATATGATCGTTTTAGTGAAAGGGTGTCGGTTTTGGGCCGAGTTTAGTGTTTTGCTCATATCTTTTTCGTTATAGCTCGGAATTGGGCTTCTGATATATGGTTTGAAAGCTTATTAAAAGGCCTATCCAACCAAATAATAATTGGATTAAAATTATATAGCCATCAAATCAGTTCAGCTCGGTTTTGTGACGCGGATACGAAAAGAGGAAAATAGGTTATGGTTTAGGGAAATGAGCTAGGAAATGGATTGGTTTATGAAATATATTGGATAGAACATGGATTTAAGCACTCCAAAGATTAAATACTCAACCCGACCAATAACGGCGGTGAAAGGTTGTTCATCATCGGGTTTGGTTTTGGGGAGACATTTTTAGGTGTCTACACTTTCCCTCTTCTTTTTTTAGTTCCATTATTACATTGATGAATTGGCGTTTTTTTATTGGTGGTGTACAAAAGGGTTGTATACACTTAGTGTACCCCTACCCTTTTACTTGTATTAAGGGATGGAGGGAGTATAACAATTACAACATGAAATTAATTTTATAAAGTTATTCATATGGAGTATCGTAAATATAAAACATATATAATAAATCAATACAGAGTAAAAGCATTACAAAAGATAACCAAAACTAAAGTTATTAAATTGTTGAAAATTAAACTTTGGTTACCACAAAATGATAATGATAGCAAGTCCCAAGTCAAAGATAATGTCAATTAATTATCTTTGACCCATGATATTCTCTCTGTAATTATATAGCTTGTTTGCTAATATTTGCTCCTTAATTCTAGCTGTATAATAGGATTTTATTATTGTAAAATCATTTTGTTACCTGTTGTAATTATCTTAATTAGTTATATAAAGCTAATCCCCTTAATGGAATAGTCAACTAATTCCTTTATACACTTACTAGTTTTGTGCCCGTGCGATGCACGGGTTGTTTATTGAATTTTAAGATTAATTTTAAATCTATATGTCAAATTTTAAAACATATCATTGATACAAATGTAGTTAGGAAATTATGTGTTTTAATTTTGTGACAAAAAAAACTATGTAGTAGGCATGTAATGACTAATAATAATAATATTGGTGAAAATATTTCTTGACCCGTAACCTGAAATAATGACCCCATCCGAAATGACTTGTAATCCGACCCGTTTGAGAGGTAGGTTTACACACATTAATAAAATTATATTAGATTTTGAAGTATTATTATTTTAATTGATTAGAATATATTATATATAATAGATGTGGTACATTTTGAACTAATTTCTCCGCTCCAAAAAAATATTATGATACAAAAAATAAAATTATATGATAATTTATGGGAGTTATAATGTAATTATTTTTTGAATAAAATTATAATTCAATTTGTAAATATTGGTACTTTATCGAAAATAAAACTCTAAATTAACAATTTTATCTTAAAATTCTATCCAAATTTGATTGAAATTAGAATTCTAAACGAACTTTTTTATCCTACAAATTGAATTCTATATAACTCTATCCTACGTGGCGCGACACTTGGTGAAAAGTTGGAACGCCAAGTGTCGTTGTCTCGTCGTCTGGCTAAAAGTTTAGCTTTATATATTAGTTACTAGTTTTGTACCCCGGCTATGCCCGGGTTGTTTATTGAATTTTAAGATAAATTTATAGTTCGAGTTAACTCATGACTTGCGCTTTGAACTACTTCATTCGTTCCAAAAAATATTATGATACAAAAAAATAAATTTATATGATAATTTTTTAGAATTATAATCTAATAATTTTTTTGAATAAAATTATAATTCAATTTGTACGTCTGAAATATTGGTAATTTATCGAAAATAAAACTCTAAACCAACAATTTTATCGTAAAATTCTATCTTATGAAGTCTATTTAAATCTATCCAACGTGGGACGACACTTGGCGAAAAATTCGAACGCCAAGTGTCGCTGTCTCGTGACCTGGCTAAAAGTTTAGCTTTATATATTAGTTATATGATATGATATGCAAGTACATGGTTCTAATATTATCTCTGGTTATCCCCGTCAAAATATATATATATATATATATATATATATATATATATATATATATATATATATATATATATATTATCTCTGGTTACTCAGAGATAGACTATAATGAAGAAAATTGAGTGCCTTCAAAGACATATTTAAATCTATGTATATACTACCTCCGTTACATATTATTTGCAACGATTAGACATTTTTTCTCTCTACTTTATGTCAAATCGTTGAAAATAATATGTAACGGAGGTAGTATATAGAAAATAATCAATCACTAAAAACAAGGAGAAGATTATGGCTAATATATACAAAATGATTTATGCACTTAAATAATACATAGAATCATACTCCGTATTAAAATAATATACGAGATAATTGAAATTACTGATCTTGAGTATGCCTTTTGTAAACTACGAAATTTCTTGAGCCTTTACAGAATTCAAGACCAATCATTTTAATATATTTACAATTATGAATTTCCGTAAATTTATATATAAGCATTAAATTTACACTTGAAAATATGGGACCATAATTAAATATGGTCCCATACTATATACTCGCATGAATTACTCTGTTATCATATCATGTATGTAATATAGGGTTATGGGAAGCCAAACTTGATAGGCGCATGAACTCAGTGCAATAAAAGGAGTATGAGTATGCTAAAAAAAAAAAAAAAAAAGGACTTTTGGGCATCATCAAAACCGACGTACACCGAAAGTATATGCACTAAAATACCCATTATTATCCTATGAGGATTTTTAAATATTTGACTTAATAAAAAAAAAAAGATAAATTTTAAAAATTAAAGAAAAAATTGACACTTGCTACCCGCGAAAACACCCCGTGTCACATTTACTACATGTTTAAAAAAATATTATAAATTACTACCACACAAATTCCCTAACTGTATATATTGCTACCACTTAACGGAATCCGTTAAGGTTCCGTTAAGTGGGCCCCTTATTTCATTAAATAATTTCAAAAAAAAAACTTTTAAAAAAAAATTCTCAAACACCCCCTCTCCCCTGTCCCGGCGTCGGCCACCCACCCCCCCTCCCCTTGTCCTGGCGTCAGCCACCCTCCCCCTCCACTTGTTGGCGCCCAAATTTTTCCCCGAAGCCGGTGAACCCCACCTCCTTCATTTCCTCCCCGCCAACCACCCCTAACCTCGTGGTCGCCCGCTGCTAAACTGTCACCTTCGCCGCGAAATTCCACCAAATTCTTCATCGGCGGCACCCCGACCTTTCCCCCACCCCTACGCAACCAACGAACCCCTTTCCCCTTCTTGTTGCCCCAACCACCAGCCCCAAACCACCGGCCAATCAAAACCCTAAAATTCGAAATCGAAATCCTAAACCACCAGCCCCAAACCACCGAAATCGAAACCCTCGTTTAGGGTGGTTTGGGGCTGGTGGTTTAGGATAAGTGATGGCCGAAAGGGTAAGGGAAGGGGAAGGGGTCAATTTCGGTGGGGGGATAGGGAGGGGGGCGATTTCCGGTGGGGGAAAGGGAAGGGGTGGTTTCCGGTTCGGGGTGGGGGTCGGGGCAGCAAGAACGGGAAAAGGGGGGTTAGCTGCGTAGGTGGGGGAAAGGAAGGGGGTGGGGTCGCGCCGACAAGGGGGGTTGGGGGTGGGGTCGTGCCGGCGCTGGCAGGGGAGAGGGGTGGCAGTTGAGGGGACGGGTGGCAGTGAAGTGGAGGGGTGGATGCAAGGTGGTTGAACGGTGGCTAACGGAAACAGTAACGGTCTTAGTCTTTGGTAGTGAAATATATATTTTAGGGATTTGTGTGGTAACAAAATAAATTTTTTTAAACGGGTAGCAAATGTGACACGGGGTGTTCTCACTGGTAACAAATGTCAATTTTTCCAAAATTAAATAAATCATGAAAAACCATGCCATAATTTATTTCGATCAGTACATACATAATCAGTACTCACATTTCAATAGGAAGAATCAGTACTCAGATTTCGATAGGAAGAAATTAAACGAGAATACTAACCTTATGATTCCGTTCGCTCAATTAGCTAATAATGGTGCTGATAACGTGTTATGAAATTAAAGAGAAAGAAGAGAAAATAGGGGAGAGAATAGATTGATACTCTTATTGAATAATATGTGGGAGTATACAAGTATATTTATACATGTGAATATGTGATACAATTAGGGTTTGCTTGGGGAACAATAGTATCTAGAATAATCTTGAATAATCATAAGGATATAATGAGCATCCACTAGTACATATATTATGTAACAAAAGTTTATATTTTGAAAGACTAAAATCGTTTATGAACGAAATTTGTCACTACCCGACTTGAATTGAAATTGTATAAACATAAACTGAAAATTAAACAGGCATGTTAATAATAAGAATGAAATCAACCCAACTCGTGGGCCTAATGGACTCGTTTCAAACCAAGTCATTTCAACTCTAGCCAAATTGACAATGGCACACTGCTAGTGAGTGATACTCCCTCCGTCCCAAATTACTCGTAACGGTTTGACTTTTTGCACTATTCACACATCTCCCTTTGACCATTTTTTTTAACTAGTATATGAAAGTCAATGTAATCATGTAAGATGTTGTTGGGTTTAATTTAATGTATAGTTTCTTAATATAAACTTTTTATAACTTATATAAATATATAATAAAAGATATCAACAGTCAAACATGTGCATCGGCAAGTGTGTCTAGTCAAAATGTTGCAAGTAAAGTGGGAAAGAGGGAGTATCTTTTAAAGAGATTAACCACCCCCAAGGGTATACCTTGGCTTAAAGGCACTCTAGACCCTAAACAATAGTGTAATTTGTTTTTTTTTGCATCAATATAAACCTTTGAATATTCTTTTCTTATAAACATGTGAGAGTAAATCACCACCAATTATGAAACTCAAAGCATTTAATATTAAAAAAATAAAATTAAAAATACATATGTTGAACATACAACTATGAGGGATACCATGATTGTTACAAGCCTTAACAAGCACCCCATGAAGGAGACAACATTTTCAAGTTTAACATCTGCTTTTGGAGGAGCAATTCATCTACAATTCAATCTACTATGCATTGGTAGGCATATCAGTTGGCGATGAAGGATCCCAACCTGGAGGCTTGATGTTTGGCCAATCTCCACGACACCCTAATCTTATATATAGACTCTTTTTACCTAAGAAAAAAGACAATTCAAATAAAACAAGAAGACATGCTTAAATTTGTAGCTTCAAAATTTCCTCAAGAAACTAACATAACTTTTTTCCTTATAGCATAAAGAAGATTATATATAGCATTCATAAAATTGTCCTAGTTTAACGTTCAAGAAGTGATGTTTGTCACTGAAAAGAGCATGTTCAGAAGTGTTATTATCCAGAGTGAAATTATCTTTAACATAAATCTTTAGATATGTAACCGATTAGACAGACAATCAAGTCACAACTGAAATTAGGGTAGAAGAGAAAGAACATGGCAATTTCAAACAATATTGTATTCATTGAATGTTTTTCAATATCCATTCTAAATTCAATGTTAACAAAAAAAATCATCTCCTATCAAAGTTGCCAAATTTTCTATTTATTTCATCCCAATCTGGTATTCCCATACCATCTGATGTTAACATTTTGGAAATTTTGACTTTTGCTACCTGTCAAACAGGTCGATTTAACTTTTGCTACCTATGAAAACTTTTATTTTATTTTACTACCTATCCAATCCCCATTTTTTAATTTCGCTACCAGTTAACGGAATTCGTTAATAATTCCGTTAGTGAGATCCAGCCAGCCTCATTACCACCTTTCGGCCACCACTCCCTCCTTAGCCACCACTGCCACCCCTCCCCTCAACTACCACCCCCCTCCCACCACCCTCATCCATCACTGCCCACCTCAAGCCAGCCACCCACGTCCCTCCACCACCTTCATCCATCACTGCCCACCTCAAGACACCCACCAACCTCCCTCCACCTCCCTCCACCACCCTCATCCATCACTGTCCCCCTCGAAAGCACCCAGCCACCCACGAAATAGCCCAGAAACGCCCAGCTCACAAACCCACATGCGAGACCACTCCATCGCAACACCACCCCATCGCAACCCAACCCACCCGCGACCCCACCATACCCACCTGCGACACCTCCCAGCCACTCGAACCCCCTTAACGAAACCCCTAAATTTTGAAATCAAATTAGGGGAAAATTTAGGGTTTTTAATTTTTTCGAATCAAACTCATTGATTTCAAAACGAAAACAACAATTAAATACATGATTTTGCAATTCAAATGTAAACAAACAAAAGCCCTAAAACAATTTCGACAATATTGTTCAAATTATGCCCAAATTCGAACCAATTTCGAAGGAGGGAGGTGGGTGGGTGGCTTGAGGTGGGCAGTGATGGATGAAGGGGGAAAGGGGGGTCGGGGCTGCGTAGGGGTGGGGGAAGGGGAAAGGGAAAGGGGGGTTGCGTAGGGAGGGGGTGGGTTCGCGCGCCGGCGCCGGCCGAAACTCTAGGTGCTGGCCGCCGGCAGGGGGGAGGGAAGGGGTGGCTGGTTTTTTTTTTTTTTTTAATTTTTTAATTTTTAATTTATTATTATTTTTTAAAAAAAATAATAAACTTAACGGAACCCTAACAGATTCCGTTAAAGGGTAGCAAAATTTTAAAAAAGTGCATATGTTAGGTAGTAAAATAAAATAAAAGTTTTAATGGGTAGCAAAATTGAAATCGAGTTGTTTCACAGGTAGCAAAAGTAAAAAAATCCTAACATTTTCACAACTTTCGGAAAACATATTCCTTACCCTATATAGTTTGAATATTTTTTTTAGAGGTAAGAAAAATTAGGAAAACGTAAAGAACCCCTCCTCACGAGGGGAATTCCTAACGCAATTTAGTTTCAGTATTGAATGCTAACAATAAGAAAATTTTAGGAAAATACACACCCCTCCCCACCCCCCCACCAAAAAAAAAAAGTCAAGCCTGCCCACAAATTTCAAGATAACATATAATCCCAATACTTTCTGATTATGTCAATTAGATAAGAAAAACATGTCAAGATTAAGGCCTTCTGTATAAGCATGTTATGATTATCCACAAGCCGTGTAGCCTATACATCAGAGGAAGACCCAAAGGCAGATGAAGTCAAAAAACGATTGAGAGAAAGTCTATAAGTGTTAATTGCTTCACACCTCAGAAATATAACTACAACCAGGAAAGGATTTTAGAGTCAGTGTCTGGGGACAAATAGAAGAAACACATGACGCAAACCAATTTGTGAACAGAAATGGAGTAATAAAGGGAGCAAATCTTCAAAATAAAACATAACACACTACATTAAGTTTATAACCTCATCATATGATATTGGCTAATACACTACTATGACCTCCTCAATCCTTTGTGAGCAAACACCACCACTCTGTTAGTCACACAAAGCCATACAAGTAACAATGGTGCAATTATGAATTGAGATGAAACAAAGAAATTTCTCTCTAATGGTAAGAGGGAGCACGATTAGGTGAGCTTCTCATCCTACACCAAGTTGCTATTATGGGGAGAAAGGTGGAGGCAACGCCAAATCAAAGCTCACATTTAGTAGGAGAATCATTTACTGTAAATGTGAACATGAATCTGGAGGTTAACCAAAGCAGTGTCATGATTTTTTCAAAACTCAGCTCTGTAGCAGTTATAATAAATGAACACCCCTTTATATCCCCAAAATAAACGCTCACTACTTGTTTATTTCTTTTTGTAAGAAAAACCTGAGAGTTGTTCCAAGCAAAGATGCTATCGACAAAATGAAGTTACTACTACGTCCCAAAGCTGAGAAAATGTTTAAGGCGGAAAGAGTAATATAAATCACGCAAGCATTCTTGTTTGATCGGATAGAAAAACTCAACAAGGTCAATCCCCCATTGATGACAGTATACACTTGTAAATCAACTAAAACAAAATGCAAGAGTTAAGATGACACATACCTGGGAGCTTTTTATCAGATAAAATAAGCTGTTTTAAAGCACTCAAGGAAGCCTGGGCCACAGCTTTGGCATAACAAGCATCCCAACTGTCAAACTTGACTACTACATCTGCTTTTGAATAAGATTCAGAGCCTTCATAGACTTGATTTTTTGCCTCTTCTTTGGCTGAATATTCATCTGCATTTAAGGTCAGAAAAAATTAGATATAGAGTTGATAAAGTGTAATGACAGACACCGACCTATGTGCCTTGGTTTATAATTCCAGTAACCAGCTATTCTTCAAGTTTCTAATATTGATTCTCAGCCTCTATATTCACATAGAGACATAAGAGTAATGCAACGAAAGTTGGATTTGTTATAAGCTATTTATGTTGGTATTAGGAGCATTTTTATTATGTATTTGTGGGTTAAAGAAAAGAAGGGTAAAAAGGTTACAGGGCAAGAGAAAAGGGTGGTCACTGGTCAGACATCTGCTCTCCAATTATACTGGTCACAACAACTGACTTGTCAAAAATTAAATAAAATTCCAACGACGAGGTAGACACCAGAACTAAAATTTTAAAAAGTTAAATAAATGAAGAGGATCTGTGCAGATGACCACAAGAGATATATACTTGGGTCACGCTGCTGACCCATCCATTTTGGAATAATGCCTTGATGTTTTTGAATTCAAATTTCAGATGGAAGTACCTGTTGCTGCAGATTGTGACAACCAGACTGTAAATCCTGCATAAAGATGCCGCCATTTGTCTGCTCTTCCAGCAGCTCCATGCTTGCCACCTAATGTTGCAACAACAGCTCGAACATGGCTGTGAAACCATGAAATCATAAAGGGGAGCTTCTCACAAATATAAAACATAACAAAAAGGTCTTGCTTATGCTTGAAGTTTACCTACTTAGACTCTCTAAAACTGCTGCCTCTGCTTCTGCCACAGCATCAGATCCGTCTGCATTCACCCCTGGATTTGAAAGCAGTTATTGATTCACTGCTAGATCAGGATAATGTAACAATTCATACGTAAGCTATTACAATTAGTATTTTTTTACCACACCTTTACCTACTCCCATACCACCAAAAGGTAAGTAATTAAAAATAAAAGTATCAGTGAAGAACTATAAAATTGAATGCAGTATGATAGAAGTATACCGCAGCACTAAAGGCGGCATGAGAACTGACAAACAATGCAGCTGGAGGTGAACATAAGCAGCTAGAGTCTAGATAAAATGCACAGCAAGTAGACAAATGGAAACAGTAGTATTTTTAAAAATAAATGATTTAATGAATAGCGACTTCACATTGGAAGCCCTCAATTTTCAAACTCTTGTAATGTATTCTAGGCTAAGCAATAGACTGAGCATCCAATGTGAAGCTAGAGCTCAATCTTGAACTATGTAGCATATGAGGACTTGGGGCTAAAGATCGGATTCATTTAAGAAACAGGAAAACCTCAATTTCCCAGCCAATTTTGGGCTTCATTAACATGGAAACAGTCGGGGTTTCGGAAATGCCTAGGATATCTCAAAAGAGGACAGGTCCCGAAGGATTATGTGATTTCAAGATCTTTTAATAGCTTAATTACGTATGCTAAACATTTAGAAGAATTAGGACTGGCTTACTATAAGCTTTGCAAAGTGGGTGATGGCGTATGGAAACAATAATGCTCAAGGACTTATTTGTAAGGTCATCACTCATCTACATATAATTATATATTAAAGCTCATGGCTCATGGTGTAAATTCTTTTAAAGGGTTGTTTGGTTCACACTAAGAAAAGGAAAAGAAAAAGAAAAAGAAAACAAGGAGAAAGTAATCGAGAATGGAAAATTGCTTTTGTTTGGTTTGAGAGATAATGAAATACAAAAACCCTTGCTATTAAGCCCTCTTCCACCCCCCCCCCCCCCCCCCCCCCCCCCCGTCTTTCATAGAATGGTGATGCTGCAACGAACTAGCGTGGTTTCACACAATAAACTGGTCGGAAGGTTGTAAGATTTGATTAATAAAGCTCAAAGCTTGCGAAAGGCGACAATGGCTTTAGGCCATAACTCTCTATGAATTTGCATACAATTTTCTGAATGCCTACTGCCTTAGGGACAACTACTATTTATACTACCACTACATTACAAGAGTTGGCAACAAGCCTTAATTATTAATTTTACTATTACTTGTCTTCTACTGAGTTACCATGGTAAACTAGCTAATACTCCAAACTGTCCTGCTGCTCCTCTGTAAGAACCCGTTGCTTGATCATGTAGTGGGGAGAGGGCTGTCGGTGCTGTCCTGCCCCTGCTGTCCTTGCTGTCTAGCCCTTCTCTTGTACGTGATAGTGATAGGTGGTGGTGGGTGCATTGCAATACCGCCCCACAAAAGAGCCACCTTGTCCTCAAGGTGGAAGCTCGGAAATTGGTCATTAATCAACGCTGCATCCTCCCATGTCAAGGCCCACCCATTTAATTAGCACACTGAACCCCGCACCCCTGCCAGCCTTAGGCCTGACCTCCAGCACCTTCTCTAGTTCGACCACCAGCTCCAGGTGTGATCTGTTCTGGGATGGTGGGCGAATTAGGGGGATCCCCAATCGCTTTCTTCAATTGGGACACGTGGAACACGGGGTGGATACGGCACTCATCAGGCAAGAGCAACCTATACGCCACTTGACCAATTCTTTGGACCACTTCAAAAGGCCCATAGAAACGGGCTTCCAACTTCTCATGAGGCCTCCTAGCAAGAGATTTCTGTTGATATGGTTGAAGCTTGAGGAATACATGATCGCCCACTTGGAATTCCACTTCCCTTCTCTTATGGTCAGCATTCTGTTTCATCAATTGTTGAGCTCTTAATAGATGCAACTTTAATTCATCTAGCATCAAATCACGCTCTTTCAATGCTTCCTCCACAGAGCACACTGCCGTCTGCCCTTCTTGCACCCGAATTATCTTAGGTGGTTCCCTTCCATATAAGGCCTGAAATGGAGTGACCAATGTAGATGAGTGGGTGGTGGTGTTGTACGAAAATTCTTCCCAAGGCAGCCACCTAGCCCATGACTTAGGTTGTCCTCCGGCAAAACATCGCAAATAAGTTTCCAATCTCTTATTTACCACTTCGGATTGGCCATCCGTTTGTGGGTGGTAAGAGGTGCTTTTCTTGAGAGTCGTGCCTTGGGAATCTAAAGAGTTCCTTCCAAAATATACTCACAAAAACTCGATCACGGTCCGTAACAATGCTACTCGGTATTCCATGAAGTCTAACCACTTCCTTGATAAAAATTTCTGCCACCCCATACGTGGTAAAAGGGTGCTTGAGCCCAATAAAATGAGCGTATTTGGTGAGTCGATCGACCACCACTAAAATGTTGTTAACCCCCTTTGATTTGGGAAGACCCTCAATGAAGTCCATACTTATATCTTCCCATACCTTCTCCGGAATCGGAAGAGGTTGAAGCAGCCCTCCAGGAGTTCTTTGTGAATGTTTGTTGCGTTGGCAAACCTCGCAACCCCGAACATAATCAGCCACATCCCTACGCATACCGGCCCAAAACCATTTGGAGGTAAGTTTTCGTCTCCCCCGTGTGGCCTCCCTCTGGTGAATCATGATAATTTTGGAGCAAAGCCCCCTTTAACGACGAAGTTCTCGGAATAACCATTCTTCCCTTGTACAATAATTTCTGATGTTCCACAGAGTACCCTGCTGGCCCTTCCCCTTTTTCTACTTCTCTTTTCAATTTCTGTAATGTTGCATCAGCTTCGATTTCCTTCTCCAAATTTCCCCAATTCACGGCTTGACTGGCGATGAGAGTCATGCACTCCCCCTCGCTGTTGCCTTCCCCCTTCCGAGACAGGGCGTCCGCCACCCGATTTGACACTCCAGGCTTGTATTGGAGGTCAAAATCAACGCCAATCAATTTTCTTACCCACTTTTGATATTCGGAGCCGATTTCCCTCAGTTGAGCAATGTATTTTAAACTCTGTTGATCACTCCGCATGATGAACTGTCGGCCCAAGAGGTAGTGCCGCCATTTTTGAACTGCCAAGCACACGGCCATCAACTCCTTCTCGTAAATGGATTTGCCACGGCCGACGGGACCTAGGATCTTTGTAACGTATGCACTGACCCCTAGGGACCGTGGCTTGGTGACTTATGTGCGAAGGAGGAGAGGTCAGCCAAGGAATTAGGAGCCAATGAATGAGGGTCTGCCAAGGAATGTGACAGCAGGGCAGTCACCACCAAATCAGTGAGGGAGCCCTAAGCTCTTGACAGCTGCAGCAACAACAACTTTTGTTTTGTTCCTTCTTTTGGCAGGATATGTATATATAAGAAAGGGAGGGTAGGGTTTGCTAGTTAGGCAAGATCATTGTAATACTTAGAGCTAGAGAGTGGTGCCCTAAAGGTGCTAAACCAGAGATTAGTATCCTAAAGCTACCCTTGTTCTTGTTACACCATTTCAAATTAATCAAAAGCTGCCAATTCTCCCAAGATTGAATCTTTATTACTTTAACTTATTTTATTACAAGTAAATACCCACTAGAGTGTTACAATCTTGCTGAAGAAGGCCACAGGCCGCCCTTCTTGCATTAAAATGGCTCCAAGACCGAATCCCGAAGCATCGGATTCCACCACGAAAATCTTTGCGAAATCCGGCATGACAAGCACAGGGGCTGCTGTCATGGCGTGCTTCAACCTTTGAAACGCTTCCTCCGCTGTGGCAGATCACCCAAAATTATCACGCTTTAGTTGATCTGTGAGAGGCTGTGCAATTTGGGCGTATTTCCTTATGAACTTGTGATAATAACCAGTGAGGCCCAAGAATCCTCTTAATTCCTTAAAGGATTTTGGCTAGGCCACTCAAGCATGGACCGAACCTTATCTTGATCCACCGACACCCCTTCTTTGGATATAACATGACCTAAGTAAGCTACCTTCAATTTCCCAAATTCACACTTCTTCAAATTTGCATATAGCACGTTTTCCTTGAGTGTGGCCAACACTTGTCTCAAATGCCCAATGTGTTCCTCTTGATTCACACTATAGACGAGGATATCATCAAAAAACACGATAACAAATTTCCTTAAAAAGGGACAAAAAACCTCGTTCATGAGGGATTGGAAGGTCGCCGGTGCATTGGTTAGGCTGAAGGGCATCACAAGAAATTCATAGTGCCCTTCGTGGGTTCGGAATGCGGTTTTGTGTGTCTTCGGGTCGGACTAAGATTTGATGGTATCCGGCTTTAAGATCTAGCTTAGAGAACACTTGAGCTCCACTCAACTCATCAAGTAGCTCGTTGATTACCGGAATGGGATATTTGTCGGCCACCGTTTCTTTGTTCAATGCCCGGTAATCCACGCAAAATCTCCACGACCCATCCTTTTTCTTTACTAAAAGAACGGGACTCGAGAACGGACTAGTGGACGGTTTTATTATTCCGGCCTCAAGCATTTCCGGAATAAGTTTCTCGATCTCATCCTTTTGGAATTGCGGATACCGATAGGGCCTAACTCTCACGGGGTTACTCCCTTCTTTGAGGACAATTGAGTGTTCATGTCCACGGGCCGGTGGCAATCCTTTTGGGCCTGCAAAGACTTCCTGATAATCACCCAATACATCGGTCAAGAAGGCAGATACCTCACTGACCTCATGTCCTGCTTTTAGCCTTCCAAACTGCTCAATTCCACCAGCAAGCCCCCTTTCTCCTTCTTCAGTGTTCTAATCATGGCTTTCAAGGTTATCCCCGTTCGCGCCACACTCGGATCCCCATGGAGGACCACCTCATCATTTCCCACCATAAAACTCATTCTTTGTAACTTCCAGTTTGTCAGAATTTTCCCCAATTTTTCGAGCCATTGGACCCCCAATATCAATTCCGAATTTCTCAATTGCAATGGCAAAAAATCCTCCTGCACTTCGAAGTCGTCCTTCAATTTCACTCGAACTCCGCAACAGGTGCCACGCCCTTTCACGGCCACGGTACCCAGGGAAATAAAATTGTGGGTGGCGCTGGGATCTATCATTATCACCACCGGCGTCCCTTGTATGGTTCCCTTCAGCTTCATTGTCTTCGGATTAGTCAACCCGACAAGGGAGTTCATTGAACAGGTCGTCGGCACGACCACCACTTCCTCTTCCTCCTCGTTTTCAATCATCTGCAACTCCCCTTGTTCCTCCCTTTCTTCTTCTTCGACGAGTAAAAAGCTCAACCCTTAGGTCGTGCAGACGTGGGTGGGTCCTGTCCACCGTCCATCGTATCGGAAGCAAAGACCTTTGGTTTCTTATCGGCAATCTCCCTCTCCGTCAACCGTCATACATCACCGCTAAACCGGGTTGTGGTCGAAGTGTTTCTAGTTGGATATTGTCGTGCTGGGTTACTTGCTGAAGCTACTGAGGATTGGGGTGTTTGGTTGGACTGTGTTGGGCTGTTTTGGTTGTTGGTGCGATTTGGGTTGTAAGGAAAATGGGTTGGGCTTTGTGTTTGAGTGTTTGAGGTTGTGGGTTGGACTGCCAGCTCCAAGTAAAGTGGATGCATGGCTCCTATTAAAATACGAATAAGGCACGGGTTTGGTGAAAGCCCCGCCCGATTTCCTGGAGTTGTTGACCCGGTTCCTTTCTTCAACCCGGATCGCCAGATCCATAGCGTCTTCTAGGGTTAACGGGTTAAGCAATCGGATCTCCACCCTTATCTCCTCCTTAAGCCCATTTATAAACCGCCCTTTCATCAAGCTTTTTGGAACATCCATCAATGGCGACGCTTTCTCTATGAACACTCTCCTGTACTCTACGACGGTAGTGGTTTGTTCCACCGCCAACCACTGCTCGTGCAGCGTCCCCGCATTCACCGGCCTCAATTGAGTCAACACGCGCCCCTTCAAATCATCCCAACCACCGAGAGGTCGCCCATTGATACCACCTCAAGGCGTCTCCGTCCATTGCAACCACCGCGGCCTGCAATTACTCCACCTCCGTGAGGTGATAAAACTGGAAGTATTGTTCGCTGCGAAGTATCCATTCAGGATCTGTCCCATCAAAAATTGGCATATCGAGCTTTCGGATCTTCCAATTGCCTCGGTTGTCGTTGCCCTCGCCTCGGTGTCTAAACTGACCACCAAATCCTGTTCCCAGTTTCCGAGTCGGATGCCATTAAAACCTCCTGTTCCGATGGCTGCTCATTAAAATTCTCGTTCATTTGCGGTGAGCCGTGGAAACCACTAAGGGGTTGTGGTTGCTCCACCTCGTCGTTTCCCCCAAAGGGTTGTGTTGGCTGCTTTCCCAAGGCTTTCAGGGCGCTGCGAATCTCCTCCATATTCTTGTCTTGTCGGCTCGTCGTCATATGAACTTGTTGGGTTATGTCTTGCCGGAATTGATCCATCTTCCCCTTCAACGACTGCCTCACCTTATCAACGGTCTCATCCTGCTTCTTCAACAGAGTGTGCTGAAGTGAGTTTTCTCCTTCACCAAGTTTCTCGAAAATTTCCTCCACCCTTTCTTCGAGCGCCGCCACTCGCTCCGGCGTCACGGTTAACGGCATCGGAGGCATGTCTGCTCTGATACCAATTGCAACGAACTAGCGTGGTTTCACACAATAAACTGGTCGGAAGGTTGTAAGATTTGATTAATAAAGCTCAAAGATTGCGAAAGGCGACAATGGCTTTAGGCCATAACTCTCTATGAATTTGCATACAATTTTCTGAATGCCTACTACCTTAGGGACAACTACTATTTATACTACCACTACATTACAAGAGTTGGCAACAAGCCTTAATTACTAATTTTACTATTACTTGTCTTCTACTGAGTTACCATGGTAAACTAGCTAATACTCCAAATTGTCCTGCTGCTCTGTAAGAGCCTGTTGCTTGATCATGTAGTGGGAAGAGGGCTGTTGGTGCTGTCCTGCCCTGCCTGCTATCCTTGCTGTCTAGCACTTCTCTTGTACGTGATAGTGATAGGTGGTGGTGGGTGCATTGCAGATGCAAGGGTGTTGGTGGCTGCAAGTTCTAAAGAGGTTGGTGTGGAAAGCAGTGGTGTTGGGGTACCTACAACAACAACAAAGCCTAAGTCCCAAAATGATTTGGGGTTGGTGTCATGGACCCAAGTCAACCGTGGATGGTGTATTCGAGGCGTAGTAAAGGGCGGCAGCAGCAACAAACATAGGAAAGGCATTTCTTTGCAAAGTGCCAAAAACAATTAAGAAGAATGGAGGAAAGAAGAGCAACCATCTTTAGCTTTGTTCATTTATGGTTTTTCTAATTAAGTAAAGTAGTCACATGTACTCTCCCTTAGGTCATCCCTGACCATTAGTATAAGAATGGTAGTATGAATTTGCAAAAGTTATCCAGAAATTTGTAAGGCAAACACTAGAGAGTTGCAACCTCAAGTTACTTGGAGATTTGTGGCCTCAAGCTACTACCACCTCCACTTGTAATCCTTTGATTAATTAAATGAACAATCAATCCTTCTAGCAATTGGAGTAAATTCAATTAAAACAAACCTAGTCTATTACAAATTTACAACTTGGTACCAGGGCACGTTCGATCATGGTATCCAACAACACACAACGGATTGATGCAGCCAAAGCAGCCTGGTAGTGGCAGCAGCAGTGAAAGCGGCCATGGAAGAGGAGTGCAAGAAGGCTGACGAGGCCTTAGCCGCTACCAACGCCAAACTGGAAGAACGGCTGGGGCGTTTTCGTAGGGCACAGACGTTCAGGCAGCAGCGGCCCGAGAACGGCTAGAGAAGTTGGGAGAGGAGGCCAATGAGAACACAAAGTTTCGAGAGGAGGTGCGTACGGCAACGGTCGATTCTCATACCACCGCCGGTTATTAATGTCGACGAAAATGCTAGCCAATTAAACGGAGAGGATGAAGTCCGGACGCCTGTAGGAGGGGGTTTTGGCATGCCTGAGTGGTGGAGGAGAGACCCACGCGGATGGGCGGAGGAAGGCGGCGGAGACGGTGGCCGGTAGAAACATAAGAAACTGGATATGCCCAAGTTTGAAGCGAAAGATCCCGACAATTGGGTGATGAGAGCAAGAACGTACTTTGACTTTTATAAGTTGACAGAGGAAGATAAAGTGTCGGCAACCGTGGTGGTGATAGACGGCGCGGAGCTGCAATGGTATCACAGGGAGAACAAGAGGAGACCTTTTGTGGGCTAGGTTGTAATACCCCATATTTTTATTCGTATTTTATTTAAAAGAAGTATTTTGTGAAGTAATTAAATAAATTGAAATGTTTTATTTATAGTATTCTAATTATTCATTTTAATAAATTTAGAAATATTTATAAAAGGAAAGTTTATTTAATTAATTATTTTATTTATGTTGGGGATTAATTTAAGAAAGTTTTATCTTAGTAAAGTTTTATTAGGAATGGGATTAGGAAAGATTAAAAAGGAAAAGTTTAGGAAGAAGGATTTCTAAAGAAGAGGTATAAATATTCAACACTTGGGGCAAATCAAACTTTGCTATAGTGGAGAAAACTCAAGGTAAATTTTCTCTCCCTTCTACTTTATTTTTTCTTTTCTTTTTCTTTCTTTTTCCCCTTCCCCTTTTTCGGCTTTCACCACCACCGGCCACCACCATGCCGCCGGCCATCGCCAGCGGCAGCAGCGGCGCCAGCAGCACGGCGGCAGCCGGCTGTAGTGCTGTGGCTGCTGCCCGATTTTTCGAAAAAAAAAAAACAAAAACAAAAAAAATAAAAAACAAAAAACGAAAAAAAAAATTTAATCTTTTGTTTTAAAAATTGATTTAATCCTAGATCTAATTATTAAATATGAGTTTTGTGATTAATATTATGATGTTTGATTTCAAGTAGTATGTAATTTAATTTTCAGATTTTAATTCTAATTAAAAAGCCCCAATTTTGAAACCCTAGATTCATAAATTATTAATTATTGAAAGATTATTATATAGGATGGTTTAAACCTTTGATTAGGTGTTTTAAAGTCAATTACAACAAGTTTTCATTAAAATATAATGCTGGAATTTTTTATAGTGCATTAAAAACCAAGTTTCTTTAAGGAATTTTAATTACCCATTAATAAGGATTAAAGTATGATGTTTTAAATATAATTTCAGCATATTTTAATTAAATTATGAGGGGTTAAATAATAGTATATATTGCTGGAAATTTGTATAGAGAGGATTTTAATACTCTTCTATGATTTTAAATTGTAGAAGACTTCGAAGCAAGTGATTTCTATTAGTCATGGCGATATTAAGATCGTATTCAAGGTACGTTCGCATACTTCGCATAATTTTTATGATGAAGTAGCATGCTAAATGTGTTTAAATGATTACAAGTAGTATCATGCTAGATTTGGAATGGAAATTATAATTTGGTTGTTATTGGTGATTGAATTATGAAGCATGATTTATTTGTGATGGATTAATGGATGGAAAATAATAATTTGGAATGTTGTATATGAACCACACTTTTATTTATGGCATGATAAAAAGCATGTTTAATTAAACTAAATGTTTAATTTGGTTCGGAATATTAAAAGAGAATCTTATTATGGTTCATATAATTTTTATTGATGCTTTAAGCATGATAAAGAAACTATGTAAGTGTCTATGTACACGAGGAATAAATTGTATGTTGGTGCCTTAAGTGAACTAAGGCACCGAAGGATGGGATTTTTGGCGCATTAAGCGTTTAAGGTGTCTTTGACACCGAGGTAGATTAAAAAAGGGTTCAACATTAAATATTATGTGGTCACTAATTGTTCAAGAATTAAATTAAAGTATTTAATTGTTTGAATAATCATGATGTTTGATGTTGTTATGTTTTGAGAGTCATCACCAAGTTAATAAATTGTAAAGAACGTAAAGTGAAAGAGATTACGCAACAAAACTCTAGGAACGTATATACCTTGAATATGAACATACGGGGGGAGTTATGGGGTTTCATATTTAACCATAACTTCTACCGGAGTACGGAACGTTGTACCTTCCTTTTATTATTATGCGCAGGAATTCCGCCACTTACGAGTGGTTCTTTTATACTGGCACGGTTAGCTCCCGTGTTAGTACCCCTTTATTGGGGCAAGTTAGGAGGGAAATCCGTTCGATACGTAATCAAAACTAAATAAATTATTTAGTTACTTAGTTGAGAAGTTTTGTTAAATGTTATGTGCTTGAAAAACAGGTGCAACAAGGTAAGTTGAGTGTTGATAGGTAAATGCATGTTAGTGTGTTTAAATACGCTTATGTACCCAACAAAGCTGATTGAGTGTTTTGTGTATTTGTTGGCCTTGTCTTTACCTTGGCCCTATGATGACCCATTTTTAATGGAGAGTAGTGGAATCAAGTAAAGAGAGGGGGTGTTTGGTGTTCAGCGGATTAAGCCAAATTCAACAAATATGCCTCAAATTAGAGGGTTGACCAAGTTAATCAACTAATTGTGGGTGTGGTAACTGGCGGATAGAAAAGGCTGATTGTATGAAATAAGCTAATTTTGAAAACGTTGGGTTTATCAACGTTTTGGAAGAGGTGATTGAAATCTAGTCCCAATTTTACAACATTGCCCATTTGATGAGAGATAAATAACCATCTAAATTCAATTGAAAAACTCCATGAATAAAGCATGAATGAAGTAAAAATCTGATTTGCAAAAAAAATAAAAAATCACAAACAAAAAAAAATTAGCTAATGTCTACAGTAATAAAATTGGAATAAAGAGAAATTAAAAGAGAAAAGGGGGAATACTTGAAATTTTAAGATCTATGAAGAAAAAAAATACTCCGTATTAAATTACTCAGAACCATGATTTTGCTGCATTTTCATTTTTAATTAAAAAAAGAGAAAGGAGGAAGAAGATGGCTGAGGTGTGCAGTTTGAATGGTTTTTTTTCACTTTTTTTACTCTCTTTGTAAAATAAAATTCATCTAATGGGCTTTATATATTGCATAAAAAAAATTATAAAAAAATTATAAAAAAAAATGGGCTTTATTATTCAGGAGGATTGGGTTCAATGTTTTGACATGTATGGATTCGGTGACACTTGATTAATACTCCATAATATTTTCCATAATAATAATACTCTGTAATAAAAATAAATAATAAAAAAATTAAAAAAAAAAAAAAAAAAAAAAAACTATTATCCTAAATTGTAGTAATAAATAATTTAGTCATTGCAAAAACAAACTGTCGTATATTTAAACATTCTTAAGAATGATTAATATTCAATAAGAGTATTAGTAAAGTTTCATTATAATAATTAACACATAGAACTATTAATAATGTACATGATTATACCAAAAAAAAAAAAAAAAAAAAAAAACATTAGTACATATTTAGTTCCATAACATTAAATTATGCCTATGTCTATATTGGTAATTTTACATACCCAAAAAGCTATAAGTTAATAATTTTTTACCAAACACATTTATACAATCAGTAGTACAATCAGCTAACTTAATCAGGTTCAGCTTTCAGCAGGCAGTTCAGGTGATGAGCATATTCATGATGGGCATGAGTGAAGAGCGTATCATGCTAGTTTCCATAAGTATATGATGTGTTATTACTTTTATTTATTTTAGGATATTACTATTGCGAGTCTAACGTAAAGGTTTTAAATTGAATTGATTTGGTTAAGGGCCTAAAATGGTTCCAAGTTGTATGTTTGACTTTGTTTTACTTTGGTTTGACTTTACTTTCGTGAGTTGACTTTTTATATTGAGTCGTCTTAAAGTATTTTAAAGGAGAGTCTTTCGCTGTGTGTCTTTGATAGTTGCCTTAGCCGTTTTCACGGTGACGGTTATATCTAAAGTTTTGAACAAGGCAAAACAGGTATTTTAAAAGAAAGGAATTTCTAGGGTATTACATGGGTAGACTTGAAGGACCGCCAGCTACGAGAATTCCGGCCTTCTAATCGTGGAAACCGATGTAAGTTCATCGAACTCGCTTTTCCATTATAAGACATTCAAGAAAAATTAATGCTACGGCAGTTTGTTTATGGATTGAACAACGAAATTAAGGTGAGGTTGTTAAATCCTATGAACTTAGGGTCGTGGAAGGCAGGAACAAGTCGGTGGGCCCAGCCTAAACCAATACAACGGGTCGGAGTAATGGGGGCCTGATATAGTCCTATGGGCTACCCACCGCCCCTCCCAACCGAGATTGGCCACGGGCCCCGGAGTCTCAAGGCTCCACTAACATGGGCTGCCAGTGCGTCTCAACAGTAGTCCAAAGCCAGCAGTGGGGCCCAGAAGACTCACGGAAAGTGAACTCCAAGAAAAACGAGCCAAAGACTTTGTTTTTGTTGTGACGAGAGATGGGGGTTGGGCACGGTTGCAAGAGAAAGGAGATGAGTGTCTTAAATGCTGGAGTTAAGGGTGTTCATAAATCAGCCCGGACCGAAAAAATGGACCGGACCACCCCGGGCCTAACCCGGACCGGACCGGACCGAATAAATCGGTCCAGTCTTCGGGTCTTGAAATTCATTTTTTTCGGTCTTCGGTCCAATCCGGTCCAAAACCCTATAAAAACCGGTTTTGGACCTATAGGGTTTTGGACCGGATCAATTTTTAATTAAAAATATGTGTGAAACCTTAAATAATGGTTAAAATTATCCTTAATAAGCCTTGTAATTTAACTTTATAAGTTTTTTTGCACTAAACATACAAAAAAAGACGTAAAAATGACGTTACAATATAGTTTTTCCAATACTTTTTTCGTGTTTTCCTTAACTTTATTAAAAATTTAGTATTCTTTTTAAAAAATTCTTTAATCGGTCCAAAGCGGTCCGGTCCGGGTTTTAGACCGATTCTTTCGGTCTGATCCGGGTTCGGTCCTAACTTAATCGGTCCGGTCTTCGGTTCTTAAAATTCTAATTTTCGGTCTTCGGTCCAATTTAGGTCGATCCGGTCCGGACCGATGAACAGCCGTAGCTGGAGTAAGGGGCGAAGAGGAGGAGAGGAATGCAAGCTACTTGGAGGATACGGAGGAGTGGGAGGAACCCGAGCCTAGTGTGGAGGTTTCTCTTTGTTCGGTAATCGAAATCTCCAACCCGCAGACAATGAAACTCAAAGGGGTGGTCAAGGAAGTGGTAATTATGATAGACATGCGGGCAACCCATAATATTATCTTCACCACTATAATGGAGGAACTTCAAATTCCACTCACGGAGGGGGGAGAATTCGGAATTTTGCTTGGGAATGGTGACAACGTGCGTGGCAAAGGGGCGTGGCCAAGGAGTTCGGGTCAAGTTGAACGGGGGAGTAACAATGGTGGAAGATTTTCTCCCACTTGGTCGAAGGCAACTCCGACATCAAACTAGGAGTTCAATGTTTGGAAAAGCTCGGGGCGGTCACCGGGAATTGGAAGGCACATGAGATGCGATTTACGATAGCCGGTGAAACCGGAGATCTGACCTTGGAAGCAACTCTTAATTCACTCAAGGCTATGCTTTGGACCATTAGCAAACAAAGAAGTGGGCTATGGGTGGAAGTAAACCAGATTGAGCGGGCCCAAAAAGATGAGGAGTGCACAAGTGGGCCTTGTCAGAATGATAGGCCGCCAAAATACTTGGGGCTTATCTTAAAGAAATTTGAGAAGGTCTTTCACTTACCAAGTGGGCTGCCACCTTCTACAGGCAATGAGCATGCAATTGTCTTGAAAGAGGGTCGAAACTCGGTTAGTGTAATACCGTACCGGTACCCCTAAATTCAGAAAGACAAGATAGAAAGGTTGATAAGGGAAATGCTAGAAGTCGGGATAATCAAGCCTTCAACAAGTCTTTTTTCGAGCCCGGTGTTGCTAGTAAAGAAGAAAGACAGATCGTGGAGGTTTTGTGTCGATTACTGTGCTCTCAATCGGGAGACCGTGCAAAATAAATATCCAACTCCGGTGATTGAAGAGCTCTTAGATGAGCTCCATAGTACGGTGATATGCTCGAAATTGGATTTAAATCTCGGTTACCATTGAATTCGAGGGAAGGTCGATGATACCCACAAGACGGCTTTTCGTACCCATGAAGGGAACTACGAGTTTCTCATTATGCCTTTTGGATTGACCAACGCCCCGGCAACGTTTCAATCGCTCGTGAATGATATCTTTAGGCCATTCCCAAGGAAATTTGTGTTAGTCTTCTTTGACGATATTTTCGTCTATAGCAAGAATGAGAGTGAGCACCAAGAACATTTGCAACAAGTGCTCATCAAGTTGGCTAAACATGAACTTTATGCTAACTACAAGAAGTGTGAGTTTGGAAGTCAAAGGGTGGCCTACTTGGGTCATATAATCTCACGACATGGGGTTGCAATGGACAATGAAAAAATCAAGGCCATCCCTGATTGCCAGCCCACGAATAAGAGGCTTTCAAGGCATGACGAGCTACTATCGCAAATTCGTAGCCCACTACGCTCAAGTGGCCGGGCCCCTAACCGCACAACTGAAAAAAGATGCGTATGGGTGATCTGAGGAAGTGGCAAAAGCTTTTAAAAAGCTTAAAAAGGCCATGACTACCGCCCCGGTTCTTGCTATGCCTGATTTTAGGAAGAATATCATCCTTGAAACCAATGCTTCCGGTTATGGACTAGGAGCAGTTTTAATGCAGGAGGGGCGTCCGATTGCTTACTATAGCAAGCTCTTGGGAGTACGGGCTCAAGCTAAGTCCATTTATGTGAAAGAACTCATGGCAATTTGCCTAGCTATAGTCAAATGGAGACACTATTTATTGGATCGTCATTTATAGTTCGCACCGATCAACAAAGTCTTCGCTTCATAACACAACATGAGGTGGGCAATGAGTATCAACGTTGGATGATAAATTTGGTGGGGTTTGATTTTAAAGTTCAATACAAACCCGGGGCTTCCAACCTGGCGGACGATGCCTTATCTCGGAAGCAATGCGAGTTAAGTACTATGTTGAGTACTCAAAACATCAACTGGGAAACATTGAATAAAGAAATTAAAGAAGATGAGTGGATCGTAGAAATTAAAGGGGGTCTGAAGCCCGATGAAATTGGGCCCAATGATTTTACTTAAGTTAATGGCAGGTGCAGTACAAGGGACGAATTGCTCTTCCTAAATCAGCAAGCATCATTCCTAGGTTACTACATGAGTACTACGACACACCATCAGGGGGCCACAACGACGAAGTGAAGACCTATCTCCGGGCGGCGGCCAAATGGTATTGGCCGGGGATGAGAAAGACGGTGGGTGAGTACGTTGGGGCGTGCAACGTTTGTCAGCGAAACAAGGTTTCGCAGAAAGTCCGGCGGGACTCCTCCAACCTCTGCCGGTGCCGACAGCCATGTAGGAAGGCGTGTCCATGGATTTTATAGGACTTCCTTTATCAAAGGGGTAGATGTAATTCTAGTGGTTGTCGATAGGTTCTCGAAATATGCTCACTTCTTGGGGCTGAAACACCCTTTCACCACCCTAAAAGTGGCGGAGCTTTTTGAGAAAGAAATAGTCAGGCTGCACGGGTTTCCCTCGTCCATCGTTTGTGACAAAGATCGAGTTTTCTCGACAAGTTCTCGAACGAGTTATTCCGTTTGTTGGGCACGCACTTACAGAGAAGCACATCCTACCATCCTGAATCGGACAGAGTGAGATCGTGAATGAGAGTCTTGAGTATGCATATAATACATCCCCACACATCTCCACTAAAACGACACCTTTCAAAGTGGTCTATGGTCGAGATCCGCCTAGGCTACTGAAGGTGGGCGTTGGCCGGACTCCGGTGGGGTCCCTGGAGGAGCAACTCCGAGAGAGAGATTGTATGCTTGACGAATTGAGGCTGAATTTAATCTGGGCACAACAAGTCATGAAGAAGAATACAGACAAACTCCGCCTCAAAGAACACTTTGAGGTGGGGGATGAGGTGTTCCTCAAAATTCGTCCTTACGACCTTTCGAGAAGCTAGCATCCTGCTTCTACGGCCCTTTCAAAGTACTCCAGCGCATACGCAAGGTGGCATACAAGCTAGACTTACCTAGTTTGTGTGAACTACATCCCACCTCCCATGTCTCACAATTAAAGAAGGCGACAGGGATTAGCACCACCACCCAAACTATCCCAGAACAACTCACTGCAAACTTGGAACTGATTGAACTGATTGTCGAGCTCGAGCAATTGTTAGATGTCCGCAAGCGCATGGGAGGAAACACAGTGGTTATAAAGGTTCTCATTCAATGATCCGGCTTACCGGCTTTCGAAGCCACATGGGAGGATTATCAAGCAATAGTGGATCGTTTTCCGTCCTTCCACCTTTAGGACAAGGTGAAACTTTGGGGGGAAAGTATTGTCATGGACCCAAGTCAACCGTGAATGGTGTATTCGAGGCGTAGGAAAGGGCGGCAACAACAACAAACATAAGGAAGGCATTTCTTTGCAAACTGCCCAAAACAATTAAGAAGAATGGAGGAAAGAAGAGCAACCATCTTTAGCTGTGTTCATTTATGGTTTTTCTAATTTAGTAAAGTAGTCACATGTACTCTCCTCAACGTATAAGAATGGTAGTATGAATTTGCAAAAGTTATCCAAAAATTTGTACGGTAAACACTGGAGAGTTGCAACCTCAAGTTGCTTGGAGAGTTGCAACCTCAAGTTGCTTGGAGATTTGTTGCCTCAAGCTACTACCACTATCACTGGTAATCCTTTGATTAATTAAATGAACAATCAGTGCTTCTAGTAATTGGAGTGAATTAAGTTAAAACAAACCCAGTTTATTACAGTTGCCTAACATGAACCATCATCAAGAACTGTCCTTAAAGAAATTTGACAAAGAAAGAAAAAAAAAACAATGAAAGTGGACGAAAAACAAGAAAAAGGGTGATGGGGTACCTCAAAAGTGAGTATGATTCATTGATACAATGTTTCCTACTGGTGGTAGGCATGATCCCATCAACGACGCAACTAATACCTTAACTACAAAGGCAAATTCAAAAAGCTGAAAAGGAAAGAGAGGGACATGCAAATTTCTAAGCATTTATGTTCCTTTACAATTAAATTCATGGAACGGTACAAAAGAGTTGGAAACTTGGATATTAATGTGTCAAATTAATGGTATTAATATCATAGATATTTCGCTAGAAAAGCAATTTCAGCAACAAAAGTCATCAAAGTAACAGAAAATTGAAGAAGATATTGATACTAGCCTACTAGGAAACAAAACTTTTCCTCAAATATTTGGATATAATTGACACCATTTCCAAAAATTTATTCTTGTATCACAGATAAAATTACCTGTTAGTAGCCCCTTATTTTGATCATTGTTATCTAGATATGAAACAGAAATATTCAATGCTGGAAGATAGGAGTAAATCAAGTTTTTCTTTTCTCATTTGTAGAGTGAATGGCCATGAAAGGCTAGGATTGAGTTTCATTTCAATCTTTTAGGCAGCATATATAACTTGCATCGTGATTCAAAGGAAAAGGGCAGTTTGATGTGTATAAAGGAAGTAAGCATTGGTAGTGTCATAAATAGGGGTGAGAATAATAGGCTACCTTGCTAAAATTCTTGGAACCGGGATCGAAACCTATTGCAATAGGTTCCTCAATTTAGAAACAGAAACTAGAACTGTTCCGATTCAGAGTACCATGTCTTTTAATATACTTAATAACTTTTTGTAAATAATTTTTAAAAAATGTGGGTCATCACAAATTTATAATGCTTACAAGAATTACAACTCGCTAAACAACAAACCAAAACCAGTTGTTTACCAAATTATATTTGTTATTTTTAAAAATTGGGCTTGAATTGGTGTATTATTTTAAACTTAAGTGATATCTTTTATCAAGGGTCCCTATAGGTTCCGGTTCCAAAAAATTGAGAACCTGAACTGGAACCAAAACCTCGTGTCTAAGTTCCAGTTCCAGAACCTACGGCTACTAACAGGTTCCGGTTGCAATTGAGGGTACCCTTATTTTTTGCTCACCCCTAGTCATAAGTGATTTTAAAGCTATTTACAGCATAAAATCAAGTATGCAATGATATATTTGGCGTCATGATCAACCACACACGCATATCCTAACCTATGCATCAATCATTAAAGAGTATTCCATCATGGACAGACTCACAGACCAATCAAATTCTTATATTGGAGGGATGCAAGATTACATCAGAGAGTCAGAGAAAGGTGGTGTTGCTTGAGAGAAAATGTGCTTACTAGAGTAGCTGGTAGTTGGGCTATAAAAGATCTCAGCAAATGGAATATAATGTTCTAAGTTTTAAAATATAAAAAGATTAAGCTAGGGTGAGATTAAAAAATAAATAAATAAATAAAAATAAATATCATAGCAGCGTTAGGAATTTGGACAATTTGCCATTAGAAGTATATCTCTTGGGTGATGAACAAACTCAAACATTGTAGGGAACTAGATCACATGATTGGTTGATGAAATTAGATAATACAGGGCTTTTTCCTATGCTGATAATGTATAAGCTGCTCAATGGTTCCTCAGTGAAAGTAGATAAAGAGTAGTAGCTCGTAAATAACAAGACTAGTCCTAAGAGTCAATTCTGGCTTGCATTGCAATACTGGTTGCCTACTACAGATAATATCTTGAATTGGAACACAGCTTTCCACCAGTAAATACACTACAGCAATTTAGAAAGGTTTATTGTAGCTGTTGGGATAAACGAGGGAGAGAGACCGTAAATGACTAGGTTGGAAGGAGTTAGGAAGGATATGAAGTATATGGATTTGCATGAGAATAAGGCATTTGATTGTAAGGGACGGAGGAGGAAGATTTTTGTGGATGACTATACAGAATAATCACTTTTGGTTCATGTAGTCAACCCCACTTATGGGATTAAGGCTTTGACTAATTGATTGATATTGTAGCTGTTGGGTTACATTAGACCAGTATATGATTGTACTGCTGAGATTAGCAGCTACAAGGTCTTGTACAAGCTCTCAACAGTACCTCATTAAGATTAGCAGATAAGATGAGAGTGTGTTTATTATTGTAATGGAGGGCTCTGCATTTTGAAATTAGTGACAGCAAACAGTGGATTTTTCAGTTCTTTGTGGCCAGAGCTGTGGTCTTCTGAGTTAGCATATGGGTTTGTAAATTTCCTGTATCAGTTAGGGTATACATACATGAATGTTCTAAAACACTTTCATCAATGCTGAGGACTTCTTACTACTTCTTTCTGTATAATAGTGAGTCGCGGAAATTGTTCAATGCTCGAATAAATTATATGAGTTCTAAGTGATGATGAGTGAATTAGATTCTATAAGCTTGTAATACTTGGTGATAAATAAAAATTAAAAATTTAAAAAAAAAAAAAAGGTAAAAAAATAATTCCAATGCAAAAAAAAATTTGACTGTCCTGCTTTGACTGGTATTAGACCCTGGAGGACAGCTTTACAATCCTTGACACGTATATTTTCCATTCTTTTTAAGTTGCAACACGATCCTTAATAAATTTTATAATAGCTGTAACATTACATTTTTTGGCTTCGGGGTCTCTGTATCTCTCCTCATCACAAGGGGTCCCTCTTCAATCTCTCTCAATCTCTTTCCTTGTCCCATAGGATCTTAAAATAGGTGCCTTTCACCCAGGTCACAACTAATATAGAATGGAGGAATACGGGAATTAGATTTTACATAAGGCCAGTTATGTAAAAGGCATAAGCGGAGTGAAATCTATATTTTAGGAGGTAAAAAAAATGTATAGTTGCATTTTCTGAACTACTAAAAGGAGTGTATTATAAATTTAAATTTATAACAGGGGAATTTACAAATGTTAATTTGGACAGGACAAAGTAGTACATAACTGGATACTTTTACAAAGTTACAAGCACAATAGAGAGAGTATCTAAGTTCTCATATCCAACACAAGTAGAGCACTTTCATGAGTAAAAACCATAACTCTTCCTTTAGTCAGAACCACGGAAACATCTATATCTTTATCTTTTTTTCCAAAAGACGTAGCCATCCACAATACTCTGCCACGTGTCACTCAGAAAACATTTTTAAAATTTACCACCGTTGAACACATACCTTAATAACCTACATTTATTGTTCTACCATTGAATTAATTTAATTGCATTGGTAGATTTCCGAGAAACAAATAAATACCAAGAATAATACACCAGACCACTCAGAGCACATTTGTACAACAACAGAGTGAACAGCAGTGTGCAAAAATTATGGAAAACTCTTTTTGCAATCCAATCCAATATATAGCAACACCAGAGTTGTGTAAACTTACAGGACTCTATGCTTTGCTTTCCAAATGTTTCCAGCAAGCCATTCGTATCAAGTGGTGTATACCTGATTAGAACTCATGTATATAAAACTTATAATACTTTTAAAAATTAGATAAGTATAAGGAAGATAGCAAAATCTGTGACAAAAGGGAGAAAGTACAGAAATAGTGAGGCAGGATGTAGAACAATACTGATGCTAAACCATAATTTTTCCAACATTGTTCTGCATCTTGGAACTCAAACCTCAGTGCATACAATAATGTGACCCAAACAACTGTGTCTTGACTCATTCGGCATTATAGTATCTCAACTATAATGCAATTTATATGACAACTATTATTCTTCATGGAATTATATTGTCCTTATCATTTGTGTCTCTCATTAATTCAGAAGATATGAGAGTTCTAAGATTATTAAAGGAATTCACCATCCTCCTAACTGAGAGAGAACATCAAAATTCAAATGCATCTTATTATAAACATCCACAAGATCTTTAACTGAAGCCATAAACCTCAGTTCAAGGCTTTGATTTATAAATTAACCCTTCAACTTAAATTTAACAACCGAAAAAACAAAGTGTCATTTACTTGGTAATAGAGAAAGACTTGATATTCAACAAACATTTAAAATTTTTATCGAATATTATTTAGTTACGTGGGCTTAACAGAACCATTGATCCTTAGCTACCAGGGAACATAAAGGCAAAAATTAAGAATTGAGAAGATTGTAACCTGTCCAATATAATCTTCAAAACTCAATTCTATTCCCATTACAAACATAGCACACAAGAGGAATTGTCAACAAAAACATCCTAGGTTATCATGCATACATTTTGTTCTTACTAAGGAATTCAGCTTGCAACAGAATCTACCTACAAATTCCACACAAAGACGAATTGTACAGCAAAGGCAAGTCTTTGCTCTCCCTGTCTTCATGGATACCAATTACCAAACAGATGTAGTCCTCCTCTCTTTCACCATTTAAGACCAATAAATTTTTTTCAAAAGTATATTCAAATTTCAAAGTTTACGCAGCACGCAAAAAGATCATAAAAAAGGTTTATAACATGAAAGGATGTCAAAAACATTTGTAGAATGAGGGTAATTAACATTTAACACCCTAAAAATAAAAGGATTACTGTAGGAATTTTTGAGGTACATCTTAAAAATCCCCTCACTTCTGAGAAGCGGAAATTTATGACAGAATTAGGACATCCTTAATCCTCACCCCTCTTCCCTACCCCCCCCCCCCCCCCCCCCGGCCCCCTCTCTCCGTTTGCATCATCCCTTGACTTATCATGATAAGATTAAGGCATTCAACCTTTCAATTTCCTAGTATGAAAACTTTCAAGGAATTATGAATTTCAAATCCTAACTATCGTCTGATAAAGAAAGCAAGAAAAGAGACTAATCACATATGACTGGAACCTAAACTCTAGGAATACTCTCAATTATAAAGCACCTCAAAAGATATTGGGTTTAACTTTCAGTATACGATCAATTCGTTTCCAATAAATTTATCCTATAAAATCAGGACATATACACAAGTCAAACAACAAAGCTAGTTCAATCCGTCAATCCTACATATTTAATCAAAAGTATTTTCTTGGAATGAGAGGATCATACCGAAGACCAACTGCAAGCTCTTCAGCAACCTTCTGATTGATCTCTGTGGAATCACCAACTATATAGATTGATGTCCCTTTGAGAAGTTGAAAGACGCCAGTACTAAGGGATTCCCAGGATTTCATGATATCAGGCCACTTGAGCTCCTGGTCTTGTTTCCTCAAGTTGATAACCAATTGGTCCTCATCCAGATACCTGACACAAATATTAGAGCTTAAGGGTTGGCCAGAAGTGGAGTGTTCAAAGACATAAGCATGCAAAGATTATATTTTTACCATATAGTTTCCCCAGGTTTAATCCTGTCATAGAGCTGTTTAGTTTCCATCAGTGTTGTGATGGATCCAGGTTTCTTTATTCTTACAGCTAAGGAACTTTCATCAACGTCCACCTGTATTTCTTTAGAACTCTGCACCCCTATATCTTTTAGCAACACTCTTAGCTCCAAATCGGAAGATCCGTCAGAAAACTGCATTATGTTTCACTTCCAAAGGTTTTCATGTTAGCATTTAGATGGGGGCAAAGAAAATTGGCTGTTAAAATATTAGATAGTAAGCCTCATGTTAAACTATCAAAATCTAACACCCAAGAAAAGGGGGAAAACCTAGGTTGCACTGATACGGATACGGGGACAAAAACGGGTACGGATACGGGAACGGGATACGGCAAAAAAAAAATTCAAAATACGGGTACGGCTCGGATACGGCAAAAAAAATCAGCAAAATATAAATCCATTAAAAAAAAAAATTACCAGACCCACTACCCGTACTACTACCAACATTTTGAGACTCCATTCAACTACACAATGTAAACAAAAAAAAAAAAAAAATTTAACCTACTGACATTCTCATTTAATGTCACTACAATTCACTATAATATCAACAAACACATAAAAACAATTAAAAAAGAAAACAAAAGACTTACAGAAAGAAAGAAAGAAGAGAGTCAGAAAGAAAGAAATCAGGAAAAGCAGTGAAGCCTCGCAGGTGGGTCTCCCGCGAAGAAGAAGGTGGGTCTCCGGCGCCGCCTTGAACCAGGCGTCGGTTGTCGCAGCCTCCAGGTGAGTCTCCGGTCGCCGCCGTCAATCAAATCCCATAGGGAAGGAGAAGATGAAGGAGTTCGAAGTTTTAGGGTTTGTGAGAATTGGGGGAAATCGAGTATGAGGTAAGTTTTGTTCTGATTTGGGGTTTTTTTAAAAAAAAATTGGGCTGGGCTTCTTGGGTACGGCGGAATTTTGGATTTCCCGTACCCGAAACGTATCCGATCAAGACCCTAGCCGTCCCCAAAATGACGTGACGTACCACTTTTGATGGGGACGGATTGGGGACGTATCCTAGCCGTCCCCGTCGCGTACCCGTCTCCGAGACGTTTCGGGTACGGGAGACGGCAGCCAGAGCCGTACCCGTGCATCATTGGGGAAAACAATAGTAATTAATAAATCTATAGTTGTCACTGTTAACACTTAACACACTTATGGTTGTGTCACAGGTGCAAAGAGATGACTACCAAAACCTCCAAAATAAAATCCTTCTTTGTCTATTTTCTCCGTAATTTCTACTAGTTTAGCTTCTAGGGTAGAGGTAAGGAGCAATGATCCAAGTTTACTAGTAAAATGAAGGAAAATTTCACAAGAATAATCCAATCTTTTGCTGGTTCTCCTAAAATAATCCAATCTTTGGATTAACCCTGAATAATCCCACCTTTGGTATATATTCTCCCATACTGAACCTAAGTGATCGGTTACCTAAAGATTAGGTAATTTAATTTTTTTTTCCTTTTTTTTTTCTCCATGACCACTTTTTTCTCTCTCTTCCTTCATGAACACCTTTCTTCATCCTTCCTCCATGAACACCTTTCTTCCTCCTTCCTCCATGAACACAACCTTCATCCTAACCTCCATTACCACCTTGTCCTTCATCCTTCATCCATCACCACAAACCACAATAACCACCACCTCCATTTTCGTCTTCACAGCTAGTGACCCACCTCCTTCATCTTTTCTCCATATTACAAACCACAATCACTAGTTCACTACCACGAAGGGAGAGAGAAGGAAAACGGGGAAAGGGAGGTTTTGAAAGAGGAGGCCAGAGGGGGTTGTTTCCATGAGTTTTGGTGCGACAGCGGGGGTTTGTGTGTTGGTTGATGGTGGTGCGGAGGTTTGTGGGTTGGTTGATGGTGCGTGGAGGTTTATGGGTTGGTTGATTTTGTCACAAGAAAACGGAAGTTGGACAGTTGGGGTTTCCAGTTTAGTTGATGGTGGTGTGGAGGTGGGTCGATGTGGGTGGATCGATTGTGGGGTTGTGATGGTGCTTTGGTGTTTTGGGCGGCTGTGGCGGTGCGGATGATGGTAGATTAACGATGGGGTTGATAGTGGGAAGCTAAGGGTGGGTTTCTGGGTTTTTTTTTTCATTTTTTAGGATTTTTTTTATAAAATTAAGTTTTAAATTAAAAAAAAAAAAAAAAAAAAAAAAAAAAAAAAAAAAAACCAAACAAACAAACAAACAAACCAATTAGAAGTTAACACGTGGCTTGCAACCGGTCATAGGGGATATGGTGACATGGGGGCGGTGTGGGAGAATAATAGGTAAATGTGGGATTATTCAAGGTTAATCCAAAGGTTGGATTATTTTGGGAGAACCAGCGAAAGGTTGGATTATTCTTGTGAAATTTTTCTAAAATGAATTATAATAAACTTAATAAGTGGTAGTACAATGGGGTAAAACCGATTCCAGAAGATGCATTAAATCCAGAAATAAACAAATATACAGGAACGGTTTTATTATATAAATTCTTTCTAAGAAATATAGAGTACCAAATGCACTCCTTTTGGGGACGAGCCTATCAGTCTATCACCATAAACAAGATAGTGTGAAGGACCAAATAGAGAATTGGTAAGGCAGATATATACAATAAATCACCAACCCAAACCAAGACAAGTGACCCCTTGAACCAAGCAACGAAACGAGAATATGTAGAAAGCATATAATGCCCTTCATTAACACACTAATTGAAGTAATTACGCCCAATAACATTACAAGTCATTGAGATGACAACTTTATTATTAATCAGAACTCAGTGATGGCTCATTTCCTAATGAGTGAATCCTTTTCCTTAGCTAACAGCATACCAGTTGTGAAATTCATTCTCAAAAATCAAATGTGTATTCTTATTTCATCCATCATTTATTTAAGGAAAATTTGTTCAAAAGGACCAAGAAAGAGGACACTTTTGTTCAAAAGGACCAATTAAGCCAAAAGTTGTTTAAAAGGACCACAAAACACACTTTAGGTTGTTGAGTGGGACCATGTTACATTTACCGGCAAGTCAACGCCGGAATCCGGCGTTGACCATCACGTGCTTGTCACGTGACTCGTTAAATTGGGTCAAATTTTTATTTTATTTTTTTTCCTTTTTTTCCATTACTCTTCACGAATTCCCCCCTAAAATCACCATTTCCCCCCAAATTTTATAATTCTTCTTCTTTCTCTCTCCTCAATGGATAAACCCTAGATTCTGAACAATATGCAATTGCGCCCTCTTTCTGCTAACAATTTATCTAGAGCGCAATCGAGGAAAAGCGGAACAAGGCATGTGTTGTGATTTTGGTTGCGATTTGTCGAATTTAGGGGATTTTGCTTGATGTTGTTCGTTTTTGTGTTTCAAATTTGGATTTGCAGCAACATGAATATGGGCAAACTGAAATTGCAATCAATTGCAAATATGGGCAAACTAATCAGCAATCAATTTAAAATAGCAAAGTTTTCCCACTAACAATGGCAAACAAGAGGAGTAAATGCCATGAATATTGCTTCTAGAGTAAGAAAGGAGGAGATAGAATGGAATTGAAAAGGGTTAAAATGGGGTTAATTGGAAAATTAGAGGAAAATTGTGGAAAAAGGAAAAAAAAAAAATTAATTTTTGGTGAAATTAACGAGTCACGTGCCATGCACGTGACGGTCAACGACGGAGTCCGGCGTTGACTTGCCTGAAAATTGACCTTGGTCCCCCTCAACAACCCAAACTATCTTTTGTGGTCCTTTTAAACAACTTTTGGCTTAATTGGTCCTTCTGAACAAAATTGCCCTCTTTCTTGGTCCTTTTGAACAAATTTTCCTTTATTTAATCGTAATGTTTGTAGTTTCATCCTGCCAAAGCATATCTTATAACATTAATGTCTTTAATCTATTAGTAATAATCATAAAATTGATATTTTAAAAGCTTATATAGCGATGAGTCAAACAATATTCCACGACGATAATTTTCCTAATGTATAAATCATAAAAGATGGTCAAACAAGTGTATTAGAAGTGTAATATTCCAAATAATACGTTTAAGAAAAAGAACCGAGTAAGTACGGAGTATTAAAAAATTCTATGGACACATAGATTATACAATGTTAAGGTCTAACAAAAAAATAACAGTTAATAGCTAACCCACAATTTTCAAGCAATCATCCATTCATTCCAGTAATGTGCAGCATTCATGTCATACCAACTAATCCAAAACCGCGAATTCCAAATACCATATGCTTTGAGCAATTCCGTAACAGTAATCTTTCCATTTCAAGATAGAGGGAGCCCAACTTATCTCATTCATAAACATTTTTCGTTTATCAACCGGCATAATATTTTGGGGGTAAAAATGGGTAAAACCGCTAACAACACTAGGAAATATAGTTGGATTATATCTTTTAATATAACAAACTACACAATTATTTCTTACCATCAAAACTAATCAATTTCTAGTTTCCACCCTGATATTACCTTATTGTAACCATTACAATTATAAAATCTTTCTCACAAAAAAACTCAATACTAAATTCTTTTTCGTCAGATATATCAAAGTGAAATAAAAATAATATTATTGCCACAAGCACAATTGCAAATACATTGCGAAATGATACCATACACTCGAGAGCACGCTGGCTCGAAAACAAAACAAAAACAAAAAAAAATGTCTTAAATAGGAAAAGAAAGTACCTCGTAGTGGGTGGTATTGTTGGGTTCCATGGAAATACTTTGGCAGGAAAGAGGGGTGAGTCTTGTTGAAAATCGGCCATTAAAATGTGGTGAAAGAGGGAAAGAAATAGAAGACGAGCGTAAAGATTTGAATGGAAATGGTGTTGAGAACGGATTACACAAACAAGAGTAACAAGTTAAGGCCATTCCCTTCTTCAATCTCTCTATTTGTTTGAGTTTACCAAGTTCTTGATATACAATTCCGGTTGATGCTAGATTTTCCACCAAAAAAAAAAAAGATAAGTTAGGACTGGTGCTGTTTTTTGTAAATGTATATGAGCAACTGGGTAAGTCTTAGCCACACTTATTTATAAGAGTAATTTTCATTTATATGTATGAGTAATTTTATTTTTTTATAAGAGTAACTCCACGTAATCCATTAAAGTAACTCAAATTTATTATACGAGTGAAATCAAGTAATTTAAAAATAAGTAACTCCATTTGTTCATTTGAGTAACCCCTTTTTTTTGTTTTAAAAAACGAAAGAATAATTCCACTAATTTAAGAAAGTAACCCCTTTAACCTACATATATTACAGTAATCCCATTTGATATTCACCGTAACCTATGTGACTAGCCACATATAAGACTTTGAGTACAATTAGGGATGGCATCTGGACCGAGACCATTTGATCTAAATCCGTTTTTCAACCTTTGATTCAAATCCGACGGGTCTACCAGATCCGGGTCCAAAACGAATTCTACATGGTTTTTCCCAAACTTTTCCTTTATTTTCAATCATATAACTAATATATAAAGCTAAACTTTTAGCCAGGCGACGAGACAACGACATTTGGTGTTCCAACTTTTCGCCAAGTGTTGCGCCACGTAAGATAGAGTTATACAGAATTCAATTTGTAGGATAAAAAAGTTCGTTTAAAATTCTAATTTCAATCAAATTTGGATAGAATTTTAAGATAAAATTGTTAATTTAGAGTTTTATTTTCGATAAAGTACCAATATTTACAAATTGAATTATAATTTTATTTCAAAAATAATTACATTATAACTCCCATAAATTATCATATAATTTTATTTTTTGTACCATAATATTTTTTTGGAGCGAAGAAATTAGTTCAAAATGTACCACATCTATTATTTATAATATATTCTAATCAATTAAAATAATAATAATTCAAAATCTAATATAATTGTATTAATGTGTGTAAACCTACCTCTCAAACGGGTCGGATTACAAGTCATTTCGGACGGGGTCATTATTTCAGGTTACGGGTCAAGAAATATTTTCACCAATATTATTATTATTAGTCATTACATGCCTACTATATAGTTTAAATTGTCACAAAATTAAAACACATAATTTCCTAACTACATTTGTATCAATGATATGTTTTAAAATTTGACCTATAGATTAAAAATTAATCTTAAAATTCAATAAACAACTCGGACATCGCACGGGCACAAAACTAGTTTTTATTAAATCAATTCTTATAGCTTGTACACTTGTAGTATACTTGTATATGCAGACATGTCTTATTCTTATCTCTACATCTAAAAAAAAAAAAATTCAAAGACAGTAGACTACATAATTTAAAAAACAACATAAAATTAAAACAAATAAAAGGAAATTAAATAAAACAACACAAAATTAATATTAAAAAAAATAATAATAAATTGCAGCATTAATACACATATAAACATTTGCAAAAAGATCAAAAGCAAAAAAAAGAATTAATGTTATAATTTATATAAGGAAAACAACATAGGGATGAATCTTGATGTATGGAGGTTGGCCAACGATTGGAAAAGCTCCTCTTTGCTTAGTAATGGAGGATCGATCGCTGACTAAATGAAGGTTTGCTCGCCATAGTTGCAGACTTGATGGCCTTTAGGGGTAGAGAGAGAAAGCATAATTTAGGGTAGTTTTTTTTTTTTTTTGAGAAAATTTAGGGTAGAATTTGTAAAGTGTCTTGCAGAGTTTTATATTTGGGCTAGGCTAAAATGCTAAATGTAAAATTAGAATATTTAGTTTTTTTTCAGAAAATTTTAGATTATAAAACGGGTAAACGAATTTGGGTCCGGGTCTGAGGGTTGGACCCGGATTCAGATACGTTTTTTCAGAAGCACCTAGATCCGTCGGGTCCAAAATTTAAAGACCTATATCCGTGAAAAACGGATCTGGATCCATGGATCAGGGTCGGGTCCAGATCCATTGTCATCCCTAAGTACAATAGAAAATGGGTCAAAAAATAGGAAAAATTGTCATATTAATCATAACTTTACCTCATTCGCCTATTTAATCACAATTTCAGTTTATTCACTATCACTCTTACTTTATATTCTACTTAGTATTAATTTTTATCACCCTCAAGACTTGAATCCGGTTGAAAAAGGTAAACCTTGCTGACTTGGGATTATTTGTATACATGTCACAACCTAATTGGTTAAAAAGTAAAAAAAAAAAATTTAAACAAAAAAACCCAAAATCACCCAACAAGGCAACGACAACCCGCAGCTAGGGGTATACAAAAATTGGCTTAGACCTGAAAATCAACCTGAACTGGACCTGTTTGGAACAGATTGGAACCGGACCGGTGAATTCAGGTTCGGTGCCGGTCATTAAATTCCAGGTTTCAGGTCCGGTCCGGGTGAAACCCGGAATTTTCAGGTCCGAACCTAAAGCCGGTAAAGCTACTTTTTTATTTAATAAGTCTAAACGGGTCCATAACACAGGTCCAAACAATTTTAAATAGGTCTAAACATGTCCATAAATAGGTCTAAACAACAAGTTTACAAATAGGTCCAACACTTTTATATTATTTTTTTAAAAAAAAGAAAATTAATCAATAATCAGGTCTATTCAGGTCCAAACTCGGATCGGACCTGATTTTTCAAGTCTGGACTGGAACCGAACTTGTTGATTCGGGTCCGTTCTTCAGTCTTTAAAAATCAATGATTCAGGTCCCGATCCATTCAGGTCCGGTCCAGTCCGGTTTTGGACCGGTGTACAACCCTATCCGCAGCCTAGCCAACCCCCTTCCCCGGGAACGTCGGCCACCACAAAGACCCCCTTTCCTTGCTCTAGCGTCGTCATTACCCCGACCACCGCACACTAAACGGTAGTTTCCCAATCCAAAAAAACCCATCCCCCCAAGAACGATCACCAAAATTGGCCCCAAACAACCAAAATCGGCGGGTTTTGGGGCTGAATGCCTGAATGGTTGATTTCAACCCTATACAGGCCGATTTCAGCCGTTAGTGGCCGATTTCAAGGCCAATGGTTAGGATTTGGGAGATTTTGGCTGGTTTGCATTCTGATCAAAGGGGAAAGGGAAGGTGGTTGGGGAAACACCGACACTGGGGTAAGGGAAGGGGGAATGGTCGACGGCCGACGCTCCGGGGAGAAAGGGGTTGGGTAAGCTTGGCCGTGGGTGGCAGCGGCTAGGTAATGGTGGACATGGTTGTAATACCCCGTATTTTAATGTGTATTTTAATTTAAATAATTTTTGTTAAGTATTTAAATACACTATAAGTATTTCATTAAGTATTTAAATAATTCAAAATGAATTATTTTTTGCATTTTAATTATTTATTTAATTATTTTGGAAATACTTTAGCTTATCATTTAAAAATATAGTTTGGGGCATGTGATTTTATAAACGGAAAATTTTAAAGTCAAAGTCAAATATAAGTTTAAATAGAAAAGGAATTAAGGGTAGGAAGAGAATTTAAGTTTAGAAGGGTTTCTAGAGAAAAGGGTTATAAATATTCAACACATGGACAAATTGAACTTTTCCCAGAGTGGAGAATACCCAAAGGTAAGTTTTTCTCTCTCTCTCCTCTTATTTTCTCTCTCTCTCTTATTTTCCCCTTCTTTTAAAAAAAAAAAAAAAAAAAAAAAAACCACACACACCACCACCATTGTAACACCCTAGAAATTCCTTTCTTTAAATACTCATTCTACTCTTTTCAAAATGCGATTTAGGAATAACTAAGACATTACCGCCACCGTGAAAACGGCTAAGGCAATTATCAAAGATACACAGCGGAAGACTAAAAATTTAAAACCGATTAAACAAGTCAACCCAAAGTCAACCAAACGAAAATAAAGTTTAAAACCAAACGAACAAATCAAATAAAATCAAATTACAACTTGGAACCATCAAAGGCCCTTATTCAAAAACCGTTCCCAAATCAAACCTCTATGTTAGTCCACACATAATATATCATAAATAAATAAAGCATAAAACACATTGTAATCTAATGAAAACTAATAGGATTCACTCTTCACTCATGCCCCATCATGATCATGCTTCAATACCTGAAACGTTTATCTCTACTTGCTTCCACTACTCTCCATTAAAAATGGGTCATCATAGGGCCAAGGTAAAGACATGGCCAAAACACAAACACACACAATCAGCAAAGCTGAGTACATAAGCGTAAGATAGCCACACTAAACATGCTTTCACCTATCAACACACACTTACCTCATTGCATCTGTTCACAAATACCAATCAACACAATACAATGACTAGACCCTAATTAATTCATTTTGCATTGATTACGCATCGAACGGGTTTCCACCTATTAACCTTCCCCAAATAAATTTGAGGTTAACTGGCACGGGAGCTAACCGTGCCAGCGACAAACCACACAAAGGTGGCGGAATTCATGCGCATAATAAATAATAAAAAGGATTAAACAGCGTCCTGTACTCCATTGGAAGTTATGGTTAAATATAAAACCCCATAACCCCCCCCATTGTTCATACTCAAGGTATATACGTTCCAAGAGTTTTGGTGCGTAATCTCTTTCACTTTACGTTATTTACATATTATTAGACTTGGTGATGACTCTCAAAGCATAATAAATCAATCAACAATAATGATTCAATCAAACAAACATACCAATTTAATTCTTGAATAATTAGTGACCACATACTATTTAATGTTGAACCCTTTTTAATTCTACATCAGTGTCAAAGACACCTTAAACGCATAATGCGCCAAAAATCCTATCCCTCGGTGTTAAAAACACCTTAAGTGCACAAAGGCACCAACATACAATTTATTCCTTGTGTACCTAGACACTTATATAGCTCCTTCCTCATGCTTAAAGCATCAATAAAAATTATTTGAACCATAATAAAATTCCTTTTCAATAATCCAAACATAATTAAACATGTAGTTTAATTAATCATGCCTTCTAACATGTCATAAATAAAAATGTGGTTCAAACACAACATACCAAAATACAATTTTCCAATCCATAAACCATCACAAATAATTCATGCTTCACCATTCAATCACAAACACCATAAACCCACAATTCCATACATAAACCTTAGCATGATTCTACTTATAATCAATTACAAACAAACCTAGCATGATTCTACATCACCAAATTATGCTAAGTACGCGTACGTACCTTGAGTACGTTATTAAAACTGCCACAACTAGTAGAAATCGCTTACTTCAAAGTCTCCTACACATTAAATACATAATAGAGTATTAATATCCACTCTAAACAAATTTCCAGCAGTATATACTATTTTAAAACCCTTCATAAATTAATTAGAATAAGCTGAAATTATATTTAAAACACCATAAATTAAGTCCCAATTAATGGGTAATTAAAATTTCTTCAAGAAACCCAATATCAAGTGTTCTACATAAAATTCCAGCACTTTATTATACTTAAAACTTGCTGTAATTTGGTTTTAAAACACTTAAAACAAAGGCCTACCCTATTATACATCATAATCTTTCAATAAATCATGAAACAAGAACCTAGGGTTTCAAAAATTGGGGCTTTTTAATTAAAAACCAAATCTGAAAATTAATTCCCACAATTACAATAACCAAACATCAAAATTAAACCTCCAAACTCATAATTTATAATTAGATCTAAGCATAGATTAAATTAAAATAAGAAAGCTAAGTTTTTTTTTTTTTTTTTTTTTAATACTCGAAAAGGGGTAAAAAGAGGGGGAGAAAACGGCAGCCACCGGCTGCCGGCTGCTGGCAGCGGCGGTGGCCACCTGCTGCCGGCGGCGTGCGCTGCTGGCAGTGGCGGTGACAGGGTAAAGTCGTATCCCCTAATCAAAAGTAAATACCTAAATCCTCTAACTAAAGTAGATAGGGAAGTAGGGTCGATCTCCACAGGGAAACAAGTCTTTTTACTCCTAATTAATTATTATAATCTAAATTATCTAAGTAACCAATATTGAAAATAGCCTTTAATATCAAATTAACATCTGCTCGATTCATCAATTCAATATTGCCATACTTTTACAAGCCGCAATTGTAAAACGTTAAAACAATTCAATAAGAAATTATCATGCAATATCAATAATCAATAATAGACAATCATCAATGCATCAATTAACCAGATTGTAAAGGGCTTTCGCTACGTATTACAATCACAGAATTAATCTACCGGTATTAAATCTCATCTCTCGAATCTCGACTTAACCATTTATAAATTAATCTGCCTATTGAAACTAGACCTAAACATTAATTCTCATCTCTCGAATCTTGAATCAATATTGTCAAACTCATGCATAAAAGATAGGCCTAATCTAGTCACAGAGCATTAAATCAATCAATAGGAAATTAATCTAGCATTGATAATTAACAACAATAAATTACCCCTTCATATTATTTATTAGATCCCCATAAACCCTAGAAATTAAACTACTCACAAATCATCATGACTAAACTAATCAAATAAATAAATAAAAGCATAATCAAGAAAGCAAATAAAATAACTGAAGTTAAAGGGGAAGAAATTGTTACCAAAAAGTAATCTGGAATTAATGGAAGAATTAAGAACAAAGGTTTAAGAGAAAAGAAATCTAAGAGAATAATTAAGAGAGTAAAGAGGGGAAGAAGAAGAGATCCTAAAATCGTATTACGGAGGAGTATTTATACTCCGTACAAAAGTCCTAAACTAAAACAAATTAAAACGACGTTAAGCGTCAACTAATAAAACACGCGCCCGATCGGGCGCGCCTTTTTGTCCCTAATACTAATCTCGCACCCGGCCGGGCGCGTCACCGGGCGCTAGACTAAGCTTCTCCCGCCCGGCCGGGCGCGCCTCCGGGCGCCAGCCTTTTTGGCCGGGCGGCTCATTTGGGCCACTATTTGGACTTCGATTGGGCTCCAACTCTTCGGGCCAATCTGGATTTCCTCTTCCGGTCTTGAATACTCGGTCCAAATGCCCCGGTATCACCTATACCGAGCCCTTAATCACCGGTTCGATGGTTCTAACCGGCCCTGGGCTATAAACTCTGGTCGTGCTTCTCTAATGCTCGTGATTGCTCCAAAATAACTCGGGAAAATACTCCAAAAGCATAAATCCCTGCAAAAGTCAACCAAATCTACGAAAACACTAGAAAACACCAATTAGTAATAAAAGTGGCTCTAAAGAGCCAAAAACACTACTAATTATGACCATGGGACAGGGGTAAAATACTATATAAAATAGACACATCAAACTCCCCCAAGCCAAACCTTTGCTTGTCCCTAAGCAAAGATCTCATCAATGAATCATTAAATATACTTCACCCCAAAAAGTAAAAATCAAGCACAAACGATCCAGGTAAATCAAATAAACATGCTTCAAAGTCAACCAATCAAATCCATCTAATCACCAGTCTTCCCTAATAATTGTCAAATAGAGCAAACCACAAGAGCATATAGAATTCAAGACTAGTGCTCACGCATTCAACTCTCATTTATGTGGCGAGTAAAAGATGTACTCGATCGCTCTCCATCCAACCCCTTTATGTGAACAATGCCCTCCCAACTCACACTCTCACGTGTATAAAACAATGAACGCTCAACCTACTAGTCGACTCGAAATATGTCAAATCATAACTTGCATTGATAAGCAACACTTTCACATTCATACAATTCTATGCACAAAGGTCAGAAGGTCTTTAAAGCTTGTAATGTAAGGCTAGGGTAAAGGGTAGGATAAATTTGGAAATAAGTGAGAGAAAAGCTATGCTTAAAGGAGCCATAACCTACTAAAACCCATGATCAAAATAAATAATGATCATACATCTCCTACATAACCAACTCTAACATCAACCAAATATACTCCAATCATAATAAATAATCCCAACTCTTACAATTTCACTCATAAAATATAATAATGAAGAAGTAGAGTGAATAAACAAACTTTATTTTCAACTTGAATATTTTCATTGAAGCTTTATTATTTTCCTTTTGATCAACCTCCAACTAGAACATTTGAACATTTTTTTTTTCTTTTGAAGTTCACTTTTTTTTTTCACATTTTTTTCTTGAACTTCTCTTTTTTTTTTCATAATATCATGCTTTATTTTTCAACCAAAAAAAAATAAATATAACTCTTAAACTCATCAAAAATAAACATGATAAAAAACAAAACAACTTCTCAATAACCCACCCAAATTGTGAAAATAATAAGCCCACTACAAACTCCCTCACTTCACTCACTAATAGCTCCCCCAAGCCAAGCTTGGGACTAGTAACCAATGAGGCAAAATAGGCTTGTAATGCGGCTAATAAACAATACAAGGTCAAGGCAACAACATGGGTAACAAGAAAGGAACAAATGTATCTACAATATCTGGAGGCTACCTAAAAGAACAAATGCCTTCGTCCTCCACAATGTGCATAATAATGAATCATATAAACATTACTAATAGTAGCAAACCAATACTCAAATTCATTGACATACCAGGAATTATGGAACTATCACACATTCCTAACCAAATCAACTAGTCAAGCACTATATTCACAAGTAGTTGGACAAAATTGACGCAAGTTAAGGTTCAGGCAATCAAACATCAAATCATGATCAACTAATCCACAATGCTTATCATCAAATACCAAGAATCAAAACAATTTTCTCAAGTAAGGGGCATAGGGAAGCATAATTTATAATTCATTGGAACGTATTTTTGGATTTTTTTTTATTTTTCAATTTTTTTTTTTTTGTATTTTTATATATAAAGAAAGCAATAAAACTGACCTAGAAAGCGAGAAATCTAACCTAAGAAAACACACCAAAAATAAAAGAAAAGAGAAAAAGAAAAATACCAAACCAAAATCTCCCCCAAGCCAGAATCAGACAATGTCCTCATTGGCTCGAAAACTAGCCCAGCATACCTAGTCCTCAACATCCTCGTCCATCGAGCCGAAACCCGCACCTCCACTACCACCTGCACTACCTACACCCCCTACACCAGAAGAGCTACCACCAAAATAATCAGCGTGAAAAGTCCCCCCCGCCGGTCCCCCGAAAGGAATGTCCTGCCCGTACCCGAAGAAAGAAGAATAGTCAGTGTAAATACCACGGGCAGTGGGATCCCTATCGTATCCCTGGGGTGGTGGCTGAAACCAGCCAGGGTGAATAGCGTCGTCGGGAATGTTGCCCCGACGAGCATAATCATCGTACATAGGGTAGAGACCTCTACCCTGGTTCCTCTCTAGATACCCTAACCTCTGGTCTAAGGAGCCTACCATCCTCCTAAGGTCAGTATGTGAATGCTCGATACGTCATAGGGCCTGACCTATACTCTGAAGATCCCAAACTGGGTCAGAGCCAACATGAAGGATGGAGTGGGACATACGAGGTGGAGAGAAAGCCACCTCGGGCTGAGGCTGGGGTGGTGGAACTGGTGGTGGTGGTGCCTGCCCCCTAGCGTTGGCAACTAAAACATCAAAAGTGTAAGAAGGTTGCCCTGGGGGGAAAGCGGTCAAGTCAGGACTGGGTAGGGGAAAGATGGGCAAAGGTTGCTCGCTCCCAGTCCGAATACACCAAAAGGGTGTCCGCTCGCTATCCGGTCTAACCCACCCCACATCCTCAAAATACCTAGCAGTCATGTAGGTATCTGGTCCACAATTAGTCAGCTGGTGGGGTCCGTCTACTACAAAACCGGCCTTTTTCACCGCTATTCGAGTGATAAGGCCTCCCAAACGGATAGGGGACTTGGAAGTGGTGCTGGCTGTGGCATGCCTACTCAAGTGGTGAACTATAAACCTACCTATGTTCAATTTCCCGAACCCGTACACATAATGTCCTATGACAGCTAGTTCGTTAGTTTGAGCGTTATGAGGCTCGACCCTACCTAAAAAACACAAACCCGCAAATCTTTGCCAGATTTTTGGGACAGGGTGGTGAATAGGTTTGGTACTAGCATGTTGGGGGTCGGGGGTAGGTAAACCAGTCAAAGCATAATATAAGTCACCCATTTTATAGTCCGCATGCCACTGGTGAGATAATTCAGAATTTAATTCAAAAATTTTACAAAATTCTACAAAAGTTAAACTAATATTTCTATTGTTTAACCTGAAAAATAAATTTGGCCCATTTCTACTACTAACAACATGAAAAGTGGACAGGAATTCACAGGTAAGTTCTCGGTATGTAGGATAGTGCATGTCAACAAATTTTCTCATGCCAATGTCATTCAAAAATCGTTTAACAAAATCATACAAACCAAATGATTCTAGGGTAGGGCGGTGTAACCACCAAGAAGGAATTACCTCACGACCGACCAAATGCTCTAGCCGTTCCTTTTGTTCTCGGCTCACAATCCGGATCGTCGGCCAGTACGGGAGTTGCAAGTCCGGGTCATATTCCTCCCTCGAACTGGAGCTCCTACCAAAAATGGACCTAGCCCTCTTTGATGCCATGTTCAAGAAATGGGTTTGAAAATTTATTGAATTAAAACTGAAAAATTTTTATATGAAAGTGAAGAGGATGAAGAGAGGATCACAAATATGTAAAGAGTTTTGAATTTGGGTAAGAAATGGAGGAGAAAACTTAGAGATAAGGTAGAGAGGATTTGAGTTTTAGAGAGAGAAAGTTATCGAGAAAGAAGAAATAATGAGAAATGGTGAAGAAAGAGGAAGGAAAATCCCGTATAAGGCTCGCGCCCGGTCGGGTCCCAGCTCGCCCGCCCGGGCGATCTGAATAGATTTTATGCTGAAACTCGCGCCCGGTCGGGCGCCATTCGCCCGATCGGGCGATCTATCAACCGTATTTTTGGATCTTCTCGCGCCCGGTCGGGCGCCCTTCGCCCGATTGGGCGATCTGTAGGCCAAAAATTTCGCCCTTCTCGCGCCCGATCGGGCGCCATTCACTCGGTCGGGCCCGAGACTAAATCGGCGAAAAATTAATTTTCGTCTTTTCTCCAAAATTTGGCTAACTCTTTTCCTTCAAACCTGTACAAACACTCATAGAACTCTTTAAATTCCCTCATCTCTCCTCTCATAAGAAAAAGAAAAGAAAAGAAAAACTAGTCTAAAAGCACTAAAAATACGGGTTGCCTCCCGCAAAGCGCTGGTTTATCTAGGTCCCGCACGACCTCCTTACTAAGTACAATATCTAGGACCCTTGGCCAAACGCTTGATCGGGTGGTTTCTCACCCGGTCTAGCGGTGTTTAGGCTGCGATGCGGCTTCCTGATATACCCTGTGGGACGCCAAATCACCTTATCTGGTGGATCCTCCTTGACTTGGACTTGGGGATCTTCAATGCTAGGCACTAAAAATCCTTCTTCGATCGAGTGTTGCTTCAAATTGTCATTGCATTCAACACTTGCAACTCGATCTGGTGAAATACTTACCGTAGGATCGATTCGCACAACTTGCTTGATCGGTTCCACCTTTTCATCCTCAAAGCCAAGACCAACATTGTAGAGTTCTCTTTCTATTGCATCGACTTCCTTCTTCCATTTATCTATCTCATCTGAAAAGGATGTAACCCAAGATACCGCCTCCAAGGGATCTTTTTCAAGAGCTTGGGGCTTGTTAGAATAATTTACAACCACATTAACACTGAAACATTTCTCCTCAGTCATAGAGCTTTTAGGGGCATTATTCAGATTAAAAACAACTTTATCATCCCCTACTGATAGTGTTAACTTACCACTTCTTACATCTATGACTGCTCCTGCAGTGTTAAGGAATGGTCTACCCAAAATAATTGGGGTTTGCATATTCTCAGCCATATCAAGAACAACAAAATCTATAGGTATATAAAATTTACCTACTCTAACGGGGACATTCTCTAAAACACCTAAGGGGCATTTGAAAGAACGGTCGGCCATTTGTAGAGTTATATTGGTAGCTTTTAATTTACCCATATTCAATGTAGAACACACAGATAATGGCATGACGCTAACACTAGCACCCAAATCACATAATGCATTATCAATCAAGAGATTGCCAATATGACAAGGGATAGAAAAACTACCCGGATCTTTTAATTTAGGTGGAGACTTATTTTGAAGTACGGCACTACACTCTGCAGTGAAAGCTACTGTCTCTACCTCACTAATAGACCTTTTTCTCGTCAATATTTCTTTCATAAATTTTGCATATGAGGGGATTTGTGTGATCAATTCAGTAAAGGGAACTGTTATCTTCAAATCTTTTACCACCTCCAGGAACTTACCAAACTACTTATCCAAGTTTGTCTTCAATTGACGATTGGGGAAAGGAAGTTTGATAATTGGCTTTGGAGCATTATTATTCTTGTCTGGAGTAGCCACCTTCTCTGGAGTTGTACCCTGCAATGTAGAATTAGATATGTTAGTATTATCCTTTAGCCCTGCAGGGCTATCAACTACATTGTTTGGTTTAACGGAATCAAGATTAGCATTATTTAATAAAACAGGTTCATTAACTCTGGGCTTAGAGGGCCCTTCATAGTTTGAACCACTCCTTAGAGTAATTGCAAATGCTTGATCCGTAGGCCTATTCGGATGTGCCGGCAGAGCTCCCTGTTGGCGGGCTTGTAGAGTAGCGGAGAGTTGCGCAATTTGATTATCCATAATTTTATTATGCGCTATAATTTGATCAATTGTCGCATCTCTTCTCTCCATGTGCTTTTGCATATTAACCAACATTGCTCTAATTTCCGTCAGAGAAGGATCGGAAGATGAGGGGGTTTGTTGTGGTTGGTTCTTCTGGCTAGCATTGGGATGATAATATTTCTGCTGCTGTGGCGCCTGTGGTTCTTGTGGTGGTGGATTTTGAACATTAGTGCTCCGGTAGGAAAGGTATGGATGATTCCGATATCCAGGATTGTAAGTGTTGGAGTATGGGTTATTCTGCCTATAAGCTTGGAAGGCATTAACTTGCTCCACGGAGCTCCTGCAATCCTGCTCCCAATGACCTACAATACCACAATTTTCACAGAAAGCCTCATTAGAATTATTATTAATTGCAGAAACATTAGCTACATTAGCAGTGCTCAGATTATCTAATTTTTGGCAAATAGAGGTTAGTTGAGCTTGCAAAAAGGATACAGAGTCGACACTATGCTTCCCCTTGTTAGCAAATCCTCTAGGATTCCCATATTGGGAATTGTGTATCGCCATATCTTCAATAACCTGGCCTGCATCATCAACATTAAGATTCATAAATCTCCCACTAGCTGCAGAGTCTAAAATTATTCTAGAGGAGTTTCCAATGCCGTTATAAAAGGCTTGGATTTACTGCCATTGCGCTAAATTATGGTGAGGGAATTCTCTTTGTAAGTCCTTGAACCTCTCCTAAGCCTCATATAAAGATTCATCGGCTTCTTGGGCAAAGTTCTGGATCGCACTCCGTAGTACTGCTGTTCTCTCTGCAGGATAATACTTGTTATAAAAATTCAAAACAAGAGTTTCCCAGTCAGTTATACCAAGTGAAGTTCTATTTAAGCCATTAAACCACAATTTAGCTTTTCCAGTTAAAGAGAAGGGAAAGAGAATTTCCCTGATTTGGTCTTGAGTGACCCCGGCTTGCCTGATGGAGTTGCAATATTGAAAATAGTCGGCAATGTGAAGATTCGGGTCTTCACCCTTGGCTCCACTGAATTGCTTCCTCTCTATCATCGTTATAAATTGAGGTTTGATTTCGAATTGAACCCCATCAAGAGCCGGAGTAGGGGTGAGATGTGGAAAATCCGTAAGCTTTGGTTGTGAATAATCACTAAGCTTCTTTGGAGCCGTCATCTCTGATTCTGCGTCTGATGATACCTCTAAATCTCTAGAATCAGTTGGAGGATCGCGGTGATTATTGTTATTATCACCAGAATCCGCCAGGATTTGCTTGTAGAGATTTTTCTGTCTATGGAAGGAACGTTCGATCTCAGGATCGAATGGGATATAACCTGATCTGGAACACCTGGGCATAAACAAAAACTAGAAGCAAATGTGAGATTTGTCTCAGAGAACTAACGCTCTCTGAGACAAAAAGGGAAATAATCTAGACTACAAAAACAATCAGAAATAAAAATAAAACCGTTTCCCCGGCAACGGCGCCAAATTTTGACAGGGTAAAGTCGTATCCCCTAATCAAAAGTAAATACCTAAATCCTCTAACTAAAGTAGATAGAGAAGTAGGGTCGATCTCCACAGGGAAACAAGTCTTTTTACTCCTAATTAATTATTATAATCTAAATTATCTAAGTAACCAATATTTATATTTGAGTATGAAATTAAACTACAAAGAATAGGAATAGAGGGAAAACAATATATAAAAGGATCTAGGGCATAGGTTCACCAATAAATAATACTCCAGGATAAAACATAGTAATCAATCATTGACATTGCATAAATAACATGATTAACAGGCTCTCGCAATTTATTAATCAACATAGATCTAACAGGCTCTCGCAATTTACTAGATCTAAGTTCTTATTGAAAATAGCCTTTAATATCAAATTAACATCTGCTCGATTCATCAATTCAATATTGCCATACTTTTACAAGCCGCAATTGTAAAACGTTAAAACAATTCAATAAGAAATTATCATGCAATATCAATAATCAATAATAGACAATCATCAATGCATCAATTAACCAGATTGTAAAGGGCTTTCGCTACGTATTACAATCACAGAATTAATCTACCGGTATTAAATCTCATCTCTCGAATCTCGACTTAACCATTTATAAATTAATCTGCCTATTGAAACTAGACCTAAACATCAATTCTCATCTCTCGAATCTTGAATCAATATTGTCAAACTCATGCATAAAAGATAGGCCTAATCTAGTCACAGAGCATTAAATCAATCAATATGAAATTAATCTAGCATTGATAATTAACAACAATAAATTACCCCTTCATATTATTTATTAGATCCCCATAAACCCTAGAAATTAAACTACTCACAAATCATCATGACTAAACTAATCAAATAAATAAATAAAAGCATAATCAAGGAAGCAAAAAAAATAACTGAAGTTAAAGGGGAAGAAATTGTTACCAAAAAGTAATCTGGAATTAATGGAAGAATTAAGAACAAAGGTTTAAGAGAAAAGAAATCTAAGAGAATAATTAAGAGAGTAAAGAGGGGAAGAAGAAGAGATCCTAAAATCGTATTACGGAGGAGTATTTATACTCCGTACAAAAGTCCTAAACTAAAACAAATTAAAACGACGTTAAGCGTCAACTAATAAAACACGCGCCCGATCGGGCGCGCCTTTTTGTCCCTAATACTAATCTCGCGCCCGGCCGGGCGCGTCACCGGGCGCCAGACTAAGCTTCTCCCGCCCAGCCGGGCGTGCCTCCGGGCGCCATCCTTTTTGGCCGGGCGGCTCATTTGGGCCACTATTTGGACTTCGATTGGGCTCCAACTCTTCGGGCCAATCTGGACTTCCTCTTCCGGTCTTGAATACTCGGTCCAAATGCCCCGGTATCACCTATACCGAGCCCTTAATCACCGGTTCGATGGCTCTAACCGGCCCTGGGCTATAAACTCTGGTCGTGCTTCTCTAATGCTCGTGATTGCTCCAAAATAACTCGGGAAAATACTCCAAAAGCATAAATCCCTGCAAAAGTCAACCAAATCTACGAAAATACTAGAAAACACCAATTAGTAATAAAAGTGGCTCTAAAGAGCCAAAAACACTACTAATTATGACCAAGGGACAGGGGTAAAATACTATATAAAATAGACACATCAGGCGGCCACCAGCTGCCGGCGGCTGGCAGTGGTGGGGGAAAAGGGGCAGCCGAAAAAAATAAGGGGAAGGGGAAAAGAAAAAGAAAGAAAAATAAGGAGGAGAGAGAGAGAAGTTTACCTTGGGTTTTCTCCACTCTGGGCAAAGTTGATTTGCCCCATAAGAGGGATATTTATACCCCTTCTCTATCTCCCCTTTTTACCCTAACTTTCCTCCTTTAGTTTTTCCTAATCCCTCCCTACTAAAACTTGTTAAAAATCATAATTTCCTAAAATAAAACTCCAACTTCTATTAATTAATTAATTAAACGGCTTTTCCTTTTGTAAAATATTCCAAATTTACATGGGATAAATAATTAAAACATCATAATTAAAATGCTAGAGTTATTTAAATACCCTTATAAAATATATATATTAAATAAAATACGTATAAAGTGTATATACATTAAATAAAATATGTATAAAAATACGGGGTATTACAGTCTACCCCCCTTAAAACAAGTTTCGTCCCGAAACTTGGGGAAACGAAACTCAAAACTTTTCCTTTTTGTGTATATTATTGCTGTACTTTTTGTCATTTATCACTCCTTTGTGTCTCTTTGAGAGCACTAATACCTACAACACTTGATAGAATTTGTGCAAAAAGCACTAGAAGTATGTAAAACATAGGGAAAAAGCGCGAAATTCTATCGCATTCCACCCCCCTTAAAGAAAACGATTTACGCCCCCGTAACTCAACATACCTGAAACAGTTCTGGGTATTTCTTTTTCATTTCATCTTCTGCCTCCCAAGTGGCTTCCTCATATTCTTGGTTAGACCAAAGTACCTTTACAATGTTCACGTTCTTATTGCGTGTACTACGCACTTTACTGTCGAGAATCTTGACAGGTCTCTCTTCATAAGTTAAGCTTTGATCTAACTCAATGGTTTCGGGTTGTAGCACATGGGATTTATCAGGGATGTACCTTCTTAGTTGGGACACATGAAATACATCATGTACTTTACTAAGCTCCATAGGTAATGCTAACCTATAAGCTACCGTGCCTATTCTTTGTAGTATTTCATATGGACCAATGTATTTTGGACTGAGCTTTCCTTTCTTTCCAAATCTCATCACCCCCTTCATTGGTGACACCTTTAACAACACCTTATCACCAATTTCGAACTCATCTTCCCTTCGCTTCGAGTCTGCATAGCTCTTTTGGCGATCTTGAGCTGCTTGAATTTTAGCTTGAATTTCCCTTACTTGTTTAACTATGTCTTCAATCATTTGAGGCCCTAGGATCATGGTCTCACTAATGTCATTCCAACAAATTGGAGTTCTACATTTTCTCCCATACAAAGCTTCAAATGGTGCCATTCCTATGCTTGCGTGGTAACTATTATTATAGGAAAATTCAATTAAATCCAAACTATCTTCCCAACCTCCTTGGAAGTCTATTACACAAGCTCTCAACATGTCTTCCAAGGTTTGAATAGTTCTTTCAGTTTGCCCATCTGTGGCAGGGTGAAACGCTGTACTCATCTTAAGAATTGTTCCAAAATTTTCTTGTACACTTTTCCAGAATTTTGATAGAAATCTGGAATCCCTGTCAGATACAATATCTTTTGGAACTCCATGTAACCTCACCACATGTTTGATGTAAGCTTTCGCCAGTTGCTCCATCTTCCAAGTTTCTTTCATTGGTATAAACACTGCTGATTTCGTAAGTCTGTCCACCACTACCCAAATGTTATCATTTCCACTCCTTAACTTAGGTAAGCAAGTCACGAAATCCATTGAAATGCAATCCCACTTCCATCCTGGAATTTCTAGTGACTGTACCGTTCCCTGAGGCCTTCTGTGCTCTATCTTCACCTTTTGACATGTTAAACACTTTGCCACAAACTCAGCAACCTCATTTTTCATTCTTGGCCACCAAAACATCTTCTTCAAATCCTTATATAGTTTGTCTTCTCTCGGGTGTACAGAGTAAGGTGTATTGTGGCCTTCTTCCATCAACTTCCTCTTCATCGCCTCCTCACATTTCTGTGGTACGCACCATCTATTTTTGTACCTCAAACTCCCATCTTCGTGGATTTTGAAATATGTAGTCTTTCCCCGCTTAATTTTCTCGCGAATCCTATCCAACTTTACATCCCCCTCTTGGTTGACTCGAATCTCGTCAAAGATAGTTGGTTGGATGCTTAGATTTGCAAGAATACCCGCTGGTACTCCCCATTCTACGACCTCCAGATTCAATTTCATCATTTCTCTACATAGTTCATTAGCCACTACCAACGAGTTGATTCCATGACTAGTCTTACGACTTAGAGCGTCCGCAACCACATTCGCTTTCCCTTCGTGGTATTGTATGTCTAAATCATAATCTGTCGTATACTCTAACCATCTTTGCTGACGGGAGTTTAAGTCCTTTTGGGTGAAAATGTATTTTTAAGCTTTTGTGGTCCGTGTAAATTCTACATTTCACCCCATACAAATAATGGCGCCAAATTTTTAGCGCAAAAATGATTGTAGCTAATTCCAGATCATGAGTGGGATAGTTTACTTCATGCTTCTTTAACTGTCTCGATGCATATGCAATCACCTTCCCATTTTTCATAAGCACGCATCCTAAGCCATTCTTTGATGCGTCACTGTACACATCATATAGTCCACTATCATCCGGGAGTGTAAGTACAGGTGCTGTGATTAGTTTATGTTTCAAGATTTGGAACGCTTCTTCACATTTATCGTCCCACTCAAACTTTTTGTCCTTATTCATCAAGGTGGTCATGGGTTTAGCAATTTTGGAAAAATCTTTAACAAAACGTCTATAATACCCTGCTAAGCCTAAGAAACTTCTCACGTCAGATACTGTCTTGGGTGTCGGCCAACCCTTAACTGCTTCTATTTTGGTTGGATCTACCTCCACTCCGTCTTTGGACACGTAATGTCCCAAGAAGGCTACCTTTTCCAACCAAAACTCACACTTAGAGAATTTTGCGTAGAGGTGGTTTTCTCTTAGTGTTTGCAGAATTGCCCTTAGGTGTTCTGCGTGCTCTTCCTTACTCTTCGAGTACACCAGTATGTCATCTATGAACACAACTACAAACTTATCCATAAATTGATGAAACACTCTATTCATCAAATCCATAAAGATTGCTGGGGCATTGGTCAATCCAAAAGGCATAACTGTAAATTCGTAATGCCCATATCTTGTCCTAAATGCAGTTTTTGGAATGTCCTCGTCGGCAATCCTTAGTTGGTGATACCCATATCTCAAGTCGATCTTTGAAAGCACAGTGGCACCCTTCAGCTGGTCAAACAGATCATCTATTCTTGGCAAGGGATACTTATTCTTTATGGTTACTTTATTTAGTTCCCTGTAGTCAATGCACAACCTCATACTTCCATCCTTCTTTTTCACAAACAGAACAGGTGCTCCCCAAGGAGAAGCACTTGGTCTAATGTACCCTTTGTCTAACAGATCCTGTAACTGCTCCTTTAATTCACTCATTTCTGCAGGTGCCATTCGATATGGTGCCTTGGATATTGGGGCTGTTCCGGGAACTAAATCTATGGTAAAGTCGATTGCCCTCTTAGGTGGCATTCCAGGGATTTCTTCCGAAAACACATCCAGAAATTCGTTGACCACTTCTATATTTTCTGGATTTGCCACTTGTTTATGGTTCATATCCCTAACGCTGCAGAAATATACTGGATGTCCCTTCTTCATGTACTTTGCTAATTTCATTTCCACTTGTGACCATCTTCACTTTCTGTGATCTACAACTGATCTCCGCATTATACTTACTCAGCCAGTCCATCCCCAAAATAAGGTCAAAGTTGCTCAGCCCGAACTCAATGAGTTCAGACGGGAATATCTTTCCCTCTATTTCTAAAGGCACATTTCTAAAAGTTTTGGTACAATTTACTACCCCACCTGTCGGAATGGTTATTGGTAAATCTACTACCTCTACTGTCTTTAAACAGTCTTTAAGTTTTGCAACAACAGCCTTAGAAATAAAAGAAAAAGTTGCACCAGAATCAAACAATACTTTAACAGGAATAGAGTTGATAGAAAAAGTACCAGTGATAACATCCTTCGTGGCATCCGCCTCATGCTTACTCAGAACATTCAGTTTCCCTGTAGTTCCGTTCTTCTGCTGGTTATTCCCACTGGTAGTGTTACTGTTCCTTGCCCCATTTTGTTGTACTCCCTTGTTTCCAGCAAAGTTGTTGTTGTTCTGTTGGAAATTCCTCTGGTTTCCCCCTGAATTATTACTGTTTTGCCTGTTCTCATTGCTATTCTTGGAGAAACACTCATATTATCTATGCCCGAGCTTATTACAGAAACGACAAGTGACCGCATTGCCTTCACAATCCTTTCCAGGGTGGTTATTCTTGCACCTTTTGCAAAAATAAACTCTTCCATTCTTGTTGTTTCCCTGGTTATTGTTTCTAGCCATTGTTGTTACGGTTCCCTTGACGGTTATTACCTTGGAAGTTGTTATTGTTGTGGAAGTTATTGTTATGGTGATACTTCTGTTTCTTAAAACCATTGTGGTTTCCCTGTTGGTTTCCAGAAACTTGTCCCACTTCCTTCCTCTTCTCTCTTCCTTCTATTTCAGCTAACTCTTTCTTCTTCTTTTCCTCCAGAGCATAAAGGTGTGCGGCCCTTCCATATACTTCATCCAGGGTCTCAAATACCTGCCCACACAGCTTTAACTGCAAATCAGTATTTAACCCACTCTCAAATTTCCTAGCTTTTGTTTTCTCCATAGAGACAGATCCTTCAGCAAAATGGGATAACTCAATAAACTTGGTGTAGTATTCCGTAACTGTCATCTTTTCCATCCTAAGGTTTGAAAATTCCTCAGCCTTCTGCTTCTGCAAAAAGCTAGGATAAAACTTGTCTCTCACTTTTTCTTGGAATTTGGTCCAGTTGAACCCAGGTAATGCTCTAATGGTAGCCTCGTTTTGTTGCCACCAAAGGTCAGCTTCACCCCTCATATAGTAGGTAGCACAACTCACTTTTGAGTTTTCAGGGCATCCCACAGCTCCAAACAGTTTCTCAAATTCCCTTAACCAGTTTTCCAACACAACAGGGTTAGGCTCGCCCTGATAGGTTGGTGGCTTGCTTTGCGCCACCTTTTTAAAGAGCTCCCCTTGAGCATCCCCATTACCAGTTGAATTCCTTGCCAATTGTTGGGCAACTGCTGCCAATTGCCTTACTACTTCATTCAAATCGTTTCCACCACTACCTGAACTTCTTCCCCCCTGCCATTTTGTTTCTCCTGAATATAGGACAAGGATAACTATTAGAAATGGCTAGGTTTAGCTCTCAAGATGTACACTCGTCTATTACCTAGCGACTTTTAAACATTTACAGTAAAATTTGAAGCTAACAATTTGGGATTGCAATTGCTAAAAATTCCCTTAATGTAGCTTTATCAATTAATATTGATTTCTAACCAACCATGCATTTAATAAAGCATCACAATAAAATATAAAAATAATTCCCATAGACGTTCGCAGCTTATAAATGTTTGTTGGAGATAAGTTGCTTGGAATGGTGATTACTGGAATAATGGTGTGAAATGGAAGATTTGTAAAACAAAAGAATTTATTAATAAAAATTTATCAAAGAAATAAATAAGGTTTTATTAATTATAATATACTGAAGATATTAAAAATAAAAAAAAGTGTTCCCAGAACTGATGTGGTCATGCCACTTATTAGCTAAAACTGAAATAACAAATAAATTTTAAAATAAAGAATATGAATTTGTGGCGAGGAAAGTCTTAAGATCTAATCCTTTCGAACGTTGTCCCTTTTGTCGGTGGATTGCTTGTAGCTTAAAGGATCGAAATTAGAATTATTTGACTCTTCCATTAGTTCAGGTGACTCAGGTTCAGGTTCTACTTGTACAAACTCCCCTTCTTCCTCCTCATCCGATGAAATATCTATAATTATTGGAGTTGGAGGTGGATTTGGATAAGAAATGTCCATAAGTGAACTATTACCATCTTGTTGTTCTCCATTCTCTGCTTGATTACCCCCTGACGAAGAAGAAGAAGCAGAATTTTCCGGTTGTTGATTAGGAGGAGGATTGTTCCCTACTGGGTTATCATAGTAGTAGTCAGGGTAGGGAAGGTTTAAGCGCTGACAATAAGCTTTCTCCACCCTTACGAGATATTTAGTTAAGAAAATATAGTCTGGATACCACTGGCCATAATAGTCTCTGTATTTATGGTAATTTGGGACGTCTCCTGGAAGATAAAAATCAGAAAATCTTTGTTTGACAGCAAAGTAAGGGGGCTCCTCTGGAAGACAATGGATAATCATTGCCGAAATACGATCAGGGGTGTCATAAACTTTCTCCCGTAGGACATTGCTCATGTAGGAACAAAAGTATCTGATCTTTTCTACAAAGTCATAGGGGTGTTCATTATTTTTCTTTACAAGAGATCCCATTTGGGTAAATTTGCTAGGAAAGATTGGCATCCTGCAGAGAAAAAGGCTTAGAAAAGATTTCCCTTCCCTAAAGAAATAAAATAAAATAAAATAAATAATATAAAGTTCAGTGTTCAATCATACAATCTTTAGGGTTCACAAAGAATAATACATATTTTCATGCCTTCATCAACAAACACGTAGTCAAATCACATGCTTGATACTCAAAATAAAATTATGCACATAGGGAGAATTTTAAATCTTAGCCTATATGCCCTTTCTTTCTCCTACCCAAGCTTACCAACATGTTAATAAAAGCTTTTAACACATAATACTTACTTTAATCCTTGTTTCCTGCAATACATAAAAATAAAGTATACATATTTACTAAAAAAAAATGAATAATCAAAATTTCGGCCCAAATTTATTATTATTTTTTTTTGACACAAAAAAAAATTCGAGTGTTCTAAAAAAAAATTTCGGACCATAAATAACTAAATAAATAAATAAATAATTTTTTTTTAAAGAAAATTCGGCCCTTATAAAAAAAATATAAATATATATATGTATATATATATATAAAAAAATTAGAACAATCATCGTTAAATAATTAAATTAACACTTGGCCAAGTTAAAACAAGTAAAAAAAAATGTTTTCGGGTTAGTGGTAATTTAAAATCTCAACCTAAGCTCCCAGATACCACTTTGTAACACCCTAGAAATTCCTTTCTTTAAATACTCATTCTACTCTTTTAAAAATGCGATTTAGGAATAACTAAGACATTACCGCCACTGTGAAAACGGCTAAGGCAATTATCAAAGATACACAGCGGAAGACTAAAAGTTTAAAACCGATTAAACAAGTCAACCCAAAGTCAACCAAACGAAAATAAAGTTTAAAACCAAACGAACAAATCAAATAAAATCAAATTACAACTTGGAACCATCAAAGGCCCTTATTCAAAAACCGTTCCCAAATCAAACCTCTATGTTAGTCCACACATAATATATCATAAATAAATAAAGCATAAAACACATTGTAATCTAATGAAAACTAATAGGATTCACTCTTCACTCATGCCCCATCATGATCATGCTTCAATACCTGAAACGTTTATCTCTACTTGCTTCCACTACTCTCCATTAAAAATGGGTCATCATAGGGCCAAGGTAAAGACATGGCCAAAACACAAACACACACAATCAGCAAAGCTGAGTACATAAGCGTAAGATAGCCACACTAAACATGCTTTCACCTATCAACACACACTTACCTCATTGCACCTGTTCACAAATACCAATCAACACAATACAATGACTAGACCCTAATTAATTCATTTTGCATTGATTACGCATCGATCGGGTTTCCACCTATTAACCTCTCCCAAAAAAATTTGAGGTTAACTGGCACGGGAGCTAACCGTGCCAGCGACAAACCACACAAAGGTGGCGGAATTCATGCGCATAATAAATAATAAAAAGGATTATACAGCGTCCTGTACTCCATTGGAAGTTATGGTTAAATATAAAACCCCATAACCCCCCCCATTGTTCTTACTCAAGGTATATACGTTCCAAGAGTTTTGGTGCGTAATCTCTTTCACTTTACGTTATTTACATATTATTAGACTTGGTGATGACTCTCAAAGCATAATAAATCAATCAACAATAATGATTCAATCAAACAAACATACCAATTTAATTCTTGAATAATTAGTGACCACATACTATTTAATGTTGAACCCTTTTTAATTCTACATCAGTTTCAAAGACACCTTAAACGCATAATGCGCCAAAAATCCTATCCCTCGGTGTTAAAAACACCTTAAGTGCACAAAGGCACCAACATACAATTTATTCCTTGTGTACCTAGACACTTATATAGCTCCTTCCTCATGCTTAAAGCATCAATAAAAATTATTTGAACCATAATAAAATTACTTTTCAATAATCCAAACATAATTAAACATGTAGTTTAATTAATCATGCCTTCTAACATGCCATAAATAAAAATGTGGTTCAAACACAACATACCAAAATACAATTTTCCAATCCATAAACCATCACAAATAATTCATGCTTCACCATTCAATCACAAACACCATAAACCCACAATTCCATACATAAACCTTAGCATGATTCTACTTATAATCAATTACAAACAAACCTAGCATGATTCTACATCACCAAATTATGCTAAGTACGCGTACGTACCTTGAGTACGTTATTAAAACTGCCACAACTAGTAGAAATCGCTTACTTCAAAGTCTCCTACACATTAAATACATAATAGAGTATTAATATCCACTCTAAACAAATTTCCAGCAGTATATACTATTTTAAAACCCTTCATAAATTAATTAGAATAAGCTGAAATTATATTTAAAACACCATAAATTAAGTCCCAATTAATGGGTAATTAAAATTTCTTCAAGAAACCCAATATCAAGTGTTCTACATAAAATTCCAGCACTTTATTATACTTAAAACTTGCTGTAATTTGGTTTTAAAACACTTAAAACAAAGGCCTACCCTATTATACATCATAATCTTTCAATAAATCATGAAACAAGAACCTAGGGTTTCAAAAATTAGGGCTTTTTAATTAAAAACCAAATCTGAAAATTAATTCCCACAATTACAATAACCAAACATCAAAATTAAACCTCCAAACTCATAATTTATAATTAGATCTAAGCATAGATTAAATTAAAATAAGAAAGCTAAGTTTTTTTTTTTTTTTTTTTTTTAATACTCGAAAAGGGGTAAAAAGAGGGGGAGAAAACGGCAGCCACCGGCTGCCGGCTGCTGGCAGCGGCGGTGGCCACCTGCTGCCAGCGGCGTGCGCTGTTGGCAGTGGTGGGGGAAAAGGGGCAGCCGAAAAAAAAATAAGGGGAAGGGGAAAAGAAAAAGAAAGAAAAATAAGGAGGAGAGAGAGAGAAGTTTACCTTGGGTTTTCTCCACTCTGGGAAAAGTTGATTTGCCCCATAAGAGGGATATTTATACCCCTTCTCTATCTCCCCTTTTTACCCTAACTTTCCTCCTTTAGTTTTTCCTAATCCCTTCCCTACTAAAACTTGTTAAAAATCATAATTTCCTAAAATAAAACCCCAACTTCTATTAATTAATTAATTAAACGGCTTTTCCTTTTGTAAAATATTCCAAATTTACATGGGATAAATAATTAAAACATCATAATTAAAATGCTAGAGTTATTTAAATACCCTTATAAAATATATATATATTTAAAAAAATACGTATAAAGTGTATATACATTAAATAAAATACGTATAAAAATATGGGGTATTACAACCATCACCAGTGACAATTGCCACCACCAGCACCACGGTCAGCCACCAGCACGACACGTCAGCAACAGTCGCCGTGGGGGAGGTGGCGTCGACCACCCTCCCCCTTCTTCTTATTTTCATGCATAAAAAAAATGTTCTTTTTATTTTAATCCTAAACTAGCCTTTATTTAATTTATGTTTTTAGATATTTAAAATGATTTTATGATGTTTGATATAAGTATTATGTTTAATAAATTTTCAGATTTGTTAAGGTTTTTAATTAAAACAGCCCCAAATTGAAAACCCTAGGTTTCTAAATTATCGTATATTAATAGAAATTGATTGTGGGTGATTTAAATTATTGAAATAAGTGTTTTAAAACATATTAACAGCAAGTTTTGATGATTTAATAAAGCTTGAAATTTTGTTAGTAAGCCATAATCAAGTTTCTTTAAGGATTTTTTGACTACCCATTAATTGGGATTTAAGTAAGGAATTTTAAATTAAATTTCAGCTTGTTTTAAATAATTTATGAGTGAAATAAGGAATGTATATATTGCTGAAAATTTGTGTGGAGTATATTTTAATGTCTCTTTATAATTTTGGATTGTTGGAGATTTCCAAGTGAGTGATTTTGTATAGTCGTGACGATTTTAAGATCGTATTCAAGGTACGTTTGCGTACTTGGTATTTATTTGATGATGTAGGAACATGCTAGACTTTGAATAATTAGTTCCAAATAGTATCTTGATAGATTTAATTGGAATTTTTTATTTGGTTGATGTTGGTGATTGAATTGTGAAGCATGGATTATCTGTGATGGATTAGTGATTGAAAATAATTAATTTGGCATGTTGTATATGAACCACACTTTTATTATTGGCATGATAGTGAGCATGTTTAATTAAACTAAATGTTTAATTTGGTTTGGAATATTAAAAAGGAATTTTATTTTGGTTCATATAATTTTTATTGATGCTATAAGCATGAGGAAAGAGCTATTTAAGTGTCCATGTACACGAGGAATAAATTATATATTGGTTCTTTAGTGCACTTAAGGTGTTTCTAACATCGAGGGATAGGAATTGTGGCGCATTATGCGTTTAAGGTGTCTTTGATACCGAGGTAGATTAAAAAGGGTTTAACATTAAATAATATGTGGTTAATCAAGAATTAAATTGGTATGTTAAATTGTTTTAATAATTATAATAATTGATTGTGTTATGGTTTGAGAGTCATCACAAAGTCTAATAATATGTAAACAGCGTAAAGCGAAAGAGATTACACACCAAAACTCCTGGAACGTATATACCTTGAGTATGAACATATGTGAGGAGCTGAGTTATGGGGTTATATATTTAACCATAACTTCTACTAGATGTACAGGACTCTGTATATTCCTTTTTATTATTATGCGTAGGAATTCCGCCACTTACGAGTGGTTCTTTTATACTGGCAAGGTTAGCTCCCGTGTTAATACCTCTTTATTGGGGTAGGCTAGGGGGAAAACCCGTTCGATGCGTAATCAATGCGTAATGAATAAATTAGTTATTTATTTGAGGGTCATGTTGTATATTGTATGCTTGTAAGCATGTGCAACAAGGTAAGTTGTATGATGATAGGATGAAAACCTGTTACTGTGTTTCATTTACGCTTATTTACTCAGCATTGCTGATTGTGTGTTGTATGTTTGTTTGGCCTTGTCTTTACTTTGGCCCTACGATGACCCATTTCTAATGGGGAGTAGTGGGGACAAGTAGAGAGGAGTTTTTTCAGGTGATGAAACATATTCATGATGGGCATGAGTGAAGAGTGAATCATGCTTAGTTTCCATAGGATTCCAATGTGATTTAATGCTTTGATTATTTTATATTATGCTTGTGAGACTAACGCAAAGGTTTCTAATTGGTTTGATTTTTAATAAGGGCCTACAATGGTTTCAAGTTGTAGATTGTTTTCGTTTTACTTTGGTTGGACTTTATTTTCGTTTGGTTGACTTTTATAGTGTGTTTGGATAAATAAAGGGGAAGGAAAAGAAAGGGAGGGAGGACAAGAGGAGGGGAGTGAGGAATGGTGAGTTTTCCTTCCAAATCTCTCAATTGATGGATGGATTAATTTTCTGCAATTTAATCCCTCCATTTCTCTCCCCTTTAATTCCCTTCCTTCCTCATTTGTTATCGAAATGAAAGATATCTCATCTCTCCATTTCTCTTCTCTTCCTTTCCCTCCATTTTCTTCAATCCAAACACACCCTTAAAGTTGAATTGTTTTGAATGTTATTAAAGAGAGTCTTTTGCTGTGTGTCTTTGATAGTTTCTTTAGCTGTTTTCACGGTGGTGGTAATGTCTTAGATTTTCCTATTTTGAGTTTTAAAAAAAGCAAAACTGATTTTTAAAGGAAAGGAATTTCTAAGGTGTTACAAAGTGGTATTAGAGCCAGGTTGAGATTTTATTACCACTAAAGCCAAAAATGTGTTTTAAAGTTTTTTGTTTTGAAACTAGGCCAAGTGCTTATTTAATTGTGTAATTTCTAAAGCGAGTTATTTTATTTTATTTTGTTTTAAGAAGATCAAATATTTTATTTATTTGTTTTAAAAATCCGATTTTTTTAAGGTGTCTGAATATATTTTTTTAATTGGCCGAGTATAATGGCCATTTTCCAGAACTTATTTTCAAAAATTAAAATTCAAAGAAGAGTCAAAAATATTTTTAGTTTGTTCATTTTGTAGGAAAACAAGGATTGAGGTAAGAAATATGTGTTAAAAGTTTTATAAGCATGTTGGTGAACTTGGGTAGGAAAGAATTTGGGCATATAGTATGAATAATCATGTTCTTGTATGCACTAATATTTAAGTTGTGATGTTTGATCATGTGAATGGATTGCTTGTGAGCATGTAGTTATGTGATTAGGAATAAGCAAATTGTTTGATTGAACATTAAACCTAATTCATGCAAATTGTCTTGAGATTAAGGCTGAGTTAGCTCTTGGAGAATCACCACACCATCGACCTGATTTAGTGGCTCGAGTGTTTTGTGCGAAGTTATTGGCCTTGAAAAAGGAGATTATGGATAATAAGGTGTTTGGTGAGGTTTCTGCAATGATATATGTCATCGAATTTCAGAAAAGAGGTCTTCTATATGCTCACTTTTTTATTATTTTGCATGGTGGATCAAATCTTAAATGTCCTTAAGATTATGACAGGTTTGTATGTGCAGAAATTCCATCAGACACCGATCGATTTTTCAAAAAATTGTACTGAAGCATATGATGCGTGGCCTATGTGGTCATTTGAGTCCAAAGTGCTCTTGTATGTGTAAGAAAGGGCACCAAGCGAGGTGCAAGTATTCTTTTCCGAAACAATTTATGCCACAAACAACGACAAATGATGATGGATTTCCTACATATCGTAGAAGGGACACAGGAGACACAGTTAAAATTAGAGGTGCAGAGTTAGATAATAGATGGGTGATTCCATATAACCCATATCTCTCTGTTCTATTTGACTGTCATTTAAACGTGGAAGTATGTTCTACAATCAAAGCTGTTAAATATTTGTACAACTATGTGTACAAAGGGCATGACAAAATTTCGTATACTGTGGTGCCAACAAATGGTGAAGTTATTAATGAGATTCAGCAATTTTAATCTGGAAGATGGATTTCCCCTTGTAAATTAAAGCTGCTTGGAGATTGTTTGCTTTCGATTTGTTAAAGATGCACCCTCCAGTGCTCTTACTGCAAGTGAATTTACCAAACTAGCAAGTAATACATCTTCCCCCATATGAACAACTGGTTGTTGTTGTGGGAAATTCAAAGCGTTCACGGACTCAGCTCACTGAATTTTTTGCAATGAATGCTATAGTTCCTTGTGGTCTTGGGTATTTATACGGTGAATTTTGTTAACATTATAAATGGGATGTATCAAAGAAAATATGGAGTGAAAGATCAATTGACATATTTCAAGTAGGCCGTTTGGCATTTGTGTGTTCCAGCTGAAGGTGAACGCTTTTAATTGCGGGTGTTGCTTTTGCATGTACGAAGTGCTACATCATTTGAATATCTACGTACTGTTGATGGATTTCTTTCCTCTACATTTCAAGAAGCTGCTTTAAAATTGGGGTTACTAAAAGCTGAAGACTTAGCTACTTTGTGTCTTCAGGAAGCTTATGAGGTGCAGATGCCAGCTGCATTATTTCGCTTATCTACAACCATATTATTTTTTTGCCAGCCTACTGACCCTCTGGAACTATATGGAACATATATTATCCTTTTTTATTTGATGATTACAACCACCAATTCACTAATGAATCCCCTGAAGCACGAAGGTTAACTGTCAGAGACATTGTACGACATTTAGAGACTATGGGAAAATCCCTAAATGATTTTGGGATAGAAGAAGTCAACGAGGAATCTGATCCAGAGATACGACGAACAAAAGACATTGTCGATGCTCTAGATACGCCAATACCTCAAGAGTGTATAGATTGTAGAGACCACTTAAATCCAGCCAAGATAACAACTTTTAATTGCATCATGAATGCAACATGTAAATGAAAGGAATGGTGTCCTTCAAACAAGTGTATTATTCTGATAGCGGGTTCAGAATTATTAGAAAGCTAATATATTCAGTAAGGTCAAGTGATCGGAATGCCTAGGTGGAGGCCGCTAGTAATATTAATGTATAAATTACAACTTAATCTTGATTGAACCCTTCGGGTCACACCCAATCAATGAACGAACCGACACGACGAATTAATTCGGAAGAATTAATGAGTCGCCCGAGTAATAAATATATAGACGTCAAAAATTCGAGCTTGGAGCGTCGAAACCGAGCGTCGGAGAATCTCAAATGTCGAGCCAAAATTTAGGATTTGGTGAGACGGGAAAATACTTCAAGTAACAAGTAAAATCCTAGCCACACAGTAGGCTAGGAAAGCGCGCCAAATAGCAGCGTGCCACGTAGCAGCGCGCCACGTTGGCAGCGTGCCACGGTGGCAGTGCGCCACGGTGGCAGCGCATGTGGCAAGGGCCGTGGACCCGGGTGATGGGTTATGGACACGGGCTAAAAGAAAGTGGCCCAACCGAACCCAACTTGGGGCTCAAGGTTGGGTGACACATGGTTAGTTCACAATGCATGTGAAATGCCTTGGGGACCAAGTGAGAAAGTGGTCCTCACCTAACCATGTGACACTTGTTACTTGTTCCTTGGTTTATTTAACTTAGGGTTGAATTCATCAATCTTTCCATGTGGGATCTTTTTGTGAAAAAGTCCCACATTGAAAGATGAGTGGAATTCACAAGCTATCCTTCCTTATAAATAGCCAAAGCATGGCTTAAGAATTCTTTGCTTGAGTAGGAGTTCAATAGGGCATTGCATTTGCAAAAACCCTTAAACTCATATAATACTCGGGTTTTGGTCGGGCCTCGCTAACCTCGAGGCAACGGACCTAAAAGTCGGAAGTCGTTTTGCGGGTGGATTTCCGTTGGAGGCTCTCGTGTTTTCGGGGCTAAGCTTTCAAGTAAGAGCCCATTCGGTCGGGCGAAGCACGCGTCAAAGGTATATTTCCTATTTTCTCTTTGTGATTATTTTATGCTTTAGTGATATTAATTATTACGAGCGTGATCCTTGGCTCGGGTTTATTTTCGCGGTGAGTCGGACTCACCAAACCCCAACAGTAAAGGGTAACCAACCAGGGGCATTCTTTATTGAAAGTCTAGGAGGTACAAGTAAAACTTTCATGTATAATGCATTGTATGCTTGAATAAGGTTGATGAATAAGATCGTGTTGCCAACAACAACATCTGGCATTGCTGCAGCGAACATCCTCTCAGGACGTACAACACATTCAAGATTTAAGATACCACTTGATTCCGATGCATCATTAGCATGTGTTGTTCCTAAACAAGGTAGCCTCGTTGCACCGCTGAAAGAAACAACATTGATAATATGGGATGAAGCTTTGATGGCACTTAAAGAGAATATGGAATCATTAGATTTGTTACTACAAGATTTATGTGAGAACAATTCCTTATTTGGTGGTAAGCTTGTAGTGCTTAGGGGATTTCCGCTAAGTGTTGCCAATTGTTCCACAGAAAACACAATGAGAAGCAGTTCAAGCTAGCATTATACCTTCGTATCTGTGGCCTAAGTTGCAGAATTTTAAGCTCACAGAAAATATAAGAGCTCGAGCTGATCTTGGATACTTTGCATTTTGTTGTCCTTGGGAAATGGTGAGTTACAACAAGTTGAAAATGGATATGTTCCACTTCCCGTGGAAATAGTCAGGCCTCTTGCCATGAATAAAGATCTTGTGGAAGAAATTATGGCAGCTACATTCCCTGATTTTAAGACAGGGGCCATTAGCACTGATATCTTCACTTAAAGGGCAATACTTACAGTAATGAATGATGATGTAGATCTTATAAACTCAGTGATGATTGAAGAATTCCCAGTAACTCAAGTTGTTTATAAAAACTATGACAATATCCTTGATGAAATGTGCACTGTGTATCCAATAGAATTTATAAATAAATTATGTCCTGGTGGAATGAGTCCTCATGAACTTGTGTTAAAGAAAGATTGTCCAGTGATTTTTCTTGGGAATATACTTCCTTCTGCTGGTCTATGTAATGGCACACGACTTATATGTTAACAATTTTCCCCAAATGTTATTGTGTGATTGCTGTTGGATAATATGCCGGGAAACATGTGTTCATACACAGAATTCGCTTGAGACCTTCTACTTTAGCAAAGTACCCTTTTCCTGTTTGAAAGAAACCAATTCCCAATCAAACTAATTTTTGCAATGACCATAAATAAGTCTCAAGGGAAAACTCTAAATCAAGTTTGTGTGTATCTTCCCCGACCATTTTTTCACATGGTCAGCTGTATGTTCCTCTTTCTCGAGCAAAGAAAGCCACAAAAATAAATGTGTATACTGCAAAACCACCAGAGCAATATACTGAGAATTACACTAAGAACATTCTGTCCTATGATGTTCTTCGATTGGCTGGTATCATTCATGGCTCCTGTGATTTATAACACGACATATTTTAAAAAGGTAATTATATTCATGTACGCTAAGAAATTATATTACATTTAGTGTTTCTTTTAATGACATTGACATTTACTCAAGTCTATGTCGAATTATATACCAGGTGAATTAGCATTGATGCCTCTCAGGTTTGCATTTTGGTAGCGGCATGGTTTCAAGTGTTCAGTTAGCTATGGAATTCTACTGCCAATTACAACAACTTCCCTTTACGGTGGAAAAACCTCTCCAAGCATGAATTATGTGAAAAAATCTCAAGAATGATAGGCATTTGATACTATTGTTTTTTAACATATTAAAAGATCAGTTGGGGTAAGGCCACTGTCTTTTTTTTATTCTAATTTTGGTTCACTGGTTTATGAATTCATGGAAAGATTTATTGTGATTATGTGAATGTTGCATTATGTTATTATTCTTTAGAATTTTGTGGAAAATAGTTAACAGTGTGAGTTATTTCTATATTTAATTCAAAAACCATTTGTGCTATTAACTAATACATTTTTGGATTATGTTCATTGCACTTAATGGACTAAGGCGTTGCTGCTTTTTTTAGCGTGTAAGTCATATGGTATTGTTCTTGTGGTATTTGTTACATAAAAATTGTGTGTAAGTTTTCCAATACGACCCCTAAGAAAAAAGGGAAAAAATAGAAAATGTAAAGAGTCATTATTATTAGGTTTATTACTTTGTTTGATTTTGGTTATTTGAATGTACTCCTTATTATTCGGTTTTAAAATTTGTTATATTTTTCGTTTTTTACTGCCATGACAGATATATTGTTAATATACTTTGTTTTATTTAAATTCTGAAAAGGTGAGAAGGGAAAAGGAAATAAAGAAAACTAAAACTAAAAATAACAAATAAAAAAGAAGTTAGTAAGAAAATAAAATGATAAAATAGAAGACACAAGGAAAGAGGTAAGAGAAATGAAACAAGTGCTAACAAAGTCAAGCGTATGATTAGTCATAAGATTTCGTCAATATTCCGTTATTTTGTGGTTAAAAATTACGGAAATATGACTAAAAACATGTCGCGACAGTCAGATCGCGCGCATGTAAATTAGATGTGCACAGCTGGCGCACGCAACTCATGAGATGCACGCGCTACCTATGGGCAAACTTTCCTTTGAGCGAAAATTGCTGAAATTTTGCCCATTTTGGGTCTATTTAAACGTGGTTTCGTGTAGGCTTTTGATCATCTCGCATTTATTCGTTAGTAGTATTATAAAGAAAAAATAATTAATCTCTCTACTTTCTCTCTCTTTTTTTTTTTTTGAACAATGGCAAAGACCTTTGAGCAACGTTTGAAACAATGGGTCACTTCCCTTTCAATTGAGAATAAATTAGCCTTCAAAATATACCACCTTGACCCTCTATTGAACTACATGCAATTAGTTATATATCAATTTTGACTTCCTTCATGCCGCTGTTAATCATTAGGATTCAAAACACCATCTTTTCCTTTTTAAAGGGGATGAAATAGTCCCATTACGTGGTGAGTTTGAGGCTCTACTAGGTTTCCCTGCAAATACTCTCCCCGTGACATATGCCCCTAATAACTTGTCTGATTAAAAACCTATTTTCCAAAGATTTTTTGGTTTGAATGACAATGATATGGAAAATATGGGTACTGAAGAAGGCGTGAATTTAGTTCAATTTATTGAACACTTTGTCGCCCCTCGTGACAACTTGACTAAACAACTTTTAAGATTTGTGCTTTATGTTTTTGTCTTGTTCAATTGTTTACTTAGGACAGGTAAGGAGTACGGAGATTATTCCATAGTGTCCACAGTGGAGCAAATAGAGGGGTGTCACTCACCAGCCCCTTTAGCTCTAGCGGAAACTGTTCTTTACTTGAATCGCCTTAGAGGAGACCCTAACGAGAACGGTTTCACGGGAATTCCACTCCTATTACTCGTACGTTTTTTTTCGTCATGTTTTCAGCGCAAGTAATGAAGTTGCGCTGGTTATACCAGCGCAATCTTCTGAGATGCGCACGGGGGGCGTGTGCAACTGGATGTGATGCGCACGTCACCTGCTTATATAACGTCGCAATAATTTTTTTTTTTTTTTTTTCCAAATTTGGCTCATGGAGCATTTGCGAATCGTTGATCAACCACAAAAATCTTGAGGCTAACAGTGTGAGAACATTCCCCGGACGTCGAATCCTCTACAAGCATAAAAATGAAGAAGAATGGACGTCTTTATTCTGTCATTGGGTTCCTAACATACGATTTGTGATTCCTTGGTGGAACATAAGTAGTATGATTGGGAATAGTTTCAATTGTCCTTACATTAGGCTTTTAGGCCTTTCTAGTACTATTTACATCTTTCCTTGTAGGGTGATGAGACAATATGGGATGAAACAAATTATTCCCCCACAAGATTGTGATGCCCCTAAGGATGTGATCTTTAAACCCGAACAAATTCCCCGTTGGATGGAATATTGGTCAAGTCTTCCTAGGTGGGTAATGAAAAATCCCACAGCGAGTATTGTTTTGTCCTCATTCTACAAGGCTTGGATGAATGCGGCGAACAAGGGAAAGCTAAATAAGGCTTGATCACAAAATCAAGCCGCTTTGTCCCATAATAAACCTAAGCCTTTGATGCATTCGGTCACTACTACTCCTTCCAATGGCCAAAACAAAGGAGTGAGAAGACAGTTAGACTTCTCCATCACCTAAGGCTCGTTCAAGGGAGCCAAAAAGAAAGGCTCCACCAAAACCCGCGTAAAAGGGTGTGAAGATTAAGGAACCTTCACCAAATCCTCGCAAAAAGGCTCCAATAAATGACAAGGGAAAAGGGAAAAGAATTGAAAACGCCCCTATTCCAAGGTTGAAGAATAACATTTGGGTTAAGAAGAAGAGCGAAGGGGAAAGCTCTAAGGTTGCCGAAAATACAGCAATGGAAACTACTCCTCCGTCCACTGTGACAATCGAGGATATAGTAAAACCTTAGAGTGTTACACAATTATTAGTAGTTTTAGCTCGAATAAAGTGTAATCACTACTATGTTTTTTTTTTTTAATTATAATCTAGTTTAATGATGTCTTTTGTCTCTTTTTTTTTTTTTTTTTTTTTTTTTTTTTTTTTTTATTATTATTTTGAATGGAATAAAATGAGCTTTATTTATTTATTTTTTATTCATATGACCGAATCATAAAGATTGCCTACGTAATCGTATCACGAAATCAGGTCTTTGCGTGGTTCTTTGCAAAATTATTATATGTTTTTTTTTATTTTTTCTTTAATTCCCTTTGTAGAAATTAAATGAAAAATTAATCAAGCTTTGTTTATCAATAATAAATCAATTTTTTTTTATTTTCCGAGTATATGATGTTTGAGAAACGCCCCTTTTTTATCGCAAGTAAAAATCGAGATTTTATTCGAGCGTAAAATTCTAGGCTCGCAGTTCGTCATCAGGTGGCGCGCGCAACATCCAAGGTTGCGTGCGCCTGCCGCTCGCAACTGATTTAGTTCCGCGTGACATCCGCGCGAAACTATTTCAGTTGCGCGCGACACATGTGCTACGAGTGTAAAAAAATTATTATTGTATTTTTACCCCCCCCCCCCAAGTGTGAAGATTTTTTTTCGTGATGTTTGAAAAAAAATCTGAACACTTTAAATGGTATATTGTTTGGTTTTTTTTTTAATTACCCCCCAAGTGTTGTGACCTTTACCGTGGTGTTCGGTAAAGTGCATAACACTTAGAATCTTTATTTGAATGGTAAAAAAGGTTTGTTTAATGAATGAACGAGTTTATCCGGATTTCATATGTAATATTTTTTAAGTCGATCAATGTTTATTAATTGGCGAATTTCATCACCCCAATATCCATTAATTTGACAACTCCTCCTGATAGAATTTCAATTACGCGGTATGGTCCTATCCAATTAGGTTTGAATTTCCCTCTTGGATCAGTTGGGGGATCCCTAACCTCTTTTAGTACAAAGTCACCTTCTTTAATATTTCGGGGGTCGTACCCTTTTGTTAAAATGTCGCGCAATGCGTCGTTGGTAGACTTGCATATGATGCAAAGCTCTTTATCGTTGTTCGTCGAGAAGTAAAAGCTCTTCATACCTCGCTCTTACCCATTTAGCTTCCGACAGCTTACTTTCGAGTATGATGCATAGGAATGGTACTTCCAGTTCAACTGGTTGAACTACGTCCATTCCGAAGACTAAGGAGTATTTTCTGCCATTTTCATAATGATGACTGTTATGTTTTATTTATCGATTCTACAACTCCGTTCATTTGAGGTCTGTATGGAGATGAGTGATGATGTTTACTTTATAACGAGCTAAGAGGGTCTTTTACTTATGCTTTGAATTGAGATCCCTGATCACTAATTAGTTTATGTGGAACTCCATATCTACAAAATAACTTTCGCTCGAGAAACTTTGTGACATGTTAGAAGTGATATTTACGCAAGAAGCAACCTTGATCCATTTAGTAAAGTAGTCGATGGCTACTAGTACGTACTCGTGTCCTCCTATTCCATTTGGAGAAATTTTGCCAATTATGTCAATTCCCCAAGTCGAGAAAGGGCAAGGGAAAGTGAGGTTGTACAGTTTGGATGGTGGGAGATGTTGTAAGTTAGCGAACATTTGGCACTCTGGACATTTCTTAACATATTGTATGCAATCATGTTCCATAGTGGACCAATAGTACCCTTGCCGTAAGATTAGTTTAGCAAGAAATTTTCCGTTCGTGTGAGGTCCACAAACACCTTTGTGAGTGCTTCCATAATGCGTGTGGATTTTAGTTGGTCTATACACAACAAGTTTTGACCATTAGTCCCCCTTTTAAATAAGTGACTGTAGGGAATATTTCAAGCATTACCCCAAACTTGAACCCCACTGTGATCATACACTAAAGTACGGTGGCGTCCAAAGGGAAAGAAGATAGAGCAAAAGAGTCGCCAACAAGTTTTAGGAACTTGTAAACCGTTCACAGGGTGAAGGTTACACCCCTTAACGATCTAGGAGATCGTCAACTCCAATAGGTCTGGAACCATGACTGGTAGTTCGGGGATGAAGATACAAATCCAACCTAAAAGAGATTGAATCTGCCCTAATAATAAGCCTCTTCTTTATTTTGATCGTATTCATGTGCGCTTTCTGACCAACATGCAATCAATAGGTTTAACCCTAAACCCGTTTATCTATGTTGGTTGAATATTAATGCACAAATAAATCTATTATTGGCGATCATTTGAATTATAATCATATTAACCATAACAAGATTATTAATTATCTTATTAAGCGTGATTAGAAGTACAAATTCCCTTTAAACAAGCATAAAAGGTGTGATCAAGCAATAACAATAAATATATATCAAGCAACATAACAATAATCATAACAATTATAAAAATAATCATAATCATAATTATAATCATGTTAAAGCATAATAATAAATAGCAAGATCTTAGGCATGATACTAACAAGATTAATAACAAACCCTAGCATGTCACTAAACATTAAAAATCAAAGCTTTAACCCTAACATGATACTAACATGAACATTAGGAAAAGAATAGGAAGCATCGCAGGAATCACAATTGTCATATTTGATACTAGAAATTATAATTATTACCCTAAACATGATACTAGGAAGATCAAAACATCCTAACATGATACTAGGAATCATAATAACAATCTAGACATGATTTCTAAATCATAATATCAATAAATCAATTAAGCACTTACTTGGATGCCTCGTACCTCTTTCTAATAACAAAGTACATGCGTTAGTAACTTCAAGGAAAATATAAAACAAACAATTAAATTAAATAACTGAAATAGAGATTTGGAACCAAACCCTCAGAAATTAAAACCTTTCACGTCTAGGGCGAAGGCAAATTTGAACTTGGCTAGGTGTTTCTAGATCTTGTGAATGCGGAATTTTGTATGCAAAAGGCTAGTTTAGAAAAGAGAGAGAGAGAGAGAGAGAGAGAGAGTAATCAAGAGATTCTTGACGAGAATTGGTGAAAGTTGATTTAGAGATAATTCATTGAATGTTGATCAGAATTGATGATTGAAAACGGAGGTTTAAGGAGGCTATTTATAGAGAAAATCAGCCAGATATGATAAAAAACGAATCAGAGTTTCGAAAAGAATAAAACACGACCGCAGCGCCAAACACGCGCATGTCGCCAAACGACAGACCCGTCGCCAGTTAACATAGCTGTCGTATGGAGTTAGAAATAATTTTCCACGCGTTTTCTTATTTTGATAAAATTTAACTGTACGAGAGGGCAAAATCGTATTTTCCTTAAAAAACCTTTCTTTTTATTCTGATTAAAACTCTTAAAAGTCAACTAAAGTCAATTTATCAATGCTAATCACATTAGGTTCAAAAGAACCTTCTAGAATATTCTAGAAGACTATAATCAATCCTATTCACATTAGGAATGATAAATCAATATTAGGCCCTCCTCTAGATCATTGGGCCGCACATAAAGATCAAACCGGGCCCAGTTTAGGCCATAACTTCCTCATTATTCATCGGAATTGGGCTTATAATATATCATTGGAAAGCTCGATCTTTTCGAACCCGACCCAACTACACCGTTATTAGACCCTTGCCATGGACCAAACCAGACTGGATTGGATGTTTTCTTAAAATAGGTTTTCAAAAACAGAGAGAAAGAAAAGAATTAAAAACTAACCACAACACTAGACTTTCCACACTTTCACTTCATTCGATTATGATTCGACGTGAAAGGTACGCATCACTGGGTTTGGTTTTGGGGAGACACAAATGGGTGTCTACAGTGACCATTTAATAGACCATATTGGGCTGCGAGTGTTCTCAATGCTCGTTGGTCTTTTGATGAAGTATTTTTAGGATATGTGTCATGAGTAATATATTGGAGGATATGATCATACCAAGGATTGTCTCCTTCAATGTCATTTATTTCCTCTATTGCGTTGCAGTACGCTGGTTCTTCTCTTCTATCAATGCATAATGACATCATATTTAAGTGATCTGGAATGTTGATCATTGAGGCTAATTTTGTTAGTGCATCGGCAAATTAATTATCATCCATAGGGAGATATTTGAAATCAATATGTTCAAAATGCTCGATGAGTTGCTCTAGGTGTGCTTGGTATAATATCATTATGGAGTTCTTTATTTTCCATTTTTTGAGTATATGATTAATTATCAAGCTAAAATCTCCATATACCTCTAATTTTTGCACACCTACGCTAGCTGATGCTTCTAGTCCAATAATGCACGCTTCACATTCCGCAGCATTATTAGTAAACTCAAAGTCTAGTTTAACAAAGATTGGAGTATGTGCTCCCTCTGGACTTATGAGTAACACTCCCACACCACATCCTATTTGATTGGATGCACTGTCAAAGAACATTACCCATTTGTCATCTTGCGTCATGAGAGTCTCTTTATTCGGAAGATGAGTAGATTCTGCATGACAAGTTTGAATAGGATGTTGGGCCAGAAAATCAGTTATGACTTTCCCTTTTATTGACTTTTCAGGGATATAATTTAGTTAGAATTCGTCCAACATTACCAACCACATGGATATTCTTCCTTGTGTGGGTGATTGTTGAAACAAATATTTTATCGGATTTTGTTGCAAAATCACATGAGTAGTGTGTGGTAACATATACTGTTGTAATTTTTTAGTTGCCCCACATCAATGCTAAACTTGTTTTTTCCAAGGTGCTATGTTTTGTTTCATATGAATGAATTTTTTTACTTATATAATATATTGCACGCTCGACTTTTTCTACCTTTTGTTCTGTATAGCCTAAGAGGTAGTTTAGGTACTGGTGGTGCTAAAACAGGTGGACTTTTAAGATCATCTTTGATTTTCTCAAAGGCCTCTTGGCATTATTCGTCCCATTCATTTTTTTCCTCTTTTTTCAATTTTTTTTAATATTGGCTCACAAGTCATAGTCAATTTGTTGATAAATCGACTTATGTACTGTAGTTTGCCAAGGAACCCCCTAATTTATTTTTCTGTTTGAGGGGGAGGCATATCAACAATTACCTTTATTTTAGAGGGATCTATCTCAATACCGCGCATGCTTGCTACGTATACGAGTAACTAGCCTGAAGTCACTTCGAAGGCGCATTTATGTGGATTCAATCGCATTTTATATTCTCTTATGCGAGTGAAGAATTTGCATAAAGCTTTTATATGTCCCATTCTATCTTTGGACTTTACAATCATATCATTCATATACACTTCTTTTTCTTTAAGAATCATATCATGCAAGAGAGTCGTAGTCGTTCGTTGCTCCTGCATTTTTTAGACCAAATGGCATGACTGCATAGCAATATGTACCCCAAGGGGTGATAAAGCATGTCTTTTCTTCGTCTTCTTTTGCCATTAAAATTTGGTTGTAACCTGCGTATCCATCCATAAAGAATAACATCGCATGTTCAGCCGTGTTATCTACCAATATGTCAATACGAGGTAGAGGAAAATCGTCTTTAGGGCTAGCCTTGTTAAGGTCCCTAAAGTCAACACACATGCGAACTCGTCCATCCTTTTTAGGGATTGGGACGATGTTCGCTACCCATTCTGGGTAATTACATACGCAAATGAAACCTACGCCTAATTGCTTCTGTACTTCTTCTTTTATTTTATAGTGACGTCAGGTTTCATTAGTCGAAGTTTTTGTTTTATTGGTTTAGAAGTAGGGTTCAAGGGAATGGTATGTTCCGCCATTTCGCTATCTATTCTGGGCATGTCCTTGTATGACCAAGCAAACACGTCTTCGAATTCTTTAAGCGTCGATATGAGGATCAATCGCTCTTCCGGATTTAGAGTTAAGCCAATTTTGACTTCTTTTTAGTTCCTATATTGACTGTTTTAGTTTCTTCAATTGTAGGGTTCTTTTGTTCTCGTTCATTTATTAGTTCAAGTTCAACCAATTTCTTAATATTATCATCTTCGTTGGATTGATTGTTATAGCATTCAAAAGATTCAAGAGAAGGCATATACTCGGAAATAGAGCTCTTATTATTGAAATAAAAAGAAATTACATCAAGAGAAGAATCCTTTTGGGGATCTTCGTCCCTAGAACTAGAAAATAAAGACCCAGTAATGGCCACAAGGCCTAAATTTTCAGTTTCCTTAAATTCTAAAGTGGACTCGTCATCAGATTCTTCAAACATCTTCCCTTCGCTAGTGATGATTTCCAACTTATCACCTTCATGATTGGTCCATTTGAAAGATTTCTCCATCCATGCTCGAAGGTCTCATTAGAAAGGGTGATCAACGAGGTTGGGTCAAAAGCTTCATCTTGGATGGTGTAGGGAATATTTCAAGCGTTAATCCCTTAGCTTGAACCCCACTGTGATCATACACTAAAGTACGGTGACGTCCAAAGGGAAAGAAGATAGAGCAAAAGAGTCGTCAACAAGTTTTTTAGGAACTTGTAAACCGTTCACGAGGTGAAGGTTACACCCCTTAACGATCCAAGAGATCGTCAACTCCATATGGTCTTGAACCAAATAGGGTTCGGGGATGAAGGTACAAATCCAACCTCAAAGAGATTGAACCTGCCCTAATAATAGGCCTCTACTTTATTCTGATCGTATTCATGTGCGCTTTGTGACTAACATGCAATCAATAGGTTTACCCTAAACCTGTTTATCTATGTTGGTTGAATATTAATGCACAAATAAATCTATTATTGGCGATCACTTGAATTATAATCATTATTAACCCTAACAAGATTATTAATTATCTTATTAAGCGTGTTTACAAGTACAAATTCCCTTTAAACATGCATAAAAGGTGTGATCAAGCAATAACAATAAAGATAATATATCAAGCAACATAATAAATAATCATCAAAATAATAATAATAATAATAATAATAATAATAATAATAATAATAATAATAATAATAATAATAATAATAATAATAATAATAATAATAATAATAATAATAATAATAATAATAATAATAATAAGAATAATAATAATAATAATAATAATAATAATAATAATAATAATAATAATATAATCATGTTCATATTAAAAATAAAGCATAACAATAGCAAGATCCTAGGCATAACAAGATTAATAACAAACCCTAGCATGTCACTAAGCAATAAAAATCTTAGCTTTAATCCTAACATGATACTAACAATCATAAATATTAGGAATAATATAGGAAACATCATAATAATCATACTTGATATTAAAGTTACCCTAGACATGATACTAGGAATCAAAATAACAATCTAAGCATGATTTCTACATATTACATCAATAAAAACCATTAAAGCACTTACTTGGATGCCTCGTACCTCTTTTTAATAACAAAATACACACGTTAGTAACTTCAAGGAAAATAATAAACAACAATTAAATTATATAATTAAAAGAGGTTTGGGACCAAACCCTTAGAAATTAAACCTTTCACGTCTAGGGCGAAGGCGACTTCGAATATGGCTAGGTGTATCTAAATCTAATGAATGCGGAATTTTTATATTTGTGAAAAGCTAGTTTAGAAAAGAGAGAGAGAAAGAGAGTAATTAAGAAAACCTTGATGAGAGTTGGTGAATCAAAACACAGTTTTTAGAAGACTATTTATAAAGAAAATCAACCAAAAAGATAAAATATCAAAACTGAGTTCTGACGCGTAAAACCAAGGTTAGCGCCAGACGCTGACATTAGCGCCAGGCGCCAAGCTTAGCGTCAGGCGCTAATGCTGGCGTTTGGCGCTGACTAAGAAATTGACGCGTTTTCTAGAATCAGATAGAAATTGACCGTACGGGAGGATAAAATCGTATTTTCCTAAAAAACGTTGTTTTATTCTGATTAAAACTCTAAAAGTCAACAAAAGTCAATTTATCAAATTGAATTAGGAATGAAAAGAACCTTCTAGAAGAATCTAGAAGACAAAAACCATTCCTAATTGCATTAGGAATGATAAACCTATATTAGGCCCTCCTCTAGATCATTGGGCCGCATATAAGGCTCAAACCAGGTCTAGTTCAGTAAATTGGCCATAACTTCCTCAATATTCATCGGAATTGGGCTTATAATATATCGTCGGAAAGGTCTTTTCAAGCCCTATCCAACTACACCACTATTGGACCCATATCATGGACCAACCAAACTGGATTGGCTGTTTTTCTTAAAATAGGATTTCAAAAACAGAGAGAAGAAAAAAGAAATTAAAACTATCCGCAACACTAAACTTTCCACACTTTCACTTCATTCGATTATGATTCAATGTGAAAGGTACTCATCAACGGGTTTGATTTTGGGGAGACACAAATGGGTGTCTACAGAAGCCCCCACTTTGACTGAGTTTGGAGAAACGCAAGTTTCGAAAACAAAAGTCAAAGTATCGATAGGGACGGAGAATGATTCAGAATGTTCTGCAATCCTAAATCACTCTTGTAACGCCGATACCTGCAAACTAGCGTTAGTTCAAACAGATAAAAGAGTTAAGAAACGTGTATCTTGCACCGTCGAGCACACGTCTCTTAAGGTAACCGATGTGTTGCATTTTGCTGTTTTGATGTTCACTTGTCTCTGAACAATAGAGATTTTTTGGATATGTTAACGTGTCTCTGAAAAAAGAGCTTTTTTGGAGATTGTTCACTCGTCTCTGAACCAAGAGCTTCTTAATGATATGCCCACGCGTCTCTGAGCAAAAGAGCTTTGAAAGAAATGTCCACGCGTCTCTGAACAAAAGAGCTTGAAATGATATGCCCACACGTCTCTGGAGTAAAAGAGCTTGATAATAGGATGCCCACGCGTCTCTGAGCAAAAGAGCTTTGATGATATGTCCACGCGTCTCTGAACAAAAGAGCTTGAATGCTTGAATATCTGTTGCGATAATATTCCGAAGAAAAATTTCCGAAGACCAACGCTTGTCGATCTCTAAAGCTCGCTTGAACTTTGCTTCCGCTATGCCAGTATGTCGGCGGTTTGCTGCTTGTGAACCATTATGTCGGTGCCTCTGCTTTTTATGAACCATTATGTCGGTGTCTCTGCTGTTTATGAACCAGTACATCGGTGTCTCTGCGATGAGCCAATATTTTAGGCGCTTTAAGCTAAGTGAGACGGTCTTTCGTCAGGTCGATCACTTATTACGATTGTTATCAAGCTGACTACTTGATCATGTCAAATTGCTTATAGGGGCTAACTGGCGTACCAAGGAACCCGAAATTGCTGAAAGAGGTTGAAATAACTGCTCTGAGTGGTTGAGCGTTCTGTCGCTGGTGAAATATCACTGGCGCCAAGAATTGGCTCTGTCGCCAGACGCTAGGATCTAGCGCCAGGCGCTAAAAACTGTTGCCAGACGCTAGATGTTTTCGTATAGCGCTGGAGTAGGGTCTTCCCTATTCTGCTTTTGCTGCCACTGGAATGCACCTGTATTTATCTTTGACTATAGGACTTTGCTAATCTCTTTAATTATTTTAGGGTTGACCTAAGGTTTAATGTCGCTTGACTCATTGATTTGACATGACTCAAGATATAAACTTGACTCGCTGTGATTGACTCGAGGATGACTCGACTCAAAGTGTTTGACACATGTGTTAGACTCAAATCAAGGTTATATGACACGACATGACTCAATGTGTACATGACTTGTGTGTGCATTGTAATGTGATCGTGCGACTCGAAAATGCAAAAAAGAAAAAATTTTCCGTCATTTTTGTGGAGGGTACCGACTTTCTCCCTTAAAAGAAAGACGCATAAAAGAAAGAAGCGAAGTTTTTAAAGGTTCATGTTGAATGAGCTTAATAAAATGTTGTTTCTCACGGTACAAGGATTGTAACATCTTAGACTATCCTAGTTAACTCGATAATGAAAGTATTTAGGTACTTAGGCACGGAGGCTAAGCACTTCATACTTCGTGATGCAATGACAATTATGATTGATGAGTGATGTTGATATGACAAGGCATGCTTCAGCGTTGTGTTAAGATTCCATGGCAAAGGGTTCCTAAGGGAAGTATATTTGGTCATGTATGTGTGATGCGTGTGATAGTGACACTAAAGTTAGGCCGCAAGTAAACATGGGCAACGTGTCGTGCCGTGCCGCCGCGGGCCGTGCCTGGCCGTGCCGCGGGCTGTGCCTGGCCATGCCGCGGTGGGGGCCGTGTCGTGCCGGCTCCGCGGCGGGCAGTGCGGGCCGGCTCCGCGGCGGGCAGTGCCAGGCGCCAAGCTTAGCGTCAGGCGCTAATGCTGGAGTTTGGTGCTGACTAAGAAATTGACGCGTTTTCAAGAATCAGATAGAAATTGACCTTACGGGAGGATAAATCGTATTTTCCTTAAAAACGTTGTTTTATTCTGATTAAAACTCTAAAAGTCAACAAAAGTCAATTTATCAATGCTAATTGAATTAGGAATGAAAAGAACCTTCTAGAAGAATCTAGAAGACAAAAACCATTCATAATTGCATTAGGAATGATAAACCTATATTAGGCCCTCCTCTAGATCATTGGGCCGCATATAAGGCTCAAACCAGGTCCAGTTCAGTAAATTGGCCATAACTTCCTCAATATTCATCGGAATTGGGCTTATAATATATCGTAGGAAAGGTCTTTTCAAGCCCTATCCAACTACACCACTATTTTACCCATATCATGGACCAACCAAACTGGGTTGATTGTTTTTCTTAAAATAGGTTTTCAAAAACAGAGTGAAGAAAAAAGAAATTAAAACTATCCGCAACACTAAACTTTCCACACTTTCACTTCATTCGATTATGATTCAACGTGAAAGGTACTCATCACCGGGTTTGATTTTGGGGAGACACAAATGGGTGTCTACAGATGGCGTTCTTATTAGTAATTGTAGCAACATGATTTTGCTCTAGTCCAAATAGCAAGTTGAATGCTTGCCTATCATAGCACCCTAGAGTTGGGTGTTTTGATTGAATGATTTCAAAATCGTCATTCAAGAAGTAGCAAAAGTGGAATATCTCGAATCTAGCTTCTTGATACCTTCTCAAACTAGTGGTTCTGAAAAGTCATGGCATGGGTAATCCTCTCCCTCCTTAATGAATTATCCATTAAGGGTTTGTTTGTAGGATGGGAGTAAAGTGATTATTCCTTTCTTATTGTTGTCTCTATGTGCTTTGATTTTAGCATTGTGAGATCCTAGTTCTTCTTTGGTTGGTTATCCCAATCCAAAGGAGAAGCTTTTCTTTGGGATAGGAAGTAAGAGAGATTTCTTCAATCCGATTCCCAAAGGCATCCCCGGAAAGTAACTACTCTTGAATAAGATGTTGTTTACTATTGGGGTGGAGTATGGATCAAGCTTAAATGGTTCTTCAAGGCTCTCCTCCATTTCTAGTGTGCAAATTTCCTCCGCGGAAAATCCCCACATGTCCTCTTCATTATTATCATGGTTTATTTCTAAAAGTGATTGATCGTTTATTGCTATTTTGAGAGGCGAAGCATGTATGGTCATAGGAAGACCTTGATAGTTGAACCTAACCAATTGATGAAGTGAGGATGGTATTACACCAAGCTTATGTATCCAAGGACGTCTAAGAAGAAGATTGAATGTAGGTTTAATATCCATGACATGAAATTTAACTATCTTTTGAATTGGGCCTGTGGTAATTGGTAGCTTAACAGTTCCATACACTGATCTCCTCGAGTTGTCATAAGCCCTAATGCTTTGTGTTGTTGATTGAAAGTCTTTTTTTGAATTAAGGCCTTAATATTTTTCAGTTTGTAATGGGCACACATTTACGGCTGACCTATTGTCCACCAAAGTAAGAAGGATGTTGTATCCCTTGCACCCTACAGTTAAGTATAATGCATTATTGTGGGTATTGTCTTTTGAAGGAAAATCATCACTAGTAAAAATGATTGATTTGTTGGATTTCTCGCTAGTAAGCAAGCTAACGAGATCCTGGGGTGTTATGTCTGTCCTTAAAGACAAAGCCGTTAGAGCGTTCATAAGAGAACTCCTATGTTCTTTAGAAGTACTTAGGAGTTCCCAAATGCTAACATTCGCCTTGGATTGGCAAAGTTGTTTGACCAATGGATCTTCCACCTCAAGGGGAGGTGTTATTAAATTTTAAGCTTGACATTGAGTTTGATTTTGAGTGGTCGAAGATCCATTTGTTGATTCTTGATAAACTCCCCCCAGAATGAGTTAGATGATCTATCTCATTTGGGTTAGTTGTAGGATTCGTGAACTAACTTTCTTCTAGAGGCTTTGAATATGCCTCCGTTTCTAGATGTTCCATGAGTTATGCTTGATGCCATTGTTCATCCAAGGAGAGATTTGATAAATCTTGCGATTTCCCCAAGAAATGATCCCAATACAGCGCTCCATTTGTCTCATTTTGTAGACAAGGTAAAGGTGGGACGATGGCGTACTTAGAGACGTATAAGTCTTGGAAGTCGTCATCCCATAATCTACACACTTCGATATTTGCCCCTACAAGTGTTGTGGCTAGAGGTTTCCCTACAGGTGTGATATAGTCCAAAGGATTGAACGTATCACTTCCTATATGTTCCTCATCAATATGAAATACCCCTAATGGGAATACATTATTATTGGGTTTAGGCGTGGGAATTCTCCCATCATCTACTAAATCTTGTACTTTGTGCTTTAGGACATAACAACATTTGTTATCATGCCCAACAACTCTATTATAAGTACAGTAAGTATTGCTATCCTAATGGGCATATCTTTTTTCTGGTGGAGTGGGTGGCATTGGCCCTGTTGGTGTAAGTAAACCTTTTTCGTTTTATTTTTCTAACAACTCTTTGTAACTCACAGGGAATTGTGTGAATTGTTTTGGGTGTTTTGTCCCTCGGGAGAGTTACGTCACAAAGATTGGTCCGACTGAGCTATACCTACAAAAAAACAGAGACTCCGAGTGGTGGGAGCTCCGCCTCCGAAGATCAAGTTAGTAACTTGAAAGAGAATAAAGAGTGCGGAAATTTAGGTGGGGATCTACTTGGATTTCAAGCTCAGGTGTTTCTCTGATGAGAGAGAAAGTAGGTGTAATAAATGATTGAATGTGTGCCCAAAATGGGGAAATATCTCCCTATTTATAGAGTCGTTGGTAGGTGTGCCCCTATCTAGGTCACTTGACCTAGATTTTAGTGGGCTGCGCTGTATTACGGCGTTTTTTTGGGATTTGGGCCCTTGAAGGCCGCCATTTCAGAATCTATCTGAAGGAGCCACGTGTCAGAGGGCTAGGGGGCCACTTGGGTCAGCCTGGTCTTGACACGTGGCCTTCTCTTATTGGGACACCTGTCTAGGGTAATTTTTACCCTAAACATTTGCCCCTTAAAGGGGTCACGTGGATGTCATGTGGGGCCTGTGACATGATATGTCCAATTTATATAGTGTTTTACCCTCGTCCCATGGTCATAATTAGTAGTGTTTTTGTCTCTTTAGGGCCACTTTTATTACTAATTTGTGTTTTCAAGTGTTTTTGTAGTTTTGCTTGAGTTTTGTAGGAAATTGCACACTTGGAGCGTTTTCCGGGGTTTTCACGAAGCAACTACGAGCGTTAGGAGGACACGACCATCCTTGAAGCCCAGGACCGGTGAGAGCCGGTGATTAAGGGCTCGGTATGTGATACCGGGGAAATTGGATCAAGTAATCAAGACCCGATGAGGAAATCCGGATTGGGCCGAGGAATCGAGCCCAATCGAAATCCAAGCCTTGTAGGAGAAGCCGGGCCCGATCGGGCAAGCATACGCCCGATCGGGCGGGCGCGCGCAAAGCAGCATCAACGAAGAAGCCGCGCCCGATCGGGTGAGCGTAGGCTCGATCGGGCGCAGCACACCAGCAAGGGCATAGTAAAAAAGGCGGGTGTTTTTCTAAGGACCTGATTAGTTTTGTTTAAGGATTTGTTTTAGGGATGTTTAAGTACGAATTTTGTATGGAATTTTTGATTACCTTCTCTTTTAGATTTTCTCTCTCTACTTAGAATATTCTCTCTCTCTTAAACTCTCTCTCAACTTTGTTCTTAATTACATTCATTAATCCAGATTTCTTTTGGTAACAATTTCTTCTCTTTTAATTTCAGTTATTTTATTTAATTCTTTCATTATGTCTTGCTTTATTGATTTGATTAGTTTAGATTTAATTATGCTTGAGTAGTTTTATTTCTAGGGTTTATGGGGATCTAATAAATAATATGAAGGGGTAAATTTGTGATTGTTGATTATCAATGCTTGGTTAATTTCCTATTGATTGATTTAATGCTATGCAATTAGGTTTGGCCAGATTTAATTGTATGAGTTTAGCAATATTAATTCGAGATTTGACAGATGAGAATTGATGTTTAGGCTTAGTTTCAATAGGCGGACTAATTTATAAATGGTTAAGTTGAGATTCTACAGATGAGATTTAATACCGGTAAATTAACTCTGTGATTATAATACGTAGCGAAAGCCCTTTATAATCTGATTAATCAATGCTTGATGATTGTTTATTATGATTTTCCCTGGAATATTGTTTATTAGTGAACCTATGCCCTAGGCCTTTTAATATTTAATTTCTCCCTACTTTATTTTCTCTGATCATATTCTTCGTAGTATAGCCTTTAATTACAACAACATTGGTTACCTTGATAATTTGGATCATAATAATTAATTAGGAGTAGAAAGACTTGTTTCCCTGTGGATTCGACCCTACTTCCCTATCTACATTAGTTAGAGGAATTAGGTACTAATTTTGATTAGGGGATACGACTTTACCCTGTCAAAATTTGGCGCCGTTGCCGGGGAAACGGTTTTATTTTTATTTTCTGATTAATTTTTGTAGTCTAGATTATCCCCTTTTGTCTCAGAGAACGTTAGTTCTATGAGGCAATTATCATATTTGTCTTTTAGTTCCTTGTTTATGCCCAGGTGTTCCAGATCAGGTTACATCCCATTCGATCCTGAGATCGAGCGCTCGTTTCATAGGCAAAGGAAAATATATAGACAAATTCTGGCGGGTTCTGAGGAGGACAATAGTCAAAGAAACTCTCCCTCTGATTCTAGTGACGCAGAAATTCCTTCAGATTCAGAATCAGAGATGACGACCCAAAAGAAACTCAATGATTACTCGCAGCCAAAGCTCACAGATTTCCCGCACCTTACTCCCACTCCGGCTCTAGATGGAGTTCAATTTGAGATCAAGCCCCAATTTATCACTATGATAGAGAGGAAGCAATTCAGTGGAGCTACGGGTGAAGATCCTAATCTTCACATTGCAAATTTCTGCCAGTATTGTAACACCATTAGACAAGCCGGGGTCACGTAGGACCAAATTAGGGAGATTCTTTTTCCCTTTTCATTATGTGGCAAAGCTAAATTATGGTTTAATGGTTTGAATAGAACTGCACTTGGTATTACTGACTGGGAAACTCTTGCTTTGAATTTCTATAATAAATATTATCCTGCAGAGAGAACAGCGGTACTAAGGAGTGATATTCAGAACTTCGCTCAAGAGGCCGACGAAACGCTAGATGAGGCTTGGGAGAGGTTCAAGGATCTACAGAGAGAATGCCCCCACCACAATCTAGCACAATGGCAACTGATCCAAGCTTTCTACAATGGACTTGGAAATTCTTCTAGATCAGTTCTAGATTCTGCAGCCAGTGGGAGATTCATGAATTTAAATGTGGACGATGCAGGATAGGTTATCGAAGACATGTCAATACATAATTCCCAATACAGGAATCCGAGAGGGTTTGCAAATAAAGGAAAACATAATGTCGATTCCGTATCCTTTTTGCAAGCTCAATTAACGTCTATTTGTCAAAAATTAGATAATCTTACTACTACTCCTAACTCTGTAGCTAATGTTTCTGCTGTTGCTAACAATGAAGCTTTTTGTGAAAATTGTGGAATTGTAGGGCATTGGGAGCAAGATTGTAGGAGTTCCATGGAACAAGTTAATGCCTTTCAAACCTATAGGCAGAATAACCCATATTCCAACTCTTATAATGCCGGTTACTGGAATCATCCATATCTTTCGTACCAGAGTACCAATGTACAAAACCCTCCACCTCAACAACAACCACAACAGCAACCTCCACCACAGCAAAAATATTACCATCCAAATTCTGGCCAGAAAAGCCAAGCATCACCCTCATCATCTTCTGACCCTGCCATGACAGAAATTAGAGCAATTCTTACTAATATGCAAAAGCATATGGAGACTAGGGATGCGCAAATTGATTCTATTTTAGCCCACAATAAAATCATGGATAATCAAATTGCACAACTTTCATCTACCCTACAATCCCGTCAGCAGGGAGCTCTACCATCACAACCTATCCATCCTACAGATCATTCCAATGCAATCTTTCTAAGGAGTGGTTCACATTATGATGGACCACCTATGCCAAAGGAAGATGGACTAGTTCCTGATCTAGATTCCTCTATACCAAACGCTAATCCTTCTAACCCTGTAGGGCTACAAACAGATACTAACTCTTCTAATGTTTCTATGTAGGGTAAATCTCGGGATAAGGGAGGAGATGTGCAGAGCCCGGTTATCAAACTACCATTCCTTAATAGACAATTGAAGAGTAAGTTTGATAAACAATTTGGTAAGTTCTTAGAGGTTGTGAAAAACCTGCAGGTAACAGTTCCTTTCGTTGATTTAATCACTCAGGTTCCTGCATATGTTTAATTTATGAAAGACATTCTGACTAGGAAAAGGGCCTTTAATGAAGTAGAAACTGTAGCTTTCACAGAGGAGTTTAGTGCTCTATTGCAAAATAAATCCCCTCCTAAATTAAAGGATCCCGGTAGTTTTTCAATCCCTTTTCATATACGGAATGTTTATATTGATAAAGCTTTGTGTGATTTGGGTGCCAGTGTCAGTGTTGTGCCATCATCTGTCTATGCTAAACTTAATATGGGAGAATTAAAAGTTACTAATATAACTTTGCAAATGGCAGATCGTTCTGTAAAATACCCCTAGGTATTTTAGAGGATGTCCCTGTCAGAGTTGGTAAATTTTTTATTCCTGTTGATTTTGCTGTTTTAGACATGACAGAGGATACACAAATACCCATTATATTAGGTAGGCCTTTTCTCCATACTGCAGGAGCCATTATTGATGTGAAAAATGGCAAACTAACCCTTTATGTTGGTGATGATAATGTTACTTTTAATCTAGGGAAAGTTTTGAAAGGGCCTATGCTAGAGGAAAATTGTTGTTATATTGATATAATTGATATAGTGGACGCTCTTTGTGATGATAGCTTGCCACAAGTTCTCGCAAGGGATCCCCTGGAGGACATTCTTTGTGGGAATTTATCTACAGACAATGCAAGCGTTTGGGGTAATGAGGTACAAGATATTGAAAGAGCTCTTTCCTTAAAAGAGTTAGGCCCCAAGGAAATAATGAAGGTAGTAAATTTAGTTCAGGATTCGAAACCTGCAGATGTCAAGAAACCTGAACTAAAACCTCTCCCTTCTCATTTAAAATATATTTTTCTGGATGAACAGGAACTATACCCCGTGATCATCAGTACTGCACTTAATGACCTACAAACTTCCCAACTTCTAGGGGTTCTTCAAACCCATAAGAAAGCTATTGGGTACAGTATTGATGATCTCAAGGGTATTAGCCCTGATTTTTGTATGCACAGGATACATCTAGAGGATAACTATAAGCCCTGCATTCAACCCCAAAGAAGATTGAATCCTAACATGCAGGAAGTAGTCAAGAAAGAGGTTATGAAATTACTTGATGCAGGTATTATCTATCCTATTTCTGACTCCAAGTGGGTAAGTCCTGTGCAGGTAGTGCCTAAAAAAGGTAGGATGACTGTGATAACTAATGAAAAAAAATGAATTAATTCCCACTAGAACTGTAACAGGGTGGCGTATGTGTATTGATTATCGTAGACTGAATATCGCCACTAAAAAGGACCACTTCCCTTTATAGATCAAATGCTTGAGAGGTTAGCTAACCATAAGTTTTTTTGCTATTTGGATGGGTATTCGGGATTTTTCCAAATTCCGATTCACCCTGAAGATCAGGAAAAGACAACCTTTACATGCCCTTATGGCACTTTTGCATATCGTAGAATGCCTTTCGGTTTATGTAATGCTCCCGCTACCTTTCAACGTTGTATGATGAGCATCTTTTCTGATTTCATAGAGTCTATTATGGAAGTCTTTATGGATGATTTAGCGTGTATGGTTCTTCATTTGATTCATGTCTAATTAATCTCGCTAAAATTTTAAAACGATGTGAAGAATGCAACTTAGTTCTAAACTGGGAGAAATGTCACTTTATTGTGACAGAGGGAGTAGTTCTAGGTCACATTGTATCTGATAAGGGCATACAAGTAGACAAAGCTAAGATTTTAGTGATTGAGCAATTACCTCCCCTAGTTAATGTTAAGGGAGTTAGAAGTTTCTTGGGTCATGCGGGGTTTTATCGTCGCTTTATCAAAGATTTTTCTAAAATTGCTAAACCACTGACTCAGCTTTTGCTCAAGGATGCTCCTTTTATTTTTACTGACGAGTGTCTTGAGGCTTTCAACAGGATTAAGAAGGCTTTGATATCGGCACCCATCATATGTGCTCCCGATTGGAATCTTCCTTTCGAGATTATGTGTGATGCAAGTGATTTTGCACTAGGAGCCGTACTCGGACAAAGAAAGAACAAGCTTTTGCATGCTATTTATTATGCAAGCAAAACTTTGGATGAAGCCCAAGTCAACTATGCCACTACGGAGAAGGAGTTTCTTGCTGTTATATATGCTTTAGAAAAATTTAGATCATATCTTGTTGGTTCTAAAGTCATTGTTTTTACTGACCATGCAGCGTTGAAGTACTTGATAGCTAAGGCGGAATCAAAGCCAAGGCTACTCCGATGGGTTCTTTTGTTCCAAGATTTCAACATCGAAATAAAAGATAAAAAGGGAGCAGAGAACGTAGTGGCAGACCACTTGTCACGTATCAGGTATGATGAGGGTAAGGATTCTCTTCCTATAGATGATTCTTTCCCTGATGACAACCTATATGCAGTTGTAGAGCAACACCCATGGTATGCCGATTTTGCTAATTATTTAGTGGGTGGTACTCTACCTCATGACTTGTCCTACCAACAAAAAAAGAAATTCCTTTCTGATGTTAAGCATTATTTTTGGGATGATCCTTTTTTGTTTCGTGAGTGTGCAGATGGATTATTTCGCAAGTGTGTTCCCGAATGGGAAGTCCACGGTGTGCTTACTAGTTGCCACACCTCACCATATGGAGGACATCATGGCCCCACTAAAACGGTGGCCAAGATTAATGAGTCGGGTTTTTATTGGCCTACAATGTTTAAGGATGCTAACACTTTTGTGCAGGCTTGTGACTCTTGCCAGAGGACTGGCAACATCTCACGGCGGCATGAGATGCCTCAAACCGGAATTCTAGAAGTTGAAATTTTTGATGTTTGGGGTCTTGATTACATGGGACCGTTCCCTTCTTCAAAAGGGAACCGCTATATACTTGTCGCCGTCGACTATGTATCCAAGTGGGTTGAGGCCATCGCTACTCCTACTAATGATGCCAAGGTGGTCCATAGACTTTTCAAGAAAACCATATTTCCAAGATTTGGCGTGCCTAGAGCGATAATCAGTGACGGAGGATCTCATTTTCATGAGTGGAAGTTAGACACCCTCCTCAAAAAGTATGGTGTCTACCATAGGACAGGTTTAGCCTACCACCCCTAAACTAGTGGCCAAGTTGAAGTTTCTAACTATGAGATCACGGCCATCCTAGAGAAGGTGGTAGCAAAGTCAAGGAAAGATTGGAGCGATAAATTGGATGACACCCTTTGGCGTACAGAACTGCATTCAAGACCCCTATAGGTACTACTCCATATAGACTCGTGTACGGTAAAACATGTCATCTCCCGGTCGAATTAGAATATAAGGCATATTGGGCTATTAAGGAGCTCAATTTGGATGCCAAACTAGCGAGAGAAAAGAGGATACTTCAACTTAACCAACTCGATGAGTTTAGCTTGACGGCCTATGATAATGCTCGTGTCTACAAGGAGAAGACAAAGAGGTGGCACGACAAGATGATCCTTCCGAGAGAATTCAAAGAGGGTGATAAAGTGTTGTTGTTCAACTCTCGACTTAAACTATTCCCAGGAAAGTTGAGGTCAAGGTGGTCGGGTCCTTTTATTGTAAAAAGGGCCGATAAATTCGGTTCTGTGGAGGTTTTCGATGAACATGGTAACGAGTTCAAGGTCAATGGCCAAGGCTCAAGCTATATCATGAGGGGGCTACGATTGGTGCAGTTTAATTACTTCACCTAAGCGGTTCCGATTCACTTTGAGCTTCAATGTGGTAAGAGGGTCGCGCGGGACGTAGATAAACCAGCGCTTTGCGGGAGGCAACCCGTATTTCTTGCTTTCTAGACTAATTTTTTTCCTTATATTTATTTTTTATTTATTTTTATTTTTTTTAGAGAGGTGAGGAGAGTGAAATTTTACCTTTCATGAGTGTTTTGTACAGGTTTTAGATCACAAAGTACGGAGATTTCAAGAGAAAAAGGCGAAGAAAAAAGAAGCTGCAGATTGGGTACGGGCCCGATCGGGCGCGCACCTAAGGGTCAGAATTGAGCATCATTCGCCCGATCGGGCAAGGAGTCCCAATCAGGCGCGAAATATGGATTTTATCGGAGCATATAATCGCCCAATCGGGCGCGCAAATGAGGAAGAAAATCAAGGGAATCTTCGCCTGATCGGGCGAGGCCACCCGATCGGGCGGAAATTTGGAGAAATCGAGTGCCACAAAAAGAAATATCGGGCGAGCAATCTGGCGATTTTGAGGTTCGTGTTCGCGCCCGATCGGGCGCACACTTCACATTCCAGAAACACTTATATTCGCCCAATTGGGCGAGGCTTGCCCGATCGGGTGCGCCTAAAATCCGGAGGATTAATTCCTCCTTCTCCCCCTTACTTTTCCTTTTCTTTCTTACTTCTTCTTCTTTATTCACACTTTCTCTCTCTAAAACCTCCATTTTCAAACCTTCAACCTCACATTCTTTCCAAGATCTTATCAAATTCTTCAATCAAAACCTTAAAATTTTTACATATTCTTAATCCTCACACCTTCCTCTACATTTTCCACCCACTTTCTCCCACTTTCTCTCATAATTTCTTAAAACCCTTAGAGAGAGAAAGCTTCAATACCCAAATTTCTATCTACAAATGGCTTCCAAACGTTCTAGACAACAAAGGGGTGAAAGTTCGAGGCAATAACAACAAATGGTCGACCCGGAGCTTCAAATACCGGGATGGGAGGAGGTTGTTATCACCTCGACGTAACAACGGGCAAGGATGCTCAATCTCATCGAGAGGCAGGTAATCTCTACCCGTTTTGTTCATCATCCTACATTATCTAGATTAGGTCTTAATAAATATGTAGAGAAATTATTTAAGGGTATAGGCATGAGTGGCTTCTTCCAAATGCATCATGATACTTATGATTACTTGACATTAGAATTTATTTCTAGTTTTAATGTTATTAAAATGATGCTTTGATCACTCATGTACAATTCCGATTACTAAACAACGATGTGCGATTAACTCTAAAAGAATTTGGGAAGTTGTTTGAGCTTAAATCGGAAAAACCTATCGAACCCTCCCAAGACCACATTACCGGGGAGGGTTTGATTAACCTCCAACACGCCAAAGGGACGTGGATTCAACATCCCATCCCAAAGTTTTGGCAAAGGTTTGTCGGCCTCATAATTTTTGGGAGGCATGAACCGACAATCGTGAGGAGGGATGAACTAGAATTGTTGGCATCCTATATGATCCCTAATGCTAAGAAATTAAACATACCCCATAGGATTGCCAACCACTTTCAAAGGGCGGCTAATGCGGCCGAAACAGGTAGGTCTAGGGCGCCTATCTATTTTGGGGGGTTGGTGACCCATATTGCTATTAAACACCTAGGATGGAACCCAAATGGGCATAGGAAAGTAGTGGGTTCAACCCTCATGGACCTAGCTTACTTAGGGAGCCTAAACTGGGTGCAACCCATGGGCGGTGAGACTTGGTGAATAGTCCACCAGGAATCGGGTAGGAGAGACCAAGCTTTTACCCTACCCAACCCTGCCTTGACCAAATTTGAGAAGGGGAAGCCTTCTTACACATTCGAGATAAACGGTCAAGGCGAGGTTCAAGAACCTCACCTTTCACCACAACCCCACCATTCCCCCCAACACCATTCACCACACTACACCCAACCACCACCCTAACCCTTTACCTATGGCATGCCCACCTCCTCTGTCGATTATAACATCGACCCCAATGCCCCTTTTGACTTTTCGGCTTTTCGGAGCCAACTAGACCGTATAGAGATGGGGCAAGGGAGAGTAGAGGGCATGGTGAAAAACCTAGATTCTAGGTTAAGCACTTTGGATAGTCAGGTGGGTCATATAGAGAGGAACTCGGGAGGGGTTTATATCCGATGTACGATGATTATGCACGCCGAGGGGCTATTCCCCTCAAGGCATTCCCGATTGGTTCCAATACCCCAAGGAGGGTATTCCACCCCCGGAGCATTTAATACTTATGTGGAGTACTCTTCAGTCCAAGGATATGGGGGTAATGCTCCTTTTGGGGGTATGGGGGGAAATGTGAACCATAACTACTTTGCAGGTGGTTCGGGTTATGATGGTGCTGGAACGAGCCAGGGTGGTGCCGGCTCGAGCTATGAGGAGGGTACAAGAGGATGGATGATGATGAGGAGTAGCTTTCTCCTAGCTACCTTTCCAAGTCAATGAGGGCATTGCTTGATTTGGCTTGGGGGGAGATTTTTTGTATATATAGTAACTCTCTTTCTCTTTTCTCTATTTATTGCTTTTCTAGTGTTGTTTTTATTGCTTTCCTTTATGAAAAATACAAAAAAATTTTGAAAAAAGAAAAAAAAATTCAAAAATGCGTTCCAATGAATTGTAAATCATGCTTCCCTGTGTCCCATACTTAGAAAATATTGTTTTGATTCTTGGTATATGATAATGAGCTTTGTGAATTTGTTGATCATGATTTGAAGTTTAATTGTTTGGATTCCTACAGATGCGTCAATTTTGCCAACTATTTATGAATATAGTGCTTGACTAGTTAATTTGGTTAGGAATGTGTGATAGTTCCTGGTATGTCAATGAATTTCAGTACTGGTTTGCAACTATTAGTAATGATTATATAGCTCAATATTATGCACATTGAGGAGGACGAAGGCATTTGTTCTCTTAGGAAGCCTTCAGACGATATTAGATACATTTGTTCCCTTCTTGTTACCCATGTTGTTGCTTGTGCCCTTTTATTGTTTATTTAGCCACATTACAAGCCTATATGAGCCCCATTGGTTACTAGTCCCAAGCTTGGCTTGGGGGAGCTATTAGTTGGTGAGGTGAGAGAGTTGTGGTGCATGTGCATATCATTTGCACAACGTGGGAATAAAAGAAGATTGATTGTTCTTTGATTTTATGATTGGAAAATATTGATGTTTTGTGATTGTTCTGAGGCCGCTGAAAGATCGGGAGCCGAGGGTTCTGGCTCCGATCAAGATAATTTCGCGGCTGACTATCAACAGCCGGTGAAAGTTGCTGACAACCCTGACCCTAAGAAAATTAGGATGCTTTCGGGTGACATAACCCTACTGAAGAGTGGCTTTAGGTCTTTTAAGGAAAAGCACCCCTTTGGAAAGGGGTGATATATTATCGTTTCGCCTGGGGACACAAGGATGGCCTGGGACGACAAAATAGAGAACGCAGACAACTATTTTGTCTGTTACGAGGCGGTAATAGAAGTCTGCCTTCGGTTCGCCCTCCATACTGGGATTAGGAAAATCCTTAAGGGGTATGATCTGGGAGTCTAGCAGCTCACCCCAAACTCGTGGGTGAACATTTTAAGCTATATTGCTGCTTGCGAGCTCCAGAACCTTGCTCCCAGCTTCTCTGCCTTCTCTAATGTGCACTACTTGAGCAAGGCCCCAGGCGGTCATGAGGCATGACACACTCTTACCACCTTGCCCCAGTATTTGATGACATTGGACAAGGTGTCCAAATGGTCTGGGTGGAAGGAAAATTTTTATTTAATCTCCTCACTAACCCTGAGACACAACCGGACATTGCGCCGGTATAATCAGGAACGGGTTCTCCTTGGCAGGAAATGCCCTCTCCCGGCGCTCTCTACTAGGGCCCGGGAGCAAATAATGGAGCCGGGTTTCTTCGAGACCACTACTGAGCCCTTAGGGGATGGGACTCATATCATTGTTCCAAAGAACTAGATCCCCCACCCGGACTATTTCAAAGATGAATGCTTTCTGTCTGCTTGTGGGTTAAGCCCCATGTTTCCCAAGGGTAGATCCACTTGCATCCTGCTTTTCTAATTTTTGTTTTCTCCTTGCAGCCGACGCTTTGAGAATGGTTAACCCGGCTAAGACTCCAGCTAAGTCAGCGGCGCAGCTGCGCAAGCAAAGTGCGCTCTCTAAGAGAGCAGCTGTTGAGGCCAAGAAAGGTGGGGTAAGACCGCCTGACTTTATCTTTTTCTTTAAATTTCTTGCAAAGGTTTTTGCCGGATAATTACATTTGGCTCTTGATTTGCAGGATGCCACTAAACGCGTTCCACGCTCTATCTCCAAGCTTTTCAAAAGGCAAGAGGAGGAGCTGGACAAAACGCCGGCTGCCAAGACCGCCAGTAAGTCCCCTTCTGCCATGAAAATTCTGAGCTGGACATAACTCCTGCTGCCAATCCGGATCGTCCTACGACCGGAGGCAAGTCCCCTTATGCCATGAAAATTCTGAGCGAAAGCTCAGAACACTCGAAGAAGAATGCGCCGGATGCCTCTACGACATCAAAGGGTGGCCAGCCACCTAATGTTGCAGCCGGTGCGGCAACAACTGGGGAGGAGGATACTCCTAAGCCCCATCCGGAGACCCAAGGTAAGAACAAGATTGAAATACCTTGGCCACTTAACTTTGTGAGAGTCAAGACTAAGGTTGACCCTTTAGAGGGTTCATTCAGTAGCCTGCAACGAATGAATGCCAACTACACTGCATCCCTCTCACCAAGTACTTCTTTTGGTGCAGATCTGACATCCGACGAGCCGGATCTTCCCGGGTTTGCCAAGCGGATGGTGAAGACCTTCACCCGGTCGGAGAAGAATTCCATACTTGATATACAAGTGGTGGACTTTGACCGGATAATGGGCCAACTGGCTGAGGTAAAAGATTCTTCAACTCAATTCTGATATTTTTTTCTTCATTTTTTTACCAAGTGTTTCATAATTCGGTTGCCCTTTTCTCAGGTAACGCCGAGGGTGGATGGGCTCCAGGGCCCCTTCAGGAGGAAACAAGAAGAGGTAAATGACCCCAAACGGAGGGCCCTTGAAAACCTCAACTCTGCTGAATATGCTAATTATATGTCTGATTTAGAGATTAAAGCAGTAGAGTTGAAACAGGAGGAGCTGATCCAGAGTTTGACGGGTGCGAACGATGAAGCTACCAGCTGGGCTAATGACCTTGATCAAAAACTGAAGGATGCTAAGGCTGAACTCAAGGCATTAGAAGACGCTAACAAGGAGAACACAAAGCTCCGGGCAGACGTTGCCCGGTTGGGGGTGGAGATGGTCAACCTGCGGAACCAGCAGTCAGATGAGATTGCCAAGGAGCAGACTCGGCTGATGGAGGAGAATGAGCGGGCCAATGCAGCCCGCCTGAAGATAGCCTGGGAGCTCCTCTATCCGGATGTGGACTTTGAATTCTACAAGCTTAGGTATGATTACGCCACTACGGTTTATGATGCCCAAGTTTTGGGAGAGGCAGCTCCGCCTCGCTTCAAAGACTGGGCTGCTGAGCTGGGATATGAAGTCTCAGACAATGAAGGAGAGGCGGCAGAGGACGAGTGTAGGGAATATTTCAAGCATTAATCCTCTAGCTTGAACCCCACTGTTATCATACACAAAAGTACGGTGGCGTCCAAAGGGAAGGAAGCTAAAGCAAAAGAGTCGCCAACAAGTTTTAGGAACTTGTAAACCGTTCACGAGGTGAAGGTTACACCCCTTAACGATCCAGGAGATCGTCAACTCCATAAGGTCTTGAACCAAATAGGGTTCGGGGATGAAGGTACAAATCCAACCTAAAAGAGATTGAACCTTCCCTAATAATAGGCCTTTAATTTATTCAGATCGTATTCATGTGCGCTTTCTGACTAACATGCAATCAATAGGTTTAATCCTAAACCTGTTTATCTATGTTGGTTGAATATTAATGCACAAACAAACTATTATTGGCGATCACTTGAATTATAATCATAATTAACCCTAACAAGATTATTAATTATCTTATTAAGCGTGATTACAAGTACAAAATCCCTTTTAACATGCATAAAAGGCGTGATCAAGCAATAACAATATATATATATATTAAGCAACATATAATAATCATAATTATAATTATAATCATAACAATCATAATTAAAAATAATCATGAATCATGTTAAAGCATAATAATAGCAAGATCCTAGGCATGATACTAACAAGATTAATAACGAACCCTAGCATGTCGCTAAGAAATAAAAATCAAAGCTTTAACCCTAACATACTAAAAATCATAAATATTAGGAAGAACATAAAAGGCATCAAAACAATCATACTTGGTATTAAAGTTACCCTAGACATGATACTAGGAATATCATAATAACAACCTAAACATGATTTCTACATCATAATATCAATTAAACCATTAAAGTACTTACTTTGATGCCTCGTATCTCTTTCTAATAACAAAATACACACGTTAGTAACTTCAAGGAAAATAATAAACAACAATTAAATTAAATATTAATTTAAAAAGAGATTAGGGACCAAACCCTTAGAAATTAAATCTTTCACGTCTAGGGCGAAGGCAACTTCGAATATGGCTAGGTGTATCTAAATCTAATAAATGCGGAATTTTTATATTTGTGAGAAAGCTAGTTTAGAAAAGAGAGAGAGAAAGAGAGTAATCAAGAGAATCTTTATGAGAGTTGGTGAATGAAAGAATAAGAATTGATGAAAATTGATGAGAATTGATTAAAACTGGTTAATGAAAACGGAGTTTTTACGACGTTATTTATAAAGAAAATCAGCCAAAAGATAAAATATCAAATAAGAGTTCTGACCCAAAAAACAGGAATTGGCGCCAAACGCTGACCTTGGCGCCAGGGCTAGCGCCAGGCGCTACAGCTAGCGTTTGGCGCTGACTCAGAAATTCACGCGTTTTCTTAAAATCAGATAGAAATTGCTGTACAGGAGGATAAAATCGTATTTTCCTCAAAAATGTTCTTTGATTCTGATTAAAACTCTGAAAAGTCAACAAAAGTCAATTTATCAATGCTAATTGAATTAGGAATGAAAAGAACCTTCTAGAAGAATCTAGAAGACTAAAACCATTCCTAATTGCATTAGGAATAATAAATCCATATTAGTTCCTCCTCTAGATCATTGGGCCGCATATAAGGCTCAAACCGGACCCAGTTCAGTAATTTGGCCATAACTTCCTCAATATTCATCGGAATTGGGCTTGTAATATATCGTTGGAAAGCTCTTGTCAAGCCCCATCCAACTACACTACTATTGGACCCATATCATGGACCAACCAAACTGGATTGACTGTTCTCTTAAATAAGTTTTCAAAACAGAGAGAAGAAAAAAGAAATTAAAACTATCCGCAACACTAAACTTTCCACACTTTCACTTCATTCGATTATGATTCGACGTGAAAGGTACTCATCACTGGGTTTGGTTTTGGGGAGACACAAATGGGTGTCTACAACGAGAAAAATGAAGGCAGCCAGCCTCAGGTGGCTGATAACCAATTAGAAGCCCTCCCAATCGGTCAAAACTAGCTGGGTCAGCAGCCTCCACCTCAGCCTCGAACCAGCCTCCCCTAATTCAGCGGCAGTATGCCAAGTTTCTTTCTTTTCCGGCTTGTAAGCCGAGTATGTTGTATTTTTACCAACTGTGGAGTTGGGTTAACAATCATTTCCTTTCTACTTCACCGGATGTGACTCCGGTTAAAAGTTATTATGGCCTTAGTGCCATTTTTAATATTAATATGAAGTATTCGGACTCAGCCGGTTGTTTATACATGTTTGTGTTTAAATTTTTTGAATTTGAATTTTGCGTATATACTGCAATTCTTTAATAATTTGCCTAACTTAGAAAAGCATGCGACAATTTGCAATCCGGCTGCTCTTGCCCCTGAACGGCTGTGTGGTTGGTTTCATTTCAAATTGATTGATTGGTCTTGAAAACACTTGATACTTGGAAAAGTATGAGGTTTTTTAAGGCCAATCAATCACAATGGTGATTGCCCCAAACCAAGTGCTCACCCGACCATTAGAACGGGTGCTTTGAGCCTCTTACCCAGATGGTAATATTTCGTCTGGGATTATTGCATAGCCATTACACAAACTCTTTTGCCCCAATTGGGAGAGAGAGTGCAAGTTTGGAATAAATAATCTAAGTAAGAACTTCAGCCAGTAACCGTCTGATGCCTCAGGGCATCCGGTATTCGGAAACTTAATCGTTTTTGTAGACTATTCTGGTCAGACGGCTATGAGTTGACCAATTTGGTCATTCAATCTTTGCCGTCTGCATAGGTACGTAGATCTGACAAAGAGTCTGCTCTCTGAGACGATTGCACCCGAAGGAGTGTCGTCGGACACCATTGTCCATGTTGGGACAAGCGGTTTTGTAAATTAAGCAACCATCCGGCCATTGGCCTTTGGTCTTGTTTGAGACCGGTTGTATAGCTACTAAGCGTTTTTATACTTAGTTTTTTAAATCTGGCCATTGGCCGCGTGTTATTTGATCATTGAATTTAACACTAAGTGTCGAACTTAGTTGGTTAAGCAAATAAGCCGTCTGAGTATTACCTAGACGGGTAAGTGTAGGGAATAATTTCAGGCCTTTAAATCCCACTAGCTTGAACCCCACTGTGATCATACACTAAAGTACGGTGGCATCCAAAAGGGAAGAAGATAAAGCAAAAGAGTCGCCAACAAGTTTTTAAGGAACTTGTAAACCATTCACGAGGTGAAGGTTACACCCTTTAACGATCCAAGAGATCGTCAACTCCATAAGGTCTAGAACCAAATAAGGGTTCGGGGATGAAGGTACAAATCCAACCTAAAAGAGATTGAACCTGCCCTAATAATAGGCCTCTACTTTATTCTGATCGTATTCATGAGCGCTTTCTAATTAACATGCAATCAATAGGATTAACCCTAAACCTGTTTATCTATGTTGGTTGAATTTAAAGCACAAATAAATCTATTATTGGCGATCACTTGAATTATAATCACATTAACCCTAAACAAGATTATTAATTATCTTATTAAGCGTGATTACAAGTACCAATTCCCTTTAAACATGCATAAAAGGCGTGATCAAGCAATAATAATATATAATAAAGCAACATAATAAATAATAATAATCATGAACAATAATTATAACAGGCATAATTATAATCATAAATAAAATAATCATCATCAAAATAATAATAATAATAATAATAATAATAACAATAATAATAATAATAATAATAATAATAATAATAATAATAATAATAATAATAATAATAATAATAATAATAATAATAATAATAATCATTATAAATTACAACAATTATAATCATAATCATGTTCATGTTAATATTAAAGCATAATAATAGCAAGATCCTAGGCATGATACTAACAAGATTAATAACAAACCCTAGCATGTCACTAAACAATAAAAATCAAATCTTTAACCCTAATATGATACTAACAATCACAAATATTAGGAAGAACATAGGAAGCATCACAAGAATCATATTTAATATTAAAATTACCCTAGACATGATACTAGGAATATCATAATAACAATATAAACATGATTTCTACATCATAATATCAATTAAATCAATTAAAGCACTTACTTTGATGCCTCGTACCTCTTTCTAATAACAAAATACACACGTTAGTAACTTCAAGGAAAATAATAAACAAACAATTAAATTAAATAATTGAAAGAGAGATTTGGGACCAAACCCTCAGAAATTAAACCTTTGACGTTTAGGGAGAAGGCAACTTCGAATATGGCTAGGTGTATCTAAGTCTTGCGAATGCGGAATTTTGTATTTGAGAAAAGGCTAGTTTAGAAAAGAGAGAGAGAGAGAATAATCAAGAAAATCTTAATGATAGTTGGTGAGAATTGGTGAATGAAAACGGAGTTTTTAATACGATATTTATAGAGAAAATCAGCCAAAAAGATGAAATAAACAAAACAGAGTCTGACGCACAGAAAACAGAGCTGGCGCCAGGCACCAACACTAGCGCAAGGCGCCAGTGGCTAGCGCCAGGTGCCAGGCCTGGTTCCAGGCGCCAAGGCCTAGGGTTAGGTGCCAAGCCTGATTTTAACGCTTTTTCAAAAATCCGATAAGTTTGCCGTACTGGAGGATAAAATCATATAATTTCCTCAAAAATGCTATTTGATTTTGATTAAAACTCTGAAAAGTCAACAAAAGTAAATTTATCAATGCTAATTGAATTAGGAATGAAAAGAACCTTCTAGAAGATTCTAGAAGACCAAAACCACTCCTAATTGCATTAGGAATGATAAATCATATTAGGCCCTCCCCTAGATCATTGGGCCGTATATAAAGCTCAAACCGGGGCCCAGTTTAGTAAATTGGCCATCACTTCCTCAATATTCATCGGAATTGGGCTTATAATATATCGTTGGAAAGGCCTTTGCAAGCCCCATCCAACTACACTACTATTGGACCCATATCATGGACCAACCAAACTGGATAGGCTATTTTATTAAAAATAAGTTTTCAAAAACAGAGAGAAGAGAAAAGAAATTAAAACTTTCCGCAACACTAGACTTCCACACTTTCGCTTCATTCGATTATGATTCGATGTGAAAGGTACTCATCACTGGGTTTGGTTTTGGGGAGACACAAATGGGTGTCTACAGAAGCCCCCACTTTGATTGAGTTTGGAGAAACGCAAGTTTCGAAAACAAAAGTCAAAGTATCGATAGGGACGGAGAATGATTCAGAACGTTCTGCGATCCTAAACCAATCTTGTAACTCCGATACCTGCAAAACTAGCATTAGTTAAACAGATAAAAGAGTTAAGAAACGCGTATCTTGCACCGTCGAGCACACGTCTCTGAAAGTAACCGATTGTTTTGATGACCTCCTGCAAGCTAGGGAATGCCATCCCGCTTGAAAACCGCTACGCCCGTAACTGCTTCCAAATTAGAAGATTGTTTCGCCTGAAACTATCCTCCTCCGCTATGATAGTATTCCACATCCAAGGGAATACCATCGAAGACTGCTTCTCTTGAAACAATCCTCAGCTGTTTGTGACAACTTTCCCCAATCTAGGGAACGCCACCTTGCTATTTCGATGTTCACTCGTCTCTGAACAGAGAGCTTCTTTTTTGATATGACTCAAATTTCCGCTGTGATAGTCTTCGAAAAGATCACTGCTTTTTAATCCTTAATGCTGCCATGCCAGTACGTCGGCGCTCTGCTGCTTGTGAACCAGTATGTCGGTGCTTTTGCTGTGATGACAATCCTCTTTTCTTTGGGAATAGTTGCCAACACAACTCTTGTATGATGTATGACAATCCGATTTAGGGAAAGTTATCAATGCCACGTAACAATCCATCCTTGGAAATGTTTCCACGATGAAGCGACCATCCGTATCTTGGAAAATTTGTCAAAATCCAATCTTTGGAAAAGTTGCCAATGCTTCGTAACAATCTTTTATAAGAACTTTGCTACGATTGACAATCCACATCTTGGAATATAACTCTTGAAAGCAATCCACCTTGGAAATTTGCCAACGCTATGCGACAATCCTTTTGAGAAAATATTGCCATTATTGACAATCCGCGTCTTGGAACATTTGCAAAAAAGAGTTGACCGACAATCCACTTCGGGAAAATTTGCCATTTGCTGAAGACAATCCATGCTGTGGAACTTTTGCCAAAATTTATGATGAGTAGAGACCTACGACAATCCTTTGGGAAATTTTGTCATAGGGAACAAGGTGTATGACAATCCAATCTCGGAATACTTGCCTACGAGCCGATGGGTGTATGACAATCCGAACTTGGAAAAACTTGCCAAACAAAGAAGGAGCACGACAATCCACGCTTGGAAACTTTGCCAGAGATGACAATCCAATCTTGGAAAAATTGTCGTTGAAGAAGATGCACGACAATCCATTTTTGGAAATATTGTCAGTTGGGGATGACAATCCAATTTTTGGAAATATTGTCGTTTTAGTGCTTGCTTTTAAACCGATTGCTTTGGCGCTTGTAATGAGCCAATACTTAGGCGCTTAAGCTAAGTGAGACGATCTTTTGTCAGGTCGATCACTTAGACTGTAATCAAATCGACTACTCAATCATGTCAAATTGCTTATAGGGGCTAACTGGTGTACCAAGGAACCCAAAATTGCTGTATGAAGTCGAAATCACCTTTTTGAGAGGCTTCGAGCTCTATCGCTGCTGAAATATCTCTGGCGCTAAGAATTGACTCTGTCGCCGAACGCTGTGATAGGGTCTTCCCTGTTCTGCTACTCCTGTATTTATTTTGACTATAGAACTTTGCCAATTTTTTTAATTATCTTAGGGTTGACCTAAGGCTTAGCATTGCTTGACTCATTGACTTGACACGACTCAAGGTATAAACTTGATTCACTGTGATTGACTCGAGGTTGACTCGACTCAAAGAGTTTGACACGTGTGTTAGACTCAAATCAAAGTGATATGACATGACTCAATGTGTACATGACTCGTATGTGCATCGTAATGTGATCGTGCGACTCGAAAAAATGCAAAAAAGCAAAAATTTTCCGTCATTTTTGTGGAGGGTACCGACTTTCTCCCGAAAAAGAAAGACGTGAAAAAGAAGAAGCGAAGTTTGAAGGTGCATGTTGAATGAGCTTAGTCAGATGTTGTTTTATACTGTCTCTCAAGGTGCAAGGATTAATCCATCCTAGGCTATCTCAATGGTTGACTCAATGATGAAAGTATTTGGGTAACTTAGGCACAGAGGCTAAGCACTTCATACTTTGATGTAGTGATGATGGATAAACGATGTTGATATGACAAGGCATGATTCAGCGTTATGTTAAGATTTCATGACAAAGGGTTCCTAAGGGAAGTATATTTGGTCATGTATCTGTGCAGTGTGTGAAATTGACACTAAAGTTAGGCCGCAAGAGCTAAGTGTGTGGAGAAATATATTGAAAAGAGTCAAATGGTGGTGACTCTTAGGCTAGGTAAGCTAATGATGTAGGGATCAAGCCCCCAAGTCTAGCTCTAAGTAGATAAGGATGAGCATAGGGGATCCTTGATATAATCATGGTGCAAGTGTGTGAATGTGAATATGAATGCATGTTTATTACGGCCGCACCTCGATGTGAGGTTGCCTACGTATCCGTTAGGAATCAGGCCGAACGTAGCTCTAGCCGAACCTCGCACAAGTGTGTGTATACCTCAAAAAGGTCTTTTTAAGGGTTGTAACGTGGTTAGGCTAAAGGTTTGAAGAAGAAGGGGATAAAGGCTCAAGACCCTAGATAAGCCCCTAAGGTGTGCAACCTTGCTTTTGAATCTTTGTATTTTTATGCTTGAGTTTCTACTCTTTTTTTTTTTTTTTTTTTTTTTTTTTTTTTTTTTTTTTTTTGCTTTAGCATCTATTTTATTTTAATAAGTGTGGGCAATCTCGATCATGCGGTCTATCACTCACTTGGCATTCATGTTTCTCAGGTACGATACCGAGCACTCGATAAGAGACGCAATCTGAGACGTGTTCATATCAAAGATATTTTCATATCAAAGACATTGGAACACTTGCCCTTTTGTACAATTTTATTTATATTTACTATTTTTGCTATCTTTTGAATTACTCAAGCTTTTGACATTGCATAAGTTACACACCATCCCATCCCAAGGTTAGGTAGATGTAGGTTGAAAAAAGAAAGGTCTATCATTAGACGAGGCTCAAAGTGGTTTATGAAGAAAGGATTGTATATCTGAAAGGTGAAAGGAGATATGATGTGGCTACAAGGGGTGCCTTAAATCATTGGTATACCTTGTGCTTGATTAGACATGGATTTTTTTTTTTTTTTTGTTTTTTTTAATGCAAAATAATGAAATGATCATATATAAGGAAATAAATGCTCATTTTATTAAAAGAAAATAAATAATGATGCTACAAAATAAATCTAAGGTGCCTATGCTAGACTTATTGGGGAAAGTGTAAAAAAGAAATAGAAGAAGAAAAAAGAGGTCATGAAATCTTGTCGTTGAAGCTCGCCCCTTGTCTTGTGTTGTTTGCTCCGACATCATCCAGTTTTCTCGCCGGCTAGAGGCAATGGGATCTTATTTGCCTCTATGAGATCTTGAATGAGGTTTTGAAACCTATAGCATTCATCAGTAGTATGACCGCGCCCTCGATGGTAATTGCAATAGGAATTTGGATTCCATCTCGAAGATCGATTTTGTGGTGTTGGGTCCTCGGTAGGGCCAATAGGTTTGATTAATCCTCGATCATAGAGACGATCGAAAGCAGCATCGTAGGTCATTCCAATGGGTGTGAACTCTCGCCTGGGTTTCCTTTTAGATCCTTGATTGTCCATGGCTAAGACACCATTATGGTCAAAGGTACTAACATTATTACTAGAGTGGGCGTTTTCGGAAGAAGAAGGATTGTCGTTCTTCTTTCCTTTCCAGCCACCGTGGTTACTATTGTTAGTAGCTTTTTGCTTTGTGAGGTCATCTTCGATTTCAATTCCGATGTCATAAACGGCCTTGAAAGTATTCAAATTGTGTTGATATTTCAAATTCTTCGAATACTAATACTTCTCTTGAAGATTCTTGATAAACATCCTCACAGACTCCTTTTCGGTGGGGACCTCAATCATCTTGGCGGAAGTCTCCCTCCATTTATTAAAGAAAGAAGTAAAACCTTCATTCTCTTTTTGTCTTAGAATCTCAAGTTGTCTATGATCGGTTTCAAATTGAATATTGCACTTGTATCTATCAACGAAAGCGTTTACTATCGATTCCCAGGTAGAGGTTTTCTCCTTGTCAAGGGAGAAGTACCATTATTGGCAAACGGTTTCAAGAGATAGTGAGAATAGAGAAGGGAAGACCTTGTTATCGATGCCGTTAATGCTCATTATGGTTTCAAAAGCTCTTAGATGAAAGTAAGGATTATCCGTTGCTTTGAATTTTGGGATGTCGTTGGCATTGAACTTCTGCGGAAGAAGATCTTTGTCCACCGAGACCCCTTATGATGTAAGCTCTTGAAACTTGCAATCGCTAGACAACTTGCTTAGGCTCTCTTGCATGAGGTCCATCTGTTGTTGCTTCACGGGGTCATCGATCTTGAGGGCGAGAAGCTTCATTGTCTCAGTCACAGTAGCCAGTTGGCTCTTAAGATCATTGACTTCTTCTTGAGTTGCCATTATCTTCTTAGCCTTCCTCTTTTGACGAATCGGTTTATCAAAAAGCGAGACCTGAATAAAGAGGTTGTCCTTGATTAATCGCCCTTCTCTCCTCGACCAAGTACTGTGGAAAAGGAATTTGGGGATATTTATTGTTAATTATTTGACTCAAACTTTATTCAACATGCAATGGATGGAGGAAGTGAAGAAAGATTAGAATAGAATGTGAAAAAGATTTAGATGGAGGGATATGAAGAATTAGGAGTAGAATGCACCCCCAACTCAAATGACGGAAAGACCGACTCATGCATGAACCTAAGACATGGTCAAGGTGACATGTACTCAAAGTGCGTGCTAAGACTAGTGAGTGTAGGTGACATATTGAGACTCGTGTCATGACCATGTGGCTAGACTATGTGACTAAGACTCGATTAATGACTCGACAAGGTGTTATTGACAGCGAAAATTAACCGAATTAACAGAAGATTGATTAGTTAGACCCTAGGTGATGACTCGACAAATAATCCGAACTGTCGGCCAAGCGACAGGACTGGCGTCACACTGTGGAGCTTGGCGCCAGACAACATAGCTGTCGTCAGGCGCTACACTCCATAGTGTGGCGCTACAGCTCAGACCTTGGCGCCAATATTGGAGCTTCGGTCTAGGACTGTTTTCGGTGTTATTAATCAACTGGGGCATGCCTAAAGTCGTACTAGGTCAATTCCGATTAAAATATTAGACTTTATTGACTCAAATTAATTAATTAATTAATTAATTAGGCAAAGTTCTTTAAGTCATTAATTTATGTAGTCTCAACACAAGTCAACAAACGGTTAAGAGAAACATAGAATATATATGAACAACAAATAATGCACAATTAGTCAAGTAGGCACAATATGATGCAATGAGTTTGCAACCTAACCATGGCTCTAGTTCTCAAAAGTTTGGGATATGGTTTAGTTAATAGAGGGTCCATGGTTAATTGTCCGGATGCACCGCGCGGAAGCCTAACCGTGAAGGATTGGCGCGAATGGATGGGACACCGCGAGTTTTAGAAAAAACTCGCTTCCATGGTTTGGTGAATTCAACATCTCGGATGTACCCTTTGTTGCACTGAGCGTTCAATCAGGTATATGGAGCATGAATTCCCAGAGGGTTATGTCCATATGTAGAACACATATGGGTTTCAGAAAAGTGAGAAAAAATTCAATCAGGAAGTAGGATCGAGCAAACAATACGAAAAACTGGTCGAAATTAGAACGCATATTTCTGGCTCGGTATTGGGGGAAATTGGCGCCAGCAAACAGAGACTGGCGCCAGCTTTTAACTGTAGCGCTTGGCGCCAATACTGGCGTCTGGCGCTACGATTAAATTGCTGGCGCCAAGCTGTGGCCCCTGACGCTACTTCCCACATGCCTCAGCAGCTTTCCGTGCTCGATAAAATTTTCCAGTTTCGCGCGGTGTTATTTCAGTCCTAGTTATGAAAGACATTCCTCAAATTTCCTACGTGTAAAATCCTATGTTTTTAACTCATTACGGATGGTCTTTCCAATGAGATCTTTTTTATGCATATGACAATAATGTTAATCAAAATTACGCACATTAAATACTTAGAACTTTTCGAGTCTCATCCACTCATTCTAAATCATTGCCGAAACAAATTAAGGAATTAAAATAGAAATCCTCCCCAGTGGAGTCGCCAAAAACTGTAGGGAATAATTTCAAGCCTTTAAATCCCACTAGCTTGAACCCCACTGTGATCATACACTAAAGTACGGTGGCGTCCAAAAGGGAAGAAGATAGAGCAAAAGAGTCGCCAACAAGTTTTTAAGGAACTTGTAAACCGTTCACGAGGTGAAGGTTACACCCCTTAACGATCCAAGAGATCGTCAACTCCATAAGGTCTAGAACCAAATAAGGGTTCGGGGATGAAGGTACAAATCCAACCTAAAAGAGATTGAACCTGCCCTAATAATAGGCCTCTACTTTATTCTGATCGTATTCATGTGCGCTTTCTAATTAACATGCAATCAATAGGATTAACCCTAAACCTGTTTATCTATGTTGGTTGAATTTAGAGCACAAATAAATCTATTATTGGCGATCACTTGAATTATAATCACATTAACCCTAAACAAGATTATTAATTATCTTATTAAGCGTGATTACAAGTACCAATTCCCTTTAAACATGCATAAAAGGCGTGATCAAGCAATAATAATATATAATAAAGCAACATAATAAATAATAATAATCATGAACAATAATTATAACAGGCATAATAATAATCATAAATAAAATAATCATCATCAAAATAATAATAATAATAATAATAATAATAATAATAATAATAATAATAATAATAATAATAATAATAATAATAATAATAATAATAATATTCATAATCATTATAAATTACAACAATTATAATCATAATCATGTTCATGTTAATATTAAAGCATAATAATAGCAAGATCCTGGCATGATACTAACAAGATTAAAAACAAACCCTAGCATGTCACTAAGCAATAAAAATCAAATCTTTAACCCTAATATGATACTAACAATCACAAATATTAGGAAGAACATAGGAAGCATCACAGGAATCATATTTAATATTAAAATTACCCTAGACATGATACTAGGAATATCATAATAACAATATAAACATGATTTCTACATCATAATATCAATTAAATCAATTAAAGCACTTACTTTGATGCCTCGTACCTCTTTCTAATAACAAAATACACACGTTAGTAACTTCAAAGAAAATAATAAACAAACAATTAAATTAAATAATTGAAAGAGAGATTTGGGACCAACCCTCAGAAATTTAACCTTTCATGTCTAGGGCGAAGGCAACTTCGAATATGGCTAGGTGTATCTAAGTCTTGCGAATGCGGAATTTTGTATTTGAGAAAAGGCTAGTTTAGAAAAGAGAGAGAGACAGAATAATAAAGAAAATCTTGATGAGAGTTAGTGAGAATTGGTGAATGAAAACGGAGTTTTTAATACGATATTTATAGAGAAAATTAGTCAAAAAGATAAAATAAACAAAACAGAGTCTGACGCACAGAAAACAGAGCTGGCGCCACCCTTGGCTAACTGGCGCCAGGCACCAACACTAGCGCCAGGCGCCAGGCCTGGTTCTAGGCGCCAAGGCCTGGGGTTAGGCGCCAAGCCTGATTTTAACGCGTTTTCGAAAATCCGATAAGTTTGCCGTACTGGAGGATAAAATCATATAATTTCCTCAAAAATGCTATTTGATTTTGATTAAAACTCTGAAAAGTCATCAAAAGTCAATTTATCAATGCTAATTGAATTAGGAATGAAAAGAACCTTCTAGAAGATTCTAGAAGACCAAAACCATTCCTAATTGCATTAGGAATGATAAATCATATTAGGCCCTCCCCTAGATCATTGGGCCGTATATAAAGCTCAAACCGGGCCCAGATTAGTAAATTGGTCATAACTTCCTCAATATTCATCGGAATTGGGCTTACAATATATCGTTGGAAAGGCCTTTGCAAGCCCCATCCAACTACAATACTATTGGACCCATATCATGGACCAACCAAACTGGATAGGCTGTTTTCTTAAAAATAAGTTTTCAAAAACAGAGAGAAGAGAAAAGAAATTAAAACTTTCCGCAACACTAGACTTCCACACTTTCGCTTCATTCGATTATGATTCGACGTGAAAGGTACTCATTACTGGGTTTGGTTTTGGGGAGACACAATTGGGTGTCTACAGTAAGTAATTATAAAGATAACAAAATAATTTTGAAAACAATTCTCAGAAGTAGTACTTTTTTAAGTTAAGTACATTCCAAGTTCTAGGTAGGCGCCTGCCGTCTGGGGTTTCCAGATGGTAGGTGCCATCCTTGACTTCTTCATAGATCCGGTAGGGGTCTTCCCAGTTGGGGGTTAGCTTTCCAAGCTCATTGACCATACCGGTTGCCTCCATTTTTCGTAACACAAAGTCGGTAGTTTTCAAAGGGCGCTTGTGTACTTTCTTGTTGTAGGCTCTCGTCATTCTCAGACAGTATATCTCATGACGCAGGGCAGCATTTCCCTTGCGTTCCGGGAGGGAGTCCAATTCCAATCGCATGGCCTCCTATAGACACCTAAAAATGTCTCCCCAAAACCAAACCCGATGATGAACAACCTTTCACCGTCACTATTGGTCGGATTAAGTATTTAATCCCGAGAGTGCTTAAAAAATCGTATTTGATTAAATTCATATTTTTGAACAGTCCATGGATTAGCCTTGATGTTTGGTAAAAACATATTTTTAATTTCAGCCCAACCTTATTATTTAATTTTAGCCCAAACCTTTTTTTATTTTATTGTTTTATTATTTGTTTTTAGCCCAAAACTTTTATTTATTTTTATTTAATTATTTTCTTATTTTAGCCCAAATAATAATAAGTCAGAAAAGGCCCGAAATTATTAATCGGAACTTAAAATGCCGAATGAAATTAGGGTTAAAAATTTATTTAGACGGAAAAACAGGCTGGAAATTCCCGCGTCACGGCAGGTACCAACCGTGTTACGGGAATCCTTCCCGTCTGACGGTGGGATTTCCCGTGACACGGGACATTCCGTGTCTTTTTGGCGTAAACCCTTGACGCGTTTTCTATCCCGTTTGCAGAAAATTTCCCGCGTCACACCAAAAATGTACCGTAACACGAGAAAGTGTGCCGTCTGACGGTGGGACTTTCCGTGTCACGGTACAGTTTTCCGTGTCACGAGATACTTTTTTAGGGTTTTTATCATTTTAGGGTTCCGTGTGCTCCCTCAGCACATTTTTCCTATAAATACCCCCTCATTTCTGATGTACGGGGCATCAATTAATTCTCTCGAATTTATTTTCCTCTCTTCTATGCTTTAGCCTAAACACTAGCCTATCCTTTTCACTTCAAAATTCCTTCTTCAAGTACTCAAAGGAGTCCATACTTTACTCGTGGTTCCATCCTTAAGCCAAGGCGTGAAAGGTAGAACTGTTTGAGGGTTTGGCCCCAAATGAACTCTAATTTATTTAATTTAATTTAATTGTTGTTTTATTATTTCCTTGAAGTTATTAACTCGTTTATTATTTTGTAGTTGCAAACAAACAGAATCAAAGTAAGAATCATGTTCCTTTTATTTCTATTATTTTTCTAACGATTTTATGTTGTTGGAATTGTGATTAAGTTGCTTCCAATATTAATGTTTATTTTATTATATTTTATGATCACCAAATTGCATGTTTAAAGGGAATATGTAATTGAAAATCACGCCTAATAAGATAATTTGGACAACCGGTTTAGGATCCTTTTTAATCTTGTTAATTCATTCAAGTGATCACCAATATTTTAGAATTATGTGTGCATTAATATTCTACCGATTTAGTTAAAAAATAGTTTGGAGCGAATTGAATATTTTGTTTGTATGCCTTTGAGATCACAAGAATGCTTTTCAATATAAGAATCGAGTACAGGCCAATACGGGCGAATGTGACTCCATGACTCACTTCGTACCATCATCCCCAATCCTCCTTTTGTGGTTCCGAACCATATGGAGTTAGTAATCTCATGGATTATGAATGGGGTGTAACCTTCACGGGTCAATCGTTGTTGCCTATCGTTGTCCCTTATCGTGGTTGCCTTTTTATGATCCGTGAACGGTTTACAAGTTCCTTAAAAACTTGTTGGCGGCTCCCTACTTTATTTGTCCCTAATCGTTGTCCCTAATCGTAATGTCAATTCCCACTTCCTATGAGTGCCAAGCATATTCACAACATGCTTTTAACGTAGGCGCACTTCAAACGACGCCTACAATTTGGCGACTCCACTGGGGAGGATTCTTGATTATTTATCGATTTGAGTGATCGGTATTTAATTAAGATGAGTGGATGAGACTTGAAAGATTCTTGAAAAAATACTCCTGTGATTAATTTGGCATTTTTGCATCTGCATAGACGTTTTAACGTCGCATTCAGGTCTGTCCCGTAGGAAAAATTGGATAACTTGGTTGCGCGCGAAGGAAAACAGGGCACCAGTCAGATCTTCTGACTGCCGTGCCACGGCAAAATCTGCCGTGTCACGGTACAGTGCACGACGGTGCACAGTACCGTGACACGGGAATTTTTGCCGTGTCACGGCATTCCTAAAATCAGTCTAGCGGCTTATTTTCTTTCCTCACAGTCAACTTCCTTTGATTTTTCTGAAAAAACGTATGTGTTCTACATGCGTCTTAGCCCCGGGGAATTTAAGCTCTATCGACCTAAAAACGCTCATGGCAATAAGGGTTCATCCGAGTTATTAAATCCACCCAAACCATGGAGTCGAGTTCGATTTCATCACGAACTCGCGGAGCCGCCCGTTGGCATACACCCTCAAGGGAGGCTGCCTTGCTAATGCGTCTAAACTCTTAACCATGGTACCCTTTTGACACCCAAAGCTTGACCAATAGTTGAACATAGATCTTGACTCTAGGTTGCGAACTTTTTTTTACATCATCGTGCCTAAATGCTATGTGGTTGTTTGGTGCTAACCTTCATGTGTTTACTCTTTTGTTTAACCCATGACCGAGGGTTTTTATTCTCACATAGTAATTAGTACGGACCTAAAATTGGTTAAAATCTGGAAAAAAATCACAAAACTGACCTGGAACTGCGCACCGTGTCACGGCATGCTCTGCCGCGCCACGGTGAACAGTGACGTGACACGGGGCTGTCTACCGTCTGACGGTAGACTGCACCGTGTCACGACATTCTGCACCGTGACACGGTGCCCAAGAAAGTGTCCTGTCAGTCTTTTTTCAATTTTTGTGCGAATGCTGTGTCCAGTTTGGTGTCATGTCTAGCTATACGGTCAAAACACGCGTCTATAACCTCCCTTAATCACTCACATATCGTGTTCACACACTTTTTTTCTTTAAGTTGTGCACCACTTTTTGACCGTAATTTAGGGAAGTCTTGTTTTTTGTGTCGTTTTTTTTTCGGAGTAAGTCGGATGGTATCCTCCCATAATTTAAAAAAAAATAAAAAAATAAAAATAAAGTAGAGTTTCAAAATTATAGATTTTTAATCCGGATGGGTTAAGGTTAAGTTTGGTCATTAAAGGTGTGTTTGTTTCGGTGTCACAGCACTTGGTCAAGAAGCAGGGGTAGATTGTTACAGTTCGAGTCCATACCCAACAAACTCTTATACCAAAGAGGCGTACAAGGAAACCACCTCAATCATCTCCACAAGATCCATCTCCAGTCTACTTTCAACCAATGGCCACTAAGGAAGACATCGAGAACCTCAACAGGACAATTGAAAGATTGTCTGACATGATGCAGACACTCACCACTAGAGTCAGCACTGTAGAATAAGACAATCAAAACAATGTCACTACTGCTGCAATAGACAAGATTAAGGAACAGATGAGCAAGATTTCTGAAGAGTTCACTTATGTGGAACAGCCTGCCACCTCTTCGTCCATAAGAGACAAGCTTCCTGAGAAGTTTTCCACTGCTGACATTCCCAAATTCATGCCTACTGATAATCCGCTTTTCCATTTGAAGGCTTTTTCTGCAACTATGGCTCTTAAGGGAGTAGATGTGACACTCTTCCCTACAGTGTTCCCTCTTTCCTTAGAGCATGCCTGTCAACAGTGGTTCTATTCTTTGGAATCCAAACATGTCGCGACCTGGGAGGATGTTGCTGAAAGCTTTATGAATCGTTACAAGTGTAACATCCAGGCCAAGACTTCTGAACGTGAACTCTCCATTCGCAAACAGAAAGAGAATGAAGGCTTCACCACTTACTTAAGCAGGTGGAGGGAAACAGCTGCGCTCCTAGTGGATCCCCCCAAGAAGAAAGAAATGGTTCGCTTGTTCATTGCCAATCTGACTCATAAGTACAAGCAACACTTAAAATTTCTGCCTCTGAGTACCTTTGAAGCTGTATACGATATTGGAATAAATATCGAGGATGAACTAATGAAGTCTGTTGGTAGCAACAATAATAACAACACTTGGAAAAACAAGAAGAACGACACTCTTTCTTCTTCGTCTTCTAAGCCCAATAATGCTACCAACAATATCAATATCAATGATGTGCTGGCCCTTAATGCTCCTCCTGAAAGATTCCCAAGGCAAAGGAGGGTTTACACGCCTTTGGGAATGACTTATGATGCTGCTTATGACCGTTTGCATGGTCAAGGACTGATTATGCCAATCGGACCATTTCCAGAACCTCGTCTAGAGAATAGGACTGCTAGCTATGACCCCAATGCTTATTGCAAGTTTCATCAAAGCAAGGGTCATAACACTGAGAAGTGTTGGAGGCTGAAGGATGCAATCCAAGACCTGATCGATGCTAATCAAATTCCTGTCCCTCCAGGGGGCAAGAAGCCTAACATTCAAACAGGTCCTCTTTCTGATGCTTTGGCTATCATGGGGGATGAAGTCTCCTTTGATCCGTCGATACTCATTCAACCTGTGAATGAACCTCTGCCGGAAGTTGTATTTATATCAAGTACTGAAGAAGTGAATGGGATTTGGGATAGTGATGATGAAGACGTCTATCTCAAGGATATAGCCTGTTCATCTCTTGGCACAAGTGAAGATGTTTGGGGGGACTTTGAGGTCAAGGTTCTCACCAGAAGTGGACGGTTGCAACAACCTAATCCACCTCCACCTCCACCACAATCACATCCGATAGTTGATCCCATCGACCTTGTGAACAGCAATGTGGTCAAACAATTGCAAAAGACCAAGGTGGAGATGAATGTATGGAAGCTTTTGGCCACTTCCCACGAGCATCGAAAGGCTGTGATGAATGCTCTAGTGAAGATAGGAGTTGATGATGACATGACTCCTCAAGGACTGGTCAACTTTCTCACTACTGAATTGCCAAGTACTAGCAATCTGATTTCGTTTTCTGATAAGGATCTGCCCCCGGAAGGGGACCAACATAATAAGGCCTTACACCTCACTGTGGTGTGTAGGCAGATGAATGTTCCTATGAGCCTTGTTGATAATGGCTCTGCAATCAATGTGTGCCCACTCCGTACTGCAAAGAAGCTGGGCATAAAGAATGAAGAACTGAATCCCTCCACTCAAGGGATTCGCGCTTATGATAATACTCGCCGTCAAGCCGTGGGTACTATCATACTGAATATAACTACTGGGGCCATTGAACGTCGCACCAAATTTCAGGTGGTGGACATTAAGGCCTCTTTCAATTTGTTGTTAGGAAGCCCTTGGCTTCATGAGCTAAAGGCGATTCCAATTACTATTGATGCTTCTCCTATGCGCATTCAAGTTATCGACACTCCTATCGTCCATGTTGAACATGACGAAGAAGATGAAGATCTTTGGGGGTTTTCACTAGATGATGTTCTCGTGATTGAAGAGGAGGAAAAGTGCCATCTCAACTTCGATCCCTATTCAAACACCAATATTAATGCCATTCTGAAGAAGCAAGGTCATTTCCCTGGAATGACCCTTGGACTCAAGAAGAAAATGGCTGAATCTTGGGGCCATCCTGGCGCACTCAAGAAGGATACTTTTGGCTTGGGATTCAAGCCAACAAAAGAAGATGTGAAACAGCTTTATTGAAGATGAAGGCTCGCAATAATTCTCGAATCACGAAGACGGAAATGGCCATGGATCCATATCCGTTCACCCTCAATGGCCAGTACATCAAAGAAGGGGAAGACTTCCCATGCTATGAATTCCCTGAACCATTCGTCCATGATGGGATCCGTGAACCAGGATTCGAGATGTTCCTCGATTGTGACTTTGTTGATGAAGACGAAGAGCTCTTCACAACCTAGAAGCCAGCTAGCCCGAACTTTGATGATATAGGAATCAACCTGCTTTTTGGAATGGAGAAGAATGAGTCTAAGCCGGTCCGCAATGATAACTCCGAAGTCGTTCAAGCTGTCATAGCAAACAAGGATTTTGACCCCTCCGAGTTAATCGTCCAAGCTGACAACATTTCAAGGGGATGGCGCAAAACATTGAGGATCACTACGCCAAGTGGAGAGAAGTTGGAAAAAACCGTTGGCGAGGGTCCTATGTTTGATGAGTCTGAGTCGTTTGGGTCCGAGTCCGAGTCTGAGTCTAAGTCTATAGACGAGTCCTTAGAGTCTGAGGCTGATCCTCTTTCTGCTATAGAGTTCAACCCTGAGTCTCTTGTTGAGTCCCCTCTTTCTATCCCTAATAATTCCGGTGAGGTCGCAGCCGACCTTGCCCCTCTTGATGTATTAGCCAATGAATTCATGAAATGAGTACCTTTGCTTACGATACGTGTCATTCCCCTAGCCCTGATCAATATTGCTTTGCTAATGGTAAGATTGACAAAGAAATAATAAAAGCAATGGAAGAACACGAAAATAAAACAGCAGTTATCGAAGATACAGAAACAATTAACATTTCCAATGATACGACTGTTAAAGAAGTAAAAATTGGATTAACACTAAGTCAAGATGAACGCAAAGAGCTAATTAACTTGCTTAGTGAATTTGTTGATGTATTTGCTTGGTCATACCAAGACATGCCTGGAATTGACAGGGATATAGCTCAGCATACGATACCACTCATTCTAGGTATAAAGCCTGTCAAACAAAAGCTGCGCCGTATGAAACCCGATGTGGCTCTCAAAATCAAGGAAGAAATCAGGAAGCAGTTGGCTGCAGGTTTCATCAGAGTATCCAAATAACCAGAATGGATAGCAAATGTGGTTCCAGTTCCAAAGAAGGATGGAAGGGTCAGAATATGTGTTGATTACAGGGATCTCAATAAAGCAAGCCCAAAAGATGGGTTCCCTCTACCTCACATTGACATTTTAGTCGATAACACAGCAAACCATGCACTCCTATCATTCATGGATGGTTACGCCGGATATAATCATGTATTGATGGCCGAAGAAGACATGGAAAAAACCACATTCATCACGCAATGGGGTACATATTGCTATACGGTAATGCCATTCGGGTTGAAAAACGCGGGTGCCACCTACCAAAGAGCAGCTACAGCAATGTTACATGACATGATGCACAAAGAGGTGGAGGTCTATGTCGATGACATGATTGTTTAGTCTAAAGATCGCCTAGGCCATATTATTGCACTTCGCAAGTTCTTTGAAAGACTCCGCAAGTACAACATGAGATTAAATCCAGCAAAATGTGCATTCGGAGTCACGTCAGGCAAATTACTTGGATACGTGATTAGTTCTCGAGGGATTGAAATAGATCCTACAAAAGTAAAGGCGATCATGGCAAAAGGCTTTCGACAAAATCAAACAGTATTTGGCAAACCCACCCGTGCTAGCGCCAGCAATACCTGACTTTCCTCTTTGACTCTACCTTACGGTCACAAGAGAAACGATGGGGGAAATGCTAGCACAAGAGATTGAAAGCAAGGAGAATGCAATCTATTAATTGAGCAAGAAACTTCAAGGATATGAGACGCGATACACACCACTTGAGAAGTTGTGCCTCGCACTTGTATGGAACGCATAGAAACTAAAACATTACATATTCACTCATACAGTGCATGTCGTGTCCAAGATGGATCCCCTCAAATACTTGTTCGAAAAAGCAACACTCAATGGGAGATTATCAAGGTGGATAGTCAATCTTGCTCAGTTTGACTTGAGATTTGTGCCACAAAAAGCCATCAAAGGTTCTGCGGTTTATGACTTCTTAGCAGACTTTCCGCTAGAAGAAGTTGAAAAAGAAGAAGATGAGTATGATTTCCCTGACGAAGATTTACTCATGACCGAAGATGATAGCTGGACACTCTTTTCGATGGAGCTTCAAACCAAAAGGATGTGGTGTAGGAGTCTTGCTTGTATCACCCAATGAAGAGCACATCCCAATTTCCATGAAGCTCGACTTTGATGTCACCATCAATGCTGCAGAATATGAAGCATGCATTTTGGGGTTAGAAACAGCTGTCGCCTTGGGAATTAAGAAACTCAGAATCTACGGTGATTCTTCACTAATCATTAACCAAATCTCCAAGAGATGGAAAGTGAAAAGTGAAAGTCTCGCTACGTATCAAGCTCATTTAGAAACTCTCACGGAGCAACTAGATGAAGTGGAATATACGTATTTGCCAAGAGAAGAAAACCAATTCGCCGACGCACTAGCTAAATTAGCATCAATGGTGCGAATTCCAACTGATACAATCAGAATGCCACTGAACATAGAAAGAAGATATGAGCCAGCTTATGTTCACGCACTGGACGATGAACAAGAACCACAAGAAGAAGATGAAGAGCCATGGTATACAGACATCCTTAATTATGTGACAAGAGGAGAATACCCTTCTAATACTGATAAAAGGGCACGCCGTGCTTTGAGGCTCCTGGCCTCACAGTATGTGCTCATCAGGGGAGAACTCCACAAGAGAACTACAATTGGAAGAAATCTCTTATGCATAGCCAAGAAAGAAGCATATAAAACCATGGAAAACCTTCATGCCGGTATATGTGGAACACACATGAATGCAAAGATGTTAGTCCAAAAGATTCAACGACAAGGTTACTATTGGAGTACTATGGAGAGAGATTGTCACGACTACGTCAAGAAATGTATGAAGTGTAAAGTATACGCAAATTTACAACATGTTCCACCTTCGCTTCTCTACACATATACTTCTCCATGGCCTTTCTCCACTTGGGGCATCAAAATCATTGGAAAAATAACACCACCAGGACAAGGGGGGCATGAATTCATTCTCGTAGCAATCGACTATTTCACCAAATGGGTCGAAGCTGCCTCATATGCTAAGCTGACGGCGAAACATGTAGCTCAATTCATTGAGAAAAATATCATATGCCGCTATGGGGTACCACATGAGATGATCAGTGATAATGGAACACATTTCCAAGCCGAATGCGCGGAATTATTACAGAAATATCATATCAAGCATCACAAATCATCACCTTACAGACCACAAACAAATGGTGCAGTCGAATCGGCCAACAAAAATGTGAAAACTATCATCGAAAAGATGACAGAAAATTACAAGGATTGGCCAAGTAAGCTACATTTCGCCCTTTGGGGTTATCGAACCTCTGTTCGTACATCAACAGGGGCTACACCTTTCTCTTTGGTCTATGGAGTTGAAGCTGTACAACCAATCGAACTCGAAATCCCTTCTCTTCGAATCGCATTGGAAAGCCAACTAGATGAAGTCGACTGGATTAGAGCAAGATACGATGAACTGGTCTTACTTGATGAAAAACGCTTGGCAGCTTTGCATCATGTCCAAACCTACCAACAACGTATGGCGTGACATTTTAATAAAAAAGTCAAGAAAAGGAATATCAAAGAGGGTGACCTAGTGCTTAAGGCACTTCGTAAAAATGTGTTAGATCCAAGAGGAAAATTCAGACCGAATTGGTTAGGCCTGTACATTGTTAAAGCTATCTTGTCTGGCGGAGCGACACAATTGGTAGACATGGACGGTAATGGTTTCCATAATTTAACCAACTTGGATCAACTCAAGAAATTCTATGCCTAGTCGCATGGGTTCATGACCCAATAGAGCTACGTTTGACCTGATTCCTTTTTAGGATACGTAGGCAACCCCTCAAGGGGGCCCGACCACTTTAAAAAATAGAAATCCTCCCTCTGTTGATCAAATATGCGCGTCAGTTCAGCATTGCGTCACAAAACAAAAAAAGGGGTTTTGCTGCGACACGGGACATTCCACCGTGTCACGGTACTGTTCACCGTGGCACGGTGGCCCTGAGCGCAAAAAAAAAAAAAAAAAAGGGAAATTGCCGTGACGCGGGAATTTGTAACGTGTCACGGGATTTTTCACCGTGACACGGTGGAATTTTAGAGTTTCCGTTTTTTTTAGTGACGCATTCGTTGCGAATTCATTGTTTGTTCGAGGTTTTTTTAATTTTCGTTCTTCTATTTCGTCCGACTCCTTGACTCGGATAAATAAAAAATAAAAGTCATTGTAATTTTTTATTTTTAAGGCTGAAATAAATGTGCTATTATTATTAAAATAAATGCGACTACAATTATTGGCATCATATGCCTTATTTTAAATAAAAATTATAAATCATAAAAAGCAAAGCACTATTAATCTAATCTCTCTTCATTTTAGGAACATCCTTCTCTTGGTCAATTAGGTCAGCCTTCACCATTAATGTGTCTTTCGTAGCCCGAACCGTCACACCCCTAGTCGAACTTTCACCCCTTTCACCTTTTTTTGAATTTCTTCGGTTGTTTCTCCCTATAGACCATCTTTTCTTTACCCTTTCCTTTCACATAATTCTTCTTTCTTGGCATTATAGGAGTCTTAAACTCAATCCCTTGTGTTCTCGGACCTAGACGATCTTTAGGAGGTGCTTTCTTATTTCCAAGACGTCTCTTCACATCAGACTTGCGTGATTCGAATTGTTCCCTCCTACTTCTAGGGTTCAACCTTGCCTTGTATGCACTAGATAAAGGAGGAGGAGCTTGGTCACTTGCAAAAACGGTCCACAAAGGTCTTCCAACCCAATAAGTCTCGTACTTATGAACGTTACTTTCATGCAACGATACTTCACGAGGACTATCGTTATAGCGTGGAACTACTTGTTCAAGTCCATACTGTCGCATCAGTCGAGAAGGGCAATAAAAAGTCAGTTTTGAGATACTAGGAACACGACAATATGGAGTATCATTCGTGCCAACCATCCTAGTAAGCCTCCACCAAGGCACCACCCAACGAATGGAAAATTCCCTCTTTGCAAAGAAATTTTTCCAATCTTCATACGACATGTTCGCAGAGTAATTCTTTTTCCTGCGGACTAGGTCGTTAGGGCCATATTTTTCAACATCGTCGGGGGCTTCAAATAATTCTAAATGCTCCATCAACCAAATCTGCAAAAAAAAAAAAAAAAAAAAAAAATTGCAGATTCCTGTGACACGGCAGGTTTCACCGTGTCACGGCAAACAGCCACCGTGACACGGTGCCTGTTTTGTGTCACGGGGGCTACGTGGAGTGTATTTTTACCTGCAGCAGTACCAGAGAGCCCTTCCTGATGGCTTTCTGGTCAGCTTTTGCTTCGTCAAGGCCACGAAATGTTTCTCCAAGGCACGTCGGCAAAGGAGATCTTCCAGATTCGACATGTTCAAGCACGGACGCTAGACAAGCATGTACTACCCTACCGTTTGCAAATAAAATCTTGCTAAACATGCAAAAAATATATGCCCTTCTACGATATACATGATAAGACTCAGAGATAGGGCGATTAAAATATAAATTTGCAAGTTTTTCTAAGTCTACCTCATTACCACACACAATTTTATTTAAATCTGGATCTGTTAGATTCATATGGCGTTCAAAATCTTGGTAATAATATTCACGTAGGGTAGGCATGGCAATAAGATTTCTAGCAGGAAATTCAAAGATTGCACCGAATTCCTCCGGCAGGGGACATATTTCGTCATAATCAAATTTTAAAAAGTGTGTTTCTGGACTCCAATAATCTAATGCTGCCCTAAGAAAATCATGTTCAATAGCTACATGTCGCAGGGCTACCAAACCCCTAACATGAAATAATTCTAACTCTTTTTTTTCAGCATTGGTTAAAGAATAAGACCAGTCGCGCAATGTATTATCAAAATTATGAGACATGATTATTGAAATATAAAATTCTCAATTATTTTGTGTTTCGTAACTATGCATATCATGAATAAACTGGTCTTATTTTATAGCAAAAGCTCTCGAAACTGCCCAGAAATTATCTTTTCATACGCGTAAAACACACCGCTGAGTAATACACATACCGTGACACGGGAAGTCCCACCGTGTCACGGGAACTTTTTCCGCGACACGGCAAGTTCTGCCGTGACACGGTGCATAGTACCGTGTCACGGCACCTCACGCGTTTTCTTTTTTCATCTTTTCCCGTATCTATCCGGATTTTTTTTTTAGTATTTTATCTTCACCGTTTATTTTTCAGTTTTCTGAGAGTTTTATTTCTAATAAAATTCTCAACTTTTTTATCTCTATTATTATTATTTTTTATAATTATTATCTTTATTTTATTTATTTCTTTATTCATCACTTTAATATTTTATTTTTTTGTCATTTTATTTATTTTTGCTTGTCTTTTTATTTCTTTTTCTTTTGGGGAAGGTAATTTTATTTATTTATTCATCACTTTAATATTTTATTTCTTTATCATTTTATTTATTTTTGCTTGTCTTTTTTTTATTTCTTTTCTTTTGGGGAAGGTCGGTACCCTCCATTACTCCACTTACTTTTTTGCCGCGTCATTAATAAATACACGATCACTCACAATGAGTTTCAAGCACACACTAACACACAATAATAAACTATGAATAATGTACAAAAGAGTCATAATAAATAAACATGTCAAGTGTCATCATAGTATGTACAAATAAAAACCCTCGGTCAAAAGTCTCTAGAATCAGAATCAGTATCATCTCCACCCTGCGAATATGGGGACGGTGAGCCAAAGATTCCCTCCATCATCCGAGTACGGGGAGTAGTGTCCCTACTAGTCCCTGTGAACCCAGCAGTAGTCAAACTCAAGACAGGATCCGTCCAGTCGGAAAACGGTGTAGACTGGCTCAAAGACACGGGAATCGTCGGTGAAGGCATCGTCCCATACATCGGAACCGAGAACAAGCCCGACATCGGTGGACGAATCCCGGACAATGGAGCTGAAAATGAACCAGGATCCAAGGGAGTCAAAACAGACCCAAGCTTAGGCTGTGGAAGCTGTGAAAACGACTGCCGCTGCCGCTGCCCCTGACTCTAGTCCGGAAAGCGCTGGGAAGACTGAGGCTGCTGCCACTGAGCCTCCTGAAACGGCTGAGTAGTTTGAGGCTCTCGCTGAGAATGAGAACGCCGGTGAATCTCAGGAGAACGTCTACCACGACCAAGCTTCTCCTCGTCCGAGCCTCTATGCCTCGAGCGCGAGCGGGACCTCCGTTGCTCCTGAAAGATACAAGATCAAAAGGTGTCAACAATGCAAAATAAAACAAATGGTAGAAGTAAAAAAAAATGAATGATACCTCAAGAACGTCGCTAGAGCTCCGACAACTCGCACCACGCCGAAGCTTGATGATGCAACACTTCAGGGCGTCAACCAGCTTCATGAGTCCCATCATCTCCGGGCGGTTAGGCTGATGATAAAACAATGAAAAGTCAGTAACAAGCGGTGTTAAAAGGATGAATAATGCATCAAAAAATACTTACTGACTCAAAGACCTCGGGCAGAGACTCCTGCGCCTGTCTGAAACCCTCTGGCGCGTCAGCAATATGGTCCTCGGTGATACCAATCGGCCCTAGATAACGGACAGACTGAGGCGGAATCTCGATCCTCCCCACAAGGCGAATAGTCGTCTGAAAATATGATCGAATAATCAAGTTATTCGACTATTTAAAAACAGAGACTACTAACGAAGATCCTCAAAAGAAATCATACCTCAGGAAGACGGGGTGGAGGAGCCAGAGAGGGAAGCAAGTCCCGCGCATAGTCACTCTCCATGTGTACAAGCTCCTGCCATGGAAAAGTATAGCGCTCTCCCCTGTTTATCAACTCTCTGATCAAGCGTGAGTCCAGCATCGACTCTGGTGGAGATGAGGGCACCACAAAGCGATCGCCGCTATGCTGACGAACGACTCACTCCCCCAAATACCAGACAAAGCGTCCGGTACCAACCAAAATGGTGCGGTGCGCTGAAAGACGCAAGGCCTCAGGAAGACCAGTCATCCCGGCCCAAGGACGATACTGGACATCAATGGCAACCTGAAAACCATAAAAAGTTGGCGTGAAACAACGGAAACAACGTCAGAGGGAAAATAACAGACAACAAAACTAATCCTTACGCCAACAGAAGAGGTGCCTCGGCGTAGTAGTCCACGCAGTGCAGGGATAGACTCCACCCGCGACTCTCCTCGATCACGCCAGCTGGCCCCGACAGGAAAGTCATGGACCGCTCCACGACGCCGGCGAGGAGCCAAGCTTGGGAAGTACTCGTAGAACCATAGCTGCAATGAAAATTAATCTTTAGCACATGAGTCGAACAAGTTAAAGTGAAACAAAAGGGGAAAAGATCATCACCTCTACGACTCTCCACAGACCATAGACGGTGATGGGAGACTCGTCATTCAGCTGCCGACAGCCATGACGTAGCGATAAGAGAAGATCGGCGTATCCAAGGCTGGCCCAGCTATAGGATCCTATCTCAAGGATCCTGACCAAAGAGGGGAGGTAGCAAAGGAGTACGCGTTAACTCTTATCAGGAGAAAGGGTCATGGAGATCAGAATCAGGATGAAGATCCGCACTCGCTGCTCAGCCGATGTATCCTCCATGTCGAAACCACGAGCTAAAACTGACGCCAACTCCGATCGCCCACTCCTAGGACCACCTCGAGACACTGGTCGGGTCCTAATATGCTGAACAATCGGACCTAACAAATCAGCTGCCTCAGCCGATCCCCAAGACAGATCAGACATCTGAGCTACGGCTCGGTCGGTGAAGCGCAGCTCGCTAATCATACTGAAGTCCAGAGGGGTCACTGTCATCTCCCCCCAAGCAAAATGAAAAGTGTTGGTAGTATCCCAGAAATACTCCAACAAGGCGCGGACGACCGTCGCACCGCAACCCCGGGGGCTGCGAAACCCTACAACCGCCGTATAGAAATCTACTAAACCAGTCGATCCCCATAGGGCGTTCGTAGCAGGATCCCTCGTAATAATCTGGTGAAGTCGAGGAATCAAATCGCCGGCTCCAGAACCGTGGTGGCGAAGCGTGCGGTCGACTATGCCGGAGAGTGGGAGATGAGAAACATGGTTTTCGCAGCAGAATACCAACTGGTCTGGAGTCCACAGAGGTGGAACCCACCTACCCCTACTCGTAGAAGCCCGAGGCTCGGACTCTAAGGCATCGTCGTCCATACCCTCAGGAATAGTGGGAGTGTCCTCCCGAAAATCCTGACGCCGGCCTTAGGTAGAAAGATCGCGATCCCGTCGCCTAGGCATGCTATTATAAAAATCTAAATGCTTAGCATCATTTCCTAAGACATTTAATTCAAGTTGCATTTTTATAAAAATAAAGATCTAAATACTTAGCATCATTTCCTAAGTTATTTAGTTATTTATCGAATTATACGCTAAATTTTTACCTCCAGGCTAAAAATTGGCAAAATTATGGTATTTAGTTTCTCCATGACAAACTAATACTACAGTTCTCCTAGCCGCATGATACTATGTTCTCCATGACAATATAGTACATACGCAAAATATATTTCGAAGTTGCACAAAAACAATGAATCAACACATCATGAAATATGTCACAAGGTTTACCACCATTTTTTTCACCATTTCAAGTGCAAAGAAGTAACATGAACATCATTTCACAAAAGCAGTACCCAAAAATGGTGATTTGCTCAATTCTCCATCAAATCATGCAATTTTTGTCTCAAATTTCTCACAAACACACATACATACATATACAAGTAAAATCATGGCAAGAATTTCAACATAAAACCTCAAAATCAAAAATCCCCAAATTGATTTTTAAGGGTTTTTTTTATGAAATTACTTATTTGAAGCAAATTTGAGACACAAATTAAGAAGAACTTACATAGATCCTTATAGAGGTTCGAAAATGAGGAATATGGCAAAAATTTGGAGTAAATTCGGTGGAAAATCGAGCAACAAAAGCTCGAAAAAATTCCAGCAACCCAGCAGACCGCCGCGACACGGTCAGATAACGCCGTGACACGGTGAGTCTGTCCCGTGTCACGGTGAGCCTGAGAAGGCACGGAGCTCCGACGACTCCGACGGCAACTTCAGGCGAAGCATCAGCAGTAAGCAGCAACGAACAACAGCAGCAGCAAGTTGCAGAAAAAAAAAAAGAGAGAGGAAGCAAACCGCCGTGACACGGTGGTAAACGCCGGCCGACGGGAAATGACACCGAGCGCCGGTGAGAAGCAGCCGAGACACGGCAAACAGAGCAAAAGAAATTTTTTTTCGAGTTTTTAGGTGAAAATCAGACGAGAAAGAGAATGAGCCAAAATGAGAAAAATGTTGATATTTAAAACCAAATAATCCCGTGCAACGGACCCCGTTCCCACGTAACGATTTGATTTTGTGTGGTGCACAAGCTTTGACTGGTCAAAGATGCCATTTGACCGTTTTTTCAGCTACTAGATTCCCGCGCCACGGGACCCCCTTGTCGTGTCACGGGAAGCAGCTCCGCGTGACGGGGGACCCTTGCCGTGTCACGGGAATGTTTTTTTTGTGACACAGTGGTTTTTGTACATTTATTTGCGAATATTCCTGACATTTTCACTATGGTTGCACGATTTTTTTGCATAAATTGGACAGTTATTTTTCGCTGGAATTACGCGGAAAATTGTAACTGATACTAAAAGGGGACTAAAATTACCATTTTACCCCTAGCAAGCATCAAAGTTTATTTTTCGGCATGGTCGGATAATCGACTTAAAGGTGTGAATCATCTGCGGCCCACGTTCGGGGATAATCGAACCATCATACACTTACAAATTCTAGCAATTGTCGGCTTTCCTCAAGCATGGAAAGCGTTATCGGTGGATTTTTCTTCAAGTATAGAAAACCGCCAAGTCGGCTTTCCTCAAGCTTGGAAAGCGTTATCGGTGGATTTTTCTTCAAGTATAGAAAACCGCCAAATTCCTGTGTCGGCTTTCCTCGGGCATGGAAAGCGTTATCGGTGGATTTTTCTTCAAGTAAAGAAAACCGCCAAATTCCTTTGTCGGCTTTCCTCAAGCATGGAAGGCATTATCGGTGGACTTCTTCAAGCATAGAATGACAAAAAATTCGTTCGTCGACTTTCCTCAGGCATGGAAAGTATTATCCGGTAGCTTTCTACAGGCTTAGAAAGGTACCAAGCTCTTCAGTCGGCTTTCCTCAAGCATGGAAAGTGTTTCAACAAATGTCACTCGGTAGATTCCTTCAAGCTTAGGAAGCTGCCAAATTCGTTTGTCACCAATACACTGGTGCCAGATACGTATTCTATCCCTTTACTCTTTTATCTGTGGAATTAACATTTTTCTGCAGGTATCGGCGTAAACAGAGTGATTTAGGATCGCAGAACGTCTTAAATCATTCTCCATCCCTATCGGCTACTTTGACTATCGTTTTCGAAACTGACGTTTCTACAAACTCAGTCAAAGTGGGGGCTTCTGTAGACACCTAAAAATGTCTCCCCAAAACCAAACCCGATGATGAACAACCTTTCACCCCCACTATTGGTCGGGTTTAGTATTTAATCCCGAGAGTGCTTAAAAAATCGTATTTGATTAAATTCATATTTTTGAATAGTCCATGGATTAGCCTTGATGTTTGGTAAAAGCATAGTTTTAATTTCAGCCCAACCTTATTATTTAATTTTATCCCAAACCTTTTTTTATTTTATTGTTTTATTATTTGTTTTTAGCCCAAACCTTTTATTTATTTTTATTTAATTATTTTCTTATTTTAGCCCAAATAATAATAAGTCAAAAAAGGCCCGAAATTATCAATCGGCACTTAAAATGCCGAATGAAATTTGGGTTAAAATTTTATTTAGACGGAAAAACAGGCTGGAAATTCCCGCGCCACGGCAGGTACCAACCTTGTCACGGGAATCCTTCCTGTTTGACGGTGGGATTTCCCGTGACACGGGAAGTTTTCCGTGACACGGGACATTCCGTGTCTTTTCCGCGTAAACCCTTAACGCGTTTTCTATCCCGTTTTCTGAAAATTTCCCGCGTCACACCAAAAATGTACCGTGACACGGGAAAGTGTGTCGTCTGACAGTGGGACTTCCCGTGTCACGGTACAGTTTGCTGTGTCACGGGATACTTTTTTAGGGTTTTTATCATTTTAGGGTTCCGTGTGCTCCCTCAACACATTTTCCCTATAAATACCCCCTCATTTCTGATGTACGGGGCATCAATTAATTCTCTCAAATTTATTTTCCTCTCTTTTATGCTTTAGCCTAAACACTAGCCTATCCTTTTCACTTCAAAATTCCTTCTTCAAGTACTCAAAGGAGTCCATACTTTACTCGTGGTTCCATCCTTAAGCCAAGGCGTGAAAGGTAGAACTGTTTGAGGGTTTGGCCCCAAATCAACTCTACTTTATTTAATTTAATTTAATTGTTGTTTTATTATTTCCTTGAAGTTACTAACTCGTTTATTATTTTGTAGTTGCAAACAAACAGAATCAAAGTAAGAATCATGTTCCTTTTATTTCTATTATTTTTCTAACGATTTTATGTTGTTGGAATTGTGATTAAGTTGCTTCCAATATTAATGTTTATTTTATTATATTTTATGATCACCATATTGCATGTTTAAAGGGAATATGTAATTGAAAATCACGCCTAATAAGATAATTTGGACAACCGGTTTAGGATCCTTTTTAATCTTGTTAATTCATTCAAGTGATCACCAATATTTTAGAATTATGTATGCATTAATATTCAACCGATTTAGTTAAATAATAGTTTGGAGCGAATTGAATATTTTGTTTGTATGCCTTTGAGATCACAGGAATGCTTTTCAATATAACAATCGAGTAGAGGCCAATACGGGCGAATGTGACTCCATGACTCACTTCGTACCATCATCCCCGATCCTCCTTTCGTGGTTCCGAACCATATGGAGTTAGTAATCTCATGGATTATGAATGGGATGTAACCTTCACGGGTAAATCGTTGTTGCCTATCGTTGTCCCTTATCGTGGTTTCCTTTTTATGATCCGTGAACGGTTTACAAGTCCCTTAAAAACTTGTTGGCGGCTCCCTACTTTATTTGTCCCTAATCGTTGTCCCTAATCGTAATGTCAATTCCCACTTCCTATGAGTGCCAAGAATATTCACAACATGAGTTTAACGTAGGCGCACTTCAAACGACGCCTACACCTCCCAATTTGCCTCTTCATCATAAAGCATGACTCTAAGAGTCGGCTCTTAATGCTCAATGGGCAAGACAGCTTCAGCACCGTACACCATGAAAAATGGGGTTTCACCGGTTGCCCCTTTCGCAGTTGTCCGGATGGCCCATAGGACATGAATCAACTCTTCTACCCATAAGCCACCAGCCCTTTCAATTTTCTTTTTTATGCTGTCTGAGATAAGCTTGTTGAAGGCTTCAACTTGGCCGTTTGCTTGCGGTCGGCAAACTCATGCAAAAACATATGAGATTCTCTGATCTCCCAACCAAGTCTTAAGGCGAGGCGTTTCAAACTGAGGGCCATTATCGAACACCATAGACATAGGTACCCCAAACCGGGTGATGATGTTCTTCCAAATGATAGAGATAACATCCTTTGTCTTGATGTTTTTGACTTGCTTTGCCTTTACCCATTTGGTGAAGTTATCTACATACACCAAAATATAACGCTCTCCGCCTGGTGTAGGCATATAAGGACCCAAGATATCAATGCCCCACTTAGCAAATGGGACTAGACTGTGGATTTCCATCAGATTAGTAGTCGGACGGTGTATAAGCTTTCCAAACCTCTGGCACTTGTCACACCTTTTCACCAACTCTTTAGCATCTGCTTTAAGAGTAGGCCTAAAATAGTGTCGCCTAGCTCTGACGGCTAGGGACCTGCCGCCTATATGAGAGGCACAGTATCCCGCATGCAATTCTTCAAGAACTTCTTTACCCTTTTCTGAGGTAACACACTTCAATAGAGGTTTAAGGAAACCCGCCTTGAAGAGTTCTCCATTTGTCATCTCGAAATTTGTTGCACGTTTCTTCATGACGGCTGCCTCTTATGGTGAGTCAGGAAGCGTGCTGTCTGTTAAATATGCCTGGATGCCATCCATCCAGGTAGAGCTTCGGTCCAGGATTCCAATGGGTTCTTCATATATACTTCTTTTTTCCAGAACTTCCCAAAAGACTGACCGAGGCGTATTACAGCAGGCGGAGGATGCTAGTTTGGACAATTCATCTGCCTGGTTGTTATCTGACCTGGGCACTTGACTCGGACGGAATTCTTCAAGTGCCCTAGCCTCTTCTTTGACTGCCTCAAGATACTTGATCATAGCCGGATGAGTTGCCTCATATTTTCCCTCATACTGGCTTACGACCAACTTTGAGTCAAAGTAGGCGTCAATTTTTGTTGCCCCTGCCGCCTTACACATGCGGATTCCGGCTAGCAGGGCTTCGTATTCCGCCTCGTTATTCGAGGCCTGAAACTTAAACCGTAGTGCATATTCAAATTTGTCCCCCTCATGGGACTCATATATAATTCCTGCACCGCAGCCGTTATTCGTCGAGCTCCCGTCTACAAACACTTTCCAAACCTGATCAATGTTATCCAGTGGTACCGGTCGTGTCATTTCAACAATGAAGTCGGCAAACGCCTGACCCTTCACTGCCTTTCTGGGTTCAAAAGTGATTTTAAGACTTTGCATTTCAATAGTCCATTTCAACATTCTGCCGGATGGCTCCAATGTAGACATTGGCCGCTTGAGGGGCTGATCGGTGTAAATTACAACCGGATGTGCCAGAAAGTACGTCTGCAATTTTTTGAATGCCATATATAGAGGAAGGCCATATTTTTCAATCATGGGGTACCGGAGTTCAGCATTTTTTAACACATGGCTAATGAAATAGACCGGGTGCTGGATGCCGTCTCTCTCAGCAAGAAGAACAGCACTGAGGGCATGGTCTGAGACGCCTAGGTACATGTATAACGTCTCTTTGGGAAGAGGGCTAACAAGCCTTGGCAAAGAGTGCAAGTGTTCTTTTAGTTTTTGAAAGGTCGCCTCAGCATCATCCCCCCATTCAAATCTAGTCTTTTTCCTGATTGCTTGGAAGAAATAAAGGCATTTGTCACCTGACCGGCAGAGGAACCTTCCCAATGCCGCCAGGAAACCGGTTAGTCTTTGTACTTCCTTAACAGTGCGGGGTGACTTCATGTCAATAACCGCATGTATCTTCTCAGGGTTAGCCTCTATCCCCCTTTGATCAATAAGGAATCCAAGAAACTTCCCAGACTCAGTACCAAAGACGCATTTCTTAGGATTTAACATGACCTTATGCCGCCTGAGTGTGGTGAAGGTTTCTTAGAGATCAGCAAGGTGATCCGCCTGCTGCTTGGATTTGACTATCATGTCATCTATGTACGCCTCAACATTCCTCCCAATTTGATTAATGAAGACCGTATTAATCATCCGTTGGAATGTAGCCGGCGCATTTTTCAAGCCAAACGACATCACAGTGTAACAGAATAACCCCTGGTCAGTGACGAAGGCCGTCTTCTCTTGATCTTTTTTCCACAGGGGTATCTGATGAAAGCCGGAGTAGGCATCCATAAAACTCATCAAGGCATGCCCGGCTGTAGAATCGACCAGACTGTCCATCTTTAGAAGCGGATAACTATCCTTTGGACATGCCTTGTTGAGGTTTGTGTAATCAACACACATACGCCTTTTACCATTCGACTTTTTTACAAGCACAACATTCACCACCCAGTCGGGGAAATTACATGGCCGAATGAACCCAGCATCCAACAGCTTTTTTTACTTCGGCAGCTGCCGCATAACTTTTTTCCTCGCCGTGATTTCTTTTCTTTTGCCGGATGAGCTTCTTTTTTGGATCCACGGCGAGTTTGTGGACAGCAAGATCCGGGCTGACGCCTGGCATCTCTTCCACTTAAAAGGCAAAAATGTCTTTGAATTCTTTCAGCAATAGGTGCATGTCTGCACCCAGCTTAGCATAAGCAGCCGTCCCAACCTTAACATTACGCTCTAGACGGCTGTCGTCCAGAGGTATATCAATAGTTTTTCCAGCCGGTTGAGAACGGAGCTCATCTGACTGTTCCTCGATCAGTGATTGCTATTTTTTCTCTTTCTTCACCTCCACCATCTGAGGAGCCGGTGCTTTTCTTTTTTTCGCTGCTACTGGTGGGGATGGGCCGGCCTCCTTCACATTGTCAAGGTCTATTAGGTCCTGCCCTTGGCCGTCTTGGGCCACAGTATCCTTGACGGCTGAGAGGTAGCACTCCCAGGCCGTCTTTTGCTCCCCATTCAAGGAACCAACAAAGCCATCATCCCTCTCATACTTAATGAGCATGAGAGAAGGGATGATTACACCCTTGGCTTTGTTAAGGGTTGGACGGCCTAGGATGATGTTATAGGCGGTCAATTCCTCAGCGACCAAGAATTTGATGACCAGGTGTCATCCTTTTCCTTTTTCACCCAGCCGGATTGGTAAGTCGATCCTACCGACTGGGTAAACCATCCCACCCCCAAAACCAACCAAGGGGTGGGTACCGAATGCAAGCAGCTGAGGTTGTAGTTAAGCTTTTGCAGGCACCGAAGACTGATGATGTCCGACGAGTTGCCGGTGTCAATAAGGATTTGACCAACCGGCTGGTTGGCGACCTTACATTCAATGACGACCGGATCGTCATGCGAACGACGGACAGTTCCCCTGTCCTTCTCAGTGATGAGAACGTCTGGGAAGGAGGAGCTAGCTGCCGCCTGACAATCATCATCATCCTTGTCCATCTTTTGAAGATGGCTCTTGGTGCCCCAGATGGTAGGGCCATCGCATGAGAACCTGCTTGTTATGGTGTAGACAAGCTCCTTATCGGTGTCCGAACTACTAGCAAGCTGGGGTGTCTTAGATGACTGCCCCGGGTTCTTCTTATTAGTCCCTTTGGACTTAGAAATGTAGGACTTTAACATCCCCTTGTCAGCCAGACGGTCCAATGCCCGTTGAAGGCTGAAGCAGTCGTTGGTGTCATGGCCAACTTCCTCATGGTATTGGCAGAATTTATTTTTGTTCCTTGATTGAGTGGAACTTTTCATTGGATTCGGCTTTTCTAGAGACAGACGGTCCTTGATCTGCATGAGGATGGAGTTGCAGTCCTTGTTAAACTCGTACCTAGGGGCGTACGGTTTAAATTCTTTCTTTTTCTTCTGGGACGGCTGGTTAGAATCACTCACCGCGTAGACTTCTTTTCTCTTTTTTCTCTCATCTTTTTTCTTGGCCGGCGGAGCAGGTCAGTTGTCTTTTTGCTTGTCAGACTTCTTTGAGTCCGACTGGCTACCAGGCAAGCAGAGGTCAGTTGCTTGAATATAGCTTTCTGCCTCCCTCAGGGCCGCCTACAAAGTAAAAGCCCCTTTTCTAACAAGGTCGAACTTAATGGTCAACCCGTCTCTCATACCCTTAAAGAAGTCTGTAAAAGATACCTCATCAGACAATCCTTGAATCTGGATTCTGGTCAGATTGAATCGCCTGTCGTAGGAGCGCAATCCTTCTCTCTCTCCCTGCTTAATGGTGCTCAATTCAAGACTTGTTTTCTTCGCAGGGATGTTCATTGAGAAGTTGGAAGAAAACAAAAAGGCAAGCTTCTTGAAACTATCGATGGAGACGGCTGGCAGGTTGCCCAACCATTGTTGGGCAATGCCCTTCAATGTAGCCGGAAAGCATCAACACCAAGTGGCATCATCCAACCCATGTAAATACATGAGGTTGGTGTAAGCCATGAGGTGATCTTCCGGGTTGGTGGTACCGTCAAAAGTACGCACCAACACATTTTTAACCTTGGCCGGTTGTGCCGCCTTGGTTATTTCCCGGGTGAACTCAGAAGGTTGTTCACCCAAGCGGAGCAGACGAAGCTGCCAGTCTAGTGGCTGGACATTGTTGAATGTCGCCTGACCTCGAAGAGGGCTGACTGCATGTAATGAGGAGAATACAAACCGTAGACTAGAGGTGGTATATACGGTGCATTCCCAATCAACTAAGGGACAGAATGGATGGTATTACCGCCTGTATGGCTCTCATGCAAGGATTGCACATTCCTTGCAGATGTATTCTTAAAGCTGGTTGGAAAGCTTGATGTAGAAGCTAACTTAGACAACTGTTGATTCCTCTTGCGGATGATGATCTCCCGGGCATTAAGAGGTGATTTTTTGTTTCCCACCGGCTGTTCACTCCCGCGGTTGTTGTTGGTGTTCCTCTTAGGCAGAAGAATCTTGGACCAATCAATGGTCCCGACTGCCTTCTCCTTGGGATGCGGAGTTGGCTGCCTGTCTCTGACTGACTTCCCCTTCTCCAGAGGAGTCTTCCTTGACGACTGACCCCTGCTTGGGCCAGCCCGGCTCTTGGTGATCAGATCCTTAATTTCACCCTTGAAACTAGTCATGAATTTCATGAGTTCGTCTCGAGTGACGAGAGCAGATCCACTTGCCGTATGGGTTTCCCCTTCCGGCTGTCTAGGGGGTCGGTTTGTACCCGCCTGGCTGGCACCCCGCTCCAGAGTGTCTCTAGGCCGGATGCGCTTGGTTATTAGAGAGCCATCACTGGCTATATAAGTTTCGACCTGAGGATCATCATCCTCTTGGTCAGTAAAGACTTCCGGTTTGTCTACCGGACGCTCAAGAAGTGGTACAGACTCTTGAACCATCCTTGAGGTACTCTCCCCATAGACAGCGCCAGATGTTTTGGGTGTTTTTGTCCCTCGGTAGAGTTACGTCACAAAGATTGGTCCGGCTGAGCTGTACCTGCATAAACAACGGAGACTCCGGGTGGTGGGAGCTCCGCCTGCGAAGATCAAGTTAGTAACTTGAAAGAGAATAAAGAGCGCGGAAATTTAGGTGGGGATTTGCTTGGATTCCAAGCTCAGGTGTTTCTCTAATGAGAGAGAAAGTAGGTGTAATAAATGATTGAATGTGTCCCCAAAATGGGGAAATATCTCTCTATTTATAAGGTCGTTGGTAGGTGTGCCCCTATCTAGGTCACTTGACCTAGATTTTAGTTGGCTGCGCCGTATTACGGCGTTTTCTTGGGATTTGGGCCCTTAAAGGCCACCATTTCAGAATCTATCTGAAGGAGCCACGTGTCAGAGGGCTATGGGGCCACTTGGGTAAGCCTGGTCTTTACACGTGGCCTTCTCTTATTGGGACACCTGTCTAGGGTAATTTTTACCCTAAACAAGAATCTTATTTCTTTTGTCCATCTTCTTCAAGTATCATTATTGTGAAATTAAGTTGTGTTATTGCATTGCGTAGAAGTTGCAAATACATCAATAGAGGATGAAGTGTTATCATTCCCCTTTTTGTAGTTCTTAGGTTGATGATCATGAGGCTTATTTGCTTTTTTTTCTTTAGCAAGATCATCTTCAATCATAGTAGCCACATAATAGACCTTTTGAAAAGTGTCTAACCCAAGGTAACGTAGATGTTTGTTGTACTTTTCATGACAATTGTCCATGAATTTTTGTACTAGCTCGAGTTCAGGTGGCCTTTGGGCAAGGTGGGCCACCTTTTCACGCCATCTACCATAGAAAGCAAGGAAACCTTCATTGTCGCCTTGCTTAAGCATTTCAAGTTCACGTAGAGTGGATTTGTACTCTACGTTACTCTCATATTGGGTAATGAAAGCCGAGATTACATCTTTCCATGTTACTTTGAATTTTGGATCTAGCACATAGTACAACTCTCTTGCGGTTGGGTCTAGAGATAAAGGGAAAGTAAAAGCTTATAGCTTAGGATCAACTCCCTTTAAAGCCATAGTGCTAGTAAAACACATTAAATGGTCTTGTGGATATTGGTCACCTTGAATATTAGCAAGTCCGTAGCTACAAACTTTTCTGGTAAAGTGAGTTCTGTAGGAGGAGCAAAATTTTCTACATCGAAGTACTTGTTCCCCATTGTAGAACGAAGAACAAGCTTCTCCAACGACTTCTCTTTGATTGATAATTGCTCCATCTTTTGTTGCAAAGCAAAAAGCTTCGGCATTTTTCTTTTCAGTTTTTTTGAGTTTCTTAATTCTTCTCTCCTCGGCCTCTTGAGCCTTTTCTTCTCTCAAGCGAGCAATCTCCTATTGAAGTTGCTCTATGGATGACATTGTTGATGGACTAGAAATTGTTGTAGAGGAAAGGTGTAGACACCTAAAAATGTCTCCCCAAAACCAAACCTGACGATGAACAAACTTTCATTGCTATTATTTGTCAGGTGAAAGATAAGAGTAAAGAGTTAAAATTAAATAAAACTTTTCTTTTTGAAAGCCCTAATTCTATTCGAATTGAAAGACGTTCAAAGATAGTTAGATATTTTTTTCGTGCCTTATAATTTTTATCCAAATCTTAAATTATTGTATAGCCCTTGAAATTATCTTTCCAATGATATATTATAATATTAATTTCGAGCTATAACGAAAAAGATATGATTGAAATACCAAACTCTATCCAAAACTAACACCTTCTCACTCTTTCGGCCATATCTTTTTTTCTACAAAATATTTTAATCTGATTCTAATTGGGTTAGAAATTATACTTCAAGAGCTTTCCAACGACATACTATTTATCTTATTTCGATTTTTGGATCAAAAGATATGATAAAAACAAAAACCGTAAATACTGTTGTCTATCGAGTTTTATTCCGATTAAATTCGGATCTTATCTTGGTTCTTCGACCCTTCTTTTTTCATTATAAATAGAGGGCATATCACCCCTTTTTCAATCATCAACAAGCTTGATCATCAAATCACTCTTTTCTACCTCTTTAGCCTAAACACTAGCCTTGCCATTCTTTCACTATTCCTTCCTTTAAGCACTCCAAGTAGTCCATACAATAGCCAAAGTTCTATACTTTAACCAAGGCATGATAGGTAGAATTAACTGAGAGTTTGGACCAAATCACTCTACTTTTAATTTAATTTGATTTCCATTTGATTTTATATTTTTTATTGAAATTACTAACAATTTATTCATGAGGTAGCAATTTAATGGAGCGCGCGAAATGTGAGTAATTAATAAATTTAATTACTTATTTTATTTTTATATTTCTAGTATCATGATTAGGTTTATTATTATTTAATTTGAATAAAAATTTATTGTTAAATTGCTTCCAATATAAATGTTTATTCTATATTTTATGATCACCATATTGCATGTTTAAAGGGAATATGTAATTGAAAATTACGACTAAAAAGATAATTTGGACAACCGGTTTAGGTTCCTTTTTAATCTTGTTTAATCAATTGATCACAAATATTTTAGAGTTATGTATTGCATTAATATTCAACCAATTTAGCCTAATAATAGTTTGGAGCAAATTGAATATTTTTTTCGCATGCCTTTGAGATCGCAGGAATTACTTTTCACTATAAGAATCGAGTAGAGGACAATACGGGCGAATGTGACTCCATGACTCACTTCGTACCATCATCCCCGATCCTCCTTTTGTGGTTTCGAATCATATGGAGTTAGTTATCTTATAGATTATGAATGGTGTGTAATCTTCACGGATCGATCGTTGTTGCCTATCGTTGTCCCTTTATTCGTGGTTGCCTTTTATGATCCGTGAACGGTTTACAAGTTCCTTAAAAACTTGTTGGTGGCTCCCTACTTTCCTTGTCCCTAATCGTATATGTCAATTCCCACTTCGTATGAGTGCAAAGCATATTCACAACATGCTAACGTAAGCGTACTTCAAACGACGCCTATAGAAGGTGATTTGAAAGGGGTGGATTGTTCGGTGGTAAACATAGAATGCGAGCGCTCGGGAGACTTCGTTCCCAAACTTGAAAATCGGCCCTAAAATAAGTACGAAAGGATAAGTAAATCAATATGCTTGTTTAGGGAAAAAAAGAAGAGGAAAGACACAAGATATATTCAAACGGATAACATCGCCTTTAAACAATTCTTCAAAGAAGATATTGTTTGAACGAGCCAATTTATTTTTCGCAAAATCAAAGAGGCTTGTAACAGAAGGCGCGCGCAAGTAACTAGGCTGCACGCGGCTGGCGCGCACATCCTAATCTCTTGCGCTGGTTGTGGTTGCGCAACTCAGTGAGTTGCGCGGGCCACCTGCTCGTGCAACCTCTTTTTTTTTTTTTTTTTTTTTTTTTTTTCTTTTCGAGCAGTTTTTTTTATGTTGTATTTTTTAATTCATTTTTTAAAATTTTTTTTTATGTTACCCTTCGAATATGACTCAAAACTACGAAGAGACAACTTTGTAATTGGGAACCTAAACCAAACTAAAAAAAAGAAAAAAAGCTATCCTAACACATCACACATAATCACGTAATAATATAAGCATACAATAAGCCAATGTTCATGTAATGCCCTTTTAAGGTCATAAGCTTGGGTTTCCAAAGGTACCATATCTTAAGAAACAACGCACAAATCAATCACTCAACGTGTTGACTCATGACATAGCCCTCCCAACATTTTGTTGGCGATATGGGTGGGATGATTGTTATTGATTTTAGGATAGAAGCCTAGTGTTGGCAACCCCTAGTAATTGAGCTAATCCCTAAAGGTTAAAGTGTGTTATGATTATGCATGATGCAATGTTGCATGTTTGGTTTTTACTTTTGTGAAAAAGGAAGATATTATGCGTTCATAAACCAGAAATGAGTTCGGGAGCGAGGGTACTAAAATAACGTTCCTTTTAGGGAGCAATTTCTATTCTAGCCCTAGTTACGGCCTCTACTAGCTCTTCTTTTTTACAATTTCATTACCAAACAATATGTGCAATGTGATACCTAAAACTAAGTTAGTTGATTTTATTTACACACATTAATCACGTAGGAATTTCGTTGCAAAGTGTTATTCTTTATTTAATTCAAGTTCGTGAGAGGAAAAAAATAAACAAGATTCGCCTCTGCTTAAGTGATCACTCAACAATTAATTATTCAATTCTATTCGCAAGATACTATTTGAAATTGATTAATTAGAAATCTGTTTAAAGTGATTAAACAACACTAACTGATTAATTAGAGTCCTTTTAAACAATAGAAATAAAGGTAATTGATTTAAGTGCTCGGGAATTTACCACTTTGCTTTGCTAGATCTTCGTTTAGAACACTTATGGACTCCGTCTTGTTCGAGAACCTCCACCGTAGTAACAAAGATTAAGAGGGGTGAGTGTTTAGGACAACAGGGTTTGGTTGCACACAAGTTCACAAGTTTTTTGCCAGCGTTTTAGGTTAATTTATGTGTCTTTGAGCCTCGTATTAAGCCTCTATTTATAGGGAAGGGATACGATTAGGGTTTTGAGGATTCTACCGTAGTAGGTTTCGCACGCATCTGAATGGGTTGCGAGCGACTGACCAGCGCAAGTGATTTAGTTGTGCTGCTAAAGGCAGCGCAACAGATTGTCTTGTGCGCATTATTATAGTAATATTTGATTTCATATTTTTATAAAATTCTGAATCTTCCGCAAGCATGTCTCAGGATGTTGTGCTGGGTGTTGCGCGCAACCTTGTGAGTTGTGCGCGCCAGGCCAACGCGACTCGTTCTGATGCGCGCGGATTTATCTACGATAGCATCAATTTTAACCTAGGCTCCTTTAAATCCGTCATTATTAGGTTTTAAGCTCGAGCTTAAGCCTAATTATGATCAGGCTTAGTTGATTAGACCTTAATGCTTTTGCTTTTGGGTTAGGCTAGCTTATTTTTATGGTATTGCAATTCAATCAGTAATCCACAAGTGTTCTTCACGTTAATCCAACATGAAGATGGTTTTATTTATCGTCATTGCACTTCCTGTGGGGGCAGGAGACCAAAAGTAGATGCCGATAGAATGTCCAAGCTTTTTTAGCCCCCAGTTTGAGGCAAAGAGCGGAAAAAATTATACTATTTTTTTCCAAGTATTTAAGTTGCAAAATTGTAGGGATCATCCCGACTTACCCCCTAAAAAAGAAATGAACAAAAAAGACGGATTTGTATAAAAAGAAAGGGGAATCCAACTTTCCCATAGAAGAATAAAGAAATAGAATTAGACATGTTTTCGAAAAGCAAGGATTATTGACTTAATATTTAAATCATTGTGATGACTTGGCAGTGAGGTATACGTGTGATAGCGATAATGATCATTTTTTCATGTAGCGATCATGTGTAATCAATGTTCCTTGCTTAGAGAAGATGGAGATATTCCACGTAGGCAGACATATTAGTTGCTCATGACAAGTGAAAAGACCAATTCTCAAGAGTTGTAAAAGACATCTAAAGTTGATGTCGAGGCTGTCGATATATCAAATCAATTTATTATAGGAAAAATTGCGGAAAATAATACAACCTTTGGCCCGTTCTTTTTTAATAATACAACCTTTTGATTAATTCTTAATAATATAACCTTTGGGGGGTGTCAATTTTAAACAAGACAAAAAACTTGTAACCTTTAAAACCGGTTACCCATGACACGTGTCATCAGGTAACTGGTCTAAATAATAAATTAAAATTTTTTATTTGAATAATAAATTTTAGATTTTTTAAAAAAAAGAGGAAAAAAAAAAGGCAACCACCTCTTCCACCATTCCACCACGGCAGCCCGCCCTTCCCCGGCGAACAAAAACCACCCTAATCCCGGCAACCACCACGCCACCTCCTCTCCCCTCTCCCTAACTCTGCCTCGCCGCACCCCTCCCCCCTTTCTCTCTCCTCCATTGCACTCTACTCTCACTCCTCCATTGAAGCACCTTTTGAGCTTCGTCTCCTCCATTGAAGCACCTTCTGAGCTTTCTACCCTCCATTGAACTAGCAACATCACTCCTCCGCCGCCGACCGACCAAATTACCCCCTAACCCCGACCGACCCAATTACCCCCTTTCCCCCTGTCGATTTCCCCTTTCCCAACCACCACCAAAACGCGAACGACACAATGATGGAATTTTTTTCGATATAGGGGAAGTGGAGGGGGGCGGTTTTCGAGCAACGAAAGGGGAGGGAGGTGGTTATCGGAATTTGGGAAAGGGAATGGGTGATTTTTGTGGTGTTTCGGGGGGTTTTGTGGTGGCGGCTGCGTGGATTAGGGTGGTTGTTGTGGTGGTTGGGAAGGAAAGGGGGTTAAGAGGGTGGTCTGCGTCGGGGTTAAGGGGGAAGTGGTCTGCGTGCCGACGGTGAGGATGTGGCTGGATGGTGGTGGTTGGGTGGTTTGGGGTTAAGGGGGAAGGTCGGGGTTAAGGGGGAGGGGAGAGGAGGTGGTCGGGTGGTTTGGGTTTTTTTTATTATTTTTTTTATTTTTTTAATATTAATAATAATTTAATTTATTAATAATATTTAAAAACCAATAAAACAATGACACGTGTCAGGTTACCTTCAAAAACAGGTTACCAATAGGTAATGTCTTGTTTAAAATTGACACCCCCCAAAGGTTATATTATTAAGAATTAATCAAAAGGTTGTATTATTAAAAAAGAACGGGCCAAAGGTTGTATTATTTTTCGCAATTTTTCCTTTATTATATTTACTCCTTTTCTTTGTAGGCAACGTATATAGAACTTGAATTACCTTGGTAATAAATAACCCTATTATTAAAAGACAATAAGATGAGTGTTTTTTTTTAAAGTGATTAGTCATCTCATTTTTCTTGGAAAAAAACAACGTTACAAGGTTCGCGATACGTTGCTGCGAATCGCAACCTGTAGACACCTAAAAATGTCTCCCCAAAACCAAACCCGATGATGAAAAACCTTTCACCGCCACTATTGGTCGGGTTCAGTATTTAATCCCGAGAGTGCTTAAAAAAATCGTATTTGATTAAATTCATATTTTTGAACAGTCTGTGGATTAGTCTTGATGTTAGGTAAAAGCATAGTTTTAACTTCAGCCCAAATTTATTATTTAATTTTAGCCCAAACCTTTTATTTATTTTATTTAATTATTTTCTTATTTTAGCCCAAATAATAATAAGTCAGAAAAGGCCCGAAATTATCAATCGGCACTTAAAATGCCGAATGAAATTAGGGTTAAAAATGTATTTAGATGGAAAAGCGGGCTCGGAATTCCCACGCCACGGTAGGTACCCACTGTGTCACGGGAATTATTCCCGTCTGACGGTGGGATTTTCCCGTGACACAGGAAATCTGCCGTGACACGGGAAGTTCCGTGTCTTTTCCGCGTAAACCCTTAACGCGTTTTCTTCCCCGTTTACTGAAAATTTCCCGCGTCACACTAAAAATGCACCGTGTCACGGGAATGTTTCCCGTCTCACGGTGAGACTTCCCGTGTCACGGTACAGTTTCCCGTGTCGCGGGATACTTTTTTAGGGTTGTTATCATTTTAGGGTTCCGTGTGCTCCCTCAGCACATTTTCTCTATAAATACCCCCTCATTTATGATGTACGAGGCATCAATTTATTCTCTAGTTGATTTTTCTCTCTTCTATGCTCTAGCCTAAACACTAGCCTACCCTTTTTCTTTCAAAATTCCTTCTTCAAGTACTCCAAGGAGTCCATACTTTACTCGTGGTTCTGTCCTTAAGCCAAGGCGTGAAAGGTAGAACTGTTTGAGGGTTTGGCCCCAAATCAACTTTACTTAATTTAATTTAATTTAATTATTATTCTATTATTATTTCCTTGAAGTTACTAACTCGTTTATTATTTTGTAGTTGCAAACAAACAGAATCAAAGTAAGAATTATGTTCCTTTAATTTCTATTATTTTTTCTAACGATTTTATACTGTTGGAATCATGGTTAAATTGCTTCTAATATTAATGTTTATTCTATTATTGTTATGATCACCATATTACATGTTAAAGGGATTATGTAATTGAAAATCACGCCTAATAAGATAATTTGGACAACCGGTTTAGGATCCTTTTTAATCTTGTTGTTTAATCAAGTGATCACTAATATTTTAGAATTATATGTTGCATTAATATTAAACTAATTTAGCTTAATAATAGTTTGGAGCGAATTGAATATTTTGTTTGTATGCCTTTGAGATCGCAGGAATCACTTTTCTCTATAAGAATCGAGTAGAGGCCAATACGGGCGAATGTGACTCCATGACTCACTTCGTACCATCATCCCCGATCCTCCTTTCGTGGTTCCAAACCATATGGAGTTAGTAATCTCATGGATTATGAATGGGGTGTAACCTTCACGGGTCAATCGTTGTTGCCTATTGTTGTCCCTTAATCGTGGTTGCCTTTTATGATCCGTGAACGGTTTACAAGTTCCTTAAAAACTTGTTGGCGGCTCCCTACTATATTTGTCCCTAATCGTGTTATGTCGATTCCCACTTCCTATGAGTGCCAAGCATATTCACACATGCTTTTAACGTAGGCGCACTTCAAACGATGCATACAATTTGCCGACTCCACTGGGAGGATTCTTGGTTATTTATCGATTTGAGTGATCGGTATTTAATTAAGATGAGTGGATGAGACTTGAAAGATTCTTGAAAAAATATTCTTGTGATTAATTTGGCATTTTCGCATATGCATAGACGTTTTAACGTCGCATTTAGGTCTGTCCCGTAGGAAAAATTGAATAACTTGGTTGCGCACGAAGGAAAATAGGGCACCAGTCAGATCTTCTGACTGCCGTGCCACGGCAAAATCTGCCGTGTCACGGTACAGTGCACCGTTTGACGGTGCACAGTACCGTGGCACGGGAATGTTTGTCGTGTCGCGGCAGTCTTAAAATCAATCCGGTGGCTTATTTTCTCTTCTCACAGTCAACTTCCTTCGATTTTTCTGAAAAAACGTATGTGTTCTACATGCGTCTTAGCCCCGAGGGATTTAAGCTCTATCAACCCAAAAACGCTCATGGCAATAAGGGTTCATCCGAGTTATTAAATCCACCCAAACCATGGAGTCGAGTTCGATTTCATCACGAACTCGCGGAGCCGCCCATTGGCATACACCCTCAAGGGAGGCTACATTGCTAACGCTTCCAAACTCTTAACCATGGTACCCTTTTGACACCCAAAGCTTGACCAATAGTTGAACATAGATCTTGACTCTAGGTTGCGAAATTTTTTTACATCATCGTGCCTAAATGCTATGTGGTTGTTTGGTGCTAACCTTCATGTGTTTACTCTTTTGTTTAACCCATGACCTAGGGTTTTTATTCTCACATAGTAATTAGTACGGACCTAAAATTGATTAAAGTCTGGAAAAATCACAAACCTGACCTGGAACTTCGCACCGTCTCACGGCATGTTCTGTCGCGCCACGGTGAACAGTGCCGTGACACGGGGCTTTCTACCGTCTGACGGTAGATTGCACCGTGTCACGACAGTCAGCACCGTGACACGGTGCCCAGGAAAAGTGTCCTGTCAGTTTTTTTTCGGTTTTTGTATGTGGTTGCTAGCTGTACGGTCAAAACACGCGTCCATAACCTCACTTAATCACTCACATATCGTGTTCACACACTTTTTTCCTTAGTCGTGCACTACTTTTTGACCGTATTTTAGGGTAGTCTTGTTTTTTGTGTCGTTTTTTTTTCGGAGTAAGTCGGATAGTATCCTCCCATATATTTTTTTAAAAAATAAACAAATTAAATTTCAAAACTATACATTTTTTTAAAAAATTCATTTTTTTTTTTCGGATGGGTTAAGGTTAAGTTTGGTCATTAAAGGTGTGTTTGTTTCGGTGTCACATCACTTGGTCAAGAAGCAGGGGTAGATTGTTACGGTTCGAGTCAATACCTCAACAACCTCTTTTACCAAAGAGGCGTACAAGGAAACCACCACAATCGTCTCCACAAGATCCATCTCCAGTCTACTTTCAACCAATGGCTACTAAGGAAGAAATCGAGAACCTCAACAAGACAATTTAAAAGTTGTCTAACATGATGCAGACACTCACCACTAGAGTCATCACGGTAGAGCAAGACAATCAAAACAATGTCACTACCGCTGCAATGGACAAGATTAAGGAACAGATGAGCAAGATTTCTGAAGAATTCACTTATGTGGAACAGCCTGTCACCTCTTCGTCCATAAGGGACAAGCTTCCTGAGAAGTTTTCCACTACTGACATTCCCAAATTCAAGCCTACTGATAATCCGCTTTTCCATTTGAAGGCTTTTTCTACAACTATGGCTCTTAAGGGAGTAGATGTGACACTCTTCCTTACAGTGTTCCCTCTTTCCTTAGAGCATGCCTATCAACAATGGTTCTACTCTTCGGAATCCAAACATGTCACGAACTGGGAGGATGTTGCTGAAAGCTTTATGAATCGTTACAAGTGTAACATTCAGGCCAAGACTTCTAAACGTGAACTCTCCATTCTCAAACAGAAAGAGAATGAAGGCTTCACCACTTACTTAAGCAGGTGTAGGGAAACAACCACGCTCTTGGTGGATCCCCCCAAGGAGAAAGAAATGGGTCGCTTGTTCATTGCCAATCTGACTCATAAGTACAAGCAACACTTGAAGTTTCTGCCTCTGAGTACCTTTGAAGCTGTATACGATATAGGGATCAATATCGAAGATGAACTGATGAAGACTGCTGGTAGTAACAATAATAAAAGCACTTAGAAAAACAAGAAGAACGACACTCCTTCTTCTTCGTCTTCCAAGCCCAATAATGCTACCAACAATATCAATATCAATGATGTGCTGGCCCTTAATGATCCTCCTCAAAGATTCCAAAGGCAAAGGAGGGTTTACACGCCTTTGGGAATGACTTATGATGCTACTTATGACCGTTTGCATGGTCAAGGACTGATTATGCCAATTAGACCATTTCCAGAACCTCGACCAGAGAATAGGACCGCTAGCTATGACCCCAATGCTTATTGCAAGTTTCATCAAAGCAAGGGTCATAACACTGAGAAGTGTTGGAGGCTGAAGGATGCTATCCAAGACCTGATCGATGCTAATCAACTTCCTGTCCCTCCAGGGGGCAAGAAGCCTAACATTCAAACAGGTCCTCTTTCTGATGCTTTGGCTATCATGGGGGATGAAGTCTCCTTTGATCCGTCGATACTCATTCAACCTGTGAATGAACCTCTGCCGGAAGTTGTATTTGTCTCGAGTTCTGAAGAAGTGAATGGAATTTGGGATAGTGACGATGTAGACGTCTATCTCAAGGATATAGCCTGTTCATCTCTTGGCACGAGTGAAGATGTTTGGGGAGACTTTGAGGTCAAGGTTCTCACCAGAAGTGGACGGTTGCAACAACCTAGTCCACCTCCACCTCCGCCACAATCACATCTGATAGTTGATCTCATCGACCCTGTGAACAACGATGAGGTCAAACAATTGCAAAAGACCAAGGTGGAGATGAATGTATGGATGCTTTTGGCCACCTCCCACGAGCATCGAAAGGCTGTGATGAATGCTCTGGTGAAAATAGGATTTGATGATGACATGACTCCTCAAGGACTGGTCAACTTTCTCACTACTGAATTGCCAAGTACTAGCAATCTGATTTCGTTTTCTGACAAGGATCTGCCCCCGGAAGGGGACTAACATAATAAGGCCTTACACCTCACTGTGGTGTGTAGGCAGATGAATGTTCCTATGAGCCTGGTTGATAATGGCTTTGCAATCAATGTGTGCCCACTCCGTACTGCAAAGAAGTTGGGCATAAAGAATGAAGAACTGACTCCCTCCACTCAAGGGATTCGCGCTTATGATAATACTCGCCGTCAAGCCGTGGGTACTATCATACTGAACATAACTACTGGGGCTATTGAACTTCGCACTAAGTTTCAGGTGGTAGACATTAAGGCCTCCTTCAATCTTTTGTTAGGACGCCCTTGGCTTCATGAGCTAAAGGCGATTCCATCATCGCTGCACCAAAAAGTTAAAGCCATAGTTGGAGGGGTTCCAATTACCATTGATGCCTCTCCTATGCGCATTCAAGTTATCGACACTCATATCGTCCATGTCGAACATGACGAAGAAGACGAAGATCTTTGGGGGTTTTCACTCGATGATGTTCTCGTAATTGAAGAAGAGGAAAAGTGCCATCTTGACTTCGATCCCTATTCAAACACCAACATTAATGCCATTCTGAAGAAGCAAGGGCATTTCCCTAGAATGACCCTCGGACTCAAAAAGAAAATGGCTGAATTTTGGGGCCATCCTGGTGCACTCAAGAAGGATACTTTTGGCTTGGGATTCAAACCAACAAAAGAAGATGTGAAACAAGCCCTCTTGAAGATGAAGGCTCGTAACAACGCTCGAATCATGAAGATGAAAATGGCCATGGATCCATATCCATTAACCCTCAATGGCCAGTACATCAAAGAAGGGGAAGACTTCCCATGCTATGAATTCCCTGAGCCATTCATCTACGATGGGAAGCGTGAACCAGGATTCGAGATGTTCCTCGATTGTGACTTTCTTGATGAAGACGAAGAGCTCTTCACAACTGAGAAACCACCTTGCCCAAGCTCCGATGATCTAGGCATTAACCTTCTTTTTGGAATGGAGAAGAATGAATCTAAGCCCATCTGCATTGATAATTCCGAGCTCGTTCAAGCTGTTGTAGCAAATAAGGATTTTGACCCCTCCGAGTTAATTGTCCAAGCTGATAATATTTCAAGGGGATGGTGCAAGACATTGAGGATCACTACACCAAGTGGAGAGAAGTTGGAAATAACCACTGGCGAAAGTCCTATGTTTGATGAGTCTGAGTCGTCTGGGTCCGAGTCCGAGTCTGAGTCTAAGTCTGTAGACGAGTCCTTAGAGTCTGAGGCCGACCCTCTTTCTGCTATAGAGTATTGACCGATGAATTCAATAAAATGAGTACCTTTGCTTACGATGCGTTTCATATTGCTTTGATAATGATAAAAATGACAAAGAAATAATAAAAGCAATGGAAGAACGCGAAAATAAAACAGCAGTTATCGAAGATACATAAACAGTTAACATTTCCAATGATACGACTGTTAAAGAAGTAAAAATTGGATTAACACTAAGTCAAGATGAACCCAAAGAGCTAATTAACTTGCTTAGTGAATTTGTTGATGTATTTGCTTGGTCAAACCAAGATATGCCAGGAATTGACAGGGATATAGCTCAGCATACGATACCACTCATTCCAGGTATGAAGCCTGTCATACAAAAGCTGCGCCGTATGAAACCGGATGTGGCTCTCAAAATCAAAGAAGAAATCAGAAAGCAGTTGGCCGCAGGTTTCATCAAAGTATCCAAGTATCCAGAATGGATAGCAAATGTAGTTCCCGTTCCAAAGAAGGATGGAAGGGTCAGAATGTGTGTTGATTACAAGGACCTCAATAAAGCAAGCCCAAAGGATGGGTTCCCTCTACCTCACATTGACATTCTGGTCGATAACACAGCAAACCATGCACTCCTATCATTCATGGACGGTTACGCCGGATATAATCAAGTATTGATGGCTGAAGAAGATATGGAGAAAACCACATTCATCACACAATGGGGTACATATTGCTATACGGTAATGCTATTCGGGTTGAAAAACGCGGGTGCCACCAACCAAAGAGCAGCTACGACATTGTTACATGATATGATGCACAAAGAGGTGGAGGTCTATGTCGATGATATGATCGTTAAGTCTAAAGATCGCCCAGGCCATATCATTGCACTTCGCAAGTTCTTTGAAAGACTCCACAAGTACAACTTGAGATTAAATCCAGCAAAGTCTGCATTCGGAGTCACGTCAGGCAAATTACTTGGATACGTGATCAGTTCTCGAGGGATTGAAATAGATCCCACAAAAGTAAAGGCGATCATGGCCAAGCCACCGCCCAAGAATGAGAGGAGATTCGAGGTTTCATTGGAAGGTTGCAATATATAAGTAGGTTCATATCAAAGCTCACAACGATATATGAACCTATATTCAAGAAACTTAAGAAAAATGTCCCAGTCGCATGGGATGACGTTTGCCAAAAAGCTTTCGACAAAATCAAAGAGTACTTGGCAAACCCACCCGTGCTAGCGCCAACAATACCTGACTTTCCTCTTCGACTCTACCTTACGGTCATAAGAGAAACGATGGGGGCAATGTTAGCACAAGAGATTGAAAGCAAGGAGAATGCAATCTACTACTTGAGTAAGAAGCTTCAAGGATATGAGACATGATACACACCACTTGAAAAATTGTGTCTCGCACTTGTATGGGCCGCATAGAAACTAAGACATTACATGCTCACTCATACAAACACTCAATGGCAGATTATCAAGGTGGATAGTCAATCTTGCTCAGTTTGACTTAAAATTTGTACCACAAAAAGCCATCAAAGGTTCAGCGTTTTCTGACTTCTTAGCAGACTTTCCGCTAGAAGAAGTTGAGAAAGAAGAAGATGAGTACGATTTCCCTAACGAAGATTTACTCATGACCGAAGATGATAGCTTGACGCTCTATTTCGATGGAGCTTCAAACCAAAAAAGATGTGGTGTAGGAGTCTTGCTTGTATCACCCAATGAAGAGAACATCCCAATTTCCATGAAGCTCGACTTTGATGTCACCAACAATGCCGCAGAATATGAAGCATGTATATTGGGGTTAGAAACAGCCGTCGCCTTGGGAATTAAGAAACTCATAATCTACGGTGATTCTTCACTAATCATTAACCAAATCTCCAAGTAATGGAAAGTGAGAAGTGAAAATCTCGCTACGTATCAAGCTCATTTAGAAACTCTCACGGAGCAACTAGATGAAGTGGAATATACGTATTTGCCGAGAGAAGAAAACCAATTCGCCGACGCACTAGCTAAATTAGCATCAATGGTGCGAATTCCAACGGATACAATCAGAATGTCGTTGACCAAAGAAAGAATATATGAGCCGGCTTATGTTCACGCACTCGACGATGAACAAGAACCACAAGAAGAAGATGAAGAGCCATGGTACACAGATATCCTTAACTATGTGACAACAGGAGAATACCCTCCCAATACTGATAAAAGGGCACACCGTGCTTTGAGGCTCCTGGCTTCACAGTATGTGCTCATCAGGGGAGAACTCCACAAGAGAACTGCAATGGGGAGAAATCTCTTATGCATAGCCAAGAAAAAAGCACACAGAACCATGGAAAACCTCCATGCCGGTATATATGGAACGCACATGAATGCAAAGATGTTAGTCCAAAAGATTCAACGACAAGGTTATTACTGGACTTCTATGGAGATAGATTGTCACAAATACGTCAAGAAATGTATGAAGTGTCAAGTCTACGCAAACTTACAGCATGTTCCACCTTCTCTTCTGTACACATATACTTCTCTATGGCCTTTCTCCACTTGGGGCATCGACAACATTGGAAAAATAACACCACCAGGACAAGGGGGGCATGAATTCATCCTCGTAGCGATCGACTATTTCACCAAATGGGTCGAAGCTGCCTTTTATGCTAAGCTGACGGCGAAACACGTAGCTCAATTCATTGAGAAAAATATCATATGCCGCTATGGTGTACCACATGAGACGATCAGCGATAATGGAACGCATTTCCAAGCCGAATGCGTGGAATTATTACAGAAATATCATATCAAGCATCACAGATCATCACCATACAGACCGCAAACAAATGGTGCGGTCGAATCGGCCAACAAAAATGTGAAAACTATCATCGAAAAGATGACAGAAAATTACAAGGATTGGCCAAGTAAGCTACATTTCTCCCTTTGGGGTTATCGAACCTCTGTTCGTACATCAACGGGGGCTACCCCTTTCTCTTTGGTCTATGGAGTTGAAGATATACAACCAATAGAACTCGAAATCCCTTCTCTTCGAATCACATTGGAAAGCCAACTAGATGAAGTCGACTAGATTAGAGCAAGATATGATGAACTAGTCTTACACGATGAAAAACGCTTTGCAGCTTTGCATCATGTCCAAACCTACCAACAGCGTATGGCGCGACATTTTAATAAAAAAGTCAAGACTAGGAACATCAAAGATGGTGACCTGGTGCTTAAGGCACTTCGTAAAAATGTGTTAGATCCAAGAGGAAAATTTAGACCGAATTGGTCAGGCCCGTACATTGTTAAAGCCATCTTGTCTGGCGGAGCGGCACAATTGGTAGACATGGACGGTAACGGTTTCCACAATTTAACCAACTTGGATCAACTCAAGAAATTCTATGCCTAGTTGCATGGTTTCATGACCCAATAGAGCTACGTTCGGCCTGATTCCTTTTTAAGGATACGTAGGCAACCCCTCAAGGGGGCCCGACCACTTCAAAAAAATAAAATCCTCCCTCTGTCGATCAAGTATACGCATCAGTTCAGCATTGCATCATGACTAAAAAAAAGGGGGATCTCTGCCGCGACACGGGATATTTCACCGTATCACGGTACAGTCCACCGTGGCACGGTGGACCTAAAAAAAAAAATTGTCGTGACGCGGTAATTTGTTTCCGATTTTTTTAGTGACGCATTCTTTGTGAATTCATTATTTGTTCAAGTTTTATTTTCATTCTTCCATTGCATCCGACTCCTTGACTCGGATAAATAAATAATAAAAAAAAAAGTCATTGTAATTTTTTATTTAAGGCTAAAATAAATATGCTATTATTATTGAAATAAATGTGACTACAATTATTGGCATCATACGCCTTATTTTAAATAAAAAATTATAAATCATAAAAGCAAAGCAATACTGATCTAATCCCTCTTCACTTTAGGAGCCTCATTCTCTTTTTCAATTAGGTCGGCCTTCACCATTAATGTCTCTTTTGTAGCCCGAACCGTCACACCCCTAGTCGAACTTTCACCTCTTTAACCTTTCATAAAATTCCTCGGTTGTTTCTCTCTATAGACCATCTTCTCTTTACCCTTCCCTTTCACATAATTTTTCCTTTTCGGCATTATAGGAGTCTTAAACTCAATCCCTTGTGTTCTTGGACCTAGAAAATCTTTAGGAGGTGCTCTCTTATTTCCAAAACGACTCTTCACATCAAACTTGCGTGATCCGAATCGTTCCCTCCTACTTCTAGGGTTCAACCATGCCTTGTATGCACTAGATAAAGGAGGAGGAGCTTGGTCACTTGCAGAAACGGTCCACAAAGGTCTTCCAATCCAGTAAGTCTCGTACTTGTGAACGTTACTTTCATGCAACGATACTTCACGAGGACTATCGTTATAGCGTGGAACTACTTGTTCAAGTCCATACTGACGCATCAGTCGAGAAGGACAATAAAAAGTCAGTTTTGTGATACTAGGAACACGGCAATATGGAGTATCATTCGTACCAACCATCCTAGTAAGCCTCCACCAAGGCACCACCCAACGAATGGAAAATTCCCTCTTTGCAAAGAAATTTTTCCAGTCTTCATACGACATGTTCACAGAGTAATTCTTTTTCCTGCGGAATAGGTTGTTAGGGCCATATTTTTCAACATCGCCGGGGGCTTCAAATAATTCTAAACGCTCCATCAACCAAATCTGCAAAAAAAAAAAAATGCAGATTTCTCGTGACACGGCAGACTTCACTGTGTCACGGCAGACAGCCTCCGTGACACGATGCATGTTTTGTGTTACGGGGGCTACTCAGAGCGTATTTTTACCTGCAGCAATACTAAAGAGCCCTTCCTGATGGCTTTCCGGTCAGCTTTTGCTTCGTCAAGGCCACGAAACGTTTCTCCAAGGCACGTAGGCATAGGGGATCTCCCAGATTCAACATGTTCAAGCACTAACGCTAGGCAAGCATGTCCTACCCTACAGTTTGCAAATAATAGCTTGCTAAACATGCAAAAAATATATGCCCTTCTACGATATACATGATAAGACTCAGAGATAATGCGATTAAAATATAAATTTGCAAGTTTTTCTAAGTCTACCTCATTACCACACACAATTCTATTTAAATCTGGATCTGTTAGATTCAGATGGCGTTCAAAATCTTGGTAATAATATTCACGCAAGGTAGGCATGGCAATAAGATTTCTAGCAGGAAATCCAAAGATGGCACCGAATTCCTCCGGCAGGGGACAGATTTCATCGTAATCAAATTTAAAACAATGTGTTTCTGGACTCCAATAGTCTAATGCTGCCCTAAGAAAATCATGTTCAATCGCCACATGCCTCAGGGCTAGTAAACCCCTGACATGAAACAATTCTAACTCTCTTTTGTCAGCATTGGTCAAAGAATAAGACCAGTCGCGCAATGTATTATCAAAATTCTGAGACATTATTATTGAAATATGAAATTCTAATTATTTTGTGTTTCGTAATTATGTATATCATGAATTTACTAGTCCTATTTTATAGCAAAAGCGCTCGGAACTACTCAGAAATTATCTTTCCATACGCGTAAACCACACCGTTGTAGAATACGTGTACCGTGGCACGGGAAATCCCACCGTGTCACGGGAATTTTTGTCGCGACACGACAGTTCTTGCCGTGACACAGTGTACAGTGTCGTGTCGCGGCACCCCACGCGTTTTCTTTTTTTATCTTCTCCCTTATCTATCCGAATTTTTTTTAGTATTTTATCTTCACCGTTTTTCAGTATTCTGGGAGTTTCATTCCTAATAAAATTCTCAACTTTTTTTTTGTTTTTATTTTTATTTATTTATTTTTATCATTTATTTTTTTATTTATTTATTTATTTATTTATTTCTTCATTACTTTAGTATTTCATCCTTTTTATTACTATTTTCTCTTTATCATTTATATATTTACTTATTTATTCTATTTATTTTTTCTTCGGGAAGGTCGGTACTCTCCACTTACTCCACTTATTTTTTTTATCGCGTTATTAATAAATACTCGATCACACACAATGAGTCTCAAGCACCCACTAACACACAATAATAAATGCATAAACTGTTAATAATATACAAAATAAGTCATAGTAAATAAACAGCGTCAAGTGTCATCACAGTATGTACAAATAAAGACCCTCGGTCAAAAGTCTGCAGAACTAGAAGAGTTAGGGTCAGTATCATCTCCACCCTGTGAATACAGGATCGGTGAGCGAAAGAGTCCCTCCATCATCCGAGTACGAGGAGTAGTGTCCCTACTAGTCCCTGTGACTCCAGCAGCAGTCAAACTCAAGGCAGGACCCGTCCAACTGGCAAACGGTGTAGACTGACTCAAAGACACGGTAATCGTCGGTGGAGGAATCGTCCCATACATCGGAACTGAGAACAAGACCGACACCGGTGGAGGAATCCCAGACGATGGAGTTGAAAATAAATCAGGATCCACGGGAGTCAAAACAGGCCTAAACTTAGGCTGTGAATGCTGTGAAAACGACTGCCGCTGCCCCTGACTCTGACCCTGAAAGCGCTGGGAAGATTGAGGATGCTGCCACTGGGTCTCCTGAAACGGCTGAGTAATCTGAGGCTCTCGCTGAGAATGCCGATGAAACGCAGGAGATCGTCTACCACGAACCAGCTCCTCCTCGTCCGAGTCTCTATGCCTCGAGCGCGAGCGGGACCTCCGTTGCTCCTAAAAGATACAACATCAAAAGGCGTCAACAATGCAAAATAAAACAAATGGTAGAAGTGGAAAAAATGAGCATACCTCAAGAACATCGCTAGAACTGCTCCGACAACTCGCACCACGCCGAAGCTTAATGATGCAGTACTTCAGAGCGTCAACCAGCTTCATGAATCCCATCATCTCCGAGCGGTTAGGCTGAGAACAAAACAAAGAAAAAATCAGTAAGAGGCGGTGCTAAAAGGATGAATAATGCATCAAAAACTTACCGGCTCAAAAACCTCGGGCAGAGACTCCTGCGCCTGTCTGTAACCCTCTGGCGCGTCAGAAATATGGTCCTCGGTAATACCAATCGGCCCTAGGTAGCGGACAAACTGAGGCGGAATCTCGATCCTCCCCACAGGGCAAACAGTCGTCTGAAAATACGACCAAATAATCAAGTTATTCGACTATTTAAACAGAGACTAGTGACAAAAATCCTCAAAAGAAATCATACCTTAGGAAGGCGGGGTGGAGGAGCCAGAGAGGGAAGCAAAACCTGCACGTAATCACCATCCATGTGCACAAGCTCCTGCCAAGGAAAAGTGTAGCGCTCTCCCCTTTTTATCAACTCCCTAAGCAAGCTCGAGTCCAGCATCGACTCCGGTGGAGATGAGGGCACCACAAAGCGATCACCGCTATGTTGACGAACGACACGCTCCCCCAAATACCAGACAAACCGTCCGGTACCAACCAAAATGGTGCGGTGCACTGAAAGATGCAAGGCCTCGGGAAGATCAGTCATCCCGGCCCAAGGACGATACTGGACATCAATGGCAACCTGAAAACCATAAAAAGTTGGCATGAAACACCGGAAATAACGTCATAGAGAAAATAATAGGCAACAAAACTAATTCTTACGCCAACAGAAGAGGTGCCTCGGCGTAGCAGCCCGCGCAACGCAGAGACAGACTCCACTCGTGACTCTCCTCGGTCACGCCAGCTGGCCCCGACAGGGAAGTCATGAACCGCTCCATGACGCCGTCGAGGAGCCAATCCTAGGAAGTACTCGTAGAACCATAGCTGTAATGAAAAGTAATCTTTGAGCACATGAGTCGAACAAATTAAAATAAAACAAGAAGAGTAAAGGATCATCACCTCTACGACTCTCCACAGACCGTAGACAGTGACGGGAGACACGTCGTTCAGCTTCCTACACCCATGACGCAACGACAAGAGAAGGTCGGCGTATCCGAGGCCGGCCCAGCTAAAGGATCCTATCTCACTGATCTTGACTAAAGAAGGGAGGTAGCAAAGGAGTGCATGTGAACTCCTATCTGGAGAAAGAGTCATGGAGATGAGAATCAGAATGAAGATCCGCACTCGCTGCTTAGCTGACGTCTCCTCCATGTCAAAACCACAGGCAAGAACCGAAGCCAGCTCCGATCGCCCGCTCCTAGGACCACCTCGAGACACAGGCTGAGTCCTGATATGCTGAACGATCGGACCTAACAAATCCGCTGCCACAGCCGCTCCCCAAGAAAGATCAGACATCTGCGCTACAGCCCGGTCAGTGAAGCGCAGACCACTAATTATGCTAAAGTCCAGAGGGGTCACCGTCATCTCCCCCAAAAAAAAGTGAAAGGTGTTGGTAGTATCCCAAAAATACTCCAACAATGCGCGAACGACGGTCGCACCGCAACCCCGGGGCTGCGAAACCCTACGACCGTCGAATAAAAATCCACTAAACCAGCCGATTCCCATAAGGCGTTCGTAGCAGGATCCCTCGTGATAATCTGGTGAAGTCGAGGAATCAAATCTCCGGCTCCAGAACCGTGGTGGCGAAGCGTCCCGTCAACTATGCCGGCAAGTGGGCGATGAGAAACATGGTTCTCACGACAGAAAACCAACTGGTTTGGAGTCCACAGAGGTGGAACCCACCTACCCCTACCCGTAGAGGCCCGAGCTTCAGACTCTAAGACGTCATCGTCCATACCCTCGGGATTCGGAGGGTGTATCCTCCCGAAAAGCCTGACGCCGGCCATGGGTGGAAAGATCGCGATCCCGTCGCCTAGGCATGCTATTATAAAAATAAAAATCTAAATGCTTAGCATCATTTCCTAAGACATTTAGTTCGAGTTGCATTTTAATAAAAAAAATCTAAATGCTTAGCATCATTTCCTAAGACATTTAGTTCGAGTTGCATTTTAATAAAAAAAAATCTAAATGCTTAGCATCACTTCCTAAGTTATTTAGTTGTTTATCGCATTATACGCTAAATTTTTACCTCAAGGCTAAAAATTGGCAAAGTAATGGAATTATTTATAGTATTTAGTTTCTCCATGACGAACTAATACTATGTTCTCCTAATTGCATGATACTATGTTCTCCATGACAATGTAGTACATACGCAATACAAAACATGTCTCAAAGTTGCACAAAAACAATAGATCGACGCATCATAGCATATTTTACAAGATCTACAACCAACATGTCATCAATCCAAGTGCAAAAGAACAACATGAACAACAAGGAACACCATTTACCACAAGTAGTATCAAAAATGGTGATTTTGCTCAATTCTTCACCAAATCATGCAATTTTTATCTCAAATTTCTCACAAACACACATACGTACATATGCAAGCAAATTCATGGCAATAATTGTGACATATAACCTCAAAATTAAAAATCCCCAATTTGATTTTTCAAGGTTTTCACATGAAATTTGAGGCAAATTCAAGACAAAATTAAGAGGAGCTTACATAGATCCTTGTAGAGGTTCGAATATGAGGAGTATAGCAAAAAAATTGGAGTGAATTTGGTGAAAAATCGAGCAACAAAAGCTCAAAAATAATTCTGACAACCCAGCTTACTCACCGCGGCACGGGAAGAAACGCCGTGACACGGTGGCTGTCGTTCGTGTCACGGATCCTCTGAGACGATGATAGAGCTCCGGCAGCAGCAGCAGAGTGCAGGCAGTGGAAGCAGTCGACCTCAAGCAGCAGCAGCAACAGTACACCGCAGCTAGAACGAAGCAAACAGGCGAAGAAATCCACCGTGTCACGGTTTCTGGTCCCGTGTCACGGTGACGCCAGACGTGCGCCGATACTTTAAACCGTGGCGCGATGATCTGTGTGAGCAAGAAAATGAAAAATGGAGAAGAGAGAGAGAGAGGAGATGAATAAAGAAAGTGGCGAAAATGGTGAAGAAGAAGCTTGATTTTAAAGCCGAAATATGACCGTTACCCAACCCCGTTTTCATGCCACGGTACCCGTTACCGTCTAATGGTACTTTAATGACGTGGCACGCTGGAATTTACGAGTCAAAAGCATAAAAATCCACGTCGTTGACCAATTCAAACAACAAAACAATGCCCTGTGACACGAGGTTATATCCCGTCTGACGGGGGATGATACCGTGTCACGACATAATGCCACGTGGCACGGTGGTTCTGCGCGTTGTCAGCGAATATTCCTGGCGTTTTTTACCAGTTTGAATGATTTTTCGAGGATTTTGGGCAGTTATTTTTTCGCTGGAATTACGCGGAAAATTCTAACTGATACTTAAAGGGGACTAAAATTACCATTTTACCCCTAGTAAGCATTATAGTCTATTTTTCGACATTTTAAACACCTAATAAGGGCGGATAATCAACTTGAAGGTGTGAATCATCTGCGGCCCACGTTCGGGGATAATCGAACCATCAGACACTTGCAAATTTCAGCGATTACAGTAGTCGTCGGCTTTCCTCAAGCTTGGAAAGCATTATCGGTGGATTTTTCTTCAAGTATAGAAAACCGCCAAGTCGGCTTTCCTCAAGCTTGGAAAGCATTATCGGTGGATTTTTCTTCATGTATAGAAAACCGCCAAGCCGGCTTTCCTCAAGCTTGGAAAACGTTATCTGTGGATTTTTCTTCAAGTATAGAAAACCGCCAAGTCGGCTTTTCTCAAGCATGGAGAGCGTTATCGGTGGATTTTTTCTTCAAGTATAGAAAACCGCCAAATTCCTTTGTCGGCTTTCCTCAAGCATGGAAGGCATTATCGGTGGATTTCTTCAAGCATAGAATGACACCAAATTCATACGTCGACTTTCCTCAAGCATGGAAAGTATTATCCGGTAGGTTTCTTCAAACTTAGAAAACTACCAAACTCCTCAATCGGCTTTCCTCAGGCATGGAAAGCGTTTCAACAAATGTCATTCGGTGGATTCCTTCAAGCATAGGAAGCTTCCAAACTCATTTGTCACCGATACACTGGTGCCAGATACATATTCTATCCTTTTACCCTTTTATCTGTGGAATTAACATTTTTCTGCAGGTATCGGCGTATACAGAGTGATTTAGGATCGCAGAACGTCTTAAATCATTCTTTGTCCCTGTCGACTACTTTGACTATCGTTTTCGAAACTGACGTTTCTACAAACTCTGTCAAAGTGGGGGCTTCTGTAGACACCTAAAAATGTCTCCCCAAAACCAAACCCGATGATGAACAACCTTTCACCGCCACTATTGGTCGGGTTCAGTATTTAATCCCGATAGTGCTTAAAAAAAATCGTTTTTGATTAAATTCATATTTTTGAACAGTCCGTGGATTAGTCTTGATGTTTGGTAAAAGCATAGTTTTAACTTCAGCCCAAATTTATTATTTAATTTTAGCCCAAACCTTTTATTTATTTTATTTTATTATTTTCTTATTTTAGCCGAAATAATAATAAGTCAGAAAAGGCCCGAAATTATCAATCGGCACTTAAAATGCCGAATGAAATTAGGGTTAAAATTGTATTTAGACGGAAAAGCGGGCTGGGAATTCCTGCGCCACGGCAGGTACCCACCGTGTTCTCATCTGACGGTGGGATTTTCCCGTGACACGGGAAGTTCCGTGTCTTTTCCGCGTAAACCCTTAACGCGTTTTCTTCCCCGTTTAGTGAAAATTTCCCGCGTCACACTAAAAATGCACCGTGTCACGGGCATGTTTCCCGTATGACGGTGGGACTTCCCGTGTCACAGTACAGTTTGCCGTGTCGCGGGATACTTTTTTAGGATTTTTATCATTTTAGGGTTTCGTGTGCTCCCTCAGCACATTTTCTCTATAAATACGGGGCATCAATTTATTCTCTAGTTGATTTTTCTCTCTTCTATGCTCTAGACTAAACACTAGCCTACCCTTTTTCTTTCAAAATTCCTTCTTCAAGTACTCCAAGGAGTCCATATTTTACTCGTGGTTCTGTCCTTAAGCCAAGGCGTGAAAGGTAGAACTGTTTGAGGGTTTGGCCCCAAATCAACTTTACTTAATTTAATTTAATTTAATTATTGTTCTATTATTATTTCCTTGAAGTTACTAACTCGTTTATTATTTTGTAGTTTCAAACAAACATAATCAAAGTAAGAATTATGTTCCTTTTATTTCTATTATTTTTTCTAACGATTTTATATTGTTGGAATTATGGTTAAATTGCTTCTAATATTAATGTTTATTCTATTATTGTTATGATCACCATATTGCATGTTAAAGGGAATATGTAATTGAAAATCACGCCTAATAAGATAATTTGGACAACCGGTTTAGGATCCTTTTTAATCTTGTTGTTTAATCAAGTGGTCACTAATATTTTAGAATTATATGTTGCATTAATATTAAACCAATTTAGCTTAATAATAGTTTAATTGGAGCGAATTGAGTATTTTGTTTGTATGCCTTTGAGATCGCAGGAATCACTTTTCACTATAAGAATCGAGTAGAGGCCAATACGGGCGAATGTGACTCCATGACTCATTTCGTACCATCATCCTCGATCCTCCTTTCGTGGTTCCGAACCATATGGAGTTAGTAATCTTATGGATTATGAATGGGGTGTAACCTTCACGGGTCAATCGTTGTTGCCTATCAATGTCCCTTAATCGTGGTTGCCTTTTATGTTTCGTGAACGGTTTACAAGTTCCTTAAAAACTTGTTGGCGACTCCCTAACTTATTTGTCCCTAATCGTGTTATGTCAATTCCCACTTCATATGAGTGCCAAGCATATTGACACATGCTTTTAATGTAGGCGCAATTAAAACGACGCCTACACAACCCGAGTCTTCGTTCGTACCGGAATACGGTACAAACGCGACTCAGTTCGCCGGTGGTCGCGACTCAGGTCGCAGGACTCTGCGAACGAATTTCGTAGCTTGGTTACTTGAGTTTTCTTCGATAGATCTATGAATGTAAGGGATTTGTTTTATTTTAAAGCAATTTTTAAGCAATTTCAGGTTAAAGAATTGTTCAAATATGAAGATAATGGTGGAGGATGAAAGCAGAGAAGATGCTGGAAGAAGGTTGAAGATGATTCCAGAGAATGAAAATGATAAAAAAAGGACGCGTAAAGTGGTCCCTTTTGGGTTTCCTTTTTGTTTTAATAGATAATCCTTATTTTACTCTTATAGACACCCATTTGTGTCTCCCCAATACCAAACCCAGTGATGAGTACCTTTGACGTCGAATCATAATCGAATGAAGTGAAAGTGTGGAAAGTTTAGTGTTGCGGATAGTTTTAATTTCTTTTCCCTTCTCTCTGTTTTTGAAAACCTATTTTAAGAAAACAGTCAATCCAGTTTGGTTGGTCAATGATATGGGTCCAATAGTATTGTAGTTAGATAAGGCTTGAAAAGAGCTTTCCAATGATATATTATAAGCCCAATTCCGATGAATATTGAGGAAGTTATGGCCAAATTACTAAACTGGGCCTGGTTTGAGCCTTATATGCGGCCCAATAATCTAGAGGAGGGCCTAATATGGATTTATCATTACTAATGCAATTAGGAATGATTTTAGTCTTCTAGAATCTTTTAGAAGGTTCTTTTCATTCCTAATTCAATTAGCATTGATAAATTGACTTTTGTTGACTTTTAAGAGTTTTAATCAGAATAAAAGAATGTTTTTGAGGAAAATACAATTTTATCCTCCTGTACGGCAATTTCTATCTGATTTTAGAAAACACGTCAATATTTTAGTCAGCGCCAAACGCCAGCATTAGCGTCTGACGCTAAGCTTGGCGCCTGGCGCTAGCGTTAGCGCCTGGCGCTAATGTCAGCGTCTGGCTCTAACCTCGTTTTACGCGTCAGAACTCTGTTTTGATTTTTTTTTATCTTTTTGGCTGATTTTCTCTATAAATAGCTTCCTAAAAACTCCGTTTTCCTTCACCAATTCTCACAAACTCTCATCAAGAAATTCTTAATTATCTCTCTCTTTCTAAACTACCCTTTTACAAACACAATTCCTCATACATTAGCACTAGACACGCCTAGCATTGTTCGAAGTTGCCTTCGCCCTAGACGTGAAAGGTTTTAATTTCTGAGGGTTTGGTCCCAAATCTCTCTTTCAATTATTTAATTTAATTGTTTTGTTTATTATTTTCCTTGAAGTTAATAACGTGTGTATTTTGTTATTAGAAAGAGGTACGAGGCCTCCAAGTAAGTACTTTAATGGTTTTTTGATGTTATAATGTAGAAATCATGCTTAGGTTGTTATTATGATTCCTAGTATCATGTCTAGGGTAAATTTAATATCAAGTATGGTTAAAAGTATGATGCCTTTTATTTTCTTTCTAGTATTTATGATTGTTAGTATCACGTTAGGGCTAAAACTTCTATTTTTATTGTTTAGTAACATGCTAGGGTTTGTTACTAATCTTGTTAGTATCATGCCTAGGATTTTGCTATTATTATTCTTTAAAATGAATATTATGATTATTTTAATTATTATTATTTTTATATGTTGCTTGATGATATTATTTATTGCTTGATCACACCTTTTATGCATGTTTAAAGGGAATTTGTACTTGTAATCACGCTTAATAAGATAATTAATAATCTTGTTTAGGGTTAATTTGATTATAATTCAAGTGATCGCCAATAATAGATTTGTTTGTGCATTTATAATCAACCAACATTGATAAACAGGTTTAGGGTTAATCCTATTGATTGCATGTTAGTTAGAAAGTGCACATGAATACGATCAGAATAAAGTAGAGGCCTATTATTAGGGCAGGTTCAATCTCTTTTAGGTTGGATTTGTACCTTCATTACCGAACTACCAGTCATGGTTCCAGACCTATTGGAGTTAACGATCTCTTGGATCGTGAAGGGGTGTAACCTTCACCTCGTGAACGGTTTACAAGTTCCTAAAAAACTTGTTGGCGACTCTTTTGCTCTATCTGCCACCGTACTTAAGTGTATGATCACAGTGGGGTTAAATCTAGGGGTAATGCTTGAAATATTCCCTACAGTTTTTAGCATTCCACTGGGGAGGATTTCTATTTTAATTCCTGAAATTTATTTCGGCAATGATTTAGAATGAGTGGATGAGACTCGAAACGTTCTAAGTATTTCATGTGCGTAATTTTGATTAAAATTATTGTCATATGCATAAAAAAGATCTCATTGGAAAGACCATCCGTAATGAGTTAAAACATAGGATTTTTACACGTAGGAAATTTGAGGAATGTCTTTCACAACTAGGACCGAAAAAACACTGCGCGAAACTGGAAAATTTTATCGAGCACAGAAAGCTGCTGAGGCATGTAGGAATTAGCGTCAGCGAACAGAAGTTAGCGCCAATACTTTGATTTTAGCGCCAGACGACAACTCTGTCGCCAGGCGCTAAAGCCAAAAGCTGGCGCCAATCTCTATATGATGGCGCCAAATTCTTCCAATACCGAGCCAGAAATATGCGTTCTAATTTCGACCAGTTTTTAGCATTGTTTGCTCGATCCTACTTACTAATTTAGTTTTTCTCACTTTTCTGAAACCCATATGTGTTCTACATATGGACATAACCCTCTGGGAATTCATGCTCCATCTACCTGATTGAATGCTCTGAGCAACAAAGGGTACATCCGAGAATGTTGAATTCACCAAACCATGGAAGCGAGTTTTTTCTAAACTCGCGGTGTCCCATCCACTCGCGCCAACCCTTCACGGTTAGGCTTCCGTGCGGTGCATCCGGATAATTAACCATGGACCCTCTATTGACTAACCCATATCATGAACTTTAGAGAACTAGAGCCATGGTTAGGTTGCAAACTCATTACATCATATTGTGCCTACTTGACTAATTGTGCATATGATATATGTTTTTCTTAACCGTTTGTTTGACTTGTGCTAAGATTAAATAAATTAATGACTAAAAGAATTTTTCCTAATTAATTAGAGTAAATAAAGTCTAATATTTTAACCAGAGTTGACTTAGTACGACTTTAGGCATACCCTATAGAGTAATAATACCGAAAGCAGTTCCAGATCAACGTTCCAGCACTGGCGCCGAGATTTGGACTACAGCGCCACTCTGTGGAGTGTGGTGCCTGGCGACAGCTCTGTCGTCTGGCGCTTCACTACATAGTGCGGCGCTAGTCCTGTCGTTTTGACGACATTTCGGTATATTGCTCGAGTCATCACTTTGTGTTTAATTGAACAGTTTGCTAATCAATTCGATTATTTTTATTAATAATATACCTTGTTAAGTCATTAATTGAGTCTAGGCACTAAGTCCCATGGTCTTACACAAGAGTCAAAGAATGTCACCTACACTCACTAGTCTTGGCACGCACTTAGAGTAAATATCACCATGACCATTTCTTAGGTTCATGCATGAGTCGGTTTTTCCCGTTATTTGAGTTGGGGGTACATTCTATTCCTAATTTTCCACATCTCTCCATCTACATGCTTTCTCCATATCACCACCCTCATTTTTCTACCTTCTTCTATCCATTGCATGTTGAATAAAGTTTGAGTCAAACAATTAACAATGAATGTCCCCAAATTCCTTTTCCACAGTACTTGGTCGAGGAGAGAAGGGCGATTAATCAAGGATAACCTATTTATTCATGTCTTACTTTTGATAAACCGATTCGTCAAAAGAGGAAGGCTAAAAAGATAATGGCAACTCAAGAGGAAGTTAATGAACTTAAGAGTCAATAGACTGACGTGACTGAGGTGTTAAAGGCTTTAACCCTCAAAATTGATGACCCTGTGAAGCTACAACAAATGAAACTCATGCAAGAAAGCTTGAGCAAGCTATCTAGTGACTATAAATTTCAGGGCATTAGTTCACAAGGGGTCTTGGTGGATAAAGAACTTCTTCCGCATAAGTTCAATGCCAACGACATCCCGAAATTCAAGGCAACTGACAACCCTTACTTTCATCTAAGAGCTTTTGAAACTATAATGAACATTAAGGGGATTGATAAGAAAGTCTTTCATTCCTTGTTTTCCTTATCTCTTGAAACCGTTTGTCAACAATGGTTCTTCTCCCTGGACAAAGAGAAAACCTCTACCTGGGAATCGATGGTAAACGCTTTCATTGATAGGTATAAGTGCAATATTCAAGTTGAAACCGATTATAGACAACTTGAGATGCTAAGAAAAAAATAGAATGAAGGCTTTACTTCTTTCTTTAATAAATAGAGGGAAACTTCTGCTAAGATGATTAAGGTGCCCACTGAAAAAGAATCTGTGAGGATGTTTATCAAGAATCTCCAAGAGAAGTATTCAAAGCATTTAAAATATCAACACAATCTAAATACTTTAAAGGTCGTTTATGACATCGGAATTGAAATCGAAGATGACCTCACAAAACAAAAAGCTACTAACAATAGTAACCACAGTGGCTGGAAAGGATAGAAGAACGACAATCCTTCTTCTTCCGAAAACGCCCACTCTAGTAATAATGTTAGTACCTTTGACCATAATGGTGTCTTAGACATGGACAATCAAGGATCTAAAAGGAAACTCAGGAGAGAGTTCACACCCATTAGAATGACCTACGATGCTGCTTTCGACCGTCTTTACGATCGAGGATTAATAAAACCTATTGGCCCTACCGAGGATCCAACGCCAGAAAATCGATCTTCGAGATGGAATCCCAACTCTTATTGCAAGTACCATCGAGGACACGGTCATACTACTGATGAATGCTACAGGTTTCAAAATCTCATTCAAGATCTCATAGAAGCAAACAAGATCCCATTACCTCTAGTTAGCAAGAAGACTGGGTGATGAAGAAGCAAACAACACAAGACAAGAGGCGAACATCAACGACAAGATTTCATGACCTCTTCTTTTCTTTTTTTATTTACCCTTTCCCCAATAAGTCTAGCACAGGCACCTTTTTATTCCCTTAGATTAATTTTGTAGAATCTTTCTTTTTCCCTTTTAATAAAATGAGCATTTATTTCCTTGCATATGATTATTGCGTTGCATTGCATAAAAAAAAATCATTGTCGAACTAAGCACAAGGTATACCAATGATTTGAGGCACCCCTTGTAGCCACATCATATTGCCTTTCACCCTTCTAATTTACAATCCTTTCTTGATAAACCACTTTGAGCCTTGTCTAACGATAGAAATTTCTTTCTTCAACCCATAACTTCCTAACCTTGGGATGGGACAGTGTGCAACTTATGCAATTTTAAAAAGCTTGAGTGATTCAAAAGAATAAATAAGCAAAAAATAAATAAAAGTGTACAAAAAGGCAACTGTTCTAATGTCTTTGATAAATTGACTTTTGTTGACTTTTAAGAGTTTTAATCAGAATAAAAGAATGTTTTTTAGGAAAATACAATTTTATCCTCCTGTACGACAATTTCTATCTGATTTTAGAAAACGCGTCAATATTTTAGCCAGCGCCAAACGCCAGCATTAGCGTCTGATGCTAAGCTTGGCGCCTGACGCTAGCGTTAGCGCCAGGCGCTAATGTCAGCGTCTGGCTCTAACCTCGTTTTACACGTCAGAACTCTGTTTTGATTTTTTTTTTCTTTTTGGCTGATTTTTTCTATAAATAGCTTCCTAAAAACTCCGTTTTCATTTACCAATTCTCACCAACTCTCATCAAGAAATTCTTGATTCTCTCTCTCTTTCTATACTACTCTTTTACAAACACAATTCCTCATACATTAGCACTAGACACGCCTAGCATTGTTCGAAGTTGCCTTCGCCCTATACGTGAAAGGTTTTAATTTCTGAGGGTTTGGTCCCAAATCTCTCTTTCAATTATTTAATTTAATTGTTTTGTTTATTATTTTCCTTGAATTTACTAATGTGTGTATTTTGTTATTAGAAAGAGGTACGAGGCCTCCAAGTAAGTACTTTAATGGTTTTTTGATGTTATAATGTAGAAATCATGCTTAGGTTGTTATTATGATTCCTAGTATCATGTCTAGGGTAAATTTAATATCAAGTATGGTTTAAAGTATGATTCCTTTTACTTTCTTTCTAATATGTATGATTGTTAGTATCATGTTAGGGATAAAACTTTGATTTTTATTGTTTAGTAACATGCTAGGGTTTGTTATTAATCTTGTTAGTATCATGCCTAGGATATTGCTATTATTATGCTTTAACATGAATATTATGATTATTTTAATTATTATTATTTTATATGTTGCTTGATGATATTATTTATTGCTTGATCACACCTTTTATGCATGTTTAAAGGGAATTTGTTCTTGTAATCACGCTTAATAAGATAATTAATAATCTTTTTTAGGGTTAATTTGATTATAATTCAAGTGATCTCCAATAATAGATTTGTTTGTGCATTAATATTCAACCAACATAGATAAACAGGTTTAGGGTTAATCCTATTGATTGCATGTTAGTTAGAAAGCGCACATGAATACGATCAGAATAAAGTAGAGGCCTATTATTAGGGCAGGTTCAATCTCTTTTAGGTTGGATTTGTACCTTCATCCCCGAACTACCAGTCATAGTTCCAAACCTATTGGAGTTAACGATCTCTTGGATTGTTAAGGGGTGTAACCTTCACCTCGTGAACGGTTTACAAATTCCTAAAAAACTTGTTGGCGACTCTTTTGCTCTATCTTCTTTCTCTTTGGATGCCACCGTACTTAAGTGTATGATCACAGTGGGATTCAAGCTAGGGGTAATGCTTGAAATATTCCCTACAACTCTTGTCTTGTCTCATTCTAAAATGTAAATCTTTACACTTTACTCCTTTTTATGTGTGATTTCAATAATACCGGATTGATTTCAATAAAAAAATTTTGACACATTGTACCCATCGTACCGGATTCATACATGGTAACATACTACGTATCCTTTTCTATTCCACATTTCGAATTATACCTCGTACCTTGTAACGTTGGAAAAAAAAATGGAAAACATCAAATTTAGTTTGATTAGATTGCTGTACTAAAATGGTGTCATCCAGCCAATGGATATCAAATCATCCAAATCATTTGATTTTTTTTATATGATTTTGTAATTATAACTCAACACTTCATGCATTTTATATATGGGCATGACTACTCAATAGTAGGTCCATATGTACAAAGGCCTAGAATTGGCCATATTTTCATGGAATGATGATTTTGGTACATGGTTATGGTCTACCTCAAGGAGGGCCTTTCCAAGGTTGTAACGTGGCTAGGCTTGGGGTTATGAAGAATGGACAGGCTCAAGTATGCTCCCATAATTCCCCCTTTTGGTGCTTATCCAATTAAATTCTTTCTGCTTTGTGTGGCAACTTCCTACATTAGGTGCCTTTTCCTTTTCCTTGTCCTTTCTCTTTTCTTTTCTCTTTTTTTTTTGACAATTTTTGTTTTGGGTTTAGAACGATCTTTTGCATTAGATATTTCCTTTTAGGTTTAGACTATATTTGTGTCCCTACCTTATGTTTTGTTCCCCCAAATTTTCATTTTTATCTCTTTTTACGATTCCCATCCCAAGGTATGGAATAATGTAGGTTGAATAACTAAGGCTCAACTAACGAGGCTCAAAAGGGGTGCCAAAAAGATGGATTTTCTCTAAGGTTAAAAACATGGGATTATCTTTGTGTAGTTTCAAGTTGCCTCCTGGGTTGGCGAAATCATCATATCCTTTCTTTGTGGGCCAAAGATCCGCCTCTTTTCATTTGATAAATCTAGTAAGCCAAAGCTCATCAAGATTCTTAAAGCGTTGAGTATGTATGCCTTTTGATATTGCTTGTTATGTATACATTTTATTTAATTCGAGTCAATAACAATAAAGAAATTGAAAAGAGAAAAAGATAGACATAATTGAAAATATAAATTTTTTATTCATTAATTAATGAGAGTACAAAATAAGTATATTCGACAACATGAATCTCTTAGTCTATCATAAAGGAAAAAAAAACACAAGGAACGAAACAAGACAAGACATAGGGTGCTACATCTTGAATTGATGACAATTTCTTGAGATTGTGTCTTTGAGCTTTGTCTGTTTCCATGGTAGGTGAAATTCTCTCTAAAAATCAAGTCCATCTATATGATTCATGGTTTCACTTATCAAGTCCCTTTCAATTAATGTTCCCACAGTATAGACTTTTTGAAATGTGTCTAAACCAAGGTATTGTAAATGGCACTTGTATGATGGAGACATATTTTCTATGAACTTTGGAACAAGGTCATCATCCGAAGGTCTTTGTGAAAGAAGAGCAACCTTTGATCGCCACGTGGAAAAGAAGTCAATAAAGCCTTCTTCTTCCCCTTGATTAAGCAATTCAAGATCGCGTAAGGTATTTGTGAGCTCGATATTATCTCCATATTGGGTTAAGAACACTTTTACAACGTCACTCCAAGTAGTAGTTTGTTTTGCATCAAGGTTATAAAACAATGATCTAGCAGTTTGGTCCAATGCAAGAGGAAAAGTACATGCATATAAGCTATGCTCAACCCCTTTCAATTCCATAATTCCAATAAACCTCATTAAGTGAGTCCTAGGATTGTCTGTAACCTTAAAGGATGGCAAATTCGTAGTCAATAACTTTTTTGGGAGAGTCTTTCCACTAGGTTGTGGTGCAAGCTCATAATTGAAGTACTTATTCCCTGAGTTAGCTCGAAGGACAAGTTTCTCCAAGGCCTATACTCTTTCGGCTTTTGCTTTTTCTTGTAGAATGTTTTCTTTTTCTTTTTATGCTTTTTATTTTAGCCTTTTTTGCTTTTCTATGAGCCTTTATTTGGGCTTCTTCTTCTCGTAGGGCCTTTAGGTTTTGGAGTACCTCTTTAAGTTTCTCCAATGCTGCTTTGTCACCCACGATTGGACTCATACGCGATTTTTGATGATGATCTAGTAATGTGTATCACGAGAAATTGAGCGCGTTTACTTAAACCTTTTGTTCCAAGCATTCAGTCAATGAATCAAAGTCAAGTTGATTGTTTTATTTCTTTCTTTAATTTCTTTTTTTTTTTAATCTCTGTAATACGAGTTCACTTTAAGCAAGTTTGTTGATGAAGAATATCAAAAAAGTTCACGAACAATCACTAATGGAATGTCATGATTTTTGTTAACTTCAACAAGGTAATCATTTAAGGATTTTACTTTAAATGAATTGTTTTCGAAAAAGGTAGCAGAGAAAGGCAAGAAAGTTTGATTGAAAAATGCTCATCAAATTTTAGAAACATTAATTGACCCAAATACACTTGAGAAGGGAAATAAACACATCGTCAAATGTCTATCCCTAGATCAAATACAATTTATACAACCTAAACAAACCTAATACGAGTATAAGGCAAGCATAGGGGTCGAACCACAGGGAACATGTAAACACTACCAAATGCTATCAACAACTAAGCTAGTCCGAGAGAAAGGAAAGTAAACTAAAGGTCTAAACACACTAAAACTAGAGATAAAACACTAAGGGAAATGGTTTAGGTAAGTTTTCACTCAAACATGAATAGACATGAAATCATTATTGAATGCGAACAAGCATCAGACATCAACGATTTAAGACACAATCTAACATCCTATCGGAGTCAATTGCTTTCTTGATTCATCAACAACCTACACTATCGTCTTAAATCGAGCAAATCAAGGTAATAATCTAGCAAAACTGATCAATGGAAATCTCTAAGCCGAGCTATCGCTACAACCTAGGTCAATCCACCTAGTTATGACTAATGGTTGGCCACCCAAGAGAATAAATTAGTATGATATGCAAAACAAAGACTTTAATCACAATCACAACAATTTCAATATCAAAGCATACTTGAGATTCAACTACACCATCACCAATTCCTTTAGTAAGAAAATTACTCACTAATCATGACAATAACAAGATTAATTAACAAATAATCAGGAATCAACATGATTAACAAGAAATACTAACAACTAAAACAATAATCAAAATAAAGCAAATAAAATAGAGGAGAGAGAGTTAGAGACTCTCGTTGATTGAAGATGAAATTCTACAAACAAGATGATCAATCTTCTTCTTCAAAATCCAAGCTCAACAATGGTGAAACCCTCACTTTCTCTCTCTAAACTACTCTAACCCTAAGCTAAAACTAGATATAGAAGCTCTCCTAAAACTAATTAAGAAAAAAATAGAATAATAGGTTCATGTTTTTAATTACCCCAAAAATGGGTATTTATACTAAGCAAAGAAAATAGAAAAATAAAGGAAGGAAATTAATAAAGAAAAGGAATAAAAAAGAATTAAGAAAAGGAAAATAAAATAAATAAAATAAAACTAAAGAAATAAAATTAAAAAGAAAAGGAAATTAAATAATAAAGCCCACAAACCCCACGAAAAACCATCAGACTGCCTTTGCTTTTCTTCTTCGATTTCTAGCTGCTCTTGAGATGGGAAATAATCCCATGCCTTGCATCCCATTAAACACCACCATCAAACATCATCATCAAATTGTCACCGCTCATCCTCATCGTTTATCATCAAGCATCAAATCAAAACCGTTCAATCTTCATTCAGAATCACGCGCAAAGCTCATGGAGTGGTTCGGTCGAACCATGGGCTGGTGTGGCCGAACTACGGGTGTGTTCAATCAAACCATGGGTGTGTTCGACCACACCTCTTCAATTTAGAAAACTTCCAATGTTTCTGACTCTTTTGGCACTTCAACCGAACTCCTCAACGGTTTGCCCGAACCCGATCAATTTGCGATTTGCTTTGACTATGGTCGTTGCTTGTACAAATTGGTGGTTTGATGTGGTGCAATTATTGCTGCTGCTGGTGATCATTTGGGATGGTTGGAAGTTGCTGCTGTAATTAAGGGGCAACGAGAGGAGAGATGGGGTTGGTTTGGGTTTGCGCTACTTATGCCTTAAGACGGTTCGAATTGTGGTGGCTGCAGCGGTGGTTGGAGTCATGGTTTGGTGAGGTGTGACAGGTTGGAGCTGCTGTTGGCGTGGCTGAAGTGAGAGCAGGGGAGTTTGGTGAGAGAGTGGTTGCGAGGTGTTGCGGTTGTAGGGAATTGAGAGTTGGTGGTACTGGCAGGTGGCGTGAGATAATGGTGCGGTTGTAATGTGTGTTGTGGCGGTGGAGTTTAGAGGTTAAGGTGAGCAAGGCTGCGCGTGGTGGTGATGAGTGGCATTTATGCCACTCCTTTATCCTTTTTCTCTAAGGATTCTCCCCTCATTTGCGCTTGTTTGGCCCTTTTTCTAAGCATTTTTCTTAGTTTTGCTTCCTCTTTCCTTTTCTCCCTTATCTTCCCTTCTCTTAGTCTTCTCGCTTTGTTTTTATTTTGATTTCCATGCTTTGGTTTTGTAGGTATTATGTGCCGAAAGAAAGAGGATATCAAGAAGCCAAGCTAACTGTTGTACGCGGGGTACTGTGCGGCTTCTGTGCGGGCGCATATGTGAGGCTGTGCGGGCGCGCAGCCCTATCAGAACCCGCATAGCCAGACTGAAGAAACAGAGCCTAACCAGAGAGTTTGCGCGACCATATGCTCGACTTGTGTGCGGGGGCACACACCTGATGCGCGGGCGCGCAGGACTAATGTGCGGGCGCGCTCATTTTCTCCGTACCCTCAAAGTTGCGGCCGCGCACTACGCTGAGAGGGCGCACACACATTCTGTGCGGGTGCGCACGAATGGGTTTCCGATTTATTTGCGCCTTGTTGTCCAAGTCTCTTTCTTTTGGGGGGAGCCACATATTTATAGACGAGACTCTTTGTAATAGAGAGGACTTAGTACTAATTCCATAAAACATTACCTAATCTAGATAGAGAAAATAGATTGTTATTCAAGCTTCCTTTATTTTATTCAACTTTGCTCAAGCTTTAATCTTCCATCGATCAAGCAAGTATCCAAGTTTTCATCTTTATTTAATCCTTTCTTTAGTAATCTCTTCTCCTTTCCTTTAATATTATTTATTTATTTTGTTGTTACTTATTTTTGTCTATCTTATTAGTGTATCTAGTTATTATTGATTTCATATATTTCAATCATGTTTTGTTTTGAGTTTTTTGTGTTTATTTCTAGTTTTGATATTATGTTTAATCTCCCTTCTCTAGGCTAAACTCTAAGCTAGGGGAAGGGGGTGGAAGATATGCATTGAATGATGGATGAATGATGATAGTTGGATTGATTACATGCCTTAAATTGATGAAAGACATGATTTTTAATGGCTTGAGATTATTGTTGCACTTTATTTTATCGCCTTCTAGTTTAAATGCATGAAAATGATTTGAACTAGATTAAGATCACCTCTATTTTAATGATTGCATGAGAATGAGTTGTGAAAATGGAGTTTCATGTATTGTGCTTCTTTATTCTCTTGATTTGCTTGTGTCTAATAGGATGCATGATTGCAATTTTTTACAGATGTGGCTAATGGAGAGGCTAGGATTAATTAGCCTTCCGGACGACATTGAAAAATATACTCCCAATTGCTTCGTGAGAAGGAAGAAGCGCATTCCTAAAATTGGGCGCCATGGGTGGAGAAAAGTATTTGAATCACGTGATTTTGCTATCAAGTGGGTCGTCCCATGGTGGAAAATAGAAAGGATGGTTGGTGTTAACAAGCAACCTTTCTGCCGTCTTCCAAGCTTGTCTCGTGTTACTTATTATTATTCCTGCAGGGTAAAAAGACAATACGGCTTGCTTCAGAATATTCCTTCCGGGGATCTTCGTCCTCCCTATGAGTACCCTGTATCTCAAGAAGTAGATAGATTCGATGCTTACTGGAGCGCTAGACCTTTATGGGAAGTGATTACCCAAAAGGTTCCTCCTTCTTTTCCTAATGATGTAAAGAAGTGGTTGCTGAAGAAATCTTCGATTGATCAGGGTAGAACCGATGTGAAGAATCGTCTAGGTGATAGGGTGACTCCTGCCAAAGAACGCTTAGGTGCAAGAATTCAATTCAAAACACCTACAATGCCTAGGAAGAAAAATACTCCCAAAGACAAAGGAAAAAGGAAAGCTAACACCAGAGACAAAAAAGTTTGGGTGGAAAAGAAGCATGGAGTGCTAGCTGAAGGGGAGACCATCTACTCCAAGATTGAATGTAGGTCCTCTAAAGGATGCCTACTAGCTAAAGTAATGGATGAAGAGGAGGAAGCAGAAAAGAATTTGAAAAGAGCTAGAAAGGAAAAGAAAGATTAAAAGCATTGCTTAGCTTTAAATTTATTAGACTTAGATTGTCATTTTTATTTAAAGTTAATTTATTTCAGCCTTATTTAAATTCCATCAATAACGTAATTTTATTTTATTAATGAAATTTTAGCTTTCAATTAAATTGTTTTACTTTAAATTTATTTTATTAAAGCAATGAAAATCGAAAAAAATTAATTTTCCAGAAATTCTTCGAGTACGGAAGTCGAAAATTTTCCGAAAAACACCGAAATTCGTCCAGATTTTATTCCTAAATTGGCGCCAATCATTGGCATTTGGCGCCTGCCATTGATGTCTGGCGCCAGGCGCTAATTCCATCGGCTGGCGCTGATGACTTCTGGCTGGCGACGCCAATAATTCGCCGATTTTCTGTGGACTTTTTAATTGATTTTGGAACGCGGAGATGTCGAAAAATAAAGTGGCCGCACCCGTAAAGGGTTGCCTACGTATCCTTTCTTAAGGAATCAGGCCGAACGTAGCTCTCTTGAGTATCCTACTCAAGTAATTATAGGTAGTATTTTTTAAGTTGGTCAAGATTAGTCATGTTTGAGAATTCATTGCCATCCATATCAGTTAGTTTTGCTGCACCTCCTGACAGGATTGTTTTGACAATGTAGGGGCCAGACCAGTTAGGTCTAAATTTTCCCCTTGGGTCTAAAACATTTTTCCTTAGTGCTTTTAATACCAAATCTCCTACTTTGATATTTCTTGTCTTGACCTTCTTATTAAAATGCCTAGGCATACGAGTTTGGTAACACTGAGTGTGATGTAGAGCTTCTAGTCGTTTTTCGTCGAGTAGAATCAATTCTTCATATCTTGCCCTATTCCATTTAACTTCATCGAGTTTACTCTCTAACGCAATGCGTAGAGATGGTATTTCTAGTTCGACAGGTTGTACGACATCCATTCCATATACTAAGGAAAATGGCGTATTTCCCGTTGATGTACGGATTGACGTGCGATAACCCCACAATGCGAAGTGAAGCTTGTCAGGCCAATCTTTATAATTTTTTGTCATTTTCTCGATGATAGTCTTTAGATTTTTATTAGCTGCCTCGACTGCTCCGTTTGCTTGAGGTCTATAAGGGGAAGAATGATGATGTTGAATGCCGTATTTTTGTAGCAATTCTTCACATTCGGCTTGAAAGTGAGTTCCATTGTCACTTATCATTTCATGTGGGACTCCATATCGACAAATAATATTTCTGTCGATAAAGAGTGCTACATGTTTTGCAGTGAGTTTAGCGTATGATTGAGCTTCGACCCACTTCGTAAAGTAATCGATTGCTACTAGAATAAATTCGTGGCCTCCTGTTCCTGGGGGAATGATTTTTCCAATTATGTCAATTATGGCGATGTGTAGGTGTAGAGCAAAGATGGAGGGACATGTTGTAAATTGGCATAAATTTGGCACTTAGGGCATCTTTTTACGTATTGATGGCAATCCCTATTCATTGTAGTCCAATAATATCCTTCTCGCATTATTTTCTGGACTAACATTTTGACATTTACATGAGTGCCACAGATTCCTTCGTGAACTATTCTCATTACTCTTTGTGCATCCACCTTTCCTACACATAGGAGAGCTCGACCTTTAGGTACCCTTTTATGTAGCTCGTTGTCTATGAGTACATATTGAGAAGCCAAGAGTCTCAATGCTCGCTTTGCTCTTTTGTCAGCATGAGGAGGGTATTCACCATTGGTGACATAGTTGAGTATGTCTGTGTACCACAGTTCTTCTTCTTCTTCTTCTTCGCCTTGGACTAAGTCGTCGTCTTCTATAGCCTGGATATATATATGCTGGTTTGTGCCTTTTTTCGATAGTTAGAGGCATTTGCTCGATTTCCGTGGGAATCCTAACCATTGAGGCTAATGTTGCCACGGCATCAGCAAATTGGTTTTCTTCTCTACGTAGATATGTGTATTCTACCTTCTCTAACTGATCGGTAAGAGTTTCCAGATAGGTTTGGTAAGGGGCTAGGCTTTCGCTCCTTACTTTCCACCTTTTAGATATCTGATTGATGATCAAAGAAGAGTCTCCGAATATCCTTAACTTCTTTACTCCCAATGCCAAAGCTGTTTCAAGGCCTACCACGCATGCTTCATATTCAGCAGCATTGTTGGTAACGTCGAAATCAAGCTTTATTGAGATTGGAACGTGCTCTTCTTTAGGTGATACTAGTAGCACTTCGACGCCACATCCCTTTTGGTTTGAGGCTCCGTTGAAATACAAGGTCCAAGTATCATCTTTAGTGACCATTAAGTCTTCATCTGGAAATTCATTATCCTGTATTGGTGTCGATTCTTCTATTGGAAAATCTGCTAGAAAGTCTGACACCACGGATCCTTTAATGGCTTTTTGTGGCATAAACCGTACATCGAACTGGGCTAGATTGACTATTCATCTTGATATGCGTCCATTGAGTGTAGATTTCTCGAACAGGTACTTGAGTGGATCCAATCGGGAGACTACGAAAACGGTATGTACCAACATGTAATGTCTTAACTTAGTTGTAGCCCACACCAAGGCGAGGCACAATTTCTCGAGCGGTATATAGCGTGTTTCGTATTCGAGCATCTTTTTACTTAGGCAATAGATTGCGTTTTCTTTGCCTTCTACCTCTTGTGCTAGCATGGCTCCCATTGTCTCTTTGGTAACCGTCAAGTATAACCTAAGAGGTATTCCGGGAAGTGCTGGCGCTAATACGGGAGGATTTGCGAGATAGGCTTTGATCTTTTCAAAGGATTTTTGACACTCGTCATCCCATATTACTGGTACATTCTTCTTGAGCTTCTTGAAGATTGGTTCACATATCGTCGTCAGTTTTGATATGAACCTACTTATGTATTGCAACCGGCCAATAAATCCTCGAATTTGTTTCTCGGTCTTGGGCGATGGCATTGACATGATTGCTTTAATCTTGGTTGGATCTAATTCTATTCCTCTAGAGCATATGACGTATCCCAAGAGCTTGCCTGAGGTGACTCCAAAAGCACATTTTAATGGATTCAACCTCATGTTATATTTTCTTAGCCTTTCGAAGAATTTCATTAAGGCTATTTGATGGCCTAGACGGTCTTTTAATTTTACAATCATGTCGTCGACATATACCTCGACTTCTTTGTGCATCATGTCATGGAGTAAGGCAGTTGTTGCACGTTGGTAAGTAACACCCGCGTTTTTTAACCCGAATGGCATTACCGTGTAGCAGTAAGTGCCCCATGGTGTTATAAAGGTTGTTTTCTCCATGTCTTCTTCTGCCATGAGAATCTGGTTACACCCTGCGTATCCATCCATGAATGAGAGAAGTGCGTGATTTGTCGTGTTGTCTAGCAGGATATCGATGTGTAGCAAAGGGAAGTCGTCCCTTGGACTTGCCTTATTTAGATCTCGATAGTCGACACACATCCTTACCCTTCCGTTTTTCTTTGGAACTGGGACGACGTTGGCGACCCATTCGGGGTATTTGGATACCTTGATGAAACCTGCTGTTATTTGTTTTTGAACTTCTTCTTTTACTTTAAGTGCTACGTCGGGTTTCATTCGACGCAACTTTTGTTTTACAGGTTTCATTCCTGGAATTAGTGGTATAGTGTGTTGAGCTATTTCTCTATTAATGCCTGGCATATCTTCATATGACCAAGCAAATACATCGATAAATTCTTTAAGCAAGTTAATTAAATCGGTCCTTTCTTGTTTATTCAATGTTAGTCCGATTTTAACTTCTCTTTTATGAGTTGAATCATTCGAGATGTCAACTGTTTCAGTTTCTTCAATTACCAGTGTTTTCTTTTCGAGTGTTTCCATTGCTTTAATAATTTCTTTGTCTTTTTCATCGTTAGCTAAGCAATGCTCGTCATCTTGGGTTAGAGAAGAACACAAGAAGTAAGGAGAATGAGAAATATTATTGTACTCTGAGATCATTACATCAAAGAGTGATATGTCCTCAGGGACTGGATCACTAACTATCTTAGGAGAAGAAATAGGAGGGGGAGGTGTTACTACTAAAGACTTAGAAGACTCTAAAGGGGAAGACTCTGACTCAGACTCAGACTCTGACTCAGACGACTCTTCGAACATCAGTCCTTGCCCTGTTGTGATTGATATCTTCCTTCCGCTTGGAGTAGTCACTTTGATAGTCTTGCGCCACCCTTGTAGTGATCCTTCGGCTGGAGTAATTAGCTTCGAGGGGTCGAAGCTTTCACTTTGTAGGACCGTTTGAATGAGCGAGGAGTTATCTTCTTCATAAGTTGGCTCATTCTTTTCTCGCCCAAACAATAATCCCATGACGTTAAAGTCAAAGCATAGGGGTGCTTTCTCCTTGTGGATGGGAGTTGGGATTTCATTAGTGAAGTAGCAATCCAAGAAAATCTCGAATCCTGGTTGTCGTATGCCGTTTACAACAAATGGCTCGGGAAATTCATGGCACGGATAGTCCTCTCCTTCTTTTATGAACTGACCATTAAGCGTAAAAGGGTACTGATCCATTGGAATTGCTTTCTTTTGAATGCGAGCGGCCCTGCGTGCTTTTAACTTGTCCTGGGCTCGCTTGAGATCTTTCCGAGTCGGTTCTAAACCAAGTTCGAAAGTATCTAGCTTAGGGAGGCCAGGTGACTCCAGCGATTTTGCGATCCCTTTCTTCTTTCCTAGGGTCATCCCAGGGAAGTGTCCTTGTTTCTTCAGCATGGTGTTGACAATCATGTTGGAATGGGGGTCATGGCAAAGAGATGTCCTTTCATCCTCCTGGATTAAGGAGACTTCTTCGTTAAAGCCCCATAGGTCTTCATCATCTTCGTCGTGCTCCGTATTAATGATTGGATTTTCTATGGATTTGATTCTCATTGGCGAAGCATCGATAGTGATTGGAATTCCTCCAACTATGGCTTTTACTTGTTGATGGAGAGATGAAGGGACGGCCTTTAGATCATGAAGCCAAGCGCGTCCCAACAACAAGTTGAATGAGGCTTTGATGTCTACTACTTGAAAAGTAGTAGCATGTTCTATTGCTCCTGCCGTTACATTTAGGGTTATTTTGCCAAGAGCTTGACGACGAGTATTATCGTAGGATCTAATTCCTTAAGTGGACGGAGTTAAGTCTTCATCCCTTACGCCGAGCATCCTCGCAGTTCTAAGTGGACAGATATTGATAGCCGATCCATTGTCTACAAGAGTCATAGGAACATTCTACCTTTTGCAGACTATCGTGAGGTTTAATGCCTTGTAATGTCTGTCTCTTTCTGGGGGTAAATCTTTGTTAGAGAAAGTGATTAAATTAATCGGACTAGGACGGTCACTTGTGAGGAAGTTGGTTAGTCCCTCAGGAGTAGTGTCAGAATCTATCCCGATTTAATTTTATCCAAGGCATTCATTACAGCGAACCTATGTTCTCGAGATGTTGCCAGAAGTTTCCACACATTCATCTCAACTTTTGTCTTCTTAAACTGTTTAACAATATCATTGTCTTCGATGATAGGTATGGGAACTTGTTGTACGGTGGGCATAGGTTGCGATGAAACGGGAAGTTGCATTCTCCCAGATCTTGTGAGGACATCTATTGATGAATCTTCTTCAGCTCAAATGTCATCTATGGTGTATGATACAGAAGGTGAAGGTCCTACTATGTCCTTTAGGTAGACATCTTCTTCATCACTGTCCCAAACTCCATTGATGGTTATATCCTCTTCTTATTGGGTTTGGACTAGTTTCTTTTCATCAATAATTTTCTATACCAAATCCTTGAATTTGAAACAGTTTTCTATAGTGTGCCCCCCTGATTGATGATATTGGCATTAATATCTATCTGTCCTTTTTAATGACTCGAATGGTCTCGGTTCGAGAGGTTTGACCTCGCCACTCTCGGATAGCATTTCGAACATTTGCGCATATGGGATCCCAATTGGAGTGTAGATTCTATTGCTCTTCTTGGGTTTTTCAGTGACTTGTAAGGGAAAACACTTTGCCTCATAAGTCGTTCTTACTGGTGTGAATTCTCTTTTAGGTTCTTCTTTTGGAAGTGGAAGCTCATCATATTTCTTATGGAGTTCGTTCATAACTTTGAGAGCTTCACGTAGTAGTTGCGATGCCTCCTTCATTGACAGTGTGAGCAATTGTATGTCTTCCTTATTTGCCGGTTCTGGAAGGCTATCTTTGACATCGAAGAAGGTCTCCTCTTCTTTTTCTATGGCATTGATTTTTTCAACGGGTTTAATGAGAGATGAGGGGTCAATCTCGTTTTCCTCGTCGGAGATAGCCAGAGTATGAGCTAGAGGTGCATTGTCGATGCTTGGCTTCTTACTGGCAGGGGGCAACGACAGTTTGTTATTGTCGATTAGGTCTTGGATGGCTTCTTTAAGCTTCCAGCAGCTTTCAGTAGAATGGCCCCTACCTTGGTGATACTTGCAGTGTGCGTTGGGGTTCCAGTTAACCGACCTCTTCTCGACTGGTGGGTCCCCAAATGGTCCAATGGGAGTTATAAGACCTTTTGCATTTAATCGATCAAATGCGGTGTCATAACTCATGCCAATAGGAGTGAAGTTCCTCCTAAATGGTTTCTTCTGTCCTTGGTTGTTCATGGCAAGAACTTCTCCTAAATTAAAGGTGCTAACATTATTTGAGTGGGCGGTTTTGGAAGAAGAAGGATTGTCGAGAGATAGCGAGAATAGAGAAGGGAAGACCTTCTTATCGATACCCTTGATACTCATTATTGTTTCAAATGCTCTTAAATGAAAGTATGGGTTGTCAATTGCTCTGAATTTTGGGATGTCGTTGGCATTAAACTTCTGCGGAAGAAGATCTTTGTCCACCGAGACCCCTTGTGATGTAAGCTCTTGAAACTTGTAGTCGCTGGACAACTTGCTTAAACTCTCTTGCATGAGATCCATTTGTTGTTGCTTCACGGGATCGTCGATCCTAATTAAGTGCGAGAAGCTTAAGTGTCTCAGTCACAGTAGCCAGTTGGTTTTTAAGATCATTGACTTCTTCTTGAGTTGCCATTATGACTCTTGCTTTCCTCTTGCGAGCTATAGGTTTGTCGAAAAGTTGGACTTGTACTAAGAGGTTATCTTTGATTAATCGTCCTTCTTTTCTTGACCACGCGCTGTAAATTAAACCATTTTGCGTTTTAATTACTTGACTCGAATCAACTTGACTTTATGGTTTATGTTAAGGGAAAAAGAGAAAAAAGAAAAAAGGGTGCATATTTTTGGCAAAAATAATGTATATATTTTTATGTTGGAGGATTAATATCCGACTTACTCCCCTAAAAAAAATGACGAAAAAAAACGCGCACACAAGACTCTCTTAATCATGGTCAAGGTATGTGTATTGGTGTGTGTGTTGAGTGTAAGTGACATGCTTGGACTCTTGTGTAAGACCATGGGACTTAGTGCCTAAACTCGATCATTGATTCAATTAAACATTATTGACAGCAAAATTAACCGAATTAAACAAAAAACTGATTAATTAGACCTTAGGTGATGACTCGACAAATAATCCGAACGGTCGGCCAAGCGACAGGACTGGCGTCACACTGTGGAGCTTGGTGCCAGACAACATAGCTGTCGTCAGGCGCTACACTCCATAGTGTGGCGCTACAGCTCAGACCTTGGCGCCAATAGTGGAGCTTCGGTCTGGGACTGTTTTCGGTGTTATTAGTCAACTAGGGTATGCCTAAAGTCGTACTAGGTTAATTCTGATTAAAAAAAAAATTTATTGACTCAAATTAAATAATTAATTAATTAATTAATTAGGCAACGTTCTTTAAGTCATTAATTTATTTAATCTCAACACAAGTCAACAAACGGTTAAGAGAAACATAGAATATATATGCACAACAAATAATGCACAATTAGTCAAGTAGGCACAATATGATGCAATGCGTTCGCAACCTAACCATGGCTCTAGTTCTCTAAAGTTCAGGATATGGTTTAGTCAAAGAGGGTCCATGGTTAATTGTCCGGATGCACCGCGCGGAAGCCTAACCGTGAAGGGTTGGCGCGAGTGGATGGGACACCGCGAGTTTTAGAAGAAAGTCGCTTCCATGGTTTGGTGAATTCAACATCTCGGATGTACCCTTTGTTGCACGGAGCGTTCAATCGGGTAGATGGAGCATGAATTCCCAGAGGGTTATATCCATATGTAGAACACATATGGGTTTCAGAAAAGTGAGAAAAAGTTCAATCAGGAAGTAGGATCGAGCAAACAATACGAAAAATCGGTCGAAATTAGAACGCATATTTCTAGCTCGGTATTGGGGGAAATTGGCGCCAGCAATCAGAGACTGGCAACTGTGACATAGTGACCAAACCCTCAGAAATTAAACCTTTCACGTCTAGGGCGAAGGCAACTTCGAATATGGCTAGGTGTATCTAAATCTTACGAATGCGGAATTTTGTATGAGAAAACCAAGTTTAGGAGGAGATGAATGAGAGAATAGAAAGAATGTTAATGAATGTTGATGAATGGTGAGAATTAATGAATCTTGATGAATATTGATTATTGAAAACGGAGTTTTTAATACGATATTTATAGAGAAAATCAGCCAAAAAAGATAAATTAAAAAAACAGAGTCTGACGCTCAGGAAACAGAGCTGGCGACAACCCTGGCTAGCTGGCGCCAGGCACCAACACTAGCGCCAGGCGCAAATGGCTAGCGCCAGGCGCCAAGGCCTGGGGTTGGACGCCAAGCTTGATTTTAACACGTTTTCAAAAATCCGATAAGTTTACCGTACTGGAGGATAAAATAATATAATTTCTTCGAAAATGCTATTTGATTTTGATTAAAACTCTGAAAAGTCAACAAAGACAACTTATCAATGCTAATTGAATTAGGAATGAAAAGAACCTTCTAGAAGAATCTAGAAGACTAAAACCATTCCTAATTGCATTAGGAATGATAAATCATATTAGGCCCTCCCCTAGATCATTGGGCCGTATGTAAAGCCCAAACCGGGCCTAGTTTAGTAAATTGGCCATAACTTCCTCAATATTCATCGGAATTGGGCTTATAATATATCATTGGAAAGGTCTTTGCAAGCCCCATCCAACTACACCACTATTGGACCCATATCATGGACCAACCAAACTGGATTTGCTATTTTCTTAAAATAAAGTTTTCAAAAACAGAGAGAAGAGAAAAGAAATAAAAACTTTCCGCAACACTAGACTTTCCGCACTTTCGCTTCATTCGATTATGATTCGACGTGAAAGGTACTCATCACTGGGTTTGGTTTTGGGGAGACACAAATGGTTGTCTACAGTTTGCCTCGATGTGTCTTTGAATGCTTATCGTCCTAATTGATGAGGGTTTGCACGGTTTGAGAATGCTTTGGGTTGAGTTAGACACATTGTAAGATAAGGTAGCCCGGTTTAGAACTTTTAAGAACGTTTGAACCCCTAGTTCACGGGAAAGTGGTAAGATGGTGTTGCTCTCTATGGTGGATAGGATTCCCTTGCTTAGTATTTGCTATATTTCTTATCCCGTGTGAGCGTCATTTGTTCTAGCCTTCATCATTCTTGTGAGCGGCACTTAGGATCCTTAACTATGCATGTCTTTATCTTTGTGTTGGCGTCTAGCTCCCAAGATCGTGACCATATAACTCTAGAGGAGGAAGAGGGCATTTCTTGTCATTTTTCTTTGTTTTCTTTGTGTTTTGTTACAAATTTGGTTTTCATTTTTACATTCACCCTCTTGCTAACCAATTTGAGCCTGATTTACCCTTTCTTGACTTAGCCATATTACATACCTATCGGCCTATGTTCTACCAACCCTTGTAGTTAGTGAAGCATTGGCTTGTGAGGTTCGAGTTTGATAATGTTGAAATTGAGCAAGAAAGTTGTGTAATTTGATTCAAATAAGGTTTTGAAAGGCTATTCATGAAAAGAGTACGCAAAAAGGCTTGGCAAGAAAGTTGAAAGGACTTGAAACTCATGAAAACCAAGCAAATAAAAAAAAATTAAAGTAATGTGATGGGTTTGTTTTGAAAGGTTGTAAGTTTGCAGAATAGGTTCAATTCTTAGGATGTTCTTGAGAGATGGCCACTCTTACGCTTCACTTAGGAATTGCCACCAAAATTTTCAAATTGTTTCCCAACCATAACCCCTAGCCATGACATTACAACCCTACATAAGACCCTTAGATTCTAGAAGGGCGTGGTCAAAGGACGGTGGAGGGACATAGATTTCAACCCTATGGAGAGAGTATGCATAGTTGAGATGTCGGGATGACCTTATGACTCCACATAAAATTTTCTTTTTCCGGTTCCCTCGAGGAACCATGAGGAGCTAGCTAGGGGATGAATTGAAGCTAGTGGAGAGAACGCGGACCGTCTTGGTTGGGGCTAGGGCGGAGAATGAAATCATTAGTTCTCTACACTTAGCTTAGGTTTGTCTCTTTCAACCTTGAGCATCTTGGAATGTGTTTTCCCTCCTTTAATTGAGAAAGATAAGTATTCTTTGGTGCATTTATTTGCAAATGTGTCCAAATTGAGCATTCCATTACCTTGAGGTTTGATTGGTTTTGCGAAAACCTTGTCATGTTATGTTTGTTGTGTTTGTCTTTTTGTTCCGGTTTTCCTTGCTTGAGGACAAGCAAGAGGCAAGTGTGGGGGATTTTGATGAGTGGCATTTATGCCACTCTTTTATCCTTTTTCTCTAAGGATTCTCCCCTCATTTGCGCTTGTTTGGCCTTTTTTCTAAGCATTTTTACTAAGTTTTGCTTCCTCTTTCCTTTTCTCCCTTATCTTCCCTTCTCTCAGTCTTCTCGCTTTGTTTTTATTTTGATTTCCTTGCTTTGGTTTTGTAGGTATTATGTGCCGAAAGAAAGAGGATATCAAGAAGCCAAGCTAACTATTGTGCGCGGGGTACTGTGCGGCTTCTGTGCGGGAGCACATGTGAGGCTGTGCGGGCGCACAGCCCTGTCAGAACCCGCACAGCCAAACTGATGAAACAGAGCCTAACTAGAGAGTTTGCGCCACCTTATGCACGACTTGTGTGCGGGCGCACACACCTGATGCGCGGGCGCGCAGGACTAATGTGCGGGCGCGCTCATTTTCCTCGTACCCTCAAAGTTGCGGCCGCGCACTACGCTAAGAGGGCGCACAGCTCATCTGTGCGGGTGCGCGCGGCTGGGTTTCCGATTTATTTGCGCCTTGTTGTCCAAGTCTCTTTATTTTGGGGAGAGCCACATATTTATAGACGGGACTCTTTGTAATAGAGAGGACTTAGTACTAATTCCATAAAACATTAGCCTAATCTAGAGAGAGAAAATAGATTGTTATTCAAGCTTCCTTTATTGTATTCAACTTTGCTCAAGCTTTAATCTTCCATTAATCAAGCAAGTATCGAAGTTTTCATCTTTCTTTAATCCTTTCTTTAGTAATCTCTTCTCCTTTTCTTTAATATTATTTATTTGTTTTAGTGTTACTTATTTTTGTCTATCTTATTAGTTTATCTAGTTATTATTGATTTCATATATTTCAATCATGTTTTGTTTTGAGTTTCTTGTGTTTATTTCTAGTTTTGATATTATGTTTAATCTCCCTACTCTAGGCTAAACTCTTAGCTAGGGGAAGGGGGTGGAAGATATGTATTAAATGATGGATGAATGATGATAGTTGGATTGATTACATGCCTTAAATTGATGAAAGACATGATTTTTAATGGCTTGAGATTATTGTTGCACTTTATTTGATTGCCTTCTAGTTTAAATGCATGAAAATGATTTGAACTAGATTAAGATCACCTCTATTTTAATGATTGCATGAGAATGAGTTGTTAAAATGGAGTTTCATGTATTGTGCCTCTTTATTCTCTTGATTTGCTTGTGTCTAATAGGATGCATGAGAATGATCCTAATTAGCATAGACTTCTTTCATTGATTTGCCTAGACTATTGCATGAGAATGAATTGTTTAGGTAGAATCTTGTGTTCTTTGGCATGTTCATCATGATAACTATCATTGTTCCCCTCTTTCTAATCATGTTTGAAACCCCCGAACCCCTAGCGTCATTTTCTATTGATTTTAATCATCATTTTCTTGCTTACTTGTAGTTTTAGTGTTCTACTCAACAAAACCAACAAAAAAAAAAATCCCCTTTTCACTCTTGCATTAGTGATATTTGATGTTGAATTAGCGTGCTTCCCTAGTGGTTCGACCCTTTACTTGCCACTAACTAGTTTAGTGTAGGTTAAGGCTTTATAAATGATTAATTTGGTTAGGGTGGTAGCTTAACGACCTATCTTATCCTTATCAGGTTGCTACTCTGTTGCAGTTGGTGGTGTTGTGGTTGCTTGCGGTTTGTGGGGCTGCGAGAAGATGGAGCAGGAGCTGCTGCCATGGTTCGGTTTGGATTGGTTGTCTGTGGGAGCAGGGGCTGGTGGTGGTTTGGTGCGTGGTGTGGAGGAGGCAACAACAGTGTTGCTGTTTTGGTGTGGTGAAGGGTAAGAAAGATTAGAGGGGGAGAGAGTGGTGTAGGATAAGAGGTGGCAGCAGTCAGCAGCTAGCAAAAAAATGTGTACACTTTGACTCATTCCCGAGCTCCGAACTCACTTGACATGAAACCCGAACACCTACACACAAAACCAAGAAAAGAATTGGGACAAAGAATAAAATAGAAATAAATAAACTATAATATAAATAAGATAAATAAAACTAAAACTAATAAAAATTAAACAAAAACTATACAAGCAAATAAAACTATGAAATAGATTCAAAACTAATTAAAATAAATAAAAGTAAATTAGAATACTGTCAAGGAAAAATAAAGAACGAAATATAGCAAATCAAAAGCAAATAAAATACGAAAATAAACTAATTCTAATAAAAACTACGAAAAGAACTAAAACACGACAAAATTACCAAATAAACAAGAAATGTTATTAAAGAGAAAACCAGAGAAAAAAAAGGGAAAATAAGATAAAATAAACGCGAAAATGACTCTAAAACTACTTCCTAAGAATGACATAAATGTCACTCATCAACACTCCTTAAAATGATCAAATATACTATGATAGTAGTTGATCATTTAGATTACAATAAAGATCTATACAGTTCTTTTTTTTTTTTTTTTTTTTTTTTTTTTTTAAAGGATAATATATTACTATATGATAAAAAATAATGATGGCCTCTGAATGTAAAATCCAAGAAATAATTAAATCATTCTTTGGTTTTATCATTCATTATCTTCTCTATCTCTCTCTCTCTCTCTCTTTTTTTTTTTTTTTTTTTTTGAGAATAATAATATTTTTTCGTATCATAGCTTTTTTGTAAGAAAGATTCTTTTTTTTTTTTTTTTTTTGTGTGAGGCAAACATCCCAAGTAAGGTTCTCGGGATTTTCTTTTTAAACCATAGAAGAGGTAAATAAATTATTCTCTAAAATCAAGGTTGATCAATTACGACTAAAACACGATGAACACGAATTGAAAAATAGGCACGTTTAAGAATAAACATATTGATGACGTCCTATTAAGGGATGCGAACTTCTAATGACGAACCACATAAGAAGTAATGTCATTAGTTCGATTATAAAGTACGTAAACGAATCATTATAATCAAAATTAGTATCGCGCACAATTATTCTGTCTTGAGACAAGGTGGAAAGTGCAATTTCAAGAGTAGCATCTGCAATTTTTCCATCCTGCGCAATTTTATTTATTTATTTATTTTTGCGAAAACGCAACAAGAACGATAAAAAGCATGTTTTTGGATTTTTGGAAAAAAAAAAGATGATTAAAGTAAAAGTAACTAAGTTAGACAACGTTGTTAGCGAAAGAGATATTTTTAGCATCTACTTAACGATTAACCTTGAAGCGGTAGTATCGTTTTCTCCGTGTGATATTGCTCGTAACTAGTCAAAGTTAACGTAAAACGGTGGGCGAGCGCAAGACACACTGTTGTGCGGAGATGCCGCTCGCAACTTTGACAGTTGCGCTTGCCACCTGGCAGGTTCAACAATTTTTCAATTTTTTTTTTCTTTTTAAATCGAAGTGCAGAAAACTTTTTTTTTTTTTTTTTGGTCAAACCATAATTTTTGCGAATTGTTTTTTTTTTTATTATATCTCTAGGTAACAAGTTGGAATTAGTTAGATTAGACACAAAGTACATATTCATGTAGTCAAATAAGCACATAAAAAGAACCGGCAAAGCATACGATGCCATTCTAAGGTCAAGGGTTGGGTGTCCAAGGTTTCCATATCTTAAGAGACGATTAACAAATGAATCACTCAACGTGTTGACCCATGACATAACCCTCCCAAAATGTTGTTGGCAATATGGGTGGGATGATTGTTATTGATTTCGGGATTGAAGCCTGGTGTTGGCAGCCCCTAATCAATGAGCCAATCCCCAATGGTTAAAGTGTGCTATGATTATGCATGATGCAATGTTGCTTGTTTGGTTTTTACTTTTGTGAAAAGGAAGATACTCCGTTAAAGTCTCGTTCTCTACTAGATATTATCCAAGTTAGCCATGGTTACAACCCACATGTAACCTAGTCTTGGAAACCTTAGACCATAACTAAGAATTAATCTTGTAACCTCTAAGTCCCCAATGGAGTTGCCACTGTAAGGAGGCCGGGTGTTCCCATCGTAGGGGATCCTTCTCCTTAAATTCCCATGGCCCATTAAAATCCTAGGACTTTACACTTGTTAGGGTGTATTAGGATTTGAATTGCTGACTGTTTGGGGGGCCTTGAATTAGAACTGATTCTATCATTACGCTTTTTTGTAAGAAACAAGTAGGAGTCACCAATGAGTTTTAAGAAAACTCATAAACCTCGTTCATGTCTTCCTCCCAAGTAGAGTTCAAGAGATATTTAGCACGAATCGTAAGTTTATCCATTCTCAAATTGGTCTACGTGTACCAGAAATGAGTTCGGGAGCAAGGGTAGTAAAATAACGTTCCTTTAAGGGAGGAATTGTTATTCTAGACCTAGTGCGGCCTTTACTAGTTCTTCCGTTTTCATAATTTCATCACCAAACAATATATGCAACGTGGCTCCTAAAAACTAAGTTATTTGATTTTATTTACAACCATTAATCACGTGGGAATTATATTGCAAAAGTTATTATTCTTTGTTTAATAAAATTCGTGAAAAGAACAAGAAATAAACAACGTTCGCCCTGACTTAGGTGTTAAAACAACTAATTAATTATTCAAATTCTAGTCTTGATTAACACAAGAATACTATGGGAATTAAATTCATTAAAAGTTTGTTTAAAGCTATCAAACAACACTATTTATTCAATTTAGAGTTATTTAAACAATAAAAGAAAAGTGATTTATCTAAGTGCTCAGGAAACTAACTGTTCTTCTTTTTTGTTAAATGCATTTATGGACTTTCATTCTTCTTCGTACCTCCAAGTACTTCAATGGATTCAATTAGGAGTTGAAAGTATTTGGGAAGAGAGAAGAAAAGTAGTATGATAGTAAGAGAACTTGAGAGATTAGGGTTTTGAGAACGCTAGGGTTTGAATTTTGATTTTTCGGTCCTCTTTCGGGTTGAACGAAGACCCCTATTTATAGATGTAGGGATCTAGGTTTAGGGTCTTAGTGTCGCGCCGTCAGGTGTTATGCGCAACTATCTGAGTCACGCTGGGTGCCGCGCGCATCTCAATGAATCGCTCGCGCCAGGCGCGCGCAACTCACCGAGTTGCGCTGGGTGCGGTTTGCCTCATACGAAAACGCGTTTTTAAAACTTTCATAACTTTTGATTGCAAATTTGGATTAAGGAGTGTAAGATATCATTGGAAATCTATGAATGTTTACTTTTCAATGCTGTTAGAATTAGGTTAAATTCAATTATGGATCAAAATATAGGGCCATTGGAGTGCAAGGGTGTCGGTTTTAGGGCCCAATTTAGTGTTTTGATCATAACTTCTTCGTTTTAGCTCGGAATTGGGCTAATAATACACTGTTGGAAATCTATTTGAAAGGGCTATCCATTTATATAGGTCATGCATGTAAATATGATGGTTGGTTTATCTTTTTGGCTCGGTTTTCAACAATGTAATATCCATTGATCGAATCATTGCATTTGCCACATTTGGGTCTGTTATTAATCAAGTTTAAACATGAATGAGCACGTTTTAGGCCTAATTAGTAATTGGAAAAGGCTCTAATATAACTTTATCTTAGATATGAGTTTTAACTTTCGTATTCCATAAACACATCATCTTTAATCTAGCATGAATAACGGGTTTTTGTAACATCATCGCACTTCCTTTCAGGACAAGAGGCCAAAAGTAGGTGTCTACAACATTCCATGTGCACAAGCTTGTAATGCACTTTAGGATGATCGCTTCTGGCTGAGGGTAACAATTCTAGAACCAAACTTAGAGAAAATCAATGCGTATGTTGGTTGTAGCAATTGCTCGGAGCGCACAAATATGCCAGTTGGAACCCTTTTCCCTTGCAGTGTGTGCCGCAAGCCAGATTGTGTATCCAACCACAGCTATGAACCCACAGTTTAATTGCTGAATGGGATATGTTTTTTTGGTTATTTTATGCAAGCTCCTTCTGATTCACTACAAGGTAGCTTTTAAGTTCGATCCTATAGATGCAACTGGTCCAATGTCATTCATTACCTTCAATGATGATACCGAGAAATTATTGGGCAAGTAAGCCGTTGATATCTGTTGCATCAAAAACACCTTGAGCTCCATTTCCTTATATGCAAAATAAACAATTTGCCGTATAGTAGTTATTGAGTTGAATATAATAGATTAAATGTTGAACAAAAACAACAATAAAATGCATTTGCCTTATAGCTTACTTATTTAATCATAGCTTCCCTGTATGTAGAAATTAAAATCTTCGGCGGAGGGTGAGTCATTTAGAAATCTATTTTAGTATAAGGAAAAATAGAAGTTAGTGCTAAACCCAGTATGCTTTCTTATAGTGTTGTGCTTTTGAACCTAATAATTTCATAATTTCTATACAGAAACAAGTCAAACACTTAAAAGCTATATGCCAAAAAAAAAGTTATTGTAAAAGTTCATTGTTAGTGTAACAGAAAAGTAATGAGGATTGTCAATATCTCATCTTTTTTTTGCAGATGATGCTCTCTTCTTTTTCAAAGCAAATGAGGATTTTTGCTCCACTTTTGCAGAAATCATAGCAAATTTTGGCCAAGCTTCTGGCCAACAAATTAACTTTAGTAAGTCTTTTGTTAAGTTCAGTCCTTCCATCACTCCTGTTTTGGCTGATACTTTTAAGAACATTTTACGAATCTCGATGGTCTCAAACTTTGGGAAGCACCTTGGGGCCCCTGTGGACTTACTAGGGAAAAAGGGGCCTTATTTTGCTAACTTGATTGAATTGGTGAAGGAGGAAATCATGTCTTGGGCGCACTGCAGGCTTTCTGAAAATGCCAAATTAATTCTTATTAATTCGATATTATTGGGGATCACAGCTCATGTTATGAAGTCCTTCAAAATTCCTCTGGCAACCGCAAATAGAATAGACTCTCTGATCACTAGGTTCTGGTGGGATAAAACTGGGGACAAAGGCATCCATTGGGTTAAAAAGAAGATCATTCAATTACCAAAAGGAATGGGAGGCCTAGGTATTCGAGCTATTTCCACCTATAATGATGCTCTGCTCTTCAAGCAAATCCAAAGAATGCACTCCAACCACTCTCTTCTGGCAGCAAAAGTCTATAATGCTAGTTATAAATGTGTTCTCTGCCCGAAGGCTACCTCCGGTCCTACCCTAGTCTCCTTTTCCTGGGCTAGGAAAGCTATGCATCACCTTTCTCTAAATATGAAAAAAGGTTTTGCATGGAAATTTGGCTCTGGGAAGGATATTCTAACTACCAACTCTAATTGGGTTCATAACTCTATCCCGATTGTTAACTCCAACCAAAACTTGAGGGACAGCTCAAGATGGAGAGTTCATGAATTTATCAACCAGCAGTCTCGTTCATGGAAAGTTGATTTGATCAGACAGCGGTTTGAATGGGAAAGTGCTAGGAATATTTTGTCAGTTGAGCTACCGCAGAAAGAAGAAGAGGACTTCTTATATTGGCCATGGCATGCTTCGGGCTCTTACACTGTCAAAACTGGTTATGCTTTCCTTGCTGGCCTCACTGGGAGCATAGAACCGGCTCATAGGAAAGAGGCATTTAATTTTTATAAAATTATCTGGAGGCTGAAAATCCCACAAAAATGGATCCTTTTTCTGTTGAAATTAGTCAATAATGGGATATCAGTCAGGAAGAATCTTGCAATTCGTGGTTTATCCCTTCATGGCTGTTGTGAGTACTGTGCAGCGGAAGAGGAAGATACTTTACACCTTTTTCATAATTGTTCTATAGCAAGGTATGTTTAGACTAACTGCCAAATACCAGGCTATCAAAATCTTAATGGATCAAATTCCTGTGTGGATTGGATCCAAAACAATATTCTGCTGTTTTATAGTTAGGATGGAACTTAAAGTTGGCGGATACAACATTTTGTGGAAAATCTCTGGTCGTTGTGGACTACAAGGAACAAGCGAATTTTTGAGGGAGACAATGACTATCTAAGATCTTTCTTCATTAATTTAAATCTAGCTCTTACGCTTGTCCAAGATTTTAATAAATCGATATTAGGACCGTGGGGAGTTCAACAACAAAATTTCAAGATTCTCACCATCCCCCAGGTTTTCTTCAGATTAATCTAGGCATGGTTTCCCGCCTCCTCTATTTCGAAGGCACTCCTAAGCCCTTTACTAATCGAGTTGATGGATCTTGGCACAAATCGTCAAAAATGTATGGAACAGGCTTGACGATCACTCTATCTGACCAAAGGGAGAGAGATGCGGGGGGGTACTTCTGGTATTACTTCCCCGACCCTTCATGACGAGGGTCTTGCTTGCCTTTCAGCTTTGGTCTGGGCCCGAGAAAATAGATATATATCCATACAGCTATTTACAGATTCTATTATGATGATCAACTCACTATGCAAAGAAGGGGCTTTATCAATGGACCTCTTCTGGATAGTTAAGGAAATCAGAAGGATAGGTAAATCTTTTCAACATTGTGTAATCCTAAAAGTCGGGAGAGAAGATGTTCATCGACCTCACAAGCTTGCAAACCAATGTTGACAAACGGGTTCATGTTTTGCTACCTCCATTCCTTTTGATGTTTTTTAATTTTTTTTAAGTTATTTTTTTATTTTTTCCTTGCTGTTTTCTGCTGTTGTCAAAAAAAAAAAAAAAAAGAAAAGTAATGAGTAACATATTGTCGATCCATTCAGGAATTCCTTTTCTAATATTTTTTTTATATAACTAGGAAAATTATGAAGCTTTCCAGTATATTCGATATTTGCTCCAAACAAAACCAATCCTATGGAAAACTGAAAGGTCTTGAAGGTAAGGACCAACATTAGCATTGTCAAGAAACAATGTGATCCAGTGGCAACTTAAAGGTCTTGAAGTTAAGAGTCAAAGTGAAGCCCCAAAATGGAAAACATATTGCACAAATAAATGAATGAAGAATCACAACAACTTGTGCATGCTTCAGAAGAGACCAAGCACTCACAAAACAAGGAACTTAAAGTGTTCTATGCTGAACAAGGAGATCTTTCTCAAGCAGTTAAGGAAACAAGTTTACTTAAGGAAAAGCTTCACACTCCTCAGGATACTTGTAGGGAATATTTCAAGCATCACCCCAAAATTGAACCCCACTGTGATCATACGCTTAAGCATGGTAGCGTCTAAAGGGAAGGAAGCTAGAGCAAAAGAGTCACCAACAAGTTTTAGGAACTTGTAAACCATTCACAGGGTGAAGGTTACACCCCTTAACGATCCATGAGATCGTCAACTCCAATAGGTCTGGAACCATGGCTGGTGTTCGGGGATGAAGGTACAAATCCAACCTAAAAGAGATTGAACCCACCCTAATAATAGGCCTCTATTTTATTCTTCTCGTATTCATGTGCGCTTTCTGACTAACATGCAATCTTTAGGTTAACCCTAAACCTGTTTAATCTATGTTGATTGAATATTAATGCACAAATAAATCTATTATTGGCGATCACTTGAATTATAATCAAATTAGCCCTAAACAAGATTATTAATTATCTTATTAAGCGTGATTACAAGTACAAATTCCCTTTAAGCATGCATAAAAAGCGTGATCAAGCAATAACAATAAATATAAAGCAACATAATAATCATCATCATCATAATAATAATAATAATAATAATAATAATAATAATAATAATAATAATAATAATAATAATAATAATAATAATAATAATAATAATAATAATAATAATAATAATAATCATGTTAAAGCATAATAATAGCAAGATCCTAGGCACGATACTAACAAGATTAATAACAAACTCTAGCATGTCACTAAACATTAAAAATCAAAGCTTTAACCCTAACATGATACTAACATGCTATTAAGAAAGAAAATAGGAAGCATTCTTTTAATCATACTTGATATTAGAAATTTTTAGTTGTTACCTTAAACATAATACTAGGAAGCAATAAAAACATCCTAACATGATACTAGAAATCAAAATAACAATCTAAGCATGATTTCTATATCATAATATCAATATAACAATTAAAGTACTTACTTGGATGCCTCATACCTCTTTCTAATAACAAAATACACACGTTAGTAACTTAAAAGAAAATATAAATCAAACAATTAAATTAAATAATTGAAATAGAGATTTGGGACCAAACCCTCAGAAATACCAAACCTTTCACGTCTAGGGCGAAGGCAACTTTGAACTTGGCTAGGTGTGTCTAGTGCTAATGTATGAGGAATTTTGTTTGTAAAAGGGTTAGCTTAGAAATAGAGAGAGAATCAAGAAATTATTGATGAGAGTTGATGATTTGAAAAAAGGGAGACATGACCTCTATTTATAGAGAAAAAAGAGGGTTGAAGAATAAAAAAGAATCCGAATTCGAATCGAAATAGAATTCGATGGACAACAGTTTTTGCGAATTTTTTTATGATATCTTTTGATCCACGAAGTCTAAATAAGGCATATAATATTTCGTTGGAAAGCTCTTGAAGTCTACTTTCCAATCCAATTGAAATCAGATTAAAATATTTTGTAGATAAAAAGATATGTCCGAAATAGTGGGACAGTGTCAGTTTTGGATAGAGTTTCGTATCCCACTAATATCTTTTTCGTTATAACTCGGATTTATCATTATAATATATCATTAGAAAGATAATTTCAAGATCTATCCAACCATATAACATTTAGATAAAGATTATGAGTTGCGAAATTAATATCTGACTATCGTTGAATATCTTTAAATTCAAATAGATTTAGGATTTAAGAAAAAGAAAAGTTGTTATAAAAGGAAAGTTTTTATTTAACTCAAATTCTTTAATCATATTTTTCAAAAAGGATAATTACGAATTTTTATAAACTTGTAGAAGCTTCTAATTAATCCTAATTAGTTTAGTAATAGGATCAGACCTTTGGACCCTCCACATGATCATTGGGTCGTAGGTAAAATCCGATTTGAGCCCAGTTTAGTACTTTGGTCATAACTTCCTCATTATTCATTGGAATTGGGCTTATAATATATCGTTGGAAAGATCTTTTCAAACCCCATCCAACTACACCATTATTGGACCCATATAATAGACCAAAATAATCTGGAATGCACGTTTTTAAAAAATAGGGTAAGAAAAGAAATATTTTCATAAAACAGAAAGAAGATATATTTTAATAAAAACATCCTCATCACTAGAATTTTCACACTTTTGCTTTGTTCGATAATCAATGACATGAAATGTATTCATCAAAGTTTTAACCCTAACATGATACTAACATGAATATTAGGAAGAAAATAGGAAGCATCATAGAAATCATAATAAGCATATTTGAAATTATTACCTTTTCCCTAAACATAATACTAGGAATCATTGTTGCCATTCAAAACATCAACCATCCTAACATGATACTAGGAATCATAACAACCTATACATGATTTCTATATCATAATATCAATAAACCAATTAAAGCACTTACTTGGATGCCTCGTACCTCTTTCTAATAACAAAATACACACGTTAGTAACTTTAAGGAAAATATAAAATCAAAGAATTAAATTAAATAATTAAAGAAAGTTTAGACTAGATTTGGGACCAAACCCTCAGAAATTAAAACCTTTCACGTCTAGGGCGAAGGAAACTTCAAACTTGGCTATGTGTGTCTAGATCTTGTGAATGCGGAATTTTGTGTGCAAAAGGCTATTTTAGAAAAGAGAGAGAGAGAGAGAGAGTAATCAAGAGATTCTTGATGAGAATTGGTGATTGAAAACAGGATTTTAAGAGGCTATTTATAGAGAAAATCAGTCGGATGGATAAAAGACGAATCAGAGTTTCAACGAGAATAAAACACAATTAGTGCCAGGCGCTGAAGGTTAGCGCCAGGCGCCACTTGGCGCCAGGCGCTAATGCTTGCCGTCAGGCGCTAATAATCAGTTTCACGCGTTTTTTGTTTTTATCATATATATTGATCCGGAAGTCCAAATAAGTCATATAATATGTCGTTGGAAATCTCTTGAAGTCTACTTTCCAACCCAATTAGAATAAGATCAAAATGTTTTATAGTAAAAAATATATGACCGAAATAGTGGAAGGGTGTCAGTTTTGGATAGATTTTCATATCTCATTCATATCTTTTCGTTATAGCTCGGATTTAATATTATAATATATCATTGGAAATATAATTTCAAGATCTAACCAACCATATAAAATTTGGATAAAGATTATGAGGAACGAAAATAAAATCTGAATATATTCCAATTCGTACAAAACAAGGATTCTAAAAAGGAGTAGGTTTATTCAATTTCAAACTCTTTGAAACATAATTATCAATCCTAACTCCATTAGGATTTAAAATAAGCTTCTAGAGTATTCTAGTTCTAGAAGACTATAATCAATCCTAATAGCTTTAGGAATGATAATTAATAATAGGCCCTCCTCTAGATCATTGGGCCGCGTATAAAAACCAAACCGAGCCCAGTTTAGTATTTTGGCCATAACTTCCTCATTATTCTTCGGAATTGGGCTTATAATATAACGTTGGAAAGGTATTTTCAAGCCCAATCCAAAAAAACTATTATTGGACCCTTATCATGGACCAAAAAAAACTTGAATGCATGTTTTTCATAAATAAGGTAAGAAAAGAAATATTTTCAAAAACTGAAAGAAGAGATATTAATAAAAACATCCTCATCACTAGACTTTTCACATTTTCGATTCATTCGATAATCAAATGACATGAAAGGTATTCATCACTGAGTTTTGTTTTGGTGAGACACATTTGGGTGTCTACAAGTATGCACTTAATAATTTTGTAAATTACCGTTGTGTCAAGAGTGCATTTTCTTTTGTAAGACTCAACTGTGCTAGAGACTAAATATTTTGAGGAGTTTTTAAGGAACATTGAATATAGTCTTTGTTCTTAGGAAACACCCAGACAACTTTAACTGTGCTAGGAAGTTAATGTAAGCTTTATGTATTATAAATTCTATAATATATATGTGCCTATTAATGTTGCTGATAATTACTATGTTACATTATGTTATAGTCTACAAAATACTAACTTCTGGTATAATGTGCTAAGGCTAAATGATATTATCCATATATGGAATTCTACAACTAAGAATATAACTTGAACTAAAAAACACCTTTACTTTAGAAAAACCAAGTTAGCATGCTAATGTAGTTACCTATATACATATCCTAGCTCTTTTTTGCATTTTAAGAAAAGAGAATTTATAACAAATAAATTATAAATATGACTTATGTTCATAGTGTCAAAGACTAAAAGTTCTTCACACCTTGCCTAAAATAAAGCGTATCTTTATATGTTATTAATGAAGCTTAATCTTAAAACAATGATAGCACAATCTAGACAACATATCAATAAGTTATCGAACTACCACAATGAAATTTGATATGAGTGAGCTTATCTTATAAACCTAAAGTAATCTATAGTTAATACTTGAATAAAGTTCCAAATAAGGAAAACATGAAACATGTGACAATAAAGTGTTCAAATAAAATAACATTGACTACATGTGTTCTGTAACATTAATATAAATATTTGAGCTACTCCATAACATTTATAATTGAGACGATGATATTTATGTTTAAACTTGAACTCGAGATCATATGAATTTTTTTTACATGTAAGTTTGTAAGAAAGAGCAAAAAATGTATCATTAGCAACATATAATAATCAAGCAATATTTTATGGAGATCGATAATCGAGAAAGGAATACCACACGGTACTACAATGATGCCTTGTATTAAGCCATTCAGGGTCTATATTGACTATATATATATTGATTCCTAATCTTTCGTCCCACTAATTTGACTATTCAAGCATTTTAGTATTTGAAACTCAATGCTTCATTAAACTAATACCTCTACAATGATTGTACAATCATATTATATTCATATGTCTACAAATATAGTTCTTTTAAAGTACAAGGGAAATCTAAGAAGCCCATACTTCTTAACTTGTGACATTATATATAAGATATTATCTCCATATGTAGCTTATAAATCTACTATTCATGATGGCCTATAAGCTTGTTATCAAAATTTGTTTCTTTAGATCAGTCGCCATATATCACGCTTCCAAAAAAAAAAAGCTTTTTATGAGCACAAACTGTACCAACGGAAAACTCCTATTGATCCACTATTTTTTGGCCACGTGTGACATTTATAACTCAATTCTTCATATTAAGAGACTCACCACTATAATTATGTATAAAGCATTTCTATATAACACGTCATTAATTAGAATACCATATTTAGCATAGCAAATCATACATTAATTAATATCAAATGATACAAAGTAATGTATATTTTTCACAACTATTTCACCATAAAGTAACCCTAGATTTTTACTATTATCGCTAATTTCATTTAACATATGTTATTTGAAATTAAAATTTTCTAATGTAAGTTGAAGCTATAACTATTGTCTCATACTTGTACAATTGTATTGTTTTCTCAAATACTAAAAAAATATAGGAAATCCATACCAGTTAACTTGCAAGATTGTATATTATATATCGAACACTTGAAATAAAACATCTAAACTACCAATCAATGATTCCCTATAAAAAATTTTACCCGAAATTTAAAGACATTAAGGCTCTATATTGACTATGTAGTGTTCATTTTAGACATTTTTAGAGTTAAAGAAATAAAAGGGGACTAATTGTAATGCAAAAGTTATATTGTAAAAACCTAATAGGTTACAGAATTGTGACATAAACAAAAAAATGGCTTTCCTATTAACTAAAACTTTTATTTCCTGCAATCTAAATCAAGATGATGTGTAATTAATCCTACCACCATAACTATCAATATAGCACTATTATATGAAATTTCATTTAGGTGCATTCACATATGTAATAAACAGGATTGTCCATTACAGTACGAAATTATTTATGACTACAAAAATACTTACCAATACAAAATAATTTCATATCTTTACCATAGTATTGTCAAAAAAATATACATACTAGAACCTCTATTATTTTCACTTAATAATAAATTACATTAACTTTATTTATACAAAAAAGTGGTATACTTGTACAATTATATTATTTTTGCAAGTACAATAGTAATGTAAGAAACTCATACTTCTTATCTTGTAAGATTATATATATTATATTTAATCTACATAATGAACCTTAGAGGCTAACCATGCATAATGGACTATAACCCTGTTTTCCAGATTTGTTTCTTTACAACAATGATGATTTGTCACAGTTCAAACAATCAAGAATACTGACCATTTTTTATGCAGAAAATCTGCACCAAAAAGATATTGAAGAATAGTCACAATCTTAAATTTTGGGAAAGTGAATGTATAGTATTTTAAATATGACAATATTTTAAAAAAGAAAGTATAACTACTTGTTATTACGTGTCATTCCTAAGACATAATGTACCCAAAGCAATCTGCATTTTCTATCACTATATAAACAACTACAGCTCAAACACTAGACTGGAGATGGTCTGCAGAACATAACTAATAATTTGCTAAAAGGTTTTCAAATTATCACTTCCGTGCAATATTCTTTCATAGTTCTCTTCATATTACCCTTTTATAGCTATTTATGTCATTAATAATACTACTATAATTGTTTCGCACTTCTAGCCGTAATGTTTTACAATTATTGTAAATTACTAATGAATTTTTTTTCCCACTAATGTTACCGACATAATAACATTTAAATATGAAGCTTGAAACAATATCCTTGGATGAATTGACTATTGCCACTAAAGCTTACAAGGTGAATGTAACTGTTTTTCATAAGGAGAAGCCTAAAGTACAACCAAAAAAGGGAATCATTTTTCAAACTTTTATTCTTGAAGATGATAAGGTATGCAATATCTTTGATGTCAATTGCAAGCATTTACTTTGATTTTGTTGATTAAAGAAAACAGAACAATGAACATGTAGAGTTTTAGTATCATTTGAAAAAGGCACCTCCATATATTATAAAGTACCTGCTTATATAATTACATGATAGGATTTACCATAATTTTGTTTCCTAGATTCTTACACTCTCTGTTATGTGCAAACTTGGCTGCTAAAGTAAATAATTTATTCTTCCTTTTCATTTGGTTTTGCATATAATGTTGAGAATCTTTTCTTACTTACTAAACTTCTTAAATATAGCACCTGCATGTTGTTCAATCATGATTATCTTTGTCCAATAATGTAACTAGGCAACACATACTAATTAATACCATTATTCTCTGAAGCTCTCAAAGCTTAATATAAGGTAGAATTCTAACAATGTGCCACAATGACGTTATCATACTATCATAAGTACACATACACACTAACGGAAACATCGTCACTTATTTAAAGGCAACTTGTATGTATATAGAAAAGTGACTAATTAAAAAGGCATGCTGCGTTTTCTTATCCTTTATGTCAACATGTTATTAATTTATTTTTTGTCCAAATTCCTAGAAAACATCATATATAAAAGAAACTGTTTTATTTAAGAAACCAAAATTGTTAACAGGAGCAGATTCTCAAGGCATTAAAAAAAAGAAATTGCACTGATCTGATTTTAACCAAACAACTAAGTTTTCTAATGGAAAGATATAGATTAGATCGCTTTTTATGTTAGGAAATCTAACTTAATAACCTTCTGCTAGCCAAAAATTCTAATTTGGTTGTGAAAGAGTCAATGATATTAATTAACTCTACTTTCCAAGCATTATGAACTTATTTCTAATTATTTAGGTTACTGCCTTTTTATAAATTTGTGATGACTGCAATCCTCATTGTGATCATGGGTACTTTTATTTGCATGTTGTATGTAGAATAAATGCAATACATATTTATATTATACAATAGAAATCTGTTCTAAATTAATCATTACAATGGCTTAACAACACAACAAGATGCGCTGCACTTTGCTAGGAGGGCCATAGATTGAAGCCAATGAAGAAATCATACAAGTCAATGGACAATATGAAATCTCAAATGCAGTTGTAACAATTATACCATACCATATCAAAGAAATCATGGTGAATTGTCTCTTGAACTAAAAATTGGTGATAAGACTGTGATACATCGAATAAATGTTGATGTTTGTTCATTAATTCCATAATACAAGCCTCTTGAGTCAATTCCACATGGTGCAAATGCAAATGGCACATATGGTTTATACATTTTTAACACATTTCTCTTGTTATAGTCCTTAGATTCTTTACTACCTAACTTAACCAATTTCAATTTGTTAGATGTTGTTGCTGTGGTACTGTATGTCGAAGAGGCTCCACGTGAAATTATTTCTTCTTCTGGCAAAATAAATTACGTTTGTGAAATTGTGATCATTGACCAGAGGTATCACTCAGTCTGCCTATATAGGTTTTATACAATGACACTTCTACAACTATAAACAAACTTAGAACTTTGATTTTTCGTTTTTTGTGTAGCCATGTGCAACCTATCACTGTTTCATTATGGAATGATCTAACTACTGAAGATTGTGAAAGGTTATGTAATTGGGCTGCAGCCTTTTAGATCGTGGGATTTACATCCCTCAGACCTGTGACTCAAATTGGTAACAGAATATATAACTTGTCTATATATACACCTAGCTTTGGTATTTGCTTATATAACATACTAATTCTTACAGGCTTTGCACTAACTTCTGGAATGGTTACAAGGATAATTCATGAACCCAAGGGAGATAGGGCAAATGTCCTTCGCGAGTGGTACATTACTTCATGTTTGTTATTGCATACTTGTATATATAACAGCTGATTTTGTAACTATTATTACTTTTTAAACTTAGGATAACCACTATTTCACCTTGCTTATGGATAAGCAAGGCAGAGTTCTTCTAGTAAAATATCCATCAACTGATAAAATATTTCTAACAATAGCTGACCTCGAGCTTAAAAAGGTTATTTATCATTAGCAATTTTTGAATAACTAACTATTTTTCCCTTAACAAAAATAAAATGAACAAATTTGCTTGTTTTAATGTTATATAGGCTTGTAATACTATGCAAGATGAGTATTTTTTTTGTTAAGGATAACTATCCCGGACCTTGACATTTCTCAGCTTATTACATATGTTGGTTGTAACAACTGCTCAAGGCACACAGATTTTTCCCTTGGATTAAAGTACCAGTGTTCTGTACGTCGGAAACCAGACAGTGTGGTTATCAATAGGTATAATAAACAAACTTTAGTCAACATTACTTTTTAAACTAGGCTGCTAATATGTGTACTTGCATTTTCTAAATAGGGTGACTTTCTTGTTCAAGGCTACATATGCAATTGATATCATGACATTAACTGCATTTAGCGATGATACTAAGAAGCTATTAGGAAAGTCTACCACTGAGATTTGCCGTATGAAAAACAATGTGAGTGAATTACAACTTTTTGCATGTAAATAAGTGTATCAGTCAACCACAAGAGTCATTTGACCTAACCAAAGATATATCATTCATATTGCTTTGCAGCAATTTTATAATTTATCATAAAGATAATGTATGCTCCGAGTTGTTAAATAAATGACATTACAAGGTAACTCAACTTCTCCACTGCTCAGTCTTAATCAACACTTTTAACAGAGAACTTACTTAAACAAAAGTGTGATTAATTGCAAAACCCAAAAAATATACATAACAATTTTAAGTGCTCCAAATTAACAGTTAAGAATTTCAACAGCTAAATATCTTCACCCTTTGTGTATGCAACATTATATTATGCAAATGTGATTTCTATATTTTCCTTTTACGGAGATGTGAGAGCTATGCAACGCCTGTAGTCACTATTGCAAACCACACTAGTTTTGATAAAAGTGATGCCAACAACAACCCTATAACGATTCAATGTGTAACAATGGCAACTGAAAGGTCTAGAGTTGAAAACTAAAACACTAAGCACCAATGACAAAGAAGCCCTCAGCAAGAAGAACTAATTGATCTACTATAATGTTCGGAAGCAAAAAAACATTTAGTGAATGAAGAACTTGTTGTGTTCTATGCTAAAGAAACTAAACAATCATAGCCTCTTGTTGTGATAACTCCGCCAAGGAAGAAACTTTGAATAACATTGTTTACTACTGAAACCTCTGCAACAAGCAACCAAGTATCTGAAGCACACTAACACAAGCACCTACTTTTTGTGTTAGAATAGGAGAGTTTACTAGAAAGGAAACCACTCTGACAGTTCCCTGGAAAAAGGATTTCCCAAAGATGGCTCCTCAGCATTTGTTAATGCTGATTCCTAAAGTGTCAGGTTATTCCTAACTGTGCCTTTTGTTTAGCTAAAATAAAGTGCTCACACCACAAGCACCAGTGACTATTTCAAGTGGATCTTATCAACATTGGTCTATTCTACCTAGCTTTTGATAAATAGACCGTATGGATGTAGTGTTATATATTTGCTTTTGGGTGTTTATAAGAAACTAACACCACTTTACTAAACTTTAGCTAAATCTTTTGTGGAGTTTTAGAGGAACAACCACAATGTGGTATGTTCCTTAAAAATACCAATTGAATAACTATTGTACTTATGAAATTTTATGGTAGATTTGCTTAAACCTTGAAATGCTTGCACTACATATGCTACTTATTACACCATGACTTATAATTCATCTAAATCATAAAGTTCCTCTATGCAAACTAAATTCCGGCTAACGGCCTGGCTACTGCCAACGCTGAACTAACATATTTTTATTTAAGAAACTAATCGTAGCACTACAAGCTTATAAGCAATGTTGTGGCGATAGACACTTCTTCTATTGTAGCTCCTTGTGATGCTTAATTACTGCAGTTTTGCATATACATATTTAATTTCAAACTTTGTACTCAAATCAATTTCCTTATTAAACCTGTTCCCTGACCATCATTATGATAAAATAGTATCAGTATTTAAACATATTCACATATACATGTAAATGATAAACTTAATGTAAATTACATTAATATAACCATAATGGATGTTACATAATAATCCATCATATGCTTAATATATGAGCCTAATTGCATTTTAATTCAAAAGACTATCAATTTTACCCAAAATCGATTTCAGAATCCATCAAACAATTTTATAAAAAAAAACCTCATTATTAAAGGAAAAATCAATTAGAATTTAGAAGCATATTCAACAATCAAATTGACTATAACTAAATAAATAATTTAACATTTTAAACAAACATATTAATATACCCATTAAATACTAAAAATTCCAAACAAAATATTTATATGATCTACCAAGATTCAGATCATTACAACCTACAATACTATCAAATTCATTTCCTTAATACAAAAACTTCCATCAAAACTGATAAATGCCAATTGTAATAACACTTTCAACAACTAAATGACCCCTAAAATAATCTACTACTTAAACTTATATAACCTAATTAAATTAGCTAATCAGAATTAAAGCCATAAGCTCCACTATTAGAGAAAGACACTTCAGGGGAGTGATAATGAAATGGATAACCAATATCCTCTTCTGAGTGATCATACCATGAATCATACTCCTCATGGTCTTCTTCCTCTTCGTCTTCTTCCTCCTCCTCTAAATCTCTGTCTTGATTAACTTTAGGTTGTTGTTGCCCTTATTGCGCCAAACCAGCGTTCCGTTTAGGAATTGCAGGTTGCTTCTGCTCTTCTTCAGCCTAAACAACAACCGTTGAATGAATAACTTGCTTCACTTTAGCATCATCCTCACTGATCTCCATATCAGCTTCTCTTCCTTCACGCCAACACCTAGTGTTTCATTACCCTGACTACATTGACCTCTGCTTCTAGATGACTCCCCTTTGAAACGCTGTATTTTCCTTCTTCTTTTTGCGCCCTCATCGTTGTCACTATCAACTTGAATAGGATAATCACAATTGCTCCCAATTTTAGGTCCGTTCCTGTTACTCTGGTAAGAATCGTCACATTTTGCTATCTGTTTATCAATGTCTTTCATTTCCTGCATTAGCATGTCTAGCTTCTTCGTAGCATCTAATCGAACTTCAGCGGCTGCCAAAAAAATGACCCGGGAGATTCTCTTTCCTTTTCTCTAAAAAATTCTTGAACCATGGTGTGAATAAAGTCATGTCATCATTTTCGGCCATGAAGAACCCTAGGTTTTCAAGTTTGAATGGAAAAAGAAAGGATGAAAGGGAAAAGCTCTTTAGATTTCCAAGAAAATTAAAGAGAAAACTTTGAGGGTTGTGTAAAAAAAGTTTCTTCGTTTTTAATACAAATCAAGCCATCACTTTATCCTTCATGTCTTTTCGAATGTCATGATAGCATGTAGAAGAGGAATAGTTGCGTTAATTCACACAACGCACGTTATCCAAGGAACACTTCTGTTTGGAAAATCTAATCGTCCAATTCTTGTTATACATAATTACCACATAAGAATATTCCCAAAATAGAAATCAAATTTCTTTCGGATTTGTTTAATATGAAGTACTACTTATACTAAAGTCATGTAATAATTTAACCTGAAAATTTTAGCTGATCATTATACTTTAAAACAACAAAAGGAATTTATGTTAAATATCAAAAAGAGATATGTTGCTTTTCTAAATCTTTTAAATTACCTCACATCAATTGAACAAATAAATTGGCTCGACTTGTATCGGTTTTATTGAATTAATCCGATTTAATATGAAATAGATGTGATTTTATGAAATTGTTTGGTTGTCATAATAGGCTAATTATGATAGTGGGTTAAACTAACGAAATTTTGAATTAAATAATTAGCCGAATCTCAGCTCGAATATGATATGACGTAAATCAAATGATTTGTTAAGCACCATAAAATTATGTCATATTATTAATGACTCCATGAAAGGATAATCAAACTTAAATGGGGACATATGATATGTTGCTTTGTTATGTGTACTGCTGTAGTTAGTAGTCACTACTCCAAGTCTTTGAATCACTTAATCGTTTACTACAAAGACACAATAGAAAGAAATCGAAACACAAGAAAAGATTATTATTTACAAGTATTATCATTAACACTACTTACAAATTTATTATATGATAATGTAAATTCCATTCTTTTTAAATTCTAACTACATACTAAAATAAGTGATAAATACTTGTAACTGTATTACGAGTACTGTGATGTAGACGTATAACCCAATTTTATTCAAGTACATTATTTTAGATGATTCGTTAGCACAAAATGACCTAGGAAAGTTTCTACATTGAAGTAAAAATCCCATTTCACCACTTTAAAACATCCACACACAACTTCCCCTCTAACTTAATTAAAACAAGTTAGCAACAATTAAAATCTCACATTACATCAATGATCCGAGACATCTAATAAGCTACTTACACTACTTATACCACGGCCTCTAGCTTTCCTTGGTATTTGTTGAACTTGTATTATATAGTTGGATTTTTTTTACTTTTACCATCAAAAAAAATCACGAAATTGTTTTTTACTACCAAAAATTTTAAAATTTTTATTTTACCACCAAAAAAAACAATTAAAAATTGTTTTTTACCACCTGCCGTAAAAAACCTAATGGAATATTTTAAATTCTTCGATTTTTGTGCCAAACAAATCATATTTAGGGGTTTTGGGGGGTATTTTGGCCCTTCAAGTCCAATTTGAGGTCGGAATCTACAAAAATGATCAAAAATGATTCTTTTGTGTGTTTAAAAATACCTCAGCATGCGTGAAACACATAAAACAAGGTATTTTCGATCATTTTTTTGTCAATTCTGACTTCTAATTGGACCCACAGGGCCAAAATGCCCCCTAAACATATGAACAACATGTTTTGCGCACGAAAATCAAAGATTTTTTTTAAAACCACTAAATTTAAAGGCTTTCTTGACGGTAGGTGGTAAAAAACAATTTTTAGAATTTTATTTGGTGGTAAAATACAACTTTTAAAATTTTTGGTAGTAACAAACAATTTCGTGATTTTTTTTTGGTGGAAAAAGTAAAAAAATCCTAGATATTTTTTTTATTAAAAATTCAATAATTAAATGGATTATTGAAAGTTTTTGTTGTGTCATAGATTTATACGAAGTTCTTTATAGTTCCATTTTAAATAAATTGTCACAATTTGACTTTTTTCACTATTCACTCATACATTAACTTTGGCTATTATAGGGAATATTTCAAGCATGACTCCAAAATTGAACCCCACTTTGATCATACACTAAAGTACAGTGGCGTCCAAAGGGAAGGAAGCTAGAGAAAAAGAGTCGCCAACAAGTTTAAGGAACTTGTAAACCGTTCACAGGGTGAAGGTTACACCCCTTAACGATCAAGGAGATCCTCAACTCCAATAGGTCTGGAAACATGACTGGAATTTCGGGGATGAAGGTACAAATCCAACCTAAAAGAGATTGAACCTGCCCTAATAATAGGTCTCTACTTTATTCTTCTCGTATTCATGTGCGCTTTCTAACTAACACGCAAACAATAGGTTTACCCTAAACCTGTTTATCTATGTTGGTTGAATGTTAATGCACAAACAAAACTATTATTGGCGATCACTTGAATTATAATCAAATTAACCCTAAACAAGATTATTAATTATCTTATTAAGCATGATTACAAGTACTGTTTCGGGTGTTTTTTTCCCTCGGGAGAATTACGTCACAAAGCCTGGTCCACGCGTGAGCTGTACCTGCAAAACAAGGGAGACTCCAGGTGGTTGGAACTCCGCCTCCAACGATCAAGTTAGTAACTTGAATAGGAGTAAAAAGGTGCGAAAATTTAGGTGGGCATCTGCTCGGATTCCAAGCTCAGGATGTCTCTATCAAAGAGTAAATGTGTAATAAATGGAAAAACGTGCCTCCAAATGGAGGAAATATCCCTATTTATAGGGTCCTCGGGAGTTGTGCCCCTGATTAGGTCATCAAGCCCTAATCATTGGTGGGCTGTGCCGCATTGCGGCTTTCTTGGGATTTGGGCCATGAAGGTCGCCTTTTTTCCCATTCCTTTGGGATAACACGTGTCAAACTAGGATTGGTCCAGTTTGGACTAACCCTAAGGTGACACGTGTCACCTTCTGACTGGACCACGTGTCAGGGTAAAATTACCCCAAACATTTGCCCCTCACAGATGTGACGTGGCATTTGACGTGGCATCGGTGACAGGTGTCACTCTTCCATTGGGGGTGATTTTACCGCCAAATTTTAACTATTCACCTTCTGCGGAAATTACGGAGGTACCCCTGAATTTACCCTCTATATGTAGCCGTTTACCCTCATTATTTTGTACGTTTACAAAAAATTTAGAGAGATAAACTTAGAGAGACAAAGAGAGAGAGAGAGAGAGATAGAGTCTTCTTTCACGTCTGAGTCAAGCGCAAGCAATCAAGCTCATTTCCGCCTGCCCCAGACGGTTCCGCCTTACCTTCAGATATCAATTCGTAAAGGTACCGCCTCTGTCTCTCTCAGCTCTTTTCATTTTTCCCGCTTGTATATATTCTTTGCAATAAATGGATTAATCACCATCACACACGGCACAACCTAGGTTAGAGTCCAGCCGGTCACCTGGTACGGCTGAATCTAGGACTGGGAGTGCCGCCTCGGGGTGTTGGGACCACCCTTATGCTTGGAATCCGACCGTCTATGTGTCTGTGCAGGACACAATGGCTCGGACAATGCAGAAGACAATAGATACCGACTATAGGAGCGAGGGCTCATGCGGGCAACCGATAGAGGGGGAGACGTCAGGTAGGGAAAACCAGACGACTGCTAATGGGTCTCCCCTGGGTGCCCCTTCAACCCTTGGGGATTCATTCCTTGATGAGTGCGATCATGGAGACGCTGAGGAGGCCGTCACTATGCCCTGCTCGCAGGATGAGGAGTCATCCGAGGAAAGCTCTGCCTCCAGCTCTGAGAGCAGTGACGAGTCAATGTCGCCGCTTGAGGATAGTGAGGTGGAGGAGAGGAAAAAATGGAGTGAGAAGGACGACCCCTTCCAAATTCACGTCTCTTCCAAAGACAGGGAAAACATGGAGAAGGACTTGGAAAACTTCAAACATATGCGCCCCCTAGCCGGAAATTATAGCATCCGGGTTCCACTTGTAGAAGGCACCGTCTCTTGGAAAGATGACGAAAGGAACGCCAATGCCTACTTTGACTGTTATGAGGCGGCGTTCCTGGTTGGGCTAAGATTTCCACTTCACGAGGCGGTGAAGGCAATTCTAAGAGGCTATGGCCTGGGAGTTTGGCAACTTACCCCCAATTCTTGGGCTAACATTCTGGGGTATGTTGCCGCCTGCGAGTTCCAAGGGCTGCATCCCGGCTGGGAGGCCTTTGCCCACATGCATTACTTGTGTTGCAACCCAGGTGGCTGGAGGGCGTGGTATACATTGACCACCCTCCCTCAGTACATGATGACTTTGGACAAGGTGTCCAAATTCGACGGCTGGAAGCACCGCTTCTACTTTCTGTCTGCGCCTAGACGGCTGGAAGCTCTCTTTTTTTTTGCAGAGGAAGATTTAGCCATGCTTCCAGACAAGAAGACACCCAAGCGATCCTTCGCCTCCATCCGTAGGGATATTGCGGAAAAGCAGGCGGTTGCTATCACGGCCAAGGTAAGACGCCTGGCCCCCCTTTACTTTAACTTTGCTAACTTTATTTCCGGATGCATGACTAACTTGCATCCGCTTTGCAGGGAGACGAAGTCCCTAAAACGTTTGAGAAAACTCTTAAACGGGCTAGGGATGACTCCGCCTCTACCCCCTCAAAGAAAAAGACTGGCTCCTCCTTGACTCCTGAAGCCAAAGCCGGAAAAAACCCTAATGCTCCTCGGGGGAAGGATGCAGGAGGTAGACGGCGACTTTGGCCTTGACCTCGTCAACCCCTTGTCCGTTGGAAGAGGGGTTACATCGCCTGCGGGTGGCTCTCGCCACGCCGTCTCTAAAGGTAAGACTAACCCATTTGAGTCCCTGCCTGAGTTAGGGTGGCCTTTGCGAGTAAAATCCCACTCCCAACAGACTTCTTCCTCAGACAGTCGGCAACAGATAGGTGCCGCCTGTATTTCGCACTCATCAAATATTGATTGTGGTGCAGATGTCTCTCCCCGCTGGCCAGAAGTCCAAAAGCATGCCAAGGCCATGCTTGACGCCGTCCGGAAGAGGTATAAAGATAACATTCCTGGGATAGAGATGTTCAATCAGGAACGCATTCTATCCCTTCTAGCTGAGGTAAGGTGGAAAGAAAGTAACAGAAGTAAACTTCAAGTATTATCCCGCCTGCAGATCTAACCTCATTCGTTCTATGCAGGCTCTTTTGCGGGTAGACGGTCTCAAACGTCCATACTCCCGCAAGCGGGAAGAGGTAAAGAGAGCCAACAAATCAGCCAGAGACGCTGAAAACGTTGCTCTATACTCTTGTACAATAAATGAAACTTGAGACTAAATCTAAAGTGATGACGCAGGCGTCGAAGATTGATCAGCTCGAGAAGGACTTGGAGGCGTTCAAGCAGAAAGCCGGGGATACTGAGACGACGCTCAAAAAAGCGAAAGAGGAGCTTTACAAGGCTAAGAAGGAGCTCGACTCTCTCAAGGGGTCTCCCAAGAGAACCGCGACCTCAAGGCCAAGGTCAAGGAGCTAGAGGAGGTGGCGACCCAAGCGCAGCTGAACTTTAAAGCAACCTTTAAGGCGGAATAAGAGCGCCTGGTTGCCGTGAGTGAGGCTGACAACGACGCGCGGATCAGGATTGCCTGGAACGCCTTGTATCCAAACAAGGAGTATGGCGTTTGGGCGCTGGCTCACAAATATGCAGAAGAAGTTGTATATTTGAGGGAGAAGGGCGAGCCAGAGCCGGAGTCGTGGACTCAGGCGCACGAGGTTTTTTCTGACGAAGAAGATGAAAAAGATGAGGGGGGCGATGACTAGGTGGACCCGTCTACATCTCAACAATGAATTTCTACGGCAGTATGCCATTTTATTATTTTTCTGTTTCAGCGGCTGTATGCCAGATTACTTTCTTTCCGGCCTGCGTGCCGAGTATATGTTGTGTTTATCGGCTCAGGAGCCGAGTTAATTAACAGTTTGCTTCACTTCCCGGACGGGGTCTGGTTAACAATTTTCTACCACAGCCGGTTGGCTGGGTAGTATTTTTAATGAATGCGTCGAATAAGTCGGTTTTGATCACTTTGCTTTTGAATTTTTGCATTTTTACTTTTTGCAACTATGCTTGAAATTTTTTTGGTTTTGCCTAACTTATGAAAAGCATGCGGCAACTGATAATCCGACAGCATGATACTTTAAAGAGCATGATATGTTTACAAGTCAATCAATCACAACAGTGATTGCCCCAAACCAAGTACGCAGCCGCTCATACGACAGGCGTTCCAGGAAAAAAGGTCGATCAGCCCCTCAAGCGCTGAGGGTTAGACGGAAAAAGGTCGTCGGGGTATCAGAGAGAAGACAAAGGGTCGTCTGTCCTGTCATAAGACATGACGTAAATGGCCGCCTGGCAGGTTTGCAACCCAATTATGCTTTTTCGCCTTGGGAAAACGTGTAATTTCGAAGGGTGATTTATTTTACCCAGGTTAGGCGACAATGAGTTGGTCCATGCCGCCTGTATGTACAAGTGCACTCTTTGGTAGTGCTTGTAATAATTGCACCCGGATGGGTGTTACCGGTCGTCTTATAACTCATTGGAGTAGACGAAATTTGAATAACCATCCGGCCATCTGCCTCATGTCCTTTTGATGGTTGCGTAGCTGTTGCACAACCATTGTTGCCCCGGTGGGGGGGGGGGGGTTGGTGCAATTTTGGAATGAAAAGCTTAGGAACTTCAGTCGGTTACCGGCTTTTATTTGAGGACATCCGGTATTTCGAAAACTTAATCGTTCTTTCAACTTTTCAGGTCAGACGACTATGAGTTGACCAATTTAATCGTTTAATCTTTGCCGTCTACATAAGTACGTAAAGCAGACAGGTAGGCTGCCCTCTGCGATGATCGCACCCGGACGCCTTTGTCCATGTTGGGACAGGTGATTTTATAAAACAGACAGCCATCCGGCCAATTTCCTCCTGTCTAGGTAGAGACCGGTTGTATAGCCACTAAGCGGTTTTGTGCCTAGTTTAGTTATCTGGCCAGTGGCCTCTTATAAAATGAACGCTGAATTGTCTACTAAGTTTCAAACATAGAAAGTTCAACAATTGGGCCGTCTGTGAATTTCCCAGACGGCCTTAAAGCTTGAAAAAAGGGAAACATAATTGAAAACAAAAAGCGATTTCTCATTAATAGACTTTTTGCTTACAAAATTTTACAGCTGAAAAGTAGTACTTTTTCAAATTGTCTACATTCCAAGTCCTAGGAAGGAGCCTGACGACTGGGGTTTCTAGGCGGTAGGTGCTGTTTCTAACTTCCTCATAGATCTGGTAGGGTCCTTCCCAATTTCGAGTCAGCTTTCCAAGTTCATTGGCCCTACCGGTTGCCTCCATTTTTCGTAACACGAAGTCGCCAACTTTCAAAGGGCGCTTGTGCACTTTCTTGTTGTAGGCTCTTGTCATTCTCAGACGGTATATCTCATGAGGCAAGGCGACATTGCCCGTGCGTTCTTGGAGAGAGTCTAAAGCCAGACGCATGGCCTCCCAATTTGTCTCTTCATCATAAAGCATTACTCTGAGGGTAGGCTCGTAATGTTCTATAGGTAAGACGGCTTTAGCACCGTAAACCATGAGAAATGGGGTTTCATCGGTTGTCCCTTTCGCTGTTGTCCGGATGGGCCATAGGACATGAATCAACTCTTTTACCCATAAACCACTGGCTCTTTCAATTTTCTTTTTTATGCCGTCTAAGATGAGTTTGTTAAAGGCTTCAACCTGGCCATTTGCTTGGGGTCGGCCGACTGATGCAAAATAGTTGGAGATCCCTTGATCCCCCAACCAAGTCTTAAGCTGAGGCGTCTCAAATTGAGGGCCATTGTCAAACACCATAGACATAGGTACCCAAAACCGGGTGATGATGTTCTTCCAAATGAAAGAGATGACATCCTTGGTCTTGATGTTCCCGACCGCCTCCGCCTCCACCCACTTGGTGAAGTAATCCATAACCACTAGAATGTAACGTTTTCCGCCTGGAGCAGGCGTATAAGGACCTAAAATGTCCATGCCCGATTTTGCAAACGGGACTGGCTTGTGGATGGCCGTCAGATCAGTAGCTGGGCGGTGAATAAGATTGCCAAATTTATAACATTTGTCACATTTCTTCACCAGCTCTTTGGCATCTGCCTCAAGGGTAGGCCAAAATTAGTGTCGCCTGGCTTTGACGGCTAGGGATATGCCGCCTATGTGAGAGGCGCAGTACACCGCATGCAATTCTTCGAGAACTTCCTTCCCTTTTTCTAGGGTAACACACTTCAGAAGAGGCTTTAGAAACCCCGCCTTGAAGAGTTCTCTGTTTCTCATCTCGAAGTTTGTCGTTCTCTTTGTCATGACGGCTGCCTCCTGTGGTGAATTAGGGAGCGTGCCGTCTGTTAAGTAAGCCCGGATATCATCCATCCAGGTAGAGCTTCGGTCTAGAATTCCAATGGGCTCATCATAAATGCTTCTTTTTTCCAGAACTTCCCAAAAGACTGACCGAGGCGTATCACAACAGGCGGAAGATCCTAATTTGGACAAGGCATCCGCCTGGTTGTTACCGGACCTGGGCACTTGGCTTAGAGTGAACCCTTCGAGTGTCCCAGCCTCTTCTTTGACCGCCTGAAGATATTTGATCATTGCCAGATGGGTAGCCTCATACGTACCTTCGTACTGGCTAATGACCAATTGAGAATCAGAGTAGGCATCAACTTTGGTTTCCCTTGGTTCCTTACACATGCGGATTCCAGCTAGTAGGGCTTCGTACTCCGCCTCATTGTTTGAGGCCTGAAATTTGAACCGTAGTGCATACTCGTTTTTGTCCCCTTCCGGAGATTCATAGATTACGTCTACACCACAGTCGTTCTTTGTTGACCTCCCGTCTACATACACTTTCCAAACCTGATAAAGATTATCCGGAGCCACCAGACGGGTCATTTCAACAATGAAGTCGGCAAACGCCTGACCCTTCACTGCCTTTCTTGGTTCAAAAGTGATTTCAAGACTTTGCATTTCAATAGCCTATTTAAGCATTCTGCCGGATGACTCCAGGGTAGACATTGGCCGTTTGAGTGGCTGGTCAGTGTATATCAGCACTGGATGTGCCAAAAAATAAGGCTTCAACTTCTTGAATGCCATATACAAAGTAAGGCCAAAATTTTCAACCATGGGGTACCGAAGTTCAGCATTTTTGAGGACATGGCTAATGAAATAGACCGGGAGCTGAACGCCGTCTGTTTTATCAAGGAGAACGGCACTGAGTGCATGATCTGAGACGGCTAAGTACATGTACAGCGTCTCTCTAGGCAGAGGACTAACGAGCCTCGGCAAGGAGTGCAAGTGCTCTTTCAGCTTTTAAAAGGCCGCCTCAGCATCATCCCCCCATTCAAATCTGGTCTTCTTCCTGATTGCTTGGAAGAAGTAAAGGCATTTGTCGCCTGACCGGCTGAGGAATCTCCCCAATGCCGCCAGACAACCGGTTAATCTCTGAACTTCCTTGACAGTGCGGGGTGACTTCATGTCAATTACCGCCTGTATCTTCTAGGGGTTAGCCTCTATCCCCCTTTAATCAATTAGGAATCCGAGAAACTTCCCAGACTCAACACCAAAGACGCATTTCTTAGGATTCAACATGACCTTGTGCCGCCTGAGGGTGGTTAATGTTTCTCAGAGATCTGCGAGATGATCCGTCTGTAGCTTGGATTTGACTATCATGTCATCAATGTACACCTTCACATTCCTCCCGATTTTGTCATTGAAGACCGTATTAATAATCCGTTGGAAGGTGGCAGGCGCATTTTTCAAGCCAAACGGCATCACAGTATAACAGAATAACCCCTAATCACTGACGAAGGCCGTCTTCTCGTGATCTTTCTTCCACGAGGGAATCTGATGGAAGCCGGAATAGGCATCCATAAGCTCATCAAGGCGTGGTCGGCTGTAGAGTCGACCAGGCTGTCGATCTTTGGAAGCGGATAATTGTCCTTGGGACACGCCTTGTTCATGTCTGTGTAATCAACACACATACTCCAGGTCCTATTCGGCTTCTTTACAAGCACAACATTGGCCACCCAATCGGGAAAATTACATGGCCGAATGAACCCAGCGGCCAGCATCTTTTTTTACTTCAGTAGCTGCCGTCTGACTTCTTTCCTCGCCGTGATTTCTTTTCTTTTGCCAGACGGGCTTCTTTTTAGGATCCACGGCAAGCTTGTGGACAGCAAGATCCGGGTTGATGCCTGGCATCTCTTCCACTTCAAAGGCAAAAATGTCTTTGAATTCTTTCAACAGAAGGTGCAAATCTGCACCCAACTTAGCATAAGCAACCGTCCCATCCTTTACAGTACGCTCTGGACAGCTTTCGTCCAGAGGTATATCAATATGTTCTCCAACCGGTTGGGGACGCAGCTCATCTGACCGTTCCCCGGTCAGTGATTGTTATTTTTTCTCTTTCTTCACCTCCAGCAGCAGAGTAGCCTTTCTTTTCTTCCCGGCTGCTGGTGGGGCTGGGGCTGGGGTGATGAGTGTCATTTATGGCACTCATAGGGTAGTCTTTTAGGGTTATTTCTTTCCCTTTTTCATGCTTTCTTCTCTTATTTTTGGTCCTTTTTCTTTAGGTTTCTCTTTCTCCTCTTTTCTTTATGGTTCTCGTGTTTTCCTTTTATTTGGCTCTTTTTCCTTTTATTTCCTTTCTTTGTTTGCTTGTGTAGGTATTTGGAGAATCACCTTTGCAAAGGAATCGAGTTGGGGCTTTAATGATCAAGTAAGGAAGAAGCATTTGGCTAGAGAGGGCTTAGGGAGGCCTTGGAGAGGCCTCGAAGAGGTCTCCAAGGTATTTCCAGCAGGCCATGGGCGCGGGTCAGTGGAGCCGCGAGCGCGGGCTTAAGAAGAGCAAATTGCAAGATTTTGGCAGGAGCTTCCCGCGGTTACCCCGCGGGCTCTCCGCGGGCGCGGGAAATCTGGAGAGGGCGCTCCATCTCAGAGAGACCGCGGCCCCCTGATTGGGTTTTGGGAGCAGGGGATTAGCCGCGGGCGCGGGTCTATCTTGCCGCGGGCGCGGGTGCTGCCCAGAAAGCCCGCGGAGGGTTCCGTACCCATTTCTCCGCGGCCGCGGATCCATCGAGAGAGACCACGGGATTTGCCGGTTTATTCTTTACCTATAAATAGAATTGTAATTCCTTTTTGAAACCAACTTTTTGATAATATTTCATTAGCTTAGTTTTAGAGAGAGAATTTAGAGAGAGGTTAGAGAGAAGTTCAGGGTTTTGGATTTGTAACTCAACATTTGATCAATCAAGTTTGGATTTCTTCATTTTCAATCATCAATATTAGTGAGAATCTCTTCCTTCTTTCATCTATTACTTACTTGATATTTAATTTATGCTTGTTGCTTGTTTTTCTTTGGATTTGAATTTGATATTGTTGAATATTTTGATTTCTCTTAGATTTTGATATAGAATGAAGATTAATGCAAGTTCTAGTTATTTGTTCTTGAATTTCACCATGATTAGTGAGTATATTAGTTGCTAGGGAAAGGGGGAAGCATGTTTGATTAATGAAATTGCTAGTTGATGCTCTTTGATTGATTGATTTGTTGCAATTAAATTGGTTGACATAGTTTTTCATGTGATTTATTAGACTAGGAGTGATCAACCTATAAGATTAATCTAGATTGCATTGCAACTCTTAATGACATGAACAATTGAATTGAAAGTTGATCTAATTGATTGGGTTTGCTTGTGATTCTTCTTGATTTGCCTTTCATAGTGACACCTAGATTGGCCTATAGGAGATAGCATTTGAACTCTCTTGATTGCTACTATTGTTTGTCAATTGCAATACTTGAATTAATTGATTGAGCTCTAAACTAGCATTATCATTGAACTTGCATGTGGAACCCATATCCCTAGTGTTTAGACCTTTGATTTACTTGATTAGACTTGTTTTAGTTTACCATAGTGCCAACCATAATCTAAACTCCATCTACGAGGTAGCTTGACTTAGACTCTAGTTTTCATCATTGCATTCCCTAGGGATCGACCTTTAACTTACCCTATATTCATATAAGGTTGGTTAGGTGTTTACAAATTTAGTTTGACTTGGGGGAAGGGTAGATAACGACATACATTTTCCTTTTGTTAAAATGGCGCCGTTGCCGGGGAATGCTATTGGTGCTTAGCTTTTGTTGTTGAGTCTACTTCATTTTAATTGAAAAAAAATATACAAAAAGATTTTGTTTCTTTAGGCTACACTTGTAGCCGTGCTACTAATATTTTCTTTGAAGTTTTGCATGCATAGAGCTCGTGATCGATCCATTGTGCCTTTTTTCCCAGAAATCGAAAGGACTCTCTCAAGGAGAAGAATAGCTAATCGATCCTTGGGGTATATCTCTTCAAGTGAAGAAGAGATTGAAGAAGAGCAAGGCATGGGAGAAAATCCGAGAGTGGCCTTGAAGGAGTTAGGAATACCCGGTGCTTATAGGTTTGAGAGCGGCATAGCTCCGCCTACAAAACCGGCAAATGATTTCGAGATTCGGCCGGCCATGATCACCTTAATTGAGAGGAGGCAATATAGTGGGGCTAAGAATGAGAGCCCGTTGAACCATCTTAAAGAATTTGAAAAATATTGCAACACCATCAAAGTCAACAGAGTTTCTCAAGAGTTCATACGCCTCAAGTTGTTCCCCTTCTCTCTCATAGGAAGATCCTTAGAGTGGCTAGATAAAGAAGTGAAGCCCAAATCCTTGAGAACATGGGATGATGTTACAAAGGCTTTCTTGTCCCGCTTCCACCCTCAAAAGAAGACGGCGGAGGCAAGAGCCTTGATTCAAGGGTTCAAGAAAAGGCCAAATGAAAGCCTTTACGAAGCATGGGAGAGATACAAAGAGTATCAAAGGGAGTGCCCTCACCACGGAATCCCAACATACCAAGTGGTCCAAATCTTCTATGGCGGTTTAAGTCCCCAAGGCAAGTCATGCCTTGATGGGGGGGCCGGGGGTCCTATCATGAACAAGACCGAAGAAGAAGTGGTGGACATTATTGAGGACGTGGTGACGTACTATAGAGATTGGCAAGATGGGGAGAGAGACTCTTCAAGCAAGCAATCTTCATTGTACTCGGTGGACCATCTAAATGCGATCAACAACCTTTCCTCCCAAATGACAAACTTGGGAAAGGAGATGACCGCAATCAAAGCCAAGTTGGAGAGCACTTCTTCTTCTTCCCAAGCTTCGAATCTTCCCTCCCAATTTAAGGGGAGAGGTACTCCTTCTAACTCTCAACCCCCTCCCTCTTCACATAATATGACTATGGGTTGTTTGTTTTGTGATGCATGTGGATCGTATGATCATGACTCTAGTAATTGTCCTAATGAATGTGTTGATAAGTTTGATAACAATGAGAGTGAGCATGTGAATTATGTGTCAAATAATAATTCTCAAAGGTTTGATAATCAAAGAGGTCAATGGAATAGGAATTACCAAAACCAAGGCAATTTTGACAACTATAATTAAGGTGGTGGTTATAGAAACAAAGGGAACCAAGGTTCTCGTGGTAGCTATTATAACAAAGGTTATAGTGGCCAAAATCAAAGCCAAAATTATGGTAATCAAAACCAAGGTTATGGAAATCACAACCAAGGTAGTGGTAACCATAATCAAGGTGGTGGTAACCATAATCAAGGTTATGGTCAAAATCAAAATAGGGGTACTTGGAACAACCAAGGGAAGGGCAATTTTCAAAATAATGCTCAAAGAGGTCCCCCACCCGGATTTGTTCCAAGGACTCAAGGAGAAAATTCCTATTCACAACCTTCCTCACCTAGGACCAATTTGGAAGAAATAATTTAGAATCAAACAAAGTTGTTGAACACATACATGGCCGTTAGTGATAAGAAGTTCAATGAAATGATGACCCACAATAAAATGCTTGAAAACCAAATTTCTTAATTTGCTAATGCTTTGAAAGATCATGCAAGCCCTTCTTCTTTACCTTCCCATGGTCTTGATCCCAAGAAACACGTGAATGCTATTGTTACAAGGAGTGGTAAGGTTCTTGAGGAGAGATTACCTAGGAAGGGTGAGGATAAGGAGGTTCCTAAGGAAGCCTTGGTTGAGAATGAGGGGGATAGGGCATCATTGGATGAGGTTGTGGTTGAGACACCTAGAGAGGTGAGATTAGAGAAAGAAATTGTGAAACCCAAGCTCCCTTACCCACAAAAATTCATGAGACACAAATTGGATCAACAATTTGGGAGATTCATTGATATGCTAAAACAACTTCATCTTTCTCTACCTTTTACCGATGTGATCAACCAAATGCCAAATTATGCCAAATTCCTAAAGGACATTTTGAGTGGGAAAAGGACTTGTGAGGTTGTGGAGACTATCAACTTGGCCGAAAATTGTAGTGCTATCATCATGAACAAAATGCCAACCAAATTGAAAGACCCCGGAAACTTCTCCATTCCTTGTGCCATTAATAAGATGCAAATTGAGAATGCCTTATGTGACTTGGGAGCTAGTTTGAGCATAATGCCATATTCGGGTTATCAAAGGCTTAAACTAGGGGAACTCTTACCTTCTAACATTACCTTGCACTTAGCCGATAGGTCAATCAAGTTTCCAAAAGGTAAGGTAGAAGATGTTCCATTGAGGGTTGGGAAGTTTGTGTTCCCGTTGGATTTTATTGTGCTTGAAATGGATGAAGATGCTACCATTCCAATCATTTTGGGTAGACCCTTTCTTGCTACCTCGGGTGCTATGATTGATGTGAGGAGTGAAAAGATTTCCCTTAAGGTAGGAGATGAGGTCATTGAATTTGATTTTAATGAAAGCATGAAATATCCATCTGCTTCTCTAGAAAATTGCATGATGATTGATTCACTTGATGATGTTGTGTCTTCCATGCATGAGCACTTCCTCACCTCTAACGATGCTCTTGAGAATGTTTTGTTGAACAAGGACAAAGTAGGTACACCATGCAAGGAAGTGGCATTCTATGAAGAATTGCTTAATGGAAGCATGGAGGAAGTGGATGAGCAAATGTGCTTGAAAATCTCAAGCCAAGAAGCTTTGCAAGCGGCCACATCAAAGGAAGGTAATGGTGTTCCTATGGTAGAGCTCAAACCTCTACCATCACACCTTAGGTATGAGTTCGTGGGCCCTCATTCCACTTACCCCGTGATAGTTAGTGCATCCTTGAGCATGAGCCAAGCTCAAGCGTTATGTGGTGTTTTGAGAAAGCACCAAGGTGCTTTGGGGTACACAATTGATGATCTTAAAGGTATAAGCCTCGCCTTGTGCCAACACCACATAACACTTGAGGAAGGCACCCTTCCTTCTATCGAACGACAAAGAAAACTACATCCCCAAATGGGAGAGGTAGTTAAGAAGGAGATCACCAAGCTATTGGATGCGGGAATCATATTCCCCATCTCTAGCTCAAGGTGGGTCTCCCCCGTGCATGTCGTACCAAAGAAGGGGGGCATGACCGTGGTTGAGAATGAGAAGGGTGAGCTCATTCCAACTAGGACGGTCACGGGTTGGCGGATGTGCATAGATTATAGACGTCTAAACACATACACCAAGAAGGATCACTTCCCTCTTCCATTTATTGATCAAATGCTTGAAAGACTAACAAGGCACAAGTTTTATTGTTTCCTCGATGGATATGCGGGATTTTTCCAAATCCCCATCCAACCCGATGATCAAGAGAAAACTACCTTCACATGTCTTTATGGGACCTTTGCCTATCGAAGAATGCCCTTTGGGTTATGCAATGCACCCGCTACATTCCAAAGGTGCATGATGAGTATTTTTGGGGTTATGTTGGAGGAGGAAATGGAGGTCTTCATGGATGACTTTTCGGTGGGGGGTGTCTCATTTGAGGAGTGCCTTGTGAACCTTGAGAAGTGTTTGGAAAGATGTGTTAAGGTCAATCTTGTTTTGAATTGGGAGAAATTCCACTTCATGGTGGAGGAAGGTATAGTGCTTGGGCACAAGATTTCAAATAAAGGCATTGAGGTGGATAAGGCAAAAATAGAAGTGATTGAGAAACTTCCACCTCCGGTGAATGTCAAGGGTGTGAGATCGTTCCCTGGTCATGCGAGTTTCTATAGAAGATTCATCAAGGATTTTTCACTTATTGCTAAGCCCCTAAATGACCTTCTTCAAAAGGATTTTGAGTTCATTTTTGATGAAAAATGCTTGAAGGCATTTGATAGATTGAAGAAGGCCCTAATCTCCACTCCTATTGTTTAAGCCCCAAGGTGGGATCTTCCTTTTGAATTGATGTGTGATGTAAGTGATTGGGCTATTGGAGGTGTTTTGGGACAACGTGTAGACAAGAAGCTTCATGTGATTTACTATATGTCCAAGACACTCAATGTGATGCAAGTGATTGGGCTATTAGAGGTGTTTTGAATTTTTAGCAATTGTGCACTCTTTCGAGAATTTCCGTTGTTACTTGTTGGGTTCCAAGACCATAGTCTTCACAGATCACGCGGCCCTCAAGTATCTATTTGCCAAGAAAGAGTCCAAGCCTAGGTTGATTCGATGGGTGCTTGAATTACAAACTTTTGAGATTGAGATTAGGGACAAGAAGGGTGCGGAGAATGTTGTGGCGGACCATCTTTCTCGCCTTGAGGGTGATCAAATTCATGATGATGGTTCACCTATTGAGGATAAAATGCTTGATGACTTCTTATATGCCATAGAGATGAAGGAACTCCCATGGTATGCCGACTTGGTGAATTTTCTAGCATGTGGGGAGTTTCCACCCTCTTTCTCAAAGAACCAAAGGAAGAAAATCAAAAGGGAGGCAAGACATTAGTTTTGGGATGATCCCATCCTATACAAACGAGGGGTTGATGGTTTACTTAGGCGTTGTGTTCCAAATGAAGAGGTGCCTAGTGTTTTAAGGATGTGCCACTCGGACCCTAGTGGTGGGCATATGGGTGTTTCCAAGACCGCTACTAAGGTTCTTCAATGTGGTTTGTGGTGGCCGCATCTCTTCAAGGACTCATGGGGCTTTGTGAAGTCATGCGACTGATGTCAAAGGGTTGGGAATATCTCCAAGAGGAATGAGATGCCTCAACAACCCATTCTTGAGTTAGAGGTGATCGATGTTTGGGGGATTGACTTCATGGGACCATTCCCATCTTCATATGGTAATCAATTCATACTTGTGGCTGTGGACTATTTTTCTAAATGGGTTGAGGCCATTGCCTCCCCTACTAATGACCACAAAGTAGTGTTGAAGTTGTTCAACAAAATCATCTTCCCAAAGTTTGGCGTGCCTAAGGCTGTGATAAGCGATAACGGATCTCATTTTCTTCACAACGCCTTCCAAAAGATGTTTAGGAAACATGGAGTGCATCAACGGTTCGGCCTCCCATATCATCCTCATTCGAGTGGCCAAGTCGAGGTCTCCAATCATAAAAAAAAGCTCATTCTTGAGAAGACGGTTGCAAGGAATAGAAAGGATTGGTCGGAAAAGTTAGATGATGCTCTTTGGGCTTATAGGACGGCTTTCAAGACGCCTATTGGTACCACTCCATATCGCCTTGTCTATGGCAAATCGTGCCATCTCCCGATAGAGCTTGAAAATCGTGCCTTGTGGGCCATCAAGAAGATAAATTTTGACTTAGCTAGTGCGGGGGAAAAGAGGTGGTTGGATCTTCATGATCTAGAGGAACTTCGACTTGATGCTTACGATTGTGCTAGCACCTACAAGGCTCGCTCCAAGGAGGTTCATGATAAGTTGATTGAGAAAAAGGAGTTTTGTGTAGGTGACAAAGTCCTCCTCTACAATTCAAGGATGAAGTTGTTCCCCGGAAAGCTCATGTCAAGATGGAGTGGACCATTCTTGGTGAAAGATGTTTTTGATAATGGTGCCGTGGAGATTTCTCCTTTGACCTCCTCATCTTCATTCAAAGTTAATGGTCATCGGCTCAAGAAGTACTATGATGGAGTGTTTGTTGGACTTGTTCACAGAATGATTCTTTTTAGGCCCCCATGAGATGGTGGTGCACGTCGAGCTAACGACGTTAACCAAAAGTGCTTACAGGAGGCAACCCGGATTCTCATCTCATTTCTCTTTCTTTTCTTTTCTTTTATTTTTCCTTGATTGGTTTTTTATTTTATTTTGAGTTGGTTTTGTGCTTGTTTTGTAGGTCGCCTATCATCACTTGTTGGAAAGAAGAGGTTTGAAGAAGAGTTTAGAGTGCAGGGGAGAGGGCTCCCCGAGGGCTTGGAGAGACCTCGGGGGCCTCTTCACCTCTTTGAGGCATTTCGATCCAGGGACTTCCCGCGGTTGCCCCGCGGTCTCTCCGCGGGCGCGGGAAGTTTTGGAGAGGCCTCGGAAGATTTGGAGAGGGCACGGCCCTCATATCAAGCAAAATTTAATTTCATTCCAGGGACTTCCCGCGGTTGCCCCGCGGTCTCTCCGCGGGCGCGGGAGGTTTTGGAGAGGGCACGTCATGTTTGGGGAGGGCGCGCCTAAATTCAAGCTCATTTGGAACTCCATTCCAGGGACTTCCCGCGGTTGCCCCGCGGTCTCTCCGCGGGCGCGGGAGGTATTGGAGAGGGCGCGGCAAATCAGGAGAGGGCGCGGCCCCCATCAGGTATTAAAATTCTAAAAATTCTAGGAGGTCCCCGCGGTTGCCCCGCGGTCTCTCCGCGGGTGCGGGAGATTTGCCGCGGGCGCGGCATTTTCGGGAGAGGGCGCGGCGTTCTGGGTTTATTATCCGGGCGCGCCCCTCTTCTCTCTCTCTCCTTTTATTTTCTCATCTTCTCCTTATTTTTCCCCTTTCTCTATCTACCTCCTCTCAAACCCTAACCCCAAAACATCAATTTCTCACAAATTTCTTCAAACTTTGCCCAAATTTTTCACAAATTCTTCCATATTCCTCCATTTTCAACACTCATACTCTTCTTTCTCGTGCTTTTTCGGGAAATTTCGGGTATTTGAAGTGCTTTGAGTTTAATTTGAGTCTCCAATCTTGGTATACTTCTAACCTTTGTAATATTTTTATCAATTTCAATTGATTTCTTTACATTGGTTTGTTTACCTTGGTTTTGAGCTTGATTTTTGTGTTTTATGGTTGATTTATGGGAAGTTTGGTATATTTGGGTGATTGTTACTTTTTCTTGTTAATTCATGATTATATTGATGAATGATTGTTGATATTGTTGTTTGTTATTGGATTTTGGTTGTTGTGTTGATTGGAACAGGTACCTTGTAGTTTGTGGTGGTTTGGTTGGATTTGTAAGGAGGTTTGTGAGTAATTTTTGGTGGAAGTTGTTTTGTTTGAGGGAGTTTGTTGCGTTCTTGCGAATTGTGTGAATTTTGTTAAAATGGATTTGATAAGAAGAGTCAAAAGTAGCAAGAAGCGCTCAAACCAATCCCCCGGCCAATCTTCTCAAGGCCAATCCTCAAACCCTCAACCCCAACCGCATTCCACAACTCAAGATGATGCTCCTCCTCCTCCTCTCCCCCCTCTCAAATTTTGGAACCGGTCTAAACAAACCCCCATCTATAATAAAATTAAAGACCAGAAGTTTAGACCCTCCCGCCATTACTTTCGTGAGGATATGGCCAAGCTAGGAATTGAAAATGACCTTGACATCCTTCTAGATAACCTAAGCTTGGGTGAGTTTCTAAAGTCGGCCCCTAAAACCTATTTGGAGCCTTCCATTGAGTTTTTCTCCACATTTGAGTTCAATAAGGTGGGGGAAACCGATTTTATTATTTCCTTCCAACTCTTCAATGTCAAACACACCATGAACCTAGCCGAGTTCAATGTAGCCCTTGGTTTCAACCCCAATGGTGATATCTTCGAGCCCCTTATCTCCCTAGTCCAAACTGAGTATAATGAGGTTTCTTGGTTGAAAACCATAGCCAACAGGAGGGAGTTTGATTCGAAGAAGTCCCTTGCTAGTGAGATTATCCATCCGGCCCTTAGGATCCTTCATAGAATTCTTGGGTATTCGGTCTTTAATAAGCAAGATTTGGGGAAGTTATCTCGGGAGGAGATTATGGTGTTATGGATGGCTACCAAGCCGGAGTTAGGGTCAAGGATTAATTTTGGCTATATCTTCATGAATTGTTGTAAGGAGATAATGCATGGGGTCAAAACGGGGGAAATTCATTGTGGGGGCATGGTGACACGTCTTGTGTCGTATTTCAAGCAAGAGGGGTTCTTGAAGTCTTGCACTCCGGTTGGAAGGAGTGAAGACGTGTGGATTAGTTTGAAGCAAGTTAACACTTTGCGTTTCATAACTAGCACTAGGAGACCCGACACTTACTCTTGGCTAGTGAGAAATACCCACCATTGCCTACTCCCTAACCCGGCCGCCACCTCCATCCTTCGTGAGGCTAGAAACATTTGGATGGTCCCTAGGGACAATGGGAGGATTGATGATGAGATGGAGGAGGATGATGAGATTGATGGGAGTGATGAAAATGATGAGGAAGAAGAGGAAGGAGGAGGAGAAGAATATGATGAAGAGCAACAAAAACCGCCACTACAACAACAACATGAGCATTTTCATGATGATGCTCAAAGAAGAAGAAGAGAAAGAAGGCAACAACGACAACAACAACAACAAGGTTTCCAAGGAGATGCTTATCTCCGAGAGATGGAGGCCATGAGATCCAACATGGAGCGCATGCAATTGAGCATGCAAGGTATGTACTCGGACTACCAAACTTTGTCTTATCAAACTAGCGCCTTGTATGACGCTAGTGTGCGTAGGGGGGAGGTCACAACTCCGGTCAACTACCCTTATGTGCCGCCCCAACAAGGGACGGTACCTTCAAGGGGTGGTGACAACCTCCCTACGTACCCATATTGGCCCGGGGTTGAGGACCCCAATGTGCCAAGGCGCGACTTCCCACCTTATGATTATAGGGTCTCGGGGGGGAGTGATTATCGGGGTGATCCCGCATACTACTATGTTCACCCCCATCACCCTGAGCCTCTTGTTCAGCCTGAGCCCTATGACCAATTAACCCGATCCCAACTTGACCTATTCAAGGGTCACTATGGTTTTCCTCCTGGTTACACCGGAGGTTGGGATACGGGTGATGATGGTGCCGGCCCTAGTGGCCAATAGTCCCCTTATGCATGTTTGTTTCCCTTTTTGTTCTCCCCTTTGCCTATTTTGCATGTTTATAGGCATCGCGGTCGATGCCTTCATTTTGTGAGGGGGGAGGGTCAAAAAGGATGTTTTATGTTGGTTTGGGGAGGCACCTGGGGCTCGGTGGGAAGTCTTTGATAAGGCTTTTGGTGGAATTTTGCTAATGGTCTCGTTGGTTTGTTGCTTGTTGTTGTTTTGTTTCACTTCATGATGTTTTTGGAAATTTCTTGATGGTGATGATGATGATGGGTTTCTCTAGGTTTTTGTATATAGCTTGTGTCTAAGTGTTTTATTGTTTGCTTTTGTTTGGAAGTTACTAACAATTTCATTTTGTATATATAGCCTTTTTCTTTAACTCACCTTGCTCGTAGCCTATGCTTTGGATTGCGGAACCTTTTGGAGAAGCACGTTCCTACTCCTTGGGTATTTTAATTTAGCACGGATGCTTGGTGAGGCCTTTCTTATTTTACCTCTTTATTTTCACTTCTTCATTTTCTTGGTTGCTTAGATTAGGATTAGATTTAGGAGAAGTTGAATGGTTCGAGGATGTATGAATTTAACACCTAGTGTGTTTGGGGTCTTTGGCGATGTGGCCATTAGACCGCTTGTATGTCGATTGGGATAAACGTGTTATGATTGCATCTTTGCCCTTTTCCTGTTTCCCTTTCTTGTCCTTGTCTAAGTTTTCCATCTTCTTCTTTTCTTTTCTTTCCTTTTCTTTTAATCTTGTTTGTGTGCATAACTTTTTGTGGCTTTATTTTCACTCTTCCTCTTTTTGAAAATTGGACTTGTATGCAATGGACTTTTGCTTTTGAATAATAGTCTTCTTAGGTAATAATGGTATGCACGGTTTGAGATTACGTTTGGTTGATTCTAGGATAAAGCATGCTAAGATAGTTGTCTAGAACTAGGGGGATCATGAAACCGGATTCTACTCGTTTGTGGCATGTTGGTAGTTGCTCCCTATCTTTGATTTGACAACCTTAGTGAGTTTTTGCTACAACCATGTGAGATTTATATTTGTTCAAGCTTTCATCATACTCTTGCATGAGCGGCATGGATCCTTGATTTTCGCAAACCTAATCTAGAATCTTAGCGTATGATTCCTAAGACCGTGACCGAACTACCTAGGGAGGACAAAGGCAACTTTTCGGGGAGGTATTTTTCTTTTTCTAGGATAGTCCCTTTTTATTTACTTTTTATTTTTGGTTTGGGATATATTTGCCTACTTTTTAACCCTTTGAACCTTTTTCCCTCTTTTCAAGCCGCATAATTAGATATCTTGAGCCTTTTGTTTCGTTCTCCTTCTTTTTGGTTTTTGTGAAGCAAGGGTCAATGTTTGGTGATTGTGGTCTATGAAGTTGGCATTTGGTTCGAATTGGTACGCATAATTGAGTTGTTTATATTTGGCAAATAATGACAAATGCTTATGTAAAAGCCGTCCTTAGTAAAAGAGGCAAGGATGTTAATAAATGCATATTAGAAAAAAAAAGCCGTCCGAATTGAAAAAGGCAAGGAATAATGCTTTTAAGGAGTTCAAGAAAATACAAACAAATTTATAAATGAGAAAATGCAAAAAAAAAAAAAAAAATACCATAAAAATTCAAGTGTCTTTCTCCTCTCTATGCGTTGAGGACAATGTTTCTTTTAGCTTGGGGGGAAAGCGCTTGCGCCTTTTGTTCTAATGATCGTAGATTGTTGCTTTGAATAAGCTTGGGGGTATTAATACATTTTTTTTTGGTGATTACTTAAGTTTGGTGTTGAGATTTGGCCGGTCTTTGCTTCACAATTTAGGATAACCACCAAATTTTAAATTTTAGCCTACCTTAACCCTTCTTGCCTTGCGTTACAACCTTGGGGAAGACCTTTGGACCTAGGAGTTTAGTCTTTCATCGGTGGAGGGAATCATAGGTTGTAGACTAAGGAAAGGGGATGCGAAATCAAGATGCCGAGTAGCCCAAAATGTTAATCTTTTTCCGGTTCCTTCGCGGAATCTATGAGATGCTCACTAAGGGGAGACATGAGATTAGTAGGGGGAACGCGGTAAGACCGTTTGGGATGAAAGTGGAATGTGATAACTAGTTCCTATGCTTAGCATATTTATGTTTCAATCAACCTTAGGTATCTTATAACGTGCATACCATAATCCACTTTAGAAAGGTTGTTATTCATTTGAATTATAGTCTCTTTGTAAAGTCCATTTCGTAGAGATTTTGTTTCCTTTTTCCTCTTTCTTTTCCTTTTCTGGTTTGCCTCTTGGGGGTTTGGTGGAGAGTTATGGGTAAACTCTTAGGATACCCTTACGAGAGCATCACTAGTCCTCTAGAGCGATCTAGGGGTTTAAATGGCTTGTTGTAGCTAAAAACAACCGTGATTCCTACGACAGTGAGTCTTAGTGTAAATTCTCGCCCCTCATTTTCTTTTTACTTCGAATAAGTCCTTCTTATTCCTTTTTAGCCTTTGTTTTGCTCGGGACGAGCAAAAGTCTAGCTTGGGGGAATTTGATGAGTGTCATTTATGGCACTCATAGGGTAGTCTTTTAGGGTTATTTCTTTCCCTTTTTCATGCTTTCTTCTCTTATTTTTGGTCCTTTTTCTTTAGGTTTCTCTTTCTCCTCTTTTCTTTATGGTTCTCGTGTTTTCCTTTTATTTGGCTCTTTTTTCTTTTATTTCCTTTCTTTGTTTGCTGGTGTAGGTATTTGGAGAATCACCTTTGCAAAGGAATCGAGTTGGGGCCTTAATGATCAAGTAAGGAAGAAGCATTTGGCTAGAGAGGGCTTAGAGAGGCCCTGGAGAGGCCTCGAAGAGGTCGCCAAGGTATTTCCAGCAGGCCGCGGGCGCGGGTCAGTGGAGCCGCGGGCGCGGGCTTAAGAAGAGCAAATTGCAAGATTTTGGCAGGAGCTTCCCGCGGTTACCCTGCGGGCTCTCCGCGGGCGCGGGAAATCTGGAGAGGGCGCTCCATATCAGAGAGACCGCGGCCCCCTGATTGAGTTTTGGGAGCAGGGGATTAGCCGCGGGCGCGGGTCTATCTTGCCGCGGGCGCGGGTGCTACCCAGAAAGCCCGCGGAGGGTTCCGTACCCATTTCTCCGCGGCCGCGGATTCATCGAGAGAGACCGCGGGATTTGCCGGTTTCTTCTTTACCTATAAATAGAATTGTAATTCCTTTTTGAAACCAACTTTTTGATGATATTTCATTAGCTTAGTTTTAGAGAGAGAATTTAGAGAGAGGTTAGAGAGAAGTTCTTGGTTTTGGATTTGTAACTCAACATTTGATCAATCAAGTTTGGATTTCTTCATTTTCAATCATCAATATTAGTGAGAATCTCTTACTTCTTTCATCTCTTACTTACTTGCTATTTGATTTATGCTTGTTGCTTGTTTTTCTTTGGATTTGAATTTGATATTGTTGAATATTTTGATTTCTCTTAGATTTTGAATTTCACCATGATTAGTGAGTATATTAGTTGCTAGGGAAAGGGGGAAGCATGTTTGATTAATGAAATTGCTAGTTGATGCTCTTTGATTGATTGATTTGTTGCAATTAAATTGGTTGACATAGTTTTGCATGTGATTGATTAGACTAGGAGTGATCAACCTATAAGATTAATCTAGATTGCATTGCAACTCTTAATGACATGAACAATTGAATTGAAAGTTGATCTAATTGATTGGGTTTGCTTGTGATTCTTCTTGATTTGCCTTTCATAGTGACACCTAGATTGGCCTATAGGAGATAGCATTTGAACTCTCTTGATTGCTACTATTGTTTGTCCATTGCAATACTTGAATTAATTGATTGAGCTCTAAACTAGCATTATCATTGAACTTGCATGTGGAACCCATATCCCTAGTGTTTAAACCTTTGATTTACTTGATTAGACTTGTTTTAGTTTACCATAGTGCCAACCATAATCTAAACTCCATCTTCGAGGTAGCTTGACTTAGACTCTAGTTTTCATCATTGCATTCCCTAGGGATCGACCTTTAACTTACCCTATATTCATATAAGGTTGGTTAGGTGTTTACAAATTTAGTTTGACTTGGGGGAAGGGTAGATAACGACATACATTTTCCTCTTGTCATGGGGCGGCATCCTTGACATTGTCAAGGTCTATTGGTTCTGGGCCTTGGTCGTCTGGGGTCATAGTATCTTTGACGGTTGAGAGATAGCACTCCCGGGCCGTCTTTTGATCCCCATTCAAGGAACCAACAGAGCTGTCATCCCTCTCATACTTGATAAGCATGAGAGAAGGGATGATTACAGCCTTGGCTTCGTTGAAGGTTGGCCGGCCTAAGATAATGTTATAGGTGATCAGTTCCTCAACGACCAAGAACTTGAAGACCAGGTGTCGTCCTTTTCCTTTTTCACCCAGCCGGATTGGTAAATCAACCTTTCCGACTAGGTAAACCATTCCACCCCCAAAACCAACCAGAGGGTGGGTAAATGGATGCATGCTGCTGACGTTGTATTTCAGCTTTTGCAGGCACCGGAGACTAATGATGTCCGATGAACTACCGGTGTCAATAAGGATTCGTCCAACCAGCTGGTTGGCAACCTTACATTCAATCACGATTGGGTTGTCATGCGGACGACGAACGCTGCTCCTGTCTTTCTTAGTGATCAGAACGTCTGGGAAGGAGGAGCTAGGAGACGCTTGCTCATCATCATTGTTGTCCATCTTTCAAAGATGGCTCTTGGTGCCTCGGATGGTGGGGCCACCACAAGAGAAACCGCCTGCTATGGTGTAGACCGGCTCCTTATTGGTGTCCGAACTACTAGTAGGCTGGGGAGTCTTGGACGAATGCCCCTTGTTCCTCTTATTAGTCCCTTTGGACTTAGAAATGTAGGACTTAAGCATCCCTTTGTCAGCCAGACGGTCCAACGCTCGCTGTAAGCTAAAGCAGTCGTTGGTGTCATGGCCAACTTCCTCATGGTACTGACAAAATTTGTTCTTGTTCCATGATTGGACGGAACTCTTCATTGGATTCGGCTTCTCAATGGTCATTCGGTCCTTTATCTCCATGAGGATGGAGTTAGAGTCCTTATTAAACTCGTACCTAGGGACGTACGGTTTAAACTCTTTTTTCTTCTTCTGGGACGGCTGGTCAGAGTCACTAACCGCCCTGACTTCTTTTCTCTTTTTGCTCTCTTCTTTCTTTTTCGCCGGCTGAGCAGACCGGCTTTCTTTTTATTTGTCAGACTTCTTGGAGTTTGACTGGCTGCAAGGCGCGCAGAGGTCGGTATCTTGAATATAGCATTCCGCCTCCCTCAAGGCCGCCTGCAGCGTAAGTGCCCCTTTCTGACGAGGTCAAACTTAAAGTTTGACCCGTCTCTCAGACCCTTGAAGAAGTCTGTGAATGCTACCTTGTCAGACAACCCCTGGATCTGGATTCTGATCAGGTTGAACCGCCTGACATATGAGCGTAGCCCTTCTCTCTCACCCTGCTTAACCGTGCTCAAATCAAGGCTCGTTTTCTTCGCTAGGATGTTCATTGAGAAGTTTGTGGCAGACAAGAAGGCTAGCTTCTTGAAGCAATCAATAGAACCGGCTGGCAAGTTGCCAAACCATTGTTGGGCAATACCCTTCAATGTAGCCGGGAAGCATCGACACCATGTGGCATCGTCCCACCCCTGTAAACACATGAAGTTGGTGTATGCCATCAGGTGGTCTTCTGGGTTAGAGGTACCATCGTAAGTACCTACCAACACATTCTTAACCTTGGCTGGCTAAGCCGCCTCGGTTATATTCCTGGTGAACGTAGAGGGTTGTTCACCAAGTTTGAGCAATCGAAGCTGCCAGTCCAAAGGTTGGACACTGTTGAATGTCGCCTGTCCCCCAAAAGGAAACGGCTGCATGTATGGAAAACCATAATGTCCGTATTGCGCCTGAGGTGCAAACGAGACAAATCCTATCATCATTTGAGGATCGGTGTTGAAGGACTTGCCGCCTGTCCCACTATCATGTATGGAGAGTCAGTTTCGCACAAAAGTTTGTTTGAAGCTGTGTGGAAAGTTCGAGGTGGAGGCTGACTCAGACAGCTGCTGGTGTCTCCTTCGCTCAATGATCTGTCGAGCGTCAGAAACAATCTCTTTAGTGGCCCCCGGCTGTTCGTGCTGGGTATGCCTCTGAAGACCCTTAGGCATAAGGATCTTGGTCTAGTCAAGTGTTGCAGTTGCCTTCTCCTTCTCCTTGGGATGAGGAGTAGGCTGCCTGTCCTTGACCGGCTTCTTCCTCCCAGATGGAGGTGTCTTCTTAGCCGGCTGACCCTTGCTAGAGGTGGCTTTGTTTTTGTTGATCATCTCCTTGATCTCACCCTTGAAGGCGTTCATGAAATTCATGAGCTCATCCCGGGTGACCGGAGCTGATCCTCTGGCCTTCCGGGTTTCCCCTTCTGGCCTCCCAGTGGGTCGGGCTCAACCTGCCTGGTTTTCTTCACGTTCCAGCTGATCTCTGGAACGAGTGTATTTGGAGATGAATGAGTCGTATTTCGCAACATACGTCTCCACGTCATCATCATCATCATCGTCATCATGGTCAGTGAAGACCTCCGGCTGACGTGCCGGTGGAGGAACGGTTGAACTACCCGGTTGATTAACCGGTTGAGAAATGCTTGTATTACCCGGTCGGGTAATATATTGAGGATTGTTTGGATCAGGAGGGGGTACAAACTCTTGAACCATATTTAAGGTACTCTCCCCACAGACGGTACCAAATGTTTTGGGTGTTTTTGTCCCTAGGGAGAGTTACATCACAAAGCCTGGTCCACGGGTGAGGTGTACCTGCAAAACAACGGAGACTTGACGAGTGGAAAACTAGGTCGTTATCTAATCTTCCCTCGGTCAAACTAAATTTATAAACACTTAACAAACCTAAATATGAGTATAGAGGCAAGTCAAGGGTCGAACCCAAAGGAACGGTAATGTTCAAGCACTTTCAATTATGCGCCTAAGCTAGGTCGAAGACGAAGTTAAGAGAGAATACTAACAACTAACAAAACAAGTAACCAAGGAAATAACACACTAGGAACGGGGATCAACAAGTAATCATTTCAATTGCAACAACATGGGAAGAGCATGCCAATCAAAGGTTGTGAGGACTAATGATAAGAGCAATCAATAGGAATCAAAGAGCTATCTCCTAATTGTTAAGCTAGGGTTCACTATGAATAACAAACTAAGAGAATCACAATCAAAACCAATTGATAATTGCAATTCCTAAATAAATTGTTCATGTCATTAGCAATTACAATGCAATCTAGCATAATTCTCAAGGCCAAATTGAATTACACACATGCAAACCTTCACTAATCACTTTAATCTCAACAATTAATCAACACAATTCCCAAATTAATAACAATTAATCAATCATACAAGTTTCACCCAATTCCTAGCCAAACAACTATTCAAGAATCATCATCTCTCAACTAACAACTATAGAGAACAAGAATCAACAAAATATCAAGAACAATTACTCTAATCAAACATCAAATATCAAAATCAAACCAAACAATCATCAAATTAAACAAAGCAATTAAATGAGATAGAGTTTAGAAATGCTCATTGATAATTAAGAAGATCTCCAAGACAATTGTCACACTTGCATCTTCAATCTCTCAATCACCATTGAAATTCCTCACTTTCTCTCTCTAAAAATACTCCTAATCTAGCCTAATCTAGAGAGAGAAGCTCTCAACCTAAGAGAGAGAAAACTATTCTAAAACTAAAGAAATACATGAACAAAGAATAAAGGAAACCAAAAACTATATAAACAAAAGGAGAAAAGAAGCTTAAAATCGTAAAAGACCCAAAAACCCGCGCCCGCGGAGAAATCGGCCGCGCCCGTGGAGGGGAACGGACACCCCGATAGCCGCGCCCGCGGGGCCAAGGCCCGCGCCCTCGGGGAGCCCTCGGGACAACCGCGGGTGCTTACCCTAATCCGATGTGTAGAACTTGAGATATGACTAAAACAATGCACAAAGGTCCTATTTGATACTTTGCAATCCTTCGTTTTCCTTTGTTTCAAACTCAAATTCAATTCCGAAAAGTGCATATTGATCCTAGTGGGTGCTATTTTCAATTCCCATGCATATAGCCCGCGACGTACCTACAAAACAAGACAAACAAACGGAGAAGCAAGAGAAATAGCCGAGAAATGAATAAAATGATAAGAAAGCCATTAAAAGCATGCATTTCTCTAAACTAACACAAAAACACGCGAATCGAGCATTATTCTCTAAAAACACGACATAAACGACTACAAAGGAGCATAGAAATATAAAGAAAACATAGCCTAAAGGTGCCATAAATGGCACAGATCAAATTCCCCCAAGCTAAACTTTTGCTCGTCCTCAAGCAAAACAAAATCCAACCCAAGGGAAAAATGATGACATTATTCAAGCAAAGAAAAAAACGAGAAAACTAGAGAAGATGGGAATATACACTAACTCACTTTCGTAGGAATCACGGTCAATTTTAGCAACTAAAGACAAGCCATTTAAACCCCTAGATCGCCCTAGAGGACGAGTGATGCTCTCGTAAGGGTATCCTAAGAGTTTACCCATAACTCTCATAATAATACAAACAAGGCAAAGCATGAAAAAGAAAACAAAATACAAGAAAAGCAAACAAATGTTCATGAAAGGACTTTTGCAAATGTACAAGCACAATGAATGCAAATTTTTCTAAACAAGTAAGGGAGTGCACGCTATAAGATACCTAAGGTTGATTCAAACATAAAAATGCTAAGCATAGGAACTAGTTATCACACTCCACTTTCATCCCAAACGGTCTTACCGCGTTCCCCCTACTAATCTCATATCTTCCCATAGTGAGCATCTCATAGATTCCGCGAAGGAACCGGAAAAAGATCAAATTTTTGGGCTACTCGACATCTTGACTTCGCATCCCCTTTCCTTAGGCAATGACCCATGATTCCCTCCCCCGAATAGTGACTCAACTTTCTAGGTCGAAAGGTCTTTCCCCAAGGTTGTAACATAAGGCATAAAGGGTGAAGGTAGGCTAAAATTTAAAATTTGGAGGTTTTCCTAAAAAGTGAAGCAAAAGGGTGACCAATCCTTAACAACACGATCAAGAAATCACCAAGCAAAAGCAACACCCCCAAGATTATTTGAAGCTATACTCACAAGAAATATATACAAAAAGCGTAAACGTTTCTCCCCCAAGCTTAAATGAAGCATTGTCCTCAATGCTTAGACGGAGAAAAGAATACATCAAACTATTTTTGAATTTTCACTTTTTTCAAATTTTATTTATTTATTTATTTTTATTTATTTATTTATTTTTTAACTTAAACTTGCAATGTCCTCGCCTTTTGCTAAATTCGGACGGCTTTTTCTATAATAAAATTTATTAGTCCATGCCTTTTATGATTAAGGACGGCTTTTACTCAAACACTTGCCATTATTCACAAAGAAGACTTAATCACAAACTAGCACTCATAAAAACCAAATTTCCAACTTATCCACCACAAACTCCATCATACGTGATCAATTTGCTTCACAAAAAACCAAGAATAGAAAGAAAATGAAACAAAAGGCCAAAGAACTAAATATGTGGCTTGAAAAGAGGGTATAAGGCTCAAATGGTTGCAAGAAGGCAAATGGATACCCAAAAACAAATATGAATCAAACTAACCTAAAAATGAAAAATACCACCCCGAAAAGGGTGCCTTTGTCCTCCCTAGATAGCTCGGTCTCGGGTTTAAGAATCATACATCAAGCTTTATAGATTAGGCTTGCAAAGTCAAGGACCCCATGCCGCTCATGCAAGATTATGATGAAAGCTTGAACAAATATAAATCTCACATGGTTGTAGCAAAAACTCACTAAGGTTGTCAAATCGAAGATATGGAGCAACTATTAAACATGCCACAAACAAGTAGAATCCGGCTTCATGATCCCCCTAGTTCTAGACAACTACCTTAGCATGCTTTATCCTAGAATCAACCAAACGTAATCTCAAACCGTGCACACCACTACCATTTAGGAAGAAAAGCATTCAATTATACAAGTCCAAATGTTATTATGTCCAAAGCAAGAACAAAACAAAACACATTGCAAATTTGCCTTGATAGAAACAAAAATCTTTTTGGAGTTTTTCAAAATATAAGAACATGGAAAAGCATATACAAAGGTGCATAGCATACATGAATCAACATCCCACCAAACATGATAGAATACCCTCCCCCAAGCTTGAATGAGACATTACACTCAAACATAAATCATATAATCCATGGGAGGGGAAAACGAGGAGATCAATCCAACAAACCAACATATGTCCAACAAGTCATCATCCACTAGAGAAAGAGCAAGGAAGGATATTACCGGATATTAGGTGGGTGTAAATACCCGCAAATGACCCAATTTAACCTTTCAGAGCTAATTTCTCAAGAATTAAACCTTGTTTCCATATGCTAGCAAAAATAGGAGTCGAACTTCCTCGATTCTTGATCCAAATCGAAGCACCGAAGTATATCAACTCATGTACCTAGCAAAAGGCACACAAAAATTTCCATGAGAGAAAATCTATTCTAAAAACAAAAGAAAATCTATTCTAAAACACGGGTTACTTCCCGAGAAAGGCTTGCTTAAGGTCCAAGCTTGACCGCTCTAGTAAAATAATATTGCAATGATCGCAAGAGCTTGTCAAATGCACTACTACACATTTCATATGATATAAGGTAGGCAAATGACGGAAGAAAAACGTGCAACAAGATCATTGCACGCAAGTGAGAAGGGAGGTGCCAAAAGAAAGAAGAAGAAGGATCAAAAGGAAAAACAAGAAAATTAGAAGAAGAAGAAAAAGAAGGGGGAATAAAAGAATGGAAAGAAAAAGAAAAAGGCAAATCCTCCTCACTAAAATATTTTTGGGTGGCAACATCACCCTTTTCCTCAATAATAGACGAAAGAGGGAAATTAGGATCATCATAGACAAGGGAGTTGTTTTGACGAGTGGAAAACTAGGTCGTTATCTAATCTTCCCTCGGTCAAACTAAATTTATAAACACTTAACAAACCTAAATACGTCAAAATGGCGCCGTTGTAAACAACTCCCTTGTATATACCTTTGTATATCAAGTCATGTACCTAGCAAAAGGCACACAAACATTTCCATGAGATTAAATCTATTCTAAAAAGAAAATAAAATGAAAGCAATAAAACACGGGTTACTTCCCGAGAAAGGCTTGCTTAAGGTCCAAGCATGACCGCTCTAGAAAATAATAATTCAACGCACGCAAGAGCTTGTCAAATGCACTACTACACATTTCATATGATAGAAGGTAGGCAAATGACGGGATAAGAACGTGCAACAAGATTGTTGCACGTAAGTGAGAAGGGAGATGCCAAAAGAAAGAAGAAGAGGGATCAAAAGGAAAAATAAGAAAATAAGAAGAAGAAGGGGGAATAAAAGAATGGAAAGAAAAAGAAAAAGGCAAATCCTCCTCACTAAAATATTTTTGGGTGGCAACATCACCCTTTTCCTCAATAATAGACGAATGAGGGAAATTAAGATCATCATAGACAAGGGAGTCCCCAATAGGCTTATCAACAAAGGAAGGGAGAAAAATAGGGCAATAGGGGATGTGGTCAAACCTTTGAGAAAAAGGGGTATGAGAAATAGGCAAAGGGTTCGCGACTCCCTCAACACAAGGTCTCACATCGCCAATGAGGGCATGAAAATCAATCATAGAGTCCTCAAATGAAGTTCTCTCACAATCGACATCTCCCTCAAGCTCAAAAACTCCAAAGGATTCAACCTCATCCTTCTTTGCACCAAAATAAACAACCTTTCCTTCCACAAACTCAAAACCTAAGTCCTCAAAACCGTGCATGAATGGATGCAAATATAACTCAAAATCATCTCTCTCCCATGAAGCATCATCAATGAACTCACTTAGAAGGCTATGGGTTTTCATTTGACTCTCAATAAACACATTGGTCATAACCTCAAACAAGTCCAAACACTCATGGATAGAAGAGTCATATTCATACACTTGAGACTCATCATAATCAACCAAGGAAGAGGAGTTTAGATTCACAAAATCATCATAATCATCATCACTCTCAACTCCCTTTCCTTCACTCCTATTCTCAACAATAGGATCCTCACACACTCTTGGTTATTCAAAATGATCATCATCATCCTCCTCAACACACACATCAAATTGAGATTTTTCACAAACAAGCATCAAGGATGACAATTGGCTTTCTAACTCATCTTTTCTTTTCTTTCCCTCCTCAAGACTCTCCTCATTCTTTTTCATTATCTCTAATTGACCTCACATAGATTGAAGAATCAACTCCTTACTAGTCCCAAGATCATCATCAAGCTCAATGTGCCTAATTTGAGACTCAATATATCAACAAGAAATTCAAAAGATGTAGAAGGTTGAGGCTTAACATGGGAAGAAGAAGTACAACCAATATTGGAAGAATCAACATTAAGATCATGAGCATATACATCACATTGGGGAGCGGGGACACAATCAAGGACATGAGATTCATCATCAAGGGAACGAAGCACATCACAAGAAGGCATGGTAAATAATGAACAATATTGAAACACACCATTGGCATCAACTTGAGCATGTACTTCATCATCATGAACAAAAGGAGAAATAAAGTTGAAATCATATGTTCTAGGTTCACTTAAGGGCTCATGTGACAAATCTTTTGAATTCATGCTAATATTAGAATAATCAACACATTGCAAATCAATATTAGAATCATGATTACCCCTATCATAAACATCCCTAGCAAACCAAACATAAAAATCCCAAGCATCATAAATTGACAATGCTCTAAATTTACCATTATGTATGCATTCAACTTCATTTCTAGTTTGCTCATTCAAACCAAAATAACAAATCTCACAAGCCTCCAAAAGACTACAACAATTATAGTCCAAAAATCCCTCAAGTCTATTGAAATATTCACAAAAAGGCTCATTGTACAAAACAAACAAAAATCAAATAAAAGAAAAGTATATACAAAGACCTAGACTCAAGCAATAAAAAACACTCAAACATAGACACCGTTCCCCGGCAACGGCGCCATTTTGACGAGTGGAAAACTAGGTCGTTATCTAATCTTCCCTCGGTCAAACTAAATTTATAAACACTTAACAAACCTAAATACGAGTATCGAGGCAAGTCAAGGGTCGAACCCAAAGGAACGGTAATGTTCAAGCACTTTCAATTATGCGCCTAAGCTAGATCGAAGACGAAGGTAAGAGAGAATACTAACAACTAACAAAACAAGTAACCAAGGAAATAAAACACTAGGAACGGGGATCAACAAGTAATCATGTCAATTGCAACAACATGGAAAGAGCATGCCAATCAAAGGTTGTGAGGACTAATGATAAGAGCAATCAATAGGAATCAAAGAGCTATCTCCTAATTGTTAAGCTAAGGTTCACTATGAATAACAAACTAAGAGAATCACAATCAAAACCAATTGATAATTGCAATTCCTAAATCAATTGTTCATGTCATTAGCAATTACAATGCAATCTAGCATAATTCTCAAGGCCAAATTGAATTACACACATGCAAACCTTCACTAATCACTTTAATCTCAACAATTAATCAACACAATTCCCAAATTAATCACAATTAATAAATCATACAAGTTTCACCCAATTTCTAGCCAAACAACTATTCAAGAATCATCATCTCTCAACTAACAACTATAGAGAACAAGAATCAACAAAATATCAAGAACAATTACTCTAATCAAACATCAAATATCAAAATCAAACCAAACAAACATCAAATTAAACAAAGCAATTGAATGAGATAGAGTTTAGAAATGCTCATTGATAATTAAGAAGATCTCCAACACAATTGTCACACTTGCATCTTCAATCTCTCAATCACCATTGAAATTCCTCACTTTCTCTCTCTAAAACTACTCCTAATCTAGCCTAATCTAGAGAGAGAAGCTCTCAACCTAAGAGAGATAAAACTATTCTAAAACTAAAGAATTACATGAATGAATAATAAAGGAAACCAAAAACTATATAAACAAAAGGAGAAAAGAAGCTTAAAATCGTAAAAGACCCAGAAACCCGCGCCCGCGGAGAAATCGGCCGTGCTCGCGGAGGGGAACGGACACCCCGATAGCCGCGCCCGCGGCCCAAGCCCGCGCCCGCGGGGCCAAGGCCCGCGCCCTCGGGACAACCGCGGGTTCTTACTGCCCAAATACGGCAGTTTTGGAGCTGCAGCAACCCCGCGCCCGCGGGTACTGTAGCCCGCGCCCACGGCAGTTTTCCAGGGCCAACTTCAGAAGGCTGTAACTTCCGATCTAAGAATTGTATGAAGGCGTGCGACCTATAATTGGAAAGCTCTTCAAGTCTAGTTTCTAACCCAACTTGAATCACCCTAATCCAATCTGTAGATCTTGAGATATGACTAAAACAATGCACAAAGGTCCTATTTGATACTTTGCAATCCTTCGTTTTCCTTTGTTTCAAACTCAAATTCAATTCCGAAAAGTGCATATTGATCCTAGTGGGTGCTATTTTCAATTCTCATGCATATAGACCGCGACGTTCCTACAAAACAAGACAAAGAAACGGAGAAGCAAGAGAAATAGCCGAGAAATGAATAAAATGATAAGAAAGCCATTAAAAGCATGCATTTCTCTAAACAAACACAAAAACACGCAAATCGAGCATTATTCTCTAAAAACACGACATAAACGACTACAAAGGAGCATAGAAATATAAAGAAAACATAGCCTAAAGGTGCCATAAATGGCACGGATCACCTACGATGACCCATTTCTAATGGAGAGTAGTTGGGGACATGTAGAGATGAGCTTTTTAGGTTATGAAGCATATTCATTATGGGTATGAGTGAAGTGCGAATCATGCTTAGGTTCCATGAGATTCCAATGAGATTTAATGCTTTCATTATTTTATATTATGCTTGTGAGACTAACGCAAAGGTTTTTAAGTTGATTGGTTTTTAATAAGAGCCTACAATGGTTCCAAGTTGTAGGTTGATTTTGTTTTATTTTGGTTTGACTTTATTTTTATCTGGTTGACTTTTAAAGTTGAATTGTTTTGAATGTTTTTAAAGAGTCTTCCGGTGTGTGTTTTTGATAGTTGCTTTCGCTGTTTTCATGGTGGCGGTAATGTCTTAGATTTTCCTATTTTGAGTTTTAATAAGAGCAAAACAGGTATTTTGAAGGAAAGGAATTTCTAGAGTGTTACAATGGTGGTTTTGTATTTTTTTGTTTTTATTTTTTATTTTTTATTTTCATTTTTTTTTTGAAATTTTTTTTTCAAACCTATCACGCGGTTACACGTGTCTAGTAACTTCCTACATCAAGTTGGATTACCTGTTGGGGGTGATAAAAAAAGAAAAATACAATATAAAGTTGGGAGTGGAAGGGAATAACACTACTACAAAAATGGTCAAAGAAACCTATAATAAAGACCCGTTGATTAATTCAACGGCTCTCATTAATATAATATATCTGATATTAGAGATAACAGGTCTCTTATGTATCAAAAGGCCCACCAAAGATGGAGGGTAAAAAATAAGAGACATGTATTTGACTTAACGAGTCTCTTATATGTGTAAGGGACTACCACTTAGTGATTGATAACAAAACCCTATTTCTTTCACTTCATATACCCAATTTCAATTCCCATCTCACTATTCATCCTCCTTCACGCCGCTTTCCTTTACTCTTTCATTCTCCTGTCAATTTTTTTCTCCTGGAGCAAAAAATTAATGCTTCCATCTCCTCCTCAACGCCTCCTCTTTTGTTTCATCACCATCAATCAAAGCCAAAATAATCGCACCATACTTTGCTCTCCTCCTTCGAAACCGCAGCAGCGCCCAACCATGTAGACTTTCGAAGCTTTGTTTGGAATTTTACGAGTTTATAATTCTACGAGTTTCAATTGATTTTTCTGGTTTTTGTCTGGTTTTGAATTTTCTAGGTTTTTAGTTTGCTATTTAATAAATAATTTTCAATTGAGTACCTACAAGTTAAATGCGAGAAGTACCCACATTTATGATTTAATCTTAGTGGTACTATGTCAAGAATCTTAGCAATGTGGTTAATTAGCAAATCCATTCATTGATAATGGTAGTCTGCAATCGTATGATATGATTAATGTGCAATTCTTATAGATATAACCTCTATTTGTAATCACATGGTAACATTAAATAATGAATGAATTTGCTAATTAACCACATTGAACCTTTATTTGTAATCACATGGTAACATTAATTATGTGCTTTGATTATGCAGCTGTGGCTGATTTAGTAGCTCAGTAAATTGAGTAATTGAAAACAATTTCATATAGTTAATTTGCTCAACTTTTTTTTCTTCTAAGTTTCTTTGCTTAATTTGCTTTTGTTAATTAAGTATGTAATCTGTTTATTTTTCTTGTATTATTTTGTTTGATTAATTGATTTGCTGTAAATTGAAATATTGAAATGTTCGTTAATTTATTAAAATATAAAATTTGGGGATTTTCTATTATGATTGTTTTTTTTTTTTTAATTTTAGTTCCATTATTCATGAGTATTTTTTTTTTCAACTTGAACATGGTATTCTACAGATTTACTCATTTGTAAGGGAAGGGAATTCAAGCAATCCAATTTGCTCATCGAAGATCTGTCGACGTAAGCCTAGTTTTGTCTTTTATTTTTGTTTTTTATTTTTTTATATGGAATTCTCAATTATAACATTCATTATTTAAATTTTGTTTTTCTCAGATCTGCTTGATGTTGTTACAATCAAACAAAGAAGGTTGCAAATGAAGTACTCAAGTCTAATTAAAGTAATTGTAATTTTAAATTTCAATAAATTCAAACAATTTTTTTGTTGGGATTTTATGTTCATTGGTTTTTATTTTTTTCATCTCATCAATCTGAAGTGTAATTTGCATGTACAAATTAAGTTTTCAAACTACTAATACCAATTTATAATTTTGCTCCTCAATTCTGCCAATTTTTATAGAGCATAAAAACAAAATTAAATAAAATGCAAACCGAAAAAAAAAGAATTTTTTTTTTTTTTTTTTAAATATAAAGAACAGAGAGACCCGTTATTTAACCTGTTAGGTCAGCTTCATACAGTTAAACAAACCCTTTATATTAAACAACGGGTCTCTTTCTCTTCGAAACTATCATTCTCATCGCGTAAATAACAGACTGACAACGGGTCTCTTTGTCCACACAAATAGACCCCTCACGAGAAAGGGTCTCTTAAACAAAGAGACCCCTGAGATAGAGACCCGTCCAGAAGTGGTCTCACAAGCATATTTCTACGGGTCTCTTTTCCCTTTTTTGTAATAGTGTAAACTGAAGTTGGGATTAATATGGGCGCATGGAGCAAAGTTGGGATTAATGGTAGTAATTTTTTCCAACCAAAAAAAAATTTGTGAAGAACTAGACTTTTTTGTGAAAAATTATTCGTTTTTTTAAAAAGTATTTGTGAACAACTACTTCTGAGATGGCAAATGTTTAGCATTACTGTTAGTCTAAAATTATATCACCTAATTGAAAGTAATTCCTAAAACAACTAACTGAAATAGATAGGGAAGTAGGGCCGAATTCATAAGGAAATAATGTTCTTTTATTTCAAATAAAATATTATATCTAAATTATTAAGTAACTATTTTGGATAAAATTACCCACACCAAGATGGTGACATGTGTTACCTTATGAGAGGTCCAAGATGGACTAATCACCGTTCGACACGTGTCCCTTCAAGAATATGGGGAAAAAGGCAGCCTTTACGGCCCAAATCTCAAGAAAGCCGCAATACGGCGTAGCCCATTAGAAGTATGTCAGAGTTACCTAAGAACGAGCACATTTACCAATGACCCGTTAAATAGGGAGATTCCCCCCATTTTTTGGGGGAACGTTCATTTATTAACGCATATACACATCTCTAACATTAGAGAATTCACCTAATCTCGGAATTCGAGAAGATCTTACTTTTACCTTTCCGCACTTTTACTTTCTTTAACTAATACTAACTTGATCGTCAGAGGCGGAGCTCCTAACAACTAAAGTCTCTGTGTTTTGCAGGTAAAGACCGCATTGAACCAATCTTGGTGACATAAAACTCCCGAGGGACCTAAAAATAACCAAAACATTTGGCGCCGTTTGTGGGGAAAGTACTTTTAAGATGGTTCAAGAGTCTGTACCGCTGCTTGAACCCAACCGACCTAGAGCCAATGGGGAGGTCTATACAAACCAGGATACAGAAAACGACTGTGAAGTCAAAACCCATGTGGCCCCTGATGGGTGACTCATATCTAAGCGCATCCGTCCCAAAGATAGATTGGAACAGAGCAACAATGAAGCTGGTCCATGCACGTCTACTAGACCACATACATCCTGGGGACACCCAAACGGCAAGAGGTCAGGCTCCACTCACCCAAGACGAGGTCATGAAATTCATGACTAGTTTCAAGGGTGAAATCAAGGACCTAATCAACAAAAGGACGACTGGCTTTAGCAAGGGTCAGTAAGCCAAGAAGACTCCTCTAGATGAGAGGAGAAAGCCAGTCAGAGACAGGAAGCCTACTCCACACTCAATGGAGAAGGCCACACCTATCATTGATTGGTCTAAAATCCTTCTACCTTAGACTAGAAAAAGGAAGGTCATCCGAGCTATTCAGCCGGATGGCGGCAAGAAAACCTTCTCCGATACTTAATACATCATCTAGCTTAATAGGAGCTAACAGCTATCTAAGTCAGCCTCTACATCGAGCTTCCCATACAGCTTTAAAAACACTCCTGCAAGGAATTCCTAATCCTTGCATGAGAGCCATGCAGGCGGCAAGTCCATCTATGCGGGCCCTCAAATGATTGGGTCCGCCCCGTTTGTGCCTCAAATGATTGGGTCCCACCATTTATGTAGCCGACCCTTTTTGGAGGTCGGGTGATGAGTGACATTTATGTCACTCTTAAGGAGTAGTTTTAGAGTCATTCTCATTAGTAAAATTTCTAGTTCATTTTTTTATTTTGGCACATTTTAGTTCCTTTAATGATTTTATTAGTTTTAAGTTTATTTTGTTATTTTATTTTATTTTATTTACTTGTATAGTTTTATATTTTATTAGTTTTAGTTTTATTTCTCTTATTTCTATTTTACTTTATTTATTTTTATTTTATTTTATTTTATTTATCACGGTTTCACTCTCGGGGTTTTGTTTGTGTGTAGGTTCTTTTTCAAGGTTCAAACCGAGCTATTGAGGGTAAAAATACCCCGTATACGTGGACCAGTCCCGTATTGACACGTGGCCCAGTTATAGGGTGACACGTGTCACTATGGGAAGAGGCCACGCGTCCAAGAGCACTCAAAGGCTCAGGCCAATCTCGTAGCGACACGTGGCCCAGTTAAAGGGTGACATGTGTCGTTACAGGAAGATGTCATGTGTTTAGGGCATATATGACCCCTGAAATCAACACACAAAAGAGGCCTAATTACATCAGGGCCCATATCCCGAGAGATATCGTTGAAAACCGCAAAACGGCGCCCCCAAGCTACACGTGGCATTCTTTGATTGCGCAGCCAATCACGTCATGCAATTTTAGGGAACAAACCCTAGAAAGGGGCACGAGTTCCACCCCTATAAATACCCCAATCATTTATGATGGGAGGGGTGGATTAAGACATTACAACAAAAAGAACATTAATAGCTCCAACTTCTCTCTACTTTCTCTCTCTAGCCTTTTCCATTTCCGATCACTAACTTGATCGTCGGAGGCGAATATTCCGACAACCGGAATATTCGTTGTTTTGTAGGTCGGACCGTCTCGTTGCCAGGAGAGCGTGACCAGTATCCAAGGAAATCCAAAAAACACCCGAAACATTTGGCGCCGTCTGTGGGGGATACTCATACATTATGGCAATAAACGGTCAAATGCCTAATCCGGGCGAGGACGGACATATAGAGGATATAATCCCTACAATCCGTATCAGCGATCAGCTGATAGCCACATTTCAAGAAGCTGATGACCCTCCTGTTACCGCAGCCTCTCTAAAGGCCGCACTTAACAAACTCCGGAAGGAGTTTGAGAGCAGTAGAGCCTCTACCTCTAGGCAGCCGCCCAGGAGAGAGGAACAGAGGGCTCCAAAAAAAAGTGCACAGCAAAGCGACCCATGCAACGGATGCTGGAAACACTCCCTTTCGTAGGCCGACTGGAAGGTACCCAAGGGTACCACGGACAAATTTCTCTGATCCGTTAGCAAAAACACGGTCGGCTGTGGGGAGGGGTAGGCAGCCCCGAAGAGAGGAGCCTGAGCCGTCTAGACGATGGAAGGACGCTTACTCGGACACGGCCTCAACCCCAATTATGCCGGATGAATTTTCAAATCATTCTCTCCCAACATGCCAACACGTCCATCTCAAGCCGAAGCCAAGTCGTTCGTACTCCAACCCCTATTTCAGTCGTTCGCACTCCAACTCCTATTCCAGTTCAATCACTCCAATATCAACCTCCCCAGGGGTTCAATGGGTTGATACAGCCGAATCGTCAAGTCTTCTGACAAAATGGGCCATACGTGAAGACGTACGGCCAGGCTCCCTACTTAGCTGGACCGTCCATTCAGCCTCAGCCAATCGATTGGCAGATGCGCCTGTTTACTTTGGGAGATAAGCCGCCTCCGTTTTCGCAAGATATTTTAACTGCCCCTCAGCCGCCGAAGGTGAAGAGTGTGCTTGTGGGAGCCTATGATGGTACGGGCAACCCAGAAGAGCACATCACCTCGTACAGAAACCTGATGTACTTGCAAAGTGTAGATGATGCTACCTGGTGCAAATGTTTTCCGGCCACTTTGAAAGGTGTGGCACAGGATTGGTTCAATAGCCTCCCGCCCGGATGCATCAATTGTTTTACTACTCTTAGTTTGCTGTTTGTGGGAAATTTTTCATACAACATACCACCTCGAAAGACTAGCCTCAATTTGGCAACAATCGTTCAAGGGAAGAATGAGGGCCTACGCTCGTACGTCCAGCGATTTAACCAAGAGAAAGCCCAAATTCATAATCTGTCGGATGAAATGGCTTACACTGAATTTCTCCGGGGATTAAGGCACAATGGTTTCAAATTTGACCTGGTAAGGAAAAAGATTCGGACATACGCAGGTGTTTTGCGGGAAGCCAGAGCCTATATTAAAGCGGCGGACTTTTGTTCGCTCACAAAATCAGAGCATCGACCAAGGGGGCTGAGAAGAAACTTTCTCAGCAAGACTCGGTCGGCCAAAAGAAAGAAGGAAAAAAGAGAAGAAATCTGGGTGGCCGATGCCCAGCCACAGAAGTCCAAGAAGGTCAAGACGTACGAGACTCATTATGAATTCAACAAGGGATGTTATTCTATCTTGATGGAAATCAAGGATAAGTTTGAGTTTAAAAAGCCACAGCCGCTAAGAGGCCCGGCTCAATACAGGAACAAGAACAAGTACTGTCATTACCACAAGGACGTGGGACATGACACAAACGATTGTATCAACTTGAAGAGACTGCTGGACAAGGTAGCCGAGAAGGGCATGCTGAATTCTTATGTGATGAAGTCCAAATTCACTTACACACGGACAAACAACACGTCCGAGCAAAGACAAAAAAATGATAAGAATAAAGACAAGGAAGATGATGGGAATAGCGCTGACTCAGGCTTTGTGGCCGTGATATCAGGGGGATTTGCCTCAGGTGGCCCAACTATGAAAGGGATCAAGCAGGACGCCTGGAACTTGGGAAAGGTAATGCAAGCGGATATAGTAAAGGCCGAACCCTTTCCCAAAGTAATCATCAGTGACGCCGACCGGGGAGAGGTCAAAGCACTGCATAATGATCCCATGGTATTCATTATGAAGATAGCCAATCTGAAGGTCGGACGAATATTGATTGATACGGGTAGCTCGGCTGACATTATCAGCCTGGGCGCCTTGAAGAATTTAAGCTTCCCAGAGGAGGCCCTCCAGGATATCACTCACCCATTCGTAGGATTTGGGGGGAATGTTATCCACCCGGTGGGACGGATAGACTTACCCGTCCTCTTTGGGCAAAAAGGGGAAGGAAGAGATATGGTTTCCGCTTTCTGGTCGTGAAAGAGCTGACTGGATATAATGTCATACTCGGCCGTCCTACACTGAACGCAGCCAAAGCAGTCATTGTCCCTCACCTAATGCTGTTAAAGTTCGAGAGGACGGACGGGAAAGTTGGGACAATCCAAGGGAGTCAGAAGATGGCAAAGGAATGTAATAAGTTGGCCGTTAAGCCCACAGCATGCGGACCAAAAGCGTTCGAGCCAAAAGAAGAAGGAACCTCACTCCCAGCACACTAGGTCGACCAAAAGCGTAAGGCGGCCAAGATAAAGCAAGCATAGCAGCTAATGACTGTCGATCGGCCAGAAGACTTACGGCCCCAGCCGGCCGACAGTCACCAAGATATAGTGCTTGACCCCGATCAACCAAGTCGGACGGTTAGTGTGGGCACTATAGCTTTGGGTGTGCTTGGGGATGAGTTAATTCAACTGCTGAGAGAATTCAAGGATGTATTTGCATTTGAGGTTAGTGAGATGCCAGGAATAAGCCTTGACCTGGACGTAAACTGGCTGTAAACCCAGCCATTAAGCCTGTCCGCAAGAAGAAAAGAAATCATGGAGAAGAGAGGAATCAGGCGGCCAATGTGGTTCTCGTAAAGAAGCCGAATGGAACTTGGAGAATGTATGTGGATTACACTGATCTGAACAAGGCATGCCCTAAGGATAGCTTTCCCTTGCCCAAAATCGACCGCCTGGTTGATTCAACGGTCGGGCATGCCCTGATGAGTTTTATGGACGCATACTCCGGATTCCATCAAATTCCATTATGGGAAGAAGATCAAGAGAAAACAACGTTCGTAACTGAGTAGGGGTTGTTTTGTTACAAAGTTATGTCATTCGGCCTCAAGAATGCCCCAGCTACCTTTCAACAATTTGTTAATACAGTCTTCAGAGATCAGCTCGGCTGGAATATGGAGGCGTACATTGATGACAGGATTGTCAAGTGAATAGAGCCGGCCGACCATCTCTAGGATCTGCGAGAAACTTTTACCGAACTCAAGCGGCATAAGATGATGTTAAATCCAAAGAAATGTGTCTTTGGTGTTGAGTCCGGTAAATTTCTCGGATTTTTAATTGATCAGCGTATAATTGAGGCCAACCCTGAAAAGATTCAAGTTGTCCTGGACATGAAGTCACCAAGGACGATTAAGGAAGTACAAAGATTGACCGGCTGCTTAGCAGCACTTGGTAGATTTCTGTCAAGATCAGGGGATAAGTGCCGTTATTTCTTTCAAACCATCAAGAAGAAAGCCATGTTTGAATGGACAGAGGAGGCCGAGGAAGCATTCGTACAGCTAAAAAGCCACCTTCATACATTGCCTCGGCTCGTCGGTCAACTCAAGAGTGAGAAGCTATTTATCTATCTCGCCATCTCTGAACACTCTCTAAGTGTCGTCCTGTTTGTTGAACGGCACGGCCACCAGATCCCAGTCTACTTTATCAGCCATGTACTTCACAACGCTGAGCTGAGGTATCCCCCTATTGAGAAATTTGGCTTGGCATTGTACATGGCATCGAAAAAGCTGCGGCCATTTTTTTTGGCACATTCAATTGTGGTCTACACAGACCAACCTCTGAAGAAGCCATTTACAACTCTAGAGGCAAGTGGCCGTATGCTCAAGTTGACCTTGGAAATGAGAGGCTTTGACATTGCGTTTGAGCTAAGAAAAGCAATCAAGGGACAAGCCTTTGCTGATTTTTTAGCTGAGATGACTCGGCCGGATCTTCAGCCGGCCGGAGACCAGGTCTGGAAGGTGTTCGTGGATGGTAGTGCAACAGTTACCGAGTGTGATGCAGGTGTCATATGTCAGTCTCCTGAGGGAGATAAGTTTGAGTACGCTCTGAGATTTCAGTTTCAAGCCTCCAATAATGAGGCCGAGTAAGAAGCCCTCCTGGCCGGCCTTAGAATTTGTAAGGCGGCAGGAGCAATAAAAATTGATGTAAGCTCGGACTCCCAAGTTGTAGTCGGCCAGGTGAATGGAGACTTCGAGGCAAGGGAGCCGACTATGATGAAATACCTGAAAATTGTCAAGGAGGAGGCTAAGGGCCTAGATCATTTCACTCGACAACAAGTTCCTCGTTTGTCTAATCATTAGGCGGACGCCCTCTCTAAATTAGCATCCTCAGCATCATGTGATACCCCTAGGTCAGTATTTTGGGAGGTAAAGGAAAGAAGGAGTATTGATGCCGAGCCGGTACATATCATTGATAGAAGCTTCACTTGGATGGACGGGATCATATCTTATCTAAAGGATGGATTACTCCCGGCCGATCCTAAAGAGAGCTGGCTGATGAAAAAGAGAGCGGCCTGGTTCGAAATGAAGCAGGGGGAGTTGTTTAAAAAGGCATTTGTGAAGCCGTACCTGAAGTGTATTACTCCTTAGAAAGGGCATGATGTCCTGGACGATCTTCACCGGGGGCAGTGCGGCTCTCATATTAGTGGACGAGCCTTGGCTGAAAAGGCTGCCCATCTGGGCTACTACTGGCTAAGCTGAAAGTCGGACGCCATGAAAATGGTGAAGAAATGTGACAAGTGCCAGAGATTTGCAACCTTGATCCACCGCCCCGCCAACAGTCTGTCGGCCATCAGTAGTCCGCTCCCCTTTGCCAAATGGGGGATGGATATTTTAGGACCGTACACGCCAGCATCTGGTCAAAGGCGTTATGTATTTGTAGCAATAGACTACTTCAAAAAGTGGGTGGAGGCCGAGGCTGTACGAGGCATCAAGTGGACGAATGTTTCAGCCTTCATATGGAAGAGTATCATTACACGTTTTGGCGTTCCTCAGTCTATGGTGTTCGACAATGGACCCCAGTTTGAAACGCCTCAACTCGAGGAATAGTTTGAAGACCAGGGCATAGCTCATTGCTTTGCTTCAGCCGGCCGTCCACAAGCTAATGGCCAAGTAGAAGTATACAACAAGTTGATATCCAATGGCATCAAGCGCAAGCTTGAGAAGGCGGGCGACTTATTGGTTGATGAGTTGGTCAACGTATTATGGTCCATACGAACCACAACCAAGAGCTCCACAGGAGAGACTCCATTCTTTTTGGTGTATGGCGCCGAGGTTGTCCTCCCGATTGAGATGTATGAGCCCACTCTTAGGGTGATGCTATATGATGAAGCGGCTAATTGGGAAGCCATGAGGACCGCCCTAGACTTCCTTCCTGAAGCTAGGGGCAATGCGGCGCTTAGGCACGAAATTTATCGCCTAAGGATGACCAGGGCATACAATCGCCGAGTGTCAATGCGGCCACTGAAATTGGGTGATCTGGTCCTAAGGAAAATGGAGGATGTGGGACGAGCGAATGAAGATGGAAAGTTGACCTCAAACTGGGAAGGGCCGTATCGAATCAGGGAAGAAGTCCGAGATGGGACTTACCGTCTCGAAGCCATGAACGGATGACCAATTCCTCGTACATGGAACACTGACAATTTGAAGAAATATTATGTTTAAGTTTAGTACTTAGCCAAAATCTGTATATACAACCAGGTCTGTTGACTGAGCAATGTCAGCCGTACGGCCACAACAATGTAATTTTGACAAATTAATGAAAAGTGAAACATCGTTATATTATTTTCCATTCTATTTATGCTTATTTGCACGGTCATAGCCTAATAGGTTGCTTGCAACATAGCAACCCGGTCATGAAATAAAATAAAATAAAAACGAGTGACTTGACCTTAAGTCATATGTATACGTCCATCCCTCACTGAGACGGACAGAAAAGGTAAGGTACCCTATGAAACCCCTCTAATGGGGCAAGGGCATACCTAGGCATTCCAGCCCAGCCAAACTTAGAAATTTTAAATTGAGATCATACTTGAAATTTTTTGAGCGCGCCCGAGAGATAGTTTCAACGGACAGACTCTCATAAAGCCAATCGAACGGCCAAATAATGTGTTGATTCGGCGTATCACCTAGTCCAAGGGCAATCATTACTATGATTTGATTAACTTACTAGTAGTCATACCCCCCAAGGTATAAATTCTACCAAGTCAATCAAACCACTTAAAATATGAACTAGGCGAACGCCGAATAAAGGGGCATACCCCCCCCCCCCCCTCCCATTTTATGAAGATACAAAAACGTCTAAAAAAGTACGCGTACGAAAAGGCAAAAACATGTTAAATGTAAAATTTGCAAATTATGAAGCAAAATAGAAAACTTGGATTAATAAAAAGACCGCTCAAAGGGCGGCAAAGTATCTTACATAAAACCGCTAAAAAAGGCGGCAGATAAAGAAAATAGAAATCAACTAAACGAGGCAGAAAGAGCTGAAACAAGGGGCGGCTGGGGGAGAAGCTAGATTCTGGCCTAGGATGGGCTATTGAACATCGGCAAGGGACGCTTCCTCAGCAGGCGCCTCCTTGCTCTCCACTTCACCGTCTTTGCCGGCCGCCACTTCTTCGTTTTCCTCCTCCTCTGAGGTAGTTGGCATGACGTCCAGCTTAGGAGAAGGCTGAGGTAGAAGATGTTAAATGCGGACGACCTCATCCGCACCAGGGGTCCGAGGTGTCTTCAGCTGTAGAGTCAAGTCCTCAACGAACTTCTTTAAAGTCTCCAACTCGGCCCTGAGAACGTCCGCCTCGTCCAAGGCCTCCTTCAAGTGTTTTTGGGCTAAGGCCAATTCACTACTAAGATTTTCGGAGGCCTCGAATCCTTCCTTCCAGCGCTGGTCGTCCAAGAGGGCCTGATCCCTCTCCGGTCTCATGGCGTCCCTGGCCACGGACTCTTGCTCCAGGGCCTGGCCCAGCTTCACCAAATCTTCATCTTGACGCGCCGCCTTGTCGTACAGTGCGTTGATTTGGGTTTCAAATTATTGGTGTTGGACGACCGTTTCCCTAGTAATGGCGTCTTCGGTCTTCTGAATCTGGTCCCAGGCAATGTTCAGCCTTTCATTCTCCTTGTCCTTCCATTCAAGGAATGCATTCAGCCACAGGAAGTGCTGCGCACAGGGAAAACATGTTAGCAAAATAAGAATGAGAAATTAACTAAGTATGAAAAGTTGAAAGAAAAAATTACCACGGCACTACAATTGATCATTGGGCCAAGGAAGCCCTCATGAATCCCCCGCAGCTTGTCTCGCTAACTAAGTATGAAAAGTTGAAAGAAAAAATTACCATGGCACTACAATTGATCATTGGGCCAAGGAAGCCCTCATGAATCCCCCGCAGCTTGTCTCCCTACTCAGCGGGGACAACCCTTGCCATGGCCTCCCTCATGGCCATCTTGTCTGCGTCCGTAAGGGATTGGCCGGGCAGCTTCATGTGTAGCTACTCTACAATATCTGAGCGCGGGCGCAAAAATAAAAGTTTAGCTTAAGTTCAATCGGACACAAAAAAAAAGTTACTTGAACTGAACGTCAGAGAAGCTTGGAGGGTTAGGAAGATTGAAGGTGAATGACGGGGGCGGCGCAGGCTCGTCACCCTCCTCCCCCGTCCGGCCAGGCTGGTTGCCGGCCGACTAAAAGGTTTCAAGCCAATCAGATTCATGGAATCTTTGTACGAGCGGAGTCACTTCTGGCCCGGTCGGTTTTGCCGGGGTCGACTTACCCCTACTGTCCGATTTCTCGGACTTATCATGAACCGGCGTGACGGCCGGATCAATGGACTTGGAGGCCCTGCTATCACTTAGCCGGGGTTGTTCTCCTTTGGACTACTTGGAGACAGTCCGCGACGTAGTCTTGGCCGCAGTGACGGAAGTGGTATTAGAAGCGACCGTATTCCTTTGTTTGGACGCCCTCCCGTCCTTGTCCGTCTTGGAGGCAGGGGACGACTGCTTCCGCTTGGACCGAGGGGTCGGAGTCGACAACTGAAGAGAGGCGAAAGTTATTGAAAAATGAGGAATATAATACATTTATTGTCTGTGTCTAGCTAGAAAGGAGATCCCTTCCATAATGCCAATACGGACGCGGGGATACGTCCGTGAGAACCCAGAAAGGAGGACCTTCCAAGCATCCCAGCACGGACGAAAAGAAGAAATGAAGGTGAAAAGCAAGTACCTCTTTAGATTGCTCGTACAGCTTCCTACGAGCCTTGTAACGGGCCAAGTCGATCTCCGACATATTCACTTCCCCTTTTTACTCTGAGTCCAGCATCTCGTACGCCTTAGCTGTAAAAGAAAAAGAAGAAGTGTTGGAAAATCTTTCAACTTCAAAAAACTATGTATGTGCAAAAATATATGTCCATGCGTCCACCTTGGGGTAAGTTCTGGTACAGGCCGTAGGCGGACATGAACGTGGGATCCCGCAGCCAGCTGGATAAAGGGACCCAGTTACTTGGAATGCGCTCTGTTTTGTCGTTCCTCTTCACCCTCTTGACTTTAAAGTATTCAAGCTGGTGCTCTTGGCTGGGGTGGACGGGTGTCTTATCAGGCTTGAGGTCCCTACGTCTGAGTTGAATTGGTTCATCATTAAACCGATTCATCCGCAAGTAAAATTCAACATCTTTGGTCTTGATGCGGTAGAATCGGTGCTTCCAGTCACGTCATTTGGAGACGCGGTCAACCACCATCATGTAGTCCCTATTGGAACTCAGAATGAGCCAGCCGTCCGTGTCAGCTTCCAGCTTGGTTAATGAGTGCATCTCACAGAAGACTGCAAAGTCCGGCTTGAAGCCTTTGCAGATGCATGTTACCAAATACCCAAAAACGTTCAACCAGCTGTTCGGCAACAGCTGGAAGAGAGCAATGTCATGTTCGTCTAGGATGGTGCGGACGAAGGGGTGGAGAGGGAAGCACAGTCCGACATCTAAGGCCGCCCTATAAACACTAAAGGACCTTTGGTGCGGCCTCTCTTCCTCCCAAGCAGCCACATTGAGTGACTTCCTTTGAGGCTGAATCTCAAATCCCTCCCCAAGGTGGAGGAATGCCTTGTATGTTTCAAACTTGTAATTTAGGTAGCCCAAGGCCGTGCTACCCACTATACAGGCGTACGGATCTTTGAAGTTGTCAATATTAGCAACGTCCTCCTCGGTCGCCGCGTCGCCCTCGGCTGCATTCTCGACCTTATTCTCCTCTTGTTGAGGAGCACTCCCAAACTCAAAAGACAGCACTCTGTCCAGGTCGGCTGCCTCCGCTGAGTTGCGGCTCCTAGAGCTATGGCCGCCCCAGGAAGAGGTAATGTCTTCATGAATTAGGGGCCTTTTGCCTTTATCTTTGGCATCGGCCACCTAACTCCCTGTAGGAGGAGCTCTACGAGTAGGCAGGTCGGACGGTTCATTAATTGAGACTGCAGTCCTTGGCCTGTCCGACCTGACATATCAGAGATAGAGTTCAGAAGGAGTGAGGACGGATGGATCAGCGTTCGCCCGAGAAGAGGAAGGAGGTCCTTCATAGAGTAGAAACTCGGCCCCATCCATGACCGAGTTGGCATATTGGAGGAACATTAATCCCGGAGTTTGCCCGGACGTTCCCCCCGCAGCAAAAGCGCCCTGAGTCCTTTGACGCGCCTCAAAAGAAGAAGTTACTTCCACGGCCGAGTAGTGAGTGCCCGTGGAAGCGGTCATAGGAGTGGTAGAAGGTGTTTCTAAGTTAGGGTTGTTAGGGTCATAAGGAGGCCTAGGGTTCACCAGACTACCATCTGGATTTCTGGCAGCATGACGATCGTACGTCTGCATCGTCCTTGCCATGTTCGGCTGCAGGGACAGAGAGGAATAGGTGGAAGTGAGTTGGTACGCACTAGAAATGGACCCACTCCACGAAGGAGACAACTCGTCTCCGTCCACTCTAGACTCCTCAGTCCCAGGCGAATGGCCGGCCTCATGAGGAGAAACGGACAAAGCCGATTGTTGAGCCAGATTTAAAAATGAAGTGTAAAGAAATTAAAATGCAAGAAAAGGAAAAGAAAACAGGCGGCCTACCTCTGTACGTGTAGAAAGCTTGAAATGTCTTGAAGGTTGACCGGAAAACTCAAAGAATGTGCCCGGAAAACTCAAAGGCACGGCGGAGCTCTTGAAGATTCAAAGAAAAAGGGCACTTTCTCTCTCTAGAAGCTTTGACTTGTCTCTAGAAAATGCAAGTTCCAAAGTGTGAAAATGAGGTCAAATCCTTAGTATATATAGACAAAATTTATGCGAGTAAAATGGTAGATTAATCTTTCCCGCCCAAAGAAGTTGAACGGTCATAATTTGAAAATTTAACCTAGAATTTGAAGGGGTGAAGGACAACGCCGTTAGAATAGGCAGAAAAGAAGATGACCTAATAAACGGCACGTCCAAAAATAAACGGATAAGAAGACAGAGCTAAGGTCCCCTCCACAATGGATAGGCGGCCGATTCTCCCAAAAATGAGACGGTCTGCTGTTGACCAATCCCTCCGCAAAGATGGGCGTTCGTTTTAATTTTTTAGGCGGACAATAGCCGCCTGTCAAAACCCTAATGCACTTGTACGCACCAAGGCTATTTGAGGTCAGAGGAGTCGGCATGTATGCGTACGAGCCACCCCTTATGAGGGGCAAATGTTGAGGGTAAAAATACCCCATATACGTGGACCAGTCCCGTATTGACACGTGGCCCAGTTAAAGGGTGACATGTGTCACTATAGGAAGAGGCTACGCGTCCAAGAGCGCTCAAAGGCTCAGGCCAATCTCGTAGCGACACGTGGCCCAGTTAGAGGGTGACACGTGTCGTTACAGGAAGATGCCATGTGTTTAGGGCATATATGACCCCTGAAATCAGGACACAAAAGAGGCCTAATTACATCAGGGCCCATATCCCGAGAGATATTGTTGAAAGCCGCAAAACGGCGCCCCTAAGCTATATGTGGCATTTTCTTATTGCGCAGCCAATCACGTCACGCAGTTTTAGGGTATAAACCCTATAAAGGGGCACGAGTTCCACCCCTATAAATACCCCAATCATTTATGATGGGAGGGGTGGATTAAGACATTACAATAAAAAGAGCATTCGTTGTTTTGCAGATCGGACCGTCGGAGGCGAATATTCTGACAACAAAGTGGAGTTCCGATCACTAAGTTGATCGTCGGAGGCGAATATTCCGACAACCGGAATATTCGTTGTTTTGTAGATCGGACCGTCTCGTTGCTAGGAGAGCGTGACCAGTATCCAAGGAAATCCAAAAAACAACCGAAACACGAGCTTTTTTAATTGCTGTTCAAGCCTCACCAAACTCCCCTGCTCCCCCTATCTTCTCATCTAGCCTCCTTGAAACTCCCACCTTGCAACCACTATTATCCACCACCACACTATCCCTTAACAATCACCACGACACCCCAACTATTTCCTGCTCCAATTCACTCCCATGCCCCGCATCTCACTCTCAAGCTGCTGCTCACCCTTTGCCAATTTGCAGTTCACAACCTAGACCACCACTCCAACTGCACCTAGCAGCCGCTCCAACACGAACAACAGCAATCAGCGCACTCACCTTCAATACACCGAGCTTCCAAACTCCCCTACTCCCATATTCTGCCACAACACCACCTGCACCACCGTCCACCTCCAACCGCACCTAGCAGCTGCTCCCTCACGCACAAAGCAGCCACCACTCCTAACCAAATCAGCCCACTGTAGACACCCATTTGTGTCTCCCCAAAACCAAACCCAGTGATGAGTACCTTTCACGTCGAAACATAATTGAATGAAGTGAAAGTGTGGAAAGTCTAGTGTTGCGGATAGTTTTTAATTCTTTTCTTTCTCTCTGTTTTTGAAAACCTATTTTAAGAAAATAGCCAATCCAGTTATATTTGGTCCATGGCAAGGGTCCAATAATAGAAAAGTTAGATGGGGCTTGGAAAGAGATTTCCAACGATATATTATAAGCCCAATTCTGATAAATAATGAGGAAGTTATGGCCAAATTACTAAACTGGGCCCGGTTTGATTTTTATGTGCGGCCCAATGATGTAGAGGAGGGCCAAATATCGATTTTTCATTCCTAATGCAATTAGAATTGATTTTAGTCTTCTAGATTCTTCTATAAGGTTCTTTTCATTCCTAATTTAACTAGCTTGATAAATTCACTTTGGTTGACTTTTTGGAGTTTTAATCAAAATTAAAAAAAAAAAGTGTTTTTAAGGAAAATACGATTTTGCTCTTCTGTACGGCAAAATTTTATAAAAATTAAGAAAACGCGTGAAAACGGCTATTAGCGCCTGACGCCAGGTATTAGCGTCTAGTGCTAAGGCTTGGCGCCTGGCGCTAACGTTCAGCGCCTGATGCTAATGTCCAACGTCTGGCGCTAAACGTGTTTTATTCTCGTCGAAACTCTTATTTGTTTTTCTATTCGTCTGGCTGATTTTCTCTATAAATAGCCTCCTAAACCTCCGTTTTCAATCATCAATTCTCATCAACAACTATCAATTCTATCTAATTTTCTTATTCTCTCTATTTTTCAAGATTTCTCTCTCTCTAGCTTTTTGCATACAAAATTCCGCATTCACAAGATCTAGAAAAACCTAGCCAAAATCGAAGTTGCCTTCGCCCTGGACGTTAAAGGTTTTAATTTCTGAGGGTTTGGTCCCAAATACCTATTTCAATTATTTAATTTAATTGTTTGTTTTATATTTTCCTTGAAGTTACTAACGCGTGTATTTTGTTATTAGTAAGAGATACGAGGCAACCAAGTAAATGCTTTAATTGATTTATTGATTTTATGCTATAGATATCATGTCTAGGTTGTTATTATGATTCCTAGTGTCATGTTAGGGCGTTTTGATCTTCCTAGTATCATGTTTAGGGTAAAGAATTAGTTCCTTAAATCAAGTATGATTGTTATGATGCTTTCTATTTTATTCCTAATTTTCATGTTAGTATCATGTTAGGGTTAAAGCTTTGATCTTTACTGTTTAGTGACATACTAGGGTTTGTTATTAATCTTATTAGTATCATGCCTAGGATCTTGCTATTATGCTTTAACATTATTATTTTGATTATTATGATTATTATGATATTTATTATTGTTATAATTTGTTATGATTATTATTATGTTGCTTGATTATTTTTATTTTTATTGCTTGATCACGCCCTTTTATGCATGTTTAAAGGGAGTTGGTACTTGTAATCACGCTTAATAAGATAATTAATAATCTTATTTAGGGTTAATATGATTATAATTCAAGTGATCGCCAATAATAGTTTTATTTGTGCATTAATATTCAACCAACATAGATAAATAAGTTTAGGGTTAAACCTAATGATTGCATGTTAGTTAGAAAGCGCACATGAATACGATCAGAATAAAGTAGAGGCCTATTATTAGGGTAGGTTCAATCTCTTTTAGGTTGGATTTGTACCATCATCCCCGAACTACCAGTCTTGGTTCCAGACCTATTGGAGTTGACGATCTCCTGGATCGTTAAGGGGTGTAACCTTCACCTCGTGAACGGTTTACATGTACCTAAAACTTGATGGCGACTCATTTGCTCTATCTTCCTTCCCTTTGGATGCCACTGACTTTAGTGTATGATCACAGTGGGGTTCAAGATAGGGATAACGCTTGAAATATTCCCTACAGTTTTTAGCGACTCCGCTGGGGAGGATTTTTATTTCAATTCCTAAAATTTATTTTGTCAATTATATAGAATGAGTGGATGAGACTCGAAAAGTTTTAAGTATTTCATATGCGTAATTTTGATTAACATTATTGTCATATGCATAAAAAAGATCTCATTGGAAAGACCATCTGTAATGAGTTAAAAACATAGGATTTTTACACGTAGGAAATTTGAGGAATATCTTTCACAACTAGGATCGAAATAATGTTGCGCGAAACAGGAAAATTTTATCGAGCACAGAAAGCTGCTGAGGCATGTAGGTATTAGCGTCAGAAAACAAAGTCTAGCGCCGATGATTTGACTCTGGCGCCAAAGCCAAATCGCGGCGCCGACTTCTGTTCGCTGGCGCCAAGTTCTTCCAATACCGAGCCAGAAATATGCGTTCTAATTTTGACCTGTTTTTAGCACTCTGGGAATTGATGCTTCATCTACCCAATTGAACGCTCTGTGCAAAAAAGGGTACATCAGTGAATGTTGAATTCACCAAACCATGGAAGTGAGTTTTTAACTCGCGGTGTCCCATCCACTCGCGCCAACCCTTCAAAGGTAATATAAGGCTTCCGCGCGGTGCATCCGGACAATTAATCATGGACCCTCTTTGACTAACCCATATCCCGAACTTTAGAGAACTAGAGCCATGGTTAGGTTGCAAACTCATTGCATTATATTGTGACTACTTGACTACTTGTGCATTATTTGTTGTGCATACTTTATGTGTTCTTCCTAACCGTTTGTTTGACTTGTGATTAAGCCTAAATAAACTAATTAATGACTAAAGGACTTTGTTTAATTAATTAATTAATTAATTTGAGCTAATAAATATGTCTAAAATCTAGTTATAGTCCCTTTAAGTCAACCCGGATTTTTATTCCCGTATACAGCACAAGCGTCAACTTGTTTTAGTCATAGCCGGAGTTCTAGAAAGAGTTACGAGTCGTACCACCTTAGTATCTGTAGCCCCGAGTTTTATCTTTAATTTGGCGTTGGTTTCATCCCAATCAGAGTCACAGATTAAAAGTTATGACTAAAATACCCCTACCTATCCAGTTTAATGCATATAGGTGAGGTCTTAACTAAGTCTTTGTTCGAGTCTAGTCACATAGTCTAGCCACATGGTCATGACACGAGCCTTAACACGTTACCTAGACTCACTAGTCTTAGCACACACTTTGTGTATATGTCACCATGACCATATCTTAGGTTCATGCATGAGTCGTTCTTTCTGCCACTTGAGTTGGGGGTACATTCTATTCCTAATTTTTCCATTTCTCTCCATCTACTTCATCTTTTCATTATCTACATGCTTTCCCCATATCAAAACCTTCATTCTTCTTGCCTTCTTCCATATTTGCATGTTGAATAGATATGAGTTAAATATTAACAATGAATATCCCTAATTTCCCTTTCCACAGTAATTGGTCAAGGAGAGAAGGACGATTAATCAAGGACAACCTATTTGTTCAAGTTCTACTTTTTGTTAAGCTAGTGAGTCGGAAAATAAAAGCTAAGAAGATAATGGCAAGTCAAGAAGAAGTCACTGAACTCAAGAAACAGTTGGCTGACGTGACTGAGACATTGAAGGCTTTAACCATCAAAATCAATGACCCTGTGAAGCAACAACAAATGGACCTTATACTAGAAAGCTTGAGCAAGCTATCTAGTGATTACAAGTTTCAGGGCGTTAGTTCACAAGGGGTCTCGGTGGACAAGGAGCTTCTTCCGCAGAAGTTCAATGCCAACGACATCCCAAAATTCAATGCAACAGATAACCCTTACTTTCATCTAAGAGATTTTGAAACTATAATGAACATTAAGGGGATTGATAAGAAAGTCATTCATTCTTTGTTTTCTTTATCTCTTGAGACCGTTTGTCAACAATGGTTCTTTTCCCTTGGCAAAGAGAAAACCTATTCTTGGGATTCCATAAAACACGCTTTCATAGATAGATATAAGTGAAACATTCAAGACAAAACAGACCACATACAACTTGAGATGTTAAAACAAAAAGAAAACGAAGGGTTGACTTCTTTCTTCAACAAATGGAGGGAAACATCTGCTAATATGGTCAAGATTCCTACCGAAAAAGATTCTGTAAGGATGTTCATAAAAAACCTTCAAGAAAAATATGCAAAGCACTTAAAATGTCAACACAACTTGAATACTTTCAAGGCTGTGTATAATATAGGCATTGACATTGAAGACGACCTTCTGAAAGATAATAGTGCGAGAGGAAAGAAGAACGACCATCCTTCTTCTTCCTCTCCCATTTACGAAGTACATGCTACAAACGCCTCTAAACCACGAATCCAAAGGTCGAAAAGAGTGTTCACTCCACTTGGCATGAGTTATGAAACAACTTTCGAAAAGCTACACCACAAAGGCCTAGTCATGCCCATAGGACCTATCAAAGATCCAGTTCCAAAATCCAGGCCACCTAAGTGGGATTCTAATAAGTACTTCAAATATAACCAAGGAAAGGGTCACGACACTGAGGAGTGTTGGAAACTCAAAGAAGTTATTCAAGATCTGATTGATGACAATAAAACTTCCGAAATTCTAGCCATCGCAGAAGATCAAACATCCTTCGGTCCTTCACTCCTTATCACACCTGTAGGTGAGCCCATGATCGAGACAACTTATATAACCTCTCTTGATGAAGTGGCCATGATTGAAGAGGATGAAAGTCTTTTCATAGACAATACTAGGGAAAACTTGTCAAGTATAAAAGAAGACGTTCGAAAAATTCAAGATGTCATTGCCATGCTTTTGAATGTGGTAGAAGGACTAGCAAATCACATGATGGTTATTGAACAAGATTCTCACAAAGGATTTAATGAAGAACTCAATGCTCCTAAGCAACGGACGAAACGGACCGTTGAAGAATACACACCAATAGGAATGACTTACAATGAAGCTTTTGATTGTCTTCACGATCAAGGTCTCATTCACCCCATTGGTCCTAGTCAAGACCCTCCGCCTGAAAAACGGTATACCAATTGGGACACAAAATCTTATTGCCGATACCATAGAAGACGTGGTCACGCCACCGAAGTATGTCTCGCTCTCAAAGATCGTGTTCAATACCTCATTAATTCAAGTCTCCTCCATGTCCCTTCAAGCAACAAAAGGCCAGGATTAGTAATGATAACAACAGTGGCTGTAAAGGAAAGAAGAACGAATATCCTTCTTCTTCCGAAAACACCTACTCTAGTAACAGTGTTGGTACTTTCGACTTTAATGAAATCTTAGCCATGGAAAATCAAGGACTTAGAAAGAAACTAAGAAAGGATCTCACCCCATTGGAATTAGCTACGATGATGCTTTCGATCGACTCCATGCAAAGGGACTCATTACTCCTATTGGACCCATTCAAGATCCCCCACTTGAGAAGAGATTGCCTAGTTGGAACCCAAATGTACGCTGCAGTACCATCAAGGTAGGGGTCATACTATTGAGAGCTGTTGGAAGCTAAAGGAAGCAATCCAATATTTGATCGACAATAACGGGCTTCCAATACCTCCAGTCGGCAAGAACACCAAGTGATGATAAGCTAAGGGACAAGAGGCAAGCTCCAACGATAAGATTTCATGATATTTTTTCTATTTTTTTTTTCTATCTATCCTTCCCCCAATGAGTCTAGCATAGGCACCTTTCTTTTTCCTTTGATTAATTTTGTACATCCTTTCTTTTTCCCCTTTTAATAAAATGAGCATTTATTTCCTTACATATGATCATTGCATTGCAAAAAAAAAAAAAAAAAAAAAAAAAAAATCATGTCAAACTAAGCACAAGGTATACCAATGTTTGAGGCACCCCTTGTAGCCACATTATATCACCTTTCACCATTCAAATATGCAATCCTTTTTTGGTAAACCACTTTGAGCCTCGTCTAACGATAGACCCTTCATTTCTCAACTCATATCTACCTAACTTTGGGATGGGATTGTGTGCAACTTATACAATTTTCAAAAAAAGCATGAGTGACTTCAAAAGATTAAAATAGCAAAAAATAAAAAATAAAAATAATAATAATAATAAAAGTGTTCAAAAGGGCAAGTAGGCAACCTCACATTGAGGTGCGACCGTAATAAACATGCATTCATATTCACACACCATGATCATATTAAGGGATCCCCAATGCTCATCCCTATCTACTTAGAGCTAGACTTGGGGGCTTGATCCTTACATCATTAGCTTACCTAGCCTAAAGAGTCACCATCATTTGACTCTTCTTGAAATATCTTTTTCCACACTTAGCCCTTGCGGCCTAACTTTAGTATCACTTTCACACACCGCACAGATAAATGACCAAATATACTTTCCCTTAGGAACCCTTTGTCATGAAACCTTAACATAACGCTAAAGCATGCCTTGTCATGTCAAAATCGCTCATATCAACATCAATCATCATTGCATCACAAAGTATGAAGTACTTAGCCTCCGCGCCTGAGTTACCTAAATACTTTCATTATCGTGTCAACTAGGATAGTCTAAGATGTTACAATCCTTATACTATGAGGGACAACGTTAACGGATTAAGCTCATTCAACATGCACTTTCTAAAACTTCGCTTCTTTCTTTCTTCGCGTCTTTCTTTTTCAGAAGAAAGTCGGTATCCTCCACAAAAATGATAGAATTTTTTTGATTTTTTGCATTATCGAGTCGCACGATCACAATACAATGCACACACGGGTCATGAGTCACACGTGTCAATTCACGTTAAGTCAACCTCAAGTTAGTTAATCACGGTCGATTCAACCTCGAGTCAATCCCAGCGAGTCAAATTTATACCTTGAGTCGTGTCAAGTTAATGAGTCAAGCGACATTAAGCCTTAGGTCAACCCTAAAATAATTAAAAAGATTAGCAAAGTCCTATAGTCAAAGATAAATACAGGTGCATCCCAGCGGCAGCAAGAGTAGAATAGGGAAGACCCTAATCCAGCGCCAGACGACAACATCTAGCGTCTGGCAACAGATTTCAGTGCTTGGCACTAGATCCTAGCGTCTGGCGACAGAGCCAAATCGTAACACCAGAGGCATTGCAGCGGCGACAGAACGCTCAACCACTTAGAGCAGTTATTTCAACCTCTATCAGCAATTTCGGGTTCCTTGGTACGCCATTTAGCCTCTATAAGCAATTTGACATGATTAAGTAGTCGGCTTGATTACAATCGCAAAAAATGATCGACCTGACAAAAGATCGTCTCCCTTAGCTTAAAGCACCTAAACATTGGCTCATCGCAAGACACCGACATATTGGTTCAAAAAAACAGCAGAGGCACCAACATAATGGTTCACAAGCAGCAAAAGCGCTGACGTACTGGCATAGCGGAAGCGAAGTTCAAGAGAGCTTTAAAGATCGACAACGTTGGTTTTCAAAAGTTTTCTTTGGAATATTATCGCAACAAACATTTAAGCATCAAAGCTCTTTTGTTCAGAGACGCGTGAACATGTCTTTCAAGCTCTTTTTGCTCAGAGACGCGTGGGCATCCTATTATCAAGCTCTTGTGCTCCAGAGACACGTGGACATATCATCAGAAGCTCTTTATTCAGAGACGCGTGGACATATTTAAAAGAAGCTCTTTATTCAGAGACGCGTGAACAAATTTAAAAGAAGCTCTTTTTTCAGAGACGCGTGAACATATCCAAAAAATCTCTATTGTTCAAAGACGAGTGAACAACAAAACAGCAAGATGGCGTTCCCTAGCTTGTGGAAGGTTGTCACAACAACAAATGCAGCAACAAATCGGTTACTTCCAAAGACGTGTGCTCGACGGTGCAAGATACGAGTTTCTTAACTCTTTTATCTTTTTAACTAACGCTAGTTTTCCAGGTATCGACTTTACAAGAATGATTTAGAATCGCAAAACGTTCTGAATCATTATTCGTCCCTATCGATACTTTGACTTTTGTTTTCGAAACTTGCGTTTCTCCAAACTCAGTCAAAGTGGGGGCTTCTGTAGACACCCATTTGTGTCTCCGCAAAACCAAACCCAGTGATGAGTACCTTTCACGTTGAATCATAATCGAATGAAGTGAAAGTGTGGAAAGTCTAGTGTTGCGGATAGTTTTTAATTCTTATCTTTCTCTCTGTTTTTTAAAAACCTATTTAAAGAAAACATCCAATCCAATTCGTTTTGGTCCATGGCAAGGGTCTAATAATAGAATAGTTGGATGGGGCTTGAAAAGAGCTTTCCAACGATATATTATAAGCCCAATTCCGATGAATAATGAAGAAGTTATGGCCAAATTACTAAACTGGGCCCGGTTTGATTTTTATGTGCTTGACTCATTGACTTGACATGACCCAAGGTATAAACTTGACTCACTATGATTGACTGACTCGAGGTGAATTGAAACGTGTGACTCATGACCCGTGTGTGCATTGTATTGTGATGTGCTTGACTCAAAATGCGAAAAAGCAAAAATTTTCCGTCATTTTTGTGGAGGGTACCGACTTTCTTCCGAAACAGAAAGACGCAAAAAAGAATCGAAGTGTTTGATGGTGCATGTTGAATGAGCTTAGTCAAATGTTGTTTAATACTATTTCTCAAGGTGCAAGGATTGTAATATCTTAGACTATCCTAGTTGACTCGATAATGAAAGTATTAAGGTGACTTAGGCGCGGAGGCTAAGTACTTCATACTTTGTGATGCAATAATGATTTATGAGGAATTTTGACATGACAAGGCATGCTTCAGCGTTATGTTAAGATTTCATGACAAAGGGTTCCTAAGGTAAAGTATATTTGGTCATGTATCTGTGCGGTGTGTGTGAAAGTGATACTAAAGTTAGGCCGCAAGGGCTAAGTGTGTGGAAAGATATTATTTCAAGAAGAGTCAAATGATGGTGACTCTTAGGCTGGGTAGGCTAATAATGAAAGGATCAAGCCCCCAAGTCTAGCTCTAAATGAATAGGGATGAGCATTAGTGATCCCTTGATATGATCATCATGTGTGAATGTGAATGTGAATACATTTTTATTACGGCCGCACCTCGATGTGAGGTTGCCTACGTATCCGTTAGGAATTAGGTCGAACATAGCTCTAGCCGAACCTCGCACGAGTGTGTTTATACCTCAAAATGGTCTTTTTTTAAGGGTTGTAATGTGTTTAGGCTAAAGGTTGAAGAAGAAGGGGATAAAGGCTCAAGACCCTAGATAAGCCCCCAAGGTGTGCAACCTTGCTTTTGAATCTTTATATTTTTTATGCTTGAGGCTTTTAACTCTTTTTTTAGCTCTCTTTTCTCTTTTGCTTTAGCATTTATCTTATTTTTATAAGTGTGGGCCATCTCGATCACGCGGTTTATCACTCACTTGGTATTCATGTTTCTCAGGCACGGTACTGAGCACTCGATAAGAGACGCAATCTGAGACGTGTCCTTATCAAAGATATTTTCATATCAAAGACATTGGAACACTTGCCCTTTTGTACACTTTTATTTATTGCTTATTGCTTGTTAATCTTTTGAATTACTCAAGATTTTTATGAAATTAAAAATTGTATAAGTTGCGCACCATCCCATCCCAAAGTTAGGTAGATGTGGGTTGGAGAAAGACAAGTCTATTGTTAGACGAAGCTCAAAGTGGTTTATAAAAAAATATTGAATATTTGAAGGGTGAAAAGTGATATGATGTGGCTACAAGGGGTGCCTCAAATCATTGGTATACCTTGTGCTTAATTCGATTTGTTTTTTTTTTTTAATTAATGTAAAGCAATGATCATATGTAAGGAAATAAATGCTGATTTTATTAAAAGGGAAAAAGAAAGAATCTACAAAATTAATCTAAGAGAAAAGAAAGGTGCCTATGCTAGACTTATTGGGGAAAGGGTAAATAAAAGAAACAGGAAAAGAAGAGGTCACGAAATCTCGTCGTTGAAGCTCGTCTCTTAACTTGTGTCATTTGCTTTATCATCACTCGCTCTTCTTACTAGCTGGAGGCATGGGAAGGTTATTATTGTCGATCAAATGTTGGATAGCCTCCTTTAGCGTCCAACAACTCTTAGTAGTATGACCCCTTCCTTGGTGATATTTGCAATGTGCATCTGGATTCCAACTAGACAATCTCTTTTCAGGTGCAGGATCTTGAATAAATCCAATGGGAGTAATTAGTCCCTTGGCATGGAGTCAATCGAAGGCAATATTGTAGCTCATCCCAATGGGGGTGAAGTCTTTCCTTAGTTGCTTCTTTGGTCCTTGGTTATCCATGACTAAAACTTCACTAAGATCATAGGTACTAACATTGTTACTAGAGTGGGCGTTTTCGGAAGAAGAAGGATTGCCGTTCTTCTTTCCTTTCCAGCTTTTGTTAGTAGCTTTTTGCTTTGCGAGGTCGTCTTCGATATCGATTCCGATGTCATAAACGGCCTTGAAAGTATTCAAGTTGTGTTTATATTTTAAATGCTTTGAATACTTCTCTTGGAGATTTTTGACAAACATCCTTATAGATTCTTTTTCGGTGGGCACCTCAATCATTTTAGCGGAAGTTTCCCTCCACTTATTGAAGAAAGAAGTAAAGCCTTCATTCACTTTTTGTCTTAGCATCTCGAGTTGTCTATAATCGGTTTCGACTTGAATATTACACTTGTTTCTATCAATGAAAGCGTTTACTATCGATTCCCAGGTAGAGGTTTTCTCTTTGTCAAGGGAGAAGAACCATTGTTGGCAAACGGTTTCAAGAGACAAGGAAAACAAGGAATGAAAGATTTTCTTATCAATCCCCTTAATGTTCATTATAGTTTCAAAGGATCTTAAGTGAAGATAAGGGTTATCTGTTGCCTTGAATTTTGAGATGTCGTTGGAATTGAACTTCTGCGGAAGAAGGTCCTTGTCGACCGAGACCCCTTGTGAACTAATGTCTTGAAACTTGTAGTCACTAGACAACTTACTCAAGCTTTCTTGCATGAGATCCATCTGTTGTTGCTTCGCAGGGTCATCAATTTTGAGGGTTAAAGCCTTCAATGCCTCAGTCACGGTAGTCAATTGATTCCTAAGTTCATTGACTTCTTCTTGAGTTGCTATTATCTTCTTAGATTTTCTTTTCCGACTCACTGGTTTATCAAAAAGTAAGACTTGAACAAAGAGGTTGTCCTTGATTAATTGCCCTTCTCTCCTTGACCAAGTACTGTGGAATGGGAAATTAGGGATATTCATTGTTAATTATTTAACTTAAATCTATTCAACATGCATGGATGGAAGACGATAGGAAGAATGAAGGTTGTGATATGGAGAAAGATGATGTAGATGGAGGGATAAAAAAATAATTAGGAATAGAATGTACCCCCAACTCAAATGACGAAAAAAAAACCGAGTCATGCATGAACCTAAGACATGGTCATGGTGACATATACTCAAAGTGTGTGATAATACTAGTGAGTGTAGGTGACATGTTAAGACTCGTGTCATGACCATGTGACTAGACTATGTGACTAGACTCGAACAAAGACTAAGTTAAAACCTCACATATATGCATTAAATTGGACAGGCTGTGGTATTTTAGTCATAACTTTTTATTTGTGACCCTGATTGAGATGAAACCAACTCCAAATTAAAGATAAAACTCGGGCTACAGATCCATAGGTTGTACGAAACGTAGTACTTTCTAGAACTTTGCCTATGACCAAAACAAGTTGACGCTTGTGCAGTATACAAGAATAAAAATCCGGGTTGACTTAAAGGGAATATGACTCGATTATAAGTTTATTTTTTAGTTCAAATCAATTAATAAATTCATTAAACAAAGTCCCTTAGTCATTAGTTAGTTTATTTAATCTCAAATACAAGTTAAACAAACGGTTAGGAAAAACACATAGAGTATGCACAACAAATAATGCACAATTAGGCAAGTAGTCACAACATGATGCAATGAGTTTGCAACCTAACCATGGCTCTAGTTCTCTAAAGGTCGGGATATGGGTTAGTCAAAGAGGGTCCATGGTTAATTTCCCGATGCACCGCGCGGAATCCTAACCGTGAAGGGTTGGCGCGAGCGGATGGGACACCGCGAGTTAAGAAAAACTCGCTTCCATGGTTTGGTGAATTCATTATTCTCCGATGTACCCTTTGTTGCACAGAGCGTTCAATCAGGTAGATGGAGCATGAATTCTCACAGGGTTATGTCCATATGTAGAACACATATGGGTTTTAGAAAAATGAGAAAAACTCAATCAGGAAGTAGGATCGAGCAAAAAGTGCTAAAAACTGGTCAAAATTAGAACACATATTTCTGGCTCGGTATTGGAAGAACTTGGTGCCAACAAACAGAGGCCAGCACCAACGATTTGGCTTTGGCGCTAGGCGACAGAAGCTGTCACTTGGCGCTAGAGTCAATCAATGGCGCTAGACTCTGTTTTCTGAAGCTAGTTCATACATGCCTCAACAACTTTCTATGCTCGATAAAATTATCAAATTTCGCGCAGCATTATTTCGATCCTAGTTATGAAAGATATTCCTCAAATATCCTACATGTAAAAATCCTATGTTTTAATCTTTACGGATGGTCTTTCCAATGAGATCTTTTTTATGCATATGACAATAATGTTAATCAAAATTACGCACATGAAATACTTATAACTTTTCGAGTCTCATCCACTCATTCTAAATCATTGCCGAAATAAATTTCAGGAATTAAAATAGAAATCCTCCCAAGTGGAGTTGCCAAAAACTGTAGGGAATATTTCAAGCATTACCCAAAACTTGAACCCCACTATGATCATACACTAAAGCACAGTGGCGTCCAAAGGGAAAGAAGATAGAGCAAAAGAGTCGCCAACAAGTTTTAGGAACTTGTAAACCGTTCACGAGGTGAAGGTTACACCCCTTAACGACCTAGAAGATCATCAACTCTAGTAGGTCTGGAACCATGACTGGTATTTCGGGGATGAAGGTACAAATCCAACCTAAAAGAGATTGAGCCTACCCTAATAACAGGCCTCTACTTTATTCTGATCGTATTCATGTGCGCTTTCTGACTAACATGCAATAATTAGGTTTACCCTAAACCTGTTTATCTATGTTGGTTGAATATTAACGCACAAATAAAACTATTTTTGGCGATCACTTAAGTTATTATCAAATTAACCCTAAACAAGATTATTAATTATCTTATGAAGCGTGATTACAAGTACCAAATTCCCTTTAAACATGCATAAAAGGCGTGATCAAGCAATAATAATAAATATAATCAAGCAACATAATAATAATCATAACAACAATAAAAATAATCATAATAACAATCATAATCATAATCATGTTAAAGCATAATAATAGCAAGATCCAAGACATGATACTAACGAGATTAATAACAAACCCTAGCATGTCACTAAACATCAAAGATCAAAGCTTTAGCCCTAACATGATAATAACATGAATATTAGGAAAGAATATAGGAAGCATCACAGGAATCACAATTGTCATATTTGATAGTAGAAATTATAGTAATTACTCTAAACATGATACTGGGAATCATTGTTGTCATTAAAAACATCAAGCATCCTAACATGATACTAGGAATCATAATAACAACCTAGACATGATTTCTATATCATAATACCAATAAATCAATTAAAGCACTTACTTAGATGCCTCGTATCTCTTTCTAATAACAAAATACACGCGTTAGTAACTTCAAGGAAGATATAAAATCAACAATTAAATTAAATAATTGAAATAAAGATTAAGAAAGTTTAGACTAAATTTGGGACCAAACCCTCAGAAATTAAAACCTTTCACGTATAGGGCGAAGGTAACTTCGGACTTGCCTAGGTGTTTCTAGATCTTGTGAATGCGGAATTTTGTATGCAAAAGCTAGAGAGAGAAATCTTGAAAACTAGAGAGAATAAGAAAAACTAGAGAATTGATAGTTGTTTATGGAAATTGATGAGAGAGAGAATTAGAAAATTGATGAGAAGAAATTGATGGTTGAAAACGGAGGTTTTAGGAGGCTATTTATAGAGAAAATCAGCCGGACGAATAAAAAAACAAAGCAAAGTTTTGACAAGAACAAAACACGATTGGCGTCAGACGTTGAACATTAGCGCCAGGCACTGAACATTAGCGCCAGGCGCTGGACATTAGCGCTAGGCGCTAAAGGCCAGCGCCAGGCGCTAATGCTTGTCGTCAGGCGCTAATAATTAGTTTCACGTGTTTTCTTAATTTTTATAAAATTTAGCCGTAAAAAAGGGCAAAATCTTATTTCCCTTAAAAATACTTCTTTTATTCTGATTAAAACTCTAAAAAGTCAACCAAAGTCAATTTATCAATGCTAATTGAATTAGGAATGAAAAGAACCTTCTAGAAGAATCTAGAAGACTAAAATCAATTCTATTTGCATTAGGAATGATAAATCAATATTAGGCCCTCCTCTAGATCATTGGGCCGCATATAAAGATCAAACCGGGCCGAGTTTAGTAATTTGGCCATAACTTCCTTATTATTAATCGGAATTGGGCTTATAATATATCGTTGGAAAGCTCTTTTAAAGCCCCATCCAACTACACCACTATTTGACCCTTTCCAAGGACCAAACCAAATTGGAATGAAAGTTTTTCAAAAATAGGGTAAGAAAAGAAATATTTTAAAAAACAGAAAGTAGAGATATTTTAAAAAAAACATCCTCATCACTAGAATTTTTACACTTTCGCTATCATTCGATAATAAAATGACATGAAAGGTATTCATCACTGGGTTTAGTTTTCAGGAGACACATTTGGGTGTCTACAGTAAGCCAATATCATGGTGACTATGAAGCCACCCATCCGGTTATGATCAAATACTTTCAGGCAGTTAAAAATGAATTAGGGACACGTGAAGAATTCCTTTTGAGTCAAGTGCCCGGGTCTGAAAACAATAAGATGGATGCACTATAAAAATTAGCATCCTCCGCCTCCTGTGATACGCCTCGGTTAGTCTTTTTGGAAGAAGAACCCATTGGAGTACTTGACCAAAGCTTTACTTTGATGGATGGAATCCAGGCATACCTGTAGGACGCCACGCTACCTGATTCACCATAGGAAGAGGTTATCGGGAGAAATCTGGATGCTAACTTCGAGATGAGAAACGGAGAACTCTTTAGAGCAGGTTTCTTAAAGCCTTTGTTGATGTATGTTACCCTAAAAAGGGACAGGAATTTCTCGAAGAATTACATGCGGGATACTGCGCCTCCCACATAGATGGCAGATCCTTGGCTATCAGGGCTAGGCGGCAGGTTTATTCCTGTCCCACTCTTGAGTTAGACGCCATGGAAATGGTAAAAAAATGTGACAAGCTAAGTGCCAAAGGTTTGGCAAGCTCATCTATCAACCGGCCATTGTCCTGACAACAATTCATAGCCTAGTCCCGTTTACTAAATGGCTCATGGACATCTTGGGTCCGTATACGCCTACGCCAGGAGAAAAACGGTACATTCTGGTGGCTTTGGATTATTTAACCATGTTGGTTGAGGCAAAGGCTGTCAAAAATATTTAGACTAAAGATGTTATCTCTTTTATTTGAAAGAACATCATCACCCGGTTCGGGGTACCTATGTCTATGGTTTTTGGCAATGACCTTTAATTTGAGACGCCTCACGTCAAGAATTGGTTGGAAGATCAAGGGATCTCACATTGTTTTGCATTAGTCGGCCGACCCCAAGCAAACGATCAAGTTGAAGCCTTCAACAAACTCATCTCAGATGATATTACAAATAAAATAGAAAGGGTCGATGGCTTATGGGTAGAAGAATTATATCATGTCCTATTGGCCATCCGGACAACTAAAAAACGGGCAACTGGTGAAACCCCGTTTCTCATGGTATACGGTGCTGAAGCCGTCTTACCCATCGAGCATTATGAGCCGACACTTTAAGTCATGCTATACGATGAAGAGGTAAACTGAGAGGTCATGCGGCTAGCATTGGATTCCCTCTCGAAGCGCAGGGGCAATGCCGCCTCGCATCATGAGATTTACCGTCTGAAAATGACAAGAGCATACAACAAGAAAGTACACAAATGGCCTTTAAATATTGGGGACTTTGTGATACGCAAAATGGAGGAAACCGGTAGGGCCAATGAGTAATGAAAGTTAATTCCTAATTGGTAAGGTCCCTACTGGATTTATTAAGAAGTAAGAGACGACACCTACAACCTAGAAACTCCAAACTAGTAGGAAGCTCCCCAAAACTATTGCTTTTTGTTTCCAATTCCTTTACTTAATGCTTTATATACATCCGGAATGTTCAAAATGTCGCCTGTACAGTATACAGACGACGCACTTTTAAGTAATAAAAATAATAAAATAAGTCTAAAAACTTCGTGGCTAAATGAACATCCTATAAAGGTGTGAGGCCAATGGCTAGATAATACATGAATTTATAAATTCGCCTGCTCCAATATGAGTAAGGCGCCCGGCGACACCCATCTGGGTGGAATCGTCGCAGAGAGCATCTCCCATATGGGTGGCACGTTACTCTATAAACAAATTTAAACGGTCGAAATTGAACGGCCTAATTGGTCAACTTATAGCCGTCTGACAAAAATATTCTAAAATGAAACCAGGCAACGAGAACCGAATGTCCAAAGACACCAGATAGTGACCAAGCGCAGTTCTAACTTACATTATTTTCTAAAATTATGCAAGTCCTCCCAATGTAGCAAACGGACGTAGAGTATAATTGGATTCCTGACATCCAAGACGATGGAGTGATGAGTGACATTTATGTCACTCTTAGGGAGTAGTTTTAGAGTCATTTTCGTGTTTATTTTATCTTATTTTCCTTTCTTTCTCTTTAATAAAGTTTCTAGTTTATTTTGGTAATTTTGTCGTGTTTTAATTCTTTTCGTAGTTTTTAGTTTATTTTCGTATTTTATTTGCTTTTGATTTGTTATATTTCGTTCTTTATTTTGATGAGTGGCATTTATGCCACTCTTTTATCCTTTTTCTCTAAGGATTCTCCCCTCGTTTGCACTTGTTTGGCCCTCTTTCTAAGCATTTTTACTTAGCTTTGCTTTCTCTTTTCTTTCTCCTTTATCCTCCCTTTTCTTAGTCTTCCCGCTATGTTCTTATTGTGCTTTCCATGCTTATGCTTTGTAGGAACCATCGAGATTTTCAAGAGGAGGAAGCTAAGCTCAAAGGAAGCTAGAGGAAGCATGATTCAGAAGAGGTTCGGCCGAACCTCCTGATGGTGTGGCCAAACCAAAGTGTGGCCGAACCTGCTCAGTGGTTCGGCCGAACTTCGAGGCAGGGGCAAGATGAAAATTGGCAGTTTTGCAGGAGTGGCCGAACCACAAGAGTTCGACCAGACCTGGATCAGGGAGGTTCGACCGAACCTACCCATGGTTCGGCCGAACCTATCCTGTAGTCCGGCCGAACCTTCCCATTTGTTCGGTTAGACCTCTCCTTTTCTCAGCTGACTCTGTACGGACTATATAAGTCCCTTTTTTAGAACGTTTTGGGGGAGAATTCAATAACTATCTATACAACTCTCTAATTAGTTTTAGGTTAGGTTAGGATTAGTCTTCTTTGGTAGAGAGAGAAAGTGAGGTTTTCTTCATTAATGAACTTGGATATTGAAGAAGGAGCTTGTTCAATCCTTTGTAGACCTTCATCTTCAATTAATGAGCAATTTCTTACTCTCTCTCCTCTATTTTTATTTGTTTATTTTGATTATTTTAGTTGTTGGTATTGCTTGTTGATCATGTTGATTCTTGATTATTTGTTGATTAATCTTGTTATTATCATGATTAGTGAGTAATTTCCCCATTAAGGGGATGGTTGTGGTGTAGTTGGACCTTGAGCATGTTCTAGGGTTTAGAATTGATTTATTTGTGATTAAAGTCTTTATATGCTTGATATTCTTTAATCTCCTTGCAAGTGGACATTGTTGGTTGATTAAAGGTGAATCTTTGCTAACAAGAAACGGAAGTTGACTTAGTTAAGGTTCATTACTATCGATTGTTATTTAATAGTACCTCCTAGTATATGGTTCTAATGTGGAAAAATAGAGGCTATGTTAGGAGAAGCCAATTGACCCCGGAAGGCGGCTAGATTGGATTCTTAATTTCGATATTCGAGCATGTTTAGTTCATAATTAATTCAATTTCTCTGCCTTTGTTTATGTTCAAGTGAATTCTATACCTAAACCATTTCCCTTAATGTTTTATTTCTTGTTTTAGCATTTTTAGACTTTAGTTTATTTATCCCCTATTCCGGACTAGCTTAATTGTTGATAACATTTGGTGGTGTTTACCGTTCTCTGTGGTTCGACCCCTATGCTTGCCTTATACTCGTATTAGGTTTGTTTAGGTTGTATAAATTGTATTTGATCTAGGGATAGACAATTGACGACGCGTTTATTCCCCTGTCAAATTGGCGCCGTTGCCGGGGATTCGGCTTCCATTACCGTCATGTTATCGTATTGAGACTAGTCCATTGTTTATATTTTCTTTTGATTTGTTTTTGTTCTCTTTGTTTTGTTTGAGAAAAAATGGCTTATATTTCTATTCCTCAATTTGATAATGAACCGTTTTGGGTGTATTTCAATAGACTTGAGGATTTCCTAGATGGTGTTAAAGGTTTAACCAAGGGTGATTATTGTGAAATCATCAATTTGGGATTAAATGAGAATTTTAGAGGAGTAGTTGATAATATGTTAAATGGTAAATTTCAAGACATGTCTTCGGATGAAGCTTGGGATTTCTATTCATGGTTAGTTAGGGATAATTATGATTGGGAGAGGGCCAATCATGAGACTTATGTTCGGGTCTCTCATGATTTTAATGTTGATGCTAATTGTCATGATTTGTCTAATATGAATTCCCATGATGTGCTTGATGCTCCCCATAGTGACCATGTAATGCATGATTTCAACTCCCCTCCCTCTATAGCTCAATGTAATGAGGTACATTCTAATGATGATGAAGTGCATGTTCTTTCTCATTTTGCATCCGATTTTTGCATGAATTCTAAAGGTGTGCCCCATAGTCCCCTAGATGATTCCAATGAGCAAGCTTTTTACTCGTCTATCCATGATGATTTGGACTCATTTGAGATTATGGCCCAAATATTTCTTGAGTTTCAAACGGTAGCCCATAACCTTATGAGCGAGTTCATTGATAAGGCTTCATTAGAAAGAGATGAGTTTGAGAGAAATTTGCCCCCATTCACTCTTGATTTTGAGATAGTAGAAGGAAAGGATGTTTATTGTGTTGAAAAGGAGGATAAGGTTGATTACTTTGGAGTTTTTGAGCTTGAGGGAGATGTAGAACATGAGGGTTCTTCATTTGAGGATTCCATGATTGATTTTCATTCCCTCATTAGTGATGTGAGATCTTGTGATGAGGGATTAGCTACCCCTTTTTGCCTTTCTCATACACCTTTTTCCCAAAGGTTTAACCATATCTCCTACTATCCTATGTTCCTCCCTTCTTTTCTCAAAGAACCTCTTAGGGATCCTCTTCCTTTTCAAGCTTCCAAAGCCCCTAACCCTTTCATTGTTGATGAGGAAAAGAGTTATAATGCCAACCAAAAAGATTTTTGTGAGGATTTTTCTTTTTCTTCTTCTACTTTTTCTTCTTATTTTCTTGATTTTTCTTTTGATTCTTTTACTTTTTCTTTTCTCCCTTCTCTCAAGCATAAAGTCTCCTTGTACTTTATGTTTGCTTGTCATATGAGCATCGCGTATGCTCTATTTCTTGATATGTTTGCCGGTGCATATGACAAGTTATTGTGTTCTTTGTCGGGTTATTTACTAGATTGGTCATGCTTGGACGTTAAGCAAGCCTTTGCGGGAAGTAACCCGTGTTTTATTGCTCTCTTTTCTTTCTTTTGTGTTTCTCATTTTTGTTTACTCTCTTGTCTATGTGTATAGGTACTCGATGCATATACTCATGTGCAAAGATTTTGGATTGAGCTCCTTGAGACGAAGCACACCAATGATTGCTTGCATTTGGAAAAGCAACAAAGACGAGGAATTAGATGAAATTGTGGACAATGTGCTCAATTGCGGGTTTCAACACCCACCTCACATTTGGTTTACTCTTTCCTTCTTCCCTCATCTTGGATTTGCTTTCTTAATTGCATTTGGATTGTATGATTATGAATTGTTGTGTGAATTAGTTTTCTTCCTTCCCCTCCCACCCACCCTTTGTGCCTTTATTTTGAGCATTGAGGACAATGCTCCATTCTAGCTTGGGGGAGTAGCTATTCGCTAGCTTTGGGGGCTTATCTATATCTCTTGGTGGTTTCTTAATCCATAGTCTCATGATTGCTTGATTTATTTCTCTCATACTTGCCAAAGTCTATTATTGAGATTGGTTTTCTATGTTTGGATGGCCATGAGAGCCTTATTGAGTTGACTTTTGGTATATGTAGTTTTGATTGATCATGCTTTCATATTGCACTATTGTATATGCATTCTTGAGTATTGTTGGTTTTGTGAATATTTGTGTGTATAGTGTCTTTCCATGGCATTCAAGGCAAGTTTCAAAATGTTTTGTTTTAAACTTGGACATAATTGGGCTTTAGCACCTAGAATACCCTCTTTGCTAGTTGTTAGAGGTTTCCGTGCACTTGAATGTCGAGGTTGGTTCACACATATAACATTGCCAAGGTAGTAGAACTTAAGGGCTATGAGACCTTAGCTCACTTGGTTTGTGGTAAGATGGTTGTCGCTCTCTAGCTAGTTGAAGCTTTAAAGGTGATTTTTGCTACTCCACTACCGTCCTTTTTGTGAGAATGTGTCTATTTTGTTCTAGCCTTCTACATTTCTTGCATGTGTGGCGTTTGGATCCTTGGCATTGCTAGCTTATATCGAGAACTTGGCTTAACCTACCCAAGATCGAGACCGAACTAACCTAGGGGAAGACGAAGGCAATTAGGATTTTTGTTTTTTTTTTTTATTATTTTCTTTTCTTTTATTTTTCTTTTGCATTTGCTCATTTAGTAACCCAATTTGAGCCATTTCACTTCTTTGGCATAACCACATTACAAACCAATGGACCTTTGCTTTATTTTCACCTTTATTAGTTTTTGTGAAGCATTCTTGGGACTTGATTTGTATTTTTGGTTAATGAAAGTGAGAAAAAGAATGAAAAAGAAGTGAAAAAACTCAAATTGGGTTACTAAATGAGCAAATGCAAAAGAAAAATAAAAGAAAAGAAAATAATAAAACAAAACAAAAATCCTAATTGCCTTCGTCTTCCCCTAGGTTGGTTCGGTCTCGATCTTGGGTAGGTTAAGCCAAGTTCTCGATATAAGCTAGCAATGCCAAGGATCCAAACGCCACACATGCAAGAAATGTAGAAGGCTAGAACAAAATAGACACATTCTCACAAAAAGGACGGTAGTGGAGTAGCAAAAATCACCTTTAAAGCTTCAACTAGCTAGAGAGCGACAACCATCTTACCACAAACCAAGTGAGCTAAGGTCTCATAGCCCTTAAGTTCTACTACCTTGGCAATGTTATATGTGTGAACCAACCTCGTCATTCAAGTGCACGGAAACCTCTAACAACTAGCAAAGAGGGTATTCTAGGTGCTAAAGCCCAATTATGTCCAAGTTTAAAACAACACATTTTGAAACTTGCCTTGAATGCCATGGAAAGACACTATACACACAAATATTCACAAAACCAACAATACTCAAGAATGCATATACAATAGTGCAATATGAAAGCATGATCAATCAAAACTACATATACCAAAAGTCAACTCAATAAGGCGCTCATGGCCATCCAAACATAGAAAACCAATCTCAATAATAGACTTTGGCAAGTATGAGAGAAATAAATCAAGCAATCATGAGACTATGGATTAAGAAACCACCAAGAGATATAGATAACCCCCCAAAGCTAGCGAATAGCTACTAAACTCAAATTTTGGTACTTGAGATTATATTTGTTATGTTGAATGGTTTGAGTAAATGAATAGAAAATAAAGGAAATGAAAGAAAAAGCCGCTCAAAGTTAAAAGAGGCGAGAGCAAAGAATAAAAAGAAATGAAAAAAAAAAGAAGAAAATATCGAGAAAATACAAAAATATTTGTTGTTTGGTTGAAAAAGAATAAGCTTGGGGGAAGAGTTGCTAGAATTTTTGATTTGAAAGTTGGTAGTTTATTGAGTTTGAATTGAGGAATGATCAACCTTGCTTCACTTCTAAGTTTACCACCAATTTTCCAAATTTATTTCCACACCTTTTACCCTAGCCTAAACGTTTCAACCCTTTTAAGACCTTTTGACCTTAGTGAGGTTTAGTTACTACCGATGAAGGGTAATCAAGCCAAGTCTATTGAGCGAGCTATCAATGCCAAGATGTCGGGTAGCCTAAATGTTTTTCATTGATTATTTCTTCCGATTCCTTCGAGGAATCTCGAGATATCACCTTAAAAGTGGATGCAAAACTAGTGAAGATCCGGGAGTTTGGTTGGAGATAAGGAGGAGTGTAAGTCCCTCTAAGTTCTCTACCCTTTGCATGCTTTATGTGTGTACCAACCTTAACTATTCTTTTGCTTGGCTACCTTTAATGTCTAGAAAGGTTTGTATTCTTGTGCATTTAGCCCATTGTTTGTGTTTGGTTTGAAATATCAAAACTCGAGTTTTCTTGATTTCACCTTTGCCTTGAATGTTATGTTTTGTCAAGAGTTGTGGGGTAAGCTCTTAGGAAACCCTCACGAGAGCTGACTCGTCCTCTTTGGCGACATAGGGGTTTAAAGGGCTTGATGCATACGCTAAATGCATCCGTGATTCCTACGACAGTGAGTTAGTGTACATTCTTTCTCTTTGTTTCTATTTTGTTTCTTTTGCCTTTAATAATTCCATCTTGTTCTCTTTTGCCTTAGCTTTGCTCGAGGACGAGCAAAGGTTTAGCTTGGGGGAATTTGATGAGTGACATTTATGTCACTCTTAGGGAGTAGTTTTAGAGTCATTTTCGTGTTTATTTTATCTTATTTTCCTTTCTTTCTCTTTAATAAAGTTTCTAGTTTATTTTGGTAATTTTGTCGTGTTTTAATTCTTTTCGTAGTTTTTAGTTTATTTTCGTATTTTATTTGCTTTTGATTTGTTATATTTCGTTCTTTATTTTGATGAGTGGCATTTATGCCACTCTTTTATCCTTTTTCTCTAAGGATTCTCCCCTCGTTTGCACTTGTTTGGCCCTCTTTCTAAGCATTTTTACTTAGCTTTGCTTTCTCTTTTCTTTCTCCTTTATCCTCCCTTTTCTTAGTCTTCCCGCTTTGTTCTTATTGTGCTTTCCATGCTTATGCTTTGTAGGAACCATCGAGATTTTCAAGAGGAGGAAGCTAAGCTCAAAGGAAGCTAGAGGAAGCATGATTCAGAAGAGGTTCGGCCGAACCTCCTGATGGTGTGGCCGAACCAAAGTGTGGCCGAACCTGCTCAGTGGTTCGGCCGAACTTCGAGGCAGGGGCAAGATGAAAATTGGCAGTTTTGCAGGAGTGGCCGAACCACAGGAGTTCGACCAGACCAGGATCAGGGAGGTTCGACCGAACCTACCCATGGTTCGGCCGAACCTACCCATGGTCCGACCGAACCTACCCTGTAGTCCGGCCGAACCTTCCCATTTGTTCGGTCGGACCTCTCCTTTTCTCAGCTGACTCTGTACGGACTATATAAGTCCCTTTTTTAGAACGTTTTGGGGGAGAATTCAATAACTATCTATTCAACTCTCTAATTAGTTTTAGGTTAGGTTAGGATTAGTCTTCTTTGGTAGAGAGAGAGAGTGAGGTTTTCTTCATTAATGAACTTGGATATTGAAGAAGGAGCTTGTTCAATCCTTTTTAGACCTTCATCTTCAATTAATGAGCAATTTCTTACTCTCTCTCCTCTATTTTTATTTGTTTATTTTGATTATTTTAGTTGTTGGTATTGCTTGTTGAACATGTTGATTCTTGATTATTTGTTGATTAATCTTGTTATTATCATGATTAGTGAGTAATTTCCCCATTAAGGGGATGGTTGTGGTGTAGTTGGACCTTGAGCATGTTCTAGGGTTTAGAATTGATTTATTTGTGATTAAAGTCTTTATATGCTTGATATTCTTTAATCTCCTTGCAAGTGCACATTGTTGGTTGATTAAAGGTGAATCTTTGCTAACAAGAAACGGAAGTTGACTTAGTTAAGGTTCATTACTATCGATTGTTATTTAATAGTACCTCCTAGTATATGGTTCTAATGTGGAAACATAGAGGCTATGTTAGGAGAAGCCAATTGACCCCGGAAGGCGGCTAGATTGGATTCTTAATTTCGATATTCGAGCATGTTTAGTTCATAATTAATTCAATTTCTATGCCTTTGTTTATGTTCAAGTGAATGCTATACCTAAACCATTTCCCTTAATGTTTTATTTCTTGTTTTAGCATTTTTAGACTTTTGTTTATTTATCCCCTATTCCGGACTAGCTTAATTGTTGATAACATTTGGTGGTGTTTACCGTTCTCTGTGGTTCGACCCCTATGCTTGCCTTATACTCGTATTAGGTTTGTTTAGGTTGTATAAATTGTATTTGATCCAGGGATAGTCGTTAGACGACGCGATTATTCCCCTGTCATGGAGAAGTAGTTTGATTTAACCATTTAAGCTGCCTGGGTCAACGACTACTCTACTTGTTATAATGGACGGTTGTGTACTTGGTTTGGGGCAATTACTACTGTGATTGATTAACTTAGAACCATCTCATACTGTTCAAAGTATCAAAAGTTCCCAAGTCAATAAATCAAGTTTTGAAACCAACCACACAGCCCCCTAGGAGCAAGTACAATCAGTTGCCGCATGCTTATAATAAGTTAGGGAAAGTTCACATACATATGCAAAAATTGAAAATGCAGAAAAATCAAAAAATTGAAATGCAAATTGAACAAAACTTACTTAGTCGGCAATTTCATAGAATTTGACCAAAATGGCCGGGAGAAATAATGTTAAATAGATAACCATCCGGGAAAAATAAAAATTGTTAAAGCCACATTCAAATACATGGCACGTAGGTCGGAGAAAGTATTTGGCATACTACTGTAGAAAACCCTAAGCTAGAACTACTAAGGTGCAAATGGGTGGCCCTGAGCGTCAACCTCAGGCGGAGGAACAGTGGAGTCTTGTATAATATTTTCTTCAGGAACCTGCTCCTCTCCTCCTCCGCCTGCCCTCTGAGCTGGTTCCCCCTCATCAACTTCTTTGTTGGCCTAAACATCAAAAGACTCTGGCTCCGGCTTCCCTTCATCTTGTGCTGATTGAACTTCATCAGCATATTGGTAAGCCAGGGCCCAGATGTCGTACTCATTCTTCGAATGTAACATCTCCCAGAATATCTTCATGTTATTCTCACATTCAATCTCATTCTCCTCGATGAGGCGGTTCTATTCCGACGTTGGGTGACCTTGAAGTTTGATTGAGCTTGGGAAATTTTGTATTTCAGGCGGATGACGTCTGCTCAGAGGTTGGTGTTTTCACTATCAGCACCCTTCAGAGCCTTGAGGTTCGCATGAGCATTCTTGAGGGCATCCTCCAAGTCGTTGGACTTATTCTTGGCAGTCTTCAGCTCAGCCGTCATACGCCTGATGTTTTCCGCCTGCGTAATTTCGAAGGCTTTAGTTTCATGTTCATTTATTGTAGTTTGATATTGGGAAACGCCTGTGGAATCTTTAGCCACTTTATTGGCATGTTTTACCTCTTCTCTCTTTCGGGTGTATAGCCTATTGAGCGCATCAGTCCTCAGCATAGCTTAAGAAGTACTAGACGGGAAACAAGCGGGAAAACACTTGGAAACTAAAGGGAGCTTTTATACTTCAGATAGGAAAGCCAAGATGTGTTCCAGGTTGAACGTCTTTATGCTTGGGGATAGTATCCTTTTCCCTCTTGGGAATAGACCCAATCATGGACTGGGCATAATGCTGGACGTCCGGCCACCGGGGGGAGCGATCTGCACCACAATTAAGATTTGGTAAGCGAGTTGTATAGGCAGCACCTATCTGGTGCCGGCTACACGACGATTCGTTTGACGTCTGGTGAAAGTGTGATGTCACTCGTAGGGACTAGTCAAGCTTAAGTGGAGTTTCAAAAGGGTTATCCATACCTTCGAGGACCTGAAGGCTATCATCACCCACATTGGCTGCAGAAGAAGAGTCTAGATTTAAACTTAATCTAGTGTTGTAATGGCTTATGAAAGATGTTTAGAAGAAGAGTCTAGATTTAAACTTAATTATTATGTTAATATGGCTGAAGAGTGTAATAAGGAAGATTACAAGTATGAGGTAGCGATAGCCGAGTTTGTACAAGATCCTTCGTCCTGTTGAGAATAGAGGTGTCTATTAAGATGTTCGGACCGAGTTCGGTGACATCGAGTTGACGTCGTGTTTAATTTCAAGTTCGAGTCATTTTAATTAATTGTTTCCTTACGAGTCGAAAATTAAAATAAAGAAACGGACGACCATGTGGCGCCCCTTTCCCTTTTCTCCCAACTAGATGGGTAGATCGATCCGACCCACTAGGTGCACGACTCCACCCCCAAAACCAACTAAGGTGTGAGTGACCTTCTGAATGCTATCGGGCCTGTACTTTATCTTGGACAGGCACTTGTAGCTGATGATATCAGATGAGCTACCGATATCAATAAGGATTCGGCCAACCTTTTGGTGGGTCACCTTGCATTCAATGACAATAGGGTCATCATGCGGCCGATGGACTTTTCTCCAGTGCTTTTCAAAGATGATGACCTTAGGGAATGTGTCGGTAAACACCTGACCCTCATCATTGGAGTTGACATCCATCCATCTGACATGGTCCTTGTTGCCCCTGATAGTTGGTCCCTTTTAGCAAAGCCGTCTTCTATGGTATAGATTGGGTCCTAATCTATGTCAGAATATCTAGTAGGCTTCGTAGGAATCTTTGACGACAGCCTAGGGTCTGTCTTTAAAGTCACATTGGACTTTAGGATGTAAGATTTCAACACCCCGTTATCAGCCAATCTATCCACTAGTTGCTTGAGGCTATAGCAGCTGTTTGTGTCATTGCTGATATCCTCATGGAAGTGGCAGTACTTGTCTTTTTTATGTATATTTTTATGCATATAATACCAACCCAAAAAGGAGGGGGGATAGAAGTGAAGGAATTATGTCTTCGTTAAGTGCAATTACTAGATATATCAAGGATCACTATTATGGAGATAATAAGTTCGTTCTTTTGGGTCGTCATTGTTTGGTGCTAGAAATGACAAATGATCTTTAGAATAGTTACATGGTCCAAAGCCCAATACAATGGATCCTATAAGGTCACACAACAAGGGTATTGGGTTAAACAAGTAAGAGGCCCATTTATGGGCCTCATGAGATTATGACATACCACATGGAGTGTTGGGCGAAAGAAGTTTGATTAGGCTTAGGAGTTTGGGCTTGACATGGGCTCTTATTTAGAGATTTGATCTATAAATACGATCCATGCCTAAGGTTGAAAAATAAGTCACAATTAATAATCAGTCAATTGCGAAACAAGGCAACCAATATTCCAAACCCTAATCCATCTCTCTCTCCTCACATACACAACTCTCTCTTGGTGGTTTGTTGTGTTGGTTCATGTCTCTCTTCTCGGTTTATGGTTGATTAAAGCGTTAAATCACGGTTAACTAGCATTAGTAGAGGTTTAACTTGTTCCCGTGGATCGAGTAGAGGAATCACGCACAATGTTCTTTATATTCCATTGTTCTTGCTCGATCGCACGTGGAATCACGGTTCAAAAGTACTTGTTCATTATGTGTTATGCAATGACATCTCTGGATTAGGTGCTTTATGAATATGATTCATGTTTTTCCGCAATTAGTACCTATAAACTCCTATTGTGGTATCAGTTAGCGTATTGCATTTACGCATATTGACAAAAAATCTTTGATGTCCATCAATTTTAATTCAATTAGAAGGGAGAATAATTTAATTATGGTTCAATATTTGTATTAAATGAGATATAATTTTTGGAATTGTTTAAATGTGATTTAAAATTGCTCAATTTTTCTAATAAAATCCGAATTAAGCCTTACAGTTTTTCAATAATTTTGATTAAGATAAAGCCCTAAAATTTTTATTTGTCCTTAATTTTGATAATTTATCAAATATTTATGTTTCGTAAATTTTATTAGATTTATTTGATACATAAAATATGATTTTTTGTATAATCAATAATTTGATTTAAGAGTTAGATTAAATTTGAATTAATTTTGTGAAGAACTCTAGATTTGAAATTGAATTTTGAATTTGATTTCAAAATTGAATTAGGAATTGTAGACACACATTTGTGTCTCCCCAAAACCAAACCCGGTGATTAATACCTTTCGCGTCGAATCATAATCAAATGAAGTGAAAGTGTGGAAAGTCTAATGTTGTGTTTAGTTTTTATTAAAAATCTTTCTTTCTGTTTTCGAAAACCTGCTCTATTTATGAAAATAGCCAATATAGTTTAATTTGGCCAATGACAAGGGACCAATAATGGTGAAGTTAGATTAGGCTCGAAAAGAGCTTTCCAACAATATATTATAAGCCCAATTCCGATGAATAATGAGGAAGGTATGACCAAAATACTAAACTGGGCTCGGTTTGGTTCTTATATGCGGCCTAATGATCTAGAGGAGGGCCAATTATGAATTATCATTCTTAATGTAATTAGGATTTATTATAGTCTTCTAGAATCTTCTAGAAGGTTCTTTTGAATCATAATGGGATTAGGATTGATAATTATGTTTTATGAGTTTTATTTGGAATAAAAGAAGTGTTTGAAATGAAATTACAATTTTACCCTTCGTACGGATTTTACGACTTGATTTTATCAAATGACAGATTCCGCGTTGAAAACGCGTGGAAAACCTTATGCATCGCCAAACGAAAGTTTCGTCGCCTGGCAACGAAGCCTATCCTCTGGCGACGGGCTCTTTTGCTGGCCATAGAAGCGTGTTTTATTCCTTTTCGAACTCTGATTTGTTTCTATCGATTCCAGACAATTTTCATATAAATAGGGTCCCTGGCTCTCCATTTTTTAATAACCAGAATTCTCTAATTTTTCTCTCTCTCTGAGCTAATTTTTATTCTCTCTCTCATTCTCTTTCTAGCCTTGCGTTTTACAAACACAATTCCCCATACATTAGCACTAGACACACCTAGCCAAGTTCAAAGTTGCCTTCGCCCTAGACGTGAAAGGTTTGATATTTCTGTGAGTTTTTTCCTAAATCTCTATTTCAATTATTTAGTTTAATTCTTTGATTTTATATTTTCCTTGAAGTTACTAACGTGTGTATTTTGTTATTAGAAAGAGATACAACTCATACAAGGCATCCAAGTAAGTAATTTAATTGCTTTATTGATATTAAGATATAGAAATCATTCTTAGATAGTTATTTTGATTCCTAATATCATGTTAGGATGTGTTATTGCTTCTTAGTGTCATGTTTAAGGTAATAATTAAATTACTAATATCAAGTATGATTAAAAGGATGCTTCCTATTCTCTTTCTTAATATCATGTTAGTATCATGTTAGGGCTAAAGGTTTGATCTTTATTATTAGTGACATCCTAGGGTTTGTTATTAATCTTGTTAGTATCATGCCTAGGATCTCGCTATCAATATTTTGCTTTAACATGATTATTTTAATAACGATTATTATGATTATTATTGTTATTGTTATGATTATTATTAGGAAATTTTGACTTTTACCACCAAAAAATTTGGACAAAATGTTTTTTACCACCTACTATTTTAAAATTTGTATTTTACCACCAAATAAAACTCAAAAAATTGTTTTTTACCACCTACCGTTTAGAAAACCGTTAAATCTGACGGAATTTTTTTAAATTCTTCGATTTCCGTGCCTAAAATATGTTCTTCATAGGTTTAGGGGGGCATTTTAGCCATATGGGTCCAATTTGAGGTCAAAAGTGATAAAAATGATCGGAAATACCTCGTTTTGCGTGTTTGAAAATACATCGAATTGCGTGAACACGCAAAACGAGGTATTTCCGAACATTTTTTTATCAAGTTTGACCTCAAATTGGACCCGAACGACCAAAATGCCTCCCTAAACCTACAAAGAACATATTTCAGCCACGAAAAACGAAGAATGTTTTTTTATCACTATTAGATTTAACGGTTTTCTTAACGGTAGGTGGTAAAAACAATTTTTAGAACATTATTTGGTGGTAAAATACAAATTTTAAAATAGTAGGTGGTAAAAAACAATTTGTCCAATTTTTTTGGTGGTAAAAGTCAAAATTTCCTTATTATTATGTTGCTTGATATTTTATATATTTATTGTTATTGCATGATCACGCCTTTTATGCATGTTTAAAGGGAATTTGTACTTGTAATAACTCTTAATAAGATAATTAATAATATTGTTTAGGATAATATGATTATAATTCAAGTGATAACCAATAATAGATTTATTTGTGCATTAATATTCAACTAACATAGATTAAATAGGTTTAGGGTTAACTTATTGATTGCATGTTAGTCAGTAAGCGCACATGAATACAAGAATAATAAAGTAGAGGCCTATTATTAGGGCAGGTTCTTCCTCTTTTAGATTGGACTTGTGCCTTCATCCCCGAACTTCCAGTCTTGCTTCTAGACCTATTGGTGTTAACGGTCTCCTAGATCGTTAAGGGGTGTAACCTTCACCCTGTGAACGGTTTACAAGTTCCTAAAACTAGTTGGCGGCTCTTTGCTCATGTTTATTTCCCTTTGGACGCCACCATGCTTAAGTGTTTGATCACAGTGGGGTTCAAGATTGGGGTAATGCTTGAAATATTCCCTACTGTATTAGGCAACTCCGCTGGGGAGGATTTCTATTTTAATTCTTAAAATTAATTTTGGCAATAATTTAGAACGAGTGGTTGAGACTTGAAAAGTTGTAAGTATTTCATGTGCGTAATTTTTATTAACATTATTGGCATAAGCATAAAAGAGGTTCTCGTTAGAAAGACCATCCTTAATGTGTAAAAAACAAAGGATTTTTACATGTAGGAAATTTGAGAAATATCTTTTACAACTAGAATCGAAATAATACTGCGAAAACTGGAAAATTCTAAGAATACAGAAAGTTGTTGACGCATGTAGGAACTAGCGTCTAGAAAACAACGTTCGTCGCCTGAAAAATGGCTTTGTTTCCTGGCGAAAATTTTGTCGTCTAGCGGTAGAGCCATTTTCTGGCAACAGACTTTGTTGTCTGGCGTCGTGTTCTTTCAATACCGAGCCAGAACTCTGCCTTCTTGTTTTAACTATTTCTATCACTGTTGGCTCGATTTTACTTCCTAATTGAGATAACCCTCTGGGAATTCATGCTCCATCTACCTAATCAAACGCTCTGAGCAACAAATGGTACATCCGAGAATGTTGAATTCACCAAACCGTGGAAGTGAGTTTAACTCGTGGGGTCCCATCCACACGCGCCAACCCTTCTAAGGTAAGGCTTCCGCGCGGTGCATCCGGACTCATAACCATGGAACCTCTTTGACTAACCCATATCCTGAACTTTAGAGAACTCAAGCCATGGTTAGGTTGCAAACTCATTGCATCATATTGTGCCTACTTGACTACTTTTGCATTATTTGTTGTGCCCACTCTATGTGTTTTTCCTAACCGTTTGTTTGACTTGTAGGTGCACAAGAAGTATGAGTGGCCAGAGATAGCTTCATAGTTTTAAATTTTGATTAGTTTATCATGATTTTAGAACAATTTCCAGTTTTGATGAGACAATATATATTTCAGTTTTGTTAGAATACTGATTTGGTTTACTTGGCTTGGACAAGTGTTGATCCATGACCAAGGTAATAAATTGTTTTCATTTTGCTAGATATGAGTTAATTTTGTTTTATGACATTGATATAAGTAGATCACAAAAGAAAATTAGATGATTCAAAATAGACTTACTTATAACAAAGTAAGGTTAGGTCGCATTAACCATTTGCACGTCCAAAGTTATGGATGGATTCTTATTCTTATATGATTATGAGTCACTTGAGAATTAGAAGTCATGCTTGATAAGTTTAAATGACCAAGTTGTCTTTTAGTAAAAAGGGTAAACAGAAGCTAAAATGACCTTATGGATTATACATATGATGTATATGGACCAATAAGTTCAAAATTAGCAAAGAGATTTAACTACTTCATTGCTTTTACTAACGATTTAAGTAAATATATCGATAATTACTTAATAAAGTAAAGCTTGGAAACATTGAAATGTTCAAAATTCCAAAATGAAATGTGAAATCAGTTTGAGATAAACAATTTAACACCACAATATGATTGTTGTGATAAATATTTAACTCAAAAGGAATGATCATCTAAAGGGAATTGGAATTAACTAACAATCTAGAAACATTACAATTAAAGTGTATGTTTATGAAGAAGGAATCAAACTTTTCTCGCCATTGTTTGATCCAAGATTTAATGATTTACAAATACCGTTTTGAGGATATACATTACAACAACAATTACGAATGTACTAAGCAGGAAACTTAACCAAAGTAGTAGAAAAGATGTCATAAGAGTTATGATTTGGAAATGTCCAAAAGTTATCTTTTCTAAACAGGATTAAGGGTTATGAAGTCAATGTAAAATGTTTACAAAGATGACATAATACACCCTAAACCAGAAAAATAGTTCTTCATGGGTTTTCTCATGGAAACTAAGAGGTATTATTCCTACAATCGCGTAGAAACAAAGTGTTTGTTGCTCGTGATAGTGTCTTTATAGAAAGAATGTCTTCCTACAAATCCAAGTGAGAGTAAAGTTAGATCTCGATGAGATTCGAGACGAGCAACAAATGGATATGGATAACACTACATTAGAGACGAATGCGCATGAAATCAACTAATTTGATAAACCAGGTTTCGAAGCAAGCTAATTCAACTAGTGAGACTTCTATCGTCCTACTAGCATGAAAGGCTTCAAAGAGTTGAAGAAAATAATTCTATTATTTCTCATACCTATCGTAGGATACTTAGGATCAAAACAAATAGTTTGTTGAAATTCTTGGAAAAGGTGGATTCTAAATTTTCTTATTAGAATAGTTAGAATCCATGCCCTACAAGCAAGCTTTAGATAAGTGTCAACTCAAGAAATGACTTAATGCCATGAAATCCAGTATGGACTCCATATTTGTAAAGATGTGTTAGTCCATAATAGTCTTATAAATAGGGTCAAACTTATTAGTTGGGTAAGCCTATTTGGATTATTCTAGTTATGGATATCAAAATCACCTTCATGAAATGTTCCTGATAGTGAACATGTATATGATACAACCTAAGAGTTTTGAAGTCCATAAATCCTAGAAAGTTTTGCAAACTTCAGAAATTCATTTAATGGATTGAAGTAAGCATCAAGGAGTTGGAACATTCGTTTCTATTAGGCAATCAAACAGTTTGATTCCCTTAATAGAACGAAAAAGGGAATCTTTTAGAGACAAGAAGATTAGTGGGAGTGATTTATCTTCTTAGTCTAGTATGTAGTTGACATACAACTCATATGAAATGATATATCGATGCTTGAATAAGTCAAGCAGTGGTTAGAAAGATTGTTTCTATATGAGAGACTTAGGAGATGTTGAGTACATATTGGGAATTAAAATCCACAAAGTGAATCTTGATGAATGATTGGACCTAATGAAGAGACTTATGTTGATAAGGTTCTTGACAAGTTCAAGATGCAAGACTCTAAGAGAGGAATTATTCTTATGCCTCATGGAACTACGCTCAGTAAGACTCAATGCCTTCAAAAAGCTAATAGAGTTTAGTTGTAAAAGTAGTGTACCTTATGATTTTGCAAAAGGTTCATTATATGTGCCATGAAATGTACAAAGCAAGTTGTTACATATGACTTGTGACAACTTTCAAGCCAATATAGAATAAGCATACGGAGAATTACCACGAACAGATCCTTGAGTACTTGAGAAGCACTAAAAGGGATTCTTCTAGGAATTGTGTTAAAAGGTAATTTAAGCAAGTTGTCAAAAGGTTACACGAATGCAAGTTTTCCAAACATGCAAGATGATTGTAGATGGTGATCTAAATGCATATTTGTGTCTGGATGGAGAAAGATAGTGAGCTTGAAGAGTTCAAAGCAGAGAACTGTTGCATACTCAATGTCAAAATATGTGTATTAAACTATAGTAAGATAGTTTGAGAGGAAGTTTGGATTAGAATTTCATGTGACTAACAGGTCACCTTTGCCCAAGAACAAAGGAGCCAGGGTCACATCACAAATCCAAACTTATAGATATGAGATATCACCTCAATCATGAGATCAGTGACTAGCGGAAGGTCATGTTCTGTAAAGTTTTATTATGAGTGAGAAATAACTAAACCCCTTCCATGGACTAAGGTATGAGAGTCATATTAAAGTCTTAGGATTGAAGCAAATTATGTAATTTAAGTTGTATATGTTTTAAGAAAACATATTACATGAGAAATGCATCAATTTGCAGAATTATGTTTAAAATAGAAATTATTATTTCTCTTATTTAATTATGGTTTTGGAAATTAAATAAAATGTCCAAAATAATTATGAATTGATGGGCTCATCAGGTTAATGACCTGGTGAATTGAAACCCCACACGTGAACAAAATTCACATATTATTTAAGTTCCCAGTTCGAGATCATTAAAATAGACATAAATGATTTCAATAAATGGACTAGCATGTAAGATTTATTGGATAGCGCAGTTTCATGGGCTATAGGGGCATAGTGATGCTCGGTCAATCACTTGGATATGCATGAATGATGCATGATCAAACTAATGACCTACTTTGAAGTTCAAGTATAGAGCTTCCGTATATATTAGTGGATTCCTTTGACATGAGTGGAACATTGATTTCATTCAATGAATGTTGTGACTGTGGTACACTCAAACGTCTACCCGTCACTGGAGATTATAAAGGGTATTTCCTGGTTATTTCAGAATTGAGTGGGAGGCTTGTTACCACAAGATTGGATAGAGTCTACCTATTAAATTAGGAAATGTGTCATGGCCGCTTGAAGAGGGAGAATTCATAAAATATGTGGCCGCATTCAAATGCATTACACAGTAATCATTTGGTTTTGTAATTCTAACTCAGATTTCAAGAAACGATTTGTAGATTAATATGATCTCGACAAGTGATACAATCATATATATTATGAAATCGACACATACATTGACTTAAGGAATTTGAATATTGCACTCTTGTCTCAGACAAGTGGGAGATTGAAGGAGTTATGACTTCGTCGTGTGCAATTACTAGATGTATAAATGGATCAAATTATGGAGATAATTAATTTCATACATTTGGGTCGTCATTTTTCCATAGCTAGAGGTACTAACGATCTTTGCACAAGTAAAATAGGACAAAGCCCAATTGGACGGATCCTATAAGGTCACACAAAGGGGCTAGATCGAGCATTAGAGGACGAGGCCCATCATGGGTCTCATCACTCTAGGTGGTCGGCCATATGGAGGATTAGAAGGAGTTTTGGGCTTCGTGCCCTAGTTTAATTATAATAAGCTTATAAATAGACTAGGTGCCTAGGTTTATAGTAATGCAGATTCACTGATCTATTGATCAAACCCTAATTAGGAAACACGAAACCCAACCCCTCTCAAAGTCCTCTCTCTCACGGCTCTCTCCTCCTCCTCGGCGCATGGTGGTGTCTCGTGGTGGTGGTGGTTTGTGCGGTGGTCGGTTGTCCGTAAAGGTGGTGATCGCGGTTTTTCTCAATCACTCGACCAATCTAGTATTGGTGGAAGGCTCGTTCGAATCTCGTGGACTAAGTAGAGGAGCAACGCTTGGGGCTCTATCCTCTCCCTCATTTTCCTGTCGAATAGCTTTGTGGAATTCACGCATCAAAGGTATGATTATGTGTCTTGTGTGTTATGCATGCGATTCTTGGTTTAGGTGCTTTATGAATATGATTCATGTTATTTCCGCTGCGTAGTACATATAAACTCCTACTATTAGTTCTCTATGCTTAGCGGTAGGGAATAATTTCAAGCATCCCACAATTGAGCCCCGTTGTGATCATACACTTAAGCATGGTAGCATACAAAGGGAAGGAAGCTAGAGAAAAATAGTCACCAACATGTTTTAGGAACTTGTAAACCGTTCACAAGATAAAGGATACACCCCTTCACGATCCATGAGATCACTAACTCCATAGTGGTCTGGAACCATGACTGGATATTCGGGATGAAGGCACAAATCCCACCTAAAAGAGATTGAACCTGCCCTAAAAATAGGCCTCTACGTTATTCTTCTCATATTCATGTGCGCTTTCTGACTAACATACATTCAATATATTAATCCTAAACCTGTTTAATCTATGTTGGTTGAATATTAATGCGGAAACAAAACTATTATTGGCGATCACTTGAATTATAATCATATTAGCCTAATTAAGATAATTAATTATCTTATTTAGCATGATTACAAATACAAAAATCCTTTAATCTTGCAAAAGGGTGTGATCAAGCAATAACAATAATATAATATCAAGCAACATAATAACAACAATCATCATCGTCATCATAATATTCTCATCAAAGCATAATAATATTAGCAAAATCCTAGGCATGATACTAATAAGAATAATAACAAATCCTAACATGTCACTAAACAATAAAAATCAAAGCTTTATTCCTAACATGATACTAACATGATAGAAGGAAATAGGAAGCAACCTAAGCATGATACAAGCAACATACATAATATTAGAAATATTAGTTCATACCTTAAACATGATACTAGGAATCATAAAAACATCCTAACATGATACTAGGAATCATAAAAACATCCTAACATGATACTAGGAATTAAAATAATCTAAGCATGATTCCTAAAAAAAGAAAACAATAAAACTACTTACTTATTTGACTTGTACCTCTTTCTATCAAAACAATACACACGTTAGTAACGTCAAGGAAAGTATAAAATCAAACAATTAATTAAAATATTTGAAATAGTGATTTGGGACCAAACCCTCTAAAATTATAAACCTTTCACGTCTAGGGCGAAGGCAATTTCGAGCTTGGCTTGGTGTGTCTAAAACTCGTGAACGCGGTATTTTATTTGAAAAGGGAAGGCTTAGAAAGAGGGAGAAAGAATAAGCTTCTAGCTTAAGAGGGAAAATAGATGGTTGTTAATGATGGTGAATGAATAAAAATTGGAAAATACGACCTTATTTATAAGAAAAATAGCCCAAAAATGATTAAAAAAAGACCAAATCCTATATGCAATGAAACTACCTTTGTCGCGGCGCTACAGGGTCCAGCGCGGTGCGACAGACTTGTCGTGGCACGCTAGGTATGTCGTTCCACGATGGTTCATGCCTTTTCTAAAAACCGTACGGGATCCTTAATATGATTAAATTCGATTTATTAACGTTTGTACTTATCTTTAAAAATCAAATTTAATCTCTTTAAAACACTTGTTTCAATCCAAATAGAATTCTTTAATTTCATAAAATATGTAATTATTAATTGTTATTTAGATGAAATTCTACAAGAGGGGGGTGAATTGTAGTATGGAGGTTTCTAGTCACTTTTTGCGGAAATAAAAGAAACTAAACGAAAGTAGAGAAATAGTGCAAGAGAGATTCTACGAGGAAAACTTCCTAGGCCAAATAGGAAGTGAAAAACCTCGACCTCAAGGGATTTTTGACTCAAAACATTCCACTAAAATAGGCTGATGACTCTGTTACAACCTATAAGGAACTTAAGCCTCTATCGAGTTCCTCAATGAACCCGAGTTCCCCAATCAACTAATCCCTCAATCAGTTGATCACTTTAACTCTCTCTCTAACTTAAGACTTCACTCAAAGCCTAACTCGATCTTTCTCTTTCTCTCAAACTTCTTTCAAATCTTTCTCTTTCTCTTAATACAAAATTCTCACTCAAGTTCTCACCCCAATACAAGAGTTCACTCAAACCCTCATAAATTCCACATTTCAAGAGTTCACTCAAACCCTTGAACAACTCTCAAATACATATAAAACATATAATGTATAAAACTAATATGTTGGACAATTTGAGATATGTAAGGAACTTGGAACCTAGAGGAACTTGGAACCTGAAGGATCTGACTCAAAAATGTGGAGAGAAAATCTAATTCTTTTCTACTGCTCTTCCACTTGAGACATACGCTAATTTGGAATGACTCACTAAAGTCATACAAATTAAAACTAAAACTTAACTCTCCTTTTATAGCATGCATAAGACTTGACCACTACTCCCACTAAATCCTCCACTAACAATCAGTTCCCTTAATTTTAGGTAATTGCCAATTACTTGGGCAGTAGAGAAACGTGATAACGTGGTAGTCAAAGTCTTATGCACTACGTTGAACGTGGAGTAAAATCAGGAAAACTAATTTCTTGGAGAGAAGATAAAGTAAGCAGTTAAAATCTTATTTGATGAAAAAAATATTTTTGTAAATTAATATTTAAGATATTTATTTTCCAAAAACAAAATAAAATCTTTTTGTAAAATAATATCAAAGATTTATTTTCCAAAAATAGTAAAAATCTTTTTCGAAGACTAATTTTATCACATTTAAAAACTTTATCTTCAAAAGAAAAATAACTAAATATAAACTCATTCATTAAAATAACGTTACTTATTTTTCTTTAACTGACCCATAAGGAACTGACTGGTCACCTAGTTCCTTCCAAGCTGTCAGACTCAGTTCCTTCTAGACTAAATCTCCAATTTAGTTCCTTAGGCTCGTTCTAAACAATTTCTCTTGTCCAACATACTTACATGATTCTTAGAAAAATATACTCCTATTTTTCTGTCGTTTTCATGTTTTTCTGATGAAGCTTCTACTCCAAAGCTTCTAGTTCCTTCAAAGGAACTTCTCTTTGTTTGTTCCATTATGGAACTGCTGCTTGTTCCCTTCGTCGAAGAACAAACTTCTAGTGCTTCTTAGGAGCTGCATATAAAGTCTAAAAGAACGTTTGAACATTTAGACTTCTTCTCTTTGTGTTCCCTTGAGGAACTCTTCTTTTTGTGTTCCCCCGAGGAACTCTTCTTCTCCTTATGTTCCCTTGAGGAACTCTTCTCTTTGTGTTCCCTTGAGGAACTCTTCTCTTTGTGTTCCCTTGAGGAACTCTTCTTCTTGTGTTCCCCTGAGGAACTCTTCTTCTTGTGTTCCCCTGAGGAAATCAAGCACGATTCATACTTTGTAATATTTAATAATGATCTAATTTGTAATCAACATTCTTCATGCTTCATGGCCTATTCATGCTCATCTCAATACACATATTAGTTAGATAATCATCATTTGTTATCTATCATCAAAACCTAACAACAATTTCCCCCTTTTTGATGATGACAAACAAATGATGATTATCACAAATTAAACAATATAAGATGTACATATATTCCCCCTTAATCATGCAAATTAGGATATATTCAACAATTCATGCATGTTCGACAAGGAACTACTGTTAAAAGACAATAACATATTGGAAGTATATTATACATGGACGTACACCAATATGAATTAACCTGACTACATTATTCAATAAGTATTACTTATGAATAAGAACACATCACTAATGATTAAGCATATCTAACATCAAATAGAAATAAGCATCACACGCATATTCTTCCCCCTTTTGTCATTATCGAAAAGGGTATTCTTGCACACATTTTTTATTCAAATCTATCATTTATGCATACATACAAAAGGGCAGATGTCACACATACCACCATAGAAATGGTTAAACACTTGGTATTCCTAAAAGCTCAAGATACTCAATTTCCAAACTGGGATACGACTACACAAATTTCCAATTCACAATCCAAAGACTCAACTTCAAAACCAATGAAGGAACTTGACAGATAAGATACAAAATCAAGCAAAGATCGGTTTTAAAAATTTTGTTAGAGAAAATGATAATGAATATTTAGCTCAAAAGATACGAAAGAAGAGATAATGGAAATATTTTGAGTAGAAGGAACTTGAGACAAATGTTATGCTCTTAGCTTAGAAAGATTGAGATAATAAGGTTCTTAACAATCATAAGAGTTTAATGATCTTCATCTCACACTCTTAAATGTTCAACGAACAAAACACATAATTACCTTGGTATATATGTACTTACCAAGTTCCCTTCACTTCAACCACCAACCTTTTTTAAGGAACATGTGAAACTTGAATTTAGATTCGTAATCAAGTTCTTCCAATATCTCCTTCTGTTCCTTAGCTTTCTCAAACTTCATGAAAATAAAATCCTTCATCATCTAATAATCACCCTTCTTCTTCTCTCTCTCTTTTTATTTTTTTATTTTTTTTTTTTTTAGGGCGACTTTCAATTTTTTTTTATTCACGTACAGTAATGAAGATAGAAATTACTCATATACTATTGAGTTTCAACACCAAATATATGAACCACTTTAATTGGTTCCTCCCTTATTTCACCTTAGTTCCTTATCATTCTTTTTAATCTTGGAATTTATTTTAGAAATTCCTCAAGCTGATTCTTCCTCCAAGACATTAAATGATAAATCACAAGCACTTCAATCCTTTCACAACTTCCCCCTCAACATGTATACATCCAACTCTTCATGTATCATTGAACCATAAAAAGGGATGAATTTTAACTTAGAGCACATGGGTTGTGTGAAAATAAAGTGGGAAGATATGAATGAGCTAAGGAAAACATAATGAGAATAAGGATCATCAAATTTATGTATATGTAAGATATGAAAATGAGAAACACAAACCATAACACAACACAGACACACAACATAATGTTGTAGAATAATGTTGTTTTCGAAGATGAATGGTGTGGATAACTTGAAAGTTGGCAAAAAGATAGGTTTGTTCCCTCTAGAATATATAACCATATGAGATAAAATAGTTTGGGAATGTACCTGTCTTATTCCATCAAAGTTTCTTCCATTGTTCCTTTGGCAACTTAGGATTTTTGTTTTTGACAACATCCACAATTCTCAACGAGACCTTTGACACTTTTAGGCAAGTGAGTATGCCTTTTACAACACAATAATTAAGTGTGACACATTACACTTAGACGTATATAATTTAATTTATTGTAATGTGCAAAAGAAACCACCCTTTGACAATTATTTAAGAAAAGAATATGTATATATGCTCATGCCATACTTCAACCAATATTATTCATTAAAACAATCCATAATTTTCTAATTAGGTAAAAGCATAATAAGAATATTCCTCATATTCAAACAACATATTGCAAGTTCCTTAATGAATACATTCAGCTTAAACATCAACTATGCAATATTGTGAGTATTAAAGGGCATACCTCAAGTTATGTTTCACCATGTTCCAAAATCAATTTAAGATGGACTGAAATTTGATGGCTAAGTTACGAGTTCCTTAAGGATTAGTTCCATCCTCTTGATGCACTCACATCCGATGCGAACAATCAATTTTGACTTGAAACTCATTAAGTGACTTTGATGTCGCTGGCCATCTTTCTTTGGAAGTTCTCTGTCGTATTTTTGTCGATTAGACCAGCATGTCTTTCTCTTACTTTGGATGCAGATCCAAAGAGAAATTGAGTTTTCCATCATGCTTTTACAGGGTTAGAAAGCCCTTGCTGAAAGATTCGTTAGTTGCACCAAAGATATAAACAATATAAGTATGTACAACTAATAAATTAATAAGTTCCTCTTAAAAATAAAACAATTAACTTTTAGATTAGCTTCAAAAAGGGAACTTGAATAATCTCCTATACCATTGAATATGATCTTGCTTCAACACTTAAGGAGCTTTGTTAGGTTCATAAATATGGCAAAAAGATTTAGGATTTTCAAATCCTAAAGGTTTTTCCTCATAGACATCCTTAATTAGAATATTTAGAAAATTCATATTAGACATCTATTAAAACAACTTGATTCCCCTGTAAGCACGCAGCAAAATAAATGATATGCAATCAACTCATTATCTAGCTATAAAAATACAAACCTGACTAAGTTCCTTGATGTAGGATATATGCTCATATATATTCATAAACACTTATCAAATGATTTTTAGTGTTCCTGAATAAGTTCATGGTTATGTACCTTAGCTAATTCCCTTACACCTTATTGGAAGGCTTCATGTGTTCCTTGGTCAAGATATGCTCTAAGTTCCTTCAAGGAACCAACACTTTATGATACGTTGGAGCTTAAGGAACCACATGACAATGTAGCTGATTGATGCTGCTTTATAGAGTGACATACTTATGTAGAAATTCCACTAGTTTCAAAGGAACTAATGAGTTCTACACTAAATTCTCTTAAACCTGCATGCTGGGAATAAACATGTTAGATTCATAAAATTTATAGTCACTCAATGCACATTAATACCTTGTTGTAACATTTACATGTTTCACACGTGGAGGTGCACCATAAGAACACCACCTTACTACTTCTGTTATCAAACTTCCCTTTTCAAATGAAGGGTGTCTTATTTCTCAAATGTTTAACCATTTCCTTGTATATGATGCAACAAGTAGCATTGATAACTTTGTAGTGATTTCAACATTGAGAGCTTGTAATCAACACTTTATTCCTGCACAAATCATTAAACTTCAAAGGAACTTGGTTCCATGGTTAGATCTTTAATATAACATTTTATTACTTCTTAATCACTTAATCCCTCATAGAAAAGATAACAAAAATATAATCTTTGTTACATTCTAAGGTAATTGATTGAATAACAATTATCAAATATAACCAAGACATATCTCTTTCAATCCGAACTTTAAATACTCAAGGATTCGCACAAATCCAATTGAATGAGGTCCAATAGGTTAGTGTTCGTTCCTTATCATTATTTAGCTTGAAAGAAGATAAATTAGACAAAATCACTGACTTTTCATACTTCACAAACTTATGGTAAGGAACTTGATATAAGATAAAGTAACAACCAAGTTCCTTGACGTTTATCAAGTATGGAAAACCAGCAAGTCAAATATGTGTTTGAAACACAGAAGAATTCATTTTAAAAAAATTCTTGAAATGTCAGGTTATTGTAAGGAACCAAATTGTGACCCTCATACATAGTATGAGTTCCTTCTTCGATTCCCTTTCAATATGACACTTCTGCTAGTTTTATAGATGATGAACTATTATTGGTAAAACAAATAAAGTTACAAAACTTTGAAAATTTTGTAATGCGCTTCATGATCTCGAAAGAATGTTCACAATGGAGAAGGGACTTAACTTACTAACCTTTTAAGTTAATACCAAAACTTGAATTGAAGTTCCTCCATCGTAGGCCACTAACTTTTGTCGTGCCTTCCATCATATGTTAGGAGCACCCAATGTCGAGATACCATGAGTTGTTCTCCCTCACTAAAGATCGTCTTTCTCTTCATGTTCCTCTTGATCTCTTAAACTGTAACATGTTCTTTTGGTTTCCATGAACATTTTTAATCATATTGTGCAATGCTATGATCAGTAGGTTAGTCCAAGATATATAATAACTTAAACATGATAATAATACCAAATCACAAGAAATATTTTGTTTTGGAATTCAAAAATAGAAAACAAGACAGTAACTTTGTTCATTAGACTTTTTAACATCTTAAATTAATATCATACCAGGCAGTTCCCTGTACCATTCATATAGTTCCTGCATCTTGAATTCACTAAACTAATACTAACAGACCTTAGGTTCAGTTCCTTAGGTCTATGAGACTAGCTATCATGCATTGTTAATTATTAAATCAAGATATAAAGCCTACAAATAAATTTAAATTTAACTGCACAAAAATCACGAAGAAATTATTAAGTTTATCATCATATTAACAAAATAGACAACATGAGTTAATCATAAGAAAAAGAATGAGTAGTTGAAAATATAATATCCTTACTCACATCACAAAATAAATAATTCCTATAAAATGCTTAAGGTAACTTCTATTAATATAGTTCATAAGGGTTGAATCGTTGATATGTATTGCAATCTTCGAAAGGAAATAACCTGTTGGTGGAACTAAAACTTATTCAATATTTTAAGTATCACCGGGTGTTAGTTCCTCTTCCATATTTCAACGAATCAAATAGGTTTTCATCTCTTCTTTTCTCACGGTAAATTTGATGTTGACCATTGCTTCAAATGTTGTCTCAATCATGATTTATAAACCTGTAAATTATCTCTTCGATCTACAATCTTCTACATTCATGCATTTGTGATCTTACAAGAAAATGATGTAGCATAATTGAAAATATTAACTTATATCACTGTTTATATATAATATGATCAAGATTTAAAAAATGTAAAAGTTACTTGCACATTTACCTGTACAAACAAATGTCACCTTCCCATTTCTCTAATGAAGAATTTCAATTAGAGGAACTTGTACAACTTTCTTAAGAGCCAACATCTCAATAATATAATTATGTGTTGGTTCCTCTTATATACAGTACATATGTCGTACATCTTGTTCTTTGGAACCCAAGATAAATTGAGTTCCTTCTTGTTCGTAACAGTAGCTAAAAATTGATATAACTACTTCTACAACCAAGAAACAACATATATCTATATAATATATATTCAAATCATTCAAGATACATGGAAAAACTATTTTTCTGACATATATTCAAAATTTTCGTATACTACCAAGTCAGAAAAATAAAGTTCCTTTTGATAGGAATCCAAGTTTGTTGTTCCACAAGATGTGTTCCTTGAACTACTTCAAATCAATCAATTCGTTATGAATAAATAATCAAACATGAAATCTAACATACTGACTTTTAAACACACTAAAATTCAGAATAGACATTATCCAAATTTGATGAAAAAAATTCATAAGAATTAAAATCATATTAACAAAAATACTACAAGGAACAAGCTTAAACTAATGTATGCATACAATGAAGAACTCAAAGACAGAATACTTACCTCAAAAGTATGAGTCTTTGAATACCTTTCACTTCTCCAGTAAAGGTTAATCTCCACATGATGCTTGGAACAACGAAGGGATGAGTTCCTTTCTTCAATTTTCTTGTACGCACTCATCTTAGCCAAGAACTTGCTCGTCAGGGTTTCCTGCTTCATCAAGAGCTCTGGCTCTGATACCAATTGTTATTTAGATGAAATACTACAAGAGGGGGGGTGAATTGTAGTATGGAGGTTTCTAGTCACTTTTTGCGGAAATAAAGGAAACTAAACGAAAGTAGAGAAATAGTACAAGAGAGATTTTACCAGGAAAACTTCCTAGGCCAAATAGGAAGTGAAAAACCTCGACCCCAAGGGATTTTTGACTCAAAACATTCCACTAAAATAGGCCGACGACTCTGTTACAACCTATAAGTAACTTAAGCCTCTATCGAGTTCCTCAATGAACCCGAGTTCCCCAATCAACTAATCCCTCAATCAGTTGATCACTTTAACTCTCTCTCTAACTTAAGACTTCACTCAAATCCTAACTCGATCTTTCTCTTTCTCTCAAACTTCACTCAAAGCTTTCTCTTTCTCTCAATACAAAGAACTCACTCAAGTTCTCACCCCAATACAAGAGTTTACTCAAACCCTCATAAATTCCCCATTTCAAGAGTTCACTCAAACTCTTGAACAACTCTCAAATACATATAAAAGATATAATGTATAAAACTAATATGTTGGACAATTTGAGATATGTAAGGAACTTGGAACCTAGAGGAACTTGGAACCTGAAGGAACTGACTCAAAAACGTGGAGAGAAAATATAATTCTTTTCTACTGCTCTTCCACTTGAGACATACGCTAATTTGGAATGACTCACTAAAGTCAAACTAATTGAAACTAAAACTTAACTCTCCTTTTATAGCATGCATAAGGCTTGACCACTACTCCCACTAAATCCTCCACTAACAATCAGTTCCCTTATTTTTAGGTAACTGCCAATTACTTGGGCAGTAGAGAAACGTGATAACGTGGTAGTCAAAGTCTTTTCCACTACGTTGAACGTGGAGTAAAATCAGGAAAACTGATTTCTTGGAGAGAAGATAAAGTAAGCAGTTAAAATCATATTTGATAAAAAAGATATTTTTGTAAAATAATATTAAAGATATTTATTTTCCAAAAACAAAATAAAATCTTTTTGTAAAATAATATCAAAGATTTATTTTCCAAAAACAGTACAAATCTTTTTCGAAGACTAACACATTTAAAAACTTTATCTTCTAAAGAAAAATAACTAAATATAAACTCATTCATTAAAATAACGTTACTTATTTTTCTTTAACTGACCCATAAGGAACTGACTGGTCACCTAGTTCCTTCCAAGCTGTTAGACTCAGTTCCTTCTAGACTAAATCTCCAATTTAGTTCCTTAAGCTCGTTCCAAACAATTTCTCTTGTCCAACATACTTACATGATTCTTAGCAAAATATACTCCTATTTTTCTGTCGTTTTCATGTTTTTCTGATGAAGCTTCTACTTCAAAGCTTCTAGTTCCTTCAAAGGAACTTCTCTTTGTTTGTTCCATTGAGGAACTGCTGCTTGTTCCCTTCGTCGAAGAACCAACTTCTAGTGCTTCTTAGGAGCTGCATATAAAGTCTAAAAGAACGTTTGAACATTTAGACTTCTTCTCTTTGTGTTCCCTTGAGGAACTCTTCTTTTTGTGTTCCCCCAAGGAACTCTTCTTCTCCTTATGTTTCCTTGAGGAACTCTTCTCTTTGTATTTCCCTGAGGAACTCTTCTTCTTCTGTTCCCATGAGGAACTCTTCTTCTTGTGTTCCCCTGAGGAACTCAAGCACGATTCATACTTTGTAATCTTCAATAATGATCTAATTTGTAATCAAAATTCTTCATGCTTCATGGCCTGTTCATGCTCATCTCAATACACATATTATATTTGTTAGATAATCATCATTGGTTTTGATGAAAGATAACATTAATCATAACTCTACTAGAACTCAAAATAACCTTCTAGATTATTCTAGAAGATTAAAATCAATACTAATAACTTTAGGAATATCAATCAATGGGCCCTCCACTAGATCGTTGGGACATATAAAATCATTTCAGGCCTAACTTAGTACTTTGGCCATAACTTCCTCATTATTCATCGGAATTGGGCTTATAATATATCGTTAGAAAACTCTTTTCAAGCTCAATCCAACTACACCATTATTGGGCCCATATCATGGACCAAACTAAATTGGAATAGACATTTTCATAAATAGAGTACATTTTTTAAAACAGATCGAAGATATTTTATTAAAACAACTACATCACAAGACTTTTCGCACTTTCACTTTGTTCGATAATCAAATGTCGTGAAAGATATTCGTAACTGGGTTTGGTTTTTGGGGAGAGACAATTAAGGGTCTACATAAGCCCCCACTTTTACTGAGTTTGGAGAAACGCATGTTTCAAAAACAAAAGTCAAAGTATCAAGAGGGACGGAGAATGATTCAGAACGTTCTGCGATCCTAAATCATTCTTGTAACACCGATACCTGCAAACTAGCGTTAGTTAAATAGATAAAATAGTTAGAAACGCGTATCTTGCATCGTCGAGTATACGCCTTTAGGGTAACCAATATTGCAACTGCATTTTGTTGTGACGACCTCCACAAGCTAGGGGATATCGCCTGAAGAATGCTCCGCTTGTAGCTGTCTTCAATTTCTGCTATGAAAGTCTTCCACATCTTAGGGAACACTATCGAAGATCACTCCACTTGTAACAATCTTGTGCCACTTTGTAACCATCTTCCACATCCTAGGGAACATGATTGAAGAAACTCTTCTTGTAGTCATCCTCAAATTTTTGACGATTTTTTTCATCTTAGGAAAAACTATCAAAGATAACTCTAGTTGTGACGTGGTGAAAATGTAGGTCGTTTTCTACCCTTCCCTAGAGCCAAACAAAATTTATAAACACTCGACCAACCTAAAACAAGTATATGGCATGTTAAGGGTCGAACCCAAAGGAATGAGTAGGTACAAGCTATAGCCTAAGCTAAGCTACTTTAAAGATTGTAGAAAGATATGGCTGGTAACTAAGGTATCAAAAAGCTAGATAAATCGAGAAATTCGATATGCTAAACACTAGGGATATAGGTTCTACATGCAAGCTCAATGATTATGCTAATTGATGGATCACTCGATCGATTCAAACATTGCAAAGGACAAACAGTAGTTGCAACTAATGGATTTCAAAAGCTATCTCCTATAAGCCAAGCTAGGGTTCATTATGAATGGCTAACAAGGAAAATTAAAATCAAATTCAATCAATTAAAGCAATTCTCAAATCAAGGGTTCATGTCATTGAAATTTGCAATGCAATCTAGATTAATCTTATAGGTTGATCACTCCTAGTCTAACTAATCACATGCACAACTATGTCAACCAATTAATTGCAACAATTCAATCAATCAAGGATCATTAACTAGCAAAAATCATCAAATAAGCATGCTTCCCCTTCTCCCTAGCTACTAATCTACTCACTATTCATGGTGAAATTTAAAAACAAAACAAATTGAATCACAAAATATTCATTTAAAGTTTAATCAAGAGGAAATTCAATCATTCAACAATTTCTCAAACAAAGATTAAAATTCTAATCAAACATTCAAGAATTAAAGGAAAGTGCAATAAAATTAAATTCAAAGGAAAGAAATATAACAACCTTTCATTGATTTGAAGAAGAAATCCAAGATCAAGTTGAAATCAAAGATCAAATTAATGTACAATCAAGTAATCCTAAGCTTCTCTCTCTACTTTCTCTCTATTCAATTTTAGGAAAATAAGTGTCAAGTACAAATAAAGTCGTTTCTCTAAAAAAGATAAAGTCAAAAGCTATAAATAGCAAATCGAGCGAAGGGAAACAGAGGCCTCTGTGTGCACGCACCACCCTTGTCGCACACGCACACAACAGGGTCTGCGCGCACTTGCACCTTCTATCTTTTTTTTTTTTGGTAAATTAGAAATTTTTTATTACCAAAAGGAGAAAAGAGAACAAAATACAACTTACAAATCTAAGTTGTACACCAAACTACAAAAGCATAATATAGGCCTACAAAACCCAACCAGTTCTTGAAATCTACAGTGCCACCTTCTAGGAAGGGTTCACCATAGAAAAGAGGAACAACCCTAATCCCAACTTTAGGCCACCTTCTAGGAAGGGTGCTAGAGAAGGAACCAGGAACCAAAAGAAAACAAAAGTCCCCCCTAGACTCAACTGCAAGAAAAAGCAAGCAGAAGGACTAGACAGCAGGACAACACACCAAAAATAACAACATAAACAAAAACCAAACCAGCATAGACACAAACTGCCAAGAAAGATGTAAAACTAGTCAAAATTGCAGAACAACAACACAGACCAGCAGACAGATACACAACCAGCAGCTACACAGGCATCAGCAGACAGTTATATTGTCAGGTATTTGTTCCTAGCAAGACATCTGCAAGCAATATGGAAAATAATATCTGTGACTGAAGCCTGAGCAGACTTACAACATCCAGTGAACAAAACTGCATTCCTCTGGATCCAAATACTGTAAACAGTTTCAGTAAAAGCAACTGGGATCACTTTGTTTTTCAGTCTAGAGCTTCTACAGATCTTCTTTAGCAACTCAATCTCACCATCAAAATTCTAAACAGGTTTAGGAATATGGAAAATGCTTACAACTTAACTTCAAACCTGCCTAGAATACTACAATCAAAGAACAGATTTTGCACACTCTCATTCTCTTTCAGGCAAAGAAAGCATATAGGATCATATGAGATGTGCCATTACACAAGTCCATCTTTAGTGACTAGTCTATTCCACAAAGCTAACCACAAGATAAACACACTCTTAGGGGTTGCCAGATTATGACAAACAACACTTTTCCAAGGGACCTTATGAACTTGAGGCCTGATAACAACATAAAGCTTCTTGATTTTCATTTTATTACCTTGCATTAAGCCATTCTATCCCCCTTAGTCATTCACAATATCTCTATAACTCAAAATTTTCTTCAAGAACCATGAGCATTTAGCAGGGATAGGGGGAGTCCAACAGTCTCTATGCTTGAAATAGTAAGTATGCACCCACCTTACCCAACGATTATCAGCCTTGTGAGCATTATCCCAAAGCAATTTAGTGACAACAGTTTTGTTCCACTAAGGGAGGGAGAGCAAAATCCAGCCACCACAAACCTTAGGAAGATAGACATGATTCCAAGCAACCTAAGATTTCTTGCAGGAGTAGAGGAGCAAATCTAGAGAAAGCACCAGAACTTAGCTTCAATCACTTTAAGAATTTTCTTTGGCAATATGAAAATTTGAGCCCAATAAGTCTGAATACCAAACAAGCCACTTTTAACCAATTGAAGCCCCCCAGCATAAGAGGTGTTTAGCCATCCACCCTTGAATCCTTACAGTCACTTTCTCTACTAGAGGCCTACATTGAGCAATTGTAAGCTTCTTAGAAGAGAGGGGAACCCCAAGATATCTGAAATAATAGACCCTTGAAAGACCCCAAGAAGCTCTCTTAGATCAGTCTGAACCTCAGTAGAAACCCCACCAAAGTAGACTTCACTTTTATCAAGATTAGCATAGAGACCTGAAGCTTTAGAGAATTTAGAAAAAGCTTGGAAAAGAAGCTTGACAAAAATGCTATCAACTCTAGAGAGCATCAATAAATCATAAGCAAACATCATATGAGTTAGGTTTAACTTTTCACACCTAGGATGAAAATTGAAATCAGGTGTCAACCTAAGCTCATAAAGTCATTTGGAGAGGTATTCCATGCCTATAGCAAAAAGGAAAGGAGATATAGGATCACCTTGTCTCAAACCTTATTTAGCTTTAAAAGGAGGGGATGGAAAACCATTAATAAGAATATAATAAGAAAAAAAATGTAAGACAAATCCAGATCCAATTAATAAAACCTTGAGGGAAGCCAAGCTCCGGCATAACAGCAGTAAAAAAAATCCCCATTCAACTGAGTCATAGGCTTTCTTCAAGTCCACCTTAATCAAGCATCTAGGGGAGATAAATTTATGATCATAGCCCTTGATAAACTCAGTAGCAAGGAGGATGTTATCTCAAATATGCTTGCCTGGAATAAAACCAGCTTGAGCATCATCAATGACCTCACCAATGACTGTAGCAAGTCTAGCAGTGATAATCTTGGAGATAAGCTCGTAAACCACAGTACAACAAGCTATAGGCCTAAAATCCTAAACATAAAAAGCATTAGGGATTTTAGGAATAAGAGTGATATTTGTACAGTTCCATTGTTTATGCAAAATCCCCTTAGTAAAGAAATCAATAACACTATCACAGATATCATCTTTCACTATATGCCAAGCTCTCTTAAAAAATAAGGAATTAAAGCCATCAATACCAGAAGCTTTAGTGTTATTGTAAGGAGGGTGATCCCATCGTAAGGGGTACTCTCCTTAAATGCCCTTGGCCTTTTAAAAGCCTAGGACGTTACACTTGTTAGGGTGTAGTAGGATTTGAATTCCTGATTGTTTGGGAGACCTTGAATTAGAAATGATACTCTCATCACGCTTTTTTGTAAGAAACAAGTAGGAGTCGCCAATGAGTTTTAGGAAAACTCATAAACCTCGTTCATGCCTTTCTTCCATGTGGAGTTCATGGAATAATTAGCACGAATCATAAGTTTACCCATGCCCAAATTGGTCTACATAAATTAGAAATGATTTCGGGAGCGAGGGTACTAAAATATCGTTCCTTTTATGGAGGAATCGCTATTCTAGCCCTAGTACGGCCTCTACTAGCTCTTCCTTTTTCATAATTTCATTACCAAATAATATATGAAACGTGATACCTAAAGACTAAGTTAGTTAATTTTATTTACAAGCATTAATCACGTAGGAATTACATGTAAAATTCGTTATTCTTTGTTTAATCAATATTTGTGAAAAGAACAAAACAAACAATACTCGCCTTTTCTTAAGTGATAAAATAATAATTAATCATCAAATTCTATTCTTGATTAACAAAAGAATACTATGTGAATTAATTAATTAAAATTTGTTTTAAAGTGATCAAACAACACTATTTATTCAATTAAAGTTATTTAAACAATAAAAGAAAAGTGATTTATCTAAGTACTCAGGAAACTAACCGTTTTTCTTTTTGTTAAATCTTCGTTTAATGAGTTTATGGACTTTCTTTCTTCTTCGTACCTCCAAGGACTTCAATGGATTCAATTAGGGTTGGAAAGTATTTGGGAAGAGAGAGGAAAAATTAGTATGATAGTAAGAGAAGTTAAGAGATTAGGGTATTGAGAATACTAGGGTTTTAATTCTGAATTTTCGGTCCCCGTAATGCTGAACGAAGACCCCTATTATAGGCGTAGGAATCTAGGTTTAGGGTTTTAGATCCGCGCCTTCAGGTGGCGCGCGCAACTCTATGAGTCATTCTGGGGTGCCGCGCGCATCTCAATGAGTCGCGCGCACAAGGCGCGCACAAATCATTGAGTTGCGCTGGTTTGCGGTTTGCCTTATACGAAAATGTATTTTTAAAGCTTTCATAACTTTTGATTGCGGAGCCGGATTAAGGCGTCTGAGATATCATTGGAAAGCTATGAATGTCTAATTTCCAATTCTGTTATATTTATGTCAAAATATTTTATGGATCAAAAGTTATGGCTATTGGAGTGCAAGGGTGTCGGTTTTATGGCCTAGTTTAGTGTTTTGATCATAACTTCTTCGTTTTACTCGAAATTGGGCTTATAATATACTGTTGGAAAGCTCTTTGAAAGGACTATCCATATGTATTGGCCTTGCACGGGAATTTGATGGTTGGTTTATCTGTTTGGCTCGGTTTTTAACAATGTAGGTTCCATTGGATCCAATCATTGCATTTGACGCATTTGGGTCCATTATTAATCAAGTTTAAACATGTATGAACATGTTTTAGGCCTAATTAGTAATCGGACAAGGTTCTAAGATAAATTGGTCTCAAATACGGGTTTCAACTTAGTTCATAATTCTTGTCATAGTCCATAAACATTTCAACTTTGATCTAACATGAAGAACAGATTTTTGTAACATCATCACACTTCTTTTCGGGACAAGAGGCCAAAAGTAGGTGTCTTAAGTTAGCCCCCACTTTGATCGATCTAGAATAGACGATGATCAAAGTAGTCAAGGAAATAAATTCGAGACTTATTCTGTGAAGTTCCATAAGAATAGAGAATCTTTTAGAAATATTAAGGATGTCGAAACGATCCTTGGTTCGCTAAGTGTGTGAAACAAGTAGCTATTAAGGGTAGAAAAAGTTTTTCCTAGTCTTAACGCGCTAAAGAATCTAGATTGATCCTTTGCAATTTTAGAACGCTTTTACAAGTAAAGGTGTTCTGGGTGATGTCAAGTCATGAGAATAGATCGATTTTAAAAGGATAAAAGGGGAAGATTTCCTCTCAATCGCGTCATCGTTGGTCTAAAGTCTCTCGATATTAGAGCCAAAATGGTCCGGTATTCGAGCCTGGTCCGGTATTCGTGCCGAAAATCCACAAGATAGAAATACATATCTCAGAACTGGAGGCATATATCCAAATTCAGTGAGAAGGAAGAAAGTCAGCAACTCTCTCATTAGTTTTGTCCACAAGATGAGTACACGTGTCTCATGACTGGGGGCACGTGATTACACAAGCGCGACATCGTCTTGTCGCTTCTTTATATAGGGGATGAATTTGACACCCTAACTGTCCGGTAAGTTAGTAAGCTAACTAACTACCGTATTTGCATCCATTCAAGAAGTGCATGTCCCAGAAGGTTCGGCGCGCCTGTCGACTCGTGAGCTAACGCCTACAGTAATAGTCTACCTTTTAGTTCCGAGAGGTAGATCTCGCAAAGCTTGGGCTGAAGTGAAATTTTATGCAACACCTACGCCGTACAATTTTGCGTCGTACGATACGCCATTTGCATTTTTACTCTACATGAAAACGCCTTCCTTTTTGCTTCGGACGTAAAAAAGAAGAAAACCCGGACATTTGTAACGTCAGTACAGTAAAATGACAAACCTGTCTATGGGTGCTTTTACGTAAAGCACCACCACGAAACGTCCTAAGGCACTCTTACGAAAAACATTCAAAACGTATTCTTAGGGAAGGAACAAAGCACGGTGTGCATGCAATATGATGCAAAAAAAAAAAAAGCAAGAAATAAACTACATAATGCAAAGCAATTTAAAAGATTTTGATAATTTGCGCACCATTACGTCTAATGACGAGCAAAAACCGTTGAAAAATGATCAAACATATCAAAATCCGGATACCGGTCATTTTAGTGACCAGTAACCGCGCGCAACTCAGTGAGTCGCGCTGGCCAGGCGCGCACATCATTCTTAGTTGCGCTGGTTTGTCACGCGCAACTTATTCAGTTGCGCGCGACATTTAAGTCAGCAAAAAGAAATCACTGAACGCGATTTTTCATTTTTCTCTCTCTCCTTCCTTCACGATTTTCGCTTCTTTCTCTCTCTAAAGAGATCGGATTTTATTGTTTTTCAAAGCTAAAGGAAGTAGATCTCGTCCCTTTTTCATATTTGCCATAATTCATTCATTCTTGGCTGAATTTGGGCAATTTTCGAACCGTTAAACCCCAAATTTTCAATTTGGGGGTGTTTTATTCGACTTGTTTTTATGATTTGTTTGTTTGTCGTTGTGACATGTTTAAGCAATATATTGCAACAAATTTCATGTGAAGTGATAAAGTATTCATCCCGTATGAGCATGTAAAGCATATATGTGTTTTTTTTTTTGTTCTAATTTTGTCTTTGTGCTTGAACTTTATTTCTCTTTGTTTTGCTCATATAGACTATACTTGTTAATTTTAATGCAAATTGAAGTTTTTAGAACAACAATTATGCATTAAAATTATAAATGAAATTTTGAACTTTTATAATAGCATGAATTTGTTCTTGCGACTCATGTTTATTTTTTCATGCGTAAGTTTCAAAATTGGTTTTATCAATGATAAAAATAACCGACGGTTATTATTATTCACTTATAAAACTGTGATCTCAAGATTTGCACAAAACTAGTTAGTTTAGGGAATTCTCGAAGACATCATCGAACTAGAGTAGTTTAGCTATACTTCGGGCTTTTGAGCCCCCATTTTATGTTATGAATATTGTAGCCCCCAATGTTGGGTGACTTCGATGACTTGTTTGTTTTTAATAATTAGACCCTTTCATGTTGCTTGAAATGGGTCTAGAAATCCCGTGTTTCGTCTTATTACGATAACAACAAGGATCTTGGAAACAATTTAACTAGTGTGTTTAAATCGTTTTTTGACCATTCATAGTTTTAACAAAGAAATTTGCTTAGTCTAGTAATATTGGTCATTCATTATAACAAGTAAGAGGAAAAATGAAATGTTGTTCAAATTTTTTTGTCTATTCTTGTTACTTTTGAATTCTTTCTTTAGAGTTCGATTTTTTTTTTCACTGTTTTGAATATCGAGAAAGTAGATGTTATCCCCCTTGCGAAATTCTAATGTGTGGAACAATGGAAAGTAATAAAGACTCCTTAATTTAGAATTTAGGAGTCTTTTGTTTACATTCTAACTCATGAAATAATGTGTCTTGATATAATTTTCATGATGAATGATTGAGTACTAAACTTTCGTATGAGCAAGTATGTTTTATGCATCATGATTTTGTTTCTTTTTCTCTAGCTATACTAGTCATACTCTCTAATCTCTTGTGTAAATTGAAGTATTGGAACAAGAATTATGCACTAAGATTAGCTTTTGAAGTTGAACTTGAAAATGGCTTGAATATGTAACTTGTTTAATGGCCAAGTTTAGTTGCAAACTTAGTTTTCAAAGGAACAACATGATTATTAAATCAGTGTGATACGTTTGAAAATTGTAAGGCTTGAGATCTACGTAAACCCTTTGTAGTTTAGGCAATTCTCGAAACTAGCTCGAATGGCATGAATATCTCTTTTTTTTTCTTGAGGATATTGGAGCCCCCATGTGTCGGGTTATGCGCGTTCATTCTATTTCACAAGTCTTGGAGCCCCCAATTGGGGGTAAATTCTAATGACTTGCTATTTTTTAGGCCATTCATATGATATTGAGATGGACCTATGTATATATCCTATTTTTGTTTTTGAAATAATATGGCATTCACATTTTAGTTAAAGTTATTTTCAAGAAAGCAAGTTAGTTTTTTTCTTGTTTATAGACCAAAAACAATTGTGTTTAAGGTTTAGTAATCTTACCTAATGTCGAAACGTTTGAAAAGATCATTGCGATGATTTTATTCTTCAAAGTAGATTTAGAACATCAAATATTTTCTTTGTTCTTGTCAATCTTTGATTTTGGTCTTGTAGGTGGTTCGTTTACCATCCTTTAGCCAATAAGCGAGAACAAGTTCGAGTCAAGAAGAAGTCGAATCTTAATTCATTCCTTTTGGAAATATAAATGTACATACACCTATTATCCAAACGGTTATTAAGAATCTAAAAATTTTTTTATTTGAGGGAATGAAACAAAAATTCAAAAAGGAAATTTTTGAATACTATTTTCTATTAGAGACAAGTTATTTCGAACTAGGATTCAAAATTTGGCAAGGGTCCAATGATTTAAATAAAAGTTTGTTTTAAAAAGAAACTTTTGTAGTTGGCAAAATACATAATATTTTTTTTCAAAATTGAACCCAAAATGGAAAGAAAATTCTAACTCGTAATTGAGTGTGACTTTTTTTGTCCAAGATTGATGAAGTTAAGTTGTAATTTGCAACTTATTTCAACAAAGATATGAAAATGTGAGCAAACTTCGTATATCTTATTTTGTTTATGTTTTTCTGCTTGTCATCATTGTCATATTTTTCTAATTAAAAGTGAAGTTCTTTCAATTAAATAAGTACCGTAGTTTGAAAATGAATGTTTATCAAACCTAGGTTTGGTGAAGTGTTAGAATAATTTATAAAATCATTCGAATCACTTTCTAAAATATGGTCTCATTCTTAAATAAAAGTTAAGGTGAGACCTACATTTTTAATTTGAATCCCCCAAGCGTAGACTTTAGGTGGCTTTTGGAATTCATGTATACATATGCTAGGGGATGTTTCTCATGTTTATTTAAAGCCCCAAGGTTTGTATTTTCAATTTGTGGAATATTGCATATGTTTATCATGAATTGTTTGATCAGGTAACATAATTAATTATCTTGGTCAAATAATAGGAAGTGGTATTCTTCCCTTTGTCATTTAAAGTTATTAAGATGGTTCGTAATAAGCTTTGCATGACATTTATTTCGCAGCATAAATAGCGTGTTCAAATCTGTAAATAGAGAGAAGTGGGGATGTCCTGGATTTTTTAAGCCCCCAATTTGAGGCAAAGAGCGGAAAAATTATACTATTTTTGAGTATTTTAGTTACCAAATTGGAGGGATCATCCCGACATACCTCCCTAAAAAAAAGAACAAAAAAGATGGATGTATATAAAAAGGAAGGGGAATCCAACTTTCCCATAGAAGAATAAAGAAAGAAAATTAGACATGTTTTTGAAAAGCAAGGATTATTGACTTAATATTTGAATCATCGTGATGACTTGAAAGTGAGGTATACGTGTGATAGCGATAATGATCATTTTTTCATGTAGCGATCATGTTCAATCAATATTCCTCACTTAGAGAAGATGGAGATATCCCACGTAGGCGGACATTTTAGTTGCTCATGACAAGTAAAAAGACCAATTCTCAAGAGTTGTAAAAGACGTTTAAAGTTGACGTCGAGGTTGTCGATATATCAAATCACTTTATTGTGTTAATTCTTTTTCTTTCTAGGCAATGTATATAGAACCTGAATTACCTTGGTAATAAATGGCCCTATTATTAAAAGAAAATAAGATGATTGTTTGTTTTTTTTTAAAGTAATAATCATCTCATTTTTCTTTGGCCAAAGATATGGAAACATCGAATTTAGTTTGATTCGATTGCTTTACTAACATGCTGTAATCAAGCCAATGGTTATCAAATCATCCAAATTTTTTTTATATATGATCTTGTAATCATAACTCAGCACTTCATGCATTTTATATATGGGCATGACTACTTAATAGTAGGTCCATATGTGCAAAGGCCTAAGATTGGCCATATTTTCATGGAATGATGATTTTGGTATATGGTTATGGTCTACCTCAAGGAGGGCCTTTCCAAGGTCGTAACTTGGCTAGGCTTGGGGTTATGAACAATGGACAGGCTCAAGTATACTCCCAAAATACCTTACTCTTGGTGCTTATCAAATTTAAACCTTTCTTCTTTGTGTGGCAACTTCCTACATTAGGTGTCTTTTCCTTGTCGTCTCTCCTTTCTTTCCTTTTTTATTTTTTTTGACAAGTTTTGTTTTGGGTTTAGAACGATTTCTTTCTTTCTTTTGCATTGGATATTTCCTTTTGGGTTTAGACTAACTTTGTGTCCCCCTCTTATGTTTCGTTCCCCCAATTACCTATTTGTATCTTTGAACCATTCCCATCCCAAGGTATGGAATAATGTAGATTTAATAACTAAGGCTCAATTCACGAGGCTCAAAAGGGCTGCCAAAATGATGGATTTTATCTAAGGTTAAGAACTTGGGATTATATTTATAGAGTTTCAAGTTGCCTATTGTGTTGGTGAAATCATCATATCCTTTCTTTGTGGGCCAAATATGGGCCTCTTTCGTTCGATAAATCTAGTAAGCCAAAGCTTATTAAGATTCTTAAGGTGTTGAGTATGTATGCCTTTTGATATTGCCTGTTTGTATGTATACGTTTTATTTAATTCAAGTCAATAACAATAAAGAGATTGAAAAGAGAACAAGATAGACGTACTTGAAAATATATTTTTTATTCATTAATTAATGAGATACAAAATAAGTAGATTCGACGGCATGAATCTCTTTGTCTATCATACAAAAACAAAGGAAAGAAACAAAACAAGACCTAGGGTGCTACATCTTGAATTGTTGACAACTTCTAAAGATTGCGTCTTCGAGCTTTGTCCGTTTCTGAAGTAGGTGAAATCCTCTCTAAAAAAAAAGTCCATCTATATGATTCATGGTTTCATTTATCAAGTCCCTTTCAATTAATGTTCCCACAATATAGACCTTTTGAAATGTGTCTAAACCAAGGTATTGTAAACGGCACTTGTATGGTGGAGACATATTGTCTATGAACTTTGGGACAAGTTCATGATCTGGAGGTCTTTGTGGAATAAGAGAAACCTTTGATCGCCACTTGGAAAAGAAGTCAATGAAGCCTTCTTCTTCCCCTTGCTTAAGCAATTCGAGATCGCGCAAGGTAGTTTTGAGCTCGATGTTATCTCCATATTGGGTTAAAAACGCTTTTACAACGTCACTCCAAGTGGAAGTTTGTTTTGCATCGAGGTTATAAAACCATGATCTAGCAGTTGGTTCCAATGAAAGAGGAAAAGTACATGCATATAGGCTTAGCTCAACCCCTTTCAATGCCATAATTCCAATAAAGCTCAATAAGTGAGTTCTAGGATTGTCTGTAACCTTAAAGGTTGGCAAATCCGTAGTCAAGAACTTTTCTGGGAGAGTCTTGCCACTAGGTAGTGGTGCAAGCTCATAATTGATGTACTTATTCCTTGAGTTAGCTCGAAGGACAAGTTTCTCCAAGGCCTCTACTCTTTCGGCTCTTGCTTTTTCTTGCAAAATGTTTTCTTTTTCTTTTTCTGCTTTTATTTTAGCCTTTTATGCTTTTTTATGAGCCTTCATTTGGGCTTCTTCTCGTAAGGCCTTTAGGTTTAGGAGTTCCCCTCTAAGTTTCTCCAATGCTGCTTTGTCACCCATGATTGGACTATTATGCGAATGTGGAAGATGATGATCTAGTAATGTGTATCACGAGAAATTGAGCGCGTTCACATAAACCTTTTCTGCCGAACATTCAAACAATGAACCAAAGTCAAAATGATTGTTTTATTTCTTTTTGTTTTAGTCCTTGTAATACGAATTCACTTTAAGCAAGTTTGTTGATGAAGCATGTCAAAAAATTCACGAACAATCATTAATGGACTGTCATGATTTGTGTTGACTTCAACAAGGTAATCATCTAAGGATTTTACTTTAAATGAATTGTTTTCGAAAAAGGTAGAAGAGAAAGACAAGAAAGTTGGATTGAAAATGCTCATCAAATTTTAGAAATATTAATCAACCACTCCTTAAAATGATCAAATATACTATGGTATTTGTTGATCACTTAGATTGCAATAGAGATCTATATCTTTTTTTTAAATTATGATTCTCATATTGCTCATCTTTAAAGGATAATATTTTACTATTAACTTAAAAAGAATGATGGCCTCCAAATGTAAATTTCATGAAATAATTAAATCATTTTCTCGATTTATCATTCATTAATTTTTTTTTCAGAGCGACATTTCTTTTTTTTTTCGTTCTATTTCTCTCTTTTTTTTCTTTTTTTTTTTTTTTGGTGTGAGGCAATCATCCCAAGTAAAGTTCTCGGGATTTTCTTTTTAAACTATAGAAAAGGTAAACAAATTATACTCTTAAATCACGGTTGACCAATTACAACTAAAAAAATGATGAACACGAAAATAGGCACGTTTAAGAATAAACATATTGTTGATGTCCTATTAAGAGATGCGAACTTCTAATAACGAACCACATAAGAAGTAATGTCATTAGCTTGATTATAAAGTACGTAAACGAATCATCATAATAAAAAATAGTATCGCGCACAATTTTCCGTCTTGCGCTAAGGTTGAAAGTGCAACTTCAAGAGTAGCATCTGCCACATGCATTATTTTTTTTTCGAAAACGCAAAAGGAATGGTAAAAAACATTTTTTTTTAATTTTTTATTTTTTTTTCAAAAACGCAAAAGGAATGATAAAAAACATTTTTTCGATTTTTTTTTTTGAAAAAAACGAAAACGACGATCAAAGTAAAGGTAACTAAGTTAGACAACGTTGTTAGCCAAAGAGATATTTTTAGCACCTACTTAACGATTAACCTTGAAGCGGTAATATCGTTTTCTCCGTATGCTATTGCCCGTAACGAGTCAAAGTCAACGTTGAACAGTGGACGCGCGCATGACAAAGAGTTACGTGGAGGTGTCGCGCGCAACTTCAAAACTTGCGCTTGGAGGGCGCTCGCAACTTTGACAGTTGCGCGTGCCACCTGGTAGGTTCGACATTTTTTTTTTTTTATTTTTTTTTTTTTTTTGCGAAAACCCAAGAAGAACGATTTTTTATTTTTTTATTAATTTTTTTTGGTCGAACCATAATGTTTGCGAATTTTTATTTTATTACATCTCTAGGTAACACGTTGGAATTAGTTAGATTAGACACGAAGCACATATTCATGTAGTCACATAAGCACATAAAAGGAACCGTCAAAGAATACAATGCCATTCTAAGGTCAAGGCTTGGGTATCCAAGGGTACCATATCTTAAGAAATGATGCACAAATCAATCACTCAACGTGTTGAGTCACGACATCGCCCTCTCAACATTTTATTGACGATATGGGTGGGATGATTGTTATTTATTTCAGGATAGAAGCCTAGTGTTGGCAACCCCTAGTCAATGAGCCAATCCCCAATGGTTAAACTATACTATGATTATGCTTGATGCAATGTTGCTTGTTTGATTTTTACTTTTGTGAAAAAGGAAGATATTATGTGTTCGAGTCTCGCTCTCTAACTAGAGATTATCCAAGTTAGTTCTCGTTACAATCCATATGCCACCTAGTGTTGGAAACCTTGAACCGTAACTACGAACTAATCTTGTAACCTCTAAGTCCCCAATGGAGTCGCCACTGTAAGGAGGGTGATCCCATCGTAAGGGGTACTCTCCTAAAATGCCCTTGGCCCTTTAAAAGAATAGGGATTTACACTTGTTAGGGTGTAGCAGGATTTGAATTCCTGACTGTTTGGGAGACCTTGAATTAAAGATGATACTCTCATCACGCTTTTTTGTAAGAAACAAGTAGGAGTCGCCAATGAGTTTTAGGAAAACTCATAAACCTCGTTCATGCCTTTCTTCCATGTGGAGTTCATGGAATAATTAGCACGAATCATAAGTTTACCCATGCCCAAACTGGTCTACATAAATTAGAAATGATTTCGGGAGCAAGGGTACTAAAATAACGTTCCTTTTAGGGAGGATTCACTATTCTAGCCCTAGTATGACCTCTACTAGCTCTTCCTTTTTCACAATTTCATTACCAAACAATATATGCAACGTGATACCTAAATACTAAGTTAGGTGATTTTATTTACAAGAATTAATCACGTAGGAATTACATCGCAAATGTCATTATTCTTTGTTTAATCAATATTTGTGAAAAGAACAAAACAAACAATATTTGCTTGTCTTAAGTGATGAAACAACAATTAATTATCAAATTCTATTCTTGATTAACAAAAGAATGCTATGTGAATTAATTAATTAAAAGTTTGTTTAAAGTGATCAAACAACACTATTTATTCAATTAAAGTTATTTAAACAATAAAAGAAAAGTGATTTATCTAAGTGCTCAAGAAATTAACCGTTTTTCTTTTATGTTAAATCTCCGTTTAATGTGTTTATGGACTTTCTTTCTTCTTCGTACCTCCGAGGACTTCAATGGATTCAATTAGGGTTGGAAAGTATTTGGTAAGAGAGAGGACAAAGTAGTATGATAGTAAGAGAAGTTGAGAGATTAGGGTTTTGAGAATATTAGGGTTTTACGTCTGAATTTTCGATCCTCGTAATGCTGAACGAAGACCCCTACTTAAGGGTGTAGGGATCTAAGTTTAGGGTTTTAGAGCCACGCCGTCAGGTGGCGCCCGCAACTCTCATTGTTGCACTGGGGTGCCACGCGTAACTCAATGAGTCGAGCGCGCAAGGCGCGCGCAACTGATTGAGTTGCGCTGGTTTGCGGTTTGCCTCATACGAAAACGCGTTTTAAAAATTTCCATAACTTATAATTGCGGAGTCAAATTAAGGTGTTTGAGATATCATTGGAAAGCCATGAAAGTCTACTTTCCAGTTCCGCTAGATTTAGGTCAAAATATGTAATGGATCAAAAGTTATGGACGTTGGAGTGCAAGGGTGTCGGTTTTATGGCCCAGTTTAGTGTTTTGATCATACTTTCTTCGTTTTAGCTCAGAATTGGGCTTATAATATACCGTTGGAAATCTCTTTGAAAGGGATATCCATATGTATAGGCCTTCTATGGGAATTTGATGGTTGGTTTATCTTTTTTGCTCAGTTTTCAACAATATAGGTTCCATTGGATCCAATCATTGCATTTGACACATTTGGGTCCGTTATTAATCAAGTTTAAACATGTATGAACATGTTTTAGGCCTAATTAATCGAGGGTTGAATAGGTCGTTAAACTAATATCCTAATCAAATTAATCATTTATATACCTAAACTACGCTAATACAAGTATACGGGCAAGTAAAGGGTCGAACCACTAAGGAAGCTCACTCATTCAACATCAATTTTCACTAATGCAAGAGTAAAAAGGGGAATGTTTTTGTTGGTTTTTGAATAAAGAGCACTAAAACTAAAAATAAGCAAAGATAATGATGATTAAAATCAAGAGAGAACAACGCTAGGGATACTGAGGTGTCAAACATGATTAGAAAGAGGGGAACAATAATGGCTATCATGATGAACATGCCAAAGAACACAAGATACTACCTAAACAATTCATTCTCATGCAATAGGCTAAGCAAATAAATGAAAAAGGTATATATTAATAAGGGTCATTCTCATGCATCCTATTAGTTACAATCAAATCAAGAGAATAAGGAAACACAATCCGTAAAAAATCCACTTTAATAACTCATTCTCATGCTATCATTAAAATAGAGATGATCTCAATTAATCTAGTTCAAATCAATTTCATGCCTTTAAACTAGAAAACATCAAATAGAGTGCAACAATAATCTCAAGCTATCAAAAATCATGTCTTTCATTAATTTATGGCATGGGTTCAATTCAACCATCATCATTCATCCAATATCAACTCAAATTTTCCACCCCCTTCTCCTAGCTAAAAGATTAGCCTAGAGAAGGGAGATTAAACATAATATAAAAACTAAAAACAAACTCAAGAAACTCAAAACAAAACATGTTTAAAAACAATGAAAACAATAATAACTAGATGAACTAAAAAGATAAACAAAAATAAGAAACAATAAAGCAAATAAATAAAACTAAAGGAAAGGATTAGAGATTAATAAAGTAAAGATTAATGAAAGATGAAAACTTGAAGTCTTGCTTGATTGAAGATTAAACTTGAGCAAAGTTGAATACCATAAGGAAATTTGAGTAACAATCTACTTTCTCTCTCTAAAATTATCTAATCTCACCCTAAGAGAGAGAAGCTCTCCTCCACTAATTAAGAAAATAGCATCATCAATTCCCCCCTTTAATTACCCCCGAAATAGGTATTTATACAAAGCTATAAAAAGAAACTAAATAAGTAAAGATAAATAAAATAGAAAATAGAAAATAAGAAAGGAAAAATAAAAAGGAAAGAAATAAAGTAAAAGGAAAAGGAAATTAAAACTTTTATTTAGATAAAGAATATCGTACATAAAACGTCCCTCGAGTAGGGTTCTAAAAAACTTCTCTCGACTAGGGCTTTCGTCCTCGTATTCACAAATTTCACACACATTAAAAATCTAATCTTTTTCCCTAATTTAATCAATAATCGTGCGCTCGAATTTCTGTGCTATGGATGATCAATTGATGAAGGCTTGGGATAACTTGAAACTGACAGAAGAAGAAAATTTTGTGCTTGGAGAATCGAATGCTATGGTGGATGATGGCGACTCGAAACAGAGGCTTTCTTTATCTCTGGTAGGCAAATTGCTTACAAAGAAGACTTTCAATGTTGATGCTATGGAAAGGGTGTTAAAAAATCTCTTGCGATTTGATGACAAAGTTGCAATAAGGTCTGTCGATACAAACTTGTTTGTCTTTCAATTTTTTAATGCTGATGATAGAAGGAAGGTGTTAGATGGTAGGTCGTGGGCTTTTGATAACCAAACTCTGCTATTGAAAGAAATTTGTGCGGATGAACAACCATCAGAAATTACCTTTGACTCTTGCCCTTTTTGGATTCGTATTCTGGATGTGCCGTTTGGGAAGCGCTCTTCTTGGTTTGCTAGGGAGATTGGGGATTGCATTGGAGAGTGCTTAGAGGTTGATGAGTCTGATCCTCTGGGTTGGGAGGAGTACATGAGAGTTAAAGTTATGGTGAATATCAATAAACCATTGCGAAGGGGTATGAAAATAGCAGTAGAATCAGGACACACAAAATGGATGGTTTCAAGTATGAGCGTCTTGGTGACTTTTGCTATTATTGTGGTCAAATTGGGCACAATGATAAGGATTGTGAGGAGAAGGACACATGTAATGCTGATTCGCCAATCGTGTTTCAGTTGTTGGGGTTTGGTGAGTCCGACTCACCGCGGAAACAAACCCAAAAACAACACCGCACTCGCAATAAATAACACCATAAACATAATTATATTAATCACAAGATTAAGATAAGCTAATTACCTTTGACGCGTGCTTCGCTCCAAAATGAGCTCTTACTTGAAAGCTTCAAGTCCCGCTCACACGCAGACCTCCAACGAAGTCCACCCGCACCAACAAAACCGACTAGGTCCAATGTCTTGGGGTTAGCAAGACCCGACCAATAAAACCCGAGTAATTATATTGAGTTCAAAGGTTTTCACTAATTGTGATGCCTTTTCCAACTCTTACTCAAGCATCATTCCCAATGCCCATACTTGGGTATTTATAGGAAATGATGGGAGTATCATTTACTCTCCCATCAATGTGGGATAGTATGATTTTTCCATTTTATTTTAAAGCTAAAATAAAATTAATAATCAAGCTAGTAATAAATCAACAAGTGGCAAGCTCATGTGAGTGGTTAGGTGAAGACCACTTCGAGAAGGGGGGGACCAAACTTGCTCCCCACTCCCTCTCCCGTAACCGGCCACCTCACTCCACACACACTCAAGGACCACAAGCCACATGGCACCCACCCTTGGGCACCAAGGCAGCCAAGGTGGGCTGCCATGTGCTGCTGTCCGTGGCAGCCACGCCCAGCAAGCCCAGCAAACCCAGCACTCGCATGCGGGCTGCCAAGCGCTACTGGCCAGCAAGCCCAGCATGCTTGTGCGGGCTGCTGCTGGCCTTGTGCCTTGGCCAGCGCTGCTAGGCAGCAAGAAATGGCCTAGCCATGCTGCTGCTAGCTGTGGCGAGCTGGCGCGCCTAGCGTGCTAGCTGCTGCAGCTTGTTGCGGCATGGCTTGCTAGCCATTGCGCGCACAAGGCTGCGCCTAGCATGCTAGCACGCACTAGGCAGCGCCTAGCCTTACGATGCTAGCATGGGTGCGCTAGCACGCACCAGCCAGCCTAGGCTCGGCTTGGTGCACATGCTAGCCACCATGCTAGGCCATACGCCCTTAGCACTCGGTTTGCTTGGGCATTCCGATGCTAGGGGTATTTTGGTCTTTTGTTTATTTATTACTATTTCTCGTCTCGTCTTTCAGTATTTTTCGACTCGACTTCCGACGCTCGGTTTCGACGCTCTAAGCTCGAATTTCCGATGTCTAAATAAATATTACTCGGTCGACTCATTAATTCCTTCCGAATTAATTCGTCGGTTCGGTTTGTTGAATGCTTGGGTGTGACCCGAAGGGTTCAGTTAAGATTAAGCTGTAATATTAATTATTCATTAATATTACTGATCGGAAGCGGCCTCCACCCAGGCATTCCGATCACTTGACCTCACTGAATATATTAGCTTTCTAATAATTCTGAACCCACTAACGGAATAGTACACTTGTTCGAAGGACACCATTCCTTTCATCATTATGGTCCGTTTTTAACTGCATCCCCTCATCGTTCGAAGGTTCCTGCTACGGGGAGGGAGATGGAAAGGAAGTGGATGTAAAGTTTGTCAAAGAAGGGTAGAGTGCAACAATCTGATTACAACGATCCGAATGCAATCCGTTTGGGTCCACCAGGGGCAGCAAGGAAGTTACTATTCTCTTCACCAAGCACGGCTATGGTCACTACCCCAAAGCCACGAGCAATCACTTTGAAGGCAGTAGCCGATGAAAATTCTGGCAAACTGGTGTTTCGACCAACTATGATGCAAGAAGAGGATGTAAACGCTGAGGGGCTTATTAATTCTACTGAGGTGCCGAGGGTTGGTATGCTGGAAAAGGAAAAAACACAGGCACGGGATGTGTGTGCAACTGGAAAGCAGGGTGAGGCTTCGATGGAGAGGCTGCCAGGTGATGTAAGGGCTCGAAAAAGGATCCATAGGGATGGTATCATCGATATGGATATGACTGAAAGTGGAGGCTGCTATCAAATGTCGAGGAAAAGGAGTGTGGATGTTGTACTTGATGTAGGTCAGAATGTTCCTGCCAATGTTGCTGAAAAGAAACCGAAACTTAATGTGAGTAACGTTTCTTCTATTGTTTCCATGTCAAAAGTAGAGGGTCTTGGGGATGCCCAAACCCTCGAAAAACAATGAAAATACTTAGTTGGAACTGCCACGGGCTTGGCAACCCGCGCGCGGTTAGGAGCCTCCAAGATATGTGTTGGAGGGAAAGGCCAAATATTGTCTTTGTAATGGAGACCATGATTGATGAAAAAATTCTTAATAAAATAAAAACTCGTTGTGGTTACACGAATGGTGTATGTTTTAGTAGTGTGGGTAGATCGGGTGGAATGGGGATGTGGTGGAAGGATATTAATGTACAAATCATGTCTTTTTCTGTGCATCATATCTGTGCTCATATTTTGGATAATAATAATGTGCCTATTTGGAGAGCAATTGGTATCTATGGTTGGCCGGAACAAGCAAACAAACACCAAACTTGGTCATTAATGGCTCAGTTGAAAGGTGTCAACAACCTACCTTGTATTATGTTTGGTGATTTTAATGAAATCCTGAGTTTATTTGAAAAAGAGGGTGGTGTTCCGAGAAGTGAGAGGTTGATGGATGCTTTCCGGGGGGCAATTGATAATTGTGCTTTCCGTGATCTTGGTTACAAAGGGTGTATCTTTACTTGGGAGAGGGGTAACTCTATGGTTACCTTTGTTCGAGAAAGATTGGATCGATTTCTTGCAGATGATGGTTGGTGCAATTTATTTCCTGACATTGAAGTACGACATCTTCCCATTTTAAAGCCTGATCATGCTCCAATAATTTTAAATACGGAGAAAAGGCTTGCGGATGACAGTGGTTATAGGGGTTTCAAATTTGAGCACTTCTGGCTGTCCAATGATGGGTGCGGGGAGGTTGTACAAGTGGCTTGGGGGGGGGGTGCTTTTGGTTTCGGTTTGAAGGAGAAAGTGGCAGTTTGTGGAGAAAGGTTAGCTAGCTGGGCTGCACTCACCTTCGGATCTATAAAGAAGAAAATAAAAAGGCCGAAAAATCTCTTAAGCAATTGAAGGAAGGGAGTATGGATGGTGCGACGCTGGATATGTGCAACAAATTGTCGGAGGAGTTGAACTCACTATATTTGTTGGAGGAATCATACTGGTTTGCTCGTGCCCGGGCTAATGAACTGCGTGATGGGGATAAAAATACAAAATATTTTCATCACAAGGCTAGTGAAAGAAAGGCTCAAAATAGAATTGATGGCTTATTTGATGAGCATGGAGACTAGAAGAGAAGCAAGGTGGATCTCGAGAAACTTATTGCACCTTATTTTTCAAAGCTTTTTGCCACAAGTTCTCCGACTGGTTTTCAGTGTGCAATGGAAGGTCTCGAAACAGTGGTTACTCCAGAGATGAATTGAGTGTTAGATTGTGAACCAACAGGGGAGGAAGTAAGACAAGCACTTTTTCAGATGCACCCACATAAGGCCCCGGGCCCCGATGGTATGCATGCATTATTTTTTTCATAAATTTTGGCATATTCTTGGACCTGATATTATTGCTTATGTCCAAAGATGGTGGAGGGGGGAAATTGACTTAGCGGGAATGAATAATACTTGCATTGCACTAATTCCGAAGTGTGAAAAGCTTACTCTGATTTCGGAATTTAGACCAATAAGCTGCTGCAATGTTATTTATAATATTGTTTCAAAAGTACTGGCAAATAAGTTGAAAATTTTTTTGGGGGAAATTATTTCTCCAAATCAGAGTGCTTTTGTCCCGCAGAGACTCATCACAGACAATGCCATTGTTCCTTTCGAGATCTTTCATTCTATGAAGAGGGATGGAGAAGGGAAGGATGGTAGCATTGCTATGAAATTGGATATGAGTAAAGCGTATGACCGGGTTGAATGGGTTTTTCTAGAGCAGGTGATGATCAGAATGGGTTTCTCTACAAACTGGATTCATCGAATTATGAGTTGTTTATAGAGCGTGTCTTTTGCTTTTAAGATAAATGGACAAATTTCTGGCTCTGTGGTGCCTTCTAGGGGGTTACGTCAGGGTGACCCTATTTCTCCGTATCTGTTTCTGTTGTGTGCGGATGCTTTTTCGACTTTGATCTCTAAGGCAGCCAACAGTAATCTTCTCCATGGTGCTAGAATTTGCAAAAATGCCCCAAGGGTGTCCCATCTTTTCTTTGCAGATGACATCATACTTTTTGCTAAAGCAAATGTGCAAGAATTCTCGGCTATAGCTGATATAATCAGCAAATATGAGAGAGCTTCGGGTCAGAATGGCAATCTAAGCAAGACTGAAGTTGTTTTTAGCAAAAAAGTGTGCACAAATCGACGGCAAGAAATAATTGAGATATTGGGGGTGAGAGAAGTAGAACGACATGAGAAGTATCTTGGGTTACCGACGATAATTGGAAGATCGAAAAAAGCAATTTTTGCAGGGTTAAAGGAGAGAATATGGAGAAAGCTTCAAGGATGGAAGGAGAAGTTTTTATCGAGGCCGGGTAAAGAGGTGTTAATCAAAGGTGTGGCTCAAGCGATCCCGACATATATGATGAGTATATTCAAGCTTCCGGATGGGCTTATTGATGAGATACACTCGATGCTTGCACGCTTTTGGTGGGGCTCCACAGAATTCGCAAGCAAAATGCACAGGCAAAGATGGGAATTATTGTGTCGCCCCAAGGCTCGTGGGGGTTTAGGTTTCCGAGACTTAAAATGCTTCAACCAAGCCCTTCTTGCCAAGCAAATGTGGAGGTTACACCACAATCCAGGTACCCTTATTCACACAATTTTAAAAGCGAGGTATTTCAAAAAATGTGATGTACTTGAAGCTAACCGGGGTTATGACCCTAGTTATGTTTGGCGAAGCATGTGGGGTGCACGGGTTTTGCTTAAGGAGGGGCTCAAATGGCGTGTGGGAAATGGGTGCTCAATTAAAGTATGGGGGGATGCTTGGTTGCCGGGTAATTCCTCTATTAATACCCCTTCCCCATTTCCCACAAGCAATATGGAGTTAAGGGTGTGTGAATTGATCGACCACTCGTGTGGTGTTTGGGATAGGAGTGTTCTAAGCAGCAACTTCTGTGAGGATGACATAGCAAAAATTGTTTCTATACCATTGTCCTCAAATTTTCCTCCCGATAGAATGTTTTGTTGGCAATCTAAGGATGGTGCTTATAGTGTGAAATCGGGTTATTGGTTGTGCAATCGAGAGCCGAATCTTGCTCAAGGTGTAGATATGGATTTGGTATGGCGCCTTGTTTGGTCTCTTGTATGCCCACCCAAGTTAAAGCACTTCCTATGGAGAGCTTGTAAGGGCTTTCTTGCTGTGAAAGAACGTCTTTTTTATCGTCACATTGCCACTGACTCCTTCTGCTCCATTTGTAATGCACAAGAGGAAACAATATGCCATACGTTGTTTAAGTGCTCTGCTGCTAAGGAAATATGGGAAGCAAGCTCGTTCAGTCAGTTGATCAATGCAGCCCCTGATAACAATTTCAGCGAGAGACTTTTATGGTTGTCAAGAAATGCACAAAAGGCTGACTTTGTTACCATGACAGCACTTATGTGGGCTGCGTGGCATTGCAGGAACACGGCAATATATGAACAGAAGCAGGTTGTGGCGGTGGAAATTGCTAGAAAATGGGTGAACTTTGTTCAGGAAAGCAATGAGTATGCTGGAAAAATTTCCACCACGTCTGCTCCTAGAGCTGCTGGACCAGCAGATTCGTGGAAAGCTCCTGCTGCAGGGGTTGTGAAGATTAACTGCGACGCACATATTGGAGCTGCAACAGGCCTTGGAGTGGTGTTGAGGGATGAGCATGGCACTGTGCTAGCTGCTGCTATACGAAAGGAAGGTGCTGGTTGGGGTGTTGATGAAGCCGAGGCTGCTGCCTGCAGGTTTGGGTTACAAGTTGCAAGAAGGCTTGGGTATTCGATGGTCCATCTTGAGAGTGATGGTGAAATTGTGGTGCGAGCTATCACCTCGAAGGCAACGGGGTTCTCTCCTATTTTCTTGATTTTCGATGACATTCGTTGTTTGATTTCTGTTTTTAATGTTTTTTGTTTGTCTCATGTTAAACGAGCGGGTAACACTTTAGCTCATAATGTTGCTCGTTGGGAATCGAGGGGTTGTAATGAGTTTGTATCTTTAGGTCCTTTTCCCCAAAGCTTGACTTCTTTGGCGGAAATTGATCTCCTTTAATGAAAATTACAACGTGGTTTCAAAAAAAAAATAAAAGGAAAAGGAAAGTAAAAGAAAAAGAAAAACAAATCAAGTCCACCAAAACCAAAGTCAGACCCCCCCTCTAATTCCCTTCTTCTTCGAATTGAAGCTGCTCTAAAATGGGGAAAATGATCCCATGCTTCACATCACATCAAACAATATCACCAACAATTACTCTTCAATCAACACCGCACATTATCATCAAAAATCGGCATCAATAAATGAACACCATTCGATCTTCATAAGTAATCACGTGAGAAGCTCGTGATTAAACCCACATTTGCGCGCCCGCAAAGACCTCGCGCAAACTTATTGCCTACAATCTGAATTTTGACTCCATTTGTGTGCCTTCTGACAGGGTTGCGCGCCTGCGAAGCCCCAATCAAATTGGAGCTAAATTGAGGCTTGTGGCTATAAGTTGCGGGCTGCTCTGTTGCTGCAATTCGTAGGGCTTTTTGCTTGTGCGAATTGGTGGTTGTGCAGCGGTGGTGAATGGAGAGGGGTTACTGCTTGGCTGCTGGTTTTGGTGGCGAAAAGGGAGGCGCAGCAGGTGCTGCGGGCTGCTGTGCGAGGTTGTGGTTGATGTGAGTTGTGGGTGGGCAGCATGGCTGGTTGGAGTTGTTGTTGTTGCGGTGGTGGAATTTAGTTGGGAGTGGAGGTTGCTTGGTTTTGTTATTGCTGAGATGCGGGTGGTGAGTTAGTGGTCAGGTGCGATTTGTGAAGTGGAGGAGCTACGGTGGTGAGCTGTTGCGAAGGTGGAATTGCGGGAGCTTGGTGTATTAGAGGTGCGTGAGGGAGGTTGTGAGGAGGCGTTGCGGCTGGAGGGAGCAGGGGAACAGGTGAGGTTGAGCTGTGGTTGCGCGGAGAAGTGAATCGGTGGGCTGCTGGTGCGAATTGGTGAAGGGGAATTGGCTGGAGTTTGTGGTGCTGAGATGCGGGTAGTGGCTGGAGGTTTTGGTGTTATTTGGTGGTTGGTTTGGGCTTGTGGGGCTGTGAAAAGATGGAGCAGGGGTTGCCGGTGGTTGTTTGGTGTGTGGAAGTGGCTATTGACTTTTGACATGAATTCGGAAACCGAACTCACTTGACATAATACCCAAACACCTACACACAAAACTGAAGAAAGGGATTGAGAAAAATTATATAAAACTAAGTAATAAAATAAAACTAAATAAACTAAAATGGAAAATTGGGAGAATTAAAAATAAAACTAAAACAATTAAATAAAACACAAACAAATAAAATATGAAAAAGACTAAAAACTAATTAAAATTAATAAAAGTAAAATAGAATACTTTCAAGGAAAAATAAAGGACAAAATAAAAACAAATCCAAAGCAAATAAAATACGAAAATAAACTAGAAACCAATTAAATAAAGAAATTAAACTAAAACATACTAAAACTAAGTAATAAACTAGAAACTTTATTAAAAGGAAAATAAGAGAATAAAAGGGAAAATAAGATAAAATAAACACGAAAAAGGACCTAAACACTATAACTAAGAGTGACATAAATGTCACTCATCAATAACGAAAACAAACTACAAATTAAAAGAAAATAATAAAAGGTGAAAAGCGAGAAGAATAATATTAACAAGAAAAAAGACTAAAACATAAGAGAATAAGAAACATAAAGAAATTATAAAATTAAACTAAAAACTCCAAAATACTCAAATAAAAAGATAAAAGACAAGAATAAGCAAATAATAGAAATTAAGGACAAAATGAGCTAAATTATTGGAAAATAAGTCGAAAAATGACTCAATAAACACCCTAGAACTAACATAAAAGTCACTTATCAAACTCCCCCAAGCTAACCTTTTGCTCGTCCTCGAGCAAATTAACATGAAACACGAGAGAAGGAGAGTGAATTATTCAAGCAAAGCTGAGACACTAACTAAAGGAGATGAGAATGTACACTAACTCACTTTCGTAGGAATCACGGTCAATTTTAGCAAAAAAAGACAAGCCCTTTAAACCCTAGATCGTCCTAGAGGACGAGTGTGCTCTCGTGGGGGTTTCCTAAGAGCTTAACCCACAACTCTAGAAAAGAACCTAAAAAACACAAAAAGAAAAAGAAAAACAAACACAAAAAGCAAAAAGCAAACACAACCACGACCAACATAACATGACAACGTTTAAGAAAACCAATCAAGCTCTAAGGCGGAAAATGCTCCATTTGGACTCAAAAAGAAGAGACATGCACCAAAGAATACTCACCTTTCTCAATTCAAAGAGGGAAAACACGTTCTAAGATGCTCATGGTTGAAAGAGACAAACCTAAGCTAAACATAGAGAACTAGAGAATTCATTCTCCGCCCTAGCCCCATCCAAGACGGTCCACGTTCTCTCCACTAGCTTCAAATCACCCCCTAGTTAGCTCCTCATGAATCCACGAAGGAACTAGAAAAAAGATTCAATTTGTGGAATTAGTGAGTCATCCCGACATCTCAACTATGCATACTTTCTCCATAGGGTTGAAATCTATCTCCCTCCACCGGAATTTGACCTCACCCCTCTAAAGTATAAGGGTCTTAACTAGGGTTGTAACGTAAGGCAGAGGGTTAAGGCAGGGTAAAAATTTGAAATTTTGGGTGATATTTCCTAAGTGAAGCAAAAGGGTGATCCAACCTCAAAAACAAACTCAAGAAATCACCAAACATCAAACAAAAATACCAATAATGCCATCTCCCCCAAGCTTACTCAACACCAACGTTCCATAAATACAAAAAAACGAAGTAACGCTCCCCTCCCAAGCTTGAACGAAGCATTGTCCTCAATGCTTAACTTAGGGAAGAAAACGAAACCTACTTTTTTTTAAAAAAAAAAAACTCTTATTTGATGTTGTAGGGAATAATTTGAAGCCTTAAAATCCCACTAGCTTGAACCCCACTGTGATCATACACTAAAGTACGGTGGCGTCCAAAAGGAAAGAAGATAGAGCAAAAGAGTCGCCAACAAGTTTTTAAGGAACTTGTAAACCGTTCACGAGGTGAAGGTTACACCCCTTAACGATCCAAGAGATCGTCAACTCCATAAGGTCATGAACCAAATAAGGGTTCGGGGATGAAGGTACAAATCCAACCTAAAAGATATTGAACCTGCCCTAATAATAGGCCTCTACTTTATTCTGCTCGTATTCATGTGCGCTTTCTGACTAACATACAATCAATAGGATTAACCCTAAACCTGTTTAATCTATGTTGGTTGAATATTAATGCACAAATAAACTATTATTGGCGATCACTTGAATTATAATCACAATTAACCCTAAACAAGATTATTAATTATCTTATTAAGCGTGATTACAAGTACAAATTCCCTTTAAACATGCATAAAAGGTGTGATCAAGCAATAAAGAATAAATAATGTGTATCAAGCAACATAATAAATAATCAACATCATTAATAATAATAATAATCATAATCATGATCATAATCATGTTAAAGCATAGCAAGATCCTAGGCATGATACTAACAAGATTAATAACAAACCCTAGCATGTCACTAAACAATAAAAATCAAAGCTTTAGCCCTAACATGATACTAACAATCATATTAGGAAGAGAATAAAAGGCATCATACTTTTAATCATACTTAATATTAAAGTTACCTTAGACATAATACTAGGAATTTATTGTTGTCACCCTAAACATCAAATTAAGGAAAACATCCTAACATGATACTAGGAATCAAAATAACAATCTAAGCATTATTTCTACATCATAATATCAATTAAACCATTAAAGCACTTACTTGGATGCCTCGTACCTCTTTCTAATAACAAAATACACACGTTAGTAACTTCAAGGGAAATAATAAATCAAACAATTAAATTAAATAATTGAAAGAGAGATTTGGGACCAAACCCTCAGAAATTAAAACCTTTTCACGTCTAGGGCGAAGGCAACTTCGAATATGGCTAGGTGTTTCTACGTCTTGTGAATGCGGAATTATTTATTTGAGAAAAGGCTAGTTTAGAAAAAGAGAGAGAGAGAATAATCAAGAAAATCTTGATGAGAGTTGGTGATTCAAAACGGAGTTTTTAATACGATATTTATAGAGAAAATCATCCAAAAAAGATAATTTAACAAAACAGAGTCTGAAGATCGAAAATCAACATTGGCGCCAGCCCTGGCTAGTTGGCGCCAGCACCAGTGGCTAGCGCCTGGCGCCAATCGTGGTTCCAGGCGCCAAGGTCTGGGGTTGGACGCCAAACCGATTTTCAACGCGTTTTCGAAAATCTGATAAATTTCCTGTGCTGGAAGATAAAATAATATAATTCCAATCGAAAATGCTATTTGATCTTGATTAAAACTCTAAAGAGTCCTAATTGAATTAGGAATGATGAGAACCTTCTAGAATGTTCTAGAAGACTAAAACCATTCCTAATTGCAGTAGGAATAATAAATTATATTAGGCCCTCCCCTAGATCATTAGACCGTACATAAAGCTCAAACCGGACCCAGTTTAGTAAATTGGCCATAACTTCCTCAATATTCATCGGAATTGGGCTTATAATATATCGTTGGAAAGGTCTTTGCAAGCCCTATCCAACTACACCACTATTGGACCCATATCATGGACCAACCAAACTGGAATGGCTGTTTTCTTAAAATAAAGTTTTCAAAAACAAGGGGAAGAGAAAAGAAATAAAACTTTCCGCAACACTAGACCTTTCCACACTTTCGTTTCATTCGATTATGATTCGACGTGAAAGGTACTCATCATCGGGTTTGGTTTTGGGGAGACACAAATGGGTGTCTACAGAAGCCCCCACTTTGACTGAGTTTGGAGAAACGCAAGTTTCGAAAACAAAAGTCAAAGTATCGATAGGGACGGAGAATGATTCAGAACGTTATGCGATCCTAAATCAATCTTATAACGCTGATACCTGAAAAACTAGCGTTAGTTAAACAGATAAAAGAGTTAAGAAACGCGTATCTTGCACCGTCGAGCACACGTCTCTGAAAGTAACCGATTTGCTGCTTTACTGTTGTGACGACCTTCTGCAAGCTAGAGAATGCCATCCCGCTTGAAAACCGCTACGCCCGTAACTGCTTCCAAATTAGAAGATTGCTTCGCCTGAAACGATCCTCCTCCGCAATATCATCGAAGATTATTTCTCTCGAAACAATCCCCATCCGCATTGATAATATTCCACGTCCAAGGGAATACTATCGAAGATTGCTTCTCTTGAAACAATTCTCAGTTGTTTGTGACAACTCTCCATAATCCAGGGAACGCCACCTTGCTGTTTCGATGTTCACTCGTCTCTGAACAAAGAGCTTCTTTTTTATATGACTCTAATTTCCGCTTTGATGGTCTTCGAAAAGATCACTGCTTCTTAATGTTTGCTATGCCAGTACGTCGGTACTTTGCTGCTCGTGAACCAGTATGTCGGTGCTTTTGCTGTGATGACAATCCTCTTTTCTTTGGGAATAGTTGCCAACACAACTCTTGTATGATGTATGACAATCCTCTTTAGGGAAAGTTGTCAATGCCACGTAACAATCCATCCTTGGAAATGTTGTCACGATGAAGCGACAATCCGTACCTCGGAAAATTTGCCAAAATCCAATTTTTGGAAAAGTTGCCAATGCTTCGTAACAATCTTTCATAAGAACTTTGCTACGATCGAAAATCCACATCTTGGAATATAACTCTTGAAATCAATCCACCTTGGAAATTTGCCAACGCTATGCGACAATACTTTTGGGAAAATATTGCCACTATTGACAATCCGCGTCTTGGAACATTTGCAAAAAAGAGTCGATCGACAATCCACTTCGGGAAAATTTGCCACTTGCTGAAATGAATGACAATCCACGTTGAGGAACTTTTGCCAATATTTATGATGAGTAGAGACCTACAACAATCATTTGGGAAATTTTGCTATAGGGAACTGGGTGTATGACAATCCAATTTCGGAAAACTTGACAGCGATGACAATCCGAACTTGGAAAAACATGCCAATAAAAGAAGGAGCACGACAATCCACGCTTGGAAACTTTGCCAGAGATGACAATCCAATCTTGGAAAAATTGTCGTTTGAAGAAGATGCATGACAATCCATTTTTGGAAATATTGTCAGTTGGGGATGACAATCCAATCTTGGAAAAATTGTCGTTTAATAAGAATGCGCAACAATCCATATTTGGAAATATTGTCGTTTAAGTGCTTGCTTTTGAACCGATTGTAATGAGCCAGTGTTTTAGGCGCTTAAGCTAAGTGAGACGATCTTTCGCCAGGTCAATCACTTACTACGATTGTAATCGAGCCGACTACTAATCATGTCAAATTGCTTATAGGGGCTAACTAGCGTACCAAGGAACCCGAAATTGCTGCATGAGGTCGAAATCACATTTCTGGGAGGCTTCGAGCTCTGTCGTTGCTGAGATATCTCTGGCGCCAAGAATTGGAGTAGGGTCTTCCCTATTCTGCTGCATCTGTATTTATTTTTTACTATAGAACTTTGCCAATTTCTTTAACCATCTTAGGGTTGACCTAAGGCTTAATGTTGCTTGACTTCTCGACTTGACACAACTCAAGGTATAAACTTGACTCGATATGTTTGACTGACTCGAGGTTGACTCGACTCAAAGAGTTTGACACATGTGTTAGACTCGTGTGTGCATTGTAATGTGATCGTGCGACTCAAAAATGCAAAAAACCAAAAATTTTCGTCATTTTTGTGGAGGGTACCGACTTTCTCTCGAAAAAGAATGACGCGAAAAAGAATCGAAAGTTTGAAGATGCATGTTGAATGAGCTTAGTCAAATGTTGTTTGATACTATCTTTCAAGGTTCAAGGATTAATTCATCCTAGGCTATCTCAACTGTTGACTCCAAGATTAAAGTATTTGGGTAACTTAGGCACGGAGGCTAAGCACTTCATACTTCGTGATGCAATGACCATTATGGTTGATTTTGACGAAGCATGCTTCAGCGTTAAGATTTCATGACAAAGGGTTCATAAGGGAAATATATTTGGTCATGTATGCGTGATGTGTGTGATAGTGACACTAAAGTTAGGCCGCAAGAGCTAAGTGTGTGGAAAAATATATTGAAAAGAGTCAAATGGTGGTGACTCTTAGGCTAGGTAAGCTAATGATGTAGGGATCAAGCCCCCAAGTGTAGCTCTAAATGAATAGGATAAGCACAGGGGATCCCTTGATATGATCATGGTGTAAGTGTGTGAATGTGAATATGAATGCATTTTTATTACGGCCGCACCTCGATGTGAGGTTGCCTACGTATCCGTTAGGAATCAGGCCGAACGTAGCTCTAGCCAAACCTCGCACAAGTGTGTATACCTCAAAAAGGTCTTTTTAAGGGTTGTAACGTGGTTAGGCTAAAGGTTTAAAGAACAAGGGGATAAAGGCTCAAGACCCTAGATAAGCCCCCAAGGTGTGCAACCTTGCTTTTGAATATTTGTATTTTCATGCTTGAGGTTTTCTACTCTTTTTTTTTTAGCTCTTTCTTTTGCTTTAGCATTTATTTTATTTTAATAAGTGTGGGCAATCCCGATCATGCGGTCTATCACTCACTTGGCATTCATGTTTCTCAGGCACGGTACCGAGAACTCGATAAGAGACGCAATCTGAGACGTGTTCTTATCGAAGATATTTTCATATCAAAGACATTGGAACACTTGCCCTTTTGTACACTTTTATTTACTTTTTTGTATTTTGATCTTTTGAAACCACTCAAGCTTTGTTCTTTGAAAATTGCATAAGTCGTACACCATCCCATCCCAAAGTTAGGTAGATGTAGGTTGAAAAAAGAAGGGTCTATCGTTAGACGAGGCTCAAAGTGGTTTATGAAGAAAGGATTGTAAATTTAATAGGTGAAAGGAGATATGACGTGGCTACAAGGGGTGCCTCAAATCATTGGTATACCTTGTGTTTAATTCGACATTTTTTTTTTTTTTTTGAATGCAATGTAATGAAATGATCATATGCAAGGAAATAAATGCTCATTTTATTAAAAAGGGAAAAAGGAAAAAAGACTACAAAATTAATCTAAAGGAAAAGAAAAGGTGTCTATGCTAGACTTATTGGGGAAAGGAAAAAATGAAAAAGAAATAGAAAAAGAGGTCATGAAATCTTGTCTTTGAAGCTCGCCTCTTGTCTTGTGTTGTTTCATCATCACCCTCAATTTTTTGTTTGTCAATCATATGACTCAAACTCGATTCAACACACATATGGATGGAAGAAATGAAGAAAGATTGGAATAGAATGCAAAAGAAGATTTAGATGGAGGGATATGAAGAATTAGGAATAGAATGTACCCCAAACTCAAATGACGAAAAAGACCGACTCATGCATGAACCTAAGACATGGCCATGGTGATGTATACTCAAAGTGTGTGCTAAGACTAGTGAGTGTAGGTGGTGCGTTAAGACTCGTGTCATGACCATGTGGCTTGACTATGTGACTAGACTCAAGCAAAGACTAAATTAAGACTTCACGTATATGCATTAAACTGGACAGACTGTGGTATTTTAGTCATAACTTATCTGTGCCTCTGATTGGGATGAAACCAACGTCAAATTAAAGATAAAACTCGGGGCTACAGATCCATAGGTTGTACGACTCGTAGTTTATTCTAGAACTCAAGATATGACCAAAACAAGTTGACGTTTGTGCAGTATACGGGAATAAAAATCCGGGTTGACTTAAATGAACTATGACTCGATTTTACGTTTATTTATTAGCTCAAATTAATTAATTAATTAATTAAACAAAGTCCTTTAGTCATTAATCAGTTTATTTAGTCTTAATACAAGTCAAACAAACGGTTAGGAAAAATCACATAGTGTATGCACAACAAATAATGCACAAGTAGTCAAGTAGGCACAATATGATGCAATGTGTTTGCAACCTAACCATGGCTCTAGTTCTCTAAAGTTCGGGATATGGGTTAGTCAATAAAGGTTCCATGGTTAATTATCCGGATGCACCGCGCGGAAGCCTAACCGTGAAGGGTTGGCGCGAGTGGATGGGACACCGCGAGTTTTAGAAAAAACTCACTTCCATGGTTTGGTGAATTCAACATCTAGGATGTACCCTTTGTTGCCAGGAGCGTTCAATCGGGTAGATGGAGCATGAATTCCCAGAGGGTTATGTCCATATGTAGAACACATATGGGTTTCAGAAAAGTGAGAAAAAATTCAATCAGGAAGCAGGATCGAGCAAACAATACGAAAAACCGGTCGAAATTAGAACGCATATTTCTGGCTCGGTATTGGGGGAAATTGGCGCCAGCAAACAGAGACTGGCGCCAACTTTTAATTGTAGCGCCTGCCGCCAATACTGGCGTCTGGCGCTACGGCTAAAAGTGTGGTGCCAAGCTCTGGCCCCTGACGCTACTTCCCACATGCCTCAGCAGCTTTCTGTGCTCGATAAAATCTTCCAGTTTCGCGCGGTGTTATTTCAGTCCTAGTTCTGAAAGACATTTCTCGAATTTCCTACGTGTAAAATCCTATGTTTTTGACTCATTACGGATGGTCTTTCCAATGAGAACCTTTTTATGCATATAACAATAATGTTAATCAAAATTACGCACATGAAATACTTAGAACTTTTCGAGTCTCATCCACTCATTCTAGATCATTGCCGAAACAAATTCAGGAATTAAAATAGAAATCCTCCCCAGTGGAGTCGCCAAAAACTGTAGGGAATAATTTCAAGCCTTAAAATCCCACTAGCTTGAACCCCACTGTGATCATACACTAAAGTACGGTGGCGTCCAAAAGGGAAGAAGATAGAGCAAAAGAGTCGCCAACAAGTTTTTAAGGAACTTGTAAACCGTTCACGAGGTGAAGGTTACACCCCTTAACGATCCAAGAGATCGTCAACTCCATAAGGTCATGAACCAAATAAGGGTTCGGGGATGAAGGTACAAATCCAACCTAAAAGATATTGAACCTGCCCTAATAATAGGCCTCTACTTTATTCTGCTCGTATTCATGTGCGCTTTCTGACTAACATACAATCAATAGGATTAACCCTAAATCTGTTTAATCTATGTTGGTTGAATATTAATGCACAAATAAACTATTATTGGCGATCACTTGAATTATAATCACAATTAACCCTAAACAAGATTATTAATTATCTTATTAAGCATGATTTCAAGTACAAATTCCCTTTAAACATGCATAAAAGGTGTGATCAAGCAATAAAGAATAAATAATGTGTATCAAGCAACATAATAAATAATCAACATCATTAATAATAATAATAATCATAATCATGATCATAATCATGTTAAAGTATAGCAAGATCCTAGGCATGATACTAACAAGATTAATAACAAACCCTAGCATGTCACTAAACAATAAAAATCAAAGCTTTAGCCCTAACATGATACTAACAATCCTATTAGGAAGAGAATAAAAGGCATCATACTTTTAATCATACTTAATATTAAAGTTACCTTAGACATAATACTAGGAATTTATTGTTGTCACCCTAAACATCAAATTAAGGAAAACATCCTAACATGATACTAGGAATCAAAATAACAATCTAAGCATGATTTCTACATCATAATATCAATTAAACCATTAAAGCACTTACTTGGATGCCTCGTACCTCTTTCTAATAACAAAATACACACGTTAGTAACTTCAAGGGAAATAATAAATCAAACAATTAAATCAAATAATTGAAAGAGAGATTTGGGACCAAACCCTCAGAAATTAAAACCCTTTCACGTCTAGGGCGAAGGCAACTTCGAATATGGCTAGGTGTTTCTAAGTCTTGCGAATGCGGAATTATTTATTTGAGAAAAGGCTAGTTTAGAAAAAGAGAGAGAGAGAATAATCAAGAAAATCTTGATGAGAGTTGGTGATTCAAAACGGAGTTTTAATACGATATTTATAGAGAAAATCATCCAAAAAAGATAATTTAACAAAACATAGTCTGAAGATCGAAAATCAACATTGGCGCCAGCCCTGGCTAGTTGGCGCCAGCACCAGTGGCTAGCGCCAGGCGCCAATGGCTAGCGCCTGGCGCCAATCCTGGTTCCAGGCGCCAAGGCCTGGGGTTGGACGCCAAACCGATTTTCAACGCGTTTTCGAAAATCTGATAAATTTCCTGTGCTGGAAGATAAAATAATATAATTCCAATCGAAAATGCTATTTGATCTTGATTAAAACTCTAAAGAGTCCTAATTGAATTAGGAATGATGAGAACCTTCTAGAATGTTCTAGAAGACTAAAACCATTCCTAATTGCATTAGGAATGATAAATTATATTAGGCCCTCCCCTAGATCATTAGGCCGTACATAAAGCTCAAACCGGACCCAGTTTAGTAAATTGGCCATAACTTCCTCAATATTCATCGAAATTGGGCTTATAATATATTGTTGGAAAGGTCTTTGCAAGCCCTATCCAACTACACCACTATTGGACCCATATCATGGACCAACCAAACTAGATTGGCTGTTTTCTTAAAATAAAGTTTTCAAAAACAGGGAGAAGAGAAAAGAAATAAAACTTTCCGCAACACTAGACCTTTCCACACTTTCGTTTCATTCGATTATGATTCGACGTGAAAGGTACTCATCACCGGGTTTGGTTTTGGGGAGACACAAATGGGTCTCTACAGATGTCCTTGCCTTTTTTAACTAAGGACGACTTTTTCTGGGACGCATTTGCTTTATTACAGACAATATATACAATTTACTTTCTTGCTTGGTACAAAGACCATAATACTCTCAAACCGAAATGCTTCACAAACTAAGGGTTAGGGAAACAAAAGGTCATAAGGCTTGTAATGTGGCTCATAATCAAGAAAGGGAATAGGCTCAAAGGGTTGGTAAGAGGAGCAAATGAAATATAAAAACAAAATATGTAACAAAACAAAAAGAAGATAAAGAAGAATGAGAAAAGGGTGCCCTTTTCCTCCCCTAGAGCTGCTTGGTCACGATCTTGGGAGTTAGAGGTCAACACAAGGATTAAGATATGCATAGTCAAGGATCCTAAGCGCCGCTTAAAAAAATTGATGAAGGCTTGAACAGTTTAAACCTCACAAGGGTTGGGAAGTAAGCAAATACTAACTAAAGAGCTTCAAATCCACTATAGAGAGCAACACCATCTTACCACTTTTCCGTGAACTAAGGGTTCAAACGTCCTCAATAGTTCTTAACCGTGCTACCTTAGCTTAAAATTTGTCTATCTCAACCACAAGCACTCTCAAACCATGTAGGCCATCATCAATTAGGAAGAAAAACATTCCTTGGCACATTATCAAAGCAATCAATTCCAAATGCATGAGCTAATTCCAAAATAAATTCATTTCATCTTGCCATAGTCAAGTTTGCCACAAAAAAATGGAAATCAAAACAAAAGAAAGAGGAAGAAATAAAAAAGGTTCACAAACGAGGCATATAATCCAAATAAGTCTCAATCGTCAAACAATTGATCGTTCGATAACAACATCAACGATCCCAGGTTCCATAGAACCAATACAAACAACCTCGAACCATTCAACTTCTTCCTAAACTAATCCTAAGCTAAGCACTCAAAGAAAAAGTAAAAGAGTAAAAATAAGAAAGGTCTCACCGGGAGGTTGGCTTAAACGAATTAAGGAGTATAAAATAGAGTTCACCAAATGTCACTCCGCTCCAAACTTCCAAAAAGCAACCTACAAGGCAAGACAAGACACAAAAAAATAAACATTAAAAGAGAACAAAGAAATAAAACAAAAAGAAAAGGAAAGGAGGGGGAGAAAAAGGGTTAGAAATCCTTCGGGTTGCCTCCTGGGAAGCGCTTGTTTATGGTCTCTAGCTTGACCCTTCACCTCATTCAAGGTGGATTAAGAAACATCACCCTCATCAAATTGAGTATTGAATCATAGATGCCCCCAAGCTTGATAACTAGCACTCCTTGAGGTCTCACATCACCACAAGGAAAAGGAGGGAATGAATCAAGAGCCAATGGTGGCTCATCTTTTCTCTTTCTCTTCTTCTTGTTGATTCTTCTTCTTTTTTCACTCTTCTTTATTTTCCTTCTAAAAGGGGATCGATCTTGGAATCCTCAATATTAGGAAGGGCAACCTCACCTTCCTCAAGAGAGCCTTCAAACCAAGCGGGAACTTCAAGGAAGTCGTCATACCTCATTGTCACCTTATCATCACGTGGAGGTAAGCTCTCATTAGCCATCACATCATCGACCACATCAACTCTACATACGCTTACCGCCATAGGGCTCTTCAAAACGACATTCTCAACTAGCCTACAAGGAAAGGGAACCGGGCCTTCAAACTTGTTTGGTTCACTAAAATCAAATGGCTCCTCATTTTGTTCTTGAACCTTCTTCTCAACCACATCATCTACAATCTTGTCCTACTTGCAAGTTTCGGGTTGATAAGTATGTTAAGGGTTAGTAGATGATTGTAAGGGGAGTTTTGTTGTTAAATGGAGAGAAGAAGTTTTGGCTAGTTGGGAGTCAACAACTTCATTGTAAGATTTGATTTCTTGAATTGTTGAGTGATAATTTGACGTTGTTGAAGAATTTGGGTTTGTGTGTGGTCGGGTGGGGATTTTTCTTCATACGCTTGAGGACATAGGTCATGATTTTGATCTTGAGAGTTCCTTACTTGGTTGGAAAGGTAGGAAAAGTTTTGGGTTGGTGGATTGAAGAGAGGTCCATCTTTGGTGTAGGAGTTTTCTTGCCTTGGAGGTTGTTGAATTGAAGTTGTTGGGATTGAGCTTGGGTTACAAACTCTTTTTCCCTCAAAGTCAAAACTTCACCATGCTTGAGATTTAACTCTCTACAATAGGATGCATCATGATTCGTCCCACCACAACGAGCACATGAGAAATCAATGATTTGTGAAGGTTTTGAACACAAACCTACACTTGAGTTCAACTTGGGAAGACCTTCATTCAAGAGCTCAACTATGTGCTTAAGTTGGCCGACTTTCTCCAACTCATAAAGATCTCCTTGATTCCCTTGGGACCTTCTTTGGCCTCCCCAAGAATAGCTAGTAGCCACTTCTTCAATTGTAGCTTCAACTTGGCTTTGAGGGATCTTAATCAATTGGCCACCGACACCCGCATCTAGATTGGTCCTTGACATTAGCTCCATGCCATCATAGAAGAATCTCGTGAGCAAATTATGGTTGAATTCATGATAAGGACATGCTCTAATCAAATCCTTAAACCTTTCCCATGCTTACCAAGAGTTTCATCCGGTTCTTGCTCAAAGGAAGCTATCTTCCTCCTCATTTTTGCGGTTTGCTCATCGAAAATGAACCTCTTGAGAAAGGCCTTCACAAATTCCTTCCATGTGGTGACAAAGTTGGGCTTCAAAAGCTTGAGCTATTTCTTTGCTCTTCTGGTGAGAGATTGCCGAAAGAGATGCTACTAATGTAATCTTGGCTCACTTCATTTGTTTGCATCATTGCACACAACTCAAGGAATCGGTCCAAATGCTCAATGGGGTCTTCACTTGCATCTCCGGAAAATTGCTCAATTTGCACCATCCTAGCATATTGTGGATGGATTGTGAAGTTAGTCTCGGTGGTTGGGAGAAGTATACAACTCGTGAGCTCATAGATTTCCGAATTCCCAAACTCCCTAAAAAGAAGGTCATCCTCTTGTCTTGCCATATCTCTTTGAATACAACAAAGCTAAGCACAAGATTAGCAATGACAAGTAGGATTAAACAAGCAAGACAAAAAGAAAGGAAAGGAAAGCAAATAAAATGACTCTAACAATAGCAAAAATAAATGTTAAACAAGCCGCTTCACCGGCAACGGCGCCAAAATTTGATCGAGGGTTGAATAGGTCGTTAAACTACTACCCTAATCAAGTATAGGGGCAAGTAAAGGGTCAAACCACTAAGGAAGCTCACTCATTCAACATCAATTTTCACTAATGCAAGAGTAAAAAGGGGAATATTTTTTTTGGTTTTTGAATAAAGAGCACTAAAACTACAAATAAGCAAAGATAATGATGATTAAAATCAAGAGAGAACGACGCTAGGGATACGGGGGTGTCAAACATGAATAGAAAGAGGGTAACAATAATGGTTATCATGATGAACATGCCAAATAACGCAAGATTCTACCTAAACAATTCATTCTCATGCAATAGTCTAAGCAAATCAATGAAAAAGGTTTATACTAATAAGGGTCATTCTCATGCATCCTATTAGTTACAATCAAATCAAGAGAATAAGGAAACACTATCCATAAAAAATCCACTTTATTAACTCAATCTCATGCAATCATTAAAATAGAGATGATCTTAATCTAGTTCAAATCACTTTCATGCCTTTGAACTAAAAAACATCAAATAGAGTGCAACAATATTCTCAAACTATAAAAAATCATGTCTTTCATCAATTTATGGCATGGGTTCAATTCAACCATCATCATTCATCCAATATCAACTCAAATTTTCCACCCCCTTCTCCTAGCTAAAAGATTAGCCTAGAGAAGGGAGATTGAACATAATATAAAAACTAGAAACAAACTCAAGAAACTCAAAACAAAACATGATTAAAAACAATAATAACTAGATGAACTAAAAAGATTAACAAAAATAAGCAACAATAAAGCAAATAAATAAAACTAAAGGAAAGGATTAGAGATTACTAAAGAAAAGATTAATGAAAGATGAAAACTTGAAGTCTTGCTTGATTGAAGATTAAACTTGAGCAAAGTTGAATACCATATGGAAATTTGAGTAACAATCTACTTTCTCTCTCTAAAATTATCTAATCTCACCCTAAGAGAGAGAAGCTCTCCTCCACTAATTAAGAAAATAGCATCATCAATTCCCCTCTTTAATTACCCCCAAAATAGGTATTTATACAAAGCTATAAAAAGAAACTAAATAAGTAAAGAGAAATAAAATAGAAAATAAAATACAAAGGAAAGAAATAGAGTAAAAGGAAAAGGAAATTAAAAGAAAAAAAAAAAAAAAAACAAATCAAGTCCACCAAAACCAAAGTCAGACCCCCTTCTAATTCCCCTTCTTCTTCTTCGAATTGAAGCTGCTCTAAAATGGGAAAATGATCCCATGCTTCACATCCCATCAAACAATATCAGTAACAATTACCCTTCAATCAACACCGCTCATTATCATCAAAAATCGGCATCAATAAATGAACACCATTCGATCTTCATAAGTAATCACGTGAGAAGCTTGTGATTAAACCCACATTTGCGCGCCCGCAAAGACGTCGCGCAAACTTACTGCCTACAATCTGAATTTGGACTCCATTTGTGCGCCTTCTGACAGGGTTGCGCGCCCACGAAGCCCCACTCAAATTAGAGCTAAATTGAGGCTTGTGGCTATAAGTTGCAGGCTGCTCTTTTGCTGCAATTCGTAGGGTTTTTTTGCTTGTGCGAATTGGTGGTAGTGCAGCGGTGGTGAATGGAGAGGGGTTACTGCTTGGCTGCTAGTTTTGGTGGCGAAAAGGGAGGCGCAGCAGGTGCTGCGGGCTGCTGTGCGAGGTTGTCGTTGATGTGAGTTGTGGGTGGGCAGCATGGCTGGTTGGAATTGTTGTTGCGGTGGTGGAATTTAGTTGGGAGTGGAGGTTGCTTGGTTTTGTTGTTGCTGAGATGCGGGTGATGAGTTGGTGGTCAGGTGCGGTTTGTGAAGTGGAGGAGCTGCGGTGGTGAGCTGTTGCGAAGGTGGAATTGCGGGAGCTTGGTGTATAGGAGGTGCGGGAGGGAGGTTGTGAGGAGGCGCTGCGGCTGGAGGGAGCAGGGGAACAGGTGAGGTTGAGTTGTGTTTGCGCGGAGAGGTGAATTGGTGGGATGCTGGTTCTAATTGGTTAAGGGGAATTAGCTGGAGTTTGTGGTGCTGAGATGCGGGTAGTGGCTGGAGGTTTTAGTGTTATTTGGTGGCTGGTATCGGCTGTTTATGGGACTGTGAAAAGATGGAGCAGGGGTTGTTGGTGGTTGTTTGGTGTGTGGAAGTGGCTATTGACTTTTGACATGAATTCGGAAACCAAACTCACTTAACATAAAACCCAAACACCTACACACAAAACCGAAGAAAGGGATTAAGAAAAATAAAATAGAACTAAGTAATATAATAAAACTAAATAAACTAAAATTGAAAAATGGGAGAATTATAACTAAAACTAACACAATTAAATAAAACACAAACAAATAAAATATGAAAAAGACTAAAAACTAATTAAAATTAATAAAAGTAAATAGAATACTTTCATGGAAAAAAAAGGACAAAATAAAAACAAATTCAAAGCAAATAAAATACAAAAATAAACTAGAAACCAATTAAATAAAGAAATTAAACTAAAACACACTAAAACTAATTAATAAACTAAAAACTTTATTAAAAGGAAAATAAGAGAATAAAAGGGAAAATAAGATAAAATAAACACGAAAAAGGACCTAAACACTATAACTAAGAGCGACATAAATGTCACTCATCAATAACGAAAACAAACTACAAACTAAAAGAAAATAATAAAAGGAGAAAAGCGAGAAGAATAATATTAACAAGAAAAAAGACTAAAACATATAAGAGAATAAGAAACATAAATAAATTACGAAATTAAACTTAAAATTCTAAAATACTCAAATAAAAAGATAAAAGATGAGAATAAGGAAATAATAGAAATAAAGGATAAAATGAGCTAAATTATTGGAAAATAAGCCGGAAAATGACTCAATAAACACCCTAGAACTAACATAAAAGTCACTTATCATTAATTAGTAATCGGACTAGGCTCTAAGATAACTTGGTCTCAAATATGGGTTTCAACTTACTTCATAATTCTTTTCATAGTCCATAAACATTTTAACTTTAATCTAACATGAAGAACAAAATTTTTGTAACATCATCGCACTTCCTTTCGGGACAAGAGGCCAAAAGTAGGTGTCTACAGTTATCAATACCTTTAAGGGCAACATCAATTTCAGCATGAGAAACAGGTTGGATAAGATAGCTCTGAGCAGCAGAACTAAACTGTTTACCTCTACTCATAGTAAGAAGATCAACAGCAGGAAGCCAAGGGGCCTTAGTCCCTAAAAGAGACTTATAGAAAGAGATAATTTCATGAGAGAAAGCATTATGATCCTTGAACAACACTTGATCAGAATTAAAGATAGAGTCAATTCTATTCTTTGCTTGCCTAGTTTTCATCAATGAGAAAAAATAATGAGAGTTGCCATCTCCAAGCTTAATCTAGTTGTTCCTAGACAATTGCTTGAAGATACTCTCTTGAATGTCAGTCCAATGCTTGACAATCTTAATAGTCTCAGATTCTTTAGCATATAACCCCAAGTCATCAGTATTCTGAGCCATTAAGTTCTGAATCTCAGTAAGATCACCATGAGCTTGAACAATTTTCTCACTAATATTACCAATGTACTTGTTATTCAAAATTTTGATACTAGATTTCACAGCTTTGAGCTTCTGCCAGAAAGAACCATTAGAATACCAGGCTTGAGACACATTATTAGGAAATCAGGATGCTCAACAATACATTTTAGGAACCTGAAAGGTCTACCCTTCCTTGGAGGAGCATGAAAAATATCCAACAAAACTAGACTGTGATTAGATAAAGAAAGAGTTAGGTAGACAGTTTCAATATGACCATGAGAATCCAACCAAGCTTGATTACCAAAGACTCTATCAATCCTAGAAAGGGTTCTAAGACCATAGTGAGCCTTATTTGACCAAGAGTAGAAGGCTCCCTTGCTCTTAATATCAGTGAGATCTAAATCATCAACAAAACTCTGAAAATCTCTAGTCCCATACTCAGTGACATTATTACCATGAAGTCTGTCTGAGGAATTAAGAACAGAGTTAAAATCCCCAACACATAACCAGGGAGAATGCTAGATAGAGAGATGTTTGATACCCTCCCACATGGGAAGCCTATCATGAATAGAGTGAAGACCATAGGTAACAATGAGCTGATCTGAGTAGTAATATCCTTATTAAGGACAGTGCAATGAATGAATTGCTCCTGAACCTATAATACATTGACAATAACACTATCTGCATTCTAACCAATCCAAATCCTTCCTTTACGAGAGTAATCATAATTGTGGATCCAAGACCAAGCAGGACAAAACTTCTTTTGATAACTAGGAACATTTTTAAATTTAACTTTTGTTTCAAGTAAACTAACCACATCAACTAAATGAGAAGAAAGCAGCTTCTTTACAGAAGCAACCTTGTCAGGGTAATTCAGCCCCCTGACATTCCAGATAGAGATAATCATGGCACCAAAGGGGGATTATCCTCACCCTCGCTTGGATTAATAGTGAAACAACATGCACCCTCTATCTCATTTGCAAATAAAGCAACAAAAGCATTGGAAGTAGCAGCAGACTAATTAACTCTTGTTTGCTGACTTTTTATCTTCCTTCCAACTACTCACCATCCCTCATTAGAGTTGTTATGGGAAGTGTGAATATTTGGAGTGATAATAGACTGCCCATGAACAGAAGCATCAGTAGAAACAACAGTTGCAGGAGCTTGACTAGGCTTAGGAACCGAGACTTGCTTCTGTTTAAGTGCTGCAGGAGATCGCTGCTTAGACTGGACCTGCTTAGGAGCAGCAGGTGCAGGTTTGGCAGAGTAGTCATGGCCAACCTTATTGCACTTAGAGCAAAAGGGTGGAGCCCACTCATACACAACCTTAAGCTCCAACATTTCCTTTGAAGGACTTTCAACAAAAACAGAATTAGGCATAGGCTTTGTAACATCAATTTTAATTAAGTACCTAGCAAAAGACACCCTAAGTTGTCTAGTTGTGCATTCATCTACACAAATTGGCACTCCAAGTAAGCTACCAATATGACTAAGAGTATCAGGTCTCCAATAGTTTAGTGGCAGATTAGGGAACTTAACCCATAGAGGAACAATTCTCAGAATTTCTGCACTAAAATCAAATATAGGACTTCATGGCTTAACTATTGCTGGCTTTCCAAGGAACATATGAGTACCAGAGCAAAGTATAGTATCCTAATCACCACATAAAAATCTAAAGCATTAGACCACTTTTTGTTAACTTCATTAAGTTAAGAATCCTGCAATTGAGCAACCTTCTTCCCATCTTAAACCATCGGGGCAACATAGGATAGGGGAGCTCCTTTATCAGTCAGCTTACCAAAGAAAGGAACAGATCGATTCTCACTATCTTTGTGCACATTCTATTCCGGGGGAGATGTAGAATGATGATCAGGAACAATCGACTCAGATTGATGACCATCAGCTCCATCAACCAATGGACTAGTAAACCCAGAAACCCTAGCAACTGTTCTATTAGAAATCGAAGAACCTGGTCCAGAAATTGCTTCAGCAAATAGAGCTATAGTTTCAGCATCACTTCTGGGAATGGCACCACAAGCTAGATTGACCAGTGCCGACGCCGGAGTGACCAGTTCATCTGCCTCCTTAATCGGGCTAGGAACAAATGAAGTGCTTGAGTTTCTTAAGTTCTACAAAATTATATCAAAAGGTTCATGAGGAGTCTTCTGCTGTGTTACTTGAAGTGTAGAAGTGTTCCGCTTCTTCTTCTTAGCCATCGGAGATCAAAATTTATGAAGAAACTGATCAAAATCGATGAACTATGGAGAAGAGAGAAAAGAAAGAAAGTCAACAAATGTCAAACCTCAATGTCTAGCTGAAGTGTAAATGTGTGATATAGTGCACCTTCTCTTGCTGCGGTGCTCGTGGCTGGCCTCCTTTGCTTACTCTATTGATCTCCATGCTCCCGAGCATCCCTATCATTGGTCCACTCAAGGCGATGCCCGTGAGAAGGCCGAACTTTAATTCTTCAAGCACTTATACACTCCAGACCAAAACATTGCTTCTATGGTGCTTGTGCTTGTAGAGCTAGCTTGAATTGCATGCTTGGATTCCCGAACTTAGCTCCATCAACTTCCTTCAATGCTTCCGAGCTTCTTCCTCGATAATTAAACCCTAGGAAACTCAACACACCTACAAAACAAGTTAAAGAAACGAGAAAAAAAACCGAGAAATGAATGAAATAGTAAGAAACCATCAAAAGCACGCATTTCTCTAAACATACACACAAACACGCAAACAAAGTATTATTCTGTAAAAACATGACATAAAAGACTAAAACGAGAATAAAACTACAAAGAAAACCTAGCCTAAAAGTGTCATAATTGACACTCATCAAATTCCCCCATGCTAGACTTTTGCTCGTCCTTGAGCAAAACAAAATCAAACTTAAAGGAAGATGATGACATTATGTAAGAAAGCAAGAAACGAGAACAACTAGAGAATAAGAGAATGTACACTAACTCACTTTCATAGGAATAATCGCGGTCAATTTTGCAACAATTTATAAGCTATTAAACCTCTAGATCGCTCTAGAAGACGAGTAATGCTCTTGTAAGGGTTTCCTAAGAGATTAACCCATAACTCTCAAGTAAAAGGAGGCGAAGCATAAAAAGAGAAAAGATAAAGTTAAAACTTAAAAAGAAGAGCAGTGCTTCTACAATGGACTCTTGTAAATGGTCAAAACACAAGAGGATACCAAACTTCCTAAAACAACAATGGTAAGCATGTTCCGAGATATCTAGGGTTGATTGAAACATAGAACATGCTAAGTATATATAACTATCAAAACGTAATTCACTTTCATCTCAAAACATTTTTAGCACATTTTCTCAATTGGCTTCAAATCTACTTTTAGCAAGCATCTCTATAGTTCCTCGAAGGAACCAGAAAACTAAATAGATTTGAGGTTTCTCGACATCTTGACGTTGCATCCCATCTCCTTAGGCTTTAACTCATAATACCATCCCCCGATATGTGACTCAACCTCTAATTCAAAAGGACTTTCCCAAAGGTTGTAACGTAAGGGCAAAAGGGTGAGGGTAGGCTTAAAATTTGAAATTTGGTGGTACACCTAAGTTGTGAAGCAAAGACTGGCCAAATCTCAACACCAAAACCAAGTAAACACCAAACAAAAACACATCACCCCCAAGCTTATTCAATAGGAATCACAAATATATGTACAAAAAGCGTAAGACGCTCCCCCACCCCCAAGCTAGAACAAAATATTGTCCTCGATGCATAAAATAGGGAGAAACATTTACATCCAAATGTTTTTGAACTTTTTCATTTTTCACTTTTTTCAATTTTTGCCAAAGATTTTGAATTTGCTTTGCTTTTTCTCACATTTTCAATTTTATCATTTTTCACTTTGTTCATTGTCCTCGCCTGTTTTAACTATGGACGACTTTTTCAACTTTTGCATTTTCTTTTTATTCACAAAATATTTTCAACACAAACTTTCTTACAACATAAGAACGAAAGAATCATTCTCAACCATCACACATTATACGCTTACAATACAATTATAATAATGAGAATCTTCACAAACTCTCACACAACATAGCCACCCATTCAAGATTAGTACATTGGTTAGTTTTGCTTTTGCTTTGGACTTAGTACCACTTGGATTTGCACTTTAGGCTATCATTTTTCCTAAGGACAATGGTTTGCATAGTTTGAGAGTATCTTTGGTTGACTCTAGGATAGAGTATGCTAAGGTAGTCGTTTAGAACTTTTAAGACCTTGAAGCCAGATTATATTGTTTTTGAAAACTTGCAATTGCTCCCTTTTGGTGAATTTGAAGATTATAGCTAGTTTTTGCCACAACCATGTAAGGTTTCATTCTTTTCTAGCCTTCTCCATATTTTGCATGAGCAGCGCATGGATCCTTGACTATTGTATGCTTTATCTAGAATTTGATTTTCATCTCCAGAGATTGCGGCCGAGCCATTTAGAGTGGACAAAGGCATCTTTTTGGGGCGGTACTTTTTCTTTTGGAAAAATAGAAAAGAAAATTTCAACCTTTGCACTTTTTCCTCCTAAAAATCCGACCTTTATTTTATTCCTCAAAAATCAAACCTTTATACCCCACCTTCTCCATCAGATCCATTACCTGTTGATGACTGATTTTTGCAAGTTATATGCCACGTGTCAGCCATTAATTGGTCAATTATTTTTTTAATTATTAAAAAAAATAATTAAAAGAAAAATTAAAAAAACAAAACAAAATAAATTCTGAAAACCCCGCCCCACCCTCCTTCCCTGACCACCCTATCCTCACCATCCACCAGAACCTAGCAACCCCATTCCCCTCTACACCGCCCAGCCACCAACTCCAAACCACCCAGCCAACAATTATCACGCCCATCCACCAATAAACATGTTCAGCTAACAACTCCAAACCCAAACCCCACAAACCGCCCAGCCACCAACTTCAAACCACAAAATCAGTTAATCAAATTCAATCGAAAAATCACATAATCGTCTCCGAAAAACGTCGAAAAAACACAAATTTGACGCGGTAGTATGTAGAGGAGTGAGAAAATCACTAGGGGTGTATTTTGGGGGTCGGGGTTGGATATTGGAGCGCTAAGAGGGTGGCACTGGGGGTTTCAGGGCGGCAGGTTGGTGGGTCTTGGGGTTTTAAGAGACCAGCTGGGTTTGGCTTAGGGAGGCAAGGAGGCGAGCAGTGGTTGTGTATTATTATGTGGTGGGTTGAGTTGTGGTTGTTTCCCTTTTGTGGTTGAGGAATTGGTGGGTGGGTTGGTTCTTTCCAATTTTGAGAAGAGAGGAGAGAGAAAGAGGAGGAGTGAGAAAAGAAATTGGTAGAATTAAAAAAAAAAAATTACCTCTTAAACAAGTTAGAGGTCAAATGGATCTGTTGGAGAAGGTGGGGTATAAAGGTTGGATTTTTGAGGAATAAAACGAAGGATAGATTTTTAGGAGGAAAAAGTGCAAAGGTTGGATTTTTCTTTTCCATTTTTCCTTTTATTTTTCTAGGATAGTTTTTCATATCTTTATTTTTTGTTTTCATTTGCCTACTTGCTAACCATTTGTGCCATATACCTTTCTTTTCAAGCCATATCTTTAAATCTTGTGCATTTTGTTTCATTTTTGTTCCCATCTTTGGTTTTTTTTGAAGCTCAGTTGTGTCATATAAGGTTATGCACATATTTTTTACATAGGAATGGTCAATTGGTATTCACTCTAACTCTCCCTGGGTGTATTGGGTAAAAGCAATGCTCAAAAACATTTTATTTTTTATTTTCAAAATTTTTGTGTTTTTTGTTTTTGTTTTTGTTTTTGTTTTCCTTTTTTTTCAAACAAAAGTTTAAAAACAAAACATAAGAAAGCAAAATGCAAAAAGAAATGTAGAAGAAAAGAGAAAAAGGAATCAAAAAGGAAAAGGAAAACCAAAAGGAAATTGAAAAAGGGGAAAAAGAAATAAAAACAAAGATAGAAAAGCAAAGGAGATATAGAAAGCATCAAGGAATTAAGCTAACACATATATCCCAATTGACAAACAAGTGAACATTCAGCCACAACGCCAATGTTCCCAAACACGCTAGGGTGTTAAAAGCAAACAATCTCGAACCATTCACCTTCTCCTAGTCTAAACCTATACAAAGCATCCAAGAAAAGAAAAGAAATAAAAGGAAGAATATTAGAAGGATCTCACCAGGCATCGAAGCTATGCTATAACAAATAAGGTGAAAGAACAACCACCTTCATGGAGCACCAATATCCATAACACAAGCTACGAGGAAAAGTGAGAAAGAAAACAGACTATATACAAAGAAAAATGTTAGTAACATCAAGATAAAATAAATGAAAGATATAAAAGAGACAATACCAGCAGAAACATCAGGAACAGGATCAGAAAACAATATCAAAAAGCAAAATCAAGAAAAAATACAACAGATAATCATCAAAAATCATAGTCATCATGAAGCAGAGAAACACATCATACAACCATCAGTGAAACAAAAAACAATACCACGAAATGGAGCAGAGAAACCATCAGAAATACATCATCATCACCATCAAACAAGTAAGAGATAAACAGTGATCTATACCAACAAGAAAAAGAGACCAAGAGTGAACTACAAAAGCGATGGGGCGAACGGTGAAACATAAAAACAACATAAATCACCCCCAAGCTTGAAATGAAATACCCCCTAAACTTTAATCCTAAAAACACATAGGCAAAAAGAGAACAACATATAAAGCACATAAGAAAGGGGGGTAGTCATGATAGTCTCACTCCGCACTATGGTAAAGGGTAGAGTGTGAACTCCCCTCACCAGTCTCTAAGACATGACTCGAGCTAGCCATTTCACTCATCTCCACGGGGGCCATTCCCCTTAACCTCCCCTCCCTCCTAGCAGGATCAACTGCGAAGAAATGAGACCAATTATCCAAGACCGGGTCGCCTAACCTACCCCACCTACCAAAATTCATGGGGTCCGGGAAAGGCATAGGGTTTGCGGGGTCATAAGTATAATCGCATCCACCGGGTCGCTTAAAACCGTAAGTGGCCGGGGGGGTTCCCAGGATAGCACTAGGATGGATATGAGGACCCTCCCAATAGGGGTAACAAGGTCTAGGTCCGACGGTAGGGTCAAAGGATTCCCATTAAGGGATAGGTCCTTGTTTGACCGTGAGGTATGAATAGTTCAAGTAAGGGTTAATCTCCCCCCTCCTCACATGATAATCATACACTTAGTTGGCATGGAAATCATAGCCATGAGACAATTCCCGCCCTAAAGGCATGGAATACAAAATAATAGTAATTAAGTCTAACTTGGCATGTATAGTAGATAAATCAAATGTAGAAAAAGAACTAGAAGGATGGATAGGAGTACCTCCCAGTTCAACCGGGGGCAAGGCTTGGAAATCCGCCAAGATAACATTATTAGAAGCGGTTCTTATATGGTTAGTCTTCCGCCGAAGAGAGGGGTCGATGTTACACCTTGGAGGTCTCCAAGTCAATGAATCCTTCTTCGTCTTGCGGTAGGTAGCCTCCTTGCTCGGAATCAAGAACCAATCCTTCACTCGAGACACTTTCCATATGAAAATATCACGCCTCTTGGTTTGATCAATTAAATTTTAGTTTACAAGAGCGTAAATATTGAGGAAATGAGAAGGTGGCTTCTCCCAGGGATCGACAGGGAGTTTGTAGAGAAAATATTTATATGAGTTGTTGAGGCAAAGGGCGAGGATAGAGATCTTTCCTCCTATTTGGATGCCCCCCAAAAGGGAAAGCCCATCGGATGTCTAGGAACTGATTGATCAAGTGTTGTGTGAAATGTACAAGCTCGAGCTCATGCGACTCTTGGTCGACGACTATCCACAGCCAACAAAGCTCCTCACGGGAGATGGCTCCCAATGAGTCTTTTGAGCAAAGGGCATAGGTGGGAATACGGTTAAAGTATCTTATAGCCGGATGTACGATCAATGCGGATTTAGAAGTTTGAGGCTCATATTTCCCTACTTCAGAGATACGCTGCCAACACCTGAGTTTGTCATACCCATGGTCGCTAGTCATTTTACCATTAGCCGGATAGATCAGATTATCTTCATCAACGGCCCAAGGAAACCCAAAGTAAGAACAAAGTTGTGACTCTTACAACTGATGATCATTGTTGAATAGTTGAAAGGTTAACGTTCTTAAAGAGTCACCACTTGTCTCATGGACCACTTCTAGGGATGATAGAAACTCATAAGTCACCCTAGCATAGGTAGGGGCACTGAAATCCAAGAACTCCAAAAGACCGAGGTTCTTGGCAAGGAGGCGGACTTCATCATCAATTCCAAGTAACTTGGTAGTTTCTTGATCATAGAATCTTGTCGACTTAAGCTTCCTCTTGGTAAGTTGCTTGAACCGATCCTAATGCATTTCCTTGGAGAATTCAATGTCATACGTTTCTACCACGTTGGGAGGAGGTGGAACAACGTGTCGGGCTTTACTTGAGCTTTATCTAGCATGCTTCTTTTGACGTATAAGGGCCATCTACAAGAAGCAAAGCAATTCATGAGCAATTCATTAACAATTATCATTGTTCAAGAATATTCAAAAGAAATTGCTCAAGAATCAAGCACAAATATAATCTAATAAAAAATGGAACAAGAAATGGTCACACATGAACTATGCCATGAATACAGAAACAAAAGTTTGAAGCAACTAGTCATGAATCATAGGCAAAGCTTGATACAAAGACCAAATCATTAATCATTATGAGAAAATTAATCCCAAAATTAAACATTGAATTATCAAAAAATGAAGCTATCATATAAAATACCAATGAGAGAGAAAATAACCAACAATGGTGATTCAAGGATTCAAGCAAGGTATACAAATTCATCATGAAAAAGCTTCAAATTAACATCCAATAACATCATTCAACACAAAAGACAAGCAAAAAGAACCAACAATGGAGTTCTGCCATGAAAGTAAAAACAAGGGTTTCAAGATTCAAAAATGAGGAAGAGGATGACTAAAGAGTGAGAAATAATACATCAATGAAGCTTTAAATCACTTGAAAATTGCACAGTTGAAAAGTATAGACCAATTAAAACACCAAAATGAAGTTCCAAGCACAAAATCAAAACCCCAAATTTCGAAATTATGCCCAATTTCAAATTCGAAATTTCTGAAATTTTTTGTTGTTTTGGAAAGGATTTGATTATGTGTTGCTGTAATTTGTGGAGAATGAGGTTAAAATGTGAGATTAAATGAATTTGCAATGGATTTGTAAGGATTTGATGAGAGAGGAGTGAATGGGAGAAGTGAGGGTAGGAAGTCGAGAAATAGAAATAGGGTATGAAGGGGGGTTTTGTGAGTATGGGAACAAAAGTTGGGGGCTGGGCTGCCATGGCTGGTGCGTGGGCGCACACCCTTTTTTGCGTGCACACCATCCATGGTATATGGGGGGCTGAAATTTTCTTAAAAGCGCATCAAAAACAGCCAACCTCTAACCTACTTGGTGCGTGCGTGCAACCTGGTGGTGTGATATGTCTAGTTTATATAGTGTTTTATCCCCGTCCCTTGGTCGTTATTAGTAGTGTTTTTGGCTCTTTCGGGCCACTTTTATTACTAATTTGTGTGTTATAGTGTTTTTCGTAGTTTTAGTTGTATTTTACAGGAAATTGCACTCTTGGAGCATTTTCCCGGGCTTTATTGGATCGACTACGGAAGTTAGAAGGACACGACCACTTTTGGAGCCCAGGATCGGTGAGAGCCGGTGATTAAGGGCTCGGTAATTGGGATCACGAGGCATTTGGACCAAGTATTCGAGACCCGAGAGGAAATCCGGATTGGGCCGAGAAATCTAGCCCAATCGAAGTTCAAGCCTCGAATAAGAAGACCGGGCCCGATCGGGCAAGCATACGCCCGATCGGGCGGCTGCGCGCATAAGGACCCTCAAGGAAGAGGCGCGCCCGATCGGGTGAGCTAAGCTCGATCGGGCGCGTCACATCAGTAAAGGGCATTGTAAAAAGGCGGGCTCGATCGGGCGGCCCTTTGCCCGATCGGGCGCGTGTTTTCTTAGAAGCTGATTAGTTTTGTTCTAATTCTTGTTTTTAGGAGAGGTTTAAATACGATTTGTACGGAATTATTAGTTACCTTCTTTCTTTAGACTTTCTCTCTCTACTTAGTATTTTTCTCTCTCTTAAATTCTCTCTAAACTTTTGTTCTTAATGCTCCCTTTAATTCCAGATTTATTTTTGGTACAATTTCTTCCCTTTTTAATTTCACCTATTTTAATTGTTTTCTTGATTATGCTTTTAATTATTTACTTGATTAGCTTAGTTATGATGATTAGTGAGTAGTTCCATTCTAGGGTTTATGGGGATCCATAATTAATATGAAGGGATAGTTTGTTATTATTGATTATTGATACTGCATGATAATTTCCTATTGAATTGTTTTAATTCTTTGCAATTAGATTATGAATCGAACAGATGTAATTTGATTGTGAATGTTTAGCAATATTGAATTGATGAATCGAGCAGATGTTGATTTAATATTAAAGGCTAATTTTAATAGGAACTTAGGTCTAGTAAATTGCGAGAGCCTGTTAGATCTATGTTGATTAATAAATTGCGAGAGCCTGTTAATCGTGTTATCTGTGCATTGTTAATTATTAATTACTTCGTTTATCCCGGAATATTAATTATTGGTGAACCTATGACCCTAGGTTTCCTTATTATTGATTCTTTTCTCCCTAAACTTATTCTTCGTAGTATAGAATTCGTACCTAAAAATATTGGTTACTTGGATAATTTAGATTATAATAATTAATTAGCATTAAAAAGACTTGTTTCCCTGTGGAGTTCGACCCTACTTCCCTATCTACTGTAGTTAGTGATTTAGGTAATTATTTTTGATTAGGAGATACGACTTTACCCTGTCATGGTGCGTGCGCAGCAGGTAAAGGCATGGCGAGGCTGAAATTTATTGATTTTTTCACCAAAATGAGCCAAATTGTTGACCCCCTTGGTGCGCGCGCGCAACCTATGGTGCGTGCGCACCATAAAAAGCCTTGGGCTTGGAAAATCTTACCCTGTTGGTGCGCACGTACAGCCATATGGTGCGTGTGCACCAACCAAGGCCTAGGGGGTCATTGTTTTGCTCTAGTGCGTACTCTCGTGGTTGTGCTCTCATCGGTGCTCACGAGTGTCATGATCGAGTGTCTAAAAATCACACAAAAATGTTTCAAAAATCACTCGGCCATGAATAAAAATTCATGATAACGCGAACACGAGAGCGCATATATTCATCAAACTCCTTCACCTTTGTCCAACCAAACCTCATGAAACCTTGAATAAACACCAAAATTGTTGGAAATCATTATCAGTTCAATCTCGAGGTACCTAAAATGAAGAAACACATAAAAATAAGAAAAGTTCTCAAAAATATAAGAATTGGAAAGAATTGAAAATTCAAAAGAAAGCGTTAGAAAATCGGGTTGCCTCCCGGAAAGAGCCTGTTTAACGTCATAGCTCGACGTTCTCCACCTATTAAGGAGGTTGTAGTAGAAGAAATATGTGAATAAGGCCAACAAAAGCACCATCGAAATACTTCTTTAGTTGATGGCCATTGACCTTAAATGGAGATGAAGAATCCATCATTGAAATTTCTATAACACCACTAGGAAAGACATTTTGAACCAAGTAAGGGCCGCTCCATCTTAACGTGAGCTTTCTGGGAAACAACTTCACCTTGTAATTGTAGAGAAGAACTTTGTCACCTACACAAAACTTTGTAGGTACTAGCACAATCGTAATAATCAAGTCGAAGCTCCTTTAGCTCATGAAGATCTAACCACCTTTTAACCCCCGCACTTGCCAAATAAAAGTGTATCTTCTTGATTGCCCACAAAGCACGGTGTTCTAGTTCTACCGGGAGATGACATGATTTGCCATAGACTAGGCGGTATGGTGTGGTATCTATAGGTGTCTTTAAAGCTATACTATATGCCCGAAAGAGCATCATCCAACTTGTCCGACCAATCCTTCCTATTCCTTGCAACCATCTTCTCAAGAATTAACTTGATTTTACGATTGGAAACCTCAACTTGGCCGCTTGTTTGAGGATGATACAAAATGCTTTCTCAACATATTATGAAAGGCATTGTGAATAAAATGAGAACCATTATCGCTTATCACCGCCTTAGGTACACCAAACCTTAGAAAGATGATCTTTTGAACAATTACATTACCACCTTGTGGTCATTTTTTGGGGAAGCAATGGCCACAACCCATTTAGACACATAATCCACCACCACAAGATTATATTGATTTCCAAAAAATGAGGGAAGCGATCTCATGAAATAAATTCCCCACACATCGAATACTTCCAACTCAAGAATAGATTGTTGAGGCATCTCATTTCGCTTGGAGATATTCCCGACTCGTTGACAACGATCACATGACTTATAAAAACCCCATGAATCCTTGAAGAGATGTGGTCACCATAATCCACTTTGAAGAATCTTAGTGGCAGTTCTAGAATAAACACCCATATGGCCACCACTAGGATCCGAGTGGCACATCTTCAAAACACTAGGCACCTCTTCATTTGGAACACAACGCCTAAGTAAACCATCAACTCCTCGTTTGTTCAAGATGGGATCATCCCACAAATAGTGTCTTGGATCTCTCTTGAGCTTCTTTCATTGATTCTTAGAAAAAGAAGGTGGAAACTCCCCACAAGAAAGAAATTTCACTAAGTCAGCAAACCATGGGAGCTTTTCTGCCTCAATAGCATATAAGAAGTCATCAAAAATTCTATCCTCAATTAAAGAACCATCATCATGGACTTGGGAATCCTCAAGGCAAGAGAGATGGTCCGCCACAACATTTTCCACTCCTATCTTATTCATAATCTCACTATTAAAAGTTTAAAGTTTAAGCACCCACCGGATCAACCTAGGCTTGGACTCCTTCTTAGCAAAAAGGTACTTGAGAGCCGTATGATCCGTGAAGACAATGGTATTGGAACCCAACAAATAACAATAAAACTTCTCAAAATCATGAACAATAGCAAAAAATTCTTTTTCCGTTGTGGTGTAGTTCCTTTGAGAACCATCTAGAGTCTTGGACATATAGTAGATCACATGGAGCTTCTTTTCCACTCTTTGACCCAAGACACCTTCAATTGCCGAATCGCTCGTATCACACATCAACTCAAAAGGTAAATCCCATCTTGGGGCTTGAACAATAGGAGTAGAAATTAGAGCCTTCTTCAACTTATTAAATTCTTCCAAATACTTATCATCATATACAAACTCGGCATCCTTTTGAAGAATATTATTGAGGGGCTTTGCAATGAGTGAGAAATCCTTGATGATTCTTCTATAAAACCTGGCATATCCTAAGAAATATCTTACTCCTTTCACATTGACCGGAGGTGGAAGCTTCTCAATAACCTCAATTTTTGCTTTTTCCACCTCTATCCCCTTGTGAGAAATCTTATGGACTAGGTGTAGACACCTAAAAATGTCTCCCCAAAACCAAACCCGATGATGAACACCTTTCACCGCCATTATTGCTGGTAGGGTTGAGTATTTAATCTTTGGAGTGCTTAAATCCATGTTCTATCCAATATATTTCATGAACCAATCCAATTTCTAGCTCATTTCCCTTAACCATAACCTATTTTTAACTTTTCGTGTCCACATCGCAAAACCGAGAGAAACTGATTTTATGGTTATATAATTTTGATCCAATTATTAATTTTTTGGATAGGACTTGAAAACAGCTTTCCAACCATATATAATAAGCCCAATTCCGGGCTATAACGAAAAAGATATGAGCAAAACACTAAACTCCACCCAAAACCGACACCCTTACACTAAAACGGCCATGTATTAAAATATAAAAATGAATTTGACCTGACTCTAATTGGGTTGGAGAGTAGACTTGATAAGCTTTCCAATGATATATTATATGCCTTTTTTCCAAGTTAGGGATCAAAAGTTATGATGATTTTAAAAATGGGTAAAAAACTAGAACTACCACGCAAACAGCATAACTGCCGCGTCACAGGAAAGAATGACGTGGCACGGGGCTTTGTACCGTGTCGCGGCAGTCTTTACCGTGTTGCGGTACACATACCGTGACACGGTGCTTTTCCGCGCCATTTCCGCACGCTTATTCCAACGTGACACGGTGTATTTTACTGAGCCGCGGTGGACTTTGCCGTGTCGCGGTGGGCATTTCCGTGTCGAGGTATTCTTTGCCGAGTCGCGGTACACGAGATTTTCTCGTGTCTTTTCCGCGTAAACCCTTTACGCGTTGTCACTTTTCGTAGGTCAAATATGTCCCACGTCACACTAATTTCCCCCGTGACAAGGTAGAATATGTCGTGTCAAGGTAGAATCTACCGTGTAGCGGTAACCTTTTTTAGGGTTTTTATCCTCTTTTTAGGGTTCCGTATTTCCCGTGTTTTATCCGCGTTAATTTTTCACGCGCAAACCCCCCGCGTCACACAACAGTTCCCCGCGTCACACAAGTTTCCTCCGTGTCACGGTAGGGTTTTTAGGTTTTTTTATCCATTTTTAGGGTTCCGTGTGTTTCCTACTCATTTTCCCTATAAATACCCCCTCCTCTCTATAGTTCAGGGCACCAATAATCATTCTCTCTCACCTTACACCAAAAATCCTTCTCTCTTTCTCTCTTTTACACCAAAAAAATCATTATATTCTCTATCTTCCATATTCTAAGCTTTAAACCTATATTACTAATTACACCATTCTTCCCTTAGGCGCTCCAAGGAGTCCATACTTAATCCGAGATTCCGTCCTTAAACCAAGGCGTGAAAGGTACACATAACTGAGGGTTTGGACCAAATCAACTCTACTTTTTATTAATTTAATTTCTATTTGATTTATATTTTTTTATTGAACTTACTAACAATTTATTCATGATGTAGCAATTTAAAGGAACGCGCGGAATGTGAGTAATTAATTTAATTACTTATTTTTATTTTAATATTGCTAATATCATGATTAGGTTATTTTATATTTGATTTGACTAACGCTATTATTATTGAATTGCTTCCAATATTGATGTTATTCTATTATATTTATTGATCACCATATTGCATGTTAAAGGGAATATGTAATTGAAAATCACGCCTAATAAGATAATTTGGACAACCGGTTTAGGTTCTTTTTAATCTTTTTATTTAATAAAGTGATCACAATATTTTAGAATTATATGTTGCATTAATATTTAACCAATTTAGTCTAATAATAGTTTCGAGCAAATTGAATCTTTGATTGTATGCCTTTGAGATCGCAGGAATCACTTTTCACTATAAGAATCGAGTAGAGGCCAATACAGGCGAATGTGACTCCATGACTCACTTCGTACCATCATCCCCGATCTTCCTTTCGTGGTTCCGAATAATATGGAGTTAGTAATCTCATGGATTATGAATGGGGTGTAACCTTCACGGGTCAATCTTTGTTACCTATCGTTGTCCCTTTTTGTGGTTGCCTTGTAATGATCCGTGAACGGTTTACAAGTTCCTTAAAAACTTGTTGGCGGCTCCCTACTTTCCTTGTCCCTAACCGTGTCCCTTATCGTATATGTCAATTCCCACTTCCTATGAGTGCCAAGCATATTCACACATGCTTTAACGTAGGCGCACTTCGAGCGACGCCTACAATTTGGCGACTCCATTGGGGAGGATTCTTGGTAAATTATCGATTTGAGTGATCAATATTTAATTAAGATGAGTGCATGAGACTTGAAAGATTCTTGAAAAATATTCCTGTAATTAATTTTGTATTGTTGCATAAGCATAGATGTTTTAACGTCGCATATAGGTCTGTCCCGTAGGAAAAAATTGAATAACTTGATTGCGTACGAAGGAAAACAGGACACCAGTCAGATTTTCTGACTGCCGTGTAACGGTGAAGTACACCGTTTGACGGTGTGCAGCACCGTGGCACGGTTCTATCTTCCGTGTCACGGCAGTCCTAAAATCAGTCCGGTGGCTTGTTTTCTTTTCTCATAGTCAACTTCCTTCGATTTTTTTGAAAAAACGTGTGTGTTCTACATACGTCTTAGCCCCGGGGGATTTATGCTCTATCAACCCAAAAACGCTCATGGCAATAAGGGTTCATCCGAGTTATTAAATCCACCCAAACCATGGAGTCGAGTTTGATTTCATCACAAACTCGCGGAGCCGCCCGTTGGCATACACCCTCAAGGGAGGCTGCCTTGCTAACGCGTCCAAACTCTTAACCATGGTACCCTTTTTGACACCAAATAAACCTGACCATGGTCGAACATAGAACTTGACCTTAGGTTGTGAACTATTCTTTGCATCATTGTGCCTACGTGTTTCATGTGTGTATTTTTATCGTAACCTTAACGATCTTTCTTTGTCAATGGTGGATTATTTTATGACTAACGGTTGCCAATGGACCGTACTCACTTAGTAATTAGCGCCAATATAAAAAAAAAATCCCGTGCCACATCAGCATCCGCCATGCCACGGGAAAGTTCACCGTGTCACGGCAGATACCACCGTGGCACGGTGGATTTCCAGCAAAAAAAAATGTCGTGCCACGTCAACATCCACCGTACCACGGGAAGTCAACCGTGTCAGGGCAGCTTGTACCGTGACATGGTACAGTTTTCCGTGTCACGGTGCCTAGGAAATAAGACCAGTCAGCTTTTTTTAGTCTTCCGTGTTAATTTGGTCCTCGCGTCAGTCATTTTTGTTACTGTTCACATGTCTAGCCATACGATCATACGATGAGTCTTATAACATCACTTAATCACTCACGATTCAAGTATAGTCCACACACTTTCTTTATTTTTTTTTACTCGAGTCATACACCATGTCGTTTATGATCGTATACTAGGTTCATGCACCCCTATTTCCGTCATAATAAAAGATGAGTTGATCAGAGTTATTCTCACCTATTTTTAAATGACTTTTTTTTCCCTATCTTGAGAAATGTGTCACACAATTAAGTGCGGTTGTTTTATTTCACAACACTTGGTCAAGGAGTAGGGGTAGATTGGTACGGTTCGAGTCATTACTACATCAACCTCTTAGACCTAATAGGCGTTTAAAGAGAACTTTGCCATCTCCACGTCACTCTTCACCTTAAAACTACTTTCAGTTTGTCCCAATGGCCACGAAGGAAGATATTGAGAACATTAACAAGTCCATTGAGACAATGTCTAACATGTTACAAGCACTCACTACCAGAGTCAACACAGTAGAGCAAAACAATGTTACTGCGGCTGCAATTGACAAGATCAAAGAACAAATGAGCAAGATTTCTAAGGATTTCACCTATGTGGAATGGCCTCCCACTCCTTTGGATGTGAAGGACATACTCCCTAAAAAGTTCTCCACTGATGATATTCTAAAGTTCAAGCCTACTGACAATCCAATATTCTATTTGAAGGCGTTCTCTGCAACCATGGCTCTTAAGGGATTGGACGTAACACTCTTCCCTACGGAGTTCCCTCTCTCCTTTGAACATGCTTGCCAACAATGGTTTTATTCCCTAGATGCCAAGCGTACTGCAACTTGGCAAGATGTCACCGACAGTTTCATGAACCGTTACAAGTGTAACATTCAAAGTAAAACTTCTGAACGTGAACTCTCCGTTCTCAAACAGAAAGAGAATAAAGGCTTCATTGCTTATCTGAACAGGTGGATGGAAATAGCTACACTCTTGGTAGATCCTCCTAAAGAAAAAGAGATGATTCGCCTCTTCATCCAAAATTTGACTCATAAGTACAAGCAACATCTCTAATTTCTTCCTCTGAACACTTTTGAAGCTGTATATGACATTGGCATCAATATCGAGGATGATCTAATAAAGTTTGCCGGTAGTAACAATAATAACACTTGGAAAAACAAGAAGAACGACTATCCTTCTTCTTCGTCTTCTAAGCACGAAAATATTACCAACAATATAATCCAAGTTGATCTCAATGAAGTGTTAGCTCTTGATGCTCCATTGCCCAAGAAGAAAAGAACTTACACTTCTTTACGAATGACTTATGATGCGGCCTTTGATCGCCTTTACGGTTAAGGCTTGATCACACCTATTGGGCCATTTCCAGAGCCAAAACCTGAAGAAAGGAGCGCTAAATGGAATCCCAATTCCCATTTCAAGTACCATCAAGGAAGGGGCCACACTACAGAGCAATGTTGAAATTTGAAGGACGTCATTCAAGACTTGGTGGATGCAAACAAACTTCTTGTCCTTCCATGCGGCAAGAAGTAATGAACACAAGGCGCACAACAGATCCTTTGTGCAAGATTTCATGATTTCTTTTCTTTATCATTCATCTCCATTCCCCCATTTATGTCTAGCATAGGTTTGCCATTTTAAATTTTTATATGTTTAATGTGTTTCGTTCACCTTTATTCCATTAATAAAATTCCTTTAGATCTTGATCATAGCATTTTTCATTCACTCATTCTTTAAAAAAAAAAAATCAATTACCGAACTAAACACAAGGTACATCAATGATTTGAGGCACCTTTGCAACCCTTTCATTCCCTGTTACCCGTTCAATCACATTCCATTTCTTCATCAACCACTTTGAGCCTCGTCTAATATTTGGCCTTCATTTCTTCAACCCACATTCACTTTACCCTGGGATTGGAAAATGTGTAATTGTATAACATTCAAAAAGCAAGTAAAAAAAAAGCAGCAAAGCAACAATAAAACAATCTCTAAAGGCAAGGGTTCCAATGTCTTTGATATGAACACGTCTCAAATTGCGTCTCTCATCGAGTGCTTGGTACCGTGCCTGAGAAACATGAATGCTAAGTGAGTGATGGACCGCATGATTTGAGATTGCCTACATTGATTCAAAAGAATAAAAAAAAAATTCAAAACAAAAAAAAAGAAAATAAACTTGCAAAATTCAAAATTTTTAAATTCACAATTACACATCTTGGGGATTCTCTCGGGTCTTGAGCCTTGTACCCTTTTCTTCTATAAACCATCAACTTAACCACATTAAAACCCTTGAAAGACCTCTTTGAGGTGTACATGCACTTGTGCAAAGTTCGGTTAGAGCTACGTTCGGCCTGATTCCTTACGGATACGTAGGCAACCTCACATCGAGGTGCGGCCACATTCATATCCATATCCATGTATGATCGAGTCAAAGAATATCCAATGCTTACCCCTACCCATTTAGAGCTAGACTTGGGGGCTTGAACCCACATCATTTAGCCTACCCAGCCTAAAGAGTCATCATCTTTGACTCTTCTCACATCTCTTTCCATCACCATAACCCTTGCAGCTAGCCTTAGTATCACATTCACTCACTTCACTCACACATCCAAATCCATATCAATCATCCTTCCCTTTAAGAGCCCTTTATCATGAAATCTTGTTTCAACACTGTGCATGCTTCATCATCTTTAAAGACAACATTCATTAGAATAAACATTGTATACTTGCTTAGCTTCATGACCTGAGCAATATTCATTGTTTCATGCATCGCATAATGTGCTGAGAAACATTTATATATTAATATTTTTAATCATACAAAGCATATAGTGCTTAGCTCCTTGACCTAAGCAACGTTCATTATGCAGTAATCACTTCATCTGTATACGTGCTTAGCTTCCAGACCTAAGTGACGTTCAAGATCGTTTCTTTACACCATATATGATGCTTAGCTCCATGACCTAAGTTCATTCATCGTGTCACATGATGTAAATGTCCTTAGCCTCCTGGCCTAAGGACATGGATCATGCATACATTACTTCAAGAAAAGCAATTCAATCCATGCAATTCATTTTGTCTTGCTCAACTAGGAAGTTCAAAACTTCTTTCTTTTCTTTGCGTCTTTTCTTTTGGGGAAGTTCAAAAAAACTTTTTCAAAATTTTCTCATCGAGGGAAGTTCGAAAATAAAATTTTAGTTTTCACATCTTTCTTTTTTGGGAGAAAGTCGGTACCCTCCACTCATGACAAAAATTGACGGAAAATTTTTGCTTTTGCATCTTCGTTTGCTTGTGTCTGCACACACATATACACACACACACTCACAAGTCATACCCATGTCATGTCACATCAAGTCAAACTTGGTTAAGTTAGTGGTCAAGTCAATCACAATATATGCGAGTCCATTGGCAAATTTATTTTTGCAGGTCTCATCTACAGCCCACGTTCGGGGACAAGCGAACCAACTACAACCCACGTCCGGGGACAAGCGGACAATCTACAGCCCACGTCCGGGTACAAGCAGACCATCTAAAGCCCACGTCCGGGGTAAGCGAACCATCTACATCCCACGTCCGGGGACAAGAGGACCATCTACAGCCCACATTCGGGGACAAGAGAACCATTTACAGCCCACGTTCGGGGACAAGCGAACCAACTACAGCACACGTCCGGGGACAAGCGGACCATCTACAACCCACGTCCGGGGACAATCGAACCACCAACATTTCATGACGCAAGGTTCTCGATACACAAAGACTTGTAATCTCGTCATCAGTCGACTTTCCTCAAGCATGGAAAGTATTATCCGGTGGATTTCATCAAGCATAGAAAACCGCAAAATACCTTTGTCGGCTTTCCTCAAGCATTGAAAGTATTAACGGCATGGAAAGTATTGCAAAAAAACGTCATTCGGTGGATTCCTTCAAGCATATGAAGCTACCAAGTTCATTTGCCACCGATACACTAATGTTAGATAAGCATTCTATCCCTTTACTCTTTTATCTGTAGAACTAACATTTTTCTGCAGGTATCGACGTATACAGAGTGATTTAGGATCGCAGAAAGTCTTAAATCATTCTCTGTCCCTATTGACTACTTTGACTATCTGTAGACACCTAAAAATGTCTCCCCAAAATCGTTCTACAGATTCAGTCAAAGTGGGAGCTTCTGTAGACACCTAAAAATGTCTCCCCAAAACCAAACCCGATGATGAACACTTTACACCGCCATTATTGGTCAGTTTGAGTATTTATTCTTCGGAGTGCTTATATCCATGTTATATGCAATATATTTCATGAACCAATCCAATTTCTAGCTCATTTCCCTAAACCATAACCTATTTTCCACTTTTCGTGTCCACATCGTAAAACCGAGAGAAACTGATTTTATGGCTATATAATTTTGATCCAAATATTAATTTTTTGGATAGGCCTTGAAAAAAGATTTCCAACCATATATAATAAGCCCAATTCCGAGCTATAACGAAAAAGATATGAGCAAAACACTAAACTCGGCCCAAAACCGACACCCTTACACTAAAACGGCCATATCATAAAATCTACAAATGATTTATACCTGATTCTAATTGGTTTGGAAAATATACTTGATAAACATTCAAATGATATATTATATGCCTTATTCCGAGTAACGGATCAAAAGTTATGATGATTTTAAAAACGGGTAAAAAACTGGAACTTCAACGCAAACAACATAATTGTCGCGTCGCGGGAGAGAGTTACGTGGCACGGGGATTTGTACCGTGTCACGGCAACCTGTACTGTGTCGTGGTACACATACCGTGACACGGTGCTTTTCCGCGCCATTTTCGCATGCTTATTCCACCGTGACATGGTGTATTTTACCGAGCCGCGGTGGACTTTGTCGTGTCGCGGTGGGCATTTCCATGTTGCGGTACACGGGATTTTCTCGTGTCTTTTCCGCGTAAACCCTTCACGCGTTGTCACTTCCCGTAGGTCAAATATGTCCCGTGTAACACTAATTTCCCCCGTGACACGATAAAATCTGTCGTGTCGCGGTAGAATCTACCGCGTAGCGGTAACCTTTTTTAGCGTTTTTATCCCTTTTTTTAGGTTTCCTTATTTCCCGTGTTTTATCCTCGTTACTTTTTCACGCGCAAACCCCCCGCGTCACACAACAGTTCCCCGCGTCGCACAAGTTCCCCTCGTGGCACGGTAGGTTCTACCGTGTTGCAGTGGAATATGTCGTGTCACGGTAGGTTTTTAGGGTTTTTATCCATTTTTTAGGGTTCCGTGTGTTTCCTACTCATTTTCCCTATAAATACCCCCTCCTCTCTACAGTTTGGGGCACCAATAATCATTCTCTCTCACCTTACACCAAAAATCCTTCTCTCTTTCTCTCTTTTACACCAAAAAAATCATTATATTCTCTATCTTCCATATTCGAAGCTTTAAACCTATATTCCTAATTACACCATTCTTCCCTTAAGCACTCCAAGGAGTCCATACTTAACCCGAGGTTCCGTCCTTAAACCAAGGCGTGAAAGGTACACATAACTGAGGGTTTGGACCAAATCAACTCTACTTTTTATTTAATTCAATTTAATTTCTATTTGATTTATATTTTTTTATTGAAGTTACTAACAATTTATTCATGATGTAGCAATTTAAAGGAACGCGCGGAATGTGAGTAATTAATATAATTACTTATTTTTATTTTAATATTGCTAATATCATGATTAGGTTATTTTATATTTGATTTGACTTACGCTATTATTGTTGAATTGCTTCCAATATTGATGTTATTCTATTATATTTATTGATCACCATATTGCATGTTAAAGGGAATATGTAATTGAAAATCACGCCTAATAAGATAACTTGGACAACCGGTTTAGGTTCCTTTTTAATCTTGTTATTTAGTCAAGTGATCACAATATTTTAGAATTATATGTTGCAATAATATTTAACCAATTTAGTCTAATAATAGTTTAGAGCAAATTGAATCACTTTTCACTATAAGAATCGAGTAGAGGCCAAAACGGGCGAATGTGACTCCATGACTCACTATGTACCATCATCCCCGATCCTCCCTTTGTGGTTCCGAACAATATAGAGTTAGTAATCTCATGGATTATGAATGGGGTGTAACCTTCACGGGTCAATCGTTGTTGCCTATCGTTGTCCCTTTTTGTGGTTGCCTTATAATGATCCGTGAACGGTTTACAATTTCCTTAAAAACTTGGTGGCGGCTCCCTACTTTCCTTGTCCCTAATCGTGTCCCTTATCGTATATGTCAATTCCCACTTCCTATGAGTGCCAAGCATATTCACACATGCTTTAACGTAGGCGCACTTCGAGCGACGCCTACACTAGGACTATGCCTTCCTCCACCATGAAATGACACTATTTCCAATTCAAAACCAAGTTCACCTTCTCACACCTTGCTAAACATTTAACAAGGTTTGCAAGGCATGCCTCAAATGAAACACCTCCTACGGAGAAGTAATCCATAAAAACTTCCATCTCCTCCTCCAACATGTCCCCAAAGATACTCATCATATATCGTTTGAATGTTGTAGGAGAAATATAAAGTCCAAACGGCATTATCCTATAGGAAAATGTATCAAATGGACAAGTGAAGGTTGTTTTCTCGTTGTCATCCGGGTGGATAGTGATTTGAAAAAATCTCGAATAACCATAAAGAAAACAATAGAACTTGTGCCTTGTTAGTCTCTCAAGCAATTAATCAATGAAAGAAAGGGGGAAGTGGTATTTATTGGTATATGTGTTTAGACGTCTATAGTCTATACACTTCCTCCATCCCATGGATGTCCTCGTCGGAATGAGCTCACCTCTCTTATTCTCGACGACGGTCATGCCTCCCTTCTTTGGTACAACATGAACGAGGAAGACCTACCTAGAACTCGAGATGGGGAATATAATTCCCAAATCCAAAAGTTTGGTGATCTCCTTCTTCACTACCTCTCCCGTTTTGGGATGTAGTTTCGATTGCCTCTCAATAGAAGGTAGAGCACCCTCCACAAGGGTTATGTGATGTGTACGTAAAGCAGGGCATATACCTTTGAGGTCATGAATGGTATAACCCAAAGAACTTTGGTCCTTTCTCAAAACAACACACAACACTTGAGCTTGGCTCTCACTTAAAGAAGAGCTAAAATCACGAGACAGGTGAAGTTGGGTCCCAAGAACTCATACCTAAGATGTGATGGAAGAGGTTTGAGCTCTACAGTAGGAATACCTTTACCTTCCTTTGATGTAGCCACTATACTATCATTAAAGTCAAATTCTATCACCTCATCCCCTACTTTGAGTGAAAATTTAGCACTCTTCACATCTATCATAGCACCCGAAGTAGAAAGGAATGGTCTTCCTACAATGATAGGAATGCTAGCACCTTCGTTTATCTCAAGCACACATAAAATCCATTGGAATAAAAAATTTCCCAACCCTCAAAGGGACATCCTCCACCTTACCCTTAGGAAACTTAATTGACCTATCGACCAATTGCAAAGTGATGTTATTGGGTAAGAGTTCCCCTAGCTCAAGTCTTTGTTACACCAAATATGGCATAAGGCTAGCACTAGCTCCTAGGTCACATAAGGCGTTCTCGATTTGCATTTTGTAAATGGCACAAGGGATGGAAAAGTTTACGGGTTCTATTAGCTTAGGTGTCATCTTTTTCATTGTGATTGCACTACAATTCTCGAACAAGTTCACCGTCTCTACAACATCACAAGTCCTCCTACCGCTCAAAATGCCTTTAAGGAATTTTGCATCGTTAGGCATTTGGGTGATAACTTCGGTACATGGTAGAGAAAGGTGAAGTTGCTTGACCATGTAAATAAATCTTCCAAAATTTTCATCCAACTTGTGTCTCATGAATTTTTGTGGATAAGCAAGCTTGGGTTTCACAATTTGCTTCTCTACTCTCACCTCACTAGGTTTCTCAATCTCAACCTCACTCAAAGATTCACCATTTCTCTCATCTTCTACCAAAACCTCCTTTGTGGCCTCCTTAGTTTCACTCTTCCTAGGCAAACTTTCCTCAAGAACCTTACCTCTGCTTGTAATAACAGCATTGACGGGTCTCTTGGGATATAGGCCTTGGGAAGGTAAAGAAGAAGGAATAGCTTGGTATTTTAAAGCAAGTTGAGAAAATTTAGTTTTCAAGCATCTTATTATGAGTCATCATTTCATTAAATTTTTTGTCACTTACGACCATGTAAGTGTTCAACAACTTTGTTTTGTTTTCAATGATTTCTTCCAAATTAGTCCTAGAAGAAGAAGAAGAAGAAGAGGATTGAACATAGGAATTATAATTTTGGGTCTTTGGAGCAAATCCGGGTGGGGGACCCATTTGAGAGTTATTTTGAAGATATCCCCTATTTTGATAGTTCCAACTACCTCTACCTTGATTATTGTTACCATAACCTTGGTTATGATTACCATAATTTTGGTTTCAATTTTGTCTACTATAACCTTGGTTGTTATAGTCACCACAGGAATTTTGGTTCCCATGTTTCCTATTACCACCACCTTTGTTGTAGTTGTCAAAATTGTCATGGTTGTTGTAATACCTATTCCATTGACCTCTTTGATTCTGAAACCTAGAATCATTATTGTTTTACACATAGTTCACATGCTCATTCAAATTTCAATCTTGATCTTTACAAACATCCATACATGCAAGAGAGAAATTAGAAGCATCATGATCATACGATCCATAAACTTCACAAAACAAGCATCCACTAGGCATGTTACTAGAAGAGGTAGAGTGTTGAGAATCAGAAGACATACCTATCCCCTTAGATTGGGAGATGTAGGGAATATTTCAAGCATTAATCCCTAGCTTGAACCCCACTGTGATTATACACTTAAGCATGGTGGCGTCCAAAGGGAAAGAAGATAAACCAAAAGAGTCGCCAACAAGTTTTTTAGGAACTTGTAAACTGTTCACGTGGTGAAGGTTACACCCCTTAACGATCTAAGAGATCGTCAACTCCATAAAGTCTTGAACCAAATAGGGTTTGGGGATGAAGGTAAAAATCCAACCTAAAAGAGAGATTGAACTTGCCCTAATAATAAGCCTCTACTTTATTCTGATCGTATTCATGTGCGCTTTCTGACTAACATGCAATCAATAGGATTAACCCTAAACCTGTTTAATCTATGTCGGTTGAATTTAATACACAAATAAGCTATTATTGGCGATCACTTGAATTATAATCAAATTAACCCTAAAAAAGATTATTAATTATCTTATATAAGCGTGATTACAAGTACAAATTCTCTTTAAACATGCATAAAAAGTGTGATCAAGAAATAACAATAAATATCAAGCAACAAAATAAATAATCAAATTATATATATAAGTTATCCGTCAATTAACAAATAACATGAAATAATTCGTAAATTAACAAATAACGTAACACAATTCGTAAATTAACAAATTACGAAAATCAATTCGTAAATTAACAAATAACGTAAAACAATTCGTAAATTAAAAAATTATGTGAAACAATTCCCTAATTAACAAATTACTTTAAATTATATAATTCGACACAACAATAATCATAATCATAATCATAATTATCATATTCATGTTCATGTTAAAGCATAATAATAATAGCAAGATCCTACGCATGATACTAAAAAGATTAATAACAAACCCTAGCATGTCACTAAGCAATAAAAATCAAAGTTTTAACCCTAACATGATACTAACAATCATAAATATTATTATGAAGAACATAAAAGACATCATACTTTTAATCATACTTAATATTAAAATTACCCTAGACATGATACTAGGAATATCATAATAACAATCTAAGCATGATTTCTACATCATAATATCAATAAAAACCATCAAAGTACTTAATTGGATGCCTCGTACCTCTTTCTAATAACAAAATACACACATTAGTAACTTCAAGGAAAATATAAAACAAACAATTAAATTAAATAATTGAAATAGGAATTTGCGACCAAACCCTCAGAAATTAAACATTTCACGTCTAGGGCGAGGACAACTTCGAATATGGCTAGGTGTTTCTAAGTCTAATGAATGCGGAATTTTGTATTTGTGAAAAGGGTAGTTTAGAAAAGAGAGAGAGAGAGAGTAATCAAGAAAATCTTGATGAGAGTTGGTGAATGAAAACGGGGTTTTTAGAACGCTATTTATAGATAAAATCAACCAAAAAGATAAAAAATCAAAAACAGAGATCTGACGCGTAAAACGGGGGTTAGCGGCAAACACTGACATTAGCGCCAGGCGCCAAGCTTAGCGTCAGGCGCTAATGCTGGCGTTTGGCGCTGACTAAGAAATTGACGCGTTTTCTTAAAATCAGATAGAAATTTCCGTACAGGAGGATAAAATCGTATTTTCCTCAAAAACGTTCTTTTATTCTAATTAAAACTCTAAAAAGTCAACAAAAGTCAATTTATCAATGCTAATCGAATTAGGAATGAAAAGAACCTTTTAGAAGAATCTAGAAGACTAAAACCAATCCTAATTGCATTAGAAATGATAAATCTATATTGGGCCCTCCTCTAGGTCATTGGGCCGCATATAAGGCTCAAACCGGGCCCAGTTCAGTAAATTGGCCATAACTTCCTCAATATTCATCGGAATTGGGCTTATAATAAATCGTCGGAAAGGTCTTTTCAAGCCCAATCCAATTACACTATTATTGGACCCATATCATGGACCAACCAAACTGGATTGGCTGTTTTCTTAAAATAGGTTTTTAAAAACAGAGAGAAGAGAAAAGAAATTAAAACTATCCACAACACTAAACTTTCCACACTTTCACTTTATTCGATTATGATTCGACGTGAAAGGTAATCATCACTGGGTTTGGTTTTAGGGAGACACAAATCGGTGTCTACAGAAGCCCCCACTTTGAATGAGTTTGGAGAAACGCAAGTTTCGAAAACGAAAGTCAAAGTATCGATAGGGACGGAGAATGATTCAGAACGTTCTGCGATCCTAAATCATTCTTGTAACACCGATACCTGCAAACTAACGTTAGTTAAACAGATAAAAGATTTAAGAAACGCGTATCTTGCACCGTCGGGCACACGTCTCTGAAAGTAACCAATTTGCTGCTGCTTCGCTGTTTTGACAACTTTCCACAATCTAGGGAACACCATCTTGCTGTTTTGATGTTCACTCGTCTCTGAACATTGGAGCTTTTTTGGATATGTCTACGCGTCTCTGAACAAAGAGCTTCTGAATGATATGCCCACGCGCCTCTGGAGCAAAAGAGCTTGATGATATGTCCACGCGTCTCTGAAAAAAGAGCTTTTGAATGATATGTCCACACGTCTCGGAACAAAAGAGCTTGATAATAGGATTATATGTCCACGCGTATCTGAACAAAAGAGCTTGATAATAGGATGCCCACGCGTCTCTGAGCAAAAGAGCTTGAAAGAAATGTCCACGCGTCTCTGAACAAAAGAGCTTTGATGATATGTCCACGCGTCTCTGAACAAAAGAGCTTTGATGATATGTCCACGCGTCTCTAAACAAAGAGTTTTGAATGATATGTCCACGAGTCTGTGAACAAAGAGCTTTTGAATGCTTGAATATTTGTTGCGATAATATTCCGAAGAAAAATTTCTGAAGACCAACGCTTGTCGATCTCTAAAGCTCGCTTGAACTTTGCTTCCGCTATGCCAGTACGTCGGCGGTTTGCTGCTTGTGAACCATTATGTCGGTGCCTCTACTATTTATGAACCTGTATGTCGGTGTCTCTGTGATTTATGAACCAGTACGTCGGTGTCTCTGCGATGAGCCAATGCTTAGGCGCTTTAAGCTAAGTGAGACGATATTTTGTCAAGTCGATCACTTATTGCAATTGTAATCAAGCCGACTACTTAATCATGTCAAATTGCTTATAGGGGCTAACTAGCGTACCAAGGAACCCGAAATTGCTGAAAAAGGTTGAAATAACTGCTCTGAGTGGCTGAGTGTTCTGTCGCCGCTGCAATGCTTCTTGCGCCGTGATTTGGCTCTATTGCCAGACGCTGAAATCTGTTGCCAGACGCTAGATGTTGTCGTCTGGCGTTGGAGTCGGGTCTTCCCTATTCTGCTGCACCTGTATTTATTTTTAACTACAGAACTTTGCTAATTTCTTTAATCATCTTAGGGTTGACCTAAGGCTTAGCGTTGACTCAACTCATTGACTTGACACGACTCAAGGTATAAACTTGACTCACTGTGATTGACTCGAGGTTGACTCAACTCAAAGTATTTGACACATGTGTTAGACTCATGACCCGTGTGTGCATTGTATTGTGATCGTGCGACTCAAAATGCAAAAAAGCAAAAATTTTCCGTCATTTCTGTGGAGGGTACCGACTTTCTCGCGAAAAAGAAAGACGCGAAAAAAAGAAAGAAGCGAAGTTTTTGAAGGTGCATGTTGAATGAGCTTAGTCAAATGTCATTTGATAGTATCTCTTGAGGTGCAAGGATTAATCCATCCTAGGCTATCTCGATGGTTAACTCAATGACGAAAGTATTAGGGTAACTTAGTCAAGGAGGCTGAGCACTTCATACTTCGTGATGCAATGACAATTATGATTGATGAGTGATGTTGATATGACAAGGCATGCTTCAGCGTTGTGTTAAGATTCCATGACAAAGGTTTCCTAAGGGAAGTATATTTGGTCATGTATGTGTGATGTGTGTGATAGTGACACTAAAGTTAGGCCGCAAGGGCTAAGTGTGTGGGAAGATATTATTTTTAGAAGAGTCAAATGATGGTGACTCTTAGGCTAGGCAAGCTAATGATGTAAGGATCAAGCCCCAAAGTCTAGCTCTAAATGAATAGGGATGAGCATAGGGAATCCCTTGATATGATCATGGTGTGAGTGTTTGAATGTGCATATGAATGCATTTTTATTACGGTCGCACCTCGATGTGAGGTTGCCTAAGTATACGTTAGGAATCAGGCCGAACGTAGCTCTAGCCAAACCTCGCACAAGTATGTGTATACCTCAAAAAGGTCTTTTTAAGGGTTGTAACGTGGTTAGGCTAAAGGTTGAAAAACAAGGGGATAAAAGGCTCAAGACCCTAGATAAGCCCCCAAGGTGTGCAACTTTGTTTTTGAATCTTTGTATTTTTATGCTTGAGTTTCTACTCTTTTTTAGCTCTTTTTTGCTTTATCATTTATTTTATTTTTATAAGTGTGGGCAATCCCGATCATGCGGTCTATCACTCACTTGGCATTCATGTTTCTCAGGCACGGTACCGAGCACTCGATAAGAGACGCAATCTGAGACGTGTTCTTATAAAAGACATTTTCATGTCAATGACATTGGAACACTTGCCCTTTTGTACACATTTATTTATTTTTTTTTTATTTTTTGCTATTTTATCTTTTGAAGTCACTCAAGATTTTATTCTTTGAAAAATTGCGTAAGTTACACAACATCTCATCCCAAGGTTAGGTAGATATAGGTTGAAAAAAGAAAAGTCTATCGTTAGGCGAGGCTCAAAGTGATTTATGAAGAAAGGGTTGTAAATTAGAAAGGTAAAAGGTGATATAATGTGGCTACAAGGGGTGCCTCAAATCATTGGTATACCTTGTGCTTAATTCGACATGGATTTTTTTTTTTTTTTTTTTTTTTTGCAATGCAATGAAATGATCATATGGAAAGAAATAAATGCTCATTTTATTTAAAAAGTAAAGGGTAAAAATCAAACTCTAAGAAATAAATTCAAGGAGGATGAAGGGTGCCTATGCTAGACTTATTGGGGAAAGGGTTTGAAAAAAAGAAGAAGAAAGCATGAAATCTTGGTGAGAAGCTTGCCTTGTGCATTTGTTTCATCATTACCCTCACTTTTTTTTTTTTTTTTTGTCAATCACATGACTCAAACTCGATTCAACATGAATGGATGAAAGAAATTAGGAAGAATGAAGGTTGTAATGTGAAGAAATCATGTAGAGATAGGAAACATGATGTAGATGGAGAAATTTGAAAAAATTAGGAATAAAATGTACCCCCAACTCAAATGACGGAGAAAACCGACTCATGCATGAACCTAAGACATGGTCATGGTGTTTATACATATTAGTGGGTGCTTTATTGTGAGTGCAAGTGACATGTTAAGACTCGTGTCATGACCATGTGGCTAGACTATGTGACTAGACTCGAACAAATACTAAGTTAAGACCTCACATATATGCATTAAACTGGACAGGCTGTGGTATTCTAGTCATAGCTTTTGATCTGTGACTCTGATTGGAATGAAATCAACGCCATATTAAAGATCAAACTCAGGGATAGAGATCCATAGGCTGTACGACTCGTAGTTCATCCTAGAACTCCGTCTATGACCAAAACAAGTTGACGTTTGTGCAGTATACGGGAATAATAATCCGGGTTGATTTAAAGGAACTATGACTCGATTTTAGGCATATTTATTAGCTCAAATTAATTATTCAATTAATTAAGAAAATTCCTTTAGTTATTAATTAGTTTATTTAGGCTTAATCACAAGTCAAGCCAAACGGTTAGGAAAAAACACATAGAGTATGCACAACAAATAATGCACAATTAGTCAAGTAGGCACAATATGATGCAATGAGTTTGCAACCTAACCATGGCTCTATTTCTCTAAAGTTCGGGATATTGTTTAGTCAAAGAGGGTCCAGGGTTAATTTTCCGGATGCACCGCGCGGAAGCCTAACCGTGAAGGGTTGGCGCGAGTGGATGGGACACCGCGAATTTAGAAAAAATTCGCTTCCATGGTTTGGTGAATTCAACATTCTCGGATGTACCCTTTGTTGCTCAGAGCGTTCAATCAGATAGATGGAGCATGTATTCCCAGAGGGTTATGTCCATATGTAGAACACATATGGGTTTCAGAAAAGTGAGAAAAACTCAATCAGGAAGTAGGATCGAGTAAACAGTGCTAAAAACTGGTCGAAATTAGAACGCATATTTATGGCTCGGTATTGGAAGAATTTGGCGCCAGCAAACTGAGATTGGCGCCGATTTCTGGCTTTAGTGCCTGGCGACAGAGTTATCGTCTGGCGCTACAGTTGAAATTCTGGCGCTAATATTTGTTTGCTGACGCTAATTCCTACATGCCTCAGCAGCTTTCTGTGCTCGATAAAATTTTCCAGTTTCGCGCAGTGTTATTTCGGTTCTAGTTGTGAAAGATATTCCTCAAATTTCCTACATGTAAAAATCCTATGTTTTTAACTCATTACGGATGGTCTTTGCAATGAGATCTTTTTTATGCATATGACAATAATGTTGATCAAAATTACGCACATGAAATACTTAGAACTTTTCAAGTCTCATCCACTCATTCTAAATCATTGCCGAAATAAATTACAGGAATTAAATTAGAAATCCTCCCCATTGGAGTTGCCAAAAACTGTAGGGAATATTTCAAGCATTAATCCCTAGCTTGAACCCCACTGTGATCATACACTTAAGCATGGTGGCGTCCAAAGGGAAAGAAGATAAAGCAAAAGAGTCGCCAACAAGTTTGTAAGGAACTTGTAAACCGTTCACGAGGTGAAGGTTACACCACTTAACGATCCAAGAGATCGTCAACTCCATAAGGTCTAGAACCAAATAGGGTTCGGGGTTGAAGGTACAAATCCAACCTAAAAGAGATTGAACCTGCCCTAATAATAGGCCTCTACTTTATTCTGATCGTATTCATGTGCGCTTTCTGACTAACATGCAATCAATAGGATTAACCCTAAACCTGTTTAATCTATGTTGGTTGAATTTAATGCACAAATAAGCTATTATTGGCGATCACTTGAATTATAATCAAATTAACCCTAAACAAGATTATTAATTATCTTATATAAGCGTGATTACAAGTACAAATTCTCTTTAAACATGCATAAAAGGTGTGATCAAGCAATAACAATAAATATCAAGAAACATAATAAATAATCAAATTATATATATAAGTTATTCGTCAATTAACAAATAACATGAAATAAATCGTAAATTAACATATTACGTAAAACAATTCGTAAATTAACAAATTATGTAAAACAGTTCGTAAATTAACAAATTACGTAAAACAATTCGTAAATTAATAAATTACGTGAAACAATTCGCTAATTAACAAATTACGTTAAATTATATAATTCGACACAACAATAATCATAATCATAATCATAATTACCATAATCATGTTCATGTTAAATCATAATAATAATAGCAAGATCCTAGGCATTATACTAACCAGATTAATAACAAACTCTAGCATGTCACTTGCAATAAAAATCAAAAGCTTTAACCCTAACATGATACTAACAATCATAAATAATAGGAAGAACATAAAAGGTATCATACTTTTAATCATACTTAATATTAAAATTACCCTAGACATGATACTAGGAGTATCATAATAACAATCTAAGCATGATTTCTACATCATAATATCAATAAAAACCATCAAAGTACTTACTTGGATGCCTCGTACCTCTTTCTAATAACAAAATACACACATTAGTAACTTCAAGGAAAAAATAAAACAAACAATTAAATTAAATAAGTGAAATAGGAATTTGGGACCAAACCCTCATAAACAACTTCGAATATGGCTAGGTGTTTCTAAGTCTAATGAATGCGGAATTTTGTATATGTGAAAAGGCTAGTTTAGAAAAGAGAGAGAGAGAGTATTCAAGAAAATCTTGATGAGAGTTGGTGAATGAAAACGGGGTTTTTAGAACGCTATTTATATAGAAAATCAACAAAAAAGATAAAAAATCGAAAACAGAGTTCTGACGCGTAAAACGGGGGTTAGCGCCAGATGCTGACATTAGCGTCAGGCGCTAACGCTAGCGCCAGGCGCTAATGCTGGCGTTTGGCGCTGACTAAGAAATTGACGCATTTTCTTAAAATCAGATAGAAATTGCCGTACAGGAGGATAAAATCGTATTTTCCTCAAAAACGTTTTTTTTTCTGATTAAAACTCTAAAAAGTCAACAAAAGTCAATTTATGAATGCTAATTGAATTAGGAATGAAAAGAACCTTCTAAAAGAATATAGAAGACTAAAACCATTCCTAATTGCATTAGGAATGATAAATCTATATTAGGCTATCCTCTAAATCATTGGGCCGCATATAAGGCTCAAGTCGGGCCCAGCTCAGTAAATTGGCCATAACTTCCTCAATATTCATCGGAATTGGGCTTATAATAAATCGTCGGAAAGGTCTTTTCAAGCCCTATCTAATTACACTATTATTCGACCCATATCATGGACCAAACAAACTGGATTTTCTGTTTTATTAAAATAGGTTTTCAAAAACAGAGAGAAGAGAAAAGAAATTAAAACTATCCACAACACTAAACTTTCCACACTTTCACTTTATTCGATTATGATTCGACGTGAAAGGTATTCATCACTGGGTTTGGTTTTGGTGAGACACAAATGGGTGTCTACATGAGGGAAGACTTGAAACTTGGGAGGTAAAACTTTCAGACTTTGCCTTAATAGTGGACATTTCCTTCCCAAAGTTTGTCATTTGTGAGGAGAGATTGATGATTGCATTTAGATGATCAACCGAGTACACCGAAGAGCTACTCTTGCTAGTTGACTCCCTTTTTCCATCTTGCTAATCTATATAGTATCTCACTACGTCTTCAATTATGTCTACCACTTCCTCTTCCGTTTTATTCATGATGGAACCTCCTGCTCCTCCATCTAGACATGACTTCCCTTGAGGACTAAGGCCTCCATAGAATATTTGAATAATTTAGTAAGTAGGAATTTAGTAAATAATTTGAATATTTGAATAATTTAGTAAGTAGGAATATCTCTCCCATGCTTCATAGAGAATCTCACTAGGCTTTGGAACCTTGAATCAAAGCTCTAGCCTCCGCCGTTTCATTTTATGAATAGAAACGGGATAGAAACTCCTTGATCACTTCGTCCCATGTCCTTAGAGAATTCGGCTTGACCTTCTTATCCTTGTCTAGCCATTCCAAGGCACGCCCTATGAGGGAAAAGGTAAAAATCTTGAGGCGGAGAAATTCTTGGGAAATTCCATTCACCTTGCACTACACCAAAAACTAGATTAGAGATCGCAAATATAGAACGGTTACCAAAGGTAGGCGTTCTCTAGAAGAATATAGAACGTGTTTATATAAGAGGCGTTCTGTATGTTAATACATATGGAACGGTTAGCATAGTTAACCGTTCTCTATTTCTTTTAACTCAAATAATAAAAAAAATAATTAATTATTATATATGATATAGAACAGTCATCTTGACAACCGTTTTGTATTGTATTAATTAATTGTTTTTTTTAAATTAGGAGGAAAAAAAATACGGAGTAATTTATTTTCACTTTCACATTCACGTTGAATAACTTAAAAAAAAAAAGGAAAAAAGTATTGTATTGTTAACCCGTAGCAGGACTTCCGCTCCAATGCTCCATCCTCTTTTTTTTCACTTAATTTTTTTGTGGTCGATCAGTATCATTGAAAGAAAAAGAGATCCTTGTAGCACAAATTTTTTTTTTATTTGATATCTTGTTATTCCTTTTTCATTTGCAATTGAGTTGTATGAAAATATTATCAATTTTAATTATAAGTTTTGAGTACGTTGGTGGTTGGTATTTTGATTTGACTTCTACGTATTTACTTTGAGTAAGTTTTTCAATTTGCAATTAGCTGCCTAATATATCTCGGAAATGATTTTTTTTAATAGAGAACTGTTGGCATATCAAATCGTTCTCTTTGGTAAAGCAAAAGAAAACGGTTAAGTAATATGACCGTTTTCTTTTCCTTCATTATTTTCTAATTTTAAGCAGGGAATAGATGACGGTTATTACACACAACCGTTCTCTATAGTTGAGTATACAATACGCCTATTTGAACCGTTCTTTATACTTTACATATCGCTTAGCAGAAGAACGGTCCTGAGACGTTCTATAAAGCCTATTTAAACCGTTCTCTAAACCATTTTTTGTAGTAGTGTTGATAGTGTTGCAATATTTTTCGAACTCCTTGAGATGATTTAGTGGGCTTTCATGCTTGGCCCTACTAAATTGTCGCTTCTCTATTAAAGTGATCATTGCCGGCCTTATTTAAAAATCATTTGCCGGTGTTGTAGGTGGAGCAATCCCACTCTCAAATATATATACACCGGGAATCTCAAATTCTTTCAACGCCACCCTTGGATTTTCTCCCATTCTTGCTTGTTCCTCTTGTTGTTGTTCTTCTTCACTTGAAGTGCTAGAACTCAAAGATCATCTAGCAACCCTTAACCTTGCAATAGTTCTTTTAATCTCCTGATCAAATGGCACTAGTGAATGACCACGTGCTTTATGCATACAATCTTAAAAGAAATGATTAGTAACACGGCTAAAAGTGTAGCCTAAAAAGAAAAATATTTTTGTATTTTCAATTAAGGATGAAATAGATTCAACAATTATAAAAAAAGCACCAATATCATTCCCCGGCAACGGCGCCTTTGTGACGTAGGGGAAATGTAGGTCATTTTCTACCCTTCCCTAGAGCCAAACGAAATTTATAAACACTCGACCAACCTAATATGGGTATATGGTAAGTCAAGGGCCAAATCCAAAGGAATGAGTATGTACAAGCTATAGCCTAGGTCAAGGTACTTCAAAGATTGTAGAAAGATATGGTTGGTAACTAAGGTATCAAAAATCTAGATAAATCAAGAAATTCAATATGCTAAATACTAGGGATATAGGTTTCACATGCAATCTCAATGATTATGCTAATTGATGGATCACTCGATCGATTCAAACATTGCAAGGGACAAACAATAGTTGCAACTAATGGAATCCAAAAGCTATATCCTATAAGCCAAGCTAGGGTCATTACGAATGGCTAACAAGGAAAATAACAATCTGTAGACACCTACTTTTGGCCTCTTGTCCCGAAAGGAAGTGCGATGATGTTTCAAAAATCCGTTCTTCATGTTAGCTCAAAGTTGAAGTGTTTATGGAATACGAAATGCATTATGAAGTAAGTTGAAGCCCATATTTGAGACCAATTTATCATAGAGCCTTGTCCAATTACTAATTAGGCCTAAAACGTGTTCATACATGTTTAAACTTGATTAATAACAGACCCAAATGCGGGAAATGCAATGATTGGATCCAATGAACCTACATTGTTGAAAACCGAGCCAAACAGTTAAACCAACCATCAAATTCCCATGAAAGGCCTATACAAAATGGATAGCCCTTTCAAAGATCTTTCCAACGGTATATTATAAGCCCAATTCCGAGCCAAAACTAAGAGGTTATGATCAAAACACTAAAGCGGGCCCTAAAAACCGACACCCTTGCACTTTAACGGCCATAACTTTTGATCCATAACATATTCTAACCTAATTCCACGGCATTCAAAAGTAGACATTTAGTGCGTGCCAATGATATCTCAGAAGCCTTAATCCAAATCCGGAATAAAAATTTATGGAAGTTTTAAAAACGTGTTTTTGTATAAGGCAAATCGCAAACCAGCGTAACTCAATCATTGAGATGCATACGGCACCCAGTGCGACTCAGAGAGTTGCGCACGCCACCTAACGGCGCGGCATTAAAACCCTAAACTAGATCACTACGCCTAAAAATAGGGTTCTTCGTTCAGCATTACGAAGACATTAAATTCAGAATTAAAACCCTAGTATTCTCAAAACCCTAATCTCTCTACTTCTCTTGCTATCATACTACTTTTTCTTCTCTCTTCCCAAATACTTTCCAACCCTAATTGAATCCATTGAATTCCTTGGAGGTATGAAGAAGAAAGAAAGTCCATAAACACATTAAAAGGGGATTTAACATAAAAGAAGAATGGTTAGTTTCCTGAGCACTTAGATAAATCACTTTTCTTTTATTGTTTAAATAACTTTAATTGATTAATTAGTGTTGTTTAATCACTTTAAACAAAATTTTAATTTATTAATTCACATAGTACTCTTTTGTTAATCAAGACTAGAATTTGAATAATTAAAAGTTGTTTTATTACTTAAGACAAGGCGAATATTGTTTATTTATGGTTCTTTCACGAATATTGATTTAATAAGAATAACGACTTTTGCAATGTAATTCCTAAATGATTAATGCGTGTAAATAAAATCACCTAACTTAGTTTTAGGTATCGCGTTGCATATATTGTTTGGTGATGAAATTGTGAAAAAGGAAAAGCTAGTAGAGACCGCACTAGGGCTAGAATAGCGATTCCTCCCTAAAAGGAACGTTATTTTAGTACCCTCGCTCCCAAACTCATTTCTCGTTTATGTAGACCAATTTGGGCATGGGTAAACTTACGATTCGTGATAATTATCCCATGAACTCGACATGGGAGAAAGGTATGAACGAGGTTTATGAGTTTTCCTAAAACTCATTGGCGACTCCCTTTTTGTTTCTTATATTAAATCGTGATGAAAAGATCAATTCTAATTCAAGGTCCCCCAAACAGTCCGGAATTCAAATCCTAATAGACCCTAACAAGTGTAAAGTCCTAGGCTTTTAAATTTTCGTGGGCATCTAAGGAAGGATCCCCTACGATAGGAACACCCTCCTTACAATGGCGACTCCACTGGGGACTTAGAGGTTACAAGATTAGTTCGTAGTTATGGTTCAAGGTTTCCAACAGTAGCTTGCTTATGGATTGTAATTAGAACTAACTTGGATAATCTCTAGTTAGAGAGCGAGACTCAAACGGATAATATCTTTCTTTTTTTACAAAAGTAAAAATCGAAAAAGCAACATTGCATCATGCATAATCATAGCACAGTATAACCATTGGGGATTGGCTCATTGACTAGGGGTTGCCTACACTAGGCTTCTATCCCAAAATCAATAACTATCATCCCACCCATATTGCCAACAAAATGTTGGGAGGGCTATGTCATGGGTCAACACGTTGAGTGAATTCGTGCATCCTCCCTTAAGATATGGTACCTTTGGACACCCAAGCCTTGACCTTAGAATGACATTGTATGCTTATACGGTTCCTTTTATGTGCTTATGTGACTACATGAATATGTGCTTCGTGTCTGATCTAACTAATTCAAACTTGTTCATTAGAAGTTCGCATCCCTTAATAGGACGTCATCAATATGTTTATTATTAAACGTGCCTATTATCGTGTTCATCATGTTTTAATTGAAATTGATCAACCTTGATTTAAGAGTATAATTTATTTACCTCTTCTATGGTTTAAAAAGAAAATCTCGAGAACCTTACTTGGGATGTTTGCCTCACACAAAAAAAAATAAAAAAATAAAAAAATAAAAAAAGAATTATTATAATTCTAAAAAAAAAAAAAGAGAAGATAATGAGTGATAAAACCGGGAAAATGATTTAATTATTTCTTGGATTTTACATTCGGAGGCCATCATTCTTTTTAAGCAAATAGTAAAATATAATCCTATAAAGATGAACAATATGAGAATCATAATTGAAAAAAATGATATAGATCTCTATTACAATCTAAGTGATCAACACATACCATAGTATATATTTTATCATTTTAAGGAGTAGGTTCGAGTTGATTAATATTCCTAAAATTTGATGAGCATTTTCAATCCAACTTTCTTGTCATCCTCTTCTACCTTTTTCGAAAAAAATTCATTTAAAGTAAAATCCTTAGATGATTACCTTGTTGAAGTCAACACAAATCATGACATTCCATTAATGATTGTTCGTGAATTTTTTGACATTCTTCATCAACAAACTTGCTTAAAGTGAATTCGTATTATAATGATTAAAAAAAATAAATAAAACAATCATTTTGACTTTGGTTCATTGTTTGAATGCTTGGCAGAAAAGGTTTAAGTGAACGCGCTCAATTTCTCGTGATACACATTACTAGATCATCTTCCACATTCGCATACTAATCCAATCATGGGTGACAAAGCAGCATTGGAGAAACTTAGAGATGAACTCCAAAACCTAAAGGCCCCACGAGAAGAAGAAGCCCAAATGAAGGCTCATAAAAAAGCAGAAAAGGCTAAAATAAAAGCAGAAAAAGAAAACATTTGGCAAGAAAAATAAAGAGCCGAAAGAGTAGAGGCCTTGGAGAAACTTGTCCTTCAAGCTAACTCAGGGAATAAGTACTTCAATTATGAGCTTGCACCACAACCTAGTGGCAAGACTCTCCCAGAAAAGTTCTAGACTACGAATTTTCCAACCTTTAAGGTTATAGACAATCCTATGACTCACTTAATTTATTGGAATTATGGCATTGAAAGGGGTTGAGCCAAGCCTATATGCATGTACTTTTCCTCTTTCATTTGACCCAACTGCTAGATCATGGTTTAATAACCTCGATGAAAAACATAATTCCACTTGGAGTGACGTTGTAAAAGCGTTTTTAACCAAATATACAGATAGCTCACAACTACCTTACGAGATCTCGAATTGCTTAAGCAAGGGGAAGAAGAAGGCTTCATTGATTTCTTTTCCAGGTGGCGATCAAAGGTTGCTCTTATTCCACAAAGACCTCCGGATCATGAACTTGTCCCAAAGTTCATAGACAATATGTCTCCGCCATACAAGTGCCATTTACAATACATTGGTTTAGACACATTTCAATAATTCTATAATGTGGGAACATTAATTGAAAGGGACTTGATAAATGAAACCATAAAGCATATAGATGGACTTGATTTTTAGAGAGGATTTCACCTACGTCAGAAACGGACAAAGCTCGAAGACGCAATCTCAAGAAGTTGTCAAAAATTCAAGATGTAGCACCCTAGATCTTGTTTTGTTTCTTTCCTTTGTTTTTTTTATGATACACTAAGAGATTCATGTTGTCGAATCTACTTATTTTGTACTCTCATTAATTAATGAATAAAAAATATATTTTCAAGTACGTATATCTTGTTCTCTTTTCAATTTCTTTATTGTTATTGATTTGAATTAAATAAAACGTATACATACAAACAGGAAATATCAAAAGGCATACATACTCAACACTTTAAGAATCTTGATGAGTTTTGGCTTACAAGATGTATTGAATGAAAAGAGGCCCATCTTAGGACCACAAAGAAAGGATATGATGATTTCACCAACACAGGAGGCAACTTGAAACTCCACAAATATAATCCAATGTCTTAACCTTAGAGAAAATCCATGTTTTTGGCAGCCCTTTTGAGCCTCTTCAATTGAGCCTTAGTTATTCAACTTACATTATTCCATACCTTGGGATGGGAATGGTGCAAAGATACAAATAGAAAATTGGGGGAACGAAACATAAGAGGGGGACACAAAGTTAGTCTAAACCCAAAAGGAAAGACAAAATGCAATAGAAAAAACAATCGTTCTAAACCCAAAACAAAACTTGTCAAAAAAAGAAAAGAGAGATGACAAGGAAAAGACACCTAATGTTGGAGTTGTCACACAACGCAAAAAGGTGCTAAATTGATAAGCACCGAAAGTAAAGGATTTTGGGAGTATAATTAAGCCTGTTCATTGTTCATAACCCCAAGCCTAGCCACGTTACAACCTTGGAAAGGCCCTCCTTGAGGTAGACCATAACCATATACCAAAATCATCATTCCATGAAAATATGGCCAATCTTAGGCCTTTGCAAATATGGACCTACTATTGAGTAGTCATGGCCATACATAAAATGCACGAAGTGTTGAGTTATGATTACAAGATCGTATAAAAAAAATTCAAATGATTTGGATGATTTGATAGCCATTGGCTTGATTACATCATGTTAGTAAAGTAATCGAATCAAACTAAATTCGATGTTTTCCATATATATCTTATGCCAAAGAAAAATCAGATGATTATCACTTTAAAAAAATCATCTTATTTTCTTTTAATAATAGGGCCATTTATTACCAAGGTAATTCAGGTTCTATATACATTGCCTAGAAAGAAAAATAATTAACACAATAAAGTGATTTGATATATCGACAACCTCGAAGTCAACTTTAAATGTCTTTTACAACTCTTGAGAATTGGTCTTTTTACTTGTCATGAGCAACTAAAATATCCGCCTACGTGGGATATCTCCATATTCTCTAAGTGAGGAATATTGATTGAACATGATTGCTACATGAAAAAAATGATCGTTATCGCTATCACACGTACACCTCCTTGCCAAGTCATCACGATGATTCAAATATTATGTTAATAATCCTTGCTTTTCGAAAACATGTCTAATTTTCTTTTTTTATTCTTCCATGGGAAAGTTAGATTCCCCTTCCTTTTTATACAAATCCGTCTTTTTGTTCATTTCTTTTTTAGGGGGTAAATTGGGATGATCCCTCCCATTTGACAACTAAAATACTCGAAAAATAGTATAATTTTTTCGCTCTTTGCCTCAAATTGGGGTCTTAAAAAAAGCCAGAACATCCCCTCTTCTCTCTATTTACAGATTTAAACACGCTATTTATGTTGCAAGATCAATGTCATGCAAAACTTATTATGAACCATCTTAATAACTTTAAATGACAAAGGGAAGAATACAACTTCCTATTATTTGACCAAGTTAATTAATTATGTTACTTGATCAAACATTTTGTGATAAACATATGCAATATTCCACAAAAAAAAAAAAAAAACAAGTCTTGGGGCTTTAAATAAACATGAGAAACATCCCCTACTATATGTATACATGAATTCAAAAAGCCACCTAAGTCTACACTTGGGGGCTTCAAATTAAAAATATAGGCCACACCTTAACTTTCATTTTAAAATGAGACCATATTTTAGAAAGTGACTCGAATGATTTTATAAATTATTTTAACACTTCACCAAACCTAGGTTTGATAAACATTCATTTTCAAACTACGGTTCTTATTTAATTGAAAGAACTTCACTTTCAATTAGCCAAATATGACAATGATGACAAACAAGAAAAACATAAACAAAATCATATATCTGAAAGTTTGCTCACTTTTTCATATCTTTGTTGAAATAAGTTGCAAATGACAACTTATCAATCTTGGACAAAAAAAGTCACACTCAATTACGAGCTAGACTTTTTTTTTTCCATTTTGGGTCCAATTTTGAAAATAATATAATTATTGGACCCATTTTCAAATTTTGAATTCTAGTTCGAAACAACATGTTTTAAATAAAAATAGTATTCAAAATTTCCTTTTTGAATTTTTGTTTTCTCAAATAAATAAATTTTCAGATTCTCAATCACCATTTGGATAATACATGTATATACATAAATATTTCCAAAAGGAATGAATTAAGATTCAACTTCTTATTGACTCGAACTTATTCTCGCTTAGTTCTCCTGCGAATATTGGCTAAGGGTTGGTAAACTAACCACCTACAAGAAAAAAATCAAAGATTGATATGAACAAAGAAAATATTTGATGTTCTAAATCAACTGTAAGAATAAAATCACCGCAATGATCTTTACAACCGTTTAGACATTAGGTAAGATTACTAAACCTTAAACACAATTGTTTTTGTTTATAAAAAAGCAAAGAACTAACTTGCTTTCTTAAACATGACTTTAACTAAAATGCAAAAGCCATGTCATTGTCCTAAATATCTCAAAACAAAAGTAGAACATATACATAGGTCCATCTCAGTATCATATGAATGGCCTAAACAAAAGCAAGTCATTAGAACTACCCCAAATTTGGTGCTCCAAGACTTGTGAATTAGCAAGAATGCGCATAACCCAACACATAGGGGCTCCAATATCCACAAGAAAAATTGAGATATTCATGCCATTCGAGCTTCTTTCGAGAATCGCATAAGCTACAAATGGTTTACGTAGATCTCGAGCCTTACAATTATCAAATGCATCACAATGATTTAATAATCATTTTGTTCCATTGAAAACTAAGTTTGCAACTGAACTTGGCCATGAAACAAGTTACATATTCGAGCAATTTTCAAGTTCAACTTCAAGAACTAATCTTAGTGCATAATTGTTGTTTCAATACATTAATTTACTCTAGAGATTAGAGAGTATGACTAGTATAGAACAACAAAATCATGATATTTGCTCATACGAACGTTTAGTACTCAATCATTCATCAAGAAAATTGTATCAAGACACATTATTAACATAAGACAAACAATTTCATGAGTTAGAATGTAACACCCTAGAAATTCCTTTCCTTTAAATACACACTTTACTCTTTTTAAAATACGTTTTAGGAATATCTAAGACATTACCGCCACCGTGAAAACGGCTAAGGCAACTATCAAAGATACACAGCGGAAGACTTGAAAACCAAAACTATTTAAATAACCCAATTTAAAAACCAAACCAACGAAATTAAAGTTGAAAATCAACAAACCCAAAGTCAAATAAAATCCACTACAACTTGGAACCATTTAAGACCCTTATTCAAAACCGAAACAACCAAACCTTTGTGTTAGTCCATAAAGTTATATAATAAAATATTCAATGCATAAAACACATCATATCCTAATGGAAGCTAGCATGATTCTCTCTTCACTCATGCCCCGTCATGAACATGCTTCAATACCTGAAAAGTGTATCTCTACTTGCCCCCACTACTCTCCATTAAAATGGATCATCGTAGGGCCAAAATAAAGACATGGCCAGACACAAACAATACACACAATCAGCAAAGCTGAGTACATAAGCATAATTAAACACACTAACATGCATTCTCATATCATTACACACACTTACCTCATTGCACCTGTTTACAAGCACACACAACAATCAACAAGACACTCTAACTAGACACTAAATAATTCATTTAGCGTTGATTACGCATCGAACGGGTTTCCAACTATACCTATCCCAAATAAATTGGGGTTAACTGACACGGGAGCTAACCGTGCCAGCAACAAACCTGTGCCACACATAGGTGGCGGAATTCCAGCGCATAATAATAAAAAGGAGTATACAGCGTCATGTACTCCGTTAGAAGTTATGATCAAATATAAAGTCACATAACTCCCCCCATATGTTCATACTCAAGGTATATACGTTCCAAGAGTTTTGGTGCGTAATCTCTTTCACTTTACGTTATTTACACATTATTAGACTTGGTGATGACTCTCAAGGCATAATAAGTCAATCAACAATAATTATTCAATCAAACAAATATACCAATTTAATTCTTGAATCATTAGTGACCACATAATATTTAATGTTGAACCCTTTTTAATTCTACCTTAGTGTCGAAGACACCTTAAACGCATAAAGCGCCAACAATCCTATACCTCGGTGTTAAAACACCTTAAGTGCACAAAGGCACCAACATAAAATTTATTCCTTGTGTACATAGACACTTATATAGCTCCTTTCTCGTGCTTAAAGCATCAATAAAAATTATATGAACCATAATAAAATTTCTTTTCAATATTCCAAATATAATTAAACATGCTCTCTATCATGCCATAAATAAATATGTAGTCCATATAATCATGCCAAAATATTATTTTTCCAATCCATAAACCTTCACAAATAATTCATGCTTCACAATTCAATCACCAACACCAATAATTCACGATTCAATACATAAACCTTAGCATGATACTACTTGTAATTGATTGAAATTAAACCTAGCATGATTCTACATCATCAAAATATGCTAAGTACGCGAACGTACCTCAAATAAGCTCTTAAAATAATCGAGTACTCTACAACAATTCTCGAACCAAGTCTCCTACATAAAGGGACAATAATACTATAATAATTACCCTTGTATACACAATTTCCAGCAACTTAAACTCACTTTAAATAACTTATAATAATCTGAAAATTATTTAAAAAACCCCTAATTAAACTCCTTTTTAATGGATAATCACACCCTTTTATTAAAAATCACAATTATACTACTTTAAATAAAATTCCAACATTTTAAACTAATCAAAAATCCTTTAAAACTTCATCAAAATACATCTTTATACTTAAATTATACATAGAAACATTAAATTATCTCTTACCCCTTTTAAACTCAAAGATAAAATTTAAAGCATAAATAAAAACTTCGTTAAAAATCAAAAACTGCTCGAAAATCGTATTTAGAGGCTGAATTTGGCCACGAGAGGGTGGTGCCCACTACCATAGGTAGTGAGTCTTTCTTAAAACGTTGTTTCTACTCGAAAAACACTACTATTTTATCAAAATCGGAGGAGTTTAGAACCTGATCGGGATTAAAACGAGATTAATATTAACGAACGGAAATCTAATTATTGAAACATGGATTTTGCGTTTTCAAAATAAATCTGGAATTAAGTTAAACTAATAAGTAGTTATAATCACCAAAATTTCAAAACATCATTATTATAAAAGCCCTAAATCAATTATTCATAAAAACCCTAAAATCATGATTTTCAATAATTAAAAACCCTAGGTTATAAAATTTACAAAATCTGAAAATAATAAAGTTCAATCATCAAAATACAATTTAATAAAATCAAAACCCATAAATCAATAATTATAATTACACAAATTAATAAAACAAAGGAGAGAGAAAATAAGACTAACCTTTTTGTGTGGGAAATTTTTGGGGATTCATGGGGTATTTATAGAGTAAAAAGTGTAGGGTTAAGTTTGGCCTTATAAAAATGTGGGCTTGAGTTATGGGATAGGGCTTAAGTTATGGGTTTTGGAATGGGTTATTCCAATAAGAGTATGTAGGAATAATTTACAATGCCCAATAATTAATAAACGTTTGGCCCAAAACTTATTTTACTTTTATAAAACTTTATATTTAAAATACTTTAACCCTTTAAAATATTTAATTAATCCCTTGACAATACATTTTATTAATACTTAAATACTTTATAAAAATACATAAAAATACGGGGTATTACAGTCTACCCCCCTTAAAAGAAGTTTCGTCCTCGAAACTTAGGTACGAAAACTTTAAAAACTCGTTTAAAGGCAAATAAATACTTAAAATCTCAAAAACTTTTCTTAATACTTTTAGTTGCTGTACTTTTGTGATACTTCCTTTCTACCTCATCTATTCATTCACACACAAACTAGTGTGTAAAGTAACCAAATTGCTGACCTACTTACACAAAATAATGTGTAAGATAACAACTTTACTAACAAACTTACATAAAATAATGTGTAAACTATTAGACTATCTAACAAACTCACACTAGCATTAGTGTAAGATTCAACTTTGGTAATAAACTTACACATCTTAGTGTGTAAAATAATCAAACTTATCAACTAAATCAGTGTAAAACTGACGAAAAAGCACTTTAAAATGCCAAAATTAAGGAAAAAGCGCGTAATTCTATCGTACTCTACCCCCCTTAATGAAAACGAGTTACGTCCCCGTAACTCCACTTAACTCAACTTTAGAATCATGTTGATCTTTTCTCATTCCATCCTTGGTAAGGTCATACACTTCTCTGTATGCATTCTTTGTTGCGAACCAAAATTCTTATTAATTCCTTACACATTATACCAAAAATAATCAATTTCCATCTATACTATCTTTCACCCATCCTCTAGTAATATTATGAAGCACTTTGATATTCGAAACTTTGATTTGTCTAGCTCTTTCATGATCAAATTGGCTGAACTCAATATATCCCTTTGCAACTCATACCTTTAATTAATGTTCTTTCACAATGACTTATGAAAATTGTCTTATACTTTACGATAATATGCCACGTTATTTGCCACTTTACCAATTCTATGCAAATTCATATATATTTCTATATACTTTGGCTCAAATTTTCTTTCTTACCAAAATTCATCTTTTGTCTTATGGGTTACACTTTCAATAACACTTGTGTCTTGTCCGTTGTTAAACTTTCACTACTCAGATTAAATCCATTCATGTATACTTTTCTTGTTTCGGTCATTAATGTTTCCCAACATAGTGATCTTTCAAGGTTCTTTTATTCCAATCCTCAAAATGTTGCCATATCAATGTTGGCTTGTATGGTGACCTTGTTACATCCTTTTCCGAAATTGAATACGCTTGTTTTCTGCATAAATTCCCATGTCAAATATTATTTCGCTATTATACTAATGGATGGAGGTTGTAATCGTCTCAAATGTATTACCAAATTTCTCTTGTATACCTCCTTCTAGGATTTTGAAAGAAACTAGGAATTTTTTTTTTTTATCTGACATGATATTTTCAGGTACTCCATGTAATCTCACAACGAATTTGATGTAAGCCGTCGCAAGTTACTCCATCTTCAAAGTCTCCTTCATCGGGTTTTAACTTTCTTTTTCCAACACTTTTGAGGAGATTAATTTCCTTATTTTCCCTTAAATTTAACATTATTAGCAACGTATTTGCGCAATACATTACTTCCCTTTCATTGACATTGAATGTCTCTTCCACGGTCCTTTATCAACTCCAATAATTTCTTGTTACATTTTTAAATCCTTATGTGTGAGAGTCTATCTCAAACTTTAAACTATAAAATTCATTCACAAATAATCATTAATTTATACAAAGTTATTTCACACTTATTACTTTCCATGAACTTCCAATTATTCTTCGCCAGGGCATTCACTTGTTAATAATCCTTTCGAATCTATCAAAACCTTCCACACCGTTGTCCAACTTAAACCTCAACAACAATTGTTTTATCACCGAGTCCATAATTCACTGTTTTATCCCTGTACATCAACTTTTCCTCTTATCTCAAGGTTTCCCAAAATGGTCCTTTCTCAATCACAACTCACGCTCGGGAAAAACTTGCGTGCATTTGCTTCTCTCTAAGCATCAACACGTTATATTACAGATGTTCACATCGTCCTTTCCTTCCCATTCTTAGAATTCACAAAAATACCTTCAATGAAAATACTGAATTCCATAAGTCCATGGAAATTATAGGTGATTCATTATCCCAAAAGGCAAAAATGAAAACTCGAATCGTTCAAACCTTGTCATAAGCGCCAAATTCTAAATATCCTCTTTCGATTATTTTTACTTAGTAGTTCTATCCTCAAGTCTAATATCGAAATTATATTTTCTCATTTCATTTGATCAAACTAATCGTCGCCTTAAAGCAAATTAAAGGATAATTATACTTCTTTGTCACATCGATCAATCCCCCATAGGCACTTTACAGACACTTCCATCCCTTTCTTTAACAATTACATGCGCTCTCCAGGGTGATGTAACCTTCTTTCAATGACCTCAATAGTATCTTTCAACCCCCTTTAAGCAATGCAACATTAACCTTTTCTCCACACGCAAATATGTCCATATAATACCTCCAACTTCACTTAACCTTTATATCCTTGCTTATATTTCCCATGCTTACATCTTTCCTCCAATTAATTCCATAATCTCTCTTCTAGCATCCCTTGAATAAACTTGTGACCCCTAAATAATCTCAACTTCAATCACTTTATAACCAATCCTTACCTAAATCATATCAACACATTCCAATCAAATTCATAAATCTTGTCATAAATTCTTCTCCTTTATGACATTTTCATATTCATAGTTCAATAATTTCAATACCTTTAAGTATATTATTTCTTCATGGTTTTAACATTCTTAACCTCCAAGAATTACTTAAGCCACCTTCCTGCTTCTTCTTATTCCTAATATATCTTTTTAAAACTCCTTTAGTCATCTTGTTGATCTTTCACCCACTTTTTTTCTGGTTTGATCCCTTATCCTCATCCTTAGTCTCACTTTTTTTTTTTTTTTTTTTTTTTTTCTTTATCTTCTTTTTGTTTTGTTACTTATTTTGTTTTTATTTCGCATTTGCTCCTCTTGCCAACCCTTTGAGCCTATTCCCTTTCTTGATTATGAGCCACATTACAAGCCTTATGACCTTTCGTTTCCCTAACCCTTAGTTTGTGAAGCATTTCGGTTTAAGAGTTTGTTTTGTGTTGTAATAAAATGAGAAAGTATTATGCTTTTTGTACCAAGCAAGAAAAGTAAATTGTATATATTGTGTGAAATAAAGCAAATGTTAAGAAAAAGCCGTCTAAAGTTAAAAAAGGCAAGGACAACAAATAAAATAAAAAAAAAAATTTAAATTAGTTTGGTTTCGTTTTCTACCCTAGTTTAAGCATTGAGGACAATGCTTTGTTCAAGCTTGGGGGGGAGCGTTAATTCGTTTTTGTTTTTATTGAGTGTCGGTGTCGAATAAGCTTGGGGGAGATGGCATTATTGGTATTTTTGTTTGATGTTTGGTGATTTCTTGAGTTTGTTTTTGAGGTTTGATCACCCTTTTGCTTCACTTAGGAAATATCACCAAAATTTTCAAATTTTTGCCCCGCCTTGACCCTTAGCCTTACGTTACAACCCTAGTAAAGACCCTTTGACTTTAGAGGGGTGAGGTCAATGTCCGGTGGAGGGAGATAGATTTCAACCCTATGGAGAGAGTATGCATAGTTGAGATGTCGGGATGACCTTATGATTCCACATAAAAATTTCTTTTTCCGGTTCCCTCGAGGAATCATGAGGAGCTAACTAAGGGATGATTTGAAGCTAGTGGAGAGAACGTGGACCGTCTTGGATGGGGCTAGGGCGGAGAGTGAAATCATTAGTTCTCTATGCTTAGCTTAGGTTTGTCTCTTTCAACCATGAGCATCTCGGAACGTGTATTCCCTCATTTAATTAAGAAAGGTGAGCATTCTTTGGTGCATGTCTCTATGTTTTGAGTCCGAATGGAGCATTTTCTATCTAAAAGCTTGTTTGGTTTTCTTAAGCCTTGTCATGTCATGTTGGTCGTGGTTGTGCTTGCTTTTTGTTTTTTCTTTTCTTTTTCTTTTTGTTTTGCCTTGGTTTTGTTTAGAGTTGTGGGTTAAACTCTTAGGACACCCTCACGAGAGCACACTCGTCCTCTAGGGCGATCTAGGGGTTTAAAGGGCTTGTCATTAGTTGCTAAAAGTGACCGTGATTCCTACGAAAGTGAGTTAGTGTACATTCTTGTCTCCTTTAGTGTGTTAGCTTTGCTTGAATAAATCATTCTCCTTCTTTCGTGTTTCATGTTAATTTGCTCGAGGACGAGCAAAAGGTAAGCTTGGGGGAGTTTGATAAGTGACTTTTATGTCACTTTTAGGGTGTTTATTGAGTCGTATTCCGGCTTATTTTCCAATAATTTCACCTTTTATATCCTTTATTTCTATTATTTTATTATTCTCGTCTTTTATCTTTATTTTGAGTATTTTTGTAATTTTCTATAGTTTTTAGTTTATTTTCGTGTTTTATTTTATTTTTCTTTCTTTTAATGTTTGTAGTTTAAGTCGTTAGTTTTTATTTTTAATAATTTCTCTTTTTATCTCATTTTCTTATTTATTTTAGTTTCGTATTTTATTTTATTTCTTTTCATTTAATTTTATTATTTCTTTAGTTTTAGCATTTTATTTTACTTTATTTATCTTATTTTATTTTACTTTATTTTATTTATTTTATTTTATTTTCTATTTCACCCTCGTGTTGTTTTTGGTTGTAGGCGCTCCGGGTTTCAAAGTCAAGTTTGTGTTCGGGGTCCAAGGTTCGAGCAAACTTCACAATGCCCCTAACCGACCTAGCTGCTGCCCACCTCTTAACCTACACCACACCATCCCTTAACCTCCACCACACCATCTCCCCTGCTCCAACACACACAACATCACTTCCCCTGCTCCCTGCTCTCCCAATCCACCACCAGCCCTCACAGCAAAGCTGCCCACTCACACCATTCCCATTTCACCACCAGCCCTCACAACACCACCCAACAACCGTCAACAACACCAACACCATCAGCCATCTCCAATTAAACCACCAGCCACAATCCCCTGCTTCCACCAACGCGCAACCCCACAATAACACCAACAACGCAACCAATCGCAACTTACAGCCACCCACCACCACTCACGCGCAACCACTGTTGCGTTGCACCTATCACCAAACACAAACCTGAACAGCAGCGACAACAATCTGCAATTCGCAGCACCAGCCACCAATTTCAACCACCAGCCTTCGCAACCCACTCAATTTCAGCCACCTTCAATCACACCAATTTCCAGCCACCGCAACCAATTCACCCAAGCAAACCCCAACACCTCCAATCACCACAACGTCAACCACCAATTCACAGAAACACCAGCAGCAACCCGCAACAATTGCAGCAACACTTACTTCCGCGGCCGCGCACCCCTGTCAGAAAGCGCACACGATTGGAGTCCAAATTCAGAGTCGAGGCAGAAGCTATGCGCGACCTCTACGCGGTGTCTTCGCGGGCGCGTAGATCGGGGTTCAATTTGAACCACATCACGAGCTTTGCACGTGATTTTAATGAAATCCAACGGCCGTGTTTTAATGATGCTTGATGAAGATGATGATGATGAACGGTGAAGATGAGGGGATGCGTGGTGATGGTGATGAAGGTGATGCAAATCAGAGCAGCCAAATGAAAGAGTAGTGGAAATCGTGGCTGAGGGAATTTGGGGGATTTGTGGGTTTATTTTAATTTCTTTTTCTTTTATTTTATTTTATTTTCTTAATTCTTTTTATATTTTCCTTTTCCTTTTCTTATTTCCTTTCTATTTTATTTTTTCTTTTGTTTTTCCTTAATTTTCTCATTCTTTTATTTCTTTTATTTTTCTTAGTTTTATGAGCTTTGTATAAATACCCATTTTTGGGGGTAATTAGAGGAGAGGCCATTATGCTATTTTCTTAGTTAGTTTAGGAGAGCTTCTCTCTCTTAGGGTTAGATTAGATAGTTTTTAGAGAGAAAAAAGTAGATTATTGCTCAATTTTCTTCCAAGTAATCAATTTTGGTCAAGTTTAATTTCCAATCAAGCAATTCCTTCAAGTTTTCATCTTTCATTAATCCTCTCTCTAGTAATCTCTAATCCTTTCCTTTAGCTTTATTTATTTGCTTTATTGTTGCTTATTTTTGTTAGTCTTTTTAGTTCATCTAGTTATTATTGTTTTCATTGTTTTTAATCATGTTTTGTTTTGTGTTTCTTGAATATATTTTTGGTTTTGCTATTATGTTTAATCTCCTTTCTCTAGGCTAATCTTTTAGCTAGGGGAAGGGGGTGGAAAATATGTGTTGAATGTTGGATGAATGATGATAGTGGATTGATTACATGCCTTAAATTGATGAAAGATATGATTTTTATTGACTTGAGACTATTGTAGCACTTTATTTGATTGCCTTCTAGTTTAAATGCATGAAAATGATTTGAACTAGATTTAGATCACCTCTATTTTAATGATTGCATGAGAATGAGTTGTTAAAAATGGAGTTCCATGTATTATGCCCCTTTATTCCTTGGTTAGCTTGTGCCTAATGGGATGCATGAGAATGATCCTAATTAGCATAGACCTCTTTCATTGATTTGCCTAGACTATTGCATGAGAATGAATTGTTTAGGTAGGATCTTGTGTTCTTTGGCATGTTCTTCATGATAACTATGATTATTCCCCTTTTTTCTAATCATGTTTGACACCCCCGTATCCCTAGCGTTGTTCTCTCTTGATTTTATTCGTCTTTATCTTTGCTTATTCATAGTTTTAGTGCTTTTTATCCAATATATCAACAAAAACATTTCCCCTCTTGACTCTTGCATTAGTGATATTGATGTTGGACGAGTGAGCTTCCTTAGTGGTTCGACCCTTTACTTGCCACTAACTAGTTTAGTGTAAGTTTAGGCATTATAAATTGTTAATTTGATTAGGGTTAGTAGAACCAACGACCTACTTAATCTCGATCAAATTTTGGCGCCGTTGCCGGGGAAGCGGCTTGTTTAGCATTTATTTTTGCTATTGTTAAAGTCATTTTATTTGCTTTCTTTTTATTATTTTGCCTTTTTTTAATCCTACTTGTCATTGCTAATCGTGTGCTTAGCTTTGTTGTATTCAAAGAGAGATATGGCAAGACAAGAGGATGACCTTCTTTTTAAGGAGTTTGGAAATCCGGAAGTCTATGAGCTCACGAGTGGTATACTTCTCCCAACCACCGAGTCTAATTTCACAATCCATCCACAATATGCTAGGATGGTACAAGTTGAGCAATTTTCCGAAAGTGCAAGTGAAGACCCCATTGAGCATTTGGACCGATTCCTTGAGTTGTGTGCAATGATGCAAACAAATGAAGTGAGCCAAGATTACATTCGTATGCATCTCTTTCGGCAATCTCTCACCGGAAGAGCAAAGAAATGGCTCAAGCTTTTGAAGCCCAACTCTCTCACCACATGGAAAGATGTTGCGAAGGCCTTTCTCAAGAGGTTCATTTCCGATGAGCAAACCGCAAAAATGAGGAGGAAGATAGCTTCTTTTGAGCAAGAACCGGATGAAACTCTTGGGGAAGCATGGGAAAGGTTTAAGGATATGATTAGAGCATGTCCTAACCATGGATTCAACCATAATTTGCTCATGAGATTCTTTTATGATGGCTTAGAGCCAATTTCAAGAACCAATCTAGATGCGGGTGCCGGTGGCCAATTGATTAAGATCCCTCAAAGCCAAGTTGAAGCTATAATTGAAGAGGTGGCTACTAGCTATTCTTGGGGAGGTCAAAGAAGGTCCCAAGGAAAGCAAGGTGATCTTTATGAGTTGGAGAAAGTCGGTCAACTTAAGCACATAGTTGAACTCTTGAATGAAGGTCTTTCCAAGTTGAACTCAAGTGTTAGTTTGGGTTCAAAACTGTCACAAATCATTGATTTCTCATGTGCTTGTTGTGGTGGGACGGATCATGGTGCATCGTATTGTAGAGAGTTCAATCCCAAGCAAGGTGAGGCTTTGACTTTGAGGGAAGGAGAGTTTGTAACCCAAGCTCATTCTCAACAACTTCAACAACCTCCAAAACAAGAAAACTCCTACCTCCAAGATGAACCTCTTTTCAATCCTCTAACCGAAAATTTTTCTTACCCTTCCATCCAAATTGGGAACTTTCAAGATCAACATCATGACCAAAATCCTCAAGCGTATGAAGAACAATCCCCACTCGACCACACACAAACCCAAATTCTTCAACAACGCCAAATTCTCACTCAACAATTCCAAGAGATCAAATCTCACAATGAAGTTGTTGACTCCCAACTAGCCAACATTTCTTCTCTCCATTTAACCGCAAAACTCCCCTTACAATCATCTACTAACCCTTCATATGCTTATCATCTCGAAACTTGCAAGGAGGATGAAAGTAAGGAAGACAAGGTTGTGGAGGATGTGGTTGAGAAGAAGGTTCAAGAACAAAATGAGGAGCCATTAGATTTTAGTGAACCAAACAAGTTTGAAGGCCCGGTTCCCTTCCCTTGTAGGCTAGTTGAGAATGTTGTTTTGAAGAGCCCTATGGCGGTGAGCGTATGTAGAGTTGATGTGGTCGATGGTGTGATGGATAATGAGAGCTTACCTCCATGTGACGGTAAGGTGACAATGAGGTATGATGACTTTCTTGAAGTTCCTACTTGGTTTGAAGGCTCTCTTGAGGAAGGTGAGGTTTCCCTTCCTAATATCGAGGATTCCAAGCTTCATCGCCCTTTTAGAAGAAACGACAAGAAGAAGAGAAAAATAAAAGATGAGCCACCATTGGCTCTTGATTCGTTCCCTCCTTTCCCTTGTGGTGATTTGAGACCTCAAGGAGTGCTAGTTCTCAAGCTTGGGGGCATCTATGATTCACTCCTCAAGTTGATGAGGGTGATGTTCTTTATTCCACCTTGAAGGAGGTGAAGGGTCAAGCTAGAGACCATAAACAAGCGCTTCCCGGGAGGCAACCCGGAGGATTTCTACCCTTTCCCCCCCCCCCTTTCTTTTTCTTTTTTGTTTTCTTTCTTTGTTTTCTTTTAATGTTTTCTTTTATGTCTTGTCTTGCCTTGTAGGTTGCATTTTGGAAGCTTGGAGCGGAGTGACATTTGGTGAACTCGATTTTATGCTCCATTATTCTTTTAAGCCAACCTCTCGGTGAGACCTTTCTTGTTTTCACTCTTTTAATTTTTCTTTGAGTGCTTAGTTTAAGGTTAGTTTAGGAAGAAGTTGAATGGTTCGAGGTTGTTTGCATTGGTTCTAAGGAACCTGGGATCGTTGATGTTGTTATCAACGGTCATTTGTATGACGATTGGGATTTACTTGAATTACATGCCTCATTTGTGAACCTTTTTATTTCTTCCTCTTGTTTTTGTGTTGTTTTTCCCTTTTATGTGACAAACATGACTATGACAAGTTGCAATGATTTTGATTTAGAATTGCTCATTCATTTGGATTTGTGTGCCTTTCATGATAATGTGTCTTTGAATGCTTATCTTCCTAGTTGATGAGGGTTTACACGGTTTGAGAGTGCTTAGGGTTGAATTAGACACATTGTAAGCTAAGGTAGCCCGGTTTAGAACTTTTGAGGACGTTTGAACCCCTAGTTCACGGGAAAGTGGTAAGATGGTGTTGCTCTCTATGGTGAATAGGATTCCCTTGGTTGGTATTTGCTTATTTCTTATCCCGTGTGAGCGTCATTTGTTCTAGCCTTCATCATTCTTGTGAGCGGCATTTAGGATCCTTAACTATGCATAACTTAATCCTTGTGTTGTTCTCTAGCTCCCAAGATCGTGACCAAGCAACTCTAGGGGAGGAAAAGGGCACCATTTTTCTTTTTTTTTTTTTTTTTTTTTTTTTTTTTTTTTTTCTTTATCTTCTTTTTGTTTTGTTACTTATTTTGTTTTTATTTCGCATTTGCTCCTCTTGCCAACCCTTTGAGCCTATTCCCTTTCTTGATTATGAGCCACATTACAAGCCTTATGACCTTTCGTTTCCCTAACCCTTAGTTTGTGAAGCATTTCGGTTTAAGAGTTTGTTTTGTGTTGTAATAAAATGAGAAAGTATTATGCTTTTTGTACCAAGCAAGAAAAGTAAATTGTATATATTGTGTGAAATAAAGAAAATGTTAAGAAAAAGCCGTCTAAAGTTAAAAAAGGCAAGGACAACAAATAAAATAAAAAAAAAATTTTAAATTAGTTTGGTTTCGTTTTCTACCCTAGTTTAAGCATTGAGGACAATGCTTTGTTCAAGCTTGGGGGGGAGCGTTAATTCGTTTTTGTTTTTATTGAGTGTCGGTGTCGAATAAGCTTGGGGGAGATGGCATTATTGGTATTTTTGTTTGATGTTTGGTGATTTCTTGAGTTTGTTTTTGAGGTTTGATCACCCTTTTGCTTCACTTAGGAAATATCACCAAAATTTTCAAATTTTTGCCCCGCCTTGACCCTTAGCCTTACGTTACAACCCTAGTAAAGACCCTTTGACTTTAGAGGGGTGAGGTCAATGTCCGGTGGAGGGAGATAGATTTCAACCCTATGGAGAGAGTATGCATAGTTGAGATGTCGGGATGACCTTATGATTCCACATAAAAATTTCTTTTTCCGGTTCCCTCGAGGAATCATGAGGAGCTAACTAAGGGATGATTTGAAGCTAGTGGAGAGAACGTGGACCGTCTTGGATGGGGCTAGGGCGGAGAGTGAAATCATTAGTTCTCTATGCTTAGCTTAGGTTTGTCTCTTTCAACCATGAGCATCTCGGAACGTGTATTCCCTCATTTAATTAAGAAAGGTGAGCATTCTTTGGTGCATGTCTCTATGTTTTGAGTCCGAATGGAGCATTTTCTATCTAAAAGCTTGTTTGGTTTTCTTAAGCCTTGTCATGTCATGTTGGTCGTGGTTGTGCTTGCTTTTTGTTTTTTCTTTTCTTTTTCTTTTTGTTTTGCCTTGGTTTTGTTTAGAGTTGTGGGTTAAACTCTTAGGACACCCTCACGAGAGCACACTCGTCCTCTAGGGCGATCTAGGGGTTTAAAGGGCTTGTCATTAGTTGCTAAAAGTGACCGTGATTCCTACGAAAGTGAGTTAGTGTACATTCTTGTCTCCTTTAGTGTGTTAGCTTTGCTTGAATAAATCATTCTCCTTCTTTCGTGTTTCATGTTAATTTGCTCGAGGACGAGCAAAAGGTAAGCTTGGGGGAGTTTGATAAGTGACTTTTATGTCACTTTTAGGGTGTTTATTGAGTCGTATTCCGGCTTATTTTCCAATAATTTCACCTTTTATATCCTTTATTTCTATTATTTTATTATTCTCGTCTTTTATCTTTATTTTGAGTATTTTTGTAATTTTCTATAGTTTTTAGTTTATTTTCGTGTTTTATTTTATTTTTCTTTCTTTTAATGTTTGTAGTTTAAGTCGTTAGTTTTTATTTTTAATAATTTCTCTTTTTATCTCATTTTCTTATTTATTTTAGTTTCGTATTTTATTTTATTTCTTTTCATTTAATTTTATTATTTCTTTAGTTTTAGCATTTTATTTTACTTTATTTATCTTATTTTATTTTACTTTATTTTATTTATTTTATTTTATTTTCTATTTCACCCTCGTGTTGTTTTTGGTTGTAGGCGCTCCGGGTTTCAAAGTCAAGTTTGTGTTCGGGGTCCAAGGTTCGAGCAAACTTCACAATGCCCCTAACCGACCTAGCTGCTGCCCACCTCTTAACCTACACCACACCATCCCTTAACCTCCACCACACCATCTCCCCTGCTCCAACACACACAACATCACTTCCCCTGCTCCCTGCTCTCCCAATCCACCACCAGCCCTCACAGCAAAGCTGCCCACTCACACCATTCCCATTTCACCACCAGCCCTCACAACACCACCCAACAACCGTCAACAACACCAACACCATCAGCCATCTCCAATTAAACCACCAGCCACAATCCCCTGCTTCCACCAACGCGCAACCCCACAATAACACCAACAACGCAACCAATCGCAACTTACAGCCACCCACCACCACTCACGCGCAACCACTGTTGCGTTGCACCTATCACCAAACACAAACCTGAACAGCAGCGACAACAATCTGCAATTCGCAGCACCAGCCACCAATTTCAACCACCAGCCTTCGCAACCCACTCAATTTCAGCCACCTTCAATCACACCAATTTCCAGCCATCGCAACCAATTCACCCAAGCAAACCCCAACACCTCCAATCACCACAACGTCAACCACCAATTCACAGAAACACCAGCAGCAACCCGCAACAATTGCAGCAACACTTACCTCCGCGGCCGCGCACCCCTGTCAGAAAGCGCACACGATTGGAGTCCAAATTCAGAGTCGAGGCAGAAGCTATGCGCGACCTCTACGCGGTGTCTTCGCGGGCGCGTAGATCGGGGTTCAATTTGAACCACATCACGAGCTTTGCACGTGATTTTAATGAAATCCAACGGCCGTGTTTTAATGATGCTTGATGAAGATGATGATGATGAACGGTGAAGATGAGGGGATGCGTGGTGATGGTGATGAAGGTGATGCAAATCAGAGCAGCCAAATGAAAGAGAAGTGGAAATCGTGGCTGAGGGAATTTGGGGGATTTGTGGGTTTATTTTAATTTCTTTTTCTTTTATTTTATTTTATTTTCTTAATTCTTTTTATATTTTCCTTTTCCTTTTCTTATTTCCTTTCTATTTTATTTTTTCTTTTGTTTTTCCTTAATTTTCTCATTCTTTTATTTCTTTTATTTTTCTTAGTTTTATGAGCTTTGTATAAATACCCATTTTTGGGGGTAATTAGAGGAGAGGCCATTATGCTATTTTCTTAGTTAGTTTAGGAGAGCTTCTCTCTCTTAGGGTTAGATTAGATAGTTTTTAGAGAGAAAAAAGTAGATTATTGCTCAATTTTCTTCCAAGTAATCAATTTTGGTCAAGTTTAATTTCCAATCAAGCAATTCCTTCAAGTTTTCATCTTTCATTAATCCTCTCTCTAGTAATCTCTAATCCTTTCCTTTAGCTTTATTTATTTGCTTTATTGTTGCTTATTTTTGTTAGTCTTTTTAGTTCATCTAGTTATTATTGTTTTCATTGTTTTTAATCATGTTTTGTTTTGTGTTTCTTGAATATATTTTTGGTTTTGCTATTATGTTTAATCTCCTTTCTCTAGGCTAATCTTTTAGCTAGGGGAAGGGGGTGGAAAATATGTGTTGAATGTTGGATGAATGATGATAGTGGATTGATTACATGCCTTAAATTGATGAAAGATATGATTTTTATTGACTTGAGACTATTGTAGCACTTTATTTGATTGCCTTCTAGTTTAAATGCATGAAAATGATTTGAACTAGATTTAGATCACCTCTATTTTAATGATTGCATGAGAATGAGTTGTTAAAAATGGAGTTCCATGTATTATGCCCCTTTATTCCTTGGTTAGCTTGTGCCTAATGGGATGCATGAGAATGATCCTAATTAGCATAGACCTCTTTCATTGATTTGCCTAGACTATTGCATGAGAATGAATTGTTTAGGTAGGATCTTGTGTTCTTTGGCATGTTCTTCATGATAACTATGATTATTCCCCTTTTTTCTAATCATGTTTGACACCCCCGTATCCCTAGCGTTGTTCTCTCTTGATTTTATTCGTCTTTATCTTTGCTTATTCATAGTTTTAGTGCTTTTTATCCAATATATCAACAAAAACATTTCCCCTCTTGACTCTTGCATTAGTGATATTGATGTTGGACGAGTGAGCTTCCTTAGTGGTTCGACCCTTTACTTGCCACTAACTAGTTTAGTGTAAGTTTAGGCATTATAAATTGTTAATTTGATTAGGGTTAGTAGAACCAACGACCTACTTAATATCGATCAAATTTTGGCGCCGTTGCCGGGGAAGCGGCTTGTTTAGCATTTATTTTTGCTATTGTTAAAGTCATTTTATTTGCTTTCTTTTTATTATTTTGCCTTTTTTTAATCCTACTTGTCATTGCTAATCGTGTGCTTAGCTTTGTTGTATTCAAAGAGAGATATGGCAAGACAAGAGGATGACCTTCTTTTTAAGGAGTTTGGAAATCCGGAAGTCTATGAGCTCACGAGTGGTATACTTCTCCCAACCACCGAGTCTAATTTCACAATCCATCCACAATATGCTAGGATGGTACAAGTTGAGCAATTTTCCGGAAGTGCAAGTGAAGACCCCATTGAGCATTTGGACCGATTCCTTGAGTTGTGTGCAATGATGCAAACAAATGAAGTGAGCCAAGATTACATTCGTATGCATCTCTTTCGGCAATCTCTCACCGGAAGAGCAAAGAAATGGCTCAAGCTTTTGAAGCCCAACTCTCTCACCACATGGAAAGATGTTGCGAAGGCCTTTCTCAAGAGGTTCATTTCCGATGAGCAAACCGCAAAAATGAGGAGGAAGATAGCTTCTTTTGAGCAAGAACCGGATGAAACTCTTGGGGAAGCATGGGAAAGGTTTAAGGATATGATTAGAGCATGTCCTAACCATGGATTCAACCATAATTTGCTCATGAGATTCTTTTATGATGGCTTAGAGCCAATTTCAAGAACCAATCTAGATGCGGGTGCCGGTGGCCAATTGATTAAGATCCCTCAAAGCCAAGTTGAAGCTATAATTGAAGAGGTGGCTACTAGCTATTCTTGGGGAGGTCAAAGAAGGTCCCAAGGAAAGCAAGGTGATCTTTATGAGTTGGAGAAAGTCGGTCAACTTAAGCACATAGTTGAACTCTTGAATGAAGGTCTTTCCAAGTTGAACTCAAGTGTTAGTTTGGGTTCAAAACTGTCACAAATTATTGATTTCTCATGTGCTTGTTGTGGTGGGACGGATCATGATGCATCGTATTGTAGAGAGTTCAATCCCAAGCAAGGTGAGGCTTTGACTTTGAGGGAAGGAGAGTTTGTAACCCAAGCTCATTCTCAACAACTTCAACAACCTCCAAAACAAGAAAACTCCTACCTCCAAGATGAACCTCTTTTCAATCCTCTAACCGAAAATTTTTCTTACCCTTCCATCCAAATGGGGAACTTTCAAGATCAACATCATGACCAAAATCCTCAAGCGTATGAAGAACAATCCCCACTCGACCACACACAAACCCAAATTCTTCAACAACGCCAAATTCTCACTCAACAATTCCAAGAGATCAAATCTCACAATGAAGTTGTTGACTCCCAACTAGCCAACATTTCTTCTCTCCATTTAACCGCAAAACTCCCCTTACAATCATCTAGTTATTATTGTTTTCATTGTTTTTAATCATGTTTTGTTTTGTGTTTCTTGAATATATTTTTGGTTTTGCTATTATGTTTAATCTCCTTTCTCTAGGCTAATCTTTTAGCTAGGGGAAGGGGGTGGAAAATATGTGTTGAATGTTGGATGAATGATGATAGTGGATTGATTACATGCCTTAAATTGATGAAAGATATGATTTTTATTGACTTGAGACTATTGTAGCACTTTATTTGATTGCCTTCTAGTTTAAATGCATGAAAATGATTTGAACTAGATTTAGATCACCTCTATTTTAATGATTGCATGAGAATGAGTTGTTAAAAATGGAGTTCCATGTATTGTGCCCCTTTATTCCTTGGTTAGCTTGTGCCTAATGGGATGCATGAGAATGATCCTAATTAGCATAGACCTCTTTCATTGATTTGCCTAGACTATTGCATGAGAATGAATTGTTTAGGTAGGATCTTGTGTTCTTTGGCATGTTCTTCATGATAACTATGATTATTCCCCTTTTTTCTAATCATGTTTGACACCCCCGTATCCCTAGCGTTGTTCTCTCTTGATTTTATTCGTCTTTATCTTTGCTTATTCATAGTTTTAGTGCTTTTTATCCAATATATCAACAAAAACATTTCCCCTCTTGACTCTTGCATTAGTGATATTGATGTTGGACGAGTGAGCTTCCTTAGTGGTTCGACCCTTTACTTGCCACTAACTAGTTTAGTGTAAGTTTAGGCATTATAAATTGTTAATTTGATTAGGGTTAGTAGAACCAACGACCTACTTAATCTCGATCAATACTCAAGGTATATACGTTCCAAGAGTTTTGGTGCGTAATCTCTTTCCCTTTACGTTATTTACACATTATTAGACTTGGTGATGACTCTCAAGGCATAATAAGTCAATCAGCAATAATTATTCAATCAAACAAATATACCAATTTAATTCTTGAATCATTAGTGACCACATAATATTTAATGTTTAACCCTTTTTAATTCTACCTCAGTGTCGAAGACACCTTAAACGCATAAAGCGCCAACAATCCTATACCTCGGTGTTAAAACACCTTAAGTGCACAAAGGCACCAACATACAATTTATTCCTTGTGTACATAGACACTTATATAGCTCCTTTCTCATGCTTAAAGCATCAATAAAAATTATATGAACCATAATAAAATTTCTTTTCAATATTCCAAACATAATTAAACATGCTCTCTATCATGCCATAAATAAATATGTAGTCCATATAATCATGCCAAAATATAATTTTTCCAATCCATAAACCTTCACAAATAATCCATGCTTCACAATTCAATCACCAACACCAATAATTCACGATTCAATACATAAACCTTAGCATGATACTACTTGTAACTGATTGAAATTAAACCTAGCATGATTCTACATCATCAAAATATGCTAAGTACGCGAACGTACCTCAAATAAGCTCTTAAAATAATCGAGTAATCTACAACAATTCTCGAACCAAGTCTCCTACATAAAGGGACAATAATACTATATTAATTACCCTTGTATACACAATTTCCAGCAACTTAAACTCACTTTAAATAACTTATAATAATCTGAAAATTATTTAAAAAACCCCTAATTAAACTCCTTTTTAATGGATAATCACACCATTTTATTAAAAATCACAATTATACTACTTTAAATAAAATTCCAACATTTTAAACTAATAAAAAATCCTTTAAAACTTCATCAAAATACATCTTTATACTTAAATTATACATAGAAACATTAAATTATCTCTTACCCCTTTTAAACTCAAAGATAAAATTTAAAGCATAAAAAAAAACTTCGTTAAAAATCAAAAACTGCTCGAAAATCGTATTTAGAGGCGGAATTTGGCCACGAGAGGGTGGTGCCCACTACCATGGGTAGTGAGTCTTTCTTAAAACGTTGTTTCTACTCGAAAAACACTACTATTTTATCAAAATCGGAGGAGTTTAGAACCTGATCGGGATTAAAACGAGATTAATATTAACGAACGGAAATCTAATTATTGAAACATGAATTTTGCTTGTTCAAAATAAATCTGGAATTAAGTTAAACTAATAAGTAGTTATAATCACCAAAATTTCAAAACATCATTATTATAAAAGCTCTAAATCAATTATTCATAAAAACCCTAAAATCATGATTTTCAATAATTAAAAACCCTAGGTTATAAAATTTACAAAATCTGAAAATTATAAAGTTCAATCATCAAAATACAATTTAATAAAATCAAAACCCATAAATCAATAATTATAATTACACAAATTAATAAAACAAAGGAGAGAGAAAATAAGACTAACCTTTTTGTGTGGGAAATTTTTGGGGATTCATGGGGTATTTATAGAGTAAAAAGTGTAGGGTTAAGTTTGGCCTTATAAAAATGTGGGCTTGAGTTATGGGATAGGGCTTAAGTTATGGGTTTTGGAATGGGTTATTCCAATAAGAGTATGTAGGAATAATTTACATTGCCCAATAATTAATAAACGTTTGGCCCAAAACTTATTTTACTTTTATAAAACTTTATATTAAAAATACTTTAACCCTTTAAAATATTTAATTAAGCCCTTGACAATACATTTTATTAATACTTAAATACTTTATAAAAATACATAAAAATATGGGGTATTACATAGAATGTAAACAAAAGACTCCTAAATTTGAAATTAAGGAGTCTTCATTCTAAATTATTCTCCATTGTTGCTTATATAGGAATTTCACAAAGAGGATATCATCTACTTTCTCGAGATTCAAAACAGTGACAAAATTTGAACTCAAAAGAAAGAATTCAAAAGTAGCAAGAATAGACGAAAAATTTAAACAACATTTCATTTTTCCCCTTACTTGTTCTAATGAATGACCAATATTACTAGACTTCGCAAATTTCTTTGTTAAAACTATGAATGGTCAAAAAAACGATTTAAACACACTTGTTTAATCGTTTCCAAGATCCTATTTTTTATCACAATAAGACAAAACACGGGATTTTTAGACCCATTTCCAGCAATATGAAAAATTCTAATTATTAAAAAACAAACAAGTCATCGAAGCCACCCAACATTGGGGGCTACAATATTTGAAAACATAAAATGGGGGCTCAAAAGCCCAAAGTAGAGCCAAACTATTCTAGTTCGATGATCTCTTCAAGAATTTCCTAAAACTAACTAGTTTTGTGGAAATCTTGAAACCACAGTTTTATAAAGTGAATAATAAAAACCATCAGTTATTTTTTATCATTGATAAAACCAATTTTGCAACTTACGCATGAAAAAAAACATGAGTTGCAAGAACAAATTCATGCTATTATAAAAGTTCAGAATTTCATTTTGAATTTTAATGCATAATTGTTGTTCTAAACACTTCAATTTACATTAAAATTAACAAGTATAGTCTATGTGAGCTTTAAAACGACAATCAAAATGGAAAGAGATATAAATTAGGGAAAGAGGAGAAGAAGAGAGTGAGCTGCAGATCGTGCTTCTCCAAATCCTTTTACTAATTCAAATGTTGCGCGCAACTCATCAAGTTGCGCGCGGCATCCCAGCGTAACTTAGTTTCTTGCGCATGCCTAGCCAGCGCGACTTACTATGTTGCGCGCGGACACTGGTCACTTAAAAGACCAGTACTTAGATTTCGACCCATTTTGAATTATTTTCCAACATTTTTGTAAGTTTTTAAACGTAATAACGCGCGAATTATCAAAATCTTTTAAAATTGCTTTGCATCCAGTAATTTCTTTTCTTCTTTGATAGTTTTTTTGCATCATCTTGCATTCACACTGTGCTTTGTTCCTTCCTAAGCATACGTTTTGAACGGTTTTCGTAAAAGTGTCTTAAGACGTTCCGTAGTGGTGCTTTACGTAAAAGCTCCCATAGATAGGTTTGTCATTTTACAATACTAACGTTATAAATGTTCGGTTTTTCTTCTTTTTTCCACGTCCAAAGAAAAAAAAGGAAGGCGTCATCATGCAGCGTAAAAATGCAAGGCATATCGTACATCGTAAAATTGTATGGCGTAGGTGTTGCGTAAAATTTCACTTCAGCCCAAGCTTTGCGAGATTTATCTCTCGGAACTTAAAGGTATAGGATTACTTTAGGCGTTAGCTCACGAGTCGACAGGCGCGCCGAACCATCAGGAACAGACACTTCTTGATTGGAAGCAAATACGGTAGTTAGTGAGCTTACCCCCTGTATAAAGAGCGACGAGATGATATCACACCTATATAGTCACGTGCCCCCAGTCCTAAGACATGTATTTCTATCTTTTGGACATCAGGTTCGAATACCGAAACATTTAGGCTCGAATGCCGAAACATTTAGGCTCGAATGCCATTGTTGAACTCCTTGAGTTCATGAGAACAATGTGCCTTGTTCTTCATGCTTTTTCTTGCTATTTATGCTCAATTTGTCATAATATTTGTCTTAGCATTGCAAGAAATTGTTTGATTGCTTGAAAATGCTAATTTTTTTTTCTAATCCAAATCATGCTCTGTTTAGGTACTACGTACTTTGTTTTTTTTAACGAACATAGTATCATGCGGCTAGGCGAACCTTAGATACTATAAATCCTTTAATTAAATATTTATTAGCGTAATTAGCATGACTCGATGATGCGGTTCCCGCTCATGCTGTCATAGGGCTCACCGAGAGGATGAGCCTTTCGACGCCAGCGAGGGTACTTCCACCATCCAAGGGGAGTTCCCTGAGTGGGATGGGCGTACCTTGTACTTTGCGCCCCTGTTTCACATCTCGAAGCGAGTTTAACCCGGGATGACCGACGAGCGAGCACGTTGCCATGGCTCGGACAACGAAACCATCGGGCAGCTGCATGAGTCTTATTTTCGCAACAACGAGGAGTTGTGCATACTCTATTGTTGTAGGCCACTCAGGCTCTCTTTTCTTTGACATCGAGCCGTTTTCTAATTCAAGCCTTAGTGGAGTTCTTTTAGAGCACCACCAACACTTTTCATTTTCCCTGGGATGAGATGACTATCACTCCTTTTGACTTTACTCTCATCACCGGACTAGAGTTCTGGACTGCTGCAGTTCCATTCGGTAGTGATAGTACTATTTTCTCTCCCGAGGTAGAGGAGTTGATCGGTCCTATATCGTTGTTCGAACTTGCGGTGAGGCTCGGCCGTTACAGATTAGTAGCCGATGCATTCATCGGACCATGCTCGTAGACGCTTTCCAAGATGATGCGGCCACCCCGGAGCAACGGGTGCGCATCTTTACTTTGATCCTTTTGTAAAGGAGATTCTATCCTGATAAGGGTAGCCAAGTGCCACTCTACTACCTGCCTGCTCTTTGTGACCTTCATATGGTTAAGACATATGATTGGGCTAGCTTGGCCTATGCTAACTTCCTGCTTGGATTGTGACTCACTTCACCTTTGATGAGGAAGTCATACTTTCTAGTATCTAGAGGATCGTAGAGGTATATCTTGCCTTTCTTTACTAAAGTTACTTTAGATATAGGTTAACACTTGCTGATGCTTCCTTGTTATAGGATTAGCTCTACAAGTACTTCCCGTTTCTTTCACCGCCGAGACCTTTACCTCGAGGGCTCCCCATTGCTGCCAGTTGGGGAGGCCATTACAATGCCCAGACTGCTACTGCCCATGTTCGAGAGTTGATTCTCTCGGTACGCTTTGCTTAGCACTTTTGTTTTTTTGCTCCTTGGTAGGTTCTTATCTCATGGGTATTCGTTTTGTAGGGGCCTGAGATCAAATTCCGGCCATGGGCCAATTTCAACCTTCCTGCACGGGTTGTCCAGTATACAGCTCAGCATTGCTATTTTCAGGGGACACATGCCGCGTTTGGTTCCATCACCTTACGTATCAAAGGAGACGGAGGTACATTTTGTGCCTTTTGATTTATTCCCTTAATAGCCCTCTAGCAAATTTTAATCACCTAGATTTTATTTTGACAGGCTACAGCAGCGGCTACGGAGTTTATGCCTCCACCGGTGTTCATGACCTATCAGGGGTCCTTCAGCCCGGTCGAGGAGATGATTCCTCTGGCCTCTGAGCCCTTACTCTTGGTAGAGAAGTTGATTCCTCGCCACCAGACCTCGGTAAGTCTTTTATCTTTATTTTATTTGCAAACATGTTCTTTGATTATTCTTGACTTTATTGCTTGGCAGTTCTCATGCGAGGTGATAATGAGGTTGGAGAGAACCATGGATGACGAGGGGAAATACTAGGTCGTTTACTTATCCTCCTTAAGCCAAAAAAAAAATTGTAATCACTTAACAAACCTAAATACAAGTATAAAGGTAGGTCAAGGGTCGAACCACTAGGAACGGTTATGTTCAAGTGCTTTCAATTATGTGCCTAAGCTAGGTCAAAGTCTATGGGTAAAGAGGTAATACTAACAACTAACCAAATAAAGAACAAAAAAAATAAAGCGCTAGGGAATGGGGATCAACAAGTAATCATGACAGTTGTAGCAACTCGGGAACAACATACAACTCAAAGGTTGCAAAGACTAATGGTATGAGCAATCAAAAGAGCTCAACAAGCTATCTCCTAGAGGTCTAGCTAGCGCCAACTACGAAAGACTCTAACTAGGAACGTCACTAAACAAGCTCAATCGACAATTGCAATTCCTAAATCAATGGTCTGTATCGTTAGAAACTACAATGCAATCTAGAATAATTCACAAGGCATATCGAGTTACACACATGCACAATCTCCTAATCACCTAAATCTCAACAATTAATCAACATAATCCCAAAATTATGCACAATCAATCAATCATACAAGTTTCACCTAATCCCTAGCCAAATAACTACTCTAACATCATCATCTAATCAACTAACAACTAAGGAAATCAAGAATCAACAAAATATCAAGAACAACTACACTAATCATGCATCAAACATCTAAATCAATCCAAACAAACATGAATATTCAACAAAGCAATAAAATGAGATAGAGTTAGAAATCTTCATTGATAATAGAGAAGATCTTCAACACAATTGTCACCATTGAATCTCCAATCTCTCAATCACCATTGAAATTCTTCACTTTCTCTCTCTAAATCTACTCCTAAACTAACCCTAAAACTAGAGAGAGAACTCTCAACTAAGCTAATTATATGATCAAAGATTATCTCTAATTGCTTACAAAAATCGGGTTACAAGTAGATATTTATAGGAGTCGCGAAACAAAACCAAACAAAAATAGGGACCCGAAACGGCACGCCCGCGCCCGTGGGTTGTGCGCCCGCGCATCCTCTTGGTTCCTTTAGATCTTCTCGAGGCTTCGTGCATTCACTAATGGGCTTCGAATGAGCGCACCGAATGATGAAGATGGACACCAAGGATGATCAGTGCAATCACTAGTGGGTTCAACACCGCATCTTCATGAGAGCACGACTTGAGAGCGCAAGAGCTAGAACTTGGAGAATCCCCTTCCTTGCATATTGAGCTTTCCTATTGCCATGAGCTTGCTCCAAAAGCATCTTACACCTTAGTTATCCATCCATATCAAGACCCAAACCTCATAAAATACCTACAACCACGAAAATAGAATTAATAAAGGAGAAAAGACTAGAAAATCCATAGAAATGCACAAAACCACAAAATAAGACAAAAAAGGTAAAACATAGAGCAAAAGCATGAAACTAAGCATTTAATAAGAAGAAAAACTATAAAAAAAAGGGAAAAACAACCTAAATACTCATTAAATGGGTGCCATTTATGACACCCATCAATGGACGACTTTTGTTACTAGCTCATGAGGTTGAGTCACCGAGCTAGTTGTTGTCGTGGTGATGACGGCATGGAGGTATTTATTTTGACATCCTTACATTATTTACTTATTTTCCATGCTTGACATGATTTGTTTTTCTATTTCAGCATGTTCCTCCGACACACACTCGTACGAGACTCGAGGATCGGAGGGAGAGATCTGAATCCGGCTAGAGGTATCGATGTACTTCGGCACGGAGCCAAGGTGGTCGAGTGGAGTCGAACCATACTGTAGTACTAGAAGATTTTGGTTCTTCCTCTAAGGGTGCTTCGAAGAGGTCGACTGGCCAAGGAGGTGCGAGATCGGTTCCTTTAGCGGGTGGTGGAATGTTTTAGGTTGGCTCATCTTCGCAACAGCCTCAATATTTGGGAGTGCAGCAACAGGGTGAGGTAGGATGGACTGGCTCCACTCTTCTGTTTCCGACCATCCGTGAATCCGTGATCCTGATGCTGGTGAGGGGTTGACTCCTCGAACTGTACAATTCTTTGATATGTTTGGAGTTCCTCCACATTTGCATCCTCCGCCATCATAGTTGTACCTGTATATATTTATTTTGACTTTGTAGGAATTTTCTTATTTGTATTATATGAATTGACACTTATGTTAGACATATAGTATATATATCCTATGATTAGTATGTCTATTTTATTTTTTTGCACTTTTATTTTTCATTTTATGTGCATAAGAGTGTGAAAAAAAACTTTGTGACTAATTTTTTGTGCAAAAATTTCCGTCATTTTATTATTAATGGAGGGTATCCGACTTTCTCCCCCAAAAAGAAAAAAATGAAAAATAAAATTGGATTTGACTAAAAATAAGCTTTAATTTAATTAAACTCAAAATAATCAAATGTGGGATAAGTGTTTGGAATAAATTTGCCAAAAAATAATATTTGGATAAGGCTTTGAAAAGAATCAAAACCGTAAAGTCAAAGTAAAAATCCGAGTCAAAGTCGGATATATATGGTCAGCTAAGGGCATAGTTCTGATGTGGAAAGAACTAAATTGTCGCGACACGCTAGCATTAGTCACGGCGCGACATCTTTTTCGCGGCGCGCTGGTTTTATTCTTCTGAATCTTTCTTGGATTCGGTTTCCGTCAGTTCTGTTTAGATATAGCCCCCAAATCCGTCAATTTTGGTATAATTCGAACTGAAAAAATAATCTCATCTTTAATTTTCCATAATGTCTAAGAATTTTAGCGATTTTACTCGTGAAGGTGTCGGTCTTTGACTGCTAAAGAGAGGAAAGGGCATGAATTTTTCCACTTGGGGGTTTGTTTGGAATTAAGAGGGTAGATCTTGACATAGATTTTATTCATACCGCTTTAGAGTATCGGGATCCGGACACTCATTGCTTTAGGTTAGGTCTTGATGAAATTTGCCCTTTACCTTAAGAATTTAGTGCCATTCTTGGCTTCCCTTCTTTAGATCTGCTGAAATTCCTAAAGTGAGCGAATATTATTATAAATATTTTGAGCGCTTCCTTAACCTTAGGGATGCAAAAGATATTGTACATGGGAATGTGGTTAATTTGAAAGAATTTGCACGTTTTTATTTTGATAGACCACGCTCGGAGTCTTTTCATGTTTATAAAAGAAGGGCTTTCTTCTTTTGCATGTCTAGCCAATATATCCTCACTAGTGGTAATATTCGTGAGGGTCTAGCAATATTAGTGTCAGTCATGGAGCAAATTAAATCAAGAAGAAATCCAATGCCATTAATTATTGTTAGAGAAACAATGCTTAGCTTAGATGAGCTAAAAAGATATCTAAAATCACCTCTTCGAGGTTCTGCGATATTATTACAGGTAGAAAATTGATATTTTTAATTGCAGAATTCAAAAATATTTAATTTTGTATAGTAATACTAATTATTTACATTGAGTTTTTGTAGATATGGCCAATGGAGTGGCTTAAATCAATCAGCCCTCCTAACAATATTAAAAATATACACCAAATTGCTTTGTAAGAAGGAAGAAACGCTTCTCCATAAAGATGGGTAGTTCCTTGGTGGAAGATTAAGAAGATGGTTGGTGTCAATAGCCAACCTTTCTGTCATCTTCCTAGTTTGTCCAAGTTGACCTTTTATTACCCTTTAAGAGTGAAGAGACAATATGGATTTGCTCAAACCATTCCCTATGGAGATCTTGGTCGCCCTTATGAATTTCCAGTTTCACAAGACATAGAGAGGTTTGATGACTATTGGTGTGCTAGACCTTTGTGGGAAGTTGTTACCCAAAGGGTTCCTCCTTCTTTATCTAGGGATGTGAAGCAGTGGTTAACTGGTAGATCTCAAAAGGACAAGAACAAAGTTCTAAAGATGAGCAAGACTAATGTGAAAGACCTCCTAGGAGATAAGAAAATTCCTCCTAAGGAACGCTGGGGTGAAAGAGTTGAATTCAAGACCCTTGTTATGCCTAAGAAAAAAAGTATTGCCAAGGGAAAGGAGAAAAGAAAAACGGAATCTATAGAAAAGAAAATATGGGTTGAAAAGAAACATGGTGTAATGGCTATTGGAGAAACTATCAATTCTAAAATTGTGCGCAGATCTTCTAAAGGATCCCTATTGGTGAAAGAGATAGTTGATGAAGAAGAAGCAGAGAAGAATTATAAAAGGGCCAGAAATGAGAAGAGGAGTTAGAGCATTGCTTTTACTATCAATTTATTAGTCAATTTTATTTTTAAGCCTTTAATTATAATTCCATCAATAATGTAATTTTACAGATTAGAGCATTGCGACATTTGTAAAAATTAAAATGGTCGCACCGTGTAAAGGGTTGCCTATGTATCCTTTCCTAAGGAATCAAGCCAAACGTAACTCTCTTTAGTATGTTACTCAAGTTATCATGGGTAGAATTTTTTAAGCTGGTCAAGATTTGTCATATGGTTAGAATTTCTTCACCTTTTTGTTAAGGGTCTAAACTGCAATTTTGATATCATTGAGTACGATGTAGAGCTTCTAGTCGTTTTTCAACGAGTAGAATTAGCTCCTCATATCTTGCTCTAGTTCATTCGACTTCATCGAGTTTACTTTCCGACGCGATGCATAGGGAAGGTATTTCTAGCTCTACCGGCTGTACGTGACGAGGTGAAAACTAGGTCGTTGTCTAATCTTCCCTCGGTCAAACAAAATTTATAAACACTTAACAAACCTAAATACGAGTATAGAGGCAAGTCAAGGGTCGAACCCAAAGGAACGGTATCGTTCAAATACTTTTGATTTGGGTTCCTAAGCTAGGTCGAAGCCAAAGATAAAGAGAGAATACTAACAACTAACAAAACAAGTAACCAAGGAAATAAAACACTAGAAACGGGGATCAACAAGTAATCATGACAATTGCAACAACTTGGGAAGATCATGTCAATCAAAGGTTGTGAAGACTAATGATAAGAGCAATCAATTGGAATCAAATAGTTATCACCTAATTGTTAAGATAGGGTTCACTATGAATAACAAACTAAGAGAATCACAATCCAAACCAATCAATAATTGCAATTCTTAAATCAATTGGTCATGTCATTAGCAATTACAATGCAATCTAGCATAATTCTCAAGGCCTAATCGAATTACACACATGCAAACCTACATTAATCACTTTAATCTCAACAATCAATCAACACAATTCCCAAATTAATCACAATCAATCAATCATACAAGTTTCACCCAATTCCTACTTAACCAACTATTCAAGAATCATAATCTATCAACTAACAACTATGGAAATTAAGAATGAACAATATATCAAGAACAATTACAATATCAAGAATGAAACATCAAAATTAAACCAAACAAACATGAAATTAAATAAAGCAATAAGGTGAGATAGAGTTAAGAATGCTCATTGATAATAGAGAAGATCTTCAACACAATTGGTTGATTGATTGTATCTTCAATCTCTCAATCACCATTGAAATCCCACACTTACTCTCTCTAAAACTACACCTAATATATAGAGAGAAACTCCTAAACTACCCTAATCCTCCTTAGAGGAAACAGAAACTATTCTAAAACTAAAGAATTTCATGTATGAAGACTAAAGAAAGCCGTACAAAATATATACAAACGGAGAAAAGAAGTTAAATCGCGAATAAAACCCAGAAAGCCGCGTGCGCGGAGGAAAACAGAACACGAGGGAAGCCGTGCCCGCGGCTAAAGCCCGCGCCTGCAAGGTGGCCGCGGCTAGCGCGTGGTAGCTTATTGCCCAAAACTGGCAAAGTTTAGTTGTAATAACCCGCGCCCGCGAAGTCAGGTCCCGCGTCCGTAGCTGCTAGGTGCGAGGTTGTGCTACCGCGCATGGCTGCTTGGGTGTGCTGTTGATTGTGGCAGCTTAGGCAGCGTGGCTAGGTGTTCGGGCTTGCTTCCTTGATGCTCGGGATCGCCACCTTTGATCTTGTGATTGTGGAGCTTGCGTGGTTTGGCTTGACTGGCATGCTTGGCTTCTCGAACTTGGCTCCGTTGACTTCCTTGAATGCACTTGAGCTTCCTCCTTGAAGATTAAATCCCAGGAAACTCGACAAACCTACAAAACAAGTCAAAGAAACGGAGAAGCAAGAGATAAAGCCGAGAAATGAATAAAATAATAACAAAAACCATTAAAAGCACGCATTTCCCTAAACTTACACAGAAACACGCAATTCAAGCATTATTACCTAAAAACACGACATAAAAGACTAAAGACGAGCATAAAAATATGTAGAAAACCTAGCCTAAGAGTGCCATAAATGGCACGCATCAAATTCCCCTAAGCTGAACTTTTGCTCGTCATCGAGCAAAACAAAATCCAACCCAAGGGAAAAATGATGAAATTATTCAAGCAAAGAAAGAAACACGAAAAAGAGAAGATGGGAATATACACTAACTCACTTTCGTAGGAATCACAGTCAACTTTAGCAACTAAAGACAAGCAATTTAAACCCCTAGATCGCCCTAGAGGACGAGTGATGCTCTCGTAAAGGTTTTCTAAGTTATTAACCTATAACTCTCATAATAATACAAACACGGCAAAGCATGAGAAGGATTCCAAAATACAAGAAAAGTAAACAAATGTTCATGAAAGGACTTTTCCAAATGTACAAGTACAAATGAATGCAAATCTTTCTAAACAAGCAAGGGAGTGCACATTCCAAGATACCCGAGGTTGATTGAAACATAAACGACCGGAAAAAGAGATAATTTTGGGCTACTCGACGTCTTGACAATGCATCCCCTCTCCTTAGGCTATGACTCATAATTCCCTCCCACGATAGGTGACTAAACCTCTAGGTTAAAAGGACTTTCAAAGGTTGTAATGTAAGGCAAAAAGGGTAAAGAGTAGGCTAAAATTTAGTGGTTTTCCTAATTAGTGAAGCAAAGGGTGATCAATCCTCAACACCATAATCATGTAAGCACTAAACAAAAGCACCAACACCCCCAAGCTTATTCAAAGCTAACAACACAAACATATACACAAAAACCGTGAGAATGCTTCCCCCCAAGCTTAAATGGAGCATTGTCCTCAATGCTCTAAATAAGGAGAAGGATACTCACATCAAAATATTTTTGCGTTTTTTTTATCTTCCATTTTTTTTCTTTTTTTTTCTTTATTAGCGCTTTGTCCTCGCCTCTTTTAACTTTGGACGGCTTTTTCAACTTTACACTTGCTTTGTCCTTGCCTTTTTTAACTTTGGACGTCTTTTTTCATTTATTCATTTACCATTATTTACACAAAAATCACAACACAAACTTGCTTTCAAGAGAACAAAATATCCAAACTCCTCCACCACAAACTCCAACAATAATGATCAATTGCTTCACAAAAACCAAGAATGGAAATGAAAATGAAACAAAAGGCTCAAGATCTAAATATGTGGCTTGAAAAGAATGGAAAAGGCTCAAATGGTTACCAAGTAGGCAAATGTAAACCCAAAAACTAAAAAATTAAGAAAACTATCCTAGAAAAGAAAAATTACCACCCCGAAAAGATGCCTTTGTCCTCCCTAGATGGTTCGGTCTCGAGTTTGAGAATTATGTGTCAAGATTCTAGATGAGGTCCGCAATAGTCAAAGATTCATGCCACTCATGAAAATATATGTTGAAGGCTTAAAAAATAATGAACCTCACATGGATGTAGCAAAAACTCACTATTGGTGTCAATTTGACTATAGGAAGCAACTACCAACATGCCACAAAAAAGTTGAATCCGGTTTCATGGTCCCACTAGTTCTAACCAACTACCTTAGCATGCTTTAACCAAGAATCAACCAAGCATACTCTCAAACCATGCACACCGTTACCATTTAAGAAAAAAAACATTCAACTATACAAGTACAAAAGTATTATGTCCAAAGCAAGAACAAAACAAAACGCATTGCAAATTTGCCTTGATAGAAACAAAAATCTTTTTGGGATTTTTCAAAATAAAGAACATGGAAATGTATATACTAATGTGCATGGCATTTATAAATCAAAATCCCACCAAACATGTTAGAATACCCTCCCCTAAGCTTGAATGAGATAACATGCTCAAACATAAAACAAATATTCCACGGGAGGGGAAAACAAAGAGATCAATCTAACAATACCAACACATGTCCAACAACGCATAAACTATTAGAGAAGGAGCAAAGAAAAATATTACCGGATGTTAGGTGGGTGTAAATACCCGCAAATGACCCAATTCAACCTTTCAAAGCCAATTTCCTCAAGAATTGAAACTTGCTTTCCATATGCTAGCAAAATAGGAATCAATCTTCCTTGATTCTTTATTCAAACCAATGTACCAAAGTATATCTTCAATTCATGTAACTAGGAAAAGGCACACAAACATTTCCATGAGAGAAAATCTATTCTAAAAACAAAAGAAAATGAAAGTAATAAAGCACAGGTTACTTCCCGAGAAAGGCTTGCTTAAAGTCCAAGCTTGATCGCTCTAGAAAATAATAATTCAACGCACGCAAGAGCTTGTCAAATGTACTACTACACATTTCATATTATAAACGGTAGGCAAATGACGGGAAGAGTACGTGCAACAAGGATAGTGCACGCAAATGAGGAGAGAGATGCCACAAAAAGGAAGAAGAATCAATAGAAAATTCAACAAAATAAGAAAATGAAAAAGAAGAATGGCAAACTCTCCTCAAAATATTTTTGGGTGGCTACATCACCCTTTTCCTTAATAGGGGACGAATGAGGCACATGTAAATCATCATAGACAAGGGGGTCCCCAATATGCTCATTAACAAAGGAAGGGAGGGATATAGGAGTGTAGGGGAAGTGGTTGAAATTGCTTGAAAAAGGGAAATAAGAGGGAATAGGGGCTATGGTATCACAAATGAATTCTTTCTTACCACCATGCCTCAAATCCCCAATAAGAGCATGAAAATCAATCATAGAATCCTCAAAAGAAGAACACTCATGATTGGGGACGAATGAGGCACATGTAAATCATCATAGACAAGGGGATCCCCAATAGACTCATTAACAAAGGAAGGGAGGGATATAGAAGTGTAGGGGATGTGGTTGAAATTGCTTGAAAAAGGGAAATAAGAGGAGGGAATAGGGGCTATGGTATCACAAATGAACTCTTTCTCACCACCATGCCTCAAATCACCAATAAGGGCATGAAAATCAATCATCGAATCCTCAAAAGAAGAACACTCATGATTATCATCTCCCTCAAACATCCAACTTCCAACAGGAACTACATAATCCCCTTTACTACAATCATGAACCACAACTCCCTAAACTTCTTTAAAGCCTTAAGTCTCAAAGCCATGCCTGAATGGATGCAAATTCATTTCAAACTCATCTCTCTTCCATGAAGCATTCTTAATGAACTCACTCAAAAGACTATAGGTTTTCATTTAACACTCAACGAACACATTGGTCATAACCTCAATCGAGTCCGAATACTCATGGATAGAAGAATCACAATCATGCATAAGAGATTCATCAAGATAGGAAGGAGGGTGAGGGTATTCAAAATTAACACTCTCTTCATTGTCAACTCCTTCACCATCACTCAAATGCTCACCAGTAGGATCCTCACACTTTCTTGGTTGCTCAAAATCATCATTATCATCCTCAACACACTCATTAAATTGGGATTTTTCACAAATAAGCATCAAGGATGACAATTGGCTTTCTAACTCTTCTTTTCTTCTCCTTTCCTCCTGAAGACGCTCCTCGTTCTTTTTCATTATCTCTATTTGACCTCTCATATAATGAATCATCTCCTTACTAGGCCTAAGATCATTATCAAGCTCAATGCACCTAATTTGAGATTCAAAAGTAGAAATATGAGATTCAAAAGGTGAAGAAGGTTGAGGCTCAAAAGAGAAGAAGAAGTACAACCAAGATTGGAAAAATCAACATTAAGATCATGAGCATATACATCACATTAAGGAGTGGGGGCACAATCAAACACATGAGATTCATCATTAAGGGAACGAAGCACATCACAAGAAGGCATGGTAAATAATGAAGAATATTGAAACACACCATTAGCATCAACTTGAGCATGCACCTCATCATCATGAACAAAAGGGGAAATAGAGTTGAAATCATGTGTTCTGAGTTCACTTAAGGGATCATGTAACAAATAATGGGGATTCATGCTAATATTAGAAGAATCAAGACATTGCGTATCAATATTAGAACCATGATTACCCTTATCATAAACATCCCTAGCAAACCAAACATAAAAATCCCAAGCACCATCAATTGACAATGCTCTAAATTCACCATTATGCATACATTCAACTTCATCCCTAGTTTGCTCATTCAAGCCAAAATAACAAATCTCACAAGCCTCCTAAAGACTACAACAATTATAATCTAAATATTCCTCAAGTCTATTGAAATATTCACAAAAAGGCTCATTGTCATATTGAGGAAACGACGGATATGCCATTTTTATACAAAACAAACAAAAAACAAATAAAAGAAAAGTATAAACAAAGATATAGACTCAAGAAATCAAAAACACTCAAACATAGACACCGTTCCCCGGCAACGGCGCCATTTTGACGAGGGGAAAACTAAGTCGTTATCTAATCTTCCCTCGGTCAAACTAAATTTATAAACACTTAACAAACCTAAATACGAGTATAGAGGCAAGTCAAGGGTCGAATCCAAATGAACGGTAATGTTCAAATGCTTTCGATTTGGGTGTCTATGCTAGATCGAAGCCAAAGATAGAGGGAGAATACTAACAACTAACAAATCAAGTAACCAAGGATATAAAACACTAGGAATGGGGATAAACAAGTGATCATGACAATTGCAACAACTTGGAAAGATCATGCCAATCAAAGGTTGTGAAGACTAATGATAAGAGCAATCAATTGGAATCAAAGATCTATCTCCTAATTGTTAATATGGTTCACTATGAATAACAAACTAAAAGAATCACAATCCAAACCAATCAATAATTGCAACTCCTAAATCAATTGGTCTTATAATTAGCAATTACAATGCAATCTAGCATAATTCTCAAGGCCTAATCGAATTACACACATGCAAACCTTAATTAATCACTTTAATCTCAACAATCAATAAACACAATTCCCAAATTAATCACAATCAATCAATCATACAAGTTTCACCTAATTCCTACCTAATTAACAACTATTCAAGAATCATCATCTATCAACTAACAACTATGGAAATCAAGAATCAACAATATATCAAGAACAATTACACTATCAAGAACTAAACATCAAAATTAAACCAAACAAACATGAAATTAAACGAATCACTAAGGTGAGATAGAGTTAAGAATGTTCATTGATAATAGAGAAGATCTTCAACACAATTGTCACCCTTGTATCTTCAATCTCTCAATCACCATTGAAATTCCTTACTTTCTCTCTCTAAAACTACTCCTAATCTAGAAAGAGAGACTCTTAAACTACCCTAATCCTCCTTAGAGGAGAGAGAAACTATTCTAAACTAAAGAATTTCATGTGTGAAGACTAAATAAAGCCGTACAAAATATTTACAAATGGAGAAAAAAAGTTAATCCGCGAATAAAACCCATAAAGCCACGCTTGCGAAGAACTCGGCCGCGCTCGCGGAGGAGAATAGAGCACTAGGGAAGCCTCGCCCGCAGCCAAAGCCCGCACCCTCGGGGTGCTCGCGGCTAGCCCGTGGTGGCTTACTACCCAAAACTGGCAGAATTGAGCTGCAGCAACCCGCACCCGCGACCATCAGACCCGCACCCTCGGGGACAGGGTCCGCGCCCGCGGCTGTGGTGCTGCGCGCATGGCTGCTCGGGTGTTTTGAGCGTGGCTTCTGCTGCGCGTGGCTAGGTGCTCAGGCTTGCTTCTTTGATGCTCGAGATCACCACCTTGGAACTCGTTCTTGCGGAGCTTGCTTTGTTTTTCTTGACTTGCATGCTTAGCTTTACGAACTTGGCTCTATTGACTTCCTTGAATGCGCTTGGGCTTCCTCCTTGATGATTAAATCCCGGGAAACTCAACACACCTACAAAACAAGTCAATAAACCGAGAAGCGAGAGAAAAAGCCGAGAAATGAATAAAATAATAACAAAACCATTAAAAGCACGCATTTCCCTAAACTGACACACAAACACGCAATTCAAGCATTATTACCTAAAAACACGACATAAAAGACTAAAGACGAGCATAAAAATATGAAGAAAACCTAGCCTAAGAGTGCCATAAATGGCACACATAAGTACTTCTTCCATCCCATAGACTAAGGAGAAAGGCTTATTTCCTGTGGATGAGCGAATTGACGTGTGATAACCCAAAGAGCAAAATGGAGTTTGTTAGGCCAATCCTTGTAATTTTTCTGTCATATTTTCGATGATAGTCTTTAAATTCTTATTGGCTGCTTCTACTGCAACATTTGCTTGAGGCCTATATGGGGAAGAATGATGATGTTGAATACTATACTTTTTTAAAAAAATTTCACATTCTGCTTGAAAGTGAGTTCCATTATCACCTATCATTTCATGTGGGACTCCATATTGGCAAATAATGTTTCTTACGATAAAGAGTGTAACATGCTTTACAGTGAGTTTTGCATATGAATTTTCTTCAACCTATTTAGTGAAGTAATCGATTGCTACTAAGATGTATTCATGGCCTCCTATTCCTGGAGGAGTAATATTTCCAATTATATCTATTCCCCATGTTGAGAATGGCCGTGGTGATGTGTAGGTGTAAAGGACTGATGGAGGAAAACATGTTGCAAGTTAGCGTATATTTGGTATTTAGGGCATCTTTTTACATATTAATGGCAATCCCTATTCATGGTTGTCCAATAGTATCCTTGACGCATTACTTTTTGGGCTAGCATTTTGCCATTCATATGAGTTCTACATAGTCCTTTGTGGATTGTTCTCATTGCTTTTTCAGATACCTTTTTTCCTACATATAGGAGAGCTCTACCTGTAGGTACCGATTTATGAAGCTCATCGTTTATGAGTACATATTGGGAAGGTAAAACTTAGAGCTCGCTTTTCTCTCTTGTCAGCGTGAGGTGGATATTATCCTTTCATTACCCCAAACCTAAACCCCACTGTGATCATACACTAAAGTACGGTGGCATCCAAAGGGAAGGAAGCTAGAGCAAAAGAATCGCCAACAATTTTTATAAACTTGTAAACCGTTCACAGGGTGAAGGTTACACCCCTTTACAATACAAGAGATCATCAACTCCAATAGGTCTGGAACCAAGACTGGAAGTTCAGGGATGAAGGTACAAGTCCAATCTAAAAGAGAAAGAGCATGCCCTAATAATAGGCCTTTACTTTATTCTTCTCGTATCCATGTGCGCTTTCTGACTAACATACAATCATTAGGTTTACCCTAAACTTGTTTATCTATGTTGGTTGAATATTAATGCACAAACAAAACTATTATTGACGATCACTTGATTTATAATCATATTAACCCTAAACAAGATTATTAATTATCTTATTAAGCGTGATTACAAGTACCAATTCCCTTTAAACATGCATAAAAGGTGTGATGAAGCAATAACAATGAATAAGCATCAAGCAACATGATAATAATAATATAATCATAATTATTATAATCCAAATCATAATCATAATCATGTTAAAGCATAATATTAATAGCAAGATCCTAGGCATGATACTAAAAAGATTAATAACAAACTGTGGCATGTCACTAAACTTCAAAGATCAATGCTTTAACCCTAACATGATACTAACATAATTTTAAGAAAGACAGTAGGAAGCATCCAGAAATCATAATTGATATAAGAAAATCACCCTAAATACGATACTAGGAAGCAATAAAACATCCTAACATGATACTAGGAATCAAAATAATAATCTAAACATGATTTCTATATCATAATATCAATAAAACAATTAAATTTCTTACTTGGATGCCTCGTACCTCTTTCTAATAACAAAATACACACATAAGTAACTTCAAGGAAAATAATAAAAATTAAACAATTAAATTAAATAATTGAAATAGAGATTTGGGACCAAACCCTAAGAAATATTAAACCTTTCACGTCTAGGGCGAAGGCAACTTCAAATTGGGCTAGGTGTGTCTAGATCTTGTGAATGCGGAATTTTGTTTGTAAAAAGGCTAGTTTAGAAAACGGAGAAAGAGTATCAAAAATTTCTTGATGGGAGTTGGTGATTGAAAACAAAGGTTTTAGGAGGCTATTTATACCGAAAATCAGCTGGAATATGATAAAAAAGAATCATAGTTTCAAAAAGAATAAAACACGACGCTGTCACCACACACGCCTCTGTCGCCAAACAACATAGCTTGTCGCCAGGCGAAAGACGTGTCGCCGCAGCTCCAGGCCTGTCACCAAGCGACAGCCTGTAGTGCGGCACTGCAGATAGTTTTTCCACGCGTTTTCATATTTTGATAAAATATAAGCGTACGAAGGGTAAAACTGTAATTTCCTTTAAAACACTTCTTTTATTCTAAATAAAACTCTTAAAACTCAATTATCAATGTTAATCATATTAAAATTCAAAAAGAACCTTCTAGAAGACTCTAGAAGACCATAATCAACCCTAATTGCATTAGGAATGATAAATCATAATAGGCCCACCTCTAGATAATTGGGCCGCATATAAAGATCAAACCGGGTCCAGTTTAGTAATTTGGCCATAACTTCCTCATTATTCATCGAAATTGGGCTTATAATATATCGTTGGAAAGCTCTTTTCGAGCCCAATCCAACTACACTATTATTGGACCTTTTCCATGGACCAAACTAAACTGGATTGGCTATTTTCTTAATAGGTTTCAAACACACAGAAAGAAAAGAATTAAGAACTAACCGCAACACTAAACTTTTCACACTTTCACTTCATTCGATTATGATTCGACGTGATAGGTATTCATCACTTGGTTTGGTTTTGGGGAGACACAAATGGGTGTCTATAGAAGCCCCCACTTTGAATAAGTTTGGAGAAACGCAAGTATCGAAAACAAAAGTCAAAGTATCGATAGGGACGGAGAATGATTCGGAACGTTCTGCGATCCTAAATCATTCTTGTAACGCCGATACCTGCAAACTAGCGTTAGTTAAAACAGATAAAAGAGTTAAAGAAACGTGTATCTTGCACCGTTGAGCACACGTCTCTGGAGGTAACCGATTTGTTGCTGTTTTTGCTGTTCACAACCTTCCACAAGCTAGGGAACGTCATCCCATTGTTTTGATGTTCACTCGTCTTTGAACAATAGAGCTTTTATGGTATGTCCACGCGTCTCTAAGAAAAGAGCTTCTTTTGTTTGACGATCTTCGTCAAGCTAGGGGATACCACCTGAAGACTGCTACGCTTGTAACTGCCTCCAATTCTGATGTGATAGTCTTCTGCAAGCTAGAGAACCCTATTGAAGATTGCTTTGCCTGAAACAACCTTCTAGCTCTTTGTGACCATTTTCCGCAAGCCAGGGAACATGATTAAAGATTGCTTCGCCTAAAGCCATCCTCATTTGTTACGACAATACTCAGAAGAGTATCACCGAAGAACAACGCCTGTCGATCCTTTAAATTTCGCTTGAACTTTTCTTTTGCTATGCCAGTGCGTCGGCGCTTTTGCTTCTTGTGAACCAGTATGTCGGTGCTTCTGAATTGTGAACCAGTATGTTTGTGCTTCTGAATTGTGAACCAGTGTGTCGGTTCCTTTGCAGTGAGCCAATGTTTAGGCGCTTTCAGCTATGTTAGACGATCATTTATCAGGTCGATAACTTAATGCGATTGTAACCAAGCTGATTACTAAATCATGTCAAATTGCTTATAGGGGCTAACTGGCGTACCAAGGAACCCACAATTGTTGTATGAGGTCGAAATAACCATTCAGAGAGGCTTAGCGTTCTGTCGCCGCTGCAACGTTACTGGCGCCGCGATTTTCTCCTGTCGCTCGGCGACAGAGTTGTCGTGCAACGCTGCAGTCGGGATTTTCGTATGAATCCCCTTTCTTCCTCGTTTTGCTGCTATTGCTTCATTTTCGTTCGAGTTCGCCGCGAAAACTTCAAAGTGCTCATTCTTGCTCGTTTCTCAACCAAATTCACTCAAATTTGTTTCAAATCAAAGATTTGTTCATCTAATTTGCTGACCTATGTAAGTTTTTTCCAAACTCACTCGAATTTTGATAAATTTTGTTCATGTTTATTGACGAATTTCTTAAAAATTTGAAACTTATATTGCTCAATTTGCTTTGTTTGTCGAATTTTATGCCATAAAATTGCTTGATTTTGTTTGTATATTGCCTTGGGAGTATTTTGAGACTTGTTTTACTCAATTTGGTGAAGAATCGAACAATTCACCATTGTTGAACCTCTTAAGGTCGGGAAAACAATGTGGCTCGTTCTAACTGCTTTTGCTAGCAATTCTTGTTCAATTTGTCATAATAATTATCATATTATTGTAAGAAGTTTTTTGGTTGCTTGAAAAATGCCATATATTCTTATATTGAAATTATACTTTATTTTAGTACTACGTACTCTGTTTTTTTTGCGAACATAGCATCATGCGGCTAAGCGAACCTTAGATACTATCGAGCCTTAATTTTTGTCAATTCTGCACAATGTAGTATGGCTAGGCAGCAAGGTTCCGGTTCCCGGTACCGAGACACACGACGGGAGCACAAGCCCGTTCAGCAGGACGCTGACCCGTCCACCTCTCTCGGTCCCTTCCCTGAGTGGGACGAGCAGACATTGTTCTTTGCCCCCGAGCACCACATTTCAGAGAGAGTCCATCGTGGGATCACTAGCGGTATGACGCGTAGCCATGGCTCGGGCAATGATACCCTGGGCAAGCTGTACGACAAGTATTTCAGCGGCGATGAGGGGCTGCGACTTTTATGGGAGTCTTGTGGGCTGAATTCCCTGTTTCGGGCTACACAGGCCATGTACTCTTTGATGCGAGCCACCACATGGTTCGCGCTTTGGAGAAGTTCTTCTGGGATACCACCAACACTTTTCACTTTCCTTGGAGTGAGATGATTGTCACCCCAGCCAACTTAAGTTTCATTTCGGTACTGGAGTTTAGCTCGACCGCGCTGCCGTTCAACAGCTCTATCAGCGTTTTCTCTCCTGAGGTCGATGAGCTGTTGGGTCTGATTGCTATTCGGGCCCGTGCTGAGGTGGAGCCATCACGATTCAGCTCCTGGTGTATTCGCCGGTCGACTCTAGCAATGGCTTTCGAGGACGATGCGACCACTCGAGAGCAGCGGGTGCGCATCTTTGCACTTATTTAGCTGTCAGGGACATTTTCCCCTGACAAGGGTAGTAGGGTGCTGCTTTATTACCTTCCGGCTGTCCGCGATCATGAGCTGATCAAGACTTACGATTGGGCCAGCTTGCTTATGCTGACTTTCTGCAAGTATTGCGAGACTTTTGTCGACATCGATCTTACACAAGGGACATCGCTCTCTCTGGCTTTTGGAAAGTCGTAGAGGTATCCTTTATCTCTTAAAAGTTAACTCTAAACTCTTATTAGCACTTGCTGATATCTTTTTATCTTTGTAGAACTGGTTCTACGAGTACTTTCCTTTGCTTGCGCCGGCGAGACCATCTCCCTGCGAGTTCCCCGTTGGCGCTTGTTGGGGAGGTCGCTTCAGTAACCGACGACTACTGCCCCTGTCCGAGAGCTGATCCTCTCGGTATGTTCTTTTTGAATAGTTGACATATTTGTATTGCTTTTGGTAGAGCTTTATCTTATAGGCGTTCTTTGTAGGAGCCTGATGTACTATACCGACCATGGAGCGGTTTAGTTATTCCTGCACTAGCTGCACAGTACACTGCTGAGCGTCGCTACTTCCAAGGTATGTATGAGGCCGCGGTGTACCTAGGAGAGAGTTACTATTCAGCACTCCTCAGAGATTTTTGTCGTCTTTGCTCCTTCGCCACGCCACATGTTCCATGACGCGATGCTGCTCAACTTATCGGAGAGGTCTCCTGCTGGTACCCCTTGGCGATCTCATGCTAGCTCAGGGCGGTGCTACGAGGAGGACTTGCTGCCGTTGTTAGCTCCGGCCCCTATTTTGTCTTAGGAGGCGGCGGTATGATTTTTGTCTTTTATCTCTTTGCTAAGTAGCCCCCAAGTGATATTTTATTCACTTTGGTTTGTTTTTTTCCAGACCGAGCCTACTGAATTCGTTCCCCCTCGTATGTCCATCCACTATCAGGGGACATACGGGCTTATTTCGGAGATGATCCCTCCGGATCCTGAGGATCAGCATTTTGTAGAGCGATCTATCCCTCACCACAAGACTCGGGTCAGTCATTTACTTGCTATTTGTTTATATCTGTCTTGTATTGCTACTGATTTTATTTCTTCGACATTTCTCGCGCGAGGTGGTTACGGCGATGGCGAGGTGCATAAACTCCTTTCGGAGCCAGCTCATGCGGATGAGGAACGTGGCTTCCTGTCATCGCGACGACACTGTTCGTGAGGTAGCTTTTCCCTCTTTATTTCTGCATTGTTTTCTATTTTCTTCGCATCTGATTTGATTTCTTTTTGCAGGGACAACCTATTCCTTCTAGTACTCGGATGAGACCTGAGGCTCGGAGAGAGCTGGCTAAGTCTAGCTCGAGGCGTCGCCGCACTACTTCTAGTGGTCGGGGTGGCCGATCTGTTGCTGCTCGAACCGAGCCAGTGGAGGGCTCGGGTTCTTCATCTGAGAGTGCACAGGCTGGGCCGATGGGCCCGAGAGACGCGACATCAGCTTCGAGAGGTGGTGGGATGTAGGAGGTCGGCTCGTCATCCCAACAGCCACCGCAGCCTCAGCCACTACTGATTCATCAACAGGGCGACCTTAGGTGGACTGGTCCTGAGTTGAGTTTCCCTCCTCCTGGTGAGACCAGAGCCGGTGGGGAGCATACTCCTCGATCTGCGCAGTTCTTTGATATGATGAACCTTCCTCTTCATCTGCGTCCTCCAGCTTCGTAGTTGTACCTGTGTTGTAATTTATTCTGACTTTAATAGGACTTTGCCTGATCGACTCGTTTGTTAGACATCTTTGTAAGACACGTTTTGTATGTACAGACCTTTATCTATTATGACTGTATTTATTTTTCATTTTTATGTGCATATGTGTGTGTGCAAAAAAAAAAATTATGATAGAATTGTGATTAATTTTGCGCAAAAATTTCCGTCATTTTTATTACTAATGGAGGGTATCCGACTTTCTCCCCCCCCCCCCCAAAAAAAAAAAGATAAACATGAAAAATAAATTGGACTTAAAACAAACCTAAATTTGATTAAGTCTGAATAAATCCAAAAAGAAAATAGAAGGAAAATATATTAAATTATTGTATGTAGGCTATTTGAACAAAGGGTAAAATTGTAAAGTCATTGTACGAATTCGAATCATAGCCAGAAAAACACGGTTTGCATAGCACGTTGAGGAAACGTTGCAAAGCCACGTGTTGCCACACGCTTTGCGCTGTCGCCGAGCCCTGTCGCTGAGCGCTGTTGCTGTCGCCAGGCGACAAGTCTGTCGTTCGGCGCTGCAGTGCGCTGATTCCGAGTCCTTTTCGGAGTCAAACTGCATCGATTTTGTAAATAAATAGCCCCCTAATATGTCGATTATCTATATAATTCGAACAGATTAATTATAATCTTAGGTTCTCAACAAATAATCATGTCTTTAGTCACTAAGAGTTTTAGCAATTTCACTCGTGAATGGTGTCGGTCTTTAACTGCTAAAAAGAGAAAAGAACTCGACTTTTTTCACATGGGAGGTATTTATGGTGTTAAGGGGGTAGATCTTGATATATATTTTATTCATACCGCCTTAGAATATTGGGATACAGATACACATTGCTTTTGACTAGGGTGTGATGAAATTAGCCCTTTACCGGAAGAATTTAGTGCCATCTTAGGCTTCCCTTCATTAGATCTTGCGGTAATCCCTAGAATAAATGAATATTATTATAAGGATTTTGAGCGCTTCTTTAATTTAAGAGACAAAGATCTAACAAATATTGTAGATGGTTGTGTAGTTAATCTAAAAGAATTTGCACGCCACTACTTTAATACACCTTATTCTGAATCTTTTCATGTTTATAGAAGAAGGGGTTTTCTCTTTTGCATGCTTAATCAATATCTTCTCACTAGTGGTAGAACTAATGAGGGCCAAGCAATTATATTAACTGTTTTGAAGCAAATTGAATCTGGAAGAAATCCAATGTCATTAATTGTTGGAGAGACTATGCTTAGTGTAGACACCCATTTGTGTCTCCCCAAAAGCAAACCCAGTGATGAGTACCTTTCACGTCAAATCATAATCGAATGAAGCAAAAGTGTGGAAAGTTTAGTGTTACGGATAGTTTTAATTTCTTTTCTCTTCTATCTGTTTTTGAAAACTTATTTTAAGAAAAAATCCAATCCAGTTTGGTTGGTCCATGATATGGGTCCAATAGTAGTGTAGTTGGATGGGGCATTCAAAGACCTTTCCAACGATATATCATAAGCCCAATTCCGATGAATATTGAGGAAGTTATGGCCAATTTACTAAACTGGGCCCGGTTTGAGCCTTATATGCGGCCCAATGATCTAGGGGAGGGCCTAATATGATTTATCATTCATAATAAAATTAGGAATGGTTTTAGTCTTCTAGATTCTTCTAGAAGGTTCTTTTCATTCCTAATTTAATTAGCATTGATAAATTGACTTTTGTTGACTTTTCAGAGTTTTAATTAAAATCAAAAAGCACTTTCGAGGAAAAGATACGATTTTATCCTCCAGTACGGCAAACTTATCTGATTTTCAAAAACGCGTCCAAAACAGGCGTGACGTCTGACTCCAGGCATTAGCGTTTGGAACCAGGCCTGGCGCCAGCCTTTGGCGCCCGGTGCTAGCCATTGGCGCTTGACGCCAATTAGCTGGTTCTGGCGCCAGCTTTGTTTTGCGTGCGCCAATCTCGTTTTGCGTGCGCCAAGTGCTCGGTTTTGATATTTTATCTTTTTGGCTGATTTCTCTATAAATAACGTATTAAAAACTCCGTGTTTATTCACCAATTCTCATCAACATTCATCTATATTGACCTACAATCAGTTTTCATTCGCTAATTCTCATCAAGATTTCCTTAATCAATTTTCTTATTCTCTTTAATCATTCATCAAATCTCTCTCTTTCTCTTTTTCTAAACTAGTCTTTTTCATACAAAATTCCGCATTCACAAGATCTAGAAACACCTAGCCATATTCGAAGTTGCCTTCGCCCTAGACGTGAAAGGTTTAATTTCTGAGGGTTTGGTCCTAAATCTCTATTTCAATTATTTAATTTAATAGTTTGATTTTATATTTTCCTTGAAGTTACTAACGTGTGTATTTTTTTATTAGAAAGAGATACGAGGCATCCAAGTAAGTGCTTTAATTGTTTTATTGATATTATAATACAGAGATCATGTCTAGGTTGTTATTATGATTCCTAGTATCATGTTAGGATCATTTTCTCAATTTGATGTTTCGGGTGACAACAATAAGTTTCTATAATGCCTTTTATTGCCTTTCCTAATATTCATGTTAGTATCATGTTAAGGCTAAAGCTTTGATTTTTATTGTTTAGTGACATGCTAGGATTTGTTATTAATCTTGTTAGTATCATGCCTAGGATCTTGCTATTATAATGCTTTAATATGATTATTTTATGATGATGATTATAATTGTTATTATAATTAATAATTGTTATGATTATTATTATAATTATGTTGCTTGATATATATATTATTTATTGCTTAATCACACCTTTTATACATGTTTAAAGGGAATTTGTACTTGTAATCATTTTTAATAAGATAATTAATAATCTTGTTTAGGGTTTATATGATTATAATTCAAGTGATCGCCAATAATTGATTTGTTTGTGCATTAATATTCAACCAAAGTAGATAAACAGGTTTAGGGTAATCCTATTGATTGCATGTTAATTAAAAAGCGCACATGAGTACGATCAGAATAAAGTGGAGGCCTATTATTAGGGCAGGTTCAATCTCTTTTAGGTTGGATTTGTACCTTCATCCCCAAACCCTTATTTGGTTCTAGACCTTATGGAGTTGACGATCTCTTGGATCGTTAAGGGGTGTAACCTTCACCCTGTGAACGGTTTACAAGTTCCTAAAACTTGTTGGCGACTCTTTTGCTCTATCTTCTTCCCTTTTAGACGCCACTGTACTTTAGTGTATGATCACAGTGGGGTTCAAGCTAGGGGTTAACGCTTGAAATTATTCCCCACACTTAGTTTTAATGAATTAAAGAAAAATCCAAAAGAACCTTTTCGGGGCTCTCTAATTTTATTACAGGTAGAAAAATAATATTTTTAATTACAAAAATCAAAAACATATTTTGTATAGTAATGCTAATTTATTTGCATTGAACTTTTTTCGCTAGACATGGCTAATGGAGAGACTAGAATTAATTAGTCCTCCTGACAATATTGAAAATATACTACAAATTGCTTTGTGAGGCAAAAGAAATGCTTCTCTAAGATGGGGCGCTATGAGTGGAATAAATTATTTGCCTCCGGAAACTTTGCTATCAAGTGGGTCGTCCCCTGGTGGAAAATAGAGAAGATGGTTGGTGTCAACAAGCAACCCTTCTGCCGTCTTCCAAGCTTAACCAAGATGACTTTTTATTATCCCTGCAGGGTAAAAAGGCAGTACGGTCTACTTCAAACAATTCCTTATGCGGATCTCCGTCGTCCCTATGAATTCCCTGTTTCACAAGAAGTAGAGAAATTTGACACATATTGGAGTGTTGGGCCTTTATGGGAAGTGATTACCCAAAAGGTTCCTCCTTCCATGCCCAATGATGTGAAGAGATGGCTTCTTAATAAGCCTACAAAGGACATAAAGAAAAATCATAGTAGAAGCAATGTGAAGAATCGTCTAGGTGACAAAGTGATTTCTGTGAAGGAACGCTTGGGTGAAAAGATTGAATTCAAAACACCTGTGATGCCTAAGAAGAAAGATTCTGCAAAGGATAAAGGGAAAAGAAAAGCTGACACTTCAGAAAAGAAGGTTTGGGTAGAAAAGAAGCATGGAGTCCTAGCTAAGGGAGAAACCATTTATTTTAAAATTGAATGTAGGTCCTCTAAAGGATGCCTACTAGCTAAAGTCATGGATGATGAAGAGGATGCAGATAAAAATTAGAAAAAGGCAAAGAAAGAGAAAAAAGATTGAAGCATTGCTTAACTTTCAATTTATTAGACTAGTTTAAATTTAAAGTTAATTTGTTTTATTAAGCTTTCATTTAAATTCCATCAATAATGTAATTTTTGCTTTATTTTATTAATAAAATTTTAGCTTTTTAATTAAATAAACTTCTTTAAATTTAATTTATTAAAGCAATGAAAACAAATTAAAATATTTTATTTTCTAGAAATTTTTTCGAGTACAGAAGTCGAAAATTTTCCGAAAAATACCGAAATTTGCTCAGATATTCCCAGAAAAAACGACGTCGCTGTTTGGCAACTGTAGCCAGGCGATTCTGTCTGTCGCCGAGCGACAGGCGCTGTCGCTTTGCGCTGCAGTCTGTCGGCCGACGACAGACCTCTTTCTGTGGCGCTGCTATTTTGTCGAATTTCTATTGCTTCTAGGATGCGAGGTTTGCAAAAATTAAAGTGGCCGCACCTTGTAAAGGGTTGCTTACGTATCCTTTCCTAAGGAATCAGGCCAAACGTAGCTCTCTTGAGTGTCCTACTCAAGTAATTATGGGTAGTACTTTATAAGTTGGTCAAGGTTCGTCATGTTGGAGAACTCATTGCCATCCATGTCAGTTAGTTTTGCTACACCTCTTGATAGTATGGTTTTGGCGATATATGGTCCGGACCAATTAGGCCTAAACTTGCCTCTTGGATCCAAAACATTTTTCCTTAATGCTTTTAACACCAAGTCTCCTACTATGATGTTTCTTGTCTTGATCTTCTTATTAAAGTGCCTAGCCATACGGGTTTGATAACATTGGGTATGATGTAGAGCTTCTAGTCATTTTTCATCAAGTAGAATTAGCTCTTCATACCTTGCTCTAGTCCATTTGATTTCTAGTGCAATGCGTAGAGACGGTATCTCTAGCTCTACAAGTTGTACGACATCCATTCCATAAACCAAGGAGAATGGCGTATTTCCTGTTGATGTGCAAATTAACGTGTGATAACCCCAAAGTGCAAAATGGAGTTTGTCAGGCCAATCTTTGTAATTTTCTGTCATTTTCTCGATAATAGTCTTTAGGTTTTTATTAGCTGCCTCAATTTCTCCATTTTCTTGTGGTCTATAGGGGGAGGAATGATGGTGTTGAATACCAAATTTTTGTAACAATTATTCACATTCAGCTTGAAAGTGAGTTCCATTGTCACTTATCATCTCATATGGGACTCCGTATTGACAAATGATATTCCTTTCGATAAAGAGTGCTACATGTTTTGCTGTAAGTTTAGCATATGATTGTGCTTCAACCCACTTTGTGAAGTAATCAATTGCTACTAGGATGTATTCGTGACCTCCTGTCCCAGGAGGGGTAATTTTACCCATAATATCAATTCCCCTTGTCGAGAATGGCCATGGTGAAGTGTATGTGTAAAGTAGAGATGGAGGAACATGTTGTAAATTGGCATAAATTTGGTATTTAGGGCATACTTTTACATATTGATGACAATCCCTATTCATGGTAGTCTAATAGTACCCTTCTCGCATTATCTTTTGGACTAGTGTAAGGAGGGGATTCCCATCGTAAGGGGTCCTCTCCTTAAATGCCCATGGCCCTTTAAAATAAAGCCTAGGACTTTACACTTGTTAGGGTGTAGTAGGATTTGAATTCCTGAATGTTTGGGGGACCTTGAATTTGAATTGATTCTATCATTATGCTTTTTTGTAAGAAACAAGTAGGGAGTCGCCAATGAGTTTTAGGAAAAACTCTTAAACTTCGTTCATGCCTTTCTTCCATGGAGTTCATGGAATAATTAGCACAAATCATACGTTCACCCATGCCCAAATTGGTCTATAAAACAGAAATGAGTTCGGGAGCGAGGGTACTAAAATAACGTTCCCTTTAAAAGGAAATCGTTATCCTAGCCCTAGTGAGGCCTCTACTAGCTCTTCCTTTTTTACAATTTCATCACCAAACAATATATGCAACGCGATACCTAAAACTATGATAGTTGATTTTATTTACACATATTAATTCACGTAGGAATTACATCGTAATGTCGTTATTCTTATTTAATCAAATTCGTGAAAAGGACAAGAAAAAAAACAGTATTTGCCTTGGCTTAAGTGATCAACCAACAATTATTTAATTCAATTAAAATCTTTATTTAACGTAAGATACTATGTGAAATTGATTAATTATTTATTTTAAAGGTGGTCATACAACACTAACTAATTAATTAAAGTTCTTTTAAACAAGAAAATAAATGTGATTTAACTAAGTGCTCGAGAATTTACATCTTCTCTTTGTTAGATCTTTGTTTAGATTACTTATGTACTCCTTCTTGTTGGGGAACATCCACCGTAATAAAAAAATAACAAAAAGGGGTGAGTGTTTAGGACAATAGGGGCTAGGTTGCACAAGTTCACAAGTATTTCGCAAGAGTTTTAGGTTATTTTCTGTTTGTTTAAGTCTCGGTTTAATCTCTTATTTATAGGGAATGATTAGGTTTATGGATACGAGCATTTTGCCGCAGCAGGTGTCGTGCGCAACAGGATGAGTTACGCGCGGCATCCCAGCGCATGTGATTAGGTTGCACTGCTATGGGCAACGCAACTAATTGTCTTGCGTGCAGCTTTATGGTAAGATTTGATTTTATATTTTCCATATAATTCTGAATCATCTGCAGCGCAACTCTGGAGGTTGCGTTGGGTGTCGCACGCAACTGAATTAGTTGTGCGCGGCAGCCCAGCGCGACTGTTTGAGATGCGTGCGACTTTTTCGGCGGTAGCACTAAGATTTAACTTAGGCGCTCCTAAATCCGTCATTATTGGATTTTAAACACGGGCTTAAACCTAATTATAATCGGGTTTAGTTAATTGGACCTTTGTTTTGGCTTTTATCTTTAATTTTGGCTATTCTTTTGTGTTTTGTTCCTTAATTAGTTCTCCATAAGTATTCTTCACTTTGATCTAACACGAAGATGGTTTTAGTTATCGTCATTGCACTTCCTGTCGGGACAGGAGGCCAAAATTAGATGTTTACAGTTAGCCACCACTTTGATCGAGTCTATAATAGACGATGATCAAAGTAGTCAAGGAAATAAACCCGAGACTCATTCTGCGAAGTTTTCTAAGGATAAAGAATCTTTCAGTAATGTTTAAGGATGTCGAAACAATCCTTGGTTCGCTAAGTGTTTGAAACAAGTAGCTATTAAGGCTAGAAAAAGTTTTTCATAGTCTTAACGCGCTAAAGAATCTAGATTGATCCTTTGCAATTGAAGAACGTACAAGTAAAGGTATTCTGGGTGATGTCAAGTCATGAGAAGAGATCGGTTTTACAAGGATAAAAGGGGAAGATTTCCTCTCAATCGTGTCATCGTTGGTCTAAATTCCCTCGATATGTCATTGAAACTTTAGCCTGACTTAACAAAGTAAAAAAGATGAAAAGGGGTTTTCGTTATTCGAGCCAAAATGGTCCGGTATTCGAGCCGGGTCCGGTATTCGAGCCGGATGTCCATAAGATAGAAATACATGTCTAAGGACTAAAGGCATATATCCAAATCTAGTAAGAGGGAAGAAAGTCAACAACTCTCTCAGCATTTTTGTCCACAAGATGAGTACACGTGTCTCAGAACTGGGGGCACGTTACTACATAGGTGCAACATCGTCTCGTCGCTTCTTTATACGTACAGGGGATGATTTTGACACCCTAACTGTCCGGTAAGTTAGTAAGCGCACTAACTACCGTATTTTCTCCCATTCAAGAAGTGCCTGTTCTTGATGGTTTGACGCACCTGTCGAATCGTGAGCTAACGCCTACAGTAATTCTCTACCTTTTAGTTCCGAGAGGTAGATCTCCCAAAGCTTGGGCCGAAGTGAAATTTTACGCAACACCTACGCCGTACAATTTTGTGTCGTACGATACGCCATTTGCATTTTTACACTGCATGAAAACGCCTTCCATTTCGCTTTAGACGTGAAAAAAGAAGAAAACCCGGACATTTGTAACGTCAGTAAAGTAAAATGACAAACCTGTCTATGGGTGCTTTTATGTAAAGCACCACCACGGAACGTCTTAAGACACTCTTACGAAACACTTTCAAAACGTATGCTTGGGGAAGGCACAATGCACGGTGTGCATGCAAGAATGATGCAAAAAACTAAAAAAGAAGAAAACAAACTACAATATGCAAAGCAATTTAAAAAGATTTTGATAATTTGCGCGCCATAACGTCTAATAACGAGCACAAACCGTTAAAAATGATCAAATTGATCAAAATCAAGATTCCGGTCATTTTAGTAACCAATATCCGCGCGCAACTCAGTGGGTCACGCTGGCCAGGCACGCGCATTTATGTCAGTAAAGTGAAATCGCTAAGCGCGTTTTTCACTTCACTCTTCCGTTCTCCTTCCTTCGCCATTTTCGCCCCTTTCTCTCTCTAGGAAGCTCGGATTTTTGCAATTTTTGAAGCTAAAGGAAGCAAATTTCATCCTTAATTCATATTTGTAGTAATCTAATGTAATTTTTTTGCTAGAACTTGTTCTTTTCTGGCTGAATTTGAACGATTTTCGAATCGTTAAACCCCAAATTTCGAATTTGGGGGTTTTCTATTCGGTTAATTATTCTTGAAATTGTTTGCTCTATGTTTCATGCTACGTTTAAGGAGGGTTTTGCAACAAATTTCATGATAAATGGTTAAGTATTTAACCTTGTATGAGCATTTCTTAGTTCAAGTTCGTTCTTGCTCTTTTTCTTCGAATTTTGCTTGATTTTATTGCTTTTTCTTGCTCATTTTTGTTATAATTGCTGATTATGAAGTAGACTATAATGATGGAACCAATATTACTTTCATAATTCATTTTCACGAACTTTGAATTGTTGGAAATGGCGGGAAACATACTCTTAGCTTATTCTTGCCATGTTCAAAAGTCAAAATTGTTTGGTAGACGATAACCATGTTTATATTACCGTATTCGTCTAGAAGTAGTTGATTCTTTGAGATTTTTGAAATACAATCCCTTGAATACTTATTTGAAACTGGTATAGGATGGCTTTTGTAGGTGTTAGAAGCCCCCATTTACTGAGTTTAACTGTAGGTATCGTAGCCCCCAAGTATGGGTGGCATTCGATTTTCGTGTTTTGCCCTATTTGCAGCCGTTATACTGCCGAAATGGGTCTAGAATACGTATATTAGTTTAGTTTAGGAAATAAAGTAAACTAATTAAAGAAACTTTATCCATCATAGCATAGACTTGCCTCCTTTTGTCGATGCTGAGGAGATTCTAAGTGGTCCGGACGAGGCAGTTCGCCCTCGGAAGAAGGTGACCCGTCCTCGAGAGGAGATTCGAGAGCGACGCGTCGCAGCCGATCGACGTCGCCAAGAGGATGTGGTTTGCGAGGCTCCTCCCAACTGGGACCTTAGGGTCCTTAAGTGGGACCCAGACCATCATGTTTCGATCAGAGGGTGGCGCGTCATCGTGAGTTTTTTAACGCCTTTGTTTCTTTCTCTTTTCGTTTGTTTCTCCTTTTCAAACCATAACCATTTTTTTTTATTTTTATTCTTTTATTTAGAGTGAGCCTAGCATGCGTTTATACGGCTCTGGTGACCTGCGAGCCCATTTTGAGAGTTTTCCCGAGGTAGGAAAGGAGATTGTAGCACTTTCAAGGATTGACTCCCAGCTAGCGGCTCTTCGGGATTTATCGAGTTAGCCTGCATCGTCAGCTTTGCTCCGTGGATTGCTAGAGTTTTGGTGGGATTCCACCAACACTTTCCACTTTTCATGGGGAGAGATGGCAGTTACCCCTTTTGATTTCTCTATGATTATGGGTTTTCCTTTTAGAGGTGAGCACGTAGTCATAGAGTTCGTTAAGGAGTCAGATGAGAGACTGCACGACCTTGTGGGGGACCGTCTTGCGTCGGCCCTTCACGTGTACGTGCAGTCTTGTTCGTACTCGTTTCTTGCAGATGAGTTGTCGGCTGACGGGCTTGATCGGCAGTGTACACCTTAGCAGCTGGCTTGGATATACATTGCTCACATTATTTCTGTCACCATCTTGAGTGATCGAGGAGAGCATTTCGCCATTGGGTTACTCATTTGCCTGAGCGATTTGGGGCAAGTAGGTGACCTGAGTTGGGCGGAGGTGTCGTTTTCCCGTATGCTTACAGCTATGGGCAAGGCGACCCGGGTGATGGATTCCGCGGCAGCTATTAAGGTGCCTCGGATCTCCCTTACGTGGCATGGTCGTATCCTTGAGGTACGTGTGTTAGGCTTCTTTCGGTTATTACTTTTGCTTTTTTTCTTTAGGCTTATCTTTTCTCGGTTTCAGGCTTAGGGATACTCGTACTTGCCTTTCTTAGCCCCCAGGGTGCTTGGGGCTGCTTGTTTTCCTATTGGCATCGATTGGTCGCGATTAAGAAGAGACGAGCCACTTCTGCCGGCGACTTTCGCCAGAGGATCCTTTCGGCGACTCGTGCGTCGGTGAGTATTCTAACTACATGTGCATTTTTTTATTTTATTTATTTTCATATGATTTTTCATGTGTTTGTGTTTTATAGATCGATCTCCGTCCTTGGAGTTTGATCGTCGCAGTCCATGAGGTTATCCGGTCTTGCATGGTTTGTTGCCGTTTCCGGGCCCTCTATCTGGGACTCTCGGTGCTCCAAAGGACGAACGCTTGGTTATTAGGCGAGCGTGTTCTCTGGCAGCTTTCGTCCGAGGAGCCTTTGGTTCCTGCGGATCCTCCGATCCGGATGTTACGTCCGGACTTGCTGTCTACCGAGGATTGAGCTCAGGCAATCCTTGGTTTTATAGCAGCTGGTGCTGCCGGAGGTTTCTTATCCAGCTTTTATAACATCCAGGCTGACTCCTTTTCTAGCATTTGTTCCGGTTAGTACTCTAACTCTCTTTTTTCCTTGTTTTTTTTTATTTTTCGGAATTTCGACCCTTTTATCGTTTTTGTCATATGTATTTTAGCGGGTCGAGCTAGGTGGCTGGGTGCCTCCTACAGCGAAGATCACGTATACCGATGCTGTCGAAACGGTAATTCGTGAGACCCTTCCAGCAGCGGAGGATGATGAGGGGATACCGTTTGTACCTAAGACGGATGAGTCGGTATGTCTTTTGTGTATATGTACTTAAACGTTTCTATTTTATTTTTTGTTTCACATACATTTGTTTACTAATTGTCCTTGTATTTTTGGAACAGGTTCCGCGGGAAACTGTGAACGGCATGGTGAGGACTTTACGTGCTTTCCGAGCTGCTTATCGGAGAGACCTCGTGAATTTATCATGCTGTGATCATCGGATGATCGCGGTAAGTTTTATTTCTTTTCTTTTCAACAAAGTTATTACATTTCATGTATTAGTCTTTGTTTTGGAATTTGCAGGATGTGCAGCAACCGTCTAGTAGTCGCCGAGCACCCTGATTCCTTTTGTACACATATTGTTATTATTATTTTTTTTAGGAAACAAATGTATATATATATTTTATTTTTTTTTTGCATTGTTGTACATATGACACATTTATATATATGTCATCATTATTATATTTTTTGTTTCCATGTGTACATTACTGTTATTTTTATTAAAAGCAAAAAAAAAATTCAAGGGAGGGAAAGGGTACCTGACTTACCCCCCTCGAAAAAATAACCAAAACTCGAAAAAAGGAAGGTGAAAAGAAAACAAAAAAGAAGAAAAAGAGAAAATAAGAAAATAATAAAAAAGAAAATAAGGAAATAGGAAAATAATAAAAAAGAAAATAAAAAGAAAATAAGAAAGTAGGCAAGAAAAGGGACCCAAAGGGTTAAAAGGCAAGCGTATGATTCGTCTTAAGATTTCGTAAAGAGTCCGTCATTATGTGAGCCAAAATACGGAAATAAATCCAACTCACACGCTGCAACAGGGGAGATGCGCACAACTGCGTGAATTGCGCGTGGCTATCGCGTGCATGTGAATTAGTTGCGCACGGATCATGAGTTGCGCGTGCCACATGTTGGTGAACTTTCCTTTTAGCCGAATTTTCCGAAAATTTGCCCTTCTTGGGTCTATTTAAACGTGGTTTCGTGTAGGCTTTTGATCATCTCGCATTTATTCGCTTTGTAATATATGAAAGGAAAAATTGTCCGGAATAATTCGACCTTTGCCTCATCCACCGAAAATAATCCCACCTTTCGATTATTTTTTATTAATCCGACCTTTATACCTTATCCGCTTTAAATGGTCCTAACCGGTCACCTAACTTGTTATTACAAGTTACTAAACACGTGTCACCCTATGATTGATCAAAAAAAATTTTAAATAAAATAAAAAATAAAAAAACAGAATTTTTTTTAAAAAACCTGAAACCCAGATTCCTGCAGCCCCACCGTCCCCCTACCCGATTTCGGCCACCATCTCCCTTCCCCTATCCGTTTCCTACCACCCCCTCCTTCTCCCTCCCCGTTTCCGACCACCCCCTCCCTCTCCCTTACCGTTTCCGGCCGACCTGACTCCAGCACCCATGCCGCAAAACCACCAAAAAAGCAGCCCCCCTATTGCTGCTTCTTCGTTCGCAAACTGCCACCACAAACCCGCAACAACATCACAGACTCTCTCCCAGCAGCAAACACCAAACAAACCCACCATCACAATCACTTACCACCTACTACAGCTGCACCAACAATCGCCGATAAACACCACAATTTTGAGCAGCTTCGAACGCCCACAAATTAGCCTCAAAATTGCAAACCCATCACATCTAGTGGCCGTTGGTTTCGGTTGGTCGCTTGGTGGGTTGGGTAGAGGAAGTGATTTTGGTTGGTGGGCTGGGTGGATGAGGTGGTTTCGGCTGGTGGGATGGGTAGGGGAGGTCGTTTCGGTGGTGGTGGGCAGGGGAGGTCGTTGGGGTTTTTTTTATTTTATTTTATTTTTTCAATTTTTCAATTTTTTTAATTAATTTTTTATTATTATTTTAGACCAATCATGTGGTAACACGTGTGCAAATAATCCCAAGTCACAAATGGTAACCCGTTTAGCCGGTTTCAAGTCACTTGGGACCATTGAAAGCGGAATGGGTATAAAGGTCGGATTATTAAAAAATAATCAAAAGGTGGGATTATTTTTGGCGGATGAAGCAAAGGTCGGATTATTCCGGACAATTTTTCCTATAAGAAACTAAAAAGAATTAATCTCTCTAAATTCTCATTCTCTCTTTTATATTTGAACAATAGTGAAGACCTTTGAACAACGTTTGAAGCAATAGGTCACTTCCCTATCATTCGAGGACAAACTACCTTTCAAAATTTACCACCTAGACCCTCTATTGAATTATATGCAACTAGTGGTTAACTTTGATTTTCTTCATGCCGTAGTCAACCATTGGGACTCTAACCACCATCTTTTCATGTCTACAATACCACATTTCTAAGTGTGTTCAATGGGGAATTGCTGATGATAAGATTTGTTGCCACGGCTCAGGTAACGTCGACATTATGCAGCTTTTCGAGCTTTACTTTTTAGGGAACGCGGAGCTTACCGTGCTTTGGGAGTCATGCAGCTTGACTCCCCTTTTCCAGGCTGTAGTGGCCGTTCAGCCCTTATAGTTCAATTGCTTCATAGTTCGAGGGTTAGTGGAGTTCTACTAGGACTCCACTAACATTTTCCACTTTCCTTAGGGCGAGATGACCATCACCCCTTTCGACTTCTCTACTATTACTAGATTAGAGTTCCGGTCGTCTACAATTCTTATTGACAAGAACATTACCATTACTTCCTCTGAGGCTCACGAGTTGTTGGGCCATACAGTCGTCCGTGCATATACTAAGGCTGGGGTGATATGGACTAGCCAACGGTCTATCAACCACTCCTCGTTGGTGGAGGCCTTTCGTGATAACGCGACCACTCCGGAGCAACAGGTGCGCATCTTTGTCCTGATTCTCTTGTCAGGGACTTTTTCTCTTGACAAAGGGAGTCGAGCGCTGCTCTACTATCTTTCTACTTTCTACGACCTTTGGTTGGACGGGACTTTTCACTTGGCCAGCTTGGCCTATGCTGATTTTCTTCTCGGGCTGCGACTCGCCTGTCACCAACCAAACTTTGATGAGGAAGTCACCCTCTCTAGTTTCTAAAAGACCGTAAAGGTATATTCATTTTTATTTAGTACAACCTGATGTTTCATCCATAGGCTTTCTTTGAACCTTTGATCTTTTCATTCAATGACAGATCTGGTTCTAGTATTTTCCATCTTTGGCGCCAGCAAGGTCTCAGCCTAAAGGGCTCCCCATTGCTGCTAGTTGGGGAGGCCGTCATCCTGGCTTGGTTGCCATTACTCCTGTGAGAGAGGAGCTCATTGTAGTAAGGGTTGTCTCTTAATTATTTTATTATTTCTCTTGTCCCTTTGTAGAATTTTTACTTATGGTCCCTGCTGCTGTTACAAGGTCCTGAGGTTCTCTACTGCCCGTAGGTAGGGTTGGGCAATTTTGCCCCAACTTACCAGTATACCGTCCAAAGGCGTCACTTCTTGGGGACATATGATGCTCTGGTGTACCTGGGCGAAATAGTTGTGATCCATCACTCCTCGGATGTTTTTGTCGTTTCGGGCAGTCCACCATTGCATATCATGAGCTTGATGAAAATCCGGGCTCACATGGATTCTAAGCCAATCGATGTGGATTGGCGGGTGTTTAGCCATCCGGACCGATTCTATGCCGAGATGCTTTTGCCACTGTTGGCCCCGCCGCCTTGCATTGAGGAGGAGGAGGTTTGTTTTCATAGCTTTTATATGTTCCTTAGGTAGCCCCCAACAGTATCTAACCATTGGATTTCACTTACGTAAGATGCAGTAGTGGCCACTGAGTTTGTTCCTCCGCGTATGTCCATTACTTATCAGGAAATGTACGAAAACCCTAACCCTAACCCTAACCCTAAATCCTAAACCCTAAACCATAAAACAAAAACCTAAACCTTAAACCCTAAACCCTAAAACTGATGGTGTGTTTATTGTAGTGTGCATTAGCAGTTTTTAATATTAGCCAAAAGTATTAACGAGTTAGTTATGCGTGCTTAATTCTCATAATGATAATACATAATACGACTAATACCTACTAGGTGAGTTATCTCTTGTATTTATCAACATGTATATTTTGATATCTTCTAACTTTATTACCTTTACAAATCTCACGCGAGCTGGTGATGAGGATGGCGGCAGCTATGGATGCCTTTCGATACAAGCTGGTGAGGCTGAGCCACCAAGCATCATGGCGTCGTGGTGGTGATGTTGCACTGGTATGTCTCCTGACTTACATTATTTTTGTTTATTTGTCTCTTTGTATCTAACTTAGTTTATTGTCTTATCTCAGTTTGCTCCTCCAACACGTACTCGCTCGAGGACAGAGGGCCCAAGGGCGAGAGCCATCGGAACATACCGTGGTACTGGATGATTTCAGCTATTCTTCTAAGGGGGTGGTGAGGCCAACTGGTTAGGGTAGTTCGACGTTGGTTCCTTTCATGACTGCCGATTTTCCCAGGACTGGAGGAACGTACGAGGTTGGCTCGTCATCACGATAGTCACAGTAGCAGGGTGAGGCGGGATGGGATGGTCCGACTCTCTCGATCCCGACGACTGGTGGCGTCAATGATGGTCAGGCCTTGACCCCACAAACCTTATTCTTTAATGACGCTTTCGACATTCGCCCTCCAGGACCATTGTTCATGCACTTGTTTTATTGTTCATTTTCTAACTATAAAGGACTTTGATTATTTCCGTGGATTTTATTAACTCTTATGACTTAGTTAGACATGATGTATAACTACACAGTTCTACACTATACTTATTATGTACATTTTTATTCTTTTGCTTTTTATTTTTACAATTTATTATGTGCATGTGAGTGTGTGAAATTTTTGACACATTTGTGTAAAAAATTTCCATCATTTTTGTTATCATTAGAGGGTATTCGACTTTCTACCTGATACTTGTCGTTTACCGTATAAAATTAATTAATAAATTTCCCCACTTAAACCTTCAAAAATATTAACAACTTGTAAAAGGGTAAGTAAGAGTCGAACCCACGAGGAGATTAACTAACTCTATAAACTCAAAATCATCTCGAAACGTAAATTATATAAATAAAGAATCCTACTTATATTATTTATATGAGATTGGGGGGTTTAACAAGAACTATCAACTAAACTAAACAAGAATTAAATCATAATCTAAGTAATGACACACTGTAAGGAGGGTGATCCCATCGTAGGGGGTCCTTCCCTAGATGCCCATGGCCATTTAAAAGCCTAGGACATTACACTTGTTAGGGTGTATTAGGATTTGAATTCCTAACTGTTTGGGGGACCTTGAATTATAATTGATTCTATCATCATGCTTTTTGGTAAGAAACAAGTAGGAGTCACCAATGAGTTTTGGGAAAACCAATAAACCTCGTTCATGCCCTTTCTCCCATGCGGAGTTCAAGGGATATTTATCACAAATCGTAAGTTTACCCATGCCCAAATTGGTCTACATAAACCAGAAATGAGTTCAGGAGTGAGGGTACTAAAATAACGTTCCCTTTAGAGGAGAATCGCTATTCTAGCCCTAGTGCGACCGGTACTAGCTCTTCCTTTTTAACAATTTCATCACCAAACAATATATGCAACGTGATACCTAAAACTAAGTTCGTTGATTTTATTTACAAGCATTAATCACGTAGGAATTACATCGCAAAGTCGTTATTCTTTATTTTATGCAAATTTGTGAAAGAAGAAAAAGTAAACAAGATTCGCCTTGGCTTAGGTGATCAATGAACCAATTAATTATTCAATTCTAATCTTATTTAACACAAGATACTATGTGAAATTAATTAATTAATTATCCTTTTAAAGTGGTCAAACAACACTATTTTATTGATTAAAGTTCTTTTAAACGAGAAAAGTAAATGTGATTTATCTAAGTGCTCGGGAATTTCCCACTTCTCTTTACTAGATCTCCATTTAGACACTTATGGACTCCTTCTTGTTCGAGAACCTCTACCGTAGTAACCAAATATCAAAAGGGGTGAGTGTTTAGGACATGAGGGTTTGGTAGCCCAAGTTCACAAGAGTTTTTACCAGGATTTTAGGTTAATTTATGTGTGTTGAAGCCTCATATTAAGCCCCTATTTATAAAGAATAAGTGCAATTGTTTTAATCATCTTGTCGCAGCAGGTGTAGAGCGCATCTGGATGAGTTGCGCGCGGCATCCCAGCGCAAGTGATTTAGTTGCGCTGCTATGGGCAGCGCAACTGAATGTCCTACGCACGGTTTTTATGGTAAGATTCGATTCTATATTTTTATAAAAGTTTAAATCTTTCGAAAGCGCATCTCTAGAAGTTGCGCTGGGTGTTGCGCATAACTGAATTAGTTGCGCACGTCAAACCAGCGCAACTCATTGAGATGCGCGCGAATATTTCTGAGGCAGCATTAATTTTAACCTAGGCGCCTCTAAATTCGTCGTTATTGTGTCTTAAGCACGGGCTTAAGCCTAATAATGATCGGGTTTAGTTAATTGGAACTGGTTTTGTATTTGTTTTGGGTTAGGCTATTCTTTTTGTGTTTTTGCGATTTATCCAGTAATCCATAAGCAATCTTCACTTCGATCCAACACGAAGATGGTTTTATTTATCGTCATTGCACTTCTTATCATGACAGGAGGCCAAAAGTAGATGTCTACAGTTAGCCCCCACTTTGATCAAGTCTAGGATAGACGACGATCAAAGTAGCCAAGGAAATAAATCCGAGACTTATTCTGCGAAGTTCTCAAAGAATAGAGAATCTTCAGAAATGTTAAGGATGTCGAAACAATCCTTGATTCCCTAAGTGTTTGAAACAAGTAGATATTAAGGCTAGATAAAGTATTTTCTATGTTTTAACGCGCTAAAGAACCTAGATTGATCCTTTGCAATTGTAGAACGCTTTTACACGTAAAGGTGTTCTGGGTGATGTCATGTCATGTGAAGAGATCGGTTTAAAAAGGATTAAAAAGGTGATGATGTCCTCCCAAACATGTCATCGTTGGTCTAAAGTCCCTCGATATGTCAATAAAACTTTAGCCTGATTTTAACAATTTAAAAAGATGATAAAAAGAATGTTTCGGCTTTCGCAGCTGTTCGGCTTTTGCAGCTTAAACATTTCGGCTTTTACAGCCAGAATAGAGTTCTTGAAAATTTTCTTGTCAAAACGCAATACTCGATGTCCACAAGATAGAAATACATGTCTCAGAACTGGAGTCATATATCCAAATCTAGTGAGAAAGAAGAAACTCGACAACTCTCTCAATAGTTTATTCCACAAGATGAGTACACGTGTCTCAAGGGGGCACGTGAATACATAGGTGCGACATCGTCTCGTCGCTCTTTATACAGGGGGTGGACGACACCCTAATTGTCTGGTAATCTAGTAAGTGCACTAACTACCGTATTTGCTTTCAATCAAGAAGTGTTTGTTCTTGAATGGTTCAGCGTGCCTGTCGACTCGTGAGCTAACGCCTAAAGAAAAGTAATTTCTCTACCTTTTAGTTCCGAGAGGTAGGTCTCGCAAAGATGGGGAAGAAGTGAAATTTTACGCAACACCTATGCCATACAATTTTACGCTATATGATAACGCCTTGCATTTATACGCTGCATGATGACGCCTTCCTTTTTGCTGTGGACGTGAAAAAAGAAGAAAAGACAGACATTTACAACGTCAGTACAGTAAAATGACAAACCTGTCTATGGGAGCTTTTAGGTAAAGCCCCACTGTGGAACATCTTAAGACACTTTTACGAAAAACGTTCAAAACGTATGCTTAGGGAAGGCACAAAGCACGGTGTGCATGCAAAATGATGCAAAAAAAACTATCAAAGAAGAAAACAAATTACAAAATGCAAAGCAATTTAAAAAGATTTTGATAATTTGCGCGCCATTACGTCTAATAACGAGCAAAAACCGTTAGAAAATAATTAAACGGATCAAAATCAGTATATCGGTCATTTTAGTGACCAGTATCTGCACGCCACTCAGTGGGTCGCGCTGGCTAGGCACGCGCATTGTTTTGAGATGCGCTGGTCTCTTACGCGCAACTATTTCCGTTGCGCACGACAATTAAGACAGCAAAAAGAAATTGCTGAGCCCGATTTTCATTTTACTCTCTTCTTCTTCTTCCTTCGCCATTTTGTTCCTTTTTCTCTCTAAAGAGCACATTTTTTACGATTTTCATTTTACCCTTAATTCACATTTTCCATATTCCAATGTAAGTTTTTTGTTAAAATTCGTTTGTTTTTAGCGAAATTTGGGTGTTTTTTGAATCGTTAAACCCCAATGTTCGGATTTGGGAGTTTTTTTATTTTGACCATTATTCTTGAAATTGTTTGTTCCATGCTATTGTGTTATGTTTAAGGAGTGTTTTGCAATAAATTTCATGAAAAATGGCTAAGTATTGAACCTTGTATGAGCATTTCTTTGTTTGAGTACGTTATTTGCACTTTCCCTCGAATTTGGTTTGTTTTTTTTTGCTATTTTGCTTGCTCATTTTTGTTATACTTGTTGATTATGATGTAATTACAATATTAGAACTAATTATATCTTCATAAATAATGTTTTGAAAATTTTGAATCCGAAAATGGGCGCGAAGTGTATACTTAGCTTATTATTGCCATGTTCGAACTTCAAGATTGTTTGGTAGACGATAATTGCATTATTGTTACTATTATTTGCCTAGACATAGTTGATTCTTTGAGATTTTGGAACATAATCCCTTGAATTCTTAGTTGAAACTAGTATAGGATGGGTTTTTTGGGTGTTAGAAGCCCCTATTTACTTAGTTTAACTGCAGGTATCGTAGCCCCCTGTAGACGTCGCTCGAAGTGCACCTACGTTAAAGCATGTGTGAATATGATTGACACTCATAGGAAGTGGGAATTGACATAATATGATAAGGGACAAGGAAAGTAGGGAGCCGCCAACAAGTTTTTAAGGAACTTGTAAACCGTTCACGGATCATAAAAAGGCAACCACACGATAAGGGACAACGATAGGCAACAACGATTGACCCGTGAAGGTTACACCCCATTCATAATCCATGAGATTACTAACTCCATATGGTTCGGAACCACGAAAGGAGGATCGGGGATGATGGTACGAAGTGAGTCATGGAGTCACATTCGCCCGTATTGGCCTCTACTCGATTATTATAGTGAAAAGCATTCCTGCGTTCTCAAAGGCATACAAACAAAGATTCAATTCGCTCCAAACTATTATTAAGCTAAATTGGTTTAATATTAATGCAACATATAATTCTAAAGTATTTGTGATCACTTGATTAAACAATAAGATTAAAAAGGAACCTAAACTGGTTGTCCAAATTATCTTATTAGGCGTGATTTTCAATTACATATTCCCTTTAAACATGCAATATGGTGATCAAAAATAAAAATAGAATAAACATTAATATAGAAAGCAATTTAACAATAATTCCAACAATGTAAAATCATTAGAAAAATAATAGAAATAAAAGGAACATAATTCTTACTTTGATTCTGTTTGTTTGCAACTACAAAATAATAAACGAGTTAGTAACTTCAAGGAAATAATAAAACAATAATTAAATTAAATTAAATTAAATGAAGTAGATTTGGGGCAAAACCCTCAAACAGTTCTACCTTTCACGCCTTGGCTTAAGGACAGAACCATGAGTAAGTATGGACTCCTGGGAGTGCTTGAAGAAAGAATTTTGAAATAAGAAGGGTAAGCTAGTGTTTAGGCTAGAGCTTAGAAGAGAGAAAAATTGAGAATTAATTCATGCCCCGTACATCAGAAATAAGAGGGTATTTATAGAAAAAATGTGCTGAGGGAACACATGGACCCTAAAATGATAAAAACCCTAAAAACGTATACCGCGACACGGCAAAGTGTACCGTGACACGGGAAATCCCACCGTCACACGGGAAACATTCCCGTGACACGGTGTACTTTTGTGTGACGCGGGAAATATTTAGTGAATGGGGGAGAAAACGCGTTAAAGGTTTACGCGGAAAGGACACGGAAACCCCCGTGTCACAACAGGTGTCCCGTGTCACGGGGAACCCCACCGTCAGACGGGACAGTTTCCCGTAACACGGTGGACAGTTGCCGTGACGCGGGAGTTTTCAGTCCGCTTTTCCGTCTAAATTCATTTTTAACCCTAATTTCGTTCAGCATTTTAAGTGTCGATTGATAATTTCGAGCCATTTCTGATTTATTATTATTTAGGTTAAAATAAGAAAATAAGTAAGTAAAATAAATAAAAGGTTTGGGCCAAAATAAATAATAAAACAATAAAATAAAGAAAGGTTTTGGCTAAAATTAAAACTATGCTTTGACTAAACATCAAGACTGATCCATGGACGATTTTTTAATCACTCTCGGAATTAAATACTGAACCTGACCAATAGTGGCGGTGAAAGGTTGTTCATCAGCGGGTTTGGTTTTGGGGAGACATTTTTAGGTGTCTACAGAAGCCCCCACTTTGGCTGAGTTTGTAGAAACGTCAGTTTCGAAAACGATAGTCAAAGTAGCCGATAGGGACACAGAATGATTTAAGACGTTCTGCGATCCTAAATTACTCTGTATACGCCGATACCTGTAGAAAAATGTTAATTCCACAAATAAAAGGATAAAATACGTATCTGGCACTAGTGTATCGGTGACAAATGTGTTTGGCAGCTTCCTATGCTTGAAGGAATCCACCGGATGACGTTTGTTAAAAAGCTTTCCATGCCTGAGGAAAGCCGACTGATGAATTTGGTAGCTTTCTAAGCCTGAAGAAATCTACCAGATGATACTTTCCATGCTTGAGGAAAGCCGACATATGAATTTGGCAGTTTTCTATGCTTGAAGAAATCCACCGGATAATACTTTCCATGCTTGAGGAAAGTCGACAAATGATGAGATTGCAAGTCTCTGTGTATCGAGAACCTTGCGCCGTGAAATGATGGTGGTTCCATTGTCCCTGAACGCGGGCTGTAGTTGGTTCGCTTGTCCCCGAACGTGGGTTGTAGATGGTCCGCTTGTCCCCGGACGTGGGCTGTAAATAGTCCACTTGTCCCTGGGCGTGGGCTGTAGATGGTCCGCTTGTCCCCGGACGTGAGCTGTAAATGGTCCGCTTGTCCCCGGACGTGGGTTGTAAATGGTCCGCTTGTCCCCGGTCGTGGGCTGTAAATGGTCCGCTTGTCCCCGGACGTGGGCTGTAGATGGTCCGCTTGTCCCCGGACGTGGGCTGGTTGTAAATGCTCCGCTTATCCCCGGACGTGGGCTAAAGATGGTCCGCTTGTCCCCGGACGTGGGCTATAATTGAGACCTGCAAAATAAAATTTGCCAGGGGACTCGTATAGACTATGATTGACTTGACCAACTGACTTGACCAAGTTTGACTTGACACGACATGACATAACATGAGTATGACTTGTGATTGTGTGTGTATAGTTGAGTGTGTGTGTGCAGACATAAGCAACCAAAAATGCAAAGCAAAAATTTTCCATCATTTTTGTCATGGGATGAGTGGAGGGTACCAACTTTCTCCTTAAAAAGAAAGACGTGAAAAATGAAATTTTATTTTCGAACTTCCCTTAAGAAATGAAAAAAAAAAGTTTTTGAACTTCCCCAAAATAAAATAATGAAAAAGGGAAGAAGTTTTGAACTTCCTCCTTGAGCAAGACGAAATGAATCGTATGGATTGATTTGCTTACCCTGAAAATAATGTATGCATGATGCATGTTCTTAAGCTAGGAGGCTAAGGACAATTACATCATGTGACACGATAGATGAATAAACTTAAGTCATGGAGCTAAGCATCATATATGGTGTAAAAAAGCGATCTTGAACGTCACTTTGGTCTGGAAGCTAAGCACATATATAGATGAAGTGATTATGAACGTTGCTTAGGTCAAGGAGCTAAAAACGATATGCTTTGTATTATTACAAATCATTGATATAGAAATGTTACTCGGCACATTATGCGATGCATGAAACAATGAACATTTCTCAGGTCAAGAAGCTAAGCAAGTATACAATGTTTCTTCTAATGAATGTTGTCTTGAAAGATGATGAAGCATACGCGGTAGAGAAACAAGATTTCATGATAAAGGGTTCCTAAGGGAAAGATGATATGGATATGTATGTGTGAAAGAAGTGTGTGAAAGTGATACTAAGGTGAGGCTGCAAAGGTTATGGTGATGGAAATATATGTGTGAAGAGTCAAAGATGATGACTCTTTAGGCTGGGTAAGCTAATGTGATGTGGGTTCAAGCCCCTTAGTCTAGCTTTAAATGGATAGGGATATAGAGATAAGCATTGGATATTCTTTGACTCGATCATGCATAGATATGAATATGAATGTGGTCGCACCTCCATGTGAGGTTGCCTACGTATCCGTTAGGAGTCAGGCCGAATGTAGCTCTAACCGAACTTTTTTTTTTTGGTAAGTAAGCAAGTATATTACTATCAAAAAACTGTACAAATGTACAAATTTACAAGCCTGAAACAGGCAACTCCAATACTACACAAGACCTAAAACAAAGGCCACCCCTCTCCTCAAGCTTTACACTCCTCAGTTGCCACCTTCTAGGAAGGGTTCAACTGAAAGAGAGGAAAGCAAACCTAATCAGAAGCAGTCTGCTGCCTTCTAGAAAGGACACAGACCACAACTGAAAAGGACTAACAAAAAAGCCAAAACAACAAACAACACAGCAAACACAAACAAAACTAATTTGGAATGCTGTTGTACAGCTCCTGAATCCATTTACACTGCAATCTGCTCCACTTCTTGTTTATGAGCTGCTTGATTCTATCCATGCTCACCCTACCAATGTCCTTGCAGAGTTTTGAAGGGTGAATAACAGCTTTCTACCAGAAAGCAGTATGCCTAGCAAACCAAATATGGTAGACAGCACATGCCAGAACTGCCAAAACAACCTTCTGCTGCACCTTATCTTTTACTTCTCTGAGCCAACTCTTCCAAACCTCATCAATGCAAAGATTTTGAATTGGAATATGGAGCCAATGAGCAATTCTCAATAAACACTCTTGACTGTATCTGCAATTAAAGAACAGATGTTGTCTGTCCTCAATTCCAGCACCACGCAGCAAACAACTATCTTCAGCACAGGCATTATATTTCCAGAGCTTCTCCCTTGTTCTGAGTCTATCATGCATAGCAAGCCAAAGAATAAACGAGTGCTTGGGAATATTGAACTTATTCCACACCCATTTACATCAATCCACCTTTATGCGAGCTCCCTACAACCACTTATAACACTTAGAGATTCTATAAGCACCACTCAACCAGCTGTTTTGCTCAAATCCTTCTTTTAACTGGTCTTTGACTGCACACAATCTCCTCCAAGCCCAACCTCCAGATATCTTAAGGCTATAAGTCCACCAGTCTTGATCTTTGATGTACACAGCATGAACCCATTTCACCCAGAGAGAATCCTCTTTCTTAGCTATTTTCCACACATACTTCCCCAAAGCTGCCCTGTTCCACATCCCACAATCTCTAACTCCTAAACCACCCTCAGCTTTGCTCTTGCAAACCTAATCCCAGGCAATTGGGGGAGCATTAGACAAATCAGCATCTCCACACCAAAGGAAAGCTCTGCAAAGCTGAGTAATCCTCAAAATAACTGAATTAGGTAATAACACACACTGAGCCCAGTAAGTGTGCAAACTTATCAGTACAGAATTCACCAGCACTACTCTTGCAGTATAAGACAAATTTCTGCTGGACCAACAAGTGATTCTAGCCAACATCTTATCAACAATAGCATCAAAGTCTGAAACTCTCAAATATTTAGCATTCAAAGGGATGCCAAGATATTTGAAAGGAGTTTCTCCTATTACAAAACCAGACTCATTCACAATTCCTTGCTGCACTTCAGGCTGCACATCTCCCAAAATAGATAGCAGATTTATCAGCATTAGCCTGGAGACCAGAACAACCCTCAAAAGCTTTAAGAGCCCTCACTAACAGGGAGACAGATTTCTTTTCAGCATAAGAGAACAACATCAAATCATCAGCAAAAATCAAGTGATTTAACCTCAAAGACTTGCATCTCTAATGGAATCTAAAGCCTCTTTTTGCACCCACTTTTTTAAGCAATCTTGATAGATACTCCATCACAATGACAAACACCAATGGTGACATAGGATCACCTTGCCTGATCCCTTTCTTGCCCTTAAAAAAGCCATTCAGACCACCATTAATCATAATAGAGAAAGAAGGGGAAGTAATACACTCCATGACCCAAGAAATGAATTTACTTGGGAAATTCAAAGCCTGCAGCATATCATAAATAAAAGACCAGTGCACAGAATCATAAGCTTTCCTCAAATCCACCTTAATAGTACACATAAGGGATCTTCTCTTATTATTGTACTCTTTTAACATATCTTGGCAAACTAAGATGTAGTCTAAGATAGATCTACCAGCAATAAAAGCACTTTGATTCTCACTAATCAAACCAGGCAGCACCTCCTTGAACCTTTCACACAACATCTTAGAAATGATCTTGTACAGCACATTACAGCATGCTATTGGCCTAAACTGAGTAACTCTAGTAACATTATCTAATTATGGAACCAGAGTCAAAGTAGTTGCATTCACCTGTTTCAGCAGCTGACCATGCTCAAAGAAGCCCAATACTGCCTTACACACCTCATTTTTCACAACTCCCCAAGCACTTTTGAAAAACTTACTGGAGAAACCATCAGGGCCAGGAGCCTTGTCATCCTCAATACTTCAAATAGCACTTCTCACATCCTCTTCAGTAAACACTCTGCATAGACTCAGATGTTGCTCATTATCCAAAATAGGACCTGTAGCTATAACATCAGGATGAACATGTCTAAAAGGGGCCCCACCAGTACCTAATAACTCTTTATAGAATCCAATAAAAGCTTCTGCAATACTCCTGAATGATATCACCATTTTCCAGTTGGATGCTATACACATTATTATGCCTTTTTCTCTTCCTAATACAGGCATGAAAGTAGGAAGAATTAACATCACCTTCTTTCATCCAATGCAATTTGGCTTTCTGCTTCAAAAACTTCACTTTTGCAGTATGAGCAGCTGAAAACCTTTCCCTGGCATCACTTTCCAGTTGAATCAGCTCCAAATTCTAAGGATCATTATTCAGCTGACACTGTACCTTTGCTAACTCAGCCTCAGCACTAGCATCTGCACTCTCCACTGAGGAGAAATTAGTTAGATTTAACAACTTAAGAGCTTCTTTCACCTTTTACAGCTTTTTCACCACAATAAACATATCAGTTCTTTTCACCTTACTATTCCAAGCCTGCTTTACAGCTTCCTGGTAGCCTGGAGCATCAATCCACATATTAAAAAACCTAAAAGGTTTCTTAACATTTCCATTACACCCAAATAATCTCATAATACAAGGACAATGATCCATTAATCCCTCAGGCAAGAAATCTGCTCTAAACTCCTTGCATTTTTCAGTCCAAAGCTCATTAGCTAAAATCCTATCAATCTTTGTGCACACTCTATCACTCCCTTGTTGCTTATTATTCCAAGTGTAAAATAAACCCCCAGCTTTAAAATCAATTAGCAAGTTTTTCCTAACACATTGTCTGAACTTCTCAATCTCAGCAAAAGTAACTGGGGATCCAATTCTGTCCTCAGTATTAAGGACATTATTGAAATCCCCTCCCAAAACCCATGGACCTTTAATATCCTTTTCTATCTCCCCAATCTGATGCCACAGAACCTCCCTTTCATCTGCAGTATTCAGTCCATAGACAACAGTATACCAGAACACAAACTTAGAAGCCTTGTAAACAACTTTCACATTAATAAATTGAGCTTCTACTCTATCAATCTCTACCTGAAAGATATCAGGTAACCACACAATCCATATTCTCCCTCCATGATGCTTACTATAGTTTGCAGACACAGACCACTTGCCACCAAAACCAGTGAAGACCTTACTAAAGTTACCAGCCTTCACTTTAGTCTCCAGGAGCCCAAACAAACCAATTCCTTGGTTTTTCATAAACCAAAGAACATCACAAATTTTATTTAGTTTGTTAAGGCCCCTGACATTCCAAAAACCCCCATTGGTTGTTCTGCACACTGATTCCATAACATATTTATCACCACCAGCTATTCCAGAAACAATATCTGGATCAACATCAACATCAAACTTGTTCTTATCCACTCTAATGTCTTAAGGTTGTTCTGTCTGCTGATTCTTTTGCTGAGCCTTTGGCATCCAAACCTTCCTTTACTCAGGCTTCTTCTGCTGCTTTTGTTGCTGATTCCTACCTGGTGGCTTCTAAATCTTAATTCTATGATTAGGACAGTCACTATCTCTATGCCCCATTCCTCTACAGACACCACAAATGATAGGCTTCCTTTCATATATCACTTTCTGCTTAACATCAGCACCACATTCATCCTAGAACTAAATCTCATCTGGTAGCTCACCATTTATTTTCACCTTGACCATTATCCTATCATACTCAATCATTTCCTTAGTAGTTGTGCATCTATCAGTCTTAATTGGCTCCCCAATTAAACCAGCTATTTTCATTAGAGAGGATTGACCCCAGAATTTTAAGTTTAATCTTGGCAATCTAACCCAAGTGGGAACTTCAAACACCTTCTCATTCCCCAAATCCAAACCTGTCTCCCACCTCTTCATCATTACAGGTCTACCATCAAACATAATAGGTCCAGAGCTCATCGCCTTTTCCCTTCCTACCACTGTCTTGAATCGAACAAGGAAAACCCCATTATTCATAGCAGAAATTCTATCTATTCCATATTTGCCCCAAATTCTTGGCACAAAACCATTCATTACAGACAATGAAGGTTTACCACAAAGAACATAACAAACAATTGCAGATTTCCAAAACTCAATTTCAGGTAGGACATCTTCCTCAGTTAACTTCACTTTCACCTCTTCCCTATTACCCATTTTGCAGCATGGATTACACTCAACTCCAACCTTACCAGCAAGGTTTAAACCCTCATCAATCGTATTCTTAAACATGCTACTCCAGCTAATCCCACCTGATTCATTAGGAATGGCAGAAACAGGGGTTTCAAAAACTAGGTTTTGAAATTGGGGGTTCAAGAAATTTTTCTCCAAATTCACATGAAAATCATTCCCTAGTTTATTAGACTCATTAATCCTCAACAATGGAGTCGGATTAATAGACCCAGTACTAACATAAGAATCTACTGTTCCATAGAAATGCACAGGACTAGGGGTTCGAATTACCTACAACCATCGATTGAACTCTTCACGATACAGAGCTTTGTCCTCCTCCGTCACCATTCTCACCGGAATCTCCTCAATCACCTCCCCATCAAGCCAGCTTTTAACCGAAGCATCATCCATGGTCATACTCTGTTTTTGCTCTTCGAGGTTCCTCGTTCTTGGCTTTGTTTTCTTCTTCCCTTTCGATTTTGAGCCCAAGGATTTCTTCCCCTTTCCTATCCTCCTTTTTACCATGGAAATTGGCTTCCAAAAAGCTTAACAAACAAGCTGAAAATGGCGGGTTACTTTCTCTCTCTAGAGTTTCTCTCTCCTACTTTCTCTCTAGACTTTGACTTTCCTCTAACCGAACTTTGCACAAGTGTATGTACACCTCAAAGAGGTCTTTCAAGGGTTGTAATGTGGTTAAGTTGATGGTTTAAGGAAGAAAGGGGTAAAAGGCTCAAGACCTGAGAGAAGCCCCCAAGATGTGTAATTGTGAATTTGAAAATTTTGAATTTTGCAAGTTTATTTTTAAATTTTTTTTTTTTTTTCTTTGATTTTTTTAATTCATTCTTTTGAATCAATGTAGGCAATAATCTCAGATCATGCGGTCCATCACTCACTTAGCATTCATGTTTCTCAGGCACAGTACCGAGCACTCGATGAGAGACGCAATTTGAGACGTGTTCATATCAAAGACATTGGAACAATTGCCTTTAGACATTGTTTTATTGTTGCTTTGCTGCTTTCTTTTTGTTTTTTTACTTGCTTTTTGAATGTTATACAATTACACATCTTCCAATCCCAGGTTTAAGTAAATGTGGGTTGAAGAAATGAAGGCCAAATGTTAGACGAGGCTCAAAATGGTTAATGAAGAAATGGAATGTGATTGAACGGTTAACGGGGAATGACAGGGTTGCAAAGGTGCCTCAAGTCATTAGTGTACCTTGGGTTTAGTTCGGTAATTGATTTTTTTTTCTTTGAGAATGAATGAATGAAAAATTCTATGATCGAGATGTAAAGGAAATTTGCTCATTTTATTAATAGAAAAGGTGAGCGAAACACATGAAACATATAAAAATTCAAAATGGAAAACCTATGCTAGACATGAATGGGGGAATGGAGATGAATGATAAAGAAAGAAATCATGAAATCTTGCACGAAGGATTTGCTGTGCGCCTTGTGTTCATTACTTCTTGCCGCCTGGAGGGACAGGAAGCTTGTTTGCATCCACCAAGTCTTGAATAACGTCCTTTAAATTCCAACATTGCTCCGTAGTGTGGCCCCTTCCTTGATGGTACTTGCAATGGGAATTGGGATTCCATTTGGCGCTCCTTTCATCGGGTTTTGGCTTTGGAAATGGCCCAATAGGTGTGATCAAGCCTTGACCGTAAAGGCGATGAAAGGACTCATCATAAGTCATTCCTAAAGGAGTGTAAGTTCTTTACTTCTTGGGCAATGGAGTATCAAAAGCTAACACTTCATTGAGATCAACTTGGCTTATATTGTTGGTAGTATTTTCTTGCTTAGAAGATGAAGAAGAAGGATGGTTGTTCTTCTTGTTTTTCCATGTGTTATTATTGTTACTACCAGCAGTCTTTATTATCTCATCCTCGATATTGATGCATACCAATATCGTATACAGCTTTGAAAGTGTTCAGTGGAAGAAATTTGAGATGTTCCATATATTTATGAGTCAGATTTTGAATAAAGAGGCGAACCATCTCTCTTTCTTTGGGAGGATCTACTAAGAGTGAAGTTGTTTCCCTCCACCTATTCAGGTAAGCGGTGAAGCCTTCATTCTCTTTTTGTTTGAGAATGGAAAGTTCACGTTTAGAAGTTTTAGTTTGAATGTTACACTTGTAACGATTCATGAAATTGTCGGTGACATCTTGCCAATTCAAGTCGCAGTATGCTTAGCATCTAGGGAATAAAACCATTGTTGGAAAGCATGTTCTAAGGAGAGAGGGAACACCGTAGGGAAGAGTGTTACGTCCAATCCCTTAAGAGCCACGGTTGCAGAGAACACCTTCAAATGGAATATTGGATTGTCAGTAGGCTTGAACTTTTGAATATCAGCAGTGGAGAACTTTTCAGGAAGTATGTCCTTCACATCCAAAGGAGTGGGAGGTCGTTCGACATAAGTGAAATCCTCAGAAATCTTACTCATTTGTTCCTTCAATTTGTCAAGGGTGGAAACAGTGACCTTGTTTTGTTCCATGGTAGTGACCCTAGTGGTAAGGGTTTGCATCATGGAAGACAGTGCCTTGATGGATTTGTTGATGTTCTCAATATCTTCTTTAGTGGCCATTGAAAGGTGATAAGTAATGTGGAGATGGAAAAGTTCTCTTTGAACGCCTATTGGATCTGAGAGATTGTTGCGGTAATGACTCGAACCGTATTAATCTATCCCTGTTCCTTGACCAAGTACTGTGAAATAAAATAATTCACTTAATTGTTTGACTCATTGCTCAAGATAGGAAAGGAAGGAAAAAATAGACATTTGAAAACAGGTGAGAAAACTCCACTCATTTTTTTATTATAACGAAAAAAGGGTGCATGGACCTAGTATACGATCATAAACGACCTGGTGCACGACTCGAGTCGGAACATAAAGAAAGTGTGTGGACTATACTTGACTCGTGATTGACTAAGTGATGTTATAGGACTCGTGGTATGATCGTATGGCTAGACATGTGAACAATAACCAAAATGACAGACGCGAGGACCAAATTAACAAGGAAGACTAAAAAAAAAAGCTGACTGGATTTATTTCAAGGGTATCGTGACACAGAAAACTGTACCGTGTCACGGTACAAGCTACCGTGACGCGGTGGGTTTTTTTTGTGTTGGGTTTCCACCGTGCCACGGAGGAAACTGCCGTGACACGGTGAACATTCCCGTGGCACGGTGGATGCTGACGTGTCACGGGAAAGTTCACCGTGACACGGGATTTTTTTTTCTTTTTTTTTTTGCTAGAAATCCACCGTCCCACGGTGGAAATTGCCGTGACACGGTGAACTTTCTCGTGACACGGTGGATGCTGACGTGGCACGGGAAATTTTATTTTTTTTTCTAGAAATCCACCGTGCCACGATGAACTTTCCCGTGACACGGTTAATGCTGATGTGGCACATGAATTTTTTTTTGTGCTGGGTTTCCACCGTGCCACGTCAACATATTCCCCAGTGGAGTCACCAAATTGCAGGCGTTGCTCGAAGTACGCTTACGTTAAAGCATGTGTGAATATGCTTGACACTCATAGGAAGTGGGAATTCACATAATATGATTAGGGACAAGGAAAGTAGGGAGCCACCAACAAGTTTTTAAGGAACTTGTAAACCGTTCACGGATCATAAAAAGGCAACCACGATAAGGGACAACGATAGGCAACAACGATTGACCCGTGAAGGTTACACCCCATTCATAATCCATGATATTACTAACTCCATATGGTTCAGAAACACGAAAGGAGGATCGAGGATGATGGTACGAAGTGAGTCATGGAGTCACATTCGCTCGTATTGGCTTCTACTCGATTCTTATAGTGAAAAGCATTCCTGCGATCTCAAAGGCATACAAACAAAGATTCAATTCGCTCCAAACTATTATTAAGCTAAATTGGTTTAATATTAATGCAACATATAATTCTAAAGTATTTGTGATCACTTGATTAAACAATAAGATTAAAAGGAAACCTAAATCGGTTGTCCAAATTATCTTATTAGGCGTGATTTTCAATTACATATTCCCTTTAAACATGCAATATGGTGATCAAAAATAAAAATAGAATAAACATTAATATTGAAAGAAATTTAACAATAATTCCAACAATGTAAAATTATTAGAAAAATAATAGAAATAAAAGGAATTGAACATAATTCTTACTTTGATTCTGTTTGCTTGCAACTACAAAATAATAAACGAGTTAGTAACTTCAAGGAAATAATAATAAAACAATAATTATATTAAATTAAATTAAATTAAATGAAGTAGATTTGGGGCCAAACCCTCAATCAGTTCTACCTTTCACGCCTTGGCTTAAGGACAGAACCACGAGTAAAGTATGAACTCCTAGGAGTGCTTGAAGAAAGAATTTTGAAAGAAGAAGAATAGGCTAATGTTTAGGCTAGAGCATAGAAGAGAGAGGACTAGAGAATTAATTCATGCCATGTACATCAGAAATGAGGGGGTATTTATAGAAAAAATGTGCTAAAGGAACACACGGAACCCTAAAATGATAAAAACCCTAAAAAAGTATACCGCGACACGGCAAAGTGTACCGTGACACGGGAAATACCACTGTTATACGGGAAACATTTCCGTGACACGGTGTACTTTAGTGTAACGCGGGAAATATTTAGTGAACGGGGGAGAAAACGCGTTAAGGGTTTACGCGGAAAGAACACGGAAACCCCCGTGTCACAGCAGGTGTCCCGTGTCACGGGGAACCCCACCGTCAGACGAGATAGTTTCCCGTGACACGGTGGACTGTTGCCGTGACGCGGGAGTTTTCAGTCCACTTTTCCGTCTAAGTTCATTTTTAACCCTAATTTCATTCAGCATTTTAAGTGTCGATTGATAATTTCAGGCCATTTCTGATTTATTATTATTTTTGGTAAAATAAGAAAATAAGTAAATAAAATAAATAAAAGGTTTGGGCCAAAATAAATAATAAAACAATAAAGTAAAGAAAGGTTTGGGCTAAAATTAAAACTATGCTTTGACTAAAAATCAAGACTGATCCATGGACGATTTTTTAGTCACTCTCGGGATTAAATACTGAACCTAACCAATAGTGGCGGTGAAAGGTTGTTCATCATCAGGTTTGGTTTTGGGGAGACATTTTTAGGTATTTACACCCCCTAGCATGGGTGGCATTTGATTTTTGTGTTTTGCCCTTTCGGTTGCCGTTATGCTGCAGAAATGGGTCCAGAACGTGTATATCCAGCTTAAGGATCACTACAAGGGTGGCGCAAGACTATCAAGGTGACTACTCTAAGCGGAAGAAAGATATCCCTCACGACAGGATAAGGACCGATGTTTGAAGAGTCGTCTGAGTCTGAGTCTGAGTCGGAGTCTCTCCCTCTAGAGTTTTCTAAGTCTTTAGTAACACCCCCCTAGGATAGTTAGTGATCCAGTCCCTCAGGACATATCACTCTTTGATGTAATGATCTCAGAGTATAATAATATTTCTCATTCTCCTTACCTCTCATGTTTTTCTCTAACCCAAGATGACGAGCATTGCTTAACTAACAATGAAAAAGACAAAGAGATTATTAAAAAAATGGAAACACTCGAAAAGAAAACACCGATAATTGAAGAAACTGAAACAGTTGATATCTCAAATGATTCAACTCATAAAAGAGAAGTTAAAATCGGATTAACATTGAATAAACAAGAAAGAACCGATTTAATTAACTTACTTAAAGAATTCATCGATGTATTTGCTTGGTCAAATGAAGATATGCCAGGCATTAATAGAGAAATAACTCAACACACTATACCACTAATTCCAGGAATGAAACCTGTAAAACAAAAGTTACGTCGAATGAAACCTGACGTAGCACTTAAAATAAAAGAAGAAGTTCAAAAACAGATAACTGCAGGCTTCATCAAGGTATCCAAATACCCCGAATGGGTCGCCAACGTCGTCCCAGTTCCGAAGAAAGACGGAAGGGTAAGGATGTGTGTCGACTATCGAGATCTAAATAAGGCAAGTCCAAAGGACGACTTCCCTTTGCCACACATCGATATTCTGGTAGATAACACGGCAAATCACGCGCTTCTTTCGTTTATGGATGAATACGCAGGTTACAACCAGATTCTCATGGCAGAAGAAGACATGGAGAAAACAACCTTTATAACGCCATGGGGCACTTACTACTACCCGGTAATGCCATTCGGGTTGAAAAACGCGGGTGCTACTTACCAACGTGCAGCAACTGCCTTACTCTATGACATGATGCACAAAGAAGTCAAAGTATATGTCGACGACATGATTGTAAAATCAAAAGACCGTCCAGGCCATCAAGTAGCCTTAAGGAAATTTTTTGAAAGGCTAAGAAAATATAATATGAGGTTAAATCCATCTAAGTGTGCTTTTGGAGTCACCTCAGGCAAGCTTTTGGGTTACGTCATAAGCTCTAGAGGAATAGAGGTAGACCCAACCAAGATCAAAGCAATCATGTCCATGCCACTGCCCAAGACTGAGAAACAGATTCGAGGATTTATTGGCCGGTTGCAATACATAAGTAGGTTCATATCAAAACTAACGACGATATGTGAACCAATCTTCAAAAAAACTCAAGAAGAATGTACCAATAATATGGGATGACGAATGTCAAAAAGCCTTTGAAAAGATCAAAGCCTATCTCGCAAATCCTCCCGTATTAGCACCAGCACTCCCCGGAATACCTCTTAGGTTATATTTGACGGTTACTAAAGAGACAATGGGAGCTATGCTAGCACAAGAAATAGAAGGTAAAGAGAACGCAATTTACTACCTAAGCAAGAAGATGCTCGAATACGAAGCACGCTATACACCGCTCGAGAAGTTGTACCTCGCCTTGGGGTGGGCCACAACTACGTTAAGACATTACATGCTGGTGCATACCGTCTTCGTAGTCTCCCGATTAGATCCACTCACGTATCTATTCGAGAAATCTACACTCAATGGACGCATATCAAGATGGATAGTCAATCTAGCCAAGTTTGATGTGAGATTCATGCCACAAAAAGCTATTAAAGGATCCGTGGTGTCAGACTTTCTAGCAGATTTTCCAATAGAAGACTCGACGCCAATACAAGACAATGAATTTCCAGATGAAGACCTAATGGTTACTGAAGATGATACTTGGACCTTGTATTTCGACGGAGCCACAAACCAAAAAGGATGTGGCGTTGGAGTACTACTAGTATCACCTAAAGAGGAGCATGTTCCAATCTCCATAAAGCTTGATTTCGACGTTACCAACAATGCTGCTGAATATGAAGCATGCGTGGTAGGCCTTGAAACAGCTTTGGCATTGGGAGTAAAAAAGTTAAGGATATTCGGAGACTCTTCTTTGATCATCAATCAGATATCTAAGAGGTGGAAAGTAAGGAGCGAAAGTCTAGCCCCTTACCAAACCTATCTGGAAACTCTTACCGATCAGTTAGAGAAGGTAGAATACACATATCTACCTAGAGAGTAAAATCAATTTGCTGATGCCTTGGCAAGATTAGCCTCAATGGTTAGGATTCCCACGGAAATCGAGCAAATGCCTCTAACTATTGAAAAAAGGCACAAACCAGCATACATCCAGGCCATAGAAGATGATGAAGTAGTCCAAGGCGAAGAATAAGAAGAAGAAGAAGAAGAAGAACCGTGGTACACGGACATACTCAATTATGTCACCAATGGAGAATACCCTCCTCATGCTGACAAAAGAGCAAAACGAGCATTAAAGCTTTTGGCTTCCCAATATGTACTCATAGACAACGAGCTACATAAAAGGGTACCTAAGGGTCGAGCTCTCTTATGTATAGGAAAGAAAGATGCACAAAGAGCGATGAGGATAATCCACGAAGGAATCTGTGGAACACATATAAATGGCAAAATGTTAGTCTAGAAAATAATGCGAGAAGGATATTATTGGACTACGATGAATAGGGATTGCCATCAATACGTAAAAAGATGCCCTAAATGCCAAATTTATGCCAATTTACAACATGTTCCTCCATCTTTGCTCTACACCTACACATCACCATGGCCATTCTCTACATGGGGAATTGACATCATTGGCAAAATCACTCCCCCAAGAACAGGAGGTCATAAATATATCCTAGTAGCAATCGATTACTTCACAAAGTGGGTCGAAGCGCAATCATACGCTAAACTCACTACAAAACATGTAGCACTCTTTGTCGAGAGAAATATTATTTGTCGATACGGAGTCCCACATGAAATGATAAGTGACAATGGAAGTCACTTTCAGGCCGAATGTGAAGAATTGCTACAAAAATACGGCATTCAACATCATCATTCTTCCCCTTACAGACCTCAAGCAAATGGAGCAGTCGAGGTAGCTAATAAAAATTTAAAAACTATCATCGAAAAAATGACGGTGAATTATAAGGATTAGCCTGACAAACTTCACTTCGCATTGTGGGGTTACCGCACGTCAATCCGTACATCAACAGGAAATACGCCATTTTCCTTGGTATATGGAATGGATGTCGTACAACCTGTCGAACTAGAAATACCATCTCTACGCATTGCGTTAGAGAGTAAACTCGATGAAGTTGAATGGACTAGGGCAAGATATGAAGAATTGATTCTACTCGATGAGAAACGACTAGAAGCTCTACATCACACTCAGTGTTACCAAACTCGTATGGCTAGGCATTTTAATAAGAAGGTCAAGACAAGAAATATCAAAATAGGAGACTTGGTGTTAAAAGCACTAAGGAAAAATGTTTTAGATCCAAGGGGTAAATTTAGACCTAATTGGTTTGGCCCCTACATTGTCAAAACAATCCTGTCAGGAGGTGCAGCAAAATTAACTGATATGGATGACAATGAATTCTCAAACATGACAAATCTTGACCAACTTAAAAAATACTACCCATAATTAATTGAGTAGGATACTCAAGAGAGCTACGTTCGGCCTGATTCCTTAAGAAAGGATACGTAGGCAACCCTTTACGGGTGCGGCCACTTTATTTTTTTGACATCTCCGCGTTCCAGAATTAATTAAACATTCAACAGAAGATCGGCGAATCATCGGCGTCACAGAGAAGAACCTAGCGCCAGCCAAAAATCATCAGCGTCAGCCGATGAAATTGGCGCCTGGCGCCAGACTTCAATGACAGGCGCCAATTGCCAATAACTGGCGCCAATTTGGAAATAAATTCTGGGCGAAGTTCGGTGTTTTTTTTCAGAAAATTTTTGACTTCCGTACTCGAAGAATTTCTGGAAAAATTAATTTTTCGGTTTTCATTGCTTTAATAAAATAAATTTAAAGTAAATAATTTAATTGAAAGCTCAAATTTCATTAATAAAATAAAATTACATTATTGATGGAATTTAAATAAAGCTGAAATAAATTAACTTTAACTTTAAATAAACTAAGTCTAATAAATTGAAAGTCAAGCAATGCTCCTAATCTTTCTTTTCCTTTCTAGCCCTTTTCCAATTCTTGTCTGCTTCCTCCTCCTCATCCATAACTTTAGCTAGTAGGCACCCTTTAGAGGACCTACATTCAATCTTAGAGTAGATAGTCTCCCCTTCAGCAAATACTCCATGTTTCTTTTCCACCCAAGTCTTTTTATCTGTGGTGTCAGCTTTCCTTTTTCCTTTATCCTTGGTAGCACAACTAGACGATTCTTCACATCAGTTCTACCCTGATCTTTCGAAGACTTCTTCAGCAACCACTTCTTCACATCATTGGGCAAAGAAGGAGGAATCTTTTGGGTAACCACTTCCCACAAAGGTCTAGCACTCCAGTAAGCATCAAATCTGTCTACTTCTTGAGATACAGGGTACTCATAGGGAGGACGAAGATCCCCGGAAGGAATATTCTGAAGCAAGCCGTATTGTCTTTTTACCCTGCAGGGGTAATAATAAGTCACACGAGACAAGCTTGGAAGGCGGCAGAAAGGTTGCTTGTTAACGCCAACCATCCTTTCTATTTTCCACCATGGGACGACCCACTTTATAGCAAAATCACGAGATTTGAAGACTTTTCTCCACCCATGGCGCCCAATTTTAGGGATGCGTTTCTTCCTTCTCACGAAGCAATTGGGAGTATACTTCTCAATATCGTCCGGAGGGCTAATTAGTCCTAGCCTTTCCATTAGCCACATCTGTAAAAAAATAAAAAAAAAATAAAAAATTGCAATGCAATTAAATTATTATTACAATACAAAAATATATTTTCTGATTTCTGTAATTAAAAATATTATTTTTCTACCTGTAATAAAATTGGAGAGTCGCGAAAAGGTGCTTTTGGGTCCCTTTTTAATTCATCAAGACTAATCATAGTCTCTCCAACTATCAATGGCATTGGATTTCTCCCTGATTCAATTTGTTCTAAAACAGTGGTTATAATTGATTGGCCTTCATTATTTTTACCACTACTAAGAAAAAATTGATTAAGCATGCAAAATAGGAACGCCCTTCTTCTATATATATGAAAAGATTCATAAAGAGGTTTATCAAAATAATGGCGTGCAAATTCTTTCCAATTAACAATGTTGCCATCTACTATTTTTGATAAATCCCTTTCTTTTAAATTAAAGAAGCGCTCAAAATTCTTATAATAATATGCATCTACTCTAGGGATTACTATAAGGTCTATTGCAGGGAAGCCTAAGATAGCACCAAATTCCTCTGGCAAAGGGCTAATCTCGTCATACCCTATTCTGAAGCAATGAGTATCAATATTCCAAAATTCTAGAGCGGTATGTATGAAATCTAAGTCAAGATCTACCCCTTTGACGCCATAAATTCCCCCCAAGTGAAATAAATCTAATTCTTTTCTCTCCCTAGCATTAAGAGATCGACACCATTCATGAGTATATTGGGTGAAGGTTTTGGTGACTAAAGACATGATTATTATTTTTTTTTTTCTAAAGCAAAGAATTATTTTATTCGCTGGAATTATGAGAAGAATCGGCTGGGCAGGGGGCTATTTATACACAAATTGCGAGAAGTTTTAATCAGAATGAAATACGGCATCAGCGTCAATTGGCGTCAAAATACCGTAATTGGCGCCAGCCGCCAACGCTTGGCGCCACACGCTAAGTGTAGTGCCTGGCGCCACGCGCCATTTTGTGGCGCAAGCTGGCGCCAAGTTGTCACAGCAGGCGCGCGTGATTAACCTGCGTTTTTATACTAAACTCGAGTCGACTAATGACTTTATGGCTCCGATTATCTTTCCTAAACTTCTTTTTTTTTACCCTCCTTCTTAATTAATAAAAATAGCTATTATTTTTAATTATATTATTCTTTTTTTGGACTTTATTTAAATTCCAAACACCCGACATTTTATTTGTTTTTTTTCCTTTTTATTTTCTTCTTTTTGGGGAGAGAGTCGGATACCCTCCATCAATAATAAAAATGACGGATTTTTTGCCCAAAATTGTCACACTTCTCTTGCACACACAAACATACACATAATAATAAATAAATAAACTCATAATAGCATAAATATACAAAATGTGTCTATAAATAATGAGTCTAAGGCAAAGTTCTATGAAAAGTCAAAATAAAATATACACAGGAACAAACTACGGCGCTGGAGGACGTAGGCCCATCATATCATAAAATTGCGCCGTACGAGGAGTCACCTCTCCACCAGCTCTGGTTCCAGCTCCAGTCTCCGTAGGAGGAGGAAGACTCAATGTAGGACCACTCCACCCAGGATCAACCTGAGGCTGAGGCTGCGCAGGCTGCCGCGATGACGAGCCTACCTCGTACATCCCACCACCTCTGAAAGCCGAGGTAGCCTCTCTTACCGGTGCAGCATGAGCACCCTCAGAAGAAGATCCCGAGCCCTCTGCAACGTCAGCACGAGCAGCCTCAGAGCGACCACCTCTACCCCCTAACGAAGTACGACGACGTCTCGAGCTGGACCTCGCCGGATCCCTCCGCCCCTCAGGTCTCGCACGGGTGTGAGAAGCAATAGGCTGGCCCTGCAAAAAGAATTAAATCAGAAACAAGGCAAAATTGAAGTGGTAATGCAAGGAAATATATAAAGAAAGACTACCTCTCGGGTGACGTCATCCCGACGGCAAGTGGCCGCATTCCTCATCCGGACGAGCTGGCTCCGGAAGGCATCTATACATCGTGCCATCGCCGAAACCACCTCGCGCGAAAACTGTTAGAAAAAAAAAGTCAGTAAACATGCATGATATATGAACACAAAATTGTGAATAACTAGGCTTACTCGAGTCTGGTGGTGAGGAATCGACCGCTCTACGAAGCGCTCGCCCTCGGGAGCAGGAGAAATCATCTTCTTAATCGGCCCGTACATCCCCTGGTAGTGGATGGAAATACGGGGTGGCACGAACTCAGCAGCACCGTCCTGATAAAACAAAAAAAAAATCAGTAAAACATTACTTTGGGGCTACTTCATGGAAAGTAAAAACTGAAAAATCTTACCCTCACATCCTCGGCCGGTACGGAGGCTGGAGCTAACAGCGGTAGTAGCTCCTCCGCATAGCACTGCCCAGGGATCACATAGGACCGCCAAGGGGTACCAGCTCCCTCAGACATGCTCGACAAACGCGCGTCATCGAACATATGACATGGTGGATGAGTAGGAACGACGAAGACATCAGAGGAATGCTGTCTAGCAACCCTCTCTCCTAAGTACGCAATCGCTCCATAAGTCCCCAAGAAATAGCGACGCTCAGTAGAATACTGTGCGGCTAACCCAGGGACTGTCTAACCGCCCCATGGCCGGTACACCACCTCAGGACCCTACAACGAACATCAATCAGGCGAGAGTATACCTAAAACATCGCGAAAAAGCAAATAAATAATAAAAGTCGTACCGCAATGATCCAGTTCCGGACATGTGTAGTAGACATATCCACATGGTGGCCGCCCCAAGAGACGCTCACTGGAAACCCCTGCGGCGATGGTCTCGCCGGCGCAACAGAAGGGAAGTGCTCGTAGAACCAGATCTACAAGGAGTTAAAATCGTAAGTAAATGCTAACTAATATGTAGAGCTAAACTTTATAGGGAATAATGTTTACCTCTACGACCTTCCAAAAGGCAGACAAAGCAACGTTCGTCCCAAAGGACCGGTGTCGACACGAGTCCCTCAGCGCACGAACAAAGTCAGCATAGGCGAAGCTGGCCCAGTCATAAGTCCCGATCCGGTGAAGATAATGGACAGCAGGAAGATAGTAAAGCAACGCCCTACTACCTTTGTAAGGGGAGAATGTCCCTGACAACAACATCAGCGCAAAGATGCGCACCCGCTGCTCTTGGGTGGTCGCATCATCATCAAGAGCCGCTGCCAGCGTCGAGCGGCGAATTCCCCTAGCGCTAAACTGATTCGTCTCGACCTTGGCTCGGGCCCGAATAGCGATCGGCCCCAACAGCTCCTCGACCTCCGAATAAAAGACGTCGATTCCACTGTCAAACGGCAGTGGCACAGAGGTGAACTCTAGTCCTGTGATGAGACTGAAGTCCGTAGGGGTGACCATCATCTCGCCCCAAGGGAAACGGAAGGTGTTGGTGGTGTCCCAGAAGAACTCCACCAAAGCGCGCACTACATGATGACCCCCGCTGGAGGCAACCATAGCCTCAGAGGTCTCGAACAGAGTAGCTAGTCCACAAGACTCCCATAGGAGTCTTGTCTCAAGATCCCTGGCGATGTACATCCTGTACAAATCGCCCAAACCATCACAGCTGGAGCCATGATGCCGCGTCCTCCCGGGCACGATGCCCTGTCTCACCCTCTCAGAAATGTGGTGGACGGGGGCGAAGAACAGGGTCCGCTCATCCTACTCCGGAAGTCGACCAAGCGAAGTGGAAGGCGTGACGTCATCCTCTACGGGCTCATGCTCCCGTCTAGTGTTTCGAGACCGTGAACCCGAACCTCGTTGTCTAGCCATGCTACATTGTGCAAAAACATCATAAATTAAGGTTCTATAGTATCTAAGGTTCGTCTAGCCGCATGATACTATATTCGCAAAAACATAGTACGTAGTACTAAAACATAACACAAATTCAAATTGAGCATAACGGCATTTTTCAAGCAATCACACAATTTCTTGCAACACTATAGTAATTATTGTGACAAATTGGACAAGAATTGCTAGCAAAAACATCAAGAACAAGTCACATTGTTCTTCCCGACCTCAGGAGGTCCAACAATGGCAAATTGCTCATTTCTTCACCAAATTGAGTCAAACAAGTCTCAAATTACTCCCAAGGCAATATATAAACATAATCAAGCAATTTCATGGCATAAAACTTGACAAACAAAGCAAATTCAGCATTATAAATTTCGAATTTTCATGAAAACCGATGTGAGTTTGAAGAAAACTTACATAGATCGGGAAAATAGATGAAAAGAGCTTTGATTTGCAACAAATTTGAGCAAATTTGGTTGAGAAACGAGCAAGAACCGAGCAATTAAAGTTTTCGGATTTTTTCGAGCAAATTCGCGACGAGCAGCCAGCAAAATGAAGAGGAAAGGGGTATTTAAGGAAATCCCCGTGCTAGCGCCAAGCCCTATGCATTGGCGTCACAAATTTGGCTTGGCGCCTGGTGCTAAGACTAATTAACTGGCGCTGATGGCTTTTCAGTGGCGCCAGATCACCCAACCACCTGGTGGGGTTGTTCTACCTTTCTGCAACATATTTTTGGGTTCCTTGGTACGCCAGTTAGCCCCTCTAAGCAATTTGACATGATTTAGTAATTGGCTTGATTACATAAGGTGATCGACCTGATAAAAGATCGTCTCACTCAGCTTAAAGCGCCTAAGCATTGACTCATTAACAAAAAGCACCGGCATATAGGTTCAAAAGCAAAGGGCACAGACATAATGGTTCATTCGCAAAAGGCACCGATGTACAAGTTCAAAGCAACAGAAGCGCCGACGTACGGGCGTAGCGGAAGCAAAGTTCAGGCGAACTTTTAAAGATCGACAGGCGTGGATCTTCGGTAATTTCCTTTGGAAAATTATCGCATCGAATGAGGATGACTTCAAGTGAGGATATCTTCGACGGCATTCCCTAGCTTGCGGAGAGTTGTCACAAACAACTGGAGGTAATTTCGGGCGAAGTTGTCTTCGATCATATTCCCTTAGGCATGGAAGATGGTCATAATGCGGATGGAGATTTGTTTCAAGAGAAGCAATCTTCGATGATATTCCCTTGGACGTGGAATATTATCAATGCGGATGAGGATTGTTTCAGGCGAAGCAATCTTCTAATTTGGGAGCAGTTACAGGCGTAGCAGTTTTCAAGCGGGATGGCATTCTCTAGCTTGCAGGAGGTCATCAAAACAAGGATACAACAGCAACAATCGGTTACTTTCAAAGACGTGTGCTCAACGGTGCAAGATACGCGTTTCTTAACTCTTTTATCTGTTTAACTAATGCTAGTTTTGCAGGTATCGGCGTTACAAGAATGGTTTAGGATCGCAGAACGTTCTGAATCATTCTCCGTCCCTATCGATACTTTGACTTTTCTTTTTGAAACTTGCGTTTCTCCAAACTCAGTCAAAGGGGGGGCTTGTGTAGACACCCATTTGTGTCTCCCCAAAACCAAACCCAGTGATGAGTACCTTTCACGTCGAATCATAATCGAATGAAGCGAAAGTGTGGAAAGTCTGGTGTTGCGGATAGTTTTATTTTCTTTTCTCTCCTCTCTGTTTTTGAAAACTTATTTTAAGAAAACAGCCAATCCAGTTTGGTTGGTCCACGATATGGGTACAATGGTAGTGTAGTTGGATGAGGCTTGCAAAGACCTTTCCAACGATATATTATAAGCCCAATTCCGACGAATATTGAGGAAGTTATTGCCAATTTATTAAACTGGGCCCGGTTTGAGCTTTATGTGCGGCCCAATGATCTTGGGGAGGGCCTAATATGATTTATCATTCCTAATGCAATTAGGAATGGTTTTAGTCTTCTAGAATCTTCTAGAAGGTTCTTTTCATTCTTAATTCAATTAGCATTGATAAATTGACTTTTGACTTTTCAGAGTTTTAATCAAAATCAAATAGCATTTTCGAGGAAATTATATGATTTTATCCTCCAGTACGGCAAACTTATCTGATTTTCGAAAACGCGTTGAAAATAGGCTTGGCGCCTGACCCCAGGCTTTGGCGCCTGGAACCAGGCCTGTCGCCTGGCGCTAACCATTGGCGCCTGGCGCTAGTGTTGGTGCCTGGCGCCAGTTAGCCGGGGTTTGCGCCAACTCTGTTTTTTGTGCGTCAGACTTTGTTTTGTTTATTTTATCTTTTTGGCTGATTTTCTCTATAAATATCGTATTACAAAATCCGTTTTCATTCATCAATAATCATCTACATTCACCAATTCTCACAAGTTCTCATCTACAATCAGTTTTAATTAGCATTCTTTCAATTCTTTCTTTCTTTCTCTAAACCTTGTTTTCACATACAAAATTCCGCATTCACAAGATCTAGAAACACCTAACCATATTCGAAGTTGCCTTCGCCCTAGACGTGAAAGGTTTAATTTCTGAGGGTTTGGTCCCAAATCTCTCTTTCAATTATTTAATTTAATTGTTTTGTTTATTATTTTCCTTGAAGTTACTAACGTGTGTATTTTGTTATTAGAAAGAGGTACGAAGCATCAAAGTAAGTACTTTAATTGATTAATTGATATTATGATGTAGAAATCATGTTTATATTGTTATTATGATATTCCTAGTATCATGTCTAGGGTAATTTTAATATTAAATATGATTGTTACGATGCTTCCTATGTTCTTCCTAATATTTATGATTGTTAGTATCATGTTAGGGTTAAAGACTTGATTTTTATTGCTTAGTGACATGCTAGGGTTTGTTATTAATCTTGTTAGTATCATGCCTAGGATCTTGCTATTATTATGCTTTAACATGAATATTGTTATAATTATTATTAATTATGATTGCTATGATTATGATTTTAGGATTATGATATTAATTATAATTGTTATAATTTGTGATGATTATTATTATTTTATGATTATTATTATGTTGCTTGATATTTATTGTTATTGCTTGATCACACCTTTTATGCATGTTTAAAGGGAATTGGTACTTGTAATCACGCTTAATAAGATAATTAATAATCTTATTTAGGGTTAATTTGATTATAATTTCAAGTGATCGCCAATAATAGTTTTATTTGTGCATTAATATTCAACCAACATAGATAAACAGGTTTAGGGTTAATCCTATTGATTGCATGTTAGTCAGAAAGCGCACATGAATACGATCAGAATAAAGTAGAGGCCTATTATTAGGGCAGGTTCAATCTCTTTTAGGTTGGATTTGTACCTTCATCCTCGAACCCTTATTTGGTTCTAGACCTTATGGAGTTGACGATCTCTTGGATCGTTAAGGGGTGTAACCTTCACCTCGTGAACGGTTTACAAGTTCCTAAAACTTGTTGGCGACTCTTTTGATCTATCTTCTTCCCTTTTGGACGCCACCGTACTTTAGTGTATGATCACAGTGGGGTTCAAGCTAGTGGGATTTAAAGCTTGAAATTTATTCCCTACACTTAGTCATCTCCAATCCCAATTAGCTATGTCCATTCCGAGTACATGCAGATCCTAACCCTAGTGCTTGTTAAATTTGATTTCAATTTGATTGTTTGATTGTTTTGAATACACACACCTCACTTTATTTCTTCGAAATAGCTTAGCTTTGACTTTAGGATTCATTTCCCATTCCTATTGGTTCAACCCTCGACTTACTCTATGCTTTGTGTAGGAGTGTCTTGAGAAATTATAAATTTTGTTTTGACCAAGGGTAGATTAGTTTTCAATGACCTAGTCTCGCCTTAGGGTCAAAAATGGAGTCGTTGCCGGGGAATGGCGTAGATGATTGATGTTGTTGTTGAGTCTATTTCACCTTAATTTGAAAAATACAAAGAGATTTTTCTCTTTAGGCTACATTTGTAGTCGTGCTATTGATATTTGCTTTGAGTTTTTGTATGCGTAGGATATGAGGAAGGACTTTAGTGCCATTTGATCCGGAAATCGAGAGAACAATAACAAGGATAAGGGTTGCTAATCGTTCTTTGAGTCCAAGCTCTCCAACATAAGAAATTCATCAAGAAAGAGAAGAAGTGGATCAAGTAAGCATGGGAGATAATCCAAGAGTTGCTTTGAAGGAGTTGGGAACTCCCGGTGCATATAGGTTTGAAAGTGTTATTGAATTGCCAACAACACCGGCAAATGACTTTGAAATAAGACCGACCATGATCACTTTGATTGAAAGAAGACAATTTAGTGGGGCTAAGATTGAGAGTCTGCTAAACCATCTCAAAGAGTTTGAGAAGTATTGTAATACTATCAAAGTGAATGGTGTTTCTCAAGAGTTTATTCGGCTTAAGTTGTTCCCCTTCTCTCTCATAGGTCAAGCTTTGGAATGGTTAGACAAAGAGATCAAGCCAAATTCTCTTATAACATGGGATGAAGTTACCAAGGAATTCTTGTCTAGGTTCTACCCTCAAAAGAAAACGGCGGAGGCAAGGGCTTTCATCAAAAGTTTCAAGCAAAAACCTAGTGAGAGTTTGTATGAAGCTTGGGAAAGGTATAAGGAGTATCAAAAAGAATGTCCCCATCATGGCATCCCAACATATCAAATCATTCAAATTTTCTATGGAGGGTTGAGTCCTCAAGGCAAATTGTGTCTTTATGCGGGAGCCGGAGGCCCAATCATGAACAAAACCGAAGAAGAGATTGTGGACATTATAGAAGATGTGGTGCGCCATTACATGGATTGGAAAGAAGGAGAAACAGAGTCTTCAAGCAAGAATGGATCAACGGTTTACTCGGTGGATCACCTTAATGCCATCAACGACAATCTTTCCTCTTAAATTGCAAGTTTGGGGAAGGGGATGACAACAATCAAGGCGAAGCTTGAGATTGCAAATTCCAATTCACAAGGTTATCCCTCCCGCATTAAAGGGAGAGGTACGTTTTCTAACTCTACACCTCTTTCTACTTCTAATAATATGCCCAATGGATGCTTGTTCTGTTATAATTGTGGGTCTTATGACCATGATACTTCTACTTGTTCAAATGGGTTTGAAATTTTTGATGATGGTGAGAGTAATGAATGTGAACATGTGAATTTCGTCTTAAACAATAACAATGGCCAAAGGTTTGATGGACCAAGAAACTTTGGAAATAGAAATTCTCACCAACAAGGTGGATTTGATAACTATAACAATGGTAATTATAGGAACCAAGGAAACCAAAATTTCCGAGGCAACTATAATAACCAAAGTTTTGGGAATCAAAACCAAGGCCAAGGTTATGGAAATCAAAGGCAATCTCAAGGCTTTGGTGGCCAAAACAAAAATTTTGGCAACAATCAAAATCGAGGCAATTGGAACAATCAAAATAGGGAAAATTTTCAAAACAATCAAAGGGGACCCCCACCCGGATTTGGTCCAAAATCTCAAGGTGTTGGTGAAAATTCCTATTCTCAATCATCCAAGTCCAATTTGGAGGAGATAATTGAAAATCAAACAAAAATCTTGAACACCTATATGGCGGTGAGAGATAAGAAATTTAATGAGATCATGACACATAACAAAATGCTTGAGACACAAATCACCCAACTAGCAAACACTTTGAAAGATTGTGCTAGTCTCTCTTCATTGCCTTCTCAAGGAGTTGATCCAAAGAAACCCGTTTATTCCATCACCACAAGGAGTGGAAGAGTTCTTGAAGAGAGAGTTTCTAGGGATTGTGAGGAGGACAAGAAGAAGAGTGTTTCAAGTGAGCAAAAAGAGAGAGATGTGTCAAGAGATGTGAGCAAAGAAGAGAGTGACGAGGGGAAAACTAGGTCGTTACCTAAATACGAGTATAGAGGTAAGTCAAGGGTCGAACCCAAAGGAACGGTAACGTTCAAGCACTTTCAATTATGCACCTAAGCTAGGTCGAAGACGAAGGTAAGAGAGAATACTAACAAATAACAAAACAAGTAACCAAGGAAATAAAACACTAGGAACGGGGATCAACAAGTAATCATGTCAATTGCAACAACTTGGAAGAGTATTCCAATAAAAGGTTGTGAGGACTAATGAAAAGAGCAATCAATTGGAATCAAAGAGCTATCTCCTAATTGTTAAGCTAGGGTTCACTATGAATAATAAATCAAGAGAATCACAATCAAAACCAATAGACAATTGCAATCCCTAAATCAATTGTTCGTGTCATTAGCAATTACAATGCAATCTAGCATAATTCTCAAGGCCTAATTGAATTACACACATGCAAACCTTCATTAATCACTTTAATCTCAACAATTAATCAACACAATTCCAAAATTAATCACAATTAATCAATCATACAAGTTTCACCCAATTCCTAGCCAACAACTACTCAAACAACATCATCCAATCAACTATCAACTATAGAGAACAAGAATCAACAAAATATCAAGAACAATTACTCTAATCAAACATCAAATATCAAAATCAAACCAAACAAGCATCAAATTAAACAAAGCAATTGAATGAGATAGAGTTTAGAAATTCTCATTGATAATTAAGAAGATCTCCAACACAATTGTCACACTTGCATCTTCAATCTCTCAATCACCATTGAAATTCCTCACTTTCTCTCTCTAAAACTACTCCTAATCTAGCCTAATCTAGAGAGAGAAGCTCTCAACCTAAGAGAGAGAAAACTATTCTAAAACTAAAGAATTACATGAATGAATAATAAAGGAAACCAAAAAACTATATAAACAAAAGGAGAAAAGAAGCTTAAAATCGTAAAAGACCCAGAAACCCGCGCCCGCGGAGAAATCGGCCGCGCCCGCGGAGGGGAACGAACACCCTGATAGCCGCGCCCGCGGCCCAAGCCCGCGCCCGCGGGGCCAAGGCCCGTGCCCTCGGGGAGCCCTCGGGACAACCGCGGGTGCTTACTGCCCAAATACGGCAGTTTTGGAGCTGCAGCAACCCCGCGCCCGCGGGTACAGTAGCCCGCGCCCGCGGCAGTTTTCCAGGGCCAACTTCAGAAGGATGTAACTTCTGATCTAAGAATCGTATGAAGAAGTGCAACCTATCATTGGAAAGCTCTTCAAGTCTAGTTTCCAACCCAACTTGAATCACCCTAATCCAATCTGTAGAACTTGAGATATGACTAAAACAATGCACAAAGGTCCTATTTGATACTTTGCAATCCTTCGTTTTCCTTTGTTACAAACTCAAATTCAATTCCGAAAAGTGCATATTGATCCTAGTGGGTGCTATTTTCAATTCCCATGCATATAGCCCGCGACGTACCTACAAAACAAGACAAAGAAACGGAGAAGCAAGAGAAATAGCCGAGAAATGAATAAAATGATAAGAAAGCCATTAAAAGCATGCATTTCTCTAAACTAACACAAAAACACGCGAATCGAGCATTATTCTCTAAAAACACGACATAAACGACTACAAAGGAGCATAGAAATATAAAGAAAACATAGCCTAAAGGTGCCATAAATGGCACGGATCAAATTCCCCCAAGCTAAACTTTTGCTCATCCTCGAGCAAAACAAAATCCAACCCAAGGGAAAAATGATGACATTATTCAAGCAAAGAAAGAAACGAGAAAACTAGAGAAGATGGGAATATACACTAACTCACTTTCGTAGGAATCATGGTCAATTTTAGCAACTAAAGACAAGCTATTTAAACCCCTAGATCGCCCTAGAGGACGAGTGATGCTCTCGTAAGGGTATCCTAAGAGTTTACCCATAACTCTCATAATAATACAAACAAGGCAAAGCATGAAAAAGAAAACAAAATACAAGAAAAGCAAACAAATCTTCATGAAAGGACTTTTGCAAATGTACAAGCACAATGAATGCAAATCTTTCTAAACAAGTAAGGGAGTGCACGCTATAAGATACCTAAGGTTGATTGAAACATAAAAATGCTAAGCATAGGAACTAGTTATCACACTCCACTTTCATCCCAAACGTTCTTACCGCGTTCCCCCTACTAATCTCATATCTCCCCATAGTGAGCATCTCATAGATTCCGCGAAGGAAACGGAAAAAGATCAAATTTTTGGGCTACTCGACATCTTGACTTCGCATCCCCTTTCCTTAGGCAATGACCCATGATTCCCTCCCCCGAATAGTGACTCAACTTTCTAGTAGAAAGGTCTTTCCCCAAGGTTGTAACATAAGGCATAAAGGGTGAAGGTAGGCTAAAATTTAAAATTTGGAGGTTTTCCTAAAAAGTGAAGCAAAAGGGTGATCAATCCTTAACAACACGATCAAGAAATCACCAAGAAAAAGCAACACCCCCAAGCTTATTTGAAGCTATACTCATAATAAATATATACAAAAAGCGTAAACGATTCTCCCCACAGCTTAAATGAAGCATTGTCCTCAATGCTTAGAAGGAGAAAAGAATACATCAAAATATTTTTGAATTTTCACTTTTTTCAAAATTTTTTTCTTTTTTTTTTTACTTAAACTTGCAATGTCCTCGCCTTTTGCTAAATTCGGACGGCTTTTTCTATAATGAAATTTATTAGTCCATGCCTTTTATAATTAAGGACGACTTTTACTCAAACACTTGCCATTATTCACAAAGAAGACTTAATCACAAACTAGCACTCATAAAAACCAAATTTCCAACTTTTCCACCACAAACTCCATCATACGTGATCAATTTGCTTCACAAAAAACCAAGAATAGAAAGAAAATGAAACAAAAGGCCAAAGAACTAAAGATGTGGCTTGAAAAGAAGGTATAAGGCTCAAATGGTTGCAAGAAGGCAAATGGAAACCCAAAAACAAATATGAATCAAACTAACCTAAAAATGAAAAATACCACCCCGAAAAAGGTGCCTTTGTCCTCCCTAGATAGCTCGGTCTCGGGTTTAAGAATCATACATCAAGCTTTATAGATTAGGCTTGCAAAGTCAAGGACCCCATGCCGCTCATGCTAGAATATGATGAAAGCTTGAACAAATATAAATCTCACATGGTTGTAGCAAAAACTCACTAAGGTTGTCAAATCGAAGATAGGGAGCAACTACCAAACATGCCACAAACAAGTAGAATCCGGCTTCATGATCCCCCTAGTTCTAGACAACTACCTTAGCATGCTTTATCCTAGAATCAACCAAACGTAATCTCAAACCGTGCACACCACTACCACTTAGGAAGAACAACATTCAAGTATACAAGTCCAAATGTTATTGTCCAAAGCAAGAACAAAACAAAACACATAGCAAATTTGCCTTGATAGAAACAAAAATCTTTTTGGAGTTTTTCAAAATATAAGAACATGGAAAAGCATATACAAAGGTGCATAGCATTTATGAATCAACATCCCACCAAACATGATAGAATACCCTCCCCCAAGCTTGAATGAGACATTACACTCAAACATAAATCAAACAATCCAAGGGAGGGGAAAACAAGGAGATCAATCCAATCAAACTAACATATGTCGAACAAGTCATCATCCACTAGAGAAAGAGCAAGGAAGGATATTACCGGATATTAGGTGGGTGTAAATACCCGCAAATTACCCAATTTTACCCTTTCAAGGCTAATAACCTCTAGTATTGAATTTGCCTTCCTTATGCTAGCAAAAATAGGAGTCAACCTTCCTTGATTCTTGATCCATATTGAAGCACCAAAGTATATCAAGTCATGTACCTAGCAAAAGGCACACAAACATTTACATGAGATAAAATCTATTCTAAAAAGAAAATAAAATGAAAGCAATAAAACACGGGTTACTTCCCGAGAAAGGCTTGCTTAAGGTCCAAGCTTAACCGCTCTAGAAAATAATAATTCAACGCACGCAAGAACTTGTCAAATGCACTACTACACATTTCATATGATAGAAGGTAGGCAAATGACGGGATAAGAACGTCCAACAAGATCGTTGCACGCAAGTGAGAAGAGAGATGCCAAAAGAAAGAAGAAGAGGGATCAAAAGGAAAAACAAGAAAATAAGAAGAAGAAAGGGGAATAAAAGAATGGAAAGAAAAAGAAAAAGGCAAATCCTCCTCACTAAAATATTTTTGGGTGGCAACATCACCCTTTTCCTCAACAATAGACGAATGAGGGACATTATGATCATCATAGACAAGGGAGTCCCCAATAGGCTTATCAACAAAGGAAGGGAGAAAAATAGGGCAATAGGGGATGTTGTCAAACCTTTGAGAAAAAGGGGTATGAGAAATAGGCAAAGGGTTCGCGACTCCCTCAATACAAGGTCTCACATCACCAATGAGGGCATGAAAAACAATCATAGAGTCCTCAAATGAAGTTCTCTCACAATCGACATCTCCCTCAAGCTCAAAAACTCCAAAGGAATCAACCTCATCCTTCTTTGCACCACAATAAACAACCTTTCCTTCCACAAACTCAAAACCTAAGTCCTCAAAACCGTGCATGAATGGATGCAAATATAACTCAAAATCATCTCTCTCCCATGAAGCATCATCAATGAACTCACTTAGAAGGCTATGGGTTTTCATTTGACTCTCAATAAACACATTGGACATAACCTCAAACAAGTCCAAACACTCATGGATAGAAGAGTCACATTCATACACTTGAGACTCATCATAATCAACCAAGGAAGAGGAGTTTAGATTCACAAAATCATCATAATCATCATCACTCTCAACTCCCTTTCCTTCACTCCTATGCTCAACAATGAGATCCTCACACACTCTTGGTTGTTCAAAATGATCATCATCTTCTTCCTCAACACACACATCAAATTGAGATTTTTCACAAACAAGCATCAAGGATGACAATTGGCTTTCTAACTCATCTTTTCTTCTCTTTCCCTCCTCAAGACGCTCCTCATTCTTTTTCATTATCTCTAATTGACCTCTCATAGAATTAAGAATCATCTCCTTACTAGGCCCAAACTCATCATCAAGCTCAATGCGCCTAATTTGAGACTCAAATGTATCAACAAGAGATTCAAAAGATGTAGAAGGTTGAGGCTCAACAAGAGAAGAAGAAGTACAACAAAGATTGGAAGAATCAACATTAAGATCAAGAGCATATACATCACATTGGGGAGTGGGGACACAATTAATAACATAAGATTCATCATTAAGGGAATGAAGCACATCACAAGAAGGCATGGTAAATAATGAAGAATATTGAAAAACACCATTAGCATCAACTTGAGCTTGCACTTCATCATCATGAAAAAAAGGAGAAATAAAGTTGAAATCATATGTTCTAGGTTCACTTAAGGGCTCATGTGACAAATCTTGGGAATTCATACTAATATTAGAATAATCAACACATTGCAAATTAATATTAGAATCATGATTACCCCTATCATAAACATCCCTAGCAAACCAAACATAAAAATCCCAAGCATCATCAATTGACAATGCTCTAAATTCACCATCATGTATGCGTTCAACTTCATTTCTAGTTTGCTCATTCAAACCAAAATAACAATCTCACAAGCCTCCAAAGGACTACAACAATTATAGTCCAAAAATCCCTCAAGTCTATTGAAATATTCACAAAAAGGCTCATTGTCAAATTGAGGAAATGAAAGACATGCCATTTTTATAAAAAACAAACAAAAATCAAATAAAAGAAAAGTATATACAAAGACCTAGACTCAAGCAATCAAAAACACTCAAACATAGACACCGTTCCCCGGCAACGGCGCCATTTTGACGAGGGGAAAACTAGGTCGTTATCTAATCTTCCCTCGGTCAAACTAAATTTATAAACACTTAACAAACCTAAATACGAGTATAGAGGCAACTCAAGGGTCCAATCCAAAGGAACGGTAATGTTCAAGCACTTTCAATTATGCACCTAAACTAGGTCGAAGACGAAGGTAAGAGAAAATACTAACAACTAACAAAACAAGTAACCAAGGAAATAAAACACTAGGAACGGGGATCAACAAGTAATCATGTCAATTGCAACAACTTGGAAGAGTATGCCAATCAAAGGTTGTGAGGACTAATGAAAAGAGCAATCAATTGGAATCAAAGAGCTATCTCCTAATTGTTAAGCTAGGGTTCACTATGAATAACAAATCAAGAGAATCACAATCAAAACCAATAGACAATTGCAATCCATAAATCAATTGTTCGTGTCATTAGCAATTACAATGCAATCTAGCATAATTCTCAAGGCCTAATTGAATTACACACATGAAAACCTTCATTAATCACTTTAATCTCAACAATTAATCAACATAATTCCAAAATTAATCACAATTAATCAATCATACAAGTTTCACCCAATTCCTAGCCAACAACTACTCAAACAACATCATCAAATCAACTATCAACTATAGAGAACAAGAATCAACAAAATATCAAGAACAATTACTCTAATCAAACATCAAATATCAAAATCAAACCAAACAAACATCAAATTAAACAAAGCAATTGAATGAGATAGAGTTTAGAAATTCTCATTGATAATTAAGAAGATCTCCAACACAATTGTCACACTTGCATCTTCAATCTCTCAATCACCATTGAAATTCCTCACTTTCTCTCTCTAAAACTACTCCTAATCTAGCCTAATCTAGAGAGAGAAGCTCTCAACCTAAGAGAGAGAAAACTATTCTAAAACTAAAGAATTACATGAATGAATAATAAAGGAAACAAAAACTATATAAACAAAAGGAGAAAAGAAGCTTAAAATCGTAAAAGACCCAGATACCCGCGCCCGCGGAGAAATCTGCCGCGCCCGCGGAGAGGAACGGACACCCCGATAGCCGCGCCCGCGGCCCAAGCCCGCGCCCGCAGGGCAAAGGCCCGCGCCCTTGGGGAGCCCTCGGGACAACCGCGGGTGCTTACTGCCCAAATACGGCAGTTTTGGAGCTGCAGCAACCCCGCGCCCGCGGGTACTGTAGCCCGCGCCCGCGGCAGTTTTCCAGGGCCAACTTCAGAAGGATGTAACTTCTTATCTAAGAATCGTATGAAGGAGTGCGACCTATCATTGGAAAACTCTTCAAGTCTAGTTTCCAACCCAACTTGAATCACCCTAATCCAATCTGTAGAACTTGAGATATGACTAAAACAATGCACAAAGGTCCTATTTGATACTTTGCAATCCTTCATTTTCCTTTGTTACAAACTCAAATTCAATTCCTAAAAGTGCATATTGATCCTAGTGGGTGCTATTTCAATTCCCATGCATATAGCCCGCGACGTACCTACAAAACAAGAAAAAGAAACGGAGAAGCAAGAGAAATAGCCGAGAAATGAATAAAATGATAAGAAAGCCATTAAAAGCATGCATTTCTCTAAACTAACACAAAAACACGCGAATCGAGCATTATTCTCTAAAAACACGACATAAACAACTACAAAGGAGCGTAGAAATATAAAGAAAACATAGCCTAAAGGTGCCATAAATGGCACGGATCAGAGAGCCATGAGAAAAAGCAAGAGAAAGTGAGAAAACCCGACCTTCCATATCCCCAAAAGTTTATGAGGAACAAACTAGATGAACAATTTGGGAGATTCCTTGAAATATTGAAGGAGGTCCTTCTTTCTATCCCTCTTACCGAAGCCATGACACAAATGCCTAGATATTCCAAGTTCCTTAAGGATATCTTGAGTGGCAAGAGAGATTGTAATGAGATAGATTCGGTGGAGCTTGGTGAGTGTTGTAGTGCTTTGATTCACAATGACCTCCCCAAGAAGATGAAAGATCCGGGTAATTTCTCCATTCCTTGCAAAATTAAGAGAAAGATGTTTGAGAATGCTTTATGTGATTTGGGTGCTAGTGTGAGCAAAATTCCCTTCTCGGTCTTCAAGAAGCTAAATCTAGGAGAACTTCTTCCTACCAACATGACTTTGCAATTGGACGATAGGTCCATCAAGTTTCCAAAGGGAAGAGTTGAGGATGTTCCCCAAAAGATAGGTGGTTTTACAATCCCCGTTGATTTCATTGTGCTTGAAATAGAAGAAGATTACCACATTCCTATTATCTTAGGGAGACCGTTATTAGCTACTTTGGGAGATTTGATTGATGTTAAGGGAGGCCGTATTACCTTGAGAGTTGGTAACAAGAAAGAGAGTTTTGAGCTAAAACCAATGCATGAGTCCTTATCCCTTGTGAAAGGAATCAAGAGTGATGATTCCCTTCGTTCTTTTGATAATGTGTATGTGATTGATTCTTCATCTAACAATATTCATGATATTTTTGATGATGTACTTGTGAGTTTTGATTGCATGAAAGTTAGTGAAGATAAGAAGGAGCTTCCAAAGGCTATGAACAAAGAGGAGATTGACATTCCTCATTGGTTTGAGTTCTACCTTCGAGAGGAAGAGGAGGATTCCATGGAGGTAGATGGTGTGAAACCGTCTACAAAAAGAATACAAAAGGAAACAAAATCAAGAAGAAAGCAAGAGCTTCGAGGAAGAAGAGGATGAGATTGAAGATGAGAAATGAAAAGATTTTTTTTAATGTGCAAGCTAGTGAAATCTTGTCAAGCAACAATGAGAGGTTGCTATAAATGAAGGAGAAGTTGTTCTATCCGCTACCTTTGACAAGGTGGTGTTCTTTGACCCTCCGTGATTTGGAGGAAGGTTTAAGCTAAGGACCTTAAGTAAGCGCTTCCCGGGAGGCAACCCGGAGATTTCTAACCTTTTCTTTTGATTTCAATTTTTCTTAATTTCTTTCTTTTAATTTCTTTTCTTTTCTTTCACTTATTTTTATTTTGGATTTATAGGTTGAATTCTTGGAGTTGGATTACATCAAGTGGAACGAGCTATGGAATGGTGTTTCGTGGTTTTTGAAGTGTTTTATATTCAATTTTGTTGAAATTTTGAGGTAAAATGGGTAAGAATTGTTATAAAGGTAAGTTAGGAAATTTATGCTTAAGTTTGAAGAAATTGGAACTTAGTGAGTTCATCGTGGTGCTACCATTATTTGGGGTGTTGAACCCACATTTTTCACATTTAGAAACTGATTATTATGATGGGGTCAAAAATCCCGGAATGATAGTTATCGATGTACCCACGCATGAACGCACCAAGGAGAAAGGCAAGAGGAGCAGCAGCTGGCGAGGACGCACCAAGCCCGTGCGCGGCCGCGCGTGACATTGGCGTGGGCGCGCTGCCAGGCCGCGCACCCCCCCCAGTCGTGCCTATCTTTTATTCTTTTTTCTTTCTTTTCCCTCATTTCCCCTTCACCCTCTTTTCTCACGAACGCAAACCCCTTCGTCCTCATCAAAACCGCACCATACTCTACTCACATTCATCAAATCTTCACTTAAATTCATCCAAATTTCCATCACAAGTCATCAAATCCTCTTATAATTCTTCCATTTAATATCAAATTCATACTACATTTCACCTATAACAACCACCAATCTCTCTCCTCCATTGTTGAAGCTTATTTGGGGTTTTTCGTGTGGGTGGAAATTGGTGGCTAAAGATTTCTCTAACTTGCTTCTTGTATAGTATAATCATCTACCCTTACTCTTAATTACTTTATTATACCATATAATTGCATGTTTTAGTTAATTCATGGGCATGAATAGTAGTAGTATGTATTTTGATGGTTTTGATGTTTGAAATTGGATTTTGGTTGGTTATTGGTGATGTATAAAGATTGTTTATTGCTTACATTGTGTTGTTTGTTGTTTGTGTAGCTTGATTGATCATTACTGTTGAGAATTGTAGTGATCGGATTTTTGGTAATGGTGCTTCGTTGATAATGTTGAGCCTTGGTTCTTGATTTCTTTGTGCTTGGCATATGGTTTGAATGCATTTGGTGGCTTGAATTGGTGGTAATTGTGTGTATTTAGGATTGCTCAACTTTGATAGTGAATTGTTGCTTGTTGGTTTTGGTTAAGGAGTTCGATTGAAGCATTCAAGATTGTTGGTTGGAGTTTCTTGGAGTGATTGTGGTGTTTTGAGTTGCTATCTTTGAAAATCATCATGTCTAAACTCATCAAAAGCCTCTTCAAGAAACGAAAAACCAATTAAGAACCCGCTCTTTCTCCCGCTACCTCACAACAACGTCAACCTACCCCTATCCCCAAACTTTGAATTACCGACCCAATATAAAAAGCTGACACTCCAAGCTCAAAGAAAACCGTTCCCTCAAGCCTTCCCGTCACTACTTTCAACCGGACATGATTAAATTGAGGATTGATGAAGACTTGAGGGAGTTGCTCAACAACCTTCGCATGGGATCTTTTGTGAGCCGGAGCTTCCGTACATATGTTGAACCAACTTTGGAGTTCTTGGCCACGTTTGATCTTGTGGTGATTGAGGGTGGTATCTACCGTGTCCGATTTCAACTCTTCAACATTCAATTTGATCAATCTTTGGAAGAGTTTAATGCGGCTCTAGACTTTGATCCAAATTATGATATTTTGGATCCTGAGTTCTTTTTCAACGATGAGTATGATCAGAATTCGTGGTGGCACGATATTACTGGTTGTTGTGACTTTGTGACCCGGTATGCCAAGATTAGTAAGGTATACCAATCATGTCTCCGGGTTCTCCATAGGCTATTGGGATATTCGGTGTTCCCGAAGCAAGAATTGGGAAAGATGGGCCAATTGGAACTTTGGATTTTAAGGGTAGCTACTTGTGCGGAGTACTGGGGTCGCCTAAACTTGGGGTACACTTTTGCAAGCCATTGCCAAGGGTTGCAAGATAGGGATTCCGGCGAGATCCATTGTGGGAGCATGGTCACTAGGCTAGTGACCAACCTTGAGCTAGGGCATTATTTGCCATCTTGCACTCCGATGGGGGATGTTGATTCTATTTACCTCGACGTCGAATGATGACGACGAGGTATTTGATTGGCTAAGGGACAATGAGCGTTGTTTCTATCTCCCTAACCCTTCCTTAACTTCTCTCCACCGAGAGAATGTAGCAAACATTTGGCATGTCCCCATTAGTCACCTCCCACCCTACTATGATGATGATGAAGAAATGGGTGAAGAAGAATAAGAAGAAGAAGAGTAGCAGCAACAACAACAACAACAACAACATCAAGAACAACATCACCAATATGCCAACTCCGACTTAGATGCCCTTAGTGCTCAAATGAAGGGCATGCAAATCCGGATAGAGGACATGTATGATCAAGATTTTGAGGCCCTCTATACCCATATGAGAGGGATTTTGGAGATGCAACAAGGTATGTTTCTCCAACAATAACATTTATATGATGCGAACCGGGGAGAAATCACTCCCCCGGTTAATTACCCTTACTTTCCACCCCAATATGGTCCTCTACCATCTTTTAGGGGTGATGAGGTACATACGTACCCATATTGGCAAGGACCCCCGGGGTCCAACACCGAGACTCGCTCATTCCCCGATGAGCACGGTAACTACGATTACCGTGTTCTCGGTGGGAGCGAATATAGGGGTGATCCTAACTACCCCTATGTACACCCCGATCATCCACTACCGCTCGCCTTGCCCGAGCAATTCACTCCCCTTGCCCCTTGGCAACAAGATAAGTTTAAGGGGCATTATGGTTGGACACCCAGTTACACCGGGGGATGGGATCCTCATGGTCCCCCATCCGGGTTTCCTGTGATGGGGATAACAATGATGGCTCCGGGTCGAGTGGTAGTGGTTGCTAGTTCCCTCATTTTTGTGCTATGTGCCTCCATCCCTTGTCTTATGTGTGCTTGCTTTGTATTGTTGGGATGTTGAGATGTATCTTTGTTTAGCTTGGGGGAACTTTTCCTTTTCTTAGGGGTTTTGTCTCGGTGGCCAATTTGTTGTTGAAACTAACCTTGCTTCTCTTGATTCTTTGCATGATGATCTCATTCTTGATCCTACTTTGATGATGTTTGCTCATTCTTGATCTTGTTGTTGTTGTGATGATGATGTGTGTTTGCTCCCTTGAATCCAATCCCCCAATATCCAAATCCCATGAATCTAAATCCCTTGAATCCAAATTTTGTAGTTTAGTATTTTGTTGATTAGTTAGATGTTTAGTTAGTTCTTTAGTTCTTATTTTCTTATTTTTGTTTTCTTGATAGTTTAGTTTTGCTTATTTTTGCTTTTTGTTTTCTTTCCTTTTCATTTTCTTTTCTTTTATTTTGAAGTTACTAACTGTTTTCTTTATCCATAGTTCTCTTTTCCATTTTTGTTCTCACATGGCTTTGATGATGATGCTTTGTTTCTTGGAGCTTCATGAGGTTGTTGATTCTTCACCTTACTATTTTAGCATTGCTTGGAAGCCGGTGATATCTTTCTTATTTCTCTTTATTCTCTTTTATTTTCTTGGATGCATAGTTTAGGATTAGTTTTAAGAAAAGTTGAATGGTTCGAGGATGGATGCTTTTAACACCTAGAGTGTTTGGGATCATTGGCGATGTTGTCATTTGATCACTTGTTTGTCGATTGGGAATTACATGTTCTACTTGCATATTCGTTCCATTCTTTATTTTCCTTCTTTTCCTTTATCTATGTTTTTCTTTTCTCTTTTCTTTTCTTTTATTTTTCTTTCTTTTTGTTTTTGGATTTTGGTATGTTTTTGAGGCTTTATTTGTCACCTTTTTGTTTCTGTTTTTAAATTGGACTATATACAACCGATCTTCGCTTTTAAATGAATATCTTCCTAAACGGTATGGGTATGCACGGTTTGAGAATATGCTTGGTTGACTCTAGGATAGGTATATGCTAAGGTAGCATGTTCTAGAACTAGGAGGATCATGAAACCGGATTCTACTTGTTTGTGGCATGTTGGTAGTTGCTTCCTATGGTCGATTTGACACCTATAATGAGTTTTTGCTACATCCATGTGAGATTCTTCATTTTTCAAGCCTTCTACATATCTTGCATGAGTGGCATGGATCCTTGACTATTGCAGACCTAATCTTGAATCTTGAATCATAATTCTCAAACATGAGACCAAACCATCTAGGGGGGACAAAGGCATCTTTTCAGGGTGGTAATTTTTCTTTTTCTAGGTTTAATCTTCTTTATTTTAGTTATTTGGGTTTACATTTGCCCTCTTACTAACCATTTGAGACTTTTACCTTCTTTTCAAGCCACATGTTTAGAATTTTGAGCCTTTTGTTTCTTTTTGTTCAATTTTTGGTTTTTGTGAAGCAATTGGTCATGTTTGTGGAGTTTGTTGTTTATAAGTATGGACATTGGTTCTATTTGTAAGCAAGCTTGTGATTTGTGTATATTTTGTGAATAATGGCAAATGTATGTTAGAAAAAGCCGTCCAAAGTTAAAAAAAGGCAAGGACATAATAATGCAAAGTTTTAAAAGTCGTCCAAAGTTAAAAGAGGCGAGGACAATTGCTTTGAATTTTTGGATAAAGAAAAAAAAAAGAAAAAAAGTTGAAAATGAGAAAAATCAAAAATATTTTAATGAGATTCTTTTCCCCTTTTCAAGCACTGAGGACAATGCTTCCTTTAAGCTTGGGGGAGAAGCGTTTACGCCTTTTGTAAATATGATTGTGATTATGGCTTTGAATAAGCTTGGGGGGAGTTAGTTTGTTTTTGTTTGGTGACTACTTGATTGTGATTCCAAGAAAGGGCCCGTTCTTTGCTTCACTATTAGGGATACTACCAAATTTTAAAATTTTAGCCTACCCCTAACCCTTTTTGCCCTTACGTTACAACCATGGGAAAGACCTATCGACCTAGAGGTTGAGTCAAATTTCGAGGGAGGGCATTATGAGTTAAAGCCTAAAGAAAGGGGATGCATAGTCAAGACGTCGTGTAGCCCAAAAGTGTTACTTTTCCGGCTCCTTCGAGGAGCTATTGAGATGCTCATTAGAGGGAGATTTGAGACTATAGGGAGAACGCGGTAAGATTGAACGGGATGAAGGTGAATTGTGATAACTATTTCTCTATGCTTAGCATACTCTATGTTTCAATCAACCTCAGATATCTTGAAACGTGCATACCTCTATTGCTTAAGAAAGATGTTTATTCATTTGAAATGTGATCATTTTGTAAAGTCCAATTCGTAAAGGTTTCAATTTTGTTTTTCTTTCTTTTACTTTTCTTTTTGTGGTTTGCCTCATGTATGTTGGTGGAGAGTTATAGGTTAAGCTCTTAGGAAACCTTTACGAGACCTCACTCGTCCTCATAGGCGACTTTGGGGTTTAAAGGGCTTGTTGTAGCTAAAAACAACCGTGATTCCTACGAAAGTGAGTCTTAGTGTATATTCTTGTCTTATGTTTTTATTTTTCTTTTTGAATAAGTTTTTCATCCTTATTCTTTCTTGATTTGTTTTGCTCGAGGACGAGCAAAAGTTTAGCTTGGGGGAATTTGATGAGTGTCATTTATGGCACTCATTTGATTCTTTTTAAGGTGAATTTCATGTTATTCTATAGCTCTTTTACTTAGCATTTCCTTAATTTACTCTTTATTTCTTTTAGTTTGCATTTTCTTAGTTTGATTTCTTTCTTTATGCATTTCTTGGTTTATTTTGTTATTTTCTCTTTCATTTGCTTGTTTTCCTTTATTTTTCAGGTTAAGGTCGTTATCCAAGTTTCCCGAGGCCTCTTCCCAAGTTCGACATTGATTAGGATGTCTAGTGTTCTCCATTTGAAGATCAAACATGAAGAAGTGCAAGTTCCTAAAGTCCTTGAGCTGTGCATTCAAGCCGTGGGAGCATGATTTCTAGTCTTGAACCCGCAAACATGGAGTTTATTAACTGCAAGGTCCCGTGTTTATCAAGAGCATTAAGTGGAACGCACAAGGAGCATCGAAATGATAGGGAAGAGGGCTACCCTGCTACCAGGCGCGGGCGCGCGCGACCATGGCGCGGCCGCGCGGCCTGGTGGCGCGACCGCGCCTCCCTCTAGCGCGGTCGCGCCTGTCTGGGTCCCTGTTCCGTACCCAGTTTTGCACGGCCGCGCTCCCCCTTATGGTTGGTCGCGCCTGTATGGGTTTATTTGGGGACGATCTAACTATATATAGATTTTCTTTCTATTTTAGAGGGAGTTCAATTTTTCATAAATTAGAAGAGAATTAAGTTAGATTTTTAAAGAGAGAAACTCTAGATTGTAAAGAGAGAAGTTCTTGATTGTTGATTAATGATTTAAGATTGTTAATTCTAGCATTTCCTCCATTGAATTGAAGCAAGTGTGTAAGGATTTCTTTTACTTTAATGCAATTTTTAGCTTACCATTTCAATTGCCTTGTTGATTGTTCAAGTTTGAATTGAATTTGTGATTGAATTATTTCTATTGATATGATGATGATGAAATTGTTGATTAGCTTAGTTTTGATCTTAATTTCAATGGATTGTGAGTAGTTCTCTTGCTAGGGGAATGGTAAAGCATGTATGAGTGATGGATTGATGCTAATTGGGGGAAATTGATGGAGTTGATGTTGTGATTAAATTGGTTGATTGATTAAGTGCATGTGTGTGATTAATTGAAGAGTAGCTAACTTTGATTTGTTACACTAAAATGCATTGTAAGCTTGCATTGATACGGAAAATTGATATGTGGCTTGCTTTTGTCGATTGAGTAGGTTTGCAAGGCTCCTAGTTAGAGTCTCTCGTAGTTGGCGCTAGCTTAACCTCTCGGATATTAGCCTACCTTACTCTCTTGATTGCTTAGTTGATTTTCCCTCACAACACTTAACTTAGTCATCTCCAATCCCAATTAGTTATGTCCATTTCGAGTACATGTGGATCTTAACCCTAGTGCTTGTTAAATTTGATTTTAATTTTATTGTTTGATTGTTTTGAATACACACACCTCACTTTATTACTTCGAAATAGCTTAGCTTTGACTTTAGCATTCATTTCCCATTCTTAGTGGTTCGACCCTCGACTTAATCTATGTTTTGTGTAGGGGTGTGTTGAGAGATTATAAATTTTTTTTTTACCAAGGGTAGATTAGTTTTCAACGACCTAGTCTCGCCATAGGGTCAGTCGAACCTTTGGAGTTCGACCACTGCTGCAAAACTGACAAAATCAGGTTTGAAACTGCCTAAATGGTTCGGTCGAACTTCCTTGGTTCGGCCGAACCTCTTCAATTCTTCTTGTCTTCAAGTGTGATGATGGTTAGTCCCGAAAGGTGACCTCCAAGGAGCTTGGCCCGACTTCGTGTCACGACACGTGACACGTCTTCCACTTCTTCCACTAAGTTCCATGCACCCGCGTCAAACCCCTCCTCTTCACAAGGAATTGCCCTCAATTCCGGATCATCATCACCAATATCATCTTCAAAAAGAAAAGGAGCAAGATAACCAACATTAAAGGTAGCATGAACTCCAAAGTCTCCCGGTAGTTTGAGTTTGTAAGCATTAGGTCCAACTCTCTCCACAACTTCAAAAGGGCCTTCGGATCTTGGCATGAGCTTTTTCTTTCTCTTAGCCAGGAATCTTTCCTTCCAAAGATGGAGCCACACAAGATCACCTACATTGAATTCCCTTGGCTTCTTGAATTTGTTTTCCCTTGCCTTGTAACTCTCATTTGCCTTCTCAATTCTCTTCTTGACATCTTCATGAAGTTTTTTTTATCGTTTCAACTCTATCTTTTGCCTCAAAGCTCAACTCCTCTTAAGGGATACTAGGCAACAAGTCAAGTGGTAGGTGGGGATTGGAACCATACACTACTTGATGCGAGAGCATGGACACTACTTTTGGGCCAAATTGACTATTGTTGACTTGATCAAGATCGGAAAATATTTGAGCTTAATTTGTATTATTTAGATAATTTTCCTCGTGTGCGTGATGTGACTTAGGTTGTATTTATTTAGTCACTATCTTGTAATTAACCCTAGCCTTTTATTTTGTATGGTTTAGATTTAATGAGGTTTAGGGTTTTATTTCATGTACTAGTGCCTCCCTATAAAAGGAGTTACTTTATGATGTAATAGAATAGACTTGTTTTGAATATTGAAATTATGAGAGTTTTTCTCTTCTTTGAGTTCTTTGTGATCTCTCCTTTGTGGTAAAATCTCAATCTTTATCAAACTTTGTGGTTGATTAGATTGAAACCCTTGTTTCTCTAGACTATGTGACTAGTGAATCAAGTTATTTTGCTAAATAATCTTACTTTATGTTGATTATTTTAGCTTAGATCTTGATCCAAGATCATATCTTTATTTTTCTTGCATTTCAAAAATTCACAAAAATTCCTCGAAAATAGATCTTTGTTCTTCTTTTCATATCACTACTTCAAATGGTGTTTTCCCGGTAGCTATGCGATGAGAGCGGTTGTAAGCAAATTCAACTTGAGGAAGCTTAAGATCCCAATCTTTCATGTGTTTGCTAATGATAGCTTGGAGAGCAGTGGACATGGTACGATTAGTTACCTCGGTTTGGCCGTCGGTTTGAGGGTGACTAGAGGTACTAAACAAGAGCTTGGTTCCCACTAACTTCCACAAAATCTTCCAAAAGTAGCTCAAGAACTTAGGATCTCGGTCCGACACAATAAGTTTTTTGAATGCCATGAAGCTTCACCACTTCTCTAAAGAACAAGGTAGCCACATGAGAAGTGTCATCAGTCTTGTGGCAAGTAATGAAGTGAGTCATCTTGCTAAAACAATCAACCACAACAAACACGGAATCATTTTGCCTTTGAGTGCGAGGGAGAGAAACCGCAAAATCCATACTAAGATCATCCCAAGGGTGACTAGGGACCGGAAGAAAAGAGTAGAGTCCTTCATGAAATTGACTCTTAGCCTTGTGACAAGCCCCACAACGAGCTATCACATCTTGCACATCATTAAACATCTTGGTCCAATAAAAATTTTCTCGAAGAATGTCATATGTTTTTGCAACCCCAAAGTGTCCGGCTAGTCCTCCTTGATGAGCTTCTTTAACAAGCAACCGTCGATGAGAGCATTTAGGAACACAAATCTTGTTTCTCTTGAAAAGGAAACCCTCTTGCACCATGAAAGAGCCATCGAACCCTTCCTCACACTTCTTCATCAACCCACCAAAATCCTCATCATCGCTATACAACTCTTTAAGAAACTCAAACCCTAAAAACTTCGCAACAAGAATAGTGATCATACAATGCCTCCTAGGATGAGCATCGGCGACAACATTGTTCTTCCCTTCCTTGTACTTAGAAGAGAAAGGGAATTATTGGAGGAATTCACCCATTTTGCATGCCTTGCATTGAGTTTATAAGAACCACTGATATACTTGAGAGATTCATGATCGGAGTGTAGCACAAATGGTCTAGGCCTCAAGTAATGTGACCAATGATCTAGAGCCCTCACAATATATAGCATAGAACTCCTTATCATAGGTAATATATCTCATTCTTTCTCCACCAAGCTTCTCACTAAAATAAGCAACCGGTCTCCCTCCTTGCACAAGAACCGCTCCAACTCCAACCCCACTAGCATCACATTCAACTTCAAAGGGTTAATCAAAATTCGGAAGAGCTAAGATTGGAGCCTCCCACAACTTCTTCTTGAGGGTCTCAAAAGCCCTTTAAGCCGATGGAGTCCACTCAAAAGTACCCTTCTTCATGCATTCGGTCACCGGGGCCAATAGTGCTAAAATTCTTCACAAACCTATGATAGAAGGAAGCTAGACCATGGAAACTCCTAACTTGAGTGAGAGTAGTAGGAGTAGGCCAAGATTGAAAGGCCCTCCACTTTACTACGGTCCATTGAGATCCCTACATTCAAAGTCACATAACCAAGAAAAACAATACTATCCACCATAAAAGTACACTTTTCCAACTTGGCAAAAAGCCTCCTACTTCTCAATGTTTCAAATACTTTCCTCAAATGTTTAACATGATCAAGTAAACATTTGCTATGACACAAGTATGTCATCAAAATAAACAACAACAAATTTACCAATGAAGGGGCGAAGTACCTCGTTCATGAGCCTCATGAAAGTGCTAGGAGCATTAGAGAGCCCAAATGGCATAACTAGCCACTCATACAAGCCTTGCTTTGTCTTGAAAGCGGTCTTCCACTCATCTCTTTCACGCATGCGAATTTGATGGTACCCTATCCTCAAGTCAATCTTCGAAAACACCTTGGAACCATGTAACTCATCAAGCATATCAAGTCGGGGAATAGGGAAGCGATACTTGATGGTGATGTTATTGATGGCCCTACTATCAACACACATCCTCCATGTATCATCCTTTTTCGGAACCAAAAGAGCCGAAACCTAACAAGGGCTAAGGTTTTTCCTTACAAATCCTCTTTCAATCAACTCACCAACTTGTCTTTGAAGCTCTCTTGCTTCATCGGGGGATCACCTATAAGTCGGTCTATTAGGGAGTTGTGATCCGAGAATAAGATCGATTTGATGCTCAATTCCCCTAATAGGTGGCAAATCGGGTGGGAGATCATCGGGAAAAATATCATGGTACTCAACCAATACTTCCTTTACAAGGGGGTGGATTGGGTTCTCTCGCTCACTCTCTTGTGTTTCCCTAAGAAGAACAAATAAAGATAAGGTGTCCTGGATTTATCTTCTTTCCCATCTCATTTTCCCCAATGAGAAGGTTCTCTTTGATTGTGTTTCCCGTACCCAAAGGTTCTTTGTGTTTTATGGTGGGGGACAAGGGGTTGAGTACAATCTTCTTCTTATTCGGCATGAATGAATAAGTGGTCTTTCTTACATCATGCATTAAATCTCTATCAAATTGCCAAGGTCTACCAAGCAATACATGACAAGCATCCATAGGCAATACATCACAAAGCACCTCATCCTTATATAGCTTGCCAATTGAGAAAGAAAGAAGAGTTTGTTTCGTGACCTTCACCTCATTGTGATTGTTAATCCATTGAAACTTGTAGCGAGTAGGATGATCGGTAGTTTCAAGATTGAGCTTTCTCACCAACGTTGTTGAAGCCACATTATTGGAAGATCCACTATCAATGATAAGGTTGCAAACTCAATCCTTGATGGTGCAACGAGTTTGGAAGATGTTTTCCCTTTGCTCTTCCGCCAAAGGGGTAGAAATGGAGTGAAGTGCCCTCCTCACAACAAGGATTTGACCATCATCGGCTTCAACTAGAATCTCATCCTCTTCATCATATATAGGGTCTCCAAAATCCCTCTTCTCATCTTCGTATTCCTCATCATCCATTTCACGAATCATCATAGCTCTACTATTTGGACACTCATTAGCAAAATGTGCATAACCTCTACACTTGTAGCAAGTCTTCCGATTGCTCATCTTGTTGTGATCATCTTTGCTAGAAGAGTGAATGGGAGCCTTGCCTTTGTCATCCTTGGCAATGGTATTTCTTGTCTCACCCTTTGGAGCAAAAGAGCTCTTGAAGTTAGGCTTAGTATACCCACTAGCACTACTCACCTTGTCATACTTCTCAAACTTCAAAGCCTTTTGCACCACTTGATCAAAACTTCCATGGGCATGCACATCAACCTTTTGCCAAAGCTTTCTTTTAAGACCACCAATATACCTTGAAATATTATGCTCCAGTGCTTCTTCAATTCCACTCATGATAGAAAGTTTCTCAAACTCTCTAATATACTTCTTTACCGACATAGTTCCTTGCTTAAGAGAGTTCAATTTAAGAAAAGCATCTTGCAAATAATCTTTAGGCACTGTATACACCCATTTGTGTCTCCCCAAAACCAAACCCAGTGAGGAGTACCTTTCACGTCGAATCATAATCGAATGAAGTGAAAGTGTGGAAAGTCTAGTGTTGCGGTTAGTTTTATTTCTTTTCTTTCTCTCTATTTTTGAAAACCTATTTTAAGAAAAAGCCCATCCAGTTTGGTTTGGTCCATGGAAAGGGTCCAATAACGGTGTAGTTGGGTCAGGTTCGAAAAGAGCTTTCCAACGATATATTATAAGCCCAATTCCGATGAATAATGAGGAAGTTATGGCCAAATTACTAAACTGGGCCCGGTTTGATCTTTATATGCGGCCCAATTATCTAGAGGAGGGCCTATTATTAATTTATCATTCCTAATTTAATTAGCATTGATAAATTGACTTTAATTGACTTTTAAGAGTTTTAATTAGGATAAAAGAAGTGTTTTTAAGGAAAATACAATTTTGCCCTCTCGTACGCTTAATTTTATCAAAATAAGAAAATGCGTCGAAAATCATTTGCAGCGCCATACGACAAGTCTGTCGCCTGGCAACAGACCTGGCGTCTGGCGACAGGCGTGTGTTTGGCGCTGCAGTCGTGTTTTATTCTTTTCGAAACTCTGATTCGTTTTTTATCGTATCCGGCTGATTTTCTCTATAAATAGCCTCCTAAAACCTCCGTTTTCAATTACCAACTCTCATCAAGAAATTCTTGATTACTCTCTCTCTCTCTCTTTTCTAAACTATCTTTTTACAAACACCATACCGCATTCCCAAGATCTAGACACACCTAGCCAAGTTCGAAGTTGTCTTCGCCCTAGACGTGAAAGATTTTAATTTCTGAGGATTTGATCCCAAATCTCTATTTTAATTATTTAGTTTAATTGATTTTATTTTCTTTGAAGTTACTAACGAGTGTATTTTGTTATTAGAAAGAGGTACGAGGTATCCAAGTAAGTGCTTTAATTGTTTGCATTGTTATTATGATATAGAAATCATGTCTAGGTTGTTATTATGATTCCTAGTGTCTTGTTAGGGTCTTTTGATATTCCTAGTATCATGTTTAGGGAAAAGGTTATAATATCAAATAAGCTTATTATGATTTCTATGATGCTTCCTATTGTCTTTCCTAATATTCATGTTTGTATCATGTTAGGGCTAAATATTTGATCTTTGATGTTTAGTGACATGCTAGGGTTTGTTATTTATCTTGCTAGTATCATGCCTAGGATCTTGCTATTAATATTATGCTTTAACATGATTAAGATTATTTTTATTATCATGATTATTATTATTATTATGATTATTATTATGTTACTTGATCTATATTGTTATTGCTTGATCATGCCTTTTATGCATGTTTAAAGGCAATTTGTACTTGTAATCACGCTTAATAAGATAATTAATAATCTTGTTTAGAGTAATATGATTATAATTCAAGTGATCGCCAATAATAGTTTTGTTTGTGCATTAACATTCAACAAACATAGATAAACAGGTTTAGGGTTAAACATATTGATTGCATGTTAGTCAGAAAGCGCACGTGAATACGATCAGAATAAAGTAGAGGCCTATTATTAGGGCAGGTTCAATCTCTTTTAGGTTGGATTTGTACCTTCATCCCCGAACTTCCAGTCATGGTTCCAGACCTATTGGACTAAACGATCTCTTGGATCTTTAAAGGGTGTAACCTTCACCTCGTGAACGGTTTAGAAGTTCCTAAAACTTGTTGGCGTCTCTTTTGCTCTAGCTTCCTTCCCTTTGGACGCCACCATGCTTTAGTGTATGATCACAGTGGGGTTCAAGTTTGGGGTAATGCTTGAAATATTCCCTACAGTTTTGGCGACTCCACTGGGGAGGATTTCTATTTTAATTCCTGAAATTTATTTCGGCAATGATTTAGAATGAGTAGATGAGACTAGAAACATTCTAAGTATTTCATGTACGTAATTCTGATTAACATTATTGTTATATGCATAAAAAAGATCTCTTTGGAAAGAACATCTATAATGAGTTAAAAACATAGGAATTTTACACGTAGGAAATATGAGGAATATCTTATACAACTAGGATCGAAATAATGTTGCGCGATACTGGAAAATTTTATCGAGCACAAAAAGTTGCTGAGACATGTAGGAACTGGCATCAAAAAATAGAGTCTGTCGCCAACGAAATGGCTCTTTTGCAAGGAGACACTCCTGTCGCCAGGCGACAGAGCCATATTGCGGCGACGGCCTCTGTTCGCTGGCGCCAAGTTCTTCCAATACCGAGCCAGAAATATGCGTTCTAATTTTGACCAGTTTTTTAGCACTGTTTGCTCGATCCTACTTCCTGATTGAGTTTTTCTAACTTTTCTGTAACCCATAAGTGTTCTACATATGGACATAACCCTCTGGGAATTAATTCTCCATCTACCTGATTGAACGCTTTGTGCAACAAAAGGTACATCCGAGAATGTTGAATTCACCAAACCATGGAAGCGAGTTTTTAACTCGCGATGTCCCATCCACTCGTGCCAACCCTTTAAAAGGTAAGGCTTCCGCGCGGTGCATCTGGACAATTTACCATGGACCCTCTTTAACTAACCCATATCCCGAACTTTAGAGAACTACAGCCATGGTTAAGTTGCAAACTCATTGCATCATATTGTGCCTACTTGCCTAATTGTACATTATTTGTTGTGCATACTCTATGTGTTCTTTCCTAACCGTTTGTTTGACTTGTGTTTAACACAAAAATAAACTGATTAATGACTAAAAGGACTTTGCTTAATTAATTAATTAATTAGTTTGAGTAATTAAAGTTTAATAATTTGATCGAAATTAACTTAGTACGACTTTAAGAATGTCCCGTAGAGTTAAAATACTAAAAGCAGTCCCAGATTAACGCTCCAACAATGGCGCCATGATTTGGACTGCAGCGCCACACTATGTTGTGCAACGCCTGGCGACAGCTCTGTTGCCTTGGCGACAGTTCAGAATTTTGCTCGAGTCATAACTATGAGTCTAATTGAACAGTTTGCTAATCAGTTCGATTATTTTGTTAATCACAGTACCTTTGTTAAGTCCTTAATTGAGTCCGTTCGTATAGTCTGGCCACATGGTCTTATACAAGAGTCTTAACATGTCACATACACTCACCAGTCATAGCACACACTTTGTATATATCACCATGACCATGTCTTAGATTCATGCATGAGTCGGTTTTTTCCGTCATTTGAGTTGGGGTCCTCTTTATTCCTAAATTCTTCTATATATCCCCATCTACATGATTCTCCATATCACCATATTCATTCTTCTAACCCTCTTTCATCCATTGCATGTTGAATAGAGTTTGAGTCAAATAATTAACAATGAATATCCATAATTTCCCTTTCCACAGTACTTGGTCAAGAAAAGAAGGGCGATTAATCAAAGGCAACACCTTCATTCAAGTTCAACTTTTTGATAAACTAGTGAGTCGTTGAGGAAAGCTAAAAAATAATGGCAACTCAAGAAGAAGTCAACGAACTTGGGAATCAATTGGCTGACGTGACTGAGGTGTTGAAGGCTTTAACACTTCAAATCAATGACCCTGTGAAGCAACAACAGATGGACCTCATGCAAGAAAGCTTGAGCAAGCTATCTAGTGACTACAAGTTCCAGGGCATCAGTTCGCAAGGGTCTTGATGGACAAGGAGCTTCTTCTGCAGAAGTTCAATGCCACTGACATCCCTAAATTCAAGGCAACAGATAATCCTTATCTTAACTTAAGAGCCTTTGAAACTATAATGAACATTAAGGGAATTGATAGGAAAGTCTTTCATTACTTGTTTTCCTTATCTCTTGAAACCGTTTGCCAACAATGGTTCTTCTCCCTTAACAAAGAGAATACCTCTACCTGGGAATCGATAGTATACACTTTCATTGATAGGTATAAATGCAATATTCAAGTCAAAACTGATTATAGACAACTTGAGATGCTAAGACAAAAAGAGAATGAAGGCTTTACCTCTTTCTTCAATAAGTGGAGGGAAACTTCCGCTAAAATGATTGAGGTTCCCTCCGAAAAAGAATCTGTGAGGATATTCATCAAAAATTTACAAGAAAAGTATTCAAAGCACTTAAAATATCAACACAACTTGAATACTTTCAAATCCGTCTATGACATATGTATCGAGATCGAAGATGACCTTGCAAAGCAAAAAGCTACTAACAATAGTAACCACAGTGGCTGGAAAGGAAAGAAGAACGACAATCCTTCTTCTTCTGAAAACGCCCACTTTAGTTACAATGTTAGTACCATTAATCTCAGTGAAGTTTTAGCTATGGATAACCAAGGATCTAAGAAGCAACTAAGGAAAGACTTCACCCCCATTGGGATGATCTACGATACTGCCTTCGATCGACTCCATGCTAAGGGACTCATTACTCCCATTGGACCTATTCAAGATCCCGCACCTAAAAAGAGATTGCCTAGTTGGAATCCATATGCACATTGCAAATATCATCAAGGTAGGGGTCATACTACTAAGAGCTGTTGGAAGCTAAAGGAGGCTATTCAAAATTTTATCGATAATGACAAGCTTCCCATGCCTCCAGCTAGCAAGAAGAGCGAATGATGATGAAGCAAATGACACAAGACAAGAGGCAACCTTCAACGACAAGATTTCGTGACCTCCTTTTTTCTATTTCTTTTATTTACCCTTTCCCCAATAAGTCTAGCATAGGCATTTTTTTTATTCTCCTTAATTTATTTTGTAGGAACATTATTTCTTCTCCCTTAAATAAAATGAGCATTTACTTTCTTGCATATGATCATTTCATTACATTGCATCAAAAAAAAAATCCATGTCAAACTGAGCACAAGGTATACCAATGATTTGAGGCACCCCTTGTAGCCACATCATATCACCTTTCACCCTTCAAATATGCAATTCTTTTTTGGTAAACCACTTTGAGCCTCGTCTAACGATAGACCTTTCATTTTTCAACCCATATCTATTTAACCTTGGGATGGGATGGTGTGCAACTTATGCAATTTTCAATTTCATAAAAATCTTGAGTGACTTCAAAAGATTAAAATAGCAAAAAATAAGCAAATAAATAAATAAAAGTGTACAAAAGGGCAAGTGTTACAATGTCTTTGACATGAACATGTCTTCGATATGAACACGTCTCATATTGCGTTTCTTATTGAGTGCTCGGTACCGTGCCTGAGAAGCATGAATGCCAAGTGAGTGATAGACCGCGTGATCGAGATTGCCCACACTTATAAAAATAAAATAAATACAAAAGCAAAAAAAAAGAGCAAAAATTAAAAAAATAAAAATAAAAAAGAGAAAAAGCTAAAAAAAAGAGTAAAAGCCTCAAGCATAAAAATATAAAAATTCAAAAGCAAGGTTTGCACACCTTGGGGGTTATCTAGGGTGTTTATCCTTTATCCCTTTCTTCTATAACCTTTAGCCTAACCACATTACAACCCTTTAAAAGACCTTTTTGAGGTATACACACTTGAGCGAGGTTCGGCTAGAGCTACGTTCGGCCTGATGGATACGTAGGCAACCTCACATCGAGGTGCGGCCATAATAAAAATGCATTCACATTCACATTCACACATCATGATCATATCAAGGGATCTCCTATGCTCATCCCTATCTACTTAGAGCTAGACTTGGGGGCTTGATCCCTACGTCATTAGCTTACCTAGCCTAAGAGTCACCATCATTTAACTCTTTTCAATATACTTTTCTACACATTTAGCCCTTACGGCCTAACCTTAGTGTCACTTTCACATACTGCACAGATACATGACCAAATATACTTCCCTTAGGAACCCATTGTCATGAAATCTTAACACAATGTTGAAGCATGCCTTGTCATATCAACATCAATCATCATTGCATCACAAAGTATGAAGTACTTAGCCTCCGCGCCTAAGTTACCGAAATACTTTCATTATCGAGTCAACTAGGATATTCTAAGATGTTACAATCCTTGTACTATGAGAGACAACGTTAAAGGATTAAGCTCATTCAACATGCACCTTCAAAAACTTCGCTTCTTTCTTTTTCGCGTCTTTCTTTTTCGGGAGAAAGTCGGTACCCCCCACAAAAATGACGGAAAATTTTTGCTTTTTTGCATTTTCGAGTCGCACAATCACATTACAATTCACACACAAGTCATGTACACATTGAATCATGTCGTGCTATCACATTGAGTCAACACTATGCACACACGAGTCACACGAAGTGATTCATCATTGAGTCAAGTTTATACCTTGAGTCGTGTCGAGTCAATGAGTCAAGCAACACTAAGCCTTAGATCAAACCTAAGATAATTAAAGAGATGAGCAAAGTCCTATAGTCAAAAATATAAATGCAGGTGCATCCCAGCAAGCAAGAACATTCCCAGATTTTTTCAAAAAAACCGCGAATACGCCGCATGAGACTCTTCTAAAGATTAAAAGAGTTTGAGCAAAATTACATGGATTAGTAAATTAGAGATGAAGAACTTTAATTTATAAAAGATTTGAGCGGATTTGGTTGAAAGGAAATGACCAAGTTCAAAGTTCGAAGCAAAACCGAGCAACGAATAGCAGCAGCAAGGGCAAAATAGGGAAGACCCAACTCCAGCGCCAGACGACAAGGCTGTCGCCTGGCGACAGAAGAAAAGCGCGGCGCCAGATAGTTCCAGCGAGTGCTGGTGCGGCGACCCAATGTGTGGTCCCCATATTAGATTATGCGAACCTCATACAGCAATTTTGGGTTCCTTGGTACGCCAATTAGCCCCTATAAGCAATTTGACATGATTAAGTAGTCGGCTTGATTACAATCACATAAAGTGATCGACCTAATAAAAGATCGTCTCACTTAGCTTAAAGCGCCTAAACATTGGTTCATAGTAAAGGCACCGACATAATGGTTCACAAATAGTAAAAGCACCGACATAATGGTTCGCAAACAGTAAAAGCACCGACATAATGGTTCACGAAGAATTCCTAGGATAAAAGATTTTCACAAATCAATTTGAAGCCTCTAAGAATCGCAGATATGGTTCTTGAAAAAGATTTTCCAAAGATGGAAGGGTTGATTTGAAGATTTAAGATGACAAAACTTTCAACAGGGGGGCTTTAAAAAAAGTCTCTCGCTTGGATTTGAGAAGGGCGGTTTCAGATGAAGCGACCTTCGATAGCTTTCACTATGATTGAGGAGGTTATTATTTGATTTGAGAAAAAGAACGATTCAAGATGAAGCGGTCTTTGATAGCTTCCGCTAAGATTGTGGAAGTTATCACCCGATTTGAGAAGATAGCACGAGATGGGTGATCTTCGACAACGTTCGCTAAGATTGTGGAGGTTGTCACCAAGATTTGAGAAGATAGCACGAGATGGCGGTCTTCGACGGCGTTCGCTAAGATTGTGGAGGTTGTCACCAAGATTTGAGAAGATAGCACAAGATGGGCGGTCTTCGACGGCATTCGCTAAGATTGTGGAGGTTGTCATCGAGATTTGAGAAGAGCGATTCGTGATGAGGCGGTCTGCGACGACTTTTGCTATGATTGGGAAGGTTGTCACTATGATTCAAGAAAAAAGCTCTTTTGCTCAGAGACGTGTGGGTATATCATATCAACGCTCTTCTACTCAGGGACGCGTGGACATATCCAAAAAATCTCTATTGTTTAGAGACGAGTGAACATCAAAACAGCAAGATAGCGTTCCCTAGATTACGGAAGACCGTCAAAACAAACAGCAGGATGGCGTTCCCTAGCTTATGAAAGGTTGTCACAACGGCAAATGCAACAAATTGGTTACCCTCAAAGACGTGTGCCCGATAGTGCAAGATACGCGTTTCTTAACTCTTTTATCTGTTTAACTAACGCTAGTTTGCAGGTATTGGCATTACAAGAATGATTTAGGATCGCAGAACGTTTTGAATCATTCTCCGTCCCTATCGATACTTTGACTTTTGTTTTCGAAACTTACGTTTCTCCAAACTCAGTCAAAGTGGGGGCTTCTTTAGACACCAATTTGTGTCTCCCCAAAACCAAACCCAGTGATGAGTACCTTTCACGTCGAATCATAATCGAATGAAGTGAAAGTGTGTAATGTCTAGTGTTGCGGTTAGTTTTATTTCTTTTCTTTCTCTCTGTTTTTCAAAACCTATTTTAAGAAAACAGCCAATCTAGTTTGGTTTGGTCCATGGTAAGGGTCCAATAATGGTGTATTTGGGTCGGGTTCGAAAAGAGCTTTCCAATGATATATTATAAGCCTGATTCCGATGAATAATGAGTAAGTTATGGCCAAATTACTAAACTGGGCCCGATTTGATCTTTATATGCGGCCCAATGATCTAGAGGAGGGCTTATTATTAATTTATCATTCCTAATTTAATTAGCATTGATAAATTGAATTTAATTGACTTTTAAGAGTTTTAATTGGAATAAAAGAAGTGTTTTTAGGGAAAATATAATTTTGCCCTCTCGTACACTTAAAATTTTATCAAAATAAGAAAACGTGTGGAAAATTATTTGCAGCGCCATACGACAAGTTTGTCGCCTGGCGACACGCGCAGCGTCTGGCAACAGATCTGTCTTTTGGCGACAGGCGCGTGTTTGGCGTTGTAGTCGTGCTTTATTCTTTTCGAAACTCTTATTCGTTTTTTATCATATCCGGCTGATTTTCTCTATAAATAGCCTCCTAAAACCTCTGTTTTCAATTACCAACTCTCATCAAGAAATTATTGATTACTCTCTCTCTCTCTCTCTCTCTCTCTCTCTCTCTCTCTCTCTCTCTCTCTCTCTCTCTCTCTCTCTCTTTTCTAAACTAGCTTTTTACAAACACCATACCGCATTCCCAAGATCTAAACACACCTTGCCAAGTTCGAAGTTGCCTTCGCCCTAAACGTGAAAGGTTTTAATTTCTGAGGGATTGGTCCCAAATCTCTATTTCAATTATTTAGTTTAATTGATTTTATTTTCCTTGAAGTTACTAATGCGTGTATTTTGTTATTAGAAAGAGGTACGAGGCATCCAAGTAAGTGCTTTAATTGTTTGCATAGTTATAATGATATAGAAATCATGTCTAGGTTGTTATTATGATTCCTAGTGTCATGTTAGGGTCTTTTGATCTTCCTAGTATCATGTTTAGGGAAAAGGTTATAATATTAAATAAGCTTATTATGATTTCTATGATGGTTCCTATTATCTTTCCTAATATTCATGTTAGTATCATGTTAGGGCTAAATATTTGATTTTTGATGTTTAGTGACATGCTAGGGATTGTTATTTATCTTGTTAGTATCATGCCTAGGATCTTGCTATTAATATTATGCTTTAACATGATTATGATTATTTTTATTATCATGATTATTATTATTATTATGATTTTTATTATGTTGCTTGATATATATTGTTATTGCATGATCACACCTTTTATGCATGTTTAAAGGGAATTTGTACTTGTAATCACGCTTAATAAGATAATTAATAATCTTGTTTAGAGTAATATGATTATAATTCAAGTGATCGCCAATAATAGTTTTGTTTGTGCATTAATATTCAACAAACATAGATAAACAAGTTTAGGGTTAACCTAATGATTGCATGTTGGTCAGAAAGCGCACATGAATACGAGAAGAATAAAGTAGAGGCCTATTATTAGGGCAGGTCCAATCTCTTTTAGGTTGGATTTTTATCTTCATCCCCAAACTTCCAGTCATGGTTCCAGACCTATTGGAGTTAACGATCTCTTGGATCGTTAAGGGGTGTAACCTTCACCTCGTGAACGGTTTACAAGTTCCTAAAACTTGTTGGCGACTCTTTATCTCTAGCTTCCTTCCCTTTGGACGCCACCATGCTTTAGTGTATGATCACAGTGGGGTTCAAGTTTGGGGTAATGCTTGAAATATTCCCTGCATGCACAAAGGCCTTGTTCATATGTTTCTTCAATATCTCCCAAGAAGTAATTTTTTATTTTTCATATTTCCTCCTACAATTATTTAAGTTCTCATACCACAAAGAAGCATGTTTTTTTAGTTTAAGGATGGTCAATTTGAAACGTTTTTCATCATTATAACCCTTATATTCAAACACATTCTCCATACTTCTAACCCAATCAAGAAATTAATTAGGATCAATATTACCTTCAAAGTCCGGAAATTCCAACTTGATATCTCGGTCACGGTTGTCCTCATGGTGTCGTTGGCGGTGTTCCCTTATCCGGTGAGGAGACTGAGAGTCATCTTCTTCACTAGGGCTTCTCCTTCTTCTAGGACTTCTTCTATTCTCCAAAACCTCAAGAAGTCTATCAAACTTCCTTTCTAGAGCATCCAATCTAGAGTGTTCATTGTAACTTTCATCATCTTCATAATAGTATCTATCACCCATGTTTCAAGATAGAAAGCTTGTATTTTTTAGAGAAATTTCAAATTTTTGTGGGAAAAGATGAGATCTTTTGAGAGGGGGAAAGAGAAATTCAAAAAGGTAGGATCTTTCTAGGCTAATAACCTAGTATCTTGATACCAAATGATATGAAATAACCAACAAAACCCAAGAAAAAGGGAGGAGAAATCAACTAACAACAAGTTCAAACCAACAAAATAAGGAAAACCTATCTCAAAATCACCAAGATAATGAAATAGGGGGTCTTAATCAAAGCCAACACCAAGTAAAGCTAGGATTAAGGTGTAACCACAAAGATTACAAGGTAGCAATCACAAATAAAGCAAGATAATCACAAAGATTATGGTAGAGAGAGAAAGTCTCTTTGATTACAAAATCAAGCAAAGTTCAACATTATTAAAATGCAAAAAAGTCCTAAAACAACTTAAATAGTTCGCACAAGCTGACAAAAAAACGGGAAAAGGTTCGGCCGAACTCAAGGTAAGTTCAGTGGAATTGTGGGTAGGTTCGGCCGAACCTAGGGATTGTTCGGTCGAACTATCCTGCTCCTGGTTCAGTCGAACCTTTGGAGTTCGACCACTGCTGCAAGACTGACAAAATCGGGTTTGAAACTGCCTAAATGGTTCGGTCGAACTTCCTTGGTTCGGCCGAACCTCTTCAATTCTTCTTGTCTTCAAGTGTGGTGATGGTTAGTCCCGAAAGGTGACCTGCAAGGAGCTTGGCCCGACTTCGTGTCACAACACGTGGCACGTCTTCCACTTCTTCCACTAAGTTCCATGCACCCGCGTCAGAAACGGTGCTATAAATCAAACTACACACTAATCTCAAATGGTCATTAATCGTCCATCGTTTAAATGACCTCGATTAGGGATAATTTTCAATTATAATATTCAATGTTCACTTAATAGGTGTTTCCTTACCAAGACTGGTCTTGATACCCTATTTTGAATATTCCAAGAATCGAATGGACTCATAATTTAATTCTAAACCACAATTAAATAGCAAACTGAGTGATAAAAAATTGCATGAAATTTTAAATTACTCCAAAACCTGAATGGTTCATCTTATGATAAATGGTTTTTCCGAATGTTTTAAGAGTATCACTCTTTATAAAACATCTATAGAAATCACACCCATATCTAATATGCTTGATTTTTTTCTTGCAATTGTGAATGTTGTCGTTCACTTATTGCATAGGTTTAGTTATAATTACTTTGCTAATCTTAGCATCTTCATTACTAAAACTTTCATAATAAGATGATAAATTTGAGAGTGTCATGGATTATATGTGATTTAGGATTTATTGTCCACGTTATGGCTCGCACTCATTTTCATGATTGAGATCTTCAACTAGACAACCTACAATCATTAACGTTCAACAACGAACTTTCCATTGAACATCTTCTTTATTATTACCGGCCTTTAAGTCAACAATATTCTCAACATATATTTTAGTAGATTTTCTGATGATACTTTGCTTGGGTTTCACTCCAAACGCCTCACAATGATTTGGGATACCCTAATCACTTGTGATCATGGAAATTTTCCTTAAATTCCCGCACATTACACATGGATGCACGTCCATGTTACCATTCTCAAGCCATGACTCATTTTTAGCTCGTGCTTATAAACGGCTTCCTTGCTAAGGATCTAATCCTTGTTAAGGTTTGTGCTTGCAATCTCAATTCTCAAATTGTATTTGTTTCCACAAGTCAAGAACTCATCCTGTTACTTATCCAAGTACTTGGATGTTCTTGGCCATATTCTAACGATCTATTACATAGATTCAGGTTGATTGGTACTACATATCATAGCGTACATGATGGATTAAGTTGCAGAGTAATTCTCAATCTTATTCCATCCATGTGACATTCTAGCTCATTCAGTTTCACTGAGTCTTGCTTAAATTGTTCGCTATGTGATACAATTGAAAGTCTCTTACTAGAGTATTTCTTGTTCGACTTAGTATTTAGCCTAGCTTATACTTAGTTCAAACATTTACTTAGTGTTATACATACGGGTCGAAAGTCTTTCAAAGTCCTTCAATTCATGTTTGACACGCTAAATTCCTTTACAAGTTCAAACATTTTTTTTAAGTCTATACAATAGATCATAATACCCAATACGTACTAAGTATCGTCTTTTGTTTGGTCTATTGTCGAAAATACTTTCAAATCTAAGTATAGGGAATATTTCAAGCATTACCCCAAACTTGAACCCCACTGTGATCATACACTTAAGCATGGTGGCGTCCAAAGAGAAGGAAGCTAGAGCAAAAGAGTCGCCAACAAGTTTTAGGAACTTGTAAACCGTTTACAGGGTGAAGGTTACACCCCTTAACGATCCAGGAGATCGTTCGCTCCAATAGATCTGGAACTAAGAGTGGAAGTTCGGGGATGAAGGTACAAATCCAACCTAAAAGAGATTGAACCTGCCCTAATAATAGGCCTCTACTTTATTCTTCTCGTATTCATGTGCGCTTTCTGACCAACATGCAATCATTAGGTTAACCCTAAACCTGTTTAATCTATGTTGGTTGAATATTAATGCATAAATAAATCTATTATTGGCGATCACTTGAATTATAATCAAATTATCCCTAAACAAGATTGTTAATTATCTTATTAAGTGTGATTACAAGTACCAATTCCCTTTAAACATGCATAAAAGGCGTGATCAAGCAATAAATAATAATAAGCATCAAGCAACATGATATTAACAAATTATACATAAATTATCCGTCAATTAACAAATAACATGAAATATTCGTAAATTAACAAATTACATAAAATAATTTGTAAATTAACAAATTACGTGAAACAATTCGCTAATTAACAAATTACGTGAAACAATTCGCTAACTAACAAATTACGTTAAATTATATAATTCGACACAACAATAATCATAATCATAATTATCATAACCATGTTAAAGCATAATATTAGTAGCAAGATCCTATGCATGATACTAACAAGATTAATAACAAACTCTAGCATGTCACTAAACAAATAAATATCAAATATATAGCCCTAACATAGTATTAACATGAATATTAAGAAAGGAACAACCCAAACATGATTTCTATATCATAATAACAATGAAAACAATTAAAGCACTTACTTGGATACCTCGTACCTCTTTTTAATAACAAAATACACGCGTTAGTAACTTCAAGGAAAATATAAAATCAAAGAATTAAATCAAAAAATTGAAAGAGAAATTTGGGACCAAACCCTCAGAAACCAAACCTTTCACGTCTAGGGTGAAGGCAACTTTGAAATTGCTAGGTATGTCTAGTGCTAATGTATGAAGAATTGTGTTTGTAAAAGGCTAGGCTTAGAAAAGAGGGATAGAGAGAATAAGATTTAGCTTAGAGAGAGAAGAGAATTAGAGAGTTTTTTGTTGAGAGTTGATGATTAAAAATATAGGTCTTATTAGGAGGCTATTTATAAAGAAAATCAGTCGAATATGATAAAAAAGAATCAGAGTTTTGAAAAGAATAAAACACGACGCTGTCGCCAACAACATGACCTGTCGCCAGGCGACAAACCTATCGTCTGGCGCTGCAAGACAGTTTTTTTGTGGATTTTTTTTTATCATATCTTTTGATCCAGAAGTCCAAATAAGTCATATAATATGTCGTTGGAAAGATCTTGAAGTCTACTTTCCAACCCAATTAAAATCAGATTGAAATCTTTTGCATATAAAAATATATGGCCGAAATAGTGAAAGGGTGTTAGTTTTGGATAGAGTTTCATATTCCATTCATATCTTTTTCGTTATAGCTCGGATTTAATACTATAATATATCATTGGAAAGATAATTTCAAGATCTATCCAACCATATAAAATTTAGATAAAGATTATGAGGCACAAAAATAAAATCTGAATATATTCCACTTCGTACAAAACAAGGATTCTAAAAAGGAGTATTTTAATCAATTTCAAACTCTTTGAAACATAATTATCAATCCTAACTACATTAGGATTTAAGAGAATCTTCTAGAATATTCTAGAACACTATAATCAATCCTAATAGATTTAGGAATGATAATTAATAATAGGCCCTCTTTTAGATCATTGGGCCGCATATAAAAACCAAACCGGGCCCAGTTTAGTATTTTGGCAATAACTTCCTCATTATTCATCGGAATTAGGCTTATAATATATCGTTGGAAAGGTATTTTCAAGCCCTATCAAAATACACTATTTATTGGACCCTTATCATGGATTAAAATAAACAAGAATACACGTTTTTCATAAATAAGGTAAGAAAAGAAATATGTTCAAAAACAGAAAGAAGAGATATTTTAATAAAAACATCCTCATCACTAGACTTTTCACACTTTCGCTTTATTCAATAATCAAATTACGTGAAAGGTATTCATCACTGGGTTTGGTTTTGGGGAGACACATTTGGGTGTCTACACTAAGCATTTAGTATTTGACAGTTATTTCACAATAGAGTTCATAAACTTTTCGTTGGACCTTTATATAATTTACTTTTGCTCCCACTAACCTTCTTATTCATAAGAATATCTATGTTTCTCCATAATTCAATCCTATTATTAACTTCATGAGAAAACATGTTCCAATTCCTATATGCAATGCTTCCTTAAATCCCAGAATGGATTCCTTGAGTTTGCTTTCAAATCTAGCATTATTTAGATTTTAAAAACCCTTAGACTATTTTCATATTCACTTCCAAAATCCTATTTTAGAAAGGCGGTTTTGGTATCTATTTTGTCATATTTCATATGTGCAATTTTGCTAGAACAATCAGGAAAAGACTTTAGCATTCCGATTGATGAATAGGTTTTTATTAAAATCAACTCCGTGAATTTAATTGTATCCTTTTCAACCAATCTATCTATGTATACATATGCATTTCCACATTTGTTAGTTTTCTCCTTGAAAACTTATTTGCAATCGATGGGTATTTCACCCTTTATGCAAATTAATCAAGTTTTTAAACATGATTTTCAAACATGGAGTCTATTTCGGATTTTTATGGCCTCTAACCATTATTCGGAATTTGGATTTGTCGTAGCTATTTTACAAGACATTATTCCCTTACTATCTAATAGTAAATAGTATGCTTGTAAGTCTTAGGTTTATTTCTAACTTAATAGAAAATTTATAGGATTCAATCCAAGCCTTTAGTGAATTATATACCTATACGGGGTTATTGCATCAAACATTGAGTTTCAAGGCGCTTCCAAAGCCCTTTGATTTTCTTGATCTTACTCAAACTTTTCAAAAGTTTTGTGAGAAATGAATTCTCTTTTAAGGCACTTGTAAATTCCTTTTGAGTATTCTTAATCAAGTATTCTCACGAAGCCCTTTTAAGGTCTTCCGAGATTCTCAGTTCTAGTTTGTTGCTAAGCTCGATTGTCATCGAGTTCATTTTCCTCATTTTCCTCCCACTTGTCGTTTTGTAAATGTGTTACTTTCCAGAAAGACACCACTTAGAGCAACAAACACTATGTTCTCAATTAGGTTGTGGAGGTAATGCCCGTGGTCTCACTTGAATGCTTACAAAGAGACATGTATATTGTCTTTAATTTGGGTAAAAGTTTGTTGTAAAACAAATAGTTAGCTCCCACTTGAGCTATCTTAGCCTTTAATGAGCCATTAAGCTCCCACCCAACCACCTAGCTCTTGTTAAGTCGGTGAGCTCCCACGGAGTCACTTAGCTCCCACTGAGCAAGTGAACTCCCATTGTGGCTAAGAATTTTAGACATATGCTTGAAAAGATATTTAGAAGTTAATTCTATCCATAACTATATATGGCGTCCTTTCTTAGATTCGACATTTTGTCTAGTGTAACATTAGTCCTTCATGCAAATCTTAAGAACTTTATAGGAAGGGATGTGATCCATCATTGTTCGAGTCATTTTTAAATGGCATCAGGTCTCCGTGAAGACACACTATGTTCTTTGTGGAGTTATTTACGAAAATTTCAATTTCATAACTTTGGGATGGTCACGCTTATCTCAAGCAAACATCGCTCGATCTAATCTAGACGTTTTGATATCTTGCCAAGTCGATTCTGTACTTCACTGAACTCTTGAACTATTCAAGGTCAAGTTTGTTCACATTTGATGAATATATCCATATTATTTCAAATTCTTTGTGAAACGTTGAAGTAAATGAATCCTCTTTAGCTTTCGGAGTCAATTGTCTATACCAAGAACAACAGCTCTTTACTTTGTCGGTTTCAACAAGTAAGACTTGCTTGTCTTAGAACGATTCCGAATCGATCAACTATCAAGAGCCTATCTAATAGAGCCTTGAGTACATTCTTGTCGATGTGACATTGCTAAAGATGTTCGGAACGTAAAGCATGCCCATGACTTTAAGCTTTTTCCAGTTTATCATGTTAAGGAAAGTTTGTTTATAATCAAGCATTCTTGACTCATGGTTTAGACAACCATGTCATTCAAATAAATTTGCAACTATTTCTCATTGCTTTGTATGTGAGTCTTTCCGCGTGTAAACGGATCAATTGCTGATTATGGAATACAATAACCATTTATTTGTTCCAACCTTAGCTTAAAGGTCTTTAAACAAAGCATACGACCTTACAACTGATGTAGCACCACTTGCTCCATTCTAAGCTTGTAAGTCGATAACTTAGCTTATCATCAATAGTTTGAGGTCACTTTCAAAGTGGAACACTCAAGCAGTATCCAATACTTGTGAAGATAATAATTTGCTAAGTTAATTAGAAAAACATGAACTCTTTTTAGCAAAAATGGAATCTTATTCCTTCTTTTTGTTCCTCGTTTCCTATATTTTTTATCATACAATATCTCATAACCTTACTTTAAGAACCATTTCTTTAAATACCTTGACTTTTATACTTAATTAGGCATAATTAAGCACCTAGTGCGCCGTAAAACAAAGTTCCATCTTTTCCTCTAATTCATGCTTGAATTACTACATCAATGAGTCCTACTCATCTATGTATTAAGCGAAAAGATATGTTGGTTGTCAATATTGACAATTTGAGTTTGCAACTCAATACTTCATGTTTTATCAAAACTACCTAGTATTTTGAATACATGATGTCCAACCGTCCTTTTCGGACTTTGTTATAAAATTCATTTATGAGAATTGTATTTTAGAAATGCTTTACATTTCTTTGAGAACCATTCTCAAAGATTTCCATTACCAATCATGGAAAACAATACAGTTAGATTTGGAATTCTATAAATATAAGTGCAAAGTATAACCATTTATCAAGTAAATAACAAAATAAGTTTGAAAATTAAAAGGTATTCATGCAAATTTTCAATCTTATTAAACGTCTTATCCACGCATTAAATTTGTCCCCATTCGGCGAGAATAAGTCGATTCCAAGATCCAAAGAAACAAAGAGTGGTTAAGCATGCTTTGGCTTGTCTTAAAACTCAATCTCCTAAGGTAAGCAACGCTTTGCTAATGGCTGCAAGCCACTCTTGGTTGAATAAATCGTCGCATCTAATGCTCTCTCAAAAATTTATTCACTTTTCTACGACATGTTAGGACTCCATCACTCATATCGTTGAGTACAACCAAAACCAACTTGCATACCCGGTATGCCTTATAAGTCTAGGGAGTAATAGTGATGCCTCGCTTTGACGTAGCCCATCACTACTCTCAATAGGTTGATAAGTGTTGTTTTGGAATGGCAATTTCACTCAATATTTTAGGGACCTAGGGTTCCTATGTTGGTTGATTTAAGTGAACTTAATTAATCATCACAACATTCGAAATCTTAAACATGCATCTAACATATAATTCATATATAAATGATCATGAATGTGTAAAGCATAAGAATTTTGATGCATATTGGCAACTAGCATGACCCCTTGAACTCTTCAAGTCTTCAAAAGGTCTTCTTTTGCAACTTCATGGCTTTGTCTTCCAAGAACCTCCGTCTTCAAGACTTGACCAAAATTATGCAACTACTAGTATCTACGATTAGGACTAATCTAAATATTAAGGTACAAAAATACTCAACAATACACAAACCGTATTTAGATTTACAAAAATACATCACGGTTCGCAGTCCGTATTTTCTATCCTAATCGGGCCCCACTAGTTGCCATTTTTATAAAACCTGTGAGAGAATATATATTCCATTTATCCATTCACTGTTTGTGAATGGCCCATGCATTTTACAACGATAAAACAAGTAACAATGCATAAACACGCGATAACTAGTAACTAATATAGGTGGTTAATCCAATTAACACGCCTAATCAAAACTAGTCAAAGTTGTTTTAACCGATTATGTAAATAAGCGCAATTAATATTTGAAGCTCCCACTAAATTCCGCATCCAACTCAATTAATCCAATTAATTAAGCCGGCAAAACCCAATTATTTGCCAAAATAAAATTTTTGCAAATGACGCTCAAAAACCCGAGGCCTAGCCTCCAAAATTTTAATTAAATAAAAATAATAATTAAAATAATTAAAACGACTAATTAAGCAAAAAATTACGTAGTCCGAAATATCCAAGTGCCTAGCACTAAGACTTGGAGTGCTCACAACTCGCACGCAACTCGCACGATCTCATTGCACTACATTGCTTTACGTGCAATGTCTACGCATATTACCCTCAATTTTGTACCAAGCTACGCACACGTACACACTCAATGTAAGCCCCACGCACGGCTTACCCACGACCAGCCATAAGGCGGCTACCATGGTGCGTTATGGTGTCGCACATCAGCTCCCCCGCACACACACGCACCAGTTCGAGGCGCCCAGCAGCCTTGGCAGCCCCATGTGAGTTGCGTGAGCAACCTGGCTGGCCGAGAGCATGCTTAGGGCTCATAGGCCTCGATTTGGTGCTCATGCCTCGGGAAAAATCCTGATTTTGTGTGACATATTTAATCAATTCTAAATTAATTTTAGAATCAATTAATTTTGAGGAAAAATGAAAATATAACAAGTCCAAGTTAAATAAATTCATCCAAGTGCATAAAACCAAAAATTATTCCAAGAAACATTTTATAATAAAATTGGTTTAACTTGGTGCAACAAAAATAAGAGGGCAATTACTCACTATTAATTTAATTAATTTAAACTAATCTTGAGATTTAGACAAAATAAAAGGGAGTTGGAAAAATAATTGAACATAAATTCAATAAAGATTCCAACTTTAATACTTGTGAATCCTTGAAAAATTATATCTTCCAATATGAAGATAAACAAATTTCTATCAAAAGTTTCAAACTTTGTGACTCCAATCAACTTAAAAATGATTAAATCAACAAAGTTCAACAAAAATTCATGGAATTTAGTAACTCAAAGTTTAATCACATAACATAATTAAAGATTGAATCTTTAGTACTTGGAAGCCTCAAAGAACCACAATTCCACACTTAATGCAATTAATTTGCAATTATGTGAAAAATAAAACCAAGCTTTCAAACATAAATTACTACCAAGTAATCATGCCTAAAGAGGTTTAAAATTGCATATAAAATAAGGATTGAACCAATTACATAACCACCATGAATATGCAATTAATTTTCAAGGTTAGAAAGACTTTAAATTTTTCGTAAAATGAAAAATCCCTCGCAAAGTTCATTTCTAGTCTTTTTTTGGCTAAAAATCGAGTCCTAAAAGGGAAAAACCATTTCCAGAACGCCTGTTCCACCCAAAATTCACTATTTTGAGTCGAAATCTAGGTTCGGGAGCTGAAGTCAGCTCTAATACGAGGTTAAAATGGATAAAACGAGCTACTAATCTAATTAGCAACGTAAAACCAGAAAAATTAAGCCATAAAAAAACCTTGGAAAATATTATGATAGTAAAAATAAACAAACGAGGCTCCGATACCGCTGTTGGGGTTTGGTGAGTCCGACTCACCGCGGAAACAAACCCAAAAACAAGACCGCACTCACAATAAATAAAACCATAAACATAATTAACTTAATGACAAGATTAAGATAATAAGATTACCTTTGAAGCGCGCTTCGCCCGACCACTAGGGCTCTTACTTGAAAGCTAGCCTCGAAAATACGAAGGCCTCCAACGATGATCCACCCCCAACTCGAACACCGACTAGGTCCAATGCCTTGGAGTTAGCAAGGCCCGACCGAAAACTGAATAATTGAGTTCAAAGGTTTTCACAATGGTGATGCCTTTTTCAACTCTCGAGTTCAAAGGTTTTCACTACTAGTGATGCCTTATCCAACTCTTACTCAAGTAGGTAATCCTAAGCCATGCCTTAGCTATTTATAAGGAAAGCTTCCTTGTGAATTCCACTCATCTTTCAATGTGGGACTTTTTCACAAAAATATCCCACGTGGAAAGATTGATGAATTCAACCCTTAGTTAAATAAACCAAGGAACAAGTAACCAGTGTCACATGGTTAGGTGAGTACCACTTTCTCACTTGGTCCCCAAGGCAACTCACATGCACTGTAAGCTAACCATGTGTCACTCAACTTTGAGCCCCAAGTCGGATTCGGTTGGGCCACTTTCTTTTGGCCCGTGTCCATGACCCGTCACCCGGGTCCACGATCCCCTTGCCACATGCGCTGCCACCATGGCACGCTGCCACGTGTGCTGCCACATGGCGTGCTGCCCTATGTGCTGCCACGTGGCACGCTCCTATTTGGCGCGCTTCCTTTGTTTTTTCATAGCTAGGGTTTTTGCTTGTTACTTGAAGCATTTTCCCGTCTCGCCAATTCCTGAATTTTGGCTCGACATTTGAGATTCTCCGACGCTCGGTTTCGACGCTCCAAGCTCGAATTTCAGACGTCTAAATATAAATTACTCGTTCGAATCATTAATTCCTTCCGAATTAATTCGTCGCTTTGGCTCGTTAGTTGCTTGGGTGTGACACGAAGGGTTCAGTCCAGATTAAGCTGTAATATTAATTATGCATTAATATTACTGATCGAAAACGACCTCCACCCAGGAATTCCGTTCACTTGACCTTACTGAATATATTAGCTTTCTAATAATTCTGAACCCACTATCAGATAATACACTTGTTCGAAGGACACCATTCCTTTCAATTCGGCCAGTCTTTATAATTTTCTGTCATTTTCTTAATGATGACTGTTATGTTCTTATTTGCCAATTCTACAGCTCCATTCATTAAAGACCTGTATGGGGATGAATGATGGTGTTTTACTTTATAACGAGTTAAGAGGGTCCCAACTTCAGCTTTTAATTGAGATCTCTTATCACTAATTAGTTCGTGTGGAACTCCATATCTACAAAATATGTTTCATTTGAGAAACTTTGCGACATGTTTAGAAGTGATATTCACGTAAGAAGCAGCCTCAATCCACTTAGTAAAATAATCGATGGCTACTAATACGTACTCGTTCCCTATTGCTCCTGTTGGAGATATTTTTCCAATTATGTCAATTTCCCAAGTCAAAAAAGGCCAAGGGGAAGTGAGATTATATAGTTCGGATCGTGGAAGGCGTTGTAAATTAGTGAACATTTGACACTCTGGACATTTTTTAACATATTGTATGCAATCATGTTCCATGGTGGACCAATAGTACCCTTGTCGTGAAATTATTTTAGCAAGCATTTTACCATTCATGTGAGGACCACAAACGCCTTGTGAGTATTCTCCATAAGGCGTGTGGATTCAGGTTGGTCTATACACAATAAGCTTTGACCGCTAAGCCCCTTTTTGCATAATTGACCATTTAATAGACCATATTGGGCCACAAGTGTTCTTAGGGCTCGTTGGTCTTTCGATGAAGTATTTTCAGGATATGTGCCATGGGTAATATATTGGAGGATATGATCATACCAAGGATTGCCTCCTTCAATGTCATTTATTTCCTTTATTGTGTTGCAATATGCTAGTTCTTCTCTTCTATCAACGCATAATGTCATCATATTTAAATGATCTGGAATGTTGATCATTAAGGCTAATTTTGCTAGCGCATCGGCAAATTGATTATCATCCCTTGGGAGGTATTTAAAATCAATATGTTCAAAATGCTCGATGAGTTGCTCTAAGTGTGCTTGGTATAATATAATTGTGGAGTTCTTTATTTCCCATTTTTTAGTATATGATTTATAATAAAACTAGAATCTCCCTATGCCTCAAATTTTTTCACACCTATGCTAGCTGCTGCATCTAATCCAATAATGCACGTTTCACATTCCGCGGCATTATTAGTAACCTCAAAGTCTATTTTGACAGAGATTGGAGTATGTGCTTCCTTTGGACTTATGAGTAACACTCCCACGTCGCATCCTTTTTGATTGGATGCACCGTCGAAGTACATTACCCATTTGTCATCTTGCGTCATGAGAATCTCTTCATCCGGGAGATGAGTAGTTTCTGCATGACTCGTTTAAATAGGATGTTGGGCCAGAAAATCGGAAATTACTTTTCCTTTTATTGATTTTTCAAGAATATATTTTAATTCAAATTCGGCCAACATCACCAACCACTTGGATATTCTTCCTTGTATAGATGGTTGTTCAAACAAATACTTTATCGGATTTTGTTGAGAAACCACATGAGTAGTGTGTGGTAACATATAATGTCGTAATTTTTTAGTTGCCCACACTAATGCTACACTTGTTTTTTCCAAGGTGCTATATTTTGTTTCATATTGAATGAATTTTTTACTTATGTAGTATATTGCACGCTCGACTTTTTCTACCTCTTGTGCTAGCATGGCACCTATGGCCGTGTCTGTAACTGTGATGTATAACCTAAGAGGTAGTTTGGGTATTGGTGGTGCTAAAATTGGTGGACTTTTGAGATAATTTTGATTTTCTTAAAGGCCCTTTGGCATTGATCATCCCATTCATGTTTTTCTTCTTTTTTCAATTTTTTGAATATTGGCTCACAAGTCATAGTCAATTTGTTGATAAACCTACTAATGTATTGTAGTTTGCCAAGAAACCCCTTAATTTCTTTTTCTGTTTGAGGGGGGGGCATATCAACAATTTCCTTTATTTTAAAGGGGTCGATCTCAATACCACGTATGCTTACTACGTATTCGAGTAACTTACCAGAAGTTACTCCGAAGGCGTATTTTTGTGGATTCAATCGCATTTTATATTCTTTTATGCGAGTGAAAAATTTACGTAAAGATTTTATGTGTCCCATTCTATCTTTGGACTTTACAATCATATCATCCACATACACTTCAATTTCTTTATGCATCATATCATGCAAGAGAGTCGTAGCCGTTCTTTGGTACGTAGCTCATGTATTTTTTAAACCAAATGGCATGACTGATAAAGCATGTCTTTTCTTCATCTTCTTTTTCCATTAGGATTTGGTTGTAACTTGCATATCCATCCATAAAGGATAACATCGCATGTTAAGCCGTGTTATCTACCAATATATCAATATGAGGTAGAGAAAAATCGTCTTTAGGGCTAGCCTTGTAAGGTCCCTAAAGTCGACACACATGCAAACTCGTCCATCCTTTTTAGGGACTGGGATGATGTTCGCTACCCATTCTGGGTAATTACATATGCAAATGAAACCTGCGTCTAATTGCTTTTGTACTTCTTCTTTTATTTTCAAAGCGACATCAGGTTTCATTCGTCGAAGTTTTTTTTTTACTGGTTTAGAGGTAGAGTTCAAGGGAATGGTGTGTTATGCAATTTCCCTATCTATTCCAAGCATGTCCTTGTATGACCAAGCAAACACGTCTTCGAATTCTTTGAGCGTCGATATAAGAATCGATCGCTCTTTCGGATATAAAGTTAAGCTAATTTTGACTTCCCTTTTGTTTTCATTAGTCCCTATATTGACTGTTTCAGTTTCTTCAATTATAAGGGTTCTTTTGTTCTCGTTCATTCATAAGTTCAACCAATTTATTAATATTATCATCTTCATTAGATTGATTGTTATAGCATTCAAAAGATTCAAGAGAAGGCATATACTCGGAAATAGAGCTCATATTATTGAATTCAAAAGAGAGTACATCAAGAAAAGAATCCTTTTTGGGATCTTCGTCCTTAGAACTAGAAAATAAAGATTTATTAATGGCCACAAGGCTCAAATTCTCAGCTTCCTTAAAGTCTAAGCTAAACTCGTCATCCGATTCTTCAAACATCTTCCCTTTGCCTGTGACGATTTTCAGCTTGTCACCTTTATGATTGGTCCACTTGAAAGATTTCCTCCATCCATGCTCGAAGGTTTCATTAGTAGGGGTGATCAACGAGGTTGGGTCAAAAGCTTCATCTTAGATGGTATTTTAATTAGTCATGGTAGCAACATGTTTTGCTCTAGTCCAAATAGCAAGTTAGTTGAACGATTGCATATCATAGCACCCTAGGGTTGGGTGTTTTGATTCAACGATTTCGAGATCGTCATTCAAGAAGTAGAAATCATGAAATATCTCAAATCCAGACTTCTTGATTCCTCCCAGAACTAATGGTTTTGGAAAGTCATAGCAAGGGTAATCTTCTCCCTCCCTAATGAATTGTCCATTAAGGATTTGTTGGTAAGAGGGGAGCAAAGCGATTATCCCTTTCTTATTGTTGTCTCTAAGTGCTTTGTTTTTAGCATCGTGAGACTGTAGTTCATCCTTGGTTGGTTTTTATCCCAATCCAAAAGAGAGACTTTTTGGGATAAGAAGTAAAAGAGATTTTTTTTCATTCCTATTCCTAAAGGCATCCCAGGAAAGTAACTACTCTTAAACAAGATGGTGTTTACTATCCGGGTTGAATATGGATCAAGCTTGAATGATTCTTTAAGGCTCTCTACCATTTTGTTTGTGCAAGATTGGCTCGGCAGCAAATCCCCATATGTCCTCTTCATCATTATCATGGTTTATTTCTAGAAGTGATTGGTCATTTATGGCTATTTTGAGAGGAGAAGCATGTATAGTCACAGGAAACCCTTGATAGTTCAACCTAATCATTTGATGAAGTGAGGATGGTATTGCACCAAGGTCATGTATCCAAGGACGTCCAAGTAGAAGGTTGAATGTGGGTTTAATATCCATGACATGGAATTCAACCATATTTTGAATTAGGCCTATGGTAAATGGTAGCTTAACAGTTCCACACACTGATCTCCTCGAGTTGTCATAGGCCCTAATGCTTTGTGTTGTTGAATAAAAATCTTTTTCTGGATTAAGGCCTAGATATTTTGCTATGCGTTGTGGGCACACATTTACTGCTGATCCATTGTCTACTAAAGTGAGAGGGATATTGTACCCTTTGCACCCCAGAGTAAAGTATAATGCATTGTTGTGGGTAGTGTCTTTTGAAGGCAAATCATCATTAGTGAAAATGATTGATTTGTCGGTTTTCTCGCTAGTAAGCAAGCTAACAAGACCTTGGGGGTTACAGACAAAGCTGTTAGATCGTTCATAAGAGAATTCCTATGTTCTTTAGAAGTACTTAGGAGTTCCCAAATGCTAACATTCGCCTTGGATTAGCGAAGTTGTTTGACCAATGGATCTTCCACCTCAAGTGGAGGTGGTATTGGGTTTTGTACTTGACCTTAAGTTTGATTTTGATTTTGTGTGGTCGAAGATCCATTTGGTGGTGCTTGGTAAACTCGCCCAGAACGAGTTAGATGATCTATCTCATTTGGGTTAGTTGTAGGACTCGTGAACCAACTTTTTTCTAGAGGCTTTGAATGCGCCTCCATTTCAAGATGTTCCATGAGTTGTGCTTGATGCCATTGTTCATCAAAGGAGAGATTTGATAAGTCTTGTGACTTCCCCAAGAAAAGATCCCAATCAAGTGCACCATTTGTCTCATTTTGGAGACAAGATGGAGGTGGGACGGCGGCATACTTAGAGACATATAAGTCTTGAACGTCGTTGTCCCATAACCCACACACTTCATTAGTTTCCCCTATGAGTGTTGTAGTTAGAGGTTTCCTTATAGGTGTGATATAGTCCAAAGGATTGAACGTATCATTTCCCATATGGTCCTCATTTATGTGAAATACCCCTAGTGGGGATACATTGTTGTTAGGTTTAGGCGTAGGAATTCTCCCATCGTCTACTAGATCTTGTACTTTGTGTTTTAAGACATAGCAACGTTCGATATCATGCTCAACACCCCTATGATAAGCACAATAAGCACTACCATCCCATTGAGCGTACCTTTTTTCTAGTGGAGTGGGTGGTGTTGGCTCTGTTGATGTAAGTAGGCCTTTTTCGCTCAATTTTTCTAATAATTCTTTATAGCTCACAGGAAATGGTGTAAATTTTCTTTCTTTTGTCCATCTTCTTCGAGGATCATTACTGTTATTATATCGCGTGGAGGTTGCAAATACATCAATAGAGGATAAAGTATTACCATTCCCCTTTTGTAATTAATCCTAGGTTGATGATAAAAAGGTTTGTTTGCTTTTTCTTTAGAAAGATCATCTTCAATCCTAGTAGCCACAGAATAGACCTTTTGAAAAGTGTCTAAACTAAGGTAACGTAGATTCTTGTTGTACTTTTCATGACAATTGTCAATGAACTTTTGTACTAACTCGAGTTCAGGTGGCCTTTGGGAAAGGTGAGCCGCCTTTTCTCGCCATCTACCATAGAAAGCAAGGAAACCTTCAACATCGCCTTGCTTAAGCATTTCAAGTTCACGTAGAGTTGATTTGAACTCTACGTTACTCTCATATTAGGTAATGAAAGCCGAAGCTACATCTTCCCATGTTGTTTTGAATTTCGGATCTAGCCCATAGTACCACTCTCTCGCGGTTGGGTCTAGAGATAAAGGGAAAGTCAAAGCATAAAGCTTTGGATCAACTCCCTTTAATTCCATGGTGCCAGTAAAACACATTAAGTGGTTTTTTGGATTATTGGTCACCTTAAATATTGGCAAGTCCGCAGCTACGAACTTTTCCGGTAAAGCAAGTCTTGGGGGAGGAGCAAACTTTTCTGGGTCAAAGTACTTGTTCCCCATTGTAGAACGAAGAACAAGCTTCTCCAATGACTTCTCTTTGACGGATAATTGCTCCATCTTTTATTGCAAGGCTAGAGTCTCGGCATTTTTCTTTTCAGCCTTTTCAAGTTTCTTAATTCTTCTTTCCTCGGCCTCTTGAGCCTTTTCTTCTCTCAAGCGAGCAATCTCTTCTTGGAGTTGCTCGATGGTTGACATTGTTGCTGGACTAGGACTAGTTGTCGAGGGAAGGTGGTTTGAAAGGGGTGGATTATTTGATGGTAAATGTAGAATGCGAGCGCCCGAAAGTCTTTGTTCCCAAGCTTTAAAACCGGCCCTAAAAGAAGTACGAAAGGAATGGTAAATCGATACGTTTGTTTTAGAAAAAGAAGGAGAAAGAACGCAAGATATATTCGAACGGATAACATCACCTTTAAACAATTTCTCAATGAAGATATTGTTTGAACGAGCCAATTTGTTTTCGCAAAAATCAAAATGGCTCGTAACAGTAGGCGCATGCAAGTGACTAAGCTGCGCCAGGCGCGCGCATTCGAATCACTTGCATTGGTTGGGGTCACGCAACTCATTGAGTTGCGCGCGCCACCTGCTCGTAAATTTTTTTTAAATTTGAGTGTTTATTTTTTTTATATTTGCCATCATTTTTCGATTTTTTTATGTTACCCTTTGAATATGACTCAAAATTACGAAGAGACAACTTCGTAATTTGGAACCTAAACCAAACTAAAGAAAAAATAACTATCCTAACACATCGCATAAGCATACCATAAGCCAAGATACACATAATGTCATTCTAAGGTCAAAGGCTTGGGTGTCTAAGGGTACCATATCTTAAGAAACAATGCACAAATCAATCATTCAACATGTTGACTCATGACATTTCTCTCTCAACATTTTGTTGACGATATGGGTGGGATGATTGTTATTGATTTCTGGATAGAAGCCTAGTGTTGTCAACCCCTAGTCAATGAGCCAATTCCCAAAGGTTAAAGTGTGCTATGATTATGCATGATGCAATGTTGCTTGTTTGGTTTTTACTTTTGTGCAAAAGGAATATATTATGCGTTCAAGTCTTGCTCTCTAACTAGAGATTATCCAAGTTAATTCCCGTTACAACCCATAGCCAACCTAGTGTTGGAAACCTTGGACCATAACTAAGAACTAATCTTGTAACCTCTAAGTCCCTAGAGAAGTCGCCACTGTAAGGAGGGTGATCCCATCGTAGGGGGTCCTTCCTTAGATGCCCATGGCCATTTAAAAGCCTGGGACTTTACACTTGTTAGGGTGTATTAGGATTTGAATTCCTGACTGTTTGGGGGACCTTGAATTAGAATTGATTCTATCATCACGCTTTTTTGTAAGAAACAAGTAGGAGTCGCCAATGAGTTTTGGGAAACCCCGTAAACCTCGTTCATGCCTTTCTCCCATGTGGAGTTCATGGGATATTTATCACAAATCGTAAGTTTACCCATGCCTAAATTGGTCTACATAAACTAGAAACGAGTTCAGGAGCAAGGGTACTAAAATAATGTTCCCTTTAAAGGAGAATCGCTATTCTAGCCCTAGTGCGGCCTCTACTAGCTCTTCCTTTTTTACAATTTCATCAGCAAACAATATATGCAATGTGATACCTAAAACTAAGTTAGTTGATTTTATTTACAAGATTAATCAGGTAGGAATTACATTGCAAAGTCGTTATTCTTTATTTAATTCAAATTAGTGAAAGAAGCAAAAGTAAAGAAGATTCGCCTTGGCTTAGGTGATCAATCAATCAATTAATTATTCAATTCTAATCTTATTTAACACAAGATACTATGTGGAATTAATTAATTAAATATCCTTTTAAAGTGGTCAAACAACACTATTTTATTAATTAAAGTTCTTTTAAACGAGAAAAGTAAATGTGATTTATCTAAGTGCTCGGGAATTTACCACTTCTCTTTGTTAGATCTCTGTTTAGAACACTTATGGACTCCTTATTGTTCGGGAACCTCCACCGTAGTAACCAAATATCAAAAGGGGTGAGTGTTTAGGGCAAGAGGATTTGGTAGCATAAGTTCATAAGAGTTTCTGCCAGGGTTTTAGGTTAATTTATGTGTGTTTAAGCCTCGTATTAAGCCCCTATTTATAGGGAATGGGTGCAATTAAGGTTTTAAGCATCCTACTGCACCAGGTGTCGCGCGCAACTGGATGAGTTGCGCGCGGCATCCTAGTGCAAGTGATTTAGTTGCGCTGCCACTAAATGTCTTGCGCGCGGTTTTTATGGTAAGATTCGATTCTATATTTTTATAAAATTTTGAATCTCCCCCGAGCACATCTCTAGAAGTTGCGCTGGGTGTTGCGCACAACTGAATTAGTTGCACGCACCAGACCAACGCGACTCTTTGAGATGCTTGCTGATTTTTGTTGCAGCATTAATTTTAACCTAGGCGCCTCTAAATCCGTCATTATTGGGTCTTAAGCACGGGCTTAAGACTAATAATGATCGGGTTTAGTTATTTGGACCTTGTTTGGTATTTGTTTTGGGTTAGGCTAGTCTTTTTGTGTTTTTGCGGTTAATCCAGTCATCCATAAGCATTCTTCACTTCGATCCAACACGAAGATGGTTTTATTTATCGTCATTGCTCATCCTGTCGGGACAGGTTGCCAAAAGTAGATGTCTACACACACTTAACCAATTCCATTCATAACTTTACTCAAACTAAACTATTAATAATAATAATTGACCAATTTTGCAAAATTACTCAATTTAACGATTAGACTAATTGTAGAGACTTTAGTAACAAAGGCTCCCTATCTCCCTTACTTGAAACCAATCCCGAACTAAGCCGAAATTGACTCTAAACCAACCTAGTTAACATAAATATGGTCGCAACTTGTATTAATTAAACTTGGAAGCATTGATATCTAGGAGACCTCATTAGTCCTAATCAATCTAAATACATAAATGTCAGATTACTTGGACTGAAATTACCCATTAATTTAAACCAAATCGTAATCGCAGACTCGATATAAAATCAGACACTACTTCACTATATGATGTAAACTAACTCAAACCATATAGATAGCAATAATTCACAACTAACAATATGATATATGAAAGTGAGGGGTAGCTCAAGTGGTTAGAGCTTCCCTCCCGATTCCAAGAGATCTTGGAATTGATTCTCACCCCGCCCTTGTGGCTCTCTAAACACCAAAAAAAAAATGATATATAACAATCAATGTCGAATTGCAAATTTGATAATCAAGAACAAGCAAATTTCAAATACCCATTAAATCAAAAAATATTGCTATCAAGAATCAACTATAATACCGATAATCCGATAAAAGTATCTCATCAAATTAGTAAAGAACATCAAATAAATCGGTAATAAGGAACAAATAAGTTAAGAAGAAGACTTATGAAATATACTCCCAAGAACACCCGAGTAAACTCGACTTCGACCCTGTGATTCACCTTCGTTCTCGTTCGACCTTGGATGCAAGACTAAGCTGCCCTCCAATGGCTATCTTCTCTTCACCAATTGCCCAATTACGAACTCACTCAAACTATCTCGCTCTTTGTATAATTGTTGGCTAAGTTGTGTGTTTAGCCGGAATAATTGGGGATTTTTATAGACCAAGAACGACCTAAATTTCCTGGTTTTGAGAAGATAAAATTGTGGAATAGGATAGAAGTTCATCTTCTCCATATCTTGCCCTTGAATTCAGAGGATAATTACAATTCTTGTTGGAGATGGAACTTGATAATGGTGAGTTTGTTCCTTGTGATTCACGCACCTTTTTCTCCTTTTCTTCTCTATCTTTTATTTTATTTTTTATTTTATTTGATCTCTTGTTTTCCTTGTGATGGCACGTGACCTTGGTCTAACACAAGTGGGTTTCTTGTATTCCATAGCTATTTTGCAATTGTCACTTCAAGTCCACTTAATTTCCCCTTGCTTTCCTACCAAAAAAACACAGTATAATATTAAGTATCAAATATTATAAAAATAGCTATAAAATAAAATACTAACATAATATAGAACTAAAATTATAAAGTAAATAATTTCATAAAATAACTAATAGATCGAAAACAATTATAGGACTAATATTATGGACTAGAAATATGGTATATTATTGACGAGGGGAAAACTAGGTCGTTATCTAATCCTCCATAAGTCAAACTAAACTTATAAACACTTAAAAAAAACTTAAATACGAGTATATATAAAGGCAAGTCAAGGGTCGAACCCAAAGGAACGGTAATGTTCAAGCACTCTCAATTATGCGCCTAAGCTAGGTCGAAATCGAAGGTAAGAGGTAAGACTAACAACTAACAAATAAAGAAACCAAACAAATAAAACACTAGGAACGGGGACCAACAAGTAATCATGTTGATTTGGGTATTTTTATACCCGCCCAAGTGGCCCAATCAGAAGTCGTCACGTGTCATAGGTAAAGGTGCCACTTGGACCGTTGACATGACGACACGTGGTAGGCAGCCATCCCACCATTCTGGGGTAATTGATGATCCAGCATGGACCATTAAGAGGGCGACACGTGTCACCCTAAGCAATGCCAAAAAACCCTTTGGGCTCAGTGACACATGTCACTCAGGCATTGTTTCTGGAATGGCGGCCTTCAAGGGCCCAAACCTTAAGGCGCCGCTTTGCGGCGTGACCTAATCCCTAGGTCACCAGATCCTAGGGAGGGCACACTTTTCCATGAGACCCTATAAATAGGGACAATTCTCTCATTTATGACAGAAATACACGCAATACGAGACAACACGTCACTTTCACATTTATTACAGAGCTGTCGTTTTCAAGAAACAGACAGCACCTTACCTGAGCTTGGAATCCGAGCAGATAACTTTATTTCCGCACGTTTTACTCCGAATACTTACTAACTTAATCTTCGGAGGCGGACCACCGACCATCCGGCGGTCCGTTTGCTTTGCAGGTACAGGCGCCCTTTGCTGAATCCAGTCTCAGTGTTGTAACTCTCCCAAGGGATAAAAACCCCCGAAACATTTGGCGTCGTCTGTGGGGAGAGTACCTCTAAAATGGCTTCACAAGTCCCTGTACCGAATCCTGAGACCAATCGGCCTCTAGAAGACATAGTGGTCCAGACGGACCATGACTCAGGGGACGACGCTGACGTCGAAACCTATGTGGATCCTAACGGGTCCCTCATCTCAAGACGCATCCGCAGTAGGGAAAAACGGGAGCGTCACACTAATCAGGCGGGGCCAAGCAAAACTGCTGGTCAGCCAAAAAAGACCTCGGTGCGGACGGGTGATCCTTCCCAGGCGGCAGGATCGACTCCCGTCACTCGAGATGAATTCATGAAACTCCTGAGCAGTCTTAGGGGTGAAATCAAACAACTCGCCTCCAAAAAGTCGCTTACTCCTAAAAAGGAGCAGTCGGCCAAGAAGCCAGCCCAAGCTAGCAAACAGAATTCGGTCAGGGACCGTCAGCCGACTTCTCACCCTGCCCCTACGGAGAAGGCTCGGCCCCAATTTGACCTCACCAGGCTCCGTTTTCCAGAAATGGGCACAAGAAAGGCCATCCGGCACATACAGTCGGATGGTAGCAAGAAAAAATTCTCTGATGCTTGACAATACATTGAGCAGAAGAAGACCCAGCTATCAGAGTCGGCTTCAACATCGACCTACCATGATAGCTTTCGGAATACCTCTGAGAGGTATTCCGAGTCTGTACATGAGACCCCAGCAAGCAGCCCACGGGTTCAGTCTGGTCCTCATGTGATCCAGTCGGCCCAGTACATGGCTCCGCCATTATACCAGTCGCCGGCTTTACCTTACTTACAGCCTGCCCTCTTTGGATGTCAGGCGGCATACGGCTATCAGCCGATGGACTGGCAGCTCGGGCTGCAACACCTTGGAGATCAACCCTCTGCCTTCTCCGGGGAAATAAACGAAGCCGAACAGCCGGCCAAGGTTAAAAATGTAAAAATGTATTTACAGGGGTTGGATGATGCCGCATGGTGTCATTGCTTTCCAGCCACCCTGAAGGGCATAGCCCAACAGTAGTTCGGCAATCTGCCGGCTGGTTGTATTAATAGCTTCAAGACGCTTGCGTTCTTGTTCGCTTCAAACTTCTCTATGAACATCCCTGCAAAAAAGACAAGCCTTGATTTGGGCAATGTACAACAGGGAGATAGAGAAGGCCTGTGTTCCTATGTCAGGCGGTTCAATCTGGTACGAATCCAGATTCATGGACTGTCTGATGAGGTCGCCTTCACAGACTTCTTTAAGGGTCTGAAGGACGGGTCTACTTTTAAGTATGAACTCGTCCGCAAACAAATTTTCACTTTGCAAGGAGCCTTACGAGAGGCGGAAGCCTATATACAGGCGACCGAACTATGCTCCTCTAATAAGCAGTCGGACCCTAAGAAGTCCGACCGACAGAAGGAGAGTCGGACTGCTCAGCCGGCTCCTAAGCCAGAAGAGAGCAAAAAGAAAAAACAAATCTGGGTCATTGATAACTCTGATCAACCGGCCCAGAAGAAGAAAAAAGAGTGGAAACCGTACGTTCCAAGGTACGAGTTCTACAAGGACTGCTGCTCCATCCTCTTGGAAATTAAGGATCGGCTGACTCTTGAGAAGCCGACCCCTATGAAGGGTTCCGCTGAAAATCGGAACAAAAATAAGCATTGCCATTTCCATGAGTATGTCGACCATGACACGAATGACTGCTTCAGTCTCAAGCGAGAGCTCGACCGTCTGGCTGAAAAAGGACAGCTGAAGTCCTATGTGAAGTCCGAATTGGCTTCAAAGGTAAATCTGGGGCAGTCCAAGAAAAAGACTCCCCGACCTAGTGTGAGTGCCGAAACTGATGAAGATCCGGTATACACAATAGCAGGCGGATTTGCCGGGGGTGGCCCGACCATTCGGGGCACCAAGGACCATCTGAGAAAGATGGTCAACTCGGTTGAGGAAGGAGAGGCGGCAGGCACATCCGCCTTCCCTAAAGTTGTCATCACCGAGCAGGATAGAGGCAAAGTCCGTCGGCCGCATGATGACCCTGTGGTCATTGAATGCAAAGTGGCCAACCAGCTGGTTGGTCGAATTTTGATTGACACAGGAAGCTCCTCGGACCTTATCAGCCTCAAATGCTTATCCAATATCAAATACAAACCGGATAGCATGATGGAGGTCTCCCACACCCTTGTTAGGTTTGGGGGAGGACTTGTGCACCCAGTCGGACGAATTGACTTACCTGTCCGCCTGGAGAACAGGGGAGACGGCCGGCACATGACCATCCGTTTCTTAGTGGTTGAAGAGCTCATAGCTTACAACCTCATCTTTGTCCGACTCACTCTAAATGAGTGTAAGGTCGTCATCATCCCTGCTCTCATGTTGCTGAAGTATGAAAAGGATGATGGAACAGTCGGTTCCCTCAATGGGGACCAGAAGACGGCTCGAGAGTGTTATCTCTTGGACGTCAAGCCCGCGACCGTAGCATCCGGTCGGGGCAAGCAGAAAATCGACCTCGACGATGTCGAGGAAGAACAGTCGGCCCCACCAGCCGGAAAGAAAAGAAAGACTAATCAGCTGGTGGTGGTCAAAAAAGAAAAACAATAGCAATCACTGACCGGGGAACGGTCGGATGATCTTCATCCCCAGCCTACTGGCGAACACATTGATATCCCTCTGGACGACAGCCGCCCAGAGCGGACGGTTAAGGTGGGGACGGTTGCATTTGCAAATCTGGGTGAGAGCCTGCACCAGCTGTTGAGAGAATTCAAAGACATCTTTGCCTTTGAAGTGGAAGAGATGCCAGGCATCAGCCCGGATCTTGATGTCCACAAACTCGCCGTGGATCCTAAAAAGAAGCTCATCCGGCAAAAGAAAAGAAACCATGGCGAGGAAAGAAGTCAGGCGGCAGCCGCCGAAGTTAAAAAGCTGTTAGACGCCAAGTTCATTCGGCCGTGCAATTTCCCTGAGTGGGTAGCTAACGTTGTGTTAGTAAAAAAGCCGAATGGAACTTGGCGCATGTGTGTTGATTACACAGACCTCAACAAGGCATGTCCAAAAGATAGCTATTCACTGCCTAAGATCGACAGTCTGGTCGATTCAACAGCCGGACATGCCCTGATTAGTTTTATGGACGCCTATTCAGGTTTCCATCGGATCCCCCTGTGGAAAAAATATCAAGAAAAGACGGCATTCGTCACTGATCAGGGGTTGTTCTGATATACGGTGATGCCGTTTGGTTTTAAGAATGTGCCTGCTACTTTCCAACGAATGATTAATACGGTCTTCATTAATCAAATCAGAAGGAATGTAGAGGCGTACATTGATGATATGATAGTCAAATCCAAACAACAGGCAGATCATCTTGCTGATCTCCGAGAAACATTCGCCACACTCAGGCGGCACAAGGTCATGCTAAACCCAAAAAAGTGTGTCTTTGGCGTTGAGTCTGGGAAGTTTCTCGGATTTTTTATTGACCAAAGGGGAATAGAGGCCAACTCTGAGAAAATACAGGCGGTAATCGACATGCAGTCGCCCCATACTGTGAAGGAAGTGCAAAAGTTAATAGGTTGCCTGGCGGCCTTGGGGAGATTCCTCAGTCGGTCAGGCGACAAGTGTCTCTACTTCTTCCAGGCAATCAAAAAGAAGACCAACTTTGAATGGGGGGATGATGCAGAGGCGGCCTTTCAAAAGTTGAAAACTCATCTGCACTCTTTGCCAAGGCTTGTTAGCCCTTTGCCCAAAGAGAAGCTATTCATGTATTTAGCCGTCTCTGATCATGCCCTCAGCGCCGTTCTCTTAGCTGAAAGAGACGGCATCCAGCTCCCGGTGTATTTCATTAGCCATGTTCTCAGAAACGCAGAGCTTCGGTACCCCATGGTTGAAAAATTTGGCCTTGCCCTTTACATGGCCGTCAAGAAGCTAAAACCCTACTTCTTGGCGCATGCGGTAGAGGTCTATACTAACCAACCGATCAAGCGGCCACTCACAACCTTGGAGTCTTCTGGACGAATGCTTAAATGGGCGATTGAAATGCAAGGATTAGAAATCACTTACGAACCAAGGAAGGCAATAAAGGGGCAAGCATTCGCCGACTTTATTGTTGAAATGACAAGGCCGGTTGCACCGGACAATACTGACCAGGTTTGGAAAGTGTATGTGGACGGGAGCTCCACTGCGAACGGCTGTGGTGCAGGGATTATCTATCAATCTCCTGAGGGAGATAAGTATGAATATGCACTACGGTTCAAGTTCTAGGTCTCTAATAATGAGGCCGAGTATGAGGCCCTGCTAGCTGGCATTCGGTATTGCAAGGCGGCAGGGGCAAAGAAAAATGACGTCTGCTCTGATCCTCAACTAGTCGTACTCCAGGTCAATGGAACGTACGAGGCCACTCATCCGGCCATGATAAAATATTTGCAGGCGTTCAAAAGTGAAGTTGGGACACTTGAGGAGTTCCATCTAACTCAGGTGCCCAGATCTTCAAACAATCAGGCGGATGCTTTGTCAAAACTAGGATCATCCGCCTCCTGTGAAACACCTCGGTCGGTTTTCTAGGAGGTCATGGAAAAGAGAAGTATATCTAATAAAAAACCCCATTGGAATTCTTTACTGAAACCCTACCTGGATGGACAGCATCCGGGCTTATCTTGCAGACGGCACGCTCCCTGATTCACCCCAAGAGGCGGCTGTTCTGAAGAAGAAAACGGCAAACTTTTAGCTGAGATAAGGAGAACTCTTCAAAACTGGTTTCTTGAAACCCTTGTTGAAGTGTGTTACCCCAAAGAAGGGTAAAGAGGTCCTCGAAGATTTGCATGCGGGTTTCTGCGCCTCCCATATAGGCGGCAGGTCTTTAGCTGCCAAGGCCAGGCGGCTCTATTTCTGGCCTACTCTGGAGTCGAATGCCATGGAAATGATAAAAAAATGTGACAAGTTCCAAAAGTTTGGCAAGCTCATCCATCGTCCGGCCACAGACCTAACGGCCATCCACAGCCCAATACCCTTTGCCAAATGGGGCATGGACATACTTGGGCCTTACACAGCAGCACCAGGCGGCAAGCGCTACATATTGGTAGCTGTGGATTACTTTACCAAGTGGATAGAGGCGAAGGCGGTCAAAAACATCAAGACAAAAGATGTCATTTCCTTCATCTGGAGGAATATTATCACTCGTTTTGGGGTGCCCATGTCTATGGTTTTTGACAATGGTCCTCAATTTGAGACGCCTCAACTCAAAACTTGGCTGGGAGACCAAGGGGTCTCAAGCTTCTTTGCATCAGTCGGTCGGCCTCAAGCAAACGGCCAGGTCGAAGCCTTCAACAAGCTAATCTAAGACGGGATTAAAAAGAAAATTGAACGGGCTGGTGGCCTTTGGGCGAATGAATTACCACACATCCTCTGGTCCATCAGAATGACTGCTAAAGGGGCGACTAGAGAAACCCCATTCCTCATGGTGTATGGTGCAGAAGCTGTCCTGCCCATTGAACACTATGAACCTACTCTTCGAGTCATGTTATATGACGAAGAAGTAAACTAGGAGGCCATGCGGCTGACATTGGACTCACTTCCAGAGCGCAGGGGCAATGCTGCCTTGCACCATGAGATTTACCGTCTGAGAATGACGCGGGCTTACAACAAAAGAGTACACAAGCATCCTCTCAAAGTGGGGGACTTTGTGCTACGGAAAATGGAGGCAGTCGGTAGGGCGAATGAGCAGGGAAAGCTAACCCCAAAATGGGAAGGCCCCTACCGAATATATGAGGAAGTAAGAGACGGCACCTATCTCCTGGAAGAACCAGACGGTAGGCAGCTGCCTAGAACTTGGAATGTAGATAACTTGAAAAAGTACTATTTCTAAGTACGAATGTAAATACCTCAAATTTTGTCATTTCAAATTTTGTTAATGAGAATATGCCTTCATTTCCCAACTTCTTTTTTATTAGCGTCGCATGTACAAAATACAGACGGCCAATGTATTTGAAAAGCGTCTGTCCCAACAACAGACGCCCCAATCTCTCTGAAGGAGCCGACTAAGCAGTCGTTCCTACGAAGTTCTTTAAGTTTATGACAGCACTTAACGAATATTTGCTTAATTCTTTAAAAAGGCCTAAGGCCAGATAAAATCATTTTGAGGCCAATGGTCAGATATTAATAAACAAATAGAGGCCGAACGGTCACAGTCTGCTTCAACATGAGTATGACCGTCTGCTCCAACATGAGTCAGATAACCGGCGACGTCCATTCAGGCGAATTCGTCGAGGAGAAGCATCTCCCATTTGGGTGGCACATTGCTCTACGAATACATCAAGCGGCCCTACCGAATGCTAAGGCAGCATTCGCAGTCGTTTGATTTAATCGAAAGTGAAATCTAAAAGGCCAGAATTTTCTAACTGTTCTAGCACAGTCGGAAAAGGGTCATTGTTTCATAAGTGAGGCTATTGAGGCATTAAGCCGGATGTGCATGTTTTTGCTCTGGGGCAAGACAGGCGGAAAATTTTTGCTAATCTACAAGTTAAGTTAACTTATGAGGCCTTTGGCCAGATACGCCTGTTTCTGCTCAAACGCAGGACATGCGGACTATTACTTACGAAGAAAACAAGCTAAAATACTTAGCAGATTAAAAAAGAGACATGTGGGTCGGATGCGCCCATTCTTTGATCTTGGGGCAAGACAGGCGGATTATTCTTCTTAAGAAAAATTAAGCTAAGTTAAAACTTAGCATCTTATCTCGACGAGGCCTATGGCCGGATGCGCCTGTTTTTAGCTCTTGGGGCAAAACAGGCGAAGGTTATCTTTTTAGCAAATTTGCTAAGTCAAGAATTTTGTATTTCGTTTGTACCAATGGCCGAATGAAAACAATTATTCATTAGCTCCGGATGGCCGTCTGTCGCGTGGTTTGGGGCAATCACCATAGTGATCGATTGACTTAGAAACCATGCATACTCTTCCAAGTATCAATAATTTCTAAGTCAATCAATCCAATCAACCAAAACCACTCGACATCCGTCCAGGGGCAAGAACATTCGCATGGTATACAGGTTATAATACTTAGCCAAAAAAACATGCAATGAAAAAATTTTAAAGGACAACAATATGAATTAACTTCAGCCAAACGGCCGAAAGTCCTTGAATTAAAAAGCCCAATCGCCACCAGACGACTGGGTAAGATTGTTTGCTGGCAAAGCCAGAGAAATTGTTAATTTACCCGACCCCTCGGTCGGTAAAGATACACAAATACACGGCGCACAGGCCGGAAAGATAAATATATGGCCATTCGGCCGCAGAAAGACAGGTAAAGCTTAAAGATCAGGGGAGCTTCTCAGCATCGGCATCCGCGTTTTCCTCCAGCGCATGCTCTCTATTTTCCTCACCCTCCTCCTGATCATCCTCCTCCTCGTCCCCAGACGAGCCGCCAGACGAGCTAGACTCCCCCAAGGCACTCTTGGCAGCCTCATCCTTCTCGGCTGCCTCTTGAGCCTCTCTAAGGAGACGGGCATTGAACTCGTCATTAGCCTTATCAAACTAGACCTTCCAGGTTTGATAATCGGCAGACGGCTGAGCAGCCACCCAGGCCGCACGCATGATGACTTCGTTGTCGTCCATCATTTGTTTGACCAGGGCTTGTTTCTTCTCCTCCATCAAGGACCTATACTTGGTCCGGAGTTGTTTCTCCTGGTTGCTCAGCCGACCTCTGAGTCTCTTGAACGTCGCCTCTAGGCTAGTCGCTTTGGACTCCGCCTCCTTGAGGTTGTCCAGCTGCTCGTTGAGGCCCTTGACCTGGTCCTAGAGCTCCCTCACCCACTGCTTGGCCGCGTCCAAGTTCTGCTGAACTTGCAGGTTGGAAGACGCCTGGGAATACAACATATCAAGTGTCAGAATCTCACTTTGAGCAATCTCAAACTGAGCTTTGTCCAAAGTAGAGGCGGACCGAGCATTCGCTGCCTTTACCTCCCTGGTCTTCTCGTTGAGGGGCCCTTTGAGACCGCTAACGCGCAGCATAGCCTGCAAGCGCCCCGATCAAAGAAACATGTCAGTAACCATTCGACAAAAATATGTACATAAGTTAAGTTGTAAGGAATTGTACCTTACCAAGAAGCGCCAGAATGTCGTCCAGATCAAGGGTGCCGACTCCTTTGACGGACGCCTTGTCCTCAGGGTCAAGTGACCTGAGCATCCGTCTGGCCATCTGGAGGACAGTTGGCCTCGCTGGGGCATCTATCAAACAAATACAGCTAAGTCAGAAACTGAATATTGTGCCCTTTATGAAGTGCATTGTCGAATGGTCGGATGGCTTACCTCCTTCTCCCCCGGCAGCTTCACTGCCGCCTGCTGTGCCACCAGCAGTGGTGAGTGGCGTTTTGCCACTCTTCGACACTCGTTGAAGAGCGTCCGGCTTTGATGGTGTTTTGGTGGGGGAAGAGGCGCCTGTCCCCTTCTTGGCAGGTTTGCTGGCGACGTGTTTCCTCCGGCTCTGAGAGACGTCACCAGCCGCCTGCTTTCGCAGCTTGGGGTCCGGCTGAGAGGAAGGGGGGGCTTTCATGAAGCACTCTAAAAAGAAGTCTAAGTATGAGTTTCATAAACAAAGTGTGAGAATACAATTCACTAAGGAAAGCCTTTGCAGACTCATTACCTTAGGAGTGCCGCCTATCGGCTGCTCATCCGTCTGTTTTATGTTTTCGCGGTAGAAGGCAACAGAGAGGGCTGGTTTCTTGTGGGCCGGAAGCTTTGCCATTGCTTTATCTGCAACAAGAAACAAAGTGTTAGAAAAAAAGACAAATAGTCACAAGCAAAAGGTAATAAAATCATGCGGCCAGCTACCTCTCGGCATCTCAGTACTTAGCCCACAGGCAGCCAAGTACGTCCCGTCCGAGAGCCACTCGAATCGGGGAATATAGCTCTAGGGGGTGACCTCCTTAACCCCCGTCTCTTTGTTCGTCCGGACGGCCACAGAGAAGAGGCCCCGGTCAAAGATCTCCTCTTAGGCCCGCCTGGGAACAGGCGAAAGAGTCTTTTTCCCAGCCAAGAGGAGAGGATATTGAGTCCAGCGGTTGTACCGCTTGTTCCTTTGGGCGTCTGGGGAAGAGACTATATAAAACTTGGTCCGCCAGTCCTTCCATTTGTTCTCTTTCCCCAGCGTCATCATGTACTTGGTATGGCTGGTCAGCGTAAACCAACCGACACCACTTGGATTGGGCGTCCTGCTCAGATAGTGCATATGAGCAAACGCCTCAAAGCTGGGATCCACCTCCAGCATCTCGCAGGCGGCAACGTAGCCCAAGATATTTACCCAAGAGTTGGGGGCTAGTTGCCAGATACCCAGCTGGTATCCGTCCAAGATCCTCTCCATGGCCGGATGGAGAGGAAAGCGAAGTCCTGCCTGGATGGCCACCTCGTAACAGCCGAAACACTGGTCACCATAAACAGCCATCTCAGGCCAGGTGACCGTGTCTTCACCATCCGGCACAGACAGAAGATACCCATGCCCCATGACATGAGTAGAAAGAAATTTGGGAAGATCATCCGCCATGATCTTCCGCCTGCCTTCCGGAACGTGCAGATAGTAGGGCGCACGTTCATGTTGCCTGGAAGCAAACGGCTCTGCCCAACCCTCTCCCTTCTCAACGGAGAGGGACTCTCTGGCAGCCTTTAAGTTCGACTGCGCCTCCTCTGAGTCAAGGGGGACGCAGTTGGAAGACGATGACGTCGAGTCATCAGAACTCTCATCGGAGCTAGGGGACTACCGGCTGTTGCCAGCAGTGTCCTCCCCTAACTCATCATCCGGCACCGATCCACTTGGCCCGGGGTTCTCAAATTCCTCGTCGCACTCCTCCAAAAACGAGTCATTTGGAGTGCTGACGGTGCTAGGCGGGTCTCTGCTAACCTTAGAGACAGGCAGCCTAATGGAGCCATCGGAATTGACAATCTCACTGTTCAAATGGTAAAAGCTACCATCCGCTCTATATCTCCTGGTTTTTTGCTTTGTTCTGGCCATCGTGTCCTGCAGAGGCACAGACACTGTCGGATTTGGAGATGTACTTAAAGGAAAGTTCTCGAACGAGCATTTGACACTCCTAGTTCTAGATTCAGCCGTCCCCGGTGACCGGCTGATCGCTAACCTAGGCCGTGCCGTGTGCGTTTGGGAAACCATTTCGATAAAAGAAAAATGCAAAAAATAAGTGAAAAAGGGATCAAGCGGTTACCTTAGAAGAAGGTAACGAGAGACGTCGGTCTTGGGCGCTTGATGAAGCAGGCGAACTAAGGGGGTCGGCTGTCAGATGCTCTGGAAAGTCAAAGTCCTTGAAAGTCAGAAGATTCAAGATTCCTTGAAGATTCACGCAAATGTGAATCCAAAAGGAAGTCAAACCCTTCTATTTATAGAAAGGGTAAACCCTAATTTTTCCCCCCAAAATGTAATTTGAAAATCCGGCCAGTCGAATGATGACACCTGTCACAGGTGTCATGTGCAATGCACGTGACCCCTGTGAGGGGAAAATGATTTGGGTATTTTTATACCCGCCTAAGTGGCCCAATCAGAAGCCGCCATGTGTCATAGGTAAAAGTGCCACCTGGACCGTTGACATGACGACACGTGGTAGGCAGCCATCCCACCATTCTGGGGTAATTGATGATCCAGCATGGACCATTAAGAGGGCGACACATGTCACCCTAAGCAATGCCTAAAAACCCTTTGGGCTCAGTGACACATGTCACTCAAGCATTGTTTCTGGAATGGCAGCCTTCAAGGGCCCAAACCTTGAGGCGCCGCTTTGCGGCGTGACCTAATCCCTAGGTCACCAGATCCTAGTGAGGGCACACTTTTCCATGAGACCCTATAAATAGGGACAATTCTCTCATTTATGACAGGAATACACGCAATACGAGACAACACGTCACTTTCACATTTATTACAGAGCTGTCGTTTTCAAGAAACAGACAGCACTTTACCTGAGCTGGGAATCCGAGCAGATAACTTTATTTCCGCACGTTTTACTCCGAATACTTACTAACTTAATCTTAGGAGGCGGACCACCGCCCATCCGGCGGTCCGTTTGCTTTGCAGGTACAGACGCCCTTTGCTGAATCCAGTCTCAGTGTTGTAACTCTCCCAAGGGACAAAAACCCCCGAAACACATGTCAATTGCAAAAACTTAGGAAGATCATGCAAATCAAAGGTTGTGAAGACTAATGATAAGAGTTATCAACTGGAATCAAAGAGCTATCTCCTAATTGTTAAGCTAGGGTTCACTATGAATAACAAAATAAGAGAATCACAAACCAATCAATAATTACAATTCCTAAATCAATTGGTCGTGTCATTAGCAATTACAATGCAATCTAGCATAATACTCAAGGCCTAATCGAATTACACACATGCAAACCTTTATTAATCACTTTAATCTCAATAATCAATCAACACAATTCCCAAAATTAATCACAATCAATCAATCATACAACTTTCACCCAATTCCTAGCCAAACAACTACTCAAGAATCATCAATCATCAACAAACAACTAAAGAAATCAAGAATCAACAATATATCAAGAACAACTACACTAATCAAGCATCAAACATCAAAATCAAATCATACAAACATGAAATTAAACAAAGCAATAAGGTGATATAGAGTGAGAAATTCTCATTGATTGATTAAGAAGATCTTCAATACAATGGTCACCATTGAATCTTCAATCTCTCAACCCACCATTGAAATCTCTCACTTTCTCTCTCTAAAACTACTCCTAAACTAGAGAGAGAAACTCCTTATCTAACTTAATCCTCCTTAGAGGAGAGAGAAATTATTTTAAACTAAAGAATTACTTGAATGAAGAATAAAGTCTTACAAAATATAAACAAAAGGAGAAAAGAAACTAAATTACGTAAAAGACCCTGAAAGTCGCGCCTGTGGAGAACTTAGCCGCGCCCGCGAAGGAGAACAGGGCACGAAGGAAGCCGCGCCCGCGGCTGGGGACTACGCCCGCGGGGTGCCCACGGCCATCCACCCACACTCGTGACTAGCCAGCCCGCGGTTGCTTTGTGCGCGGCTGCGCTGCTAGGCTACGTGGCTGCTCAGGTGGTTGCACGCAAGACTGCTCGAGCTGCTGCGTTGCCTGGCTACACGGAGCTGCTGCTTTGTTGCTCGAGGTCGCGGAGCTTGCTTGGTTGCTTGACTTGCATGCTTAGCTTCCCGAACTTGGCTCCGTTGACTTCCTTGAATGCACTTGAGCTTCCTCTTTGATAATTAAATCCCGGGAAACTCGACACACCTACAAAACAAGTCAAAGAAACGGTGAAACGAGAAAAATAGCCGAGAAATGAATAAAATAATAAGAAAACCATTAAAAGCACGTATTTCTCTAAACAAACACACAAATCAAGCATTATTCCCTAAAAACACGACATAAAAGACTAAAAATGAGCATAAAAATACGAAGAAAACCTGCCCTAAGAGTGCCATAAATGGCATGCATCAAATTCCCCCAAGCTAAACTTTTGCTCGTCCTCGAGCAAAACAAAATCCAACCCAAGGGAAAAATGATGAAATTATTTAAGCAAAGAAGGAAACAAGAAAACTAGAGAGGATGGAAATATACACTAACTCACTTTCGTAGGAATCACGGTCAATTTTAGCAACTAAAGACAAGCCATTTAAACCCCTAGATCGCCTTAGAGGACGAGTGATGCTCTCGTAAAGGTTTCCTAAGAGATTAACCTATAACTCTCGTAATAATACAAACAAGGCAAAGCATGAAAAAGAAACAAAAATACAAGAAAAGCAAACAAATGTTCATGAAAGGACTTTTCCAAATATACAAGCACAAGTGAATATAAATCTTTCTAAACAAGTAAGGGAGTGCACGTTCTAAGATATCTAAGGTTGATTGAAACATATGATATGCTAAGTATAGAGAAATATCAAGACTCTATTCACCTACATCTTAAAACACTTTTAGCACATTCTCTCAATTGGCTTCAAATCAACTTTTAGTGAGCGTCTCTATAGTTCCTTAAAGGAACCGGAAAAACAAATAGATTTGAGGTTTCTCGACATCTTGACTTTGCATCCCCTTTCCTTAGGCTTTAACTCATAATGCCCTCCCCCGATATGTGATTCAACCTCTAGGTCAAAAGGGCTTTCCCAAAGGTTGTAACGTAAGGGCAAGAGGGTGAGGGTAGGCTAAAAATTTAGAATTTTCTGGTATTCCTAATTAGTAAAAAAAAAAAAAGGGTGATCAAACCTTCTCCTCATAACCAAGTAATCACCAAACAAAAGACAAACTAACACCCCCAATCTTATTCAAAGCTATAACCACAATCATATATACAAAAAGCGTAAGAACGCTTCCCCCCAAGCTTGAACAAAGCATTGTCCTAAATGTTTAAAATAGGGAGAAACATTTACATCAAAATGTTTTTAAACTTTTTCATTTTTCACTTTTTTTTTTAATAGTGCTTTGTCCTTGCCTTTTTTTTACTTTGGACGGCTTTTTCATTTATTCACTTGCCATTATTCACAAGATATACAAAACACAAGTTTGCTTACAAAAAGAACCAATATCCAAACTCATATACCACAATCTCCAAGAACATGATCATTTGCTTCACAAAAACCAATAATGGAACAAAAAGAAACAAAAGGCTCAAAGTTCTAAAGATGTGGCTTGAAAAGAAGGGAAAAGGCTTAAACGGTTAGCAAGTAGGTAAATGTGAACCCAAGAACTAAAAATAAAGAAGATTATCCTAGAAAAGAAAAATTGCTACCCCAAACAGATGCCTTTGTCCTTCCTTGATGGTTCGGTCTCGTGTTTGAGAATTATGATTAAAGATTCAAGATTAGGTACGCAATAGTCAAGGATCCATGCCGCTCATGCAAGATATGTAGAAATCTTGAAAATCATGAAACCTCATAGGTTGTGGCAAAAACTCACTAAAATTCAAATTCACCAAAAGGGAGCTGATTTGGGTATTTTATATCCTGCCAAGTGGCCCAATCAGAGCATGACACGTGTCACTGGAAGGGGCACCTACTTGGATCTTCCAGATGGTGACACGTGTCGAGCTGATATTGCCCCCTGGGAATGGCGGCTTTTAAGGCCCAAATCCCAAGGGGCCCTTAAAAAACGGTGTGCCCTAATCCCTAGGTCACCAGATCCTAGGGAGGGCACACTTTCCAAAAGGACCCTATAAATAGGGACATTCTTACATTTATGACAACACAAAGAATATACACGCAATACGAGACAATACGTCACTTACTACAGAGTTGTCGTTTTCAAAGAACAAACAACACTTTACCTGAGCTTGGAATCCGAGCAGATAACTTTACTTCCGCACGCTTTATTACCGAACGCTTACTAACTTAATCTTCGGAGGCGGACCACCGACCATCCGGCGGTCCATTTGCTTTGCAGGTACAGGCGTCCTTTGTTGAATCCAGTCTCAGTGTTGTAACTCTCCCAAGGGACAAAAACCCCCGAAACAGGAGCAATTGCAAATTTTCAAAAACAATAGAATCCGGCTTCAAGATCCCAAAAGTTCTAAATGACTACCTTAGCATACTCTATCCTAGAATCAACCAAAGATACTCTCAAACCGTGCACACCGTTACCATTTAAGAAGAAAATCATTCAACTATACAAATCCAAACGTATTATGTCCAAAGCAAGAACAAAACAAAACACAATGCAAATTTTCCTTGATAGAAACAAAAATCTTTTTGGAGTTTTTCAAAATAAAGAACATGGAAATTCATATATAAATGTACATGGCATATATGAATCAAAATCCGACCAAGCATGATAGAAAACCCTCCCCCGAGCTTGAATGAGACAACATGCTCAAACACAAATCAAATAATCCACGAGAGGGGAAAACAAAGAGATCAATCCAACAATACCAACACTTGTCCAACAAGGCATCAACTATTAGAGAAGGAGCAAGGAAAGATATTTCCGGATGTTAGGTTGGTGTAAATACTTGCAAATGACCTGATGAGTGTCATTTTTTGCACTCATTTGGTTCTCTTTAGGGTGGAATTCATGCTATTTTATAGCTCTTTTCTTTAGTTTTCCCTTAGTTTTACTCTTTACTTCTTTAGTTTGCATTTTCTTAGTTGATTTTCTATTTTTTATGCATTTCTTGGTTTATTTTGTTATTTTCTCTTTTATTTGCTTGTTTTCGTTTATTTTTTAGGTTATGATCATAATCCGAGGATTTCCGAGTCTCCTTCCCAAGTTTTTGTAGAGAGAGAAACTTGAAGGTTGATGATTGTTGATTAACAAATTAGCAATTTGATGATTTGAAGTATAATTCCTTCGATTTGGATCAAGTTTGTAAGAATCTCTTTCACTTTAATTCAATCTTTAGCTTTGATTTCCTTGATTTTGTTGATTGTTGAATCTAATTGAATTTTTTATTGGATTAGTTTGATTGGAATGATGATGATGAATTTGATGAATTGTGTAGTTTTGCTTTTGATTTCTTTAATGGATTGTGAGTACTTTGCTTTCTAGGGATGTGGTGAAGCATGTATAAGTAATGGATCATAATTAATTGGGGTTTTTTTTATTGATTTGGGTGTGATTAAAGTGGTTGATTGATTTTGTGCATGTGTATGATTTGTAAGGAGTGATCAACCTTGTTTTTCATGCTAGATTTCATTGTAAGTTCAAATTGATACGGAAAATTGATTTGTGTCTTGCATTTGTCGATTGAGTTGTCTAGTGAAGTTCCTAGCTAGAATCTCTCGTAGTTGGCGCTAGTTAGACCTCTAGGAGAATAGCTATTCTAGCTCTCTTGATTGCATTATCGTTCTTCCTTCGCATTGCTTGAATCAATCATTGCATATCCCAATTAATGGGTGTTCATTACATATGCATGTGGTTCCTAATTCCTAGTGCCTAGGTATTTTGATTTTTCCCTTTGTTGTATTGGTTGAATTGTTACCCTACACTTCGTCATAACCTTCGAAATAGCTTAGCTTTAGCATTAGCATTCACTTCCCATTCCTAGTTGTTCGACCCTTGACTTACCCCTATACTAGTTATTAGGGTGTGTTGAGTGAGTACAAATTTTGTTTGGCCTAGGGAAGATTAATCCAATGACCTAGTCTCCACCCTTAGTCATGACCCAATTCAACTTTTCAAAGCCAATTTCCTCAAGAATTGAAACTTGCTTTCCATATGCTAGCAAAATTGAAGTCAATCTTTCTTGATTCTTGATTCAAACCAATGCACCAAAGTATATCATCAAGTCATGTACATAGCAAAAGGCACACAAACATTTCCATGAGAGAAAATCTATTCTAAAAAGAAAAGAAAATGAAAGCAATAAAACACGGGTTACTTCCCGAGAAAGGCTTGCTTAAGGTCCAAGCTTGACCGCTCTAGAAAATAATAATTCAACGCACGCAAGAGCTTGTTAAATTCACTACTACACGTTTCATATGATAAACGGTAGGTAAATGACAGGATAAGAACGTGCAACAAGATTGTTGCACGCAAGTGAGAAGGGAGATGCCAAAATAAAGAAGAAGAGGGATTAAAAGGAAAAAGAAGAAAATAAGAAGAAGAAGGGGGAATAAAAGAATGGAAAGAAAAAGAAAAAGACAAATCCTCCTCACTAAAATATTTTTGGGTGGTAACATCACCCTTTTCCTCAACAATAGACGAATGAGGGACATTAAGATCATCATAGACAAGGGGGTCCCCAATAGGCTCATCAACAAAGGAAGGGAGGGATATATAAGTGTAGGGGATGTGGTTGAAATTGCTTGAAAAAGGGACAAGAGAGGAGAGAATAGGGGCTGTGGTCTCACAAATGAACTCTTCCTCACCACCATGCCTCAAATCACCAATAAGAGCTTGAAAATCAATCATAGAATCCTCAAAAGAAGAACACTCATGATCATAATCTCCCTCAAACATCCAACTTCCCAGAGGAACTACATAATCCCCTTCACTACAATCATGAACAACAACTCCCTCAACTTCCTTAAATCCAAAAGTCTTAAATCCATGCATGAATGGATGCAAATTCATTTCAAACTCATCTCTTTCCCATGAAGCATTCTTAATGAACTCACTCAAAAGGCTATGGGTTTTCATTTGACACTCAAAGAACACATTGGTCATAACCTCAATCGAGTCCAAATACTCATGGATAGAAGAATCACAATCATGCATAAGAGACTCATCAAGATGGGAAGTAGGGTTGAGGTTATCAAAATCAACACTCTCTTCATTCTCAACTCCTTCACCATCACTCAAATTCTCACCAATGGGATCCTCACACTCTCTTGGTTGCTCAAAAGCATCATCATCATCCTCAACACACACATTAGATTAGGGTTTTTCGCATACAAGCATCAAGGATGACAATTGGCTTTCTAACTCTTCTTTTCTTCTCCTTCCCTCCTCAAGAGTCAAGACGCTCCTCATTATTTTTCATTATCTCTAATTGACTCCTCATAAACTTAAGAATCATCTCCTTACTAGGCCCAAGCTCATTATCAAGCTCAATGCACCTAATTAGAGATTCAAAAGTAGCAATAAGAGATTCAAAAGGTGTAGAAGGTTGAGGCTCAACAAGAGAAGAAGAAGTACAAACCAAGATTGGAAGAATCAACATTAAGATTATGAGCATATACATCACACACATGAGATTCATCATTAAGGGCATGAAGCACATCACAAGGAGGCATGATAAATAATGAAGAATATTGAAACACACTATTAGCATCAACTTGAGCATGCACTTCATTATCATGAACAAAAGGGGAAATGGAGTTAAAATCATGTGTTCTAGGTTCACTTAAGGGATCATGTGACAAATATTGCACATCAATATTAGAAACATGATTACCCCTATTATAGACATCCCTAGCAAACCAAACATAAAAATCCCAAGCATCATCAATTGACAATGCTCTAAATTCACCATTATGCATGCATTCAACTTCATCCTTAGTTTGCTCATTCAAACCAAAATAACAAATCTCACAAGCCTCCTAAAGACTACAACAATTATAGTCTAAAAATTCCTCACGTCTATTGAAATATTCACAAAAAGGTTCATTGTCATATTAAGGAAATGAGAGACATGCCATTTTTTACAAAGCAAACAAAAATCAAATAAAAGAAAAGTATAAACAAAGACCTAGACTCAAGCAATCAAAAACACTCAAACATAGACACCGTTTCCCATCAACGGCGCCATTTTGACTAGGGGAAAACTAGGTCATTACCTAATCCTCCCTAAGTCAAACTAAATTTATAAACACTTGTATAGAGGCAAGTCAAGGGTCAAACCCAAAGGAACGGTAATGTTCAAGCACTCTCAATTATGCGCCTAAGCTAGGTCAAAATCGAAGGTAAGAGGTAACACTAACAACTAACAAATAAAGAAACCAATCAAATAAATCACTAGGAACGGGGATCAACAGGTAATCATGTCAATTGCAACAACTTGGGAAGATCATGCAAATCAAAGGTTGTGAAGACTAATGATAAGAGCTATCAATTGGATTCAAAGAGCTATATCCTAATTGTTAAGCTAGGGTTCACTATGAATAACAAAATAAGAGAATCACAATCCAAACCAATCAATTATTGCAATTCCTAAATCAATTGGTCGTTTCATTAGCAATTACAATGCAATCTAGCATAATTCTCAAGGCCTAATCTTATTACACACATGCAAACTGTAAGGGGGTCATTCCTTAGATGCCCATGGCCATTTAAAAGCCTAGGACTTTACACTTTTTAGGGTGTATTAGGATTTGAATTCCTGACTGTTTGGGGGACCTTGAATTAGAATTGATCCTATCATCACGCTTTTTTGTAAGAAACAAGTGGGAGTCGCCAATGAGTTTTGGGAAAACCCATAAACCTCGTTCATGCCTTTCTCCCATGTGGAGTTCATGGGATATTTAGCACAAATCATAAGTTTACCCATGCCCAAATTGGTCTACATAAACCAGAAATGAGTTCGGGAGCGAGGGTACTAAAATAACGTTCCCTTTTAAGGAGAATCACTATTCTAGCCCTAGTGCGACCTCTACTAGCTCTTCCTTTTTTACAATTTCATCACCAACAATATATGCAACGTGTTACCTAAAACTAAGTAAGTTGATTTTATTTACAAGCATTAATTCCATAGGAATTACATTGCAAAGTCGATATTCTTTATTTAATTCAAATTCGTGAAAGGAGCAAAAATAAAAAAGATTCGCCTTGGCTTAGGTGATCAATCAATCAATTAATTATTCAATTCTAATCTTATTTAACACAAGATACTATGTGGAATTGATTAATTAAATGTCCTTTTAAAGTGGTCAAACAACACTACTTTATTGATTAAAGTTCTTTTAAGCAAGAAAAGTAATTGTGATTTATCTAAGTGCTCAGGAATTTACCACTTCTCTTTGCTAGATCTCCGTTTAGAAAACTAATGGACTCCTTCTTGTTCGGGAACCTCCACCGTAGTAACCAAGATTAAAAGGGGTGAGTGTTTAGGACAAGAGGGGTTGGAAGCACAAGTTCACAAGATTAAAAGGGGTGTGTGTTTAAGCCTCGTATTAAGCCCCTATTTATAGAGAATGGATGAAATTAGGGTTTTAAGCATTCTGTCACAGCAAGTGTCGCGCGCATCTGGGTGAGTTGTGCGCGGTATCCCAGCGCAAGTGATTTCGTTGCGCTACTATTGGCAGCGCAACTGAATGTCTTGCGCGCAGTTTTATGGTAAGATTCGATTCTATATTTTTATAAAATTCTGAATCTTCCGCGAGCGCATCTCTAGAAGTTGCGCGCAGCTAAATTAGTTGCTGCGCGCGGATTTTTCTGCGGCAGCTTTAATTTTAACCTAGGCGCCTCTAAATCTGTCATTATTGGGTCTTAAGCATGGGCTTAAGCCTAATTATGATCAAGTTTAGTTAATTGGACCTTGTTTCATATTGATTTTGGGTTAGGCTAGTCTTTTTGTGTTTTTGCGGTTTATCCAGTCATCCATAAGCATTCTTCACTTCGATCCAACATGAAGATGGTTTTATTTATCGTCATTGCACTTCTTGTCGGGACATGAGGCCAAAAGTAGATGTCTACACAAACCTTCATTAATCACTTTAATCTCAACAATCAATCAACACAATTACAAAGTTAATCACAATCAATCAATCATACAAGTTTCACCCAATTCCTAGCCAAACAACTACGTACTCAAGAATCATCAATCATCAACAAACAACTAAAGAAATCAAGAATCAACAATATATTAAGAACAACTACACTAATCAATCATCAAACATCAAAATCAAATCAAACATACATACATGAAATTAAATAAAGCAATAAGGTGAGATACAGTGAGAAATGCTCATTGATTGATTAAGAAGATCTTTAATACAATTGTCACCATTGAATCTTCAATCTCTCAACCCACCATTGAAATCCCTCACTTTCTCTCTCTAAAACTACTCCTAAACTAGAGAGAGGAACTCCTTATCTAACCTAATCCTCCTTAGAGAGAGAGAAACTATTCTAAACTAAAGAATTACTTGAATGAAGAATAAAGAAATTCGTACAAAATATAAACAAAACGAGAAAAGAAACTAAATCGCGTAAAAGACCTTGAAAGCCGCGCCCCTAAGAGAGAAACTATTCTAAACTAAAGTTAGGGATCGCGTCTGCTGATGTATTCATTTTATATAGTATTTTACCCCCGTCCCTTGGTCATAATTAGTAGTGTTTTTGGCTCTTTAGAGCCACTTTTATTACTAATTGGTGTTTTCTAGTGTTTTCGTAGATTTGGTTGACTTTTGCAGGGATTTATGCTTTTGGAGTATTTTCCCGAGATATTTTAGAGCAATCACGAGCACTGGAGAAGCACGACCAGATTTTATAGCCCAGGGCCGGTTAGAGCCATCGAACCGGTGATTAAGGGCTCGGTAGAGGTGATACCGGGGCGTTTGGACCGAGTATTCAAGACCCAAAGAGGAAACCCAGATTGGCCCGAAGAATTGGAGCCCAATCGAAGTCCAAATATTGGCCCAAATGATCCGCCCGGCCAAAAAGGCTGGCGCCCGGAGGCGCGCCTGGCCGGGCGGGAGGAGCGCCCGGTGACGCGCCCGGCCGGGCGCGAGATTGCTATTAGAGATAAAAAAAAGGCGCGCCCGATCGGGCGCGTGTTTATTTAGGAAACAATTAGAGTCGTATTAATTTGTTTTAGTTTAGGATTTTTGTACGGAGTATAAATACTCCTCCGTAATACGTTTTTAGATCGTCTCTTCTTTTGGGGGGAGATCTTCTTTTCTCTTCTTCTCCTCTTCTTCTTCCCTAATCTTTTCTCTTAGACTTTCTCTCTCTACTTAGTTTTCTCTTTCTAAACTCTCTCTCTAAACCTTTGTGATTATTTCTTTAATTAATTTCAGAATTATTTTGGTAACGATTTCTCTTCCCTTAATCTTAGTTATTTATTTTATTCCTTTGATCATGATTTATTTTATTGCTTTGCTTAGTTTATATTTAATTATGTGTGAGTAGTTTAATTTCTAGGGTTCATGGGGATCTAATAAATAATATGAAGGGGTAAATTATTGTTGTTGATTATTAATGCTAGATTAATTTCCTATTGATTGATTTAATGCTCTGTGACTGGATTAGGCCTATCTTTTATGCATGAGTTTGACAATATTGATTCAAGAATCGAGAGATGAGAATTAATGTTTAGGTCTAGTTTCAATAGGCAAGTTAATTTATAAATGGTTAAGTCAAGATTCGTGAGATGAGATTTAATACCGATAAATTAATTGTGTGATTGTAATAAGGAGCGAGAGCCCTTTACAATCTGATTAATTAATGCATTGATGATTGACTATTATTGATTGTTGGTATTGCATGATGATTTCTTATTGGATTGTTTTAATGTTTTACAATTGCGGCTTGTAAAAGTATAGCAATATTAAATTGATGAATCGAGCAGATGTTAATTTGATATTAAAGGCTATTTTCGATAAGAACTTAGATCTAGTAAATTGCGAGAGCCTGTTAGATCTATGTTGATTAATAAATTGCGAGAGCCTGTTAATCATGTTATTTATGCCATGTCAATGATTGATTACCCTATTTTACCCCGGAATATTATTTATTGGTGAACCTATGCCCTAGATCCTTTTATATATTATTTTCTCCCTTTTCTTACTCTTTTTAGTTTAGTTTCATATTCAACTTTTAATATTGGTTACTTAAATAATTTAGATTATAATATTTAATTAGGAGTAAAAAGACTTGTTTCCCTGTGGAGATCGACCCTACTTCCCTATCTACTTTAGTTAGTGAATTAGGTAATTATTTTTTATTAGGGGATACGACTTTACCCTGTTATCTGCGGAGCTAGGCCCGCGCCCGCGGGGTGCCCGCGGCCAGCCTTCGACCACAAACTGCTCGAAATCGGCATTTTTGGAGTGCAGCCATCCGCTCCCGCGGCCAGCCAGCCCGTGCCCGCGACTGCGCTGCTGGGCTGCATGGCTGCTCGAGTGTGCTGCACGCAAGACTGCTCGGGCTGCTCCGTTGCATGGCTATACGGGGCTGTTGTTTTGTTGCTCGGGGTCACGGAGCTTACTTGGTTGCTTGACTTGCATGCTTGGCTTCCCGAACTTGGCTCCGTTAACTTCCTTGAATGCGCTTGAGTTTCCTCCTTGATAATTAAATCCCGGGAAACTCGACACACCTACAAAACAAGTCAAAGAAATGGAGAAGCGAGAGAAATAACCGAGAAATGAATAAAATAATAATAAAACCATTGAAAGCACGCATATCTCTAAACTAACGCACAAACACGCAAATCAAGCATTATTCCCTAAAAACAGGACATCAAAGACTAAAAACGAGCATAAAAATACAAAGAAAACCTGCCCTAAGAGTGCCATAAATGGCACGCGTTAATTATGGTGGAGTTAACTAAAATAAGCTTAAAATAATTAAACTTAAAAATTTTCTCCAAATTATACTAGGATAAATGTTTGAAATTTTGTATGGCAAAAAATAGAGTTGGATAAAGGTTGAAGAATATATTCCGTCAAAAGACCAAAGTACAAGTCCCATTTAAAGACAAATTAACATGTTCAGCATAGCGCGTTTCCCAACGCTAACACTAGGGTTTATCGCGGCGCAATAGTCCTGTCACAGCTTGATGGCTTCGCTTTTCCCAAATTCGAATAGAATTCAACTTTGTGTCAATTTGTGTTATAAAAGGCCCCCAAATACACTAAATTTAGCATAATTCGAGCAAATAGCCATCTAGATTTAGATCCCAATCAAGTAATCATGACTAAGAATTTTTGTGACACGACTCGTGAGTGGTGCCGGTCTTTGACCGCTAAGTAGAGGAGATAGCTTGACTTTTCCCATATGGGAGGTTTATTTAGGATCAAAGGGGTAGATCTTGACATTGATTTTATCCATGCCGTCTTAGAATATTTGGATTCTAATAATCGTTGCTTTAGATTTAGTAATGATGAGATTAGCCCTTTGCCGGAAGAATTTGGTGCAATTCTTGGTTTTCCTTCTTTAGATCTAGTAGTAATTCCCACAGTTTGTGAATATTACTATAAAGATTTTGAGCGATTTTTCAACCCTAAAGACAATGACTTGAAAACCATAGTTGATGGTACTGAGGTTGATCTTAAAATGTTTGCATCTTTTTATTTTAATAGACCAAAGTCGGAGTCTTTCCATGTTTACAATAGAATAGCTTTCCTCTTTTGCATGTTTAGCCAATTTTTACTTGCTAGTGGTATTGTGCATGTGTGTCAAGCTATTTTAGCATCTGTCATGGAACAAATAGATGTCGGGAGAAATCCAATGCCATTAATCATTGGTGAGACAATGCTTAGCTTAGATGAATTATAGAAAGATCCCAAAGCTCCACTTCGAGGATCTCCAACTTTATTACAGGTAGAAAATTAATACTTTTAATTGCAGAAATTAGAAATATAATTTTGTAGATTAATAAAAAATTCTATTTTATTTGTGCAAGTTTGGCTAATGGAGAGACTTGAATTAATAAGTCCTCTTGACAACATTGAAAAATACAGTCCAAATTGTCTTGTGAGAAGAAAGAAGTGTTTTTTCTTTGAAGATGGGTCGCCGAGATTGGAGTAAAATCCTTGAAACTCGCGACTTTTTCATCAAGCGAGTCATCCTTTGGTGGGAAATTGAGAAGATGGTTGGAGTCAACGCTCAACCTGCCCGTCGTATTCCAAGTTTGTCAAAGTTAACCTTTTATTACCCTTACAGGGTAAAAAGACAATATGGCCTTTCTCAAACTATTCCTTCTAGGGACCTTCATAGACCCTATGAGCATCATGTGTCGCAAAATATTGAGCATTTTTATGGTTATTGGTGCGCTCGCCCCCTATGGGAAGTTGTCTCTAATATATCAGAGCTATTCTGTCGTTGTTTAGAGAAGTGCAGCAATGGTTGCTTGGCAGATCCCAAAAGGACAAGAGCAAAGCTCAAAGCACAAGTGCAGAAAAGACTAACATAAAAGACCGTTTAGGAGACAAGAAAATTCGTGCTAAAGATAGTATGGATTCAAGAGTTGAATTCAAGACTCCTATTATGCCTAAGAAAAAGAGTGTTGCGAAAAGAAAGAAAAGAGAAAAGCCGATTCTACAGAGAAAAAAGTGAGGGTTGAAAATAAAGTTGGTGTGTTTACCAAAGGAGAAACTATTAACTCTAAGGTAGCCGTTGATGTGTGTCATTTATGGCACTCATTTAGCCTCTTTTAGGATAATTTTTAGTTACTTTTATAGCTTTTTTTATCTCTTTTTCTTTAGTTTGTGCATTCTTTAGTTGTTTTCCCGCTTTCTTACATTTCTTAGTTTATTTTCCCTTTCCTCTTTTAATTGTTTGCTTTTTTCTTTTTACAAGAGAATGGTGATGCCCAAGGATCTCCATGGCTCTTTCTCGGGATTTATGAAGCTCAAGATGCAAGCCAATCTCTCCCGTTGAAGCTCAAGAGTTGAGGTGTGCAAGCTCCAAGTCTTCAAGGTCGCGCTCTCATGCTGCGCTAGCATCAAAAGTGGTGTTAAACCCACCGTGAGAGAATTTAGAAACTGCCACCCCTAATGTTCATCAAGTGGAGCGCACAGAAGCATCAATGGTCGCACGCGAAGGGCTGCCCTACTCTCAGGCGCGAGCGCGCAACTAGGTAGCACAGGCGCGTACGATAGGGGCGTGGGCGCGCACCACCTGTGCTTGGCCGCCAGCTCCTACTCCCCCGTTCCATACCCACTTCTTTGCGGCTGCACAAATGGGGGGAGGGCGCGCCTGTACGGGTTCTTTTTGGACGTCTAACTAACATATCCTTTGTTAGTTTTACTATTTATAAATTATCTTCATATTTTTAGAGGGAGAATAATTAGAATTGCTGAGAGTTGTATTAGAGCATAGATTTTTAGAGAGAGAAAGTTTAAGCTTGGAATTCTTGTTCTTAGATTATAGAGAGAGAAAGTTGGTGATTTGATGATTGGTACATTTGATCTTCATTCTCTTTGATATTGATCAAAGTTTTGTAAGAATTTCCTTCTATTTAATATAATTTTAGTGTTTTTTTTTTATATTTTGTTGAATCTCTAGTTGATTGTTTGATTTGATTGTTGATAATTTGATTACAATGTTAATGATGAATGTAATGATTTGTTAAGATTTGTTCTTTAATTCTACAATGTGTAGTGAGTAGATCCTTTGCTAGGGATGTGGTGAAGCATGTATGTATGAATGATAGACTATTTCTAATTTGGGGATTTTGATTGATTTAATATTGTGATTAAATTGGTTGATAGAAATTGTGTTGTTTGATTTGTTGAGGAGTAGATGATCTTAATTATCAAGCTAGATTGCATTATAGTTTCATTGATACGACACATTGCTTTGGAAGCTATTTTTATCGATTGAACTTGACTCGTGATGTTCCTTTGACAGTCATTCAAAGAGACCCCTAGTTTGATGCCTAGGAAATAGCTTTTCAAGTGCTTTTGATTGCAATTACTATTTTCCCTCGCATTATTTGATTGATCAACTTCCCATCCAATTAGCATGTTTATCGTGAATGCATGTAGATCCTAATTCCCTAGTGTCTTGATATTGAACTCTATTTTAGAATTCATCGTGTTGATTTGTTCTTGTTTTACCAAACCAATTATTCAATCTTCGGGATAGCTTGACCTAAGACCATTACACTTGCCTTCATTCCTTTGGGTTCGACTCGGACTTACCCCTATACTAGGAGTAGTTTTGGTTATAAATTTTGTTTGATTGAAGGAGTTTTATAATCCACTGACCTAAAATATCCCTCGTCAGCCGTTATATCATCTAAGAGGTCCCTATCGGTAAAAGAACTAGATGATGAGGAAGAAGCAGACAAGAATTGGAAAAGGGCTAGAAAGGAGAAGACATATTAGGGCATTGCTTTTCTTTCAATTTATTAGTCAATTTTTAAATTTTAAGTCAATTTTATTTTTGAGCTTTCTTTAATTCCATCAACAATGTAATTTTTATTTATTAATGCAATTTTTAAGCTTTAAATTAAATCAACTTTTATTTGAAGTTTTTATGTATTAAAGCAATGAAAACAACTTGAGTAATTTCGAAAACAACTCGAGTACGGAAGTCGAAATTTTCCGAAATTCGCCGAAATTTGCACAGATCGATGGAATCGTCTTGACGCTGAAAATTAAGATCCAACGTGGCGCGATGATCCTACCGCGACGCGTTGATTCTACTTTTGATGCGTTGTTGATGTCGAGTCGACGTGCTGACGTGAAAATGCGATATTTGCGAAATTTAAAGTGGTCGCGCCCCATGAAGGGTTGCCTACGTATCCTTGTTAAGGAATCAGGCCAAATGTTTTGCTCTCTTGAGTATAAATTTATTAAATCATGGGTAGAACCTTTTGAGTTCATCAAGACATGTTTGAGAATTCATTACCATCCATATCAGTTAGCTTTGCGGCACCTTCTGATATAATAGTTCTTACGATGTGTGGTGAGAACCAGTTAGGCCTAAATTAGCCTCTCGGGTCTAGAACATTTTCCTTAATGCTTTTAACACCAAGTCTCCTACTTTATTGTTTCTTGTCTTGACCTTCTTATAGCATTGGGTATGATGTAGAGATTATAATCGTTTATCGAGTAGAATTAGCTCCTCATATCTTGCCCTTGTCCATTCGATCTCATCAAGTTTACTTACCAACGCAATGCGTAAGGAAGGTATTTCCAATTCTACAGGTTGTACGATATCCATTTCGTAAACTAGGGAAAATGGCATATTTCTTGTGGATGAGCGAATTGACATGCGATAACCCTAAAGAGCGAAATGGAGTTTGTTAGGCCAATCCTTGTAGTTTTCTGGCATCTTTTCGATGATAGTTTTTAGGTTCTTATTGGCTGCTTCAACTGCACCATTTGCTTGAGGTCTATATGGGGAAGAATGATGATGCTAAATGCCATATTTTCGAAGTAATTCTTCGCATTCCGGTTGAAAGTGAGTTTCCATTGTCACTTATCATCTCATGTGGGACTCCATATCGACATATGATGTTTCTTTCGATAAAGAGTGCTACAAGTTTTGCGGTGTGTTTCGCATATGAGGCTGCTTCAGCTCATTTGGTGAAGTAGTTGTTATTGGTATAGCAACATGTTAGTTGTTTCTACGTCATTGACATTGATAATCTTATGATCCATGAATTACGTATAATACACGTACATGATCAAAATTATTACGTGTCACATGCTCCTACTCCATATACATGTTGCATGTGTTACAGTGATAGTACATATATATGTAGTGCATTCACCTGTACACACATGTGTATATGTTATATATGCTAATAGCAATATAATAAAAGTTCAAGTTTATATGAAAACATAAAAGCTTTCCCCTGTCGGAGTATTATTTTTAAATGCGTGTCATTTTTATTGATCTTATTATCTCGTATTTGTTACGGTGATAAAATATAAGTTACCGTCATCTTCTCATTTGAATGAACACCACCACTAATATATGCTGGTAACTACCACTTTTGTTTATAGATAATACCTACATATTGTGTATTGGCAAAAGCCTTGTACGCTATTCGATATATCCACGTAATTTATATATTCCCCCCACCCTCCCACCCCCCTCCCGTAGACCAATTTTGAATACTCGACCAAGAGAGAAACAATGACGGGGTCGTTGGTGATGTATAAGTGTTTATGTGGCAGGCACCAATAACATCATTTACTGTTCATCATCTTCTCCTACTGATTCGACCATCATCACGACAATCTCTGAACTTGCCAAAAGTTCAAGAAATACAAATAAAGTGACTCCATCATCACGACAATCTCCGTTAGTGAGTCCATGAAAAAAGATTTTTAAAAGAGAGAATCCCCTTGGTTGAGAGGAGCTTCCGGAAGGCCGTCAGTGACTCCGTGAATACGAACTCCAATCACTCAATTTATAAAGGCTATGGTGATGTTCCGTAATAATACGCCGGTTGTGTCTGTCGTTTTCGGAAAACGGATCCCAATGGTCGACAGGAGAGAGAGGAGTAAAACAAACCCTAAAAAGAGAGATTATGGAAATCCGTCGGTGACTCCATGAGTACGTACTCGATGTTCTCCATTTATAAAGGCTATGGTGATGTTCACCACGACCGTTTCTGGGAAGTAGTTGGTAGATCAGTACAAGATTCTGATGATCGTGAAAAGAGATTCAGAAGAGAGAGCAATGGTGTTAAGCAAACCCTAAGAGAAAGAATAATTTGTATTAATCACCTTAAATTACTGAACTAATTTTTAACAACTTTTAATCAATTTAGTTTTGATTTTCAGATATAATATTTTTAGATTTTTCTAAATTATAAAAATTAATTTACACAATTTCTAAAATGATTAAAATGGTTTTTGAAAAAAAGGGGAGAGCCCACTTTTCTTTTTATGTGTGGCTTTTATCTTGCCATATCATATGGTTTAAGTTTAATCACCTTAGAATTTTGATACATTACATAATTACATTGGGGGTGTGTTATTTACAAGTACTAGATAAGATAGCCATCTTTCCCGTCAAAAAAAAAAATAAAAAAATAGCCATCTTTTCTTCTTTTAGTGGAAGTTACCTGGAAGCCAAGGCTGTCTTAACCCCTAAATTTGAAATTGGTTTCTTAGCCCCTTACTTTGAAATTAGAGGGAAAAAAAAGTAAACAAGGAAGAGAAAACATCGGACAAAATGCCGGTCGCAAAACCTGCTTCGTCAGAGGCAAGGGTCATTGCTCACCTCGACATGGACTGCTTCTATGTTCAAGGTCTGTATACTACTCTTCTTCTTTACTCAATTCTATTCCAATTTATTATTAATTTTTTAATTTTAATTTATGGGTTGGTAATTCTGAATCTGTTTGATTGTTTAAGCATTCATACAGTTATTCTTGTATTTGTTCTGGTTGATTAACACCTCTTTTCCTCTGACCATTGTGTTTTTAACTTGTAAGATGCATAATTAGAAACGATTGGGTGGTTAGGTTTAGGATTTGGGAGGGGGGTTTTGATGGGGTTACATTAATTAGTTGATTTTTGTGTTTAAATTGATTGATTTGCGAGGTCTTACTGTGCATTTTGGGCGACGAGAGTGGCAATCATATAGTTATTCTTGTAGTTGTATTTTTTGATTAACACCTTTTTACCTCTAATTTTGACCATCTCATTTCTAAAATGCGTAATTAGAAATGATTGAATAGTTAGGTTTAGGAATTGGAAGGGGAGTTTTGATGGGATTACATTAATTATTAGATTTTTGTGCTTAAAATAATTGATTTGCGAGGTTTTCTGCACGAGGAGAGTTGCATCATAAGCCCTTGTTTGTTCATGATCATAATAATATAATGGATTAAGTGGAAGATAGACTTTTGTATGTATTGTTCATAGTTAAATTCTAACTGATTGGTTAAAAATGTAAACTTGTTTGTTCTTGACTCCTATTGCTGTTTTGCAGTGTGATTTAGCAATCTAAGTGTTTTGTTGCCCTTGTGGTGGCATATATTGCTCTCTGTTATTTTAGTCTATTTACTGTAGAATTTCCTTAAATATCTTTGTAATCTTGTGGATCCATTTATAGAGCTTTGTGTTCTTTACAGCAATAAAACGTGCGAAGTCTATATACAGTATATTTTTGATGAATCAATGGTGTACTTTAGGGTGTAACTAATAAAAAAATTATCTGTAATGCTTACACTGTTACATAATATTGTTTTTTTTTTTTAAAAAAAATTGTACTGATTAGTCTCAGGCTCTCAGCTCCAGTCCTTGCATCCACTATGGCGTTTAATTGTATGCTTTCTTGTAAACCATTTCCTAAGCCTATACATATATCATGCCTTGTGTAGTGGAGCAGAGGAAACAACCACAGCTGAGGGGTCTACCTACTGCTGTTGTTCAATACAATGAATGGAAAGGAGGTGGTTTGATTGCTGTTAGCTATGAGGCCAGAAAATATGGTGTTAAACGGTATTATAATAACTAAGTGCAGGATTCAGTTCATTTATTTGTTATTATCTTTGGCCTGATTTTAATACTTGCATTTTAGTTCCATGCGTGGTGATGAAGCTAAAAGTGTTTGTCCACAAATTCAGCTGGTTCAAGTGCCAATTGCACGTGGCAAAGCTGATCTTAGTATTTACCGTGATGCAGGTTCAGAGGTGTATGAAAATTTCAAGATGCTCTTTGTTTTTACTTATACATCTTTTGTAAAACCAGTAAAATGTGCCTTACAAGTAATTATGATGTATAGGTGGTTTCAATCCTTGCTAAGATGGGTCGGTGTGAACGAGCATCAATTGATGAAGTTTATCTTGATCTTACTGATGCAGCAGAAACCATGTTAGCAGAGACTCCTCCAGAGAGCTTGGATGACTTGGATGATGAGGCTTTGAAGTCGCATGTTCTTGGTCTTGATGATGTAAGGTTAAATTTATTCCGGTGCTTAATGTGTTGTTCCTTTGTTTTAACTTAGTTGCAACATGACAAGCTAATAGGTCGTTAACTAAATCTTAGATATCAAACAAATTAGAAATGCTCAAGCAAGATACTAGTAAGTAGCAAGCACGAGGTTGAACCATGAGGAAAGGGGAAGCTAATTGCAATGGCCTAAGACTGAGCTATTATGAAGTGAAGTAGTGAATGTTTGAGCTAAACTATAACCAAGCTAAGGATGCAAATCGAAAAGGTAATCAAATGATAAAGATACTAGGGAGTTGGGATCCTCATGACTTCAAGCAATTGAGATAGAAATAGGGAATCAATCAATCATTACTATGCAAAGCCCGGGATTAAATGAGCAATCAATACCAATCAAGAGAAACTCTCAAATTCACAAGCCTAGATCCCTCTAAGACTCAATCCAAGGAGAAATATGATCAAGAATGCTATCAGTTATGGTGATCCAAGTTCACATTCCCATGCCAAACAAGGACCAACATAAATCAACAAGCAAACCACCTAATCACATTTAATCACAAGGTAACTTTGATTAATTAACCAAATTCTAACTCAAATCACCATCAAAACATGATTCACCCTAATCCCTAGCTAAGAATCTACTCACTAAGCGTGATTCTACCAAATTCAAAAGCTAAATCAAATAAAGATATCTCCACCATTGAGTTTAAGCAAGAGATCAACTATAGAATCAATTAAGCTATGAAATCCACTAAGATTAGTGTTGTATTAACAATAGAAGGTAACTCTGTTTTGTTTTGTGGTTGTTATTTTGAATCTTCCTTGTGGTTAGTAGGAGCGGGCCAAAATCTAAGGTACCCTGCATTTGGAACTGGAACCTGTTTGGAATTGCAGGTTCCAAAACCGGGACTTGTAGATCACGTTTCGGTTCCAACTTCCAAGTAAAAAAGTTGGGAACCTGATGCAACAGGTTCCGGTTCCGGGTAATAAAATTTTGGACCAGGAACTTGTAAGGTACCTTGTTCGTATAGGTTGTTGTAAGGTATTAAAAAACGGAACCTATCATTTAAGCCCAAATATAAACGCCCTATATATGGGAAAAAACTCGGTCGTTCTGTTATGTAACGCCCGCTTTATAACGGGTTTCAGATTTGTCGTTTCGGAAAAGGCCGTTATATAACGCCGAGTTGAAGTTCACACTCAAATCGGCGAGTTGGCCGTTCCGTAATGGTATAACGCCGTTCTGAAACCGTACAATTTATGAAAAAGTAAGTAAAAAAGTTGAGTCAAAATAGTCACATGCTGCCCTTTTTTTTTTTTTTTTTTTTTTGTCTTTCTTCAACATTTTTATTGCAGTTATGACAGCTTTGTTCCATCTTTTTTTTTACCCATTTATTTAGGGCTTGTTCTCATACGTTTATTTTCAGTTCAGTTCAGCTCCTAATCACCTTCTCGTATAAAATATTCATTTCAGTTTAGCTCTGAGTTCAGTCAATGAGAACAAGCCCTTATTTTACCTTTATGGTGAGTTGTGACCCATTAACTGCCCCTCTTTACCCCTTTTTTTAAAAGTAGTCTGGTGCTTTCTACTCCGAATTGAAATTTAATGTTTGTAATAGTTTTGGGCATAATATGGTATAAATACAAAGCACGTGAATTAACAAGCTAAAAGTTCTACTTCTATGATTTTTTTTTTAAAAAAATTTACATCGCGAAATCCCAATTCGTTCTATTTAATCATTTCAAGCCGTTTCCGCGACAACGCGACCGTTATTGCAAACACGACCATGACCGCATTTTTTTTTTTCCATGGCCCTATATCAAAATTGTACAAAAGTACCTCTCTCCCTCCTCTTATTCATTCTTCATCTTAGTCTTAAAGATTAATTAATGGTATTTTATATAAGTATTTGTAGTTTCGTATTAAATGTTCTAGACAATTAGTGTTGGTTTGTTAGATTTGTAATATTGTATTAAAGTTTTAAGCTTTTACTGTGAGCATCCATTTTTTATAAAAGAATTTATAACAATATGTCAAGTAATTAATAAGCTTACTTTGAAAGACAGGGTACCCTGTTCTAGAACCGGAACCTGTTGAATAGGGTACCCTGCTACACTCACCCCTAGTGGTTAGTCTTGTATTGTAACAATTAGTCAACTTGATTTTCATTCAGGATGGCACTGATGCTAAAGAATGTGTGAGAATTTGGCTTCAACGAAGTGATGCTGACCATAATGATAAGTTGCTGTCTTGTGGGGCCCTTATTGTTGCAGAACTCAGGAACAATGTCCTGAAAGAAACTGAATTTACTTGTTCTGCGGGGATTGCTCATAACAAGGTAGGATCATATTTTTTTGTCTAATTGAAATTGTTGTCTTTGGTGTTGGACTTTGTTTTTTGTTGTCATTTTATCTCTTGGGGTTTCATTAGCAATTTTTTTTTCTTTTATCTTGTACAAGATGCTGGCCAAATTAGCTAGTGGCTTAAACAAACCTGCTCAGCAGACTATTATGCCATCTGCTTCTGTGAAAGAGTTTCTTGGGCCCTGGCCTATAAAGAAAATGTATGTTGTCTTTCCTTTACTATGCTTCCATATTAGTGCTAATTATTATTAAAGCCTAATCCTTTTCTGCTATTTAATTTATTACGTGTCATATCTTTTGTATGCATGAAAAAATCATTTTCCATCCATGTGATCATTGGTCGTTTGTTTGTACTTGCTACAATATTTGATGCCACAAATTATATTTCAGGAAACAGCTTGGGGGAAAGCTTGGAGATTCCTTACAAAGTGACTTAGGGATCAACACAGTTGGAGACTTGTTGCAGTTTTCAGAGCAGAAGCTTCAAGAACGTTGTGGCTTCAATACTGGGTTAGTATACTTCATACAGAACTTGATATAGAAACCAGTCAATCTGGGTTCCCTTATTTCAGATTATGTTGTTGATATGATTCAGTGGTAAGAATTGTCATGATTGATAGTCCCTGATGTCTATTAAAAGTCTCTGGTTAGTATACGTAATAGTGACTGTTGAGCTTAGAGAAGTTGATGTCTAGGAGTCGTGTTACACTTTGTGGCCATTATGGCATGGATTGATTAATTTGAAAAATATTCCCTTTGTCAATTGTAATTGAAAATTTTGGAATGTATCTTCTCATTCAATGGTTTGGTATATATTGCTTCATGATAGTTTGAGGGCCTAGTAGACTCTCCTTATTGTTTATGGTTGACATTCCCTTGCTGTATTCTAATTAAATTCTTTATTGGTTTTGCAGAATCAAAAAAATTTATTTGCATAATTATGAGTTTCTGAACATTTAGATTAATATATGAATGTATGAATAATTTTTAGAAACTTTCACCTGCTTTTGATTAACCTTGTTAGGGCTAAAAATTTCACTTTGTTTCTATTGACTTGTGCAAAAAGTACTTGGTTGTGGAATATTGCAAGGGGTGTCAGTGGGGAAGAGGTCAAAGGTCGGATCTTACCCCAGAGTCATGGTTCAGGGAAGACATTTCCGGGTCCTCGAGCCTTGAGGTCAATTGACACAGTATGTTAATCCTCTCCTTGTGGTAGATAATTGTTTGCGATTGCTTCAACTATGAACTATAGGATAAATTATTTCGTCCCTTGTATTCAGTTTGAATTGGTAGTTATACATGTATGACAGTATGATCCCTAATGTTCAAATTGTCCAAAGATATTAGTTTGAAAGTTGAACTGCTGTAAATTATCCGAATGGGCATTTATTTTCTATAACTTCTTGACTGCTGTAAAGAATCTTAATGGGCATTATTTTTTATAACTTCTTGACTGCTGTTAAGTATCCGAATAGGCTATTATAACTTCTCGTTTATCCATAATGTGATGATGTAGAAGTGAACCTGAAGGCCTTTATATTTAGTCACCTTGCTGAAATTATTTAACTATAACCTCTTTTTCTGAGACATCAGCATGCATAGTTCTGTCATTGATAAAGTCCATTTTCAAACCCAAAAATCCGAACTGTTGACTTAAATGACTTTGGGTATAGTCACGACCCGTGTTGATTGCATAATGCACTCTTGAATGCTTAGCAAAGATGGTCAATTTTGCTGGTTAGAGTAATGATATACGAAGTATTTTTGTATGCTTTGTGCTGTAGCTCAAACCCACACATTCCATCATATTTTCATTTCCTTCTGCAACTGTTCATATGGGATTGTCTTTTTCCCTTCCACCTCACAAACAAATAGTTTAAAAAAGAGTTTTGTGCCTGAGAATGATCGTTGATTGGGAAACTCTTCTAAATTTTGAATATACCTTTTAATCATTTGGGAATTGATTCCATTAAGGATTGACATGCATTACATGTTTGACTCTTTTGCCATATCTGATTTCTAGGTGTGACCTTTTAATTTTAACTACAGGTTTCACATTGGCTTAAGAAATTGTGTGAAGAACTCAGTGAGCGTATTCTTGCAGACTTGGACCAGAATAAGAGGATAGCTCACACTCTTACTCTGCATGTGAGAGCAAATAAGGTAAATCTTTTACTACAGCTCATTCTTTGATCTACAGATGCATGGTGCTGTAATTGTATTCCGATTTTCCCTTCTTTTTTCTGTGTGTTATTTTACTTGGTATTTTGACTGCACAGTCAAGTGACACAGATTCTCAAAAGAGGTTCCCCTCTAAGTCATGTCCATTGCGATATGGGATTGTAAAAATTCAAGAGGATGCTCTGAGCCTATTTCATGCTGGTCTACGGGAATTTTTGGGAACATATGGAGCTAGGAGCGAAAAAAATCAGAACAACGAATGGGGAATAACTGGTCTTTCTATCTCAGCTAGCAAAATAATTTCCGCACAAGTATGTACAAATTTTATCATCAAAGGTCATTTTTACTAGTTTAAGAGCTAAATTTTAGCCATTGGCTCATTGGTCTCCCTTTTCTCAGATTTCTTACGAACAACATTATGGATTTGGTAATACTACCCCAAAATTAAGAACGTGTGATAATGGTAAATATGTGAGAAAAAGAGTTTGTAAATAGCAAATATCAGTGTGTTATAAGGAGGCCTAATTTATGGCAAAGGAAAACTGAAAGAAAGAAAGGTATGTGCTGCATTAAAATAGTGGAGGGGAAGCACACAACAAAACATCATGAAAACTAATATAAATAATTTGATGATTGCTTACTGTTGTAAACCAAAGAAATATACGTTTCTAGAGAAAAAAAGTTATGATTTTTTCCACTTTGGCCCTAGTTAGGCCTTTAGAGGTGAGATGGTATTAACCCTTTTTGGGGTGTCTTTTTTTACTTTGAAATATAAGTTTTGCATGTACTTGTTGTCTAAGCTAGCTTACTTTCCCAACAGGATAGTGTAAGCAATGCTAACAAACAACAAACTACCATTGTTGTAGTAATTCCAAGATAATTGTTGTGTAAAGCATCAATTGTGTGTAAATCTAGAGACACGTTTTTATAAAATAATCCATGAAAGCCATTTTCAAGAGGCTACATGCCATAGTAGAGTGACTAAAGTGTATTAGTTGAATAATAAACCCGTCTTAGAGGATTAAATGTATGATGTATTATTACAGATAGTTTGGTAACTATATGTTAATTTTTTTCTTTCCAAATGTAACATCAAAATTTACCAAAGCATCCTAGTTTTACTCTTAGGCCTTGTTCTTTTGGACTTATTTCAGTTCACCTCATTTTATATTATTATTATTATTATAATATATTGGATATTTTGATTTATAACACCCCAAAATAGTAGAAAAAAATTGATAATAACACCACAAAGCCTAAAACATTTATTATTATAACACCACAAAAAAACCAAAAAATTAAATTTCACCACCGCTTAGCGAATTCTTGGATGAAATCCGTTAGTGGGACCCACTACATATACGTGTCATTAATGTATTGGTTTGAAAAACAAAGAAAAAAAAAAACCTAAACCCTAACCCAGCTCCACTACCACCACGGGCAACTCTAACCCGTATCGCCGGTAGCCCAACCCCAACGGCACACCCTGCCACCTTGATTGTCAAAACCAGCCCAACCACCACCGCCAAAACAAGCGACTCCACCCCTTCCCCTTTTCTCCCTCCTTGAAAACCACCCCATCTTCTTCGGCCCACCACGCAAATCCACCCCCTTTCCCCTACCCTTTAAACGGCAGAATCAACCATTGAAATTGAAATTGAACATTCTGGGTGATCATTGGCTAGGGTTCTTTAAATAGAATTGGGAGTTATGGAGTTTTTCTGAACTCTAGAATTAAGGTTTATTATTTATTGACGCCTTATAACATAAGGCGCATGAAGCAGCCTAGAAAAATGCGCATAGGCATTCACCTTCTTTAGGTCTTTCCGCCTTGCAGAGCTAAGGCACTAGCTCTTGCACCTAGGCACACCTAATGTGGGCGCTTTTTAAAACTAAATTCCTTGCCTCCAATCCACATTGATTTCACCAAATGAAGCAACTAAGCACTTGACCATTGGGGTTATTTTCATGGTTCTCTCATTGGTGAAAGGTGTTGTGAGTGAAGAAAAGATGAGAGAGAATGAAAAAGGCCATCCAATTAGGGTAATAGAGGGAAAAGCCGATAATTAGTCTTTTGGTTCAATATGTCTAGATGCTCATCATAATGGTAGTGGTGGAGTAATATACAAAGGTAGTTATGGTATTGTGGCAGTTGATTAGATGTAGGTGGGGTTGGGCTAGGTGAGCGGGTTAGAGTAGTTTTATCTTTTGTCTTTATATCTCACTTCTTAGTTTTCGTGCCAAAAAAGAATGTGTCAACAACGAGGAGTATTTGATACTTAACAACAACCATTAAAACTTATTTTCCATAAAACACTAATTGCAAATGGGTTAATATACCCGAGTTAAAAGATTTAGTAAAATATAAGCAATAACCACTCCTAAGTTCCTTGACATTACCCATTAATCATAATTAAAGCTCATTGTTTTTGAGAGAGTAGGAAGATTTTGGGGGCCTTTATTAGTTATAATTTACACTATTTGGAAGAATAGTGAAATGAAAAGGAGTGGAAATAAAAAGAGGGAAGAGAAAAGTAAGGGGAGGTAGAGAGTGACCTTTCATTTTCCTTCCAAATCTCCCCAACAATGGAGGGATTTGGTTTATTAAAATGGGAAGGAAAATGGATCCCTCCATTTCCTTTTCCTTTACTTACCCTATGTCTTTTATTTAAATGAGGGAAATTATATCCCTGATTACCCTTAAATATTTCTATTCAAACATAGTGTTAATTAATATCTCCTAACTCAAGTTTATTAATGTCACAATCATTTTTAATGGTGATATTCCTTAAATCATTGTTTTTTTGATATATTTTGATATAAGGGGTTTACTGATAATAATAATAAAATAAAATAATAAAAAAATACTTTTATTTTGAAGATTGTTTTTAGCCACAATATTTCTAAAATTGTTTTCAGGGCTCCATCCATTTTTAACTCTTATCTGCTTACATTTATTATTATTATATTTTTCTTACACTCTAAAAATAATTGTACTTTTTCTTATTTGCTTGGGTAGGGAACTTGTTCAATAAGGAAATTCTTTCCCAGTCAATGTGCTGTTTCTACTATTTCATCGGAAGACACAAATAATGAACCGAATCTTGAATGGAAAACAGGTAATATTAACTTCCTGTGTATTGTTTTCTGCATTTATCACTGGATTTAAAAACAAATAGCACTGGCACAAACATAAGACAACTTGGAGCAACATATCTTCACCACCTGTTCAAATTCAGTTGCCCATCATTAGCTGTCTGTAAACTTGCCCTTCAGTCTGCTAACGTGTGAAGTTTGCTAGGACTAAGCCTATTGGTAATTGTTTAGATCACTTAAGAAGGAAATAAATGGACCGGGGAAGCCAAAAATTCCAAAAATCACGAAGTAACTCTAGGAAACAAATCAACAACTTTGTGTCTTAATTCCTACCTTATGTCTTATGTATTTCCCCTCATTAAAAAAAAAAAAAAAAAAAAAAAAATCTTGTGTATGTATTTTATTGATTTCCATCCATGATCCTTTTCTAATACTTCCCCTGTTTTCTTTCCCTTTTTTGGAAGTTCCATAATAAGTGCAACATTACTAGTGAAAATGGTTTATCTCTATCTCTCTCCTCACATATGGGACTAATTCTTTATCTTTGTCTCCTCTCCAAAAAAACTGTACTTCCCCTACATGTTGCGTTTAAGAAAAGAAGTATAACAATGCAACGTGCGTGGGTGAATCTCAGGCAATTACTCAAGTTGAAGATTGTTTAAGATAAATAGCTTAAGCTTCGTACAACGCTAATGGCTTGAGGCCATCACTCTCCAAGTTTCAACATACAATTTTCTGGATATCTACTTCTACTTAGTTCTCTCTATTTATACTACTAGACATGTACTACCACAAATGGCCAAAGCCTTAATTAATACTTTTACTATTACTTGTCTACTAGCTAAATTACCACAGTAAAATAAGAGAATAACTCCAAAGTTCCTGCCATTTAGAATACCGTTGCTGCTAGTGTGCTTGTGCTTGCTGTGCTTGTTGTGGTGAATTGTTGCTCTGCTGCAGTGTCTGCTTTTGTCTCCTGCCGTACACCAGAGTGATTGGGGGAGGTTGTGGGCTCATTGCAATACCCTCCCGCAGAAGTGCCACCTTGTCCTCAAGGTGGAAGAAGGGAAACTGAGCGGTGAGTGAAGCAGCATCCTCCCAAGTGGCCTCGAACACCGGCAAGTCACGCCACTTGATGAGTACATCCAGACCTTCCTTTGACCCAAGCTTCGGCCTACAGTCCAACACCTCTTCGGGCTCTGCCAGTAGCTCCAGTTCTGGGGTAATCTGAGAGGGAATGTTGGGGGAACTTGGCACACTCTCCTTTGCTGGTTTCAACTGGGATACATGAAAAACAGGATGCAACTTGCACTCCTCTGGCAGCAGCAACCTGTAGGCTACCTTGCCCACACGCTCTATCACTTCCAATGGCCCATAGAATCTTGCTGCTAATTTCTCAAAGGGTCGCCTTGCTAGTGACCTTTGGCGGTAGGGCTGTAATTTGAGGAATACGCGATCCCCAACCTGGAATTCCATCTCTCTTCTCCTCAAATCCGCATTAGCCTTCATCACTTGCTGTGCACGAACCAAGTTGAATTTGAGTTCGTCCAACATTACATCTCTTTCCTGTAGAGTTTCCTCCACCGAATCTACAGTCGTTTGGTCCAGACCCACCCTCAATAATTTGGGAGGTTCTCTACCAAAGAGGACCCTGAAGGGTGACATGTGCGTGGAGGAGTGAACAGCGGTATTATAAGAGTACTCGGCCCAAGGAAGCCAAGTTGCCTATGCCGTAGGCTGCTCCCCTGCGAAGCACCTTAGGTATGTCTCCAGCTTCTTGTTTACCACCTCAAATTGCCCGTCGGTTTGAGGGTGGTATGAGGTGCTCCTCCCAAGGTGGGTGCCCTATAATCTGAACAGCTCCCTCCAGAATTTGCTTACAAAAATTCGATCACGATCCGTGATAATGCTGTCGGGTATTCCGTGGAGTCTGACCACTTCCTTAACAAAAATTTCAGCCACCCCTTGTGCCGTGAACGGATGACGGAGGCCAATAAAATGGGCATATTTAGACAAACGGTCCACTACCACCAATATCGTGTCAATCCCCCTCGATTTTGGAAGACCTTCAATAAAATCCATTGTTATGTCATCCCACACTTTCTCTGGAATTGGAAGCGGTTGTAACAACCCGGCCGGCGATTGTTGTGAGTGTTTATTGCGCTGCAGGTAACGCAATTCCGAATGTACTCCGTCACATCGCGCCTCATACCAGCCCAGAACCACTCTCCCGCCATTCTCAAGTAGGTGTTGGTGTCGCCGGTGTGGCCCCCCTCCGGTGAATCGTGATAAGCCTTGAGCAAAGTTTCCTTGGCGTTTGAATTTCGGGGAATAATCAGTCTGCCCTTGTACAATAACAACCCATTTTCTACGGTGTACCCTCTGCCCCCTTCACCTTTTTCCACCTCTTGCTGCAATTTCTGAATTGATGTATCTCTTTCCTTCTTCCCAGTTAACTCCTTGAACCGCAATTAAGGCCCCACATTCTGTTTCGGTCTCAGCTTCGCCCCTCCTTGACAAGGCGTCGACCACCCTATTGGCCACCCCCGGTTTGTATTGCAACTCAAAATCGAATCCGATCAATTTCCTGAATTTTTGATATTCCATGTCGACTTCTCTCTGTTCGGTGATGTACTTTAGGCTCTGTTGGTCACTTCGTACAATGAATCGGCGCCCCAAAAGATAATGCTTCCACTTTTGAACGGCTAGACAAACCGCCATGAGTTCTTTCTCGTATATTGATTTGTTCCGGCCTCCCGGCCCTAACACCTTGCTGAAAAACGCTACTGGTCTGCCCTCTTGCATAAACACGGCGCCGAGTTGAGGCATCGGTTTTAACCAGAAACGGCTTCTTAAAATCAGGCATTATCAATACGGGCGCGGAGGTCATGGCATCCTTCAGCCTTTGAAACGCCTGTCTGCTCGATCAGACCACCCATAGTTGTCTTTCTTGAGTTGTTCTGTTAAAGGTTGGGCGATTTGAGCATAATGGTGTATGAACTTGCGGTAATTCCCTGTGAGTCCCAGAATACCTCTCAACTCCCTTAATGCCCTAGGAGTAGGCCAGCTGACCATTGCTCTCACCTTCTCTTGATCAACTGCCACACCTTCTCTTGAGATCACATGGCCTAAGTAGGCCACCCTCTCCTTGCCAAACTCGCACTTCTTGAGATTAGCAAACAAGGTGTGATTCTTGAGGGTCGCCAAAACCACCTTCAAGTGTTCTCTGTGTTCCCCTTCATTAGCACTGTACACAAGAATATTGTCAAAGAAAATAAGTACAAACTTGCGTAAATAAGGTCGGAATACCTCATTCATTAAAGATTGAAATATGGCGGGAGCGTTTGTTAACCCGAAAGGCATTATGAGAAATTCGTAATGTCCTTCGTGGGTTCGAAATGCTGTCTTGTGGGCATCTTCCGGCCTCACAAGAATTTGGTGGTAGCCGACCTTGAGGTCGAGCTTCGAGAATATTTGCGCCCCCTTCAATTCGTCTAAGAGCTCGTCTATCACGGGAATGGGGTATTTGTCAGGAACCGTTTCCTTGTTCAAGGCCCGGTAGTCTACACAAAAACGCCACGAGCCGTCTTTCTTTTTCATCAAAAGCACGGGGCTTGAAAAGGGGCTGGTGGAAGGCCGTATGATCCCTGCTTCAAGCATCTCCCTAATCATCTTCTCAATTTCGTCCTTCTGAAATTGCGGATATCGGTAGGGGCGAACACTTACTGGGTTACTGCCATCCTTGAGAACGATGGCGTGTTCATGCCCCCTTTCCGGTGGTAAGCCACTTGGACTGTTGAACACCACCTCAAATTCCTTCCCTTGTAAAAATTTTGGAGCCTCACTACCTTGCTGCCCTTCTTCCCTTCCATGCGGCTACACTCAATCAGCAGACCCCCCTTTTGTTTTTGTAATGTTTTGATCATAGCCTTCGGTCTCCCTTGATCCTCACGGTTTCACCACAGCCCTAAGCTTTTCGAGCCACTGTACCCCCAAAATCACATCTGAATTACCCAGCTGAAGTGGTAAAAAATCCTCTTCTATAATCAGATCCTCATTGAGCTTCAATCGTACTCCAAGACATTGCCCCTGCCCTTTTATGGCTTCCCCATTCCCCAAGGACACACCAAAAGTACCCTCCCCGACCACCGGTATCCTCAATTTTTCCACTGCCCGGAGCGATAAAAAATTATGGGTCGCTCCGGGATCAATCATCACCACCACCCTCTCCCCGTATAATTCTCCCATTAATTTCATAGTTTTTGGGTTAGAAATGCCTACCAGTGAATTCATTGATATGGTGGCCGGACTTTCTTCCACCTCGACCTCCGAGTGCTCGCTGTTCTCTTCCTCCTCGTCTTCCTGAACTAGCAAGACACTTAACCCCTTTGCCGCGCATACGTGGGTGGGTCCCGTCCAACGTTCGTCACATTTGAAGCACAAGCCCTTGGCCTTCTTTTCTTGTATTTCTTTCTCCGTCAGCCTCCTCACCACCCCACTAATCAGGAAGCACTAGGATTGGTACGGTTTTGGTAGGTTGGTGTTTGAAAATTAACAGAGGACGTTGAGCTTTGAGGAGTTTGGGTATTTGGGTGAGAAGTGTTTTGTGGGTTGGATTTGGCTGGGTTAAAAGGCTGGGTGTTTGTGTGTATGGATTGGGCCGGCCAGTCCCAAATAAGGTAGATGCGGGGCTCCTATTAAAATAGGAGTATGGCCCGGGTTTGGAAAAGGCCCCACCCATCTTCTTTCCCTGGCTAACCTGTTTCCTCTCTTCAACCCGAATAGCCAGGTCCATAGCGTCCTCCAGGTCAGCGGTGTCAACATACGAATCTCCGCCCTAATCTCCTCCTTCAGGCTATTTATAAATTGGCCTTTCGTCAAGCTTTCAGGGATGTCAGGGAGGGGGGACGCCTTTTCTATGAACGCTCGCTGGTAGTCGACGATGGTGGAGGTCTGCACCACTGCCAACCATTGTTCGTGTAGGCTGCCGGCGTTAACTGGTCGGAACTGATTAAGGACCCGGTTCTTGAGGTCCTCCCACCCTATTAATGGTCGACGCTTGCTCTCCTATTGATACCAACGGAGCGCATCGCCATCCATTGCAACGACAACCGCCTGAAGCTTCTCCGTTTCCGATAGCCGGTAGAGCTGATAGTACCGCTCTCCCCGAAGAATCCACCCATCTGGGTCAGTTCCGTCGAAGGTTGGCATTTCAAGTTTCTTGTACTTCCAACTTCCTCGTCCTTCTTGTTGATCGTGGTTGAAGTTTCCGAACCCTGCGCCGGGATCCCAATTTCCAAATCGGAGTCCTCCGAGTCCACCGGTACCAAGTCCTTCACCGTGAATCGTCGGTGCCTCTGTTTTTTAGGTTCGTCGGATGCCTCTGTTTTTTAGGTTCGTCATCAGGGCCTTAATCTCGTCAAAAAACTTATCTTTGTTCCCTTTCATCCAGGCGTTCTGTTGATTCTGGTCTTCTTGGAACCTCCATCCGTGCTTCAAGTTTTTGCCGTATGTCCTCAATGGCTGCTCTGTTCTTGCGAGCCTCCTGTTCCTGGTTTCTCGAAAAGAGCCTGTTGAAGTGAATTTTCGCCCTCTCCGACCTTCTCTAGTATTTCCTCCACTCGTTCTTCTAACGCGGCTACCCTTTCCACCGTAACCGTCGGAGCTGTCGGCGCCATGGTGGCTCTGATACCAAATGCAACGTGCGTGGGTGAATCTCAGGCAATTACTCAAGTTGAAGATTGTTTAAGATAAATAGCTTAAGCTTCGTACAACGCTAATGGCTTGAGGCCATCACTCTACAAGTTTCAACATACAATTTTCTGGATTTCTACTTAGTTATCTCTATTTATACTACTAGACATGTACTACCACAAATGGCCAAAGCCTTAATTAATACTTTTACTATTACTTGTCTACTAGCTAAATTACCACAGTAAAATAAGAGAATAACTCCAAAGTTCCTGCCATTCAGAATACCGTTGCTGCTAGTGTGCTTGTGCTTGCTGTGCTTGATGTGGTGAATTGTTGCTCTGCTGCAGTGTCTGCTTTTGTCTCCTGCCGTACACCAGAGTGATTGGGGGAGGTTGTGGGCTCATTGCAAACAATTGCTACATAAATTGTAACAATTGATGCATTAATATGTCCCTAAACTAAGAAAGGGAGGATAAGAAGAAGAAATAAATGTTTAGGTGCAAAATCAAGTAGGTGCAAAATATTTGATAATGCCTGTAAAAGTCTAGCTGGTTCATGCCTGTACAGATCTGTTGACCTTACAGAAGATGATTCACTATAGATGAGCTCTTGAGATTTACTTCCTCTGTTTCATATTAGGTGACACATTTCATTTAGGAACGTTTGCCAATGCATACTGATGCATATATCCTTGATTACATATTAGCAATAATTATATAAATTTGAATTTCTTTTTTTTTTTTTTTTGAAACCAAAAATTTGATGTTTAAAAAATAGATGTTGAGAAAATCTAACAAGACCCCACATGACTGTTTTTTCTCAACACGAAATCACAAAGCAAGTCAAAGCATGTTATGTTAATAGTGCACAAAGTCAAACTATGTCATCTAATTTGGAACGGAGGAAGTATTAAATAGGCCAAGAATATATGAAATGACTAGCGAGGGGCCTTCTGTTAGTAGAGTTAAGCAAGCATAACATGTCCTGCTATTGAAACCTACAGTAATTTCTATCCTTAATATAATGTATTAATTCCTATATAAATATGGTGAGCAGCTCATATGAGAAGTATCTTCATCGTGAGAAAGTTGATGAATCACATTGTGATAACTTCACTAGCATTATAAGTTTACTTCATACATATGCTTACTGTTATCTTATTGTTGGTGATATCATGGTGTAGTAGTTGCTGTTATGCCTCTCTAGTTTTGATGAAAGGGATTGTGTTGCTTCAGAGAACAACTGGAATTCAGAGTCTGGTGCTTTTGTTGAGACAGAAGACAACACAATTATGCGTGACATATCTAGTTTGGATCAAAATGTGGATGAGAGAATATCTCAGAAGAATCAGGTTATAATCTGGTACTTCATTGTTCTTTTTTAACTTGTTCCGTTTTGCAATTTGCTTCAAATTTGGTCAGATATGGAGTGTCTATACAGGTTGATTCTTTTTTTTTCTTTTTCTTTTGGTATCAGCTATGATGCGATGCCTGAATGTTAATTATGAATACAAATATAAATCCTAAAATGTTAGGCCCCAAAAATACTATCCTAATCTGGAAATGAGGATGTAAACACAACATATATAATGTAATATTACGTATATCCTTATTTTTCCATGCATGCACATAGACACAATTAGATGTGCTTTTGTCTAGCTAACAGGCTAGGCGACAAAAAAACTTTTTGAGTAACTCTTAACCTTAAATTATTGCTTTAAAGCAAAAGCAGAAAACTAACTAGAGATATGGTAAAGAAAAAAAAATCAGCTGAATACAAATCATTAGAGTAGAATATAGAGCACTAACCATTGTGTTAGTATTTCAGACTTGGGTGTTGCCCATTGAAGAAAATGGCCTAGTAGTTGCTCTTTTATATCTTCGATTCAATTTTCATAGACTGACTTGGGATTATCCTGTTAAATACCATGTTTAAACATTCCCTTAATTGCCAATTTTTTTAACTACATTTTTTAATTACATTTTCCTCCTCTATTTATGTGTAGTCATCAACATAAGTGGAGTAGGAAGGTTTAGGCAAAATTACAATCATTGACACAAACTTTATGAAATTTTGCAATTATTGACACCAACTTATATCACTTGTTGAATTGACACCAATTTGCTACAAAAATTACAAAATTGACATAAATGACACTGAACAACTAAGTTTACGTAACTTTCAACCCTTATACAAGTATAAAATTCCTTCTCAACAATCATTTGCCTTAAAAAGTTCTTTATATATTGGAAAGATAATACTATATAAATCATATGTAGACTATTATTGAGTGTTTAGTGTCTTTAATGTCAATTTTATTCTTTTTTAGACAAGTTAGTGTAAATTTAACAAGTGACACAAATTCGTGTCAATTTTTGCAACATATTCTTAAGTTGGTGTCAATGAGTGTAATTTTGCCAAAGGTTTATGTCGATGACTATACGGAATAATCATATTTGGTTCATGTAGCCGACCCCACTTATGGGATTAAGGCTTTGATTGATTAATTTAAATTTTTATGGATCATAATCTATGGAATATTATTAGATTTTATAATCAAGTGAGAACTTGTGAGGACGCCTACACTTGGTCCCTTATCTTCCATGGACTAGTGATGTAAATATAGTCTATGTTTTCAAGTGGGTCTAACTCACATAATTATGGACTTATATACCATAAAGATGGACTAGAGGTACGGAAATTGCTTTAATCTCCTAGATATTAAATATAATTTTTACATACTAAGTGGGTCTAGGCAAAGACCCAATCTCTTCACCATTTCTTCCTTCTCTCTTTTTCTTTTTTTGATAAGTGTTTGAGACGATGGTTCTGGTGTCGATGGTTGGAGGACCTGATACCATAACACTTGTGAGAAACTCACGACTACCTCGACTAACTACAAGCAAGAACATAAATAATACAAAGCGAACCACAAAAAATAGCAAATAGGTCGAAAGGTTGAGGATTGATTGATTGATAGTTGGTAGCTTCAACCTACCACTCTCCAATGTATTTTTAGGATACTTTTCTCTAATACAACAGTCTAATCTCATATTCCTCTCTCTAAGACAAACATTCTTATATACACAAGTTCAGACCAGCGCACTTAATTACATTTCTCTTTTTTTTACTGCTACTGTCATGTTGCTCCACTGCTTGGTGTTGCTCCTCCTCTATTTCAAAAATTGCATACATTCATTCATCTTGGCCTCATGTGCTGGAAGTGCTTGGGTGTTGGCTGCTTTCCCTCTCCTCTACTGACGAGGCTTGAGTAATGGGCAATTAGATGGGTCCATTACACTACCAAAATAAAATTCTAAGCCCATTTTTATATGGAATGATCCACTTGATCAAACTAATTAGATTAATTCTTCATTGAACAATTCGGAATGACTCTTTCAATGCCCAAAATCCAGCTTTGTGTGTGTTGAAACCCTGATAACTTTATATAGATTGACCCTTGATACTGGAGCATCCATGATCAATGTGTTCCACAAATAATGCTTCCTTTCTTGACTCATTAACAGAACTTTCTTGAAATTTCTCGAAATATTCTAAAAGGTTCATCAAATTTTGTGATAGTTCTTTAATTTCTTTCCTAGTAATTTAGCTTGCGTAATTTTATTATTCGACTTGGATTGGGTTTTTTTATGTTCAAGCATATTAGATATTGTTAATTTTAAGATTTGTTTTTAGGATAATTGATACGTACTTTGATGGTTATTGCTTATTTTGATTTTTGCCTAGGCCTTAGGAGTTTATTTTAATTGTTAGGATATATTTGTTAGTTTAATTCGGTTAGTAGAAGATAGCTGAACTTTAAAGATCATATTTGCAAAATATTATCTTTACAAGTTAGGATAATTTCCTATTTAGATTAGAGTTTGTTTTACACGATTTCAGGCTAATAGTTTAGCTTATAAATACGTGGTTAAGAATTAATAAAAATCAAAATCAGATTTGAGTTTTGATTATTATATGAAAAATGTGAGCTTATCTTGTGTTTATGGTTTGTTAAACCTTGCCGTTGTGCTAAACTTTGATTCTTGAACTGAGCTTTCAAGTATCATCTCTCAACCGAGTCTTGGGAGTTCTATCCTTGTTTCATTAAGATTCATTGACTGATTTTTCCTCAAGAAAAACGAATACATACAACCATAATCGTATAATAAACATATCAAAATCAAAGAAAGCTTTAAAGATAAAGTTTTTTTATTCAAGAGACTTAAATAGCTGCGTAAATACGCATTAATAAATTTGATCTATTTTAAAAATTTTAGTTGTTTTAGGAATCTTAGTTGTTTTCTTAACATGTTAGGATTTTTGTTATTTACTTCAAGTTTGTAATTTCTACTCAAGGCCACATATGTCTTCAATATTATTTAGGGAGTGACCAGAGTGTTATTTTGGGAATGTATTCTTTGAGAGTTGCTTATTTGACTGTTAATCAAAAAGTTATTTGTTGCGACTAGGAAGAGACCCTCTATTCTTGCGAGAATTAGAGTTCTATCCTTTAGATTTTCAGTAACAAAGTTTGTTAAATTTGTCATATGAATTCACAAAGCTTCATTTTTGAATCTCTTGCTAATATTTGGATTGAAATCCGCATCAAACCTCAAGAAGGCCCACTTGCTCTCAGGAAATGTTGACTGCCTTTTCTTAATGGCCTCTTCAAATCTGTTTCTGCTTCTTTTACCATATGCTACTGCAGTGCATGTTGGCTTGTTAATTGTTCAGTTACCTATGTTTGGAAAAAGCATGTAGTGAGCTGCTTTCTTGCTCATGAGTCAGAGTTGTTGAAGTTTTTGGATTTGTTTGGGCCGGGTTTGATGTTTTATCCGCTTAAGTATACTCAATAGGGCTGTTTTCCTCATCTTCTTTTATCAATGTTTGAATCTTTTGAAGACAAAAAATCTCTTTTTGTTCCTGCCAACGCCAGCTACTGACCAAACAAAAGTCCTGCTTGCTATTAGCCTTTTATGGGTCAAAATATGTTCTTTGAATACGTTGGTTGGCGATCTTATGATGCAACGGTTTCCAATTGAAAAGGTTTGGCTCAAGATTAGAATCTTTCACCACCAATAACTATGCAATGCGATCTATTCTCATCTCCACTTTGCTCGGATGAACATTTGTCCAGCTCTTATTTCTTCGACTTTCTCCCTTGGCATGTCAAAGCAGCATTGTTCGCCCAAAAGCACATACTTACAAGCAAAACTAAAGGAGGCTGAAATATACAAAGTAATATAAAGGGCAAAATTCACGGTAATTACTATATTTATCTAATTAAAGCCAAACTAAAAAAAAAAATAGAAGTATACATTATATAAGAATTATTACCAAAAGCTATGGAAGTTACTAATTATACCTTAAATATCTGCTTAACTTGTGTATCTTATTTCATTTCTAATGTTCAACAAAATTCTAATATAGTTATAGATTCTTCCAGGGACAAGCTACTTCCTTCTCATTGTTAGAAAAAGCCACGACATCCTGTACATTGTTGGGCCCAGCAACAAAGCCCTACTCTTTAGACCAAGTAAATGCTGACAGAACATTGCAATTATACAGGAAAGGTTGTCTCAGTTCTCTAGAATGGTGCTCATTCTTACTTCATTGATCACAGTTGCTCCTCTTCCTCCTATTTAATATAATATACTGGGTTGCTACACAGGAAGCAGAAATTGCAGTGACCTTGTTCAAGGTGGGCCACATTACAGATTTCATGATAAAGATCCTACTTTCGTGGCTATCTCTAGTCCAAAAAGATGGGATCCAGAAGTGAAAAAATCAAAAGCCAAGGTACAACTGACTTGTTTTATTTATTATGTTAGTTTTGATAATTTGATTGTGCTTAATAGTGGGTCATTTGTTATACTACCTCCGTTAACAGTTATTTGCAACGAAAGGGACATGCGCGGACTCCTAGGCGAAAGTTTTAAAACATGATTATTGAAATATAAGGGTAGTACTTAAGTATTAATCTAATTTTTAAAAAACCGCAATTAACCAAAATCAATAAACCACCAAACTCAGAACCCAGATTCACCACCACCACTGAAACCCAGAACCCACCAAAAATCACCACCACCGAAACCCAGAACCCGCTGAAAACCACCACCACCGACACCCAGAACCCACCAAAAACCACCACCAACAAACCTACTGAAACCACCACCACCGAATACCACCAACACCCAGAAAACCACCATCAAAACCCATTTAAACCACCAAAATCCACTAAATACCACCACTGAAAACCACCACTATAACCTATCGAAAATAACCACCAAACCCACTGAAAACAACCACCAAAACCACGAAATCCCCAATCAAACCACCCCCTTCCCCCCACGAATTGAATTAATCCCAACCACCACCACCACGAATTGAATTAATCCCAACTACCACCATAAAACCCAACACCACCTAGACCACCCACAACACCTACGAAACCTTGAACACCACCTAGACCCCCGACACTTAGATCCACCCACGAAACCCACAAAACCTTGACCACCATATCCACGATACTCGTACCGCACAAAACCACCTCCAATTTTAGATCTCCATGGAAGATGGGGATGATGAAGGAGGAGTGAGATTTTGATGGTGGAGGAGAGAGATTTTGATGATGAAGGAGGAAAGAGAAATTTTGTTGATGAACCACGAAGGGGGAGTGAGATTTTGATGAATATGATGATGAATGAGGAGTGAGAAATGTGATGAACTAGATGAATGTTGAGAGGTTTGGTTTTTTTACAGATTTAATTTTTTTTTTCTTTAGAAGATTAGATGAGTTAAGTTAGGGTTATAATAGAGTATAGTTAGTGAAATAATTAAAGGAGTAAGTTGGTTAAGTGAGGGTAGTTTGGTCATTTCAAACAAAAAAACTTACCAAAAGAGGAAAAAAATCAGTTTGTTGCACATAATATATAGCACCTGTTTTTGGCAAATGTTGCAAATAACCGTTAACGGAGGTAGTATATTTTATCTGAGCTTCTGACGAAGATGCCATGGTTGAGGAAGTGAAAATAACTTTGATATTTCTGCAGTTGATTGTCTCTGAAAACCACCTACCTTTTTATCATTTGAAATTTACCATAGTCAGGGGGAAGACTTCTTTGTAAAGCTCTGGTTGGCTGCTCATATTTTATTGTGATTTTCTTCCCTTAGTCAAGATTCCCCTAATTTTCCTATTATTACATGGCCTTTTAATTTAATTTTTTTAAATTTAATTTTTATTTTTATAAGGAAAAGTTAGGCAAGCATTTTATTATAAATCGGCAAAGACTTTGCAAGAACGGAGCCATACAGACAAACTCCGAACAACCACGAATATCCCATCTTGCCACAAGGTGGGCTACCGTGTTACTTACTCTCCGAACGTGGCAAAAAATAAAAGCATCAAAAGATAATGATAAAAAACTGGTATTATCATAAATTAACCAATTGGACGAGCGACCTCTAGATGGATCCATTGTTGATTGCCTCTCACACTGAAGAAGAGTCCCCTTCCAACCATAGTCGCATCACACCTAGTCGGCTAGCCACTGGAAGCCCTAAACGTGCCGCAGCTGCCTCGACATTCTCCACTTCTCACACACTCTCAACTCGTCTAACCGCCACCCATACAAGCTCACCTCGTTGGTTTCTCGCTACCGCTCCCAATCCCATATAGGAATTAGTTAGATGGGCGTCGACATTTACTTTTATAAAACCTTTTGAGGCCGTCACAACAACTAACACTTTTTTGGCATACAAACAATAGTCCTCGATGAGCTTTGCATAGCTTATTGCTGTGTGAGAAGCATTTAGGGACAAGCCTTCATGAACCCTCTTGTTCCTCTGAAACCAAAGCCATATAGCTTAAAGCGAAATGAGGAGCTAGGAGAATATTTCAAAATAGATCAAAAGGGGCTAGTATTCCAAACACCCTTTGTTGCATCACAATAAAAAAGCACATGAATGTTTGATTAACTACATCGTCACGCTCCCCACATACCTCCCCTTGAGATATGTCTTCGAAAGAGCTCTTGCTTAACCGTCACAGACCCCTTGCACATTCGCCAAAAGAAATGGCTAAGTTTTGGAGGGCTACCCAACTTTCAAATAATACTCCAAGCTTCCTTTTCATCATTCTCGGCCTCATCAGTCACTCTAGTAATGTGGCCCATCCTTCCAAGCTAATACCCAGATTTTAGAGTGTAGATGCCATCTTTTGATGGTCCCTAACACATTGAATCATTATGCATAGAAAAAGCTAAGGGAATTTGAAGAATTGACTTACAATTGTCAGAAAATAGCTCTCGTAACACCTCAAAATTCCAGCTGAAGGTGCATCAATCAGAATCCCGCAGATCTGGGTCATAATGTGGACCACGTGTAGTATCTTTTGCTAGAGTCCCAGGCGGCCAAGCATCTAACCAAACACATACAATTGCTTCATTTCCTATGCTCCACGGAAGTCCCTCCAGCAGCAAAGATTTGGAACCCCCCAAGCTATACCAAATGTAACTTGGATCAAAACCTTTATTAGTCTCCAAAACTGAGTTTGCTTAAAATAACAAGCCTTTAGGATTGCGTGGAGTAAAGAAGACTACTGAAAAAAGTCGCCAAATTTGCTTGGCTAGAAGAGCTTGGTTAAAAACTCTAAGGTCACGAAATCCCATACTGTCCATCGATTTCGGCCTACATAAATCATCCCAACTATACCAATGCATTTTCCTAGACAAATTCGAGGAACCCCACCTAAACCGTGCTAAAAGTGAATGGATTTCTTCAATGAGTCTATCCGGAATTTTAAAAATACTAATCATATACGCTTGAATTGCCGGGCAACGACTTTTGTCAGTATTTTCTTTCCGGATCTCTATAATAATTTCTCTATCCACCCTTGAATTTTCTTCCAAATCCTCTCCTTTAAACCCGCAAAAATCGCCTTTTTCGATTTCCCAATGATAATAAACAATCCAAAATATTCTCATGTTTCTCTACCTCTTTAACTCCTAAAATATCAACTATTTATTTCCTTGTTGTTGAGCGTACAGATTTGCTATACACTTTGACCATATGCCTGCTTATATTTGCTTATTAAATCAGCTATCACGGAGCATTCTATAACAGTAGTTCTAGCAAACAGTAAGCAATCATCAGCAAAAAAAAATAAGTGCGAGACTCCTTGACAGGCTAAAGTCGTATCACCTAATCAAAAGTAATTCCTAAGGTCGAATCCACAAGGAAACGAGTCTTTCTATTCCTAATTAATTAATATAATCTAGATTATATAGTAACTAAATTATTGATATGATGAAATTAAACTAAAGGAGATAAAGTAGGGAGAAATCAATTAATAAAAGCCTAGGGTATAGGTTCACCAATAAACAATATTCTAGGGTAAAACATAATAATCAATCATCAATGCATCAATTAATCAGATCATAAAGGGCTTTCGCTACGTATTACAATCACAGAGTTAATTTACTGGTATTAAGTCTCATCTCTCGAATCTCAACTTAACCATTTATAAATTAGTCCGCCTATTGAAATTAAGCCTAAACATCAATTCTCATCTCTCGAATCTCAAATCAATATTGCTAAACTCATACATAATAGACCTGCGCAAATCTAGTTGCATAGCATTAAATCATTCAATAAGAAATTAATTAAGCATTGACAATCAACAACAATTACCCCTTCATATAATTTATGGATCCCCACAACCCTAGAATTAAACTATTCGTGCATAATTAAAACTAAACTAATCAAAGCAATTAAATAAAGCATAAAAAGCAAGAATTAAGATAAAGAGAATAATAGTATTAAAGTAATAAGAAAACAAAATAATAAATGATGATGTGAAAAGTAGAAAAGAAAAGAAAACTAAACTAAGAAAAGAAATTAACAAACTAAAAACTAAAAACTAATAAAACTTTTTTCTTCCACGTACTACTACTACCTCTCTTTTATAATTAAGGAAGACTTTCCCACTAAGACTCAGACTACTATAAACTAAGATAAAAATATGAAAATAAAATCCTAACAAAAGTTAAGTAAGCACAAATAAATCCTAAAAGAAGACTGACAAGTGACAACTACCTCCTAGAACTAAAACTACTACTAACGAGTATAGTCCAAGGTTGCGCCAAATGTCTGCAATATGTGGTTCTTAGCATAAAACCCAAAAACAGTAGGCCCAACTTCACGGACCCATGTTCATAGCATACAAAACTTCAATTATGCCCGATTGGGCCTGTAATAGGCAGCGAGCTCGTTGCTTTGCTTCTCCTTGGTTGATCAGTAATAATACCTTGTAAAATCTTGGATCTCTTCCTATCTCGAGCCCTTAATCACTGAACTAAATTTATTTAGAACAGCCTTGAGCTTTAAATATACAGTTATAAAATACGATCCGACTCCAATGTATTTGTAGTGGCTTAATAAGCTCGGGAATTATCATAATTCTGCAAATTCCTACAAAATAATACCAACTCTACAAAAACACTAGATAACGTATATTAGTAATAAAAATAGCTCCGCAGAGCTCAAATAAGCACAAATATGACCGTGGGACGGGGAATAAAAAATATATAAAATAGACTAACTTCACTTCATATATCAGATTTTCACGAGTTGCTTTGGATATCAAGGTTGAAAAAGCATTGGCGTCGAGGAGAAACAAATTGGAGAGATGGGATCACCTTGACGCAAACCTTTTGACGGAATAACAGAACCTGAATTTTCCATTGAAAGCAAAAGGAACGCTCGAAAGTTGAACCAATCACCACAAAAACCCATTATGTACATGACTTTTTCAAGAAAGATCCATTCAAAATTCTAGACCATGCCAAACCTGTCTTACCTACACCCCTTTCTCTTCATAGCATGGAATACCTTAAAAGAGACAAGAGCATTATCTGTAATCAACCTTTGCGGAACAAAAGTACTCTAATTGGTGGTAATAATGTCACAAAGAAAAAGTTTCAATTTGTTTGCCATAGTCTTAGAGATAATATGGTAAAGCACATTATAGTAACTAATCAGCCAAAATTCAGTAATATTTTGAGCATTTTGGAATTAAAACAACACAAGTTTTATTGTCCTCCGATAAGTTCACCAATCCATGCCACTAGTTTTTCACAAACCAAGTAATTTTCGGACCAACAATATGCCAATTTTTTTTGAAAAATAAGGCGTGTATACCATCTGGAGCCTTGTTCGAATGCATTTGGAAGAGGGTATCTCTAATATTCTCGTTCGAGGGTTCTGCATTCAAAATATCATTTATTCTATATGTGATTACATTTTCAATCATCCTAGAGCCTCCTCAAAATTGGAACACACGAAAATATTAGACCACCAAGTTCTCTAGATTTACCTTACTTTTGCGCCACACACCGCCATCATCAAGTAAACCCTGTAGTTGATTCATTCACCCTTGCTCGAGTATGCCAATACGATTTCTCCAACCTATGCAAGTCGTCCAACTCCGTAACCAGAGATAAGCATCCATTCAGCATGTGCGCATTTGGAGTTTTTTCTTCAGCCGTTTGCAATTTTTTTTCGGTATCTTTTATCCTCTTTTTAACATTACCAAAACAGCTAGCAACCCGCGAAGAAAGCTTCTATGCGCTTACGGACAACCTTGTTGTTTGCTCACCGTCCTCACTGGATAACCACAAAGCTTCTAACTTAAATATTTTCCCCCTTTCCCTCTTTCATAGTAGTTGCTAGCCTTTAGCATTTCTATAAATAAGAAATTTATGAATTTCGAAACAACGGAACAATAACACCACTCTGAATCGCTCAAGAATCTATCAAGACGCTCTCTCAAAAAAATCTTTGGGGAATGGCCTCAATGCCTCGTAAAACTGTTGCCTCGAAAATTCAAATCTCTCAACCCACAATCATCAATAGCTCCTCCAAAAGCATCCATAAGTTTCTCCTCTCGAGGGATTCCACCATCTTTCTTAGCCAAATTAACAATTTCATTAAAGTCTCCAAACATAATACACAGTTTCAAACTCTCCGACTTCAGATGGGACATCAATGACCAAGTGAGATGTTTATTTTCCCGCCGTGGCCACCCATATACCCCTACACACCGGATTGTTGTTTTGGTCACAAATATCAGCCGTAAAATGATGGGTAGAAATAGAAGTGGTCGACACGTTAATATCCCTCCACCAAAAACCAATACCACCTGAATTTCTCACGTTGCTAGGACACACACCCATAGAATAATAACTCGGCCGTTACGTCGCGAATCGGCCGAGTTGTAACGGATTTTAAAGGCATTGTTATGATATTTCCCGTTTTGTAACGGGCTTTTATAAATCGCCGCATTCTCGGTCGTTTCCGCGGCATTCTCGGTCGTACAAGACGATACAAGTCTATAACGCCCGTTAAATAGCTTGAATTCTTGAGTTTGTAGATTTTCATCTAAAATACCATTGGTGTAGCTTGCTGCAACTGCACGATCAAAATTTAAAGAGAGAAAGGGGAAGATAGATGAGAATGAGTGAGTGGAGGCTGGTGAAAATTGATGGTAGTAGGAGATCACTGGCAAATATTTGGTGGTTCTTTCATTTATTTATTTATTTTCTTGAGTGGTTAACCCCATGCATTCTCTCTTTTCCTTTGGAAAGGAACTTTACAAATCACTTAATAGGAGTATGTTATAAAAAATACTTTTAGTTCTCTCATTAAAATCTTTATTTGCTAAAATAAGTGGTTTTGATTTCTATTTATTTTGTATATTCATAGAAAATTATTAGGTAAACAAAATATATTTTTAAAAATCAATAATGCTCTATAAGATGAAAAAAAATAATTCCACCGCGACGACCGCGTTCCGGTCCAACGAAGAACGATCATTTCTGTTACCACAACACCGTGACTGTTTCCGCGATCGCGACCGATACCGCTTTTTATTCTATGTACACACCATTTACAAAACCACTCACATTACGAAATCTCTGCAAGGCAACTGTGTCTAACATTGTTTCCATTAAGAAAACAGTATTTGGCCTCTCTTTCCAGCACTAGCCTTGCTGTCCAAGGGTTGTCAAGCCCCTGGCAGTTCCAACTTAACATTTTCATGGTTGTTCGAGGGTTTGGTCATCAACAAAACCCTCTACTTGATTTAACCCGTCTCCGGCACTAGAAAAATGCACTTTCAATCTTTTCATCATACATAATACTAGTCAATAAACTGAAAGGTCTCCACATGAGACCTTTTAACACCCCTACTTTCACCTAAAATCAAATTCTCACCGTCTAATATAACACGATCCATATCCCTTTCTCTTGGTAACCTCCTCCACTTCTTATCCCCACCTGGCTTCGAAGGATGAAAATCAGAACAAGACAATTGTTTGTTATACACAAGGTTTGAGAGCAAACCACTTTCTGTCCCCTTTTGAGTAACAATCCTTCCTGTAGGACTCGGGAGCATAATCAACTCTTTAGAACCAGCTTAGGCAAAAGTGGTTGGACATAAAGAAGCACGCAAGACCTCAATAGGTGGATGTGCTTGGTGCTTCGAACCACTAACAGAAACAACTGGACTAAAAGAGGCCTATTCTTCCTGGGGATTTTCAGCTAGGGAACCTCAACCTCACTATTAGAAATACTAGGGATAATCCTTACTGATACTACTGACATGGACCTCGAATGGTATAAATTGAGCTCACTCCCTAGCATTAGACGCTGCAAACTAGTTGACGGAATTTGAAGAGATAACCAGTTGACGGGAAACTTACTTAACTTTTGCAAACTACAATCCAACTTGATTGGCACTAAAGGGACTCACTTTTCAGTAAATGAGAAACCTTAACATTTATCTTTGGGTTGGAAACATGTTGAGAAAAGCCGCAGGAAGGGTAATAAAGAGTATCACACTCCTCTATAACACCATTTGAGGAACTATTCAAAAAGCAATTAAGAAAAGAAAAGAGAAAGCAAAAATTCAAACGCTCAAAACACTTTTCAACAGTAAAGAAACACAGCCTATTCGAAAAACAAGAAAAAACAAGCTATCCCAGAACACAAACTTTCTCAAAAAATTCAGCAGCAAAGAAAAGAACAGGAAAGAAACCCTTAACTAGACTAGAGAAAACAGGGTAACCACGGAGCAACACAAACCCCGGCAGGACAAAAAAGGAGAAAAATACCGTCATGGTGTGCAACACCAGTTCGGCCGCCGTAACTGAACACGGCGTTGAGGGGAGGAGCAAAGCGTTGAGAGGCGATTCTCGAAAAAACCAAGTTGGTGCTCTGTTTCCTTTGCCTTTGGTGCTGTAATTTTAGATTGGTAAAGACGAGGGTTTGCAAAAACCCGGTCGTTGTCAGTCTTACGGTGGCTGTAACAGGCGGTTAGTGGAGCAGGGTTTGAGAATTTTTCGCCTCTGACTTCTCCTCTTGACTAGATATATATTTGGGCCCTTTATTACATGCCTTTCTTCCTTTGCTTTTATGTATGATTTGACAGAAATCTATATGTTGGAGTATTTTCTGATCTGCTATGCCATTTTCAAGAGGATTAGGGTGTATGCCTACTTTTTTTTTTTTTTTTTTTTTTTATACCTTTCTGGTTGGTAGGAAATCATCATGTTAAACAGATATCAGTTCATTTCCTGGGTGCTGGGAATAGTAAAAATTAGCCTAGCTGTTTACTTGTGCCATTGAGGGATAGAGCTGTATTCTTATATATATAAGGCGTAATTCCAGTCGTATGTTCTTGGACTTTAAAGTTCACTGAATCTGAGTGTGTTTGATGTGATTTTGTTTCATTAATTTTTTTCAAGGACCCCTAGTACTTTTTTCTTGTACTCATACCCTGTTTTTCATTGGTGTAACATTGTTAAGTGATTGTTTATCTCTTTAATCCTCGCTGTTATCTCGAGGCTCTCAAGCTTTGTTTTTGCTCTTTGAACCAGGGGACACCTTCAATCTTGAAATTTCTGAAGAGACCTGAACATTCTTGTTCCGAGTTGAAGCATGAACCGAATGGGACACTCCAGACAATCCATATGCCAACGTGTTCAGGTACTTTTTATATTTAACATGTGAGCCATTGCTTGATTCACCAAATTTGCATTGTTAATGTATTTATCTCTATGGGGGTCTTTTAGAGTGTGCGTGTCCTAGTATTTAATCTGTTGATATTTCAGCAGCTCATACTGTTAGGTTGAAAAAGGCTGTAGATTTCTTGAGAGTTACCAACTCATGAATTCTGTACATCACTAATGACAATAAATATCTGAAAAGGCATTATGTTAATCACCAACACCTATGTTGATATTCTGTCCTTCACCTGAACAGTTTGGTTTTGTTCTTTTGTGTTACACTCTAGCTCTGAAAGAGGGATTGAAAATCCAGTTTTGTAGTATAAATTTTGTATTAGCTTGCTCTAATCAAGAGTGAAACTAATGCGATACTTCATATATTTTAGGTGGCAATATGCTTCAAAATACTGAGAATGCTGTAGCAAGGGAAAATTGGAGTTATGATGTAGATGAAATTGATCCAACCATTATAGAGGAGTTACCTGCAGATATCCAGGAAGAACTTCGGGACTGGATGCGACCTTTGAAGCAGCGCCATTCTGCCAAGCGTAGTAATATCACTTCTTACTTTTTACCGTCCAAAGACTCAAGCCAATAAGATGCATTTTTTATCGACTCTTGGTAGGTTTGAGTGAGAGATATCTTGTTTCGGTAAACAAAACTGGTTTGTTGCTGTTAAATAATTTTACTGCAGGTATCGTAACCCTAAGCATACTTGGCTAATTTGAGACACTCACTGTGTAAATAAATCAAAACAAATAGGCGACGGAGGAGATTTTTTACACTTTAGTCACTGAAGTGGGCACATATAAGCATAAAAGCGTAAGAGTTTTGATCAATACATTTGAAGTTGAAATTGTAAATTATTGTAGAGAAAGCTAACTGTCTTGCTCTGAATTCATATTAGGAAAAGGAAAATTTAACAACAATAAACCAACCTTTGCCCCATTCTCCCAAAATGGACCAACCTTTAAATATGCCCAAAATAAACCAAAGTTTGCATTTTTTTCTCCCAAAATGAACTAAAATGATTGGACCTGTAAAACCGGTCATTTTTTTTTTAATTTTCCTTTATTTTTTTAATTAAAAACCTTTAATTATCTTTTTCAAATTAAGAAAATGATTAAAAAAAAATAATTTTAAAAAAAAACCCACTCTTCCCTCACCCCACTGCCAACCACCCCCTCCTTCACCTCTCCTCCTTTTCCGGCCACCACTACCCCTCCCCCTTGACCTCCCATTTTCGACCATTCACAAAATCACCACCTTCTTACTTACCCCAACCACAAAAGCACCAACCAAAGCCACCGTACCCCCACAAATCCACCAACCCACCCACATAAGCCACACCACAAACCACCAATTGACGCACACCATGAAGATATGAAACCCACCACCGTACCGATGTACCGTCTAGCCCACTTTCATCCCAAAAGAGTGAGCTAATGTGACGGATTTAAGGCAAATCGTTGTTGATTTTGTTGATGAAGAGTTCGATTAGTGTTTGTGAGATTGGTGGTGGAGTTGCGGTGGGAAGAGATGTAGCACGGTAGCAGTAGTGGTGTGGGCTGGTGGGTGGCGATTGTTGTTGAGGTGAGGCGGGGGTTGCGGGTCTTGGCGGTTGTAGCCTTGTAGGTGCGGGTTGCTGTGAGTGGCAGTTGGAGATTGTGGTTGTTGGTAATTGATGGTGTTTTGGTGGCTAGAGGTGGTGAAGATTAGATTAAGGTATGTGTATAAACGGCGCCGGGCGACCGGGGGAGGGGGTTCTGGTTGTCGGCCGGCCTTGGTGGCAGGGGTCAGCGTTCGAGTGGGTGGTAGTGGGGTGGCTGGCATGTGGAAGGGTGTTTGGCTTTTTTTTTTTTTTTTTTTTTTTTTTTTTTTAATTTCTTTTTTCTTAAATTTATCAAAACTAAAAAAAAAAAAACCTTGACCAATGAGTTAATGACACGTGGATTTGTACCTAGTATAACAGGTAAGGTGACTTGTTGGGTTTATTTTGGGAGAAAAAAATGCAAACTTTGGTTTATTTTGGGCAGATTTAGAGGTTGGTCTATTTTGGGATAATGGGGCAAAAGTTAGTTTGTTGTTGTTAAATTTTCCTTAGGAAAAAGTATATACTTCACAGCCTTGCGGCACATACTTTAAAGTCAAAATTATGTAATTGAAATGGGCTAATTAATCAAATAGTTTTACACACGGTAACTAATCCTTCCCCTTTTCTGGTGTTAAATCACTCGTTTACCTTTATTAATCATCACCTAAAATTGTTTATGTAGGATGTGTTGTAACTTGTAAGTAAATAAAAACAAAGAAAGTAAATATACTCACAAGATTAAACACGTGCAGCTAGATACACTCCTTAGTACATAATAAGTATAAGCCAATATGCAAAACTAATTCCTACATTAATACAATCTACTCAAGTTTGAGAATGCAAATTCACAAATGCCATACACGAAGGAGATATTGATATTGTTGCTTTCCAATGCTTTATTATTTGTCACCTATAAATGTGTGTATGTAGGAACATGAGAAGGATCCATTCATCAATAGTGGTATCCCTTGAGAATTGGCAGACAACCTCAAAATTTTTTTTGCTTTTATGAAAAATACTTCTTCCGTTTCTATTTAGTTGACACGTTTGATTTAGGCACAGATATTAAGAAGAGGATAGAGAGTGAGAGAGAATGAAAAAGCAAGTGGGGTAACTTGTAAATGCAAGGTAAAAAAGTTACCCCAAAAGGAAACGTATCAACTAAAAAAAACTTCCTACGTGTCAATTAAAAAGAAACGAAGGTAGTAAGATTTTCTCTAAGGAAAGTAATTTAATTATCACAATACCATGGGATGGAGATAAGGTATGCCTAGCCTCGTTTCTGGAAATTTATGGGCCCTAGGCATAATGTAAAAAAAGGGCCCTTTACGTAACAAATTTCTTTTTACACGCAATATCTTTAAATATAAGACAATGAAAATAACTTATATTATTTGAATAGTAAGTCTTCTTACACAATACTGGAGTAATAACTTTGCAAAATATTTCGGTAATTCAATAAATATGAAACGATGCAATTGAAAAGATTAATATTTTGGAGCAAATACTCATAGAAACCGGAAGATTAGAAGAAGAAGTGAAGAGGTAATATTGCATTGTTATCTCCACCTAATTGATATCTAAGTAATTTAATGTTAATTGCTAACTAAATGCAGTAATTATATTTTTTAAAGTAGCTTTTTTTTAACAAGTAAAAACTATGGAGTAAAATTCCACAGCTATGCAAACTGATTTTTTTTTAAAAATTTTTGGGCCCTTTTCTGACGTGGACCCTAAGTGGTCACACTCGAGGCCTACCCCTCTGGGCCGGCCCTGTGTATGCCAATACTAAGCAACAAACCTTATATGTGACACGTTTATGAGGTGCGCCATTATACGAGTTTATCTTGTGATGGTGGAATTTTAAGTTTTTCACCATCATCAGATTTATCCTGATTACCATGCGTCATGCTTAGGTTGGCTAATTTGGGTTGTGGACTTGTGATGGATGGCATGTGATCTGGGTATTTCTACCCTGCAACATGGCACAATGTGAGCTCGCCATGTGTCACCTGAGAAGACCTCCAAATAGACCTCTCAGAGGCCGATACGTGTCAAGCAGATATACCCTTAGGAATTGGCGGCCTTCAAGGCGTAATTCCCAAAGTAGCCGCAAATCGGTGCATCCCGAATCCCTAGGTAATCAAACCCTAGGGTAGGGCACACTTTTATAGGATCCTATAAATAGGGAGATTCCCCTATTTATTGGGGCACATCCTAATCATTACATCATTTATTACTTGGGAAGCGCAACTAAATGTCTTGCGAGCGGCACTATGGTAAGATTCGATTTTATATTTTTTATGAAATTCAGAATCTCCCGCGAGCGCATCTCTAGAAGTTGCGCTGGGTGTTGCGCGTAACTGAATTAGTTGCGCGCGCTAGACCATCGAGACTTATTGAGATGCGCGTGGCTTTTTCTGCGGCATCATTAAATTTAACCTAGGCGCCTCTAAATCCGTCATTATTGGGTCTTAAGCACGGGCTTAAACCTAATTATGATCGGGCTTAGTTAATTGGACCTTGTTTTGTATTTGTTTTGGGTTAGGCTAGTCTTTTTGTGTCTTTGTGGTTTAGCCAGTCATCCATAAGTATTCTTCACTTTGATCCAACACGAAGATGGTTTTATTTATAGTCTTTGCACTTCCTGTCGAGACAGGAGGTCAAAAGTAGGTGTCTACAGTTAGCCCCCACTTTGATCGAGTCTAGGATAGACGAGGATTAAAGTAGTCAAGGAAATAAATCCGAGACTTATTCTACGAAGTTCTTAAGGAGTAGAGAATCTTTCAGAAATGTTATGGATGTCGAAACGATCATTGATTCGCTAAGTGTTTGAAACAAGTAGCTATTAAGGCTAGAAAAAATATTTTCTAGTCTTAACGCACTAAAGAATCTAGATTGATCCCTTGCAATTGTAGAACACTTTTACAAGTAAAGGTGTTCTGGGTGATGTCATGTCATGAGAAGAGATCGGTTTATAAAGGATTAAAAGGGGATGATGTCCTCCCAATCATGTCATCGTTGGTCTAAAGTCCCTCGATACGTCACTGAAACTTTAGCCTTTGAAAAGATGATAACAAGAATGTTTCGGCTTTCGCAGCCGGAATAGAGTTCTTGACAATTCGCTTTTCAAAACGCAATACTCGATGTCCATAAGATAGATATACATGTCTCAAGACTGGAGGCATATATCCAAATCCAATGAGAAAGAAGAAAATCGGAAACTCTCTCAGCAGTATTGTCCACAAGATGAGTACATGTGTCTCAGGACTGGGGGCACGTGACTACATAGGTGAGACATCATCTTGTCGGCTCTTCATACAGGGGGTGGATGACACCCTAACTGTCCGGTAAGCTAGTAAGTGCAATAACTACCGTATTTTCTTCCAATCAAGAAGTGTCTTTTCATGAATGGTTCGGGGTGCCTGTCGACTCATGAGCTAACGCCTAAAGAAAAGTGATTCTCTACCTTTTAGTTCCGAGAGGTAGATCTCGCAAAGCTGAGGAAGAAGTGAAATTTTACGCAACACCTACGCCATACAATTTTACGTTGTATGATAACGCCTTGCATTTTTACGCTGCATGATGACGCCTTCCTTTTTGCTGTGGACGTGAAAAAAGAAGAAAAGCCGGAATTTTATAACGTCAGTATAGTAAAATGACAAACCTGTCTATGGGAGCTTTTACGTAAAGCACCACTATAGAATGTCTTAAGACACTTTTACGAAAAACGTTCAAACGGTATGCTTAGGGAAGGCACAAAGCATGGTGTGCATGCAGTATGATGCAAAAAACTATCAATGAAGAAAGAAAACTACAAAGTGCAAAGAAATTTAAAAAGATTTTGATAATTTGCGCGCCATTACGTCTAATAACGAGCAAAAACCGTTGAAAAAATAATCAAACAAATCAAAATCTAGATACTGGTCATTTTAGTGACCAGTATCCGCGCGCAACTCAGTGGGTCGCGCTGGCCAGGCGCGCGCATCGTTCTAAGTTGCGCTGATTTGTCACACACAACTGTTTCAGTTGCGCGCAACATTTAAGTCAGCAAGAAGAAATCGCTGAGCGCGATTTTCATTTCGCACTCTTCTTCTTCTTCCTTCGCCATTTTCGTTCCTCTCTCTCTCTAAGAAGCTCGGATTTTGCTATGTTCGAAGCAAAAGGAAGTAGATCTCACCCTGAATTGACATTTTCCATAATCCAATTAAGTTTTTTGTTTAAATTCGTTTGTTCTTGGCTGAATTTGGGTGTGTTTTGAACAATTAAATCCCAATTTTCGAATTTGGGGGTTTTTGATTAAACCATTATTCTTGAAATTGTTTGTTCCATGTTAATATGCTATGTTTAAGGAGTGTTTTGCAACAAATTTCATGAAAAATGGTTAAGTATTGAACCTTGTATGAGCATTTTTTCGTTTAAGTACGTTTTTTTTGCACTTTTCTTCGAATTTGGTTTGTTTCTTGTTATTTTGCTTGCTCATTTTGGCTATACTTGTTGATTAAGAAGTAATTATAGTATTAGAACTAATTATATCTTCATAAATAATGTTTTTAAAATTTTGAATCCGAAAATTGGCGCGAAGTGTGCACTTAACTTATTTTTGCCATGTTCGAACTTCAAGATTGTTTGGTAGACGACAATTGCATTATTGTTACTATTATTTGCCTAGGCATAGTTGATTATTTGAGATTTCGGAATACAATCCCTTGAATACTTAGTTGAAACTGGTATATGATGGATTTTATGGGTGTTAGAAGCCCCAATTTACCGAGTTCAACTGCAGGTATCGTAGCCCCCTAGTATGGGTGGCATTCAATTTTTATGTTTTGCCCTTTCGGTAGCCGTTATGCTTCCGAAATGGGTCCAAAACATGTTCATTAGCTTAGTTTAGAAAATTAAACTAATAAAGAATTTTTATCCATAGCATGGATTCACCCCCATTCGTCGATGTCGAGGAGATTTTGGGAGATCCCGTGCCTGACGAGGCGGTTCGCCCTCGAAAGAGGGTGACCCGTCCTCGTGAAGAGGTTTGGGAGCGATGCGTCAGAGCTGATCGACGTCGCCAGGAGGATGTGGATTGGGAGGCTCCTCCCAACTGGTACCCTAGGGTCCTTAAGTGGGACCCAAACCATCACGTCTCGATCAGGGGTTGGCGCGACATTGTGAGTCCTTTGCGCCTCCGTTTTTTTTTTCTTTTTCTTCGAAACAAGTTATAACCACATTTTTACTCTCTTTTGTGCCATTCTTTTTTTAGAGTGAGCCTAGCATGCGTCTATATGGCTCTGGTGATCTGCGAGGTCGTTTTGAGAGTTTACCCGAGGAGGTGAATGAGATTGTGGAGCTTTCGGGGATTAGTTCCCAGCTAGCGGCTCTTTGAGATTTATCGAGTCAACCTTGTTGTCGGATTTCCCTCGTGGATTGCTGTAGTTTTGGTGGGATTCCACCAACACTTTTCACTTTCCATGGGGAGAGATGACGGTTAACCCTTACGATTTCTCTATGATTATGGGTTTTCCTTTTGGAGGTGAGCCTGTAGCTATGGAGGTCGTCAAGGGGGTTAGACGAGAGACTGCGTGACCTCGTGGGGGACCGTCTTGCGGCGACCCTTCACATGTATGCGCAGTCTTGTCCGTAATCGGTTCTTGCCGATGAGTTGTCGGCTGACGAGGTTGATCGGCAGTGTACACCTGAGCAGCTGGCTCAGATATAAATTGCTCATGTTCTTTCGGTCACTATCTTGAGTGATCGGGGAGAGCGTTTCGGTATTGGGTTACTTATTTGCCCCAGTGATTTGGGGCAGGTAGGTAACTTGAGTTGGGCGGAGGTTTCGTATGCCTGTATGCTTACAGCTATGGGCAAGGCGACCCGGGTGATGGATTCCGCGGCAGCTACTGAAGTGCCTCAGTTCTCCCTCACGTGGCATGGTCGTATTCTTGAGGTACGTACTTATCCTTTAAATTTTCTTTTAATCGCCATTTTTTTCTTTTTCTTATTATTTTTCGCTTCTTATAGGCTTGGAGATATTCGTACCTGCCTTTCTTAGCCACCAGGACGCTCGGGGCTGCTCGCTTTCCTATCGGCCATCGACTGGTCACGATTAAGAAGAGGCGAGCCACTTTAGCCGGCGACTTTCCCAGAGGATCCTTTCTGCGACTCGTGCGTCGGTGAGTATTTTAATAGCACATGTGAGTCTTTTCTTCGATTATTATTATTTTTTGATGATTTTCATGTGGCTGTGTTGGTAGATCGATCTCCGTCCTTGGAGTTTGATCGCCGGAGTCCCTGAGGCTGTCTGGTCTGGCATGATTCGTTGCCATTTCCGAGCCCTTTATCAGGGGCTTTTAGTGCTCCAAAGGATATACACTTTGTTTTTAGGCGAGCGTGTTTTCTGGAAGTCTTCATCCGAGGAGCCTGCGGTTCCTGGGGATCCTCCAATCCGGATGTTGCGTCCGGACTTGCTGTCAACCAAGGATCGAGCTCAGGCGATCCTCAGTTATCCAGCGAAGCTGCTGATGCTGCCGGATGCATCTTACCAGGCTTTCATCGCATCTAGGCTGACTCCTTTCTCAGCTTTTGTTTCGGTTAGTATTTTACCATATGTTTTTTCTTTTATTTTCGGAACCTTGACTCTTTTATTGCGTTTTCAGCGAGTCAAGCTAGGTGGTTGGGTGCCTCCTACTGCGGAAGTCACGTATACCGATGCCTTTAGATCGGTAATTCGCGAGATTCTCCCAGCAGCGGAGGAGGAGGACATACCGTTTATTCCTCAGACGGTTGAGTCGGTATGTTTATTTTATATATGTATTTGTTTTTATATTTATTTTTTCATATAGATTTGTTCATTAAGTGTCCTTGTATTTGGAATAGGTACCCCGGGAGACCGTGAACGACATGGTGAGGACTATACGTGCTTTCCGAGCTGCTTATCGGAGAGCCCTCGTGGCTTTATCATGTCGTGATCATCAAATGGTTCGCGGTAAGTTTATTTCTTTTTCTTTTATCAAAGTTATTACACAGTTTGTGTATTAATCTTTGTTTAGATTTTGCAGGATGTACAACAGCCGTTCGGGAGTCGCCGAGCATCCTGACTTTCTTAGTATTTTTTTTGGAAACATATGTACATTGAGTTGCGCGTGCCACTTGCGGGTGAACTTTCCTTAGAGCGAAAAATTGTTGAAAATTGGCCCCTCTTGGGTTTATTTAAGCGTGGTTTTGTGTAGGCTTTTGATCATCTTACATTCATTCGCTTAGTAGTGCTATAAAGAATTAAAAAGAATTAAACTCTCTAAATTCTTTCCCTCTCTCTCTCTCTCTTTTTTTGTTTTTTTTTTTTGTTTTTTTTTTTAACATATTGATCAATGGCAAAAACCTTTGAACAACGGTTGAAGCAATGGGTCACTTTCCTTTTAACTGAGGATAAACTAGCCTTCAAAATATACCACCTTGACCCTCTATTGAATTATATGCAACTAGTTATAAACTTTGATTTTCTCCATGCTGCTGTCAATCATTGGGAGTCGAACCACCATCTCTTTCTTTTCAAAGGGGATGACATTGTCCCATTACCTGGCGAGTTTGAGGCTCTAACTAGGCTTCCTTGAAAATACTCTCCCTGTGACATATGCCCCTAGCTTGTCAGATCCCAAACCTGCGTTTCAAAGATTTTTTGGTTTGAATGACAATGATATGGTTAACATTGGAAAAGAAGAAGGCGTGGATTTAATTCAATTTATTGAACATTTCGTCGCCCCTCGTGACAACTTGACTAAACAACGTTTTAAAATTCGTGCTTTATATTATTGTCTTGTTGTCAATTGTTTACTTAGGACAGGTAAAGAATACAGAGATTATTCCATGGTGTCCATAGTAGAACAAATAGAGGGATGTCATTCACCCGCTCCTTTAGCTTTGGCGGAAACCGTTCTTCTTGAATTGTCTTAGAGGAGACCCTAACGAGAATGGTTTCACGGGAAGTCCACTCGTATTACACGTATATATTTTTTTTATTTTACCGGCGTAAAACAGCGCAAGTAAGGAAGTTGCACTTGCATGACTAGCACAATCTTCTCCGATGCGCGCAGATGGAGCGCGCAACTGATTTTGATGTGCACGCCACCTGCTCGTGTTATGTGCAAACTAATTTTTTTCGTCTTTCTTTATTTCTTATTTTTTTTTCCAGATTTGGCTCATGGAGAGTTTGTGAATTGCTGAACAACCACAAAATTTTGAGGCTAATGAAGTGAAAACATTCCCTAGACGTCAAATTCTCTACAAACATAAGAATGAAGAAGAATGGACGTCGTTTTTCTGTCATGGGGTTCCCAACATACGCTTTGTGATTCCTTGGTGGAACATAAGTAGTATGGTTGGGAATAGTTTTAATTGTCCCTATATTAGGCTTTTAGGCCTATCTAATACTATTTACATCTTTCCTTACAGGGTGATGAGACAATACGGAATGAAACAAGTTATCCCCCCTCAAGAGTGTGATGCCCCTAAAGATGTTATCTTTAAACCTGAATGGATCCCTCGTTGGATGGAATATTGGTCAAGTCTCCCTAAGAAAGATGGGTAGTACAAATTCTGTAACACCCCAATAATTCTCTCTTTAAACCCGTGAGGACCCTGAACAATATTCAAGAGAAATACTGGCGTGCTACCGCCACGTGTTCAAACGTTAAGGCTTTATCAGAAAATAGCAGCGGAAAAACTAACTCAGTTATAAATAAGTTTTAAAAACAATAACCAAAACCAAATTAAATCTTACAACTTGGAACCATTAAGGCCCTTATTCAAAACCCAAATTAGTTAAAATAGTATAAAATGATATTGAGTTTGAATTCAAAAGTAAGTAGCAAAATAAGTAGTGAAAAGTAACCAACACTTCTCTCAAAATCCCACAACCTTGATGCGAATGCTGAATGTGTAAGAACCTGTGGTCAATCTACTCCCCAATATTACAGTGTAAAAATTGGATCATCACAGGGTATTGAAAGGCGAAGGTCGTGACCAAAGAAAGACACACACAAAGCACGCAATCAGCAAAGCTGAGTACATACAAGCTGCGAAACAAATAAGAAATCCATAACATGCTACTAATAATCAATCATCATGCATCATTAAATTATAGACTCAACACACGACTCATCTATTAATTTTATTAAGACTTCACTAGTTCGTAGTAGCTAACTCATATATTTATTCATTGGATTAAGCAATAGACAAGATTGTCCAACCCATGCTCTATTTGGAACATCAATAAAAGAAAAACCCCATGCCTCCTTTCGGAAACATCAATAAACATCCAACGACCACGAGCGCGACTCCGTGACCGTAGTTAGTATGAGATCTCATCTAACTCCTATTTTTCGAAAAGTATTTGAAATAAGAGACTCGTAGATCAGACGACCTCGAGAAAAGTGCACGGCTAATACCCCGTGTACCCCAACCCCTGATTGTCATTACTCCAGATGTGCACAAATCTAGAGTTTTATTGCTCATCCATCTTACACTTTACGTGATTTACAAGTTTAGACTTGGTGATGACTCATATGCAAACAATACAATTAATCCAATATCAATTTAATCAAGTAAAACAACTTTCCAATTTCAATTCTTGATTTACTGGTGACAAGCAACATTTATTATTTATTCCTTTAACTATCTCGGTGTATAAACACCTTGAGTGCATAAGGCACATCCAAAACCTTAACCTTGTCTCATAAGACTTGAATTCTTCCTTTACTCATCCTATATCAATAATCATGAATGAGTAATAAAAAAATCATTCCACACATTCAAATACCTTTGCCTCTAAGCACATCTTGCAAAGTTAATGCATAAATAATATTTACAAAGTAGAATAGTGCACATCATACGGAAATCACAATGTATAACCAAACAATCATTCCCAGTCTTCTCTATAAATGATACTAGGTTCTCGTTACGTTCCTAAACATGCTTCTAAAGGCAAGGTTTCGTAACTCATACGTACCTTGAATAAACAAATTGGTTGGCCACTTTACTATCTAGAAATCACCTTAAATAAACTCCTCTCCTATACCAAACAATAACATCTCAATCAATACCCAATCAATCAAATTTACAGCAATACTAACTTAGTTTAAAACCTTCAAAATCCAAATCAAACAACACTTTAAAACCTTCCCTTTAGTTAAAATTAAAGGCTTATATATAGTTCTTTAAATTTTCTTCATAAAAACCTTAAAATACACTCTTATACATGATATAACAGCAAGTTTAAAGTTTAATAAAAATCTTAAAATTATTTAAAAATCCCTAATAATCTCCCTTTTTAATGGGTCATTAAACCTTCTTTATAGAACATCAATAAAAATATCATTAAAAACATATATTTATGCTTAATTAAATTTAAACATAATTAATTTTATTAATCAAACTAAAGGATAATATTTTAAGTATAAAAAACTTTCGTTAAAAATAAAAAACTGCCCGAAAATCATATTTAGAGGCTGAATTTGGCTCAATCAAAACTTTCTTAAAACATTGTTTCCACATGGACAACACTACTTTTGTATCAAAACCAGATTAGTTCAGAACCTGATCGAGATTAAAACGGGATTAATATTAACGAACGGAAATCTAAAAATTAAAACACGAATTTACGTGTTCAAAATAATTTGGAATTAAGTTAAACTAATCAGCAGTTATAATCACCAAAATTTTAAAACATCATTACTATAAAATCCCTAAATCAATTGTTCATAAAAACCCTAAAATCACGATTTTCAATAATTAAAAACCCTAGGTTATAAAATTTACAAAATCTGAAAATTATGACATTTATAAAACCTAAAATTATAAAGTTTAATCATCAAAATACAATTTGATACTAATTAAATTAATTTCAAATAATAAAATCAAAACCCATAAATCAATAATTATAATTACATAAATTAATAAACAAAGGAGAAAGAAAATAAGACTAACCTTTTTGTGTGGGAAATTTTTGGGGATTAATGGGGTATTTATAGGAGAGAATTGTAGGGTAAATAGGAAGATTGGGCCTCATAAAAATAATGGGTCAATTAAGTAAACAAATGGGTTAGGCTTGTTTGATTGGACATAAATTGTACAATAAAGGTGCATAAAATAATTTGTTCAAATAATTTTCGACTCAGATTAATAATTTGAAACTTTTGAAATTAAATTTCGGAAAATAACAAATAAATATTATAAATAAAATATAATTTCATTTATAAAATATTTAAAAAATATGGGGGGTTACAAGGCTTGTGTTATCCTCCTTCTCCAAGGCTTGGATGAATGCGGCGGACAAGGGTGAACTAAACAGGGCTAGATCACACAATCAAGCCGCCTCGGCTCGCAATCCACCCAAACCTTTGATGCATTCGACCACCACTACTCCTCCTAGTGGCCAAAACAAAGGAGTGAGAAGAAAATTAGACTTCTCATCTCCTAAGGCTCGTTCAAAGGAACCAAAGAGAAAGGCTCCCTCCTAAACCTGCGCAACCAGGGGTGAAGATTAAAGAACCTTCACCAAATACTCGCAAGAAGACCCCAACAATTGCTAAAGGAAAGGAAAACAAGTTGCAAAGACCCCAATTCCTAAATTGAAGAACAATGTTTGGGTTAAAAAGAAGAGTGAAGGGGAAAGCTCTAAGGTTGCTGAAACTACTACTGCAATGGAAACTACTCCTCCGTCGACTATGACGATCGAGGATAAATACTATGTTTTTTTAATTTATTATCTAGTTCAACAATGCCTCTTTTTTTTTTTTTATTTTATTTTTTTTTTAAAAATTTTGAATGGAATAAAATGAGCTTTATTATATATATATATATATATATATATATATATATATATATATATATATATATATATATATATATATATATATATATATATATTTCTTTTTTATATGACCGAATTATAAAGATTGCCTACGTATTCGTATTACGAAATCAGGTTTTTGCGTAGTTCTTTGCAATGTATGTATTATTATAATTTTTTTTTAAATTTTTCTTCAACCTATTATGTAGAAATTGAATGAAAAATTAATCAAACTTTATTTAGTAACTTAAATCAAAGCTTAAGTTTTATTTTCCGAATATATGTTATTTTCGAGAAACGCCCCTTTTTATATCGCAAGTAAAATCGCAATTTTATTCTCGTGCAAAAATTTTGGGTTCGCAATTCGTCATCAGGTGGCACTCGCAACATCTAAGGGAGCGCAACGGATTCCATTGTGCGTGACATCCGCGCACAACTATTTTAGTTGCGCGCGAAACCTGTGCTACGAACGTGAAAATTTTTTTTTTTCACATTATTACCCCCCAAGTGTTAAGAGTTTTTTGTGATGTTCGAAAAAATCTGAACACTTGATTGGTCTATGTTTAATTTTTTAAATTACCCCCAAGTGTTTTGAACTTTATCGTGTTATTCGTTAAAGTGCGTAACACTTAGAATCTTTTAATTGAATGCTAAAGAAAATGATTTATTTAATGAATGAACGAGTTTATCCGGATTTCATATGTAATATTTTTTAAGTCGATCAATGTTTATTAATTGGCGAATTTCATCACCTCCAATATCCATTAATCTGACAGCTCCTCGTGATAGAATTTCAATTACGCGGTAGGGTCCTATCCAATTAGGTTTGAATTTCCCTCTTGGATCGGTTTGTGGAACCCTAACCTCTTTTAGTACAAAGTCACCTTCTATGATATTTCTGGGTCGTACTCTCTTGTTAAAATGTCGTGCAATGCGTCCTTGGTAGACTTGTACATGATGCAAAGCTCTTAATCGTCGTTCATCGAGGAATAAAAGCTCTTCATACCTCGCTCTTACCCATTCATCTTCCGGCAGCTTACTTTCGAGTATGATGCGTAGGGATGGTATTTCCAGTTCGACTAGTTGAACTGCGTTCGTTCCAAAAACTAAGGGGTATGGAGTTACTCCTATTGATGTTCGTATGGACGTTCTATAACCCCATAGAGTGAAGTGTTAGTTTATTCGGCCAGTCTTTATAATTTTCTGCCATTTTCTTAATGATGACTGTTATGTTTTTTTTTTGCCGATTCTACAGCTCCATTCATTTGAGGTCTATATGGAGATGAGTGATGGTGTTTTACTTTATAACGAGTTAAGAGGGTCTCAACTTCAGCTTGAAATTGAGATCCTTGATCACTAATTAGTTTGTGTGGAACTCCATATCTACAAAATATGTTTATTTCGAGAGACTTTGCAACATGTTTAGAAGTGATATTCACGTAAGAAGCAGCCTCAATCCACTTGGTAAAGTAATCAATGGCTACTAATACGTACTCGTGCCCTCCTGCTCCTGTTGGAGAAATTTTTCCAATTATGTCAATTTCCCAAGTCGAAAAAGGCCAAGGGGAAGTGAGATTGTATAGTTCGGATGATGGAAGATGTTGTAAATTAGAAAACATTTGACACTCTGGACATTTTTTAACGTATTGTATGTAATCCTGTTCCATAGTGGACCAATAGTACCCTTTCGTGAAATTATTTTAGCAAGCATTTTACCATTCATGTGAGGTCCAAAAACACCTATGTGAGTATTTTCCATATGGCGTGTGGATTTGGGTTGGTCTATACACAATAAGCTTTGACCATTAGGTCCCTTTTTGCATAATTGACCATTTAATAGACCATATTGGGCCGCAAGTGTTCTTATGGCTCGTTGGTCTTTCGATGAAGTATTTTCAGGATATGTGCCATAGGTAATATATTGGAGGATATGATCATACCAAGGATTGTCTCCTTCGATGTCATTTATTTTCTCTACTGCGTTGCATATGCTGGTTCTTCTCTTCTATCAACGCATAATGGCATCATATTTAAGTGAGCTGGAATGTTGATCATTGAGGCTAACTTTGCTAGCGCATTGGCAAATTGATTATCATCCCTTGGGAGGTATTTAAACTCAATATGTTCAAAATGCTCGATAAGTTGCTCTAGGTGTGCTTGGTATAATATCATTGTAGAGTTCTTTATTTTCCATTTTTTAGTATATGATTTATAATCAAGCTAGAATCTCCATATACCTCTAATTTTTTCACACCTATGCTAGCTGCTGCTTCCAGTCCGATAATGCACGCTTCACATTCTATGGCATTATTAGTAACCTCAAAGTCTAGTTTGACAAAGATTGGAGTATGTTCCCCCTTTGGACTTATGAGTAACACTCCCACACCACATCTTTTTTGATTGGATGCACCGTCGAAGTACATTACCCTTTGTCATCTTGTGTCATGAGAATCTTTTCATCCGGAAGATGAGTAGTTTCTGCATGACTTGTTTGAATAGGATGTTGGGCCAGAAAATCGGAAATTACTTTCCCTTTTATTGATTTTTTAGGAATATATTTTAGTTCAAATTCGGCTAACATTACCAACCACTTGGATATTCTTCCATGTATAGGTGGTTGTTAAAACAAATACTTTATCGAATTTTGTTGAGAAATCACATGAGTGGTGAGTGGTAGCATGTAATGTCGTAGTATTTTAGTTGCCCACACTAATGTTAAACTCGTTTTTTCAAAGGTGCTATATTGTGTTTCATATTGAATGAATTTTTTATTTATGTGGTATATTTCACGCTCAACTTTTTCTACCTCTTGTGCTAGCATGGCACTTGTGGTCGTGTCTGTAACCGTGATGTATAGCCTAAGAGGTAGTTTGGGTACTGGTGGTGCTAAAACTGGTGGACTTTTGAGATAATCTTTGATTTTCTCAAAGGCCCTTTGGCATTGATCATCCCATTCATGTTTTTCTTCTTTTTTCAATTTTTAAAATATTGGCTCACAAGTCATAGTCCCTGTTTGGGAGAAATCTGAAAGCTGAAGCTGATTGAGTTAGCTGATTTTATTAACTGATTCGACTAACTTATTGTATTAACTGATTAAATAAAAGTGTTTGTAAATAGCTGATAGCTTAAAGGTGATTGAGTATGTGAAATGACCAATAAGCTAATTATGGGGTAGGTAGTTTAGATAGGATTTTAAATTAAATGAGGTTATAAGTGTCATTTCACAATAATTAATGAATAAGCTAATTGAAAAAGCTCCTAAAATGAGCTTTTTCAAAAAGAGCTTATTTAGTGGAATAAGCTTACTACCAAACACTTGTATTAGCATGTTTGACTAGTCAATCAGCTAAAGTTAGTCAAATAAGCTAATATACCCCCAATAAGCTTACTACCAAACAGGGCCATAGTCAATTTGTTGATAAACCGACTAATGTATTGTAGTTTGCCAAGAAACCCTATCATTTCTTTTTCTGTTTGAGGGATAGGCATATAACCGATTACCTTTATTTTAGAGGGATCGATCTCAATACCACGTGTGCTTACTACGTATACGAGTAACTTATAAGAAGTTACTCTAAGGCGCATTTTTTGTGAATTCAATCGCATTTTATATTCTTTTATGCGAGTGAAAAATTAGCGTAAAGCTTTTATGTGTCCCATTCTATGTTTGGACTTTACAATCATATCATCAACATACACTTCTATTTCTTTATGCATCATATCATGCAAGAGAGTCGTAGCCGTTCTTTGGTACGTAGCTCCTGCATTTTTTAAACCGAATGGCATGACTGTGTAGCAATATGTACCCCAAGGGGTGATAAAGCACGTCTTTTCTTCATCTTCTTTTGCCATTAGAATTTGATTGTGAACCTGCGTATCCATTAATAAAGGATAACATCGAATGTTTAGCAGTGTTATATACCAATATATCAATATGAGGTAGAGGAAAGTCGTCTTTAGGGCTAGCCTTGTTAAGGTCCCTAAAGTCGACACACATGCAAACTCGTCCACCCTTTTTAGGGACTAGGACGATGTTTGTTACCCATTCTGGGTAATTACATAAGTGAATGAAACCTGCGTCTAATTGCTTTGTACTTATTTTATTTTCAAAGCGACATCAGGTTTCATTCGCCAAAGTTTTTGTTTTACTGGTTTAAAGGTAGGGTTCAAGGGAATGGTATGTTCTGCAATTTCCCTATCTATTCCAAGCATGTCCTTGTATGACCAAGTGAACACGTCTTCGGATTCTTTGAGCGTCGATATAAGGGTCGATCGCTCTTTCTAATTTAAAGTTAAGCCAATTTTGAATTCCCTTTTGTTTTCATTAGTTCCTATATTGACTGTTTTAGTTTCTTCAATTACAGGGTTCTTTTGTTCTCGTTCATTCATTAGTTCAACCAATTTATTAATATTATCATCTTCATTAGATTGATGGTTATAACATTCAAAAGATTGAAGATAAGGGATATACTCGGAAATAGAGCTCATATTATTGATTTCAAAAGAGAGTACTTCAAGAGAAGAATCCTTTTTGGGATCTTCATCCTTAGAACTAGAAAATAAAGATTCAGTAATGGCCACAAGGCTCAAATTTTAAGCTTCCTTAAAGTCTAAGCTAAACTCGTCATCCGATTCTTCAAACATCTTCCCCTCGACTGTGACAATTTCTAGCTTGTCACCTTTATGATTGGTCCATTTGAAAGATTTCCTCCATCCATGCTCGAAGGCTTTATTGGAAGGGGTGATCAACGAGGTTGGATCAAAAGCTTAATCTTGGATGGCATTCTGATTAGTCATGGTAGCAACATGGTTTTGCTCTAGTCCAAATAGCAAGTTGAATGCTTGCCTATCATAGCACCCTGGGGTTGGGTGTTTTGATTCAAAAATTTCAAGATCGTTATTCAAGAAGTAGCAATCATGAAATATCTCAAATCCAGGCATCTTGATTCCTTCCAGAGCTAATGGTTCTGGAAAGTCATAGCAAGGGTAATCTTCTACCTCCATAATGAATTGTCCTTTAAGGGTTCGTTGGTAAAATGGGAGCAAAGTGATCATCCCTTTCTTATTGTTGTCTCTACGTGTTTTGTTTTTGGCATCGTGAGACTCTAGTTCTTCCTTGGTTGGTTTTTTATCCAAATCCAAAAGAGAGACTTTTCTTTGGGATAGGAAGTAAAAGAGATTTGTTCATTCCTATTCCCAAAGGCATCCCAGGAAAGTAACTACTCTTAAACAAGATGTTATTTACTATCCGGGTGGAATATGGATCAAGCTTGAATGGTTCTTCAAGGCTTTTTTCCATTTCGATTGTGCAGATTGGCTTCGCGGCAATCCCCACATGTCCTCTTCATCATTATCGTGGTTTATTTCTTGGAGCTATTGGTCATTTATGGCTATTTTGAGAGGAGAAGCATGTATAGGCATAGGAAGCCCTTGATAGTTCAACCTAATCATTCGATGAAGTGAGGATGGTACTGCACCAAGCTCGTGTATCCAAGGACGTCCAATTAGAGGGTTGAATGTGGGTTTAATATCCATTACATGGAATTCAACCATCTTTTGAATTGGGCCTGTGGTAATTGGTAGCTTAACAGTTCCACACACCGATCTCCTCGAGTTGTCATAGGCCCTAATGCTTTGTGTTGTTGATTGAAAATCTTTTTCTGGATTAAGGCCTAGATATTTTTCTGTTCGCAATGGGCACACATTTACAGCTGACCCATTGTCTACTAAAGTAAGAGGGATATTGTACCCTTTGCACCCCACAGTTAATTATAATGCATTGTTTTGGGTAGTGTCTTTTGAAGGCAAATCATCATTAGTGAAAATGATTGGTTTGTCGGATTTCTCACTAAGCTAACGAGATCCTAGGGGGTTGTTTTTTACTTACAGACAAAGCCATTAGAGCATTCATAAGAGAATTATTATGTTCATTAGAAGTATTTAGGAGTTCCCAAATGCTAACATTCGTCTTGGATTGGCGAAGTTGTTTGACAAATGGATCTTCCACCTTAAGTGGAGTTGGTATTGGATTTTTTACTTGACCTTGAGTTTGATTTTGTGTAGTCAAAGATCCATTTGGTGGTGCTTAATAAACTCGCCTAGAATGAGTTAGATGATCTATCTCATTTGGGTTAGCTGTAGGTATCATGAACCAACTTTCTTCTAGAGGCTTTGAACGTGCCTGCATTTCAAGATGTTCCATGAGTTGTGCTTGATGCCATTGTTCATCCAAGGAGAGATTTGATAAGTCTTCTGACTTCCCCAAGAAATGATCCCAATCAAGCGCTCTATTTGTCTCATTCTGAAGACAAGATGGAGGTGGGACGGCGGCGTACTTAGAGACATATAAGTCTTGGAAGTCATCGTCCCATAACCCATCACTTCATTAGTTGCCCCTATGAGTGTTGTGGTTAGAGGTTTTCCTATAGGTGTGATGTAGTCCAAAGGATTGAACGTATCACTTCCCATATGGTCCTCATCAATGTGAAATGCCCCTAGTAGGGATACATTGTTGTTAGGTTTAGGCGTGGGAATTCTCCCATCGTCTACTAGATCTTTTACTTTGTGTTTTTGGACATAGCAACGTTCGACATCATGCCCAATGCCCCTATGATAAGCACAATAAGCACTACTATCCCATTGAGTGTACCTTCTTTTTGGTGGAGTGGGTGGTGTTGGCCCTGTTGGTGCAAGTAGACCCTTTTCGCTCAATTTTTCTAATAATTCTTTATAGCTCACAGGAAATGGTGTAAATTTTCTTCCTTTTGTCCATTGACTCCTAGAATCATTACTGTTATATTGATTCGTATTATTATATTGCATGGAGGTCGCAAATACATCAATAGAGGAAGAGGTATTATCATTCCCCTTTTTGTAGTTATTCCTAGGTTGATGATGATAAGGTTTGTTTGCTTTTTCTTTAGCAAGATCATCTTCAATCCTAGTAGCCACAGAATAGACCTTTTGAAAAGTGTCTAAACCAAGGTAATGTAGTTTCTTGTTGTACATTTCATGACAATTGTAAATGAATTTTTGTATTAACTCGAGTTCAGGTGGCCTTTGGGCAAGGTGAGCTGCCTTTTCCCGCCATCAACCATAAAAAGCAAGGAAACCTTCGTCGTCGTCTTGCTTAAGCATTTCAAGTTCACATAGAGTCGATTTAAACTCTACTTTACTCTCATATTGGGTAATGAAAGCCGAAACTACATCTTCCCATGTTGTTTTGAATTTAGGATCTAGCCCATAGTACCACTCTCTCGCGGTTGGGTCTAGAGATAAAGGGAAAGTCAAAGCATAAAGCTTAGAATCAACTCCCTTTAATGCCATGGTGCAAGTAAAACACATTAAATGGTTTTGGGAATTATTGGTCACCTTAAACATTGGCAAGTCTGTAACCACAAAAATTTACGGTAAAGCAAGTCCTGCGGGAGGAGCAAACTTTTCTGCATCGAATTACTTGTTCCTGACACAAGGAAAATGTAGGTCATTTTCTACCCTTTCCTAGAGCCAAATAAATTTGTAAACTGTAAACATCTACTTTTGGCCTCCTGTCCCGACAGGAAGTGCAATGACGATAAATAAAATCATCTTCGTGTTGGATCGAAGTGAAGAATACTTATGGATAACTGGTTAAGCCAAAAAACACAAAAGACTAGCCCAAATTAAAGAAAAAGCCAAAACAAAGGTCCAATTAACTAAACCCGATCATAATTAGGCTTAAGCCTGTGCTTAAAACCTAATAATGACGGATTAGGAGCGCCTAGGTTACATCTTAGTGCTGCCGCAGAAAAAGCCGCGCGCATCTCAAAGAGTCGCACTGGGCTGCCGCGCGCAACTAATTCAGTTACGCTCGACACCCAGCGCAACCCCCAGAGTTGCGCTGCGGAAGATTCATAATTATACAAAAAATATAACATCGAATCTTACCATAAAGCTGCGCGAAAGTGTAAGGAGGGTGATCCCATCGTAAGGGGTACTTTCCTTAAATGCCCTTGGCCACTTAAAAGCCTAGGACTTTACACTTGTTAGAGTGTAGTAGGATTTGAATTCCTGACTATTTGGGGGACCTTGAATTAGAATTTATTCTATCATCACGCTTTTTTGTAAGAAACAAGTAGGAGTCGCTAATGAGTTTTAGGAAAAACTCATAAACCTCGTTCATGCCTTTCTGCCATGTGGAATTCATGGAATAATTAGCATAAATCATAAGTTTACCCATGCCCAAATTGGTCTATAAACCAGAAATGAGTTCGGGAGCGAGGGTACAAAGATAACGTTCCTTTTAGAGGGGAATCGTCATCTTAGCCCTAGTACGACCTCTACTAGCTTTTCCATTTTTACAATTTCATCACCAAACAATATATGCAACGCGACACCTAAAACTATGTTAGTTGATTTTATTTAGAAACATTAATTCACGTAGGAATTACATCGTAATGTCGTTATTCTTATTTAATTAAATTCGTGAAAAGGACAAGAAAATAAACAAGATTCGCCTTGGATTAAGTGATCAACCAAAAATTATTTAATTCAATTCTAATCTTTATTTAACACAAGATACTATGTGGAATTGATTATTTAATTATTTTAAAGGTGATCAAACAACACTATTTAATTAATTAAAGTCCTTTTAAACAAGAAAAAGAGGGTGATTTAACTAAATGCTTGGGAATTTACCACTTCTCTTTGCTAGATCTCCGTTTAGAACACTTATGGACTCCTTATTGTTGGGGAACCTCCACCGTGATAACAAGATATCGAAAGGGTGAGTGTTTAGGACAAGAGGGCTAGGTTGCACAAGTTCACAAGTTATTTCGCCAGAGTTTTAGGTTAATTTCTGTCCGTTTAAGCCTCGGTTTAAGCACGTTTTTATAGGGAATGATTAGGTTTAGGGTTTCGAGCATTCTGCCGCAGCAGGTGTCGCGCGCAACAAATAGAGTTGCGCGCGGCATCCCTGTTGGGGTTTGGTGAGTCCGACTCACCGCGGAAACGTAAATAAATTAATCACAAGATTAAGATAAGATAATTACCTTTGGAGCGTGCTTCGCCCAAACGGAAGGGGCTCTTACTTCGAAAGCAAGCCTCGAAATTACGACGGCCTCCAACGATATTCGACCCACAACTCGACCACCAAAAACGGTCCAATGCCTTAGGGTTAGCAAGGCCCGACCAAAATCCGAGTGATTAATGAGTTCAAAGGTTTTCACAATGGTGATGCCTTTTCCAACTCTTACTCAAATGATTTTCCCAATACCCCAACATGGGTATTTATAGGGAAAAACTAGAGAGTGAAAAGCTCTCCCATCAATGTGGGAGAATTATTTTCCCATTTTATTTTAAAGCTAAAATAAAATTAATAATAAAACTAGTAATAAATCAACAAGTGGCAAGCTCATGTGAGACGATAGGTGACGATCATTTGGAGGAGGAGGGGACTAAACTTGTTCCCCACTCCCTCTCCCAAAACCGACCAACACATCACCTCACACTCCTCTCACTTCGCGCCACGTGGCACCCACCCTTGGGCATCAAGGCACCCAAGGTGGGCTGCCTTGCCGTGGCTGCCCAGCATGCCCAGCAGCGTTAGCCAGCGCGCAATGGCCCAACCATGCTGCTGCTAGCTGCTGCGGCTGGCGCGCTTTGCGTGCTAGCTGCTGCGGCTTGTTGCGGCATGGCTGCTATCCAATGCGCGCACAAGGCAGCGCTAGCACGCACTAGGCAGTGCCTAGTCTTGCGATGCTAGCCTTGGTGTGCTAGCACGCACTAGCCAGCCTAGGCTCGGCTTGGTGCGCATACTAGCCACCATGCTAGGTTATATGCCCCTAGCACTCGGTTTGCTCGGGGCATTCCGATGCTAGGGGTATTTTGGTCCTTGTTGATTTTTTTTTTCATGTCTCGTCTTTTATTATCTTTCGACTCGACTTCCGACGCTTTTTTCGACGCTCTAAGATCGAATTCCCGACGTCTAAATATTAATTACTCGGTTGACTTATTAATTAATTCATAATTAATTAGTTGCTTCGGTTCGTTAGTTGCTTGGGTGTGACCCGAAGGGTTTAGTCAAGATTAAGCTGTAATATTAATTATGCATTAATATTACTGATCGAAAGCGGCCTCCACCCTGGCATTCCGATCACTTGACCTTACTAATTATATTTGCTTTCTAATAATTCTGAACCCACTACTGAAATAGTACACTTGTTCGAAGGACACCATTCCTTTCAATCTCCCACTTGTCCTTTCGGACAAGTGTGCATTTAGTGTACAACCTTTTTCTTGTGTCGTTTAATGTCTCTTCATGAACTATAAGGTAAGATTATTTCGTCATCCTTATTACGTCCTGAAGGGTTTCTCGATTCCGAGTCCGAATTTCAATAAACAGATGATTTCTAAAATCCATCCGAGCACGGCCATGCATTTTCACAGTCTCGCTCTATGAGAGGCCTTGTATACAACAAAGACATCTTCCCTATTTTAGTAGGGGGACATTCCCAGTCTTGTATTCTAGCTCCTCTTACTGAGAGAACCTAGCCGCCCGAGTGTTGCCGTTATAATCCCCTATTACGGCAGACGTTTGACAACATCAAAGCAGACTAGTACGCAAACAAGAGAACTCACAAAACTCATGGTCGAGGAAATAGGTTCCGATAGCCATAATGAGAAGTATACTTATGAAGATTTTTAATCTCTTAAAGTATTCTCATAGGTCGATCCAGTATGGTTCTAAACCAATACCTGTGCAAATGATTTATGACAATCATGTCCTCATAGCATAAGAAACAGTGCTATAAATCAGACTACACACTAATCTCAATTGGTCATTAATCGTCCACAGTTTAAATGACCTTGATTAGGGATAATTTTCGATTATAATATTCAATGTTCACTTAATAGGTGTTTCCTTACCAAGACTGATTTTGATACCCTATTTTGAGTATTCTCAAAATCGAATGGACTCATTATTTAATCCTAAACCACAATTAAATAGCAAACGGAGTGATAAAATATTGCATGAAATTTATATTACTCTAAAACTTGAATGGTTTTTCTTAGTGTCTTACATTAAATGTTCAAAATTTAAATAAAACACTAAACAAGGAAATCAAAGCCAGTCTCCTACATGCTTGATTTCCATTGCCTCAACGTGCTTGTTGTGCTTCACTTGAGGCAACGATTTAGTAAGTGGATCGGCTACATTGTCATCCATTCCAACTTTGCAAATTCTGATTTAACCTTCTAATTTCCATTCTCGAATCATGTGAAACCGCAGTTTGACATGTTTGACCTTCTGATGTTCCCTTGGCTCTCTAGCCTGAGCAATAGCTCCATTGTTGTCACAATAGAGGGCTATTGGACCCTTTATGGAGGGTACAACATCAAGTTCACCAACGAACTTACGAATCAAAACAGCCTCCTTAGCTGCTTCAGCAGCTGATAAGTACTCGACTTTAGTTGTAGAATCTGCAGTTGTACTCTGCTTGGAACTCTTCCAACTAAACGCCCCTCCATTTAGACAGAACACATATCCAGATTGTGATTTGAAATCGTCTCTGTCTGTCTAGAAGCTTGCGTCGGTATAACCTTCCACAACTAATTCCTCTGAACCACCATACACCAAGAATTTACCCTTGTTCCTTTTAAGGTACTTTAGGATATTCTTGGCCGCGGTCCAATGACCCTCTCCTGGATCTGATTGGTAACGGCTCGTAGCACTCAAGGCATACAATACATCTGGCCTAGTACATATCATGGCATACGTGATCGATCTAATAAGCGAAGCATATGGAATCTGATTCATTCTTACCCGCTCATCATGTGTCTGTGGACACTGCTTCTTGCTTAGGGTTATGCCATGTGACATTGGCAGGTGACCTCTCTTGGCCTCCTCCATGCCAAATCGAGTAAGTACCTTATCAATATAAGTACTTTGACTCAATCCAATCATCCTTTTTGATCTATCCCTATAGATCTTGATGCCTAGTATGTACTAAGCCTCTCCTAAGTCTTTCATTGAGAAGAATTTTCCAAGCCAAGCCTTTACTGACTCTAACAACGGAATGCTATTTCCAATGAGCAATATGTCATCGACATATAAGACTAGGAAGGCGATGTCACTCCCACTGACCTTCTTGTAAATACAAGGTTCATCTGGATTCTTGATAAAACCAAACTTATCGATGGCTTCATCGAATCGCAGATTCCAACTTCTGCGTCAACAGATGCTGTTTGAGCACTTTGAGTGTAATTCTGATTTTGTTGCTCATCCTCATGAACTTCGTCGAGTTCGATTTTCCTCCCACTTGTCATTTTGGAAAGGTGTTCCTTCTCCAAAAAGACACCGTTGCGAGTAGCAAACACTTTGTTCTCAGATTTGTTGTAGAAGTAATACCCTTTGGTTTCTTTTGGGTAGCCCACAAAGTAAACCTTGTTGATTTGGGATGAAATTTGTGAGAAATCAATTTCTTGACATATGCTTTGCATCCCCATATCTTTGGAAAAGATAACCTAGGAGGTTTCTTCGTCCATAATTCATATGGAGTCTTTTCTACAGCTTTTGATGGTGCACGGTTCAGTGTTAGTGCCGCAGTTAGAAGTGCGTGTCCCCAGAAAGAGATAGGAAGATCATTAAGACCCATTGTTGATCGTACCATGTCTAACAAGGTCCGGTATCTCCTTTCGGATACTCCGTTCCATTGTGGAGTTCCTGAAGGTGTCAATTATGAAAGTGTACCCTTTTATTTCAGATGGTCATCGAATTCTTGGCTCAATTATTCACCACCTCGATCCGATCGAAGGGCTTTGATTTTCTTGCCAAGCTGATTTTCAACTTCACTCTGAAATTCTTTGAACTTTTCAAACAATTCAGATTTATGCAACATTAGGTAGACATAACCATATCTACTATAGTCATCTATGAAGGTGATAAAATATCGGTGTCCATTTCTTGTGGTGGAGCTCATTGGTCCACATACATCAGTGTGTATAAGACCTAATAAGTCTCCTACCCTTTCTCCCAGCTTGGAGAATGACTGTTTAATCATCTTGCCTAATAAACATCCCTCGCAATTCTCATACGATTCTAAATAGAAAGAGTCAAGAACACCTTCCTGTAGAAGTCTCTTGATGCGTTTGATGTTAATGTGGCCAAGACGACAATGTGATCGCGGGTGAAAGTAGGTCGTTGGGACTACTAACCCTAACCAAATTAGAAATTTATAATACCTAAACTTACACTAAACTAGTTAGTGGCAAGTAAAGGGTCGAACCCAAAAGGACTAAGTGTATCAATTTGTGAAAATTAGACTAGTAGGAAAGGTTGTGAGATAGAGAGAGAGTAAACCAAACACTACTAAGAGCAATTAACTAAAACTAGGAAAATTGGAATCCAATCACATCAATGTATTAAACAACATCATACAAATAGATGAAAATGACCTCAATTAGGAACATCAACACATTTAACTCACTTTCGCACAATTAAGCATGTTAATTATCCTACTAAACTAATTCACTCTCGCGCAACTAGCCTAGCAAAGGTATGGAAGAATTTAGGGCTCTCAGCCAACTCACTCTCGCACAATTGATTGAAAGCACAATTAAGAGCATAGAATCAATTAGCTAGAAAGATTCTAATCCATAAAAGCATCACCCATACACAATAATCAAGAAACAATTTCATACTAATCACAATCAATCATTTAATTCATTAATATAACCTTCATCCAATTCCCTAGAACAAGACCTAAGCAAACATAATGAAGAAAGACATGGAAAACAAGGTAAAATAAGAATAAAAACAAGATTAAACAAACAAACTAATTAATCTACTCAAATCAACAAACAAAAAGAAAAAACTAAGGATTAAGCAAAGAAATAAAGATGAGAGAAAGTTATAAAATGCTCATTGAATAGTTGAGAAGAAGTTCCACAAAGTTGCTTCTTCAACCTCTCAAAAACTCCATGGAAATCCAAGCTTTCTCTCTCTACAACTACTCCTAAAACTAGAGAGATAAAATCCTAATCTAACCCTAAGAGAGAGAAAATATAGGCTAAACTAATCTAATCTATCTAAAATAAAATGTTGATTGAAAGTTCTTGAGAAAATAACCCCAAAGGGGTATTTATAATACAAGCTAAGAAAATAAAATAAAAGAAAATAAAATAGAAATTAAACTAATTAAAATAAATAAAAATAACAAAACTAAAAAAAATAAAAAGAAAAGAAAATAAAAAAAATCCCCAATTCCCCCTTAAACCCACGAATCCATCAGACCCCAAATCCCCTTCTCTTCGTGGCTGCTATGAACTTTCATCACCATCATGCATCATCTAGCATCACCAAATCTCGGCCTTTGGATTAATTGAAGGAATCATGGCCGTTCGATTTTCATAAAAATCATGTGAAAAGCTCGTGATTGACCCAATTTGTGCGCTTTCTGATTTTGGACTCCAATTTTTGCGCTTTCTGATAGGGCTGCGCGGCCGCGAATTGGTTGCTCTGTGAGTTTGGGTTGCTGTGAGAATTTCGGCTGCAATTGATGTTGTTGTTTTGGTGGCTAACGGTGGTCTATTGGAGGTGAGTTCAGTGGTGTATTGGTTGTTGGATGAGGTGAATTGGTGTCAGTTGGTGCTCGGTTTGGGTGGCTGAAGGTGGTGCACGAAGGTAATAGGGGATTGTGGTGGTTGATGTGTGAGTTTGTGGTTTAAGTGGTGTTCCGGGGTGTTGGTGGTGATTTGGTATTGTTGTTGTTGCGTGAAGTTAGGGAGCAGGGGAATCGGTTGTTGCGTTGGTATTGGTGGTTCAGGTGGTTTGGGTGGCTGAGATTAGTGGAGAAATGGGAGGCGCAGCAAGTGAATTGAAGTTGAGGTGCTGGTGCGGTTGTGGTGGGTTGCTGGGGCTGGTTTGGTTGGTTGATTGGTGTTGTGGGTCGGTGAAAAGAGTAGAGGGAAATTAGGGCAGTTGTGTGGTTCAGGTGGTGGTTCGCAAGTGGTTGCGTGAGGTGGTTGGTTGTGGGTGGTGAGAGTGGAACAGGGGAATTGCGTGGTTCAGGTGGTTGTTGTTGGTAATTGGTGGTGATGTGCGTGGTTGTGGATTGGTGGTGGGTTGCTGAGGCTGGTTTGTGTTGGTGTTGTTGGGAAAAAGCAGTGGTGGAGCTTGGTTCAATTTTGTGCCTCGAACCTCGGACCTTGAACCCGATCGACCAAGGACCCAAAAACACCTACAACCAAAAACAACACGAGGGGATTTTTAAAAGATAAAATAAAATAAAATAAAATAAGATAAATAAAGTAAAATAAAATAAAATGCTAAAACTAAATAAATAATAAAATTAAATGAAATAACATAAAATAAAGAAAACAAACTAGAAACTAAAAGAAAAATAAATAAAAAGAGAGAAACTAGGAATTAATAAAACTAAGTTAATCTAAATTAAACTAAAAACTACAAAATACTCAAATAAAAAGATAAAAGACGAGAATAAGCAAAATAATATAAATAAAGGATAAAATGAGCTTAATTATTGAAATAAGCCGGAAAAGTATTCAATAAACACCCCTAAAAGTGACATAAAAGTCACTTATGAAACTCCCCCAAGCTAACCTTTTGCTCGTCCTCGAGCAAATTAACATGAAACACGGGAGAAGGAGAATGATTTATTCAAGCAAAGCTACAACACTAAAGGAGACAAGAATGTGCACTAACTCACTTTCGTAGGAATCACGGTGAATTTTAGCAACTAAAGACAAGCCCTTTAAACCCCTAGATTGCCCTAAAGGACGAGTGTGCTCTCGTGAGGGTGTCCTATGAGTTTAACCCACAACTCTAAAAAAAAATCAAGGCAAGGCAATAAAAAGAAAAGAAAAAGAAACATAAAAAGAGAAAGAAAACACAAAGTTCATATTTGGACGAGAGATAGGAACAAGCACCAATGAATGCAAACCTTCCTAAATAGACAAATGTATGCACGTTCCAAGATGTCAAAGGTTGATTGAAACATAACATATGCTAAGCATAGAGAACTAATGGGGACACAATCCACCCTAGCCCCAACCAATCCGGCCGCGTTCTCTCCACTAGCTTCAAATCAACCCTTGAGCTAGTTTCTCATGATTCCACGAAGGAACCGGAAAAAAGATAAAGAAATGAAAAACTTTGAGAAGGTAATCCCGACATCTCAACTATGCATACTCTCTCCATAGGTTTGAAGTCTATCTCCCTCCACCGTTCTTTGACCTAACCCCACTAAAGTCTAAGGGTCTTTTATTTGATTGTAACGTAAGGCTAAGGGTTAAGGCAGGGTAAAAATTTGAAAATTTTGGTGATATTTCCTAAGTGAAGCAAAAGAGTGGCCTACCCTCAAAAACAAACTCAAGATGTCACAAAATATCAAACAAAAATACCAATAATGCCATCTCCCCCAAGCTTATTCAACACTAACACAATATATACCAAAACCGAAGTAACACTCCCCCCAAGCTTGAACGAAGCATTGTCCTCAATGCTTAAACTAGGGAAGAAAACGAAACCAAACTAAAATATTTTTGTGATTTTTTTTTGTTTCTTTTTAGCTCTTATTTGGTGTCTTTGCCTTTTTTTTTTTTTTAACTATGGACGGATTTTTCTTGAAACTTCATTTGATTTTCTTGAATTTCATCTTTCTTCTCAAACTTTTTTGCATATTCTTTTCAAGCTCAACTTTCAAGACCTTACTTAAACCAATTCACAAAGTGTTCTTTCTCATGATCAACACTCTCAAAACTCAAACCTCACATGCCAATGCTTCACTAACTAAAAGGGCTGGTAAACATAGGCCATTAGGTTTGTAACGCGATTTAAACAAGAGCGGGAAACATTAGGCTCAAATTGGTTAATAAGTAGGTCGATGCAAAATAGAAAACCAAATTTGTAACAAAATAAAAAGAAGATAAAGAAAAGTGAGAAAAGGTGCCCTTTTCCTCCCCTAGAGTGCCTCGGTCACGATCTTGGGAGCTAGAGGTCAAAACAAGGATTAAGACATGCATAGTCAAGGATCCTAAACAGCCGCTCAACAAGGTGATGAAGGCTAGAACAAATGAAGCTCACAAGGGATTATAATCAAACAAATACCAACCAAGGGTTTCAAATCCACTATAGAGAGCAACTCCATCTTACCACATTCCCGAGAACTAAGGCTTTATGGACCCCTAAAAGTTCTTAACCCGACTACCTTAGCATATAGTATCCTAAAGTCAACCAATGACACTCTCAAACCGTGCATACATTTACCACTTAGGAGGAAAACATTCAAGGATTCAAGTCCCAAACAAAATGTCCAAAATAAGAACAAACAAAACACATTTTGCCAAAATTACCTTGAAAGTAAACAAAAATCTTTTTGGATTTTTAAAAATAAAAGAAAAGACATGGAAATGCATATACTCAAGTGCATGGCATAAATGAATCAACATCCCACCAAACATGATAAAATACCCTCCCCCCAAGCTTGAGTGAGACAATATACTCAAATATAAACAAAATAATCCATGGGAGGGGAAAAGAAAGAAATCAATCCAACAAACCAACACAAGTCCAACGAGTCACCAACCATTAGAGAAAGAGCTAGGAAAGATATTACCGGATATTGGTGGGTGTAAATACCCGCAAATGAACCAATTTAACCTTTCAAAGCGGATTTCCTCTTGAATTGAATCTCGATTTCCATATGCTAGCAAAAATAGGCGTCAAACTTCCTTGATTCTTGATCCAAACCAATGCATAAGTGTATATCAAGTTATGTACCTAGAAAAAAAAAAGCACACAAACATTTCCATGAGAGAAAATCTAATCTAAAAAGAAAATAAAATGAAAGCAATAAAACCCCGGGTTACTTCCCGAGAAAGGCTTGTTTAACGTCCAAGCGAGACCACTCTAGTAAATAATATTGCAACAAACGCAAGAGCTTATCAAATGCACTACTACACATTTCATATGATAACAAGTAGGCAAATGAATGGAGGAGGACGTGCAACAAGATTATTGCACGTAAGTGAGGAGGAAGATGCCAAAAGAAAGAAGAAAAATCAAAAGAAAAATCAAGAAAATAAGAAGAGAATGAAGAAGAAAAATAAGGAAAAGAATAAAATGGCAAAACCTCCTCAAAAACTTTTTGGGTGGCATAATCACCCATTTCCTCAATAATAGGGGGATGAAAAGGAAGAGTCTCATCAAACAAGAGAAGGTCCTCAATAGGCTCTTTGACAAAAGAAGGGAGGAATATGGGATAGTAGGAGATGTGGTCAAATTTCCTTGAGAAAGGGACATGAGGAAGAGGAGGAGAAACAAAGGTCTCACATGGCCTCACATCACCAATGAGGGCGTGAAAATCAATCATAGAATCCTCAAAAGAACACTCATGACTCAAATCTCCCTCAAACAAAAACTTTCCAATAGAAATAACCTCATCCTCCTCTGTATCACAACGATGAACAACAACTCCCTCAAGATCCTCAAATCCTAGAGTCTCTAAACCATGCATGAAAGGATAAAGGTTTCTCTCAAACTCACCCCTTTCCCATGAAGCATTGCCAATGAACTCTCTCAAAAGGCTATAATGATTTGTTACACCTTCAATGAACATACTAGACATAACCTCAAATGAGTCCAAAGACTCGTGGATAAAAGGGTCACCAACATGCAAGGTGGACTCATCAATATGGGGAAGGGGGTTGGAATCCTCAAAATCGACATTTCCTTTATTCACAACTCTTCCACCATCACTCAAGGGACTCTCAATCTCTCTTGATTTCTCAAACTCACCATCATCATCCTCATGAACTCCCTCATTCAAACATGAAGATGGCTCACTCACATCCTCACCAAGGGAAGCTCTCAAAGGGGGTGAATAAGGGGAAGGATGGCAATCAAGCTCAAATGGGGAATGAAAAGGATCAAAATCCTCAAAAATCCTCTCATCACAAGAAAATCTCCCCTCATCTTCACACCCTTGCCCTACATCATCCTCAACAACACTCTCATACTTCAAGTGAGGTGCCTCACGTCTATCTAAATCAATCATAGCACTCATCACTTGGGCAAGCCTCACTTCTCTCAATTTTTGTTCCTCTTGAAGCTCTTGGAGTTGTTGGGTGAGATATTGCATTTGGGAGAGAATTTGGGCATCAATGTTATTGGGTTGAGGTTCATGATCAAAGTCAAATTGCACATCATCAAAATTAGCACAAACCTCATCAAAATGAGCATAAGGGGGAAAGGTGTCAACTTGCATACTTGGATCATCACAAGGCACATAAGAAGTATCAAGAGAATTCATGCAAAAATTAAAAGAATCTTGACATTGAGAATCAAAACAAGAAACGTGAGATTCTCTATCAAAAGAATCCTTAGCAAGCCATGTGAAGAAATCCCACACATCATGCATAGAAAAATGACAAAATCTACCATTATTCATGTCCTCAACCATTCCCCTAGTATACTCATTCATGCCCCAATAAGCTATACCACAAGCATTACTAAGAGAACACCCATGGTAGCTAAGGAAACCATCTAGTCTTTCAAAGTAAACATAGAAGGGTTCACCATCAAATTGAGGAAAAGATAAGCATGCCATTTTTATACAAAGAACAAAGAAAAGCAAACAAAAATCAAATTATACACAAGAAATTAGCTAATCTAATCAACACAAACTAAAGAACGCCTTAGTCCCCGGCAACGGCGCCAAAATTTGATCGCGGGTGATAGTAGGTCGTTGGGACAACTAACCCTAACCAAATTAGAAATTTATAATACCTAAACTTACACTAAACTAGTTATTGGCAAGTAAAGGGTCGAACCCAAAAGGACTAAGTGTATCAATTTGTGCAAATTAGACTAGTAGGAAAGGTTGTGAGATAGAGAGAGAGTAAACCAAACACTACTAAGAGCAATTAATTAAAACTAGAGAACGTGGAATCCAATCACATCAATGTATTAAACAACATCATACAAATAGATGAAAATGACCTCGATTAGGAACATAAAAACATTTAACTCACTCTCACACAATTAAGCATGTTAATTATCCTACTAAACTAATTCACTCTCGTGCAACTAGCCTAGCAAAGGTATGGAAGAATTTAGGGCTCTCAACCAACTCACTCTCGCACAATTGATAGAAAGCACAATTAAGAGCATAGAATCGATTAGCTAGAAAGATTTTAATCCATAAAAGCATCACTCATACACAATAATCAAGAAACAATTTCATACTAATCACAATAAATCATTTAATTCATTAATATAAACTTCATCCAATTCCCTAGAACAAGACCTAAGCTAACATAATGAAGAAAGACATGAAAAACAAGGTAAAATAAGAATAAAAACAAGATTAAACAAACAAACTAATTAATCTACACAAATCAACAAACAAAAAGACAAAACTAAGGATTAAGCAAAGAAATAAAGATGAGAGAAAGTTAGAAAATGCTCATTGAATAGATGAGAAGAAGTTCCACAAAGTTGCTTCTTCAACCTCTCAAAAACTCCATGGAAATCCAAGCTTTCTCTCTCTACAACTACTCCTAAAACTAGAGAGAGAAAATCCTAATCTAACCCTAAGAGAGAGAAAATATAGGCTAAACTAATCTAATCTATCTAAAATAAAATGTTGATTGAAAGTTCTTGAGAAAATAACCCCAAAGGGGTATTTATAATACAAGCTAAGAAAATAAAATAAAAGAAAATAAAATAGAAATTAAACTAATTAAAATAAATAAAAATAACAAAAATAAAAAAAATAAAAAGAAAAGAAAACCAAAAATCCCCAATTCCCCCTTAAACTCACGAATCCATCAGACCCCAAATCCCCTTCTCTTCGTGGCTGCTCTGAACTTTCATCACCATCACGCATCATCTAGCATCACCAAATCTCGGCCTTTGGATTAATTGAAGGAATCGTGGTCGTCCGATTTTCATAAAATTCACGTGAAAAGCTCGTGATTGACCCACAATTTCGCGCCCGCGCAGAAGTCGCGCACAGGTCGCGCAAAGCTACTGCCTCAACTCTGATTTTGGACTCCAATTTGTGCGCTTTCTGACAGGGCTGCGCGGCCGTGAATTGGTTGCTCTGTGAGTTTGGGTTGCTGTGAGAATTGCGGTTGCAATTGATGTTGTTGTTTTGGTGGATGACGGTGCTCTATTGGAGGTAAGTTCGGTGGTGTATTGGTTGTTGGATGAGGTGAATGGGTGTCTGTTGGTGCTCGGTTTGGGTAGCTGAAGGTGGTGCGCGAAGGTAGCAGGGGATTGTGGTGGTTGATGTGTGAGTTTGTGGTTTAAGTGGTGTTGCGGGGTGTTGGTGGTGATTTGGTATTGTTGTTGTTGCGTAAAGTGAGGGAGCAGGGGAATTAGTTGTTGCGGTGGTATTGGTGGTTCAGGTGGCTGAGATTGGTGGCGAAACGGGAGGCGCAGCAAGTGAATTGGAGTTGAGGTGCTGGTGCGGTTGTGGTGGGTTGCTGGGGCTGGTTTGGTTGGTTGATTGGTGTTGCGGGTTAGTGAAAAGAGGAGAGGGAAATCAGGGGAGTTACGTGGTTCAGGTGGTGGTTCACAAGTGGTTGCGTGAGGTGGTTGGTTGTGGGTGGTGAGAGTGGAACAGGGGAATTGCGTGGTTCAGGTGGTTGTTGTTGGTAATTGGTGGTGATGTGCGTGGTTGTGGATTGGTGGTGGGTTGCTGAGGCTGGTTTGTGTTGGTGTTGTTGGGGGAAAGCAGTGGTGGAGCTTGGTTCAATTTTGTGCCTCGAACCTCGGACCTTGAAACCGATCGACCAAGGACCCAAAAACACCTACAACCAAAAACAACACGAGGGGATTTTTAAAAGATAAAATAAAATAAAATAAGATAAATAAAGTAAAATAAAATAAAATGCTAAAACTAAATAAATAATAAAATTAAATGAAATAACATAAAATAAAGAAAACAAACTAGAAACTAAAAGAAAAATAAATAAAAAGAGAGAAACTAGGAATTAATAAAACTAAGTTAATCTAAATTAAACTAAAAACTACAAAATACTCAAATAAAAAGATAAAAGACGAGAATAAGCAAAATAATAGAAATAAAGGTTAAAATGAGCTTAATTATTGAAATAACCCGGAAAAGTATTCAATAAACACCCCTAAAAGTGACATAAAAGTCACTTATCAGAATGCCACAAGTAAGTTTGATTTGACTCCATGGTCTTAGCTCTTTTGTTAGTATTATTCACATTATAAACTTGTTTGTCTAAATCAAGCACATAAAGACCATTTTCAGAATGTGCAATACCAGATAAAACATTATCGATATAAAACGAACATTCATTGTCCTTTACTCGAAATTCAAAACCCTTGGCGTCCAACACCAAAATCGAAATGATGTTTTTGGTTATGTTAGGAACATAATAAACATTATCTAGTTCCAAAACTAGCTCGGTGGGCAAAGAGAAATTGAGAGTTCCTACGGATATGGCACCAATTCTGGCTCCATTGCCAACCCGGAGTTCAACCTCTCCTTTCTCTAGCCTTCTAGCATTCCTTAATCCTTGAGAATTGGAACAAAGGTGCGAGCCACATCCGGTATCTTATACCCATGATGCTAAGCTAGTGAAGTTAAAGTCTATAACGAATATACTTGATTTATAAGTAACAGTTCCGTTCTTCTTATCTTCCTTGAACTTAAGGCAATCTATCTTCCAATGTCCCTTCTTCTTACATTAGAAAAATTCGGAATCAGATTTAGAAGACGCTACCTTCTTTTCTTTGTTATCCTTGGTAGCTTTAGACTTAGGCGGAAAGGTTTTCTTCTCGCCCTTCCCCTTAAAGCCTTTCTTCTTCTTGCATGAGAATTTGAACGGCTTGCCCTTTTTAATCAGGAGCATATCATGCTTCCCCTCATCCTTGGCGTTTGCTCTGCTTGCTTCAACATACCATGAAGTTTGGTGAGGGTTTTCTCCATGCTGTGCATGTTATAGTTCATCTTGAACTGTTCATACCCTTTGTGCAGCAAGTGGAGAATGATGTAAATTTCCATCTCAGTTGAATACCCCGCATCAAACCTTCCCATGTTCTCAAACAATCCTATCATTTTGAGTACATGTAGGCTGAGTGGCTCTCCTTTCTTGAGCTTGCTCTCACGGATCTGCCTGTGGGTTACAAACCTTTCAGTTCGGGCTTGCTCTTGGACCATATTCTGCAGTTCAGAAATGATCTCAAAAGCTATCTCCTTCTCAAAGAAAGTCTTTTGAAGCTCGGGAGACATCGTGGCCAACATGATGCATTTGACATCTCGATTAGCACTTTGCCATCGATTTAGGGCAGCCTGAGTCACCTCCTCATTAGGAGCCTCGGGCATTTCCTCATCAAGGACATATTCCTTTTGCTCTTGCATTAGAACAATTCGCAAGTTCCTTTGCTAATCAAGAAAATTTGGCCCACTCAACTTCTCCTTGTCGAAAATTGAGCGTAAAGAGAATTGGTTGTTTAAGTTATTCAAAGACATGATTCTACAATTGAAAGAATTTGAAATGAAAAACCATTCATAATACTTAAATAAGATGAATTCATGCATTTAAAACGTCTTATTCACACATTTAAAAGTTGTCCTCATTTTGGGTGAGAATAAGTCGATTCCAAGATCCAAAGAAACCAAGAGTGGTTAAGCATGCTTTGACTTATCTTAACACTCAATCTCCTAAGGTAAGAAACGCTTTGCTAATGGCTCCAAGCCACTCTTGGTTGAATAAATTGTCGCATCTAATGCTCTTTCAACAATTTATTCACTTTGCCACGACATGTTAGGACTCCTTCACTCATATCGTTGAGTACAACCAAAACCAACTTGCATACCCGGTATGCCTTACGCTACTTGGAGAGGTAGTGATGCCTCGCTTTGGCGTAGCCCACCACTACCCTCGTTCGGTTGGTAAGTGTTTTTTTGGAATGACAAGTTTTACTCAATATTTAGGGAACTAGGGTTTCTATGTTGGTTGATTTAAGTGAACTTAATTAATAATCACAACATCCGAAATCTTAAACATGCATCTAACATATAATTCATATACATAAACATATATATATATCGAAAAACATAAATAGAGATGCATTTGGCAAATAGCATGACCCCTTAAGATCTTCAAATCTTCAAAAGGTCTTCATTTGCAACTTCATGGTTTCGTCTTCCAAGACTTGACAAAAAAAAATGCAACCACTAGTATCTACGATTAGGACTAATCTAAATATTAAGGTACAAAAATACTCAACGGTTCGCAGACCGTATTTAGATTTACAAAAATACATCACGGATTGTAGTCCGTATTTTCTATCCTAATCGGGCCCTTCTAGTTGCCATTTCATAAAACCTGTGAGAGAATATACATTCCATTCATCCATTCACTATTTGTAAATGGCCCATGCATTTTACAACGATAAACAAGTAACAATGCATAAACACGCGAGAACTAGTAACTAATCTAGGTGGTTAATCCAATTAACACGCCTAATTAAAACTAGTCAAAGTTGTTTTAACCAGTTATGTAAATAAGCACAATTAATATTTGAATCTCCCACTAAATTCCGCATCCAACTCAATTAATCCAATTTATTAAGTCGGTAAAACCCAAAATTTGTCAAAATAAATTTTGCCAATGCCGCTCAAAACCAGAGGCCTAGCCTCCAAAATTTTAATAAAAATAATTAAAATAAACAAAACGGTCAAAAAGCAAAATTAAAACCGAGAGAAAAGTGCATCGACTACCCAAGGCTAGCACCCTTGAGCACTCATACGCACGCAAGTGCTGGGCGCTTGCCTAGCAGCCTTAGCCTTGCGTGCTGAGATGCTGCTGGGCACTGCCTGGCAGCGCGCACTCGATGTGCGTCTAGCTGCAGTTGCCTAGCACTGCTGCAACGCCTAGCATCTTCTCGCACGCCCCTTACGCACCAAGTCAGCACATAGCTCCTCGCACACACCTAGCACCACACGCACCAAGAGCAGCAGCCATCATTCCTCGGCAGCCACATGCGGGCTGTGCGAGCAGCCCAACTGACCGAGGGATGCTCATGGCTATTGTGCCTAGGTTTGCGGGAATAATTCCCGATTTTGTGTGATATTTGTAATCAATTCTAAATTAATTTTAGAATCAATTCATTGAGAAAAATGAAAAATTTAAACAAGTCTAACTTAAAATAAAATTTTTAAAGTGCATCTAATCAAAATAATTCCCAAGAACCATTCTTTAATTAAATTGGTTTATCTTGGTGCAACAAAAAAAAAAATAAGAGGGCAATTACTCATTATTAATTTAATTAATTTAAATTAATCTTGAGTTTTTTGACAAAATAAGAGGGAGTTGGAAAAATGAACATAAGTTCAATAAAGATTCCAACTTTAATACTTATGAATCATTGAAAAATTATATCTTCTAATATGAAGATAAAAAAATTTCTATCACAAAGTTTCAAACTTTATGATTCCAATCAACTAAAAAATGATTAAATCAACAAAGTTTAGAAAAAATTCATGGAATTTAGTAACTCAAAGTTTCAATCACTTAACATAGTTAAAGATTGAATCTTTAGTACTTGGAAGCCTCAAAGAACAATAATTTCACACTTAATGCAATTAGTTTGCAATTATGTGAAAAATAAAACCAAGCTTTCAAACACAAATTACCACCAAGTAATCATGCCTAAAGAGCTTTAAAATTGCATATAAAATATGTATTGAACCAATTACATAACCACCATAAATATGCAATTAATTTTCAAGGTTAGAAGACTAAAAAAATTTCGTCAAAACGAAAAATCCCTCGAAAAGTGCATTTCTGGTCGTTTTTTTGGCTAAAAACCGAGCCCCGGAAGGATTAAACCATTTCCAGAACGCCTTTTCCACCAAAAACTCACTATTTTTAGGTCGAAATCTGGGTTCGGGGCTGAAGACAACTTTAATACGAAGTTAAAATAAATAAAACGAGCTACTAATCTAATTAGCGACTTAAAACAAGAAAAATTAAGCCATAAAAACACCTTGAAAAATATTATGATTTTAAAAATAAACGAGCGAGGCTCAGATACCGCTGTTGGGGTTTGGTGAGTTCGACTCACCGCGGAAACAAACCCAAAACCAAGACCGCACTCTCAATAAATAAAACCATAAACATAAATAAATTAATCACAAGATTATGATAAGATAACTACCTTTGGAGCGTGCTTCGCCCAAACAGAAGGGGCTCTTACTTCGAAAGCACGACGGCCTCCAACGATAGTCTACCCACAACCCGACCACCGAAAACGGTCCAATGCCTTGGGGTTAGCGAGGCCCGACCAAAACCCGAGTGATTAATAAGTTCAAAGGTTTTTACAATGGTGATGCCTTTTCCAACTCTCACTCAAGTGATTTTCCCAATACCCCAACTTGGGTATTTATAAGGAAAAGCTAGAGAGTGAAAAGTTCTCCCATCAATGTGGGATAATTTGATTTTCCCATTTTATTTTAAAGGTAAAATAAAATTAATAATCAAACTAGTAATAAATCAACAAGTGACAAGCTCATGTGAGAGGTTAGGTGAGGACCATTTGAAGGAGGGGGGACCAAACTTGCTCCCCACTCCCTCTCCCAAAACCGGCCAACACATCACCTCACACTCCTCTCACTTCGCACCACATGGAACCCACCCTTGGGCATCAAGGCACCCAAGGTGGGCTGCCTTGCCGTGGCTGCCCAGCAGGCCCAGCAGCACTAGCCAGCGCGCAATGGCCCAGCCATGCTGCTGCTAGCTGCTGCGGCTGGCGCGCTTTGCGTGCTAGCTACTGCGGCTTGTTACAGCATGGATGCTGGCCAATGCGCGCACAAGGCAGCGCCCAGCAACGCTAGCACGCACTAGGCAGTGCCTAGTCTTGCGATGCTAACCTTGGTGTGCTAGCATGCACCAGCCAGCCTAGGCTCGGCTTGGTGCGCATGCTAGCCACCATGCTAGGTCATATGCCCCTAGAACTCGGTTTGCTCGGGGCATTCCGATGCTAGGGTTATTTTGGTCCTTGTTGATTTATTATTATTTTCATGTCTAGTCTTTCATTATTTTTCGACTCGACTTCCGACGTTCGGTTTCGACGCTCTAAGCTCGAATTCCCGACGTCTAAATATTAATTACTCAGTTGACTTAATAAATAATTCATAATTAATTAGTCACTTCGGTTCGTTAGTTAGTTGGGTGTGACCCGAAGGGTTCAGTTAAGATTAAGCTGTAATATTAATTATGCATTAATATTAATGATCGGAAGCGGCCTCCACCCAGGCATTCCGATCACTTGACCTTACTGAATATATTAGCTTTCTAATAATTTTGAACCCACTAACGGAATAGTACACTTGTTTGAAGGACACCATTCCTTTCAATCCCAGCGCAAGTTATAGAGTTGCGCTGCTATGTGCAGCGCAACTAATGGTCTTGCGCGCAGCTTTATGGTAAGATTCGATTTTATATTTTTCATATAATTTCCGTAGCGCAACTCTGAAAGTTGCGCTGGGTGTCGCGCGCAACTGAATTAGTTGCGCGCGGGAGCCTAGCGTTACTCTGTGAGATGCGCGCGGCTTATGCAGCGGCATCATTAAGATTTAACCTAGGCGCTCTTAAATCCGTCATCATTAGGTTTTAAGCACGGGCTTAAGCCTAATTATGATCAGGTTTAGTTAATTAACCAGTTATCCATAAGTATTCTTCACTTCGATCCAACACGAAGATGGCTTTAATTATCGTCATTGCACTTCCTGTCGGGACAGGAGGCCAAAAGTAGATGTCTACAGTTAGCCCCCACTTTGATCGAATCTAGAATAGACGATGATCAAAGTAGTCAAGGAAAAAAAATCCGAGACTCATTCTGCGAAGTTCTCTAAGGAAAGGGAATCTTTCAGTATTTTTTAAGGATGTCGAAATAATCCTTGGTTCGCTAAGTGTTTGAAACAAGTAGCTATTAAGGCTAGAAAAAGTCCTTCCTAGTCTTAACGTGCTAAAGAATCTAGATTGATCCTTTGCAATTGTAGAACGCTCTTACAAGTAAAAGTATTCCGGGTGATGTCAGGTCGATGAAAAGAGATTGGTTTTAAAAGGATAAAAGGGGAGGATTTCCTCTCAATCGTGTCATCGTTGGTCTAAAGTCCCTCGATATATCATTGAAACTTTTTCCTGACTTTAACAAAATAAAAGATGAAAGGGGTTTTTGGTATTCGAGCCGAAATGGTCCGATATTTGAGCCGGGTCCGGTATTCGAGCCGGAAGTCGACAAGATAGAAATACATGTCTCAGGACTGGAGGCATATATCCAAATTCAGTGAGAGGGAAGAAAGTCAACAACTCTCTCATCAGTTTTGTCCACAAGATGAGTACACGTGTGTCAAGACTGGGGGCACGTGACTACATAGGTGCGACATCGTCTCATCGCTTCTTTATACAGGGGGTGGATTCGACACCCTAACTGTCCGGTAAGTTAGTAAGCGCACTGACTACCGTATCCATTCAAAAAGTTCCTGTTCCTGAAGGTTCGGCGCGCCTGTCGACTCGTTGAGCTAACGCTTACAGTAATTCTCTACCTTTTAGTCCCGAGAGGTAGATCTCGCAAAGCTTGGGCTGAGTGAAATTTTACGCAACACCTACGTCGTACAATTTTACGCCGTACGATATGCCATTTACATTTTAACGCTACATGAAAACGCCTTCCTTTTTGCTTTGGACGTGATAAAGAAGAAACTGGACATTTGTAACGTCAGTACAGTAAAATGACAAACCTGTCTATGGGTGCTTTTACGTAAAGCACCACCACGGAACGTCTTAAGGCACTTTTACGAAAAATGTTCAAAACATATGCTTGGGGAAGGCACAAAGCACGGTGTACATGCAATATGATGCAAAAAACTAACAAAAAAGAAAACAAACTACAATATGCAAAGCAATTACAAAGATTTTGATAATTTGTGCTCCATTACGTCTAACAACGAGAAAAAACCGTTCCAAAAATGATCAAACGGATAAAAATCAAAATCCCGGTCTTTTTGTGACTAGTATCCGCGCGCAACTCAGAATGTCGTGCTGGCCAGGCGCGCGCATCTTTCAGGGTTGCGCTGGTATGTCACGTGAAACATCTTAAGTTGCGCGCGACATTTATGTCAGTAAAGTGAAAAATCGCAAACGCGATATTCACTTCACCCTTTTCTCCTTCCTTTGCCATTTTCGACTCCTCTCTCGAAAGCCTGGTTTTTTGCGATTTTTGAAGCTAAAGGAAGCTAATTTCGTCCTCAATTCATATTTGCCGTAATCCATTGTAAGTTTTTTGCTAAAATTTTCTTTTTTTTTGGTTGAATACGAACGATTTTCGAATCATTAAACCCCAAATTTCGAATTTGGGGGTTTTCGATTCGGCTTATTTTTCTTGAAATTGTTTGCTCCATGTTGTTATGCTATGGTTAAGGAGTGTGGGGTTTTCGATTCGGCTTATTTTTCTTGAAATTGTTTGCTCCATGTTGTTATGCTATGTTTAAGGAGTGTTTTGCAATAAATTTCATGAAAAATGGTTAAGTATTGAACCTTGTATGAGCATTTCTTTGTTCAAGTTCGTTCTTTGCAATTCTACTCGAATTTGGCTTGATTTTCTGTTATTTTGTTTGCCCATTTTGGTTATACTTGTTAATTATGCTACAATTGTAGTATTGGAACTAGCTTTGCTTCCGTAATTGAAAATTTTGAATCCGAAAAAAATGGCGCGAAGTGTATACTTAGCCTAATTTTTCCATATTCGAATTCCAAAATTGTTGGGTAGACGATAATTATGTTATATTACTGCTATTCGTTTAGAATTAGTTGATTCTTTGAGATTTTGGAATATAATCCCTTGAATGCTTAGTTGAAACTGGTATAGGATGGCTTTTGTGGGTGTTAAAAGCCCCCATTTACTGAGTTTATTGCAGGTATCATAGCCCCCAAGTATGTGTGGCGTTTGAATTTTGTGTTTGACCCTATCGGTAGCTGTTATGCTGCCGAAATGGGTCTACAATACGTATATTAGTTTAGTTTAGGAAATAAAATAAACTAATTAAAGAAATTTTATCCGTCATAGCATGGACTCGCCTCTGTTTGTCGATGCTAAGGAGGTTCTCGTTGGTCCGGACGAGGCGGTTCGCTCTTGGAAGAGAGTGACCCGTCTTCGAGAGGAGGTTTGAGAGCGACGCCTTGCAGCCGATCAACGTCGCCAAGAGGAGATGGTTTGGGAGGCTTCTCCCAACTGGGACCCTAGAGCCCGTTGTGAGAGTTTGCCTAAGGTGGCAAAGGAGATTGTAGACCTTTCTTGGATTGACTCCTAGCGGGCGGCTCTTTGGGGTTTATCAAGCCAGTCTGCATCGTCAGCTTTCCTCCGTAGATTGCTGGAGTTTTGGTGGCATTCCACCAACACTTTCCACTATCCATGGGGAGAGATGACGGTTACCCCTTTCGATTTCTCTATGATTACGGGTTTTCCTTTTGGAGGCGAGCCTCTAGTTATAGAGCTCGTAAAGGGGTCAGACGAGAGATTGCACGACCTTGCGGGGGACCGTCTTGCGTTGGCCCTTCACGTGTACGCGCAATCCTGTCCGTACTCGGTTCTTGCTGACGCGTTGTCGGCTGACGAGCTTGACCGGCAATTTACACCTGAGCAGCTGGCTCGGATATACATTGCCCATGTTCTTTCCGTCACCATCTTGAGTGATCGAGGAGAGCGTTTCGCCATTGGGTTACTTATTTGCCTCAGCGATTTGGGGCAAGTAGGTGACCTGAGTTGGGTGGAGGTGTCATATGCCCGTATGCTTACGGCTATGGGCAAGGCGACCCAGGTTATGGATTCCGTGGCAGCTACCGAGGTACCTCGGATCTCGCTTACATGGCATGGTCGTATCCTTGAGGTACGTGTTTTAAGTATTTTTTGGTTATTAGTTTCGTATTTTTCCTTTAAGCTTATCTTCGTTTGATTTTAGGCTTGGGGATACTCTTAACTGCCTTTCTTAGCCCCCAGGGTGCTTGGGGCTACTTGTTTTCCTATCGGCCATCGATTGGTTGAGATTAAGAGGAAACGAGCTACTTTGCCGGTGACTTTCGTTAGAAGATTCTTTCGGCAACTCGTGCGTCGGTGAGTATTCCAACTACATGTTCTCTTTTTGTTTTTTTTTTAGTTTATTCATTTTCTAACGATTTTTCATGTGGTTGTGTTTTATAGATCGATCTCCGTCCTTGGAGTTTGATCGTCGGAGTCCCTAGGGCTATCCGGTCTGGCATGGTTCGTTGCCGTTTCCAAGCCCACTATACGGGATTCTCGGTGTTCCAGAGGACCGACGCTTGGTTTTTAGGCGAACGTGATTTCTGGCAGCTTTCGACCGAGGAGCCTTTGGTTCCCGCGGATCCCCTGATCCGGATGCTGTGTCCGGACCTGGTGTCTACCGAGGATCGAGCTCAGGCGATCCTTGGTTATCCAGCGGAGCAGCTGGTGCTGCCGGATGCTTCTTATCCGGCTTTTATAGCATCCAGGCTGACTCCTTTTCCGGCTTTTGTTCCGGTTAGTACTCTAACTCTTTTTTTTTTTTTTTTTTTTTCGTGTTTCTATTTATTTTTCTGAACTTTGACCCTTTTATGGTTTTTTGTCACATGGATTTTTAGCGGGTCGAGCTAGGTGGTTGGGTGCCTCCTACAGCAGAGATCACGTATACCAATGCTGTCGGATCGGTAATTCTTGAGACCCTTCCACAGCCGAGGATGACGAGGGGATACCTTATGTACCTGAGACGTTTGAGTCGGTATGCCTTTTATGTATATGTACTTAAATATTTCTATTTATTTTTTTTGTTTCATATACATATGTTTACTAACTGTCCTTGTATTGTTGGAACAGGTTTCGCGGGACACCGTGAACGGCATGGTGAGGACTTTACGTGCTTTCCGAGCTGCTTATCGGAGAGCCCTCGTGACTTTATCATGCCGTGATCATCAGATGGTCACGGTAAGTTTTATTATATGTTATTTTATTTTATTTTATTTTATTTTATTTTTGCAACAAAGTTATTACATTTTATGTATTAATCTTCGTTTTGGATTTTGCAGGATGTGCAGCAACTGTCTAGTAGTCGCCGAGCACCCTGATTCATTTTGTACACATTTATATATATATATTTTTTAGGAAACTTATGTATATATATATATATATATTTTTTGTATATATGACACATTTGTATATATATCATTATTATTATTATTATTTATTATTTTATTTGTTTCCATGTGTACATTAATGTGAAAAATTTTCGAGGGAGGGAAAGGGTTCCCGACTTACCCCCCTCGAAAAAATAAACAAACTAAAAAAAAGAAGGCAAAAAGAAGGAAAAAGAAAATAAGAAAATAAAAAAATAAAATAAAGAAGTAGGAAAATAATAATAAAGAAAATAAAAAGAAAAAGAAAGTAAGAAAATAATGAAGAAAAAGAAAAAAAAAATAAGAAAATAATAAAAGAAAATAAAAAGAAAATAAGAAAGTAGGCAAGAAAAGGGACACAAAGTGTTAGAAGGCAAGCGTATGATTCGTCTTAAGATCTCGTGAAGATTCCGTCATTATATGAGCCAAAATACGGAAATTAACCCAACTTACATGCCGAGTCAGGGGAATCGCGCGCAACTGCGTCAGTTGCGCGCGGCTATCGCGCACATTTTCCTTTAAGCCGAATTTGCCAAAAATTTGCCCTTCTTGGGTCTATTTAAACGTGGTTTTGTGTAGGCTTTTGATCATCTTGCATTCATTCGCTTAGTAATATAAGAAATTAAAAAAATTAATCTCTCTAAACTCTTATTCTCTCTCTCTTTTTTTTTTTGAACAATGGTGAAAACCTTTGAACAACGTTTGAAGCAATGGGTCACTTCCCTTTCAACCGAGGACAAACTAGCATTCAAAATTTACCACTTGGACCATTTATTGAATTATATGCAATTAGTGGTTAACTTTTATTTTCTTCATGCCGCAGTCAACCATTGGGACTGTAACCACCATCTTCTCTTGTTTAGAGGGGACGAAATTGTCCCCCTTTCTGGTGAGTTAGAGGCCTTGCTAGGTTTCCCTACAAACACTCTCCCTGTGACTTATTCGCCTACCTTGTTGGATCCCAAACCTATATTCCAAAGATTTTTTTGGCTTGTCCGACAATGATATGACCAACATAGGAACTGAAGAAGGCGTGAACTTAATTCAATTTATTGAACACTTCGTCGCCCCTCGTGACAACATGATTAAACAACGCTTTAAAATTCATGCTTTATGTTATTCTCTTGTTGTTAATTGTCTATTTAGGATAGGCAAAGAATACGAAGATTATTCGATGGTGTCCATAGTAGAGCAAATAGAGGGATGTCATTCACCCGCTCCTTTGGTTTTGGTGGAAACCGTTATGTGCTTGAATCGCCTTAGAGGAGATCCTAACGAAAACGGTTTCACGGGAAGTCCACTCCTATAACACGTATGTTTTTTTTTGGCTCATGGAGCGTTTGCGAATTGTTGATCAGCCTCAAAACCTTGAGGCTAATGGAGTAAAGACATTCCCTGGACGTCGAATCCTTTATAAGCATAAGAACAAAGAGGAATGGACGTCGTTTTTCTGTGATAGGGTTCCTAACATACGGTTTGTGATTCCTTGGTGGAACATAAATAGTATGATTGGGAATAGTCTCAATTGCCCTTACATTAGGCTTTTAGGCGTATCTAGTACTACTTATATTTTTCCTTGTAGGGTAATGAGACAATACGGGATGAGGCAATTTATTCCTCCGCAAGATCGTGATGCCTCTAAAGATGTGACCTTTAAACCCAAAAGGATTGCTCGTTGGATGGAATATTGGTCAAGTCTTCCTAGGTGGGTAATACAAAATCCTCCCGCGAGTATTACATTATCTACCTTTTACAAGACTTAGATGAATGCGGCGGATAAGGGTGAATTAAACAAGGCTAGATCTCAACTTCAACCCGCCACCGCTCGCAATCCACCTAAACCTTTGATGCATTTGACCACTACTACTCCTCCTAGTGGCCAAAACAAAGGAGTGAGAATAAAATAAGACTTCTCATCTCATAAGGCTCGTTCAAAGGAAAAAAAAAAAGGAAAGCTCCTTCCAAACCTGCGCAACAAGGTGTGAAGATTAAAGAACCTTCACCAAATACTCGTAAGAAAGCTCCAATAGTCAAAGGGAAAGGAAAACAGGTTGCAAAGGCCCCAATTCCTAAATTGAAAAACAATGTTTGGGTGAAGAAGAAGAGTGTAGGGGAAAGCTCCAAGGTTTCTGAAAATGCTGCGATGGAAACTACTCCTCCATCACATAGTAAAACCTTAGAGTGTTACACAATTTTATCATTAGTTTTTTTTTTTCGAATAAAGTGTAATCACTACTATGTTTTTTTTTTCGTTTACTATCTAGTTCAATAATGTCTCTCTTTTGAATTTTGAATGAAATTAAATGAGCTTTATATTTTTATATTTTGATATGACTGAATAATAAAGATTGCCTACGTATTTACATTACGAAATCAGGTCTTTCCGTAGTTCTATTTTTTATTATTTTTTATTTTTTCTTTAATCTCTTATATAGACATTAAATGAAAAAATTAATCAAACCTTGTTTAAAAGAATTAAATAAAAGTTTAATTTTATTTTCAGAGTATATGTTATATTTAAGAAACACCCTTATTTTACCGTAAGTAGAAATTGCAACTTCATTCAAACGCAAAAATTCGGGTTCGCAGTTTGTCATCAGGTGGCGCGTGCAACATCTGGAGTTACGCGAGCCTGTCGTGCGCAACTATTCATGTTGCGCGCGACACCTGTGCTACGAATGTCTCGAAAAGATTTTCTTTAAAAAATCGTATTGTTACCCCCCCTAAGTGTGAAGATTTTTTCGTAATGTTTAAAAAAATTTGAACACTTAGAACGGTTTATTATTTCTAAATTACCCCCCCACCCCCAAGTGTTATGTATTTTACCGTGTTATTCGGTAAAATGCATAACACTTAGAATCTTTCAATTGAATGCTTAATTAAAAATAGTTGTATGAGTGAACGAGTTTTATCCGGATTTCATATGTAATATTTCTGAAGGCGATCAATGTTTATTAATTGGCGAATTTCATCTCCTCCAATATCCATTAATTTGACAGCTCCTCCTGATAGGATTTCAATTACGTAGTAGGGACCTATCCAATTAGGTTTGAATTTCCCTCTTGGATCGGTTGGTGGACCCCTAACCTCCTTTAGTACAAAGTCACCTTCTTTTATATTTCACTAGTAGAAAAAGGCTCATTTGCGTCGCTCATTTATAGTGTATTTGCGTCGCTTCTATGAGCGACGCAACTGCTCGCGACGCAAATGACTTTTAAGTCATTTGCGTCGCTCCTAGGCGCGACGCAAATAAGAGTCATTTGTGTTGCTCCTTTATAAACGAGCGACGCAAATGACTTTTTTGATAAACTTATTTTTTGTCATTTGCGTCGCTCCTTTATAAATAAGCGACGCAAATGACTCTTCTGAGAAACTTATTTTTTGTTATTTGCGTCACTCTTTTATAAAGGAGCGACGCAAATAACTCTTCAGATAAACTTATTTTTGGTTATTTGCGTCACTCCTTTATAAAAGAGCGACGCAAATGACTTTTCTGATAAACTTATTTTTAGTCATTTGCGTCGCCCCTTTATAAACAAGCGACGCAAATGACTCTTCAGATAAACTTTTTTTGTTATTTGCGTCGCTCCTTTATAAACAAGCGACGCAAATGACTCTTCCAATAAACTTATTTTTTGTTATTTGCGTCACTTGTTTATATAGGAGTGACGCAAATGACTGAGTAGACAATACAAAACTGTTGTATTTGCGTCACTTGTTTGTTTAATGAGTGACGCAAATGAGGTGAATTTTTTTTTTTTTAATTATAATATAATAATTGCCTTGTATATGTTTGTAGTACCTGTTTTCCTAGGTATAAAGTAATATGCTAACGCTAATATAATTGAAATTAAAATGCAATATTATTGAATAATGCAAATGTAAATTTCGGCAGAGTCTCCTTTGTAATTTGGCCTACCCATAAAATTTCCAAACCATGTTTCTTAACCAAATCAACGTATAATACAACTCCAACTTCTAGACTTAAACTTAAAGGTAGAAGTACCTCAACAGCTCAACCTAGAGTTCAAAACGTGGTAACTACTGATTAATGACTATAGTATACAATTTCGCCCAAGCGAGCAAGAGGCATATGGCAGCTTGCCTATTGTGACCAGAAGTGAGACAGAGCCCTTCCATTTTTGCAGGCCGCAACACACTCAAGCACATATTCTCTGAGCTTCTTCTGGACTTCTTCCATTGGCAAGCAGGCATCAACCATCTGTTATCATTCAGCATCGTATGAAAATCTAGATGGCATTATTACGGAATTTGATGAAACAACAACTATCTCACAGAATCTAGTTTAAAAACATAATTTACAAAAATAAAAAGAACATTGCAAGAAACTGGAACATGTTTAAGTAAAAGAAAATTAGTATAACCTGCACAACATAATATTGCAGGCATCACTATAATGACACTATGCAAGATAAAGTCACCACTGTCAAACCTATTAACCTTACAGCCTTACCAAAATTGTATGATGCAAGCTATGAAAAAACTAAGATTTGGTTTAACAGCCATGTCTCAGATCTTACCAAATAAATGGTACGCCCCATAAATTCTTATCAGTGAAACTAAAGGCAAAATTCCTATCATGCCTATTTGAATGAAAGTATACCTCTGGTGATATATCAAGGTATAAGACCATGTCTGGAGCCAGCAATCCTATCTCTGGTGCCTGCACAAAGAGAATTGTGATCATATTGCGACTAAATAGAGATATGCCTGAGTGAACTGGTTGATTACTAAGAGTTGGAATCTTCAAAGCAAGTTGTCAACATACATCACACTCACTCGAAGATGGGTTTTCAACAACTGTAATTACTATATATTATTTCCTTATATCAGCCATTCTCTCTTTACATAATGCTTCATAGAATGCCATTGTTACCAAACCAGAAGAGTTAAACAATAATTTTAATCCTTACACTTTCACAAGTCATGGGATTATGAAAAGTCAGTAACCAATTTTATAGAACATTCAACAGTCACTTAAACAGAGATTGTGGTGATAACATTTTACCTTACACCAATCAAAACCAAGGCCTTTGGCAGAAGAGAAAGCCACACCGGAGTATGAATAACGATCTATAATGAGGGTAGTCCCAGATTTTAACTTTTCTTCCATCATGGATCTGTAATTGTAGATGACAAAGTCAACAACTAAACAAGCATATCACCAAAAAAACAGATTCATGAAGAAGTAAAGTTTACAACTTTAAATCACATTCTGAACTCCTGTCCCAATATACTTGTATATATTTCAAAATCTCAGGGGAATAAAGACAGTTTTTTAAAAGTAATCTATCATAATTCCAACTACAATCTCCAGAATGTAATATAACCGAGAACGAATTACCCAAATTAACCAATAAATAACAACATAGAAAGGAATTAGATTCAGCTAAACATAACATCAAACACATGGTATGCAACTCACAAATTATGTATAAAAAAACAATCATAAAAAGAAAAAAGAAACAACCTTTTCTCCCAACGATTAGCACTGAACAAAAGATGAATAGTATGATCATCCAAATTAGATTGATTGGAAAGATAAGCAGAGATCATCTGCCCAACAACAGTATTTCGATCCGGAAACCGCCATAACTCAGCAGAACACCCAATACTTTGCAAGTGAGAGAGAAGCTAAATACACTGAGAGCTCTTTCCACTTCGATCTAACCCGTCTAATACAACCAAAGCACCTCTTAATTATAGACTGACCTGTGAAAGAGGGTTCATATTTAAGCCAGGGTGATTACAACCCTAACAGTCATGCAAATCGGACTTGGAAATGAGTATGTGAGGTTGCTCTCTCTCTCTCTCGGGGGAAAGAGAGTTGTTGAGCTAAAAGAAAGAATGAAAAATAGTTACTCTAGCAATGCTTCACAAGATCAAAATCATGAATGATATTATAAACAATGGTCATGAATGATATTTGGGCTATGAAACTCATGTTTAGAGCAAGGATAGGTTTGAAGCTGATAAAAATTAACCTATACACAATTCTATTCGATGGTTGTCAACTAGACCAAAACCTAATGAAGAGGAAAATCTTAGCAAAATTGAAGTTTTACTGGCCAATATTCGCACAAACTATTGGCCATCAAATCAAAGCATCATGCTTCCCTAGAATGTAAGGTGTGTGTACTACATAGACGGTTCTTGTATTATGCAAAGTACTTGTTTCGGTATAAGGATAAAAAGAAAAGGTATTAGGCATGAATTTTGAAAGAAAAATCATGCATAACAACTAACTTAATCAAATTCATCATTTCTTGTACTGATACATAATCCCAATCCCAAATTGTAGCATGCAGAAAAAACATCAAAAATCTTTTTTCCATCCAAAACAATGACATTTATAGATTAAGTTCCGGAATTACAAAATCAGGAGGAGAACTATAATAATTACATAAAAAGCACTCCCTACTCCAAACACAAAACAAAAACAAAACCCTCAACCTCGTCCATACAACATGACATACACAAGGTCGCACAACAAGAGGTATTGTATCGACTACAAAGACAAGCTGCTTTCATACTTTCACAATCTACATTCTACATAGCAAAAAAGATTGGCACAAACAATAACAGTATGACAACTACATGAAAACATTCACATTCGCAACCTAAACCGCCCCCATAAGGTGATCAGTCTAGGGAAAAACACACTCAAACAACACAAATTCCAGCTAAAATCCTCAACTCAGAAAAGAAAACACAAATTCCAGCTGAAATCATCAACTTAACCAATAAAAACACAAATTTTTATCTAATTGAGCTTTATCTAACAACTACCTCTTTCGCGGCAGTAGCATAGCCGTGAGATCCGAAAGCTGGAGCAGATGGTCAAGAATTCCTGTGAATTTGACGCCCTAGCACCTGAATAACATCACAACAACATCAATTTCCATCAATTCAAAAATCACACAAACATTTTAAAAAATTACAATCAATTCAAGAAATTGTTCTAAAATTTTACCGAAACACCACCACGAACAGCTTTTCGCCGCGCAATCCCTAACATATTTCTACAACCAAAAAAAAATTCAACGCAATTAATTTTCAAATATTTTCTAATACCTGATTTTGAAAATTCAAAAATCAAAAATTCATACAACAAAAATTCGGATCTAAATTTTTGACTGAAATTCGAACAAAAATTATTTATGACTGAAATGGGACGAATTTCTTAGGGTATATTGCGTCGCTGCCAAAAACCCTAGAAATCCCCCCACGAAATCCCCCAATCGAACTTGAAGACCGAAATTGAATTTTTTGGGGCTTTTAGGGTTCGAATTTGTATGCTTTTGAGTTGATTTTTTGCTCGAAATGGGGAATTTTTGGTCGGAAACAATCAATTTTTCTGGGTTTAAGGCTTCGAATTTCTTAGGGTTTTTGGTCTAAATTTTTGCTCGAAATTGCTCGAATTTGCAGCCGATTATGGGTCTTCGACTTCACTGCGATTTCAGATGTTAAATTTGCTGGGGAAACGCAAGTTTTTGGCCGAATTTGTTGGATTTCAGAGACAAATTTGTGGGTGTTTTGCTGTAGAAATTCGCTGGAATTTAAGAACTCTTGTTTTTTTTTTCTTTTTGTATAGTGAATGTAGGTACCTGATGAAAAACTAAGGTAAAAAACGCAGAAAAACCTAAAGCCAAAAGAGTTATTTGCGTCACTTTATTATAAAAAAGCGACGCAAATAACCTTGTTTATAATGTTGTACAATGTACATATGCGTCGCTCATTAGTAAAAGAGTGACGCAATTTACTTAATCACTTATTTGCGTCACTTGCTAACTAATGAGTGATGCAAATAAGTTTATTAATTGCGTCGCTTTAATAAATAGGAGCGACGCAAATGATAGAAAGCTGAAATGCACTTGAGTTTTGCGTCGCTTCTTAAATAATATGCGACGCAAATAATTTAAAAGGAAGGTAAAATAATACATTTGCTTCGCTCCTTAGAATGAGTGACGCAAATATGGCGACACAAATGTACATTTTTCTACTAGTGTTTCTAGGTTTTACTCTTTTATTGAAATTTCACGTAATGCGCCTTTGATAGACTTGTACATGATGCAAAGCTCTTAATCGTTGTTCATCGAGGAATAAAAGCTCTTCATACCTCGCTCTTACCCATTCAGCTTCCGGTAGCTTACTTTCAAGTACGATGCGTCCATTCCGAAAACTAAGGAGTATGGAGTTACTCCTATTGATGTTCGTATAGACGTTCTATAACCTTATAATGCGAAGTGTAGTTTATTCGGCCAATCTTTGTAATTTTCTGCCATTTTCTTAATGATGACTATTATATTTTTATTTTCCGACTCTACAACTCCATTCATTTGAGGTCTGTATGGGAATGAGTGATGATGTTTTACTTTATAACGAGTTAAGAGGGTCTCGACTTCAGCTTTGAATTGAGATCCCTGATCACTAATTAGTTCATGTGGAACTCTATATCTACAAAATATGTTTTGTTCGAGAAACTTTGCGACATGTTTAGAAGTGATATTCACATAAGAAGCAGCCTCAATACACTTAGTAAAGTAATCAATGGCAACTAATACGTACTCGTGCCCTTCTGATCCTGTTGGAGAGACTTTTCCAATTATGTCAATTCCCCAAGTCGAAAAAGGCCAAGGGGAAGTTAGATTGTATAGTTCGGATGGTGGAAGGTGTTGTAAATTGGCAAACATTTGACATTATGGACATTTTTTAACATATTGTATGCAATCATGTTCCATAGTGGACCAATAGTACCTGTCGTGAAATTATTTTTGAAAGCATTTTACCATTCATGTGAGGTCCACAAACACCTTTGTCAATATTTTCCATAAGGCGTGTGGCTTTCGGTTGGCCTATACATAATAAACTTTTACCATTAGGTCCTTTTTTGCATAATTGACCATTCGTTAGATCATATTGGGCCGCAAGTGTTCATAAGGCTCGCTGGTCTTTCGATGAAGTATTTTCGGGATATTTGCCATGAGTAATATATTGGAGGATATGATCATACCAAGGATTGTCTCCTTCAATGTCATTTATTTCCTCTATTGCGTTGCAATACACTGGTTCTTCTCTTCTATCAACACATATTGGCATCATATTTAAGTGATCTGGAATGTCAATAATTGAGGCTAATTTTGCTAGCGCATCGGCAAATTGATTTTCATCCCTTGGGAGATTTTTAAAATCAATATGTTCAAAATGCTCGATGAGTTGCTCTAGGTGTACTTGGTATAATATCATTGTGGAGTTCTTTATTTTCCATTTTTTCAATATATGATTTATAATCAAACCGGAGTCTCCATATACCTCTAATTTTTGCACACCTATGCTAGCCGCTGCTTCTGGTTCAATAATGTACGCTTCACATTCTGCGGCGTTATTAGTAACCTCTAAGTCTAATTTAGCAGAGATTGGAGTATGTGCTCCCTCTGGACTTATGAGTAACACTCCTACGCGACATCCTGTTTGATTGGACGCACCGTCAAAGTACATTACCCATTTGTCATCTTGTGTCATGAGAATCTCTTCATCCAGAAAGTCGGAAATTACTTTTCCTTTCATTGGTTTTTCAGGAATATATTTTAGCTCAAATTCAGCCAACATCACCAACCACTTAGATATCCTCCCTTGTATGGGTGGTTGTTCAAACAAATACTTTATCGGATTTTGTTGAGAAATCACATGAGTAGTGTGTGGTAACATATAATGTCGTAACTTTTTGGTTGCCCACATTAATGGTAGGCTTGTCTTTTCCAAGGTGCTATATTTTGTTTCGTATTGGATGAATTTCTTACTTATGTAATATATTGCACGTTCGACTTTTTCTACCTCTTGTGCTAACATGGCGCCTATGGCTGTGTTTCTAACTGTAATGTATAGCCTAAGAGGTACTTTGGGTACTGGTGGTGCTAAATTTGGTGGACTTTTGAGATAATCTTTGATTTTCTCAAAAGGCCTTTTGGCATTGATCGTCCCATTCATGTTTCTCCTCTTTTTTCAATTTTTTAAATATTGGCTCACAAGTCATAGTCAATTTGTTGATTAACCGACTAATGTATTGTAATTTGCCAAGGAATCCCCTAATTTCTTTTTCTGTTTTAGGGGGAGGCATGTCAAAAATTGCCTTTATTTTAGAGGGATCGATCTCGATGCCACGTGTGCTTACTACGTATCCGAGTAACTTGCCAGAAGTTACTCCGAAGGCGCATTTTTGTGGATTCAATCGCATTTTATATTCTTTTATGCGAGTGAAAAATTTGCGTAAAGCTTTTATATGTCCCATTCTATTTTTGGACTTTATGATCATATCATCCACATACACTTCTATTTCTATATGCATCATATCGTGCAAGAGAGTCGTAGCCATTCTTTGGTACGTAGCTCCTACATTTTTTAAACCAAATGGCATGACTGTGTAGCAATACGTACCCCAAGGGGTAATAAAGCCTGTCTTTTCTTCATCTTCTTTTGCCATTAAAATTTGGTTGTAACCTGCGTATCCATCCATAAAGGATAACATCGCATGTTCAGCCGTGTTATCTACCAATATATCAATATGTGGTAGAGGAAAATCGTCCTTAGGGCTAGCTTTATTAAGATCCCTAAAGTCGACACACATGCGAACTCTTCCATCGTTTTGAGGGACTGGAACGATGTTCGCTACCCATTCTGGGTAATTACATACGCAAATAAAACCGGCGTCCAACTGTTTTTGTACTTCTTTTTATTTTTAATGCGACATCAGGTTTCATTCGTCGAAGTTTTTGTTTTACTGGTTTAGAAGTAGGGTTCAAGGGAATGGTATGTTCCGCGATTTCCCTATCTATTCCAGGCATGTCCTTGTATGACCAAACAAACACGTCTTCGAATTCTTTGAGCGTCGATATGAGGGTCGATCGCTCTTCCAGATTTAGAGTTAAGCCAATTTTTACTTCACTCTTATTTTCGTTAGTTCCTATATTAACTATTTCGGTTTCTTCAACGATAGGGTTCTTTTGTTCTCGTTCATTCATTAGTTTAACCAATTTATTAATGTTATCATCTTCATTAGATTGATTGTTATAGCATTCGAAAGATTCAAGAGAAGGCATATACTCGGAAATAAAGCTCATATTATTAAAATCAAAAGAGAGTACATCAAGAGAAGAATCCTTTTTGGGATCTTCATCCTTAGAACTAGAAAATAAAGACTCAGTAATGGCCACAAGGGCTAAATTTTCAGCTTCCCTAGAGTCTATAATAGATTCATCGTCCGATTCTTCAAACATCTTCCCTTCGCTTGTGACGATCTCCAGTTTATCGCCTTTGGGATTGATCCATTTGAAAGAATTCCTCTATCCATGCTCAAAAGTTTCGTTTGAAGGGGTGAAATGACCCAATATAACCTTTCAAAGACAATTTTTTCTTGAATTGCATCTTGGTTTCCATGTGCTAGCAAAATAGGCATCAAACTTCCTTGATTCTTGATCCAAACCAATGTATAAGAGTATATCAAGTCATGTACCTAGCAAGGGACACACAAACATTTCCATGAGAGAAAATATAATCTAAAAAGAAAAGAAAATGAAAGCAATAAAAACCTCGGATTACTTCCCGAGAAAGGCTTGTTTAACGTCCATGCGAGATCGCTCTAGTAAATTATATTACAACGAACGCAAGAGCTTATCAAATGCACTACTACACATTTCATATGATAACAAGTAGGAAAATGAACGAAGGAGGATGTGCAACAAGATTATTTCACGTAAGTGAGGAGGAAGATGCCAAAAGAAATAATAAAAATCAAAAGAAAAATCAAGAAAGTAAGAAGAAGAAGAAGAAAAAAGAAGAAAAAGGCAAAACCTCCTCTAATTCATTTTGGGTGGCACAAGCACCCATTTCCTCAATAATGGGAGGATGAAAAGGAAGAGTCTCAACAAAGAAGAGAGGGTCCTTAATAGGCTTTAAGACAAAAGAGGGGAGGAACATAGAAGAGTAGGGGATGTGGTCAAATTTCTTTGAAAAAGGGACATGAGGAAGGGAAGGAGATACAATGGTCTCACAAAGCCTCACATCACCAATGAGGGCATCAAAATAAATCATAGAATCCTCAAATGAACACTCATGACTCATATCTCCCTCAAACAAAAACTCTCCAAGAGAAATAACCTCATCGTCCTCTCTATCACAACGATGAACAACAACTCCCTTAAGATCCTCAAATCTTAGATTCTCTAAACCATGCATGAAAGGATATAGGTTTCTCTCAAACTCATCTCTTTCCCATGAGGCATTGCCAATGAACTTTCTCAAAAAGCTATAATGCTTTGTTATTTCGTCAATGAATATACTAGAAATAGCCTCAAAAGAGTCCAAATACTCATAGATAGAAGGGTCACAAGCATGCAAAGTAGACTCAACAAGATGGGGAAGGGGTTTGGAATCCTCAAAATCGATATTTTCATCATTCTCAACTCCTCCACCACCACTCAAGGGACGCTCAATATCTCTTGGTAGCTCAAACTCACCATCATCATCCTCATGAACTCCCTCATTCAAACATGAAGAAGGCTCACTCACATCCTCACCAAGGGAAGCTCTCAAAGAAGGTGAATAAGGGGAAGGATGGCATTCAAACTCAAGGGGGAATGAAAAGGATCAAAATCCTAAAAAATCCTCTCATCACAAGAAAATCTTCCCTCACCTTCACACCCTTGGCCCACATCATCCTAAAAAACACTCTCACACTCCAAGTCAGGTGCCTCACTTCCATCAAAATCAATCTTAACACTCATTACTTGGGAAAGCCTCACTTCTCTCAATTTTTGTTCCTCTTTAAGCTCTTGGAGTTGTTGGGTGAGATATTGCATTTGAGAAAGAATTTGGGCATCGATGTTATCGGGTTGAGGTTCATGATCAAAATCAAATTGCATATCATCACAATTAGCACAAACCTCATCACAATGAGCATAAGAGGGAAAAGGGTCAACATGCATATTTGGATCATCACGAGGCACGACATTAGAAGCATCAAGAAAATTCATGCAAAAATTAAAAGAATCTTGACATTGAGAATCAAAACAAGAAACATTTCATTCTCTATCATAAGAATCTCTAGCAAGCCAAGTGAAGAAATTCCAAGCATCATGCATAGAAAACTGACGGAATCTTCCATTATTCATGTCCTCAACCATTCCCCTAGTATACTCATTCATGCCCTAATAAGCTATACCACAAGCATCACTAAGAGAACACCCATGGTAACTAAAGAAACAATCCGATATTTCAAAGTAAGCATAGAAGGGTTCACCATCAAATTGAGGAAAAGATAAGCATGCCATTTTTATACAAAGAACGAAGAAAAGCAAATAAAAATCAAATAATATACAAGAACCTAGCTAATCTAATCAACACAAAATAATGAACGCCTTAGTCTCTAGCAACGGCGCCAAAATTTGATCAAAGGATGAAAGTAGGTCGTTGGGACTACTAACCCTAACCAAATTAGAAATTTATAATTCCTAAACCTACACTAAACTAGTTAGTGGCAAGTAAAGGGTTGAACCACGAAGACTAAGTGTATCAATTTATGCAAATTAGACTAGTAGGAAAGGTTGTGAGATAGAAAGAGATTCAACTAAACACTACTTAGAGAAAACAACTAAAACTAAGGAAAGTGGAATCCAATTACATCAATGCATTCAACAATATCATACAATTAGATGAAAATGACCTCAATTTTGAACAATCAACACATTTAACTCACTCTCGCACAATTAAGCATGAAAATTATCCTACTAAACTAATTCACTCTTGTACAACTAGCCTAGCAAAGGTATGGAAGAATTTAGGGCTCTTAACTAACTCACTAACGCACAATTAATTGAAAGCACAATTAAGAGCATAGAATCAATTAGCTAGAAAGAATCCAAACCAACAAGCATCATCCATACACAATAATTAAGAAACAATTTCATACTAATCACAATCAATCATTCAATTCATTAACATAACCTTCATCCATTTCCCTAGAACAAAATCTAAGCTAACATGATGACCAAAAACAAGGAAAGCAAGGTAAAAAAAGAGTAAAAACAAGAATCAAACAACTAAACTAATTAATATACTCAAATAAACAAACAAATAAGCAAAAACAAGAATAAATGAAAGCAATAAAGGTGAGAGAATGTTAGGAAGACTCATTGAATATATGAGAAGAAAATCCACAAATGCTTCTTCAACCTCTCAAAACTCCATGAAAAATCCAATCTTTCTCTCTTTAAAACTACTCCTAAACTAGAGAAAGAGGATCCTAATCTAACCCTAAGTGAGTTAAAATAAAAGAGCTAATTAAAATTTAGGAGAGTATTAACCAAAAAATGGGTATTTATATTACAAGGCTTAAATAAAATAAAAGAAAAGAGAAATAAAACTAATCAAAATAATTAAATAACAAAACTAAAAACAAAAAAAAAAAAAGAAAAAAGGAAAAACTTCAAAAAGGGGAAAAGCAAGGTTCACAAATCGGGGGTCGAGGAAATTATGGATAATCCGCCTTTCAACTCTTTTGAGGTGGTTGATCCGTTGGGATTATCAGGGGGCATCCTCATTCTCTAGAACTCTGGAGTGAACAACATTGTGTTGGTGTTGAAAGAACCTCGAGCTATTCACGCCGTTGTTCAGGTGAGAAATACTACAAAATTTTTCCTTTCTTCGCTTTATGCAAGTACAAAATTTAAAGCTAGATTGGATATGTGGAGTGATATAATTCATTTAGGAAAATCAATTGATATGCCTTGGGTAGTTTGTGGGGATTTCAATGAGATTTGTTATCAACATGAGAAACGGGGGGGGGGGGGGGGGTGGGTAACTCACACCCGTTAAATCACATGAATTGCTTCAAAGAAACCATGGATATTTGTAATCTTGTGGATCTAGGATTTACAGGACATAAATATACGTGGTTAAACAAAAGAAAAAAAAAATCCAATTTTCGAGCGTCTTGATAGGTTCTGGGCTACCCATACTTGGATCCGCCAATTTTCAAAAGCGGTAGTCAAGAACCTACCAAGACTGTCTTTGGATCACAACCCGGTTCTTCTTGAGCTTGAAAAACGGATCAAAACTCCGGGTGTAAAGCCTTTTAGATTCAAACCCATGTGGAAGTCCGATCCGGAGTTTGACCCGTTTATCAAGAATGAATGGGCTGTGATCCAAGATAATTTTACTTCAAAGCTAAAAACTCTTTCTACAAGTCTGTCTTCTTGGGCTAAAGATGTTTTTGGGTTAGTCCATAAAAAAAAAAGTTATAAGGGCCAGAATTGATAGGGCCCAAAAAGCTCTTGAGCGAAATCCCAACAACACTTTCCTCTTTGAACTAGAAAACTCTTTGAATGCAGAGCTTAATATCTTACTAGAACAAGAGGAAATGTTTTGGGCTGCTCGTTCAAGATCGGATTGGTTGTTAAATGGTGATAGAAACACTCAATTTTTTCACCATTCAGCCACAATCCGAAAAAAGAAAAACAGGATTTTATCTCTAAGAATGATGTTGGTGAATGGCTGTCAGATCCAACTCTGATTCATGATCACATTGTGACTTTCTTTTCAAACCTTTTCACTTCTGAGCCTATCTCTCTTCCCCCTTTCCCATATCCACCCATCATATCTGTGCCTTCCCTTATGGAAGTCAGGGAAGCTGTCTTCTCTGTGGGGCATCTTAAAGCTCTAGGAGAGGATGGCTTCCACTCCCTCTTCTTCCAACATTTCTAGGAGGACATCCATCAAGATTGTTTTCAACTCATTTCTTCTATCTTCTCTTCAAAATTTGTTCCTCCATCCATCAATAAGACCATAATTTGTTTGATTCCAAAAATTGAGAACCCTACAAAAATTTCCAGCTTTCGTCCCATTAGCCTTGTAAACTCTTCCTACAAGTTCCTATCTAAGATTCTTGTGAATAGAATTCGACCAAAGCTTGAAGCAATCATTTCACCCAACCAAATTAGTTTCCTACCTGGTAGAGGAACTGATATAAACTTCATAATTGCTTCTGAAATAATTCAGACCATGTAAAGTCTTCCTACAAGTTCCTGTCTAAGATTCTCGTGAATAGAATTTGACCAAAGCTTGAAGAAATCATTTCACCCAACCAAAACAGTTTCCTACCTGGTAGAGGAATTGATATAAACTTCATAATTGCTTCTGAAATAATTCAGACCATGTAAACTCTTCCTATAAGTTCCTTTCTAAGATTCTTGTGAATAGAATTGGACTAAAGCTTGAAGCAATCATTTCACCCAACCAAAACAGTTTCCTACCTGGTAGAGGAACTGATATAAACTTCATAATTGCTTATGAAATAATTCAGACCATGGACAAAAGAAAAAAAAGGCAAGAAGGGGTTATTTTCTCTCAAAATTGACTTAGAGAAGGCATACGATAGATTAGAATGGTCTTTTGTTAAACATTGTCTGTTATACTTCAATTTTGACCAAAATTCTGTTGAACTAATTATGAGTTGTGTAACCACTGTCTCTTCCTCCATCCTCATAAATGGAAAACTTTCAAAATCATTTTTCCCAACTGAAGGCTTGAGGCAGGGAGACCCATTGTCTCCTTACCTTTTCATTATCTGTTTAGAATACCTATCTAGAATGATTCATAAGGAATGTGAAAGCAAGAAGTGGAGCCCCTTTAGATTTAGGGGTGGCAAAACTTCTATTTCACACCTCCTTTTTGCGGATGATGTCATCCTTTTTGGCCAAACTGATACAAAAATCCTTTCATCCCTGTCAAATACCCTCTCTCAATTTTTCAGCATGTCAGGCCAAAAAATGAATGACCAGAAAAGCTCTCTCCTATTCTCCTAGAACACCCCCAAGCCACCATAGATGAATTTGAACATGAACTGAATGTCACTTCCACCCATGACCTTGGTAAGTACCTTGGTTTTCCTCTCTCAATAAAAAAACAATAAAAAAGAAACCTACAATTCCTCATTGACAAAGTGGGAAGCAAACTTGCTTCTTGGAAAGATAAAGTGCTATCTAAAGCAGGAAGAGCAATCCTTATTCAATCCACCCTCCAATCCATCCCTAGATATTTCATGCAAGTGTTACCCTTCCCTCAATATATTTACAAAAAATTGGATTCTATTTGCTCAAATTTTTTCTGGGGTGGGATTTGGGAGGGTAAGAAACTCACTTGGATCTCTTGGGATAATTTATGTAAGCCAAAGGATGAGGGGGGACTAGGGTTCACAAAGCATGAGCATATAAATACCATCTCTCTTTCAAAGCTTTGCTGGTCCCTCTAAAACAACAAAGGATGGGCTGCCAAAATTCTGAGAGAAAAATATATAGACAGAAAGAGAATCCCAACACCTTTCAACAAGGGATCTCTGGTGTGGAAGGGCATAGGCAGGGCTTGGGATCACTTTGAGAAAAGTCTAGTACGGAATGTGGGGGATGGTAAATCCATCAATGTGTGGCAAGACAGATGGCTGCTAAACAAATCTCTTAGAATGTTCTTATTTGGTCTAATTCCTTTCGAAAAACTGAATATTGACTTCTATCAATGCCTTTCTCAAATCCATTCCAAACAACTCCTGGAAGCCTTTCTCTCTTTCCATATTTTTGATTCTTTTTTTCAATCACTGCAATCTGTGTCTCTGAACAATGAAGAAGACGGTGCTTATTCTTCCTTAACTTACAAAAACAAATTTGACTCCTCTCAAGCCAGACTAGCTCTTCTGAACCCAGAATCAGATGTGGTTGCAGGTTTTAATTGGGAATGTATATGGAGAATAACCACATTCCCAAAGATAAAGGTCTTCTTATGGCAACTCATATGGGATAGACTCCCTACTGGTTGCAATCTCCATCACATAATCTCTCATATCAATTCTCAATGCCCTTTTTGCCCTAACCACATTCTCAAAATCTCTACCATTGCTCTAGAGCAAGGGAAATTTGGAGCTCTATCCCTCCTCCACCCCCTTTAAACCATCTGTCTTCTTGGAAAAATTAGCTTTTAATAAATCTCAAGTAGTCAGACCAACTCTCTAACAATGTCCCTTGGAATACTTTGTTTTCTTTCATCCTGTGGAACATTTGGCTAAGAAGAAACTCATGGATCTTTTCAAAAAAGAACATCCTTCTCCAGAAATCAATACACTAGAGAATATGGGCTGCTTCTGAATGCTTCTTTTCAAGAAAAATTTCAAAAAGCCAAAAGCCCTGCGTAAGTGCATGGTCTCCTCCATCTTATCCTTCCATTAATGTGAAATGTGATGCTTCTTATAGCCAAGCTTCCAAAGAAGTAGGTGTGGGTGCTGTTTGTAGAGACCATAGAGGAAATTGGATCGAGGGTTTTAAATGGAAAGGTTACTCACCCTCCATTCTCCATGCTGAGCTAAAAGCAGTTGAGCTTAGTCTAGTTTGGGTAAAAGAAAAAGACTGGCAACATGTCATTCTTTGCTCAGATTCAAAGAGAGCAGTTGAGGAGATAAAAGAAGAAACAATAATGGAAAATATTCCTAACTCAGTTGTAAAATGTAGGGACCTTCTAAGGGATTTGCCCCATCTGGAGTTGCTCTTTGAGGACCGTGGAAGGAATGTTATAGCTGACTGTATTGCGAAAGATGCTAGATGTAATATGGAGATTATACAGCAATGTAGTTTTTTGTATCTTCCTCCTCCATGTTGTAATGCAGCTTTTGAGAGCGAGCAATGCTCAAACTCTGTAAACTCTAACTTTAATTCTGCTGGTGATGTCCCAGCTTATGTTTTTGGTCATGTAACAAACTGATACTTTGATTTAATCTATGCATCTCCCCCCCCAAAAAAAAGAAGAACCCCCGAAAAATAGAATCAGACCCCCAAATTCCCCATCTTCATTTCGTGGCTGCTCTAATTCAATCCCCATCACGCATCATCGTCACCATCTTCATCAACCAGCAATCAATCGCAGCCGTTGGTTGAAGATTGCTTAAGCATCCACGAGCAAATCACGTGATAATTAAGAAATTCAAGACCCACGAAGGAACGACTGCAGCTATGCATCTCCTCGGCATCTACCGAACATTTGCAAGTGGTGGAATAACGCAGGGTCGCGCCCGCGGAAGAAGAGGATGCGCCCGCGGCGGCCTAGGTTGCTCCTCGCTGCTGCGGTGTTGCTACTTTGGTGCTGTTGCGATTGGTGATTGGAGAGGCTACCGCTGCTGTTGTTGTTGGCGTTGAGTGGTGGTGTATTGGTTGCGGCGGTGAATGAAGATGAATTGGAGTGAGTATGGTTGGAGGTGGTTGCGAGTGGTTTTGTGGTGATTGATGGTTGGAGTGCATGAGGGAGCAGGGGATTGTGGTGGCTGTGTTGTGGTTAGATGCGGGCTGTTGTGGAGTGATTGTTGCGGTGGTGATTTCTGCCGGTGGGTGATGGTGGTAGAATTGAGGTGTGGAAATGCGTGGCTGGTTTATTGCTATTGCTATAATTGTTGTTTGTAAATTGAGGGAGCAGGGGAGGTGATGAGGAGAGTGTGTGGTGGAGGTTAAGGAATAGTGTGGTGTATGGTAAGCTGCTAGCAAGAGGGCAATTAGTAGCATGGAGCATTATGCGTTTGCCTTAAACCTTGGACCTTGAACTTGATTTGAACTTGAAATTCGACCATGGACTCGAAAACACCTACAACCAAAAACAAACACGAGGGAGAAACGAGACAAAGACTAAAAATAATAAAATAAAACGAAGTAAAATAAAATAAAATACGAAACTAGAATAAATAAGTAAACAAGTGAAAAGAGAAATATTAACTAAAAACTATTAACATAAACTAAAAACACTAAAAATTACAAACGACGAGAATAAGAAAATAATAGAAATAAAGGATAAAAAGGGTTAAATTATTGGAAAATAAGCCGGAAAACGACTCAATAAATACCCTAAAAGTGACATAAAAGTCACTTATCAACTATGTGAAGGAATAATCGGCGATAATGTTAGATATCATAGACATGAACGAGAAAGATCGTGTGTTCAACTTTGTCAATGGGTTAAAGAAATGGGCGCAGCGAGTGATTTTAAGGCAGAAGATTAATACCCTCTCTACTGCTATGTGTGCGGCTGCGAGATTGATGGACTACTCAATCGAGAAGGGTCGTCATTCCAAGAAAGATTCAAGTGGGAGGTAAACACGGTCCAATAGCCCGACTCCAAGCTCTCCAAAGGGTATAGAGAACGGCTCTCGAGTATCGTCCAACACCATCAATACGTACCATAGAAGAAGTAGAGGGGTTGATTATAGGAGTTTATAGGTACTACGCAGCAGAAATAACATGAATCATATTCATAAAGCACCTAAACCAAGAATCGCATGCATAACACACAAGACACATAATCATACCTTTGATGCGTGAATTCCACGAAGCTATTCGACAGGTAAATCAGGGAGAGAATAGAGCCCCAAGCGTTGATCCTCTACTTAGTCCACGAGATTAGAACGAGCCGTCCACCAATACTAGATTAGTCGAGTGATTGAGGAAAACCGCGATCACCACCTTTACGGACAACCGACCACCGCACGAACCACCACCACCACGAGACACCACCAGTGCCGGAGGAGAGAGCCTTGTGAGAGAGGACTTTGACAAGGGTTCCTCCATATGGATGGACACCTAGAGTGATGAGGCCCATGATGGGCCTCGTCCTCTAATTCTCGATCTAGCCCCTTTGTGTGACCTTATAGGATCCGTCCAATTGGGCTTTAGCCTATTTTACTAGTCCAAAGATCGTTAGTACCCCTAGTTATGGCAAAATGACGACCCAAATTAACGAACGTAACTATCTCCATAATTTGATCCATTTATATATCTAGTAATTGCACACGACGAAGACATAACTCCTTCAATCTCCCACTTTTCTGAGATAAAGGTGCAATATTAAAATTCCTTAAGTCAATATATGTGTCGATTTGATAATATGATTACATCACATGTCGAGATCATATTAATCTACAAATCGTTTCTTGAAATCTTAGTTAGAATTACAAAACCAAATGAATATTGTGTAATGCACTTAAACGCGGCCACGTATTTTCTGAATTCTCCCTCTTCAAGCGGCCATGACACGTTTCCTAATTTAATAGGTAGACTATATCCAATCTTGTGGTAACAAGCCTCCCATTCAATATCTGAAATAACCAGGAAACACCCTTTATAATCTCCAATTACGGCTAGACGTTTGAGTGTACCATAGTCATGACATCCATTGAATGAAATCTATGTTCTACTCATAACAAAGGAATCCACTAATATATACGGAAGCTCTATACTTGAACTTCAAAGTAGGTCAATAGTTTGATCATGCATCATTCATGCATATCCAAGTGATTGACAAAGCATCACTATGCCCCTATAACCCATGAAAATGCGCTATCCAATCAATCTTACATGCTAGTCCATTTATTGAAATCATTTATGTCCACTTTAATGATCTCGAACTAGGAACTTACATAATATCTGAATTTTGTTCACCTATGGGGTTTCAATTCACCTGGTCATCAACCTGATGAGCCCATCAATTCATAATTATATTGGACATTTTATTTAATTTCAAAAGCCATAATTCAATTAGAGAAATAATAATTTCTATTTTAAACATAATTCTTCAAATTGATGCATTTCTCATGTAATATGTTTTCTCAAAACATTCACAACTTAAATTACATAACTTGCTTCAATATTAAAACTTTAATATGACTCTCATACCTTAGTCCATGGAATGGGTTTAGTGAATTCTCACTTATAATAAAACTTTGCAGAACATGACCTTTCGCTGGTCAATGATCTCATAATCTAGGTGATATCTCATATATATAAGTTTGGATTTGTGATGTGACCTTGGCTCCTTTGTTCTTGGGCAAGGGTGACCTCATAGTCACATGATATTTTTATCCGAACTTCCTCTCTAACTATCTTACTATAGTATAATAAACATATTCTGTCATTGAGTATGTAACAGTGCTCTGCTTTGAACTCTTCAAGCTCACTGTTTTTCTCCATCCAGACACAAAATCGCATTTAGATCACCATCTAGAATCATCTTGCCTGTTTGGAAAACTTGCATTCGTGTAACCTTTTGACAACTTGGTTAAATTACCTTATAACACAATAGTTAGAAGAATTCCTTTTAGTGTTTCTCAAGTACTCAAGTATCTGTTCTTGGTAATTCTTCGTATGCTTATTTTGAATTTTCTTAAAACCTGCTACATATGCACAAGTCATATGCAACATCTTGCTTTGTACATTTCATGGCACAAGTAATGGATCCTTTTGCAGAAGCATAAGGTACACTACTTTTACAAATCAACTCTATTAGTTTTTAAAGGCATTGAGTTTTACTAAGGGTAGTTCCGTGAGACATGGGAAGACATCCTATCTTAGAATCTTACATCTTGAACTTGTCAAGAACCTTATCAACATAAGTCTCTTTATTAGGTCCAATCATTATTCAAGATTCACTTTGTGGATTTTGATTCCCAATATGTACTCAACATCTCCTAAGTCTCTCATATAGAAACAATCTTTCTAACCACTGCTTGACTTATTCAAGCATTGATATCTCATTTTATATAAATTGTATGTCAACTACATACAAGACTAAGAAGACCAATTGCTCCCACTAAACTTCTTGTCTCTACAAGAATTCTTTCGTTCTATTAAGGAAATCAAACTGTTTGGTTGCTTAATAAAAAACGAATGGTTTCATACTTCAATCCATAAATGAATTTCTAAAGTTTGCAAAACTTTCTAGGAATTTTTTGATTTCAAAACTCTTAGGTTGTATCATATACATGTTCACCATCAAGAACATTTCATGAAGGTGATTTTAATATCCATAACTAGAATAATCTGAATAGGCTTACTCAACTAATAGGTTTGACCCTATTTGTAAGACTATTATGGACTAACACATCTTTACAAACATGGAGTCCATACTGGATTTTATTGCTTTAAGCCATTTCCTGAGTTGGCACTTATCCAAAACTTGCTTGTAGGGCATGGATTATAACCGTTCTAATAAGAAAATTTTAGAATCCATCTTTCACTAGAATTCCAACAAAATGTTTATTTTGATACTAAGTAACCTACGATAGGAATGAGCGACAATAGAATTATTCTCTTCAACTCTTTGAAGACTTTTATTCTAGTAGAACGATAGAAGCCTCGCTAGTTGAATTAGCTTGCTTCAACACATGTTTTATCAAATTGGCTGATTTCATGCGCATTCGTCTCTAATGTAGTGTTATCCACATCCATTTGTTGCTTATATTGAATCTCATTGAGATATAACTTTACTCCCACTTGGATTTGTAGGAAGACATTTCTTTTTATAAAGACACTATCGCGAGCAACAAACATTTTGTTTCTACGCGATTTTAGGAATAATACCTTTTAGTTTCCATGAGAAAACCCATGAAGAACTATTTTTCTTATTTAGGGTGAATTATGTCATCTTTGTAAACATTTTACATTGATTTTATAACCCTTAATCCTGTTTAGAAAAGATAACTTTTGGAACATTTCCAAATCATAACTCTTATGACATCTTTTCTACTACTTTAGTTATGTTTCTGTTTAGTATATTCGCAATTGTTGTTGTTCTAATGCACATCCTCAAAATGATATTTGTAAATCATTCAAAACTTGGATCGAACAATGGCAAGCAAAGTTTGATTCCTTCTTCATAAACATACACTTTAATTGTAATGTTTATGGATTGTGAATTAATTCAACAATTCCCTTTAGATAATCATTCTTTTTGAGTTAAATATTTATCACAACAATCATATTGTGGTGTTAAATTTTTTATCTCAAATTGATTTTACATTTCGTTTTGGAATTTCGAACATTTTAAAATTTTCCAAGCTTTACTTCATTAAGTAATTATCGATATATTTACTTAAATCGTGAGTAAAAGCAATGAAGTAGTTAAATCTCTTTGCTAATTTTGAACTTATTGGTCCATATACATTATATGTATAAGTTCCATAAGGTCATTTTATCTTATTTTACCCATTCTGCAAAAAGGCAACTTGGTCATCCTTACTTATCAAGCATGACTTCTAATTCTCAAGTGATTCATAATCATATAAGAATAAGAGTCCATCCATAACTTTTGATGTGCAAATGGTTAATGTGACCTAACCTTACTTGTTATAAGTAAGTGTAATTTGAATCATCTAAATTTAACTTTTGTGATATACTTATATCAATGTTATAAAACAAAACAAACTCATATCTAGCAAAATTAAAGGAATTTATTACCTTGGTCATGGATCAACACTTGTCTAAGCCAAGTAAACCAAATCAGTATTCTAACAAAACTGAAATATTGTCTCATCAAAACTAGAAATTGTTCTAAAATCATTATAAACTAATCAAAATTTAAAACTATGAAGCTATTTTTGGCAACTCAAACACTTCTAGTGCACCATCAAGCTCCATTTCCTTTCTAGCTTCACTTGTTTGCAATTCCTGCATAAAATCTCAATGTTAAGCACTTCAAATTGGTATCACATACCTAAGTGAAATTTAAAAATGTTTATAACATTATACCCGAGGTTGATGCTCTATTTTTCTTGAGGAAGTCGAGGTATTTCTTGCAATTTCGCTTCCAATGCCCCTTCTTCTTGCTATAAAAGCATTCACTTTCACTTGCAGCCTTGGGCTTTGGAGTCGCCTTAGGCTTTTCAAAAGCCTTGGCAACCGCCTTGCTCTTGGCATTAGCCTTTTGCCCCTTCTTCTTGAACCCCTTTCCGTTTTAAATCATAAGAACTTCCTTCTTAGGTTCCTTAGGGATTTGTTTCTCAACACTAACCACCATTGCATGCAATTGATTCATAGTATTTGAAGTGGCAGTCATGTTAAAATTCATAATAAACTGGTTGAAACTTTCTAGCAGTGAATGGAGAATGATGTTTGTTGCCAAATCATCACTATATGGGTGCCCCAGTTTCTCTATACTTTGAATTAGGCCGATCATTTTGAAAACATGATCATTTTGAATCTCACGATGGAGCTCATACCTTTCAACTCTAGCTTGTTTCTTAAACAAACCGTTGAGTTCTTGCATGATCGAGTAGGCATCCTTGTCCTCAAAACACTTTTGAAGACTAGGCTCCATGGTAGCAATCATTAAGCAAGTGATAGGTATAGCTATGTCATGAGCTTCCTTGTGCTTCTTGATCTCTGCCACAGTTGGATTTTCTATCAGAGGTTCTAGCAATGGGGTGTCAATGACATCCTCTCTACATTCAGATTTCAGAACAAGCCTTAGCATTCTTTCCAAGTTGAAAAAGTTATCCCCTGTCAACCTATCTTTCTCAAGGAATGGTCGAAGATTGTAAACGTTGTTGTCATTGTGATTACGGCTACCCATCTATGTCAAAATAAGGCAAACTTTAATAATTATGTTTAATTAAAATTAAAGTACCAAAAACGCATTCATTAGGTAACAATAAAACACTTTATTCAATAATTAATTGATCACAATTAAATTTAAGTGATTCCAAGACCCTTTATTCGTGAAATAATTGACCGAACTTTGGCCCTACCATCAACCATTACATTTTCTAGGTGAGTAAAATCTTTACTGATTACAACTCTTGTAATTTTTGGTTGAATAATTAATCATCACATGTTTAATTATTTCCCTTTCCTTCAAGGTTCTAAACTCTTTAGGTAACCTTGTTGAGCATAACCAATTAAAATTGTAAAATTTGATTTACCCAACTCCCCAAAGATATAATTTGACACCAAACTTTGGCATGACCCAGCATAAAAATCGAAGGTTTCATTGGGTTTTTAATTGGAAAAGCAATCTCAATATTGCTAGGACCTACATTCATTATGTTGTGATTTTTAAGTGAACTCTAGCACATCATCAATCAACATAAAAAAAATCTATCATGCATAATCTACTAATGCAATAAAATAATCTAATAATGCAACATAAAGAAAATCTAACCTTGCTCCTTTGGGCCTTCACTTCATGGGCTTCTTTGGACTAACACTATTTAAATAACTATTCTATTTACTTTAAATAAAAGTTACAAAAATACTTAACGGTAAGTAGACCGTATTTAGATTACAAAAATACATCACGATGCGCAGATCGTATTTAAGAATCTATGAGACATACTACTCTATATATAGCAACATAATATCATATATTATAAAAGTGCCATATAATAAATCACTCAACATGCTTGTCTAAACTACAACATCAAATGTTCATAATAAAGTCAAGGCATTTCCTGAATTATATCATATTTTAAATAATAATTAGACAATATCATATATTATTCATGACCATTTATAAAATATCATATATTTAATTTAGTCATGAGATAGAATCAAATCATATTTTAATCTAGAAAGATAAATCATATATAATCTTCCATGATTATCCTAACAAATTTAGGAGATTATATCCTAATTACTAACCAATCAAATAATTTTAAAATCAATAATTATATCCTAATCTAATTATGAGATAATCATATTATTTAAATCAATTATTATCCTTTTGGAATATGCTCAGAACATCCTAACCAATCTTATCAAAAATTAACCACTTTAATTAGGATAATTACCAATTTAACAACTTTAAATATGGATAATATCAAATATAACAACTTTTGAATATTTGATTTTATCCTAAAATAAAAGATTTTATCCAAATAAAACCGATTTTATTTTTTAAAATAAAAGATCGTATTTTCAAAATATTATAACTTAACAAAAATAAATCATATTTATCTTGAAATATTTTTTTTTAAAAAGAAAACCGCACTGCACAGTTGCTGGCCATCGTGGTTGGCTAGCCGAGGCTAGCCACGGTGGCTGGCTGCTTTGCAGCAGCCACTGCCGTAAGACAACAACAACCACAAACAAAGGAAGCCACGGTAATAACGTGCAACACTTGCACAGCTGTTGCCTCAGCCACCAGGATTGCCGCCCTCCCCTTCCCCTCCCTCTTGGACCACCATCTGGTCGGCAGCCCCTGTGGCTGCGCCACCTAGCCGCGGTTACCGACCTTAAAATTGTTTTTTTTTTGTTTAAATTTAATTAAAATAACTTTTATTAAAATTAAATTAAATCAGTCCAAAATTTAAAATTAAATTAACATTCAATCTTAAAGTTAGGGTTCATCATAAAATCAATCCTAATTTAATTCTAACTTTTAATATTAAATTGATGACCATACATAAAAAAATTTTATGCAGAAATCAATCCGATTAAAATTATGAATTATAAAATAATTTGAATTAAATCAAAATCAACCACAAAAATCATATTTTAGGGCTATTAATTTCGAAAAATTCGAAAACTTGGGGTTAGGGGGTTCGAAATTTTCGAACATATTAGGGCTAAATTCGGTCATCTTCATGGCTATTTGAGCATAATTAAATAACATTTAATCAATTCCAAAAGTTTAATCACATTAAAATAATAATTGAAACATAATTAAATTAAATTCTCCTTCTTAATTGAATATAAAATTAACATGGACATCAAATAATCGTATTATTATGATCTAGCGCGTTTAAGCAAGAATTAAACTGATACCACTGTAGGAGTTTATAGGTACTACACAGCGGAAATAATATAAATCATATTCATAAAGCACCTAAACCAAGAATCGCTTGCATAACACACAAGACACATAATCATACCTTTGATGCGTGAATTCCACGAAGCTATTTGACAGGTAAATCAAGGAGAGAATAGAGCCCCAAGCGTTGCTTCTCTACCTAGTCCACGAGATTCGAACGAGCCGTCCACCAATACTAGATTGGTCGAGTGATTAAGGAAAATCGCGATCACCACCTTTACGGACAACCGACCACCGCACGAACTACCACCACAAAGAGACACTACTAGTGCCGAGGAGGAGGAGAGAGCCGTGTGAGAGAGGACTTTGAGAGGGGTTGGGTTTTGTGTTCGCTAATTAGGGTTTTGATCAAAAGATTAGTAAAACTGCATACATGCAAACCTAGGCACCTAGTCTATTTATAATCTCATTATAATTAGAGTAGGGCACGAAGCCTAAAACACCTTCTAATCCTCCATATGGCCGGCCACCTAGACTGATGAGGCCCATGATGGGCCTCGTCCTCTAATGCTTGATCTAGCCCCTTTGTGTGACCTTATAGGATCCATCCAATTAGGCTTTGGCCTATTTTACTAGTCAAAATATGGTTAGTAACTCTAGTTATGGAAAAATGACGACCCAAATGTACGAACTTAATTATATCCATAATTTGATCCATTTATAATCTAGTAATTGCACACGACGAAGACATAACTCCTTCAGTGATGCCCAGAGATCAACATCTACCCTCTCCCACAACTCTAGAAACTCTAAGGCCGGCATGTCCCCAGAAAATACTAGACCACCGAATTGTCGAGGCCCACACAAATGGTGGGAGTGCGAGCATAAAGAAGAGTTAGACAAGATAAAAAAGAGATTATCAGATATGTCCGTGCAAGAGTCCTACAGGAGGAAGAAACCAATAGAGACAACAGTCTAGTTCAAATAATGGGTGTGATCTACAAGATGAGCTCCATGAGAATGATTGCTGAAGAAGAACCAGAAGTCCAATACCTATCGGCAATGCAAGTGATGGAGCCAGAGAAGAAGGAGACATAGAAAACACAAGCTCGCATCAGATGCACCCAGATGCGTGAGACGAAGCCGAGTGAGTCAACAACATCAAAGATACACCCCCGCCAAATCTAGAAGCAGAGAGCGACAAGCCTAGAGACACCAAGGAGACACCAGAAGAGAACCTACCAAGAGAGAGGGAAAACAGTGGTCGAGCAAACAACAATGATCACGTGTAGGGGATAACAGAAACAATGGTCACCTAAGAGACAGCAACCAGAAATTGAAACTCACCACCACAGTCTCAAGGAAGCAGCTCCCTAACAGATGATCGTGGAAGCAACTCTCCCTCAAAATTAACCAGACACTATTCCTAGGAGGAAATTTAGAGATGAAGCTCTCAACAATTTGTTCTGGCCGAGCCACCCCAGAGATAGTCTCCTCATCAACAAAGAAGATCCTGCACCAGAGTCAACAAAGATTTTAAAAGTCAGCTGCTTCAACGGTGTATCAGAGACTCAAGATAGTTTAGGATATTTTGATTTTGATTGCAACTCTTGTAAGTCGATTAGGTCTTCGACAACTTAAGTGGGGGAGGATGTAAGAATCCTACTCCTTTTGATGTATTAGATTCCCTTTAGATGCTTTTTTAGCGTTTAGTTTATGGTTTTAAGCTTGAGGTCCTATTATTGTGTTACTGTTAGTTATGTGTTCACTAGGGATTCTCCTTGTAATCAATTTAAAGCTCATTAGAGGGTGAATGATTAATGAAATCTGAAGGCTTCTACCAAGTGTTGTCTTGGTTTTATGCTTGTTTATTGTTAGACCTTTATAGATATTGTGTCTTACTTGCATAATAGCTCCCCTCCAAACCAACTTGATGCATTAAGAACTTGTGGTTCGGACCCTCTTGTGCCCGCCTTGATGTATCGGCCGTCACAAGCCCCGACCACCCGCACTCCGTCGCCCAAATAGACAGAGTGCTCCTTTGATTTAATTCCCGCTTGTGTTGCTTTGTGCTCACAAGCCCCTCTTCTGCTCAAGGTTAGTGTTCTTGCCGCCAAAAGGCTAAAGCGCGTCGCATGTTTTGGGGGTCAAACTCCCAAACCGTGACACTAAGGCTCAAACATAATAGACATTCGGCCACCTAGAAAAAGGTTCAAGGCAATTTGTCTAAAAGAATCGGATGGTCAGTGGCCGGCTGTGCGCTTGGTTTGGGGCAAATACCATAGTGATTGATTGACGTAGAAATTAGTCATACTCTTTTAATTATCAAAATTTTCCAAGAAAAATCAACCCAAGCATACAGCCGTCCAGGGGAAATAACACCCGGTACGCCTCTTGTATCAAATGAGATGCAGTCATTCATGCAAACATTTAAAAGAGCTTAAATTTTAAATAAAGGCCGACTAGATGGCCGGCTGATTCATTAAAAAAAGTTGACCCCTTGGCCAGCAAAATTAAATATTTTTACGCGGAATACATCCGAGGGAAAACAGAGAAATTGTTGAATTAACCTGACTCCTCAATCTGTAAAAATAGAGATACGAGGCACGCTGGACAAATGTATTTGAAATGGTCATCCAGCCTAAGAAAAAACTTAAATAAATCAGCTTCAGGAGAGGACTTTGCTTCATGTTCATCCACCACTTCCTCGTTGGTCGGATGCTGCTCATTGTGCTCCTTGTCCTCATCCTCATCCTGGACATCCGTTCCGTCCTCCGTCTCTTGGTCCGACTTTGCATCAAGGTCATTAGTAGCTTGCTTATAACGATACTTCCAGACAGAGTAATCATCATTGGGGAATAGAGACTTCCACGCCATCTTCATGCGTGTGACGCAGTCGGCCTTGTTCTTTTGAATGAGGATCTTCTTCTATTCCTCAACCCGGGATGTCCACTTGGATATGAGCTGCTTCCCCTCGTTGGCAAGCCTAATTTGTAACTTCTCATTTTGGCGCTTGAGACTGTACGTCTCCCTACCAGCATCTTGAAGCTTCTCCAACTCAGACTTGGTCGTTTTTAACTCCACCTTCAGCTCAGTCACCTTCTTCTAAGCCGTCTCCAAATCTTTTTCACTTGCAAATTCGCAGCCGCCTGTGAGTACTGGATATCGTGAGTAAGAAACTCAGCCTTATTTACATCATACATGGCTTTGTCAAGATTAGAAGCGACCCTTAGGTTGGTAGCCCTTACCTCTTTTTGCTTGTCGAGAAATTTTTTTTTAAGACCATTCACTCTCAGCATGGCCTACATCTGGTCAACAAAAGAGGCGGTTAGTAAGCATTCGGCCAAATAAAAATCTGAAAAAAAATCTAACTTAAAAAGAAAGTTACCTCTACCAGATTTGCTGGAATGGCATCGAAGTTGAAGGAGTCGACTCCTTTAATGGAGTCACGCTGTTCAGCAGAGACGACCATGAGTATGTCCTTGGCTATTCACCGAGCATCCGGCGTCTGCAGAGCATCTGCACATGCATCGTTTGGTGAGAGGCTGGCATAGATCCAGCCAATAGACCGACTGGCTTCAGAGCTTTTTCGCGACTGTCTATAAGTCTTAACCCTGCAAGGGTAAGGCAAAGGGTTAAAGGCGGAGGTACCTGAAATCACGACCAGATCCTGGGCATGTTTGTCCTTTTGCCTGATGGAAAGACCGCTTGGAGAGCCGGATGTACTAGTCAGAGGTTTGTCCTTTAAAGACTTAGACTCCTCAGCCAGCTTGAGGGTAGCCATAGCAACCGGTGACTTGCCACCTATTGAGGGGTGGGATTCAGATTGATTCGCAGAAGGTTTGTGAGAAATCGTCTTTCGCTGCTTTGTAAGCGTTGGCCCCTAACTAGAAGTGGACCGTTTGGGGGGCTTTTGCTCCAAAGCCAGCAGCACAGGCGAATTCACCAATCCTTCCTGAAAAAACACAACATTTAGAAGAAAAAAGGTATAAAATCCAAGTCCTAAAAGAAATTGGCGGATGCAACAGAGCTTACATACTCTTGTTGATCTTTTATGAAAATTTGGCTCTTTTACCGAACCATCTGGCGGTATGTAGAGGTAGAGTTTCCTGGCTTCTTGTTGGGATCTAGTTGATACATCGCTTCTTCTGTAAAAAGTTCGACTGTGTGGCTACTAAAATAAAAAAGTAAAGTTAAAAAAAATTCACTACAAATTACTCATCCGCCTACGCACCTCTTCCCTTTTTTGTGCTTAGGTCACATGCGTTCAGGCAAAAGGGACCCGTCACTCATTCTAACTTAGGGATGTAGCTGTTTGGGATGATTTCCTTCTCATATCCCCCCTTTAAAGTTTTTATTTCAATCTTAAATAGCCTAGGCGTCAAAATCTGATCCCAGCCTTCATCAGACACAGGCAGGAGAATTACTTTTTGACTCTAAAGATAAGGGTTCTGAATCCAAGAGCTGAATTTCCTTTTCCTCTTCTGTTGGTGTAAGAATTACTTTTGTAGCCCGTTATTTTCGATTTTGACGTTATTTCCGGCGCTTCATTGCAACATTTTATGGTTTTCAGGTTGCTATTGACGTCCAGTATCGTCCTTGGGCTGGCATGACTAATCTTCCCGAGGCCTTGCAGCTTTCAGCGTACCACACTGTTTTTGTTGGCACCGGCTGCTTTGTCTGGTATTTGAGGGAGCGTGTCGTTCGTTAGCACAGTGGTGATCGTTTGTGGTGCCCTTGTCTCCACCGGAGTCGATGCTGGACTCGCGCTTGCTTAGGGAGTTGATAAATAGGGGAGAGCACTACACTTTTCCTTGGCAGGAGCTTGTGCGCATGGAGGGTGATTATGCGCTGGACTTGCTTCCCTCTCTGGCTCCTCCACCCCGTCTTCTTGAGGTATGATTTCTTTTGAGGAGTTTTGTCGCTAGTCTCTGTTTAAATCGTCGAATAACTTGATTATTCGATCGTATTTTCAGACGACTGTTCGCCGTGTGGGGAGGATTGAGATTCCGCCTCAATCTGTCCGCTACCCAGGGTCGATTGGTATTACCGAGGACCATATTGCTGACGCGTCAGAGGGTTTTAGACAGGCGCAAGAGTCTGTGCCTGATGTTTTTGAGTCGGTAAGCTTTTGATGCATTATTCATCCCTTTTAACACCACTTGTTGTTGATTTTTTTTTGTTTTGTTCTCAGCCTACCCGTCCGGAGATGATGGGATTCATGAAGCTAGTTGACGCTCTGAAGTACTGCATCATCAAGCTTCGGCATGGTGCGAGTTGTTGGAGCGCATCTGGCGATATTCTTGGGGTATGTTCAATTTTTCCCATTTTTACCATTTGTTTTTTATTTTGCACTGTTGACATCTTTTGATTTTGTGTCCTTCAGGAGCGACGGAGGTTGCGCTCGCGCTCGAGGCATAGAGGCTCGGACGAGGGAGAGCGTAGTCGTGGTAGACGGTCTCCTGAGGTTCATTGGCATTCTCAGTCTCAGCGGGATCCCCAGCTTTCTCAGCCATTTCAGGAGGCTCCGTGGTAGCAGCCTTAGTCCTCCTAGTCGTTCCAGCATTTTCAGGGTTAGGGTCAGGGTCAGTGGAAGCGACAGTCGTTTTCTTCGGTCTTCACAGCCTGAGCTTAGGCCTGTTATCACTCCTGTGTATCCTGGCTTATATTCAGCTCCATCGTCTGGGGTTCTTCCACCGGTGTCGGGCTTGTTTTCAGTTCAAGTGTATGGGACGATGCCTCCACTGATGCTTTCTGTTTCTTTGAGTCAGTCTACGCCGTTTGCCAGTTGGATGGGTTCTACTTTGATTTTGACTGCTACTGGAATTACAGGGACTAGTAGGAATGTTACTCCTCGTACCCGGATGATGGCGGGACTCTTTGGCTCACCGCTCCGATATTCACAGGCTGGAGATGACACTGATCCTCACTCTTCTAGTTCTACAGATTTTTGACCGAGGGTCTTTATTTGTACATATTGTGATGACACTTAACGCTGCTTATTTATTATGACTCATTATGCACATTATTCACAGTTTATGTATTTATTAGTGTGTGTTAGTGTGTGCTTGAGACTCATTGTGTGTGATTGTGTATTTATTAATGACGCGACAAAAAAACGTAAGTGGAGTAAGTGTATTTATTAATGACGCGACAAAAAAATCCGGATAGATATAGGAAAAGGATAAAAAAAAGAAAACGTGTGGGCGCCGCGACACGACACCGTACACCGTGTCACGGCAAAATGTGCCATGTCACGACAATAATTCTTGTGATACGGTGGGAATTCCCGTGTCACGGTGCGCGTATTCTACAACAGTGTAGTTTACGCGTATAGAAAGATGGATTCTGAGTAGTTCCGAGTGTTTTTGCTATAAAATAGGACCAGTATATTCGTGATATGCATAATTACGAAACACAAAATAACTAGAATTTCATATTTCAATAATAATGTCTTAGAATTTTGATAATACATTGCGCGACTTGTCTTATTCTTTGACCAATGCTGACAAAAGAGAGTTGGAATTGTTTCATGTCAGGGGTTTACTAGCCCTGAGATATGTAGCGATTGAACATGATTTTCTTAGGGCAGCATTAGACTATTGGAGTCTGTCCCCTGCCTTTTGAATTTGATTACGATGAAATCCGTCCCCTGCTTGAGGAATTCGGTGCCATCTTTGGATTTCCTACCAGAAATCTTATTGCCATGCCTACCCTACGTGAGTATTATTACCAAGACTTTTAACGCCATCTGAATCTAACAGATCCAAATTTAAATAGAATTGTGTGGTAATGAGGTAGACTTAGAAAAACTTGCAAATTTATATTTCAATCGCCCTATCTCTGAGTCTTATCATGTATCCCGTAGAAGGGCATATATTTTTTGTATGTTTAGCAAGATTTTATTTGCAAACGGTAGGGTAGGACATGCTTGTCTAGCATCTGTGCTTGAACATGTAGAATCTGGGAGGTCTCCTATGCCTACGTGCCTTGGAGAAATATTTTGTGGCCTTGACGAAGCAAAAGCTGACCGGAAAGCTATTAGGAAGGGCTCTCTAGTACTGCTGCAGGTAAAAACACGCTCCGAGTAGCCCCCGTGACACAAAACAAGCACCGTGTCACGGTGGTGTTCTGCCGTGTCACGGTGGAATCTGCATTTTTTTTTCGACTGATTTGGGTGATGGAGCGTTTATAACTTTTTGAAGCCCCCGCTGAGATCTAGTCCGTAGGAAGAAGAATTACTCTGTGAACATGTCGTATGAAGATTGGAAGAATTTCTTTGCAAAGAGAAAATTTTCCATTCGTTGGGTGGTGCCTTGGTGGAGGCTGACTAGGATGGTTGGTACGAATGATACTCCGTATTGCCGTGTTCCTAGTATCTCAAGACTGACTTTTTATTGTCCATCTCGACTAATGCGACAATATGGACTTGAACAAGTAGTTCCACGCTATAACGATAGTCCTCGTGAAGTATCGTTGCATGAAAGTAACGTTCACAAGTACAAGGCTTATTGTTTGGAAGACCTTTGTTGAAAGTTTCTGCAAGTAACCAAGCTCCTCCTCCCTTATCTAGTGCATACAAAGCATGGTTGAATCCTAGAAGTAGAAGGAAACGAGTTGGATCACGCAAATCTGATGTGAAGAGTCGTCTTGAAAATAAGAAAGCGCCTCCTAAAGATCGTCTAGGTCCAAGAACACAAGGGATTGAGTTTAAGACTCCTATAATGCCTAAAAGGAAGAATTATGTGAAAGGGAAGGGTAAGGAGAATATTGTTCATAGAGAGAAGCAACCAAAGATTTTTAAGAAAGGTGAAAGGAATAAAAGTTCAACTAGGGGTGTGACAGTTTGGGATACAAAAGACACATTAATGGTGAAGGCCGACCTAGTTAAAAAAGAGAAGGAAGTTCCTAAAGTGAAGAAGGATTAGATCAGTATTGCTTTGCTTTTATGACAATGCCGTGACACGTTGGAAATTCCCGCGGCACGGCAATATTTTTTTTTTTTTTTTTTTTTTTGCTGCTTGTCTACCGCACCACGGTGGAAATTTACCGTGACACGGTAGAGTTTCCCGTGGCGCGGCAAACCCTTTTTTTTTTTGCTGCAATTCCATCGCGCCACGGTGGACTGTGCCGTGACACGCTGGATAGTCCCGTATCGCGGCAACCCTCCCTTTTTTTAGCTCTGTTTTGTCGTGACGCAATGCTGAACTGGCGCGTATACTTGATCAACGGAGGAAGGGTTTTATTTTTTTAAGTGGTCGGGCCCCCTTGAGGGGTTGCCTACGTATCCTTAAAAAGGAATCAGGCCAAACGTAGCTCTATTGGGTTGTGAACCCATGCAACTAGGCATAAAATTTCTTTAGTTGATCCAAGTTGGTTAAATTGTGGAAACCGTTACCGTCCATGTCTACCAATTGTGCCGCTCCGCCGGACAAGATGGCTTTAACAATGTACGGGCCTGACCAATTTGGTCTGAATTTTCCTCTTGGATCCAACACATTTTTGCGAAGTGCCTTAAGCACCAAGTCACCTTTTTTGATGTTCCTAGTCTTGACTTTTTTATTGAAATGTCGCGCCATACGCTGTTGGTAGGTTTGGACATGATGCAAAGCTGCCAAGCATTTTTCCTCAAGTAAGACTAGTTCATCATATCTTGCTCTAATCCAGTCGACTTCATCTAGTTGGCTTTCCAACGCGATTCGGAGAGAAGGGATTTCGAGCTCTATTGGTTGTACAGCTTCAACTCCATAGACCAAAGAGAAAGGGGTAGCCCCCGTTGATGTACGAATAGAGGTTCGATAACCCCAAAGGGCGAAATGTAGCTTACTTGGCTAATCTTTGTAATTTTCTGTCATCTTTTCGATGATAGTTTTCACATTTTTGTTTGCCGATTCGACCGCACCATTTGTTTGTGGTCTGTAAGGTGATGATCTGTGATGCTTGATATGATATTTCTGTAATAATTCCGCGCATTCGGCTTGGAAATGTGTTCCATTATCACTGATCATCTCATGAGGTACCCCATAGCGGCATATGATATTTTTCTCAATGAATTGAGCTACGTGTTTTGTCGTTAGCTTAGCATATGAGGAAGCTTCGACCCATTTGGTGAAATAGTCGATTGCTACGAGGATGAATTCATGCCCCCCTTATCCTGGTGATGTTATCTTTCCAATGATGTCGATGTCCCAAGTAGAGAAAGGCCATGGAGAAGTATATGTGTAGAGAAGCGAAGGTGGAACGTGCTATAAATTTGCGTAGGCTTGACACTTCATACATTTCTTGACGTATTCGTGACAATCTCTCTCCATAGTAGTCCAATAATAACCTTGTCGTTGAATCATTTGGACTAACATCTTCGCATTCATGTGCGTTCCACATATATCGGCGTGAAGGTTTTCCATGGTTCTGCGTGCTTCTTTCTTGGCTATGCATAAGAGATTTCTCCCTATTGCAGTCCTCTTATGGAGTTCTCCCCTGATGAGCACATACTGTGAGGCCACGAGGCTCAAAGCACGACGTTCCCTTTTATCAGTATTAGGAGGGTATTCTCCTCTTGTCACGTAGTTAAGGATATCTGTATACCATGGCTCTTCATCTTCTTCTTGCGATTCTTGTTCATCATCAAGTGCGTGAACATAAGCTGGTTCATATCTTCTTTCTATGGTCAACGACATTCTGATTGTATCCGTTGGAATTCGCACCATTGATGCTAATTTAGCTAGTGCGTCGGCGAACTGGTTTTCTTCTCTAGGCAAGTACGTATATTCCATTTCATCTAGTTGCTCCGTGAGAGTTTCTATATGAGCTTGATATGTAGCGAGACTTTCACTTCTCACTTTCCATCTCTTGGAGATCTGGTTAATGATTAGTGAAGAATCACCATAGATTATGAGCTTCTTAATTCCCTAGGCAACAGCTGTTTCTAATCCCAAAATACATGTTTCATATTTTACGGCATTGTTGGTGACATCAAAGTCGAGCTTCATGGAAATTGGGATATGCTCTTCATTTGGTGATACAAGCAAGACTCCTACACCACAATCTTTTTGGTTTGAAGCTCCATCGAAATAGAGCATCCAGCTATCATATTATTTATGGATCCCCATAAACCCTAGAAAGAAAAATACTCACGCATGATAAAATCTAAACTAATCAAAGCAAATAAAGAAAACACGATGAATAAAAGGAATAGAATTGCTGAAATTAATAAAGAAGAAATCGTTACCGAAACTAACGTAAATAAAGGGTTGAATCAAGAACAAAGTATAAAGTTGTATAGAGAGAAGATAATATTAAGTAGAGAGAGAAAATATAAAAGAAGAGATTAAAACAAAGCAAAAAGTGTCCTAAACTTGCTTAAAGAAATCGTATTTATATTAAGAAAGTTAATCTTCGACTAAACAACTAAACACCGCCCGATCGGGCCCGCCTTTTGCTTCGTTCTTTTTCCGCCCTGCCCGGCCGGGCGCGCCTTCAGGCGGAGGCTTATTTGGCCGTGCAAAGATCTTGGGCTATCTTGGACTCTTGATTGGGATCCAATCCTTCGTCCCAATCCGGATTTCCTCTTCGGGTCTTGAATACTCGGTCCAAATGCCTCGGTATCTCAATGTTGAGCCCTTAATCACCGGATCAAATTCCTTTAGCTCGAGATTAATCTTTAAATAAAAGGTTATAAAATGCAATTGGACTTCAATGTCTTCGTAGTGGCTCAATAAGCTCAATAATTATCATAATTCTGCAAATTCCTACAAAATAATATCAACTCTATAAAAAAACACTAGAAAACGTATATTAGTAATAAAAATAGCTCATTAGAGCTCAAATAAGCACAAATATGACCGTGGGACAGGGAATATATATATAGATATTAGACTCATCACCCGACCATTCGGGGTACCAAGGATCATCTGAAGAAGTTGATCCACTCAGTTGATGATGGACAAGCGTCCACCAGCGGTACCTTTCCGGACGTAATCATCACTAAGAAGGATCAAGGAAAAGTCCGCCAACTGCACGACGACCCGATCATCATTGAATGTATGGTCGCAAACCAGCTGGTTGGTTGGATCCTTATTGACACAAGTATCTCCTCTTATCTTCTCAGCTACAAGTGTCTGTCCAAGCTAAATTATAAGCTGGACAATCTACGCGACGTCTGTCATCCCCTTGTTAGCTTTGGGGGAGGGGTCGTGCGCCTAGTCGGATAAAATAACTTACCCATCTGGCTAGTGCAGAAAGGAAAAGGGCAACATATGATTGTTCGATTTGTGGTGGTTGAAAAGCTAACCGCCTATAACATCATTTTTGCCCGACCCACTCTAAACGAATGCAAGGCCGTCATCATCGCAGCTCTCATGCTGTTAAATTATGAAAAGGATGATGGCTGTGTTGGTTCCCTCAACGGAGATCAAAAGACTGCAAGGGAGTGCCACTTCTCAAACGTCAAACCAACGGTTGCTGCAACCGATAAGCCAATAGACCTTGACGATGTCAAGGACTCTGACCTAGCTCCAACAGCAGCCGAAAAGAAAAGAAAAGCTAATCAATTGTTATGGTGGGGACGGCTGCCTTTGAAAGGTTAGGTGCAGACTTGCACCTCCTGCTGAAAGAATTCAAAGACATCTTTGACTTTGAAGTGGAAGAGATGACAAGCATCAGTCTTGATCTTGCTGTCCACAAACTCATCGTGGATCCTAAGAAGAAGCCCATCCGTCAAAAGAAAAGACACCACTACGAGGAAAGAAGTCTGGCAGCAGCTACCAAGGTTAAAAACTATTTGACGTTGGGTTTATTCGGCCATGTAATATCCCTAATTGGATTGGGAATGTTGTTCTTGTATATAAGCCGAATGGTACCTGGCGCATGTAGGTAGATTACACTAACTTAAACAAGGCATGTCCCAAGGACAATTACCCGTTCCCAAACATCGACAGCTTGGTCAACTCTATAGCCGGACATGCCTTGATTAGTTTTATGAATACCTACTCGGGCTTTGACCAGATACCCCCGTGGAAAAAAAGATCAAGAGAAGACGACATTCGTCACTGATCAGGGGTTATTCTACTATACGGTGATGTCGTTTGGCACGAAGAATACGCCGACTTTTTTCCAACGGATGATTAATACAGTTTTCATTAATCAGATTAGGAGGAATGTAGACGCGTACGTTGATGAAATGATAGTCAAATCCAAGCTAAGGACGGATCACCTTGCTGATCTCTAAGTAACCTTCACCACACTCATGCAACATAAGGTCATGTTAAATCCCAAATAGTGTGTTTTTGTAATAGAGGAATAATTGCGTCGTCAAACAACTACACCTAAGTTAAATATAATTTATAACACTCGACTTAACTTATTACGAGTATAGGGCAAGTAGAGCGGTCGAACCACAGGGAGAAATGCATAAACAACGCATTCATTACTTAGAGTCTAAGCTATCTCGGAACAAGAAGTGTGAATAACTAAGAGATCAAACTAAGGGAAATGGGTAGATGTAGATGTAGCTTGATCATGCAATAACACAGTATCAAATCAATGGTAAACTAACCATGCATGAATATCGAAGTAAGTCCCAATCCAACCGCCTTCCGGGGTTAATCGGTTTCTCCTAACATAGCCTCTATGTTTCGACAATAGAACCATATATTAGAAGGTGCAATCAAAGAACTATCGATAGTAATGAATCTCAACTAAGTCAACTTCCGTTCCTAGTTAGAAAAGATTCACCTTTAATCAACTAACAATGTGCACTTGCAAGAAGATCAAAGAATATCAAGCATGCAAAGACTTTAATCACCATTAACATAACCCCAACATTATAAGCATGAACAATTAGCAACTACACCATCCCCACACCCTTGGCTAGGTGACTACTCACAAATCATATTGAAGACAATATCAATCATCAAATCAATGAGCATCAACATGATCAATAAGCAAAAAAGGAAAATCAAAGCAAATAAGCAAAATAAAAAAACAAAGGTAAAGAGAAAGAGTAAGAGATTGCTCATTAATTGAAGATGAAGGTCTACAAAGGATTGAAAAAACTCCTTCTTCAAACTCCAAGTTCATCAATGAAGAAACCACACTTTCTCTCTCTACCAATGAAGACTAATAGTGTTTCTCTCTCTAGATTAAGCTAAAATGTTGATAAGATAGATGATAATACAAACTTGAAATAGGAGGCTATATATATGCATCATAAAAGACGGAAATAAAACACCTAGGAGAGCCCTCTAGCAAGCAGCCGCGCCCTCTCCATCCTGGGTACGGAGTTGCTTAACCCAGCAACCCGCGCCCGCGGCTCTGCTCCCGCGCCCGCGGCCAAAGAAAGGAGATGTCGTCTCCTGCTGAAAATAGGTCGCGTCAAGATAATAGGGGAAGAAGAGCCTCGAAGAGCCGTGCCCGCGGGCCACAGAGGAGAGCCCTCTCCCGAGGTGCGGCTCACCGGTTGCCTAACTCCGTGGGGGAGATTCCTAAGCCGGTCAGGTGACAAATGCCTTTACTTCTTTCAAGCAATCAGGATGAAGACTAGATTTGAATTGGGAGATGATGTTGAGGCGGCCTTTCAAAAATTGAAATAACATTTACACTCTTTACCAAGGCTTGTTAGCCCTCTGCCTTAGGAGACGCTTTACCTGCGAAATGAATAATGTCCTTCCAACAAGTGTATTATTCCGATAAGGGGGTTCAGAATTATTAGAAAGCTAATTTTTTAGTGAGGTCAAGTCATCGGAATGCATGGGTGGAGGCCGCTTCCGAGTTAGTAATCATAATGAATAATTAATATTACAGCTTAATCTTGACTAAACCCTACGTGTCACACACAAGCAACTACCGCGCCGAAGCAACAAATTAAATAGGAATAATTAATAAGTCGATCGAGTAATAAAAAGGAATCATGTCCTTCGAACAAGTGTACTATTCCGTTAGTGGGTTCAAAATTATTAGAAAGCTAATATATTCTGTAAGGTTAAGTGACCGGAATGCCTGGGTGGAGGCCGCTTCCAATCAGTAATATTAATGCATAATTAATATTACAGCTTAATCTTGACTGAACCCTTCAGGTCACACCAAAGCAACTAACGAACCGAAGCGACTAATTAATTATGAGATAATTAATAAATTAACCAAGTAATTAATATATAGACGTCGGGAATTCAAGCTTAGAGCGTCGAAACCGAACGTCGGAAGTTGAGTTGAAAAATAATAAAAGACGAGACATGAAAATAATAATAAATCAACAAGGACCAAAATACCCCTAGCATCGGTATGCCCCGAGCAAACCGAGTGCTAGGGGAATATGACCTAGCATGGTGGCTAGCATGCGCACCAAGCCGAGCCTAGGCTGGCTAGTGCGTGCTAGCACACCAAGGCTAGCATCGCAAGACTAGGCACAACCTATTGCGTGCTAGCATTACTGGGCGCTGCCTTGTGCACGCATTGGCTAGCAACCATGCCGCAACAAGCCGCAAAAGCTTGCAGCAGCATGGCTAGGCCATTGCGCGCTGGCTAGCGCTACTGGGCCTGCTGGGAAGCCACGGCAACGCAGCCCACCTTGGGTGCCTTGATGCCCAAGGGTGGGTGCCACGTGGCGCGAAGTGAGAGGAGTGTGAGGTGATGTGTTGGCCAGTTTTGGGAGACGTAGTGGGGAGCAAGTTTTGTCCTCACCTAACCTTTCTCATGAGCTTGCCACTTGTTGATTTATTACTAGTTTGATTATTAATTTTATTTTAGTTTTAAAATAAAATGGGAAAATCAAATTCTCCCACATTGATGGGTGAGGTTTTCACTCTCTAGCTTTTCCCTATAAATACCTAAGTTGGGGTATTGGGAAAATCACTTGAGTGGGAGTTGGAAAAGGCATCACCATTGTGAAAACCTTTGAACTCATTAATCACTTGAGTTTTGGTCGGGCCTTGCTAATCCCAAGGCATTACACCGTTTTCGATGGTCGAGTTTTGGGTGGACTTTCGTTAGAGGCCGTCGTAATTTCGAGGCTTGCTTTCAAAGTAAGAGCCCCTTTCGTTTGGGTGAAGCACGCTCCAAAGGTAATTATCTTATCTTAATTTTGTGATTAATTTATTTATGTTTATGGTTTTATTTATTATGAGTGCGGTCTTGATTTTTGGTTTGTTTTCGCGGTGAGTCGGACTCATCAAACCCGAACAGTGGTATCACACCCTCGCTCATTTATTTTAAAATCATAATATTTTTCAAGGTGTTTTATGGCTTAATTTTTCTGGTTTAAAGTTGCTAATTGTATTAGTAGCTCGTTTTATTTATTTTAACCTTGTATTAAAGCTGTCTTCAGCCCCGAACTTTGAATTTGACCAAAAAATAGTGAATTTTGGGTGAAAGAGGCGTTCTGGAAATGGTTTTCCCCTATAAGACTTCGGTTTTTAGCCAAAAACGACCAGAAATGCACTTTTCGAGGGATTTTTCGTTTTAACGAAAAATTTTAAGTCTTTCTAAACTTGAAAATTAATTGCATATTTATGGTGGTTATGTAATTGGTTCAATACATATTTTATATGCAATTTTAAACCTCTTTAGGCATGATTACATTGTGGTAATTTGTGTTTGAAAGCTTGGTTTTATTTTTCACATAATTGCAAACTAATTGCATTAAGTGTGAAATTATTGTTCTTTGAGGCTTCCAAGTACTAAAGATTCAATCTTTAACTATGGTAAGTGATTGAAACTTTGAGTTACTAAATTCCATGAATTTTTTCTAAACTTTGTTGATTTAATCATTTTTTAGTTGATTGGAATCATAAATTTGAAACTTTGTAATAGAAATTTGTTTATCTTCATATTAGAAGATATAATTTTTCAATGATTCATAAGTATTAAAGTTGGAATCTTTATTGAACTTATGTTCATTTTTCCAACTCCCTCTTATTTTGTCAAAAAACTCAAGATTAATTTAAATTAATTCACTTAATAATGAGTAATTGCCCTCTTATTACTTTTTTATTGTTGCACCAAGTTAAACTAATTTAATTAAAGAATGGTTCTTGGGAATTATTTTGATTAGATGCACTTTAAAAATTTTATTTTAAGTTAGACTTGTTTAAATTTTTCATTTTGCTTAATGAATTGATTCTAAAATTAATTTATAATTGATTACAAATATCACACAAAATCTGGAATTAATCACGAGGCACAAGCACGTAAACCAAGGCACAATAGCCATGTGCATCCCTCGTCCAGCTGGGCTGCTTGCACAACCCGCATAAGGCTTCGGAGGAATGATGGTTGCTGCGCTAGGTGCGTGTGGTGCTAGGTATGTGCAAGGAGCTATGTTCTAACTTGGTGCGTGAGGGGCGTGCGAGAAGATGCTAGGCGTAGCACCAGTGCTAGGCAACTGCAGCTAGACGCGCATCGAGTGCGCGTTGCCAGGCAGTGCCTAGCAGCATCTTAGCACGCAAGGCCGAGGCTGCTAGGCAAGCGCCCAACACTTGCGTGCGTATGAGTGCTCAAGGGCGCTAGCCTTGGGTAATCGATGCACTTTTCTCTCGGTTTTAATTTTTCTTTTTGGTTATTTTGGTTATTTTGTTTATTTTAATTATTTTTAATTATTTTAATAAAAATTTTGGAGGCTAGGCCTCGGGTTTTGAGCGGCATTGGCAAAATTTGTTTTGACAAATTTTGAGTTTTACCGGCTTAATTAATTGGATTAATTGAGTTGGATGCGGAATTTAGTGGGAGCTTCAAATATTAATTGCGCTTATTCACATAACCGGTTAAAACAACTTTGACTTGTTTTAATTAGGCGTGTTAATAGGATTAACCACCTAGATTAGTTACTAGTTCTCGCGTGTTTATGCATTGTTACTTGTTTATCGTTCTAAAATGCATGGGTCATTCACAAATAGTGAATTGATGAATGGAATGTATATTCTCTCAAAGGTTTTATGAAATGGCAACTAGTGGGGCCCGATTAGGATAGAAAATACAGACTACGATCCGTGATGTATTTTTGTAAATCTAAATACGGTCTGCGAACCGTTGAGTATTTTTGTACTTTAATATTTAGATTAGTCCTAATCGTAGATACTAGTGGTTGCATTTATTTTTGGTCAATTCTTGGAAGACGAAACCATGAAGTTGCAAATGAAGGCCTTTTGAAGATTTGAAGATCTCAAGGGGTCATGCTAGGTGCCAAATTCATCTCTATTTATGTTTTACGATATATATATGTTTATGTATATGAATTATATGTTAGATGCATGTTTAGGATTTCGAATGTTGTGATGATTAATTAAATTCACTTAAATCAACCAACATAGAAACCCTAGGTCCCTAAATATTGAGTAAAACTTGCCATTTCAAAACAACACTTACCAACCGAACGAGGGTAGTGGTGGGCTACACCAAAGCGAGGCATCACTACCTCTCCAAGGAACGTAAGGCATACCGGGTATGCAAGTTGGTTTTGGTTGTTGTAGACACCCATTTGTGTCTCCCCAAAACCAAACCCAGTGATGATTACCTTTCACGTCGAATCATAATCGAATGAAGTGAAAGTGTGGAAAGTTTAGTGTTGCGGAAAGTTTTAATTTTTTTCTCTTCTCTCTGTTTTTGAAAACCTATTTTAAGAAAAAATCCAATTCAGTTTGGTTGGTCCATGATATGGGTCCAATAGTAGTGTAGTTGGATAGGGCTTGAAAAGAGCTTTCCAACGATATATTATAAGCCCAATTCCGATGAATATTGAGGAAGTTATGACCAAATTACTAAACTGGGCCCGGTTTGAGCTTTATGTACGGCCCAATGTTCTAGGGGAGGGCCTAACATGATTTATCATTCCTAATGCAATTAGGAATGGTTTTAGTATTCTAGATTCTTCTAGAAGGTTCTTTTCATTCCTAATTCAATTAGCATTGATAAATTGACTTTTGTTGACTTTTAAGAGTTTTATTTAGATTCAAAGAACGTTTTTGAGGAAAATACGATTTTATCCTCCTGTACGGCAATTTCTATCTGATTTTAAGAAAATACATGAATTTCTGAGTCTGCGCCAAACGCCAGCTGTAGCGTCTGACGCTACGCTTGGCGCCTGGCGCTAAGGTCAACGTTTGACGCTAACTTGGCCTTTTACGTCAGAACTCTGTTTTTGATGTTTTATCTTTTTTGCTGATTTTTTCTATAAATAACGTCGTAAAAACTCCGTTTTAATTCACCAACTCTCATCATGAATCTCTTGATTACTCCCTCTCTCTCTCTCTCTCTCTCTTTTCTAAACTAGCTTTTGCAAACACAATTCCTTATACATTAGCACTAGATACATCTAGCCATATTCGAAGTTGCCTTCGCCCTAGACGTGAAAGGTTTGATATTTCTGAGGGTTTGGTCCTAAATCTCTCTTTCAATTATTTAATTTAATTTGTTTTAATTATTATTTTCCTTGAAGTTACTAACATGTGTATTTTGTTATTAGAAAGAGATACGAGGCATCAAAGTAAGTACTTTAATGGTTTTTATTGATGTTATTATATAGAAATCATGCTTAGATTGTTATTATGATTCCTAGTATCATGTTAGGATATTTTCCTTAATTTGATGTTTAGGGTGACAACAATAAATTCCTAGTATCATGTTTAGGGTAAATTTAATATCAAGTATGATTAAAAGTATGATGCTTCCTATGTTCTTCCTAATATTTATGGTTGTTAGTATCATGTTAGGGTTAAAGCTTTGATCTTTATTGTTTAGTGACATGCTAGGGTTTGTTATTAATCTTGTTAGTATCATGCCTAGGATCTTGCTATTATTATGCTTTAACATTATTATGATTATTTTTATGATTTATGATTATAATTGCTATAATTATTGTTATGATGATTATTTTTAATTATTATTGTTATGATTATAATTATTATTATGATGATTATTATTATAATTATGATTGTTGTTATAATTACTATTATGATGATTATTTATTATGTTGCTTGATGCTTATTTATTGTTATTGCTTGATCACGCGTTTTATGCATGTTTAAAGGGATCGGAATTTGTACTTGTAATCACGCTTAATAAGATAATTAATAATCTTGTTTAGGATTAATATGAATATAATTCAAGTGATCGCCAATAATAGATTTATTTGTGCATTAATATTCAACCAACATAGATAAATAGGTTTAGGGTAAACCTATTGATTGCATGTTAGTCAGAAAGCGCAGATAAATACGATCAGAATAAAGTAGAGCCTATTATTAGGGCAGGTTCTATCTCTTTTAGGTTGGATTTGTACCTTCATCCCCGAACCCTATTTGGTTCAAGACCTTATGGAGTTGACGATCTCTTGGATCGTTAAGGGGTGTAACCTTCACCCTATGAACGGTTTACAAGTTCCTAAAACTTGTTGGCGACTCTTTTGCTCTATCTTCTTTCCCTTTGGACACTACCGTATTTTAGTGTATGATCACAGTGGGGTTCAAGCTAGGGGATTAACGCTTGAAATATTCCCTACAGTTTTTGGCAACTCCACTAGGGAGGATTTCTATTTTAATTCTTGAAATTTATTTCGGCAATGATTTAGAATGAGTGGATGACACTCGAAAAGTATTTCGGCAATGATTCTTGGGAGTATTTCATGTGCGTAATTTTGATCAACATTTTTGTCATATGCATAAAAAAGATCTCATTGGAAAGACCATCCGTAATGAGTTAAAACATAGGATTTTTACACGTAGGAAATTTGAGGAATATCTTTCACAACTAGAATCGAAATAACACTGCGCAAAACAGGAAAATTTTATCGAGCACAGAAAGCTGATGAGGCATGTAGGAACTAGCGTCAGCGAACAAAGATTAGCGCCAGTATTTTGAACTTAGCGCTAGACGACAGCCTATGTCGCCAGGCGCTAAAGCCAAAAGATGGCGCCTGATTTGGGTATTTTTATACCTGGCCAAGTGGCCCAATCAGAAGCCGCCACGTGTCATTGGTAGAGGGGCCACCTGGACTTTGAGATGGTGACACGTGGTAGGCAGACATTCCTTCGTTATGGGATGATTGATGATCCAGCATGGACTATTAAGAGGGCAACACGTGTCACCCTAAGAGATGCCCAAAAACCTTTTGGGCTCAGTGACACGTGTCACTCAGACATTGTTTCTAGAATGGCCGCCCTTAAGGGCCCAAACCTTTAGGCGCCGTTTTACGGTGTGACCTAATCCCTAGGTCACAAGATCCTAGGGAGGGCACACTTTTCCAAAAGACCCTACAAATAGGGACAGTTCTTACATTTATGAGAGGATACACTGAATACGAGACAACACGTCACTTTTACATTTATTACAGAGCTGTCGTTTTCCAGAAATATACAGCACCTTACATGAGCTTGGAATCCGAGAAGATAACTTTATTTCCGCACGTTTTACTTTGAATACTTACTAACTTAATCTTCGGAGGCGGACCACCGACCATCCGGCGGTCCGTTTGCTTTGCAGGTACAGGCGCCCTTTGCTGAATCCAGTCTTAGTGTTGTAACTCTCCCCAGGGACAAAACCCCCGAAACATTTGGCGCCGTCTGTGGGGAGAGTACCTCTAAGATGGCTTCACAAGTCCCTGTACCGAATCCTAAGACCAATCGGCCTCCAGAAGACATAGTGGTCCAGACGGACCATGACTGAGGGGACGACGCTGACGTCGAAATCCATGTGGATCCTAACGGGTCCCTCATCTCAAGACGCATCTGCAGTAGGGAAAAGCAGGAGCGTCACACTGATCAGGCGTGGCTAAGCAAAACTGCTAGTCAGCCAAAGAAGCCCTCGGTGCGGACGGGTGATCCTTCCCAGGCGGCAGGATCAACTCCCATCACTCTAGATGAACTCATAAAACTCCTGAGCAGTCTTAGGGGTGAAATCAAACAGCTCGCCTCAAAGAAGTCGCCTACTCCTAGAAAGGAGCAGTCGGCCAAGAAGCCAGCCCAAGATGGCAAATAGAAGTCGGTCAGGGACCGCCAGCCGACTCCTCATCCTGCCCCTACGGAGAAGGTTCGGCCCCAATTTGACTTTACCCGGCTCCGTTTCCCAAAAACGGGTACAAGAAAATCCATCCGGCACATACAGTCGGATGGTAGCAAGAAAACATTCTCTGATGCTCGACATTACATTGAGCAGAAGAAAATCCAGCTATTAGAGTCGGCTTCAACGTCGACCTACCAGGATAGCTTTCGGAATACCTCTGTGAGGTATTCTAAGTCTGTACATGAGACCCCGGCAAGCAGCCCACGGGTTCAATCTGGCCCTCATGTGATCTATCCGGCCCAGTACATGGCTCCGCCATTGTACTAGTCGCCGACTTTACCTTACATGCAGCCTGCCCTCTTTGGAGGTCAGGCGGCATACGACTATCAGCCGATGGACTGGCAGCTCAGGCTGCAACACCTTGGAGATCAACCCTCTACCTTCTCTAGGGAAATAACAGAAGCTGAACAGCCAGCCAAGGTAAAAAATGTTCTTGTTGGAACCTATGATGGGACCTCCAACCTAGAAGACCACCTGCTAGCATACACCCACCTCATGTATTTACAAGGGTTGGATGATGCCGCATGGTGTCGTTGATTTCCAGCCACCCTGAAGGGCATAGCCCAACAGTGGTTCGGCAATTTGCCGGCTGGATGTATTAATAGCTTTAAGACGCTTGCGTTCTTGTTCGCTTCAAATTTCTCTATGAACATCCCTACCAAAAAGACAAGCCTTGATTTGGACAATGTACAATAGGGAGATAGAGAAGGCCTGCGTTCCTATGTCAGGTGGTTCAATCTGGTGCGAATCCAGATTCATGGGCTGTCTGATGAGGTCGCCTTCACAGACTTCTTCAAAGGTCTGAAGGACGGGTCTACTTTTAAGTATGAACTCGTCCGCAAACAAATTTTCACTATGCAAGGAGCCTTACGAAAGGTAGAAGCCTATATACAGGCGACCGAACTCTGATCCTCCAATAAGCAGTCGGACCGTAATAAGTCTCACCGAAAGAAGGAGAGTCGACCTGCTCAGCCGGCTCCTAAGCCAGAAGAGAGCAAAAAGAAAAAACAAATCTGGGCCATTGATAACTCTGATCAACCGGCCCAGAAGAAGAAAAAAGAGTTGAAACCGTACGTTCCAAGGTACGTGTTCCACAAGGACTGCTGCTCCATTTTCTTGGAAATCAAGGATCGGCTGACTCTTGAGAAGCCAACCCCTATGAAAGGTTCCGCTGAAAATCGGAATAAAAACGAGCATTGCCATTTCCATGAGGATGTCGCCATGACACGAACGACTACTTTAGTCTCAAGCGGGAGCTCGACCGTCTGGCCAACAAAGGACAGCTGAAGTCCTATGTGAAGTCCAAAGTGACTTCAAAGGCAAATCCGGGGCAGTCCAAGAAAAAGACTCCCCAGCCTGCTGTGAGTGTCGAAACTGATGAAGATTCGGTATACACAATAGCAGGCGGATTTGCGGGGGTGGCCTGACCATTCGGGGCACCAAGGACCATCCGAGAAAGATGGTAAATTTTGTGGAAGAAGGAGAGGCGGTAGGCACATCCGCCTTCCCTAAAGTTGTCATCACCGAGCAAGAAAGAGGCAAAGTACGTCGGCCGCATGATGACCCTGTGGTCATTGAATGCATGGTGGCCAACCAGCTGGTTGGTCAAATTTTGATTGACACGGGAAGCTCCTCGGACCTCATCAACCTCAAATGCTTATCCAATCTCAAATACAAACCGGATAGCATGATGGAGGTCTCTCACACCCTTGTGGGGTTTGGGGGAGGGCTTGTGCACCCAGTCGGACGGATTGACTTACCAGTCAGCCTGGGGAACAGGGGAGACAGTCGGCACATGACCATCTGTTTCCTAGTGGTTGAAGAGCTCATAGCTTACAACCTCATCTTTGGCCGACCCACTCTAAATGAGTGTAAGGCCGTCATCATCCCAGCCCTCATGCTGCTCAAGTATGAGAAGGATGATGGAACAGTCGGTTCCCTCAATGGGGACCATAAGGCGGCTCGAGGGTGTTATCTCTCGGATGTCAATCCCGCGGCTGTAGCATCCAGCCAGGGCAAGCAGACAATCGACCTCAACGATGTCGAGGAAGAACTATCGGCCCCTCCAGCTGGAAAGAAAAGAAAAACTGATCAGCTGGTGGTGGTAAAAAAAGAAAAGCAATAGCAATTACTGACCGGGGAACGGTCGGATGATCTCCGTCCCCAGCATGCTGGCGAACACATTTATATCCCTCTAGACGACAGTCGGCCAGAGCAGACGGTTAAGGTGGGGACGGTTGCATTTGCTAACTGGGTGAGAGTCTGCACCAGCTGTTGAGAGAATTCAAAGACATCTTTGCCTTTGAAGTGGAAGAGATGTCAGGCATTAGCCCGGATCTCATTGTCCACAAACTCGTCGTGGATCCTAAAAAGAAACCCATCCGGCAAAAGAAAAGAAACCATGGCGAGGAAAGAAGTCAGGCGGCAGCCGCCGAAGTTAAAAAGCTGCTGGACGCCAAGTTAATTCGGCCGTACAATTTCCCTGAGTGGGTAGCTAACGTTGTGTTAGTAAAAAAGCCGAATGGAACTTGGCGCATGTGTGTTGATTACACAGACCTCAACAAGGCATGTCCAAAGGACAGCTATCTACTGCCTAAGATCGACAGTCTGGTCGATTCAACAGCCGGACATGCCCTGATGAGTTTTATGGACGCCTATTCAAGTTTCCATCAGATCCCCCTATGGAAAAAAGATCAAGAAAAGATGGCATTCGTCACTGATCAGGGGTTGTTTTGTTATACGGTGATGCCATTTGGTTTGAAGAATGCGCCTGCTACTTTCCAACAAATTGTTAATACGGTCTTAATTAATAAATCAAATCGGAAAGAATGTAGAGGCGTACATAGACGACATGATAGTAAAATCCAAACAATACGAGGATCATCTTGCTGATCTCCGAGAAATATTCGCCACACTCAGGCGGCACAAGGTCATGCTAAACCCTAAAAAGTGTGTCTTTGGTGTCGTGTCTGGGAAGTTTCTTGGATTTTTGATTGACCAAAGGGGAATAGAGGCCAACCCTTAGAAAATATAGGCACTAATCGACATGCCGTCGCCCCGTACTGTGAAGGAAGTGCAAAAGTTAACAGGTTGCCTGGCGGCCTTGGGGAGATTCCTCTGTCGGTCAGGCGACAAGCGTCTCTACTTCTTCCAGGCAATAAAAAAGAAGACCAACTTTGAATGGGGGGACGATGTAGAGCCGACCTTTCAAAAGCTTAGAACTTATTTGCACTCTTTGCCGAGGCTTGTTAGCCCTTTGCCAAGAGAAGATCTTCATGTATTTAGCCGTCTCTGATCATGCCCTCAGTGCCGTTCTCTTAGCTGAAAGAGATGGCATCCAGCTCCCGGTGTATTTCATTATCCATGTTCTTAGGAACGTAGAGCTTCGGTACCCCATGGTTGAAAATTTTGGCCTTGACCTTTACATGGACATCAAGAAGCTAAAACCCTACTTCTTGGCGCATGCGGTAGAGGTCTATACTGACCAACTGATCAAGCGGCCACTCACAACCTTGGAGTCTTCTAGACGAATGCTCAAATGGGCGATTGAAATGCAAGGATTATAAATCACTTACGAACCAAGGAAGGCAATAAAGGGGCAAGCATTCGTAGACTTTATTGTTGAAATGACAAGGCCGGTTGCACCAGATAATACTGTCAAGGTTTGGAAAGTGTATGTGGACGGGAGCTCCACTGCGAACGGTTGTGGTGCAGGAATTATCTGTCAATCTCCTAAGGGAGATAAGTACGAATATGCACTACGGTTCAAGTTCCAGATCTCTAACAATGACGCCGAGTATGAGGCCCTGCTAGCCGGCATTTGTTATTGCAAGGCAGTAGGGGCAAAGAAAAATTACGCCTAATCTGATTCTCAACTAGTCGTACTCCAGGTCAATGGAACGTACGAGGCCACTCATCCGGCCATGATAAAATATTTGCATGCGGTCAAAAGTGAAGTTGGGACACTTGAGGAGTTCCATCTAACTCAGGTGCCCAGATCGATCTTCAAACAATCAGGCGGATGCTCTGTCAAAACTCGCATCATCCGCCTCCTGTGAAACGCCTCAGTCGGTTTTCTGGGAGGTCATGGAAATGAGAAGTATATCTAATGAAGACCCCATTGGAATTCTCGACCAAAGCTCTACCTGGATGGACAACATCCGGGCCTATCTTGCAGACGACACGCTCCCTGATTCACCCTAGGAGGCGGCTGTTCTGAAGAAGAAAGCGGCAAACATTGAGCTGAGACAAGGAGAACTCTTCAAAACTGGTTTCTTGAAACCCCTGTTGAAGTGTGTTACCCCAGAGAAGGGTAAAGAGGTCCTCAAAGATTTGCATGCGGGTTTCTGCGCCTCCCATATAGGCGGCAGGTCCCTAGCTGCTAAGGCCAGGCGGCTCTATTTCTAGCCTACTCTGGAGTCGGATTCCATGGAAATGGTCAAAAAATGTGACAAATGCCAAAAGTTTGGCAAGCTCATCCATTGTCCGACCACAGACCTGACGGCCATCCACAGCCCAATATCCTTTGCCAAATGGGGCATCGACATACTTGGGCCTTACACAGTAGCACCAAGCGGCAAGCGTTACATATTGGTAGTTGTGGATTACTTTACCAAGTGGGTAGAGGCGGAGGCGGTCAAAAACATCAAGACAAAAGATGTCATTTCCTTCATGTGGAGGAATATTATCACTCGTTTCGGGGTGCCCATGTCTATGGTTTTTGACAATGGTCCTCAATTTGAGACGCCTCAACTCAAGACTTGGCTGGGAGACCAAGGGGTCTCAAGCTTCTTTGCATCAGTCGGCCGACCTCAAGCAAACGGCCAGGTCGAAGCCTTCAACAAGCTAATCTCAGACGGGATTAAAAAGAAAATTGAACGGGCTGGTGGCCTTTGGGCGGATGAATTACCACACGTCCTCTGGTCCATTGGAACGACTGCTAAAGGGGCGACTGGAGAAACCCCATTCCTAATGGTGTATGGTGCAGAAGCTGTCCTGCCCATTGAACACTATGAACCGACTCTTCGAGTCATGTTATATGACGAAGAAGTAAACTGGGAGGCCATGCGGCTGGCGTTGGACTCACTTCCAGAGCGCAGGGGAAATGCTGCCTTGCGCCATAAGATTTACCGTCCGATAATGACACGGGCGTACAACAAAAGAGTACACAAGTGTCCTCTCAAAGTGGGGGACTTTGTGCTACGGAAAATGGAGGCAGTCGGTAGGGCGAATGAGCAGGGAAAGCTAACCCCAAATTGGGAAGGCCCCTAACGAATATATGAGGAAGTAAGAGACGGAACCTACCGCATGGAAGAACCAGACGGCAGGCAGCTGCCTAGAACTTGGAATGTAGACAACTTGAAAAAGTACTATTTCTAAGTACGAATGTAAATACCTCAAATTTTGTCATCTAAAATTTTGTTAGTAAGAATATGCCTTCATTTCTCAACTTGTCTTTTTTATTAGCGTCGCCTATAAAAAATAGAGACGGCCAATGTATTAAGAAAGCGTCTGTCCCAACAGCAGACGCCCCAATCTCTCTGAAGGAGCCGACTGCTTAACGAAAATTTGCTTAATTCTTTAAAGGCCTAAGGCCAGATAAAATCATGATGAGGCCGATGGCCGGATGTTATTTTGAGGCCAATGGCTGGGTATTAATAAACAAATAGAGGCCAAATGGCACAGTCTGCTCCAACATGAGTATGACCGTCTTCTCCAACATGAGTCAGATAACCGGCGACGTCCATTCGGGCGAATTCGTCGAGGAGAAGCATCTCCCATTTGGGTGGCTGTAGACACCCATTTGTGTCTCCCAAAAACCAAACCCGGTGATGAGTACCTTTCGCGTCGAATCATAATCGAATGAAGCGAAAGTGTGGATAGTCTAGTGTTGCGGAAAGTTTTAATTTATTTTCTCTTCTCTCTGTTTTTGAAAAATTATTCTAAGAAAACAGCCAATCCAGTTTGGTTGGTCCATGATATGGGTCCAATAGTAGTGTAGTTGGATGGGGCTTGCAAAGACCTTTCCAACGATATATTATAAGCCCAATTCCAATGAATATTGAGGAAGTTATGGCCAATTTACTAAACTGGACCCGGTTTGAGCTTTATATACGGCCCAATGATCTAGGGGAGGGCCTAATATGATTTATCATTCCTAATGCAATTAGGAATGGTTTTAGTCGTATAGAATCTTCTAGAAGGTTCTTTTCATTTCTAATTCAATTAGCATTGATAAATTGACTTTTGACTTTTCAAAGTTTTAATTAAAATCAAATAGCATTTTTGAGGAAATTATATTATTTTATCCTCCAGTACGGTAAATTTATCTGATTTTCGAAAACGCGTGAAAATCAGGCTTGGCGCATAACCCCAGGCCTGGCGCCTGGCGCTACTGTTGGTGCCTGGCGCCAGTTAGCCAGGGCCGGCGCCAGCTCTGTTTTTTGTGCGTCAGACTCTTTTTTGTTTAATTTATCTTTTTGGCTGATTTTCTCTATAAATATCATATTAAAAACTCCGTTTTAAATCACCAATTCTCAAAATCAATTATCATCTACATCCATCATTCAACTACAATCAGTTTTAATTAGCATTCTCTTAATCATTCAATTCTTTCTTCTTATTTTGGTTTTTCATACAAAATTCCGCATTCACAAGATCTAGAAACACCTAGCCATATTCGAAGTTGCCTTCGCCCTAAACGTGAAAGGTTTAATTTCTGAGGGTTTGGTCCCAAATCTCTCTTTCAATTATTTAATTTAATTGTTTTGTTTATTATTTTCCTTGAAGTTACTAACGCGTGTATTTTGTTATTAGAAAGAGGTACGAGGCATCAAAGTAAGTACTTTAATTGATTTAATTGATATTATGATGTAGAAATCATGTTTATATTGTTATTATGATATTCCTAGTATCATGTCTAGGGTAATTTTAATATTAAATATGATTGTTATGATGCTTCCTATGTTCTTTCTAATGTTTATGATTGTTAGTATCATGTTAGGGTTGAAGATTTAATCTTGATTGCTTAGTGACATGCTAGGGTTTGTTATTAATCTTGTTAGTATCATGCCTAGGATCTTGCTATTTTTATTATGCTTTAATATTAACATGAACGTGATTATAATTTATGATGATCATTATTTCGATGATTATTATAATTATTCGTGACATTGTTTATTATTTATTATGTTGCTTGATATATTTTATTTATTTATTGCTTGATCACGCCTTTTATGCATGTTTAAAGGGAATCTATACTTGTAATCACGCTTAATAAGATATTTAATAATCTTGTTAGGGTTAATTTGATTATAATTCAAGTGATTGTCAATAATAGATTTATTTGTGCATTAAATTCAACCAACATAGATAAACAGGTTTAGGGTTAATCCTATTGATCGTATGTTAATTAAAAAGCGCACATGAATACGATCTGAATAAAGTAGAGGCCTATTATTAGGGCAGGTTCAATCTCTTTTAGGTTGGATTTGTACCATCATTCCCGAACCCTTATTTGGTTCTAGACCTTATGGAGTTGACGATCTCTTGGATCGTTGAGGGGTGTAACCTTCACCTCGTGAACGGTTTAAAAGTTCTTAAAACTTGTTGGCGACTCTTTTGCTCTATCTTCTTCCCTTTTGGACGCCACCGTACTTTAGTGTATGATCACAGTGGGGTTCAAGATAGTGGGATTTAAAGGCTTGAAATTATTCCCTACAGTGGCATATTGCTCTACGAATACATCAAGCGGCCCTACTAAATGCTAAGGCAGCATTCGCAGTCGTTTGATTTAATCGAAAGTGAAATCTTAAAGGCCAGAATTTTCTAACTGTTCTAGCACAGTCGGAAAAGGGTCACTGTTTCATAAGTAGAGGCTATTGAGGCATTTAGCCGGATGCGCCTGTTTTTGCTTTGGGGCAAGATAGGCGGACAATTTTTTCTAATCTACAAGTTAAGTTAACTTATGAGGCCTTTGGCCAGATACGCCTATTTATGCTCAAACGCAGGACAGGCGGACTAGTACTTACGAAAAAAAACGAGCTAAAATACTTAGCAGATTAAAAAGAGACCTGTGGGTCGGATGCGCTTGTTCTTCGCTCTTGGGGCAAGACAGGCGGATTATTCTTCTTAAATAAAATTAACCTAAGTTAAAACTTAGCATCTTATCTCGACGAGGCCTATGGCCGGATGCGCCTGTTTTTAGCTCTTGGGGCAAAACAGGAGGAGGTTTTCTTTTTAGCAAATTTGCTAAGTCAAGAATTTTGTATTTCGTTTGTGCCAATGGCCGAATGAAAACAATTATTCATTAGCTCCAGATGGCCGTCTGTCGCGTGGTTTGGGGCAATCACCATAGTGATTGATTGACTTCGAAACCATGCATACTCTTCTAAGTATCAATAATTTCTAAGTCAATCAATCCAATTAACCGAAACCACTTGACATCCGTCCAGGGGAAAGAACATTCGCATGGTATACAGGTTATAATACTTAGCCAAAAACCATGCAATGAAAAAATTTAAAGGACAACAATATGAATAACTTCAGCCAAACGGCCGAATGTTTTTGAATTAAACAGCCCAATCGCCACCAGACGACTGGGTAAGATTGTTTGCTGGAAAAGCCAGAGAAATTTTTAATTTACCCGACCCCTCGGTCGGTAAAGATACACATTTACTAGGCACGCAGGCTGAAAGATGAGATAAATGGTCATTCGGCCGCAGAAAGAAATTATAAAAAGCTTAAGGGGCAGGGGAGTTATTAACATTGGCAGCCGCATCATCACCCGCCGGCTGCTGCGCATTTTCATCATTCTCCTCGTTCCCCTCCTCGTCCCCAGAAGAGCATGATGAGGAGTCGGCCTCTTCGCCCACAGCATCGGCCTTGTTCGCCTCCTCTTGAGATTGGCGAAGAATTTCAGCATTGAAATCCTCGTTAGCTTGATCAAACTTGGATTTCCAGGTGCTATAGTCAGCACCTGGCTGTACCGCCTCCCATGCCATCCGCATGATGTCCTCATATTCCTCCATCATTTGTTTGACAAGAGCCTCCTTCTCCTCCTCAGCTCGAGACTAGAACTTGGCCTTCAGCTGCTTCTCCTGGTTCTTCAGGCGCACCTCCAGGCGGCCAACCCGCTCCTTGGCCCTCTCGGCCTCTTTCTTTGCCTCTTGAAGAGGCTGAAGCTTTTCCTTAAGACCTTTAATTTCGGCCTTAAGGTCAATGATTTTTGAGCGAGCCGAATCCAGGTCCTTCTTTACCTGCAGGATGGCATCCGCCTGAGAATACATCATATCAAGGGTCAGTAGCTCATTCTGAGCAATTTCAAATTGAGCTCGGTCTAAGGCGGACTCGGCTCGAACTTTAGCGACTTTTCCTGGATTGGCCTTCTTAGCCCCTGGATGCGCAGCATAGCCTGAAGATGAGAAAAGAGTCGAATGGTCAAGACCAGTCAAATATGTGCTTAAACAATAAGAAAATTAAGCTAACTCTTTACCTCACAGAGGTTTCCCAAGATGGCATCCAAGTTAAGGGTGTCGACTCCTCTCACGGACGCCTTGTCCTCTGGATCAAGCGCCCTTAACATCTCCTTGACCATCTGGACGACATTCAGCCTTTGCACAGGAGCTGCAAAATTAAGTTAGTCTAGAAAATTCTAAGAAATTATCTTGATGTTGAAATTCAATGAAGATGCGGTTTATACCGTCCGTTTGAACCTCCTCCTCCTTCCCGTGACGCCTCTTCTCTCCTGCTGAGCCGACAGCAGTAGTGGGTTGCTTAAATCCACCCTTCGATGCCTGAGTAGCATCCTGTTTGCTGACCTCCCTATCAGCTTCGAGAGTAGAGCCGTCCCCTTTCTTGGGCTTGTGAGCAATGTGCTTCCGGTTCTTGCCGGACACACTCACATCACCAGCCCCAGCCTTCTGGATTTTGGGTTGGGATTGTTTGGAGGGAGAGGGCCTGGTGGAGCCACTCTGCATTAGCAAAAAGAAAGGCGTCAGAAAAACAGGCGGGAAATAATTAACCTTCACTGAAAAATATGCCAAGTGTTATAAACAACTACCTTGGGAATCCCGACTGTTTTCTGCTCGTCACTCGCTCGATTAAGGAAGTTCGAGCGATATTTTGCTGCAAAGACATCAGCCGACATCCTTGTTGCCGAGATCTTTTCCATAGCTTTGTCTTCACCAAAAGCAGGAGTTAGACTTTATAAACAAACATTGAAAAGCAATTTAAAGGTTGCATAAAATCAGATGGCCGACTACCTCTCGGCATCTTACAGCTTAGCCCACAAGCGGCCAAGAACACCCCATCTTCTAGCCACTTGTAAAGGGGAATGTAGCTCTGGGGGATGACTATTTTCTCCCCCTGATCATTTGTCCGAACGGACACTTTGAACAAATCCCGGTCAAAAATTTCCTCCTGGGCCCGCCTAGGGAGAGGGGGCAAGGCACTCTTGCCAGCCAGGAGGAGCGGATCCTTGTTCCACCTATTATATTTCTAGTTCAGTCGGCTATCAGAGGAATGGACGATGTAGAACTTTGTTCTCAAGTCCTTCCACTTGTTCTCCTTACTGACTGCTATCATGTACCCCTTGCAGGCGGACAAGGTGTACCTGCCTTCGCCGCCCTTAGCAGGCGCTCGACTGAGATAATGCATGTGGGCGAATGCCTCAAAGCTGGGATCCACCTCCAGCATTTCACAAGCGGCAACGTACCCGATGATATTAATCCATGAATTCGGGACAAGTTGCCAGATACCCAGTTGGTATCCGTCCAGTATTCTATCCACGACCGAATGGAGAGGGAAGCGTAGACCAGCCAGGAGGACTTCCTCGTAGCAGCCGAATTCTTGGTCCTTATAACTGACCAAGGTCGGCCAGGTTATTGTATCATCCTTGTTGGGAACGGACAAGAAAAAGCCATGACCGATTACGGTCTTGCGCTTGAAATTGGCAAGACCGGATGTCATAGAAGTCCGCTTACTTTGCGGGACATGGTGATAGAAGGGGGCGCGTTCCAAGCGCCTAGAAGCACTCGGCTCCGCCCAGCCTTCTCCTTTTTCCACTGACAAGGATTCCCTTGTAGTGCTTCTCTCAGCTCTGGCCTCCTCTGAAGTAACGGAGGATTTCTCATAAGATGATGAGGCCGAATCGTCATCAGAGCTCTTCCTAGAGCTAGGGGACTGCCGGCTGGGGCCAGCAGGGTCTCCCCTAGACTCTCCTCCGACGCCTGTTCTGAAGGCTCGGCTTGGTACTGAATGTCGGCTTCCCGCAGTATGGTATAATTGGGGGTGCCGCTTGAGGAAGGAGAAGAGTAATAAGTTAGAGTTTGGAGAAGATCAGAAGAAGGGTTTGGGGGGTTTTCAAAAATTTTACTAGCAGGAACCCTAATGGAGCAATCAGAGTTGACATTCTCACTGTCCGAATGGTAAAAGAAACCATCCGCCCTATATCTCCTCGTTGTCTGCTTTGTTCTGGCATTGTGTCCTTAAGATGCACAGACACTTTCGGATTTGGAGATGTACTTAACGCAAAGTTCTCGAACGAGCATTCGGCACTCCCAGTTCTAGATTCATCCGTCCCCGGTGACCGGCTGATCGCTAACCTAGGTCGTGCCGGGTGCATTTGGGAAACCATTTGATAAAGAAAAAATGAAAGAAAAAATAAGTAAAAGAGGAGAGCAGGCAGTTACCTTAGAAAAAGGTACTATGAGACGCCTGGTTTGCTGAAACATACGGACAGAAAGCCGAGCGTCGGATGCTTGATAAGTCTAAGTCTTTGAGAGTCTTTGAAAGTCAAAAGTCTAAAGATTCTCCAAGATTCGCAAAGGTGTGAAAACAAAAGGGGGGTCAAACCCTTCTATTTATAGAAGTGGTAAACCCTAATTTTTCCCCCCAAAATATGATTTGAAAATCCGGCCATTCGGATAATGACACCCGTCACAGGTGTCATGTGCAATGCACGTGACCCCTATGAGGGGCAAATGATTTGGGTATTTTTATAACCGGCCAAGTGGCCCAATCAGAAGCCGCCATGTGTCATTGGTAGAGGTGCCACCTTGACCTTTGAGATGGTGACACGTGGTAGGCAGACATTCCTCCGTTATGGGCTGATTGATGATCCAGCATGGACCATTAAGAGGGCAACACGTGTCACCCTAAGAGATGCCCAAAAGCCTTTTGGGCTCAGTGACACGTGTCACTCAGACATTGTTTCTAGAATGGCGGCCCTCAAGTGCCCTAACCTTGAGGCGCCGTTTTACGGCATGACCTAATCCCTAGGTCACCAGATCCTAGGGAGGGCACACTTTTCCAAAAGACCCTATAAATAGGGACAGTTCTTACATTTATGACAAGATACACTAAATACGAGACAATACGTCACTTTAACATTTATTACAGAGCTGTCGTTATCCAAAAACAGAAAGCACTGATGAGTGACATTTATGTCACTCTTAGGGAGTAGTTCTAGAGTCATTTTCGTGTTTATTTTATCTTATTTTCCCCTTTCTTTCTCTTGTTTTCTCTTAATAATATTTCTAGTTTATTTTGGTAATTTTGGTGCGTTTTAGTTCATTTTCTTTATTTTATTAGTTTTAGTCTATTTTCGTATTTTATTTTTACTTTCTTTGCTTGTATAGTTTTTGTATAGTTTTTATTAGTTTTAAGTTTATTTTGTTATTTATTTGATTTTATTTACTTGTATAGTTTTATTTAATCTTTATTAGTTTAGTGTTATTTCTCTTTTTCTATTTTACTTTATTTTACCTTTATTTTATTTTATTTTATTTTATCTCTTAGTAATCCCCTCGTGTTTTTGGTTATAGGTGTTTCGGGTTTTATGTCAAGTGGGTTCGGGTTCCAAGTTGAGTCAAACGCCAAACAAAGCTGCTGCCCAACCTTATCTATCACCGCACCCTTCATTATCCTACACCACACCAAAACACAATACTCTTCCCCTGCTCCCTCACGCAACCACGCACATCACCATCATCCACCTTTCCCCTGCTCACTCACCCTCACCACCAAAATCACCTCTCACGCAACCACAGCAGCCCCACAGCCGTACCCACCAACACCACCACACAGCAACAACCAAACACCACACACCACCAACAGCCACGACAACAACCATACCACCAGCGCACCTCCATTAGCACCAACAGCAGCAACATTGCGCAACCTAACACCACCAGCAACTTCCCCTGCTTCACCCCGCAAACACCACACACACCTGCTCAACCAACACCAACAGCAACACAACCTGACCACCGTAACCCAGCCTGCTTCACCCCGCATCACCACCAGCACCCACAAACTGCACCTTGCTGCCACCAATCACCCACCAATTCACGCACCCCACAACCCAAACCAAACCCGACTCAACCAACTGCGCAGCCACATCAACCAAACCCACACCAATACACCACCGATTTCACACCTGACCCGCAACTGCTCAAACCACCAATCGACCCAAAAATCAGAACAATTAGCAATTTAATCAAGTTCGGGCAAACCGTTGGTGGTTCGGTCGAAGTTCGAGTCAGAGACTTTGTGGGTTTCGTTAATCGAAGAGGAGTGGTCGAACATACCCATGGTTCGACCGAACCAACCCCGTAGTTCGGCCGCACCAACCCACGGTTCGATCGAACCATTTCACGAGCTATACACGTGGTTATTAATGAAGATCAATCCGTCTAAAAACGATGATGATGCAATTGGTGTTGATAGCCATTGATTTAGAGCATTGATTTAATGATAATGGTTGATGATGGTGGTAGGAGAATCGAATCAGAGCAGCCAAGAAGAAAGAAAAAAAAAACCGTTTGATGGTGATGAATGGAAATCGGGGAGCTGATGTTTGGATGGTTTTGGTTTCCTTTTTCTTTTTCTTTTATTTTTACTTTCTTTTCCTTTTTCCTTTTCTTATTTTCTTTTCTCTTTTATTTTCTTTTTCTATTTTTATTTTCTTTTTATTTTCCTTTTCTTTCTTTATTTTATTTCCTTTTTTCTATTTTCTTTTCCTAGTTTTATTAGCTTAGTATAAATACCCAATTTTGGGGGGGGGGGAATAACTATCTATTCTTCTCTCTAATTAGTTTTAGGTTAGGTTAGGATTAGTCTTCTTTGGTAGAGAGAGAAAGTGAGGTTTTCTTCATTAATGAACTTGGATTTTGAAGAAGGAGCTTGTTCAATCCTTTGTAGACCTTCATCTTCAATTAATGAGCAATTTCTTACTCTCTCTCCTCTATTTTTATTTGTTTATTTTGATTATTATTTTAGTTGTTGGTATTGCTTGTTAATCATGTTGATTCTTGATTATTTATTGATTAATCTTGTTATTATCATGACTAGTGAGTAATTTCCCCATTAAGGGGATGGTTGTGGTGTAGTTGGACCTTGAGCATGTTCTAGGGTTTAGAATCGATTTATTTGTGATTAAAGTCTTTATATGCTTGATATTCTTTAATCTTCTTGCAAGTGCACATTGTTAGTTGATTAAAGGTGAATCTTTGCTAACAAGAAACGGAAGTTGACTTAGTTAAGGTTCATTAGTATCGATTGTTATTTAATAGTACCTCCTAGTATATGGTTCTAATGTGGAAACATAGAGGCTATGTTAGGAGAAGCCAATTGACCCCGGAAGGCGGCTAGATTGGATTCTTTATTTCGATATTTGAGCATGTTTAGTTCATAATTAATTCAATTTCTATGCCTTTGTTTATGTTCAAGTGAATGCTATACCTAAACCATTTCCCTTAATGTTTTATTTCTTGTTTTAGCATTTTTAGACTTTAGTTTATTTATCCCCTATTCCGGACTAGCTTAATTGTCGATAACATTTGGTGGTGTTTACCGTTCTCTGTGGTTCGACCCCTATGCTTGCCTTATACTCGTATTAGGTTTGTTTATGTTGTATAAATTGTATTTGATCTAGGGATAGACAATTGACGACGCGTTTATTCCCTTGTCAAATTGGCGCCGTTGCCGGGGAACGGCTTCCATTACCGTCATGTTATCTTATTGAGACTAGTCCATTGTATTTATTTCTTTTGATTTATTTTTGTTCTCTTTGCTTTGTTTTTGAAAAATGACACATTTTTCTTTTCCTCAATATGATGATGAGCCTTTTTATGTCTACTTCCATAGACTTGTGGGGTTTTTGAACTACAATGGTTGTAATCCTTGTGAAGCTTGTGAGATTTGTTACTATAGCATGAATGAACAAACGAGATATGAAGTTGAAAATAGGTTTAATGGCGAATTTCAAGCATTATCGGTTCATAGTGCTTGGAGCTTTTTTGTACGGTTTGCTAAGGAAGTACGCAATAGGGCATGTAATGTTGCTAATTTTGATTCTCAATGTGATAATAGTTTTATTAGTGGCATGCATCCCCATGATTTGTCTTGTGATCCTATTTGTGAACCTAGTACAAGTGATTTCAACTCTCTATCTCCTATTGTTGATGATGAATCTCGTTTGCTTGATTATGCCCCCTCTCCCCAATATGATGATGCTCATGTCTATAATGTGAATGATCCGTCCTCCTCATCTTCTTGTTCTTACATGGCTTCAAATGATTTCCCTTATGCTTCTAATGAGTCCTTTTATGAGGGTAATTCTATGGAAAGTTTGAAGGAAGAGAAGATAATGAGGATAATGGAGATGATGGAGAAGTATAACGAGATGAGGGAAGTTGAGAATAGGGAGACGGAAGCTAGAATGAAGATGCTTGAGAGCCAAATTCTCCAACTAGCCAACTCTCAAGAAAATGCCCTTCCTTCTTCTTCTCTTCCCCATATGAGTGAGGATCCCATTAGAGAGCATTCGAGTGATGGTGAAGGAGTTGAAAATGAAAAGAGTGTTGATTTTGAAAATCCTAATCCTTCTTCCCATCTTGATGAGTCTCAAGTGTATGTTTGTGACCCTTCAATCTATGAGTATATAGACTCTTTTGAGGTAATGTCCCACATATTTTTTGAGAGTCATTTGAGGACTTATAGATTATTGGATGATTTCATCGAGAACGCTTCTTGGGACTTAGATGAGTTTGAGATGAATCTACCTCCATTCATGCACGATTTTGGGACCTTGGGTTTTGAGATAGTTGAAGGAAAGGTTGTCTATTGTGGTGAAAAGGAGGATAAGGTTGACTCCCTTGGAGTTTTTGAGCTTGAGGGAGGTGTAGATCGTGAGTGCCCTTCATTTGAGGATGCTATGATTGATTTTCATGCCCTCATTGGTGATGTGAGACCTTGTGGTGAGGGAGTAGCTACCCCTTTTCCCGTTTCTCATACCCCTTTTTCTCTAAGGTTCGACCACATCCTTCCTTACCCTACTTCTCTCCCTTCCTATCTCAAACAACCTATTGGGAAGCCGCCCTCTATGGATGATTTTCATGTCCCTCATTCCATCATCATTGAGGAAGAGAGGAATTTTGTCAACAAAAAATTATGTGATGAGGATTTGCCTTTTTCCTTTTCTTTCCACTATTCTTTTCCTTCTTCTACTTCTTACTTTCTTGAGTTTCCTTTCGATCCTTCTTCTTCTTTCTTTTGGCATCTCCCTCTTCACTTGCGTGCAATGATTTTGTTGCACGTTCTTATTCCGTCATTTGCCTATATACACCCCCATGAAATGTGTAGTAGTGCATTTGACAAGCTCTTGCGTGCGTTGAATTATTATTTCCTAGAGCGGTCTCGCTTGGACGTTAAACAAGCCTTTGCGGGAAGTAACTCGTGTTTTATAGCTTTCATTTTCTTTTGTTTTTAGATTAGATTTTCTCACATGGACGTGTTTGTGTTCCTTGCTAGGTACACAACTTGATATACTCTTGCGCATTGGTGATGATCAAGAATCAAGGAAATGTGCCTCAACTTACCTATCATGTGGAATTCAAGCCTTATTTGTAGAGATTATAGCTCATATGAGGTTATTTCGGGTTTTTTGTGTGATTTTGCATTTATCCCATATCCGGTAATATCCTTCTTTTCCATCTCTCTCTTACTTATTGTGACTTGAAGATCATGTGTTGGTAATGTTGGATTAATTTTTCCTTGAATTCCCCTCTTTGGTTTCATTGTTTATGATTTGAAAGCTTGGTTTCATTCAAGCTTGGGGGAGGGTATTCTATCATGTTTGGTGGGATGTTGATTCATATATGCCATGCACATGAGTATATGCATTTCCATGTTTTTCATGCTTTTGGAAAATCCAAAAAGATTTTTGTTTACTTTTAGGCAAGTTTAGCAAAGTTGTGTTTTGTTTGTTCTTAATTGGACATTATATCTTTTGGATTTGTTTACTCTTGAATGCCTTTCTTCCTAAGTGGTTAATGTGTGCACGATTTGAGAGTGTCATTGGTTGACTCTAGGATATTACATGCTAAGGTAGCCGGGTTGAGAACTTTTAGGAATCCATGAAGCCCTAGTTCACGGGTATGTGGTAAGATGGTGTTGCTCTCTATAGTGGATTTGGCACCCTTAGTTGGTATTTGCTTAGTTATAATCCCGTGTGAGGTAACATTGTTCTAGCCTTCATCACTTTGTTGTGTGGCACATTTGGATCCTTAGCTATGCATGTCTTGATCCTTGTTTTGACTTATAGCTCCCAAGATCGTGAGCGAAGCACTCTAGGGGAGGAAAAGGGCACTTCTTTCTCATTTTTTTTTTCTTTATCTTCTTTTTGTTTTGTTACAAATTTGATTTTCTATTTTGCATAAACCTACTTGCTAACCAATTTGAGCCTTATGTTTCCCGCTCTTGTTTAAACCACATTACAAACCTAATGGCCTATGTTTACCAACCTTTTAGTTAGTGAAGCATTGGCATGTGAGGTTTAAGTTTTGAGTTGTTGATTAAAAACAAGAAGCACTTTAAGATTTGGTTAGAGTTGAGCTTGTAAAGAAATAAGCAAATTTTTGAAAATTAAGTGAAGTTTCAAGAAAAAGCCGTCCAAAAAAAAAAAAAAAAAAAAGGCAAGGACAATGAATAAAGTTAAAAAAAAAAAGAAGAAAAAATTGGAAAAGAAACAAAAACAACAAAAATATTTTCGATGGTTTCGTTTTCTTCCCTAGTTTAAGCATTGAGGACAATGCTTTGTTCAAGCTTGGGGGATCGTTCCTTCATTTTGTATATTTTGTGTGTTTGTGTTGAATAAGCTTGGGGGAATGGCATTAGTGGTATTTTTGCTTGATATTTAGTGAATTCTTGAGTTATTTTTGAGTGTCGGCCGCACTTTTTGCTTCACTTAGGAATTATAACCAAATTTTTAATTTTTTACCCCGCCTTAACCCTTAGCCTTACGTTACAACCAATAAAAAGACCCTTAGACTCTAGTGGTTTAGGTCAAAAGAACGGTGGAGGGAGATAGACTTCAAATCTATGGAAAGAGTATGCATAGTTGAGACGTCGGGATTACCTTCTCAAAGTTTTTCATTTCTTTATCTTTTTCCGGTTCCTTTGTGGAATCTTGAGAAGCTACCTTAAGGGTTGATTTGAAGCTAGTGGAGAGAACGTGGCCCGATTGGTTGGGGATAGGGTGGATTGAGTCCTAAGTAGTTCTCTATGCTTAGCATGTGTTATGTTTCAATCAACCATTGACATCTTGGAACTTGCATACATTTGTCCATTTAGAAAGGTTTGCATTCATTAGTACTCGTCCTTATTTCTTGTCCATACATGAGCTTGTGTTTCGCTTTTTCTCTTAGTGTTCCTTTTCCTTTTTCCTTTTGTTGCCTTGCCTTGGTTTTTGTCGAGAGTTGTGGGTTAAACCTCTTAGGAAACCCTCACGAGAGCTTACTCGTCCTCTTTGGCGACATAGGGGTTTAAAGGGCTTGATGCATACGCTAAATGCATCCGTGATTCCTACGACAGTGAGTTAGTGTACATTCTTTTTCTTTGTTTCTATTTTGTTTCTTTTGCCTTTAATAATTCCATCTTGTTCTCTTTTGCCTTAGCTTTGCTCGAGGACGAGCAAAGGTTTAGCTTGGGGGAATTTGATGAGTGACATTTATGTCACTCTTAGGGAGTAGTTCTAGAGTCATTTTCGTGTTTATTTTATCTTATTTTCCCCTTTCTTTCTCTTGTTTTCTCTTAATAATATTTCTAGTTTATTTTGGTAATTTTGGTGCGTTTTAGTTCATTTTCTTTATTTTATTAGTTTTAGTCTATTTTCGTATTTTATTTTTACTTTCTTTGCTTGTATAGTTTTTGTTTAGTTTTTATTAGTTTTAAGTTTATTTTGTTATTTATTTGATTTTATTTACTTGTATAGTTTTATTTAATCTTTATTAGTTTAGTGTTATTTCTCTTTTTCTATTTTACTTTATTTTACCTTTATTTTATTTTATTTTATTTTATCTCTTAGTAATCCCCTCGTGTTTTTGGTTATAGGTGTTTCGGGTTTTATGTCAAGTGGGTTCGGGTTCCAAGTTGAGTCAAACGCCAAACAAAGCTGCTGCCCAACCTTATCTATCACCGCACCCTTCATTATCCTACACCACACCAAAACACAACACTCTTCCCCTGCTCCCTCACGCAACCACGCACATCACCATCATCCACCTTTCCCCTGCTCACTCACCCTCACCACCAAAATCACCTCTCACGCAACCACAGCAGCCCCACAGCCGTACCCACCAACACCACCACACAGCAACAACCAAACACCACACACCACCAACAGCCACGACAACAACCATACCACCAGCGCACCTCCATTAGCACCAACAGCAGCAACATTGCGCAACCTAACACCACCAGCAACTTCCCGTGCTTCACCCCGCAAACACCACACACACCTGCTCAACCAACACCAACAGCAACACAACCTGACCACCGTAACCCAGCCTGCTTCACCCCGCATCACCACCAGCACCCACAAACCGCACCTTGCTGCCACCAATCACCCACCAATTCACGCACCCCACAACCCAAACCAAACCCGACTCAACCAACTGCGCAGCCACATCAACCAAACCCACACCAATACACCACCGATTTCACACCTGACCCGCAACTGCTCAAACCACCAATCGACCCAAAAATCAGAACAATTAGCAATTTAATCAAGTTCGGGCAAACCGTTGGTGGTTCGGTCGAAGTTCGAGTCAGAGACTTTGTGGGTTTCGTTAATCGAAGAGGAGTGGTCGAACATACCCATGGTTCGACCGAACCAACCCCGTAGTTCGACCGCACCAACCCACGGTTCGATCGAACCATTTCACGAGCTATACACGTGGTTATTAATGAAGATCAATCCGTCTAAAAACGATGATGATGCAATTGGTGTTGATAGCCATTGATTTAGAGCATTGATTTAATGATAATGGTTGATGATGGTGGTAGGAGAATCGAATCAGAGCAGCCAAGAAGAAAGAAAAAAAAAACCGTTTGATGGTGATGAATGGAAATCGGGGAGCTGATGTTTGGATGGTTTTGGTTTCCTTTTTATTTTTCTTTTATTTTTACTTTCTTTCCCTTTTTCCTTTTCTTATTTTCTTTTCTCTTTTATTTTCTTTTTCTATTTTTATTTTCTTTTTATTTTCCTTTTCTTTCTTTATTTTATTTCCTTTTTTCTATTTTCTTTTCCTAGTTTTATTAGCTTAGTATAAATACCCAATTTTGGGGGGGGGGGGATAACTATCTATTCTTCTCTCTAATTAGTTTTAGGTTAGGTTAGGATTAGTCTTCTTTGGTAGAGAGAGAAAGTGAGGTTTTCTTCATTAATGAACTTGGATTTTGAAGAAGGAGCTTGTTCAATCCTTTGTAGACCTTCATCTTCAATTAATGAGCAATTTCTTACTCTCTCTCCTCTATTTTTATTTGTTTATTTTGATTATTATTTTAGTTGTTGGTATTGCTTGTTAATCATGTTGATTCTTGATTATTTGTTGATTAATCTTGTTATTATCATGACTAGTGAGTAATTTCCCCATTAAGGGGATGGTTGTGGTGTAGTTGGACCTTGAGCATGTTAGGGTTTAGAATCGATTTATTTGTGATTAAAGTCTTTATATGCTTGATATTCTTTAATCTTCTTGCAAGTGCACATTGTTAGTTGATTAAAGGTGAATCTTTGCTAACAAGAAACGGAAGTTGACTTAGTTAAGGTTCATTAGTATCGATTGTTATTTAATAGTACCTCCTAGTATATGGTTCTAATGTGGAAACATAGAGGCTATGTTAGGAGAAGCCAATTGACCCCGGAAGGCGGCTAGATTGGATTCTTTATTTCGATATTTGAGCATGTTTAGTTCATAATTAATTCAATTTCTATGCCTTTGTTTATGTTCAAGTGAATGCTATACCTAAACCATTTCCCTTAATGTTTTATTTCTTGTTTTAGCATTTTTAGACTTTAGTTTATTTATCCCCTATTCCGGACTAGCTTAATTGTCGATAACATTTGGTGGTGTTTACCGTTCTCTGTGGTTCAACCCCTATGCTTGCCTTATACTCGTATTAGGTTTGTTTAGGTTGTATAAATTGTATTTGATCTGGGGATAGACAATTGACAACGCGTTTATTCCCTTGTTAAGCACCTTATTTGAGCTTGGAATCTGAGCAAATAACTTTATTTCCGCACGTTTTACTCCGAATACTTACTAACTTAATCTTCGGAGGCGGACCACCGACCATCCGGCGGTCCGTTTGCTTTGCAGGTACAGGCGCCCTTTGCTAAATACAGTCTTAGTATTATAACTCTCCCAAGGGACAAAAACCCCCGATACAGCGCCGACCTCTGTTTGCTGGCGCCAAGTTCTTCCAATACCGAGCCAGAAATATGCGTTCTAATTTTGACCAATTTTTAGCAATATTTGCTCGATCCTACTTCCTTATTGTGTTTTTCTCACTTTTCTGAAACTCATATGTGTTCTACATATGGATATAGCCCTCTGGGAATTCATGCTCCATCTACCAGATTGAACGTTCTGAGCAACAAAGGGTACATCCGAGAATGTTGAATTCACCAAACCATGGAAGCGAGTTTTTCTAAACTCGCGGCGTCCCATCCACTCGCGCCAACCCTTCACGGTTAGGCTTCCGCACGGTGCATCCGGACAATTAACCATGGACCCTCTTTGACTAACCCATATCCCGAACTTTAGAGAAGTAGAGCCATGGTAAGGTTGCAAACTCATTCCATCATATTGTGCCTACTTGACTAATTGTGCATTATTTGTTGTGCATACTCTATGTCATTTTTCCTAACCGTTTGTTTGACTTGTGTTAAGACCAAATAAACTAATTAATGACTAAAGGAATTTGTTTAATTAATTAATTTGAGCTAATAAATATGTCTAAAATCGAGTCATAGTCCCTTTAAGTCAACCCGGTTTTTTATTCCCGTATACTGCACAAGCGTCAACTTGTTTTGGTCATAAACGGAGTTCTAGGAAGAACAACGTGTTTTAAAACCTACAGATGTGTAGCCCCGTGTTTTTTCTTTTATTTGGCGTTGGTTTCATCCCAATCAGAATTACAAATCAAAAGTTATGACTAAAATACCACACCCTGTCCAGTTTAATGCATATACGCGAGGTCTTAACTTAGTCTTTGTTCGAGTCTAGTCACATAGTCTAGCCACATGGTCATGACACAAGTCTTAACATGTCAACTACACTCACTAGTCTTAGCACACACTAATATGTATATGTCACCATGACCATGTCTTAGGTTCATGCATGAGTCGGTTTTTTCCGTCATTTGAGTTGGGGGTATATTCTATTCCTAATTTTTTCATATCTCTCCATCTACATCATCTTTACATTTTCTACATGCTTTCTCCATATCACAACCTTCATTCTTCCTACATTCTTCGATCCATGCATGTTGAATCGAGTTTGAGTCATGTGATTGACAAACAAAAAAAATAAGGGTAATGATGAAACAAATGCACAAGGCGAGCTTCAACGACAAGATTTCGTGACCTCTTTTTTCTATTTCTTTTTCATTTTCTTCCTTTCCCCCAATAAGTCTAGCATAGGCACCTTTCTTTTCCTTTAGATTAATTTTGTAGAATCTTTCTTTTTCCCTTTTAATAAAATGAGCATTTATTTTCTTGCATTTGATAATTTCATTAAAAAAAATTATAAATAAATAAATAAATAAATCCATTTCAAACTAAGCACAAGGTATACCAATGATTTAAGGCACCCCTTGTAGCCACATCATATTGCCTTTCACCTTTATCCTTTCTTCATAAACCACTTTGAGCCTCGTCTAACGATAGACCTTTCATTTTTCAACCTACATCTACCTAACTTTTGGATGGGATGGTGTGCAACTTATGAAGTTTTCAATATCATAAAAATCTTGAGTGATTTCAAAAGATCAAAATAAATAAAAATAAATAAAATTGTACAAAAAGGGCAAGTGTTCCAATGTCTTTGATATGAACACGTCTCAGATTGTGTCTCTTATCGAGTGCTCGGTACCGTGCCTGAGAAACATGAATGCCAAGTGAGTGATAGACCTAATGATTGGGATTTTTCACACTTATAAATAAAATAAATGCTAAAGCAAAAAAGAGCTAAAAAAAGAGTAGAAACTCAAGCATACAAAAAAAAAAATACAAAGATTCAAAAGCGAGGTTGCACACCTTGGGGGGCTTATCGAGGGTCTTGAGCCTTTATCCCCTTCTTTATCAACCTTTAGCCTAACCACGTTACAACCCTTAAAAAGACCTTTTTGAGGTATACACACACTTGTGCGAGGTTTGGCTAGAGCTACGTTTGGCCTGATTCCTAACGAATACGTAGGCAACCTCACATCGAGGTGCGGCCGTAATAAACATGCATTTATATTCACATTCTCACACCATGATCATATCTAAGGATCCCTTGTGCTCATCCCTATTCATGTAGAGCTAGACTTGGGGGCTTGATCCCTACATCATTAGCTTACCTAGCCAAAAGAGTCACCATCATTTGACTTTTCTTGAAATAATATTTTCCCTCACACTTAGCCTTTGCGGCCTAACTTTAGTATCACTTTCACACACATCACAAATACATGACCAAATAGTCTTTCCCTTAGGAACCCTTTGTCATGAGATCTTAACACGATGTTGAAACATGCCTTGCCATGTCAAAATCGCTCATCAATCATCATTACATTACGAAGTATGAAGTAATTAGCCTCCGCGCCTAAGTTACCTACATACTTTCATTATTGAGTCAACTAGGATAGTTTAAGATGTTACAATCCTTGTACTGTGAGAGACGACGTTAACGGATTAAGCTCATTCAGCATGCACTTTCAAAAACTTTGATTCTTTTTCGAGTCTTTCCTTTTCGGGAGAAAGTCGGTACCCTCCACAAAAATGACGGAAAATTTTTGCTTTTTTGCATTTTCGAGTCCCACGATCACATTACAATGCACACACGAGTCATGTACACATTGAGTCATGTCGTGTCAAACACTTTGAATCGAGTCAACCTCGAGTCAATCACAGTAAGTCAAGTTTATACCTTGAGTCACGACAAGTCAATGAGTCAAGCAACACTAAGTCTTAGGTCAACCCTAAAAAAAGATAAGCAAAGTCCTATGGTCAAAGATATAAATGCAGGTGCATCCTAGCAAGCAGGGACATTCCCCGTTTTTTTTTTTTTTTTTGAAAAAACGCGAATATGACACAGGAGATTCCTCCAAGATAGGAGGAGTTACATTGATCGGTAAATTAGAGATGAAGAGCTTTAATTTACAAAAGACTTGAGCGGATTTGGTTAAAAGGAAACGACCAAGCTCAAAGTTCAGAGCGAAACCGAGCAACAGCGGCAGAAAAAGCAGAATAGGGAAGACCCGACTCTAGCGCTAGACGACAACATCCAGCGTCTGGCAATAGATTTTAGCGCCTAACACTAGATCCCAGCGTCTGGCGACAGAGCCAATTCTTGACGCCAAAGGTATTTCAGCAGCGACAGAGCTCGAAGCCTCTCAGAATGGTTATTTTGACCTCATATAACAAATTTTGGGTTCCTTGGTACGCCAATTAGCCCCTATAAGCAAGTTGGCATGATTAAGTAGTCGGCTTGATTACAATCGCAATAAGTGATCGACCTGACGAAAGATCGTCTCACTTAGCTTAAAGCGCCTAAATATTGGCTCATCGCAGAAACACCGACATACTGGTTCATAAACAGCAGAGGAATCGACATAATGGTTCACAAGAAGCAAACCACCGACGTACTGGCATAGCGGAAGCAAAGTTCAAGCGAGCTTTAGAGATTGACAAGCGTTGGTCTTCGGAAATTTTTCTTCGGAATATTATCGTAATAAACATTCAAGCTCTTTTGTTCAGAGACGCGTGGACATTTCTTTCAAGCTATTTTGTTCAATGACGCGTGGACATTTCTTTCAAGCTCTTTTGCTCAAAGACGCGTGGGCATCCTATTATCAAGCTCTTTTGTTCAGAGACGCGTGGACATTTTTTTCAAGCTCTTTGGCTCAGAGACGTGTGGGCATATTATTCAAAAGCTCTATTGTTTGGAGACGCATGGACATATTTTTCAAAGGCTCTTTTGTTCAGAGACGCGTGGACATATCATCAAAAGCTCTTTGTTCAGAGACGCGTGGACACATCATTCTGAAGCTCATATTTAAAAGATGCTCTTTTGTTCAGAGGCGCGTGGACATATCCAAAAAAGCTCTTTGTTCAGAGATGAGTGAACATCAAAACAGCAAGATGGCGTTCCATAGATTGTGGAAGGTTGTCACAAACAACAGCAAACAGCAACAAATCGGTTACTTCAGAGACGTGTGCTCGACGGTGCAAGATACACGTTTCTTAACTCTCTTATCTGTTTAACTAACGCTAGTTTACAGGTATCAGCGTTACAAGAATGGTTTAGGATCGCATAACGTTCTGAATCATTCTTCGTCCCTATCGATACTTTGACTTTTGTTTTCGAAACTTCCGTTTCTCCAAACTCTATCAAAGTGGGGGCTTCTGTAGACACCCATTTGTGTCTCCCCAAAACCAAACCCAGTGATGAGTACCTTTCACGTCGAATCATAATCGAATGGAGTGAATGTGTGGAAAGTTTAGTGTTGCCGAAAGTTTTAATTTCTTTTCTCTTCTCTCTGTTTTTGGAAACCTATTTTAAGAAAACAGTAAATTCAGTTTTGTTGGTCCATGATATGGGTCCAATAGTAGTGTAGTTGGATAGGGCTTGAAAAGAGCTTTCCAACGATATATTATAAGCCCAATTTCGATAAATATTGAGGAAGTTATGGTCAAATTACTGAACTAGGTCCGGTTTGAGCCTTATATGCGACCCAATGATCTAGAGGAAGGACTAATATGGATTTATCATTCCTAATGCAATTAGGAATGGTTTTAGTCTTCTAGATTCTTCTAGAAGGTTCTTTTCATTCCTAATTCAATTAGCATTGATAAATTGACTTTTGTTGACTTTTTAGAGTTTTATTTAGAATCACAGAACGTTTTTGAGGAAAATACGATTGTATCCTCCTGTACAACAATTTCTATCTGATTTTAAGAAAACGCGTGAATTTCTGAGTAAGCGCCAAACGCCAGCTGTAGCGCCTGACGCTACGCTTGGCGCCTGGCGCTAGCTTTAGCGTCTGGCTCTAAGGTCAGCGTTTGGCACTAACTTGGCATTTTGCGTCAGAACTCTGTTTTTGATGTTTTATCTTTTTGGCTGATTTTTTCTATAAATAACGTCGTAAAAACTCCGTTTAGATTCACCAACTCTCATCAAGAATCTCTTTATTACTTCCCCTCTCTCTCTCTCTCTCTCTCTCTCTCTCTCTCTCTCTTTTCTAAACTAGCTTTTGCAAAAACAATCCTCATACATTAGCACTAGATACACCTATTCATATTCGAAGTTGCCTTCGCCCTAGACGTGAAAGGTTTGATATTTCTGAAGGTTTGGTCCCAAATCTCTCTTTCAATTATTTAATTTAATTTGTTTTAATTATTATTTTCCTTGAAGTTACTAACGTGTGTATTTTGTTATTAGAAAGAGGTACGAGGCATCCAAGTAAGCACTTTAATGGTTTTTATTGATGTTATTATATAAAAATCATGCTTAGATTGTTATTATTATTCCTAGTATCATTTTAGGATGTTTTCCTTAATTTGATGTTTAGGGTGACAACAATAAATTCCTAGTATCATGTTTAGGGTAAATTTAATATCAAGTATGATTAAAAGTATGATGCTTCCTATGTTCTTTCTAATAAATATGGTTTTTAGTATCATGTTAGGGTTAAAGCTTTGATCTTTATTGTTTAGTGACATCCTAGAGTTTGTTATTAATCTTGTTAGTATCATGCCTAGGATCTTGCTATTATTTTGATTTAACATTATTATGAATATTTTTATGATTTATGATTATAATTGTTATAATTATTGTTATGATGATAATTTTTAATTGTGATTGTTATTATTATAATTATTATTATGATGATTATTATTATAATTATGATTGTTGTTATAATTATTATTATGATGATTATTTATTATGTTGCTTGATGCGTATTTATTGTTATTGCTTGATCACGCCTTTTATGCATGTTTAAAGGGAATTTGTACTTGTAATCACGCTTAATAAGATAATTAATAATATTGTTTAGGGTTAATATTATTATAATTCAAGTGATCGCCAATAATAGATTTATTTGTGCATTAATATTCAACCAACATAGATTGCATGTTAGTCAAAAAGCGCACATGAATACGATCAGAATAAAGTAGAGGCCTATTATTAGGGTAGGTTCAATCTCTTTTAGGTTGGATTTGTACCTTCATCCCATAACCCTATTTGGTTCAAGACCTTATGGAGTTGACGATCTTTTGGATCGTAAGGGGTGTATTCTTCACCCTATGAACGGTTTACAAGTTCCTAAAACTTGTTGGCGACTCTTTTGCTCTATCTTCTTTCCCTTTAGACGCCACCGTACTTTAGTGTATGATCACAGTGGGGTTCAAGCTAGGGGATTAACGCTTGAAATATTCCCTACAGTTGTACTCAACGATATGAGTAATGGAGTCCTAACATGTCGTGGCAAAGTGAATAAATTATTGAGAGAGCATTAGATGCGACGATTTATTCAACCAAGAGTAGCTTGGAGCCATTAGCAAAGCGTTGCTTACCTTAGGAGATTGAGTGTTAAGACAAGCCAAAGCATGCTTAACCACTCTTTGTTTCTTCGGATCTTGGAATCGACTTATTCTCACCCAAAATAGGGACAACTTTTAAATGTGTGAATAAGACGTTTTAAATAAGTTTAATTAAAATGCATGAATTCAATCTTATTTAAGTATTATGAATGGTTTTTCATTTTAAATTCTTTCAATTGTAGAATCATGTCTTCAAATAACTCAAACAACCAATTCTCCTTACGCTCAATTCTCGACAAGGAGAAGTTGAGTGGGCCAAATTGTCTTGATTGGAAAAGGAACTTGCGAATTATTCTCATGCAAGAGAAAAAGGAATATGTCCTTGATGAGGAAATTCCCGAGGCTCCCAATAAGGAGGTGACTCAGGCTGCCCTAAATCGATGGAAAAGTGCCAATCGAGTTGTCAATTGCATCAAATTGGCCACGATGTCTCCCGAGCTTTAAAAGACTTTCTTTGAGAAGGAGATATCTTTTGAGATCATTTGGGAACTGCAGAATATGTTCCAAGAGCAGGCCCAAGCTGAAAGGTTTGAAACCCACGGGCAGATCCTTGAGAGCAAGCTCAAGAAAGGAGAGCCAGTCAGCCCACATGTACTCAAAATGATCGGATTGTTTGAGAACATGGGAAGGCTTGATGCGGGGTATTCAACCGAGATGACAATTGACATAATTCTCCACTCACTGCACAAAGGGTATGATCAACTCAAGATGAACTATAACATGCACAACATGGAGAAAACCCTCACCGAACTTCATGTTATGTTGAAGCAAGTAGAGCAAACACTCAAGGATGAGGGGAAGCATGATATGCTCATGATTAAAAAGGGCAAGCCGTTCAAATTCTCAGGCAAGAAGAAGAAATGCTTTAAGGGGAAGGGCAAGAAGAAAACATTTCCGCCTAAGTCTAAAGCTACCAAGGATAACAAAGAGAAGAAGGTAGCGTCTTCTAAATCTGATCGAATGTTTCTACTGGAAGAAGAAAGGACATTGGAAGAGAGATTGCCTCAAGTTCAAGGAAGATAAGAAGAACGGAACCGTTACTTCTGAATCAGGTATATTCGTTATAGACTTTATCTTCACTAGCTTAGCATCATGGGTATTAGATACCGGATGTGGCTCACACCTTTGTTCCAATTCTCAGGGACTAAGGAACGCTAGAAGGCTAAAGAAGGGAGAGGTTGAACTCCGGGTTGGCAATGGAGCCAGAATTGGTGCCATATTTGTAGGAACTCTCAGTTAGTCTTTGCCCACCGGGCTAGTTTTGGAACTAGATAATGTTTATTATGTTCCTAACATTACCAAAAACATCATTTCAATTTCAGCGTTGGACGCCAAGGGTTTTAAATTTCGAGTAAAGGACAATGATTGTCCGTTTTATCTCGATAATGTTTTATATGGTATTGCACATTTTGAAAATGGTCTTTATGTGCTTGATTTAGACAAACAAGTTTCTAATGTAAATAATACTAATAAAAGAGCTAAGACCATGGAGTCAAATCAAACTTACTTGTGGCATTGTCGTCTTGGCCACATTAACATCAAACGCATCAAGAGACTTTTACAGGAAGGTTTTCTTGACTCTTTCGATTTAGAATCGTTTGAGAATTACGGGGGATGTTTATTAGGCAAGATGATTAAACAGCCATTCTCCAAGCTGGGAGAAAGGATAGTAGACTTATTAGATCTAATACACATTGATGTATGTGCACCAATGAGCTCCACCACAAGAAATGGACACCGATATTTTATCACCTTCACAGATGACTATAGTAGATATGGTTATGTCTACCTAATGTTGCATAAATCTGAATCGTTTAAAAAAACCAAAGAATTTCAGAGTAAAGTTAAAAATCAGATCGGATCGAGGTGGTGAATACTTGAGCCAAGAATTCGATGACCATCTGAAAGAAAAGGGTATACTTTCAGAATTGACACCTCCAGGAACTCCACAATGGAACGGAGTATCCAAAAGGAGAATTGGACCTTGTTAGACATGGTACGATAAACAATGGGTCTTAGTGATCTTCTTATCTCTTTCTAGGGACACACACTTTTAACTGCGGCCCTAACACTGAACTGTGCACCATCAAAAGTTGTAAAAAAGACTCTATATGAATTATGGACGAAGAAACCTCCCAAGTTGTCTTTTCTAAAGATATGGGGATGCGAAGCATATGTTAAGAAATTGATTTCTAACAAACTTCATCCCAAATCTGACAAGGTTTACCTTTTGGGCTACCCAAAAGAAACCAAAGGGTATTACTTCTACAACAAATCAGAGAACTAAGTGTTTGTTGCTCGCGATGGTGTCTTTTTGGAGAAGGAACACTGTAGACACCTAAAAATGTCTCCCCAAAACCAAACCCAATGATGAACACCTTTCACCACCGTTATTGGTCGGGTTGAGTATTTAATCCTTGGAGTGCTTAAATCCATGTTATATCCAATATATTTCATGAACCAATCCAATTCCTAGCTCATTTCCCTAAACCATAATCTATTTTCCACTTTTCGTGTCCACATCGCAAAACCAAGAGAAACTGATTTTATGGCTTTATAATTTTGATCCAACTATTATTTCGTTTGAAAGGCCTTTAAATAAGCTTTCCAACCATATATCATAACACCAATTCCGAGGTATAACGAAAAAGATGTGAGCAAAACACTAAACTCGGCCTAAAACTGACACCCTTCAACTAAAACACCCGTATCTTAAAATCTACATATTATTTTGACCTGATTCTAATAGGGTTGGGAAGTAGACTTGATAATATTTCCAATAATATATTTTATGCCTTATTTTGAGTTATTGATCAAAAGTTACGATTATTTTAAAAACGGGTAAAAAACTGAAATCACGCACAACAGCTAAATTGCCGCGACGCGGCAAATGCTGACGTGTCACGGGGCTTATTCCCGTGACACGGTGCCCTTTTTTGTAGTTCTGCACAATTTTCTTCCGTGTCACAAGATTTTGCACCGTGTCACGGTGCAATTTCCCGTGACACGGTGCCCATTCCTTGACACGGGGATATTCCGTGTAATTTCCGCGGACTTTTTACACCGTGACACGGCATACTGCACTGTGCCACGGTGGACAATGCCGTATCACAACATTTCTTCCCGTGTCACGCTGCACATCCCGTGACATGGGGTTGCTCCGTGGTTTCTCTGCGTAATTCCTAAACGCGTTTTCACTTCCCGTAACCTAATTATTTCCCGTGTCACTCAGTTTTTCCCCGTGTCACGGGATCTTCTCCCGTCTAACGGTGCTTGGCACCATGTCACAGTGCTCTTTGTCGTGACAGGGTGTTATTATTTAGGGTTTTTATCTTTTTAGGGTTCCGCGTGTTCCCTCTGCTTATTTTTTCTATAAATAGGACCCTCCTTTATGCAGTTCGGGGCACCAATAATCATTCTCTCTCACCTTACACCAAAAATCATTCTCTTCACTCTCTTCAACCTAATTTCTAGCTTCTTTATTCTTCCATAATAATTCCCCTAAGCGCTCCAAGGAGTCCATACTTAACCCGAGGTTTCGTCCTTAAACCAAGGCGTGAAAGGTACATATAACTGAGGGTTTGGACCAAATCAAATCTACATTTATTTAATCTAATTTTCATTTGATTTATATTTTTTTATTGAAGTTACTAACAGTTTATTCATGATGTAGCAATTTAAAGAACGCGCAGAATGTGAGTAATTAATTAATTTAATTACTCTTATTTTATTTTAGTATTGTTAGTATCATGATTAGTTTAATTTATTATACGATTTGACTAACATTATTATTGTTGAATTGCTTCCAATAGTAATGTTTATTATATTATATTATTTATGAGCACTATATTGCATGTTTAAAGGAAATATGTAATTGAAAATCACGCCTAATAAGATAATTTGGACGACCGGTTTAGGTTTCTTTTTAATCTTGTTATTAATTCAAGTGATCACGATATTTTAGAATAACGTGTTGCATTAATATTAAACCAATTTAGCTTAATAATTGGTTGGAGCAAATTGAATCTTTGTTTGTATGCCTTTGAGATCGCAGGAATCACTTTTCACAATAAGAATCGAGTAAAAGCCAATATTGGCGAATGTGACTCCATGACTTACTTCGTACCATCATCCCCGATCCTCCTTTTGTGGTTCCGAACCATATGGAGTTAGTAATCTCATGGATTATGAATGGGGTGTAACCTTCACGGGTCAATCGTTGTTGCCTATCGTTGTCCCTTAATTGTGGTTGCCTTTTATGATCCGTGAACGGTTTACAAGTTCCTTAAAAACTTGTTGGCGGCTCCCTACTTTCCTTGTCCCTAATCGTATATGTCAATTCCCACTTCCTATGAGTGCTAAGCATATTCACCACATGCTTTTAACGTAGGCGCACTTTGAATGTCGCCTACAATTTGGCGACTCCACTGGGGAGGATTCTTAGTTATTTATCGATTTGAGTGATCGGTATTTAATTAAGATGAGTGGATGAGACTTGAAAGATTCTTGAAAAATATTCCTGTGATTAATTTGGTATTGTTGCATAAGCATAGACGTTTTAACGTCGCATTTAGGTCTATCCTGTAGGAAAAATTGAATAACTTTATTGCGTACGAAGGAAAACCGGGCACCAGTCAGATTGTCTGACTGTCATGCCACGGCAGAATCTGCCGTGTCACGGTGCAGTACACCGTCTGACGGTGTGTAGCACCGTGGCACGGTGCTCTCTGCCGTGTCACGGCAGTCCTAAAATTAGTCCGGTGGCTTGTTTTATCTTATCACAATGTGTGTGTTCTACATGCGTCTTAGCCCCGGGGGATTTAAGCTCTATCAACCCAAAAACGCTCATGGCCATAAGGGTTCGTCTGAGTTATTAAATCCACCTAAACCATGGAGTTGAGTTCGATTTCATCACGAACTCACGGAGCCGCCCGTTGGCGTACACCCTCAAGGGAGGCTGCCTTGCTAACGCGTCCAAACTCTTGACCATGGTACCTTATTGACACCAAATAAACCTGACCATAGTCGAACATAGAACTTGACCTTAGGTTGTGAACAATTCGTTGCATCATTGTGCCTACGTGTTTTATGTTTGGTCGTTTTGATCCTAACCTTAACGATCTTTCTTTGTCTATGGTGGATTATTTTATGACTAACGATTGCCAATGGACCGTACTCACTTAGTAATTAGTGCAAAAAAAAATAATAAAAAATAAAAATAAAAAAAATTACCCGTGCCACGTTAGCATCCACCGTGTCACGGGAAAGTTCACCGTGTCACGGCAATTTCCACCGTGGCACGGTAGATTTCCAGCAAAAAAAAAAAAATACCCGTGCCACGTCAGCATCCACCGCGTCACGGGAAAGTTCACTTTGTCACGGCAATTTCCACCGTGGCACGGTGAATTTCCAAAAAAAAAAATAAAAATAAAAATCTCGTGCCAGGGTGAACTTTCTCGTGACACGTCTGCATCCACCGTGCCCCGACGGCAGCTTGTACCGTGACACAGTACAGTTTTCCGTGTCATGGTGCCCTTGAAATAAGTCCAGTAAGCTTTTTTTTAGTCTTCCGTGTTAATTTTGTCCTCGCGTTTGTCATTTTGGTTGTTGTTCACATGTCTAGCCATACGATCATACCACGAGTCTTATAACATCACTTAGTCACTCACGAGTCAAGTATAGTCCACACAGTTTCTTTATGTTCTGACTTGAGTCGTGCACCATGTCGTTTATGATCGTATACTAGGTTCATGCACCCTTTTTTCGTCATAATAAAAAAAATGAGTGGAGTTTTCTCACCTGTTTTCAAATGTTTATTTTTTCCTTCCTTTCTTCTCTTGAGCAATGAGTCAAACAATTAAGTGAATTATTTTATTCCACAGTACTTGGTCAAGGAACAAGGACAGATTAATATGGTTCGAGTCATTACCGCAACAATCTCTCATATCTAATAGGCGTTCAAAGCGAACTTTGCCATCTCCACATTACTTATCACCTTTCAATGGCCACTAAAGAAGATATTGAGAACATCAACAAATCCATCGAGGCACTGTCTGCCATGATGCAAACCCTTACCACTAGGGTCACTACCATGGAACGAACGAAGGTCACTGTTTCCAACCTTGACAAATTGAAGGAACAAATGAGTAAGATTTATGAGGATTTCACTTATGTGGAACGGCCTCCCACTCCTTTGGATGTGAAGGACAGACTCCCTGAAAAGTTCACCACTGCTGATATTCCAAAGTTCAAGCCTACTGACAATCCAATATTCCATTTGAAGGCGTTCTCTGCAACAATGGCTCTTAAGGGATTGGACGTAACACTCTTCCCTACGGTGTTCCCTCTCTCCTTAGAACATGCTTGCCAACAATGGTTTTATTCCCTAGATGCCAAGCATACTGCGACTTGGCAAGATGTCACCGATAGTTTCAGGAATCGTTATAAGTGTAACATTCAAACTAAAACTTTATGAACGTGAACTCTCCATTCTCAAACAGAAAGAGAATGAAGGCTTCACCACTTACCTGAACAGGTGGAGGGAAACAACTTCACTCTTGGTAGATCCGCCCAAAGAAAGAGAGATGGTTCGCCTCTTTATCAAAAATCTGACTCATAAATATAGGGAACATCTCAAATTTCTTCCACTGAACACTTTCGAAGATGTATATGACATCGGCATCAATATCGAGGATGAGCAAATAAAGACTGCTGGTAGTAAAAATAATAACACTTGCAAAAACAAGAAGAACGACCATCCTTCTTCTTCATCTTCTAAGCACGAAAATAATGCCAACAATATAAGCCAAGTTGATCTCAATGAAGTGTTAGCTCTTGATGCTCCATTGCCCAAGAAGAAAATAACTTACACTCCTTTAGGAATGACTTATGATGCGGCCTTTGATTGCCTTTAAGGTCAAAGCTTGATCACACCTATTGGGCCATTTCCAAAGCCAAAACCTGAAGAAAGGAGCGCCAAATGGAATCCCAATGCCCATTGCAAGTACCATCAAGGAAGGGGCCACACTACGGAGCAATGTTGGAATTTGAAGGACGTCTTTCAAGACTTGGTGGATGCAAACAAACTTCCTGTCCCTCCAGGCGGCAAGAAGTAATGAACACAAGGCGCACAGCAAATCCTTCGTGCAAGATTTCATGATTTCTTTCTTTATCATTCATCTCCATTCCCCCATTCATGTCTAGCATAGGTTTTCCATTTTGAAGTTTTATATGTTTTATGTGTTTCGTTCACCTTTTCCATTAATAAATTGAGCAAATTTTCTTTACATCTCGATCATAGAATTTTTCATTCATTCATTCATTCTCAATAAAAAAAAAAGTTAAAAAAAAATCAATTACCGAACTAAACACAAGGTACACCAATGATTTCAGGCACCTTTGCAACCTTGTCATTCCTTGTTAACCATTCAATCACATATCCATTTCTTCATCAGCCATTTTGAGCCTCGTCTAACGTTTGACCTTCATTTTTTCAACCCACATTCACTCAACCCTAGGATTAGAAGATGTGTAATATGTGTAACATTCAAAAAGCAAGTAAAAAAAACAATAAAACAATGTCTAAGGGCAAGTGTTCCAATGTCTTTGATATAAACACGTCTTAAATTGCGTCTCTCATCGAGTGCTTGGTACCGTGCCTGAGAAATATGAATGCTTAGTGAGTGATGGACCGCATGATCTGAGATTGTCCACATTGATTCAAAAGAATGAAAATAACAATAACCAAAGCGAAAAAAAAAATTTGAAAATAAACTTGCAAAGTCCAAATTTTCAAATACACAATTACACATCTTGGGGGCTTCTCTCGGGTCTTGAGCCTTTTACCATTTTCTTCCTTAAACCATCAACTTCACCATATTACAACCCTTGAAAGACCTCTTTGAGGTGTACATACACTTGTGCAAAGTTTGGTTAGAGCTACGTTCGGCCTGATTCCTAACGGATACATAGGCAACCTCATATCGAGGTGCGGCCACATTCATATTCATATCCATGCATGATCGAGTCAAAGAATATCCAATGATTACCCCTATCCATCTAGAGCTAGACTTAGGGGCTTAAACCCATATCATTTAGCCTACCCAGCCCAAAGAGTCATCATCTTTGACTCTTCTCACATATCTTTCCATCACTATAGCCATTGCAGCCTCATCTAGTATCACTTTCACACACGTCTTTTACACATACATAGCCATATCAGCTATCCCTTAGGAACCTTTTATCATGAAATCTTGTTACCCCACTATGCATGCTTCATCATCTTTCAAGACAACATTCATTAAAAGAAACATTGTATACTTGCTTAGCTTCGTTACCTGAGCAATGTTCATTGTTTCATGCATCCCATAATGTGCTTAGCAACATTTATATATTAATGATTTGCAATCATACAAAGCATATCGTTCTTAGCTCCTTGACCTAAGCAACGTTCGTTATGCAATAATCACTTCATCTATATACGTGCTTAGCTTCAAGACCTAAGTGATGTTCAAGATCTTTTCTTTACACTCTCTATGATGCTTAGCTCCATGACTTAAGTTCATTCATCTATCGTGTCACATGATGTAATTGTCCTTTGCCTCCTGGCCTAAGAACACGCATCATGCATAAATTATTTTCAAGACAAGGAATTCAATCCATACGATTCATTTCGTCTTGCTCAAGGAGGATGTTCAAAACTTCTTCCCTTTTTCATTATTTTATTTTGGGGTAGTTCAAAAACTTTTTCAAAATTTTTATCGAGGGAAGTTCGAAAATAAAATTTCATTTTTCACTTCTTTCTTTTTCAGGAGAAAGTTGGTACCCTCCACTCGTCTCATGACAAAAATGACAGAAAATTTTTTGCTTTTCCATTTTCGGTTGCTTGTGTCTGCACACACTCACACCATACACACAATCACAAGTCATACACATGTCAGGTCATGTCAAGTCAAACTTGGTCAAGTCAGTTGGCCAAGTCAATTACATTATATACGAGTCCCTTGGCAAATTTTATTTTGCAGGTCTCATCTACGGCCCACGTCCGGGGACAAGCGGACCATTTACAGCCCACGTCCGGGGACAAGTGGACCATTTACAGCCCACGTCCGGGGATAAGCGGACCATCTACAACCCACGTCAGGGGAAAAGCGGACTAACTATAACCCACGTCCAGGGATAAGCGGACCATCTACATCCCACGTTCGGGGACAAGCGGACCATCTACAGCCCACGTCCGGGGACAAGCGGACCATCTACAGCCCACGTCCGGAGACAAGCGGACCATTTTCAACCAGCCCACGTCCGGGGAAAAGCGAACCATCTACAGCCCACGTTCGAGGACAAGCGAACCAACTACAGCCCACGTTTGGGGACAATCAAACCACCATCATTTTATGACGCAAGGTTCTTGATACACAGAGACTTGCAATCTCATCATCTGTTGACTTTCCTAAAGCATGGAAAGTATTATCCGGTGGATTTATTAAAGCATAGAAAACCGCCCAATTCCTTTGTCGGCTTTCCTCAAGCATGGAAAGCATTATCGGTGGATTTATTCAAGCATAGAAAAACGTCAAATTCATATGTCGACTTTCCTCAAGCATGGAAAGTGTCATCTTGTAGGTTTCTTCAGGCTTAGAAAGCTACCAAACTCATATGTCGGCTTTCCTCAAGCATGGAAAGCATTTCAACAAACGTAATCCGGTGAATTTCTTCAAGAGCATAGGAAAATACCAAACTCATTTGTCAGATAAGCGTTCTATCCCTTTACTCTTTTATATGTGGAATTAACATTTTTTGCAGGTATCGGCGTATACAGAGTGATTTAGGATCGCAGAACGACTTAAATTATTCTCCGTCCCTATCGACTACTTTAACTATCGTTTTCGAAACTGACGTTTCTACAAACTCAGTCAAAGTGGGGGCTTCTGTAGACACCTAAAAATGTCTCCCCAAAACAAAACCCAATGATGAACACCTTTCACCGCCGTATTGGTTGGCTTGAGTATTTAATCCTTGGAGTGCTTAAATCCATGTTTTAACCAATAAATTTCATGAACCAATCCAACTTCTAGCTCATTTTCCTAAACCATAACTTATTTTCAACTTTTCGTGTCCACATCGCAAAACCGAGGGAAACTAATTTTATGGATTTACAATTTTGATCCAATTATTATTTTGTTGGATAGGGATTTAAATAAGCTTTCCAACCATATATAATAAGCCCAATTCCGAGCTATAACGAAAAAGATATGAGCAAAACACTAAACTTGGCCTAAAACCGACACCCTTCAACTAAAACCGCCATATCTTAAAATCTACAAATCATTTTGACCTGTTTCTAATTAAGTTGCAAAATAGACTTGATAAAATTTCCAATGATATATTATATACCTTATTCCAAGTTATGGATCAAAAGTATTAATTATTTTAAAAACGGGTAAAAAAATGAAATTACCGCGCAGCAGCTAAAATACCGCGACGCGGCAAATGCTGACGTGTCACGGGGCTTATTCCCATGACACGGTGCCCTTTTTTGTAATTCTGCACAGTTTTCTCCCGTGTCACTGGATTTTGCACCGTGTCACGGTGCAATTTTCCGTGCGGGGATATTCCGTGTAATTTCCGCGTACTTTTTACATCGTGACACGGAATACTGCACTGTGCCACGGTGGACAATTCCGTGTCACGACATTTCTTCCCGTGTCATGGTGCACATCCCGTGACACGGGATTTTTCTGTGTTTTCTCCACGTAATTCCTAAACGCGTTTTCACTTCCCGTAAACTAATTATTTCCCGCGTCACTCAGTTTTCCCCCGTGTCACGGGATCTTCTCCCGTCTGATGGTTCCTTGCATTGTCTCACGGTGCTCTTTGCCGTCACACGGTGTTATTTTTTAGGGTTTTTACCTTTTTAGGGTTCCGCGTGATCCCTCTGCTCATTTTCCCTATAAATAGGACCCCCCTTTCTGTAGTTCGGGGCACCAATAATCATTCTCTCTCACCTTACACCAAAAATCATTCTCTTCTCTCTTTTAACCTAATTTCTAGCCTCCTTATTCTTCCATAATAATTACCCTAAGCGCTCCAAGGAGTCCATACTTAACCCGAGGTTCCGTTGTTAAACCAAGGCGTGAAAGGTACATATAACTGAGGGTTTGGACCAAATCAAATCTACATTTATTTAATCTAATTTTCATTTGATTTATATTTTTTTTATTGAAGTTACTAACAGTTTATTTATGATTTAGCAATTTAAAGAACGCGCAAAATGTGAGTAATTAATTAACTAACATTATTATCGTTGAATTGCTTCCAATATTAATGTTTATTCTATTATATTATTTATGATCACTATATTGCATGTTTGAAGGGAATATTTAATTAAAAATCACGCCTAATAATATAATTTGGATGACCAGTTAAGATTCCTTTTTAAACTTGGTATTAATTAGTGATCACGATATTTTAGAATAATGTGTTGCATTAATATTAATCCAATTTAGCTTAATAATAGGTTGGAGCAAATTGAATCTTTGTGTGTATGCCTTTGAGATCGCAGGAATCACTTTTCATAATAAGAATAGAGTAGAGGCCAATACGGGCGAATGTGACTCCATGACTCACTTCGTACCATCATCCCCGATCCTCCTTCTGTGGTTCTGAACCATATGGAGTTAGTAATCTCATGGATTATGAATGGGGTGTAACCTTCACGGGTCAATTATTGTTGCCTATCGTTGTCCTTTAATCGTGGTTGTCTTTTATGATCCGTGAACGGTTTACAAGTTCCTTAAAAACTTGTTGGCGGCTCCCTACTTTCCTTGTCCCTAATCGTATATGTCAATTTCCACTTCATATGAGCGCTAAGCATATTTACCACATGCTTTAACGTAGGCGCACTTCGAATGACGCCTACAAGCACCTTTCCAAAATGACAAGTGGAAGGAAAATCGAACTCGACGAAGTTCGTGAGGATGAGCAAAAAAATCAGAATGACACTCAAAGTGCTCAAACAACATCTGTTGACGCAAGTCATCAAAATGATCAAAATTTGCAAAGTCAAACCGACAATGCAAATGCTCAATCCATTACCCTACGTAGGTCTCAGAGGCCGAGATCTCAACCTGATAGATAGCTTGGTTTAGTATTAACCGAGAATCAGGACATCCTGATTATGGATGGAGATGAACCAGCAACCTACAAGCAAGTGATGAGTGACATTTATGTCACTCTTAGGGAGTAGTTCTAGAGTCATTTTCGTGTTTATTTTATCTTATTTTCCCCTTTCTTTCTCTTGTTTTCTCTTAATAATATTTCTAGTTTATTTTGGTAATTTTGGTGCGTTTTAGTTCATTTTCTTTATTTTATTAGTTTTAGTCTATTTTCGTATTTTATTTTTACTTTCTTTGCTTTTATAGTTTTTGTTTAGTTTTTATTAGTTTTAAGTTTATTTTTTTATTTATTTGATTTTATTTACTTGTATAGTTTTATTTAATCTTTATTAGTTTAGTGTTATTTCTCTTTTTCTATTTTACTTTATTTTACCTTTATTTTATTTTATTTTATTTTATCTCTTAGTAATCCCCTCGTGTTTTTGGTTATAGGTGTTTCGGGTTTTATGTCAAGTGGGTTCGGGTTCCAAGTTGAGTGAAACGCCAAACAAAGCTGCTGCCCAACCTTATCCATCACCGCACCCTTCATTATCCTACACCACACCAAAACACAACACTCTTCCCCTGCTCCCTCACGCAACCACGCACATCACCATCATCCACCTTTCCCCTGCTCACTCACCCTCACCACCAAAATCACCTCTCACGCAACCACAGCAGCCCCACAGCCGTACCCACCAACACCACCACACAGCAACAACCCAACACCACACACCACCAACAGCCACGACAACAACCATACCTCCAGCAATCACCCCGCAACACCACCGCGCAACAACCAGAACCACCTGACCACGCGCAACCCCTGCTCACCCTCACCTTCAGCCACCAATTAACTCCACCTCACCACCGTTCCCAACCTCCAACCAATTATCACCCCGCATCACCAATTCGCACAGCAACAGCCCCAAATCAGAGCAAATTCGAATTCAATCGGGTTCGGGCAAACCGTTGGTGGTTCGTTCGAAGTTCGAGACAGAGACTTTGTGGGTTTCGTTAATCGAGGAGGAGTGGTCGAACATACCCATGGTTCGACCGAACCAACCCCGTAGTTCGGCCGCACCAACCCACGGTTCGATCGAACCATTTCACGAGCTATACACGTGGTTATTAATGAAGATCAATCGGTCTAAAAACGATGATGATGCAATTGGTGTTGATAGCCATTGATTTAGAGCATTGATTTAATGATAATGGTTAATGATGGTGGTAGGAGAATCGAATCAGAGCAGCCAAGAAGAAAGAAAAAAAAATCGTTTGATGGTGATGAATGGAAATCGGGGAGCTGAAGTTTGGATGGTTTTGGTTTCCTTTTTCTTTTTCTTTTATTTTTACTTTCTTTTCCTTTTTCCTTTTCTTATTTTCTTTTCTCTTTTATTTTCTTTTTCTATTTTTATTTTCCTTTTCTTTCTTTATTTTATTTCCTTTTTTTTATTTTCTTTTCCTAGTTTTATTAGCTTAGTATAAATACCCAATTTTGGGGGTAATTAGGGGAAGGGGGGATAACTATCTGTTCTTCTCTCTAATTAGTTTTAGTTTTAGGTTAGGTTAGGATTAGTCTTCTTTGGTAGAGAGAGAAAGTGAGGTTTTCTTCATTAATGAACTTGGATTTTGAAGAAGGAGCTTGTTCAATCCTTTGTAGACCTTCATCTTCAATTAATGAGCAATTTCTTACTCTCTCTCCTCTATTATTATTTGTTTATTTTTATTATTATTTTAGTTGTTGGTATTGCTTGTTGATCATGTTGATTCTTGATTATTTGTTGATTAATCTTGTTATTATCATGATTAGTGAGTAATTTCCCCATTAAGGGGATGGTTGTGGTGTAGTTGGACCTTGAGCATGTTCTAGGGTTTAGAATTGATTTATTTGTGATTAAAGTCTTTATATGCTTGATATTCTTTAATCTTCTTGCAAGTGCACATTGTTGGTTGATTAAAGGTGAATCTTTGCTAACAAGAAACGGAAGTTGACTTAGTTAAGGTTCATTAGTATCGATTGTTATTTAATAGTACCTCCTAGTATATGGTTCTAATGTGGAAACATAGAGGCGATGTTAGGAGAAGCCAATTGACCCCGGAAGGCGGCTAGATTGGATCCTTTATTTCGATATTTGAGCATGTTTAGTTCATAATTAATTCAATTTCTATGCCTTTGTTTATGTTCAAGTGAATGCTATACCTAAACCATTTCCCTTAATGTTTTATTTCTTGTTTTAGCTTTTTTTTTAGACTTTAGTTTATTCATCTCATATTCCGGACTAGCTTAATTGTCGATAACATTTGGTGGTGTTTACCGTTCTCTGTGGTTCGACCCCTATGCTTGCCTTATACTCGTATTAGGTTTCTTTAGGTTGTATAAATTGTATTTGATCTAGGGATAGACAATTGACGACGCGTTTATTCCCTTGTCAGCAAGAGATGGCAAGCACCAACTCTCCTAAATGGCAAGAGGCCATGAGATCTGTAATGGATTCCATGTTTGAAAATCAAGTCTGGGACTTGGTTGACTTACACAAAGGTTATACACCTATCGGATGTAAGTGGATTTTCAAGATGAAAACCGACAAAGATGGAAATGTATTCATTTACAAAGCTAGATTGGTGGAAAAAGGGTACAGACAAGTTCATGGTATTGTTATGATGAAACCTTTTAACCAGTCACAATGCTGAAATCTTTTCGGATCCTCCTAGTGATTGCTGCATATTACAATTATGAAATATGGCAGATGGACGTCAAAATCGCCTTCATTAATGGTATTTTGGAAGAAACTGTGTATATGACACAGCCTAAAGTTTTTGTAGACCAAAACAATGCTGGGAACGTTTGTAAGCTTAAGAAGTCCATTTATGGACTAAAGCAAGCAAGCAGAAGTTGGAATCTGCGATTTGATGAAGCCATCGGTAAGTTTGGTTTTATCAAGAATCCAGATGAATCTTGTGTTTACAAGAAGGTCAGTGGGAGTGACATCGCCTTCCTAGTCTTATATGTCGATGACATATTGCTCATTGGAAACAACATTCCGTTGTTAGAGTCTGTAAAGGCCTGGCTTGTAAAATGCTTCTTAATGAAATACTTAGGAGAGACTCAGTACATACTAGGCATCAGGATCTATAAGGATAGATAAAAAAGGATGATTGGATTGAGTCAAAGTACTTATATTGATAAGGTGCTTGCTCGATTTGGCATGGATAAGGCCAAGAGAGGTCACCTTCCAATGTCACATGGCATAACCCTAAGAAAGAAGCAGTGTCCACAAACACTTGATGAGCAGGTAAGATTGAATCAGATTCCATATGCTTCGCTTATTGGATCAATCATGTATGCTATGATATGACTAGGCCAGATGTATCGTATGCCTTGAGTGCTACAAACCGTTACCAATCAGATCCAGGAGAGGCCCATTGGACTGCGAACAAGAATATCCTAAAGTACCTGAAAAGGAACAAGGATAAGTTTCTGGTGTATTGTGGTTTAGAGGAATTAGTTGTGGAAGGTTATACCGACACAACCTTCCAGACAGATAGAGAGGATTTCAAATCACAATCTGGATATGTGTTCTGTCTAAATGGAGGGGTGTTTAGGTGGAAGAGTGCCAAGTAGAGTATAACTGCAGATTCTACAACTGAAGCCGAGTACTTAGCAGCTGCTGAAGCAGCTAAGGAGGCTGTTTGGATTCGTAAGTGCGTTGGTGAACTTGATGTTGTACCCTCCATAAAGGGTCCAATAGCCCTCTATTGTGACAACAATGGAGCTATTGCTCAGGCCAGAGAGCCAAGGGAACATCAGAAGGTCAAACATGTCAAACGACGGTTTCACCTGATTCGATAATGGAAATAAGAAGGTGAAATCAGAATTTGCAAAGTTGGAACGGATGACAATGTAGCTGATCCACTTAGTAAACCGTTGCCTCAAGTGAAGCACAACAAGCACGTTGAGGCAATGGGAATCAAGCATGTAGGAGACTGGCTTTGATTTCATTGTTTAGTGTTTTAGTTAAATTTTTAACATTTAATGTAAGACACTAAGAAAAACCACTCAAGTTTTGGAGTAATATAAATTTCATGCAATATTTTATCACTCCGTTTGCTATTTAATTGTGGTTTAGGATTAAATAATGAGTCCATTCGATTTTGAGAATATTCAAAATAAGGTATCAAGACAAGTCTTGGTAAGGAAACACCTATTAAGTGAACATTAAATATTATAATTGAAAATTATCCCTAATCAAGGTCATTTAAACTATGGACGATTAATGACTATAGACACCCATTTGTGTATCCCCAAAAACAAACACGGTGATGAGTACCTTTCACGTCGAATCATAATCGAATTAAGTGAAAGTGTGGAAAGTCTAGTGTTGCGGATAGTTTTAATTTATTTTCTTTTCACTCTGTTTTTGAAAACCTATTTTAAGAAAACAGCCAATCTAGTTTGGTTGGTTCATAGCAAGGGTCCAATAATGGTGTAGTTGGATGGAACTTGAAAAGAGCTTTCCAACGATATATTATAAGCCCAATTCCGAAGAATAATGAGGAAGTTATGGCCAAATTACTAAACTGGGCCCCGTTTGAGCTTTATATGCGGCTCAATGATCTAGAGGAGGACCTAATATGGATTTATCATTCCTAATGCAATTAGGAGTGGTTTTAGTCTTCTAGATTGTTTTAGAAGGTTCTTTTCATTCCTAATTCAATTAGCATTGATAAATTGACTTTTGTTTACTTTTTGGAGTTTTAATCAGAATAAAAGAGTGTTTTTGAGGAAAATACGATTTTATCCTCTTGTACGATCAAATTTAACTGAATTTAGAAAACGCATTAAAAATTGATTAGCGCCTAACGTCAGACAGCGTCTGGCGCTAATTTCGTTTTTTCACGTCGAACTCTAGTTTGTTTTTTTTTATCTTTTTGGCTGATTTTCTCTATAAACAGCCTCCTAAAACTTCGTTTTTCGTCAACGATTCTCATCAATTATCATCAATTCTCGAGAATTGTCTAATTCTCTTCTCTCTCAAAGCTAAAGCTTTTTTTTCTTTTTTTTCTAAATCAACCCTTTTGCATACAAAATTACGCATTCATAAGCCCTAGAAACACCAAACATTGTTCGAAGTTGTCTTCGCCCTATACATGAAAGGTTTTGATTTCTAAGAGTTTGGTCCCAAATCTTTATTTCAATTATTTAATTTAATTGTTTTGTTTATTATTTTCCTTGAAGTTACTAACGTGTGTATTTTGTTATTAAAAAGAGGTACGAGGCATCCAAGTAAGTGCTTTAATTGTTTGCATTGATATTATGATAAAGAAATTATGTCTAGGTTGTTATTATGATTCCTAATATCATGTTAGGATGATTGATGTTTTGAATGACAACAATGATTTCTAGTATTATGTTTACGGAAAAGGTTATCATATCAAATATGATTATTATGATTTCTATGATGCTTTCTATATTCTTTCCTAATATTCATGATAATATCATGTTAGGGCTAAAGCTTTGATTTTTATTGTTTAGTGACATGCTAGGGTTTGTTATTAATCTTATTAGTATCATGCCTAGTTACTTGATATTATTATGCTTTAACATGATTATTTTAATAATTTCTGATCATTATTATTATTATTATATAATTATTTTATTATGTTGCTTGATTATATTTATTGTTATTGCTTGATCACACCTTTTATGCATGTTTAAAGGGAATTAGTACTTTTAATCACGCTTAATAAGATAATTAATAATCTTGTTTAGGGTTAATTTGATTATAATTCAAGTGATTGCCAATAATAGTTTTATTTGTGCATTAATATTCTACTAACATAGATAAACAGGTTTAGGGTTAATCCTATTGATTGCATGTTAGTCATAAAGCGCACATGAATACGATCAGAATAAAGTTGAGGCATATTATTAGGGCAGGTTCAATCTCTTTTAGGTTGGATTTGTACCTTCATCCCCGAACTACTAGTCATGGTTCCAGACCTATTGGAGTTGACGATCTCCTAGATCGTTAAGGGGTGTAACCTTCACCTCGTGAACGGTTTACAAGATCCTAAAACTTGTTGGCGACTCTTTTGCTCTATCTTCTTTCCCTTTTGACGCCATCATGCTTTAGTGTATGATCACAGTGGGGTTCAAGCTAAGGGTAATGCTTGAAATATTCCCTACAGTTTTTGGCGACTCCACTGGGGAGGATTTCTATTTTAATTCCTAAAAATTATTTTAGCAATGATTTAGAATGAGTGGATGAGACTCGAAAAGTTCTAAGTATTTCATGGGCGTAATTTTGATTAACATTATTTTCATATGCATAAAAAAGATCTCATTGGAAAGACCATCCGTAATGAGTTAAAACATAGGATTTTTACACGTACGAAATTTGAGAAATATCTTTCACAACTAGGACCGAAATAATGCTGCGCGAAAACTGGAAAATTTTATCGAGCACTGAAAGTTGCTGAGGCATGTAGGAACTAGCGTCAGGGAACAAAGTCTAGCGCCAACAATTTGACGTTAGTGCCAGGCGAAAGCTTTTGTCACCAGGCGCTAAAGCCAAAAGGTGGCGCTGGACTTTGTTTGCAGGCGCCAAGTTCTTCCAATACCGAGCAAGAAATATGCATTCTAATTTCGACCAGTTTTTAGCACTGTTTACTCGATCCTACTTCCTGATTGAGTTTTTCTCACTTTTCTGAAACCCATATGTGTTCTACATATGGACATAACCCTCTGGGAATTCATGCTCCATCTACCAGATTGAACACTCTGAGCAACAAAGGGTACATCCGAGAATGTTGAATCACCAAACAATGGAAGCGAGTTTTTCTAAACTTGCGGTGTCCCATCCACTTGCGCCAACCCTTCACGGTTCAGCTTTCGCGCGGTGCCATGGTTAGGTTGCAAACTCATTGCATCATGTTGTGCCTACATGACTAATTGTGCATTATTGGTTGTGCATAGTCTATGTGTTTTTCCTAATCGTTTGTTTGACTTTTGCTAAGATTAAATAAATTGATTTATGACTAAAAGAACTTTGCGTAATTAATTTGAGTAAATACAGTTTAATAATTTAATCTGAATTGTCAAGTCATTAATCGAGTTTAAGCACTAAGTCCCGTGGTCTTACACAAGAGTCAAAGCATGTCACTTACACTCACCATATAAAGCACACACTAATGTACACTTTGACCATTTATAAGGGAGTCTTGTATGCGCGTTTTTCCGTCATTTTTTAGGGGGGTAACTCGGATATTAATCCTCCAAATAAATCAACTTGTTTAAACCCTATACTTAACTCCTAAAATTATATACCTTATTTTTTGCCAAAAATATGCACCTATTTTTGCTTTTTCTCTTTCAAATCGTAAAGTCGAGGTCAATTTGACTCAAGTAATTAAAACAAAAATGGTTTAATTCATAGCGCGTGGTCAAGAAAGGAAGGGTGTTTGATCAAAGGCAACCTTTTTATCCAAGTCCAACTTTTTGACAAACCCATTGCTCGTAAGAGGAAAGCTAAGACAATAATGGCAACACAAGAGGAAGTCAATGAGCTCAGGAACCAACTGATTAATGTGACTGAGGCGTTAAAGGTTCTAACCCTCAAGATTGATGATCCTGTGAAACAACAACTGATGGACCTCATGTAAGAGAGTCTGAGTAAACTGTCTAGTGACTACAAGTTTCAAGGGATTAGCTCACAAGGGGTCTCGGTGGACAAGGATCTTCTTCCGCAGAAGTTCAATGCCAACGACATCCCGAAATTTAAAGCAACTGAAAACCCTTACTTTCATTTAAGAGCCTTCAAAACAATAATGAGTATTAAGGGTATCGACAAGAAGGTATTTCCCTCTTTGTTATCACTATCTCTCGAAACCGTTTGCCAACAATGGTTCTTTTCTCTTGAGAAAGAAAGAACCTCTACTGGGGAGTCCATAGTAAACTCTTTCATTGATAGATACAAATGCAATATTCAAGTTGAGACTGCTTACAGGGAACTTGAAATCCTCAAGCAGAAAGAGAATGAAGTTTTCACCTCTTTCTTCAACAAATGGCGAGAAACCTCAGCTAAGATGATTGAGGTGCCAAGTGAAAAAGAGTCTGTAAGGTTATTCATAAAAAACCTTCAAGAAAAATACTCCAAGCATCTCAAATACCAGAATAATCTCCATACCTTCAAGGCCGTCTACGACATTGGAATTAATATTGAAGACGACCTGGCTAAGTTGAAAGCTGCTAACAATAACTCCAATAGTGGCTGGAAAGGCATAAAGAACGATAATCCTTCTTCTTCCAAAACCACCCACTGAAATAATGTTGGTACCTTTAACTTAAGTGAAGTCCTTGCTATGAATAATCAAGGACAAAAGAAACCATTTAGGAGGAACTTTACACCTATTGGTATGAGTTATGACACCGCATTTGACCGATTAAATGCAAAAGGTCTTATAACTCCTATTGGACCATTTGGGGACCTACCAGTCAAGAAGAGGACGACTAATTGGAACCCAAATGCACAATACAAGTATCACCAAGGTAGGGGCCATCTTACCTAGAATTGTTGGAAGCTTAAGGAAGCTATCCAAGACTTAATAGACAATAACAAGCTACCTTTGCCTCCTACTAGTAAGAAGCCAAGTATTGATAATGCGCCTCTCGCTCACTCCTTGGCCATCTCTGATGAGGAAAACGAGGTTGATCCCTCATCTCTCATCAAACCTGTCAAAGAAATCCATGCTATCGAAAGAAGAGGAGGAGATCTTTTTCGATGCCGTGGATAACCTTCCAGAATTAGCAAGTAAAGAGGACATACAATTGCTTACACTGTCCATGATGGAAGGATCAAACTTGCTACATGAAACACTCGAAGTTGTGAAGAAACTTAAGAAAAAGTATGACGAGGTTCCACCGTCGAAAAATAAACCTAGGAAAGAGTTCACACCCATGGGAATGACCTATGATGCCAACCACTTTTCTTTGCAAGTAATCGATAAACCCAAGAAGAGTAATAGACTCTACACTCCAATTGGGATTCCATATGCTCAAATGTTCAAAATGCTCTATGAGAGTGGCGAGGTCAAACCTCTCGAACCGAGACCATTTGAATCGTTACAAAGGACGGATAGATTTTATTGTCAATATCATCAATAAGGGGGTCACACTATTGAAAATTGTTTTAAATTTAAGGATTTAATTTAGAAGATGATTGATGATAAAAGACTAGTCCAAGTTTGAAAAGAAGAAGACTTAAATATTAATGGAGTTTGGGACAGCGATGAAGAAGACGTTTACTTGAAAGACATGGTAGGACCTCCACCTTCGGTGTCATATGCCATGGATGACTTCTGGGTAGAAGAAGATTCACCCATAGACATCCTCACAAGATCCGGGAGAATGCAACCTCCTGTTTCGACACAACCTATGCCAACCACGCAGCAAGTTCCCAAACCTGTCATAGAAGACAATGACATTGTCAAACAGTTCAAGAAAACCAAGGTTTAAATGAACGTATGAAAGCTTCTAGCAACATCTCGAGAGCATAGGTTGGATGTAATGAATGCCTTGGATAAAATAGGGATAGATTCTGACACCACTCCTGAGGGGTTGGCTAACTTCCTTATGAGTGATCTCCCTAGTCCTATCAACTTGATAACCTTTTCCGAGAAAGACTTACCTCCAGAAGGTGACAAGCATTATAAGGCATTAAACCTCACAGTGGTTTGCAAGAGAATGAACGTCCCTATGACTCTTGTAGACAATGGATCGGCCATTAATGTCTGTCCACTTAGAACTGCGAGAATGCTAGGCATAAGGGATGAAGACCTAACCCCGTCAACGCAAGGAATAAGAGCTTACGACAACACTCGTCATCAAGCTCTTGGTAAAATTACCATGAACGTAACGGCGGGAGCAATAGAACACGCTACTACGTTCCAAGTAGTAGATATTAAGGCTTCGTTCAATCTATTGTTGGGACGCCCTTGGCTTCATGACCTAAAGGTCGTCCCTTCATCACTCCACCAATAGGTAAAAGCCATAGTTGGAGAAATTCCCATTACAATCGATGCTTAACCCATGAGGATTAAAGCTATAGAGAATCCAATAATTAATATGGAGCACGATGAAGATGATGAAGATTTGTGGGGCTTTAATGAAGAGGTCTCCTTAATCGAGGAGGATAAAAGGATCCCTCTCTACCCCAACCCCCACTCCAATATGATAGTGAAAGCTATTCTAAAGAAGCAGGGACATTTTCCTGGGATGACCCTAGGAAAGAAGAAAGGAATAGCAAAACCGCTGGAATCACCTGGCCTCCCTAAATTAGACACTTTCGGACTTGGTTACGAACCGACTTGGGAATATTTCAAGCGAGCCCAGGAAAAGTCAAAAGCACGTAGGACGCTCGCATCCACAAGAAAGCAATCCCAATGGATCAGTATCCTCTTACCCTCAATGGACAATTCATAAAATAAGAAGATGAGGACTATCCATGTTACGAATTTCCTGAACCATTTGTCGTAAATGGCATAAGGCAACCGAGATTAGAGATTTTCTTAGATTGCTACTTCATAGACGAAATCTCAATTCCTGTCCACAAGGAGAAAGCACCCCCATGCTTTGAATTTAATGTCATGGGACTACTATTCGGGCAAGAAAAAGATGAGCAGACATACAAAGAGGATAACTCCAAACAGTCTTACAAAGCGAAAGATTTGATCCCTCAAAGCTCATCACTCCAGCAGAAGGATCATTACAAGGGTGGCGCAAACCGTCAAGGTGACTACTCCAAGCGGAAGGAAAATCTCCATCACAACAGGGCAAGGACCGATGTTCGAGGAGTTGTCTGAGTCTGAGTCAGAGTCAGAGTCTCTCCCTATAGAGTCATCTAAGTCCCCTCTTTCTATCTCTTCCTCTATGATAGTTAGTGATCAAGTCCCTGAGGACATATCTCTCTTTGATGTAATGATCTCAGAATTTAATAATATGTCTCTTTCTCCTTACTCTTTGTGTTCTTCTTTAACCCAAGATGATGATCATTTCTTAACTAACAATGAAAATGACAAAGAACTTATTAAAGCAATGGAAACACTTGAAAATAAAACACCGATAATTGAGGAAACTGAGACGGTTTATATCTCAAATGATTCCACCAATAAAAGATAAGTTAAAATTGAATTAACACTTAATGAACAAGAAAGAACCGATTTAATTAACTTACTTAAAGAATTCATTGATGTATTCGCTTGGTCATATGAAGATATGCCAGGCATTAATAGAGAAATAGCTCAACACATCATACCATTAATTCCAGGAATGAAACCTGTAAAACAAAAGTTACTTCGAATGAAACCCGACGTACATAAAATAAAAGAAGAAGTTCAAAAATAAATAACTACAGGCTTTATCAAGGTATTCAAATACCCTGAATGGGTCGCCAACGTCGTCCCAGTTCCGAAAAAGGATTGAAGGGTAAGAGTGTGTGTCGACTATCGAGATCTAAATAAGGCAAGTCCAAAGGCTGACTTCCCTTTACCACACATCGATATTCTGGTAGATAACACAGCAAATCATGCGCTGCTCTCGTTCATGGATGGATACGCGGGCTATAATTAGATTCCCATGGCGGAAGAAGACATGGAGAAAACAACCTTCATAACACCATGGGGTACTTACTGCTACACGGTAATGCCATTCAGGTTGAAAAACGCGGGTGCTACTTACCAACGAGCATCGACTGCCTTGCTCCATGACATGATGCATAAAGAAGTTGAAGTATACGTGGACGATATGATTGTAAAATCAAAAGATCACCCACGCCATCAAATAGCCTTGAAAAAATTCTTTGAAAGGCTTAGAAAATACAATATGAGGCTGAATCCATCTAAGTGTGCTTTTAGAGTCACCTCAAGCAAGCTTTTGGGTTATGTCATAAGCTCTAGAGGAATAGAGATAGACCCAACCAACATCAAGGAAATCATGTCAATGCCACCGCCCAAAACCGAGAAGCAAATTCGATGATTTATTGGCCGGTTGCAATACATAACCAGGTTCATATCAAAATTGACAACAATATGTGAACCAATTATTAAAAAGCTTAAAAAGAATGTACTAGTGATATGGGATGACGAGTGTCAAAAGCCTTTGAAAAGATAAAAGCTTATCTCGCAAATCCTCTCGTTTTAGCACAAGCATGTCCGGGAATACCTCTTAGACTTTACTTAACAGTCACCAAAGAGACAATGGGAGCAATGCTAGCACAAAAATTAGAAGGCAAAGAAAATGCGATCTACTACCTAAGTGAAAAGATGCTCGAGTATGAAGCACCCTATACACCACTTGAGAAATTGTGCCTCGCATTGGTGTGGGCCACAACCAAGTTAAGACATTACATGCTCGTGCATACAGTCTTTGTAGTTTCCCGATTAGATCCACTCAAGTATTTATTTGAGAAATCTACACTCAATGGGCGCATATCGAGATGGATAGTCAACTTAGCCCAGTTCGATGTAAGGTTCATGCCACAAAAAGCTATCAAAGGATCTGTGGTTTCGGATTTCCTAGCGGACTGTCCAATAGAAGACTCGACGCCAATACACGACAATCATTTTCCAGACGAAGACTTGATGGTCACTGAAGATGATACTTGGACCTTTTACTTCGATAGAGCCTCAAACCAAAAGGGATGTGGCGTTGGAGTATTACTGGTATCACCCAAAGAAGAGCATGTTCCAATCTCTATAAAGCTTGATTTCGATGTTACCAACAACGCTGCTGAGTATGAAGCATGCGTGGTAGGCCTTGAAACAGCTTTGGCATTGGGAGTGAAAAAGTTACGGATATTCGAAGACTCTTCATTTATCATCAATCAAATCTCCAAAAGATGGAAGGTAAGGAGCGAAAGCCTAGCCCCTTATCAAACTTATTTGGAAACCCTCACTAAACAGTTAGAGAAAGTGGAATACACATATCTTCCTAGAGAAGAAAATCAATTTGCTGATGCCTTAGCAAGACTAGCCTCAATGGTTAGGATTCCTACGGAAATCGAGCAAATGCCTCTAACTATAGAAAAAAGGCATAAACCGGCTTACATTCAAGCTATAGAAGATGATGAAGTGACCCATGAAGAAGAAGAAGAAGAAGAAGAAGAACCATGGTATACGGATACACTCAACTATGTCACCAAAGGAGAATACCCTCCCCATGCTGACAAAAGAGCAAAACGAGCATTAAGACTCTTGGCTTCCCAATACGTACTCATAGACAACGAGCTACACAAAAGGGTACCTAAGGGTCGAGATCTCTTATGTGTAGGAAAAAAGGATGCTCAAAGAGCAATGAGGATAGTCCACGAAGGAATTTGTGGAACTCACGTAAATGGCAAAATGTTAGTCCAAAAGATAATGCGAGAAGGATACTACTGGACTACAATGAATAGGGATTGCCATTAATACGTAAAAAGATGCCCTAAGTGCCAAATCTACGCTAATTTACAACATGTTCGTCCATCTTTACTCTACACCTACACGTCACCATGGCCATTCTCTACATGGGGAATTGACATCATCGGCAAAATCACTCCCCCAGGAACAGGAGGTCACGAATACATTTTAGTGACAATTGATTACTTCACAAAGTGGGTTGAAGCACAATCATACGCCAAACTCTTTGCAAAACATGTAGCACTCTTTATCGAAAGAAATATTATTTGTCGATATGGAGTCCCACATGAAATGATAAGTGACAATGGAACTCACTTTCAAGCAGAGTGTGAAGAATTGCTACAAAAATATGGTATTCAACATCATCATTCTCGTATGGCTAGGCATTTTAATAAGAAGGTCAAGACAAGAAACATCAAAGTAGGAGATTTGGTGTTAAAAGCATTAAGGAAAAATGTTTTAGATCCAAGGGGAAAATTCAGACCTAATTGGTCGGGACCCTATATTGTCAAAACAATCCTGTCAAGTGGTGCAGCGAAATTAACTGATATGGATGGCAATGAGTTCTCGAACATGACAAATCTTGACCAACTTAAAAAGTACTACCCATAATTACTTGAGTAGGACACTCAAGAGAGCTACGTTTGGCCTGATTCCTTAAGAAAGGATACGTAGGCAACCCTTTACGGGTGCGGCCACTTTATTTTTTTTCAAACCTCACATCCCAGACTTAATAAAAAATTCAACAGAAGATCGACGAAACATCGGCGTCACAGAATAAATTATGGCGCCAACTAATGAACCTTAGTGCCAGACGACATCCTCTGTATCTTGACGCCAGACTGCCACAGCTGGCGCCAGTCGTAAAATCGCGGCGCCAATTTTCTGTAAAGTATCTGGGAATATTTCGATGTTTTTTGGAAAATTTTCGACTTCCGTACTCGGAAAAATTTCTGGAAAATTAAATTTTTTGTTTTCATTGCTTTAATAAATTAAATTTAAAGGAGATAATTTAATCAAAAAACTTGAATTTTAATAATAAAATAAATTACATTATTGATGGAATTTAAATAAACCTAAATAAATTAACTCTAAATTTAAAACTAATCTAATAATTGAAAGTTAAGCAATGCTCTAATCTTTTTTCTCTTTCTTTGCTCTCTTCCAATTTTTATCTGCCTCCTCTTCCTCATCCATAACTTTAGCCAGTAGGCATCCTTTAGAGGACCTACATACAATTTTGGAGTAAATAGTTTCTCCTTTAGCTAGGACCCCATGTTTCTTTTCTACTCAAGCCTTCTTCTCTGTAGTGTCAGCTTTCCTTTTTCCTTTATCCTTCGCAGAGCTTTTCTTCTTAGGCCTTGTAGGTGTTTTAAACTCAACTCTTTCACCCAAGCGTTCCTTAACAGGAATCACTTTATCACCTAGACGACTCTTCACATCAGTTTTACTCTAATTTTTTTCTCATGTCCTTTGAAGGTTTCTTCAGAAGCCACCTTTTCACATCATTAGGCAAGGAAGGAGGAACCTTTTTGGTAATCACTTCCCATAAAGGTCTAGCGCTCCAATAAATATCAAATTTTTCTACTTCTTGAGAGACAAGAAACTTATAGGGACGACGAAGATCCCCGGAAGGAATATTTTGGAGTAGGCCGTACTGTCTTTTTACCCTGCAGGAGTAATAAAAAGTCATTCGGGACAAGTTTGGAAGACGCCAGAAAGGCTGCTTGTTGACACCAACCATCTTTTATATTTTCCACCAAGGGATGACCCACTTGATGGCAAAATTGCAAGACCCGAAAACCTTCTTCCATACGTGGCGCCCCATCTTAGAGAAGCGTTTCTTCCTTCTCACAAAGAAATTTGGAGTGTACTTCTCGATATTGTTTGGAGGACTAATTAATTCTAGTCTTTCCATTAGCCACATCTGTAAAAAAAATTCAATACAAATAAATTATTATTACTATACAAAAATATGTTTTTGATTTCTGTTATTAAAAATATTATTTTTCTACCTGTAATAAAATTGAAGAACCCCGAAAAAGCGCTTTTGGATCCTTCTTTAATTCGTCATGACTAAGCATAGTCTCTCCAAATATTAATGGCATTGGATTTATCCCAGATTCTATCTGCTCCAAAACAGTTGATATGATTGCTTGACCCTCATTAGTTTTACCACTAGTGAGAAGATATTGATTAAGCATGCAAAAAAGAAAAGCTCTTCTTCTATAAACATGAAAAGACTCAGAATAAGGTCTATCAAAATAATGGCGAGCAAATTCTTTCAAATTAACTATGCTACCATCTACTATTTTTGTTAGATCTTTATCCTTTAAATTAAAGAAGCGCCCAAAATCCTTATAATAATATTCATTTACCCTAGGGATTCCTACAAGAACTAATGCAGGGAAACCTAAGATAGCACCGAATTCTTCCAGTAAAGGGTTAATTTCATCATACCCTAATCTAAAATAATGAGTATCCACATCCCAATAATCTAGAGCGGTATGAATTATGTCTAAATCAAGATCTACCCCTTTGACACCATAAGTACCCCCCATGTGAAACACATCTAACTCTTTTCTCTCCTTGGCAGTAAGAGACCAACACCATTCATGAGTGAAGTTGGTAAAACTTGTATAGAATAGAGACATGATTATTATTATTTCAAAAACTAAGAATATATTTAATCTGCTTAAGTTATGAAGAAAATCAGCTTGGCAGGGGGCTATTTACACACAAAATCGGCGCAGTTTTAATCCGGATAGGATTCAGAGTCAACGCTCATCAGCGCTAGACGCCAAACATTGGTGCTTGACGCCAGAGTCTGGCGCCAAACGCTAAACGTAGTGCCTGGCGCTACACCAAAACACGTGGTGCCAGGTGGCGCTAACGTGTCTTATTATACGAGCTCTCCAAAAACTGCGTTTTTTGGCCTGATTCGAGTCTGACCAATGACTTTACGGTCTTTTATTCTTTTTTATTCATTTTTTCCAAATTTTATTTATTTCTTCTTCTTAATTAATATACCTATTATATTAATTATATTATTTTTCGGATTTTATTTAGACTTAACTTCTAAGTTTTTATAAATCCAATATTTTTTGACTTTTAGTTTTTTCATTTTTTCTTTTTGGGGGAGAAAGTCGGATACCCTCCATCAATAATAAAAATGACGAAATTTATGCGCAACATTAATTTTCATAAATTCTTCGCACACACAAACATGCACATAAAAATTAAAAAATGAAAAAAATAAATACTGAAGAAACTGATAAGTAATATGTATATACAAGCATGTCTAAATAAAGAGTCCAAATAGAGGCAAATGTCCATAAAAAGTCAAAATAAAATAAAAAAAGCACAGGAACAAACTACGGCGCCGGGGGACGTACACCCATTGTAGACACCTAAAAATGTCTCCCCAAAACCAAACCCGATGATGAACAACCTTTCACCGCCATTATTGGTCGGGTTGAGTATTTAATCTTGGAGTGCTTGAATCAATATTTCCATTTCATAAACCAACCCAATTCCTAGCCCATTTCCCTAAACCATAACTTATTTTCCTCTTTTCGTGCCTTTAAACCCAAAACAATTCATTTCGTGTGCTTTAAAATCATTCATTTCGTGTCCTTTTTATAAAAACGTTTGATCCAGTTAATTTTGGTCCATAATATGGGTCCAATGATTAAATATGTGGATGGGGCTTGAAAAGAGCTTTCCAACGATATATTATAAGCCTAAATCCGAGTTATAACGAATAAGTTATGGCCAAAATATTAAACCGAGACCAAACCGAACCTAAGCCCACCTTACCTACGACCCAATGATCATGTGGAGGGTCCAACTGCTTTAATCCAATTCCTAAACCAATTAAGATTAATTAGAAGCTTCTATAAGTTTCTAAAAGAACTTAATTATCCGTTTTGAAAAGATAAGATTAAAGTGTTTGAAATTGAATAAAACTTTTCTTTTTGAAAATCCTATTTCTATCCGAATTGAAAGGCGTTCAAAGATAGACAGATATTATTTTCGTGCCTCATAGTTTTTATCCAAATTTTATATGGTTGGATATCCCTTGAAATTATATTTCCAATGATATATTATAATATCAATTCCGAGCTATAACGGAAAAATATATAAATAAGATATAAAACTCTATGCAAAACTGACACCGTCTCACTATTTTTGCTATATCTTTTGTTATACAAATTATTTTAATCTGATTCTAATTGGGTTAGAAAGTAGACTTCAAGATCTTTCCAACTATATCTTATTCATCTTATTTCAATTTCTGGATCAAAAGATATGATAAAAACAAAAACCGCAAAAATTGCAGTCTATCGAGTTTTATTCCGATTTAATTCGGATCTTATCTTATTTTTTCGACCCTTCTTTTTTCCCTATAAATAGAGGTCATATCTCCCCTTTTTTTTTAAAAATCTACAATCTTGATCATAAAATAATTCTCTTCTCCCTCTTTAGCCTAAATACTAGTCATCCTATTTTCTCAAAATACTTTCCCTAATTAAGCACTCCAAGGAGTTCATACAATACCCAAAGTTCTATACTTAAACCAAGGCGTGAAATGTATAATTAACTGAGGGTTTGGACCAAATCAACTCTACTTTAATTTAATTTCCATTTGCTTTATATTTTCATTGAAGTTACTAACAATTTTTTCATTTTTCTATAATTTAAAGGAACGTGCGTAAGTGAGTAATTAATTAATTTAATTACTCTTATTTTATTTTAATATTGCTAGTATCATGATTAAGGTTATTTTATATTTGATTTGACTAACGCTATTATTGTTAAATTGCTTCCAATATTAATGTTTATTCTATTGTTATTATGATCACCATATTGCATACTAAAAGGAATATGTAATTGAAAATCACACCTAATAAGATAATTTGGACAACCGGTTTAGGTTCCTTTTTAATATTGTTAATTAATTCAAGTGATCACAAATATTTTAGAATTATATGTTGCATTAATATTCAACCAATTTAGCTTAATAATAGTTTGGAGAAAATTAAATTTTTGTTTGTATGCCTTTGAGATCGCAGGAATCACTTTTCACTATAAGAATCGAGTAGAGGACAATACGGGCGAATGTGACTCCATGACTCACTTCGTACCATCATCCCCGATCCTCCTTTCGTGGTTCCGAACCATATGGAGTTAGTAATCTCATGGATTATGAATGGGGTGTAACCTTCACGGGTCAATCGTTGTTGCCTATCGTTGTCCCTTTATTTGTGGTTGCCTTAAATGATCCGTGAACGGTTTACAAGTTCCTTAATAACTTGTTGGCGGCTCCCTACTTTCCTTGTCCCTAATCATATATGTCAATTCCTACTTCCTAAGAGTGCCAAGCATATTCACAACATGCTTTTAACGTAGGCGCACTTCGAGCGACGCCTACAATTTGGCGACTCCACTGGGGAGGATTCTTGGTTATTTATCGATTTGAGTGATCGGATTTAATTAAGATGAGTGGATGAGACTTGAAAGATTCGTGAATTGTATTCCTGCAGTTTAATTGGCATTGTCACATATGCATAGGGTTTTTTTTTAGGTTACCTATTTTGCCACAATAGTACGTTACGTGTTCTACGTATGTGGCTAGCCCGGGGGATTTATGCTCTATCAACCCGAAAACGCTCATGGCAATAAGTGTTCATCCAAGTTTTAAAATCTACCCAAACAATGGAGTCGAGTTTGATTTCATCACGAACTCGCGGAGCCGCCCATTGGCATACACCCTCAAGGGAGGCTGCCTTGCTAACGCGTCCAAACTCTTAACCATGGTACCCTTAAACACCCAAAAGCTTGACCATAGTCGAACATAGAACTTGACTTTAGGTTGCGAACTTCATTGCATCATGCGTGGCTATATGCTTATGTGTGAATTTTTTTATTGACCTTTTTTTAATTATTTTTTTTTCTCTTATCAAACCCCCCTTTTTTTATTATTATTATTAGAGTCGAGCCATAAATTTTTTTTTAATTTTTGAGTCAACTCGGATTTTTAATTCCCGTATACTACACAAGAGTCAACTTGTTTTGGTCATAGCCAGAGTTCTAGAAAGAGTTACGTGTCGTGCAACCTATGAATCTGTAGCCCGGGGTTTTATCTTTCATTTGGCGTTGGTTTCGTCCTAATCAGAGTCATAGATCAAAAGTTATAACCGATATACTACAGCCTTTCCATTTTAGGTGTCTTTTTAGCTTCGACTTTTGTTTTTTAAAAAAAAAAATTAGATCTTTTCTTGTCAAGCTAGTCTTAGTCAATTCCTTTAATCCGTGTAAACTCGTATAACATAGGATTATAGATTATTTATTTTTTTTTTTTTTTTTTTTATATCCATGAGTCCTAATTCTTCTAGAATTCTAGTCCTCTTCCTATTAGTTTCTTGTGTTTTTTTGTGCTAACCTTAACATGTGTTCTTTGTCTTTGATTGTGGTTGATCTTATTTATGACTAATGATTGTCAATGGACCGTTTTCACCTAGTAAATAGCATAAACATTAAAATTGGACAAAATTAATCAAGTTAGTTTGTCTTTTAGTCTTCCGTGCTATTTGGTCATTAGGTCCTTTGTTTTTCACAACGTCCTCATGTCTAGCCATGAGATCATACCACGAGTCTTAATATAATCACCTAATCACACATGTTGATTCGTTGCACACACTTTGTCTTCGAGTAATGCACTATATCGTATACTAGGACCATGCATGCGTCGTTTTTCGTCGTAATAGGAATGAGTGGAGTATTTCCCATCGATTTTCAAAATTCTTTCATACACTCTTCCTTTCCAATCTGAGTATTGAGTCAAAGCATTAAGTGAGCTCATTTTGTTCTATAATACTCGAGTTCAAGAATCACTAGTTAAGAGTTGGAAGAATAAGGGGAACGTCATTCCATCATTCTTTTCTTCCAATCAAAGCATTAGCAATAACAAAATTCTTGTTCCTCTTGGCGGTAACAAATAATTCATAAGCAACCATGAAGACGAAGCACAAGACAAGTCTCTATACAAGATTTCATTTTTTTTTCTTCTTTCGTTTCATCCCTTTTCCCCTAATAAGTCTAGCATAGGTTCTCCTTATCCTTATGTCTATATGTCATGTTTCATCAATGAGCATTTCTTTCCTTTACATTCGATCATGTAATTAGAAAAAAAAAAAATCAATTACCGAACTAAACACAAGGTACACCAATGACTTGAGGTACCTTTGCAACCCATTCATTCCCCATTAACCATTCAATCACATATCCATTTTTTCATCAACCACTTTGAGCCTCGTCTAACGTTTGACCTTCATTTCTTTAACCCACAATCACTTAACCCTGGGATTGGAAGATGTGTAATTGTATAACATTCAAAAAGCAAGTAAAAAAAAAAAGCATCAAAGCAACCATAAAACAATGTCTTAAGGCAAGTGTTCCAATGTCTTAAGGCAAGTGTTCCAATGTCTTTGATTTGAACACGTCTCAAATTGCGTCTCTCATCGAGTGCTTGGTACCGTGCCTGAGAAACATGAATGCTAAGTGAGTGATGGACCGCATGATATGAGATTGCCTACATTGATTCAAAATAATATTAAAAAAAAAAGAAATTCAAAACAAAAAAATGTTGATAATAAAACTTGCAAAGTCTAATACATAATTGCATATCTTGGGGGCTTCTCTTGGGTCTTGAGCCTTTTACCCCTTTCTTATTTAAACCTTCAGCTTAACCACATTACAACCCTTGAAAAACCTCTTTGAGGTGTACACACACTTGTGCAAAGTTCGGTTAGAGCTACGTTCGGCCTGATTCCTAACGGATACATAGGCAACCTCCCATCGAGGTGCGGTCACATTCACATTTATATTCATATCCATGCTTGATTGAGTAAAAGAATATCCAATGCTTACCCCTATCCATCTAGAGCTAGACTTGGGGGCTTGAACCCACATCATTTAGCCTACCTAGCCTAAAGAGTCATCATCTTTGACTCTTCTCACATCTCTTTCCATCGCCATAACCCTTGCAGCCAGTCTTAGTATCACATTCACACACTTCACTCACACATCCATATACATATCAATCATCCATCCCTTTAAGAGCCCTTCATCATGAAATCTTGTTTCCCTACCGCGCATGCTTCATCATCTTTCAAGATAACATTCATTAGAAGAAACGTTGTATACTTGCTTAGCTTCCTGACCTGAGCAATATTCATTGTTTCATGCATCGCATAATGTGCTGAGCAAAATTTATATATCAATGATTTGTAATCATACAAAGCATATCGTTCTTAGCTCCTTGACCTAAGAAACATTCATTATGCAATACTCATCAATTATTTCATCTATATACGTGCTTAGCTTCCAGACCTAAGTGACGTTCAAGATCGCTTCTTTACACCATATATGATGCTTAGCTCCATGACCTAACACTAGGTGAAAAAAGGCCTTTGGCAGCGGTTCAAACCCGGTCTAAGGCACCGGTTTGAACCGCTGCCTATGTGAGGGGTGCCAAAAACAAACTTTTTGGCACCGGTTCAAAACCGGTGCCATAGGGTAAAATAGGCACCGGTTAACCGGTGCTATATGCCCACTTAGGCACCGGTTAACCGGTGCCTTAAACTGCTCTCCCGCCAATTTTTTTTTTTGGTGGTAGATATTTTAGGCACCGGTTGCTGCCTAACCGGTGCCTATTCACCAATTTTTTTTTTTTTGTCTTTTTTTTTCCAATTTTCGTGCAATAATATTTTTTAAAAAAACCTGTTTGCAGCAATAATAATAAACTGTAATTCCATCAATTATATTAAATATAATAATTAATAATATTATTATTATAATAACTAATAATAATAATATTATGAATTATTACAATAAGATAAAAAAATAATATTAAAAACAAGAATTCAATTATATATATAGATATAAATATTCCCAAACGCAATACAAAAAAAAAAAGTTGCTTACATATACAAATAATAGTAAGTACATATATAATTAATAATAAGTTATATAATTCAAAAGTTAACATAAATAATTTACAATTACAATGCCATTTACAGGTTAAAGGTGATAAAAGACGCCAACATGTCACGAACTTCATTAAGCTCCTTGATTGTCAACGGACCATCCTTTTGGACATTGCAAAACTTGAAATACAAAAACATTATTTTAAAAATAATTAATTAGGCAAAACAATATGTATTTTATCAAATATTACCTATATGACTTCTATGTAGCCCATTTCCTACATTACTTATCAAATGAAATATTTCTTTCTCATAACATGTCAATGTTGGGTAGTTGTATGTGTGTAAGCCCTAAAATTTTATAGGAGAGCATTTTATTAAGGTTTATGACGCTTTTTACTCAAAATGGCCCGAATATGGCCTATATGACTTTACTTTGCCCATTTCCTACATTTCTTATTAAATGAACTTTATATATCTCATAACATGTCAATATCATCTAGTTATAGGTGTATAAGGAAGGAAATCACATCAAAAGAGCATATTAACACAAAATGGCCCTAATATGGCCCATATGACTTCTATTCAGCCCATTTTCTACCTTTCTTGTGAAATAGCCTTTTTTTTCTCATAACATGTCATTGTTGGTTAATATTAGGTGTCTAAGGCTAGATATCACATCAATATAGCATTTCAATAAGTTTAACAACGCATTTTACTCAACATGGCCCATAAAGGGCCTATATGACTTCTATGTAGCCCATTTTCTACATTACTTATCAAATGAACTATTTCTTTCTCATAACATGTCAATGTTGGGTAGTTGTATGTGTGTAAGCCCTAAAATTGTATAGGAGAGCATTTTATTAAGGTTTATGACGCTTTTTACTCAAAATGGCCCGAATATGGCCTATATAACTTTACTTTGCCCATTTCCAACATTTCTTATTAAATGAACTTTATATATCTCATAACATGTCAATATTATCTAGTTATAGGTGTATAAGGAAGGAAATCACATCAAAAGAGCATATTAACACAAAATGGCCCTAATATGGCCCATATGACTTCTATTCAGCCCATTTTCTACCTTTATTGTGAAATAGCCTTTTTTTTTCTCATAACATGTCATTGTTGGATAATATTAGGTGTCTAAGGCTAGAAATCACATCAATATAGCATTTCAATAAGTTTAACAACGCATTTTACTCAACATGGCCCACATAGGGCCTATATGACTTCTTTGTAGCCCATTTTCTACATTACTTATCAAATGAACTATTTATTTCTCATAACATGTCAATGTTGGGTAGTTGTATGCGTGTAAGCCCTAAAACTGTATAGGAGAGCATTTTATTAAGGTTTATGACGCTTTTTACTCAAAATGGCCCGAATATGGCCTATATGACTTTACTTTGCCCATTTCCTACATTTCTTATTAAATGAACTTTATTTATCTCATAACATGTCAATATTATATAGTTATAGATGTATAAGGAAAGAAATCACATCAAAAGAGCATATTAACACAAAATGGCCCTATTATGGCCCATATGACTTCTATTCAGCCCATTTTCTACCTTTCTTGTTAAATAGCCTTTTTGTTTCTCATATCATGTCATTTTTGGGTAATATTAGGTGTCTAAGGCTAGAAATCACATCAATATAGCATTTCAATAAGTTTAACAACGCATTTTACTCAACATGGCCCAAATAGGGCCTATATGACTTCTATGCAGCCCATTTTCTACATTACTTATCAAATGAACTATTTCTTTCTCATAACATGTCAATGTTGGTAGTTGTATGTGTGTAAGCCCTAAAATTGTATAAGAGAGAATTTTATTATGGTTTATGACGCTTTTTACTCAAAATGGCCCGAATATGGCCTATATGACTATACTTTGCCCATTTCCTACATTTCTTATTAAATAAACTTTATTTATCTCATAACATGTCAATATTATCTAGTTATAGGTGTATCTAGGCATATGATGATGCAAGTATTCTATATATTGTTGTATTTATTTGCAATTAAACAATACACAAGTTGCAATTTCATGAATCAACTTTTATTAAATGGATAAATAGAAAGAAATATAGCTAAGTAAAGTTTATAAGTCGTACCAATATAACAACTACCCACTTGAGCTCAATATGTAGTCCTCAAGCTAATTAAACTCGTGCTTCAATTCACAAATCTGTGAAAAAAAAAAACAATATACAAAAATTAGGTTAAATATAAGGTATGTACTATTTCTTTCTCATAACATGTCAATTCACTAATTTATTTATAAGCTAAAACACATCATTCATTGAACTAACAATTGCTAAACTAACAAGGTTACTAATCTCTAATAGCTACATATAACAAGTGTATCATTTTTTCCACAAGGAGTAAAAATGCAAGATTAAGATCAAAATTTTGAGATAACAACAAGGCCTTAGTCTCAAAATGATTTGGGCTCCGCTAACATGAATCGTCATAAGGAACAATACAATAAAATAAAGGGACCAAAAACAAAACTTTTGAGAGAATTTGGACAATTAAAATTCACCAACAATCCATAAAATTTGCACTTTCATAGCAACACAAATTACTGCTCTAAAAATAGTACTGCCAATTCAGACAAATAATACAAGTCACCGACAGCATAAATCTGTCAAATTAAATCCATAAATCTAGCAATTCAATCATCAAGAGATAAAAAACAAGTGTAAGACCTCCAAAATCATGGATTTTTCATAACAATTGAGAAATCCCATAAAAATTCTACCAATTAAACATCAATTACTATAAAATTCTAAATCAAAATTGCATCTTTTACTTCTACCTTCATCTATACTACAGTAGAAACCTATTTTTCTTCATGAATTTTCAACAAAGAACAGTAAAATTCCAACACCCATCAAACTAAATCAAAGCTAAATTTGATTGATTAATACAATATATAATTGATATATTATATAAACTAATAAAACAACAAAAATACCCAATTATCACCAATGCATTATAACTAATATTGAATTCAATTATTCAATATTTCAATTCATAATTTAATTCATAATTTCATACTCAAAATCTCAAATTCTAACCAACAAAAAACAGAACCTTATTGAAAGTTTGAAACAAATTAAAAGAGAAAGGAAAGAAGGGAACCTACGGTTGGAGGCTTTGGAGCGTTGGAGGAGTTGGATCCTTGCTGCCTTGGAGGCCGACTTGCCGCCGAGAAGAAATTGGGTCATGAATGGGTGAGGTGTGAGACCGTAACTGAGCAAAAAGAGGAACTTCAAGCTTCAACAAAGAGGCGAATTGAAGAGGGGTTAGGGTGACTACTGACTAGCCGTCGCGGCGTCGCCGGTCGCCGGACCTGGAGACTGGAATACCGAGGAAGGAGAAGGGGCGAAGAGAGAGAGCGAATGAATGGTGGTGGCCTGGAAATGGAGAACGAAAATGGAGAGCTGCGCTTTAGGGCTGGAATTTGAATGAAACAGTTAATAAGAACGAAAGAGAGAAGGAAGAAGAAAGAAAGTTTAAGCGGTTTTTTTTTTAAAATTAAGGCACCGGTTTGGTCTGAACCGGTGCCTTTTATATTTTTGTAAAATTGCGCCCAAATTTGGGCCGGTTTAGGACACCGGTTTGGCCTGAACCGGTTCCTTTATGGGGGTGCCTTATTGTATTTTTCTACTAGTGTAAGTTCATTCATCTATTGTGTCACATGATGTAATTGTCCTTAGCCTCCTAGCCTAAGAACATTCATCATGCATACAATATTTTCAAGACAAGCAATTCAATCCATACAATTCATTTTGTCTTGCTTAAGGAGGAAGTTCAAAACTTCTTCCCTTTTTCATTATTTTCTTTTGGGGAAGTTCAAAAACTTTTAGAATATTTTTATCGAGGGAAGTTCGAAAACAAAACTTCATTTTCACATCTTTCTTGTTCGGGAGAAAGTCGGTACCCTCCACTCATGAAAAAAATTGACGGAAATTTTTTTCTTTTGCATCTTCATTTGCTTGTGTCTGCTCACGCACATATACACACACACACACACTCACAAGTCATACACATGTCATGTCACATCAAGTCAAACTTGGTCAAGTTAGTGGTCGAGTCAATCACAATATATACGAGTCCATTGGCAAATTTATTTTTGCAGGTCTCAGCTACAGCCAACGTCCGGGGACAAGCGGACCATCTACAGCCCACGTTCGGGGACAAGCGAACCAACTACAGCCCACGTCCGGGGACAAGCGGACCATCTACAGCCCACGTTCGGGGACAAGCGAACCATCTACAGCCCACGTCCGGGGACAAGCGGACCATCTACAGCCCACGTCCGCAGACAAGCGGACCACCTATAGCCCATGTCCGGGGACAAGCAGACCATCTACAACCCACATCCAGGGACAAGTGGATCATCTACTGCCCACAGCCGGGGACAAGCGAACCATCTACAGCCCACGTTTGGGGACAAGCGAACCAACTACAGCCCACGTTCGGGGACAATCGAACCACCATCATTTCATGACGCAAGGTTCTCGATACACAGAGACTTGCAATCTCATCATTTGTCGACTTTCCTCAAGCATGGAAAGTATTATCCGGTGGATTTCTTCAAGCATAGTAAACCGCCAAATTCCTTTGTCGGCTTTCTTCAAGCATGGAAAGCATTATCGGTGGATTTCTTCAAGCATAGAAAAACGCCAAAATCATATGTCGACTTTCCTCAAGCATGGAAAGTGTCATCCAGTAGGTTTCTTCAAGCTTAGAAAGCTACCAAACTCATCTGACGGCTTTCCTCAAGCATGGAAAGCATTTCAACAAACGTCATCCGGTGGATTCCTTCAAGCATAGGAAAATACCAAACTCATTTGTCACCGATACACTGGTGTTAGATAAGCGTTCTATCCCTATACTATTTTATCTGTGGAATTAAAATTTTTTGCAAGTATCGGCGTATACAGAGTGATTTAGGATTTCAGAACGTCTTAAATCATTCTCCGTCCCTATCGACTACTTTGACTATCGTTTTCGAAACTAGCGTTTCTACAAACTCAGTCAAAGTGGGGGCTTTTGTAGACACCTAAAAATGTCTCCCCAAAACCAAACTCGATGATGAACAACCTTTCACCGCCATTATTGGTTGGGTTGAGTATTTAATCTTGGAGTGCTTAAATCCATATTTCCATTTCATAAACCAACCCAATTCCAAGCCCATTTCCCCAAACCATAACTTATTTTCCTCTTTTCGTGTCTTTAAACCCAAAATAATTCATTTCGCGTGCTTTAAAATCATTCATTTCGTGTCCTTTTTATAAAAACGTTTGATCCAGTTTATTTCGATCCATAATATGGGTCCAATGATTAAATAGTTGGATGGGACTTGAAAAGAGCTTTCCAACGATATATTATAAGCCCAAATCCGAGTTATAACGAGTAAGTTATGGCGAAAATATTAAACCGAGCCCAAACCGAACCTAAGCCCACCTTACCTACGACCCAATGATCATGTGGAGGGTCCAAATGATTTAATCCAATTCCTAAACCAATTCGGATAAATTAGAAGCTTCTATAAGTTTCTAAAATATCTTAATTATCCGTTTTGAAAAGATAAGATTAAAGAGTTTGAAATTGAATAAAACTTTTCTTTTTGAAAATCCTATTTCTATCCGAATTGAAAGACGTTCAATGATAGACAGATATTATTTTCGTGCCTCATAGTTTTTATCCAAATTTTATATGGTTGGATATCCCTTGAAATTATCTTTCCAATGATATATTATAATATCAATTCCGAGCTATAACGGAAAAGATATGAATAAGATATCAAACTCTATCCAAAACTAACACCGTCTCACTATTTTGGCTATATCTTTTGTGCTACAAAATATTTTAATCTGATTCAAATTGGGTTAGAAATAAGACTTTAATATATTTCCAACGATATCTTATTCATCTTATTACAATTTCTGGATCAAAATATTTGATAAAAACAAAAACCGCAAAAATTGCAGTCTATCGAGTTTTATTCCGATTTAATTCGGATGTTATCTTAATTTTTCGACCCTTCTTTTTTCCCTATAAATAGAGGTCATATCTCCCCTTTTTTCAAACATCAACAAACTTGATCATAAAATAATTCTCTTCTCTCTCTTTAGCCTAAATACTAGCCATCCTATTTTCTCAAAATACTTTCCCTAATTAGGCACTCCAAGGAGTTCATACAATACCCAAAGTTCTATACACCAAGGTGTGAAAGGTATAATTAACTGAGGCTTTGGACCAAATCAACTCTAATTTAATTTAATTTCCATTTGCTTTATATTTTCATTGAATTTACTAACAGTTTATGCATTTTTCTATAATTTAAAGGAACGTGCGGAATGTGAGTAATTAATTAATTTAATTACTCTTATTTTATTTTAATATTTCTAGTATCATGATTAGGGTTATTTTATATTTGATTTGACTAACGCTATTATTGTTAAATTGCTTCCAATATTAATGTTTATTCTATTGTTATTATGATCACCATATTGCATACTAAAAGGAATATGTAATTGAAAATAACACCTAATAAGATAATTTGGACAACCGGTTTAGGTTCCTTTTTAATCTTGTTAATTAATTCAAGTGATCACAAATATTTTAGAATTATATGTTGCATTATTATTCAACCAATTTAGCTTAATAATAGTTTGGAGCAAATTAAATTTTTGTTTGTATGCCTTTGAGATCGCAGGAATCACTTTTCACTATAAGAATCGAGTAGAGGCCAATACGGGCGAATGTGACTCCATGACTCACTTCGTACCATCATCCCCGATCCTCCTTTCGTGTTTTCGAACCATATGGAGTTAGTAATCTCATGGATTATGAATGGGGTGTAACTTTCACGGGTCAATCGTTGTTTTTAACGTAGGCGCATATTCACAACATGCTTTTAACGTAGGCGCACTTCGAGCGACGCCTACACCCATCATCCCATAAAACTGCACAGTACGAGGAGTAACCTCTCCACTAGCTCCAGCTCCAGCTCCGGTCTCCTCGGGAGGTGGAAAACTCAGCACAGGACCAGTCCACCCAAGATCAACCTGAGGCTGAGGCTGCAGAGGCTGCTACGATGACGAGCCGACCTCGTACATCCCACCACCTCTAAGAGCCGAAGTAGCCTCTCCCTGGCCTACCGGCGCAGCATGAGCACCCTCAGATGAAGAGCCTGAGCCCTCTACCGCCTCGGTGCGGGAAGCCTCAGAACGACTGCCTCGACCAACAGAACTAGTGCGGCGACGTCCCGAGCTAGACCTCGCCAGCTCCCTCCGCACCTCAGGTCTCTTACGGATACGAGAAGCAATGGGCTGGCCCTACAAAAGAAACTAAAATCAGAAACCTGCAAAAAAGAAGTAGTAATGCAAAAACATAAGAAGGGAAACTACCTCCTGGACGGCATCGTCACGACGACATGTAGCTAAGTTCCTCATCCGAACGAGCTGGCTCAAGAAGGCATCTATGCACCGTGCCATCGCCGTGACCACCTCGCGTGAGAACTGTCATGAAAATAAAGTCAGTAAAGATGCATAACATATATGGACAAAAGTTGCAAATAATTAAGCTTACTCGAGTCTGGTGGCGAGGAATTGACCGCTCCACGAAGCGCTCACCCTAGGAGCTGGAGGAATCATCTCCTCAATCGGCCCGTATGTTCCCTAATAATGAATAGATATACGAGGTGGCACTAACTCAGTAGGTTCTGCCTGACAAAAGCAAATCAGAGTCAGTAAAACATTACTTGGGGGCTACTTAACTAAAGGTAAAAGTTGAACATCATACCGCCACCTCCTTAGCCAGTACAGGGACGAGAGCTAACAACGGCAGTAGCTCCTCCTCATAGCACCGCCCAGGGATCGTATAAGATCGCCAAGGGGTACCAGCTCTCTCTGACATGCTCACCAATCTCGCGGCGTTGAACATGTGACGCGGTGGAGGAGCGGGAACGACAAAGGTGTCCGAGGAATGCTGAATAGCAACCCTCTCTCCAAGACACGTGATCACTCCATATGTCCCCAAGAAATAGTGATGCTAAGAAGTATACTGCGCAGCTAGCCCAGGGAAAACCAAGCCAGCCAAGGGACAACCAAGCCGACCCATGGCCGGTACAGCACGTTAGGCTCCTGAAAAGAACGTATATCAGATAAGAATTTATCGAAGGTAATGCAAAGTACCCAAATATACAAATAACCATACTGAGATGATCCAATCTCGGATGTAAGCAGTGGACATCCCAGCACGGCGGCTTCCCCAGGAAGCACTTACTGGAAACCTGCGCGGCGATGGTCTCGCCGGCACAACCGAGGGAAAGTACTCGTAGAACCATAAAAAAGGCAAAAATTATCAGCAAGTGCTAATCAAATCTTTGAGCTAAACTTTATGGGAGATAAAGTATACCTCTACGACCCTCCAAAAGCCGGATAGAGCGACGTTCCCCGTGAAGGATCGGCGTCGACACGAGTCTCGTAACGCTCGAACGAACTCAGCATAGACCAAGTTGGCCCAATCATAAGTCCCGATCAAGTGTAGATCACGGACTGCAGGCAGGTAGTAAAACCACACTCTACTACCCTTGTTAGGGGAGAACGTCCCTGACAGCAAAATAAGTACAAAGATGCGCACCCGCTGCTCTCAGGTGGTCGCATCATCATCAAAAGCCGCTGCTAGAGTCGAATGGTGAATCCACTTTGCACTTAACTGGGTCGACTCTGCCTCAGCACGACCCCGAACAGCAATCGGTCCCAAGAGCTCCTCGACCTCGGGAGAAAAGACGCTGATATCGTTGTCAAACGGAAGCGCAACAGAGCTAAACTCCAATCCGGTAATGAGACTGACGTCGGTCGGGGTGACCATCATCTCACCCCAAGGAAAATGGAAAGTGTTGGTGGTGTCCCAAAAGAACTCTACCAGAGCACGAACCACATGGTGACCCCTGCTAGAGGCAATCATAGCCTTTGAGGTCTCGTAAAGCGCAGCCAGTCCGCAAGACTCCCATAGAAGTCTCGCCTCTTCGTCATTTGCTACGTACATCTTGTACAGGTTGCCCTAAGTGTCGCAACCTGAACCATGGCAACGCGTCCTACCAACTGTGATACCCCGTCGCACCCTCTCAGAAATGTGGTGAACAAGAGAGAAGTACGAAGTCCGCTCATCCCACTCAGGGAGTCTGTCGAGAGAATTGGACGGATCGACATCGTCCTCTACGGGCTCGTGCTCTACGCCACCATGCTTTAGTGTATGATCATAGTGGGGTTCAAGCTAGGGGTAATGCTTAAAATATTCCCTACAATGACCAATTGAGATTAGTGTAAAGTCTGATTTATAGCACTGTTTCTTGTGCTATGAGGACATGGTTGTCATAAATCATTTGCACAGGTATTGGTTTAGAACCATACTGGATCGACCTATGAGAATACTTTAAGAGATTAAAAATCGTCATAAGTATACTTCTCATTATGGCTATCGGAACCTATTTCCTCGACCATGAGTTTTGTGAGTTCTGTTGTTTAAGTACTAGTCCGCTTTGATATTGTCAAACGTCTTCCGTAATAGGGGATTATAACGGCAACACTCGGGCGGCTAGGTCCTGTCAGTAAGAGGAGCTACATTACAAGACTGGGAATGTCCCCCTACTAAAATAGGGAAGATGTCTTTGTTGTATACAAGGCCTCTCGTAGAACGAGACTGTGAAAATGCATGGCCGTGCTCGGATGGATTTTAGAAATCATCTGTTTATTGACAGTCGGACTCGGAATCAAGAAACACTTCTGGACGTAATAAGGATGACGAAATAATCTTACCTGATAGTTCATAAAGAGACATTAAGCGACATAGGAAAAAGGTTGTACACTAAATGCACACTTGTCCGGAAGGACAAGTGGGAGATTGAAAGGAATGGTGTCCTTCGAACAAGTGTACTATTCCGTTAGTGGGTTAAGAATTATTATAAAGCTAATATAATTAGTAAGGTCAAGTGATCGGAATGCCTGGGTGGAGGTCGCTTCCGATCAGTAATATTAATGCATAATTAATATTACAGCTTAATCTTGACTGAACCCTTCGGGTCACACCCAAGAAACTAACAAACCGAAGTGACTAATTAATTATAAATTCATTAATAAGTCAACCGAGTAATTAATATTTAGACGTAGGGAATTCGAGCTTAGAGCGTCAAAACCGAACGTCGGAAGTCGAGTCGAAAAATAATAAAAGACAAGACATGAAAATAATAATAAATCAACAAGGACCTAAATACACTTAGCATTGGAATGCCCCGAGAAAACCGAGTGCTAGGGCATATAACCTAGCATGGTGGCTAGAATGCGCACCAAGCCAAGCCTAGGCTGGCTGGTGCGTGCTAGCACACCAAGGCTAGCATCGCAACACTAAGCACTGCCTAGTGCGTGCTAGCGCTGTTGGGCGCTGCCTTGTGCGCGCATTGACTTGTAGCAATGCCGCAACAGCTAGCATGCAAAGCGCGCCAGCTGCAGTAGCTAGCAGCAGCATGGTTGGGCCATTATGCGCTGGCTAGCGCAGCTGGGCCTGCTGGGCAGCCACGGCAAGGCAGCCCACCTTAGGTGCCTTGATGCCCAAGGGTGGGTGCCACGTGGCGCGAAGTGAGAGGAGTGTGAGGTGATATGTTGTCCGGTTTTGGAAGAGGGAGTGGGGAGCATGTTTGGTCCGCCCTCGTCCAGATGGTCCTCACCTAACCTCTCACATGAGCTTGCCACTTGTTGATTTATTACTAGTTTGATTATTAATTTTATTTTAGCTTTAAAATAAAATGGGAAAATCAAATTCTCCCATATTGATGGGTGAGCTTTTCACTCTCTAACTTTTCCCTATAAATACCGAAGTTGGGGTATTAAGAAAATCACTTAAGTGAGAGTTGGAAAAGGAATCACCATTGTGAAAACCTTTTAACTCATTAATCACTCGGGTTTTGGTCAGGCCTTGCTAAACCCAAGGCATTGGACCGTTTTCGGTGGTCAGTTGTGGGTGGACTATCGTTGGAGGTCGTCGTAATTTTGAGGCTTGCTTTCGAAGTAAGAGCCCCTTCCGTTTGGGCGAAGCACGCTCCAAAGGTAGTTATCTTATCTTAATCTTGTGTTTAATTTATTTATGTTTATGGTTTTATTTATTGCGAGTGCGGTCTTGGTTTTGGGTTTGTTTCCGAGGTGAGTCGGACTCACTAAACCCAGATAGTAATTAATATTTAGACGTTGGAAATTTGAGCTTGGAGCGTCGAAACCGAGCGTTAGAAGTTGAGTTGAAAATAGTAAAAGACGAGACATGAAAACAACAATAAATCAACAATAACCAAAATACCCTTAGTATCGATAAAACCGAGTGCTAGGCGCGGAAAAAAGTTAGCAACCCGCACCAAGTGTGCGTGCCTATGCTAGCATGCGGCAGCTAGCAGCCCGCACACTTGGTGCGTGGCTTGCTAGGCCGTGGCAACTAGCAGCCCACTGTTTTGGGCGTAAGGGAGGTGGGCCGAAGCCTCATAACCGCCCCATGGAAGCCCACAAGGGAACCATGGGTGCCCAAGTTAGCTGCCATGTGGCCGAACTCTATTGGAGGAAAAGAAAGGGAGGTGGCCGGTTATGGGAGCTAGATTTGGGGGCAAGTTTTGTCCCCCCCCCCTCCTCCAAATGGTCCTCACTTACTCCTCCTTGTATGCTTGCCAGTTGTTGATTTATTACTAGTTTAATTATTAATTTTATTTTAGCTTTAAAATAAAATGGGAAAAATCAAATTCTCCCACATTGATGGGAGAGCTTTTCACACTCATGCATTTCCCTATAAATACCCAAGTTGGGTTATTGGGAAAAGCATTTGAGTAAGTGATGGAAAAGGCATCACTAGTAGTGAAAACCTTTGAACTCAAGACTTGAAAAAGGAATCACGTACCATTTTGAAAACCTTTGAACTTAATTATTCGGGTTTTGGTCGGGCCTTGCTAACTCCAAGGCATTGGACCTAGTCGATGTCCGAATTATGGGTGGACTTCCGTTAGAGGTCATCGTATTTTCGAGGCTAGCTTACGAAGTAAGAGTCCCTTGAGGTCGGTGTAAGAACGCGTCAAAGGTATATTTATTATCTTAATCATGTCATTAAGTTAATTATGTTTATGGTTTTATTTATTGCGAGTGTGGTGTTGTTTTTGGGTTTGTTTCCACGGTGAGTCGGACTCACCAAACCCCAACAACGGTATGGAAGCCTCGACGTATAAATTTTAATCTCGTATTAGAGCTGACTTAAGATCCTAAACCCAGATTTCGACCCAAAAATAGTGAATTTAGCAAAAAAAAAAAAAACGACTTGAAATACAACTTTTGTGGGATTTTTCATTTTTACGAAAATTTTTAAGTCTTTCTAACCTTGAAAATTAATTGCATATTTATGGTGATATGTAATTGGTTCAAACCTTATTTTATATGCAATTTTAAACCACTTTAGGCATGATTACTTGGTAGTAATTTGTGTTTGAAAGCTTGTTTTTATTTTTCACATAATTTCAAATTAATTGCATTAAGTGTGAAATTGTTGTTATTTGAGGCTTCTAAGTACTAAATATTAAATCTTTAATTATGTAAGTGATTGAAACTTTGAGTTACTAAATTCCATGATTTTTTGTTGAACTTTGGTTATTTAATCATTTTAAGTTGATTGGAATCATAAAGTTTGAAACTTGTGATAGAAATTTGATTATCTTCATATTGTAAGATATAATTTTTCAAGGATTCACAAGGATTAAAGTTGTAATCTTTATTGAACTTATTTTCATCTTTCCAACTCCCTTATATTTTATCAAAATCTCAAATTTATTTAAATTGATTAAATTAATAGTAAGTAATTGCCCTCTTATTATTGTTGCACCAAGTTAAACAAATTTTATTATAGAATGGTTCCTGGAATAATATTTTGTTTTATGCACTTAGATGAATTTATTTCAGTTGGACTTGTTATAATTTCATTTTCCTCAAAATTTATTGATTCTAAAATTAATTTAGAATTGATTAAATATGACACACAAAATCGGGATTTTTCTCGAGGTATGAGCACCACAAATCGAGGCCGAAGAAGCCCCGAGCTAGCTCTCGGTCAGTCAAACTGCTCACGCAGCCATGGGCTGCCGAGGTTGCTATGGAGCCTCAATCTATGGTGCTATTGTGTGCCGTGTATGGGGCTGTTATATGTGCACTCCTTGGGCACCATGGCAGCCTTGTGGCTTTCCATGGCTAAACCGTTTTGGATGCTTGCATTTGAGCTTCCTTTGTGTGTGTTTTTTGTGCATATCTTGGTACATAATTAAGGGGAATATGCAACATGGCCATAATGGGCCACGAATTGGTGTGTGAAAATTTGCCGATGTGGGCGATGTAACGCTTAGGGACATCGTGTCCCACTCCAACGTTCCTTGAGCATCTTTCGGTTGTGCGAGTTATGAGCACTCCAAGTCTTAGTGCTAGGCACTTGGATATTTTGGACTACATAATTTTTGCATATTTTGCCGTTTTATTTATTTTATTAATCTAATTAAATTTGGTTTTAATTATTTTAATAAATTTTGGAGGCTAGGCCTCAGTTTTATGAGCGGTATTTGCAAAATTTATTTTGGCAAATAATTGGGTTTTACCGGCTTAATTAAGATGGATGCGGAATTCAGTGTGGGAGCTTCAAATATTAATTACGCTTATTTACATAATCGGAAACAACTTTGACATTTTTTAATTAGGGTGTTAATTGGATTAACATCCTATATTAGTTATTGGTTATCGCGTGTTTATGCATTGTTACTTGTTTTATCGTTGTAAAATGCATGGGCCATTCACATATAGTGAATGAGTGAATGGAGTGTATATTTTCTCACATGTTTTATAAAATGGCAACTAGTGAGGCTCGATTAGAATAGAAAATACGGACTGTGATCCATGATGTATTTTTGTAAATCTAAATACGGTCTGCGTACCGTTGAGTATTTTTGTACCTTAATAGTTAGATTAGTCATAATCGTAGATACTATAAGTTGCATAATTTTGGTCAAGTCTTGAAGACGGAGGTTCTTGGAAAATAAAGCCATGAAATTGCAAAAGAAGTCCTTTTCAAGACTTGAAGAATTCCAGGGGTCATGCTAGTTGCCAATATGCATAAAAATGCTTATGCTTTACATATTTGTGATCATTCATACATGAATTATATGTTAGATGCATGTTTAGGATATCGAATGTTGTGATGATTAATTAAGTTCACTTAAATCAACCATCATAGAAACCCTAGGTCCTTAAATATTAAATAAAATTGTCATTCCAAAACAACACTTATCGACCTATTGAGAGTAGTGATGGGATACGCCAAAGCGAGGCATCACTACTACTCCCTATACTCATAAGGCATACCAGGTATGCGAGTTAGATTTGGTTGTACTCAACGATATGAGTGATGGAGTCCTAACATTGCGTGGCAAAGTGAATAAATTGTTGATAGAGCATTAGATGCGACGATTTATTCAACCAAGAGTGGCTTAGAGCCATTAGCAAAGTGTTGCTGACCTTGGTAGATTGAGTGCTAAGACAAGCCAAAGCATGCTTAGCCACTCTTTATTTCCTTAGATCTTGGACTTTATTTCATAAAAAGGGGACAATTTTATGTGTAAATAAGACGTTAAATAAGTTGGAAATATGCATGAATTAAAATTCAATCTTATTTAAGTACCATGAATAGTTTTTCATTAAAATTCTTGCAATTGTAGAATCATGTCTTCAAGTAACTCAAACAACCAGTTTTCATTACGCTCAATTTTCGACAAGGAGAAGTTGAGTGGGCCAAACTTTCTTTATTGGCAAAGAAATTTGCGAATTATTCCCATGTAAGAGCAAAAGGAATATATCCTGGATAAGAAAATGCCCGATGCTCCAAATGAGAAAGTGACTCAGGCTGCCCTAAACCGATGGCAAAGTGCCAATCAGGATGTCAAATGCATCATGTTGGCCACAATGTCTCCCGAGCTTCAAATGTTTTTCTTTGAAAAGAAGACAACTTTTGAGGTCATTTCTGAGCTGCAGAATATGTTCCAAGAGCAGGCCCGAAATGAGAGGTTTGAAACCCACAAACAGATCCTTGAGAACAAGCTCAAGAAAGGAGAGTCAGACAGCCCCACATGTACTCAAAATGATAGGATTATTTGAGAACATGGGAAGGCTTGATCCAAGGTATTTAACCGAGATGGAAATTGACATCATTCTCCACTCGCTGCACAAAGGCTATGATCAGCTCAACATGAACTATAATATGCACAGCATGGAGAAAACCCTCACTAAGCTTCATGGTATGTTGAAGCAAGCCGAGAAAACGCTCAAGGATGAGGGAAAACATGATATGCTCATGGTCAAAAAGGGCAAGCCGTTCAAGCGCATGGGCAAAAAGAGGAAAGGCTTCACGGAGAAAGGTAAGACGAACTTTTCGCCTAAGCCGAAAGCTACCAAGGACAACAAGGAAAAAGAAGGTAGCATCTTCGAAATTTGATTCTGAATGCTTCTACTGTAAGAAGAAGGGACATTAGAAGAGAGATTGCCTCAAATTCAAGGAAGATAAGAAGAACGAAACCATTTCTCTGAATCAGGTATATTCGTTATAGACTTAAAATTCAGTAGATAAAAATCATAGGTATTAGATACCGGATGTGGCTCACACCTTTGTTCAAATTCTCAGGGTCTAAGGAACGTTAGAAAGCTAGAGAAGGGAGAGGTTGAACACCGGGTCGGCAATGGAGCAAGCATTGTAGCCGTATCCGTAGGAACTCTCAGTTTGTCTTTGCCCTTTGGGCTTGTTTTGGAACTTGATAGTTGTTACTATGTTCCTAACGTTACCAAAAACATCATTTCAATTTCGGCATTAGACGCCAAAGGTTTTGAATTTCGAGTAAAAAACAATAAATGTTTGTTTTATATCGATAATGTTGTATATGGTATTGCACATTCTGAAAATGGTCTTTATGTGCTTTCTTTAGACAAACAAGTTTATAATGTGAATATGATGAGCGTTATTTATGGCGCTCAAAATAATAAGATTAAGGTCCTTTTCCATATTTTCTTTCTTTATTTTCATATAATTTTCTAAGTTTTCCTTGGTTTTCCATTTTAATAACTCATTTTTGGTTTTGATTAGTTTTTATTAGTTCCTCATGATTTTAAACCTTAATTCATAGTTTTAGTTTTATTTCTTTTATTTTTTATTTTTACTTTATTTATTTACATTTTATTTATTTTATTTTATTTGTCTCCTATTTCTTCCTCATGTTCGGTTGTTTGTGTAAGTAATTGCTCGGGACAAGACACGATTCTAATTGTCAAATTCGGAGTTTCCATGTTCAAGCTTGATGTTCCGAGGTCTTAGATTCAAAATCAATTAAGTGTTGTAACGATAAAAAGCCAAAAAGTCTCATCCCATAAAGCAACCACCGCACATCAGCAGCATAGCAGCACAAATAGCCGCGGACGCGGGTCTGCAAGCAGCGGGCGCGGGTTTAGTTGCACCAAAACAGCTAAATCAGGCAGTAAGCCACCGCGGTCTGGCAGCAGGCTCACCGCGGGCGCGGCCCAAACCCGCGGGCGTGGGCTCCAGCGCCGCGGGCGTGGCCATCGTGTCTTGTTCCAACCAACTCACAAAAATTAAAGCACCATCACAACCCGCGGCACCCTTGTCCAATCACCACCGCGTAGTTGTTTCCCCTGCTCACGCAATTAACTCCAGCAACACATACTTCCAAAACCGCAACATAACCTCCCTGCTTTAGCCCCACAACAGTAAATTTTGGCAGCCAACTGCCTTCACCACTAACATCCCGCAACTAGTAGAGCACCGCAACCCCTGCTTCGTTCTCACGCACTAGCCAGCACCAATTCCTCCGACAAATACACCACCTTTCGCACATCCAATTAAAGCCGTTGATCTTCATTAATTTGTTGATCAAAAGGGTTGTGATGTGCATGATTGGTGGAATGAGAAGCAGGGGATTAATCCTCATTTGAAGAGCCGCTATATTCGAAGCCTCTGACTTTTTTTTTTTTTTTTTTTATTTTGGTTTCTTTTCATTTAATTCTTTTTTTTTTCTTTTATTTGATTTTCCTTTTACTTTCCTTTTATTTTATATTTCTTTTACTTTCCTTTTATTTTCTTCTCCCTTTTATTTTCTTTTACCTTTGTAATTATAAATACCCATTTTTTGGGTAAATTTAGAAGAACAATTAGAGATCCAAAACTAGACCACATATTTCTTAGCTTAGTTGACAGCGTCTTTCTCTAAATCTAGGGTTAGTTTTAGGAGTAGATTTTAGAGAGAGAAAGTGAGGAATTTCAATGCTCATTTGAGAGGTTAAAGATTCAAGATGACAATTGTGTAAAAGATCTCTATTATCAATCAATGAGGATTTCTCATTCTCTCTTCTCTTTATTGCTTTATTCAATTTCATGTTTGTTTGAATTGATTTTGAAGTTTGATGCTTGATTAGTGTAGTTGTTCTTGCTATATTGTGAATTCTTGATTTCTTTAGTTATTTGTTGATAGAAGATGATATTTGAGTAGTTGTGTTGGTTAGGAATTGGGTGAAACTTGTATGGTTGATTGAATGTGATTAATTTGGGAATTATGTTGATTGATTGTTGAGATTAAAGTGATTAGTGAAGGTTCTCATGTGTGTAATTCGATTAGGCCTTGAGAACTATGCTAGATTGCATTGTAATTGCTTAAGACACGACCAATTTATTAGGAACTGCTATTATTGGTTGGTTTGGATTGTGATTCTCTTAGATTGTTATTCATAGTGAACCCTAGCTTAACAATTAGGAGATAGATCTTTGATTCCAGTTGATTGCTCTTATCCTTAGTCTTCAAAACCTTTGATTGGCATACTCTTCTCAAGTTGTTGCAATTGACATGATTACTTGTTGATCTCCGTTCCTAGTGTTTTATATCCTTGATTACTTGTTTTGTTAGTATTCTCTCTTTATCTTTGGCTTTGACCTAGCTTAGGCACCTAAATCGAAAGCATTTGAACATTACCGTTCCTTTGGGTTCCACCCTTGACTTGCCTCCATACTCGTATTTAGGTTTATTAAGTGTTTATAAATTTAGTTTGACCAAGGGAAGATTAGATAACGACCTAGTTTTCCCCTCGTTAGAATAATACTACCAAAACAGCTGAGACCATGGAGTCAAATCAAACTTACTTGTTGCATTGTCGTCTAGGCCACATTAACATGACACGAATCAGGAAGCTTCTACAAGAAGGCGTTCTTGACTCTTTCGATTTAGAATCTTTTGAGAATTGCGAAGGATGTTTATTAGGCAAGATTATAAAGCATCCATTCTCCAAGTTGGGAGAAAGAGCATGAGACTTATTGGGACTAATACATATCGATGTATGTGGACCAATGAGCTCCGCCAAAAGAAACGGACATCAATATTTCATCACCTTCATACACGACAATAGTAGATATGGCTATGCCTATCTCATGTTGCATAAATTTGAATTGTTTGACAAGTTCAAAGAATTTCAAACTGAAGTTGAAAATCAGCTTGGCAAGAAAATCAAAGCCCTTCGACCGGATTGAGGTGGTGAATACTTGAGCAAAGAATTCAATGACCATCTGAATGATCATGATATACTTTCGGAATTGATACCTCTAGGAACTCCACAATGGAATGGAGTATCCAAACGGAGTAATTGAACCTTGTTAGACATGGTACGATCAACCATGGGTCTTAGTGATCTTCCTATCTCTCTTTGGGGACACGCATTTTTAACTGCGACACTAACACTTAACCGTGCTCCATCGAAAGCTGTAGAAAAGACTATATATGAGTTATGGACAAAGAAACCTCCTAGGTTGTCTTTTCTAAAGATATGGAGATGCGAAGCATATGTTAAGAAATTGATTTCTGACAAACTTCATCCAAAATCTGATAAGGTTTACTTTGTGGGCTATCCAAAAGAAAAAAAAAGGTATTATTTCTACAACAAATCGAAGAACTAAGTGTTTGTTGCTTGTTATGGTGACTTTCTGGAGAATGAGCACCTTTCGAAAATGACAAGTGGGAGGAAAATCAAACTCGATGAAGTTCGTGATGATGAGCAACAAAATCATATTGACAGTCAAAGTGCTCAAACAACATCTGTTGACAAAGGTCAAAGTGATCAAGATATGCCAAGTCCATTACCCTACGTAGGTCTCAGAGGCCGTGATTTCAAACTGATAGATATATTGGTTTAGTATTAACCGAGAATCAGGACATTCTTATCCTGGATGGAGAGAACCAACAACCTACAAGCAAGCGATGGCAAGCACAGACTCTACTATATGGCAAGAGGCCATGAGATCTGAAATGGATTACATGTTTGAAAATTAAGTCTGGGACTAGGTTGACTTACCCAAAGGATACACACCTATCGGATATAAGTGGATTTTCAAGTTGAAAACCGACAAAGGTGGAAATATATTCATTTATAATGCTAGATTTGTAGCAAAAGGTTATACACAAGTTCATGGTATTGATTACGATGAAACCTTTTCTCCATTCGCAATTCTTAAATCCGTTCGAATCCTCCTAGCGATTGCTGCACATTACAATTATGAAATATGGCGGATGGACGTCAAAACCGCATTTCTAAATGGTATTTTTGAAGAAACTGTGTATTAGACACAACTTGAAGGTTTGTCGACCAAGACAATGTTGGAAAGGTATGCAAGCATAAGAAATCCATTTATGGATTAAAGCAAGCAAGCAGAAGATGGAATCAGTGATTTGATGAAGCCATGGGTAAGTTTGGTTTTATCAAGAATCAAGACGAGTCTTGTGTTTACTAGAAGGTTAGTGGGAGTGACATCGCCCTCCTAGTCTTATATGTCGATGACATATTACTCATTGGAAACAGCATTCCGTTATTAGAGTCTGTAAAGGCGTGGCTCAAAAAATGTTTCTGAATGAAAGATTTGGGAAAGGCTCAGTTTATACTAGGCATCAAGATTTATGGGGATAGATCAAAAAGGATGATAGTATTTAGTCAAAGTATTTATAATGATAAGGTACTAGCTCGATTCCAAATGGAAGGAGCCAAGAGAGGTCACCTACCCATGTCAAATGGCATGACCCTGAGCAAGAAGCAGTGTCCTAAGACACCTGATGAGCGAGAAAGGATGAATCGGATTCCATATGCTTCGCTTATTGGATCAATCATGTATTCCATGATATGTACTACGCTAGATGTATCGTATGCCTTGAGCGCAACGAGCCGATACCAATCAGACCCAGGAGACGCGCATTGCACTACAGCCAAAAATATATAAAGTACTTAAAAAGGAACAAGGATAAATTCCTGGTTTATGGTGGCAGAGATGAATTAGCTGTTGAGGGTTATACCGACGCAAGCTTCCAGACAGATAGAGAGGACTTCAAGTCACGAACTGGGTACATATTTTGTCTCAATGGAGGAGCGTTTAGTTGGAAGAGTGCTAAGTAAAGCACAACTATAGATTCTACAACTGAAGCCGAATACTTGGCAGCATCTGAGGCAGCTAAGGAGGCAGTTTGGATTTGCAAGTTCATTGGTGAACTTGGTGTTGTACCCAACATCAAGGGACCAGTAGACCTCTACTGTGACAACAATGGAGCTATTGCTCAGGCTAGAGAGCCAAGAGAACATTAGAAGTTCAAATATGTTAAGCGGCGGTTTCACATGATTCGAGAATGGAAATCAAAAGGTGAAATCAGAATTTATAAAGTTGGAACGGGTGACAATGTAGCCGATCCAGTGACTAAACCTTTGCCTCAAGTGAAGCACAATAAGCACGTTGAGGCAATGGGAATCAGGTACATCGGAGATTGGCTTTGATTTCCTTATTTTAGTGTTTTAATTAATTTTGGACAATTTTAATGTAAACCACTATGATGAACCATTCAGTTTTGGAGTAATTAAATTTTTCATGCGATTTAAATCACTCCGTTGACTATTTAATTGAGGTTTAGAATTAAATAATGAGTCCATTCGATTCATGGAATATTCAAAATAGGGTATTAAGACCAGTCTTGGTAAGGAAACACCTATTAAGTGAACATTGTATATTATAATCGAAAATTATCCCTAATCGAAAATTATCCCTAATTGAGGTCATATAAACGATATACGATTAATGATCATTTGAGATTAGTGTGTAGTTTTATTTATAGCAATGTTTCTTGTGCTACAAGGACATGATCGTCATGAACCATTTGCAGAGTTATTGGTTTAGAACCATACTGGGTCGACCTATGAGAATACTTTAAGAGATTAAAAATCATCATAAGTATACTTCTCATTATTGCTATCATGACCTTTTTACCTCGACCATGAGTATTGTGAGCTTTCTGGTTTGAGTACTAGTCCGCTTTGATGATTGACAAACGTTTACCGTAATAGGGGATTATAACGGCATCACTCGGGCAACTAGGTCCTCTTAGTATGAGAAGCTACATTACAAAACTGGAAATGTCCCCCTACTAAAAATAGGGATGATGTCTTTGTTATTTATAAGGCTTCTCATAGAGCGAGACTGTAAAATGTATGGCCGTGCTTAGATGGATTTAAGAAATCATCTGTTTATTGACAGTCAGACTCGGAATCGAAAAACACTTCTGGACGTAATAAGGATGACAAAAAAATCTTACCTTATAGTTCATGAAGAGGCATTAAGCGACATAGGAAAAGGGCTATACACTAAAAGCTCACTTGAAAGGAATAGTGTCCTTCGAACAAGTTTATTATTCGGATAGGGGGTTCGGAATTATTAAAAAGCTAATTTTACAGTGAGGTCAAGTGATCGAAATGCTTGGGTGGAGGCCGCTTCCAATCAACAATATTAATGTATAATTAATATCACAGCTTAATCTTGACTAAACCCTTCGAGTCACACCCAAGCAACTAATAAGCCAAAGCGAAGAATTAATTAGAAATAAATTAATAAGTCGACTGAGTAATTTATATTTTGATTTCAGAAATTCGAGCCTGGAGCGTCAAAATTGAGCGTCAGAAGCCGAGTCAAAAATAGTAAAATACGATACGTGAGAACAATAATAAATCAACAATGAAAAAATATCCCTAGCATCGGTAAAACCGAGTGCTAGTGGCGCGACAAAAATCTAGCAACCCGCACCAAGTTTGCGTGGCTATGCTAGCATGCGACAGTTAGCAACTCGCAAACTTGGTGCGTGGCTTGCTAGGCCGTGGCAGCTAGCAGCCCACTGTTTTGGGCGCAAGTGAAGTGGGACGAAGCCTCACAACCGCCCCATTACATCCCATAAGGGAACCATGGGAGCCCAAGTGAGCTTCCATGTAACCGAACTGAATTAGAGGAAAAGAAAGGGAGGTGGCCGGTTATGGGAGCAAGAGTTGGGGGCAAGTTTGATCTCCCCCTCCTACTCTAGTTCCTCACCTACTCCTCCTTGTATGATTGCCACTTGTTAATTTATTACACGTTTGATTATTAATTTTATTTTAACATTAAAATATAATAGGAATAATGAAATTCTCCCACATTGATGGGAGAGCTTTTCACACCCATGCATTTCCCTATAAATACCCAAGTTAGGGTATTGGGAAAAGCACTTGAGTAATGTAGGGAATAAATTTCAAGCCTTAATCTCACTAGCTTGAACCCCACTGTGATCATACACTAAAGTACGGTGGCGTCCAAAAGGGAAGAAGATAGAGCAAAAGAGTCGCCAACAAGTTTTTAGGAACTTGTAAACCGTTCACGAGGTGAAGGTTACACCCCTTAACGATCCAAGAGATCGTCAACTCCATAAGGTCTAGAACCAAATAAGGGTTCGGGGATGAAGGTACAAATCCAACCTAAAAGAGATTGAACCTGCCCTAATAATAGGCCTCTACTTTATTCTGATCGTATTCATGTGCGCTTCTTAATTAACATGCAATCAATAGGATTTAACATGTTTATCTATGTTGGTTGAATTTAATGCACAAATAAATCTATTATTGGCGATCACTTGAAATATAATCAAATTAACCCTAAACTTGATTACTAATTATCTTATTAAGCGTGATTACAAGTACCAATTCCCTTTAAGCATGCATAAAAGGTGTGATCAAGCAATAATAATAAATAAGCATCAAGCAATATAATAAATCATGATTATAAATAATCATCATCAAAATAATAATAATAATAATAATAATAATAATAATAATAATCACAATCATCATAAATTATAACAATTATAATCATAATCAGGTTCATGTTAATATTAAAGCATAATAAAAATAGCAAGATCCTAGGCATGATACTAACAAGATTAATAACAAATCCTAGCGTGTCACTAAGCAATAAAAATCAAATCTTTAGCCCTAACATGATACTAACAATCATAAATATTAGGAAGAACGTAGGAAGCATCGCAGGAATCATATTTAATATTAAAGTTACCCTAGACATGATACTAGGAATATCATAATAACAATATAAACATGATTTCTACATCATAAATCAATTAATCAATAAAAGTACTTACTTTGATGCCTCGTACCTCTTTCTAATAACAAAATAAACGCATTAGTAACTTCAAGGAAAATAATAATCAAAACAATTAAATTAAATAATTGAAAGAGAGATTTGGGACCAAACCCTCAGAAATTAAACCTTTCACGTCTAGGGCGAAGGCAACTTCGAATATGGCTAGGCGTTTCTAGATCTTGTGAATGCGGAATTTTGTATGAGAAAACAGAGTTTGAAAAAGAGAAAGAAGATGAATGAATTAAAGAATGCTAAAGAATTAATGATAGTAGATGAAAACTTGTGAACGAGAAGAATTGGTGAATTATTAGTGAATGAAAACGGAGTTTTTAATACGATATTTATAGAGAAAATCAGCCAAAAAGATAAATTAAACAAAACAGAGTCTGACGCATAAAAAACAGAGCTGGCGCCACCCTTGGCTAGCTGGCGCCAGACACCAACACTAGCGTCAGGCGCCAGGCCTGGTTCCAGGCGCCAAGGCCTAGGGTCAGACGCCAAGCTTAAATTTAACGTGTTTTCGAAAATCAGATAAGTTTGTCGTACTGGAAGATAAAATCATATAAATTCCTCGAAAATGCTATTTGATTTTGATTAAAACTCTGAAAAGTCAACAAAAGTCAATTTATCAATGCTAATTAAATTAGGAATGAAAAGAACCTTCTAGAAGAATCTAGAAGACTAAAACCATTTCTAATTGCATTAGGAATGATAAATCATTGGGCCGCATATAAGGCTCAAACCGGGCCCAGTTTAGTAAATTGGCCATAACTTCCTCAATATTCATCGGAATTGGGCTTATAATATATCGTTGGAAAGGTCAAGCCCCATCCAACTACACTACTATTGGACCCATATCATGGACCAACCAAACTGGATTGGCTGTTTTCTTAAAATAAGTTTTCAAAAACAGAGAGAAGAGAAAAGAAAATAAAAACTTTCCGCAACACTAGACTTTCCACACTTTTGCTTCATTCGATTATGATTCGACGTGAAAGGTACTCATCACCGGGTTTGGTTTTGGGGAGACACAAATGGGTGTCTACAAATAAGAGTAGAAAAAGAAATCACTAGTAGTGAAAACCTTTGAACTCAAGAGTTAAGAAAGGCATCACCATGTGAAAACATTTGAACTCAATTACTCGGGTTTCGATCGGGCCTTGCTAACGCCAAGGCATTGGACCTAGTTGGTGTTCGAGTTGTGGGTGGACTTCCGTTAGAGGTCGTCGTATTTTGTAGTCTAGCTTTTGAAGTAAGAGCCCCTCAATGTCGGGCGAAGCACATGTCAAAACTATATTTATTATTTTACTCTTGTCATTAAGTTAATTATTATTTTGGTTTTATTTATTGCGAGTGCGGTCTTGTTTTTGGTTTGTTTCCGCGTTAAGTCGGACTCACCAAACCCCAAGAACATGTACTTAACCGTCTTGGGTAATGCTCTCAGTGCCGTCCTCGTTGCTGAGATAGACGATACTCAGCTCCAGGTCTATTTCATTAGCCATGTTCTCAGAAATGCTTAACTACGGTATCCCATGGTTGAAAATTTTGGCCTTGCTTTTTACATGGCTTTCATGAAGTTACAACCTTACTTCCTGGAACATCTGGTTGTGATTTACTATGAAGTTGCTCTGGAAAATTTTAATTAGGTTTGGAAAGTGTTTATTAACGGGAGCTCTACTATGAACGGTTGTGGTGCAGGGGTAATATGTCAGTCTCCTGAGGAGGACAAGTATGAATATGCACTACGTTTTAACTTCCAGGCCTTAAACAATGAGGAAGAGTATGAAGCCCTGCTAGCCGGCATCCGCATGAGCAAGGCGGCAGGGGCAACAAAGATTGACGCCTGCTCTAACTCTCAGCTGGTATTTAGCCAATACCATGGTGAATATGAAGACACCCTTCCGGCAATGATCAAATACATTCAGGAGGTCAAAAATGAAGCTGGGATACTTGAAGATTTCCATTTGAGTCAAGTGCCCCAATCTGATAACAATTAAGCGGATGCCCTATCTAAATTGGCATCCTTTGCCTCCATTGATACGCCTCACTCAGTCTTTTAGGAAGTTATGGAAAACAGAGTATCTCTGATGAATAACCCATTGGAATACTTGACTGAAGCTCTACCAGGATGGATGGCATCCGGGCGTATTTGACAAATGGTACGCTTCCTAATTTACCCCAGGAGGCAGCCATACTAAAGAAATATGTTATAATTTTCGAGATAAGAAACGGAACGCTCTTCAAGGCGGGTTTCCTAAAACCTTTGTTGAAGTGTGTTACCCTAGAAAAGGGAAAAGAAGTCCTCTAAGAGTTACACTCGGGATATGGCGCCTATCACATAAGCGGCAGATTCCTGACTATCAGGACCAGGCGGCAAGGTTACTTCTAGCCTACCCTAAAGTCAGACGCCATGAAAATGGTCAATAAGTGTGACAAGGGCCAAAGATTTGGCAAGCTCATCAATCAGCCGACAACCGACCTGACATCGATCTACAATCCAGTCCCGTTTTCTAAGTGGGGCATGGACATTAGGTCCTTATATGCCTGCACAAGGCAGAAAGTGCTATATTCTAGTGGCTGTGTATTATTTCACCAAGTGGGTTGAGGTAGAGGCAGTTAAGGGCATCAAGACAAAGGATGACATCTCTTTCATTTGGAAGAACGTCATCACCCAGTACGGGGTACCTATGTCTATGGTGTTCGATAATGGCTCTCAGTTTGAGACGCCTCAACTAATGACTTGGTGTAGAGGTCAAGGGTTATTGCATTGTTTTAAATCAACTGGCTGACCCCAAGCAAACGGCCAAGTTGAAGCCTTCAACAAGCTCATCTCAGACGGCATCGAAAAGAAGATTGAAAGAGAAGGTGGTTTATGGGCTGAAGAATTAAATCATGTCATATGGGCCATCCGGACAATAAAAAAGGGGAAACTGGTGAAACCCCATTTGTCATGGTATACGATGCTGAAGCCGTGTTTCTTATCGAGCATTATGAGCCGAATCTACAAGTCATGCTATATGATGAAGAGGCGAAATGGGAGGCCATGCGGCTAGCATTAGAATCTCTCTCGGAGCGCAGGGGCAATGCCGCCTTGAGTCATGAGATTTAGCGCTTGATAATGACCCGTGCCTACAATAAAAAGTACACAAATGGCCCTTGAAAGTTGGGGATTTTGTGTTACAAAAAATGGAGGCCATCGGTAGAGCCAACGAGCATGGAAAGCTAACTCCTAATTGGGAAGGCCCCTACTGGATCTATGAAGAAGTTAGAGACGACACCTACCGCCTGGAAACTCCTGATGGTAGGTGTTTGCCCAAAACTTGGAATGCAGACAACCTGAAAAAGCACTACTTCTAAGGGTTGAAAATTTTTGTAAATGAAAAAACTTATCAATGAAAAAGTTCTTTTCGTTTTCACTATTATTGTTTATTCCTTTGTATACATGCGTAACTTTCTAGGAACCATCTGTACAAGGTACAAACAGACATTACTAATAATCGAATGAAATAAGGCCACAAGCCGGATGATAAACTGAGTTAAAAACTCTGTGGCTAAACAAATGTCTACCAGACATGAGGCCTATGGCCTGATGATATCAAATTTTATAATTTGTCTTCTCCAACATGAGTAAGGCGTCCGACGACTTCCATCCGGGTGAAATTGTCGCGGAGAATAACTCCCATCTGGGTGATAAAGTGCTCTACAACCACCTACGGACGACAAAGATTGAGTGATCAAATTAATTAACTCATACTCATCAGACGAAAGTAACCTAAAGGGAACACAAGCGGACTTTGAGTGAGGATGTGTCAAATAACACATCCGAAATTTTCATATTTCCCTTGCTTAGATTACGGCTTGAAATATTTAACCTATACAAATTATTCCCAATGGAATGGAGATGGGTGTATAATTGGATAATAACTACTCCGCATGGGTAGGAGGTCTGAATGTTTGAAAAACATTCGGGTGGTATTAATGCATCGAGTATAACTTAAATAAATTCATTGTTTCTAACATACACAAACGGCCTAGACTGAGTAGCCTAATTGATTCACGCATGGTCGTCTGGATTGTTCACTTATAAGGGTTAAGTATGCCCTTCATACCTGTTTATGTGGGGCCGGAGGCCCTTATATGACCACTTGCAATACCTCAAGCGTTGTAAAGTCATATTTTTTTTGCAACGAAGCAAAGAAGGCAGGCGAAAGCATATAAAATATTTTAGTCCGCCTACTCCTTTTGGGAGTAATAGGGAGAATTTAAGGGCTAAGTATTAGAATCCGACTCCTTTTGATGTATTATATTCCTTTTAGTTGCTTTCTTAGAGTTTAGTTTATGGTTTCTAATCTTGAGGTCCCATTATTCTGTTATTGTTAGTTTAGTGTTCACTAGGGATTCTCCTTGTAATCAATTTAAAGCTTTTTAGAGGCTGAGTGATTAATGAAATCATTAGCCTTCTACCAAGTGTTGCCTTGTTTTTATGCTTTTTTATTATTAGACCATTGTAGATATTGTGTCTTACTTGCATAATAGCTTCCCTCTAAACAAACCTGATGCGTTAAGAACTTGTAGTTCGGACCCGCCTTTGCCCACCTTGAAGTATTAGCCATCACAAGCCCTGAACACGTACAGTCCGTCGCCGAAATAGACGGAGTGCTCCTCTAACTTATTTGCCGCATGTGTTTCTTTGTGCTCATAAGCTCCTCTTCCACTCAAGGCTAGAGTTCTTGCCCCCAAAAGGATGGAGCACGCCGCACATTTCAGGTATCAGAGCCGAGGTCCAAACCTCGTCACAAGCAACCCGTGTAGGCACCAAAGAGGGCTATACGAAGATGGAATTTAAAGAGGAAAGACTTGATTGGCTCGAGAAGAAAGTGGACGAATGGTCCCATTTGCAAGTACACAAGCAAGCCGAGAAAATTGTGAAATTGATGGGAGACAAATATGCTCTCCGCGACAAATACAATTTTTTCAAGGACAAGTCGATGAAGCACTTAAGAAATATGCTACTCTGATGCGCATTGTGGGCAGAGACGCATTTGGTGTTGGTGCGGAAAAGATCAAGCCACCCAAATCTCGCGACTATAATGGCACTAGAGATGCCAAAGAAGTCGACAACTTCCTCTTTGACATGGAGCTATAGTTCCAAGTATGTCAATTCAGTGACGATCACGAAGGTGGATAATGCCATCAAAGCAGGAAGGATAAAGATTGATACATGGATGGAGTTTAAAGTGAAACTCAAAAAACAATTCTACCTGGACAACACAACCTGTGTTGCTCAAATGAAGTTGCAAGAGTGCCGCCAGAAGGGTACTCTTTGCGACTATATGAAGGAATACTCGGCGATAATATTGGACATCATAGACATGAACGAGAAAGATTGCGTGTCAACTTTGTCAATGGATTAAAGGAATGGGCGCAGCGAGTGATTTTAAGGCAGAAGATTGATACCCTCGCTGCTATTATGTGTGATGCTGAGAGATTGATGGACTACTATTTTTGGAAGGGTCATCAATCCGAGAATGATTCAAGTGGGACGTTGTAAGGAGGGTGATCCCATCGTAAGGGGGTCTTTCCTTAGATGCCTATGGCCATTCAAATGCTTAGGACTTTACACTTAATAAGGTGTAGTAGGATTTGAATTCCTGACTGTTTGGGGGACCATGAATTACAATTGATTCTATCATTACACTTTTTTATAAGAAACAAGTAGGAGTCGCCAATGAGTTTTAGGAAAACTCATAAACCTCGTTCATGCCTTTTTTCCATGTGGATTTCATGGATTACATAGCACGAATCATAAGTTTACCCATGCCAAATTTGTCTACATAAACTAGAAAAGAGTTCGGGAGCGAGGGTACTAAGATATTGTTCCCTTTAGAGGGGAATCGCTATCTTAGCCCTAGTACGGCCTCTACTAGCTCTTCCTTTTTTACAATTTCATTACCAAACAATATATGCAATGCGAAACCTAAAACTAAGTTAGTTGTTTTTATTTACAAGCATTAACCACGTAGGAATTACATTGCAAAAGTCGTTATTCTTTGTTTAATCATTATTCGTGAACAGAATAAAATAAACAATATTCGCCTTTTTTAAGTGATAAAACAAAAATTAATTATTAAATTCTAGTCTTGATTAACAAAAAAATACTATGTGAATTAATTAATTAAAAGTTTGTTTAAAGTGATCAAACAACACTATTTATTCAATTAAAGACGGCTTCAGCATCGTATACCATGACAAAGGAAAATTGATTTATCTAAGTGCTCAGGAAACTAACCATTCTTCTTTTATGTTAAATATCTGTTTAATGTGTTTATGGACTTTCTTTCTTCTTCGTACCTCTAAGGACTTCAATGGATTCAGTTAGTGTTGGAATGTATTTGGAAAAAGAGAAGAAAAAGTAGTATGATAGTGAAAGTAGTTGAGAGATTAGGGTTTTGAGAATACTAGGGTTTTAACTCTTAATTTTCGGTCCTCGTAATGTTGAACGAAGACCCCTATTTATAGGCGTAGGGATCTAGGTTAAGAGTTTTAGAGCCACGCTGTCAGGTGGCGCGCGCAACTCTCTGAGTCACGCTGGGTTCCACTCGCATCTCAATGAGTCGTGCGCGCCTGGGGCGCGCAACCGATTGAGTTGCGCTGGTTTGCGGTCTACCTTATACGAAAGCGCATTTTTAAAACTTCCATAAATTTTGATTGCAGAGTCGGATTAAGGCGTGTAAGATATCATTGAAAAGATCTTAATGTCTACTTTCCAATTCCGTTAGAATTAGGTTAAAATAATTTTTAAATCAAAATTTGTGGCCGGTTGAGTGAAAGGGTGTCGGTTTTAGGGCCCGGTTTAGTGTTTTGATCATAACTTCTTTGTTTTTGCTTGGAATTGGGCTAATAATATACATTTGGAAAACTCTTTGAAAGGTATATCCATCTTTATCGGCCTTGCATGGGAATTGGATTGTTGGTTCATCTTTTTGCTCGGTTTTTCAACAATGTAGGTTCCATTAGCTCTAATCATTACATTTGACGTATTTGGGTCCGTTAATAATCAAGTTTAAACATGTATGAACATGTTTTAGGCCTAATTAGTAATCGAACAGGGATCTAAGATAAATTGTTGTCAAGTATGGGTTTTAACTTACTTTATAATTCTTTTCATAGTCCATGAACATTTCAACTTTGATCTAAAAAGAACATTGAATTTTTGTAACATCATCGTACCTTACGGGACAAGAGGCCAAAAGTAGGTGTCTAAATTTAGCCTCCACTTTGATCGAGTCTATAATAGACGATGATCAAAGTAGTCAAGGAAATAAATCTAAGGCTCATTCTAAGAAGTTCCCCAAGAATAGAGAATCTTTCAGAAATGTTAAGGATGTCGAAACGATCCTTGATTCGCTTAGTGTTTGAAACAAGTAGCTATTAAGGCTAAAAAAATTTATCTCTAGTATCAACGTGCTAAAGAATCTAGATTGATCCTTTGCATTTGTAGAACACTTTTACAAGTAAAGGTGTTCTGGGTGATGTCAAGTCATGAGAATAGATAAGTTTAAAAAAGGATTAAAGGGGATGATTTCCTCTTAATCACATCATCGTTGGTCTAAAGTCCCTCGATATGTCATTGAAACCTTAGCCTAACTTTAACAAAGTAAAAAGATGAAAAAGGTATTTTTGGTATTCGAGCCTAAACGGTCTGGTATTCAAGCCGGATGTCCACAAGATAGGAATACATGTCTCAGGACTGGAGGCATAAATCCAAATCCAGTGAGGGGGAAGAAAGTCATTAACTCTCTCAACAGTTTTGTCCACAAGATGAGTACACATGTCTCTTGACTAGGGGCGCGTGAATACATAGGCGCGACATTGTCTCGTTGCTTCTTTATATAGGGGTGGACAGACACCCTAACAATCCGGCAAGCTAGCAAGCTCACTAACTACCGTATTTGCTTCCAATCAAGAAGTGTCTGTTCCAGATGGTTCGGCGCGCCTATCGACTTGTGAGCTAACGCCTAAAGTAATCCTCTACCTTTTAGTTCCGAGTGGTAGATCTCGCAAAGCTAGGGTTGAAGTGAAATTTTACGCAACACCTACGCCGTACAATTTTGCGCCGTACGACACGCCTTTTGCATTTTAACGCTGCATGACAATGCCTTCCTTTTTGCTTTGGACGTGAAAAAAGAAGAAAAGCCAGACATTTGTAATGTCAGTACAATAAAATGACAAACTTGTCTATGGGTGCTTTTACTTAAAGCACCACCACAGAATGTCTTAAGACACTCTTACGAAAAACGTTCAAAACGTATGCTTAGGGAAGGCACAAAACACGGTGTGCATGCAAGATGATGCAAAGAAACTAAAAAAGAAGAAAAGAAACTATTGAATGCAAATTAGTTATAAAAGAATTTGATGATTTGCGCGTTATTACGTCTAACAACGTACAAAACTGTTGAGAAAAATTCAAAACGGATCAAAATCAGTGTACTGGTCTTTTAAGTGACCAGTGTCCGCGCGCAACATAGTAAGTCGCACTGGCCAGGCACGCGCAAGAAACTAAGTTGCGCTGGGATGCCACGCGCAACATGATAAGTTGTGCGCAACATTTGAACTAGTAAAAATATTTGGAGAAGGGCGATCTGCAGCTCACTCTCTTCTTCTTCTCTTCCTCTAATTTTGATTTCTTTCCATTTTGGTTGTCGTTTTAAAGCTAAGGAAAGTAAATCTTGCTCCTTTTATTTTACCAGACTTTGATCTTGGTCAATCGAATGAAGAATCCTAACTTGAAGTTAGAGTTTTTGATTCGACTTGTTTTCATGAATTTGTTTGTTTGTCGTTGATTTAAGAAATATATTAAAACAAATTTCATGCGAAGTTGTAAAGTATTGATCCTATATGAGCATGTCAAGCATGTATGTGTTTTTTTTGTTCACTCTAATTTTTACTTTGTGCTTGAAATTTATTTCTCTTTTTTGCTCACATGCACTATACTTGTTAATTTTAATGTAAATTGAAGTGTTTAGAACAACAATTATGCATTAAAATTATAAATGAAATTTTGAACTTTTATAATAGCATGAATTTGTTCTTGCGACTCATTTTTTTTTTCATGCGTAAGTTGCAAAATTGGTTTTATCAATGATAAAAAATAACCGGTGGTTATTATTATTCACTTATAAAACTGTGATTTCAAGATTTCCACAAAACTAGTTAGTTTTAAGAAATTCTTGAAGAGATCATCGAACGAGAATAGTTTGGCTATACTTCGGGTTTTTGAGCCTCTGTAGGGAATATTTAAAGCATTAACCCAAACTTGAATCCCACTGTGATCATACACATAAGTATGGTGGCGTCCAAAGGGAAGGAAGAAAAAGCCAACAATTTTGTGGAACTTGTAAACCGTTCACGAGGTGAAGGTTACACCCCTTACCGATCCAGGAGATCGTCAACTCCATTAGGTCTGGAACCATGACTGGAAGTTTGGGGATGAAGGTATAAATCCAACCTAAAAGAGATTGAACCTGCCCTACTAATAGGCCTCTACTTTATTCTGATCGTATTCATGTGCGCTTTCTTACTAACATGCAATCAATAGGTTTATCCTAAACCTGTTTAATCTATGTTGGTTGAATATTAATTCACAAACAAAACTATTATTCGCGATCACTTGAATTATAATCATATTAACCCTAAACAAAATTATTAATTATCTTATTAAGCGTGATTACAAGTACAAATTCCCTTAAAAAATGCATAAAAGGCGTGATCAAGCAATAACAATAAACATCAAGCAACATAATATAATAAAATTAAAAATAATAATCATAATCATAAATCATGATCATGTTAAAGCATAACAATAGCAAGATCCTAGGCATGATAATAACAAGATTAATAACAAACCCTAGCATGTCACTAAACAATAAAGATCAAAGCTTTAACCCTAACATGATACTAACATGAATATAGGAAAGAAAAGGAAGCATCGCAGAAATCACAATTGTCATAATTGATATTAGAAATTATAGTTGTTACCCTAAAAATGATACTAGGAAGATCAAAACATCTTAACATGATACTAGGAATCAAAATAACAATCTAAACATGATTTCTATATCATAATATCAATAAAATCAATTAAAGAACTTACTTGGATGCCTCGTACCTCTTTCTAATAACAAAATACACATGTTAGTAACATCAAGGAAAATAATAAAATTAAAGAATTAAATTAAATAATTGAAAGAGATATTTGGGACCAAACCCTCAGAAATTAAAACCTTTCACGTCTAAGGCGAAGGCAACTTCGAACTTGGTTAGGTGTTTCTAGATCTTGTGAATGCGGAATTTTGTATGCAAAAGGCTAGTTTAGAAAAGAGAGAGAGAGAGAGAAATAACGAGGTTCTTGATGAGAGTTGGTGATGAAAAACGGAGGTTTTAGGAGGCTATTTATAGAGAAAATCAGCCGGATTTGATAAAAAACGAATCAGAGTTTCGAAAAGAATAAAACACGATTGCAGCGCCAAACACGCGCGTGGCGTTAAATGCTGGACTCTAGCGCCAGATGCCAAGTCTAGCGCCAGACACCAGGTATGCCACCAAGCGCTGGTCCTGTAGTCAGTCGCTGGAAATAAATTTCTATGCGTTTTCTTAATTTGATAAAATTTAGCCATACGAAAGGGCAAAATCGTATTTTCCTTAAAAACACTTCTTTTATTCTAATTAAAACTCCTAAAAGTCAACAAAAGTCAATTTATCAATGCTAATTAAATTAGGAATAAAAAGAACTTTCTAGAAGAATCTAGAATACTATAATCAATTCTAATTGCAATAGGAATGATAAATCAATATTAGGCCCTCCTCTAGATCATTGGGCCGCATATAAATATTAAACCGGGCCCAGTTTAGTAATTTGGTCATAACTTCCTCATTATTCATCGGAATTGAGCTTATAATATATCGTTGGAAAGCTCTTTTCAAGCCCCATCCAACTACACTTTTTTTGGACCATTTCCATGGACAAAACCAAACTGGATTGGCTGTTTTCTTAAAATAGGTTTTTAAAAACAGAGCGAAAGAAAAGAAATAAAAACTAACCGCTAGCCGCAACACTAGCCTTTCCACGCTTTCACTTCATTCGATTATAATTCGACGTGAAAGTTACTCATCACTGGGTTTGGCTTCGGGGAGACACAAATGGGTGTCTATAGAAGCCCCCACTTTGACTTTGTTTGGAGAAACGCAAGTTTCAAATACAAAACTCAAAGTATCGATAGCGACGGAGAATGATTCAGAACGTTCTGCGATCCTAAATCATTCTTATAATGTTGATACTTGCAAACTAGCGTTAGTTAAATAGATATGAGAGTTAAGAAACGAGTATCTTGCACCGTTGAGCACACGTCTCTGGAGGTAACCAATTTGTTGCTGCATTTGCCGTTGTGACAACCTTCCGCAAGCCAGGGAATGCCATCATGTTGTTTGTTTTGACGATCTTCTGCAAGATAGAGAATACCACCTGAAGACTGCTATGCCTGTAACTGCCTGCAATTCCGTCGTGATAGGCTTCTACAAGCTAGAGAACCCCATTGAAGATTGCTTCGCCTGAAACGACCTTCTAGCGCTTTGTGACAATCTTCCGCAAGCCAGGGAACACAATCGAAGATTGCTTTGCCTGAAACTATCTTCATTTGTCGCGACCATATCTTGAAGAGTGTCACCGAAGACCGACTCTTGTCGATCCTTTGCTTTTGCTATACCTGTGCGTCGGCGCTTTTGCTGCTTTTGAACCAGTATGTCGGTGCCCTTTGTGTTGTGAGCCATAACGTCGGTGCCTTTTGTATGTGTATGAACCATTATATCGGTGCCTGAGCCAATGTTTAGGCGCTTTAAGCTAAGTGAGACGATCATTCATCAGGTCGATCACTTAGTGCGATGGTAACCATGCTGATTACTAAATCATGTCAAATTGCTTATAGGGGCTAACTAGCGTACCAAGGAATCAAAAATTTCTGTAAGAGGTCGAAATAACTGTTACAAGTGAGCTAGAGTTCTGTCGCCGCTGAAACGTTGCTAGCGCCACAATTTATCTCTGTCGCCAGTCGCTGGATTCTAGCGCCAGGCGCTTAACTCTAGCATCAGACGCCAAAGTTGTCGCTTGGCACTAGAGTCGGGAATTCCGTATATATTCCCTTTTCTTCCTCATTTCGCCGCTGCTTTTTCTTTGTTTCGAAAATTCGCCGCGGATCTTCGTTTCACTCATTCTTGCTCGTTTCTCAACCAAATTTGCTCAAATTTGTTGCAAATCGATGCTTTATTCATCTACTTTCCCGATCTATGTAAGTTTTCTTCAAACTCACCCCAGTTTTTGATGAATTTGACATTCTTGTTCATGAAAAATTCTAACCTTAAATTGCTTAATTCGTTTTGTTTGTTAAATTTTATGCCACGAAATTGCTTGGTTATGGTTGTATATTTCCTTGGGAGTGTTTTGAGACTTATTTGACTCAATTTGGTGATGAAACGAACAAATCACCATTGTTTGACCTCTTGAGGTCGAGAAGACAATGTGGCTTGTTTTTGATGTTTTTTGCTAGCAATTCTTGTCAAAGTTGTCACAATAATTGCAAGAAATTGTTTGGATGCTTGAAAAATGCCGTATATGCTTGAATTGAAATTGTGCTCTGTTTTAGTACTACGTACACTGTTTTTAAGAACATAGTATCATGCGGCTAGGCGAACCTTAGATACTATAAACCTTAATTTATGTTGATTTTGCACAATGTAGTATGGCTAGACAGTGAGGTTCGGGTTCACGGTCCCAAGACACACGACGGGAGCATGAGCCCGTAGAGGAGGACGCCGACCCGTCCACTTCTCTTGATCCCCCCCTTAGTGGGATGAGCGGACTTTGTACTTATCCCGCGACCACCACATTTCTGAGAGGATGCATTGTGGGATTACCTCTGGTAGGACACGTTGCCAGGACTCGGGCAACGATACTCTAGGTAACCTGTATAGGATGTTGATCAGCGTCGACGGAGTGTTGAGACTTCTAAAAGAGTCTTGTGGGATGACTTCCCTGTTTGAGGCCGCGAAGGCCATGATTTATTATGACGGGTCACCGCGTGTCTCGCGCCCTGGTGGAGTTTTTCTAGGACACCACCAACACTTTCCACTTTACTTGGGGTGAGATGATGGTCACCCCAACCGACTTCAGTCTCATCACTGGACTGGAGTTTAGTTCTACTACGCCGCCATTCGACAACAACACCAGCGTCTACTCTCCTGAGGTTGATGAGCTGCTGGGTCCGATCGCCGTTCGGGCTCGTGCTGAGGTGGAGTCATCGTAGTTCAGCGCCAAGGGTATTCGCCGATCGACTCTGGCGGCAGCTTTTGAGGATGATGCGATCACCTTAGAGCAGCGGGTCCGCATCTTTGCGCTTATCTTGCTGTCAGGGACGTTTTCCCCTGACAAGGGTAGTAGAGTGCTGCTTTACTACGTTCCCATAGTCCGTGATCTTCACATGATCGGGACTTACGACTCGGCCAGCTTGGTCTATGCTGATTTTGTTCGAGCGTTGCGAGTCTCGTGTCGAATCGGTCCTACACGGGGAACGTCGCTCTGTCCAACTTCTGGAGAGTCGTAGGGGTATACATTATCTCCTATAAAGTTAGCTCTAAGCTTTTGTAAGCACTTGCTGATATTTTTTGTTTTTTGTAGATCTGGTTCTACGAGTACTTTCCTTCGCTCGCGTCGGCAAGGTTGTCGCCACGCGGGTCTATCGCCCATGTTCGAGAGCAGATCCTCTTGGTATGATATTTTGCATAGTTTAACACCTTTGTATTTCATTTGGTAGATTCTTATCTCATAGGCATTCTTCGCAGGAGCCTGATGTGCAATACCGGCCATGGGACGGTTTGGTTGTCCCTGGGTTAGCTGTGCAGTACACTGCTGAGCGTCGCTACTTCTGATGGACGAATGGGGCGGTGGCATACTTGGGAGAGAGGGTTGCTATTCAGCACTCCTCAGATGTTTTCGTCGTCCCTGCTTCTCCGCCGCGTCACATGTTCAATGACGCGAGGCTGATTAGCATGTCAGAGAGGGCTGGTATCCCTTGGCGATCTCATGTGATCCCAGGGCGGTGCTATGAGGAGGAGATGCTGCCGTTGTTAGCCTCGGCCCCTGTTCTATCCGAGGAGGCGGCGGTATGATTTTCATCTTTTACCTTTTGCTATGTAGCCCCCAAGTGATATTTTACTGACTTTGGTTTACTTTTTTCACGCTGGGCCTGCTGAGTTTGTGCCCCCTCGTATGTCCATCCATTACCAGGGGACATACGGGCCTATCGAGGAGATGATTCCTCCGGCTCCCGAGGATCAGCGCTTTGTGGAGCGATCGATTCCTCGCCACCAGACTAGGGTGAGTTTGTTTACTTGCAATTTGTTCATATCTGTCATGCATTATTACTGACTTTATTTCTTTGACAGTTCTCGCGCGAGGTAATCACGGCGATGGAGAGGTGTATAGACGCTTTCCGGAGCCAGCTCGTTCGGATGAGGAACGTAGCTACGTGTCATCGTGACGACGCTGTTCACGAGGTAGTTTTTCTTCCTATTTCTGTATTGTTATGTTTCTATTTTAATTGTTTCTGACTTGATTTCTTTTACAGGGTCAGCCCATCCCTTCTCGTACCCGGACGAAACCTGAGGTCCGGAGAGAGCCGACGAGGTCTAGCTCGAGGTGTCGCCGTACTGGTTCTGGCGGTCGAGGTGGTCGATCTAATGCTGCCCGGACCGAGGCGGTAGAGGGTTCAGGCTCTTCATCTGAGGGTACACGTGCTGAGCCGGTAGGCCAGGGAGAGGCTACCTCGGCTCCTAGAGGTTGTGGGATGTACGAGGTCGTCTCACCATCGCAGTAGCCTCAGCCTCTATCGGTTCATCAGGGCGACCTTGGGTGGACGGGTCTTGAGCTGAGTTTTCCACCTCCTGGAGAGACTGGAGCTGGAGCTGGTGGAGAGCATACTCCTCGTACTGCACAGTTCTTTAATATGATGGGCGTCCCTCATCATCTGCGTCCTCCAGCGCCATAGTTAGTACATGTGTTTTTTTATTTTTATTGTATAGAACTTTGCCTAATTGACTCATTTATTAGACATATTTGTATATACATATTATCATTTATTTATTATGACTTTATTTATCTTGGATTTAGTTTACTTTTTTATGTGCATATTCGTGTGTGCAAAAATTGTGATAAAAATAATTTTGCGCAAAAAATTATGTCCTTTTTATTTTTGATGGAGGGTATCCGACTTTCTCCCCCAAAAAAAGAAAAAATGAAAAATAAATTTGATTTGCAACAATGTTAAAATCCAAAACGCGGTTTGTAGAAGGGATGAATCGTAAAGCCATTGTACGAATCGTAAAGTCTGAATAAAATCCAAAAAAGAAAAATGGGAATTAATATATGAAATTAATTTGTAAGGGTATTTGTAGAAGGGATGAATCGTAAATCAATTGTACGAATTCGAATCATAGCAAGAAAAACACTATTTTGAATAGCTCGCTGATAAGACACATCAGCGCCACATGGTGCCACGAGTTTTGCGTTGGCGTCAGGCGTTGCTGCTGGCGTTTGGCGTCAGACTCTGGCGCCAGACGACAGAGTCGTCGTTTGGCGCTGAAAAGCGCTTACTCCGAATCTTTCTGGATTGAAATTGTATTAGCTTTTTGAAAAAATAATCATGTCTTTAGTTACTAAGAGTTTTACCAACTTCACACGTTAATGGTGTCGTTCTTTAACTGCTAAAAAGAGAAAAGAACTAGACTTTTTCCATATGGGAGGTATCTATGGTGTTAAGGGGGTAGGTCTTGATATAGACTTTATTCATACCGCCTTAGAATATTGGGACACGAATACTCATTGTTTTAGACTAGGGTGTGATGAAATTAGCCCTTTACCGGAAGAATTCGGTGCTATGTTAGGATTCCCTTCATTAGATCTCGCGGTAATCCCTAGAATAAATTAATATTATTATAAAGATTTTGAGCGCTTTTTTAATTTAAGAGACAAAGATCTAACAAATATTGTAGATGTTAGCATAGTTAATTTGAAAGAATTTGCACGCCATTACTTTGATAGACCTTATTCTAAATCTTTTCATGTTAGAAGAAGGGCTTTTCTCTTTTGTATGCTTAACCAATATCTTCTCACTAGTGGTAGAACTAATGAGGGCCAAGCAATTATATCAACTGTTTTGGAGCAAATCGAATCTGGGAGAAATCCAATGCCATTAATTGTTAGAGAGACTATGCTTAGTCTTGATGATTTGAAGAGAAATCCGAAAGCACCTTTTCGGGGCTCTCCAATTTTATTACAGGTAGAAAAATAATATTTTTAATTACAGAAATTAAAAACATATTTTTGTATAGTAATATTAATTTATTTGAATTTTTTGCATATATGGCTAATAGAGAGACTAGAATTAATTAGTCCTCCCGACAATGCTGAAAAATATATTCCAAATTTCTTTGTGAGGCGAAAGAAATGCTTCTCTAAGATGGGGCGCCATGAATGGAAAAAAGTCTTTGCCTCTTGCAACTTTGCTATCAAGTGGGTCATCCCTTGGTGGAAAATAGAGAAGATGGTTGGTGTCAACTAGCAACCTTTTTGTCGTCTTCCAAGCTTAACCAAGATGAATTTTTATTATCCCTACAGGGTAAAAAGACAGTACGACCTGCTTCAAACAATTCCTTCTGGGGATCTTCGTCGTCCCTATGAATTCCCTGTTTCACAAGAAGTAGAAAAATTTGATGCATATTGGAGCGCCAGACCTTTATGGGAAGTGATTACCTAAAAAGTTCCTCCTTCCTTGCCCAATGATGTAAAGAGGTGGCTTCTCAAGAAACCTTCAAAGGATATAAAGAAAGATCAGAGTAAAAACAATGTGAAGAATCGTCTAGGTGACAAGGTGATTCCTTTTAAGGAGCGCTTGGGTGAAAAGATTCAATTCAAAACACCTATGATGCCTAAGAAGAAGAACTCTACCAAGGATAAAGGGAAAAGAAAAGCTGACACTTCAGAGAAAGAAGGTTTGGGTAGAGAAGAGACATGGAGTCCTAGCTAAGGGAGAAACAATTTACTCTAAAATTGAATGTAGGTCCTCTAAAGGATGCCTACTAGCTAAAGTCATGGACGATGAAGAGGATGCAGAAAAAAATTGGAAGAGAGCAAAGAAAGAGAAGAAAGATTTAAGCATTGCTTAACTTTCAATTTATTAGACTTAGTTTTAAATTTAAAGTTAACATGTTTTATTAAGCTTTATTTAAATTCCATCAATAATGTAATTTTTAGTTTATTTTATTAATGAAATTTTAGCTTTTTAATTAAATCATCTTCTTTAAATTTAATTTATAAAGCAATGAAAACTGAAAATTTTAATTTCCATAAATTTTTCCAAGTACGGAAGTTGAAAATTTTCCGAAAAACACCGAAATTTGCCCACGTACTCCCAGAAGAGCGGCGCCGCTACTTTATTGCTGACGCCGGCTATTGCCGTCTAGCGTCTGGCGACAGGCGATGTCGCCTGGCGCTGTAGTACATCGGCCGGCGACAGGATATTTTCTATGACGTCGATGTTCCATCGAATTTCGTCGATTTTTTTTTTTATATTTGGGATGCGAGGTTTGCAAAAATTAAAGTGGCCGCACCCGTAAAGGGTTGCCTATGTATCCTTTTTTAAGGAATCAGGCCAAACGTAGCTCTCTTGAGTACCCTACTCAAGTAATTATGGGTAGTACTTTTTATGTTGGTCAAGATTTGTCATGTTCGAGAACTCATTGCCATCCATATCCGTTAACTTTGCCGCACCTCTTGATATGATTGTTTTGACAATATAGGGTCCGGACCAATTAGGCCTAAATTTGCCTCTTGGATCCAAAACATTTTTCCTTAATGCTTTTAAAACCAAGTCTCCTACTTTGATGTTTCCTGTCTTGACCTTCTTATGGAAATTCCTAGCCATACGAAATTGATAGCATTGAGTATGATGTAGAGCTTCTAGTCGCTTTTCATCAAGTAGAATTAGCTCTTCATTTCTTGCTCTAGTCCATTAGACTTCATCGAGTTTACTCTCTAATGCAATGCGTAGAGTTGGTATCTCTAATTGTACAGGTTGTATGACATCCATTCCATAAACCAAGGAGAATGGAGTATTTCCTGTTGATGTGCGAATTGACATGTGATAACCCTTAAAGTGCGAAATGGAGTTTGTCAGGTTAATCCTTGTAATTTTCTGTCATTTTCTCGATGATAGTCTTTAGATTTTTATCAGCAACTTCAAATACTCCATTTTCTTGTTGTCTATAAGGAGAAGAGTGATGGTGTTGAATGCCATATTTTTGTAAAAGTTCTTCACACTCAGCTTGAAATTGAGTTCCATTGTCACTTATCATTTCATGTGGAACCCCATATCGACAAATGATATTCCTTTCGATATAGAGTACTACATGTTTTGAAGTGAGTTAGCATATGATTGTGCTTCAACCCACTTTGTGAAGTAATCAATTTCTACTAGGAGGGGTAATTTTACCAATAATATCTATCCCTCATGTAGAGAATGGCCATGGTGAAGTGTAGGTGTAAAGTAGAGATAGAGAAACATGTTGTAAATTGGCGTAGATTTGGCATTTAGGGCATCTTTTCACATGTTGATGACAATCCCTAATCATGGTAGTCCAATAGTATTCTTCTCGCATTATCTCTTGGATTAGCATTTTGCCATTAACATGGATTCAACAAATGCCTTGGTGGACTATCCTCATAGATCTTTGAGCATCCTTTTTCCCTACACATAAGAGAGCTCGACCCTTAGGTATCCTTTTATGTAATTCGTTGTCCATGAGTACGTGTTGGGAAGCCAAGAGTCTTAATGCCCGTTTTGCTCTTTTGTCAACATGAGGAGGGTATTCTCCTTTGGTGACATAGTTAAGTATATATGTGTACCACGATTCTTCTTCTTCTTCTTCATCTTGGATCACTTCATCATCTTCTATAGCTTGAATAAAATTCGGTTTGTGCCTTTTCTCTATAGTTAGAGGCATTTGCTCAATTTTCGTAGGAATCCTAACCATTGAGGCCAGTCTTTCCAAGGCATCAGCAAATTAATTTTCCTCTCTAGGTAGATATGTGGATTCTACTTTTTCTAACTGATTGGTAAGAGTTTGCAGATAAGTTTAGTAAGGGGATAGACTTTCACTCCTTACTTTCCATCTTTTATAAATGTGATTGATGATCAATGAATATTCTACGAATATTCGTAATTTCTTCACTCCCAATGCCAAAGCTGTTTCAAGGCCTACCACGCATGCTTCGTATTCAGCAGCGTTGTTCGTAACATCGAAATCTAGCTTTATGGAGATTGGAACATGCTCTTCGTTAGGTGATACTAATAATACTCCAACGCCACATCCCTTTTGGTTTGAGGCTCCATCGAAGTATAAAGTCCAAGTATCATCTTCTGTGACCATCAAGTCTTCGTCTGGAAATTCATTGTCTTGTATTGGCGTTGAATCTTTTATTGAAAAATCCGCTAAGAAATCCGACACCATAGATCCTTTGATAGCCTTTTGAGGCATGAATCTTACATTGAACTGGGCTAAGTTAAATATACATCTTGATATGCGCCCATTCAGTGTAGATTTCTCGAATAAATACTAAAGTGGATCCATTCGGGAAACAACAAAGACTATATGCACGAGCATGTAATGTCTTAACTTGGTTGTGGCCCACACCAATGCCAGGCACAATTTCTCAAGCGGTGTATAGCGAACTTCATACTCGAGCATCATTTTGCTTAGATAGTAGATGGCATTTTCTTTACCTTCTACTTCTTGTGCAAGCATGGCTCCCATTGTCTCCTTGGTGACTGTTAGGTACAACCTAAAAGGTATTCCTGGAAGTGCTTGTGCTAATACGGGAGGATTTGCGAGATAGGCTTTGATCTTTTCAAAAGATCTTTGACACTCCTCGTCCCATATTACTGGTACATTCTTTTTAAGCTTCTTGAATATAGGTTCACATATTGTTGTTAATTTTGATATGAACCTTCTTATATATTGCAACCGGGCAATAAATCCTTGAATTTGTTTCTCGGTTTTGGGCGGTGGCATTGACATGATTGCCTTGATCTTGGTTGGGTCTATCTCTATTCCTCTAGAGCTTATGACATATCCCAAAAGCTTTCCTGAGGTGACTCCAAAAGCACACTTGGATGGATTCAACCTCATGTTGTATTTCCTTAGCCTTTCAAACAATTTTCTCAAGGCTACTTGATGTCCTGGGCGATCTTTTGACTTCACAATCATATCGTCCACATATACTTCAATTTATTTGTGGATCATGTCATGGAGTAAGGCAGTCGCTGCTCGTTGGTAAGTAGCACCCGCGTTTTTCAACCCGAATGACATTACCGTACAATAGTAAGTACCCCATGATAATATGAAGGTTGTTTTCTCCATGTCTTCTTCTCCCATGAGAATCTTATTGTATCCTGCGTATCCATCCATGAACGAGAGAAGTGCATGATTCCCTATATTATCTACCAGAATATCGATGTGTGGTAAAGGGAAGTTGTCCTTTGGATTTGCCTTATTTAAGTCTCGGTAGTCAATACACATTCTTACCCTTCCATCCTTCTTCAGAACTGGGACGACATTGGCTACCCATTTAGGGTATTCGGATACCCTGATAAAACCTGTAGTTATTTGTTTATGAACTTCTTGTTTTATTTTAAGAGCTACGTCAGGTTTCATTCGACGTAACTTTTGTTTTACAGGTTTCATTCCTGGAATTAGTGGTATAGTGTATTGAGCTATTTCTCTATTATTACCTAGCTTATCTTCATATGACCAAGCAAATACATCGATAAATTCTTTAAGTAGATCAATTAAATCGGTTCTTTCTTGTTCATTAACTGTTAATCCGATTTTAACTTTTCTTTTAATGGTTGAATCATTTGAGATATCAACCGTCTCTGTTTCCTCAATTATCGGTGTTTTCCTTTCAAGTGTTTCCATTGCTTTAATATTTTCTTTTTCATTTTCATTGTTAGTTAAGCAATGCTCGTCATCTTGGGTTAAAGAAAAACACGAGGAGTTAAGCAGAAGAAGACATATTATTGAATTCGGAAATCATTACATCAAAAAGGGAGATGTCCTCAGGGACTTGATTACTAACTATCCTAGGAATATAAATAGAAGAAGGAGGGGGGTGCTACAACCAAGGACTTCGATGACTTTATAGGAAAAGACTTAGACTCAGACGACTCTTCAAACATCGGTCCTTGCCCTGTCGTTATGGAGATTTTCCTTCCACTTGGAGTAGTCACCTTGACTGTCTTGCGCCACCCTTGTACTTCTCCTCCTGCTGGAGTGATGAGCTTTGAGGGGTCAAAGTTCTTGCTTTTTAGGAGCGTTTTGATGAGCGAGGAGTTATCCTCTATGTATCTCGGCTCATCTTTTTCTCTCCCAAATAATAGTCCCATGACATTAATGTCAAAGCATGGGGGTGCTTTCTCCTTGTGGATAGGAGTTGGGATTTCATATAGAAAGTTGCAATCTAAGAAAATTTCAAATCCTGGTTGCCTTATGCCATTTACAACAAAAGGTTCAGGAAATTCGTAGCATGGATAATTCTCTGATTCTTTTATGAATTGTCCATTGAGAGTAAGAGGATATAGATCCATTGGGGTTGCTTTCTTTTGGATGCGAGCGTTCCTACGCGCCTTAGACCTTTCCTGGGCTCGCTTAAGATCTTCCCAAGTCGGTTCAAAATAAAATTTGAAAGTATCTAACTTAGGGAGGCCATATAATTCCACCTGTTTTGCTATTCCCTTTTTCTTTCCTAGAGTCATTCTAGGAAAATGCCCTTGTTTCTTAAGAATAGCATTTACCGTCATATTGGAGTGGGGGTCGTGCCAGAGAGGGGTCCTTTCATCCTCCTTGATTAAGGAGACCTCTTCATTAAAGCCCCACTAGTCTTCATCGTGCTCTACATTAATGATTGGATTTTCCACAACTTTAATCCTCATGGGTGAAGCATCGATTATGATAGGAATTCCTCCAAGTATGGCTTTTACCTGTTGGTGTAGTGATGAAGGGAAGACCTTTGTGTCATGAAGCCAACGGCGTCCCAACAATATTACGACTGAAGCTTTAATATCTACCACTTGAAAAGTAGTAACATGTTCTATTGCTCCCGCCGTTATATTCATGGTAATCTTAGCAAGAGCTTGGCGACGAGTGTTATCATAAGCTCTTATTCCTTGTGTTGACGAGGTTAAGTCTTCATCCCTTATGCCTAACATCCTCGCAGTTCTGAGTGGACAGACATTAATTGCCGATCCATTGTCTACAAGAGTTATTGGGACGTTCATTCTCTTGCAAACCACTGTGAGGTTTAGTGCCTTATAATTCTTGTCACCTTCTAGAGGTAAATCTTTGTTAGAAAAGGTGATCAAGTTGATAGGACTAGGGAGATCACTCGTAAGGAAGTTAGCTAACCCCTCAGGAGTGGTGTTAGAATCTATCCCTATCTTATCCAAGGCATTCATCACTGCCAACCTATGTTCTCGAGATTTAGTTAGAAGCTTTCATACGTTCATCTCGACCTTGGTCTTTTTGAATAGCTTGACAATATCATTGTATTCTATGATAGGTATGGGAACTTGCTGCGTAGTCGACATAGGTTGTGTTGAGATGGGAGGTTGCATTCTCCCTGATCTTGTGAGGAAGTCTATAGATGAATCCTCTTCATCCCAGAAATCACTTACTGAATATGACACTGAAAGTGGAGGTCTTTCAATGTCTTTTAGGTAGACGTCTTCTTCATCGCTGTCCCAAACCCCATTAATGCTTATGTCTTCTTCTTGTGGTATTTGAACTAGCTTCTTATCATCAATCATTTTTTGAATTAAATCTTTAAATTTAAACCAGTTTTCAATAGTGTGTCCCCTTGATTGATGGTATTGACAGTAGAATCTATCAGTCCTCTTTAGAGATTCAAATGGTCTCGGTTCGAGAGGTTTGACCTTACAACTCTCGGAGAGAATTTTGAACATTTTAGCATATGAAGTTCCAATTGGAGTATAGAGTTTATTACTCTTCTTGGATCTGTCAGTTACTTGTAGAGAGAAGGCTTTCTTCTTCGTGGGTGGAATTTTGTCACACTTTTTTTGAAGCTCCTCTGCTTGTTTCTTTGCGAATTTGAGAGCCACATGTAGCAAATCTGTTCCCTCCCACATGGACCATATAAGCATTCGTACGTCTTCCTTGCTTGCTGGTTCAGGAAAGTCATCCATGGCATAAAAAAAAAACTCCTCTTCTTCTTCGATAGCATAAATTTCTTCAATAGGCTTGATGAGAGATTAGGGATCAACTTCATTTTCCTCATCAGAGATGGCCAAGGAATGAGCAAGAGGTGTGTTATTTAGATGAAATACTATAAGAGGGGGGGTGAATTGTAGTATGGAGATTGCTAGTTACTTTTTGCGGAATTAAAAGAAACTTAACGCAATAGAGAAATAGTGCAAGAGAGATTTTACGAGGAAAACTTCCTAGGCCAAATAGGAAGTGAAAAACCTCGACCCAAAGGGATTTTGACTCAAAACATTCCACTGAAATAGGCCAACGACTCTGTTACAACCTATGAGGAACTTGAGCCTCTACCGAGTTCCTCAACAAACTCATATCCCTAACAACTATTCCCTCTAATAGTTGCAGCTCGAAATCTTCCCTCAAAGACCTCTTTTCTCACTCAAGACTTCACTCAAAACCTTACTCTTTCTCTTTCTCTCAAGCTTCACTCAAAGCCTTCTCTACATACAAAGAACTCACTCAAGTTCTCACCCCAATACAAGAGTTCACTCAAACCCTTATTAATTCCCCATTACAAGAGTTCACTCAAACCCTTAAATAACTCTCAAATACATATAAAAGATATAATGTATAAAACTAATATGTTGGACACTTTGAGATATGTAAGGAACTTGGAACCTAGAGGAACTGACTCAAAAATGTGGAGAGAAAATATAATTCATTTCTGCCGCTCTTCCACTTGAGATATACGCTAATTTGGAATGACTCACTAAAGTCAGACAAATTGAAACTAAAACTTAACTCTCCTTTTATAGCATGCATAAGACTTGACCACTACTCCCACTAAATCCTCCACTAACAATAAGTTCCCTTATTTTTAGGTAACTGCTAATTACTTGGGCAGTAGAGAAACGTGATAACGTGGTAGTCAAAGTCTTATGCACTACGTTGAACGTGGAGTAAAATCAGGAAAAACTGATTTCTTAGAGAGAAGATAAAGTAAGCAGTTAAAATCTTATTTGATGAAAAAGATATTTTTGTAAAATAATATTTAAGATATTTATTTTCAAAAAATAAAATCTTTTTGTAAAATAATATCAGAGATTTATTTTCCAAAAACAGTAAAAATCTTTTTCGAAGACTAGTTTTATCACATTTAAAAACTTTATCTTTTTAAAGAAAAATAACTAAATATAAACTCATTCATTAAAAGAACGTTACTTATTTTTCTTTAACTGACTCATAAGGAACTGACTGGTCACCTAGTTCCTTCCAAGCTGTCAGACTCAGTTCCTTCTAGACTAAAGCTCCAATTTAGTTCCTTAGGCTTGTTCCAAACAATTTCTCTTGTCCAACATACTTACATGATTCTTAGAAAAATATACTCCTATTTTTCTGTCGTCTTCATGTTTCTCTGATGAAGCTTCTACTCCCAAGCTTCTAGTTCCTTCAAAGGAACTTCACTTTGTTTGTTCCATTGAGGAACTGCTGCGTGTTCCTTTCATCGAAGAACCGACTTCTAGTGCTTCTTAGGATTTGCATATAAAGCCTAAAAGAACGTTTGAACATTTAGACTTCTTCTCTTTGTGTTCCCTTGAGGAACTCTTCTTTTTGTGTTCCCCCGAGGAACTCTTCTTCTCTTTATGTTTCCTTAAGGAACTCTTCTTCTTGTGTTCCTTTGAGGAACTCAAGCACGATTCATACTTTGTAATCTTCAATAATGATCTAATTTGTAATCAACATTCTTCATGCTTCATGGCCTGTTCATGCTCATCTCAATACACATATTAGTTAGATAATCATCATTTGTTATCTATCATCAAAACCTAACAACAAGGTGCATTTTCGACGCTTGGCTTCTTACTGGCAGGGGGCAATGGTAGTTTGTTATTATCAATGAAATCTTAGATAGCTTCCTTAAGCTTCTAACAATTTTCAGTGAGATGGCCCTTACCTTGGTGATATTTGCAGTGTGCATTGGGGTTACAATTAGCTGTCCTCTTTTCAACTAGTGGGTCCCTAAATGGTTCAATAGGAGTTATAAGACCTTTTGCATTTAGTCGGTCAAATACGATCTCATAACTCATACCTATAGGAGTAAAGTTCCTCCTAAATGGTTTATTTTGTCCTTGGTTGTTCATAGCAAGGAATTCACTCAAATTAAAGGTGCTAACATTGTTTGAGTGGGTGGTTTTGGAAGAAGTAGGATTGTCATTCTTCTTGCCTTTCCAGCCACTGTTGGAGTTATTGTTAGCAGATTTTAGCTTAGCCAGGTTTTCTTCAATATTAATTCCAATGTCATAGACGACCTTGAAGGTACGTAGATTATTTTGATATTTCAGATGCTTGGAGTACTTCTCTTGAAGGTTCTTAATGAACAACCTCACAGATTCTTTCTCGCTTGGTACTTCAATCATCCTAGCAGAGGTTTCTCTCCATTTGTTAGAGAAAGAAGTGAAACCTTCATTCTCTTTCTTCTTCAGTATTTCAAGTTCCCTATAATCAGTTTCAACCTGAATATTGCACTTGTACCTATCAATGAAAGCGTTTACTATTGATTCCCAAGTAGAGGTTCTCTCTTTATCAAGGGAGAAGAACCATTGTTTGCAAATGGTTTCAAGAGATAGAGAAAATAAAGGGGGAAATACTTTCTTATCAATACCATTAATACTCATTATCGTTTCAAAAGCTCTTAGATGAAAATAAGGGTTGTCAGTTGCCTTGAATTTTGGGATGTCGTTTGCATTGAACTTTTGCGGAAGATGCTCCTTGTCCACCGAGACCCCTTGTGAACTAATGCCCTGAAACTTGTAGTCACTGAAACTTGTAGTCACTAGATAGCTTACTCAAGCTTTCTTGCAGGAGATCCATCTGTTGTTGGTTGAGAGGATCATTTCTTTTGAGGGTTAAAGCCTTCAACGCCTCAATCACGTCAGTCAATTAATTCCTAAGTTCATTGACTTCTTCCTATGTTGCCATTATCTTCTTGTAGACACCTATTTGTGTCTCCCCAAAACCAAACCCATTGATGAATACCTTTCATGTCATTTGATTATCGAACAAAGCGAAAGTATGAAAAGTCTAGTGATGAGGTTGTTATTATTAAAATATCTCTTCTTTCTGTTTTTGAAAATATTTCTTTTCTTACCTTATTTATGAAAAACGTGCATTACAATTTAGTTTGGTCCATGATAAGGGTCCCATAATAGTGTAGTTGGATATATTATAAGCCAAATTTCGATGAATATTGAGGAAGTTATTGCCAAAATACTAAACTGGGCCCGATTTGGTTTTTATATGCGGCCCAATGATCTAGAGGAGGACCTATTATTAATTATCATTCTGTTGAGTCACCTAAGGTTTTGAGTGATGACAAACAGCTGACTAGCTGGTTCTTGTTGGTTTTATATTATATCAACTGACATTTTGAACAGGAACAGCTATCCCAAGTACTTGAGGCAATATGAAGTCCTTTTGAATCAAAGCATTCAAGAAATCTGTATCAGAATGTTCTATCAAGGAAGGCCGTCAAGACTTGAAGATTATGAAGTCTCTTAGATTAGGATAGTTGATCTTTGTAGTCTTTATAATGTTAAGTGTGCATGGATGTTTGTACATGAGCTATTTGTATCCCTTACTTAGAGTATTTAGTGTTGTAGAGATCAGGAAAAGTTGACCTGATCCCTAGGACATTAACAGGTCAGGAAACAGCTGCTTCGTAGCTTGTTTCATGAACCTGGACATTAGTTCAGTAAATATTTTCTGGAATATATATTTCCTATCCTTAGAGAATATTTACTAAACTAATTGATTCAGTTTATGCAAAGTTGGAGATGAATTATTTCGCATATAACTTAGAATATATTATTCTACCCATTTATGGAAAGTAGAATAATATCTTAGAATGTCTCTTATTTACAAAATAAAAGATATTCTATTCACCTAAGTTATGATCTGAAAAGATCACGAAAGATTTTATCTCCCAACCTTATAAAAGCATAAACTCGATCAGAATTTCGAGTGAGCTTTTCTGAAAAAAAATTCTCTATCTTTGAAAGCTCGAAATACACTCTAAGGGAAATAGTTAGTTCATCTCTTACAAACTATTTATGCACACAGTAAGAATTGTTTTGTAATTATCTCTTGTAAGCTTTGAGTGGAAGCATTTAGAGGGAAACAAAGGGTTTGTATTGAATCACTAAGAGGTTAGTGATTGGGTAGCATTTACGAGTGTGAGTGCAAGTGCTTGTGAGTTCAAGTGCGAAGTGACACCTAGAGTTAGGTGTGGGGATCACGAGTGTGATCATTTGTAATTGCTTTTGTTTTTCAGAGTTGATTAATAAAAGTAATTAGGGTAGTGGAGGACGTAGGCTCAGAGTTGAGCTGAACCTCGTTAAATCTTTGTGTTGATTATTTATTGTATTTTCTGTTTCCGTTGCAGGACCAGTTCATCATCTGGTCTCCCTACATAAATAGAAGAAAATCCAATAATTTCTAACACTGCCCTGTACTCAATTCAACCCCCCCTTCTTGAGTACCAGCTGCACTTTCAATTGGTATCAGAGCCTCGGCTTCTTGTAAGGGTAACACATAGAGAAGTAGATCATGAGTACTCAGGAAATGAATGCTATGGGATATGACAACAAGACACCAAAGTTCAATGGGAAGAACTATGCATGGTGGAAGAACAGAATCAAGAACATCATCATTGGCATTGATTATGAATGCTGGTTGGTTGTTAAGAATGGTCCCTTGACCATTGAGAAGTCTGATCCAGAAGGCAAGCTAGTCCTAAAGACTGAAGATGAATACATCTCCACTGATTACAAAAAGCTGGAGAAAAATGCTAAGGCTATGTCAATACTGCAACAGGCTATTGCTGAGAATGAGACAAACAGGATCTCAACATGCACCACTGCCAAGGAGATCTGGGATACCCTTGAACTTGCCTTTGAGGGTACCAGTGAGGTAAAGAGGTCTAAAATTGATTTACTTATGTCAAAATATGAATCTTTTAATATGTTTAAGGATGAAGATATTAATACTTGTTTTGGTAGATTCATGACTATTGTAAATGATTTAAAATCTCTTGGTAAAAGCTTTACTGATGAAGATCTTGTTAGAAAGATTTTGAGAAGTTTGACAGGTGAATGGACTCCCAAGGTTACAGCCATTTATGAAGCAAAGGATCTTTCAATTCTATCAGTTGAACAGTTGATAGGTTCCCTCATGACCCATGAAATGCTGGTTGGATCTAAGTCAGAGAAGGTACCAGCAAAAGAAATTGCACTAAAGGGAACAGTCGAAGATGAGGATGATGAGATAGGAATGATGGCTAGAAGGTTTGAAAGAAGTTTCAGAAACCAGAAGGGAAAATTCATCAAGGGTAAGTTTAATAATGCATCAAATAAAAAATCTAACAACTTCTCTGCAACAGGATGCTTTAAGTGTGGTGAGAAGGGACACCTTGTGAAGAATTGTCCTCAATGGAAGCACAACCAGTCCAAGGAAGCACAACCAGTCCAAGGAAGCAGACAAGATGGCCTACAAAAAGTCCATGGTTGCTGCTGTCTGGGGAGATACAGACAGTGATGAAGAGGGAGATGATTCAAGTCAGTCAGATGTATGTATGACAGCAATACTGAATCAAAGTTCAGAAGAAGGTACCAGGAACAGCAGAGGAACCAGCTCAGATGTCCACTGCCTCATGGCAAAGAAGCACCCCTTGGATCAACATCAGGTAAACATTGATCAGATAAAAAAGGATATGCTCTTTTATGATAGAGAAAACTTGATGGAATGTGCTAGTAGTGCTTTAGATCAATGTTTAGAACTTGGAATTGCTTATCATGATTTTAAGAGAAAGTTTAAAGAAAAGTCTAAAGAATATGATATTGCTAATTCAAGTTGTGATCTGTTGGAAAGTGTCTGTGCTAACTTGAAGCAGGAAGTAGCTGAACTAGAGATTGCTTTAGATCAAAGCAAACTTGAAATTCAGAGAATAAAATCTGATATGGGTTTGTGTGATGACAGTGATGATGAATGTGAGAAACAGTTCACAAGTTGTGTCATTAATGTGCTTGATTATAGTGGTGATGACTTGTATGACTTTGATAGTATAAAATCTAGGGCAAGTGCTCTAAATAGGTCTAAACTGTTAGAAGGATTCAACTTGTTAGTTAATGATGTAGAGGAACTATATAAAGCGTATGTCCTAGTTAAGAACAGCAAAAGTACTGGTTCTGAAACTGTTTCTAGTAATATGCATGATGAATGTGAAGCTAAAATTTGTAGCTTGCAGGTTGAGTTAGCCCAGCTTAGAAAGACTAATTCATGTGATTCTGTAGTTTTGCATGATTCAAATATTTCAAAATTGCAAGCTGAGCTTGAAAGAGCTAAGCTTGACTTTGAGATAGTTGTTGACCAGAATTTATCCCTTCATGAGAAAATGAACTTAAAGGACAGAGAGTTCATAGAATTTAAGAAGAGAATGGATAAAGTCCTCCAATCCCAGAACTCATTGAACCAGTTAACTTTAACTGCTAGAAACAGTGGTAGAAGGGGACTTGGTTATACTGGGAAGGGGAACAGGAGGAACTGGTCTCCCAGAGATACTACATGGTTACAGGAATATAAGAAAGGTAAGTATGTCTTAGCAAAAGACATGCATGTATGCTATCATTGTGGCAAGAATGGCCATAAGAAATATGAGTGTAAAGACAGGAAAAGTAGATTGGATAAAAATAAGAAAAATGTTAAGCAGATTTGGGTTAGAAAAGACTTGCTTGAATCTGTTGTTGGAAAGGGACCCAAAAAGATTTGGGTTCCTAAAGCTAATGTTTGAATTTCCTGTGCAGGCTGAAGTGAGAGACAATACCTACTGGTATTTAGACAGTGGCTGCTCAAGACACATGTCAGGGGATAGGAAACAGTTTCTCTCACTTACAGCTCATGAAGGGGGAAAGGTGACTTTTGGTGATAACAACAAAGGTACCATTCTTGGAATTGGTAAGGTTGGTAAGTCACTTTCCCATGCTATTAGTGATGTATATTATGTTGATGGTTTACAACATAATCTCTTGAGTATTTCACAATTATGTGATAAAGGTAATAAAGTTGAGTTCAAAGACAACCTTTGTCACATAGTGAATTTGCAAACAAATGAACTTGTCTGCCAGGGATTCAGACATGAAAACGTTTACATTACTTATTTAAACCAAATCCCTGAGAACAAGTCCATCTGTTTGAGTGCTGTTTCTGATAGGGACCAGTGGCTTTGGCATAAAAGGATGGGACATGTCAGCTTTAGACTTCTTAACAAACTCAGGTCTCAAGAATTGGTGATAGGCCTGCCTAACATCAAGTTTGAAGCAGATAGAGTTTGTGAAGAATGTGCTAAAGGGAAACAGGTCAAATCCTTTTTTAAGCCAAAGAAAACTATCAGTACCAGCAGACCTCTAGAACTTATTCATATTGATTTATGTGGACCCATGAGAGTCCAAAGTAGAAATGGTTCTAGATATGTGTGTGTCATTGTTGATGATTATTCCAGATACACATGGGCTCTATTTCTGTCTTCTAAAGATGAAACTTTTGATGAGTTCATTGTGTTAGTAAAGCAGGTTCAGAACAAGATCAATCATCAACTGGCTGCCATAAGATCTGATCATGGATCAGAGTTTGATAACTCTAGCTTCATAGAGTTCTGCAGGGAACATGGAGTTTCTCACAATTTCTCTGCCCCAAGAACTCCTCAACAAAATGGAGTAGTTGAGAGGAAGAACAGGACTTTGGAAGAAATGGCAAGAACAATGCTCATTGAGAGTTGTCTTCCCAAGTCTTTTTGGGCAGAAGCTGTAAATACAGCTTGTCACATGTTAAATAGGTTGATGTTAAGGCCTCAAATGAAGAAGACTCCATATGAACTACTTAGAGGAAGGAAACCTAACATAGCATACTTCAGAACCTTTGGTTGTAAGTGTTATGTGCATAATAATGGTAAGAACAGCTTGGATAAATTTGATCCAAGAAGTGATGAAGCTGTTTTCCTTGGTTATTCCTCTCACAGTAAGGCATATAAAGTATTCAATAAGAAAACTTTGTGTGTTGAAGAAAGTGTTCATGTAGTCTTTGATGAATTTAATATGTGTTGTGAGAATGTGCAGGTTGATGACTTAGATGAGATAGGACTTTTGTATTTTACAGGAGAATCAACTGCTGTTTCCTTAGAAGAGCCAGGTTCACCTACTGGTTCACCAGATGCTGCTGGTGAAGGACTTGGTCACAATGAAGGAGATCCTCAACAAGTAGATACTCATGAGGATGGAGATGAAGGCCCCCAAGTAAATGGAGAAAGCAACACCTCAGGGGGAACAGAAAACCTTCAGGACAAGTTTTCCACCCAGGTAAGGGAGGTAGGGGGAACATCTCAGCATACTGGTCCATCTGTGCAAAACCAATTCGATGGCACAAATGAACCAGGGATGCATGATGGTTCTGATGGATTAAATGAGAATGCACCTAGGCCTAGCATTTTTAAATATAAATCTTCTCATCCTACTGAACAAATTCTGAGTGATATCAGTAGAGGTATTCAGACTAGGAGAGCTGTTTATGAAAACTTTTGTGCATTTTTCTCATTTTTATCTAATATAGAACCAACTGACTACAAGATGGCTTTAAAAGATCCTGATTGGGTTTTGGCTATGCAAGATGAATTAAATCAATTTGAAAGAAATAAAGTGTGGCATCTTGAGCCAAGACCTGAGAACAGGTCAGTCATAGGTACCAGGTGGGTCTTCAGAAACAAATTGGATGATCTGGGTACTATAGTCAGAAACAAAGCTAGACTGGTCGTGCAAGGTTATAATCAGCAAGAAGGCATTGATTATGATGAAACCTTTGCCCCTGTAGCTAGACTTGAGGCAATAAGGATCTTGATTGCCTTTGCTGCTCATAAGAACATTAAGCTCTTTCAAATGGATGTTAAGACAACATTTCTTAATGGTTATTTGAAAGAAGAAGTATATGTTGAGCAACCCCCTGGCTTTGCTGATAGTCAATTCCCAAATCATGTATATAAGCTGGACAAGGCACTCTATGGTCTTAAACAAGCTCCTAGAGCTTGGTATAAAAGGCTGTCCAACTTTCTGATGGAACATGACTATAGAAGGGGAACGGTTGATAAGACCCTCTTTATCAAAACCAGGAATTTTGATTTGATTGTAGTACAGATATATGTAGATGATATAATATTTGGTGCTACTAATCAAATTTTGTGTAGTGAGTTTGCAGATCTGATGCAAAGTGAATTTGAGATGAGCATGATGGGAGAACTAGGATTCTTCCTAGGATTGCAGATCAAGCAAACAGTTGATGGGATCATGATACATCAACAGAAGTATCTAAAGGAACTAATCAAGAAGTATGGATTGCAAGACAGTAAATCATATGCAACTCCAATACCTACAAATGCAAAGCTAGACAGTGATGATAAAGGAGAGAGTGTGGAAGCTACACTGTTTAGAGGTATGATTGGTTCTCTTCTCTACTTGACAGCTAGTAGGCCAGATATAGTGTTTTCTGTGGGATTGTGTGCACGTTTTCAAAGCAATCCCAAAGAATCTCACCTAAAGGCTGTCAAGAGAATACTTAGATACTTAGTAGGAACAGATGATCTGTACTTGTGGTACCCCAAAGGTGGTTCAATTGAACTATTAGGATACACAGATGCAGATTATGCTAGATTCCTAGTAGACAGAAAAAGCACATCTGGTATGGCACATTTCTTAGGTCCCTGTTTGATTTCATGGGGATCAAAGAAACAAAATTCTGTTGCTTTATCTACAGCAGAATCTGAATACATAGCTGCTGCAGCTTGCTGCTCCCAGCTGTTGTGGATAAGGAACCAGTTGAAAGATTTTGGTATTTTCTATGAAAATGTACCTATTCTATGTGATAATACAAGTGCTATTAACATTTCTAAGAATCCTGTGCAGCATTCCAGGACAAAGCATATTGAGATAAGACATCATTTCCTAAGAGATAATGTTGAGAAAGGTCTTGTAGAGCTGAGTTTTTGCAACAGTGAAGAACAAATTGCAGATATCTTCACTAAGCCATTGGGTAAAGAGTCTTTCTGCAAGTTTAGAGTCATGTTAGGTCTGACTAGGTCAAACTAAGAGACCTCTCTCAGCTGTTTTCCCCAATGATTGGCTAATTAAGTATTCTTTAAATGTGTGCGTGCATCATACCTTTGCAATTTGTCTATTATCTCAATGTTAATTGCTTATCTCTATGTGAGCAATATTGTAGCTAATCACTTTCAGGATTGAAGGTCATATTGAACAGATAAGCAACTGTTTCAGTAACCCTACCAGTAGAGGAAACAGCAGCAAATACGAACGGATTAATTTTGAAATTAATTTCAAATTAAACCGTGAGAAAATATTTTTTTTATATTCTTATTTGATTTTAAAATCTTTCAAATATGGCAGTTATTTTCCTCTGACGGCAATTTGATCTGACAGTTGCAATTATGGCCAGTTGTTCATTTATGGAAGTTATTTCTAAATCAAAATAACTTCCAAATATCTTCTGATTCTCTGATTTTATTTTTGTTTGTCTCTATAATTTCTCTTGCTATATATTTGCTTCCCTTTCCTTGCTCCGTGATTATTCATCATTCATCAAAAAATTCTCAACTTCTCTCTCTACACAAGATCAATTCTTCGAAGCTTAGACTAGCAACAATGGTGAGAAAGGCTGGAACTGGAAGGAAAGGAGGAAGGAAAGGAGGTTCCAAAGGAAGTTTGGCTAGTTCCCCCTCTTCAAAATCTCAAGAAACAATCAAGGATGTTCTTATGAACGTCTCTGAGCAGACACCTTCACAAGCAACACCAGAAATCAACCCCTCTGAAACTGAACCCATCAAGGCCGTTCCCTTGAGACAAACTCCTTCAAAAGAGAATGTCTTGAAGGAAAAACCTGTTTCACCATCAAAGACTAAAACTTTAACCCCATCTCCACAAAAATCCAAATCCAAAAAGGCCCCAAAAGAAAAATCCATCGAAACCCTCACTCAAATAACTGAAACCGTTTCTTCAAACCCCAAATCACCATCTGAGGGGGAACCTGATAAAAAGATAGCCAAGAAACTTGAAAAACAGTTAGAGGAAGTGGCTGATGAAGGATTGGATGAGGAGAAGGAGGACAAGAAGATGGAGGAGGATCTAGATGTAGTGGTGACCAAGGTGGTTGCTGGTACCACTACTGGTTCTGTAAGGAAAAGGCAGACTAGGGCTGCTTCAAAGGTCATTAAGGGCTCAGATGAGAAGGAGACTACACCATCTGAGACTAAGAGAGGAGAGAAAAGGAAAGCAACATCATCTGTTTCCCGTATCTCCAAGGCTGCTAAAGGTAAACAACCTGTTACCCCCAGTACTGGTGCAACTTCTTTAAGTTCTAGGACTGTGTTATCTGGTTGTGGTGTTGAGAATGAATATTTTGATATTCCTGCTTTGAGTCAAGTTAAGGAACTTCTTGAGTTCCAAGGATGGATGTCTCTGTTTAATGATTTAAATGATGCTTTTGTTGGTCCTGTTCGTAAGTTCTTTGTTAATCTGAAGCAAAACATTGATATGTCTGTGGTATCAACTGTTTCTGGTAGTGTTGTACATGTTTCTGAGTCTGTTTTATCTGAGTTGCTGGGTATACCTAGAGATGGTTTTGGTAGATATAGCAGTGATGGGTGGCCCCTAATGGGAGGAGTAACACCTGAGGTAGTTACTCAGTTTTTGTTTGGAAAGAAGGAAGAAGCTGGTTCCCCTAGTGACTTTAGGGAGGCAATTATGTTGGTTCTGCACTCCATGTGTTTGAAGGTCTTTCTGCCCAAGGGTCAAGGCAGAGGTACTGTTAGGATCATGGACATGGTCCTGATCTATCTGATCATGAAAAAGGTTAAGGTAAATCTGCCAGCTCTAATGATGGAGTACATGCTGTACTGCCATGCTTCATCCCACAACTCCCTGCCCTATGGTTCCTTTATCTGCAAAATCATCAAGGAGCAGAATCCCAAGTTTTCTTTTTCTGGTGAGGTGGTGAGTCTTCAGTTGTTCTCCAAGAAAATACTCACTCAGAAGAAGATTGACTACTCTGGAAAGAGGCTGACCTTTGTAGGTCAAGAAAGTAGCCCAAGGGATGAAGGGAACCAGGAGGAAATCACTCCTGAGGATGTGGCAATGCTTCTTGCCAAGTTGGAAAGGCAAGATGAGAGGATAATAAAGTTGGCTGTCAGTCTAGTGCAGGCTGAAGAAGAAAGGAAGCTTGATAAGCTTATGAACAACAGGAAATTCCTCACTATTTGCAGGGTGATTGATCACCTGTTGCCCCCAGAGTCTGGGATGAAGTTTGACCCCGCACACTGTAGGATCATTGAGACGGATGATGAGGAATCCTCCAGTGAGAAGGTTCCTGATGCTGAAGGAGGAGAAGGCTCTGAGGAAGAAGAAAATGAATCTGATGAGGAAGAAGAAGAAGAGAAAGAGGAAACAGAAGAAAAGGAGAAGAAGGAAGAAGAAAAGACAGATGAGGAAGGGTCTGACTTCGAGGAGGAGATCAACCCAGAGGGTGAAGAAGAGGATGAAGATGATGATGAATGATCACTTCAGTCTCCCCCTCCCCTTCCATTAACTGCCATAAAATTTGTTGTTCCCCCACACTGCTAGACTGTTTTTAATGCAGTGTGGTTTCTATTATGTTTCTAACCTTCTGGTGTGTAATCCTGAACAGTTTTAAGCTTTTTCAGTTTTATGTGATTGAATAACCTGTTTGTGCTAACCTGCAGCATTGAGATTGATCAGTGGTTGAAACTACTGATTTTTGGCTTACTTGCGATATTTTGGTGTGCAATTCTATTTTTTGAATGCTTTTTAATGATGCCAAAGGGGGAAAAGCAGGTTGAAGTTTCTGAAAAGGCCTTGTTAGACAATTAGATTGAGTCTTTTATTTCCTTGAGTCAGATAATCACAAAAACAAGTTAAAATAGAGGGAACAGTTAGATTAACTAACTGTTTCAGTGTCTTTTTACAAAAATCCAAAAACAAGTTGTTTCTTTTAAATAAAGATGGCTATCCTGGTCAGTCATCAGTGTCATAAGTCTTTTACACAAGATATCCCTTGTGTAGAAAGTCTAATAGAAAGTCTTGTCTTCTTAAGTGTAGATTAGAACTTTCTTTACTTTGCTGTTTCCCACTAACGTGCAGGTGCAGGAAACTTCAAAGTGTTTGTCATCATCAAAAAGGGGGAATTTGTTGAGTCACTTAAGGTTTTGAGTGATGACAAACAGCTGACTAGCTGGTTCTTGTTGGTTTTATATTATATCAACTGACATTTTGAACAGGAACAGCTATCCCAAGTACTTGAGGCAATATGAAGTCCTTTTGAATCAAAGCATTCAAGAAATCTGTATCAGAATGTTCTATCAAGGAAGGCCGTCAAGACTTGAAGATTATGAAGTCTCTTAGATTAGGATAGTTGATCTTTGTAGTCTTTATAATGTTAAGTGTGCATGGATGTTTGTACATGAGCTATTTGTATCCCTTACTTAGAGTATTTAGTGTTGTAGAGATCAGGAAAAGTTGACCTGATCCCTAGGACATTAACAGGTCAGGAAACAGCTGCTTCGTAGCTTGTTTCATGAACCTGGACATTAGTTCAGTAAATATTTTCTGGAATATATATTTCCTATCCTTAGAGAATATTTACTAAACTAATTGATCCAGTTTATGCAAAGTTGGAGATGAATTATTTCGCATATAACTTAGAATATATTATTCTACCCATTTATGGAAAGTAGAATAATATCTTAGAATGTCTCTTATTTACAAAATAAAAGATATTCTATTTACCTAAGTTATGATCTGAAAAGATCACGAAAGATTTTATCTCCCAACCTTATAAAAGCATAAACTCGATCAGAATTTCGAGTGAGCTTTTCTGAAAAAAAATTCTCTATCTTTGAAAGCTCGAAATACACTCTAAGGGAAATAGTTAGTTCATCTCTTACAAACTATTTATGCACACAGTAAGAATTGTTTTGTAATTATCTCTTGTAAGCTTTGAGTGGAAGCATTTAGAGGGAAACAAAGGGTTTGTATTGAATCACTAAGAGGTTAGTGATTGGGTAGCATTTACGAGTGTGAGTGCAAGTGCTTGTGAGTTCAAGTGCGAAGTGACACCTAGAGTTAGGTGTGGGGATCACGAGTGTGATCATTTGTAATTGCTTTTGTTTTTCAGAGTTGATTAATAAAAGTAATTAGGGTAGTGGAGGACGTAGGCTCAGAGTTGAGCTGAACCTCGTTAAATCTTTGTGTTGATTATTTATTGTATTTTCTGTTTCCGCTGCAGGACCAGTTCATCATCTGGTCTCCCTACATAAATAGAAGAAAATCCAATAATTTCTAACACTGCCCTGTACTCAATTCAACCCCCCCCTTCTTGAGTACCAGCTGCACTTTCACATTCCCAAATCTATTATGATTGTTTATAGTTTTCTAGAATACTCTAGAAGGTTATTTTAAAACCTAATGGAGTTAGGATTGATAATTATGTTTTAAAGAGTTTGAAATTGAATAAAACTACTCCTTTTTAGAATCCTTGTTTTATACGAAGTGGAATATATTCAGATTTTATTTTCGTTCCTTATAATCTCTGTCCAAATTTTATATGGTTTGATAGATCTTGAACTTATCTTTCCAATGATTTATTATAATATTAAATCCGAGCAATAACAAAAAAGATATGAATGGAATACAAAACTCTATCCAAAATTGACACCCTTCCACTATTTCGGCCATATATTTTTATCTACAAAATATTTTAATCTGATTCTAATTGGGTTAAAAAGTAGACTTCAAGAACTTTCTAACAAAATCCACAAAAACTATTTTGCAGCGCCGGACGCCAAGCATAGCGTCTAGCGCCAGATCTGGCATCTGGCGCTTATGTCTTGCGTTTGGTGACACGCGCGTGTTTGACGCTGCGATCGTGTTTTATTCTTTTTGAAAATCTAGTTCGTTTTTTATCACATCCTGCTAATTTTATCTATAAATAGCCTCCTAAAACCTCCGTTTTTAATCATCAATTCTCATCAATCCTTCTCATTTCTCTCACCAACTCTCATCAAGAATTTCTTGATTATTTTCTTTCTCTTTTTAAACCAACCCTTTTACAAACACAATTCCTCATACATTTGAACTAGACACACCTAGCATAATTCGAAGTTGACTTCGCCCTAGACGTGAAAGGTTTTAATTTATGAGGGACTGGTCCTAAATCTTTATTTCAATTATTTAATTTAATTGTTTGTTTTATTTTTTCCTTGAAGTTACTAACATGTGTATTTTGTTATTAGAAAGAGGTACGAGGCATCTAAGTAAGTGCTTTAATTGTTTCCATTGATATTATGATATACAAATCATGTCTAGGTTGTTATTATGATTCCTAGTATCATGTTAGGATGCTTGATGTTTTGAATGACAACAATGATTCCTAGTATCATGTTTAGGGTAATAACTAAAATTTCTAATATCGAACATGACAATTATGATTCCTGCAATGCTTCCTATTTTCTTTCCTAATATTCATGATAGTATCATGTTAGGGCTATATATTTGATATTTGATGTTTAGCGGCATGCTAGGGTTCTTTATTAATCTTGTTAGTATCATGCCTAGGATCTTGCTGTTATTATGCTTTATTGTTAACATGATTATGATTATTATTTCTATAATTATTTATTTTTATCATGTTGCTTGATATTTATTGTTATTACTTGATCACACCTTTTATGCATGTTTAAAGGGAATTGGTACTTGTAATCACGCTTCATAAGTTAATTAATAATCTTGTTTAGGGTTAATATGATTATAATTCAAGTGATCGCCAAGAATAGTTTTATTTGTGCATTAATATTCAACCAACATAGATTAAACAGGTTTAGGGTAATCCTATTGATTGCATGTTAGTCAGAAAGCGCACATGAATACGATAAGAATAAAGTAGAGGCCTTTTATTAGGGAAGGTTCAATCTCTTTTAGGTTGGATTTGTACCTTCATCCTCAAACTACCAGTCATGGTTCCAGACCTATTGGAGTTGACGATCTCCTGGATCATTAAGTGGTGTGACCTTCATCTCGTGAACAGTTTAGAAGTTCCTAAAACTTGTTGGTGACACTTTTGCTCTATCATCTTTCCTTTTGGACGCCACCATACTTTAGTGTATGATCACTGTGGGGTTCAAGCTAGGGATAATGCTTAAAGTATTCCCTATAGTATTTGGCGACTCCACTGGAGAGGATTTCTATTTTAATTCCTAAAATTTATTTTGGCAATGATTTAGAATGAGTGGATGACACTAGAAAAATTCTAAGTGTTTCATGTGCGTAATTTTGATTAACACTATTGTCATATGCATAAAAAAGATCTCATTGGAAAGACCATCCGTAATAAGTTAAAAACATAGGAATTTTACACGTTGGAAATTTGAGGAATATCTTTCACAATTAGGATCGAAATAATGCTGTGCGAAATTGGAAAATTTTATCGAGCACAGAAAGCTGCTGAGGCATGTAGGAACTAGCGTCAGAAAACAGAGTTTGTCACCAAGGATTTGACTCTGGCGCCAGGCGACACTCCTGTCGCCAAGCGCCAGAGCCAAATTGCAGCGACGACCTCTGTTCGCTGGCGCCAAGTTCTTCCAATACCGAGCCAGAAATATGCGTTCTAATTTTGACTAGTTTTTAGCACTGTTTGCTCGATCCTACTTCCTGATTGAGTTTTTCTCACTTTTCTAAAACCCATATGTGGTCTACATATGGACATAACCCTCTGGGAATTCATGCTCCATCTACCTGATTGAACGCTCTGTGCAACAAAGGGTATATCCGAGAATGTTGAATTCACCAAACTAGGTAAGGCTTCCCCGTAGTGCATCTGGAAAATTAACCATGGAACCTCTTTGACTAACCCATATCCCGAACTTTAGATAACTAGAGCCATAGTTAGGTTTTATACTCATTGCATCATGTTGTGATTACTTGACTACTTGTGCATCTCTTACTTGTGCATACTTATTATGTGACTAAACTAACCGTTTTGTTTGACTTGTGTTTGTAAATAAGTCTTAATAAATTAATTAATGACTAAAGGACTTTGCTTAATCAATTAATTAATTAATTTGAGCTAATAAATATGTCTAAAATCGAGTCATAGTCCCTTTAAGTCAACCCGGATTTTTATTCCCGTATACTGCACAAGCGTCAACTTGTTTTGGTCATAGCCAGAGTTCTAGGAAGAACTACGAGTCGTACAGCGTATGGATTTGTAGCCCCGAGTTTTATCTTTAATTTGGCGATGGTTTTATCCCAATTAGAGTCACAGATCAAAAGGTATGACTAAAATACCACAGCTTGTCCAGTTTAATGCATATACGTGAGGTCTTAACTTAGTCTTTGTTCGAGTCTAGTCATATAGTCTAGTCACATGGTCATGACACGAGTCCTAACATGTCACTTGCAATCATAATATATAGCACACACCTTATACATGTCACCATGACCGTGTCTTAGGTTCATGCATGAGTCGGTTTTTTCCGTCATTTGAGTTGAGGGTACATTCTATTCCTAATTTTGTCATATCTCTCCATCTACATCATCTTTCCATTATCTTAATGCTTTCTCCATATCACAAACTTCATTATTCCTACCTTCTTTCATCTATTTCATGTTGAATAGAGTTTGAGTCAAATAATTAACGGTCGATATCCCTAATTTCCCTTTCCACAGCACTTGGTCAAGGAGAGAAGGGCGATTAATCAAGGACAACACATTTGTTCAAGTCCAACTTTTTTGATAAACCTATGAGTCGGAAAAGAAAAGCTAAGAAGATATTGGCAAGCCAAGAAGAATTCAACGAACTTAGGAATCAACTGACTAATGTAACCGAGGTGTTGAAGTCTTTAACCCTTCAAATCAATGACCTTGTGAAGCAACAGCAGATGGACCTCATGTAAGAAAGCTTGAGCAAGCTATCTAGTGACTACAAGTTCAAGGGCATCAGTTTGCAAGGGGTCTTGAAGGACAAGGAGCTTCTTTTGGAGAACTTCAATGCCACTGACATCCCTAAATTAAAGGCAATGGATCATCCTTATCTTCACTTAAGAGCCTTTGAAACTATAATGAACATTAAGGGGATTGATAGGAAAGAATTTCATTCCTTGTTTTCTTTATCTCTTGAAACCGTTTGTGAACAATGGTTCTTTTCTCTTGATAAAGAAAAAACCTCTACTTGGGATGCTATTGTAAACGCTTTCATTAATAGATATAAGTGTAATATTCAAGTCGAAACCGATTATAGATAACTCGAGATGCTAAGACAGAAAGAGAACGAAGGCTTTACTTCTTTCTTCAATAAGTGGAAGGAAACTTCCGCCAAGATGATTGAGGTTCCCACTGAAAAAGAATCCGTGAGGATGTTTATCAAGAATCTCCAAGAGAAGTATTCGAAGCATTTAAAGTATTAACACAATCTGAATACTTGCAAGGTCGTTTATGACATCAGAATTGAAATCAAATAATACCTTGCAAAACAAAGAGCTACTAACAATAGTAACCACAGTGGCTGGAAAGGAAAGAAGAACGACAATCCTTCTTCTTTCGAAAACGCCCACTCTAGTAATAATGTTAGTACTTTTGACCATAATGGTGTCTTAGCCATGGACAATCAAGGATCTAAAAGGAAACCCTAGAGAGAGTTCACACCCATTGTAATGACCTACGATGCTGCTTTCGATCGTTTCTATGGTCGAGGATTAATCAAACCTATTAGCCCTACCGAAGATCCAACGCCAGAAAATCGATCTTCGAGATGGAATCCCAACTCTTACTGCAAGTACCATCGAGGACGCTGACATACTACTGATGAGTGCTACAGATTTCAAAATCTCATTCAAGATCTCATAGAAGCAAATAAGATCCCATTGCCTCTATCTAACGAGAAGACTGGGTGATGATGAAGCAAACAACACAAGACAAGAGGCGAGCTGCAACGACAAGATTTCATGACCTTTTTTTTCTATTTCTTTTTCATTTGTTCCTTTCCCTAATAAGTCTAGCATAGACACCTTTCTTTTATGTTAATTTAATTTTGTATATTCTTTCTTTTTCCCCGTTTATTAAAATAAGCATTTATTTCCTTATATATGATCATTTCAATATATTGCATTAAAAAAAAAATCCATGTCAAACTAAGCATAAGGTATACCAATGATTTGAGTTACCCCCTGTAGCCACATCATATCACCTTTCACCCTTCAAATATGCAATCCTTTTTTGATAAACCACTTTGAGCCTCGTCTAACGAGAGACCCTTCATTTTTCAACCCATATCTACCTAACTTTGGGATGATATTGTGTGCAACTTATGCAATTTTTAAAAAAACCTTGAGTGACTTCAAATGATTAAAATAGCAAAAATAGCAACAGATAAATAAAAGTGTCAAAAGGGCAAGTGTTCCAATGTCTTTGATATGAACATGTCATCGATATGAACACGTCTCAGATTGCGTCTCTTATCGAGTGCTCGGTACCGTGCATGAGAAACATGAATACCAAGTGAGTGATAGACCGCATGATCGGGATTGCCCAACCTTATAAAATAAAAAAAATGCAAAAGAAAAAAAAATAGAGCAAAATTAAATAAAGCAAAAAAAAAGAGAGCTAAACCTCAAGCATGAAAATACAATTATTCCAAAAGCAAAGTTGCACACCTTGGGGGCTTATCTAGGGTCTTGAGCCTTTTATCCCCTTCTTCTTCAACCTTTAGCCTAACCACGTTACAACCCTTAAAAAGACCTTTTTGAGGTATACACACACTTGTGCGAGGTTCGGCTAGAGCTACGTTTGGCCAGATACCTAACGGATACGTATGCAACCTCACATCGAGGTGCGGCCGTGATAAACATGCATTCATATTCACATTATCATTCACACATCATGATCATATCAAGGGATCCCCTATGCTCATTCTTATTTACTTAGAGCTAGACTTGGGGGCTTGATCCTTATATCATTAGCTTACCCAGCCTAAGAGTAACCATTATTTGACTCTTTTCAATATATTTTCCACACACTTAGCCCTTGCGGCCTAACTTTAGTGTCACTATCACACACATCACGGATACATGACCAAATATACTTCCCTTAGGAACCCTTTGTCATGAAATCTTAACACAACGTTGAAGCATGCCTTGTCATATCAACATCACTCGTTAATCAATCATCATTACATCACAAAGTATGAAGTACTTAGCCTCTGCGCCTAAGTTACCTAAATACTTTCATTATCGAGTCAACTAGGATAGTCTAAGATGTTACAATCCCTGTACTGTGAGAGACAACATTTGATTAAGCTCATTCAACATGCATCTTCAAAAAACTTCACTTCGATTCTTTTTTGCGTCTTTTTTTTTCGGGAGAAAGTCGGTACACTCCACAAAAATGACGAAATTTTTTTGCCTTTTTGCATTTTTTGAGTCGCACGATCACATTACAATGCACACACGAGTCATGTACACATTGAGTCATGTCATATTATCACATTGAGTCAACACTTAGTCTTAGGTCAACCCTAAAGAAAGAAGGGCAAAGTCTTATAGTAAAAAAATATAAATGCAAGTGCATCCCATCAAGAGAGGACATTCCCGGATTTTTTTCGAAAAAAACCGCGAATATGTCACAGGAGATTCCTCCAAGATAACAGGAGTTATATAGATCAGTAAATTAGAGATGAAGTGCTTTAATTTACAAAAGATTTGAGCAGATTTGGTTGAAAGGAAATGTCCAAGCTCAAAGTTCGGGGCAAAACCAAGCAACAGCGACATCAAGAGCAAAATAAGGAAGACCCGACTCAAGCGCTAGACGACAAGGCTGTCGCCTGGCGACAAAGTTCAGTGCTTGGCGCTAGATCCCAACGTCTGGCGACGGAGCCAATTCTTGGCGCCAGCGATATTTCTGCAGCGACAGAGCTCGAAGCCTCGCAGAATGGTTATTTCGACCTCATACAACAATTACGAATTCCTTGGTACGCCAGTTAACCCCTATAAGAAAATTGTCATGGTTAGTAGTCGGCTCGATTACAATGGTAGTAAGTGACTGACTTAACAAAAAAGCGTCTCACTTAGCTTAAGCGCCTAAGCATTGACTCATTAAAAACACCCAAGGCATCGGTTCAAAAGCAAGCGCATCCTTTATACGACAATTTTTCCAAGATTGGATTGTCATCTCTAACTGACAATATTTCCAAAATATGGATTATCGCGCATCTTCTTCAAACGACAATTTTTCCAAGATTGGATTGTCATCCCTAGCAAAGTTTCCAAGCGTGGATCGTCGCGCTCCTTCTTTGTTTGGCAAGTTTTTCCAAGTTCGGATTGTCATACATTTATGGATCTTTGGCAAGTTTTCCAAGATTGGATTGTCATACACCCAGTTTCCTATGGCAAAATTTCCCAAAGGATTGTCGTAGGTCTCTACTCATCATAAATTTTGGCAAAAGTTCCTCAACGTGGATTGTCATTTATTTCAGAAGTGGCAAATTATCCTAAAGTGGATTGTAGATCGACTATTTTTTGGCAAATGTTCCAAGACACGGATTGTCAATTGTGTCAATATTTTCCTAAAAGGATTGTCGCATAGCATTGGCAAAATTCTAAGGTGGATTATTTTCAAGAGTTATATTCCATGAAGTGGATTGTCGATCGTAACAAAGTTCTTACAACAGATTGTTATGAAGCATTGGCAAGTTTTCCCAAAATTGGATTTTGGCAAATTTTCCAAGATACGGATTGTCGCTACATCGTAGCAACATTTCCAATGACGGATTGTTATGTAGCATTGACAAAATCAGATTGCCATACATCATACAAGAGTTGTGTTGGAAACTATTCCCAAAAAAAAAGAGGATTATCATCACCCAAAGCATCAACAGAAAAATTCAAGTGGCATTAAGGATCAACAAGCAGTGGTCTTTTCGAAGACTATCACGGCGGAATTAGAGGCAGTTACAGGCGTAGCAGCCTTCAGGTTGTATTTTCTTGCTTACAGAAGATCGTCAAAACAAACAGCAAGATGGCGTTCCCTAGCTTGCGGAAGGTTATCACAACAACAACAATGCAGCAGTAACAAATCGGTTACTTTCAGAGATGTATACTCGACGGTGCAAGATACACGTTTCTTAGCTCTTTTATATTTTTTTAACAAACGCTAGTTTGCAGGTATCGGCGTTACAAGAATGATTTAGAATCCCAGAACGTTCTGAATCATTCTTTATCCCTATCGGTACTTTGACTTTTGTTTTCGAAACTTGCGTTTCTCTAAACTCAGTCAAAGTGGGGGCTCCTGTAGACACCCATTTGTGTCTCCACAAAATCAAACCCACTAATGAATACCTTTCATTTCATTTTATTATTGAACAAAGCGAAAGAGTGAAAAGTCTAGTGATGAGGATGTTTTTATTAAAATATCTCTTCTTTCTATTTTTGACAATATTTCTTTTCTTACCTTATTTATGAAAAACGTGCATTTCAGTTTAGTTTGTTCCATGATAAGTGTCCAATAATAGTGTAGTTGGATAGGGCTTGAAATGAACTTTCCAACGATATATTATAAGCTCAATTCCAATGAATAATGAGGAAGTTATGGCCAAAATACTAAATTGGGCCCGATTTGGTTTTTATATGCGGCCCAATGATCTAGAGGAGGGCCTATTGTTAATTATCATTCCTAAAGCTATTATGATTGATTATAGTCTTCTAGAAAACTTTAGAAGGTTCTTTTAAATCCCAATGGAGTTAGGATTGAAAATTATGTTTTAAAGAGTTTGAAATTGACTAAAACTACTCCTTTTTAGAATCCTTGTTTTGTACGAAGTAGAGTGTATTCAGATTTTATTTTCGTGCCTCATAATCTGTATCCAAATTTTATATGGTTGGATAGATCTTGAAATTAACTTTCCAATGAGATATGATAATATTAAATCCGAGCGATAACAAAAAAAGACATGAATGGAATACAAAACTCTATCCAAAACTGACAACACTCCACTATTTTGGCCATATTGTTTTATCTACAACATATTTCAATCTGATTCCAATTGATCTGGAAATTATACTTCAATAGCTGTCCAATGACATATTATATGACTTATTTAGACTTCTAGATCAAAAGATATGATAAAAACAAAATTCGCAAAAACTGTTATACCTAGCGTCTGGCGCTAATGTCTGGCGTTTGGCGCCACGCGCGTGTTTGACGCTGCGATCGTATTTTATTCTTGTTGAAAATCTGGTTTGTTTTTTTATCACATCCGACTGATTTTCTCTAAAAATAGCCTCCTAAAACCTCCGTTTTCAATCATCAATTTTCATTAATCCTTCTCATCTGTCTTACCAACTCTCATCAAGAATTTCTTGATTATTCTCTCTCTCTTTCTAAACCAACCCTTTTACAAACACAATTGCTCATACATTAGCACTAGACACAACTAGCATAATTCGAAGTTGCCTACGCCCTAGACGTGAAAGGTTTTAATTTCTGAGGGTTTGGTCCCAAATCTTTATTTCAATTATTTAATTTAATTGTTTGTTTTATTATTTTCCTTGAAGTTACTAGCATGTGTATTTTATTTTAGAAAGAGGTACAAGGCCAAGTAAGTGCTTTAATTGTTTGCATTGATATTATGATATAGAAATCATGTCTAGGTTGTTATTATGATTCCTAGTATCATGTTAGGATGCTTGATGTTTTGAATGACAACAATGATTCCTAGAATCATGTTTAGGGTAATAACTAAAATTTCTAATATCGAACATGACAATTATGATTCCTGCGATGCTTCCTATTTTCTTTCCTAATATTTATGATAGTATCATGTTAGGGCTATATATTTGATTTTTGATGTTTAGTGGCATGAAAGGGTTTTTTATTAATCTTGTTAGTATCATGCTTAGGATCTTGTTGTTATTATGCTTTATTGTTAACATGATTATGATTATTATTTCTATAATTATTTATTGTTATCATATTGATTGATATTTATTGTTATTGCTTGATCACACCTTTTATGCATGTTTAAAGTAAATTGGTGCTTGTAATCACGCTTAAATAGATAATTAATAATCTTATTTAGGGTTAATATGATTATAATTCAAGTTACCGCCAATAATAGTTTTATTTGTGCATTAATATTCAACCAACATAGATTAAACAGGTTTAGGGTAATCCTATTGATTGCATGTTAGTCAGAAAGCGCACATGAATACGATCAGAATAAAGTAGAGGCCTATTATTAGGGCAGGATCAATCTCTTTTAGGTTTGATTTGTACCTTCATCCCCGAACTACCAGTCATGGTTCCAAACCTATTGGAGTTGACGATCTCCTAGATCGTTAGGGGGTGTAACCTTCACCTCGTGAACGGTTTACAAGTTCCTAAAACTTGTTCGCGACTCTTTTGCTCCATATTCTTTCCCTTTGGACGCCACCGTACTTTAGTGTATGATCACAGTGGGGTTCAAGCTAGGGATAATGCTTGAAATATTCCCTACACTTCTTAGCTTTCCTTTTTCGAGCGATTGGTTTGTCAAAAAGTTGTACTTGAATAAAAAGTTTGTCTTTGATCAAACGCCCTTCCTTTCTTGACCACGCGCTGTAAATTAAACCATTTATTTTAATGACTTGACTCAAATTGACTTTGACTTTACGGGTTTATAAAGAAAAAAAAAAAAAAGCAAAAATAGGGTGTATAATTTTTGGAATCAAGTATAGGGTTCAAATAAGTGGTTTAATTGGAGGATTAATATCTGACTTACCCCCAAAAAAAATTACGGAAACCACGTGCATACAAGACTCTTTTAGAAATGGTCAATGTATACATACATATTAGTGTGTGCTTTATATGGTGAGTGCAAGTGACATGCTTTGAATCTTGTGTAAGACCATGGGACTTAGTGCCTAGACTCGATTAAGGACTTAACGAGGTATTATTAATAATAAAATAATCAAATTGATTAGCAAATTGTTTAATTAGACACATAGTGATGACTCGAGCAACATACCGAACTGTCGCCGCACTTTGTAGTGTAGCGCCAGACGACAGAGCTGTCACCAGGCGCTGCACAATAGAGTGTGGTGCTGCAGTCCAAATCATGGCGCTATTGCTGGAACGTTGATCTAAGACTGCTTTTGGTATTATTACTCTATAGGGTATGCCTAAAGTCGTACTAAGTTAATTCTGATTAAATTATTAGACTTTAATTACTCAAATTAATTAATTAATTAATTAATTAGTAAAAGTTCTTTAAGTCATTAACAAGTTTATTTAGTCTTAACACTAGTCAAACAAACGGTTAAGAAAAACACATAGAGTATGCACAACAAATAATGCACAATTAGTCAAGTAGGCAGAATATGATGCAATGAGTTCGCAACCTAACCATGGCTCTAGTTTTCTGAAGTTCGGGTATGGGTTAGTCAAAGAGGGTCCATGGTTAATTTTCCAAATGCACCGCGCGGAAGCCTTACTTTTTGAAGGGTTGGCGCGAGTGGATGGGACACCGTGAGTTAAAAACTCGCTTCCATGGTTTGGTGAATTCAACATCCTCGGATGTACTCTTTGTTGCACAGAGCGTTCAATCAGGTAGATGGAACATGAATTCCCAGAGGGTTATGTCCATATGTAGAACACATATGGGTTTCAGAAAAGTGAGAAAAACTCAATCAGGAAGTAGGATCAAGCAAACAGTGCTAAAAATTGGTCAAAATTAGAACGCATATTTCTAGCTCTGTATTGGAAGAACTTGGCGCCAGCAAACAGAGGCCGGCGCCGCAATTTGGCTCTGGCGCCTGGCGATGGGAGTGTCGCCTGGCACCAAAGTCAAATTCTCGGCGACAGGCTCTGTTTTTTTACGCTAGTTCCTACATACCTCAACAGCTTTCTGTTCTCGATAAAATTTTCCAGTTTCGCGTAGCATTTTTCGGTCCTATGTTTTTAATTCATTACGGATGGTCATTCCAATGAGATCTTTTTTATGCATATGACAATAATGTTAATCAAAATTACGCACATGAAATACTCAGAACTTTTCGAGTCTCATCCACTCATTTTAAATCATTGCCAAAATAATGTTTAGAAATTAAAATAGAAATCCTCCCCAGTGGAGTCGCCGAAAAACTGTAGGGAATATTTAAAAGCATTACCCCAAACTTAAGTATGGTGGCGTCCAAAAAGGAAAGGAAGATAGAGTAAAAGAGTCGCCAACAAGTTTTAGAAACTTGTAAACCGTTCACGAGGTGAAGGTTACACCCCTTAACGATCTAGGAGATCGTCAACTCCAATAGGTCTAGAACCATGACTGGAAGTTCAGGGATGAAGGTATAAATCCAACCTAAAAGAGATTGAACCTGCCCTAATAATATGCCTCTTCTTTATTCTAATCGTATTCATATGCGCTTTCTGACTAATATGCAATCAATAGGTTTACCCTAAACCTGTTTAATCTATGTTTGTTAAATATGAATGCACAAACAAAAATATTATTCGCAATCACTTGAATTATAATCATATTAACCCTAAACAAGATTATGAATCATCTTATTAAGCGTGATTACAAGTAGAAATTCCCTTTAAACATTCATAAAAGGCGTGATCAAGAAATAACAATAAACATCAAGCATCATAATATAATAATAATAATAATAATAATAATAATAATAATAATAATAATAATAATAATAATAATAATAATAATAATAATAATAATAATAATAATAATAATAATAATAATAATAATAATAATAATAATAATAATAATAATAATAATAAAAATAATAAAAATAATCATAATCATAAATCATGATCATGTTAAAGCATAATAATAGCAAGATCCTAGGCATGATACTAATAATATTAATAACAAACCCTATTATGTCACTAAACAATAAAGATCAAAGCTTTAAATCTAACATGATACTAACATGAATATAGGAAAGAAAAGGAAGCATCGCAGAAATCACAATTGTCATATTTGATATTAGAAATTATAGTTGTTACCCTAAACTTGATACTAGGAAGATCAAAACATGCTAACATGATACTAAGAATGAAAATAACAATCTAAAAATGATTTCTATATCATAATATCAATAAAATCAATTAAAGCACTTACTTGGATGCCTCGTACCTCATTCTAATAACAAAATACACACGTTAGTAACTTCAAGGAAAATAATAAAATTAAAGAATTAATTTAAATAATTGAAAGAGATATTTGGGAACAAACCCTCAGAAATTAAACCCTTTCACGTCTAGGGCGAAGCAACTTCGAACTTGGCTAGGTATTTCTAGATCTTTTGAATGCGGAAATTTGTATGCAAAAGGCTAGTTTAGAAAAGAGAGAGAGAGAGAGAGAGAGAGAGAGAGAGAGTAATCAGCCGGATGTGATAAAATACGAATCAGAGTTTCAAAAAGAATAAAACACGATCGCAGCGCCAAACAGGCGTGTGGCGCCAAACGCTGGACTCTAATGCCATAAGCCAAGTCTAGCACCAGACGCCAGGTATGGCACCAAGCGCTGGTCCAGTTGTCAGACGCTGGAAATAAATTTCCATGCGTTTTCTTAATTTGATAAAATTTAGCCGTACGAAAGGGCAAAATCGTATTTCCCTTAAAAACACTTCTTTTATTATGAATAAAACTCTTAAAAGTCAACTACAATCAATTTATCAATGCGAATTAAATTAGGAATGAAAAGAACCTTCTAGAAGAATCTAGAAGACTATAATCAATTGTAATCGCATTAGGAATGATAAATCAATGTTAGGCTCTCCTCTAGATCATTGGGTCGCATATAAATATCAAACCGGGCCAGTTTAGTAATTTGGCCATAACTTCCTCATTATTCATCGGAATTGGGCTTATAATATATCGTTGGAAAGCTCTTTCAAGCTTCATCCAACTACACTATTATTGCACCCTTGCCATGGACTAAACCAAACCGGATTGACTGTTTTCTTAAAATAAGTTTTTAAAAAAAAAGAGAGAAAGAAAAGAAATAAAAACTAATCGCAACACTAGACTTTCCACACTTTCACTTCATTCAATTATGATTCGACGTGAACGGTACACATCACTAGGTTTGGTTTCGGGGAGACACAAATGGGTGTCTACATCCCCCATTTTATGTTTTTTAATATTGTTTCCCCCAATGTTTGGTGACTTCGATGACTTGTTTGTTTTTTAATAATTAGACCCTTGCATGTTGCTTGAAATGGGTCTAGAAACCCTGTGTTTTGTCTTATTATGATAACAACTAGGATCTTGGAAATGATTAAACTAGTGTCTTTAAATCGTTTTTTGAAGATTCATATTTTTAACAAAGAAGTTTGCTAAGTCTAGTAATATTGGTCATTCATTAGAACAAGTTAGGGGAAAAATGAAATGTTGTTCAAATTTTTCGTCTATTCTTGCTACTTTTGAATTCTTTCTTTTGAGTTCAAATTTTTCACTGTTTTAAAGCTCGAGAAATTGAATGTTATCCTCCTTGCAGAATTCCAATGTGTGCAACAATGGAAAATAATTTAGAATGAAGACTCCTTAATTTCGAATTTAGGAGTCTTTTGTTTACATTCTAACTCATAAAATTGTTTGTCTTATGTTAATAATGTGTCTTGATACAATTTTCTAGATGAATGATTGAATACTAAACTTTCGTATGAGCAAGTATCATGATTTCATTGCTCTTTACTAGTGTAGACACCCAAATGTGTCTCCCCAAAACCAAACCCGGTGATGAGTGCCTTTCACGTCGAATCATAATCGAATGAAACGAAAGTGTGGAAAGGTCTAGTGTTGCGAGAAGTTTTATTTCTTTTCTTTTTTCTTCTCCCTGTTTTTGAAAACTTTATTTTAAGAAAACAGCCAATCCAGTTTGGTTGGTCCATGATATGGGTCTAATAGTGGTGTAGTTGGATGGGGTTTGCAAAGACCTTTCCAACGATATATTATAAGCCCGATTCCGATGAATATTGAGGAATTTATGGCTAATTTACTAAACTGGGCCCAGTTTGAGCTTTAAGTACGGCCCAATGATCTAGGGGAGGGCCTAATATGATTTATCATTCCTAATGCAATTAGGAATGGTTTTGGTCTTCTAGAACATTCTAGAAGGTCTTATCATTCTTAATTCAATTAGGACTCTTCAGAGTTTTAATCAGATCAAATAGCATTTTCGACTAAAATTATATGATTTTATCTTCCAGTACGGTAAGTTTATCAGATTTTCGAAAACGCGTTGATAGCCGATTTGGCGTCCAACCCCAGGCCTTGGCGCCTGGAACTAGGATTGGCGCCTGGCGCTAGCCACTGGTCCTGGCTCCAATGAGCCAGGGCTGGCGCCAAGTTAGTTTTGTGGTCTTCATACTCTGTTTTGATAAATTATCTTTTTTGGATGATTTTCTCTATAAATATCGTATCAAAAACTCCGTTTTCAATAATGAATTGTCACCAATTCTCTTTATTCTTAAGTTTAGATCAACTATCTTCATCATCGATCATCAACTCTCTTCAATTAACATTCATGCATTCTTTCTTTTCTAAAACTTTGTTTTCTCGAATACAAAATTCCGCATTCACAAGATCTAGAAACACCTAGCCATATTCGAAGTTGCCTTCGCCCTAGACGTGAAAGGTTTTAATTTCTGAGGGTTTGGTCCCAAATCTCTATTTCAATTATTTAATTTAATTGCTTTGATTATTATTTTTCCTTGAAGTTACTAACGTGTGTATTTTGTTATTAGAAAGTGGTACGAGGCATCCAAGTAAGTACTTTAATTGATTAATTGATTTATGATGTAGAAATCATGCTTAAATTGTTATTTTGATATTCCTAGTATCATGTCTAGGGTAATTTTAATATCAAGTATGATTGCTACGATGCTTCCTATATTCTTCCTAATACTTATGATTGTTAGTATCATGTTAGGGTTAAAGATTTGATTTTTATTGCTTAGTGACATGCTAGGGTTTGTTATTAATCTTGTTAGTATCATGCCTAGGATCTTGCTATGCTTTAACATGATCATGATTATGATGGTTATTGATCATAATTAATGTTATTATTATTAATGATGTTGATTATTTATTATGTTGCTTGATATATTTTTATTCTTTATTGCTTGATCACACCTTTTATGCATGTTAAAGGTAATTAGTATTTGCAATCACGCTTAATAAGATATTAATAATCTTGTTAGGGTTAATTGTGATTATAATTTCAAGTGATCGCCAATAATAGTTTATTTGTGCATTAAATTCAACCAACATAGATTAAACAGGTTTAGGGTTAATCTATTGATTGTATGTTAGTCAGAAAGCGCACATGAATACGATCAGAATAAAGTAGAGGCCTATTATTAGGGCAGGTTCAATCTTTTTAAGGTTGGATTTGTACCATCATCCCCGAACCCTTATTTGGTTCATGACCTTATGGAGTTGACGATCTCTTGGATCGTTAAGGGGTGTAACCTTCACCTCGTGAACGGTTTACAAGTTCCTAAAAAACTTGTTGGCGACTCTTTTGCTCTATCTTCTTCCCTTTTGGACGCCACCGTACTTTAGTGTATGATCAAAGTGGGGTTCAAGCTAGTGGGATTTTTAAGGCTTGAAAATATTCCCTACAGTTTTTGGCGACTCCACTAGGGAGGATTTCTATTTTAATTCCTGAATTTGTTTCGGCAATGATTTAGAATGAGTGGATGAGACTCGAAAAGTTCTAAGTATTTCACGTGCGTAATTCTGATTAACATTGTGGCATATGCATAAAAAGGTTCTCATTGGAAAGACCATCCGTAATGAGTCAAAAACATAAGGATTTTACACGTAGGAAATATGAGAAATGTCTTTCACAACTAGGACTGAAATAACACCGCGCGAAACAGGATGATTTTATTGAACACAGAAAGCTGCTGAGGCATGTGGGAAGTAGCGTCAGGGGCCAGAGCTTGGCGCCAAACTTTTAGCCGTAGCGCTAGACGCCAGAATTGGCGCCAGGCGCTACAGTTAAAAGTTGGCGCCAGTCTCTGTTTGCTGGCGCCAATTTCCCCCAATACCGAGCCAGAAATATGCGTTCTTATTTCGACCGGTTTTTCGTATTGTTTGCTCGATCCTACTTCCTGATTGAATTTTTTTCTCATTTTTCTGAAACCCATATGTGTTCTACATATGGACATAACCCTCTGGGAATTCATGTTCTATCTACCCGATTGAACGCTCCTGGCAACAAAGGGTACATCTGAGAGGTTGAATTCACCAAACCACGGAAGTGAGTTTTTTTCTAAAAACTCGCGGTGTCCTATCCACACGCGTTAACCCTTCACGGTTAGGCTTCTACGCGGTGCATCTGGACAATTAACCATGGACCCTGTTTGACTAAACCATATCCCGAACTTTAGAGAACTAGAGCCATTGTTAGGTTGCGAACTCATTGCATCATATTGTGCCTACTTGACTAATTGTGCATTATTTGTTGTGCATATATATTCTATGTTCCTCTTAACCGTTTGTTGATTTGTGTTGAGACTAAAATTAGTGACTTAAAGAACTTTGCCTATTTAATTAATTAATTAATTAATTTGAGTCAATAAAGTCTATTTTCTTTAATCGGAATTGACCTAGTACGACTTTAGGCATACCCCAGTTGGCTAATAATACCGAAAACAGTCCCAGACCAAGGCTCCAATATTGGTGCCAAAATCTGAGCTGTAGCGCCACTGTATGGTGTGTAGCGCTAGACATTTACTAAAAAGTCTGGCGCCAATCACCATATTGTGACGCCAGTCCTGTCGCTTAGCCGACAGTTCGGATTATTTGTCGAGTCATCTCCTAGGGTCTAATTAACCAGTTTGCTAATTAATTCGGTTAATTTTCGCTGTCAATAACACCTCGTCAAGTCATAAATCGAGTCTGGGTCAGATAGTCTAGCCACATGGTCATGAAACGAGTCTTAACGCACCATCTACACTCACTAGTCTTAGCACACACTCTGAGTATACATCACCATGGCCATGTCTTAGGTTCATGCATGAGTCAGTCTTTTCCGTCATTTGAGTTAGGGGGTACATTTTATTCCTAGTTCTTCATATCCCTCCAACTCCATCACTTTTCTTCATATTCTATTCCAATCTTTCTTCACTTCCTCCATCCATTGCATGTTGAATAAAGTTTGAGTCAAATAATTAACAATAAGTATCCTCAAATTCCTTTCCCACAGTACTTGGTCGAGGAGAGAAGGGCGATTAATCAAGGACAACACCTTTGTTCAAGTCTTACTTTTTGATAAACCAATTCGTCAAAAGAGAAAGGCTAAGAAGATAATGGCAACTCAAGAAGAAGTTAATGAGCTTAGGAATCAATTGGTTACCATGACTGAGACACTGAAACTCCTCACACTTAAGGTCGATGATCCCGTAAAGCAACAACGGATGGACCTCATGCAAGAGAGTCTGAGCAAGTTATCTAGTGACTATAAATTTCAGGGCATGAGCTCGCAAGGGGTCTCGCTGGATAAAGAACTTCTTCCGCATAAGTTCAATGCCAACAACATCCCAAAATTCAAGGCAACAGATAATCCTTACTTCCATCTAAAAGCTTTCGAAACTATAATGACCATTAAGGGGATCGATAAGAAGGTGTTCCCTTCTCTGTTCCCATTATCTCTTGAAATCGTTTGCCAACAATGGTTCTTCTCGCTTGACAAGGAGAAAACCTCTACCTGGGAATCGATAGTAAACGCTTTCGTTGATAGGTACAAGTGCAATATTCAAGTTGAAACCGATCATAGACAACTTGAGATGCTAAGACAAAATGAGAATGAAGGCTTTACTTCTTTCTTTAATAAATGGAAGGAAACTTCCGCTAAGATGATTGAGGTCCCCACCGAAAAGGAATCTGTGAGGATGTTTATCAAGAATCTCCAAGAAAAGTATTCGAAGCACCTAAAATATCAACACAATTTGAATACTTTCAAGGCCGTTTATGACATCGGAATTGAAATCAAAGATGACCTCGCAAAGCAAAAAGTTACTAATAATAGCAACCACGGTGGTTGGAAAGGAAAGAAGAACGACAATCCTTCTTCTTCCGAAAACGCCCACTCTAGCAACAATGTTAGTACCTTTGATCTTAGTGAAGTTTTAGCCATAGATAACCAACGATCTAAGAAGCAACTAAGGAAAGACTTCACCCCCATTGGGATGAGCTACGATACTGCCTTCGATCGACTCCATGCCAAAGGACTCATTACTCCCATTGGACCTATTCAAGATCCTGCACCTGAAAAGAGATTGCCTAGTTGGAATCCAGACGAACACCGCAAGTATCATCAAGGTAGGGGTCATACTACTGAGAGCTGTTGGAAGCTAAAGGAGGCTATCCAACATTTGATTGATAATAACAAGCTTCCCATGCCTCCAGTTAACAAGAAGAGGGAGTGATGATAAAGGAAACAACACAAGACAAGGGGCGAGCTTCAACGACAAGATTTTATGACCTCTTTTTCTATTTCTTTTTTCATTTACCCCTTCCCCAATAAGTCTAGAATAGGCACCTTTTTTCCTTTCCTTAGATTAACTTTGTAGATTCTTTATTTTCCTTTTTAATAAAATGAGCATTTAATTCCTTGTATATGATCATCACATTACATTGCATCCAAAAAAAAAAAAATAAAAAAAAATCCATGTCGAATTAAGCACAAGGTATACTAATGATTTGAGGCACCCCTTGTAGCCACATCATATCTCCTTTCGCCTTTCTAATTTACAAATCCTTTCTTCATAAACCACTTTGAGCCTCGTCTAACGATAGACCCTTCTTTTTTCAACCTACATCTGCCTAACCTTGGGATGGGATGGCGTGCAACTTATGCAATTCTAAACAAAGCTTGAGCAAATTCAAAAGAAAGCAATAGCAAAAATAAGCAAAAGCAAAAATAAATAAAAGTGTACAAAAGGGCAAGTGTTCCAATGTCTTTGATATGAAAATATCTTCGATAAGAACACGCCTCAGATTGCGTCTCTTATCGAGTGCTCGGTACTGTGCCTGAGGAACATGAATGCCAAGTGAGTGATAGACCGCATGATCGGGATTGCCCACACTTATTAAAATAAAATAAATGCTAAAGCAAAAGATAAAAGAGAGCTAAAAAAGAGCGAGAAACTTTAAGCATAAAAATACAAATATTCAAAAGCGAGGTTGCACACCTTGGGGGCTTATCTAGGGTCTTGAGCCTTTATCCCCTTCTTCTTCAGCCTTTAGCCTAACCACGTTACAACCCTTAAAAAGACCTTTTTGAGGTATACACGCTTGTGCGAGGTTCGGCTAGAGCTAATTTTGGCCTGATTCCTAACGGATACGTAGGCAACCTCACATCGAGGTGCGGCCGTAATAAACATGCATTCATATTTACATTCATACACTTACACCATGATCATATCAAGGGATCTCCAATGCTCATCCCTTTTCATTTAGAGCTAGACTTGGGGGCTTGATCCCTACATCATTAGCTTATCTAGCCTAAGAGTCACCACCATTTGACTCTTTTAACAAATAATATTTTTCCACACACTTAGCTCTTGCGACCTAACTTTAGTGTCACTATCACACACTGCACAGATACATGATCAAATATACTTCCCTAAGGAACCCTTTGTCATGAAATCTTAATACAACGCTGAAGCATGCCTTGTCATATCAAAATCGCTCATCAATCATAATCATCATTACATCATGAAGTATGAAGTGCTTAGCCTCCGTGCCTAAGTTACCCAAATACTTTCATCATGGAGTCATCAGTTGAGATAGCCTAGGATGGATTAATCCTTGCACCTTGAGAGATAGTATCAAACAACATTTGACTAAGCTCATTCAACATGCATCTTCAAACTTTTGATTTTATTTTTCACGTCTTTTTTTTTTTTCGGGAGAAAGTCGGTACCCTCCACAATTGACGGAAAATTTTTGCTTTTTTGCATTTACAATGCACACACGAGTCATGTACACATTGAGTCATGTCGTGTCATATAACTTTGATTTGAGTCTAACACATGTCATTTCACTTTGAGTCGAGTCAACCTCGATTCAGTCAGTCATATCGAGTCAAGTTTATGCCTTGAGTCGTGTCAAGTCGATGAGTCAAGCAACGTTAAGCCTTAGGTCAACCCTAAGATGATTAAGAAGATTGGCAAAGTTCTATAGTAAAAAATAAACACAGGTGCAGCAGAACAGGGAAGACCCTATCACAGCATTCGGCAACAGAGTCAATTCTTGGCTCCAGAAATATCTCAGCAACGACAGAGCTTGAAGCCTCTCAGAAAGGTGATTTCGACTTCATACAGCAATTTCGGGTTCCTTGGTACGCCAGTTATCCCCTATAAGCAATTTGACATGATTAAGTAGTCAGTTGGATTATAATTGCAATAAGTGATCGACCTGATGAAAGATCGTCTCACTTAGCTTAAAGCGCCTAGGCATTGGCTCAAAAGCAGAAAAGGCACCGACATACAGGTTCAAAGCAAAAGAGCGCCGACGTACAGGCATAGCAAAAGCAAAGTTCACGCGAACTTTTAAAGATCGACAGGCGTGGATCTTCGGTAATTTTCTTTGGAAATTATCGCATCAAATGCGGATGACTTCAAGTAAAGTTATTTTTGACAGCGTTCGCTAAAATTGTGGAGGTTGTCACCAAAGACTTGAGAAGATAGCACGAGATGGGCGGTCTTCGACGGCATTCGCTAAGATTGTGGAGGTTGTCACCCAAAGATTTGAGAAGATAGCACGAGATGGGCGGTCTTCGACGAAATTCGCTAATATTGTGGAGGTTGTCACCCAAGATTTGAGAAGATAGCACGAGATGGGCAGTCTTCGACGACTTTTGCTATGATTGGAAAGGTTGTCACTATGATTCAAGAAAAGGCTCAAGATGTAGAAACATTGATCGACGGCGTTTCCTAGATTGCGGAAGATCGTCAAAACAAACAGCAAGGTGGCGTTCCCTAGATTGTGGAGAGTTGTCACAAACAATTGAGGATTGTTTCAAGTGAAGCAATCTTCGATGGTATTCCCTTGGACGTGGAATATTATCAAAGCGGAGGAGGATAGTTGCAGGCGAAGCAATTTTCCAAATTGGAAGCGGTTACGGGCGTAGCGGTTTTCAAGCGGGATGGCATTCTCTAGCTTGCAGGAGGTCATCAAAAAAGCAGCAACAGCAACAATCGGTTACTTTCAGAGACGTGTGCTCGACGGTGCAAGATACGCGTTTCTTAACTCTTTTATCTGTTTAACTAACATTGTTTTGCAGGTATCGGCGTTACAAGATTGATTTAGGATCGCAGAACGTTCTGAATCATTCTCCGTCCCTATTGCTACTTTGACTTTCGTTTTCGAAACTTGCGTTTCTCCAAACTCAGTCAAAGTGGGGGCTTTGTAGACACCCAAATGTGTCTCCCCAAAACCAAACCCAGTGATGAGTGCCTTTCACGTCGAATCATAATCGAATGAAACGAAAGTGTGGAAAGGTCTAGTGTTGCGGGAAGTTTTATTTCTTTTCTTTTTTCTTCTCCCTGTTTTTGAAAACTTTATTTTAAGAAAACAGCCAATCCAGTTTGGTTTGTCCATGATATGGGTCCAATAGTGGTGTAGTTGGATGGGGTTTGCAAAGACCTTTCCAACGATATATTATAAGCCCGATTCCGATGAATATTGAGGAATTTATGGCCAATTTACTAAACTGGGCCCGGTTTGAGCTTTAAGTACGGCCCAATGATCTAGGGGAGGGCCTAATATGATTTATCATTCCTAATTCAATTAGGAATGGTTTTGGTCTTCTAGAACATTCTAGAAGGTCTTATCATTCTTAATTCAATTAGGACTCTTCAGAGTTTTAATCAGATCAAATAACATTTTCGACTGAAATTATATGATTTTATCTTCCAGTACGGTAAGTTTATCAGATTTTCGAAAACACGTTGAAAGCCGATTTGGCGTCCAACCCCAGGCCTTGGCGCCTGGAACCAGGATTGGCGCCAGACGCCAGCATTGGCGCCTGGCGCTAGCCACTGGTCCTTGCGCCAATGAGCCAGGGCTGGCGCCAAGTTAGTTTTGTGGTCTTCAGACTCTGTTTTGATAAATTATCTTTTTTGGATGATTTTCTCTATAAATATCGTATCAAAAACTTCGTTTTCAATAATGAAGGGTACCCAATTCTCTTTATTCTTAAGTTTAGATCAACTATCTTCATCATCGATCATCAACTCTCTTCAATTCTTTTCAATAACATTCATTAACATTCATGCATTCTTTCTTTTCTAAAACTTTGTTTTCTCGAATACGAAATTCCGCATTCACAAGATCTAGAAACACCTAGCCATATTCGAAGTAGCCTTCGCCCTATACGTGAAAGGTTTTAATTTCTGAGGGTTTGGTCCCAAATCTCTATTTCAATTATTTAATTTAATTGCTTTGATTATTATTTTTCCTTGAAGTTACTAACGTGTGTATTTTGTTATTAGAAAGTGGTACGAGGCATCCAAGTAAGTACTTTAATTGATTAATTGATTTATGATGTAGAAATCATGCTTATATTGTTATTTTGATATTCCTAGTATCATGTCTAGGGTAATTTTAATATCAAGTATGATTGCTACGATGCTTCTTATATTCTTCCTAATACTTATGATTGTTAGTATCATGTTAGGGTTAAAGATTTGATTTTTATTGCTTAGTGACATGCTAGGGTTTGTTATTAATCTTGTTAGTATCATGCCTAGGATCTTGCTATGCTTTAACATGATCATGATTATGATGGTTATTGATCATAATTAATGTTATTATTATCAATGATGTTGATTATTTATTATGTTGCTTGATATATTTTTCTTCTTTATTGCTTGATCACACCTTTTATGCATGTTAAAGGGAATTGGTATTTGCAATCACGCTTAATAAGATATTAATAATCTTGTTAGGGTTAATTGTGATTATAATTTCAAGTGATCGCCAATAATAGTTTATTTGTGCATTAAATTCAACCAACATAGATTAAACAGGTTTAGGGTTAATCTATTGATTGTATGTTGTCAGAAAGCGCACATGAATACGATCAGAATAAAGTAGAGGCCTATTATTAGGGCAGGTTCAATCTCTTTTAGGTTGGATTTGTACCTTCATCCCCGAACCCTTATTTGGTTCATGACCTTATGGAGTTGACGATCTCTTGGATCGTTAAGGGGTGTAACCTTCACATCGTGAACAGTTTACAAGTTCCTAAAAAACTTGTTGGCCACTCTTTTGCTCTATCTTCTTCCCTTTTGGACGCCACCGTACTTTAGTGTATGATCACAGTGGGGTTGAACTAGTGGGATTTTAAAGGCTTGAAAATATTCCCTACAACTAGTTATACTCTCTAGTCACTAGAGTAAATTGAAGTATTGAAACAACAATTATGCACTAAGATTAGTTCTTGAAGTTGAACTTGAAAATGGCTCAAATATGTAACTTGTTTCATTTTAAAGTTCAGTTGTAAACTTAGTTTTCAAAGGAACAGAATGATTATTAAATCATTGTGATGTATTTGAAAATTATAAGGCTCGAGATCTAAAACTATTTAGGCGATTCTCGAAAGTAGCTCGAATGGCATGAATATCTCATTTAGTTTCTTTGTGGATATTGGAGCCCCCATGTGTTGGGTTATGCGCATTCTTGCTATTTCTCATGTCTTGGAGCCCCCAATTTGGGGTAGTTCTAATGACTTGCTATTGTTTATGCCATTCATATAATCATGATATTGAGATGGACCTATGTATATGTCCTAATTTTTGTTTTGAGATATTTAGGAAAATGGCATGGCTTTTGCATTTTAGTTAAATTAATGTTCAAGAAAGCAAGTTAGCTCTTTGCTTGTTTGTAAACCAAAACAATTGTGTTTAAGATTTATTATATCATACCTAATGTCAAAACGTTTTGTAAAGATCATTGTGGTGATTTTATTCTAACAATTGATTTAGAACATCAAATATTTTCTTTGTTTCTTATCAATCATTGATTTTGGTCTTGCAGGTGGTTTCTTAACCATACCTAAGCCAGTGAGAACAAGTTCGAGCCAAGAAGTTGAATCTTAGTTCATTCCTTTTGAAAATATAAATGTACATCCACATATTATCCAAACGGTTATCGAGAATCTGAAAATTTATTTATTTGAGGAAATGACACAAAAATTTAGAATGGAAATTTTGAATACTATTTTTTATTAGAGACAGGTAATTTCGAACTAGAATTCAAAATTTGGAAAGGGTCCAATAATTTAAATAAAAGTTTGTTTTTAAAAGCAACTTTTTATAGTTAGCAAAATACATAATATTTTTTTCAAAATTATTGAACCCAAAATGGAAAGAAAATTCTAGCTCGTAATTGAGTGTGACTTTTTTTTGTCCAAGATTGATGAAGGTAAGTTGTAATTTGCAACTTATTTCAATAAAGATATGAAAATGTGAGCAAACGTTCGTATATCTGATTTTGTTTAAGTTTTACTTTTTGTCATCATTGTCATATTTTTCTAATTAAAAGTGAATTTCTTTCAATTAAATAAGCACCGTAGTTTGAAAACGAATGTTTATCAAACCTAGGTTTGGTGAAGTGTTAGAATAATTTATAAAATCATTCGAATAACTTTCCAAAATATGGTCTCATTTTAAAATGAAAGTTAAGGTGAGACTTAGATTTTTAATTTAAAGCCCCCAAGTGTAGACTTAGGTAGGTTTTGGAATTCATGTATACATATGCTAGGGGATGTTTCTTATGTTTATTTAAGGCCCTAATATTTGTATTTTCAACGGAATATTGCATATGTTTATCATAAATTATTTGATCAAGTAACATAATTAATTATCTTGGTCAAATAATAGGAAGTGGTATTCTTCCCTTTGTCATTTAAAGTTATTAAGATGGTTCATAATAAGCTTTGCATGACATTGATTTCGCAGCATAAATAGCATGTTCAAATCTGTAAATAGAGAGAAGTGGGGATGTCCTGGCTTTTTTAAGCTCCCAATTTGAGGCTAAGAGCGGAAAAATTATACTATTTTTGAGTATTTTAGTTGCCAAATGGGAGGGATCATCCCGACTTACCCCTGAAAAAGAAATGAACAAAAAAGACGGATTTGTATAAAAAGGAAGGCGAATTAAACTTTCCCGTAGAAAAATAAAGAAAGAAAATTAGACATGTTTTCAAAAAGCAAGGATTATTGACTTAATATTTGAATCATCGTGATGACTCGGCAGTGAGGTATACGTGTGATAGCGATAATGATCATTTTTTTCATTTAGCAATGATGTTCAATCAATGTTCCTCGCTTAGAGAAGATGGAGGTATCCCACGCAGGCGAACATATTAGTTGCTCATGATAAGTGAGAAGACCAATGCTCAAGAGTTGTAAAAGACATCTAAAGTGGACGTCAAGGCTGTCGATATATCAAATCAATTTATTGTCTTAATTCTTTTTCTTTCTAGACAATGTATATAGAACTTGAATTACCATGGCAATAAATAGCTCTATTATTAAGAGAAAATAAGATGATTGTTTTTTTTTTAAGAAAAGTGATAGTCATCTCATTTTTCTTGGCAAAAGATATGGAAAACATCAAATTTAATTTGATTTGATTGTTTTACTAAAATCGTGTCGTCAAGCCATTGGTTATCAAATCATCCAAAGCATTTGATTTATTTTATATGATTTTGTAATCATAACTCAACACTTTATGCATTTTATATATGGGCATGACTATACAATAGTAGGTCTATATGTACAAAGGCCTAGGATTGGCCATATTTTCATAGAATGATGATTTTGGTATATGATTATGATCTACCTCAAGGAGGGCCTTTCAAAGGTTGCTAGGCTTGGGGTTATGAACAATGTACATTCTCAAGTATACTCCCAAAATCCCTTACTTTTGGTACTTCTCAAATTTAAACCTTTTTGCTTTGTGTGGCAACTTCCTACATTAGGTGCCTTTTCCTTGTCATCTCTCTTTTGGCTTTTTTTTCTCTTTTTTTTTGACAAGTTTTGTTTTGGGTTAGGAACGATTTTTTGATCTTTTCTTTTGGGGTTACACTAAGTTTGTGTCCCCCTCTTATGCTCCGTTCCCCCTATTTCTAATTTGTATATTTGCACCCTTCTCATCCCAAGTTATGTAATAATGTAGGTAGAATAACTAAGGGCAGCCAAAAACATGGATTTTCTCTAAGGTTAAGAACATGGGATTATATTTTTGGAGTTTCAAGTTGCCTCATGTGTTGGCGAAATCGTCATATCTTTTCTTTGTGAGCATAAGATGGGCCTCTTTTTATTCAATACATCATGTAAGCCAAAGCTCATCAAGATTGTTAAAGTGTTGAGTATGTATTCCTTTTGATTTTTCCTGTTTGTATGTATATTTTTTATTTAATTCAAGTCAATAACATTAAAGAGATTGAAAAGAGAACAAGATAGACGTACTTGAAAATATATTTTTTATTCAATAATTAATGAGAGTACAAAATCAGTAGATTCGACAGCATGAATCTCTGAGTCTATCATAAAAGATACAAAACAAGACCTAGGGTGCTACATCTTGAAGTGTTGACAACTTCTTGACATTGCGTCTTCGAGCTTTGACCGTTTCTGACGCAGGTAAAATCCTCTCTAACAAAAAAGTCCATCTATATCATTAATGGTTTCATTTATCAAGTCCCTTTCAATTAATATTCCCACATTATAGACTTTTTGAAATGTGTCTAAACCAAGGTATTGTAAATGATACTTGTATCGTGGAGACATATTTTCTATGAACTTTGGGACAAGTTCATGACCCGGAGGTCTTTGTGGAATTAGAGCAATGTTTGATCGCCACCTGGAAAAGAAGTCAATGAAGCCTTCTTCTTCCCCTTGCTTAAGCAATTTGAGATCGCGCAAGGTAGTTGTGAGCTCGATGTTATTGACAAGGGGTAAAACTAGGTCGTCATCTAATTCTCCATTGTTTAAACTAAATTTATACACTTAACAAACCTAATACGAGTACGCGGTAAGTCAAGGGTCGAACCCAAAGGAATGAATCGGAGCTATGATATAGTCTAATGTTAAGCTAAACCGAAGAATATCAATGGTTGAGTTTTGTAACTAAGATAACAAGAATCAAGACAAGTCAAGATTCTAGAAATGAACTAAAAAGAAAGAAAAATCCTAGAAATGAAAAATTACCACCCCGAAAAGATGCCTTTGTCCTCCCTAGTTGGTTCGGTCTCGAGTTTGAGAATAAGGAGTCAAGATTCAAGATTAGGTACGCAAAGGTCAAGGATCCATGCCGCTCATGCAAATATATGTTGAAGGCTTGAAAAATAATGAACCTCACATGGATGTAGCAAAAATTTACTAATGGTGTCAAATCAACCAAAGGAAGCAACTCCGTCTTACCACAAACCCAAAGGAACCCGGCTTCAAGGCTCCAAATGGTCTAAACCACTACCTTAGCATACCCTATCCTAGAGTCAACCGCAAATATTTCAAATCATGCACACCAATAAAACATTAGAAAGCATACATGCAAAGGAAAAATTCCGAGTTTAGAATGTCGAAAGAAAAGAGCTAAACAAGCAAAAAGAAAAAGAATAACCTTAAAAATATTTTATTTTTATTTGAAAGAAAGAAGAGAACCAAAAATAAAAATAAAGAGAGAAAAGCACAAGAATGCAAGCAATCATATGTAATACCCAATCGTAAAAAAAGTGGTCATTCGGAAACAACGCCAATGACCCCAAACACGCTAGGTGTTACAAAGCAAACATCCTTGAACCATTCAACTGATCCTTAAGCTAATCATAAACTAGAAAAAGAAGAGATATAGAAAGATCTCACAGGGTGCCAAAGCTATGCTACATAATCAAGGTCAAAGAGCACCTTATGAATCGTTGAAATCCAAAGCATAAGCAAAAGATCAAGGTGAAAATATAAGAACTATATACAAAGAAAATTGGTACTAACTTCCAAACAAAAGCAAACTAAAGAAAACTCAATAGAAAACTATATAAAAAAATCTTGAAAAACGTCATCGTCATCAATGGTGGAAATCCCAAAACAACAACGTCAAAGGTAAGACGACTTAATAGACAACATACCAACTGGACTAACAAAAGCAAAGCAAGAAAACCGACCAAAATCTTTTCAAACATACCCCACAAGTCCAAGGTGCCACCCCCAAAACTACCCTAAAACACCCTTTTCGACATCTCTCCTCATACAAAGGCAACTATAGGAGAGGTATCGAAAAGGGGTAAATAAACAACCCAAGGGGGACTCTTGGCCACTAGGCCCGACACCACCATCATCGCATCCCCATCATAAGAGATACCTGACGGGGGGCCATAGGGTTCCTAACCACCGGTGTAACTGGGTGGACACCCATAATGACCTTTAAAAAGGTCAAGTTAGGATGCGGACAATTGTTCGTAAGGCTCGGGTTGGATGCAAAGCTCGGGGCATAGTGGGGTGAACTTAGGGGTAGTTGGGATCACCCCTATAGTCACTGCCCCCCGAAACCTAGTAGTCATAATGACCGGACTCGTCAGGGAAATCACGCATAAGCACATTGGGGTTTGAGACCCCTTTCCAATAAGGGTACATTAGGAGGTTGTCACCACCCCAAGATGGCACGGGCCCTAGTTGATAAAATAAATTAAAATAAAATAAAATCGGAATGAAATTGACATTGCAAAATTAAATTAGCACTTGGCCAAGTTTAAATCATAATAAAAACGTTTTCGTGTTAGTGGTAATTTAAAATCTCAACCTAAGCTCCCAGATACCACTTTGTAACACCCTAGAAATTCCTTTATTTTAAAATACCTGTTTTGCCCTGTATAAAAACTTTAAATAGGAATATCTAAGACATTACCGCCACCGTGAAAACGGTTAAGGCAAATATCAAAGACACACAGCGGAAGACTTAAAACCAAAACTATTTAAATAACACAATTTTAAAAAACCAAACCAACGAAAATAAAGTTGAAAATCAACGAAACCAAAGTCAAATAAAACCCACCATAACTTGGAACCATTTAAGGCCCTTATTCAAAACCGAAACAACCAAACTTTTTCTGTTAGTCCACAAAGTAATATAATAAAATATTCAATGCATAAAACAAATCATATCCTAATGGAAGCTAGCATGATTCCCTCTTCACTCATGCCCCGTCATGAACATGCTTCAATACCTGAAACTGTATCTCTACTTGCCCCCACTACTCTCCATTAAAATGGATCATCGTAGGGCCAAGATAAAGACATGGCCAGACACAAACAACACACACAATAAGCAAAGCTGAGTACATAAGTGTAACTAAACACACTAACATGCATTCTCTTATCATCACACACACTTACCTCACTGTACCTGTTTACAAGCACACCCAACAATCAACAAGACACAATGACTAGACAATAATTAATTCATTTTTTGTATTGATTACGCATCGAACGGGTTTCCACCTATTAACCTCCCCCAAATAAAATTTGAGGTTAACTGGCACGGGAGCTAACCGTGCCAGCGACAAACCACACAAAGGTGGCGGAATTCCTTCGCATAATATATAATAAAAAGGAATATACAGCGTCCTGTACTCCATTGGAAGTTATGGTTAAATATAAAACCCCATAACCCCCCGCCCCATTGTTCATACTCAAGGTATATACGTTCCAAGAGTTTTGGTGCGTAATCTCTTTCACTTTACGTTACTTACATATTATTAGACTTGGTGATGACTCTCAAAGCGTAATAAATCAATCAACAATAATTATTCAATCAAGCAAACATACCAATTTAATTCTTGAATAATTAGTGACCACATATTATTTAATGTTGAACCCTTTTTAATTCTACCTCAGTGTCAAAGACACCTTAAACGCATAATGCGCCACAAATCCTATCCCTCGGTGTTAAACACACCTTAAGTGCACAAAGGCACCGACATACAATTTATTCCTTGTGTACATAGACACTTATATAGCTCCTTCCTCATGCTTAAAGCATCAATAAAAATTATATGAACCATAATAAAATTTCTTTTCAATATTCCAGACATAATTAAACAATTAGTTTAATTAAACATGCTCTCTATCATGCCATAAATAAATATGTAGTCCATATAATCATGCCAAAATATAATTTTCCAATCCATAAACCATCACAAATAATTCATGCTTCACAATTCAATCACCAACACCAATAATTCACGATTCAATACATAAACCTTAGCATGATACTACTTGTAACTGATTGAAATTAAACCTAGCATGATTCTACATCATCAAAATATGCTAAGTACGCGAACGTACCTTGAATACGATCTTAAAATCGTCACGACTAGTAAAAATAGCTCACTTTGAAGTCTCCTACACATTAAAATTATAATAGAGCATTAAAACCCACTCTAAACAAATTTCCAGCAATATATACTATCCTAAAAACCCTCTTAAAATAATTAGAATAAGCTGAAATTATATTTAAAACACTCTAATTAAGTCCCACTTAATGGGTAATTTAAATTTCCTTCAAAAACATAATATTTAGGGTTCTAAATAAAATTCCAGCACTTTATTTCTAATTAAAACTTGTTGTAATTTGGTCTCAAAGCACTTTAATTGAAGATCTAAACATTCATACATCATATACTTTCATAATTTCATAAATCAAGAACCTAGGGTTTCAAAAATTGGGGCTTTTTAAATTAAAACCAAAGCTGAAAATTAATTAGCATAATTACAACATTCAAACATCAAAATTTAATCCCAAAACTCATAATTTATAATTAGATCTAAGCATAGATTAAATTAGAATAAGAAAGATTAAATCTTTTTTTTTTTTTTTTCGAGGAACACCGAGCAGCAGCCACCACGGCACGGCTGGGCTGCTGCCGCCTGTGCCGCCGCGGCTGCTGGCCGTGTGCTGGTGGCGCGTGGTGATGCGCGGTGGTGGTCCGGCCACGTGTGTGGTGGTGGTGGTGGTCGGCCGTGACAAAGGGGAAGGGAAAGAGGAAGAAAAAACAGAAAGAAAAGTAAGGAGAAAAGGGGAGAAGCTTACCTTGGGTTTTCTCCACTCTGGGCAAAGTTTGATTTGCCTCATAAGTGGGATATTTATACCCCTTCTCTACCAACCCTTTACCCTAAACTTTCCTCTTTTAGTTTTTCCTAATCCCTTTCCTAAAAAAACTTGTTAAAATTAAACTTTCTTTAAAATAAAATCCCCAACTTTTAAATAAAATAATTAAATAAACTTTCCTTTTATAATAATATTAATTAAAATACTTTAATTAAAATAATTACAACTATTTAAATACTTTATAAAATACATACTTTAAATAAAATACGTATCAAATACGGAGTATTACATGTCTTCACTCCCTTCAACCGGAGTGCAAGACTTCAAAAACTCGTCTTGCTTGAAATGAGTTATCAACCTCGTCACCATTCCTCAAAACTGAATTTCACCAATTTTAACCCCAATAAAAATCGCCCGGAAACACTCTATAAAAATGTATCTAAAATTAACCCGAGGCCCAAAATCCGATTTGGTGGCCATCCATAGAACCATGATCTCTTCTCTAGAAAGCTTAATAAGATCTTGCTTGTTGAATAAGGCATAACCAAGGACCCTATAAAGAATCCTAAGGGTCGGATGAATGATTTCACTAGCAATTGAATTCTTGGAATCAAAAGTTCTTTTATGAGCAATGGTTCGCCACCAAGAAACTTCATTATAAGTGGCCGGGTTTTAAAGGAGTGGCTCAAGAATATCTCCATGAGGGTTGAACCCGAGAGCTTCATTGAATTCAAAGAGGTTAAAGTGTGTTTGACATTGAATAGTTGGAATGAAATGAGATAATCTGAATCCCCCACCCGATTATATTCAAATGTTGAGAAAAATTTGATGGTGGGCTCAAAGTATGTTCTAGGAGAAGTTCGAAAAAACTCAGTCAAAAGGAGCTTGTGGAGAAGGATGTCAACGTCGGATTCAATTCCTAAGTTGACCATGTCATCACGATAGTAATTCCGAGTCCGTCTAAACTTTCGGGATTTCATTTTATTATATATGGGAACTTGTTTAGACCGATTGTAAAATTTGAGAGGTGGAAGAGGTGGAGGTGAGTTAGTATCCTGAGTAGAAGTATTAGGAGGTTGGCTTTGAGAAGATTCGCCATGAGAAGATTAATGGGACGCTTTTTGCTACTCTTGGCTTTTCTCAACAAATCCATGATAACCAAATAAAAAACAACAAATAGCTCAAAGGAAATCACACCAACAACTTCTCAACACCAATTCCACCACCAATACTCCACACAACTACACAACACCCCCAATACTACAAGGTACCTCTTTCAAACAACAAAACAATCAAAATACAAACAACAACCAACACAATTAACAATCAATATCAACACTAAAACCAATTCACTCAAAATAATTTCAAAATAACAAACAATTATCCATAATCATCATATGCATTCTAAACCAAGGTATACCAAAATCAATGCATAAAATTAATAAAAATCAACAAAAACAGAGCAAGGATTAGGATTATACAAAAGTTGTAGACACAAGAAAGCATTAGAACACCCAAAATGGACCTAGCACCAAGTAAGCTTGAAAATGCTTCAAAAACCCGAATTTTCCCGAAAAATCACGAGAAAAAGTTCCAAACTTGATGACAATGGAGAAAAGTGAGAGATTAAGTTGAAATTTGAGTGAAATGAAGCAATTTGATGTGAAAATTATGAATTAAGTGTTAGGGTTTGAGAGGAAAGATGAGAGAGAAAGAGTGTAAAATATGAGATATGGGAAAATAAGAGAGGAGAGAGAAAAAGAAATCGACCGTGAAAAATAAGACATAGGATGCCTCGCCCGCTCCCGATATCGCCGCGCCCGCGGGTGGATACCTGCGCCCGCGGGAAGTCCTTGGAAAGATTGAAGAATTTTACTTGAATAAGGGTCCGCGGGCTCTCCATATTTGACACGCCCGCGGGGAGCCTGCAGGTAACCCGCGGCTACAAACTGAAAGTTTTTCTTCAATTGTGCTTCAATAAGGAGCCGCGCCCGCTCTAAATGACCCACGGTCTTTCTCCTTCACCCACGCTGCGGGTAGCCCGCGGGGCAACCGCGGAGAGATCTTGGTCAAAATTTGGAAAATTTGTCATTTTAAAGCTCACAACCCCCGCGGCCTCTCCATGCCGGTGGGTGCCCTCTCCCCTGCATCACAAACTCTGCTTGCACTCTTCGCATCATTCACCCTATATCCATAGTTGATGATGGAAAGCAACCTACAAAACAAACAAAAACAAGAAACATAGTAAAAACAAAGACTAACAACAAAAATAAAAGAGAGAAAAGAAAAGAGAAAAGGGGTATGGAATCCGGGTTGCCTCTCGTAAGCGCTTTTATTTAACGTCGTTAGCTCGACGATTACCACCCATTCAAACTGGTTGTCGAAGAAGCAATGAGTGAACAAGGTCAAAAAAAGCACCATCAAAATACTTCTTGAGGCGATGACTATTGACTTTAAACGAAGCTGAAGAATCCATCATCGAAACCTCTACAACACCACTTGGAATGACACCCTTGACCATAAAAGGACCGCTCCATCTTAACATAAGCATTCAGGGAAAAAACTTCATTTTTAAATTATAGAGAAAAACTTTATCACCAACACAAAAATCTTTCTTCTCAATAAGTTTGTAATGTGTTTCCTTGGAACGAGCCTTGTACACACTTGCACAATTATAAGCATCAAGTCGAAGCTCCTCTAGCTCATGAAGATCCAACCACCTTTTCTCCCCCGCACTTTCCAAGTCAAAATTTATCATCTTGATTGCCCACAAAGCACGGAGTTCAATTTCAACCTGGAGATGGCATGACTTGACATATACTAGGCGGTATGGAGTGGTACCTATGGGGGTCTTGAAAGCCGTTCGATAGGCCCAAAGAGCATCATCTAATTTCTCCGACCAATCTTTTCGATTTCTCGCAACCATATTTTCAAGGATGAGCTTAATTTGATGATTAGAGACTTCCACTTGACTGCTCGCAAACATGTTTTGAAAGGCATGGTGAATAAAATGAGAACCGTTGTCGCTTATAACTGCCTTTGGCACCTCAAAACTTGGAAAGCTTATTTTCTTAAACAACTTCATAACCACCTTATGGTCGTTTGTTGGGGAGCTAATGGCCTCAACCCACTTTGACACGTAGTCGACCGCCACAAGGATAAATTGATTTCCGAAATATGAAGGAAATGGCCCCATAAAGTTATTACCCCATACATTAAATACCTCCAACTCGAGTATGGGTTGTTGAGGCATTTCGTTTCTCTTGGAGATGTTCCCAACTCTTTGACATTGATCACATGTCTTTACAAAGCCCCATGAGTCCCTAAAGAGATGTGGCCACCACAAACCGCATTGAAGGACCTTAGTGGCGGTCTTAGAAACACCCATGTGGCCCCCGCTTGGATCCAAAAGGCACATTTTCAAAACATTTGGCACCTCTTCATTTGGCACACATCGTCCAAGTAAGCCATCGACCCCTCGCTTGTATAAAATGGGATTATCCCAAACATAATGCCTTGTCTCTCTCTTGAGCTTCTTTCTTTGATTCTTAGAAAATGAAGGAGTAAACTCCCCACATGCAAGGAAATTCATCAAATCGGCAAACCATGGGTGCTCCTTTACTTCATTAGCATATAAGAAGTCATCAAAAATCTTATCCTCAATTGGAGAACCATCATCATGAATTTGAGAATCATCTAGACGAGAAATATGGTCCGCCACAACATTCTCCGCTCCTCTTTTATCTGTAATCTCAATGCCGAAGGTTTGGAGCTTAAGAACCTACGGGATCAACCTTGTCTTGGACTTTTTCTTGGCAAAAAGATATTTGAGAGCCACATGATCCGTGAAGACTATGGTTTTGGAACCCAATAAATAACAACGGAACTTCTCAAAAGCATGAACTTCTCAATAGCCAAGAATTCCTTCTTCGTTGTAGTGTAATTCCGTTGAGCTCCATTGAGGGTCTTGGATATATAATAGATGACACGAAGCTTCTTGTCCTTTCTTTGACCCAAGACACCTCCTATTGCAGAATCACTTGCATCACACATCAACTCAAATGGTAAATCCCTTCTTGGAGCTTGAATAATAGGAGTAGAGGTTAGAGCTTTCTTCAACTTATTGAATGCCTTCAAACACTTATCAACAAATACAAACACGACATCTTTTTGAAGATCATTGAGGGGCTTGGAAATGAGGGAAAAGTCTTTGATAAATCTTCTGTAGAACCCGGCATGGCCCAAAAATGACCTCACACCCTTCACATTGACCAGAGGTGGCAATTTTTCAATAACCTCAATCTTTTCCTTGTCAACCTCTATGCCTTTATGTGAAATTTTGTGCTGGAGTACTATTCCTTCTTCAACCATGAAATGACATTTTTCCCAATTCAACACGAAGTTCACTTTTTCACACCTTACAAAACACTTTTCATGATTTTCAAGGCACACCTCAAAGGAAACTCCACCTTCAGAAAAGTCATCCATAAACACCTCCATCTCCTCTTCCAACATGTCTCCAAAGATACTCATCATACACCGTTGGAAAGTAGCGGGAGCATTTAAAAGGCCGAATGGCATTCTCTTATAGGCAAAAGTACCATTGGGACAAGTAAAAGTAGTTTTCTCTTGGTCATCGGGATGAATAGGAATTTGGAAAAATCTCGAATAACCATCAAGGAAACAATAGTACTTGTGCCTTGTTAGTCTTTCAAGCATTTGATCAATGAAAGGAAGGGGGAAATGATCCTTCATTATGGATGTATTTATATGTCTATAGTCTATACACATCCTCCATCCCGTGACCGTCCTCGTTGGAATGAGCTCACCTTTCTCATTCTCAATGACGGTCATACCTCCCTTCTTTGGGACAACGTGAACGGGAGAAACCCACCTAGAATTAGAAATGGGAAACATAATTCCTGCATCTAAAAGTTTGGTGATCTCCTTCTTCACTACTTCTCCCATTTGGGGATGGAGCTTTTGTTTCCTTTAAATGGATGGTAGAGTACCCTCCTCAAGAGTTATGTGATGTGTACACAAAGCGGGGCTTATACCTTTGAGGTCATCAATGGTTTATACCAAAGCACCTTGATGCTTCCTCAAAACATCACATAATTTTTGAGCTTGGTGCTCACTCAAAGAAGAGCTAAAAATCACGGGGAAAGTAGAGTTGGGTCAAAAATTCGTACCTAAGGTGTGATAGAAGAGGTTTGATCTCAACCATTGGTACACCTTTACCTTCCTTTGAAGTGGCGGCTTGCAAAGCTTCTTGACTTGAGATATTCATGCACATATGCTCATCCACTTCCTCAATGTTTCCATTAAGCAAATCCTCATACATTACCACTTCCTTGATAGGAGCACCTATCTTATCCTTGTTCAACAAGACATTCTAAAGAGGATCATTAGAAGTGAGAAAGTGCTCATGCATGGAAGATACAACAAGATCAAGGGAATCAATCAACATGCAATTTTCTAAAGAAGAACATGGATACTTCATGCTTTCATTCAAGTCAAATTCAATAACCTCTTCTCCTACCTTGAGTGAAATTTTCGCACTCTTAACATCAATCATAGCACCCGAGGTAGCAAGAAAAGGTCTACGAAGAATAATGGGAATGGTATCATCTTCATCCATTTTAAGAACCATAAAATCTATCAGAATTACAAACTTCCCTACTCTTAAAGGAACACCCTCAACCTTCACCTTAGGAATCTTAATTGACCTATCGGCCAATTGTAAGGTAATTTTGGAAGGCATAAGTTCCCCTAACTCAAGTCTTTGATAAACCAAATTTAGCATTAAGCTAACACTAGCTCCTAAGTCACATAAGGCATAATCAATTTGCATCTTATTAATGGTATAAGGGATAGATAATTTTCCGGGATCTTTCAACTTGGGTGGCATCTTGTTCATTATAACTGCACTACAATTTTCGGTCAAGTTGATTGTCTCCACTACATCATAGATCCTCCTACCACTCAAAATGTCTATGAGGAATTTTGCATAGTTGGGCATTTGGGTAACATCTTTGGTAAAAGGTAGAGAAAAATGAAGTTGCTTAAGCATGTCAATAAATCTTCTAAGTTATTCATCCAACTTATGTCTCATGAATATTTGTTGATATGGAAGCTTTGGTTTCACGATTTCTTACTCCACTCTCACCTCTCTAGGTGTCTCAATCACAACCTCACTCAAAGATTCACCATTTCTCTCATCCCCTACCAAGACCTCCTTGGGGACCTCCTTAGTTCCACTCTTCCTAGGAAAACTCTCCTAAAGAACCTTACCACTCCTTAAAACAATAGCATTCACGGGTCTCTTGGGATCTAAACCTTGCTAAGGTAAAGAAGAAGGACTAGCATGGTCTTTCAAGTCATTGTCAAGTTGAGAAATTTGGTTTTCTAGCATCTTATTATGAGTCATCACCTCATTTGATTTGTTGTCACTTAAGTCCATGTAAGTGCTCAAAAACTTTGTTTGATTTTCTATGATTTCCTCCAAATTAGTCCTATAAGAAGAGGATTGTGAATAGGAATTATCAACTTCAGTTTTTGGAGCAAATCCGGGAGGAGGGCCTCTTTGAGCATTATTTTGAAAATTTTATCTTCCTTGATTGTTCCAATTACCCCTATTTTGATTTTGACCATAACCTTGATTATGGTTACCACCACCTTGATTATGATTTCCATAACCTTGGTTTTGATTACCATAATTTTGGTTTTGATTTTGGCCATTATAACCTTAATTGTTATAGTTACCTCGAGAACCTTGGTTCCCTTGGTTCCTATAACCACCACCTTGGTTATAGTTGTCAAAATTACCATGGTTTTGGTAATTCCTATTCCATTGACCCCTTTGGTTATCAAAACTTTGCACATTATTATTGTTTGACACATAAATAACATGTTCACTCTCATTATTATCAAAATAATCATTACCATCCGGAAAAGCATGAGGGCAATTACTAGAATCATGATCATATGAACACACACATCACAAAACAAACAACCACTAGGCATGTTACTAGAAGAAGGAGGGGGATGAGAGTTAGAAGGAGTACCTCTCCCCTTAAATTGAGAGGGAAGACTTGGAGCTTGGGAAGAAGAACTCTTTTATTTTTCCTTGATTGCACTCACTTCCTTCCCAATGTTTTCCATTTGTGAGGAGATATTGTTAATTGCATTTAAATGATCAACCAAGTACACCGAAGAGTTACTCTTGCTAATTGATTCTCTCTCAGCATCTTGCCAACCTCTATAGTACCTAACAACATCCTCAATGATGTCCATCACTTCTTCTTTCGTCTTATTCATGATGGGACCTCCGATTCCTCTATCTAGGCATGACTTGCCTTGGGGACTTAGGCCTCCAAAGAAAATCTCAATAATTTGATAGGTTGGAATCTCGTGGTGAGGACACTCCCTTTGATACTTCTTATATCTCTCCCATGCTTCATAGAGGCTCTCACTTGGCTTTTGTTTGAAGCCTTGAATCAAACTCTTGCCTCCGACGTTTTCTTTTTTGGATAGACCGGGTTAGAAATTCCTTTGTAACCTCGTCCAATGTAGTTAGAAAATTCGGCTTAACCTCCTTGTCTAGAAATTCAAAAGCACACCCAATGAGAGAAAAGGGAAAGAGCTTGAGGCGGATGAATTCTTTGGAAATTCCTTGAGATGATTTAGCGGGCTCTCATGCTTGGCTCCACTAAATGGTCGCCTCTCTATCAAAGTGATCATAGCCGTCCTAATTTCAAAATCATTTGTCGGTGTTGTAGGTGGAGCAATTCCACTCTCAAATCTATATGCACTGGGAATCCCCATTCTTGCTTGTTCCTCTTGTTGCGGTTCTTCCTCACTTGAAATGCTAGAGAACAAAGATTGTATAGAAACCCTTAATCTTGTAATAGTCCTCTCAATCTCCGGATCAAATGGCACTAGTGAATGACCACGTGCTCTATGCACACAACTCAAAAGAAATGATTTGTAGCACGGCTACAAGTGTAGCCTTAAAGAGAAAAATCTTTTTGTTTTTTAAAATGAAATAGACTCGACAACTATAACAAAGCACAAATGTCAGTCCCCGGCAACGGCGCCATTTTGACAAGGGGTAAAACTAGGTCGTCATCTAATTCTCCCTTGGTCAAACTAAATTTATAAACACTTAACAAACCTTATACGAGTACGCAATAAGTCAAGGGTCGAACCCAAAGGAATTAATTGGAGCTATGTTATAGTCTAATGTTAAGCTAAATCAAAGAATATCAATGGTGGTGTTTTGTAACTAAGATAACAAGAATCAAGAAAATTCAAAGAATTCAATGAATACGCTAAACACTAGGGATATAGGTTCCACATGCAAGCTCAACAATTATGCTAATTGATAGATCACTCAATTGATTCAAATTGCATGGGATAAACAATAGTTGCAATTAAGGGAATTCAAAGGTTATCTCCTATAAAAAAACGTAGGGTTCACTATGAATGGCTAACAAGGAGAATCACTATCAAATTCAATCAATTAACGCAATTCTCAAATTAATTGTTCGTGTCTTTGAAATTTGCAATGCAATCTAGATTAATCTTATAGGTTGATCACTCCTAGTCTAATTAATCACATACACAACTATGTCAGCTAATTTATTTGTAACAATTCAATTAATCTATGATCATTAACTAGCAAAAACCATCAATCAAGCATGCTTCCCCATCTCCCTAGAAACTAATCTACTCACTAATCATGGTGAATTGAAATCCAAAACAAATTCAATCACAAACATATTCATCTCAAGCTAAATCAAAAGGAAATACAATCAATCAACAAATTCTAAAAATTAAATCAAAATCCAAATCAAACATTCAAGCATAAAAGAAAATTGCAATTGAAGTAAATTCAAAGGAAAGGAATCTCACAAACTTTCATTGATATGAAGAAGAATTCCAAACTTGATTGAAGAAGCAATGTTGAATTATAAATCAAGTCCAAGGATTACAATCTCTACTTTCTCTCTAACTTCTCTCTACTTTCTCTCTCTAAAAACTAAGCAAATGAAATATTATCTAAAAGTTAGCCTTCAAAAGGATTTACCAGAGTATTTATAGACAAAGAAGAAAAACTGATCCGCCGCGCCCTCTCTAAGAAGATCCCGCAGGCGCGCAGAAATGGGTACGGAACCCATAACTAACTCCGCGAGAAATCTGGGAAAAACCCGCACCCACAAGTACTGTAGCTCGCGCCTGCGGAAAATCCACCCGCGCTCGCGACTCAAAGCGCGACAGATGCCGTGATCCAGGTGAAGTAGGGGTGTCGCGGTTTCTCTTTTTAGAGCGGTCTCTCCAGATTCTCTACACCCGCGACTAGACTGCGGTTAGGACGCGGAGAGTTCCTGCCCAAAATCACCAAAATGATGCACTTAACCCGCGCCCGTGGCCCTCAAGACCCGCGCCTGCGGCCATGAGAAGAAGCGGGGTGCCCTCTCTAAGCCCTCTCCAAGAGGCTTGAATCTCCTTTGCATAGCCCTTTTTGCTCCTATTAATTCCTTTTCAATGCTAAGTCCTTAGGCACCTACAAAAGAAACCAAAGAGAGAAATTAGAAGAGAAAAATAGCAATATAAAAGGAAAACACGAAGAAAAGCACATAAAGGAAAGTAAAACACGAAGAAAGAAGAAATAGAGAAACTAAAGGGGAAATGACCAAAATGATAAATGAAAAGCATGAAAAATAAAGTAAAAACATCCTAAAACACTACCCTATGAGTTCTATAAATGACACTCATCAGTTATCTTCATATTGGGTTAAAAACGGTTTTACAACGTCACTCCAAGTGGAAGTTTGTTTTACATCGAGGTTATAAAACCATGATCAAGCAGTTGGGTCCAATGAAAGAGGAAAAGTACATGCATACAGGCTTGGCTCAACCCCTTTCAATGCCATAATTCCAATAAAGCTCATTAAGTGAGTTCTAGGATTGTCTGTAACCTTAAAGGTTTGCAAAGCCGTAGTCTAGAACTTTTCAAGGAGAGTCTTGCCACTAGGTTATCAAGCAAGCTCATAATTGAAGTACTTATTCCCTGAGTTAGCTCGAAGGAAAAGTTTCTCCAAGGCCTCTACTCTTTCGGCTCTTGCTTTTTCTTGTAGAATGTTTTCTTTTTCTTTTTTTGCTTTTATTGTAGCCTTTTTTGCTTTTTTATGAGCCTTCATTTGGGCTTCTTCTTTTCATATCGCCTTTAGGTCTTGGAGTTCCTCTCTAAGTTTCTCCAATGCTGCTTTATCACCCATGATTGGACTAGTATGCGAATGTGGAAGATGATCTAGTAATGTGTATCACGAGAAATTGAACGCGTTCACTTAAACCTTTTCTACCAAGAATTCAAACAATCAACCAAAGTCAAAATGATTGTTTTATTATTATTATTTTTTAATCCTTTTAATACAAATTCACATTAAGCAAGTTTGTTGATGAAGAATGTCAAAAAATTCACGAACAATCATTAATGGAATGTCATGATATGTGTTAACTTCAACAAGGTAATCATCTAAGGATATTACTTTAAATGAATTGTTTTCGAAAAATGCATAAGAGAAAGACAAGAAAGTTGGATTGAAAATGTTCATAAAATTTTAGGAATATTAACCAACCCAAACATACTCCTTAAAATAATCCAATATATCACTTAGATTACAATACAGATCTATATAATTTTTTTTCAATTATGATTCTCGTATTGCTCATCTTTAAAGGATAATATTTTACTATTTGTTTACAAAGAATGATGGCCTTTGAATGTAAAATCCAAGAAATAATTATATCATTTTCTCGGTTTTATCATTCATTATCTTTTCTCTATTTTTTTTAAGAATAATATTTTTTTTTGTATCATACTCTCTTTTTTTGTTAAGAACGACATTTCTTTTTTTTTTTTAGTTCTATTTCTCTCTTTTCTTTTTTTTTTTTTTTTTTTTTTTTGAGGCAATCATCCCAAGTAAAATTCTCGGGATTTTCTTTTTAAACCATAGAAGAGGTAAATAAATTATACTCTTATATCAAGGTTGACCAATTACAACTAAAAAAATGATGAACACGAAAATAGGCACGTTTAAGAATAAACATATTAATGACGTCCTATTAAGAGACGCGAACTTCTAATGACGAACGTCTTAAGAAGAAATGTCATTAGCTCGATTATAAACTACGTAAACGAATCATTATAATAAAAAAATAGTATCGCGTGCAATTTTCCGTCTTGACCTAAGGAGGAAAGTGCATCTTCAAGAGTAGCATCTATCACATGCGTTTTTTTTTTTTTTTTTTTTTGCGAAAATGCAAAAAGAACGATAAAAAAACATGTTTTTTTATTTTAAAAAAAACGAAAAAGATGATCATAGTAAAAGTTAGACAACGTTGTTAGCCAAAGAGATATTTTTAGCACCTACTTAACGATTAACCTTGAAGCGATAGTATCGTTTTCTCCGTATGATATTGCTCGTAACGAGTCAAAGTCAACGTTGAACAGTGGGCGCGCGCAAGACACAATGTTGCGTGGAGGTGCTGCGCGCAACTTCTTAACTTGCGCTATGAAGGTGCGCGCAACTTTGATAGTTGCGCGTGCCACTTGGTAGGTTCGACATTTTTTTTTTGCGAAAACGCAACAAGGACGATAAATTATTATTTTTTATTTCTTGTTGAACCATAACTTTTGTGAATTTTTGTTATTATATGTCTACGTAACAAGTTGGAATTACTTAGATTAGACACGAAGCACATATTCATGTATCACATAAGCACATAAAAGGAACCGTCAAAGCATACAATGTCATTCTAAGGTCAAGGCTTGGGTGTCCAAAGGTACCATATCTTAAGGGACAATGCACGAATCAATCCCTCAATGTGTTTACCCACGTCATAGCCCTCCCATCATTTTGTTGGCGATATGGGTGGGATAATTGTTATTGATTTTGGGATAGAAACCTAGTGTTGGCAACCCCTAGTTAATGAGCCAATCCCAATGGTTAAAATGTGCTATGATTATGCATGATGCAATGTTGCTTGTTTGATTTTTACTTTTGTGAAAAAGGAAGATATTATCGCTCTCTAACTAGAGATTATCCAAGTTAGTTCTCGTTATAATCCATAGGCAACCTAGTGTTGGAAACCTTGAACCATAACTACGAACGAATCTTGTAACCTCTAAGTCCCTAGTGGAGTCGCCACTATAAGGAGGGTGATCCCATCGTAAGGGGGTCCTTCCTTAGATGTCCATGGTCAATTAATAGCCTAGGACTTTACAATTGTTAAGGTGTAGTAGGATCTGAATTCCTTACTGTTTAGGGGACCTTGAATTAGAATTGATTCTATCATTACGATTTTTTATAAGAAACAAGTACGAGTCGCCAATGAGTTTTAGGAAAACTCATAAACCTCGTTCCTGCCTTGCAACCATGTGGAGTTCATGGAATAATTAGCACGAATCGTAAGTTTACCCATGCCCAGATTGATCTACATAAATTAGAAATGAGTTTGGGAGCGAGGGTACTAAGATAATGTTCCCTTTATAGGGGAATCGCTTTCTTAGCCCTAGTACGACCTATACTAGCTCTTCCTTTTTCACAACTTCATTACAAAAAAATATATGCAACGCGAAACCTAAAACTTTTATGTTAAATCTAACCATTCTTCTTTTTATGTTAAATCTCTATTTAATGTGTTTATGGACTTTCTTTCTTCTTCGTACCTCCAAGGATTTCAATGGATTCAATTAGGATTGGAAAGTATTTGGGAAGAGTGAAGAAAGAGTAGTATGATAGTGAGAGAAGTTGAGAGATTAGGGTTTTGAGAATACAAGGGTTTTAACTCTGAATTTTCGGTCCTCGTAATGCTGAACGAAGACCCCTATTTATAGGCGTAGGGATCTAGGCAAAGGGTTTTAGAGTTACGCCATCAGGTGGCGCACACAACTCTCTGAGTCGTGCTGGGTTCCGCGCGCATCTAAATGAGTCGCGCGCGACATGTGCACGGAACTGATTGAGTTGGGCTGGTTTGCAATTTGTCTTATACCAAAGCACATTTTTAAAACTTCTATAACTTTTGATTGCGGAGTTGGATTAAGGCGTGTAAGAAATCATTAGAAAGCTATGAATGTCTACTTTTTAATGCCGTTATAATTAGGTAAAAATATGTTATGGATCAAAAGTTATGGCCGTTGAAGTGCAAGGGTGTCGGTTTTAGGGCCCAGTTTAGTGTTTTGATCATAAATTCTTTGTTTTGGCTCGGAATTGGGCTTATAGTATACCGTTGAAAGGCTCTTTTAAAGGGCTATCCATTTGTATGGGCGTTGCATGGAAACTTGATAGTTGGTTCATCTATATGTCTCGTTTTTTAAACAATGTAGTTTCCATTGGATCCAATTATTGCATTTGTCGTATTTGGGTCCGTTATTAATCAAGTTTAAACATGTATGGACATGTTTTAGGCCTAATTAGTAATCGGACAAGGCTCTAAGATAAATTGGTCTCAAATATGGGTTTTAACTTACTTCATAAATCTTTTTGTAGTCCATAAACATTTCAACTTTGATTTAACATTAAGAACGGATTTTTGTAACATCATCGCATTTCCTTTCGGGACAAGAGGCCAAAAGTAGGTGTCTACAGACGTCAAAACGCTCCAATAGCCCGACTCCAAGCTGTCCAAATGGTACAGAGATTGGCTCTCGAGTATCGTCTAACACCATCAATACATACCATAGAAGAAGTGGAGGGGGTGATGCCCAGAGATCAACATCTACCATCTTCCACAATTTCGGAAACTCTAAGGCCGGCATGTCCTCGGGAAATACTAAACCGGCAAATTGCATACTTTGTCGAGGGCCACACAAATGATGGGAGTGCGAGCATAAAGAATCGCTTGACAAGGTCCAAAAGAGATTGTCAGCCATGTCCGTGCAAGAGTCCTTAGAGGAGGAAGAAACCAACAGAGACAACAGTCCAGTTAAAATAATGGGTGCGATCTACAAGATGGGCTCTATGAGAATGATTGCCGAAGAAGAACCAAAAGTTCGATACCTATCGGAATGCGAGTGATGAAGCCAGAGAAGAAGGAGACATCGAAGACACAAGCTCTTATTAGATGCACCCAAATGTGGGAGACGAAGCCGAGTGAGTCAACAACATCAAAGATACACCCCCGCTAAATCCAAAACCAGACACCTGGTTCAAAGCAGAGAGCGACGAGCCTAGAGACACCAAGTAGAAACCAGAAGAGAACCTCCCAAGAGAGAGGGAAAAAAGTGGTCGAGCAAACCACAATGGTCAAGTGTAAGGGATAACAGAAACAATGGTCACCCAAGAGGCACCAACCAGAAATTGAAACTTACCACCACATTCTCAAGGAAGTAGCTTCCCAAAAGATGATCGTGGAAGCAGCTCTCCCTCATAATTCAACAGACACCACTCCTAGGAGGAAATTTAGAGATGAAGCTCTCAACAAGTTGTTAGAGCCGAGACACCCCTGAGAAAAGCTCCTCATCAATAAAGAAGATCCAGCACTAGAGTCAGCAAAGATTCCAAAAGTCAGCCGCTTCAACAGCGCATCAGAGACTCAAGATAGTATAGGATTTTCTAATTTTGATTGCAACTCTCGTAAGTCAATGAGGTTATCGACAACTTAAGTGGGGATGATGTTAGAATCCGACTCCTTTTGATGTATTAGATTCCCTTTAGATGCTTTTTTAGAGTTTAGTTTATGGTTTCTAAGCTTGAGGTCCTATTATTGTGTTACTATCAGTTCAATGTTCACTAGGGATTCTCCGTGTATTCAATTTAAAGCTCTTTAGAGGTTGAATGATTAATAAAATCTGAAGGCTTCTACAAAGTGTTGCCTTTCTTTTATGCTCCTTTGTTGTTAGACCTTTATAGATATTGTGTCTTACTTGCACAATAGCTCCCCTCCAAACTAAATTGATGCATTAAGAACTTGTGGTTCGGATCCTCTTTTGCCCGCCTTGAGGTATCAGCCGTCACAAGCCCTGACCACCCGCACTCCGTCTCCCTAATAGACGGAGTGCTCCTTTGATTTTATTGCCTCATGTGTTGCTTTGTTCTCACAAGCCCCTTTTCCGCTCAAGGCTAGCGTTCTTGACGCCAAAAGGCTAGAGCGCGTCGTACATTTTGGGGGACAAACTCCCGGACCGTGACACTAAGGCTCAAACATAAAAGACATTCGGCCACCTATAAAAAGGTTTAAGGCCATTTGTCTAAAAGAATCGGATGGTCAGTGGCCGGCTGTGCGCTTGGTTTGGGGAAATTACCATAGTGATTGATTGACTTAGAAATTAATCATACTCTTTTAAGTATCAAAAATTTCCAAGACAATTAACCCACTCTTTAACCTAAGCATACAGCCGTCCAGGAGCAATAACACCCGGTACAACTCTTGTATCAAATGAGATGCAGTCATTCACTCATTCATGCAAACATTTAAAAGAGCTTAACTTTTAAATAAAGGTCGACTAGATTGCCGGCAGATTCATAAAAAAAAGTTGACCCCTTGGCCAGCAAAATTAAATATTGTTACGCGGACTACATCCGGGGGAAAAAAGAGAAATTGTTGAATTAATCCGACTCCTCAGTCGATAAAAACAGAGATGCTCGGCACGCTGGCCGGAAATGTATTTGAATTTTCCATCCTGCCTAAGAAAAAACTTAAATTAAACAGCTTTAGGAGAGGACTTAGGTTCATTTTCATCCGCCACTTCCTTGTTGGTCGGATGCTGCTCATTATGCTCTTTGTCCTCATCCGTGACGTCCGTTCCGTTCTCCGCCTCTTGGTCCGCCTATGCATCAAGGTCATTAGTAGCATGATCATAACGATACTCCCAGACAGAGTAATCAACATTGGGGAATAGAGACTTTAACGCCATCTTCATGCGTGTGACGTAGTCGGCCTTGTTCTCTTGAATGAGCAGCTTCTTCTCTTACTCAACCTTGGCGGTCCATTTGATTGTGAGTTGTTTCTCCTGGTTGGCAGGCCTATTTTGTAACTTCTCATTTTTGCAATTTAGACTATCCGTCTCCCTGCCAGCATCTTGAAGCTTCTCCAACTCAGACTTGGCCGTTTTCAACTCTGCCTTCAGCTCAGTCATCTTCTTCTAGGCCGCCTCCAAATCTTTCTTCACTTTCAAATTCACAGTCGCCTGTGAGTATAGGATTTGTGAGTCTGAAACTCAGTCTTATTTACATCATACATGGCTTTGTCAAGATTGGAAGTGGCCCATAGGTTTGTAGCCCTTACCACTTTTTGCTTGTCATTGAATTGTTTTTTAAGACCATTCACTCTCAACATGCCCTACATCCGGTCAACAAAAGAGGGGGTTAATATGCAGTTGGCCAAATAAAAATTTGAAAAAAAAAAGTCTAACTTCAAATGAATGTTACCTCTGCAAGATTCGCCAGAATGGCATTGAAGTTAAGGGAGCCGACTTTTTTAATGGAGTCATGCTGTTCAGCAGAGACGACCTTGAGCATGTCCTTGGCTGTTTACCGAGCATCCGGCGTCTGAGGAGCATCCGCACATGCATCATTTGGTGAGAGGCTGGCATAGATCCAGCCAATAGACGGGTTGGCTTCAGAGCTTGTTGGCGACTGGATATAAGTCTTAACCCTACAAGGGTAAGGTAAAGGATCAAAGACAGAGGTACCTAGAATAACAGCCAGATACTGGGCATGTTTGTCCTTTCGTCTGTTGGAAAGACCGCTTGGAGAGCCGGCAGTATTAGTCAGAGGCTTGTCCTTTGAAGACTTGGACTCCTCCGCCAGCTTGAGGGCAGCCATAGAAGCCGGCGACTTGCCACCAATTGAGGGATGGGATTCAGATTGGCTCGCAGAAGGTTTGTGAGAAATCGTCTTCCGCTGCTTTGTTGGCGTTGGCCCCTCACCAGAAGTGGGCCGTTTGGGGGGTCTTTTGCTCCAAATCCAGCAACATAGTCGGCTTAACCAATCCTTCTTGAAAAAATACAACACTTAGAAGAAAAAAGGTATAAAATCCAAGTCCAAAAAGAAATTAGCGAATGCAAGAGAGCTTACATACTCATGTTGATCTTTTTTCAAAATTTGGCTCTTTTGCCGAACCATCTGGCAGTATGCAGAGGCACAATTGCTTGGATTCTTGCTGGGATTACGTTGAGACATCGCTTCTTCTGTAAAAAGGTCAACTAGGTGGTTAGTAAAACAACAAAGTAAAGTTAAACAAAACGCACTACAAAATACTCATCCGTCGGCTTCCCACCTCTTCCCTTTTTTGTGCTCAGGCCACATGTGGCTAGGAAAAAGGGATCCGTAAGCCATTCAAACTTAGGGATGTAGCTGTTAGGGATGATTTCCTTCTCATATCCCCCCTTTAGCATTTTTATTTCAATCTTAAACAGCCTAGGCGTCAAAATCTGATCCTAGCCTTCATCAGACACAGGCAGGAGAATTGCTTTTTGACCCTAAAGATAAGGGTTCGGGTTCCAAGAGCTAAACTTCCTATTCTGGATGGTGTTTGGGGAAGAGATGATGTAAAACTTGTTCCTCCAATCTTTCCACTTATTCTCTTTCCCTAGAGTCATCATATAACCTTTTTTACAAGATAAAGTTAACCGTCCGAGTCAAGATGACTTGGGAGCTTTACTAAGGTAATGCATATGGGTGAATGCCTCAAAGCTAGGCTCAACTCTCTGCATCCTATAGGCATATATGAATCCTAAAATATTGACCCAAGAATTGGGTGCTAACTGCCATATCCCCAGGCGGTACCCGACAAGGATCTTTTCGACGGTCAAATCCAGTGGGAACTGCAGACTCGCCTGTATTATGGGCGCATAGCATCCAAAGCAAGAATCCCTATGGCTTTGGTTAAGCGGCCAGACAAATGTGTCGTCAAGCGCTGGGACGTCTATTCTATAGTCGGCCCTAATCACGTAGGTGTAGGCTTCGTTTGAAGTGCGCCTACGTTAAAGCATGTGTGAATATGCTTGGTACTCGTATGAAGTAGGAATTGACATAATACGATTCGGGACAAGGAAAGTAAGGAGCCGCCAACAAGTTTTTAAGGAACTTGTATACTGTTCATGGATCATTTAAGGCAACCACGATAAAGGGACAACGAAAGGCAACAACAATTGACCCATGAAGGTTACACCCCATTCATAATCCATGAGATTAATAACTCCATATAGTTCGAAACCACAAAAGGAGGATCGGGGATTATGGTACGAAGTGAGTCAAGGAATCACATTCGCCCGTATTGGCCTCTACTCGTCTCTTATTGTTAAAAGTGATTCCTGTTAACTCAAAGGCCTGCAAACAAAATATTCAATTTGCTCCAAACTTTTGTTAAGCTTAATTAGTTTAATATTAATGCAACATATAATTCTAAAATATTAGTGATCACTTGAATTAATTATAAGATAAAAAAGGAACCTAAACCGATTGTCCAAATTATCTTATTAGGCGTGATTTTTAATTACAAATTCCCTTTTACTACAATATGGTGAACATTAAATATAATAAAATAAACATTAATATTGAAAGCAATTTAACAATAAATTTTTAGTCAAATCAAATATAAATTAACCTAATCATGATATCAGCAATATCAAAATAAAATAAGTAATTAAATTAATTAATTATTCACATTCCACGCGTTCCTTTAAATTGCTACATCATGAATAAATTGTTAGTAACTTTAATAAAAAAAAATATAAATCAAATGGAAATTAAATTAAATAATGAAATGTAGAGTTGATTTGGTCGAAACCATCAGTTAATTATACCTTTCACGCCTTGGTTTAAGGACGGAAAATTGCGTTAAGTATGGACTCCTTGGAGTGCTTACGGAAGAAATGATGTAATTAGGAATATAGGTTTAAGGCTAAGAGTATGAGAGAGAGAGAGGAGAATATTTTTGGTGTAAAAAGAGAGGAAGAGAGAATGATTTGGTGGCCCGAACTGTAGAAAGGAGGTGGGTATTTATAGGGAAAATAAGCTGAGAGAACACACGGAAACCTAAAAAGATAAAAATCCTAAAATACACCGCCGCAATACGGCAAACTATGCCGTGACACGGTACACTTTAGTGTGACGCGGGGACACCTGAAGTGACACGAGAAGGTATTAACCTACGGAAGATAAAATTGTGTGAAGAAATTACACGGAGAAATCAAGGAACAATCCCGTGTCATGGGAAAGGCACCATGACACAGTGAATTATATCGTGACACGGTGCAAAATGCCGTGGTGCGGTAACTGTTCCAATGACACAGTGGAATATGTTGTGAGAGAAGGCAAAAAAACACAAAAAAAAGCACCGTGACTGTGGGGAATAAATTTCAAGCGTTAAACCCCTAGCTTGAACCCCACTGTGATCATACACTAAAGTACGGTGGCGTCCAAAAGGGAAGAACATAGAGCAAAAGAGTCGCCAACAAGTTTTATTAGGATCTTATAAACCGTTCGTAGGATGAAGGTTACACTCCTTAACGATCCAAGAGATCGTCAACACCATAAGGTCTAGAACCAAATAAAGGTTCGGGGATGAAGGTACAAATCCAACCTAAAAGAGATTGAACCTGCCCTAATAATAGGCCTCTACTTTATTCTGATCGTATTCATGTGCGCTTTTTGACTAACATGCAATCAATAGGATTAACCCTAAACCTGTTTATCTATGTTGGTTAAATATAATGCACAAACAAATCTATTATTGGCGATCACTTGAATTATAATCAAATTAACCCTAAACAAGATTATTAATTATCTTATTAAGCATGATTACAAATACCAATTCCCTTTAAACATGCATAAAAGGCGTGATCAAGCAATAACAATAAATATCAAGCAATATAATAATAAAATAAAAATAAATATTATAATAAATATAATCAAAATAATAATCATCATAAATCATAACAATTATAATCATAATCATGTTGATGTTAATATTAAAGCATAATAATAATATCAAGATCCTAGGCATGATACTAACAAGATTAATAACAAACCCTAGCATGTCACTAAGCATTAAAAATCAAATCTTTAACCCCAACATGATACTAACAATCATAGATATTAGGAAGAACATAGGAAGCATCGTAACAATCATAAATAATATTAAAATTACCCTAGACATGATACTAGGAATATCATAATAACAATATAAACATGATTTCTACATCATAACATCAATTAAAACCATTAAAGTACTTACTTTGATGCCTCGTACCTCTTGCTAATAACAAAATACACACGTTAGTAACTTCAAAGAAAATAATAATCAAACAATAAAATTAAATAATTGAAATAGAGAGTTCGGACCAAATCCTCAGAAATTAAACCTTTCACGTCTAGGGCGAAGGCAACTTCGAATATGGCTAGGTGTTTCTAGATCTTGCGAATGCGGAATTTTGTATGCAAAAAGAAATTTTTAGAAAGAAGGAGAGAGAGAATTAGGGAATTAATGATTACGAATGAAAACTGATTGTTGATGATAGTTGGTGAGAATTAGTGAATGAAAACGGAGTTTTTAATACGTTATTTATAGAGAATTCAGCGAAAAAGATAAAATATCAAAAAGAGCACTTGTCGCACGCAAAACGAGATTGGCGCATGGAAAACAGAGCTGGCGCCAGCACCAGCTTATTGGCGCCAAGCGCCAATGGCTAGCACCAGGCGCCAATGGCTGACGCCAGGCGCCAGGCCTGGTTCCAAGCGCCAATGCCTGGAGTCAGGCGCCAAGCCTGTTTTTACGCGTTTTCGAAAATCAGATAAGTTTGCCGTACTAGAGGATAAAATCATATATTTTACCTCGAAAATTCTTTTTGATTTTAATTAAAACTCTGAAAAGTCAACAAAAGTCAATTTATCAATGCTAATTGAATTAGGAATGAAAAGAACCTTCTAGAAGAATCTAGAAGACTAAAACCATTCCTAATTGCATTAGGAATGATAAATCATATTAGGCCCTCCTCAAGATCATTGGGCCGCATATAAGGCTCAAACCGGGCCTAGTTCAGTAATTTGGCCATAACTTCCTTATTATTCATCGGAATTGGGATTATAATATATCGTTTGAAAGGTCATTGCAATCCCCATCCAACTACACTACTATTGGACCCATATCATGGACCAACCAAACTGTATTGGCTGTTTTCTTAAAATAAGTTTTCAAAAACAAAGAGAAGAGAAAAGAAATTAAAACTATCCGCAACACTAAACTTTCCACACTTTCACTTCATTCGATATTGATTCGATGTGAAAGGTACTCATCACTGGGTTTGGTTTTGGGGAGACACAAATGGGTGTCTGCAGACCCCCCACTTTGACTGAGTTTTGAGAAACGCGAGTTTCGAAAACAAAACTCAAAGTATCGATAGGGACGGAGAATGATTCAGAACGTTCTGCGATCCTAAATAACTCTTGTAACTCCGATACCTGCAAAAACTAGCGTTAGTTAAACAGATAAAAGAGTTAAGAAACGCGTATCTTGCACCGTCGAGCACACGTCTCTGAAAGTAACCGATTTGCTGCCGCTTGTTTTGATGACCTCCTGCAAGCTAGAGAATGCCATCCTGCTTGAAAACCGCTACGCCTGTAACTACTTCCAAATTAGAAGATTGCTTCGCCTGAAACGATCCTCCTCCGCTATGATAATACTCCACGTCCAAGGGAATACCATCGAAGATTGCTTCTCTTGAAACAATCCTCATTGGCATTGATAATATTCCACGTCTAAGGAAATAATAACAAAGATTGCTTCTCTTGAAACAATCCGCAAATGTTTGTGACAACTCTCCGCAATCTAGGGAACGCCACCTTGCTGTTTCGATGTTCACTCGTCTCTGAACAAAGAGCTTCCTTTTGATATGTTCACGCGCCTCTAAACAAAGAGTTTCATTTCTTTTTTTTTTTTTAGATATGTTCACGCGCCTCTGAACAAAGAGCTTCTTTTTTATATGATCTTCTGAGTGATGTGCCCACGCGTCTCTGAACGAAGAGCTTTATAATAAGATGCCCACGCGTCTCTGAGCGAAAGAGCTTGATGGAAATGTTCACGCATCTCTAAACAATAGAACTTGAATGAAATGTCCACGCGTCTCTTAACGAAGAGCTTTTGAATGATATGCCCACGCGTCTTTGGAGCAAAGAGCTTTGATGGAGATGTTCACGCGTCTCTGAACAAAGGAGCTTTTGAATGACATGCCCACGCGTCTCTGGAGCAAAAGAGCTTGATGGAAATGTTCACGCGTCTCTAAACAATAGAACTTGAATGAAATGTCCACGCGTCTCTTAACGAAGAGCTTTTGAATGATATGCCCACGCGTCTTTGGAGCAAAGAGCTTTGATGGAGATGTTCACGCGTCTCTGAACAAAAGAGCTTGAATAATATGCCCACGCGTCTCTGGAGCAAAGAGCTTTGATGATTGAATGTTTGTTGCGATAATATTCTGAAGAAAAAAATTTCCGAAGACCAACGTTTGTCGATCTCTAAAGCTCGCCTGAACTTTGCTTCCGCTAAAACCAGTATGTCAGTGTCTCCGTGATGAGCCAATTCTTAGGCGCTTCAAGCAAATTGATACGATCTTTAATCAGGTTGACCATTTATTGTGATTGTAATCAAACTGACTACTTAATCATGTCAAATTGCTTATAGGGGCTAACTGGCGCACCAAGGAACCCGAAATTGCTGTATGAGGTCGAAATCACCTTTCTGAGAGGCTTCGATCTCTGTCGCTAATGAAAAGATCTAGCGCCAACGCGCTGGAGTAGGGTCTTCCCTGTTCTACTGCACCTGTATTTATTTTTTACTATAGAACTTTGCCAATTTCTTTAATCATCTTAAGGTTGACCTAAGGCTTTAAATTATCTTAGGGTTGACCTAAGGTTTAATTTCGCTTGACTCATCGACTCGACACGACTCAAGGCATAAACTTGACTCACTGTGATTGACTGACTCGAGGTTGACTCGACTCAAACTGAAATGACACGTGTGACTCATGACCCGTGTTTGCATTGTGATGTGATTGTGCGACTGGAAAATGCAAAAAAGCAAAAATTTTCAGTCATTTTTGTGGAGGGTACCGACTTTCTCCCGAAAAAGAAAGACACGAAAAAGAATCGAAGTGAAGTTTTTTGAAGATGCATTTTGAATGAGCTTAGTCAAATGTTGTTTGATACTATCTCTCAAGGTGCAAGGATTAATCCATCCTAGGCTATCTCAATGGTTGACTCCATGATGAAAGCATTTGGGTAACTTAGGCACGGAGGCTAAGCACTTCATACTTTGTGATGCAATGATGAATGATGTTGATATGACAAGGCATGCTTCAATGTTGTGTTAAGATTTCATGACAAAGGGTTCCTAAGGGAAATATATTTGGTCATGTATCTGTGATGTGTGTGAAAGTGACACTAAAGCTAGGCCGCAAGGGCTAAGTGTGTGGAATTATATTATTTGTTAAAAGAGTCAAATGGTGGTGACTCTTAGGCCAGGTAAGCTAATGATGTAGGGATCAAGCCCCCAAATCTAGCTCTAAGTGAATAGGGATGAGCATAGGAGGTCCTTTTATATGATCATAGTGAAAGTGTGTGAATGTGAATTTGAATGCATGTTTATTACGGTCGCACCTCGATGTGAGGTTGCCTATGTATTCGTTAGGAATCAGGCCGAACGTAGCTCTAGCCGAACCTCGCACAAGTGTGTATACCTCAAAAAGGTCTTTTTAAGGGTTGTAGCGTGGTTAGGCTAAAGGTTTAAAGAAGAAGGGGATAAAGGCTCAAGACCCTTGATAAGCCCCCAAGGTGTGTAACCTTGCTTTTGAATCTTTATATTTATGCTTGAGTTTCTACTCTTTTTTAGCTCTTTCTTTTGCTTTAGCATTTATTTCATTTTTATAAGTGTGGGCAATCCCGACCATGCGGTCTTTCACTCACTTGGCATTCATGTTTCTCAGGCACAGTACCGAGCACTCGATAAGAGACGCAATCTGAGACGTGTTCATATCAAAGATATTTTCATATCAAAGACATTGGAACACTTGCCCTTTTTGTACACTTTATTTATTTTTTTTGCTTATTTTAATCTTTTGATATCACTCAAGCTTTTTAGAATTGCATAAGTTGCACACCATCCCATCCCAAGGTTAGGTAGATGTAGGTTGAAAAAAGAAGGGTCTATCGTTAGACGAGGCTCAAAATGGTTTATGAAGAAAGGATTGTAAATTTGAAAGGTGAGAGGTAATATGATGTGGCTACAAGGGGTGCCTCAAATCATTGGTATACCTTGTGCTTAATTCGATATGGATTTTTTTTTTTTAATGCAATATAATGAAATGATCATATATAAGGAAATAAATGCTCATTTTATTAAAAGAAAATAGATAATGATCCTACAAAATAAATCTAAGGAGAATAAAAAGGTGCCTATGCTAGACTTATTGGGGAAAGGGTAAATAAAAAAGAAATAGAAAAAAGAGGTCACGAAATCTTGTCGTTGAAGCTCGCCTCTTGTCTTGTGTTGTTTCCTTTATCATCACTCGCTCTTCTTGTAAACTGGAGGTATGGGAAGCTTGTTATTATCAATCAAATTTTGGATATCCTCCTTTAGCTTCCAACAGCTCTCAGTAGCATGACCCCTACCTTGGTGGTACTTGTAGTGTTTTGTTTGGATTCCAACTAGGCAATCTTTTCTTAAGTGGGGGATATTGAATAGGTCCAATGGGTGTAATGATTCCCTTGGCATGAAGTCGATCGAAAGCCTCATCGTAGCTAATTCCAATAGGGGTAAATTCCCTTTTCGGTTGCTTTCGATTACCCATGGCTAGGATCTTACTAAGGTCCAAAGTACCAACACTGTTGCTAGAGTAGGTGTTTTCGGAAGAAGAGGGATAGTCGTTCTTCTTTCCTTTACATCCACTTTTACTATTGTCACTAATCTTGGCCTTCTTGTCGCGCGGAGGAACATGAAGGAGATTTGAATCAATGAAGTCTTGAACACGATCCTTGAGGGTGAGGCACTTTTCAATAGTGTGACCGCGACCTCTATGGTATCGACAATAGGAATTTGGATCCCAATTGGGAAAACGTTTTTCAGATGGAGGGTCTTGACTGGGACCAATGGAGCGAATATAACCTTGATCATGTAGACAGTCAAAAGCTTCATTGTAAGTCGTTCCTATTGGTGTGTATCCTTCAATGGTCCGTTTTGCCTGTTGTAGGGAATATATTTCAAGCTTTAATCCCACTAGCTTGAACCCCACTTATAGGGAATAATTTCAAGCCTTTAAAATCCCACTAGCTTGAACCCCACTGTGATCATACACTAAAGTACGGTGGCGTCCAAAAGGGAAGAAGATAGAGCAAAAGAGTCACCAACAAGTTTTTAAGGAACTTGTAAACCATCACGAGGTGAAGGTTACACCCCTTAACGATCCAAGAGATCGTCAACTCCATGAGGTCATGAACCAAATAAGGATTCGGGGATGAAGGTACAAATCCAACCTAAAAGAGATTGAACCTGCCCTAATAATAGGCCTCTACTTTATTCTGCTCGTATTCATGTGCGCTTTCTGATTAACATGCAATCAATAGGATTAACCCTAAACCTGTTTAATCTATGTTGGTTGAATTTAATGCACAAATAAACTATTATTGGCGATCACTTGAATTATAATCACAATTAACCCTAACAAGATTATTAATTATCTTATTAAGCGTGATTGCAGATACCAATTCCCTTTAAACATGCAATAAAAGGTGATCAAGCAATAAAGAATAAAATAATATGCATATCAAGCAACATAATAATGAATATCATCATCATAAAAATAAATTATAATTGAAATAATCATGATAATAATCATAAAAGAAAATAATCATCATATTAATATTATTCATAATCATTATAACAATTATAATCATAATCATATTCATGTTAGCATAATAAAAATAGCAAGATCCTAGGCATGATACTAACAAGATTAATAACAAACCCTAGCATGTCACTAAGCAATAAAAATCAAATCTTTAACCCTAACATGATACTAACATGAATTAATATTAGGAAGAACATAGGAAGCATCATACTTTTAATCATACTTGATATTAAAATTTCCCTAGACATGATACTAGGAATCATAATAACAATCTAAACATGATGTCTACATCATAAATCAATTAAACCAATAAAGTACTTACTTGGACGCTTCGTACCTCTTTCTAATTACAAAATACACACGTTAGTAACTTCAAGGAAAATAATAAACAAAACAATTAAATTAAATAATTGAAAGAGAGATTTGGGACCAAACCCTCAGGAATTAAAACCTTTCACGTCTAGCACGAAGGCAACTTCGAATATGGCTAGGTGTTTCAAGATCTTGTGAATGCGGAATTTTGTATTAAAAAGCAAGGTTTAAAAAAGAATACCAAAGAATGAATGATGTTGATGAATGATTTGATTGTAGATGAATGCTAATTGATGAATAATTTGTGAATGAAAAGAGTTGATGAGAATTGATGAGAGTTGGTGAATGAAAACGGAGTTTTTGATACGATATTTATAGAGAAAATCATCCAAAAGAGATAATTTAACAAAACAGAGTCTGAAGATCGCAAAAACACTTTGGCGCCAGCCCTGGCTAGTTGGCGCCAGGACCAGTGGCTAGCGCCAATGGCTAGCGCCTGGCGCCTACCTGGTTCCAGGCGCCAAGGCCTGGGGTTGGACGCCAAACTGATTTTCCACGCGTTTTCGAAAATCTGATAAATTTACTATACTGGAAGATAAAATAATATAATTCCAATCGAAAATGCTATTTGATCTTGATTAAAACTCTGAAGAGTCCTAATTGAATTAAGAATGATAAGACCTTCTAGAATGTTCTAGAAGACTAAAACCATTCCTAATTACATTAGGAATGATAAATTATATTAGGCCCTCCCCTAGATCATTAGGCCGTACATAAAGCTCAAACCGGACCTAGTTTAGTAAATTGGCCATAACTTCCTCAATATTCATCGGAATTGGGCTTATAATATATCGTTGGAAAGGTCTTTCCAAGCCCTATCCAACTACACCACTATTGGACCCATATCATGGACCAACCAAACTGGTTTGGCTGTTTTCTTAAAATAAAGTTTTCAAAAACAGGGAGAAGAGAAAAGAAATAAAACTTTCCGCAACACTAGACCTTTCCACACTTTCGTTTCATTCGATTATGATTCGACGTGAAAGGCACTCATCACCGGGTTTTGTTTTGGGGAGACACAAATGGGTGTCTACAGAAGCCCCCACTTTGACTGAGTTTGGAGAAACGCGAGTTTCGAAAACAAAAGTCAAAGTATCGATAGGGACGGAGAATGATTCAGAACGTTTTGCGATCCTAAATCACTCTTGTAACGCCAATACCTGCAAAACTAGCGTTACTTAAACAGATAAAAGAGTTAATAAACGCGTATCTTGCACCGTCGAGCACACGTCTCTGAAAGTAACCGATTGTTTTGATGACCTCCTGCAAGCTAGAGAATGCCATCCCGCTTGAAAACTGCTATGCCTGTAACTGCTTCCAAATATAGAAGATTGCTTCGCCTGAAACGATCCTCCTCCGCATTGATAATATTCCACATCCTAGGGAATACCATCGAAGATTATTTCTCTCGAAGCAATATCCATCCGCATTGATAATATTCCACATCCTAGGGAATACCATCGAAGATAACTTCGCCCGAAATTACCTCCAGTTGTTCGTGACAACTTTCCGCAAGCTAGGGAATGCCGTCGAAGACATCTTCTCTTGAAGTCACCTTCATTTGATGCGATAATTTTCCAAAGGAAATTACCAAAGATCCACGCCTGTCGATCTTTAAAAGTTCGCCTGAACTTTGCTTCCGCTACGCCTGTACGTCGGCGTTTTGTTGCTTGTGAACCAGTATGTCGGTGATTTTGCTTTGATGACAATCCTATTTTCTTTGGGAATAGTTTCCAACAAAACTCTTGTGTGATGTATGATAATCCGATTTAGGGAAAGTTATCAATGCCACGTAACAATCCATCCTTGGAAATGTTGCCATAATGAAGCGACAATCCGTATCTCGGAAAATTTGCCAAAATCCAATTTTTGGAAAAGTTGCCAATGCTTCGTAACAATCTTTCATAAGAACTTTGCTACGATCGACAATCCACATCTTGGAATATAACTCTTGAAAGAAATCCACCCGGGAAATTTGCCAACGCTATGCGACAATCCTTTTAGGAAAATATTGCCACTATTGACAATCCGCTTCTTGGAACATTTGCAAAAAGAGTCGACCGACAATCTACTTCGGGAAAATTTGCCACTTGTTGAAATGAATGACAATCCACGTTGAGGAACCTTTGCCGAAATTTATGATGAATAGAGACCTACAACAATCCTTTGGGAAATCTTGCCATAGGTAACTGGGTGTATGACAATCCAATCTCGGAAAACTTGCAAGCGATCTATGAATGTACGACAATCCAAACTTGGAAAAACTTTCCAAACAAAGAAGGAGCATCACAATCCACGCTTGGAAACTTTGCCAGAGATGACAATCCAATCTTGGAAAAAATTGTCGTTAAAGAAGATGCACGACAATCCATTTTTGGAAATATTGTCAGTTGGGATGACAATCCAATTTTTGGAAAACTTTGTCGTTTAATAAGAATGCGCAACAATCCATATCTAGAAACATTGTCGTTTAAGTGCTTGCTTTTGAACTGATGCTTTGGTGCCTGTAATGAGCCAATACTTAGGCGCTTAAGCTGAGTGAGACGATCTTTCGTTAGGTCGATCACTTAGACTTTAATCAAATCGACTACTCAATCATGTCAAATTGCTAATAGGGGCTAACTGGCGTACCAAGGAACCTGAAACTGCTGTATGAAGTCGAAATCACCTTTCTGAGAGGCTTCGAGCTCTGTCGCTGCTGAAATATCTCTGGCGCCAAAAATTGACTCTGTCGCCGAACGTTGTGATAGGGTCTTCCCTGTTCTGCTGCACCTGTATTTATTTTAGACTATAGAACTTTGCCAATCTTTTTAATTATCTTAGGGTTGACCTAAGGTTTAGCGTTGCTTGACTCATCGACTTGACACGACTCAAGGTATAAACTTGATTCACTGTGATTGACTGACTCGAGGTTGACTCGACTAAAGTGACACGTGTGACTCATGACCCATGTGTGCATAGTATTGTGATCGTGCGACTCGAAAATGCAAAAAAGCAAAAAAATTTCGTCATTTTTGTGGAGGGTACCGACTTTCTCCCGAAAAAGAAAGACGCGAAAAACGAATTAAAGTGTTTGAAGGTGCATGTTGAATGAGCTTAGTCAAATGTCAATTGATACTATCTCTCAAGGTGCAAAGATTAATCCATCCTAGGCTATCTCAATGGTTGACTCAATGATGAAAGTATTTGGGTAACTTAGGCACGGAGGCTAAGCACTTCATACTTCGATGCAATGATGATTATGATTGATGAGCAATTTGACAAGGCATGCTTCGACGTTGTGTTGAGATTCCATGACAAAGGGTTCCTAAAGGAAGTATATTTGGTCATGTATTTGTGATGTGTGTGATAGTGACACTAAAGCTAGGCCGCAAGGGCTAACTATGTGGAAAGATATTATTATTTAAAAGAGTCAAATGGTGGTGACTCTTAGGCTAGGTAAGCTAATGATGCAGGGATCAAGCCCCCAAGTCTATCTCTAAGTGAAAAGGGATAAGCATTGGAGATCCGTTGATATGATCATGGTGTAAGTGTGTGAATGTGAATATGAATGCATTTTTATTACGGCCGCACCTCGATGTGAGGTTGCTTACGTATCCGTTAGGAATCAGGCCGAACATAGCTCTAGCCGAACCTCGCACAAGTGTGTGTATACCTCAAAAAGGTCTTTTAAGGGTTGTAACGTGGTTAGGCTAAAGGTTGTAGAAGAAGGGGATAAAAGGCTCAAGCCCTCGATAAGCCCTTAAGGTGTGCAACCTCGCTTTTGAATCTTTTATATTTTTATGCTTGAGTTTATACTCTTTTTTAGCTCTCTTTTATCTTTTGCTTTAGCAACTATTTTATTTTTATAAGCGTGAGCAATCCCGATCATGCGGTCTATCACTCACTTGGCATTCATGTTTCTCAGGCACGGTACCGAGCACTCGATAAGAGACGCAATCTGAGACGTGTTCTTATCGAAGATATTTTCATATCAAAGACATTGGAACACTTTCCCTTTTGTACACTTTTATTTATTTTTGCTATTTTAATTTTTTTGAACCACTCAAGCTTTTTGAAGTTGCATAAGTTACATACCATCCCGTCCCAAGGTTAGGTAGATGTAGGTTGAAAAAAATGAAGGGTCTATCGTTAGACGAGGCTTAAAGTGGTTTATGAAGAAAAGATTGTAAATTTACAAGGTGAAAGGAGATATGATGTGGCAATAAGGGGTGCCTCAAATCATTGGTATACCTTGTGCTTCATTCGACATGGATTTTTTTTTTTTTTTTTTTGTAGTGTAATGAAATAAAATGATCATATATAAGGAAATAAATGCTCATTTCATTAAAAGAAAATAAAGAATCTACAAAATTAATCTAAGGAAAGGAAAAGGTGCCTATGCTAGACTTATTAGGGAAAGGAAAAAATGAAAAAGAAATAGAAATAGAGGTCATGAAATCTCGTCATTTAAGCTCGCCTCTGTCTTGTGTTGTTTCCTTTATCATCACTCGCTCTTCTTGTTAACCGGAGGCATGGGAAGCTTGTTATTATCAATCAAATGATGGATAGCCTCCTTTAGCTTCCAACAGCTCCCAGTAGTATGACCCCTACCTTGATGGTACTTGCAGTGTTTGTCTAGATTCCAACTAGGCAATCTCTTTTCAGGTGCGGGATCTTGAATAGGCCCAATGGGAGTAATGAGTCCTTTGGCATGGAGTCGATCGAAGGCAGTATCGTAGCTCATCCCAATGGGGGTGAAGTCTTTCCTTAGTTGCTTTTTAGATCCTTGGTTATCTATGGCTAAAACTTCACTGAGATCAAAGGTACTAACATTGTTACTAGAGTGGGCGTTTTCGGAAGAAGAAGGATTGTCGTTCTTCTTTCCTTTCCAGCCACCGTGGTTACTATTGTTAGTAGCTTTTTCCTTTGCGAGGTCGTCTTCGATTTCAATTCCGATGTCATAAACGGCCTTGAAAGTATTCAAATTGTGTTGATATTTTAAATGCTTCGAATACTTCTCTTGGAGATTCTTGATAAACATCCTCACGGATTCTTTTTCAGTGGGGACCTCAATCATCTTGGTGGAAGTTTCCCTCCATTTATTAAAGAAAGAAGTAAAACCTTCAATCTCTTTTTGTCTTAGCATCTCAAGTTGTCTATGATCGGTTTCAACTTGAATATTGCACTGGTATCTATCAACGAAAGCGCTTACTATCGATTCCCAGCTAGAGGTTTTCTTTTTGTCAAGGGAGAAGTACCATTGTTGGCAAACGGTTTCAAGAGATAGTGAGAACAGAGAGGGAAAAACCTTCTTATCGATACCCTTAATACTCATTATGGTTTCAAAAGCTCTTAGATGAAAGTAAGGATTATCCGTTGTTTTGAAATTTGGGATGTCGTTGGCATTGAACTTCTGCAGAAGAAGATCTTTGTCCACCGAGACTCCTTGTGAACTCATTCCTTGAAATTTGTAGCCATTAGATAGCTTGCTTAGACTCTCTTGCATGAGGTTCATCTGTTGTTTCTTCACGGGATCATCGATCTTAAGTGCGAGAAGTTTCAGTGTCTCAGTCACAGTAGCCAGTTGGTTCTTAAGATCATTGACTTCTTCTTGAGTTGCCATTATCTTCTTAGCATTCCTCTTTTGACGAATTGGTTTATAAAAAAGTGAGACTTGAATAAAGAGGTTGTCCTTGATTAATCACCCTTCTCTCCTTGACCAAGTACTGTGGAAAAGGAATTTGGGGATACTTATTGTTAATTATTTGACTCAAACTTTATTCAACATGCAATGGATGGAGGAAGTGAAGAAATATGGTATAGAATGTGAAAGAATAATGATGTAGGTGGAGGGATATGAAGAATTAGGAATAGAATGTACCCCCCAACTCAAATGACGGAAAGACCGACTCATGCATGGACCTAAGACATGGTCATGGTGATGTACTTAAAGTGTGTGTTAAGACTAGTGAGTGTAGGTTATATGTCAAGACTCGTGTCATGACCATGTGGCTAGACTATGTGACTAAGATTTGATTAATGACTCGACAAGGTGTTATTGACAGCGAAAATTAACCGAATTAATTAGCAAACTGGTTAATTAGACCCTAGGTGATGACTCGACCAATAATCCGAACTGTCGGCCAAGCAACAGAACTGGCGTCACACTGTGAAGCTTGGCGCCAGACAACATAGCTGTCGTCTGGCGCTACACTCCACAGTGTGGCGCTACAACTCAGACCTTGGCGCCAATATTGGAGCTCCGGTCTGGGACTGTTTTCGGTGTTATTAATCAACTGGGGTATGCCTAAAGTCGTGCTAGGTCAATTCTGAATAAAATATTAGATTTTATTGACTTAAATTAATTAATTAATTAATTAGGCAAAGTTTTTTAATTCATTAATTTATTTAGTCTCAACACAAGTCAACAAACGGTTAAGAGAAACATAGAATATATATGCACAACAAATAATGCACAATTAGTCAAGTAGGCACAATATGATGCAATGCGTTCGCAACCTAACCATGGCTCTAGTTCTCTAAAGTTCGGGATATGGTTTAGTCAAAAGGGTCCATGGTTAATTGTCCGGATGCACTGCGCGGAAGCCTAACCGTGAAGGGTTGGCGCGAGTGGATGGGACTGATAAGTGACTTTTATGCCACTTTTTAGGGTGTTTATTGAGTCGTTTTTCGGCTTATTTTTCCAATAATTTAACCCTTTTTGTCCTTTATTTCTTTATTTACTTATTCTCGTCTTTTATCTTGTTTTTGAGTATTTAAGTAGTTTTTAATAGTTTTTAGCTTATTTTCTTAATTTATTTAATTTATCTTATTTTCTTTGTTTTTATTTTGATCTCCATGCTTTGGTTTTGTAGGAATTATGCGCCGAAAGAAAGAGGATATCAAGAAGCCAAGTTATCTGTTGTGCGCAGGGTGTTGTGCGGCTTATGCGCGGGCGCACATGTGCGGCTGTGCGGGCGCGCAGCCCTGTCAGAACCCGCACAGCCAGACTGAAGAAACAGAGCAAAACCAGAGAGTTTGCGCGACCCTATGCGCGACCGCTGTGCGGGCGCACACACCTTTGCGCGGGCGCGCATGACTTATGTGCGGGCGCACTTATTTTCCCCGTACCCACAAAGTTGCGGCCGCACACTACGATGAGAGGGCGCACACACCTGTGTGCGGGCGCACAGGACTCATGTGCGGGCGCGCACGACTGGGTTTACGATTTATTTGCGCCTTGTTATCCAAGTCTCTTTTTTTTGGGGGAGCCACATATATATAGACGGGACTCTTTGTAAAATGGGGGGGATCTATTATGCTATTTTCTTAGTTAGTTTAGGAGAGCTTCTCTCTCTTAGGATTAGATTAGGAGTTTCTCTCTCTAGTTTAGGAGTAGTTTAGAGAGAGAAAGTTTGGATCTTTCATGGAGTTTTTGGGATTTTGAAGAAGCAAATTTGTGGATTTTCCCTCTCATAAATTCAATGAGTCTTCCTAACTTTCTCTCACCTTTATTGCTTTCATTTATTATTGTTTTTGCTTATTTATTTGTTTATTTGAGTAGATTAATTAGTTTAGTGGTTGATTCTTGCTTTTATTATTATTTTACCTTGTTTTCCTTGTTTTTGTTCACCATGTTAGTTTAGGTTTTGTTCTAGGGAAATGGATGAAGGTTATGTTAATTAATTTAATGATTGATTGTGGTTAGTATGAAATTGTTTCTTGATTATTGTGTATGGATGATGCTTTTATGGATTAGAATCTTTCTAGCTAATTGATTCTATGCTTTTAATTGTGTTTTCAATCAATTGTGCGAAAGTGAGTTGTTTGAGAACCCTAAATTCCTCCATATCTTTGCTAGGCTAGTTGCACGAGAGTGAATTAGTCTAGTAGGATTATTAACATGTTTAATTGCGCGAGAGTGAGTTAAATGTGTAAATCGTCCTAATTGAGGTCATTTTCATCTATTTGTTTGATTTTGTTGAATGCATTAATTTAATTGGATTCCACTTTCCCTAGTTTTAGTTATTTGCTCTTAGTAGTGTTTAATTGAACCTCTCTTACCTCACAAGCTTTCCTAGTAGTCTAATTAGCATAGATTGATACACTTAGTCCTTTTGGGTTCGACCCTTTACTTACCCCTATACTCGTATTAGGGTAGTTTAGGTATTATAAATTGTTAATTTGATTAGGGTTAGTAGTTTAACGACACTATTCTAACCCTCGATCAAATAACTCAAGAAATCGCAAAATATCAAAAAAAAAAAAAAAAAAATACCAATAATGCCATCTCCCACAAGCTTACTCAACACTAACACACAATATATACAAAAAGAATGAAGGAACGCTCCCCCCCCCCCAAGCTTGAACGAAGCATTGTCCTCAATGCTTAAACAAGGGAAGAAAACGAAACCAAACTAAAATATATTTGTGTTTTTTGTTTCTTTTTTTTTTTTTTTTTTTTTTTTTTTTTTTATATGTGTCCTTGCCTTTTTCTAACCATGGACGGCTTTTTCTTGAAACTTCATTTGATTTTCTTGAATTGCATCTTTCTTCTCGAACTTTTTGCATATTCTTTTCAAGCTCAACTTTCAAATACTGTACTTAAACCAATTCACAAAGTTTTCTTGCTCATGATCAACACTCTCAAAACTCAAACCTCACATGCCTATGCTTCACTAACTAAAAGGGTTGGTAAACATAGGCCATTGGGTTTGTAATGCGGTTTAAACAAGAGCAGGAAACATTAGGCTCAAATTGGTTAATAAGTAGGTTGATGCAAAATAGAAAATCAAATTTGTAACAAAATAAAAAGAAGTTAAAGAAAAATGAGAAAAGGTGCCCTTTTCCTCCCCTAGAGAGGCCCGGTCACGATCTTGGGAGCTAGAGGTCAAAACAAGGATTAAGACATGCATAGTCAAGGATCCTAAATAGCCGCTCAACAAGGTGATGAAGGCTAGAACAAATGAAGCTCACAAGGGATTATAACCAAACAAATACCAACCAAGGGTTTCAAATCCACTATAGAGAGCAACTCCATCTTACCACATTCCCGTGAACTAAGGCTTCATGGACCCCTAAAAGTTCTTAAACCGGCTACCTTAGCATATAGTATCCTAGAGTCAACCAATGACACTCTCAAACCGTGCATACATTTACCACTTAGGAAGAAAAACATTCAAGAATGCAATTCCAAAACAAAATGTCCAAAATAAGAACAAACAAAACACATTTTGCCAAAATTACCTTGAAAGTAAACAAAAATCTTTTTGGACTTTTCAAAATATAAGAAAAGACATGAAAATGCATATACTCAAGTGCATGGCATAAACGAATCAACATCCCACCAAACATGATAGGATACCCTCCCCCAAGCTTGAATGAGACAATATACTCAAACATAAACCATATAAAACATGGGAGGGGAAAAGAAAGAAATCAACCCAACAAACCAACACATGTCCAACGAGTTACCAACCATTAGAGAAAGAGCTAAGAAAGATGTTACCGGATATTGGTGGGTGTAACTTCCCGCAAATGAACCAATTTAACCTTTCAAAGCCGATTTCCTCTTGAATTGAATCTCGATTTCCATATGCTAGCAAAAATAGGCATCAAACTTCCTTGATTCTTGATCCGAACCAATGCATTAGTGTATATCAAGTCATGTACCTAGCAAAAGGACACACAAACATTTCCATGAGAGAAAATCTAATCTAAAAAGAAAAGAAAATGAAAGCAATAAAAGCCTCGGGTTACTTCCCGAGAAAGGCTTGTTTAACGTCCAAGCGAGACCGCTCTAGTAAATAATATTGCAACGAACGCAAGAGCTTATCAAATGCACTACTACACATCTCATATGATAACAAGTAGGCAAATGACGAGAGGAGGACGTGCAACAAGATTATTGCACGTAAATGAGGAGGAAGATGCCAAAAGAAAGAAGAAAAATCAAAAGAAAAATCAAGAAAAGAAGAAGAAAAATAAGGAAGAGAATAAAAAGGCAAAACCTCCTCAAAATCTTTTTGGGTGGCATAATCACCCATTTCCTCAATGATGGGAGGATGAGAAGGAAAAGTCTCATCAAACAAGAGAGGGTCCTCAATAGGCTCTTTGACAAAAGAAGGGAGGAACATGGGATAGTAGGAGATGTGGTCAAATTTCCTTGAGAAAGGGACATGAGGAAGGGGAGGAGAAACAATGGTCTCACAAAGCCTCACATCATCAACGAGGGCATGAAAATCAATCATAGAATCCTCAAAAGAACACTCATGACTCACATCTCCCTCAAACAAAAACTCTCCAATAGAAACAACCTCATCCTCCTCTCTATCACAACGATGAACAACAACTCCCTCAAGATCCTCAAAGCCTAGAGTCTCTAAACCATGCATGAAAGGATAAAGGTTTCTCTCAAATTCATCCCTTTCCCATGAAGCATTGCCAATGAACTCTTTCAAGAGGCTATGATGATTTGTTACACCTTCAATGAACATACTAGCCATAACCTCAAATGAGTCCAAAGACTCATGGATAGAAGGGTCACAAACATGCAAGGTAGACTCATCAAGATGGGGAAGGGGGTTGGAAACCTCAAAATCGATATTTTCTTCATTCACAACTCTTCCACCATCACTCAAGGGACTTTCAATCTCTCTTGATCGCTCAAACTCATCATCATCATCCTCATGAAATCCCTCATTCAAAATTGAAGATGGCTCACTCACATCCTCCCCAAGGGAAGCTCTCAAAGGGGGTAAATAAGGGGAAGGATGGCATTCAAGCTCAAATGGGGAATGAAAAGGATCAAAATCCTCAAAAATCCCCTCATCACAAGAAAATCTCCCCTCAACTTCACACCCTTGGCCCACATCATTCTCAAAAACACTCTCACACTCCAAATGAGGTGCCTCACATCCATTTACATCAACCAAAGCACTCATCACTTGGGCAAGCCTCACTTCTCTCAATTTTTGTTCCTCTTGAAGCTCTTGGAGTTGTTGGGTGAGATATTGCATTTGAGAAAGAATTTGGGCTTCAATGTTATTGGGTTGAGGTTCATGATCAAAGTCAAATTGCACATCATCAAAATTAGCACAAACCTCATCAAAATGAGCATAAGGGGGAAAGGTGTCAATTTGCATACGTGGATTATCACTAGGCACATAAGAAGTATCAAGAGAATTCATGCAAAAATTAAAAGAATCTTGGCATTGAGAATCAAAGTAAGAAACATGAGATTCTCTATCTAAAGAATCCTTAGCAAGCCATGTGAAGAAATCCCACACATCATGCATAGACAAATGACAAAATCTACCATTATTCATGTCCTCAGCCATTCCCCTAGTATACTCATTCATGCCCCAATAAGCTATATCACAAGCATCATTAAGAGAACACCCATGGTAACTAAGAAAACCATCTAGTCTTTCAAAGTAAGCATAAAAGGGTTCACCATCAAATTGAGGAAAAGATAAGCATGCCATTTTTATACAAATATCAAACAAAGAAAAGCAAACACAAATCAAATTATATACAAGAACCTAGCTAATCTAATCAACACAAACTAATGAACGCCTTAGTCCCCGGCAACGGCGCCAAAATTTGATCGAGGGTTAGAATAGTGTCGTTAAACTACTAACCCTAATCAAATTAACAATTTATAATACCTAAACTACCCTAATACGAGTATAGGGGTAAGTAAAGGGTCGAACCCAAAAGGACTAAGTGTATCAATCTATGCTAATTAGACTACTAGGAAAGCTTGTGAGGTAAGAGAGGTTCAATTAAACACTACTAAGAGCAAATAACTAAAACTAGGGAAAGTGGAATCCAATTAAATTAATGCATTCAACAACATCAAACAAATAGATGAAAATGACCTCAATTAGGACGATTTACACATTTAACTCACTCTCGCGCAATTAAACATGTTAATAATCCTACTAGACTAATTCACTCTCGTGCAACTAGCCTAGCAAAGATATGGAGGAATTTAGGGTTCTCAAACAACTCACTTTCGCACAATTGATTGAAAACACAATTAAAAGCATAGAATCAATTAGCTAGAAAGATTCTAATCCATAAAAGCATCATCCATACACAATAATCAAGAAACAATTTCATACTAACCACAATCAATCATTAAATTAATTAACATAACCTTCATCCATTTCCCTAGAACAAAACCTAAACTAACATGGTGAACAAAAACAAGGAAAACAAGGTAAAATAATAATAAAAGCAAGAATCAACCACTAAACTAATTAATCTACTCAAATAAACAAATAAATAAGCAAAAACAATAATAAATGAAAGCAATAAAGGTGAGAGAAAGTTAGGAAGACTCATTGAATTTATGAGAGGGAAAATCCACAAATTTGCTTCTTCAAAATCCCAAAAACTCCATGAAAGATCCAAACTTTCTCTCTCTAAACTACTCCTAAACTAGAGAGAGAAACTCCTAATCTAATCCTAAGAGAGAGAAGCTCTCCTAAACTAACTAAGAAAATAGCATAATAGATCCCCCCCATTTTACAAAGAGTCCCGTCTATATATATGTGGCTCCCCCAAAAAAAAGAGACTTGGATAACAAGGCGCAAATAAATCGTAAACCCAGTCGTGCGCGCCCGCACATGAGTCCTGTGCGCCCGCACACAGGTGTGTGCGCCCTCTCATCGTAGTGTGCGGCCGCAACTTTGTGGGTACGGGGAAAATAAGTGCGCCTGCACATAAGTCATGCGCGCCCGCGCAAAGGTGTGTGCGCCCGCACAGCGGTCGCGCATAGGGTCGCGCAAACTCTCTGGTTTTGCTCTGTTTCTTCAGTCTGGCTGTGCGGGTTCTGACAGGGCTGCGCGCCCGCACAGCCGCACATGTGCGCCCGCGCATAAGCCGCACAGCACCCCGCGCACAACAGATAACTTGGCTTCTTGATATCCTCTTTCTTTCGGCGCATAATTCCTACAAAACCAAAGCATGGAGATCAAAATAAAAACAAAGAAAATAAGATAAATTAAATAAATTAAGAAAATAAGCTAAAAACTATTAAAAACTACTTAAATACTCAAAAACAAGATAAAAGACGAGAATAAGTAAATAAAGAAATAAAGGACAAAAAGGGTTAAATTATTGGAAAAATAAGCCGAAAAACGACTCAATAAACACCCTAAAAAGTGGCATAAAAGTCACTTATCAGGGACACCGCAAGTTTTAGAAAAAACTCGCTTCCATTATTTGGTGAATTCAACATCTCAGATGTACCCTTTGTTGCACGGAGCGTTCAATCGGGTAGATGGAGCATGAATTCCCAGAGGGTTATGTCCATATGTAGAACACATATGGGATTCAGAAAAGTGAGAAAAAATTCAATCAGGAAGTAGGATCGGGCAAACAATACGAAAAACCGGTCGAAATTAGAACGCATATTTCTGGCTCGGGATTGAGGGAAACTGGCGCCAGCAAACAGAGACTGGTGCTAGCTTTTAATTGTAGCGCCTGGCGCCATTACTGGCGTCTGGCGCTACGGCTAAAAGTCTGGCGCCAAGCTCTGGCCCCTGACGCTACTTCCCACATGCCTCAGCAGCTTTCTGTGCTTGATAAAATTTTCCAATTTCGCGCGGTGTTATTTCAATCCTAGTTGTGAAAGATATTTCTCAAATTTCCTACGTGTAAAATCCTATGTTTTTAACTCATTACGGATGGTCTTTCCAATGAGATCTTTTTTATGCATATGACAATAATGTTAATCAAAATTACGCACATGAAATACATAGAACGTTTCGTGTCTCATCCACTCATTCTAAATCATTGCCGTAACAAATTCAGGAATTAAAATAGAAATCCTCCCCAGTGGAGTCCCCAAAAACTGTAGGGAATATATTTCAAGCTTTAATCCCACTAGCTTGAACCCCACTGTGATCATACACTTAAATACGGTGGCGTCCAAAAGGGAAGAAGATAGAGCAAAAGAATCGCCAACAAGTTTTTTGGTAACTTGTAAACCGTTCACGAGGTGAAGGTTGCACCCCTTAACGATCCAAGAGATCGTCAACCCCATAAGGTCAAGAACCAAATAAGGGTTCGGGGATGAAGGTACAAATCCAACCTAAAATAGATTGAACCTGCCCTAATAATAGGCCTCTACTTTATTCTGATCGTATTCATGTGCGCTTTCTGATTAATATGCAATCATTAGGATTAACCCTAAACCTGTTTATCTATGTTGGTTGAATTTAATGCACAAATAAATTATTATTGGCGATCACTTGAATTATAATCACATTTAACCCTAAATAAGATTATTAATCATCTTATTAAGCGTGATTACAAGTACAAATTCCCTTTAAACATGCATAAAAGGTGTGATCAAGCAATAAATAAAATAATCATCAAGCAACATAATAATAATCAACCTCACAACAATAAAATTATAATCATCATCAAGATAATAATAATCATAAAAATAATAATCATAATAATAATCATCATAAATAAAATAATGATCATCAAAATAACAATATTCATAATAACAATCATAACCATGTTCATGTTAATATTAAAGCATAATAAAAATAGCAAGATCCTAGGCATGATACTAACAAGATTAATAACAAACCCTAGCATGTCACTAAGTAATAAAAATCAAATCTTTAATGCTAACATGATACTAACAATCATAAATATTAGGAAGAACATAAAAAGCATCATAGGAATCATATTTAATATTAAAATCACCCTAGACATGATACTAGGAATATCATAATGACAATGTAAACATGATTTCTACATCATAATATCAATTAAAACCATTAAAGCACTTACTTTGATGCCTCGTACCTCTTTCTAATAACAAAATACACACGTTAGTAACTTCCAGGAAAATAATAATCAAACAATTAAATTAAATAATTAAAAGAGAGATTTGGGACCAAACCCTCAGAAATTAAACCTTTCACGTCTAGGGCGAAAGCAACTTCGAATATGGCTAGGTGTTTCTAGATCTTGTGAATGCGGAATTTTGTATGAGAAACAAAGTTTGAATTAAGAAAGAAAGAATTGATGAATGAATGAGAGAATTAGAAAACTAATTGTAAGTGAATATTCTTAAGAATTGGTGAATGAAAACGGAGTTTTTAATACGATATTTATAGAGAAATCAGCCAAAAAGATAAATTAAACTAAACAGAGTCTGACGCACAGAAAACGAGGCTGGCGCCAACCCTGGCTAGCTGGCGCCAGGCACCAGCACCAACGCCAGGCCTGGTTCCAAGCGTCAAGGCCTGGGGTTAGGCGCCAAGCCTAATACCAACGCGTTTTTGAAAATCTGATAAGTTTACCGTAATGGAGGATAAAATAATATAATTTCTTCGAAAATGCTATTTGATTTTGATTAAAACTCTGAAAAGTCAACAAAAGTCAATTTATCAATGCTAATTGACTTAGGATTGAAAAGAACCTTCTAGAAGAATCTAGAAGACTAAAACCATTCCTAATTGCATTAGGAATGATAAATCATGTTAGGCCCTCCCCTAGAACATTGGGCCGTACATAAAGCTCAAACCGGGCCTTGTTTGGTAAATTGGCCATAACTTCCTCAATATTCATCGGAATTAGGCTTATAATATATCGTTAGAAAGGTCTTTGTAAGCCCCATCCAACTACACTACTATTGGACCCATATCATGGACCAACCAAACTGGATTGGTTGTTTTCTTAAAATAATGTTTTCAAAAACAGAAAGAAGAGAAAAGAAATTAAAACTTTTCGCAACACTAGACTTTTCCACACTTTCGTTTCATTCGATTATGATTCGACGTGAAAGGTACTCATCACTGGGTTTGGTTTTGGGGAGACACAAATGGGTGTCTACACCTGTGGCTTAGGAGCATTGAGTTTTTCATTAAACTCTTGGCGAGAAATTTGTTCGATGGCCATCACCCGATTTGCTAATCCTTCTACCACATTCAAGAGCATTGCAATGACATCTTGCAGTTTTCGAACGTCCTCTTTTAGACTTGACGAGTCTTCCTTGGTATTATCTAAGAAAAGACTTTCATCCTCCCCAATGATGGCCACCTCATCAAGAGAGGTTATATAAGCTGTCTCGATCATGGGCTCTCCTACAGGTGTGATAAGAAATGATGGATTGAAGGATGTTTGGTCATCTTCGATGGCTAGAATCTCGGAAGTTTCATTGTTATCGATCAGATCTTGAATAGCTTCGTTGAGTTTCCAACACTCCTCAGTGTCGTGACACTTTCCTTGATGATATTTGCAGTGCTTATTAGGATCCCACTTGGGTGACCTGGCTTCTGGAACCGGACCTTTGATGGGCCTTATGGGCATGACTAGTCCTTTGTGATGTAGCTTCTCGAAAGCTATTCATAACTCATACCAAGTGGAGTGAACACCCTCTTTGTTATTTGGATTCGTGGTTTAGAGGTGTTTGTGGTATGTACCTCATTAATGGGAGAGGAAGAAGAAGGATGGTCGCTCTTCTTTCCTCTCGCACTATTATCTTTCAGAAGGTCATCTTCAATGTCAATGCCTATATCATAGACAACCTTGAAAGTATTCAAATTGTATTGGTACTTTAAGTGCTTTGAATACTTCCCTTGAAGATTCTTGATAAACATCCTCACATATTCTTTTTCGGTAGGAGCGTTAACCATATTAGCAGAAGTTTCCCTCCATTTGTTGAAGAAATAAGTGAACCCTTCGTTTTCTTTTTGTTTTAACATCTCGAGTTGTCTACAATCTATTTCGTCTTGGATGTCGCACTTGTATCTATCAATGAAAGCGTTTGTTATCGACTCCCAAGAAGAGGTTTTTTCTTTCTCGAGAGCAAAGAACCATTGTTGATAAACGGTTTCGAGAGATAGTGGGAATAGAGAGGGGAAAACCTTCTTATCGATACCCTTAATGCTCATTATAGTTTCAAAAGCTCTTAGATGGAAGTAAGTGTTATATGTTGCCTTGAATTTAGGGATGTCAGTGGCGTTGAACTTATGCGGAATAATTTCCTTGTCTAGCGAGACCCCTTGTGAACTCCTGCCCTGAAATTTATAGTCGCTAGATAGTTTGCTTAGACTCTCTTGCATGAGACTCATTTGTTGTTGCTTCACGGGATCATCGATCTTGAGTATGAGTAGCTTCAGTGTCTTAGTCACGTTAGTCAATTGGCTCCTAAGCTCATTGACTTCTTCTTGACTTGCCTTTATCTTTTTAGCCTTCCTCTTTTGACAAATCGGTTTATCAAAAAGTGAAACTTGAACAAAGAGGTTGTCTTTGATTAATCGCCCTTCTCTCATCGACCAAGTACTGCGGAAAAGGAATTTGGGGATATGCATTGTTAATTATTTGACTCAAACTTCATTCAACATGCAATGCATGGAGGAAGTGAAGAAAGATTGGGATAGAATGTGAAAAAAGAAAAAGATGATGGAGGTGGAGGGATATGAAGAATTAGGAATAGAATGTACCCCCAACTAAAATGACGGAAAAGACCAACTCATGCATGAACCTAAGACATGGTCATGGTGACATATACTCAAAGTGTGCGCTAATACTAGTGAGTGTAGATGGTACGTTAAGACTCGTGTCATGACCATGTGGCTAGACTATGTGACTAGACTCAAGCAAAGACTAAGTTAAGACTTCACGTATATGCATTAAACTTGACAGACTGTGGTATTTTAGTCATAACTTCTTATCTATGACTCTGATTTGGATTAAACCAACGCCAAATTATCTAGAACTCCGGTTATGACAAAAACAAGTTGACGTTTGTGCAGTATACGGGAATAAAAATCCGGGTTGACTTAAAGGAACCATGACTCGATTTTATGTTTATTTATTAGCTCAAATTAATTAATTAATTAATTAAACAAAATCCTTTAGTCATTAATCAGTTTATTTAGTCTTAACATAGAGTATGCACAACAAATAATGCACAATTAGTCAAGTAGGCACAATATGATGCAATGAGTTTGCAACCTAACCATGGCTCTAGTTCTCTAAAGTTCGGGATATGGTTTAGTCAATATAGGGTCCATGGTTAATTGTCCGGATGCACCGCGCGGAAGCCTAACCGTGAAGGGTTGGCGCGAGTGGATGTGACACCGCGAGTTTTAGAAAAACTCGCTTCCATGGTTTGGTGAATTCAACAATCTCGGATGTACCCTTTGTTGCACGGAGCGTTCAATCGGGTAGATGGAGTACGAATTCCCAGAGGGTTACGTCCATATGTAGAACACATATGGGTTTCAGAAAAGTGAGAAAAAATTCAATCAGGAAGTAGGATCGAGCAAACAATACGAAAAAGTGGTTGAAATTAGAACGCATATTTCTTGCTCGGTATTGGGGAAGGTTGGCGCCAGCAATCAGAGACTGGCGCCAGCATTTAGCTTTATGTCACATGCCTACTTCCCACATGCCTCAGCAGCTTTCTGTGCTCGATAAAATTTTCCAGTTTCGCGCGGTGTTATTTTGGTCCTAGTTGTGAAAGATATTTCTCAAATATCGTACGTGTAAAATCCTATGTTTTTAACTGATTACGGATGGTCTTTCCAATGAGATATTTTTTTATGCATATGACAATAATGTTAATCAAAATTACGCACATGAAATACTTAGAACGTTTTGAGTCTCATCCACTCATTCTAGATCATTGCCAAAACAAATTCAGGAATTAAAATAGAAATCCTCCCCAGCGGAGTCGCCAAAAACTGTGGGGAATAAATTTCAAGCGTTAAACCCCTAGCTTGAACCCCACTGTGATCATACACTAAAGTACGATGGCGTCCAAAAGGGAAGAAAATAGAGCAAAAGAGTCGCCAACAAGTTTTTTTAGGAACTTGTAAACCGTTCACAGGATGAAGGTTACACCCCTTAACGATCCAAGAGATCGTCAAATCATGTTCATGTTAATATTAAAGCATAATACACTAGTAGAAAAATACAATAAGGCACCCCCATAAAGGCACCGGCTCAGGCCAAACCGGTGCCCTAAACCGGCCCAAATTTGGGCGCCATTTTACACAAATATAAAAGGCACCGGTTAAGACCAAACCGGTGCCAAAAACTAAAAGGGCACCGGTTTGAACCGGTGCCAATTGAACCGCTACTTAATTAAAAAAAAAACCGGTTTAACTTTATTATTATAAAAAAAAAAACCCTCCCATATATTAACCCCCCAAACCCTAAAACTCATTTCGCCGCTTCTCCTCTCCTCTTCTCTCCTTCTCTTTCTCTCTCCTCTTCTCCTCTCCTCCTCTTTCGCTCACCACTTCACCAGTCTTTCTCATCTCCTCCTTCCCTTTCTCATGTCCTCCTTCTACCTCAAGACTAAGCTACCACGTCTCCTTCTCCTTCTCCTTCAAGCCCACCACGAACACCACCACGGAGACCACCACGAACACCACCATGGAGACCACAACGAGCAAATGCAACACCACGAACACGTCTACTTCTCCCTCAATTTCTGGGGTTTTTTTTCCGATTTCACTTTAGGTTTTTTTTTTGCGATTTTGATTTTTTTTGTCGATTTCAGGTTTTTTTTAACTCGATTTTAATAGATTTATTTTTTTCGATTTTGATTTTTTGTTTTCGATTTTGATTTATTTTTTTCGATTTTGATTTTGATTTATTTTTTTCGATTTTGATTTTAATACATTTTGTTTTCGATTTTGATTTTAATACATTTTGTTTTCGATTTTGATTTTTTGTTTTTCGATTTCTGGATTATTTTTTTTCCGTTTTCAATTTTTATTTTTTTTTCGATTTTTGTTTATTCGATTTTAATATATTTTGTTTTCGATTTGGATTTTTTATTTTTCGATTTCTGTAATAATTTTTTTCTTATGTTTGATTTTGAATTTTTTTTCGATTTTTGTTTTTGTTTATTCGATTTTAATATATTTTGTTTTCGATTTTGTTTTTTTGTTTTTCGATTTCTAGGTTTTTTAATTTTTATTTTTTATCTGGGTTTTTTCGATTTCAAATTTTTTTCGATTTCAATTTATTTCCATTTCTGGGTTTTTTTTATTTCTGGGTATTTTTCGATTTAATTTTTTTGCGATTTCAATTTTTTTTCTGGGTTTGAATCTTAATTTTTTTATGGGTTTGAATTTCAATTTTTTTTCTGGGTTTGAATCTTAATTTTCGTAATTTTAGTTTACAGTGAGTTTTTTTTAATGTCGGTGTTTTAATTGATGCAGGTGAAGAATCAAGGTGTTGATTTTGGAATTTTGATTTCAATGTTGTAATTTTTTTTTTCTTCGATGTGTAATTTTTTTTTTCTTCAATGTTATAATTTTTTTTTTCTGGATTTTGATGTTGTAATTTTTTTTTTTTTATTGTAAAATAACAATTTAATCATCAATATATTTCGTATTCAAGCTTGTTATATGTTTCTTATTATACTTCTTATTTAATGATCAATTTTGATCAATATATGTTTGATTGTGCCAATTGACTTTATTTCCAAAAAAAAAAAAAAAAAAAAAAAAAAAAAAAAAAAAAAAAGTTATGGCACCGGTTAACCGGTGCCTATTTGACCCTATGGCACCGGTTTTGAACCGGTGCCAAAATTTGGGTTTTTGGCACCCCCCACATTGGCACCGGTTCAAACCGGTGCCTTAGGCCGGGTTTGAACCGGTGCCAAATTCGTTTTTTCACGTAGTGATAATAATAGCAAGATCCTAGGCATGATACTAAAAAGATTAATAAAAAAACCCTAGCATGTCACTAGGCCTTAAAAATCAAATCTTTAACCCTAACATGATACTAACAATGATAGATATTAGGAAGAACATAGGAAGCATCGTAACAATAATATTTAATATTAAAATTACCCTAGAAATGATACTAGGAATATAATAATAACAATATAAACATGATTTCTACATCATAACATCAATTAAAACCATTAAAGTACTTACTTTGATGCCTCGTACCTCTTTCTAATAACAAATACACACGTTAGTAACTTCAAAGAAAATAATAATCAAACAATCAAATTAAATAATTGAAATAGAGATTTGGGACCAAACCCTCAGAAATTAAACCTTCCACGTCTAGGGCGAAGGCAACTTCGAATATGGCTAGGTGTTTCTAGATCTTACGAATGCGTAATTTTGTATGCAAAAAGAAATTTTGAGAAAGAAGGAGAGAGAGAATTAGGGAATTAATGATTACGAATGAACACTGATTGTTGATGATAATTGGTGAATGAAAACGGAGTTTTTAATATGTTATTTATTGAAAAATCAGCCAAAAAGATAAAATATCAAAACAGAGCACTTGGCGCACGCAAAATAGAGTTGGCGCCAGCACCAGCTTAATGGTGCAAGGCGCCAATGGCTAGCACCAGGCGCCAATGGCTGACGCCATGCGCCAGGTATGGTTCCAGGAGCCAATGCCTGGAGTCAGGCGCCAAGCCTGTTTTTAACGCGTTTTCGAAAATCAGATAAGATTGTCGTACTGGAGGTTAAAATCATATATTTTACCTCGAAAATGCTTTTTGATTTTTATTAAAACTCTGAAAAGTCAACAAAAGTCAATTTATCAATGCTAATTGAATTAGGAATGAAAAGAAACTTCTAGAAGAATCTAGAAGACTAAAACCATTCCTAATTGCATTAGGAATGATAAAGCATATTAGGCCCTCCTCAAGATCATTGGGCCGCATATAAGGCTCAAACCGGGCCCAGTTCAGCAATTTGGCCGTATCTTCCTCATTATTCATCGGAATTGGGCTTATAATATATCGTTGGAAAGGTCTTTGAAAGCCCCATCCAACTACACTACTATTGGACCCATATCATGGGCCAACCAAAATGGATTGGCTGTTTTCTTAAAATAAGTTTTCAAAAACAGAGAGAAGAGAAAAGAAATTAAAACTATCCACAACACTAAACTTTTCACACTTTCACTTCATTCGATTATGATTCGACGTGAAAGGTATGTACTCATCACTGGTTTTGTATTTGGGGAGACACAAATGGGTGTCTACAGTGACACGTTGATATTACCGTGTCATGGAACCAGGCATCGTGCCACGTCAGATTTTGCCGTGACACGGTGTTTTTACACTAAGTGCGGTACTTCTAGTTTTCTACGCTTTTTTAAAACCATTATAACGTTTGATCCATAACTTCAAGTCTTCTTTCCAACCCAATTAAAATCAGATCAAAAACATTTGTAGATTTTAAGATATGGCCGTTTTAGTGAAAGGGTGTCTGTTTTGGGTCGAATTTAGTATTTTGCTCATATCTTCTTCATTTTAAATCAGAATTGAGCTTATGATATATGGTTGGAAAGCTTATTTTAAGGCTTATCCAACCAAATATTTATTTTATCAAAATTATTGGGCCACAACAATATTTTCTCTCGGTTTTGTGATGTGGACACGAAAAGAGGAAAACAAGTTATGGTGTAGGGAAATGAGCTAGGAAATGGATTGGTTTATGAAATGTATTGAAAGGAAACATGGATTTAAGCAATCCAAAGAAAAAATACTCAACCCGACCAATAATGGCATTGATAGGTCATTTATCATCGGGTTTTAGGGAGACATTTTTAGGTGTCTACAGAAGCCCCCACTTTGACTAAGTTTGTATAAACGTTAGTTTCAAAAACGAAAGTAAAATTAGTCGATAAATATGATGAATGATTAAGACTTTCTGCGATCCTAAATCACTCTGTATACACCGATACCTGCAGAAAAATGTTAGTTCCACGGATAAAAGAGTAAAGGGATAAAATGCTAATCTGACACTATTGTATCGGTGACAAACATGATCGATAGTATCTAACACCAGTGTATCGGTTAAAAATGAGTTTGGTAACTTTTTATGCTTGAAGAAATCTACTTGATAATATTTGTTGTGATACTTTCCATGCTTGAGGAAAGTCGACTGATGATTTTGGCAAGTTTCTATGCTTGAAGAAATCCACCGGATGACATTTTACATGTTTGAGGAAAATTGACAGATGATTTTGGCAGGTTTCTATATATGCTTGAATAAATCCACCGGATAATACTTTCCATGCTTGAAGAAAATCAACAAATGATTTTGGCAGGTTTCTATGCTTGAAGAAATCCATCGAATATTACTTTCCATGCTTGAGGAAAGTCGACAGATGATTTTTGCAAGTTTCTATGCTTGAAAAAATCTTTTGGATGAAATTTTGCATGCAAAGAAAGTCGACATATGATTTAAGTAGGTTTCTATGCTTGAAGAAATCCACCGGATGACACTTTCCATGCTTGAGGAAAGACTTGTCTAATAACGAGATTACAAGTCTCTATGTATCAAGAACCTTGCGCCGTGAATCATCTTTGCTAGAGAGATGATCACTGAAATGATGATGGTTCGATTGTCCCCGAACGTGAGCAATAGATTGTATGCTTTTTCCTGAATGTGGGCTGTAAATGGTCCGCTTATCCCTAGAAGTGGGCTATGATTGGTTTGCTTGTCCCAGAACATGGGTTGTAGATGGTCCACTTGTCCCCGGACGTGGGATGTAAAAGGTTTGCTTGTCCCCGAAGGTGGGATATTATTGGTTCGCTTGTCCCCGAACGTGGGCTGTAGATGGTTCACTTCTCCCCAAACGTGGGCTGTAATGGGTTCCCCAGTCCCCGAACGTGGGCTGTAAATGAGACATGCAAAATAAAATTTACCAAAGGACCCATATAGACATCGATTGACTTGACCAAGTTGTACTTGAGACGACATGACATGTATATAACATGTTGTTGTGTGTGTATTATGTGTGTGTCTGCATACACAAGAAATCGAAAATGCAAAAGCAAAAATATTCTGCCATTTTTGTCATGAGACGAGTGGAGGGTACCGACTTTCTCCTGAAAAAAAAAGACGTGAAAACTGAACTTTTATTTTCGAACTTCCCTCGATGAGAAAATTTTGAAATTTTTTTTAAACTTCCCAAAAGAAAAGACAAAAAAACGGAAGAAGTTTTGAACTTCCTCGTTGAGCAAGACAAAATTAATCGCATGGATGAATTGCTTTGCTTGAAAATAATGTATTCATGATGCATGTTTTTAGGCCAGTAGGCTAAGAACAATAATATCATGTGACATGATAGAATGAACTTAGGTCATGGAGCTAAGCATCGTATATGGTGTAAAGAAACAATCTTGAACGTCGCTTAGGTCTTGAAGCTAAGGACGTATGTAGATGAAATGATTGATGAGTATTGCATAATAAATGTTGTTTAGGTTAAGGATCTAAGCACGATATGCAATGCATGAAACAATGAATATTTCTTAGGTCGGGAAACTAAAAAAGTATATAATGTTTTCATTTGATGAAAATTATCTTGAAAGATGATGAAACAAGCACAGTATTGAAACAAGATTTCATGAAAAAGGGTTCTTACAGGGAAAGATGATATGGATATGGATGTGTGAGTGAAGTGTGTGAATGTGATACTAAGGCTAGCTGCAAAGGTTATGGTCATGGAAGTATATGTGAGAAGAGTCAAAGATGATGACTCTTTAGGCTGGGTAAGCTAATGTGATGTGGGTTCAAGCCCCCAAGTCTAGCTCTAAATTTGTAGGGGTAAGCATTGGATATTCTTCGACTCGATCATGCATATGAATGTGGTCGCACCTCAATGTGAGTTTTCCTACGTATCCTTTAGGAATCAGGCCGAATGTAGCTCTAACTTTACTTTGCACAAGTGTATGTACACCTCAAAGAGGTCTTTCAAGGGTTTTAATGTAATTAAGCTGATGGTTTAAGGAAGAAAAGGGTAAAAGTCTCAAGACCCGAGAGAAGCCCCCCAAGATATGCATTTATGTATTAAACTTTGCAAGTTTTAATTTTCATATATTTTTTTTGAATTTTTTTTTCATCATTTTGAATCAATGGAGGCAATCTCATATCATGCGGTCCATCACTCACTTAGCATTCATGTTTCTCAGCCATGGTACCAAGCACTCGATGAGAGACACAATTTGAGACGTGTTCATATCGAAGACATTGGAACACTTGCCTTTAGACATTGTTTTTTAATTTACTCATTATTTTTATTTTTATTTTCTTATTCATTTTTTTTTTGTTTGAACTTTCTTTCTGAATGTTACACAAATTGCACACCTTCCCATCCCAAGGTTAAGTAAATGTGGGTTAAATAAATAATAAGGTCAATCGCTAGATAAGGCTCAAAGTGGTTGACGAAAAAATGGATATGCGATTGAACGGTTAATAGGGAATGACAGGGTTACAAAGGAGCCTCAAGTCATTGGTGTATCTTGTGTTTAGTTTGGTAATTAATTTTTTCTTTTTTTCTGAATTAGTGAATGAAAAATGATATGATCAAGATATAAAGAAAATATTCAACATGTAGAAATTCAACATGGAAAACCTATGCTAGACATGAATGGGGGAATGGAGATGAATGATAAAAAAATCATGGAATCTTGCACGAAGGATATGCTATGCGCCTTGTGTTCATTACTTCTTGCCGCCTTGAGGGACAGGAAGTTTGTTTGCATCCATCAAGTCTTGAATGACGTCCTTCAAATTCCAACATTGCTCTGTAGTGTGGCCCCTTCCTTGATGGTACTTGTAATGGGCATTGGGATTCCATTTGGCGCTCTTTTCTCTAGGTTTTATCTCTGGAAATGGCCCAATAGGTGTGATGAAGCCTTGACCGTAATGGCGATCAAAGGCCGCATCATAAGTCATTCCGAAAGGAGTATAAGTTCTCTTTTTTTTTGGGCAATGGAGCATCAAGAGCTAACACTTTATTGAGATCGACTTGACTTATTTTGTTGGTAGTACTTTCATGCTTAGAAGACAAAGAATAAGGAAGGCGTTTTTCTTGTTTTTCCAAGTGTTATTATTGTCACTACCAGCAGTCTTTATTAGCTCGTCCTCGATATTGATGCCACTGTCGTATACAGCTTTGAAAGTGTTTAGTGGATTAAATTTGAGATGTTCCCAATACTTGTGAATCAGATTTTGGATGAAGAAGAGAACCATCTCTCTGTCTTTAGGAGAATATACCAAAAGTGAAGTCGTTTCCCACCACCTGTTCAGGTAAGCGGTGAAGCCTTCATTCTCTTTCTATTTGAGAATGGAGAGTTGATCGAGGTTAGATAGTGTCGTTAGTCTACTAACCCTAATCAAATTAACAATTTATAATACCTAAACTACCCTAATACGAGTATAGGGGTAAGTAAAGGGTCGAACCCAAAAGGACTAAGTGTATCAATCTATGCTAATTAGACTACTAGGAAAGCTTGTGAGGTAAGAGAGGTTCAATTAAACACTACTAAGAGCAAATAACTAAAACTAGGGAAAGTGGAATCCAATTACATCAATGCATTCAACAACATCAAACAATTAGATGAAAATGACCTCAATTAGGACGATTTACACATTTAACTCACTCTCGCACAATTAAACATGTTAATAATCCTACTAGACTAATTCACTCTCGTGCAACTAGCCTAGCAAAGATATGGAGGAATTTAGGGTTTTCAAACAACTCACTTTCGCACAATTGATTGAAAACACAATTAAAAGCATAGAATCAATTAGCTAGAAAGATTCTAATCCATAAAAGCATCATCCATACACAATAATCAAGAAACAATTTCATACTAACCACAATCAATCATTAAATTAATTAACATAACCTTCATCCATTTCCCTAGAACAAAACCTAAACTAACATAATGAACAAAAATATGGAAAACAAGGTAAAATAATAATAAAAGCAAGAATCAACAACTAAACTAATTAATCTACTCAAATAAACAAATAAATAAGCAAAAACAATAATAAATGAAAGCAATAAAGGTGAGAGAAAGTTAGGAAAACTCATTGAATTTATGAGAGGAAAAATCCACAAATTTGCTTCTTCAAAATCCCAAAAACTCCATGAAAAATCCCATCTTTCTCTCTCTAAACTACTCCTAACCCTAAGAGAGAGAAAATAAAGGCTAAACTAATCTAATCTCATCTAAAATTAATTGTTGAGTGTTCAAGGTTGAGAGAAAATAACCCCAAAAGGGTATTTATATACAAGGCTAAATAGAATAAAATAAATAAAAGAAAACAAATAAAGAAAATAAAATAAAACAAAAGAAAAGAAAAGGGAAATAGAAAAGGGGAATAAAAATAAAAGAAAATAAAAACCCCAAAATCCCCAATTTCCCCCAGCAATCACGATCTCCCCTTCTCTTTCATTCGGCTGCTCTGTTTCTTCCATCATCACCATCACGCATCATCAATTATCATAATCACCACCGTCAATCCTCATCGTCATCAATCAAGCATCAATCAAAGCCGTTCAATTCTCATTAAAAATCACGTGAAAAGCTCGTGATTGACCCACGATTGCGCGCCCGCACAGAAGACGCACACAGGTCGCGCAAAGCTTCTGCCTCGAATCTGATTTAGGACTCCATTTTGTGCGCTTTCTGACAGGGTTGCGCGGCCGCGAGTAGCAGCTCTGTGAGTTTGGGTGTTGGGCGAAATGCGGCTGTAATTGGTGAGTAATTGGGTTGGATATTTGGGTGGTTAATTGTGGGTGAAGGGCTGGTGGTTTAATTGGTGTTGCGGGGTTTAATTGGTGAGTGGTTTGGTGGTGATTGATAGTGGTTTTGGCGGTGGCTGGTGTATTAGTTGCGACGGTTGATGGAGAAGAATTGGAGGTGGTTTGGTTGGAGTTGCGGGGTGGCTGTTGCTGTTGGTGTGTGTGTGTGTGGGATTGCGTGGGTATTGACTGGTGGCAGAGGTGTTTAGGCTGGGTGGCTGGCGCGGCTGTGGTCGCAGGTGGAAGCTGGTCTGGTTGGAGGTGCTGCGTGAAAAGGAGAGTTGGAGCAGGGGAGTGTTGCGATGTTGGTGTTGGTGATGAGGAAAAGCAGGGAGCAGGGGAGGACGAGGAGATCGAGTGTGTGGTGGAGGATAGGTTATGTTGTGGTGAAGGATAAGGCTGACAGCAGCTAGGTCGGTTAGGGGCATTGTGAATAGTGTTTGACTTGAGTTCGAAACTCCATTTATGACTCAAAACTTGAGACACGTATATTGAACCTCGAACGTTGGACCTCCGAACTCGAACATGACTTTGAAACCCGGAACGCCTACAACCAAAAACAACACGAGGGTGAATTGGAAAATAAAATAAAATAAATAAAATAAAGTAAAATAAAATAAGATAAATAAAATAAAATAAAATAAAATAAAATAAGATGCTAAAGCTAAAGAAATAATAAAATTAAATGAAATAAAATAAAATAAAATAAAATACGAAACTAAAATAGATAAGAAAACGAGATAAAAAAGAGAAATTATTAAAAATATAAACTAACGACTTAAACTACAAACATTAAAAGAAAGAAAAATAAAATAAAACACGAAAATAAACTAAAAACTATAGAAAATTACAAAAATACTCAAAATAAAGAAAAAAGACGAGAATAATAAAATAAAAGAAATAAAGGATATAAAAGGTGAAATAATTGGAAAATAAGCCTGAATACGACTCAATAAACACCCTAAAAGTGACATAAAAGTCACTTATCAAGAGTTCACGTTCAGAAGTTTTGGTTTGAATGTTACATTTGTAACGATTCATGAAGCTGTTGTTGACATCTTGCCAAGTCACAGTACGCTTGTCATTTAGGGAATAAAACCATTGTTGGCAAGCATGCTCTAACGAGAGAGGGAACATCGTATGGAAGAGTGTTACGTCCAATCATGCCTTGAGAGCCATGGTTGCAGAGAAGCCTTCAAATGGAAAATTGGATTGTTAGTAGGCTTGAACTTTGGAATATTAGCAGTGTAGAACTTTTCAAGGAGCCTGTCTTTCACATCCAAAGGAATGGGAGGTTGTTCCACATAAGTGAAATCCTTAGAATTCTTACTCATATGTTCCTTCAATTTGTCAAGGGTAGAAACAGTGACCTTGTTTTGTTCCATGGTAGTGACCCAAGTTGTGAGTGTTTGTACCATGGCAGCAATTGTCTCGATGGTCTTGTTGAGGTTCGAAATGTTTTCCTTAGTTGGCATCGGAACAAACTAACAGTAGTTTGAAGGTGAACGCCTATTAGATTTAAGAGATTGTTGCGGTAAAGACTCGAACAGTACCAATCTACCCCTGCTCCTTGACCAAGTACAGTGAAATGAAATAAATTCACTTAATTTTTTGACTCATTTCTCAAGATAGGTAAGGAAAGGAAAAAAAATAGACATTTGAAAATAGGTGAGAAAAATTCCACTCATCTTTTATTATGATGGAAACGGGGGTGCATAAACCTAGTATATGATCATAAACGACATGGTGCACGACTCGAGTCTAAAAATAAAGAAAGTGTGTTGACTAATACTAGACTCATGAGTGATTAAGTGATGTTATAAGACTCGTTGTATGATCGTATGGCTAGACATGTGAACGGTAACCAAAATGACTAATACTCGGACCAAATTAGCATGGCAGACCAAAATAGGGACCGACTGGACATAAACTTGGGCACCGTGTCGCGGCGCAACTATCGTGATACAGTAAATCTATAATGTGGCGCATTACAGGACGACGTGACACGGTATCGATTGCCGTGACATGGCGTTTTTTGCTGTGGCACGGTAATCAGTTCCAGGTTTTTATGTAATTTTTTCCAGTTTTTTTTTTTTCAATTTTAGAGTTTGCGCTAATTACTAAGTGAGTACGGTCCATTTGCAATTGTTAGTCATAAAAACATCCACCATAGACAAAGAAAGATCGTTAAGGTTAGGATGAAACGATCAAATATACACATATAGGACACGTAGGAACACCGATGCAATGTTTAGTTCGCAACCTAAGGTCCAGTTCTATGTTCCAGTATGATCAGGCTTTATTTGTTGTCAAAAGGATACCATGGTTAAGAGTTTGGACACGTTAGCAAGGCAGCCTCCCTTTAGGGTGTATGCCAACGGGCGGCTCCGCGAGTTTGTCATGAAATCGAACTCGACTCCATTGTTTGGGTAGATTTAAAAACTTAGATAAACCCTTATTGCCATGAGAGTGTTTGGGTTGATAGAGCTTAAATCCCCCGGGGCTAAGACGTAAGTAGAACACACACATTTTTTCAGAAAAAACGAAGGAAGCTGATAATGTGAAGAGAAATAAAGCCCTGGAAGGATTTCAGGACTGTCGCGACATGGCAGAAGGTGCCAAACACGCGTGACGATGCCCAGCGCCATAACACAGTAAGCTTTTCCGTGGCCGGCAGTTAGGAAATCTTACTAGTGCCTCTGTTTTCTTCGTTCACGACCAGATTATCCAATTTTTCCTACGGGACAGACTTGAGATACAATGTAAAAATGTTTATGCATATGCAAAAATGCCAAATTAATCACAAGAATACTTTTCAACAATCTTTCAAGTCTCATCCACTCATCTTAATTAAATACTCATCACTCAAATCGATAAATAACCAAGAATCCTCTGCAGTGGAGTCGCCAAATTGTAGGCGTCGTTTGAAGTGTGCCTACGTTAAAGCATGTGTGAATATGCTTGGCACTCATAGGAAGTGGGAATTTACATAATACAATTAGGGTCAAGGAAAGTAGGGAGCCACCAACAAGTTTTTAAGGAACTTGTAAACCATTTACGGATCATTTAAGGCAACCACGATTAAGGGACAACGAAAGGCAACAACGATGGACCCGTGAAGGTTGCACCCCATTCATAATCCATGAGATTACTAACTCCATATGGTTCAGAAGCACAAAAGGAGGATCGGGGATTATGGTACGAAGTGAGTCATGGAGTCACATTCGCCCGTAATGGCCTCTACTCGATTTTTATTGTGAAAAGTGATTCCTGTGATCTCAAAGGCATGAAAACAAAATATTCAATTTGCTCAATATTATTATTAAGCTAAATTGGTTGAATAAATCTTAATGCAACATATAATTCTACAATATTAGTGATCACTTGAATAAATAACAATATTAAAAAGGAACCTAAACCGGTTGTCCAAATTATCTTATTAGGTGTGATTTTCAATTACATATTCCATTTAACATGCAATAAGGTGATCAATAAATATAATAAAATAAACATTAATATTGGAAGCAATTTAACAATAAATTGTTAGTTAAATCAAATATAAAGTATCCTAATCATGATACTAGCAATTTTAAAATAAAATAAGTAATTAAATTAAATAATTACTCACATTCCGCGAATTCCTTTAAATTGCTACATTATGACTAAATTGTTAGTAACTTCAATAAAAAATATAAATCAAATGGAAATTAAATTAAATAAATGAAAAGCAGAGTTGATTTGGTCCAAACCCTCTTTTAATTATACCTTTCTTACCTTGGTTTAAGGACAGAATATCGGGTTAAGTATGGACTCCTTTGAGTGCTTAAGGAAGACATGATGTAATTAGGAATATAGGTTTATGGCTTAGAGTATAAGAGAGAGAGGAGAATATTTTTTGTGTAAAAAGAGAGGAAGATAGAATGATTTGGTGCCTCGAACTGTAGAAAGGAGGGGGCTATTTATAGGGAAAATGAGATGTAGGAACACACGGAACCCTAAAAAGATAATAACCCTAAAAAACACTTCAGCGACACGGCAAACTATGCCGTGACACGGTATACTTTAGTGTGACGCGGGGACACCTCGAGTGACGCGGGAAAGTATTAAACTACGGAAGATAAAAACGCGTGAAGAAATTACGCGGAGAAAACACGGAACAGTCTCGTGTCACGGGAAAGGCACCATGACAGGGGAATTATGTCGTGACGTGGTGCAAAATCTTGTGGCGCGACAACTGTCCCCGTGACAAGCTGGAATATGCTGTGAGAGAGCGCGAAAAAACACGGAAAAAAGTAACATGACACGTTGAAAATTACCGTGTCACTACACCAGGCACTGTGCCACGTCAAATTTTGTCGTGACACGGGGTTTTTACACTATGCGCGGTAATTCTTGTTTTTTACACATTTTTAAAGCCATGATAACTTTAGATCCGTAATTTGGAATAAGGCATATAATATATAATTGGAAAGATTATCAAGTCTACTTTCCAACCCTATTGAAATCAAGTTGAAATCATTTGTGCATTTTAAGATATGGCTGTTTTAGTGAAAGGATATCGGTTTTGGGCCGAGTTTAGTATTTGGCTCATATCTTCTTCGTTTTAAATCGAAATTGAGCTTATGATATATGGTTGGAAAGATTATTTCAAGGCCTATTCATCCAAATAATAATAAGATCAAAATTATTAGGCCACAAATACAATTTCTCTCGGTTTTACGATGTGGACACGAAAAGAGGAAAACAAGTTATGGTATAGGGAAATGAGCTAGGATATGGATTGGTTTACGAAATGTATTGAATGGAAACATTGATTTAAGCACTCCAAATATTAAATACTCAACTCGACCAATAATAGAACTGAGAGTTCGTTCATCATTGAGTTTGGTTTTGGGGAGACATTTTTAGGTGTCTACAATAGGTGTCCCAAATTTCTTCTATGTTTTTCCGCATAAGCCTTTGTGTGGAAGCAGATATGTGAGTGAAGTACAGGCTTTACTTCTCTTGAATAGAAGAAGAAGTCTCCTCCTTGCCTCGTTCAACAGAGGCGACTTCCTCTTCGGGTTCCATTTCAGCATCCTCAAGTGGCCTCTCTTCGCTTTTAGGGCCGCCTGAGATAGCATTCGACTAGGACGACCCCTATTTGATGTCGGATGTCTCTTCGCTGGACTCATTTTCTAACTCCACCAAAATAGAGTCATTCGGCATAGTTTGGATGTCAGACGGATGATAGGAGACTTCATTCCTAGCACCCTAATAGGACTCTTGTCCTCGTCATTACTAGGTGCCCGAGCTATCCTTTTAGATCTGGCCATAGTGTCCTGCACAAACACAGACACGGTCGGATTCGGGGACGAGTGTAGATTGGGGCAGGTACCACCCCTAGTCCTATATTCAGCCGTCCTAGGTGACCGATTGACAGCTATCCTATGCAAGGAAAGAACAAACACATATAAAAAAGTGAAATATAAAGAGAGAGAAAGAGCAGGTGGTTACCTTATGAAGGTACTGTTGAAAGTTATTTGAGCCGGTTGTGTCAGGCGGATGAAAGCAAGCAGCAGGCGGAAATGTTCTCTTAAGAAAAGTCAAAGATCTCTTAAATTCTCTCAAGTATTTTTTTAGTGAATATGCAAAAAATGAGGGGCAATGATGATATTTATAGAGGTTGAATCCAGAGGCAACCCTGCAAATTACCTAGATGGGTGACCAGTAAAACTCACCACCCAATGCATGTGTGACAAATTTGTCACAAATGCCCCATGGCAAGCCACGTCACATCTATGAGGGGAAAATGTTTTGGGTAAAATTACCCAAGACACGTGGCCCTATCATAAGCTGACACGTGTCAGCCTTTGGGGGGCCCAAATGGATCTCTCACCTAATGACACATGTCACGCCAAACAAATAGGAGAAAAGGCTGCCCTTTTGGCCCAAATCCCGAGAAAGCCGTATTACAACGCAACCCACCAAATTAAGTCTGGATGACCTAAGAAAGGGAAATTTTTACAATGCACCAATAAATAGGGAGATTTCCCCCATTTATTGGGCAGATGCATTTATTACAATATATCCTACATTCTCTTACATCAGAGAAAACACCTGATCTCGAAATCTGAGAAGATCTTACTTTTACCTTTCCGCACTTTTTACATACTGTAGACACCCATTTGTATCTCCCCAAAACCAAACCCAGTGATGAATACCTTTCACGTCATTTTATTATCAAATAAAGCGAAAGTGTGAAAAGTCTAGTGATGAGGATGTTTTTATTAAAATATCTCTTCTTTCTGTTTTTGAAAATATTTCTTTTCTTACCCTATTTTTGAAAACGTGCATTCCAGTTTATTTTGATCCATGATATGAGTTCAATAATGGTGTAGTTGTATGAGGCTTGAAGATACCTTTCCAACGATATATTATAAGGCCAATTCCGATGAATAATGAGGAAGTTATGGCCAAAATTAAATACTAAACTGGGCCCAAACTAGATTTTACCTACGACCCAATGATCATGTGGAGGGTCCAAAGGTCTAATCCTATTCCTAAACTAATTAGGATTAAATAGAAGCTTCCATAAGTTTCTAAAAGATCCTAATTATCCTGTTTGAAAAGATAAGATTAAAGAATTGGAGTTATATAAAAACTTTCCTTTTTAAAAACTTTCGTTTTTCTTAAATCCTAATTCTATTCGAATTTAAAGATGTTCAAAGATAGTCATATATTATTTTCGTGTCTCATAATATTCATCTAAATATTATATGGTTGGATAGATCTTATAATTATCTTTCCAATGACATATTATAATATTAAATCCGAGCTATAACGAAAAAGATATGAATGAGATATGAAACACTATCCAAAACTGACACTGTCCTACTATTTCGGTCATATATTTTTATCTACAAATGATTTTAATCGGATTCTAATTGGGTTGGAAATTATTTTTCAAGAGCTTTCCAACGACATATTATATTCTTTATTCGGACTTCTGGATCAAAAGATAAGATAGAAATTAAATCCGCAAAAACTGTTGTCCATCGAGTTTTATTTCGATTCGAATTCGGATTCTTTTCTTATTCTTCGACCCTCATTTCTCCCTATAAATAGAGGCCATATCTCTTCTTTTCAGGGACCATCTCTCATCAATAATCTCTTGATTACTCTCTCTCTCTCTTTTCTAAACTAGCCTTTTGCAAACCAAATTCCGCATTCACAAGATCTAGACACACCTAGCCGAGTTCGAAGTTACCTTCGCCCTAAACGTGAAAGGTTTAATTTTTAAGGGTTCGGTCCCAAATCTAGTCTAAAATTTCTTAATTCTTTATTTCAATTAATTAATTTAATTGTTTTGATTATTATTTTCCTTGAAGTTACTAATGCGTGTATTTTGTTATTAGTGAGGGGTACGAGACATCCAAGTAAGTGCTTTAATTGATTTATTGATATTATGATTTAGAAATCATGTCTAGGTTGTTATTATGATTCCTAGTGTCATGTTAGGGTGTTTTGATCTTCCTAGTATCATGTTGTAGAGACCTAAAAATGTCTCCCCAAAACCAAACCCGATGATGAACAACCTTTCACCACCACTATTGGTCGGGTTTAATATTTAATCTCGAGAGTGTTAAAAAATCGTATTTTATTAAATTCATATTTTTGAACAGTCCATGGATTAGTCTTGATGTTTGGTAAAAGCATAGTTTTAATTTCAGCCCAAACTTATTAATTAATTTTAAGCCCAAACCTTTTTTTTATTTTATTGTTTTATTATTTATTTTTGGCCCAAACCTTTTATTTATTTTTATTTAATTATTTTCTTATTTTAGCCCGAATAATAAAAGTCAGAAAAGACCCGAAATTATCAATCGGCACTTAAAAAGCCGAAGGAAATTAGGGTTAAAAATGTATTTAGACGGAAAATGGACTGGAAATTCTCGCGCCACGGCAGACTGCCACCGTGTCACGGGAATCCTTCCCGTCTGACGGTGGGATTTCCCGTGACACGGGAGGTCTGCCGTGACACTGGACTTTCCGCGTCTTTTCCGCGTAAACCCTTGACGCGTTTTCTATCCCGTTTTCTGAAAATTTCCCGCGTCACGCCAAAAGTGTACCGTGTCACGGGAATGTGTGCCGTCCGACGGTGGGGCTTCCCGTGTCACGGTACAGTTTGACCGTGTCACGAGATACTTTTTTAGGGTTTTTATCATTTTAGGGTTCCGTGTGCTCCCTTAGCACATTTTCCCTATAATTACCCCCTCATTTCTGATGAACGGGGCACCGAGTAATTCTATTATTTTATTTTCTCTCTTTTATGCTTTAGCCTAAACACTAGCTTACCCTTTTCTACTTCAAAATTCCTTCTTAAAGTACTCAAAGGAGTCCATATTTTACTCGAGGTTATGTCCTTAAACCAAGGCGTGAAAGGTAGAATTGTTTGAGGGTTTGGTCCCAAAATCAACTTTATTTTATTTAATTTAATTTAGTTATTTTTTAATTTATTTCCTTGAAGTTACTAACTCATTTATTATTTTGTAGTTGCAAACAAACAGAATCAAAGTAAGGATCACGCTCCTTTTGTTTTTATTATTTTTCTAACGATTTTATGTTGTTGGAATTGTGATTAAATTGGTTCTAATATTAATATTGTTCTATTATATTATTGTTATGATCACCATATTGCATGTTTAAAGGGAATATGTAATTGAAAATCACGCCTAATAAGATAATTTGGACAACCGATTTAGGTTCCTTTTTAATCTTGTTATTAATTCAAGTGATCACTAATATTTTAGAATTATGTGTGCATTAATATAAAACCAATTTAGTTAAATAATAGTTTGGAGCGAATTAAATTATTGTTTGTATGCCTTTGAGATCGCAGGAATCATTTTTCACTATAAGAATCGAGTAAAGGCCAATACGGGCGAATGTGACTCCATGACTCACTTTGTACCATCATCCCCGATCCTCCTTCGTGGTTCCGAACCATATGGAGTTAGTAATCTCATGGAATATGAATGGGGTGTAACCTTCACGGGTCAATCGTTGTTGCCTTCGTTGTCCCTTATTAGTGGTTGCCTTTTATGATCCGTGAACGGTTTACTAGTTCCTTAAAAACTTGTTGGCGGCTCCCTACTTTATTTGTCCCTAATCGTAATGTCAATTCCCACTTCCTATGAGTGCCAAGCATATTCACACATGCTTTAACGTAGGTGCACATCGAGCGACGCCTACACATGTTTAGGGTAACAACTATAATTTCTATTATCAAATATGACAATAATGATTCTTGCGATGCTTCCTTTTCTTCCTAATATTCATGTTAGTATCATGTTAGGGCTATATATTTGATCTTTGATGTTTAATGACATGCTAGGGTTTGTTAATAATCTTGTTAGTATCATGCCTAGGATCTAGCTAAAATTATGCTTTAACATGATTATTTTAATTATTATGATTGTTATTTCAATTATGATTATGATTATCTTGATGATTATTATGTTGCTTGATATATATTTATTGTTATTGCTTGATCATGCCTTTTATGCATGTTTAAAGGGAATTGGTACCTGTAATCACGCTTAATAAGATAATTAATTATCTTATTTAGGTTAACATAATTATAATTCGAGTGATCGCCAATAATAGTTTTATTTGTGCATTAATATTAAACAACCATAGATAAATAGGTTTAGGGCTAATCTTATTGATTGCATGTTAGTCAGAAAGCGCACATGAATACGATAAGAATAAAGTAGAGGCCTATTATTAGGGCAGGTTCAATCTCTTTTAGGTTGGATTTTTACCTTCATCCCCGAATTCCCAGTCATGGTTCCAGACCTATTGGAGTTGACGATCTCCTGGATCGTTAAGGGGTGTAACCTTCACCCTGTAGACGGTTTACAAGTTCCTAAAACTTGTTGGCGACTGTTTAGCTCTATCTTCTTTCCCTTTGGACGCCACCGTACTTTAGTGTATGCTCACAGTGGGGTTCAAGTTAGGGGTAATGCTTGAAATATTCCCTACAGTTTTTTGGCGACTCCATTGGGGAGGATTTCTATTTTAATTCCTAAAATTTATTTCGCCAATGATTAAGAATGAGTGAATGAGACCTGAAAAGTGCTAAGTATTTCATGTGCATAATTTTGATTAACATTGTTGTCATATGCATAAAAAAGATCTAATTGGAAAGACCATCCGCAATGAGTTAAAACATAGGATTTTTACACGTAGGAAATTTGAGGAATATCTTTCACAACTAGGACCGAAATAATGCTGCGCGAAACTGGAAAATTTTATCGAGCATAGAAAGCTGCTGAGGTATGTAGGAACTAGCGTCAGAAAAAAATGTTTAGCGCCACTAATTTGAATCTGGCGCCAGGCGACAGCTTCTGTCGCCAAGCGCCAAAGCCAAATTGTTGGTGTCGGCCTCTGTTTGCTGGTGTCATGTTCTTCCTATACCAAGCCAGAAATATGCGTTCTAATTTTGACCAGTTTTTAGCACTGTTTTCTCGATCCTACTTCCTGATTGAGTTTTTCTCACTTTTCTGAAACCCATATGTGTTCTACATACGAAAATTATCCTCTGGGAATTCATGCTCCATCTACCTTATTGAACGCTCTGTGCAACAAAGGTACATCAGAGAATGTTAAATTCACCAAACCATGGAAGCCAGTTTTTGACTCGCGGTGTCCCATCCACTCGCTCCAACCCTTCACGGTTAGGCTTCCGCGCGCTGCATCCGGACAATTAACCGTGGACCCTATTTGACTAACCCATATCCCTAACTTAAGAGAACTAACCCATATCCCTACCTTGCAAACTCATTGCATCATATCGTGCTTACTTGACTAATTGTGCATTACTTGCTGTGCATCCTCTTTGTGTTTTTCCTAACTGTTTGTTTGACTTTGCTTAATCAATTAATTAATTAATTTGAGCTAATAAATATGTCTGAAATCGAGTCATAGTCCCTTTAAGTCAACTCGGATTTTTATTCCCGTAAACTGCACAAACGTCAACTTGTTTTGGTCATAGACGGAGTTCTAGAAAGAACTACGAGTCGTATAAACTATGGATATGTAGCCCCGAGTTGTATCTTTAATTTGGCATTGGTTTCATCCCAATAAGAGTCACAGATCAAAAGTTATGACTAAAATACCACAGTATGTTCAGTTTAATGCATATACGTCAGGTCTTAACTTAGTCTTTGCTTGATTCTAGTCACATAGTCTAGCCACGTGGTCATGACACGAGTCTTAACATATCACCTACACTCACTAGCCTTAGCACACACTTTGTATATGTCACCATGACCATGTCTTAGGTTCATGCATGAGTCGTTTTCCGTCATTTGAGTTAGGGGTACATTCTATTCCTAAATTTTCCATATCTCTCCATCTACATCATCTTTCCATTCTCTACATCCTTTCTCCATATCACAACCTTCATTCTTCCGACCTTCTTCCTTCCATGCATGTTGAATCGAGTTTGAGTCATGCGATTGACAAACCAAAAAAGTGAGGGTAATGATGAAACAAATGCACAAGGCAAGCTTCTCACCAAGATTTCATGCTTTCTTCTTCTTTTTTTCAAAACATTTCTCCAATAAGTCTAGCATAGGCACCCTTAGTCTTCCTTGGATTTATTTCTTAGAGTTTTTTTTTTTTAATCCTTCACTTTTTTAAATAAAATGAGCTATTATTTCCTTGCATATGATCATTGCATTGCATTGCATTAAAAAAAAATAAAAAATTCATGTCAAACTAACCATAAGGTATACCAATTATTTGAGGCACCCCTTGTAGCCACATCATATCACCTTTCACCCTCCAAATATGCAATCCTTTGTTGGTAAACCACTTTGAGCCTCGTCTAACGATAGATCTGTCATTTTTCAACCTATATCTACCTAACCTTGGGATGGGATTGTGTGCAACTTATGCAATTTTTAATTTCATAAAAAGCTTGAGTGACTTAAAAAGACTAAAATAACAAAATATAAGCAAAAAAAATAAATAAATAAAAGTGTACAAAAGGGCAAGTGTTCCAATGTCTTTGACATGAACATGTCTTTGATATGAACACATCTCAGATTGCGTCTCTTATCGAGTGCTCGGTACCGTGCCTGAGAAAGATGAATGCCAAGTGAGTGATAGACCGCATGATCGTGATTGCCCACACTTATAAAAATAAGATAAATGCTAAAGCAAAGGAAAAAGATAAAAAAGAGTAGAAAGTCTCAAGCATAAAAATACAAAGATTCTAAAGCAAGGTTGCACACCTTAGAGCCTTTTTTCCCTTTCTTCTTCAACCATTACCCTAACAACGTTACAACCCTTTAAAAGACCTTTTTGAGGTATACATACACTTGTGCGAGGTTCGGCTAGAGCTATCTTAGGCATGATTCCTAACGGATACGTAGGCAACCTCACATTGAGGTGCGGCCGTAATAAACATGCATTCATATTCACATTCACACACTCACACCATTATCATATTAAGGGATCCGCTGTGCTCATCCCTATTCATTTATAGCTAGACTTGGGGGCTTGATCCCTACATCATTAGCCTACCCAGCCTAAGAGTCACCATCATTTGACTCTTCTAAAAATAATATTTTCCCACACTTAGCCTTTGCGGCCTAACTTTAGTATCACTTTCACACACCGCACAGATACATGATCAAATACACTTCCCTTAGGAACCCTTTGTCATGAAATCTTAACACAACACTGAAGCATGCCTTGTCTCATCAATCATAATCATCATTGCATCACAAAGTACGAAGTACTTAGCCTCTGCGCCTAAGTTACCTAAATTCTTTCATTATCAAGTCAACTAGTACAGTCTAAGATGTTACAATCCTTGTACTATGAGAGACAACATTTGATTAAGCTTATTCAACATGCACCTTCAAAAACTTCACTTTGATTCGTTTTTGCGTCTTTCTTTTTCGGGAGAAAGTCGGTACCCTCCACAAAAATGACGGAAAATTTTTGGTTTTTTGCATTTTTAAGTCCCACGATCACAATACAATGCACACACGAGTCATGTAAACGTTGAGTCATGTCATGATATCACCTTGATTTAAGTCTAACACATGTGTCAAACACTTTGAGTCGAGTCAACCTCGAGTCAATCACAGCGAGTCAAGTTCATACCTTGAGTTGTGTCAAGTCAATGAGTCAAGCGACATTAAACCTTAGGTGAACCCTAAAATAATTAAAGAGACTAGCAAAGTCCTATAGTTAAAGATAAATACAGGTGCATCCCAGCGGCAGCAAGAGCAGAATAGGAGAGACCCGACTTTAGCGCCAGACGACAACAACTGGCGTTTAGCAACAGATTTCAGCGCCTGGCGCTAGATCCCTGCGTCTAGCGATAGAGCCAATTCTTGGCGCCAGCGATATTTCAGCAGCGATAGAGCTCGAAGCCTCCCAGAACAGTTATTTTGACTTCATACAGCGATTTTCGGGTTCCTTGTTACGCCAGTTAGCTTGACATGATTAGTAGTCGGCTCGATTACAGTTGTAGTAAGTGATTGACCTGACAAAAAATCGTCTCACTTAGCTTAAGCGCCTAAAACATTGGCTCATTACAAGCACCAACGTATCGGTTTAAAAGCAAGTACTTAAACGACAATATTTCCAAATATGGATTGTCGCGCATTCTTCTTAAACGACATTATTTTTAAATACGGATTGTCGCACATTCTTCTTAAACGCCAATATTTCCAAATATGGATTGTCGCGCATCTTCTTCAACGACAATTTTTCCAAGATTGGATTGTCATCTCTGGCAAAGTTTCCAAGCGTGGATTGTCGTGCTCCTTCTCTGTTTGGCAACTTTTTCCAAGTTTGGATTGTCAGCACTGGCAAGTTTTCTGAGATTGGATTGTCATACACCTAGTTCTCTATGGCAAACTTTCTCAAAGGATTGTTGTAGGTCTCTATTCATCATAAATTTCGGCAAAGGTTCCTCAACGTGGATTTTCATTCATTTCAGTAAGTGGCAAATTTTCCCGAAGTGGATTGTCAGTCGACTCTTTTTTGCAAATGTTCCAAGACACGGATTGTCAATTGTGGCAATATTTTCCTTAAAGGACTGTTGCATAGCATTGGAAAATTTCTAAGGTGGATTGCTTTCAAGAGTTATATTCCAAGATGTGGATTGTCGATCGTAGCAAAGTTCTTATGACAGATTGTTACGAAGCATTGGCAATTTTCCCAAAATTATATTTTGGCAAATTTTCCGAGATACAGATTGTCGTTTCATCGTGGCAACATTTCCAAGGATAGATTGTTACAAAGCATTGACAACTTTCCCTAAATCGGATTGTCATACATCATACAAGAGTTGTGTTGACATCTATTCCCAAAGAAAAGAGTATTGTCATCACAGCAAAAGCACCGACATACTGGTTCACAAGCAGCAAAGCGCCGACGTACTGGCATACCAGCATTAAGGATCAACAAGCAGTGATCTTTTCGAAGACTATCACAGCGGAAATTGGAGGCAGATACATGCATAGCAGTCTTCAGGCGGTATTCTCTAGCTTGCGGAAGATCGTCACAATAATTCGGTTACCTCTAGAGACTTGTGCTCGACGGTGCAAGATACGCGTTTCTTAACTCTCTTATTTGTTTTGACTAACACTAGTTTACAAGTATCGGCGTTACAAGAATGATTTAGGATCGCATAACGTTCTGAATTTTTCTCCGTCCCTATCGCTACTTTGACTTTTGTTTTCGAAACTTGCGTTTCTCCAAACTCAGTCAAAGTGGGGGCTTCTGTAGACACCCAATTGTGTCTCCCCAAAACCAAACAAAGTGATGAATACCTTTCACGTTATTTGATTATCGAACAAAGAGAAATTGTGAAAAGTCTAGTGATGAGGATGTTTTTAATAAAATATCTCTTCTTTCAGTTTTTTAAAATATTTCTTTTTTTACCCTATTTTTGAAAAACATGCATTCCAGTTTTGTTTGGTCCATGATATGGGTCCAATAATTGTGTAGTTGGATGGGGCTTGAAAATACCTTTCCAACGATATATTATAAGCCCAATTCCGATGAATAATGAGGAAGTTATGGCTAAAATACTAAACTGGGCCCAAACCGGATTTTACCTACGACCCAATGATCATGTGGAGGGTCCAAAGGTCTAATCCTATTCCTAAACTAATTAGGATTAATTAGAAGCTTCCAAAAGTTTCTAAAAGATCTTAATTATCCTTTTTGAAAAGATAAGATTAGAGAATTTGAGTTATATAAAAACTTTCCTTTTTTAAAACTTTCCTTTTTCTTAAATCCTAATTCTATTCGAATTTAAAGATGTTCAAAAATACTCACATATTATTTTCGTGTCTCATTATATTTATCTAAATCTTATATATTTGGATAGATCTTGAAATTATATTTCCAATGATATATTATAATATTAAATCCGAGCTATAACAAAAAAGATATGAATGAGATATGAAACTCTATCCAAAACTGACAATGTTCCACTATTTCAGTCATATCTTTTTATCTACTAAAGAATTTAATCTGATTATAATTGGGTTGGAAATTATACTTCAAGACCTTTCCAACGACATATTATATGCCTTATTTGGACTTCTAGATCAAAAGATATGATAAAAATAATATCCGCAAAAACTTCTGTCCATCGAGTTTTATTTCGATTCGAATTCGGATCCTTTTCTAATTCTTCGACCCTCTTTTTTCTCTGTAAATAGAGGTCGTATCTCCCTTTTTTTAAGGATCAACTCTCATCAAGAATCTCTTGATTACTCTCTCTCTCTCTTTTTTTTTAAACTAGCCTTTTGCAAACAAAATTCCGCATTCACAAGATCTAGACACACCTAGCCGAGTTCAAAAGTTACCTTCGCCCTAGACGTTACACACCTATTCCGCATTCTAAGGGTTTGGTCCCAAATCTAGTCTAAAATTTCTTAATTATTTATTTCAATTATTTAATTTAATTGTTTTGATTATTATTTTCCTTGAAGTTACTAACGCGTGTATTTTGTTATTAGTGAGGGGTACGAGATATCCAAGTAAGTGCTTTAATTGATTTATTGATATTATGATTTAGAAATCATGTCTAGGTTGTTATTATGATTCCTAGTGTCATGTTAGGGTGTTTTGATCTTCCTAGTATCATGTTTAGGGTAACAACTATAATTTCTATTATCAAATATGACAATTATGATTCTTGCGATGCTTCCTTTTATTCCTAATATTCATGTTAGTATCATGTTAGGGCTATATATTTGATCTTCGATGTTTAGTGACATGCTAGGTTTTGTTATTAATCTTATTAGTATCATGCCTAGGATCTTGCTATTATTATGCTTTAACATGATTATTTTAATTATTATGCTTGTTATTTCTATTATGATTATGATTATTTTGATGATTATTATGTTGCTTGATCTATATTTATTGTTATTGCTTGATCACGCCTTTTATGCATGTTTAAAGGGAATTGGTACATGTAATCACGCTTAATAAGATAATTAATAATCTTATTTAGGTTAACATGATTATAATTCAAGTGATCGCCAATAATAGTTTTATTTGTGCATTAATATTCAACCAACATAGATAAACAGGTTCACGGCTAATCATATTGATTGCATGTTAGTCAGAAAGCGCACATGAATACGATAAGAATAAAGTAGAGGCCCATTATTAGAGCAGGTTGGATTTGTATCTTCATCCCCGAACTACCAATCATGGTTCCAGACTTATTGGAGTTGACGATCTCCTGGATCGTTAAGGGGTGTAACCTTCACCCTGTTAACGGTTTACAAGTTCCTAAAACTTGTTGGCGACACTTTTGCTCTATCTTCTTTCCCTTTGGACGCCACCGTACTTTAGTGTATGATCACAGTGGGGTTCAAGCTAGGGGTAATGCTTGAAATATTCCCTACACATACTCTAGCATATCGTCGGAGGCGAAGCTCCAACCACCCATAGACTCCGTTATTTTGCAGGTACATGCGCGTCTAGACTAGTCTTCAAGCTATAACACTCCTAAGGGACAAAAACACCCAAAACACCACCCGTCCCAACTTGCCCCTCGCACCACCACAGACAACCCTCACACATTGCACCAAAAATTACAAAATTACATAGTATTTAGATCTAAAAATCAAACCCATAAATTAAAAAAATAAAAAACCAACAATATATAATACGGAGTATATAAAGAAAAATGAAAATATAAAACAAAAAAATATAAATAACAAAACATGAAATACAAATATACATCAACTAAAAAAAACACAATAAAATCGAACAAAAAATTAAGTATAACACAGACATTCTAGAAAAAAATACTATTCAAATTCATACAAAAAAGCCACAACATATAAAAAACCAGAAAATATTCATCAAATAAATCGAACAAAATTAAACAAAAGTTAACATATAAAAATGATAACCTTTAAGTAAGAGAAATTTATCACATAATAAATCAAAGTTTACTTAAAATTAACACAAATAACTAAGTTACACGAAAATAAACAAAAAATAACAAAATAAACCGGTTATTGAGCAAAAAATGATGATTACCTTCGAAAATTTTCTCCTCTTTGGGTTTTCATGGTCAAATTCGACCATAAAAACTCATGATCTGTAATTTTTATGGTCGAATTTGACCAAATAAACTCCAACACCACGAAATTAGACCCCCAAACTTGATGTTTCGAGCTTCACGACCGCAACCACGTAAATATTAGCCTAAAGAAGTTCGACCATGAAGGGGTTTATTTTCACAAGAGAAAGAAATAGAATAGAGTAGTGCAGATGGTGAATTGGTGACTAAGAAAATTGTGAAGAAGAAAGAGAAATTGAGATGAGGAGAAAGGAGGAGGAGAGTTGAACTAAAAGAGAGAGGAGAGAGAAAACTAAGAGAGCAGGGGAAACGACGGATGGAAGAATAGGATTTGGTGTGGGCTTGTTAGGTTTTGAATACCCATAATCAAAATAATAAAATTTGGATCTACGATAGCCATAATCTGTCGCAAATTACGACAGCTTTTAAAACCGTCGCAATTTGCGACAGTTTATAGTTGTCGTAAATGTTAAAAAAAAATTTACAATTATTTTTAATGTCTATTACGATAGTCTTATTGGAAGAAAATCCTCGTAAATCAATGACAGATATAAAAACCGTCGTAATATTATGACAAAAATAAAAAACCGTCGTAAAATTAAAAAAATTGCGACAGTTTTGCTAGTTGTCCTAGAAAAATTGTCACTATTTGCCTGGAGTCTAGTAGTGTCTAAGGTTGATGATGATGAGTCTTATTTGCCTTTTCTTTAGCAAGATCATTTTCAATCCTACTAACCACATAATAGACCTTTTGAAAACTGTCTAAACTAAGGTGGCGTAGATGTTAGTTGTACTTTTTATGACAATTGTCAATGAATTTTTGTACCAATTCGAGCTCTTGTGGCCTTTGAGAAAGATGGGCCTCCTTTTCTCGCCATCTACCATAGATAGCAAGGAAACCTTCATCATCACCTTAAGCATTTCAAGTTCACATAAAGTTGATTTGATCTCTACATTACTCTCATATTAGGTGATGAAAGCCGAGACTACATCTTCCCATGTGCTTTTGAATTTCGCATCTATCCCAAAATACAACTCTCTTGGCTGGGTCTATAGATATAGGAAATATCTAAGCATAAAACTTAGGATCAACTCCCTTTAAAGTCATGGTTCCAGTAAAACTCATTAGATGATTTTTTGGATTATTGGTCATCACCTTGAATATTGGTAAGTCCGTATGTAGTTACAAAATTTTCTGATAAAGTGAGGCCTGTAGAAGGAGAAAACTTTTCTTCGTCAAAATACTTGTTCCCTTTCGTAGAACAAAGAACAAGCTTCTCTAACTACTTCTCTCGTATGGATAATTCATCCATCTTTTGTTGCAAAGCCAAAGCCTCGACACTTTTCCTCTCAGTTTTTTCGAGTTTCTTGATTCTCCTCTATTCGGCCTCTTGAGCCTTTTCCTCTCTTATGCGAACAATTACGTAATGGAGTTGTTCGATGGTTGACATTGCTGTTGGACTAGAGTGAGTTGTCAAAGGGAGATGGTTTGAAAGGAGTGAATTGTTTGATGGTAAACGTAGAATGCGAGCGCCCGGGAGTCTTTGTTCCCAAACTTGGAAACATGCCTTAAAGGAAGTATGAAAAGTTAAGGAAATCGATACGCTTGTTTATTTTTTAGAAAAAGAAAAAAAAAGGAACGGAGAAAAAGATGCAAAATAAATTCAAAAGAATATCATCACATTTTAACAATTCATTAATAATGATATTGTTTGCACGAGCCAATTGTCCTTGAAGAATCAAAATAGCCTCATAACACAAGGTGCACGCAAGAGACTAGGTCGCGCGCGGATGGCACGTGCAGCCATAGGCATTGCGTTGGGTGTGGTCGCGCAACTTAGTATGTTGTGCACGCCGCCACTTGTTCGTGCAGTTTTTTTTTATTTTTGGAACGGTTTGTTTGTTTCTTTTTTGACTTTTTTTTTTCTTTTTATGATATCCTTTGTATGTGACTCAAAATTACGAAGGGAAAACTTCGCAATTGGGAACCTAAATCAAAACTAGAAAGCTATCCTAAACACATCACAAATAGTCATGTAATCATGTAAGAACACAATAAAGCCATTGATCCACAGAGTTCCTTTTTAAGGTCGAAGCTTGGGTGTCCCACTACTAGAAAATAGGGAAATAGCGACGGACTGCTTCCGATGGACATATTATTTCGTCGGAAAAATCGAAATTTTCGACGGATTTTAATTCCGTCAATTTCCGACGGAATAAAAATCTGTCGGAATATATGTGCTTTCCGACGGATATTTCCGTCGGAAATTACTTTTCCGACGGATTTATAGTCCGTCGGAAATTTCCGACGGAATTTTCCGTCGGAATAAAATTAAAAAAAAACCTATAAACCCTAACACTTATGTTTTATTTCCGCCTCTTCTCCCTCTATCTCCTTCTCTTTGTCTTTCCTCTTCTCTCTCCTCTCCTTCTCTTATGTTCTCCATTCTTACTCCTTCTTTCTCTGAATCCCCCACTCATTCTCCTTCTTCTTTATCTCTCGTTCTCCTTCTTCTATCTCTCCTCTACTTTACTTTCAATTCCTCTTTTTCGACCACCTCAAATCTCCCACCACCACCAACATCAACAACAACACCAGCAATAACAACATCAACAACACCAGCAATAATGACATCAACAACACGCATCAACATCAACAACAATTTTCATCTTTTTCGCCCTTTTTCTCTTTTTGCATGCTTAAAACAAAGGTTTTCGGGTCAAATTCGACCATGAAAACTCTAGATCTAGAGTTTTTATTATCGAATTTGGCCTCTTAAACCCAATTTCAAGGTTATTTGTGGTCGAATTAAGGTATGTAACTCTTTTTTCAATTTTGATTTGATTTTGTTGTTTTATTGGATTTTTTTTACAATTTATGGTGGTGGAATGAAGGTGGTTGTTGTTGGTGTTCGGGTTTTGATTGTATTGCTTAAGGATTTTAATTTTTTTTTTAATTTTTGGTGGTGACGGTGGTTTTCGGTGACCACTGGTGGATTTTAGGTGGGTGCTGGGTGGTTTGCTTAGGTTGGGGGGTTTGGTTCTGGTGGGCTGTTGAAGTTCGGGTTTAGGGTTTGGGTGGGCTGTTGAACTTCGGGTTGGGTGGTAGATCTGGTGGTTGTGGGTGGGGTGGTAGATTTGGGGTTTGTGGGTGGGGTGGTAGACTTGGTGGTTGTGGGTGGTGGGGTGGTTCTGGAATGCTGATAGGAGTTAGGGGTTGGTGGTTGTGGCGGTGTCTGATGTTGGGTTTTTTGGTTGTTGGAGGTGGTGATACGTCGTGCCGGTGGTGGCGCAGCGTATTTTTTTAAAATTTCGGAAAAGCTATTTCCAACGGAAATTCCGTCGGAAATTTTCGACGGATTGTTGCAGTACTTGAAAATATTTTTCCGTCGAAATAGTGTTTCTGACGGAATTTTTGTCGGAAAATTTCATTTTTCCTACAACTACTTTTCCGACAACCTCTTCCGACAGAATTCCGTCGGAAACCCTATTTCCGACGGATTTCAGGGTGTTTCTGACGGAATTTTTTCGTCGGAATTTAGCCTATTTCTAGTAGTGTCCAATGGTACGATATCTTAAGAAAAGAAGAACAAATAAATTACTTTACGTGTTGACTCATGACAGAGTCCTCCCAACATTTTGTTGGCGAAATGGGTGGGATGATTGTTATTGATTTTGGGATAGAAGTCTTGTGTTAGCAACCTCTAGTCAATGAGCCTATACTCAAGGGTTATAATGTGCTATTATTATGCATGATGCAATGTTGCTTGTGTGTTTTTACTTTTGTGAAAAAGAAAGATATTATGCGTTCAAGTCTCGCTCTCTAACTAGAGAATATTAAAGTTAGATCCTGTTACAACCCATAGGCAACCCAGTGTTGGAAACCTTGGACCATATTTTAAAACTAATCTTGTAACCTCTAAGGCCCCAGTGGAGTCGCCACTGTAAGGAGGGTGTGCCCATTGTAGGGGATCCTTCTCGTTTATGCCCATGGCCCTTTAAAAGCTGAGGACTTTATACTTATGAAGGTGTATTAGGATTTTAATTCCTGATTTTTTTGGAGACCTTGAATTAAAGTTGATCCTATTATTAAGATTTTTTATAAGAAACTAGTAAGGAGTCGCCAATGAGTTTTAGGAAAACTCATAAACCTCGTCCATGCCTTTCTCCCAAGTAGAGTTCAAGGGATATTTAGCATGAATCATAATAAGTTTACCTATGCCCAAATTGGTCTACTTGTACTATAAATGAGTTTGTGAGTGAGGGTACTATAAAAAAAATGTTCCTTTTAGGGAGGAATCGCTATTCTAGCCCTAGTGCGACCTCTACTAGCTCTTCCCTTTTAACAATTTCATCACCAAAAATTCATGCAATGTGATACCTAAAACTAAGTTTGTTGATTTTATTTACAATCATTAATCACGTACGAATTACATTGCAAAGTCGTTATTTTTTACTAAATTCAAATTTGTGAAAAAGAACGATAAATAAACACGATTCGCCTTGACTTAGGTGATAAAACAACAATTAATTATTCCAATTCTAGTCTTCATTAACGCAGGAAGCTATGTGAAATCAATTGATTAAAAGTTTATTAAAAGTGATCAAACAACACTAATTAATTGATTTAAAGTTATTTAAACAATAAAAAGAAAGTGATTTATCTAAGTGCTTGGGCAACTAACCACTTTCCTTCGCTAGATCTTCATTTAGAACACTTATGGACTCCTTCTTGTTCGAGAACCTCCATAGTAAGGACAAGTAATAAGAAGGGTGAGTGTTGAGGACAAGAGGGTTGGTAGTACACAAGTTCACCTAGTTCCTCCAGTTTTTTGGGTTGATTTATGTGTGTTTAAGCTTCGTATTAAGCCCCTATTTATAGGGAATGATTGCATTTAGGGTTTTGAGCATTCTACCGCGCGAAGTGATTTGGATGCGCTGATAAGGGCATCGCAACTAATTTTCATACGCGCGATATTATGGTAAGATTCGATTCTGTATATTCACAAAATTTTGAATCTTCCATGGGTGCATCACTGGAGGTTGCGTTGCGTGCCACGCGTAACCTTGTGAGTTGCACGTGTTAGGCAGCGTAACTAGTTGAGTTGCGCACGGATTTTCTTGCGGCAACTTTGGTTTTTACCCTAGGGACCCCCAAATTCGTTAAAATAAGGTTTTAACTTCAGGTTTTAGCCTAATTTTTAGGAAAATTTGCAAAGAATAATACGACCTTTCAGCGGTCTTCCAAGAATGGAATGACCTTTGAATTATTTCAAAATGGAACAATCTTTGATATACATTTGCCGAAAATGGACCAAAAAACCTGTAACTTGTTTTACAGGTTACTTTGGACACGTGTCACATTTGTGATTGATTAAAACTTTATTTATTTTATTTTAACATTTTTATTTTAATTATATGATATAAAAATAAAACTTAAATTATTTTTTTTTTTTTAAAAAAAAAGAAAAAAAAAAAAAAAAAAAAAAAAAAAAAAACTGGAAAAAAACAAATCCCTCCCCCTTCCCGGCAGCCACCCACCACCACCTGCTATCCCCATCCCTAAACCCGCCGGTGGCCAGAGCCTATACCTGGTGTCGGCGGTACCCTCCTGCCCCAGACCCCGACTCCGACCACCCATCCACTCCCCTTGAACCACCACCCGAAAATTCAATGAGGCTAAAACCACCACTCGATTTTAAGGTTTTCGAGTGGTGGTTCAGGGGAGGAATGGATTGGAGATGGGCGCAGGAGGGGCATGATGGATTTGTCGGCAAAGGGGAAAGGGTTGGGGCGTCGGTCAGATGCGCGGTGAGGAGAGCTGGGTTTTCAAGAGGACGGAGGGGGTTATAAGGTGGAGGGAATGTGGTTTATTAAGGGAAGGGGAGGGGCGTGTAGGCTCGAGATCTTGGTCAGGAGGGGTGCGCCATCGCCGGGTAAAGGGATCAAACCGCCGGCCGGGGGTGGAGAGGGGGAAAGTAGATGGTGGTCGAGTGGCTGCTACGTGGCTGCAAGGAGGAGGGTTTTTTTTTTTTTTTTTTAATTTCAGTTTTCTTATTTAGTTTTTAAGTATTTATTTATTTTAAATTTAAAAATAATTGTTAAACAAATTGACCAACGACATTGTGACACGTGTCACTGGTAACCTTCTAAACAGGTTACCAACAGGTCACGTTCTATTTATGGCAAATGTGTATCAAAGGTCGTTCCATTTTGAAATAATCCAAAGGTCGTTCTATTTATGGAAGACCGTTGAAAGGTCGTATTATTCTTGGCAAATTTTCCAATTTTTTATCGGGCTTAGTTAATTGGACTTATGATCATCTCATTTCGGGTCACGCTAGTGGTTTGCATTTTTATGACTTAATTTGTAGTCCGGTCTCATTAAAAATTAATAATAATCTTATTAAAAATTAATATTTAATAATTAAAATAATAAATATTTAATAATTATAATAATAATAAATATTGAAATATAATAATAATAATAATAATAATAAATAGTTATAATATTAATAATAATAATAAAAAAATCATGTTTAATATTCAATAGTTATAATAATAATATGAATAATTAATATTTAATAATCATAATTATAATAATAATAATAATAATAATAATAATAAATTTAAAATAATAATAATAAAATTAATAATAATAATAATTAATAAAATTAATTGATTTTTTATGATAAAAATAAATATTTAAAGATAATAAATAATATTTAAAGATAATACTATTTATTAATTTTTTTAATAATATAAATAATTATAACTAATTTTTAAGGATAATAAAAAAAATTATTAAAGTTTTTATAATTATTATAATAATAATTAATATTTAATAATAATATTTAATGATTATAATGATAATAAGATAATAATAATAATAGTAATAAAAAAATAAATTAATAATAATAATAATAATAATAATAATAATAATAATAATAATAATAATAATAATAATAATAATAACAGTAGTAGTAGTAGTAGTAGTAAGAGCAGTATCAGTAGCAGTAGCAGTAGTAGCAGCAGTTACAGTAGCAGTAGCAATAGCAGTAGTAGTAGTAGTGGCAGCAGTAGTAGCAGCAGCAGTAGTAGCAGCAGTAGTTGCATCACTAATAGCAGTAGTAGTAGCAGTAGCAGTAGCTGTAGTAGTAGCAGTAGCAGTAGTAGTAGCAGTAGCAGTAGTTGTAGTAGTAGTGGTGGTGGTGGTTGTGGTGGTAGTAGTAGTAGTAGTAGTAGTAGTAGTAGCAGGAGTAGTAGCAGCAACAGTAGCAGTAGGAGTAGCAGCTGTAGTAGAAGCAGTAGTAGTAGCATCAGCAACAATAACATCATCAGCAGTAGCAGTAGCAGTAGCAGTAATACCAGCAGGAGCAATAGGAGCGGCAGTAGTAGTAGTAATAGTAGCGATAGCAGTATTAGTCGCAGTAGCAGTAGTAGTAGAGATAGTAGTATTAGTAGCACTAGCAGTTGCAGTTGCAGTTGCTGTTGCAGTAGCAGTAGCAGTAGAAGTAGTAGTAGTAGTGGTGGTGGTGGTGGTGGTGGTGGTAGTAGTAGTAGTAGTAGTAGTAGTAGTGGTAGTAGTAGTAGTAGTAGTAGTAGTAGTAGTAGTAGTAGTAGTAGTAGTAGTAGTAGTAGCAGTAGCAGCAGCAGTAGAAGTAGGAGTAGCAGCAGTAGTAGCAGCAGCAGCAACAATAACATCATCAGCAGTAGCAGTAGCGGTATCATTAAAACCAGCAGAGCAACAACAGAAATAGGAGTAGCAGTAGTAGTAGTAGTACTAGTAGCGATAGCAGTATTAGTAGCAGTAGCAGTAGTAGTAGTAGTAGTAGTAGTAGTAGTAGCAGTAGCAGTAGCAGTAGGAGTTGTAGTAGCAGTAGGAGTAGTAGTAGGAGTAGTAGTAGTAGTAGTTGTTGTTGGGGTTTGGTGAGTCCGACTCACCGCGGAAACAACCCCGACCCAAACAACCACTCGCAATTAATGAAACCATAAAGCATAACAAATAAACATAAAAGGATAAAATCGGAATTTACCTTTGAAGCATGCTTCGCCCTCAAAGTCGGGCTCCTACTTGAAAGCTTAAGCTCCGAAAATACGCGAGCTTCCTACGGAAATCCACCCGTAAAAACTACTAGCGATTTTTAGGTCCGTTACCTCTAGGTTAGCGAGGTCCGACCAAAACCCGAGTATTATATGAGTTTAAGAGTTTTTGCTAATGCAATGCTCTATTAAACACCTACTCAAGAAATCTTCCCAAAAACCCAAGATGGGTATTTATAGCCAAGAGGGAGAGTGAGAATTTCTATCCCATCAATGTGGGAGTCATGAAATACCACAATTTATTTTAAAGCTAAATTAAAATAAATAAGCAAACTAATAATAAATCTGCAAGTGTCACTATTTTATGTAAAGGGAAGTGAGGACCACTTGGAGAGTAGGGGACCATACTTGCTCCCCACTCCATACTCTCCTTGTGAGACATATCCCTCACCTTTAAACCCTCCCTTTACTTGCTTCCCCTTTCGGGTCACACACCTAGCAGTAGCACCTAGGTGATGCGGGCTGTTGTTGCTCGCAGCTAGCAAGCCACACACACTTGTGCGGGCTGCTGCTACTTGCGGCCAACAAGCCACACATGCCTTTTGCGGGCTGCAGTTGTTGCTTGCGGCAGTGGCTGCCTTTGGCTGCTAGCATGCCCCAGCCTGCCTAGGCTTGGCTTGGTGCGCATGCTAGCCACCAATGCTTAGCACATTATGCCCCTAGCACTCGGATGCTCGGGGCATTCCGATGCTACGGGTATTTTGGGAAATATTGTCGGTTTATTATTATTTGCGCTTCTCGTTATTTACTATTTTTTACTCGACTTCCGACGCTTGGTTTTGACGCTCTAAGCTCGAATTTCCAACGTCTGAATATTTAATACTCGGTCAACGAATTAATTTCTTCCGAATTAATTCGTCGAGTCGGTTCGGTTACTGCTAAGGGTGTGACCCGAAGGGTTCAGTCAAGATTAAGCTGTAATATTAATTATGCATTAATATTACTGATCGGAAGTGGCCTCCACCTAGTCATTCCGATCACTTGACCTTACTAAATATATTATCTTTCTTATAATTCTGAGCCCACTAACGGAATAGTACACTTGTTCGAAGGACAACGAAGACATCTTTCCTATTTTAGTAGGGGGACATTCCTAGTCTTGTAATGTAGCTCCTCTTACTGAGAGGTCCTAGCCGCCCGAGTGTTGCTGTTATAATCACCTTGAAATCAAAGCGGACTAGTACCCAAACAAGAGAACTCACAATACTCATGGTCGAGGAAATAGGTTCCGATAGCCATAATGAGAAGTATACTTATGACGTTTTTAATCTCTTAAAGTATTCTCATAGGTCGATCTAATATAATTCTAAACCAATACATTTGCAAATGATTTATGACAATCATGTCCTTGTAGCACAAGAAACAGTGCTATAAAACAGACTACACACTAATCTCAATTGGTCATTAATCATCCATCGTTTAAATGACCTCGATTAGGGATAATTTTCGATTATAATATTCAACGTTCACTTAATAGGTGTTTCCTTACCAAGACTGGTCTTGATACCCTATTTTTAATATTCCAAGAATCGAATGGACTCGTTATTTAATTCTAACCAACAACTAAATAGCAAACGAAGTGATAAAAATTGCATGAAATTTTAAATTACTCCAAAACCTGAACGGTTCATCTTATGATAAATGGTTTTTCCGAATGTTTTAAGAGTATCACTCTTTATAAAACATCTATAGAAATCACACCCATATCTAATATGCTTGATTTCTTTCATGTAATTGTGAATGTTGTCTTTCACTTATTGCATAGGTTTAGTTATAACTACTTTGCTAATCTTAGCATCTTCATTACTGATCACTTTCATAATAAGATGATAAAATTTGAGCGTGTCATGGATTATAGGTGATTTAGGATTTATTGTCCAAGTGATGGCTCCCACTCATTATCATGATTGAGACCTTCAACTTGACAACCTACAATCATTAACGTTCATCAACGACCTTTCCATAGAACATCTTCTTTATTATTGCCATAAAGGCAACAATATTCTCAACATATATTTTAGTAGAGTTCTTGATGATGCTTTGCTTGGGTTTCCCTCCAAACGGCTCACAATGACTTGGGATACCCTAATCACTTGTGATCATGGAAATTTTCCTTAAATTCCTGCACATTACACATGGATGCACGTCCATGTTACCATTCTCAAGCCACGACTTATTGTTAGCTCGTGCTTATAAACGGCTTCCTTGTTAAGGATCTAATCCTTGTTAAGGTTTGTGCTTGCAACATTAATTCTCAAATCGTATTTGTTTCCACAAGTCAAGAACTCATCCCGTTACTTATCCAAGTACTTTGTATGTTCTTGGCCATGATCTAACGATCTATTACATTGATTCAGGTTGATTAGTACTACATACATACTTCAGATGCTCTAAGCAAGTAAGTCGTGCGACGATTCCATTTCACAGCGTACATGATGGATTAAATTGCATAGTAATTCTCAATATTATTTCATCAATTTGTCATTTTAGCTCATTCAGTTTCACTAAGTCTTTGCTAAACAGTTTGCTATGTGATATGGTTGAAAGTCTCTATTAGAGTCTTTCATGTTTGACTTAGAATTCAGTCCAGCTTATACTTAGTTCAAACATTTACTAAGTTTTATACATACGGGTCGAAAGTCTTTTAAAGTCCTTCAATTCATGTTTAACACGGTAAACTCCTTTACACGTTCAAACATTTTATTAAGTGTATACAATAGAACTTAATACCCAATACGTACTAAGTATCGTCTTTCATGTTTGACTTAGAATTCAGTCCAGCTTATACTTAGTTCAAACATTTACTAAGTTTTATACATACGGGTCGAAAGTCTTTCAAAGTCCTTCAATTCATGTTTAACACGGTAAACTCCTTTACACGTTCAAACATTTTATTAAGTGTATACAATAGAACTTAATACCCAATACTTACCATTGTCGAACATACTTTCAAATCTAAGAATTTAGCATTTGATAGTTACTTCACAACTGAGTTCACAAACTTTTAGTTGGACCTTTATATAATTTACTTTTGCTCCCACTAAACTTGTTATTCATAAGAATTTATATGGTTCTGCATAAGTCAATCCCCTTATTAACTTCATGAGAAAACATGTTCCAATTCCTATATGCAATGCTTCCATTAATCCCATGATGGATTCCTTAAGCTTGATTTTAAATCTAGCATTTATTTAGATTTCCAAAACCCTTAGACTATTTTCATAGTCACTTCAAAAATCCTATTTTAAGAAGGCGGTTTTGGTATCTATTTTGCCATATTTCATATGAGAAATTTTGCTAAAACAATCACAAAAAGACTTTAGCATTCCGATTGGTGAATAGGTTTTTATTAAAATCAACTCCGTAAATTTAATTGTATCCTTTTCATCCAATCTAGCTATGATGCATATACGTTTTCACATTTGTTAGTTTTCTACTTGAAAACTTATTTGCAATCGATGGGTCTTTCACCCTTCATGCAAATTAATCAAGTTTCAAACATGATTATCAAACATGGAGTCTATCTCGGATTTTTATAGCCACTAACCATTTTTATAGCTATCTTACAAGACATTATTCCTTTACTATCTAATAGTAAATAGTATGCTTTTAAGTCTTAGTTTTATTTCTAACTTAATAGAAATTTATAGGATTCAATCCAAGCCTTTGGTGAATTCTATACCTATACGGGGCAATTGCATCAACCGCAGAGTTTCAAGGCGCTTCCAAAGCCCTTTAAAGGTCTTCCGAGATTCTCAGTTCTAGTTTGTTGCTAAGCTCGATTGTCATCGAGTTCATTTTTCTCCCACTTGTCGTTTTGGAAACGTGTTACTTTCCATAAAGACACCAGTTAGACCAACAAACACTATGTTCCCAATTAGGTTGTGGAGGTAATGCCCGTGGTCTCACTTGAATGCTTATAAAGAGACATGTATATTGTCTTTGGGTAAAAGTTCGTTGTAAAACAAACAGTTAGCTCCCACTTGAGCTATCTTAGCCTTTAATTAATGAGCCATTAAACTCCCACTCAACCACCTAGCTCTTGCTAAGCCGGTGAGCTCCCACTGAGCCAGTGAACTCCCACTGTGGCTAAGAGTTTTAGACATATACTTGAAGACATTTAGAGGTTAATTCTATCCATAGCTGAATATGGTGTCCTTTCTTAGCTCCAACATTTTGTTTATTTTAACATTAGTCCTTTGTGCAAATCTTAAGAACTTTATAGGAAGGGATGTGATCCATCATTGTTCGAGTCATTTTTTGATGGCATCAAGGTCTCCGTGAAGACACACTATGTTCTTTGTGGAGTTATTTATAAAAATTTTAATTTCATAACTTTGTGATGGTCATGCCTGGCTCAAGCAAACATCGCTCAATCTAATCTAGACGTTTTGATATCTTGCCAAGTCGATTCTGTACTTCACTGAACTCTTGAACTATTCAAGGTCAAGTTTGTTCACATTTGATGAATATAGCCATATTCTTTCAAATTCTTTGTGAAACATTGAAGTAAATGAATCCTCTTTAGCTTTCAGAGTCAATTGTCTATACCAAGAACAATAACTCTTTACTTTGTCGGTTTCAACAAGTAAGACTTGCTTGTCTTAGAACGATTCCGAATCGATCAACTATCAAGAGCCTATCTAATAGAGCCTTGAGTACGTTCTTGTCGATGTGACATTGCTAAATATTTTCGAAACGCAAATCATGCCCATGAATTAGAGCTTTTGCTAGTTTATCATGTTAAGATAATGTATGTTTATAATCAAGCATTCTTGACTCATGGTTTGGACAACCATGTCATTCAAATAAATTTGCAACTATTGCTCATTGCTTTGAATGTGAGTCTTTCCGTGCGTAAACGGATCAATTGCTGATTATGGAACACAATAACCATTTATTTGTTCCAACCTTAGCTCAGAGGTCTTTAAACAAAGCATAGGACCTTACAACTGATGTAGAACCACTTTCTTCATTCTTAGCTTGTAAGTCAATAACTTAGCTTATCTTCAATAGTTTGAGGCCACTTTCAAAGTGGAACACTCAAGCAGTATTCGATACTTGTGAAGATAACGAATTGCTAAGTTAACTACAATAACATGAACTCATGGGTTGAAATGGAATCTTATTCCTTTTCTTCGTTCCTCGTTTCCTATATTTCTTATCATACTTTGTCTCATAATCTTTTAAGAATTATTTCTTTAAGAGTCTTTTACTTTTATACTTTATTAGGCATAATTAAGCATCTAATGCGCCGTAAAACAAAGTTCCATCTTTTCCTTTAATTCACGCTCGAATTACTACATCAATGAGTCATACTCATCTATGTATTAAGAGAAAAGATGTTGGTTGTCAATATTGACAATTTGAGTTTGCAACTCAATACTTCATGTTTTTATCAAAACTACCTAGTATTTTGAATCCATGATGTCCAACCGTACTTTCGGACTTTGTTATAAAAGTCATTTATGAGAATTATATTTTAAAAATGCTTTACCTTTCTTTGAGAACCATTCTCAAAGATTTCCTTTACCAGTCATAGAAAACAATATAGTTTGATTTGGAATACTACAAATATAATTGCAAAGTATAACCATTTATCAAGTAAATACAAATAATAAGTTTGAAAATTAAAAGGTATTCATGCAAATCTTCAATCTTATTAAACGTCTTATCCACGCATTAAAATTGTCCCCATTTGGCGAGAATAAGTCGATTCAAAGATCCAAAGAAACAAAGAGTAGTTAAGCATGCTTTGGCTTGTCTTAACACTCGATCTCCTAAGGTAAGCAACGCTTTGCTAATGGCTCTGAGCCACTCTTGGTTGAATAAATCGTCGCATCTAATGCTCTCTCAACAATTTATCCTTTTTGCCACGACATGTTAGGACTCCATCACTCATATCGTTGAGTACAACCAAAACCAACTTGCATACCCGGTATGTCTTACGTTCCTTGGAGAAGTAGTGATGCCTCGCTTTGGCGTAACCCACCACTACCCTCGTTCGGTTGCTAAGTGTTGTTTTGGAATGACAAGTTTTACTCAATATTTAGGGACCTAGGGTTTCTATGTTGGTTGATTAAGTGAACTTAATTAATCATCACAACATTCTAAATCCTAAACATGCATCTAACATATAATTCATATACATAAACATATATATATATTGAAAAACATAAATAGAGATGCATTTGGCAACTAGCATAACCCCTTGATATCTTCAAATCTTCAAAAGGTCTTCATTTCCAACTTCATGGCTTCGTCTTCCAAGACTTGACCAAAATAAATGCAATTACTAGTATCTACGATTAGGACTAATCTAAATATTAAGGTACAAAAATACTCAACGGTTCGCAGACCGTATTTAAATTTACAAAATTACATCATGGATCGCAGTCCGTATATTCTATCCTAATCGGGCCCTACTAGTTTCCATTTCATAAAACCTGTGAGAAGATATACATTCCATTCATCCATTCACTATATGTGAATGACCCATGCATTTTACAACGATAAACAAGAAATAATATAATGCATAAACACGCAAGAACTAGTAACTAATCTAGGTGGTTATTCCAATTAATACGCCTAATTAAAACTAGTCAAATTTTTTTTAACTGATTATGTAAATAAGCGCAATTAATATTTGAAACTCCCACTAAATTCCGCATCCAACTCAATTATCCAATTAATTAAGCCGGTAAAACCAAAAATTTGTCAAAATAAATTTTGCAAATGCCGCTCTTGAAAAAGGAGGCCTAGCCTCCAAAATTTATTAAAATAATTAAAACCAAATTAGATTAATAAAATAATTAAAAATGGCAAAATAAGCAAAACTTTACATAGTCCAAAATATCCAAGTGCCTAGCACTAAGATTTGGAGTGCTCACAACTCGCACACAACTCGACGATCTCATTGAACCACATTGCTTCACAAGTAATATCTATGCATATTCTCCTTAATGATGTACCAAGCTATGCACAAAAAACAATCCTCAAGTAAGCTCAAATGCAAGCACCCTAGGCGGCTTACCCACGGCAAGCCACAAGGCTGCCATGGTGCGCCAAGGGCTGCACGAGCAACAGCCACCACGCGCATGTGCACCATTTTGAGGCGCCTAGTAGCCTCAGCAGCCCCATGTGGGTTTCGTGATCAACCCGGCTGCCCGAGAGCATGCTTAGGGCTCTTAGGCATCGATTTGATGCTCATGTTTCGGAAAAATCCCGACTTTGTCTGACATATTTAATCAATTACTAAATTAATTTTATAATCAATTAATTTTGAGGAAAAATGAAAATTGTAACAAGTCCAACTTAAATAAATTCATCCAAGTGTATAAAACCAAAATTATTCCAAGAACCGTTCTTTAATAAAATTGGTTTGACTTGGTGCAATAAGAATAAGAAGGAAATTACTCACTATTAATTTAATTAATTTAAATTAATCCTGAGTTTTGACAAAATAAAAGGGAGTTGGAAAAATGAACATAAGTTCAATAAAGATTCCAACTTTAATACTTGTGAATCCTTGAAAAATTATATCTTCCAATATGATAATAAACAAATTTCTATCACAAAGTTTTAAACTTTATGATTCCAAACAACTAAAAAATGATTAAATCAACAAAGTTCGACAAAAATTCATGGAATTTAGTAACTTAAAGTTTCAATCACTTAACATAATTAAAGATTGAATCTTTAGTACTTGGAAGCCTTAAAGGACAACAATTTCACACTTAATGCAATTAGTTTGCAATTATGTGAAAAATAAAACCAAGCTTTCAAACATAAATTACCACCAAGTAATCATGCCTTAAGAGGTTTAAAATTGCATACAAAATATGTATTGAACCAATTACATAACCACCATAAATATGCAATTAATTTTCAAGGTTAGAAAGACTTGAAATTTTTCGTCAAAACGAAAAATCCCTCGAAAAGTGCATTTCTAGTCGTTTTATGGCTAAAAACCGAGTCCTAGAAGGATAAAATAATTTCCAGAACGCCTTTTCCACCCAAAATTCACTATTTTAGGGTCGAAATCTGGGTTCGGGGCTGAAGTCAGCTTTAATACGAGGTTAAAATAGATAATACGAGCTACTAATCAAATTAGCAACTTAAACCAGAAAAATTAAGCCAGAAAAACACCTTGAAAAATATTATGATTTTAAAAATAAACGAGTGAGGCTCCGATACCGCTGTTGGGGTTTGGTGAGTCCGACTCACCGCGGAAACAACCCCGACCCAAAGAACCACTCGCAATTAATAAAACCATAAAGCATAACAAATAAACATAAAAGGATAAAATCGGAATTTACTTTTAAGCGTGCTTCGACCTCAAAGTCGGGCTCTTACTTGAAAGCTTAAGCTCCGAAAATACGCGAGCCTCCTACGGAAATCCACCCGCAAAAACTACTAGCGACTTTTAGGTCCGTTACCTCGAGGTTAGTGAGGTCCGACCAAAACCCGAGTATTATATGAGTTTATGAGTTTTTGCTAATGCAATGCTCTATTGAACTCCTACTCAAGCACTCTTTCCAAAAACCCAAGATGGGTATTTATAGGCAAGTGGGAGAGTGGGAATTTCTATCCCATCAATGTGGGAGTCATGAAATTCACCAATTTATTTTAAAGCTAAATTAAAATAAAATTAAAATAAATAAGCAAACTAATAATAAATCTACAAGTGTCACTATTATATGTAAAGGGAAGTGAGGACCACTTGGAGAGTAGGGGACCATACTTGCTCCCCACTCCATACTCTCCTTGTGACACATGTCCCTCAACTTTTAACCCTCCCTTTACTTGCTTCCCCTTTTGCTCACGGCCCACCACCCGCACCTAGGTGATGCGAGCTGCTGCTGCTCGCAGCTAGCAAGTCACGCACGCTTGTGCGGGCTGCTGCTGCTTGCGCTCAGCAAGCCACACACGCCTTGTGCGGGCTGTTGCTGTTGCTTGCGGCCATGTCTAGCCACCCTAGGCTTGGCTTGGTGCGCATGCTAGCCACCAATGCTTAGCACATTATTCCCCTAGCACTCGGATGCTCGAGCCATTCCAATGCTAGGGATATTTTGGGAAATATTGTCGATTTATTATTATTTGCGCGTCTCGTCAATTACTATTTTTGACTCGACTTTCGACGCTCGGTTTCGACGATCTAAGCTCGAATTTCCGACATCTAAATATTTAATACTCGGGGGACGAATTAATTTCTTCCGAATTAATTCGTCGAGTCGGTTCGTTTACTTCTAAGGGTGTGACCCGAAGGGGTCAGTCAAGATTAAGCTGTAATATTAATTATGCATTAATATTACTGATCGGAAGCGGCCTCCACCTAGGCATTCCGATCACTTGACCTTACTGAATATATTAGCTTTCTAATAATTCTGAACACACTAACGGAATAGTACACTAGTTCGAAGGACACCATTCCTTTCAGTAGAAGCAATAGTAGCAGCAGTAGCAGCAGCAGCAGTAGCAGTAGCAGTAGCAGTAGCAGTAGCAGTAGCAGTAGTAGTAGGTAAATTTTAAGTTTTATTTTACCCCCTCATATAAAAAATAAAGATAGATTTTACCACCATAGCCTAACTCCAGTGACGGAAAATTGTTGTGGGTCCCACACTAACAGCTATTTTTTCAAATTTATCCCAATTTTCTTCGATTATCTTTTATAAATAATCCAAGTGCCACTTTTCGTCAAAAAAATCCATGAAATCAGGTTTGTTTTTTTTTTTAATTTCTTCCCAAATCCTCAAATTAGCTCTATCCTTTCAATCCTAGTATCTAATTGTTCTAGATTTGTGCTCATTTAACAACATCCTTTGAGAGAGTAATTGGAAGAAGGTACGAATTTCAGTTCAATCGCAAATACCATGAATTAGTACGTATATTTTAGCAATTCATCTCGTGATTATGTTCCAATTGTTATGTATAATTGGAATTGTTGATATGACTTATGAATTTGGGGTTTTTAAAAATTACAATTGGTTAATGTAATTAGGGTTTGGGAATGGTAATTGTGTTCAATTAGAAGTAATGTTGATGCCGGTGCTTATCAATTGCAATAAGAAATGTCCACCATTAGTATATCACCATCAAAAGAGAAAATATATCAATCTGGAGTACCAATGGCAAGGCTAGTGATTAATTTTGAGACTTAGGGTTTTACTTTTACAGAAAATGAGAGGAGAGAGGTAAGATTTCTAAAAATTAAATGCAGGAAGGTGATAAATTGATGGTAAGATTTAGAGAAAATTCAATGGGGAAGGTGAGAAAAGGAAGAGAAAGGGGGGAAATTGGGTTTTTTCCCTTTAATGCGGAGGGAAATGAAAAATATTGGGGCCCACGACAACTTTCCGTCACCGGAGTTAGGTTGTGGTGGTAAAATCTATCTTTACTTTTTTTTATGAGGTGGTAAAATAAAACTTTTGGATGTGGATGTGGTAAAAGATATTTTTTTGTGTTTTGTGAGGTGGTAAAAGTAAAAATTTCATAATAATAATAATAATAATAATAATAATAAAATTTAAAAAATTAAAAAAAAAATCTGCTATGCTCTACTCGGCTTGGCTCTGCTCTGCTCTTCTTCAATCTGCTCTGCTTTGCTGAAATCTTCTTTTCTCTGCTTACTTCTACTCTGCTATGCTCTTCCGTAAGCTCAAAAGAACAGGGCCTAAAAGCTTTTTTACCAAACCTAAAATTATTTTTTCTATCTCAAAATATGTTAGATATATTATAAATGGATTGTATTTTAAAGAACTTTTGAAGAGAAATTCTAGGACGAAAATAGTATTGAGTTATAAAATATTTATTAAAAGTCATGATTAATTTTTTATAAATGATATATTAAAAGTATATAGATAATAAAACTCTATACAATATTTTTATCTATAAAATCTATGCAAACTTTGTTTCCTGGTATCATATGCGTCACAATAATACCTCTTTGTCGCCTTCGTGGACACTTGGCGAAAATTTGAAATACCAAGTGTCTCTGTCTCATGGCTTGGCTACAAGACTAGTATCCGTGATATGATAAGATATAATTTTACAGTTTTTTCACCAAATGTCCTTAACCTTTTACAAAATTCACCAAATACCCTCAAGTTTTTTAAAATTCACCAAATACCACCAACGTTTATTATTATTCACACTGTGACCTCAAAATACCCCTGACGTTAAAGGTCCTTTAGCAATAAAATTTAATTAACCAAATGCCCTAAATTTTTTAAATAATTACACAAAATACCTCTAATTTTTTTAGGTACAACGACTAGTTTGAAATTTAGGAAACTAGTTGTTAATTTTTATTTTCACCCTTTTTTGTATAAAAACTAAACACATAGCAGTCCTCTTATTTTCTTAACCACAATTTTAACATCATGAGTTATATGTCCAAATTATATTCCTCAATGTATGAGTACTCTTAGAAGCTCTAAGTCTGTTAGCACGCGGACAAGCCCAGACCGTTTACTAAGGTAGGTATGAACAAATTGTCAAGCCCGCATAAAAGGGGCTTGAGTTTGCTATATTAAGCCCGTTGGAAAATATATGAACTATAAGCCCTGTCTGTTTCCCGCCCAAGCCTGCAAAATTATCATCTCTACTTCATTTAACCCCCTTTTTTCTCTGTTTGCTTGGTCTGTAACACTTATTTTTATGAATAGAGGTTGTTTGCAACTCTAACGCACTCATACATTTAGGAAGAGGATTTAGAAATATAACTCATGGTGTTAAATTTTGTATTGAAACAAATAAGAGGGCCATTACGTATTGAGTATTTTAGCAAAATAGAGTGAACACCAACAATAATGATTATTTTTCTAAAATTCAAACTAGTCATTCATCATTTGGTGAATTAAATTTTATTTAACAAAGTTAGGGCATTTGGTGAATTAAATTTTATTGTTAACAAACCTTTAACGTTAGAGGCATTTTGAGGTCACGGTGTGAATAATAACAAACGTCAGTAATATTATGTGAATTTTTAAAAACTTGAGGGTATTTGGTGAATTTATCGAAAGGTCGAGGGCGTTTGGTGAAAAAACCGTATAATTTAATTAGAATTAGGAAAAAAAATTGATAGTTTGTTAGTTTTTTTTTTTTTTTTTTTTTTTTTTTTTTTTTTTTTGTGTGTGTTAATTAGTAGATTTGCTTATTTTGGAAAGACCAAGCAGAGATTAACTTATTTTCTTGGTGTCTACCTACTTGAGTTCACTTTGGACTCTACCAAAGTAGGGTCCACTTGTACTATAACAGGCACTTTTGTTGTTAGTGGTTTGGGAGGAAGTAGTAAGGGAGGTTAGTTATGTATATAGAAATACATAACATGGCAACTTTTGTAATAAAATGCAACTTTTGGTGTAACGGGGTGAGGAATTGGAGGGAAAATATAATTGTATAGTAAAATTTGGTAACGGTATGGGACCCACAGCTGAATCAAAAAACAAATGGGAAAATGGTGGGGCAATACTTAAAATTATAATATTTTATCTTTTCTCATTTCTTTCTTAGCCTTGTATTACTCTCCTGATCTCCTCTTTCCTCAATATGCTCGTATACACTCAATTGAAGCAGCTTTATTTTTGTTCAATGCATGTCTACTTTATTAGTTATTGTTTCATAAGGATTAAATTCAAAGCTAATTTTTTTAAAGATTCCAACACGTTATTTTAATATTTATAATTGAGTTTGTCTATCATTTATCTTCCTTAATTTGACACTAAAATTATGATAAATCGTTGTTGTACATTTTTGGTGAGTATTTATTTTTGGAGGCATAACATTAAAAATATATAAAAATATTTCTTATTAACTCTTATAGTACTATGTATATGATAATTTAGTACTAAATATGATAATTTATCTCCAGTTTTGCAGTATGATGTTATTTTCGTTTTTCGCTATGATTAAAGCTAAACCAATTATGTCAACAGAGCTTTGAAGACATATCATGGTTTTTTCATTTGTTACTAAACGAAATCTCTCATGTTTTTGCATTGGAGATTGACTGGCTACACTGTTGAGAGCTTTATTTTAAGCTAAAAGAAATTAAATGTCTTATACTTTCTCCTTTTTTTTTAGTTGACACCATTTGACTTTTACACTATTCTCACAACACGCTTTGACTCGCTTTTGTGGTTTATGGATACAATAAAACATATTCATGTGGGATCTTGTTTGAATCGTCTATATGTATATTATATTAATTTTCCACTTTTTATAATTTTACAATGTTGATAATAAATTATTAAGCGTTTAAAACATGCGTTGGCAAGGGTGATAATAGAAATGTGTCAACTAAAAAAAACTGAGGAAGTATTTTTTTTTTTCATTTGTTATTGCTAAAAGAAATCTCTCATGCTTTTGCATTAAAGATTGCCTAGCTGTTTGTTTATCTTTTTGGTTTTATTTTTTTTTGTTTATTTATCTTTTTTGTTTATCTTTTTTTTTTTTATCCTCTTTTTTTTTTTTTTTTTTTTTTTTTTGCATTAGAAATCTGTCATTTGTTTATCTTTTTTTTAAAAAAAAAATTATCTAAAATGATTTGAAAAGTTTCAAAAATATAACATTTTGACTTACAAAATTAACAGAATCAACTTTAACTTCCTCGAAATATGTAGCAATTTATTGTTAATGAATGGTGATGATGATTGAGAATATGCTTGATAATAAAATATACTTGTGCCGTTATGCATATCATCAATCATCACACAAGTACCATTGATAGCTTCAAATAAAGTTTACATGGAGCTCCTAGCCCTATCAAGTCATCTTACATATCTCATCATACAGTCACATTAAATATGGATTGTTATTAATCATATTATATACTTCGTACAAGATAACTAATTAAGATCTTGTTTCAATAAAGCTGCAAATACTACCAACATAATCCATGATCACCTTTTTTTTTATTTCATTTTTGCATTTAATGTTTTAAAAGCTTCACATACATATGCTTTCACTGAGTCAAAATTATGTACAGTTGTATACTACAAGGGTTTCTTTAAAGGTCTCTAGGGTACTACTAGAAACATCTTTATAATGTTCAACTGTATAATAAAAGGGTTTCGCTAAAGGTTTCTAGGGTACTACTACAAGAGAGTCAAGGGTATTTTGTTTATCTTTTTTTAAAAAAATTATCTAAAATGACTTGAAAAGTTTCAAAAATATAACATTTTGACTTACAAAATTAATAGAATCAACTTATAACTTCACCGAAATTTGTAGCAATTTATTGTTAATGAATGGTGATGATGATTGAGAATATGCTTGATAAAAAATATACTTGTGTCGTTATGCGTATCATCGATCATCACACAAGTACCATTGATAGCTTGAAATTAAGTTTACATGTAACTCCTAACTCTAGCAAGTCATCTTACATATCTCATACATCATACAGTCATATTAAATATGGATTGTTATTAATCTTATTATATACTTCGTACAAGAGAACTAATTAAGATCTTAATAAAACCGCAAATACTACCATACATAATCCATGATCACCTAACGAGCATTCATATGTTTACAACAGTGGGGGGCAATGTACATATCACCTTTTTAAATTTCATATTTGCATATAATGTTTTAAAAAGCTTCACATACATATGCTTTCCCTAAGTCAAAAATATGTACGACTGTATACTATAAAAGTTTCGTTAAAGGTCTCTAGGGTACTACTAGAAAACATCTTTATAATGTTCAACTGTATAATAAAAGGGTTTCACTAAAGGTTCCTAGGGTACTACTACCAGGGTGTCAAGGGTATGTGTTTGCATATATTGTTTAAAAGCTTCACGTGCATATGCTTTCAGTGAGTTAAAAAAATGTACAACTGTATAATACAAGGGTTTCGTTGGAGGTCTCTAGGGTAGTATTAGATAACATCTTTATAATGTTCAACTGTATTATATGTATAATAAAAGGATTTCACTAAGAGTACAAGAATAGATACCATTGAACCCTTCTATGGATACCATTAAAGGGTCATATGTACTACGATTGCAAATTCTTAGGGTTCATTTGAAAAACATTAGGGTACCACTATATTTCTATTAATCCTAAAACACAATCATTGGTTTAAGATTACATTAGGGTCTTATGTACTACGTATGTGGCTTTGATCCTAAACATTAATTCCTTTAAAAATCTATAAAGGTTTTGATTCTTTCAACAATAACAAACAATTAGATAATTAAGCGTATAAATTTACCTAACAAATTAGAAATAAGAAGTAAATAGGTAATGAACAATTTATAGAAACCATTGTTTTTTTTGGTGTTAAAGAGTCACGAGTTATGAGAATCAATCTCAGTATCTCCGATCCTGAAATCAGGAAGAAAGCTTTAACCATATGAGATATCCCTCACTCTGTATAATAAAACCATTGTATTTATGCCAAGAGAATGATAAAAAGGGTATCGTTGAGGGAGGGTAGGGTACCATTGAAATTAATTTCAGTACCACTCTAGTGTACCATTGATTGATATTATGGTTCCATTAATTAACATTAGGGTAATATTGAAGACTAGAAGCTAAGGGTACTACTCAATGCCCTTAGGGTACCATTAAACCTTTTTAAGGGTACCATTGAAGGGTATTGTGATTGAATGTTACAAGGGTTTAATTGAAATAGCTAGGGTACCACTACAATGTATATCAATCCTAAAATCAATTATGACTTAAGATTTATATAAGTCTTATGTAAGGAACTAATGAGCATAAAACATATTATTTAGCTTCAACCATTAATTTAAGCTTTTGGTTGAGCTGTTCCATTAACATGATATCGGAGCCATCAAGCGAGAGTGACACAAAGATCACGGGTTCAAATCTCATCTACTCTCACTTTCAAATGGAATATTTCATGTTGCATATGAAGGAGGGTCCATATTGCATCCATTAAACTTAAAAACTAAGATCATACAAAATGCTTAATACTGAAACCAAGTTTATATAAAACCATGATTTGCTTATTAATTAAACGATCCGACCGTTCCATGACTATTGTACCACTGAATAACATTTGGGTACTGACGCACTGTTAAATGACGTTAAGGTTTCATTAAATGTAATTAGGGTACCACTAAATGAAATACACTTGAAAAATTACCAATATGTTAGTTTTGAGTTTCAATGAAATGCATTAGAGTACCAATTGTAACATCCACAAATTTGGGAAGTAAATAGGACCCAAACAATAATTAAGTCATCATACTATGTGATGTAGTTTAATCGAAGGAAAGATTAAACAATTTTAATTATTGGCTACAGTCATATTCATTGTGAAAGTGGATATAATCACATTACTAGTTCGTACTAAATAGTACAGTAAGGGCATGTTTTCTTCAGCTTATTTTCAGTTCAGTTTAGTTAAGCTCCAATAAGTTCAGTTTAATTTTTATCTTAATTTCCTTCTCTCATAAAATATTCAGTTTAGTTCAGTTGAATTCAATTCAACTCCAATAAGTTCATTTTAGCTCAGTTTAGTCAACCACAATAGGCCCTAAACACTAACAACAATAGTTTATAATGGTAAGTACATGAATTAAGAGTACTAATTAATTCAAAGAAATCACTTAAACAAATTATCACTAAATTCTTGCTCTCTCCGATTACCAAAACTAAACATACTAGACTTAAAGGTAAATAGAATACAATTATAACTTGATAATTTAAAACTCAATAATTATTTTGTTTATCACTAATCCTATTTTTGTTGACACTCAATAATTTACAACTGATTTTCTATTGAGCATTATTGTCGTTAACTCATTTTTACCCGGCCCGGGCTCGGGCTCGGCTTAGCAGCAACCAAGTATATCAGTAGAATTAATGAATTATGAATTTAAGAGCCTTAAAATCAAAATTTAGAATAAAACAACAAATTTGATTTAGTTATTCTACAATCTTTTATACTTGTAGAACAAAATCGAAACTCTAATTGTATCCCTGAATAACAAATAAAAGAAAGCAATTGGTATCCCCGTTCAAAAAAAAAAAAAAAAGCAATCTGTATTTAACAAGAATTAAAAAAAAAAAGAAATCCCAAAATCAAATCCTCCATAAATAACTAAATAGCTCACCCCCACTTCTTCCAGTTCATCATCCTTCCAGTAAATGGGTACTCTTAATCAACAAAAACGAACATAAAAATTTCAATACAAATATAAAAAACATAAGCAAAGCAAAACAACTTCAATTAATATAATCAAATAATGCATTTAATTACCTGAAATTAAATTACAATGGTGAGAAGAACAATTGAGAAGAGGAGAGAGGAGAGAGAAACTATAGACTGAAAAAAGGGGCTCTTTTAACCTGACAACTAAGAAAAAATAAAAAAGAAATAAAAAGAAAAACGGGATGTCAGAGATCAAAACGGGAGTGCTAATTAGGAATTTTCAAATTCCTTGTAAAAAGACTTTCATACCCCTTGTTATGTATTTATTCATACATAACTAACCTCCCTTTGGAAGCCCTCGGTGGTTTGGTACTTGTGGACACCCAAATGTGTCTCCCTATAAATACCTTTCACGTCATTTGATTATCGAACGAAGTGAGATTTGTCATAAACCTGATTTTAATATGATCAACGCTGGAATTAGCTGCTTAATCGTAATAAGAAGAGGATTTTGTGTACAAAGCCCATTTGATTTCAAACTTAGTTCAAGACGACAAGGCTGTCGCCTGGCGCTGACAGTTATTTCCTGGCGCTAAGTCTGTCGTTTGGCGCTAACTCCTGTCGTTGGCGACAGGAGGTATTTTATTTAGAATGGGACTTGATTTGTTTTTGGACTATTTTTTCTATAAATAGGGGTCGTATCTCCCCGTTTTCATTCATTCACAATCATCATTCACCATCTCTATCTCTCTCTATTATCTTTGTAAAAGCTAGAAGCTTTCTCTCTCTCTCTATTCTTTTTCTAAACCTTCCCTCTCACAAAATTCCACATTCATTAGTTTTAGACACACCTAGCCAAATTCGAAGTTGCCTTCGCCCTAGACGTGAAAGGTTGATAATATATGAGGGTTTGGTCCCAAATATCTATTTCAATTATTTAATTTAATTGTTTGATTTATGATTTTTCTTGAAGTTACTAATGCGTGTATTTTGTTATTAGAAAGAGATACGAGGAATCAAATTAAGTAATTTAATTACTTTGTTGTTATTTTGATAAAGAAATCATGCTTTGATTATTTTAATTCCTAATATCATGTTAGGATGTCTTTATGATTCCTAGTATCATGTTTAGGGTAATAATTAATATTTTTTAATATCATGTATGTTTCTATGATGCTTCCTATTCTTTCCTTATATCATATTAGTATCATGCTAAGGCTAAAGCTTTCATCTTTAATGTTTAGTGACATGCTATATAATTTGTTATTAATCTTGTTAGTACCATGCGTAGGATCTTGCTAATTATACTATTGCTTTGATATTGAGAATATTAATATGATAATGATGATGATTATTATTATGTTGCTTGATATTATTTATTGTTATTGCTTGATCAAGCCTTTTATGTATGCTTAAAGGGAATTTGTACTTGTAATCACTATTAATAAGATAATTAATAATCCTTTTTAGGCTAATATGATTATAATTCAAGTGGTCGCTAATAATAGATTTGTTTGTGCATTAATATTCAGCAAACATAGATTAAACAGCTTTAGGGTTAACCTAATGATGATTGCATGTTAGTTAGAAAGCGCACATGAATATGAGAAGAATAAAGTAGAGGCCTATTATTATGGCAGGTTCAATCTATTTTAGGTTGGATTTGTACCTTCATCATCCCTGAATATCCAGTCATAGTTCCAGACCACTAAGGAGTTAGCGATCTCATGGATTGTGAAGGGGTGTAACCTTCACCCTATGAACGGTTTACAAGTTCCTAAAACTTGTTGGCGACTCTTTTACTCTAGCTTCCTTCCTTTTTGACGCCACCATGCTTAGGTGTATGATCACAGTGGGGCTCAAGTGTTGGATGCTTAAAATATTCCCAACACTTTTTTGGCAACACCACTAGGGAGGATTTCTATTTTAATTCCTAAAATTTATTTTGGCAATAATTTAGAATGAGTGGATGAGACTTGAAAAGTTCTAAGTATTTCATGTGCGTAATTTTGATTGACATTATTGGCATAAGCATAAAAAGGTCCGCATTGGAAAGACCATCTGTAATGCGTAAAAAACATAGGATTTTTTACACGTTGGAAATTAGGGAAATATCCTTCACAACTAAAGTCGAAATAACGCTGCGAAAAACTGGTAAATTCAAGAACAGAAAAGCTGCCAAGGCATGTCGGAATCAGCGCTGAGAAAACGGCGCCATCTCCAAGCGATAGCTCTTTCTCCTGGCGACAGTAATTATTGTCTAGCGACAGTGCCATCGTCTGGCAACAGGCACTGTCATCTCGCGCCGAATTCTTCCAATGCCGAGCCAGAAATCTACCTTCTTGTTTCGACTAGTTTTTTTTTTTTTTTTTTTTTTTTTTTTTTTTTTCTGAAACCCATATGTGTTCTACATATGGCTATAACCCTCTGGGAATTCATGCTCCATCTACTCAATCGAACGCTCCTGGCAGTGAAGGGTACATCCGAGTTTTGTTAAATTCACCAAACCGTGGAAGCGAGTTTAACTTGCGGGGTCCCATCCACTTGCGCCAACGCTTCCAAAGGTAAGGCTTCCGCGCGGTGCATCTAGACTCATAACCGTGGACCCTCTTTGACTAACCCATATCCTAAACTTTAGAGAACTAGAGCCATGGTTAGGTTGCAAACTCATTGCATCATATTGTGACTATTTGACTACTTGTGCATTATTTGTTTGTGCATAACCTATATGTGCTTCCACAAACCGTTTGTTTGACTTGTGAATGAGTCAAAATAAAATAATTAATGACTAAAGGGCTTTGCTAAATTGATTAATTAATTATATAAATGGTTAAAGTCTAAATAAACTGATCGAACATGACTTAGTACGACTTTAGGCTTGTCCCTTTAGAGTAAAATACTAGAAACAACCCCAAACCAATGTTACAGCAATGGCGCAGAGGTTTAGACTGTAGCACCACGCGCTAGTGATTAGTACCAGGCGACAATGTTGTCGTTTGGCGCTGGTCCTTAGCGTTTAGCTACAGTCCTGTTGCTCCGGCGACGGTCCATATTTTTGCTCGAGTCCTGACGACAATCAAGTCTAATTAATCAGTTTGCTTAATCGATTTAATGATCTTAAGTCCTGAATTGAGTCTAGGCACATAGTCTCATGCTCTCACACAAGAGTCAAAGCATGTCACTCATACTTACTATTAAAGCACACACCTAGTATGTATGTCACACTTTGAACTTGACTAGAGAGTCTTGTATACGCGTGTTTTCCGTCATTTTTTAGGGGGGTGTAGACATCTACTTTTGGCCTCCTATCCTAACAAGAAGTGCAATGACGATAAATAAAACCATCTTCTTGTTGGATCGAAGTGAAGAATGCTTATGGCTGACTAGCTAAAACGCAAAGACAGAAAAAGACTATCCTAACCCAAAAAAAAAATACAAAACAAGGTCCAATTAACTTAACCAGATCATAATTAGGCTTAAGCCCGCGATTAAGACCAAATAATGACTGATTTAGAGGCACCTAGGTTAAATTAAATGCTACTGCACAAAAATCTGCGCGCATCTCAATGATTCGCGCTGGTCTGGCACGCGCAACTAATTCAGTCGCGCGCAACACCTAGCGCAACTTCTAGAGATGCACTCGCGAAAGATTCAGAATTTTATAAAATTAAAAAATCGAATCTTACCATAAAACTGCACGCAAGACATTTAGTTGCGCTTCCCATAGCAGCGCAACTAAATCACAAGCGCTGGGATGCCGCGCGCAACTCATCTAGATGCACGCGACACCTGCTGCGGCAGAATGCTTAAAATCCTAATTTCACCCATTCTCTAAAATTAGGGGCTTAATACGAGGCTTAAACACACAGAAATTAACCTAAAATCCTAGTAGAAACTCTTGTGAACTTGTGCTACCGAACCTTCTTGTCCTAAACACTCACCCCTTTGATATTTTGTGAATACGGTGGAGGTTCCCAAACAAGAAGAAGTCCATAAGTGTTCTAATAAAAGATCTAGCAAAGAGAAGTTATAAATTCCCGAGCACTTAGATAAATCACATTTACATTTCTGGTTTAAAAGAACATAAATCAACAAAATAGTGTTGTGTAACCACTTTAAAAAGGTATTTAGTTAATCAATTCCACATAGTATCTTGCGTTAAATAAGATTAGAATTGAATAAATAATTGAATGATTACCTAAGCCAAGGTAAATATTGTTTACTTTTGCTCCTTTCACGAATTTGAATTAAATAAAGAATAACGACTTTACAATGTAATTCCTACGTGATTAATGCTTGTAAATAAAATCAACTAACTTAGTTTTAGGTATCGCGTTGCATATATTGTTTGGTGATGAAATTGTAAAAAAAGCAAGAGCTAGTAGAGGTCGCACTAGGCTAGAATAGCAATTCTCCTTTAAAGGGAACGTTATTTTAGTACCCTCGCTCTCAAACTCATTTCTGGTTTATGTAGACAAATTTTTGGCATGGGTGAACTTACGATTTGTGCTAATTATCCCATGAACTTCACATGGGAGAAAGGCATAAACGAGGTTTATGTGTTTTCCTAATACTTATTGGCGACTCCTACTTGTTTTTTACAAAAAATCGTGATGATAGAATCAATTCTAATTCAAGGTCACCCAAACAGTCAGGAATTCAAATCCTAATACACCATAACAAGTGTAAAGTCCTAGGTTTTTAAAGGGCCATGGACATCTAAGGAAGGATCCCCTTGAAAAGGGGAAAACTAGGTCGTCATCTAATCCTCCCTCGGTCAAACGAAATTTTTAAACGCTTAACAAACCTAAATACGAGTATAGAGGAAAGTCAATGGTCGAACCCAAAGGAACGGTAATGTTTAAATGCTTTCAATTTGGGTGCCTAAGCTAGGTCGCTGACGAAGGTAAGAAAGAATACTAACAACTAACAAAACAAGTAACCAAGGAAACAAAACACTAGGAACGGGGATCAACAAGTAATCGTGTCAATTGCAACAACTTGGGAAGATCATGCCAATCAAAGGTTGTGAAGACTAATGATAAGAGCAATCAATTGGAATCAAAGAGCTATATCCTAATTGTCAAGCTAGGGTTCACTATGAATAACAAACTAAGAGAATCACAATAAAAACCAATCGATAATTGCAATTCCTAAATCAATTGTTCGTGTCATTAATAATTAAAATGCAATCTAGCATAATTCTCAAGGCCTAATCGAATTACACACATGCAAACCTTTATTAATCACTTTATTCTCAACAATCAATCAACACAATTCCCAAAGTAATCACAACTAATCAATCAGACAAGTTTCACCCAATTCCTAGACAAACAACTATTAGAGTCATCATCTATCAACTAACAACTATGGAAATCAAGAATCAACAGTATATCAAGAACAACTACACTAATCAAGAATCAAACATCAAAATTAAACCAAAAAAACTTGAAATTAAACAAAGCAATAAGGTGAGATAGAGTTAAGAATGCTCATTGATAATAGAGAAGATCTTCAACACAATTGTCACCCTTGTATCTTCAATCTCTTAATCACCATTAAAATCCCTCACTTTCTCTTCTACAACTACTCCTAATCTAGAGAGAGAGATTCCTAAACTAACCTAATCCTCCTTAAAGGTAAAAGAAACTTTTCTAATCTAAAGAATTTCATTCTTGAAGAGTAATGAAAGTCGTACAATATATATATAAACGGAGAAAAGAAACTAAAACGCGAATAAAATCCAGAATGTCGGGCTTGCAGAGAAATCGGCCGCGCCCGCGGAGGAGAACAGAGCACGAGGAAAGCCGCACCCGCGACCAAAGCCCGCGCCCGCGGGTGCCCGCGGCCAGCCTGCGGTTAGTTCCTTCTAATAATTAGTGGTTTTGGGCTGCAGCAACCAGCGCCCGCGCTGGCAGACCCTGCGCCCGCGGCCATCCAGGGGTTGTGCTGCTGCACTACTGGGTGCGCGGCTGAGCTGCTGCGAGCGTGGCGTCTCAGGTGCTGCGCGCGTTACACCTTGGTTTGGCTTGACTTACATGCTTGGCTTCCCGAACTTGGCTTTGTTGACTTCATTGAATGCGCTTGAGCTTCCTCCTTGATGATTAAATCCCCGAAAACTCGACACACCTACAAAACAAGTCAAATATAAGGAGGAGCGAGAGAAATAGCCGAGAAATTAATAAAATAATAAGAAAACCATTAAAAGCGCTCATTTTTCTAAACTATCACACAAACACGCAAATCAAGCATTATTTCCTAAAAACACGACATAAAAGACTAAAGAAGAGCATAAAAATATGAAGAAAATCTAGCCTAACAGTACCATAAATGGCACGCATCAAATTACCCCAAGCTAAACTTTTGCTTCTCCTTGAGCAAAACAAAATCCAACCCAAGGGAAAAATGATGACATTATTCAAGCGAAGAAAGAAAAAAGAAAACTAGAGAGGATGGGAATATATACTAACTCACTTTCGAGGACTCACGATCAATTTTAGCAACTAAAGACAAGCCATTTAAACCTCTAGATTGCCCTAGAGGACGAGTGATGCTCTCGTAAAGGATTCCTAAGAGATTAACCTATAACTCTCATAATAATACAAACAAGGCCAAGCATGAGAAGGAAATTAAAAGAAAAGATTAGCAAACACATGTTCATGAAAGGACTTTTCCAAATGTACAAGCACAAATGAATGAAAATCTTTCAAAACAAGCAAGGGAGTGCACGTTCCAAGATACCCGAGGTTGATTGAAACATAAATATGCTAAGCATAGGAACTAGAGAAACGCAATCCACTTTCATCCCAAATGGTCTTACCGCGTTCTCCCTACTAGTCTCATATCTTTCCCTAGTGAGCATCTCAAGATTTCCACGAAGGAACCAGAAAAAGAGATAATTTTTGGGCTACTCGACGCCTTAACAGTGCATCCTCTTTCCTTAGGCTATGACTCATAATTCCCTCCCCCGATATGTGACTCAACCTCTAGGTCAAAAGGACTTTCAAAGGTTGTAATGTAAGGAAAAAAGGGTAAAGGGTAAGCTAAAACTTAGTGGTTTTCCTAATTAGTGAAGCAAAGGGTGATCAATCCTCAACATTATAATGAAGTAAGCACTAAACAAAAGCTCCAACACCCCCAAGCTTATTCAAATCTAACAACACAAACATATACACAAAAAGCGTGAGAACGCTTCCCCCCAATCTTATATGGAGCATTGTCCTCAATGCTCTAAATAGGGAGAAGGATACTCACATCAAAATATTTTTGCATGTTTTTCATTTTTTCATTTTTTTTCTTTTTTTTTCTTTATTAGTGCTTTGTCCTCGCCTCTTTTAACTTTGGACGGCTGTTTTAACTTTGCACTTGCTTTGTCCTTGCCTTTTTTAACTTTGGACGGCCTTTTCATTTATTCATTTGCCATTATTTACAGAAAAAGCACAACACAAACTTGCTTTCAAGAGAACCAAATATCAAAACTCCTCCACCACAAACTCCAACAATAATGATCAATTGCTTCACAAAAACCAAGAATGGAAACAAAAGGCTCAAGATCTAAAGATGTGGCTTGAAAAGAAGGGAAAAGACTCAAATGGTTAGCAAGTAGGAAAATGTAAACCCAAAAACAAAAAATAAGAAAACTATCCTAGAAAAGAAAAATTACCACCCCGAAAAGATGCCTTTATCCTCCCTAGATGGCTCGGTCTCGTGTTTGAGAATTATGAGTCAAGATTCTATATTAGGCCCGCAATAGTAAAGGATCCATGCCGCTCATGCAAATATATGTTGAAGGCTTGAAAAATAATGAACCTCACATGGATGTAGCAAAAACTCACTATTGGTGTCAATTCGACAATAGGAAGCAACTACCAACATGCCACAAACAAGTAGAATCCGGTTTCATGGTCCCACTAGTTCTAACCAACTACCTTAGCATGCTTTATCCTAGAATCAACCAAGTGTACTCTCAAACCGTGCACACCGTTACCATTTAAGAAGAAAAACATTCAACTATACAAGTCCAAAAGTATTATGTCCAAATCAAGAACAAAACAAAACACATTGCAAATTTTCCTTGATAGAAACAAAAATCTTTTTGGAATTTTTTCAAGATATAGAACATAGAAATGCATATACAAATGTGCATGGCATATATGAATCAACATTCCACCAAACCTGATAAAATACCCTCCCCCATGCTTGAATGAGACAACATGCTCAAACATAAATCAAATATTCCATGGGAGGGAAAAACAAAGAGATCAATCCAACAATACCTACACACGTCCAACAAGGCATCAACTATTAGAGAAGGAGCAATAAAAAAACACTCAAACATAGACACCGTTCCCCGGCAACGGCGCCATTTTGACAAGGGAAAAACTAGGTCGTTATCTAATCCTCCCACAGTCAAACTAAATTTGTAAACACTTAACAAACCTAAATACGAGTATAAAGGAAAGTCAAGGGTCGAACCCAAAGGAACGGTAATGTTTAAATGCTTTCGATTTGGGTGCCTAAGCTTGGTCGAAGACGAAGGTAAGAGAGAATACTACCAAATAACAAAACAAGTAAACAAGGAAATAAAACACTAGGAACGGGGATCAACAAGTAATCATGTCAATTACAACAACTTGGGAAGATCATGCCATTCAAAGGTTGTGAAGACTAATGATAAGAGCAATCAATTGAAATCAAAGAGCTATCTCCTAATTGTTAAGCTAGGGTTCACTATGAATAACAAACTAAGAGAATCACAATCAAAGCCAATCGATAATTGCAATTCCTAAATCAATTGTTCGTGTCATTAGCAATTACAATGCAATCTAGCATAATTCTCATGGCCTAATCAAATTACACACATGCAAAACTTCATTAATCACTTTAATCTCAGCAATCAATCAACACAATTCCCAAATTAATCATAAATAATCAATTAGACAAGTTTCACCCAATTCCTAGCCAAACAACTATTCAAGAATCATCATCTATCAACTAACAACTATGGAAATCAAGAATCAACAATATATCAAGAACAACTACACTAATCAAGAATCAAACATCAAAATTAAACCAAACAAACATGAAATTAAACAAAGCAATAAGGTGAGATATAGTTAAGAATGATCATTGATAATAGAGAAGATCTTCAACACAATTGTCACCCTTGTATCTTCTATCTGTCAATCACCATGGAAAACCCTCACTTTCTCTCTCTACAACTACTCCAAATCTAGAGAGAGAGACTCCTAAACTAACATAATCCTCCTTAGAGGAGAGAGAAACTATTCAATCTAAATAATTTCATCCGTGAAGAATAATGAAAGCCGTACAATATATAAACAAACGGAGAAAAGAAACTAAAACGCGAATAAAACCCAGAAAGTCGCGCCCGCGGAGGAGAATAGAGCACGAGGGAAGCTGCGCCTGCGACCAAAGCCCGCGCCCGCGTGGTGCCTGCGGCCAGCCCGCGGTGAATTCCCGCTTGGAATTAGTGGTTATGGGTTACAGCAACCCGTGCAAGCTTCAGCAGGGCCCAAGCCTACGGCTAACCCGCGGTTGTGCTGCTGCGTTGCTGGGTGCGCGGCTTAGCTGTTGCAAGCGTTGCTGCTCAGGTGTGCACGCGTGGCAGCTTGGTTTGGGTTGACTTACATGCTTCGCTTCCCGAACTTGGCTCCGTTGACTTCCTTGAATGCGCTTGAGCATCCTCCTTGATGAATAAATCCCGGGAAACTCAACACACCTACAAAACAAGTCAAAGAAGCGAAGAAGTAAGAGAAATAGCCGAGAAATGAATAAAATAATAAGAAAATCATTAAAATACGCATTTCTATAAACTAACACACAAACACGAAAATCAAGCATTATTCCCTAAAAACACGACATAAAAGACTAAAGACGAGCATAAAAATATGAAGAAAACCTAGCCTAAGAGTGCCATAAATGGCACGCATCACCCCTACAATGGGAGCACCCTCCTTACAGTGGCTACTCCACTAGGGACTTAGAGGTTACAAGATTAGTTCTTAGTTATGGTACAAGGTTTCCAACACTAGGTTGCCTATGGGTTGTAACGGGAATTAAATTGGATAATCTCTAGTTAGAGAGCAACACTTGAACACATAATATCTTCCTTTTGCACAAAAGTAAAAACCAAACATGCAACATTGCATCATTTATAATCGTAGCACACTTTAACCTTTGGGGATTGGCTCATGGACTAGGGATTGCCAACACTAGGCTTCTATCCTGAAATCAATAACAATCATCCCACCCATATCATCAACAAAATGTTGAGAGAGCGATGTCATGAGTCAACACTTTGAGTAATAGATTTATGCATCATTTCTTAAGATATGGTACCCTTGGACACCCAAACTTTTACTTAAGAAAGGAATTATGTGTATCTTGGCTTATGGTATGCTTATAAGAATACGTGACTATATGCGACGTGTTAGGATAGCTTTCTTACTTTTTCTTTATTTTGGTTTAGGTTCCCAATTACGAAGTTGTCTCTTCGTAATTTTGAGTCATATTTGAAGGGTAAATAAAAAAAATCGAAAAAAATGATGTCAAATAAAAAAAATGCTCGAATTAAAAAAAATTACGAGCAGGTGGCGCGCGCAACTCAATGAGTTGCGCGACCCCAGCCAGCGTAAGTGATTCGAATGCGCGCGTCCGCCGCGCGAAACCTAGTCATTTGCGCGCGCCTACTGTTATGAGCCATTTTGATTTAAAAAAATAACAAATTGGCTTGTTCAAACGATATCTTCATTGAAGAATTTTTTAAAGGTGATGTTATCCGTTCGAATATATCTTGCATTCTTTTTTCTAAAACAAGCGTATCGATTTACTTATCCTTTCGTACTTCTTTTAGGGTCGGTTTTCAATCTTCGGAACGAAGACTCTCGTGCGCTCGCATTCTACGTTTACCATCAAACAATCCACCCCTTGAAAACAACCTTCCCTCGACAACTAGTCCTAGTCCAACAACAATGTCATCCATTGAGCAACTCCAAGAAGAGATTGCTCACTTGAGAGAAGAAAAGGCTCAAGAGGCCGAGAAAAGAAGAATTAAGAAACTTCAAAAGGCTGTAAAGAAAAATGTCGAGTCTCTAGCCTTGCAACAAAAGATGGAACAATTATTCGTCAAAGAAAAGTCTTTGGAGAAGCTTGTTCTTCGTTCTACAATGGGTAACAAGTACTTCGACGTAGAAAAGTTTTCTCCTCCCGTAGGACTTGCTTTACCGGAGAAGTCCGTAGCTACGGACTTTCCAATATTTAAGGTGTCCAATAATCCACAAAACCACTTAATGTGTTTTACTGACACAATGGCATTCAAGGAATCGGAGTTGATCCTAAGTTGTATGATTTTACTTTCTCTTTATCCCTAGAACCAACCACGAGAGAGTGGTACTATGGGCTAGATCCAAAATTTAAAACAACATGGGAAGATGTAGTTTCGACTTCCATTACCCAATATTATTAGAGTAACATAGAGTTCAAATCGACTCTACGTGAACTTGAAATGCTTAAGCAAGGCGACGATGAAGGTTTACTTTCTTTCTATGGTAGATGGCTAGAAAAGGCGGTTAACCTTGCCTAAAGGCCACTTGAACTCGAGTTAGTACAAAAATTCGTTGATAACTGTCATGAAAAGTACAACAAGCAACTATGTTACCTTGGTTTAGACACTTTTCAAAAGGTCTATTCAGTGGCTACTAGGATTGAAGATGATCTTGCTAAAGAAAAAGAAAACAAACCTTATCATCATCAACCTAGGAATAATTACAAACAGGGGAATGATAATACTTCATCCTCTATTGTTGTATTTGCGACCTCCACGCAATATAATAACAGTAATGATCCTCAAAGAAGATGGACAAAAGAAAGAAAATGTACACCATTTCTTGTGAGCTACAAAGAATTATTAGAAAAATTGAGCGAAAAAAGTCTACTTACACCAACAGGGCCAACACCACCCACTCCACCAGAAAGAAGGTACGCTCAATGGGATGATAGTGCTTATTGTGCTTAACATAGGGGCGTTGGGAATGATACCGAACGTTGCTATGTCCTAAAACACAAAGTACAAGATCTAGTAGACGGTGGGACAATTCCCACGCCTAAACCTAATAACAATGTATCCCCATAAGGGGCATTTCACATTGATGAGGACCATATGGGAAGTGATACGTTCAATCCTTTGGACTATATCACACCTATAGGGAAACCTCTAACCACAACACTCATAGGGGAAACTAATGAAGTGTGTGGGTTATGGGACGACGACTTCCAAGACTTATATGTCTCTAAGTATGCCGCCGTCCCACCTCCATCTTGTCTTCAAAATTAGATAAGTGGAGCGCTTGATTGGGATCATTTCTTGGGGAAGTCACAAGACTTATCAAATATCTCCTTGGATGAACAATGGCATCAAGAACAACTCATAGAACATCTTGAAATGGAGGCACGTTCAAAGCCTCTAGAAGAAAGTTGGTTCACAAGTCCTACAACTAACCCAAATGAGATAGATCATCTAACTCGTTCTGGGCGAGTTTACCAAGCACCACCAAATGGATCTTCGACCACACAAAATTAAACTCAAGGTCAAGTACAAAACCCAATACCACCTCCACTTGAGGTAGAAGATCCATTGGTCAAACAACTTTGCCAATTTAAGGCGAATGTTAGCATTTAGGAAATCCTAAGTACTTCTAAAGAACATAGTAATTCTCTTATGAATGCTTTGACGGCATTGTCTGTAAGTACAAACACAACCCCCAAGGATCTCGTTAGCTTGCTTACTAGCGAGAAATCCGACATATCAATCATTTTAACTAATGATGATTTTCCTTAAAAAAACACTATCCACAACAATGCATTATACTTAACTGTGGGGTGCAAAGGCCGGGAACAATATCCCTCTCACTTTAGTACACAATGGGTCGGCTGTAAATGTGTGCCCATTACGAACAGAAAAATATCTAGGCCTTAATCTAGAAAAAGATTTTCAATAAACAACACAAAGCATTAGGGCCTATGACAACTCGAGGAGATCAGTTTGTGGAATTGTTAAGCTACCAATTACCACAGGCCCAATTTAAAAGATGGTTGAATTCCACGTCATGGACATTAAACCCACATTTAACCTTTTACTTGGACGTCCTTGGATACATGAGCTTTGTGCAATACCATCCTCACTTCATAAAATGATTAGGTTGAACTATCAATGGTTTCCTATGAATATACATGCTTCTCCTCTCAAAATAGCCATAAATGACCAATTGCTTCTAGAAATAAGCTATGATAATGATGAAGAGGACATGTGGGGATTTGCCGCCGAGCCAATCTTCACAATTGAAATGGAAGAAAGCCTTGAAGAACCATTCAAGCTTGATCCATATTCCACCCGAATAGTAAACAACATCTTGTTTAAGAGTAGTTACTTTCCTGGGATGCCTTTAGGAATAGAAATGAAGGAATCTCTTTTACTTTGCATCCCAAAGAAAAGTTTCTCTTTTGGATTAGGATACAAACCAACCAAGGAAGAAGTAGAGTCTCACGATGCTCTAAACAAAGCACGTAAAGACAACAATAAAAAAGGGAAAATCACTTCGCTCCCATCTAACCAACAAACCATTAATGGACAATTCATTAGGGAGGGAGAAGATTGCCCTTGCAATGACTTTCCCAGAATTATTAGTTATGGGAGTTATCAAGAAGCCTAGATTTGAGATATTTCATGATTGCTACTTCTTGAATGACGATCTCAAAATCGTTGAATCAAAACACCTAACTCAAGGGTGGTATGACAGGCAAGCATTCAACTTGCTATTTGAACCAGAGCAAAACCATGCTGCTACCATGACTAATCAAATTGCCATCCAAGATGAAGCTTTTGACCCAACCTCATTGATCACCCCTTCTAATGAAACCTTCGAGCATGGATGGAGGAAATCTTTCAACTGGACCAATCATAAAGGTGACAAGCTGAAAATAGTCACAGGCGAAGGGAAGATGTTTGAAGAATCCGATGACGAGTTTAGCTTAGACTTTAAGGAAGCTGAAAATTTGAGCCTTGTGGCCATTACTGAATCTTAATTTCTAGTTCTAAGGACGAAGATCCCAAAAAGGATTCTTCACTTGATGTACTCTCTTTGAATTTAATAATACGAGCTCTATTTCCGAGTATATGCCTTCTCTTGAATCTTTTGAATGCTATAACAATCAATCTAATGAAGATGATAATATTAATAAATTGGTTGAACTAATGTATGAACGAGAACAAAAGAACCCTATAATTAAAGAAACTAAAACAGTCAATATAGGAACTAATGAAAACAAAAGGGAAGTCGAAATTGGCTTAACTTTAAATCCGGAAGAGCGATCGACTCTTATATCGACGCTCAAAGAATTCGAAGAAGTGTTTTCTTGGTCATACAAGGACATGCTTGGAATAGATAGGGAAATTGAGGAACATACCATTCCCTTGAACCCTACCTCTAAACCAGTAAAACAAAAACTTTGACAAATGAAACCTGATGTCGCTTTAAAAATAAAAGAAGAGTTATAAAAGCAATTAGATGCAGGTTTCATTCGCATATGTAATTACCCTGAATGGGTAGCGAACATCGTCCCAGTCCCTAAAAAGGATGGACGACTTTGCGTGTGTGTCGACATTAGGGACCATAACAAGGATGGCCCTAAAGACGACTTTCCTCTACCTCATATTGATATATTGGTAGATAACATGGTTAAACATGAAATGTTATACTTTATGGATGGAAACGCAGGTTACAACCAAAACCTAATGGCAAAAGAAGATGAAGAAAAGACATGCTTCATCACCCCTTGGGGTACATATTGCTACAAAGTCATGCCATTTGGTCTTAAAAATGCAGGAGCTACGTACCAAAGAATGGCTACGACTCTGTTGCATGATATGATGCATAAAGAAATAGAAGTGTATATGGATGATACACATAAAATCTTTACGCAAATTTTTCACTTGCATAAAAGAATATAAAATGCGATTGAATCCACAAAAATGTGCCTTCGGAGTAACTTCTTGTAAGATACTTGGATACGTAGTAAGGACACGTGGTATTGAGATCGATCCCTTTAAAATAAAGGCAATCGCTGATATGCTTCCCCCTCAAACAGAAAAAGAAATTAGGGGGTTTCTTGGCAAACTACAAAACATTAGTCGGTTTATCAATAAATTGGCTATTACTTGTGAGCCAATATTTAAAAATTTGAAAAAAGGAGAAAAACATGAATGGGACAATCAATGCTAAAGGGCCTTTGAGAAAATCAAAGATTATCTCAAAATCCACCAATTTTAGCACCACCAATACCCAAACTACCTCTTATGCTATATATCACGGATGCTTGCACAAGAGGTAGAAAAAGTCGAGCGTGCAGTATACTACATAAGTAAAAAATTCATTAAATATGAAATAAAATATAGCACCTTGGAAAAAACATGTTTAGCATTAGTGCGGGAAACTAAAAAACTACGACATTACATGCTACCACACACTACTCATGTGATTTCTCAACAAAATCCAATAAAGTAGTTGTTTGAACAACCACCTATATAAGGAAGAATATCCATGTGGTTGGTGATGTTGGCCGAATTTGAACTAAAATATATTCCTGAAAAATCAATAAATGGAAAAGTGATTTCCGATTTTCTGGCCCAACATCCTATTCAAACAAGTCATGCATAAACTACTCATTTTCCGGATGAAGAGATTCTCATAACGCAAGATGACAAATGGGTAATGTACTTCAATAGTGCATCCAATAAAAAAGGATATGACGTAGTCCAGAGGGAGCACATACTCCAAACTCTGTCAAACTAGACTTTGAGGTTACTAATAATTCCACGGAATGTGGAGCATGCATTATTGGATTAGAAGCAAAAACTAAAATAGGTTGCAAAAATTAGAGGTATATGAAGATTCTAGTTTGATTATAAATCATATGCTAAAAAAATGGAAAATAAAGAACTCCGCAATGATATTATACCAAGCACACCTAGAGCAACTCATCGAGCATTTTGAACATATTGATTCTAAATACCTCCTAAGGGATGATAATCAATTTGTCAATGCGCTAACAAAATTAGCCTCAATGATCAACATTCCAGATCACTTAGATATGATGCCATTATGCATTGATAGAAAAGAAGAACCATCATATTGAAACGTAATAGAGGAAATCAAATGACATTAAAGGAGACAATCCTTGGTATGATCATATCCTCCAATATATTACCCATAGCACATATCCTGAAAATACTTCATCAAAAGACTAACGAGCCCTAAGAACACTTGCGGCCCAATATGGTCTATTAAATGGTCAAGAATGCAAAAAGGGGCCTAATAGTCAAAGCTTATTGTGTATAGACCAACCTAAATCTACACGCCATATGGAGAATACTAACAAAGGCATTTATGGACCTCACATGAATGGTAAAATGCTTGCTAAAATAATTTCACAATAAGGGTACTATTGGTCCACCATGGAACATGATTGCATACAATACGTTAAAAAATGTACAGAGTGCCACATGTTCGCTAACTTACAACACCTTCACCATCCGAACTATATAATCGCAGTTCCCCTTGGCCTTTTTCGAATTGGGGAATTGACATAATTGGAAAAATATCTCCAACAGGAGGAGGAGAGCACGAGTAAGTATTAGTAGCCATCGATTACTTTACTAAGTGGATTAAGGCCGCTTCTTAGGTGAATATCACTTCTAAACATGTTGCAAAGTTTCTCCAAAGAAACATATGTTGCAGATATGGAGTTCCACACCAACTAATTAGTGATCAGGGATCTCAATTCAAAGCTGAAGTCGAGACCTTCTTAACTCGTTACAAAGTAAAACACCATCACTCATCTCCATATAGACCTTAAATGAATGGAGCTGTAGAATCGAAAAATAAAAACATAACAGTCATCATTAAGAAAATGACAGAAAATTATAAAGACTGGCCGAATAAACTATACTTTGCTCTATGGGGTTATAGATAGTCCATATGGACATCAATAGGAATAACTCCATACTCCTTAGTTTTTGGAATGAACGCAGTTCAACCAGTCGAACTGGAAGTAGCATCCCTATGCATTGTACTCAAAAGTAAGCTACCGGAAGCTCGATGGGTAAGAGTGAGGTATGATGAACTGTTAATCCTCGATGAACGACGATTAAGAGCTTTGCATCATGTACAAGTCTACCAACGACGCATTGCTTGACATTTTAATAAAAGGGTACGACCTAGAAATATAAAAGAAGGTGACTTTGTACTAAAAGAGGTTAGGGGTCCACCAACCAATCCAAGAGGGAAATTCAAACCTAATTGGATAGGGCCCTACCGTGTAAATGAAATTCTATCAGGAGGAGCTCTCCGATTAATGGATATTGGAGGTGATGAAATTCGCCAACTAATAAACATTGATCGACTTAAAAAATATTACACATGAAATCTGGATAAACTTGTTCATTCATTAAATAAATCATTTTTTTTTGGCATTCAATTAAAAGATTCTAAGTGTTACGCACTTTACCAAATAACACGGTGAACTTCATAACACTTGGCGGAATAATTTTAAAACAAAACACAAATCATTCAAGTGTTCAGATTTTTTCGAACATCACGAAAAAACTCTTCACACTTGGGGGGGGGGGTAATAATGCGAAAAAAAAAATTTAAAACTCGTAGCATGGGTGTCGCGCGCAACTAACGCGGATATCACGTGCAACGGTATCAGTTGTGCGCGACAAGCTCGTGCAACCTTAATTGTTCCACGCGCCACATGATGACGAACTGCTAAACAAGAATTTTTTACACAAGATTAAAATTGCGATTTTTAGTTGTGATAAAAAAGAGGGCGTTTCTCGAAAATAACATATACTTGGAAAATAAAAATTAAGCTTTGATTTAAATTATTAAAAAAAGTTTGATTAATTTTTAATCCAATTTCTACATAAGAGGTTAAAGTAAAAAAAAAACATAATACAAACATTGCAATGAACTACGCAAAGACCTGATTTCTTAATACGAATACGTAGGCAATCTTTATGATTCGATCATATATATATATATATATATATATATATATATATATATATATATATATATATATATATATATATATATATATAATAAAGCTCATTTTATTCCATTTAAAATTAAAAAAAAAACAAGAGGCATTGTTGAACTAGATAATAATTTTTTTAAAAAAAAAATAGTAGTGATTACACTTTATTCAAATTAAACTAATGACTAATTGTGTAACACTATAAGGTTTTACTATATCCTCAATTGTCACAATATACAAAGGAGTAGTTTCCATCGCAGTAGTTTCAACAACCTTAGAGCTTTCCCCTTCACTCTTCTTTCCCAAACGTTGTTCTCCGATTTAGGAATTGGGGTCTTTGCAACTTGTTCTCCTTTTCCTTTAACAATTGTTGGGGTCTTCTTGCGAGTATTTGGTTAAGGTTCTTTAATCTTCACCCCTTGTTGCGCAGGTTTAGGAGGAGCCTTTCTCTTTGGTTCCTTTCAATCAGCCTTAGGAGATGTGAAGTCTGATTTTCTTCTCACTCCTTTTTTTTGGCCACTAGGAGGAGTAGTGGTGGCCGATTGCATCAAAGGTTTGGGTGGACTGCGAGCTGAGGCGGCTTGATTTTGTGATCGAGCCCTTTTTAGTTTACCCTTGTCCGCCGCATTCATCCAAGCCTAGTAGAAAGAGGGTAACACAATACTCGTAGTAGGACTTTGTACTACCCATCTAGGGAGACTTGACCAATATTCCATCCAACAAGGAATTCATTCAGGTTTAAAAATCACATCTTTAGGGGCATCACAATCTTGAGTGGGGATAACTTGTTTCATTAATTACTGTCTCATCACCCTACAAGGAAAGATGTAAGTAGTACTAGATAGGGCTAAAAGCCTAATATAGGGACAATTAAAACTATTCCCAACCATACTACTTATGTTTCCACCTAAGAATCACAAAGAGTATGTTGGGAAGCCCATGATAGAAAAGCGACGTCCATTCTTCTTCATTCTTGTGTTTGAAAAGAATTCGACGTCCAGGGAATGTTCTTACACCATGAGCCTCCAAATTTTGTGGCTGTTCAACAATTCGGAAGCGCTCCATGAGCCAAATCTGAAAAAAAAAAAACAAAGAAAATTAATTTGCGACATTACACGAGCAGGCCAACGCAACTTCCTAACTTCCACTGCTTTACGATGAAAAAAACGTACGCGTAATAGGAGTGGACTTCCCATGAAACCATTCTCGTTAGGGTCTCCTCTAAGGCGATTCAAGCATAGAGTTGTTTCCGCCAAAGCTAAAGGAGCGGGTGAATAACATCCCTCTATTTGCTCTACTATGGACACCATGGAATAATCTCTGTATTATTTACCTGTCCTAAATAAACAATTGACAATAAGACAATAACATAAAGCATAAATTTTAAAACGTTGTTTAGTCAAGTTGTCACGAGGGGCAACGAAATGTTCAATAAATTAAATTAAATCCACGCCTTCTTCTTTTCCAATGTTAACCATCTCATTGTCACTCAAACCAAAAAATCTTTGAAAAACAGGTTTGGGATCTAACAAGTTAGGGGCATATGTCACAGGGAGAGTATTTGTAGGGAAGCCTAGTAGAGCCTCAAAATCGCCAGGTAATGGGACAATTTCATCCCCTTTGAAAAGAAAGAGATGGTGGGTCGAGTCCTCATGATTGATAGTAATATGGAGAAAGTCAAAATTGATAACTAGTTGCATACAACTCAATAGAGAATTAAGGTGGTATATTTTGAAGGCTAGTCTATCCTCAGTTGAAAGGGAAGTGACCCATTGCTTCAAGCATTGTTAAATTGTTTTTGCCATTGATTAATTTGTAAAAAAAAGGAGAGGGAAAGAATATAGAGAGTCTAATTCTTTTTAATTCTTTATAGCACTATTAATCGAATGAATACGAGATGATCAAAATCCTACACACGCTTAAATAGACCCGAGAGGGGCAAATTTTCGGCAATTTTCGTTCTAAGGAAAGTTCACCCGCAAGTAGCGCACGCGATAGCCGCGCGCAAGATATCCTATTGCGTGCGTCTGGTTTGTTGCGACATGTCGATTTGATTTATTTTCGTATTTTGAACTACATAATAACAGAATGTTGACAAAATCTTATGAATAATCATACACTTAACTTTGTTAACTCTTGTGCTTTTTGTATGATTTATTTTATTTTTATTTTCTTTTATTTTCTTATTTTCTTTTTTTTTTCCTTTTTTCTTTATTTCTTTTTCTTTCCCCGTTCTTTTTCACTTCTCGTTTCATGTCCTCTTTTTGTTCCTTTTTTGTTATTTTTTCGAGGGGGGTAATTCGGGAACCCTTTCCCTCCCTTGGGAAAACTTTTACGGAAATTTTTTGCTTTATTAAAAAAAATCATGGAAACAAAAGAACAATATAATGACATATATATAAAATGTATGTTATATGTACAAAAAAATATATAATATAATAAAATATGTACATATGTTTCCAAAAAAAAAATAAATACAAAGGAAGTCAGGATGCTCGGCGACTCCCAGACGGCTGATGTACATCTTGCTAAATCCAAACAAATATTAATACACAAACTGTGTAATAACTTTGATAAAAGAAAAAAAAATAAACTTACCGCTAACATCCGATGATCACGGCATGATAAAGCCACGAAGGCTCTCCGATAAGCAGCTTGAAAAGCACGTATAGTCCTCGATCACCATGTCGTTCATGGTCTCTCGCGGTACCTGTTCCAAATACAAGGACTGTAAATAAACAAGCGTATTTGAAAAAATATATAAAACAAATACATATACCAAATAAACATACTGACACAACCGTCTCAGGAATAAACGGTATGTCCTCCTCCTACTCTAGTGCTGGGAGAATCTCGTGAATTACTGATCCAAAAGCATCCGTATACGTGACCTCCGCCGTAGGAGGCACCCAACCACCTTCGACTCGCTGAAAACACAATAAGAGAGTCAAGGTTCCGAAAAAAAAAGAAAAATAAATAAAAAAACACACGTATGGTAAAATACTAACCTGAAAAAGAAGTCAGCCTGGATGCGATGAAAGCCTAGTAAGATGCATCTGCAGCACCAACTGCTCCGCTGGATAACCGAGGATCGCCTGAGCTCGATCCTCGGTAGACAGCAAGTCCAGACGCAACATCCGGATCGGAGGATCCGCAGGAACCGTAGGCTCCTCGGATGAAGACTTCCAGAGAACACGCTCGCCTAAAAACCAAGCGTCTGTTCTTTAGAGGAAGAGAAGTCCCTGATAAAGAGCCCGAAAATGGCAACGAATCATGCCAGACCGGACAACCTCATGGACACCGACGATCAAACTCTAAGGACGAAGATCGATCCACAAAAACAGCCACATGAAAAATCATCAAAAAATAAACAAAAATCGAAAAAAGAGAAGATGCACATGTGGTTGAAATACTCACCGACGCACGAGTCTTTGAAAGGATCCTCTGTTGAAAATTGCCAACTGAAGTGGCTTGCCTCTTCTGAATCATGACTAGTCGATGGACGATAGGAAAACGAGCAGCCCCGAGCATCCCAGGGGCTAAGGAGGGCAGGTACGAATATCCCCAAGCCTATAAAGAAACAAAAAACTAATAAGGATAAACAAAAATGGGGATTAAAAGAAAATTAAAAGGATAAGCATGCACCTCAAGGATACGACTCTACCACGTAAGGGAGATCCGAGGCACCTCAGTAAGTGCCGCGAAATCCATCACTCAGGTCGCCTTGCCCATAGCTGTAAGCGTACGGGCATACGACACCTCCGCCCAACTCAAGTTACCTACCTGCCCCAAATCACTAAGGCAAATAAGTAACCTAATGGCGAAACGCTCCCCCCGATCACTCAAGATAGTGACGGAAAGAACGTGAGCAATGTATATCCAATCCAGCTACTCAGGTGTACACTGCCGATCAACCTTATCAGCCGACAACTCATCGGCAACAACCGAGTACGGACAAGACTACGCATACATGTGAAGGGCCGCCTTAAAATGGTCACCCACGAGGTCATGCAGTCACTCGTCTGACCCCTTGATGACCTCCATAACTACGGGGTCACCTCCGAAAGGAAAACTCGTTATCATATAGAAATCGTAAGGGGTAACTGTCATCTCTCCCAATGGAAAGTGAAAAATGTTGGTGGAATCCCACCAAAACTCCACCAATTCACAAAGGAAAGCCGATGACGCAGGCCGACTCGATAAATTCCGAAGAGCCGCCAGCTGGGAGCTGATCCCCGAAAGCTCCACAATCTCATTTACCACCTCAAGTAAACTCTCAAACGACCTCGCAGGTCACAAGAGATGTATAGGCGCATGCAAGGCTCACTCTAAAAAAGAAAGGCACAAAAAAGAGTAAAAAAAAAAACTTGTTTCGAAGAAGAAAGAATAAAAATAGAGGCACAAAGGACTCACAACGCCGCGCCAACCCCGGATCGAGATGTGATGGTTTAGGTCCCATTAAAGGACCCTAGTGTCCCAGTTGGGAGGAGCCTCCCAAAACACATCCTCTTAGCGACGACGATCAGCTCCAACGCGTCGCTTCCGAACCTTCTCACGAGGACAGGTCACCCTCTTTCGAGGGCGAACCACCTCGTCAGGCACTGGATCTCCTAGAACCTCCTCAGCATCGAAAAATGGAGGTGTATCCATGCTAATGGATAAAGATTCTTTATTAGTTTATTTTTTTCTAAACTAAGCTAATATACAAGTTCTGGACCCATTTTGGCAGCATAACGGCTACCGAAAGGGCAAAACACAAAAATCGAATGCCACCCATGCTAGGGGGCTACGATACCTGCATTTAAACTTAGTAAATGGAGGCTTCTAACATCCAAAAAAGCCATCCTATACTAGGTTCAATTAAAGCATTCAAGCGATTATGTTCCAAAATCTACAAGAATTAATTATGTCTAAGTGAATAATAGTACCAATAATGCAATTATCGTCTACCAAAAAATCTTGAAGTTCTAACATGGCAAAAATATGCTTAGTGTACACTTCGCGCCAATTTTTGGATTCAAAATTTTCAAAACAATGTTTATGAAGATATAATTAGTTCTAATACTATAATTACTTCATAATCAACAAGTATAGCCAAAATGAACAAGCAAAATAACAAGAAACAAACCAAATTCGGAGAAAATTGCAAAAAACATACTCAAACGAATAAATGCTCATACAAGGTTTAAGACTTAACCATTTTTCATGACATTTGTTGCAAAAAACTCCTTACACATAGCACAATAACATGGAACAAACAATTTCAAGAGTAATGGTCTGAATCAAAATCCCCAAATTCGAAAATTAGGGTTTAATGATTTGAAAAACACGTAAATTCCGCCAAGAACAAACCAATATAAACAAAAAACTTACATTATTAGATTGTGGCAAATGTGAATTAAGGGTGAGCTTCACTTCATGTAGCTTCAAAAATTGCAAAAATCCGAGCTTCTTAAAGAGAGAGGAACGAAAATGGCGAAGGAAGAAGAAGAAAGTGCGAAATGAAAATCGCGCTCCGCGATTTCTTTTTACTAACTTAAATGTCCCGCGCAACTGAAACAGTTGCGCGTGACAGACCAACGCAACTCAGAATACTGGTCACTAAAATGACTGGTATCTATATTTTGATCCGATTGATTATTTTTCAACGGTTTTTGCTCGTAATTAGACGTAATGGCACACAAATTATAAAAATCTTTTTTAAATTGCTTTGCATTTTGTTTTTTGTTTTCTTCTTTGGTAGTTTTTTTTTTTATCATTCTTCATGCACACCGTGCTTTTTTCCTTCCCTAAGCATACGTTTTGAACGTTTTTCGTAAAAGTGTCTTAAGACGTTCTGTGGTGGTGCTTTACGTAAAAGCTCCAATAGACAGGTTCGTCATTTTAGTGTACTGAGGTTATAAATTTCCGGCTTTTCTTTTTTTTTTTTTCACGTCCACAACAAAAAGGAAGGCTTCATCATGCAGCGTAAAAATGCAAGGCGTTAACATATAGCGTAAAATTGTATGGCGTAGGTGTTGCGTAAAATTTTACTTTTTCCCTAGCTTTGCGAGATCTACCTCTCGAAACTAAAAGGTAGAGAATTACTTTTCTTTAAGCTTTATCTCATGAGTCGACAGGCACACCAAACCATTCAAGAACATACACTTCTTCATTGGAAGCAAATACGGTAGTTGGTGCACTTACTAGCTTACCAGATAGTTAGGGTGTCGTCCACCCCCTGTATTAAGAGCGACGAGACGATGTCGCACCTATGTAGTCACATGCCCCCAGTCGTGAGACACGTGCTCATCTCGTGGACAAAATTACTGAGAGAGTTGCCGATTTTCTTCTTTTCTCACTGGATTTGGATATATGCCTCCAGTCCTAAGACAAGTATTTCAGTCTTGTGGACATCGAGTATTGCGTTTTGACAAGAGAATTGTCAAGAACTCTATTCCAGCTACGGAAGCTGAAATGTTTAGGCTACGAAAACCAAAAGGCTGCAAAAGTCGAAAGGTTGCAAAAGCCAAAACATTCTTTTTATCATCTTTTCAATATTGTTAGAATAAGGGTAAAGTTTCAATGACGTATCGAGGGACTTTAGACCAACGACGACATGATTAGGAGGACATCATCCCCTTTTAATGCTTTTTAAACCAATGTCTTCTCATGACATGACATCACCCAGAACACCTTTACTTGTAAAAGCGTTCTACAAATGCAAAGGATCAATCTAGATTCTTTATCGCGTTAAAACATAGAAAATACTTTTTCTAGCCTTAATAGATACTCATTTCAAACACTTAGCGAATCAAGGATCGTTTCGACATCCTTAACATTTCTGAATGATTCTCTATTCTTTGAGAACTTTGCAAAATTAGTCTCGGATTTATTTCCTTGGCTACTTTGATCCTCGTCTATCCTAGATTCGATCAAAGTGGGGGCTACCTATAGACATCTACTTTTAGGCTCCTGTCCCGATAGGAAGTGCAATGCCGATAAATAAAACCATCTTCGTGTTGGATCGAAGTGAAGAATGCTTATGGATGACTGGCTAAATCGCAAAGAAACAAAAAGACTAGCCTAACCATAAAAAAATACAAAACAAGGTCTAATTAACTAAACCAGATCATTATTAGGCTTAATCCCGCGCTTAAGACCCAATAATGACGGATTTAGAGGCGCCTAGGTTATATTAAATGTTGCAGCAGAAAAATCCGCACGCATCTCAATGAGTCGTGCTGGTCTGGCGCGCGCAACTAATTTTATTGTGCACAACACCCAGCGCAACTTCTAGAGATGCGCTCGTAGATGATTCAGAGTTTTGTAAAAATATAAAATCGAATCTTATCATAAAACTGCCCATAGCAGCGCAACTAAATCACTTGCCCAAAGATGTCGCACGCAACACATCCAGATGCGGGCGACACCTGTTGCGGCGGAATGCTTAATACCCTAATTGCACCCATTCTATATAAATAGGGGCTTAATACGAGGCTTAACACCTAGAAATTAACCTAAAATCCTGGCAGAAACTCTTGGGAACTTGTGCTACTGAACCCTCTTGTCCTAAACACTCACCCCTTTGATATTTTGTTACTACGGTGGAGGTTCCCGAACAAGAAGAAGACCATAAGTGTTATAAATGGAGATATAGCAAAGAGAAGTGGTAAATTCCCGAGCACTTAGATAAATCACATTTACTTTTCTTGTTTAAAAGAACTTCAATCAACAAAATAGTGTTGTTTGACCACTTTAAAAATATATTTAATTAATCGATTCCACATAGTATCTTGTGTTAAATAAGATTAGAATGGAATAAATAATTGATTGATTGATCACCTAAGCCAAGGCAAATCTTGTTTACATTTTCTTCTTTCACGAATTCAAATTAAAATAAAGAATAGCGACTTTGCAATGTAATTCATTCGTGATTAATGCTTGTAAATAAAATCAACTAACTTAATTTTAATTATCGCGTTGCATTTATTGTTTGGTGATGAAATTATAAAAAAGGAAGAGCTAGTAGAGCTCGCACTAAGGCTAGAATAGGGATTCTCCTTTAAAGGGAACGTTATTTTAGTACCCTCGCTCCCGAACTCATTTCTGGTTTATATATACTAATTTGGGCATGGGTGAACTTACGATTTGTGCTAATTATCCCATGAACTCCACATGCGAGAAAGGCCTGAACGAGGTTTACGGGTTTTCCTAAAACTCATTGGCGACTCCTACTTTTTTCTTACAAAAAAGCTTGATGATAGAATCAATTCTAATTCAAGGTCCCCCAAACAGTAAGGAATTCAAATCCTAATAAACTCTAACAAGTGTAAAGTCATAGGCTTTTAAAGGGCCATGGGAATCTAAGGAAGGATCCCCTACGATGGGAAAACCCTCCTTACACCTCCTTACAGGGGGGTAAGTCGGATATTAATCCTCCAATTGAACCATACTTGTTTGAACTCTTACTTGATTCCCAAAATATACACCTAATTTTTGCTTTTTTGTTTTTTTTTTAAAAAACCAATAAAGTCAGAGTCAATTTGAGTCAAGTCATTAAAACAAATAAATGGTTTAATTTAAAGCGCTTGGTCAAGAAAGGCAGGGCAATTAATCAAGGACAAAACTTTTTTTCAAGTACTAGTTTTTGACAAACTAATTAGTCGGAAAAGAAAAGCTAACAACAAATGGAGCTCATGCAAAAAACCTTTGTTCAAGTACTACTTTTTGTTCAAGATAATGGCGTCTCAGGAAGAAGTCAACGAACTTAGGAAGGACATGGCCAACTTAACTTAATTGATGAAGACTATGGCTCTTTAAATCAATTACCCTATGAAGCAACAACAAATGGAGCTCATCCAAGAAAGCTTGAGCCACCTCTCCAATAACTATAGATTCCAGGGCATTAGTTCACAAGGGGTCTCAGTGGACAAGGAGCTTCTTCCACAGAATTTCAATGCCAATGACATCTCCAATAACTCATGACAATCCTTATAATTTCCACTTAAGGGATTTCGAGACCATAATGAATATCAAGGGGATTGATAGGAAAGTCTTCCATTCACTATTTTCTCTATCTCTTTAAACCATTTGTCAACAGTGAATCTTTTCCCTTAACAAAGAGAAAACCTCTACTTTGGACGCTATTATAAACGCTTTCATTGATAGATACAAATGTAATATTCAAGTTGAAATCGATCATAGGGAACTTGAGATACTTAAACAAAAAGAGAATGAAGGTTTTACTTCTTTCTTTAAAAAGTGGAGGGAAACCTCTGCTAAGTTGATCGAGGTGCCTAATGAAAAAGATTATGTGAGATTGTTCATAAAGAATCTCTAGGAAAAGTATTCCAAAGATCTCAAGTACCAAAGTAATTTGAATACTTTCAAGGCCGTTTATGACATTGGAATTAATATTGAAGACGACCTTGCAAAGCAAAAATTTGCTGACACTAACTCAAACAGTAGCTGGAAAGGAAAGAAGAACGACAATCCTTCTTCTTCCAAAACCACCCACTCAAATAATGTTAGCACCTTTAATCTAAATGAAGTCCTCGCCGAAAATAATCAAGGACAAAAGAAACTATTTAGGACAAACTTTACTCCTATCGGTATTAGTAATGACACCTCATTTGACCGTCTTCATGCAAAGGTCTTATAACTCCTATTGAACCATTTGGGGATCCATTAGTCGGAAGGAGAATGGCTAATTGGAACCCCAATGCACACTGAAAATACCATCAAGGTAGGGGTCATCATACTGAGAATTGCCGGAAGCTAAAGGAAGCTATCCAAGACTTGATTGATAACAATATATTCCCATTACCTCCTACAAGCAAGAAGCCAAGTATCAACAGTGCACCACTTTTTGATTCCTTAGCTATTTCTAATGAGGAAAATTGTGTCGACCCCTCATCTCTAATCAAACCAATCAAAGAAATTTATGCCATTGAAGAAGAAGAGAAAATCGTTTTTGATGCCATGAGTGATTAGGCCCCAAATCAACAACTGACAACTAAAGAAGACGTTTTGCTCTTCATATATACAATGGGGAAAACAATAGACGTGTGTAGAAAAGTTCTTGAACGTACAAAGTTAGAACAAAATAAACATATCAATAAATAGGTTACACCTATAGACACTACTAAAAGGAAGCCTTTTTCTCTTCAAGTAGTCAAAACACCCAAAAGGAGCAATAAGTCCTATACTTCAATTGCGACCACATATGCAAATATATTCAAAATGCTCTCTGAGAGTGGCAAGATTAAACCTCTCGAACCGAGACCATTTGAATCGCTAAAGAGAACAGACAGATTCTACTGTCCATATCATCAATCAGGGGGACCAAACATTATTTTAAATTCAAGGATTTAATTCAAAATTGATTGATAATAAAAAGTTAGTCTAAATTCCACAAGAGAAAGATGCTACCATCAATGGAGTTTAGGACAGTGATTATGAGGACGTCTACCTCAAGGTTTTGGAGAAAACTCCATTCTCTACAATATATCCAATGGATGATATTAGGGATGAATAAGATTCATCCATAGACGTTCTCACAAGATCTAGGAGAATACAACCTCCCATTACCACACAACAACTTATTCCTACTACTCAGCAAGTTCCCATACCCATCGTAGAAGACATTGATGTTGTCAATTAACTAAAGAAGTCTAAGGTTGAGATGAATGTATGGAAACTACTAGTTACATCCCATCAACATAGGGTAGCAGTAATGGATGCTCTAGATGAAATAAAATAGATTTTGAAACCACTTTTAAGGGGTTGACTAACTTTCTTATGATTGATCTTCCTAGTCCTCTCAATTTAATCACCTTTTCTGACAAGGATCTACCCCCAGAAGGTGACAAACACAACAAAGCCTTAAATCTCACTGTAATCTGCAAGAGAATGAATGTCCCAATGACTCTTGTTGATAATGGATCAGCAATTAATGTTTGCCACTTCGAACTGCGAGAATGTTAGGAATAAGGGATGAAGACTTGTCTCCATCTACATAAAGAATAAGAGCCTATGGCAACACTCGCCGCCAAGCTCATGTAACCATCACCATGAATGTAACGGCAAGAGTCATAGAACATGCTACTACTTTTCAAGTGATAGACATTAAAGCATCTTTCAACCTATTGTTGGGACTCCCTTGGCTTCATGACTTAAAGGTCGTCCCTTTATCCCTTCACCAACAAGTGAAGGCTATAGTTGGTGGAATCCCTAGAATTGATGCTTCACCAATGAGAATCAAAGCCATCGAGAATCAAATCATAAATGTGGAGCACGATGAAGGTGACGAAGATTTGTGGGGCTTTAACAAAGAGGTCTCCTTAATCGAGGAGGATGGAAGGAGCCCTCTTCATTACGACCTCCACTCTAAACTGACAATAAATGTTATCCTTAGAAAATAGGAACCCTTTCCTGGAATGACTCTTAAAAAGAAGAAAGGAATACCAAAGCAAATGGGACTACCCGACCTCCCTAAATTAGACACTTTTGGACTGGGTTTTGAACCTACTCTAGAAAACCTTAAACCAGCCCAGGAAAAAGCCAATGCACGTAGGAACGCTCGTACCCAAAAGAAAGCAATCCCAATGGATTATTATCCCCTCATCCTGAATGGACAATTCATAAGAGAAGGAGAGGATTATCCATGCCATGAATTTTCTGAACCCTTTAATTTGTCAAGAATGGGATAAGACAACCTGTGTTCGAAATCGTTTTGGATTGAAATTTTCTAGATGATATCTCAAGTCCTATCCATAAGGATAAAGCACCTCCATGCTTTGACTTTAATGTCATGCGACTTCTCTTTGGGCACGAGAAGAATGAGCCAACCTATATTGAGGATAATTCTTTGCTCATTTAAACGGTACTACAAAGTGATAACTTTGATCCTTCTAAACTTATCACTCAAGCAGAGGGGTTAGTTCAAGGATGGTGAAAGACCGTGAAGGTGACTACTCCAATTGGAAGAAAGATCTCCATAACAACAGGACAAGGACCAATGTTTGAAGAGTCGTTAGAGTCCGAATTAGAGTCCGAGTCAGAGTCTTCCCTTATAGGGTCTTTGATCTAAGTCTCTAGCTATATCACCTTCCACTAATTCTTCTGTTTAAGCACCCTCTCCTAGAATAGTTAGTACTTAAGTCCCAGTGGACATATCTCTATTTGATGTAATGGTTTCTGAGTTTAATAATATGTCTTCATTTGCTTAATCCTCGTGTCGCTCTTTAACCCAAGATGACGAGCATTGCTTAACTAACAATGAAAATGGCAAAGAAATTATTAAAGCAATGGAAACACTTGAAAATAGAACACCGGTAATTGAAGACACTGAAACGGTTTATATCTCAAAAGATTCAACCATTAAAAGAGAAGTTAAAAGCGGACTAACACTTAATAAAGATGAAAGAACCGATTTAATTAATCTACTAAAAGAGTTTATCGATGTATTCGCTTGGTCATATGAAGTGTAACACCCTAGAAATTCCTTTATTTTAAAATACCTGTTTTGCCCTGTATAAAACTTTAAATAGGAATATCTAAGACATTACCGCCACCGTGAAAACGGTTAAGGCAAATATCAAAGATACACAGCGGAAGACTAAATTTAAAAACCTTTCCAAAACAAACCAACTTGAAAAGTTAACCAAACGAAAGTAAAGTTAAAACCAAAATGAGCGAAGTAAAATGAAAATCAACCTACAACTTGGAACCATTAAAGGCCCTTATAAAAAACCAAACCAAATCCAAACTTGATGTTAGCTTCACATATAAATATTAGCATAAAGAATTAAAGTAGAAACACATTGTAACTAATATAAACTAGCATGATTCGCTCTTCACTCGTGCCCCATCATGAATATGCCTCATCACCTGAAAACCTCCTCTCTACTTGTCCCCACTACTCGCCATTAGAAAATGGGTCGTCGTAGGGCCAAAGTAAAGACAAGGCCAAACACACAAACACACACAATCAGCAAAGCTGAGTACATAAGCGTAATTACACACACTAACATGCTTTCACCTATCAACACACACTTACCTCATTGCACCTGTTCACAAACACACAAATCAACACAACAAAATGACTAGACCCTAATTAATTTATTTTGCATTGATTACGCATCGAACAGGTTTCCACCTATTAACCTCCCCCAAATAAATTTGAGGTTAACTGGCACGGGAGCTAACCGTGCCAGCGACAAACCACACAAAGGTGGCAGAATTCCTGCACATAATAAATAATAAAAAGGAATATACAACGTCCTGTACTCCATTGGAAGTTATGGTTAAATATAAAACCCCACAACCTCCCCCCCCCCCCATTGTTCATACTCAAGGTATATACGTTCCAAGAGTTTTGGTGCGTAATCTCTTCCACTTTACGTTATTTACATATTATTAGACTTGGTGATGACTCTCAAAGCATAATAAATCAATCAACAATAATTATTCAATCAAACAAACATACCAATTTAATTCTTGAATAATTAGTGACTACATATTATTTAATGTTGAACCCTTTTTAATTCTACCTCAGTGTCAAAGACACCTTAAACGCATAATGCGCCAAAAATCCTATCCCTCGGTGTTAAAAACACCTTAAGTGCACATAAGCACCAACATACAATTTATTCCTTGTGTACCTAGACACTTATATAGCTCCTTCCTCATGCTTAAAGCATCAATAAAAATTATTTGAACCATAATAAAATTTCTTTTCAATATTCAAAACATAATTAAACATATAGTTTAATTAATCATGCCTTCTAACATGCCATAAATAAAAATGTGGTTTAACCACAACATGCCAAAAATACAATTTTCCAATCCATAAACCATCACAAATAATTCATGCTTCACCATTCAATCACAAACACCATAAACTCACAATTCCATACATAAACCTTAGCATGATTCTACTTATAATCAATTATAAACAAACCTAGCATGATTCTACATCACCAAATTATGCTAAGTACGCGTACGTACCTCAAATAAGCTCTTAAAATAACCGACTACTCTACAACAATTCTCGAACCAAGTCTCCTTCATAAAGGGACAATAATACTATACTAATTACCCTTGTATACACAATTTTCAACAACTTAAACTCACTTTAAATAACTTATAATAATCTGAAAATTATTTAAAAACCCCTAATTAAACTCCTTTTTAATGGATAATCACACCCTTTTATTAAAATCCCAATTATACTACTTTAAATAAAATTCCAACATTTTAAACTAATCAAAAATCCTTTAAAACTTCATCAAAATACATCTTTATACTTAAATTATCCATAGAAACATTAAATTATCTCTTACCCCTTTTAAACTCAAAGATAAAATTTAAAGCATAAAAAAACCTTCGTTAAAAATCAAAAACTGCCCGAAAATCATATTTAGAGGCTGAATTTGGCCACGAGAGGGTGGTGATCACTAAAAAATGTAGTGAGTCTTTCTTAAAACGTTGTTTCCAATCGAAAAACACTACTTTTTTTTTATCAAAATCGGAGGAGTTTAGAACCTGATCGGGATTAAAACGAGATTAATATTAACGAACGGAAATCTAATTTTTAAAACATGAATTTGCGTGTTCAAAATAAATCTGGAATTAAGTTAAACGAATAAGTAGTTTTAATCTTCAAAATTTCAAAACATCATTACTATAAAAGCCCTAAATCAATTATTCATAAAAACCCTAAAAATCAACACTTTAATAATTAATACCCTAACTTATAATTTTATGAAATCTGAAAATAAAACACTTTATTATTTAAAATTTACAATCTTTAATCATCAAAACATAATTATAATACTAATCAAACATACTTTGAATAATTAAAACCAAAACCTATAAATAAAATCATCAAAATAGCTAGAATGAAAAGAGGAGAGAAAAGGGAAGGAGGAGGTGACCCGTGGTGGTGGTCGGCTGGTCGCCGGCGGCTGCTGGGCGGCCGGAGGTGGCTGACGGCGGCTGGGGTCGGTGCCGGCAAGGTGGTGGCAGCAAGTGGCTGAAATTTGGGTGGGTTTATGTCACCCAAAACCCACGTAAATGCAAGAATAAAAGAAAGAATAAGAAAAGGAAAAAGGAAAAGAAGAAAGAAAGAATAAAAATAAAAAGAAAATAGCTTACCTTGACCATTTGACCTTTTTGGGTGGTAAAATTTTGGGGATTAGTAGAGTATTTATAGTGTAGAGTAGGTTAGGGTAGGTTTGGGCTTCATAAAGATAATGGACTTAAATGATGAAGTAGGTGGCCCAAAAGTAAAAATAAGATGATTGGGTTCAATAAAGATGGGCTACGTTTGGATTGAATACTTATTGACCCAAATATAAATACTTGCTTTATTTATAATTAAATAATTAAAATAGTTTGACCCAAAATATATTTTATAATTAAATAAATAATTTATAAAATACATTAAAAATACGGGGTATTACATGAAGATATACCAGGAATAAATAGAGAAATATCTCAACACACAATACCACTAATTCCAGGAATGAAACCTATAAAACAAAAGTTACGTCGAATGAAACCTGACGTAGCTCTTAAAATAAAAGAAGAAGTACAAAAACACAAAACTGCAGGTTTTATCAGGGTATCCAAATACCCCGAATGGGTCGCAAATGTGGTCCCACTTCCAAAGAAGGATGGAAGGGTAAGAATGTGTGTCGAATATCGAGATCTTATTGGAAAAATTACTCCTCTAGGAACATGAACAGGAGGCCATGAATACATCTTTGTAGCAATTTATTACTTCACTAAAGGGGTTAAAGCAGCATTATATGCAAAGCTTACTACAAAGCATGTAGCACTGTTTATCGAAAGAAACATTATTTGTCTATATGGAGTCCCACATGAAATGGTAAGTGATAATGGCACTCACTTTTAAGAAGAATGTGAAGAATTGCTACAAAAGTATGGCATTCAACATTATCACTCTTCTCCATACAAATCTCAGGCAAATGGTGCAGTTGAGGCGGCTAAATAAATTTAAAGACTATCATTGAGAAGATGACAGAAATTACAAGGATTGGCCTGACAAACTCCACTTTGCTCTGTGGGATTATCGCACGTCAATTCGTTCGTCAACAGGAAATACGCCATTTTCCTTAGTCTATGGGATGGATGCCTTGCAACCTGTAGAGCTAGAAATACCTTCCCTACGTATCGCGTTGGAAAGTAAACTAGATGAAGTTGAGTTGACTAGAGCAAGATATGAAGAGCTAATTCTACTCGATGAAAAGCGACTAGAGGCTCTACATCATACTCAATGCTGTCAAACTCGTATCGCTAGACACTTCAACAAGAAAGTCAAGACAAGAAACATCAAAGTAGGAGACTCGGTGCTAAAGGCATTAAGGAAAAATCTTTTGGATCCAAGAGGCAAGTTTAGACCTAAACGGTTTGGACCATATATTGTCAAAACTAGACTATCAGGAGGTGCTGCAAAACTAACTGATATGGATGGAAATGATTTCTGAACATGATAATCTGACCAATTTAAGAAGTACTACCCATAATTACTTGAATAGGTTATTCAAGAGAGCTATGTTTGGCCTAATTCCTTAGGAAAGGATATGTAGGCAACCCTTATAGGGTGCGGCCACTTTAATTTTTACAAATCTCACATCCCAGCATCGACAAGTTAACTCGGAATAATCGGCACGGAAAAATTCAAGACCAACGCATCCCAGATGTAGCGCCTAACGACGAGCAGTAGCGTCCAGCGATAGACTTAAAACTGCGGCGCCAATTTCTTTGCGATAAACTGGGAAAATTTCGGTGTATTTATGAAATTTTCAACTTCCGTACTCGAACAATTTTCAGAAAAATAATTAAAGTGTTCTCATTGCTTTAATAGAAATTAAGATTAAATGTTGATTTAATTTAAAAAGCTTAAAATTGCATTAATGAAATAAAGTAAAAATTACATTATTGATGGAATTTAAATAAAGCTTAAAAATAAATTAACATGAAAATTAAAACTGTCCAAAATTTTAAAAGTAAAGCAATATTCTAATCTGTCTTCTCTTTTTTAGCCCTCTTCCAATTCTTGTCAACATTTTCTTCTTCATCCATAACTTTTGCTAGCAAGCATCCCTTAGAGCATCTACATTCAATCTTGGTGTTGATAGTTTCCCCTTAAGCCATCACTCCATGTTTATTTTTTATCCATACTTTCTTTTTCTATAGAGTCAGCTTTTCTTTTCTCTTTGCCTTTAGTAGTATTTTTCTTCTTAGGCATTGAGGGAGTCTTGAATTCAACCTTTTCACCTAAGCGTTCCTTAACAGGAGCTTTCTTGTCTCCCAAACGATCCTTCACATTGGTCTTAATTTGAACTTTGGTCTTGTTCTTTTTAGATCTATCAAGTATCCAATGCTTCACATCTTTAGACAAAGAAGGAGGAACCTTTTGGGTAATAACTTCCCATAAAGGCCTAGCATACAAATAATTATCAAACCTCTCCATGTCTTGTGAAACAGGAAATTCATAAGGGCGACGAAGATAACTAGAAGGAAAAGTTTAAGAAAAGACATACTGTATTTTTATCCTACACGGGTAATAAAAGGTTAACTTTGATAAGCAAAGAAGACGACAAAAGGGTTGTTTGTTGACACCAACCATCTTCTCAATTTTCCACCAACAGATGACCCACTTGATGGAAAAATCACAAGATTCAAAAATTTTGCTCCACTCCCGGCGGCCCATCTTTATGGAGAAACGTTTCTTTCGCTTTACAAAACAATTCGGTGTATATTTTTCAATATTGTCAGAGGACTAATTAATTTTAGCCTCTACATTAGCCATATATGCAAAATCTCAATGAAAATAATTTGTATTACTATAAAAAAATTTATATTTTTGATTTCTGTAATTAAAAATATTGTTTTTCTACCTCTAATAAAATTGGAGAGCCTCAAAGAGGTGCTTTTGGATTTTTCTGTAATTCATCTAAACTAAGCATAGTTTCTCCAACAATTAATAGCATTAGATAAATCCCTGATTCTATTTGTTCCATGACAGATACTAAAATTTCTTGACCCTCATGAATATTACCACTAATGAGGAGATATTGGCTAAACATGCAAAAGAGGAAAGCTCTCCTCCTATAAACATGAAAAGATTAAGAATGTGGTCTATCAAAATAATGGCGTGCAAATTCTATCAGATTAACTACATTCCTATCTACAATTTTTGTTAGATCCCTGTCCTTAAGATTAACGAAATGCTCAAAGCCTTTATAATAATATTCGCTGACATTAGGAATTACCGCAAGATCTAAAGAAGGGAACCCTATAATAGCACCAAACTCTTCCGGTAATTGACTAATTTCATAATAGCCTATTCTAAAGCAATGGGTGTCTGGATCCCAATATTCTAAGGCGATATGAATAAAATCTATATCTATGTCTACCCCTTAATACCATAAATACCTCCCAAGTGAAAAAGTCAAGCACTTTTCTCTCCTTAGCAGTCAAAGACTGACACCACTCACGAGTAAAATTACTAAAACTCTTAGACATGATTGCTTGATGAGAATTAAAGCTATAATTAAATATGTTCGAAATATACAAAAATCGACAAATTTGGGGCCTATTTATGCACAAAATCGGTACAGTTTGAATCCCGAAAGGATTCAAAGAAAGAAGTTTAGCGCCAGGTGACAGGCACAGCGCCTGGCGACAAGGCATGTCGCCTAGAGACAGAGATCAATGTCTGGCGACAGAAAGCCAACACGACACTAGCTTTGCACGCTATGCAAACCACATTTTTTTAACTATGACTCGATTTTGTACATTGAATTTACTGTTTTGACCTCTTGTCTCAAAGCCTTATCCAACACTTTTTTCAATTACTTTGAGCTTAATAAATTTTGGGTTCATGTTAGTCAAAGTTTATTTTATTTTTCATTTTTTCTTTTGGGGGAGAAAGTCGAATACCCTCCATTAATAATAAAAATGACGGAAATTTTTGCGTAAAATTAGTCACAATTTTTCACACACTCATATGCACATAAAATGAAAAATTAAAAATGTAGAGATAAAATAAGCATAAAGAGTTTTTATATACAGTGTGTCTAACATAGAAGTTATTTAATGCAAACTAGTAAAGTCCTACAAAGTAAAAAAAAAAATACAGGTACAACTATGGTGCTGGAGGAAGTAGCTGGGGAGGAACTCCTAATGTGTCAAAGAATAGTGTAAACCGTGGGGTATGCCCCTCTCCAGCTCCAGGATCACCAATAGTCGAGATTGACAAAGTAGGACCAGCCCATCCAGGCTCACCCTGATGCTAAATCGCTAACGGCAGAGGCTGTTGCGGCTACTGCGACAACAAGCCAACCTCGTACGTCCTACCACCCCCTAAAGAAGCCGATGTCACGCCTCCTTGGCCTGTCAGCCTAACTAGGGGTGAGCAAACCAGGTACCCGGTCAAAATTTTAGGAACCGGACTTGGAATTGGTTGATATAGGATCCTAAAATCCTGAATTGGAATTGGAACCACTTCAACCGGGTCCTTTACTTTAGGATTTGGTATTGGAACCACCGGGTACCAGTTCCGGGTACCCACTAATGTACACAACTGTTAAATTTTAATACAATGTTTTGATGTATTTTCACTTTTAGCGTTTAACATTTATATTTATATATACATAAAGCTATTTTATTTATGTTTAGTTTTAAAATTTTTTTTTTAATGTTAATAACTAAATACATTCTAACATATGTTTGTTCTTTAAATACATTTAGTTTAATATTTATTGGGTAACCGGGTACCCAACCAGTTTCGGATCCAAAATATAAAGAATTGGAATTGGAACCAGTAGTAACCGGTTCCTTAATTTATTACCTGGAATTGGAACCACCAGGTCGAATTCTGATTTCGGACCCGCCGGTTTCTTACCGGTTCCAATTCCAATATCGGGTAGCCGGAATTTTTTCTCACCCCTAGGCCTAACATGTGCACCCTCAAACGAAGAGCCTGAACCCTCCGATCTCTCAGCAAAAACCATCACCGACTGGCCAACCTAGCCCCCGGAAGAAGTACAACGACGTCTCGAGCCAAAACCGGATTTCTCTCTCCTAGCCTCGGGTCTTGTCCGAGTATAAGGCGAAGGAATAGGATGTCCCAGCAAGAAATAAATCATATTAGATGCAAAAATAGGCAAATAAAACATGTAATAAGGAGAAGAGAAATACCTGTGAAGTAGTGTCTTCACAACGACAGGAGGCCCGATCTCTAAGTCTCACCACCTGGCAACGAAAGGCGTCCATACCCCTTGCCATCCTCGTTACCACCTCGCGAGAAAACAGTCAAGAAACAAAGTCAGTAAAAATCAAAGATATATGTATGAGTATACGGTAAATAAATGACTCACCCAGGTCTGATGTCGAGGTATCGATCGCTCGATGAAGCAGTGATCCGAAGGAGCTAGGCGAATTATCTCCTCAACCGGGCCATACATCCCCTGGTAGGTGATAGAGACAAGTGGAGGTACAAACTCTACATGCGTATCTTGGCAAAATAAATCCAAGAAATTAGTATTTACTTGGGGGCTACCTAAAAGAAAAACACAAGAAATAAGTAATACATCCTCTGCCCCCTCTAGCAAAACAGATGGTAGCCTGGAGCCAAAAGTGGCAGCAACATCTCCCCATGTCATAGCTCTGCACGGGCATGAGTCCGCAAATGTGTGCCCGCTGGTGACCAAATCGCCAAGGTCCTAAACTTTGTATGGTCAAACATGTGCCGAGGAGGGCGAGCAGGAACAACAAAAGCCTCCGAGGAGTGCTGAATAGCCACTCTCTCGCCTAAGTACACAATAGTCTTGTACGTCCCCTAAAAAATACCGACGCTGAGTAGTGTACTACGCAGCAAGCGTAGGAATGTCCAAATCAGCCCACGTCCAAAACTATACAGTCGGCTCCTACAAAACACTATGCATGAGATAAAATCCTACTAAAAAGTAAAAAAAGATAAGCATTTGATGAGTGGCATTTATGCCACACTTTTATCCTTTTTTCTCTAAGGATTCTCCACTCATTTGCACTTGTTTAGCCCTTTTCTAACCATTTTTACCTTAGTTTTATTTTCTCCTTTCCCTTCTCTTTTATCTTCCTTTTTCCTAGATTTTTTCCAACTCTTTACTTTGATTTCCTTGCTCGTGTTTTGTAGCATAGGGGTGTTTAAAAAGGAGAAAGCTTAAGTAAAATTGGAGCTCAGGAAAGCAAGTTCTAGAGGAGGTGTGGTTGAACTCAAGAAAGGTTCGGTCGAACCCTAGGTGTGACCGAACCTGCACAAGGTTAGACCGACCTTTGGAGGCAGGAACTTTTCAAATTTCAGCATTTTGTAGAAGCGGTCGAACCCTAGAATTTCGAACGAACCAGGAGCAGAAAGGTTCGACCGAACCTACCCATGGTTCAGTCGAACCTTTTGCCGACTTCAGCCAGCTGTGTACGGACTATATAAGTCCCGTTTTAGAACGTTTGAATGTAATGAGTTTACTTAGTTCTAATTTCATAATATTATCTTAATCTAGAGAGAGAAAAGTGGATTATTACTCAAATTTCCTTATTGTATTCAACTTTGTTCAAGTTTAATCTTCAATCAAGCAAGACTTCAAGTTTTCATCTTTCATTAATCCTTTCTTTAGTAATCTCTCATCCTTCCCTTTAGCTTTATTTATTTGCATTTATTGTTGCTTATTTTTGTTAATCTTATTAGTTCATCTAGTTGTTATTGATTTCATTGTTTTTAATCATGCTTTGTTTTAAGTGTCTTGAGTTTGTTTCTAGTTTTGATATTATGTTTAATCTCCCTTCTCTAGGCTAATCTTTTAGCTAGGGGAAGGGGGTGGAAAATATGAGTTGATATTGGATGAATGATGATGGTTGGATTAAACTCATGCCATAAATTGATGAAAGACATGATTTTTAATAGTTTGAGATTATTGTTGCACTCTATTTGATGTTTTCTAGTTTAAATGCATGAAAGTCATTTGAACTAGATTAAGATCATCTCTATTTTAATGATTGCATGAGAATGAGTTATTAAAGTGGAGTTTTTAGGGGTTGTGTTTCTTTATTCTCTTGATTTGATTGTAACTAATAGGATGCATGAGAATGATCCTTATTAGTGTAGACCTCTTTCATTGATTTTCCTAGACTATTGCATGAGAATGAATTTTTTAGGTAGAATCTTGTGTTCTTTGGCATGTGTTTCATGATAATCATTATTATTCCCCTCTTTCTAATCATATTTAACACCCCCGTATCCCTAGCGTCATTTTTCCTTGATTTTAATCATCATTTTCTTGCTTATTTGTAGTTTTAGTGTTCTTACTCAACAAAACAAACAAAAATAATCCCCTTTTTACTCTTGCATTAGTGATTATTGATGTTCAATTAGTGTGCTTCCCTTGTGGTTCGACCCTTTACTTGCCACTAACTAGTTTGGTGTAACTTTAGTTATTATAAATGATTAATTTGATTAGGGTAGTAGCTTAACGACCTATTTATCCCGTGATCAAGTTTTGGCGTCGTTGCCATGGAAGCGGCTTGTTTAGCGTCTACTATTGCTTTTGTTAGAGTCATTTACTTACTTTTCTTTTTGTTTTGTTTGTTTGATCATCCTTGTCATTGCTAATTGTTTGCTTAGCTGTGGTGAATGCTTAGAAGGTCTCAAGGAGCATCCTCACATCAAATTGACCACGAGATCAACCGAACCTTGAGACAAGTCCGTAGGATTTATCAAGACGAGGGAAAAGGTTTTGATGATATAATTTATAGTGAGAGTGATTCTTACTCTTTAAGTTCACAAAGCAGATCAATGACGAGACAAGAAGATGATGTTTTGTTTCGTGAGTTCGGAAATCCGGAGGATTATGAGCTCACGAGAGGGATATTGCTACCTGTCACGGAAACCAACTTCTCAATCCATCCTCAATATACTAGAATGGTCCAATCGGAGCAATTATTCGGAAATGCAAGTGAGGGCCTTATTGAACATTTGGACCGATTCCTTGAGTTGTGCGCAATGATGCAAACCAATGAAGTAAGCCAAGACTACATTCGTATGCACCTTCTCCGACAATCTTTTACCGGATGAGCAAAGAAATGGCTAAAGCAAGTAAAGCCTCCGAGGAGAAGACCGCCGAAATGAGAAGGAAAATCGCATCCTTTGAGCAAGAAGTCGATGAAAGTCTTGGTGAAGCTTGGGAGAGATTCAAAGAGTTGGTGCAAGCGTGTCCCCACCATGAGTACAATCAAGGGTTGCTCATGCGATTTTTCTACGACGGATTAGAGCCCCTGTCAAGAGCCAATTTGGATGCGGGGGCGGGTGGTCAATTTATCAAAATCCCTCAAAATCAAGTTGAAGCCACAATAGAAGAGGTATCAAAGAATTACTCTTGGGGTGGCCGAAGAATAAATAATCCAAAGAAAGGTGGTATTTACGAATTGGAGAAAGTTGATCAATTGCAACATCAAATTGATCAACTAACAAAAGGGCTTTCCAAGTTGAACACGAGTGTGAGTGCAAGTTCAAGCGGTGGAGCAAGCTCCTCTAAAGTTAACTCTTTCTCTTGTCAAAATTGTGGAGGAACGAACCATGATACATCTTATTGTGGAGCTAAGCACCTCAAATAAATCAAGAACAAGCACCTCAAGCGGAGCTAACACAAACTCAACTCCTTCAAGCCATGCATGCTCAAATGCAAACTTTTGGGCAACAAATGCAAGAGATAAGAGATCACAACAAGATAGTTGATTCACAACTAGCTCAATTAGCCGAGAGAACTCCTTTCAAATCACCATCTACTCTACCCAGACAACCACAACCTAACCCTTCTCACAACTCAAAACCCAATACATGCAAGGCGATCACATTGAGGTCGGGAACTTCCTATGAAGGACCAAATGAGGGGGATAGTGAGGAAAAGAAGGGAGGACATGAGAGTGTGAATGAAAACAAGGGAGGTGAGAAAGAAAAAGTTGATGAGATAGAAGGAGGTTCGGAGAAGAAGAAGCTTGACAATGAGAAGACAACTTTAATTCCAAGTGAGGCTAGGAACCTTGATGGACCGGTTCCTTTTCCCATTCGGCTTGGAGAGAGGAAGTTGAACGACAAGTTTGCAAAATTCCTTAGTCTGATGAAGAATTTGCACATCAACCTCCCTTGCCTTGAAGTTGTGACACAAATGCCATCTTACTCCAAGTTCCTCAAAGATATTCTCACCAACCAGAGGAAGATCAATGATGAACTTATCACCCTTCCACATCAAGTAAGTGCTATTTTCCAACATAAGATGCCTAAGAAGGAAAAAGACCCGGGAAGCTTCACTTTGCCGGTGAAAATTGGGAACATGGAAGCTAGGGGCACCTTAGCCGATCTTTGATAAAGTGTTAGTTTAATCCCTCTATCCATTTCTCAGAAACTCACTATGGAGATGATCCCTACATGGAAGACAATTCAATTGGCCGATCGGTCAGTGAAATTACCTTGTGGAGAGCTTGAGGATGTTCCAATTCAAGTGGGACAATCTACGTGCCTTGTGACTTTGTTGTGATGGATATGGAGGAAGATGTTAACACTCCTTTTATTTTGGGACGTGAAGCTCTTAAAACTTTGGGGCCGGTCATCAATTGCAAGAATAACACCATCACATGTGAGGTGCCCGATGAGAAGATAGTCTTTGAGTTTTCTAAGTTGCTTAAGACCCCCATGGTTGAAAAATGCTATAGAGTTGATGTTGTGAATGAAGAGCTAGATCACTTGGAGAAGGTTGTGATGAGGCCTCAAGATCCAATGATAGAAGCTCTAACGTGCAAAGAAGAGTTCCACTCTCAAGAGGCTAAAGAGTTTGTCATGTCAATGGAGGAATCCTCAAAGGAGGAGGTTGAACAACAAGTTGAGATTGAGATTGAGTCCAAGGAAGAGAAATTGGAGGAGAGTTGTGAGCCTCCTCCAAGGTAGAACTCAAGCCCCTTCCCCCTTCTTTGAAATATGCTTATATTGATAAAGAGGGAAATTACCCTATTATTGTCAATGCTACCCTAGATGGTCTTAATTTGGAAAAACTACTTGATGTTTTGAGAAAATATAAGGATGTGATAGGGTATATCATTGATAATATCTATGGTATTAGCCCTTCTTTATGCATGGATCGTATTCATCTTGAAGATGATCATTCCACCTCCATTGAACCTCAAAGAAGGTTGAACCCCAACCTTCAAGAGGTTGTCAAGAAAGAAATTTTAAAACTACGTGAGGCGGGCATCATCTATGCTATCTTCGATAGCAAGTGGGTTAGCCCGGTTCATGTAGTTCCAAAAAAAGGTGGGATGACTATAATCAAAAGTGAAGGAAGAGAGGAAATCTCCACCCGGACAGTGACCGGGTGGAGGATATGTATTGATTATAGGAGGTTGAACAAAAACACCAAGAAAGATCATTTCCTCTCTTATTCATGGACCAAATGCTTGAGAGGCTCTCTCACCATGCTTTCTTTTGTTTCTTGGATGGGTATTCCGGATTCTTCCAAATCCCTATCCATCCAAGCGATCAAGAGAAAACTACTTTCACATGTCCATATGGGACATTTGCATACCAAAGAATGCCATTTGGTTTATGCAATGATCCTTCTACCTTTCAAAGATGCATGCCCTCCATTTTCTCCGAGATGGTTGAAAAAGAAATTGAAGTTTTCATGGATGATTTTAGTGTTGGTGGCTCGTCTGTTGACAATTGTCCTTTTAACCTTGAAAAAGTTTTGAAAAGGTGTCAAAAGACGAGTTTGGTTTTGAATTGGGAAAAATGCCACTTCATGGTCGAGGAGGACATTTTCCTCGGCCATAAAGTTTCAAAAAATGGCATTGAGGTTGATCCGGCTAAAGTTTCGGTGATTGAGAAATTACCCCCTCCTAATTATATCACGGGAGTACGAGCTTTTCTTGGGCATGGCGGTTTCTACCAGAGATTTATTAAAGACTTTTCGTCAATCGCAAAACTTTTGACCAAATTACTCAAAAAGGATGTTGCTTTTAACATCAATGAGGCTTGCCTTGAGGCATTTCGTAAGCTCAAGGAAGCTCTCATTTCCTCTCCCGTTGTGCAAACTCCGGATTAGAGCTTACCTTTTGACCTAATGTGCAATGCGAGCGATTTTGCAGTGGGTGCCGTGCTTGGACAAAAGAAAGAAGGAAAATCATGTGTCATCTACTATGCAAGTAGGACTCTTGATGAAGCTCAAAAGAACTACACAATAACGGCAAAGAAAATGCTAGCGGTTATTTTTGCCTTTGATAAGTTTAGGTCCTATCTTATTAGCTCTAAGGTGATTGTGTACACGGATTATATTGCGGTGCGATATCTCATGACTAAGAAGGAAGCAAAGCCTCGCTTAATCAGTTGGGTTCTCTCTCTTCAACATTTTCACATGGAAATGAGGGACAAAAAGGGAGCGGAGAACTACGTTGCGGATCATTTGTCTAGGCTACCTCTTGAGAACAAAAGTGATGTGCCAATCAATGATGAGATAGGATTTGAAACCATCATAGCTATGGCTTCAACATGTAGCCCTTGGTATGCGGACATTGCCAATTATCATGCTTGTGGAGTCATTCCCCCGGAGTTTTCTTCTCAGCAAAAGAAGAGGTTTTTGAAGAAGTGAGGAGGTACTTTTGGAATGACCCATACTTGTTCAAACAATGCGGAGATGGCCTTTTTCGATAATGTGTTCCGGATCATGAAATCGAAGGAGTTCTTAAGCATTGCCATTCACTACCATGTGGAGGACATGGGGGTGTTGATAAGACGGTAGTAAAAATCTCTCAATCTCTATTGTGGTGGCCAATGATGCATAAGGTTGCTCACAAGTTCGTTTCACAATGTGATAGGTGTCAAAGGAGTGGAGGCATAACCAAAAGAGATGAAATGCCTCAACAAAATTTCTTAGAAGTTGAGCCCTTTGATGTTTGGGGGGTGGACTTTATGGGGCCTTTCGTTTCTTCTTGTGGAAATCTATATATATTGGTAGCAGTTTATTATGTGACAAAATGGATTGAAGCCATACCCTCACCTACCAATGATCACAAGGTTGTGCTTAAGCTTCTTAAGAAGATCATTTTTCCTAGGTTTGGGGTTCCAAGGGTGCTAATTAGTGATGGAGGGTCCCATTTCGCCAAAAAGCAATTTGAAGCTCTTCTCAAGAGGTAGCGTTCATCACAAGGTTGGATTACCTTACCACCCTCTAACTCAAGGACAAGTGGAGGTCTCGAATCGTGAAATCAAGAATCTACTTGAAAGGATGGTGAACAAATCAAGGAAGGATTGGTCTCTCAAGATTTATGACACACTATGGGCTCTTAGAACGGCGTACAAAACTCCAAATGGCACGACCCCCTATAGGTTGGTCTATGGAAAGGCCTGTCACTTGCCGGTTGAGTTAGAATACAAGGCTTGGTGGGCCATCAAGGAACTCAATATGGATTTATTGTTGGCCGGTGAGAAGAGATTGCTTAAGCTCAATGAACTTCAAGAGCTTAGAGATGATGCTTATGAGAGCTCTAGATTGTATAAGGAGAAGACAAAAAAGTGGCATGACCAACATATACGAAATAAGAGCTTTAAGGTTGGAGATAAAGTTTTTCTTTTCAACTCAAGGCTTCGTTTGTTTTCGTGTAAACTCAAGTCCAAGTGGTCGGGTCCTTTTGTGATATCAAAGACTACTCCTTATGGGTCTTTTGAGTTAGATGCGGATGGTAACAAGTTTATGGTCAATGATCATCGTTTGAAGCACTACTTTTGCAAGGAAGAAGTTGGTCCCATTGAATGTCTAATGCTTGACCCTTTGGATCCTAAGCCTCCCCCTTGATGATTTTTTCTCATGGTCAAGATAGTGACCTCATAAAGAAGCGCTTCTTGGGAGGCAACCTAAGTTTCTAACCCTTTTCTACTATTCTCTTTTCTTTTTTCTTGATGCTTTAATTTTTCTATCTACAATTTTGGATTGATGGATTTATGTGTTTTTAGGATTTGGTTGAGTTGGAATTGTTGGTATGCCTTGTGTAGGGAATAAATTTCAAGCGTTAATCCCCATGCTTGAACCCCACTTTGATAATACATTAAAGTACGGTGGCATCCAAAAGGGAAGAAGATAGAGCAAAAGAGTCGCCAAGAAGTTTTAGGAACTTGTAAACCGTTCACAGGGTGAAGGTTATACCCCTTAACGATCCAAGAGATCGTCAACTCCATAAGGTCTTGAACCAAATAAGGGTTTGGGGATGAAGGTACAAATCCAACCTAAAAGAGATTAAACCTGCCCTAATAACATGCCTCTACTTTATTCTGATCCTATTCATGTGCGCTCTCTAAATAACATGCAATCAATAGGATTAACCCTAAACCTGTTTATCTATGTTGGTTTAATTTAATGCACAAGTAAACTATTATTGGCGATCACTTGAATTATAATCATATTAACCCTAACAAGATTATTAATTATCTTATTAAGCATGATTACAAGTACAAATTCCCTTTAAACATGCATAAATGGTGTGATCAAGCAATAAATAATAAATATCAAGCAACATAATAATAATAAATGACAATAAAATTATAATCATCAAAATATCAATAATAATATTCATAATCATCATAAATTATAACAATTATAATCATAATCATGTTCATGTTAATATTAAAGCATAATAATAGCAAAATCATAGGCATGATACTAACAAGATTAATAACAAATCCTAGCATGTCACTAAACGATAAAAATCAAGTCTTTAACCCTAACATGATAGTAACAATCATAAATATTAGGAAGAACATAGGAGGCATCATAACAATCATATTTAATATTAAATTACCCTAGACATGATACCATGAATATCATAATAACAATTTAAACATGATTTCTACATCATAACATCAATAGAAACCAATTAAAGCAGTTACTTTGATGCCTCGTACCTCTTTCTAATAACAAAATACACACGTTAGTAATTTCAAGGAAAATAATAAACAAACAATTATATTAAATAATTGAAAGAGAGATTTGGGACCAAACCCTTAGAAATTAAACCTTTCACGTCTAGGGCGAAGGTAACTTCGAATATGGCTAGGTGTTTCTAGATCTTGTGAATGCGCAATTTTTTATGTAAAAGCAAGTTTAGAAAAGAGAGAAAGAATGGTGAATGATTATAGAGAATTGATGATTGCGAATGAAAACTGGTTGTAGGTGAATATAATTGAAAACTTATTGTTGATGAGAATTGGTGAATGAGAACGGAGTTTTTAATACTTTATTTATAGAGAAAATCAGCCAAAAAGATAAAATTAACAAAACAGAGTCTGGCGCACGCAAAACGAGATTGACGCCAACGCTAGCTAATTAGCGCCAGGCGCCAACATTAGCACTACGCGCCAATGCCGGGCGTCAGGCGCTAGTCCTGTTTTTGACGCGTTTTCGAAAATCAGATAAATTTTTTCCGTACAGGAAGATAAAATTGTATCTTTTCATCAAAAATGCTATTTGATTTTAATTAAAACTCTGAAAAGTCAACAAAAGTCAATTTATCAATGCTAATTAAATTAGGAATGAAAAGAACCTTCTAGAAGAATCTAGAAGATTAAACCATTCCTATTAGGCCCTCCCCTTGATCATTGGGCCGCATATAAGGCTCAAACCGGGCCCAGTTTGGTAAATTGGTCATAACTTCCTCAATATTCATTGGAATTGGGCTTATAATATATCGTTGGAAATCTCTTGTCAAGACCCATCCAACTACTATACTATTGGACCCCTATCATGGACCAACTAAACTGGATTGGCTGTTTTCTTAAAATAAATTTTCAAAAACAGAGAGAAGAGAAAAGAAAATTAAAACTATCCGCAACACTAGACTTTCCACACTTTCGCTTCATTCGATTATGATTCGACGCGAAAGGTGCTCATCACTGGGTTTGGTTTTGGGGAGACACACATGGGTGTCTACAGAAGCCCCCATTTTGACAGAGTTTGGAGAAACGCGAGTTTCGAAAACGAAAGTCAAAGTAGCAATAGGGACGGAGAATGATTCAGAACGTTCTGCGATTCTAAGTCACTTTTGTAACGCCGATACCTGCAAACTAGCTTTAGTTAAGAAACGCGTATTTTGCACCGTCGAGCTCACGTCTCTGAAAGTAACCGATTTGCTGCCGCATTACTGTTGTTTTGATGACCTCCTGTAAGCTAGAGAATGCCATCCCGCTTGAAAATCGCTACGCCTGTAACTGCTCCCAAATTAGAAGATTGCTTCGCCTGAAACGATCCTCCTCCGCATTGATAATATTCCACGTCCAAGGGAATACTATCGAAGATTGCTTCTCTTGAAACAATCCTTAGTTGTTTGTGACAACTCTCCACAATCTAGGGGACACCACCTTGCTGTTTCGATGTTCACTCGTCTCTGAACAAAAAACTTCTTTTTGATATGTTCTTCTGAATTATGTGTCCATGCGTCTCTGAACGAAGAGCTTGATAATAGGATGCCCACGCGTCTCTGAGCAAAAGAGCTTGAAAATAGGAGATCTTTGATGATATGTCCACGCGTCTCTAAACAAAAGATCTTTTGAATGATATGCCCACGGACCTCTGGAGCAAGAAAGCTTGATGTAAATGTTCATGCGTCTCTGAACAAAAGAGCTTTGATGGAAATGTTCACGCGTCTCTGAACAAAAGAGCTTCGATACTTGAACGTTTGTTGCGATAATATTCTGAAGAAGAAATTTCCGTAGAACAACGTTTGTCAATCTCTAAAGCTCGCCTGAACTTTGCTTCCGCTAAAACAAGTATGTCGGTGTTTCTGTGATGAGCCAATTCTTAGGCGCTTTAAGCTAAGTGAGACGATCTTTCATCAGGTCGATCACTTATTGCAATTGTAATCAAACTGACTACTTAATAATGTCAAATTGCTTATAGGGGCTAACTGGCGTACCAAAGAACCCGAGATTGCTGTTTGAAGTCGAAATTACCTTTCTGAGAGGCTTCAATCTCTGTCGCTGCTGAAATATCTCTGGTGCCAAGAATTGACTCTGTCGCCGAACGCTGTGATAGGGTCTTCCCTATTCTGCTGCACCTGTATTTATTTTGACTATAGAACTTTTCCAATTACTTTAATCATTATAGGGTTGACCTAAGGTTTAGCATTGCTTCACTCATCGACTTGACACGACTTAAGGTATAAACTTGACTCTCTGTGATTGAGTCGAGGTTGAATCGACTCGAAGAGAAATGACACATGTGTTAGACTCAAATCAAAGTGATATGACACGACATGAATCAATGTGATCATGACTCGTGTGTGCATTGTAATGTGATCGTGCGACTCGAAAATGAAAAAAAGCAAAAATTTTCCGTCATTTTTGTGGAGGGTACTGACATTCTCCCGAAAAAGAAAGACGCGAAAAAAGAATCGAAGTTTGAAGATGCATGTTGAATGAGCTTAGTCAAATGTTGTTTGATACTATCTCTCAAGGTGCAAGGATTAACCCATCCTAGGCTATCTCAACTGTTGACTCCATGATGAAAGTATTTGGGTAACTTAGGCACGGAGGCTAAGTACTTCATACTACGTGATACAATAACAATTATGATTGATGAGTGATGTTGATAAGGCATGCTTCAGCGTTGTGTTAAGATTCCATGACAAAGGGTTCTTAAGGGAAGGTATATTTGGTCATGTATCTGTGCGGTGTGTGAAAGTGACACTAAAGCTAGGCCACAAAGGCTAAGTGCGTAGAAAGATCTTATTTTTAGAAGAGTCAAATGATGGTGACTCTTAGGCTAGTAAGCTAATGATGTAGGGATCAAGCCCCCAAGTCTAGCTCTAAATGAATAGGGATGAGCCTAGGATATCCTTTGATATGATCATGGTGTAAGTGTGTGAATGTGAATATGAATGCATGTTTATTACGGCCGCACCTCAATGTGAGGTTGCCTACGTATCCGTTAGGAATCAGGCCGAACGTAGCTCTAGCCAAACCTCGCACAAGTGTATGTATACCTCAAAAAGGTCTTTTAAGGGTTGTAGCGTGGTTAGGCTAAAGTTTATAGAAGAAGGGGATAAAGGCTCAAGACCCTAGATAAGCCCCCAAGGTGTGCAACCTCGCTTTTGAATCTTTATATTTTTATGCTTGAGTTTCTACTCTTTTTAGCTATCTTTTATCTTTTTCTTTAGCATCTATTTTATTTTTATAAGTGTGGGCGATCCCGATCATGCGGTCTATCACTCACTTGGCATTCATGTTTCTCAGGCACGGTACCGAGCATTCGATAAGCGACGCAATCTGAGACGTGTTATTATCAAAGTTATTTTCATTTCAAAGACATTGGAACACTTGCCCTTTTGTACACTTTTATTTATTTTGCTTTTTTTTTTGCTATTTTAATCTTCTTAATTCACTCAAGCCTTTTGAAATTGCATGAATTACACACCATCCCATCCCAAGGTTAGGTAGATGTAGGTTGAAAAAATGAAAGGTCTATCGTTAGACGAGGCTCAAAGTGGTTTATGAAGAAAGGATTGTAAAATTGAAAGGTGAAAGGAGATATGATATGGCTATAAGGGGTACCTCAAATCATTGATATACCTTGTGCTTAGTTCGACATGGTATTTTTTTTTTATTTATTATTATTATTATTATTATTATTATTATTTAATGCAATGCAATGAAATGATCATATATAAGTAAATAATAATGATCCTACAAAATAAATCTAAGGAGAATAAAAAGGTGCCTATGCTAGACTTATTGGGGAAAGGGTAACTAAAAAAGAAATAGAAAAAAGAGGTCAAGAAATCTTGTCGTTGAAGCTCTTCTCTTGTCTTGTGTTGTGTCCTTTATCATCACTCGCTCTTCTTGCTAACTGGAGGCATGGGAATCTTGTTATTATCAATCAAATGTTGGATAGCCTCCTTTAGCTTCTAACAACTCTCAGTAGTATGACCCCTACCTTGATGGTACTTGTAGTGTTCGTCCGGATTCCAACTAGGCAATCTCTTTTCAGGTACGGGATCTTGAATAGGTCCAATGGGAGTAATGAGCCCTTTGGCATGGAGTCGATCGAAGGCAGTATCGTAGCTCATCCCAATGGGGGTGAAGTTTTTCCTTAGTTGCTTCTTAGATCCTTGGTTATCCATGGCTAAAACTTCACTGAGATCAAAGGTACTAACATTGTTACTAGAGTGGGCGTTTTCGGAAGAAGAAGGATTGTCGTTCTTCTTTCCTTTCCAGCCACCGTGGTTACTATTGTTAGTAGCTTTTTGCTTTGCGAGGTCATCTTTGATTTCAATTCCGATGTCATAAACGACCTTGAAAGTATTCAGATTGTGTTGATATTTTAAATGCTTCGAATACTTCTCTTGGAGATTCTTGATAAACATCCTCACAGACTCCTTTTCGGTGGGGACCTCAATCATCTTAGCGGAAGTTTCCCTCCACTTATTAAAGAAAGAAGTAAAATCTTCATTCTCTTTTTGTCTTAGCATCTCAAGTTGTCTATGATCGGTTTCAACTTGAATATTGCACTTGTACCTATCAGTGAAAGCGTTTACTATCGATTCCTAGGTAGAGGTTTTCTCTTTGTTCAAGGGAGAAGTACCATTGTTGGCAAACGGTCTCAAGAGATAGTGAGAACAGAAAGGGGAAAACCTTCTTATCGATACTCTTAATGTTGATTATAGTTTCAAAAGCTCTTAGATGAAAGAAAGGGTTATCTGTTGCCTTGAATTTAGGGATGTCAGTGGTGTTGAACTTATGTGGAAGAAGCTCCTTGTCCAGCGAGACCCCTTGTGAACTCATGCCCTGAAATTTATAGTCACTAGATAGCTTGCTCAAAGTTTCTTGCATGAGGTTCATTTGTTGTTGCTTCACGGGATCATCGATCTTGAGTGTGAGTAGCTTCAGTGTCTCAGTCACGGTAACCAATTGGTTCCTAAGTTCATTGAATTCTTCTTGACTCGTCATTCTCTTTTTAGCCTTCCTTTTTTGACGAATCGGTTTATCAAAAAGTGAAACTTGAATAAAGAGGTATTCCTTAATTAATCGCCCTTCTCTCCTCGACCAAGTACTGTGGAAAAGGAATTTGGGGATATTTATTTTTAATTATTTAACTCAAACTTTATTCAACATGCAATGGATGGAAAATAGAGGTCTTTTTACAAGGTTGCGTTGACTTTCTCTCTTCTCTCTCTTCTCCATGGTTCTTCATCTTTGATTGGTTTCTTCATCAATTTTGGATCTCAATGGCTAAGAAGAAGAAGCAGACTATTTCTACACCTCAAGTAGCGCAACAAAAGACTGCTCATAAAGCTATTGATTCGATATTGCAGAATTTGAGAAACTCAGGCACATCTTTCGTTCCTAGTCCGATTCAAGAGGTGGATGAATTGGTTACTCCGGCGCCGGCGTTAGTGCAACCAGCTTGTGGAGCTATTCCCAGGAGTGATGCTGAGACCATTGCTCTCTTTGCTGAAGCTACTGCTAGGCCGATTTTAAGTCAATCCAATAGAACAGTACCTAGGGTTTCTGGGGTTACTGTTCCATTGGATGCTGGTGGATCTGAGCAAGAGCCAGGAAGTCATTCTCGCCATTCCTCACCCTCTCTGGAGAAGAACGCGCACAAGAATAGTGAAGATCGGGCTGCTGCTTCCCCTGCTCTGGAGATTAACTCGCGCAAACTCAATGAAGATCGAGCTGCTCCTTTTTCTTTGGCTGCTAAAGGGGCTTCTTTATCTTTTGTTGCTGTGAAAGTGCAGGAAGGGAAACAGGTTGCTGAGCTACAGGCAGCCGAGCTTGAGGCATGTAATAAAAAATGGGCTAATGCTCTAGTTTTCTATGTGGTTGGCTTTTACCCCACTATTGCTGCTGTTCTTCGTTTTTTTGCTCAACAATGGAATGATATGCAAAAACCAGATGTTTATTGGCATGATGATGGGTACTTTACTGTTAATCTATGTTCTAGTGATGATAAAGATACTATACTTTGTTCTGGTCCTCATATGTTCCTTGGAAAACCAGCAATAGTAAAGCCTTGGTGTCCTAATTTCGATTTTAATGCTGAAATTCTTAGAACTGTTCCTCTTTGGCTTAAGTTCCCTAATCTCCCACTTAATTGTTGGGGATCTGACACTCTTAGCCGCATTGGTAGTTTGCTTGGAGTACCAATTTGTGCTGATGAATGTACTACTAGACAACTTAGAGTGTCTTTTGCTAGGGTTCTAATTGAAATTGATGTTACAAAGCCTATGCCTAATTCTGTATGGGTTGAGAGTCCTTCAAAAGAACTATTGGAGCTCAAGGTAGTGTTTGAGTGGGCTCCTCCTTTTTGTTCTAAGTGCAACAAGGTTGGTCATGATTGCTCTGTTAAGCTTGCTATTCCTAAGCAGGCTCCTAAGCAGTCGACTCCTGTTCCTCCTAAGCAAAAGAAGGTCTGGGTTCCTAAGCCTAGCCAAGCTCCTGCTCCTGCTACTGCTGTTGATGTTGGTGTATCTGTTCATGGACAATCTATTATTACTCCACAGGTTCATACTTCTCAAAATTCAGATGAAGGGTGAAGAATAGTTGGAAGGAAGACAAAAAGCCAACAAGCTAGAGTTCATCAACCTGCTTCTACCTCTAATGCCTTTGCTGCTTTATTTGCAAATGAAATGGATGGTGCAGGTGGTTTCACTATAAATCCAAGCGGGGGTGAAGTTAATCCCCCTTTGGTGTCATGATTTACTCTATCTAGAATGTTAGGGGCCTGAATGACCCTGGAAAAGTTGCCTCTGTAAAGAGGTTGCTTCATTCTCATTCAGTTGATGTTGTTGGTTTGCTGGAAAAAAAAAATCAAATTGAAAAATGTTCTCACTTATCAGAGGAAGTTTGGCTCTTCTTGGCTTTGGTTGTGTAATTATGACCATTCTCCCAAAGGGAGGATCTGGCTTGGTTGGAATGCAGATAGAGTAACTGTTGATGTCTTGAAGGTTCATGAACAGTTCATTCGTTGTAGTGTTTCTTCCAAGGACCTCTCTACTCAAATTCATCTTACTATTGTTTATAGGCTTCACTCTATTCATGATAGGCTTCCTTTGTGGGAGGGTCTTAGAAGCATCTCTATTCATCATTCTCCTTGGATTTGTGCTAGTGACTATAACTTTGTCCTTCATACTTCAGATAAGCTTCATGGTACTGATGTTACTGATTATGAGACTAGAGATTTTCAGAGTCTGGTTGATGATTTAGACCTCACTGAGATTAAGAGTAAATGAGCCTTCTACTCTTGGTCAAATAAGGCTCACACTGGTCCTAGAACTCTTTCTAGGATTGATAGAGTCTTTGGTAACCAAGCTTGGCTGGCCTCTCATGGGCATGTTGAGACTGTCTATCTCCCCCCTTCTTTATCTGATCATAGTCCTGTTCTGTTGGAGGTTTGTTCTGCCCCTGATGGGAGAGGTAGGCCTTTCAGGTTTCTAAACTGTATTGCTGATCACCCTGATTTTCTTGATACTGTTTCTCAGGCTTGGGGTTCTGGTTGTTCTGTCTGGCAGAAGCTTAATTCTGTGAAGGCTAGTATTAAGTCTCTTAATAGCAAGCAGTTTGGAAACATTGAGGAAAAGATTAATCAAGCAAATATTGAACTTTCTAGAATTCATAACTTAATTGCTCAGAATCCTGGTGATTTGAATCTTTATGCTAAAGAATCTGATGCTATTAAGGTTGTTAAACACTAGAATGATATTCAGGAAAGCATCTTCAAACAAAAATCAAGGATCAATTGGATTAAGCTTGGAGATGGCAACTCTCATTATTTCTTCTCTGTGATGAAGAGTAGACAAGCAAGGAATAGAATTGATTCCATTTTTTATTCTAATCAGGTGTTGCTCAAGGATTCGGCTGCTATTTCTCATGAAATTATCTCCTTCTATAAGTCTCTTTTAGGGACTCAGGCTCCTTGGCTCCCTACCGTTGACCTTGTCACTATGACGAGGGGTAGGCAGCTTAGTTTGCTGCTTAGAGCTATCTCATTAGGCTTATTTCTCATGATGAAATTGATGCTGCCCTTAAGGGAATTGATAACACTAAAGCTCCTAGTATTGATGGCTTTAACTCCCTTTTCTTTAAGAGAGCTTGGCATATTGTGAAAGATGATATTTATGCTAGTGTTATTGATTTTTTCACTAAAGGGACCTTGCCTAAGCAATGGAATTGTACAAATATCACTCTTGGTCCTAAAATCCCTAATGCCTCTCATGTTAAGGATTTTAGACCTATAGCTTGTTGTACGGTGGTTTATAAGCTCATTTCTAAAATCATAACTGCTAGGCTTGCTGCTATCATTGTTGAGGTGATTGATGATGCTAAGGCAGGGTTCATTCCAGGCAAGCACATTGGTGACAATATCCTTCTTGCAACTGAATTGATCAAAGGCTATGATCATAAATTTATCTTTCCTAGGTGCATGGTTAAGGTGGATTTGAAGAAAGCCTATGATTCAGTTGAGTGGGGATTTTTTATCACTGTTATGCAGGAGCTTGGTTTCCCTCAGAGATTTGTTAGCTGGATCTGGACTTGTCTTACTTCTGTCTCCTATTCTATTCTTATTAATGGCTTTCCTACCCCTCCCTTTGAAGCTAAGAAATGCCTAAGGCAAGGTGACCCTATGTCTCCCTTTCTTTTTGCTATTGGTATGGAATACCTATCCAGATGCCTTGATGATCTTAGGTTAACTCCTGATTTCAACTTTCATCCTAGATGTGAAAAGTTAAACCTAACTCACATGATGTTTGTTGATGATCTTCTGATGATCTCTAGAGCTGATAGTGTTTCTGTTAAGCTCCTCTTCCAAGCCTTCTTAAAATTCTCTGGTGCCTCTGGGCTTTCTGCTAATCTTGATAAAAGTGAAGTCTATTTTGGGGGAGTTTCTACTGATGTTTAGACAGAGTTGAGGGAGCTTCTTGGCGTTTCTCATGGTACTATCCCTTTTAGGTATCTTGGGGTCCCTCTTTCTTCCAAGTAGCTTACTATTGCTCAGTGTAGGCCTTTGGTGGAAAAGGTGACTGCTAGAATCCAAGGGTGGATGGCTAAACACCTGTCTTATGCTGGGAGGCTTCAGTTGGTGAAGAGTGTGTTGTTTGGTATTCAGACATATTGGGCTCAAATTTTCATCTTACCAAAGAAAATTTTGAAAGAGGTCGAGGCTAGATTCAGATGCTTTCTTTGGACTGGTTCCTCTGCCCCTGCTAAAAATTCTTTGGTGGCATGGAATAATGTCTGTCTCCCTAAAGTTTGTGGTGGATGGAATTTGTTGTCTCTTTATGAATGGAATAAAGTAGCTGTCACTAAGTTACTTTGGGATATTGCTCACAAGGCTGATAATCTTTAGGTTAAGTGGGTCCATATCTATTACTTCAAGAAGAGAGATTGTTGGACCACCCCTACTCCTGCTAAATGCTCTTGGTTCTTGAAGAAGATTATGAGCTGTACAGATGTTGTGAATGATCAAGGGGGGTGGGATGGTTTCATGCAGGGAAACAAAGTGAAAATCAAGAAGTTTTATGCTGCTATTAGGCATCAAGTACCTAAGGTTACTTGGAAGAGAGTCATTTGTCATAACTTGGAAACTCCTAAAAGTGTTTTTATCTTGTGGCTAGCTTTGTGGATTAGGCTTGTCACTAAGGATAGGTTGCTCCAATGGAACATTCTTGTGATCCAAGGTGCTTCTTGTGTTTGAATAGCAATGAAAGTGTTCAACATCTTTTCTTTGATTGTGAATACTCTAGACAGGTTTGGAACAAGGTGTTGGGTATTTTACATGTTTCCAAGCCTGTTCAGTAGTTTAGTGATGAGATTGATTGGATGAAGAAAATTTGTAGAAGTTCCAGATTGAAAAACAAAGTGATCCATGTAGCCTTTACTGAAACGGTTTATGGTATATGGATTCAGAGGAATGCAGTCTTGTTTACTGGGTGCTGCAAATCTGTTGATGCCCTTGTTAGGGATATTGTCTTTCATTCAGTCTGTAGAATCCCGACGGGAAGCAAATTATTGATTGTTTAGGGCTGCTTCTGCTTCTCTGGTTTTCTGGTGTTGTTGCTGGTTCTTGTTATTTCTGACTCCTTGTCTTTGGGTGCTGGTTTCTAGTGTTGGGTTTGTTTTTGCTGGATTTGCTTTTGTTGCTCTTTTGGGTATTGGGTGTTGTGTTGTTGCTGCTGGTTTGCTCTTTGAAGGTTTTAAATTTTATTTTTTGTTGCTGGCTGCTGCTTCTCTGCTACTTCTTTTCCCTGCTGGTTTGTTGCCTTGCTTCTGGCTGCTTCTGATCTGCTGTTTCTGTGCCATGCTGCTCATCTATTCTGATGTTGTGCTGCAGGCTGCTGCTAGTTTCTGTTGCTGTTGTCCTGATGCTCTGCTTCCTTACTGCTTTGCTGATGTTGTTGCACTGGTGTGCTGCTGCTGTTCAGATGTTGCTGTTGTTCTGTGCTGTTGCTTCTCAGCTGTTGTGATAGTCAGCAGCTGGTCTACTGTTGATGTCTGCTTCCTGCTGTCTGCTGCTGGTGGACAGCTGTTGCTCAGTTTTGCTACTGGCTTGCTTCTGTTGCTGTGCTGCTGTTTCTGTTCTTTGTGCTGTTTCTGTTTCTTGCTGCAGGGCTGTGTTTGTTGTGTTGCTGTTGCAATTGTCTGAAGTTGCTGTTTGGTTTCTGCTAGAGCTGCTGGTTTGGTGTGTTTGCTGTTGTTTTGGCAGATGGTACAGCTGGGATTGGTCCTGTTCTTGTTGCTGTTTGCTGGCTCTGGGTGGCAGCTTGCTAGGTGCTGCTGTTCTAGGTTTGGCAGGGGTTTCAAGTTTGTAGTTTTGCTTCTAGTTGCCTTGCCTCTAATAGAAATCCTTTGTATTGTTAGGCTTTTGTTGTTTTAGTGGTTTTGGGCTGTTTGCCTTGTTGTTTGCTGCTTGTGTTGCTGTCTGGTCTAGAACTGGTTTTTGGGCTTTGGCCTTTTTAACAGGTCTTGTGGTGTTCTGGTGGTAGTTATAACTTAGCTCTTGTAAGTTGTAACTTTCTTTCTTTGGTAATAAAATCTTATTTTCCAAAAAAAAAAAAAAAAAAGCATGCAATGGATGGAGGAAGTGAAGAAAGATTGGAATAGAATGTGAAAGAAGATGATGTAGATGGAGGGATATGAAGAATTAAGAATAGAATGTACCCCCCAACTCAAATGACGGAAAGACCGACTCATGCATGGACCTAAGACATGGTCATGGTGACATATACTCAAAGTGTGTGCTAAGACTAGTGAGTGTAGGTCGCATGTTAAGACTCGTGTCATGACCATGTGGCTAGACTATGTGACTAGACTCAATTATTGACTCGACAAGGTATTATTGACAGCGAAAATTAACCGAATTAATTAGCAAATGGTTAATTATACACTAGGTGATGACTCGACCAATAATCCGAACTGTCGGCCAAGCGACACGACTGGCGTCGCACTATGTAGCTTGGCGCCAGACGACAGAGCTTTCGCCAAGCGCCACACTCCACAGGGTGGTGCTACAGTCCAGACTTTGGCGCCAATGTAGGAGCTTCAACCTAGGACTATTTTCGGTGTTATTAATCAACTGGGGTATGCCTAAAGTCGTACTAGGTCAATTCTGATTAAAATATTAGACTTTATTGACTCAAATTAATTAATTAATTAATTAGGCAAAGTTCTTTAAGTCATTAATTTATTTAATCTCAACACAAGTCAAACAAACGGTTAAGAGAAACATAGAATATATGCGCAATGAATAATGCACAATTAGTCAAGTAGGCACAATATGATGCAATGATTTTGCAATCTAACCATGGCTCTAGTTTTCTAAAGTTCGGGATATGGTTTTAGTCAATAGAGGGTCCATGGTTAATTGTTCGGATGCACTGCGCGGAAGCCTAACCGTGAAGGGTTTGCGCGAGTGGATGGGACACCGCGAGTTTTAGAAAAAACTCGCTTCAATGGTTTGGTGAATTCAACATTCTCGAATGTACCCTTTGTTGCACAGAGCGTTCAATCAGGTAGATGGAGCATGAATTCCCAGAGGGTTATGTCCATATGTAGAACACATATGGGTTTCAGTAAAGTGAGAAAAAATTCAATCAGGAAGTAGGATCAAGCAAACAATACGAAAAACTGGTCGAAATTAGAACGCATATTTCTGGCTCGGTATTGGGGGAGGTTGGCGCCAGCAAACAGAGACTGACACCATTTTTAGCTGTAGCGCTTGGCGCCAATGCTGGCATCTGGCGCTACGGCTAAAAGTCTGGCGCCAATGCTCTGGCCCCTGGCGCTACTTCCCACATGCCTTAGCAGCTTTCTGTGCTCAATAAAGTTTTCCAGTTTCGCGCGGTGTTATTACGGTCTTAGTTGTGAAAGATATTTCTCAAATTTCCTATGTGTAAAATCCTATGTTTTTAACTCATTACGGATGGTCTTTCCAATGAGATCTTTTTTATGCATATGACAATAATGTTAATCAAAATTATGCACATGAAATACTTAGACCGTTTCGAGTCTCATCCACTCATTTTAAATCATTGCCGAAACAAATTCAGGAATTAGAATAGAAATCCTCCCTAGTGGAGTCGCCAAAAACTGTAGGGAATAAATTTCAAGAGTTATTCCCCATGCTTGAACCCCACTGTGATTATACACTAAAGTACGGTGGCGTCCAAAAGGGAAGAAGATAGAGGAAAAGAGTCGCCAACAAGTTTTAGGAACTTGTAAACCGTTCACAGGTTGAAGGTTACACCCCTTAACGATCTAAGGTCTTGAACCAAATAAGGGTTCGGGGATGAAGGTTCAAATCCAACCTAAAAGAGATTGAACCTGCCCTAATAACAGGTCTCTACTTTATTCTGATCGTATTCATGTGCGCTTTCTAATTAACATGCAATCAATAGGATTAACCCTAAACCTGTTTATCTATTTTGGTTGAATTTAATGCACAAATAAACTATTATTGGCGATCACTTGAATTATAATCATATTAACCCTAACAAGATTATTAATTATCTAATTAAGCATGATTACAAGTACAAATTCCCTTTAAACATGCATAAATGGTGTGATCAAGCAATAAATAATAAATATCAAGCAACATAATAATAATAAATGACAATAAAATTATAATCATCAAAATAATAATAATAATATTCATAATCATCATAAATTATAACAATTATAATCATAATCATGTTCATGTTAATATTAAAGCATTATAATAGCAAGATCCTAGGCATGATACTAACAAGATTAATAACAAATCCTAATCCTAGCATGTCACTAAACAATAAAAATCAAGTCTTTAACCCTAACATGATACTAACAATCATAAATATTAGAAAGAACATAAGAGGCATCATAGCAATCATATTTAATATTAAAATTACCCTAGACATGATACCAGGAATATCATAATAACAATTTAAACATGATTTCTACATCATAACATCAATAAAAACCAATTAAAACAGTTACTTTGATGCCTCATACCTCTTTCTAATAACAAAATACACACGTTAGTAATTTCAAGGAAAATAATAAACAAACAATTAAATTAAATAAATGAAAGAGAGATTTGGGACCAAACCCTCAGAAATTAAACCTTTCACGTCTAGGGCGAAGGCAACTTCAAATATGGCTAGGTGTTTCTAGATCTTGTGAATGCGGAATTTTGTATGTAAAAGCAAGTTTAGAAAAGAGAGAAAGAATGGTGAATGATTAAAGAGAATTGATGATTGCGAATGAAAACTGGTTGTAGGTGAATATAATTGAAAAATGATTGTTGATGAGAATTGGTGAATGAAAACGGAGTTTTTAATACGTTATTTTTAGAGAAAATCAGCCAAAAAGATAAAATTAACAAAACAGAGTCTGGCGCACGCAAAACGAGATTGGCGCCAACGCCAGCTGATTTGCGCCTGGCGCCAACATTAGCGCCAGGCGCTAATCCTGTTTATGACGCGTTTTTGAAAATCGGATAAATTTTGCCGTACAGGAGGATAAAATCGTATCTTTTCCTCAAAAATGCTATTTGATTTTAATTAAAACTCTGAAAAGTCAACAAAAGTCAATTTATCAATGCTAATTAAATTAGGAATGAAAAGAACCTTCTAGAAGAATCTAGAAGACTAAAACCATTCCTAATTGCATTAGGAATGATAAATCATATAATGCCCTCCCCTAGATCATTGGGCCTCATATAAGGCTCAAACCGGGCCCAGTTTGGTAAATTGGTCATAACTTCCTCAATATTCATCCGAATTGGGCATATAATATATCGTTGGAAAGCTCTTGTCAAGCCCCATCCAACTACACTACTATTGGACCCCTATCATGGACCAATCAAACTGGATTGGATGTTTTCTTAAAATAAATTTTAAATAACAGAGAGAAGAGAAAAGAAAATTAAAACTATCAGCAACACTAGACTTTCCACACTTTCGCTTCATTCGATTATGATTCGACGCAAAACGTGCTCATCACTTGGTTTGGTTTTTGGGAGACACAAATGGGTGTCTACACCTTGCCTTTAGCATGATTGTATGGTGTTTTAAACTGTTTTGAAGAGGGGTTTTTGTGCATATTTTGTTGCAAAATGAGCATCTTTGAAAAACTTTTAGGGAGTTCGGTCGAACTTTGTGCCAGAATTGCAGAAATTAAGGATTCAGAGCAGGTTCGACCAAACACATGGGGGGTTCAACCAAACCTTTGTTTCCCCGAACATACTTGAGTTCGGTCGCACCTCCTCTGGAATTAAAAACTGGTAACTTTCTGCCCATTTTTTGAATTCAGCGTTAGAGAGCAAGTTCGACCGAACCTTGAGCAAGTTCGACCGAACGTAGGGTAAAGTTCAACCGAACCTACCCAGGGTTCGACCGAACCTTTGTCAAGGTTATTTTTTCAAAATGAGGGAAAGGGCTGCACAACATCTTCTTCTATCTTACCTTCATTCGACTCTCTTTCTCTCTCCTCTTCTCTTTCTCACTCTAAAACTCCATTGACACACCCAATTTCAACCTCAAACCTCCATCAAAATCACTCCAATCTCCTCTATTTCTCACTTATTTTTCATCCTTCACTCAATTTCTACAATCTATACCCAAAATTCCTCACAAAACTTCACCTTTTCAATTTTCCCCAATTTCTAGGATTTGAGTGAGTTGTTATTTTTGGGTTTCTACTTGCTTCCAATCAATTGTGGTATGGTTTTTCTAGCTTTTGCAAGTTCATTTTGTCAATTTCTTATATTTTTACCATGTTTTATATGTTAAAGTATGAATTGTGGTAATATTGAGATTGTTAGTAATGACTCGTTTGATGTTTGTGGTTCAAAGGATTTCCTTGTTGCAATTGATTGTTTGTTGATAGTAGAACTTGTTTTATGATGATTATGCATGTATACCTTGATTTTATTTGGTTTCAATGTATTTACTTGAATATGTTTATTTCACATTAGGTTGTTCATGCTACTACTTGTTGATTGAGAAATTCATGAGATGGATGTAGTTTTGAGATTGTTGTTCATTATTCTTGGTTTGATGTTGAAGGTTTGTGAGTGATTATCATGAATTTAGGGGACATCATGCCGAATTTCACCTAAAATTTCTTAGGATTTGCATAGGAATGCCAAATTGCCAATGATCTTTTCGTTCTTGCCTTGGTTCATAAGTGTTTATTAATGCCTTAAATTGTATTGTTGTTATCCTCTACATCTATTTCACAATTCATGGATATTACTTTCATGTATACACTTTTTTTTTTATCTTGGCAAGCCCTTTTTATGACGCCTCTTGGCTTGCGTCTTCCTAATGATATTCTTGGTTATTTTTGTAGAGTCATTATGTTTGGAAAGGGCAAAAGCAAATCTAAGAGAAAGAGGGCGGGTGAGCCTTCAACACCCTCTTTCCCTCCTCCGCCGGGCATCAACGATCACGACATCATTGCTCCTAATGAGCATTTTTGGAGTGTCTACCAATCACTCATCTCTCGTCCAATTCGATCAACAAGGTTTTTCTGTGCTACAACCTTGAGAAAACTCGGCATCTTGGACGAAATGGTCCGGCTTGCTTAAAACTTTGGGTGGGGTGACTTCATCAGCCTTTCCGCTCATACTTATGAGCGAGATACATTAGAGTTCCTTTCTTCTCTCCGTAAGGAAGTAATAGAATAGGATGATGATGGAAATGAACCTCAGCTTGTCATTCACTTCCGCGTGTTCAATGAGGATCATTCTCTAACCGAGAGTGATCTAAATAACATCTTCCATTGGCATGCATCCGGGCTTGATCACCCATCTGAGATGAACTCAACTCATCGCATCCCATACAACGAGAAAGAGTGGTGGAGGAGCATATCCACCAAGGCCAATTTCCGCTCCAACACTGCAAAAGTCAACAACATCAACCATATTGCCATGAGATACTTCGCTCGGCTTCTTCAATATGTCATATTCTTCCAGGCAAATCTCGGCTCTATGGTAAAACATGAGGTGGCTTGCCTCTTTTTGGTCGACAACCCTCAGCGCACAAAGTTCCAATGCTCCTCCACTTTCATCCAACGGCTTTTGGACACCCGTGATAACCGTCTAAGTGACACTAGTGGAAAAATAGTTATCCGTAACGGGCAAAAATAGCCTATTCGTAACGGGCAGCGGGCGTTACATATGCTGCCGTTACAGATAGGTTATGTTATTCGTAACGGGCAGTGCCCGTTACAAATAACCCGTTATTTATAACGGGCAATTTGACTGTCCGTTACGAATAACCCGTTATTTGTAACGGACTGTTTGACTGCCCGTTACGAATAACGGGTTATTCGTAACGGGCAGTCCAATTGCCCGTTATAAATAACGGGTTATTTGTAACGGACAATTTGACTGCCCGTTACGAATAACCCGTTATTTGTAACGGGAAATCAAACTGTCCGTTACAAATACAATTGAACCCAAATTTTTTATAAAAATGCAGCAGGTGCCTGCTACACTGGTAACCTAATAACCTTTTATGATGCCAAATTTTTATTACTATTATCAATATTCAATAGTAATAAATGTATAATTTAATTAATTATAAAATCAAAGATACAACTTTAATAAATGTCCAAATTGACTTTACAACAACTCCCTAACATGAGTCAAAAGCTACAACATAAATAATACTCCTTAATACAACATGAAAATTTATAATTATAGAGAGTGAATCTTAGACAAATCACTTGCACACTGAGCAAAGAGCCATGCACAATCTTCCTTTGATAAATCACTTGCACTCTGAAACAAACTTATGTGTCTTATCAGCATTGTGACTCTAGTTATAGGGTCCATTGCTAAGACTGCAGATAATGTTGAAGCTCCTGATGTCAGCTTAAGTGACGCTAAATTAGGAGACGTGTTACTCTTGAGTTTATAATGAGAAAAAATAGTGGATTCTGAGTCGGCAGAAACAACATCACTGATATTCTGAAAGTTTGATAGAGCCTATAACCAAGAAAATACAGGTCAAAGGAGAATGATTGAACTCTAATGGAATTTAATATTTACTAGAAATCAATGGAAAATAAGAAAAATAAAATTACTTACCAACCTCAACTTCGAAAAATCAGCAATGAACTCATCTACCCATGGCCTCTATGGAACAAGTTTTGGAGGGCACTCCTTGATACCAGGAATATTGGGCATGTAAACACTTTAGTCCTTCACTTTGATATCAATCTTGGCTATCTTGACTTTTGGAATATGCTTAGCTTCCCACCTCTAAGAAAATACAATGTAATCTCAGTACAAAAAAGTCAAATTTTTACTGGTGCTTTGCCCGTTACAAATAGCCTGTTACGAATGAGATTTTTTCCACTAGTGTGACGACATTCACATGGGGGGCATGATCACTCTTATTTCCCTTTACTTGAAGGATGGGGCCTAAAAGGACCAAATTGATTTGCTCCCCTACGTGCTCCAAAACAGAGAGGAAGCGGCCGAAGGGTGTCCTCCTTATGCTCTCTCCATCATTGCTCTCCGTCAACAACGCTTCATCAACTACACAACCAACAAACACAAGTTTATCCTCTTGGTGGATAAAGAAGAAGAATGGTGTGTCCTTCCAGACCCCGATCTCACTTCGGTGGACCATTCCGATCCTCTAAGATGGAGGATCACCCGGCAGTTCATCCCCGACGAGTTGAGGAGGAACCGAACCCGGGGTGCTATTCCACATCCTCAACCGGTCCACCACCCAAAGAAAACCGTCTTCCCCTTTAGTGGATAAAGAAGAAGAATGGTGTGTCCTTCCAAACCCCGATCTCACTTCGGTGGACCATTCCGATCCTCTAAGATGGAGGATCACCCGGCAGTTCATCCCCGACGAGTTGAGGAGGAACCGAACCCGGGGTGCTATTCCACATCCTCAACCGGTCCACCACCCAAAGAAAACAGTCCCCCCCTTTAGTGGGGGTGGTGAGGCATCATCTTCTTCTTCCCTACCTCCTTTTGATATGAATGCCCTCCGTAATACCCTCGAGGATATCCTTCGTGATAACCAAACTTCCATTGAACAATGGGGGTACTACGGAAGGATAAATTAGGACAATCTTGTGCAAGCGGGGGTTCAAGTGCCCTATGTTAACTATACCTACCACCCTCCCCAAGAGGGTCCGGTTCCTCATTGGGTCCCCTATGACCCCAACAACCCTACCCCCAATGTCTACCCCTATTGGGAAGGTCCCATTGACCCTTCCCAACGTATTGGCACCCCACCATACGATCCATATCGCCCGGGTGGATGTTAACCGGCCTATGACCCGACATTTACATCCACCCCTAACCTTTTGATGGTGGCTGGGGTGACAAGGGGTGGCCCTATGAGCATTTCAACCAACCTTTTCACCCATTCATGGATACTCCCGGGTTTGATTTCGATAACCCTCCTAGGGAGAAAGGAAATAGGAACTCGAGATGAGGGTTCCCTTACCTTCACCCCCGGAATTTCTCGTTTTTAACTTTTGCTCGGGACGTGCAAAAGACTAGTGTGGGGGAGGAAGTTCCTTTTGGTTGGTTGAAGTGTGCATAGGAGGGTAGTGTGGTAGGATAGTAGCTTGTGCATGAGGAGGACCATTGAGGATAATGGTTTTGTTGTAGTTGATGATTATTATGATGATTTGTTGATGATGATTATGATTTTTTGTTGTTGATGATGATGTTTTTATGATGATTTTTATTGATAATTTAATGAGATTTTGAGTTTTTGTGTAGATGGAGATGCTCCCAAGGAAAATTCCAAATTCCCGACAATCCAAACTCCCTTAATTCAAACTTTGTAGATAGCCTTTTTTTATTTATTTATTTCTTCCTTTTGTTTATAGCTTTAGTCTCCTTTGTTTATTCACTCTTTTCTTTTATTCTTGTTTTACCTTAGTAGTTTCTATTGTTTTGGCTCGCTTTTCAAGCTTGGAAATGGTGATGAAGGAAGTTAAGGGGCAACTTGAGCTCCCTTGGTGAGATTCTATGATTTATCTTGTCTTCCATTTCAAGCAGCATTTGGTGAGACCTTTCCTCTCTTTTATTTTCTTTTTCTTTGGGTGTTTAGTTTAGGTTTAGCTTAGGAAGAAGTTGAATTTTTCGAGGTTGTTTGCTTTTGGTTCTATGGAACCTGGGATCGTTGATGTTGTTATCGAACGACCACTTGTATGACGATTGGGATTTAATTGGATTATATGCCTCGTGTGTGAATCTTAGTGTGTGAACCTTATTGATTTCTTCCTTTTTCTTTTGTTTTGTTTTCCCCTTTTTGTGTTACAAGCATAACTATGACAAGTTGAAATGACTTTTGATTTGTAATTTTCTCATTCTTTTGGATTGGTTTGCCTTTCTTGACGTTGTGTCTTTGAATGCTTATCTTCCTAGTTGATGGGGGTTTTCACGGTTTGAGAATGCTTGGGGTTGAGCTAGACACATTTTAAGCTAAGGTAGCACGGCTAAGAACTTTAGAGGACGCTTGAACCCCTAGTTCACGGGAAAGTGGTAAGATGGTGTTGCTCTCTATAGTGGATAGGATTATCTTTAGTTAGTATTTGCTCACTTCCCACCCCTTGTGAGGTCTAATATTGTTCAAGCCTTCATCATTCTTGTTAAGCGGCATTTAGGATCCTTGACTATGTGTATCTTAATCCTTGTGTTGGCCTCTAGCTCCCAAGATCGTGACCAAGCAACTCTAGATGAGGAAAAGGGCGTTATTCATTTTTCTTTGTTTTCTTTGTGTTTTTTTACAAATTTGGTTTTCATTTTTTGCATCAACTTACTTGATAACCAATTTGAGCCTTATTTCCCTTTCTTGATTTAACAATATTACAAACCTATTGGCCTATGTCTTACTGACCCTTGTAGCTAGTCAAGCATTGGTTCGTGAGGTTTGAGTTGTGAGATTGTTAGATATGATCAAGAAAAATGTGTAAATTGGTTTAAGTATAATTGATTCCCAACCTTAACCCTTATCCATGACATTACAACCCTAGTTAAGTCCCTTGGACTTTAGAGAAGCGAGGTCAAAGACCGGTGGAGGGAGATATATTTCAACCCTATGGAGAGTGTACGCATAGTTGAGATGTCAGGATAACCTTATGATTTCACATGAAATTTCTTTTTCCGGTTCCCTCGAGGAATCGTGAGGAGCTAACTAAGGGATGAATGGAAGCTAGTGGAGAGAACGCGGACCGTCTTGGTTGGGGCTAGGGCGGAGAATGAAATCATTAGTTCTCTATGCTTAGCTTAGGTTTGTCTTTTTCAACCTTGAGCATCTTAGAACGTGTTTTCCCTCTTTGAATTGAGAAAGGTAAGTATTCTTTGGTGCATCTATTTTTGTGTGAGTCCAAGTGGAGCATTTCCTTCCTTGAGGCTTGATTGGTTTCTCTAAATCCTTGTCATGTTATGTTTGTTGCGTTTGTCTCTTTGTCTAGTTTTCCTTGCTTGAGGACAAGCAAGAGGAAAATGTGGGGGATTTTAATGAGTGGCATTTATGCCACTCTTTTATCCTTTTTTCTCTAAGGATTCTCCTCTCATTTGCACTTGTTTAGCCCTTTTCTAAGCATTTTTACCTTAGTTTTGTTTTCTCCTTTCCCTTTTCTTTTATCTTCCTTTTCCTAGATTTTTTCCTACTCTTTACTTTGATTTCCATGCTCGTGTTTTGTAGGAACCAGGGTCTTGAAAGAGGAGAAAGCTTAAGTCAAATTGGAGCTGAGGAAAGCAAGTTCTAGAGGAAGTGTGGTCAAACTCAAGAAAGGTTCGGTCGAACCTTAGGTGTGACCGAACCTGCATAAGGTTCGACCAAACTTTGGAAGCAGGAACTTTTTAAATTTTAACATTTTGCAGAAGCGATCAAATCCTAGAAGGTTCGACCGAATTTGGAGCAAGGAGGTTCGACCGAACCTACCAATGGTTCGATCGAATCTTTTGCCGACTTCTTCCAGTTGTGTATGGACTATATAAGTCCCGTTTTAGAACGTTGAATGTAATGAGTTTACTTAATTCTAATTTCAGAATATTAGCTAAATCTAGAGAGAGAAAAGTGGATTATTACTCAAATTTCCTTATTGTATTTAACTTTACACAAGTTTAATCTTCAATCAAGCAAGACTTCAAGTTTTCATCTTTCATTAATCCTTTCTTTAGTAATCTCTTATCCTTCCCTTTAGCTTTATTTATTTGCATTTATTGTTGCTTATTTTTGTTAATATTATTAGTTCATCTAGTTGTTATTTATTTCATTTTTTTTAATCATGTTTTGTTTTGAGTTTCTTGAGTTTGTTTCTAGTTTTGATATTATGTTTAATCTGCCTTCTCTAGGCTAATCTTTTAGCTAGGGGAAGGGGATGGAAAATATGAGTTAATATTGGATGAATGATGATGGTTGAGTTGAACTCGTGCCATAAATTGATGAAAGACATTATTTTTGATAGCTTGAGATTATTGTTGCACTCTATTTGATGTTTTCTAGTTTAAATGCATGAGAGTGATTTGAAATAGATTAAGATCATCTCTATTTTACTGATTGCATGAGAATGAGTTATTAAAGTGGAGTTTTTATGGATTGTGTTTCTTTATTCACTTGATTTGATTGTAATTAATATGATGCATGAGAATGATCCTTATTAGTGTAGACCTCTTTCATTGATTTGCCTAGACTATTGCATGAGAATGAATTGTTTAGGTATAATCTTGTGTTCTTTGGCATGTGTTTCATGATAATCATTATTATTCCCCACTTTCTAATCATATTTAACACCCCCGTATCCCTAGCGTCATTTTCCCTTGATTTTAATCATCATTTTCTTGCTTATTTGTAGTTTTAGTGTTCTTACTCAACAAAACCAACAAAAACAATCCCTTTTTTACTCTTGCATTAGTGATTATTGATGTTCAATTAGTGTGCTTCCCTAGTTGTTCGACCCTTTACTTGCCACTAACTAGTTTGGTGTAAGTTTAGGTATTATAAATGATTAATTTGATTAGGGTAGTAGCTTAACAACCTATTTAACCCGTGATCAGTATTCAAGAAACGTACCGAGAGGATCAACTCTCAAACGCGAGCTGTAGTAGCCTAGTCATTGAGATGGCATCCCTAATACGCAGCAACGGGGAGCTCGCAAGGCGACGGTCTTGCCGGCGTAAAGAAATAAAATACTCGTAGAACCAGATCTACGAGGATAAAGAAATATAAATACTTCCGAATAAAAATCTAGAGTTAACTTTAGTAAAGGAAATAAAGTATACCTCTACGAGTCTCCAAAAGCTGGATAGTGTGATATCTCCCTCGAAGGAACTATGACGACTAGATAGTCGCAATCTAACTAGGAAGTCCGCATAGGCCAGGTTGGCCCAATCATATGATCCGACCATGTGATGGTCCCGAAGAGCAAGTATGTAGTAGAGTAAGACTCGACTACCTCTGTCAGAAGAAAAGGTCCTCGACAACAAGATAAGAGCAAATCTCTGGGGTGGTCGCACCATCTTGGAAAGCCGCCACGAGTATGGACCGGCGAACACATCCAGCTGAGATGCGTCGGCTCATTCTTGCTACAAGCCCGAACAACGTAAGGGCCCAATAGCTCCAGTACCACCTGAGAAAAGACAGTGATCTCGCTATCAAACGAAAGTGCTACCGAACAAAATTCAAACCCTGTGAGTAGACTAAAGTCAGTAGGGGTAACAGTCATCTCACCCCAGTGGAAATAGAAGATGTTGGTGGTGTCCCAGAAGAACTCCACCAAAGCTCGGACCACACAACGGCTCGACCCAAAAAAATACAGAGCCTAAGTATGCTCGGAACAGAAGAGTCAAGCCACAAGACTCCCATAGGCAACGCAAATCGTTATGGTCGGGAAAGTAAGTATCGTACAAGGAGCCAATGGTCTCGTTGCCAGAACATGGCTATGAACTCTCTCGCTATGAATCCCGCGCCCGCGCTCGGAGATGTGGAACTCGGGCGCAAAGTACATAGTACGTTTGTCCCACTCCAAGAACTCTAATAGAGAAGAAGAGGTCCCTACGACGGCGTCAACGGGATCGTCCTCCTGATGAGCCTCCCCAGAACGAGAGCCGGAAAAGCGTCGTCTAGCCATGCTATATTATGCAAAGTAACAGTAAATAAAGGATTCTATAGTATCTAAAGTTTGCCTAGCCGCATGATACTATGTTCGCTAAAAACAGAGTACGTAGTACTAAAACACAGCATAATTTTAACACATGCAAAAATAGCATTTTTTCAGCAATCAAACAATTTCTTGCAATACTATGACAACTATTGTGACAAATTGGACAAGAATAGCTAGCAAAGATACGAAAAACAAGCCACATTGTTCTCACAAACTTAAAGATCTCAACAATGGAAATTTGCTCATTTCTTCACCAAATTAAGTCAAACAAGTCTCAAAATATTCTAAAGGCAATATATAAACATAATTGTAGACACCTAAAAATGACTCTCTAAAACCAAACCCGATGATGAACAACCTTACACCACCATTTCTTGTCGGGTTGAGTATTTAATCTTGGAGTGCTTAAATCCATATTTCCATTTCATAAAACCAACTCAACTCCTATCCCATTTCCCTAAACCATAACTTATTTTCCTCTTTTCGTGCCTTTAAACCCAAAATAATTCATTTCTTGTCCTTTAAAATCATTCATTTTGTGTCCTTTAAAATCATTCATTTCGTGTCCTTTTTATAAAAACGTTTAGTCTAGTTTATTTTGGTCCATTATCTGGGTCCAATGATTTAATAGTTGGATGGGGCTTGAATGAAAATAGCTTTCTAACGATATATTATAAGCCGAAATACGAGTTATAACGAATAAGTTATGGCCAAAATATTAAACTGAGCCCAAACCGAACCTAAGCCCACCTTACCTACGACCCAATGATCATGTGGAGGGTCCAAATTATTTAATCCCATTCCTAAATCAATTAGGATTAATTAGAAGCTTATAAAAGTTTCTAAAAGATCTTAAATATCCTATTTGAAAAGATAAGCTTAAAGAGTTTTAAATTGAATAAAACTTTTCTTTTTGAAAATCCTATTTTTATGCAAAAAGAAAGACGTTCAAAGATAGTCAGATATTATTTTTGTGCCTCATATTTTTTATCCAAATCTTAAATGGTTTTATAGCCCTTGAAATTATCTTTGCAATGATATATTATAATATTAATTCTGAACTATAACGGAAAAGATATGAATAAAATATCACACTCTATCCAAAACTGACATCAACTCACTATTTCAGCCATATCTTTTATTCTAAAAAAAAAATAATCTAATTCTAATTGGGTTAGAAATTAGACCTCAAGAGCTTTCCAAAAATATCTTATTTATCTTATTCCAATTTCTGGATCAAAAGATATGATAAAAACAAAAACTGTTGTCTATCGCAAGAGTTTTATCCGATTCGAATTCTTATCATTTCTTGATTCTTCGACCCACTTTTTTCCTTATAAATAGAGGTCATATATCACCTTTTTGGAATCATCAATAATATTGATCATCAAATAATTCTCTTCTCCCTCTTTACCCTAAACACTAGCCTCCTTTTTCTTCCATAATTGTTCCCTTAAACACTCCAAGGAGTCCATACAATACCGAAAGTTCTCTATTTAAACCAAGGCGTAAAAGGTATAATTGACTCAGGGTTTGGACTAAATCAACTCTACTTTTTTTTAATTTAATTGTTTCAATTTGATTTATATTTTGTATTGAACATACTAACAATTTATTCATGATGTAGAAATTTAAAGGAACGCGCGGAATGTGAGTAATTAATTAATTTAATTACTTATTTTATTTTATTCTTGTTGATAGTATCATGATTAGGTTCATAATTTATATTTGATTTGACCAACAAATTATTGTTAAATTGCCTCCAATATTAATGCTTATTTTATTATATTTTTATGATCCCCATATTTCATGTTAAAGGGAATATGTAATTGAAAATCACACCTAATAAGTTAATTTGGACAACCGGTTTAGGATCCCTTTTAATCTTGTTATTTAATCAAGTGATCAGAAATATTTTAGAATTATATGTTGCATTAATATTAAACCAATTTAGCTTAATAATAGTTTGGAGTAAACTGAATCTTTGTTTGCATGCCTTTAAGATCGCAGGAATCACTTTTCACAATAAGAATCGAGCAGAGGCCAATACGGGCGAATGTGACTCCATGACTCACTTCGTACCATCATCCCCGATCCTCCTTTCGTGGTTCCGAACCATATGGAGTTAGTAATCTCATAGATTATGAATGGGGTGTAACCTTCACGGGTCAATCGTTGTTGCCTATCGTTGTCCCGTTATCGTGGTTGCCTTTTATGATCCTTGAACGGTTTACAAGTTCCTTAAAAACTTGTTGGCGGCTCCCTACTTTCCTTGTCCCTAATCGTATATGTCAATTCCCACTTCCTATGAGTGCCAAGCATATTCACAACATGCTTTTTATGTAGGCGCACTTCGAGCGACGCCTACAGGAATATACACCAACTCACTTTCGTAGGAATCACGGTCAATTTTAGCAACTAAAGGCAAGCCATTTAAACCCCTATATCGTCCTAGAGAACGAGTGATGCTCTCGTAAAGGCTTCCTAAGAGATTAACCTATAACTCTCATAATAATACAAACACAGCAAAGCATGAGAAGGAAATCAAAAGTAAAGAAGAGCAAACACATGTTCATGAAAGGACTTTTCTAAATGTACAAGTACAAATGAATGCAAATCTTTCTAAACAATTAAAGGAGTGCACGTTTCAAGATACCCGTGGTTGATTGAAACATAAATATGCTAAGCATAGGAACTAGTTTTCGCAATCAAATTTCATCCCAAACGGTCTTACCGCGTTCTCCTTGCTAGTCTCATATCTTCCCCTAGTGAGCATCTCACAAGTTCCACGAAGGAACCGGAAAAAGAGATAATTTTGGGCTACTCAACGTCTTGACAATGCATCCCCTCTCCTTAGGCTTTAACTCATAATTCTCTCCCTCGATATGTGACTCAACCTCTACGTCAAAAGGGCTTTCCCAAAGGTTGTAACGTAAGGGAAAAAGGTTGAGGGTCGGCTTAAAATTTTAAAATTTGGCGATATTCCTAATTAGTGAAGCAAAGGGTGATAAATCCTCAACAGCATAATCAAGAAGTCACTAAAAAAAAATAACACACCCAAGCTTATTCAAAGCTATAACCACAATCGTATATACAAAAAGCGTAAACGCTTCTCCCCCAAGCTTAAAGTAAGCATTGTCCTCAATGCTTGAAAAGGGGAAAAGAATCAGATCAAAATATTTTTTATTTTTTCTTATTTTCTTCTTAATTTTTAATTTTCATTTCTTTCAAAGCAATTGTCCATGCCTCTTTAACATAGAACGGCTTTTACAATTTTGCATTTGATTTGTCCTTGCCTTTTTTAAAGTTTGGACGTTTTTTTTTTTTTATTTATTCATTTGCCATTATTCATCTAAATATACAAAAGACAAGATTTCTTACAAATATGAACCAATATCCAAACTCATATACCACATACTCTAATAAAATGATCATTTGCTTCACAAAAACCATAAATGGAACAAAAAGAAACAAAAGGCTCAAAATTCTAAAGATGTAGCTTGAAAAGAAAGGAAAAGGCTCAAATGGTTAGCAAGAAGGCAAATGTAAACCCAATGAACTAAAAAGAAAGAAAATTAACCTAAAAAAGAAAAATTACCACCCCGAAAAGATGCCTTTGTCCTCCCTAGATGGCTCGGTCTCGAGTTTGAGAATTATGAGTCAAGATTCTAGATTAGGTCCGCAATAGTCAAGGATCCATGCCGCTCATGCAAATATATGTTGAAGGCTTGAAAATAATGAACCTCTCATGGATGTAGAAAAAACTCACTATTGGTGTCAATTCGACTATAGGAAGCAACTACCAACATGCCACAAACAAGTAGAATCCGGTTTCATGGTCCCACTACTTCTAACCAGCTACTTTAGCATGCTTTATCCTAGAATCAACCAAGCATACTCTCAAACCGTGTACACCGTTACTATTTAAGAAGAAAAACATTCAATTATATAACTCCAAAAGTATTATGTCCAAAGCAAGAACAAAACAAAAACAATGCAAATTTTCCTTGATAGAAACAAAAATCATTTTGAGATTTTTCAAAATAAAGAACATGGAAATGCATATACAAATGTGCATGGCATAATTGAATCAAAATCCTATCATACATGGTAGAACACCCTCCCCCAAACTTGAATGAGACATTACACTTAAACAAAAAAAAAAATAATCCATAGGAGGGATAACAAGGAGATCAATCTCATCAAACCAACATATGTCCAACAAGTCATCATCCACTTGAGAAAGAGCAAGGAAGGATATTACCGGATATTAGGTGGGTGTAAATACCCGCAAATGACCCAATTAAACCTTTCAAAACTTATTTCCTCAAGAATTGAACCTTGCCATCAATATGCTAGCAAAAAAAGGAGTCAAACTTTCTTGATTCTTGATCCTAATTGAAGCAACAAAGTATATCAAGTCATGTACCTAGCAAAAGGCACACAAACATTTCCATGAGAGAAAATCTATTCTAAAAAGAAAAGAAAATTAAAGCAATAAAACACGGGTTACTTCCCGAGAAAGGCTTGCTTAAGGTCCAAGCTTGACCTCTCTAGAAAATAATAATTCAACGCACGCAAGAGCTTGTCAAATGCACTACTACACATTTCATATGATAAGAGGTAGGAAAATGACGGGAAGAGTACGTGCAACAAGGATAGTGCACGCAAATGAGAAGATAGATGCCAAGAAAAGGAAGAAGAATCAAAAGAAAATTCAACAAAATAAGAAAATGAAAAAGAAGAAGAAAAAGAAGGAAAACTCTCCTCAAAATATTTTTGGGTGGCTACATCACCCCTTTCCTCAATAGAAGACAAATGAGGGACATGAAAATCATCAGAGACAAGGGGGTCCCCAATACGCTCATCAACAAAGGAAGAGAGGGATATAGGAGTGTAGGGGATGTGGTTGAAATAGCTTGAAAATGGGACATGAGAGGAGGGAATAGGGGTTATGGTCTCACAAATGAACTCTTTCTCACCACCATGGCTCATATCACCAATAAGAGGATGAAAATCAATCATAGATTCCTCAAAAGAAGAACACTCATGGTCATCATCTCCCTCAAACATCCAACTTCCAAGAGGAACTATATAATCCGCTTCACTACAACCATGAACAACAACTCCCTTAACTTCCTTAAGGCCTAAAGTCTCAAATCCATGCATGAATGGATGCAAATTCATTTCAAACTCGTCTCTCTCCCATAAAGAATTCTTAATGAACTCACTCAAAAGGCTATGGGTTTTCATTTGACACTCAAAGAACACATTGGTCATAACCTCAATCGAGTCCAAATACTCATAGATAGAAGAATCACAATCATGCCTAAGAGACTCATCAAGATGGGAAGTAGGGTTGAGGTTATCAAAATCAACACTCTCATCATTCTCAACTCCTTCACCATCACTCAAATGTTCACCAATGGGATCCTCACACTCTCTTGGTTGCTCAAAATCATCATCATCCTCAACATACTCATTAAATTGGGATTTTTCACAAACAAGCATCAAGGATGACAATTGGCTTACTTACTCTTCTTTTCTTCTCATTCCCTCCTCAAGACGCTTCTCATTCTTTTTCATTATCTCTAATTGACCACTCATAGATTGAAGAATCATCTTCTTTCTAGGCCCAAGGTCGTTATCAAGCTCAATGCGCCTTATTTGAGACTCAAATATATCAACAAGAGATTCAAAAGATGTAGAAGGTTAAGGCTCAACAAGAGAGGAAGAAGTTGTACAACCAAGATTGGAAGAATCAACATTAAGTTCATGAGCATATACATTACATTGGGGAGTAGGGACACAATCAAACACATGAGATTCATCATTAAGGGAAGGAAGCACATCACAAGAAGGCATGGTAAATAATGAAGAATATTGAAACATACCATTAGCATCAACTTGAGCATGCACTTCATCATCATGAACAATAGGGGAAATAGATTTGAAATCATGTGTTCTAGGTTCACTTAAGGGATCATGTGAAAATCATGGGAATCATACTAATATTAGAAGATTCAACACATTGCACATCAACATTAGAAAGATGATTACCCCTATCATAAACATCCGTAGCAAACCAAACATAAAAATCCCAAGCATCATCAATTGACAATGCTCTAAATTCATCATTATGCATGCATTCAACTTTATCCCTAGTTTGCTGATTTAAACAAAAATAAAAAATCTCATAAGCCTCCCAAATATTACAACAATTATGGTCTAAAAATCCCTCAAGTCTATTGAAATATTCACAAAAAGTCTCATTGTCATACTTAGGAAATGATAGACATGCCAGTTTTTTTCACAAAACAAACAAAAATCAAATAAAAGAAAAGTATACACAAAGACCTAGACTAAAGCACTCAAAAACACTCAAACATATACACCGTTCCCCGGCAACGGCGCCATTTTGACTAGGGGAAAACTAGGTCGTTATCTAATCTTCCCTCGGTTAAACTAAATTTATAAACACTTAACAAACCTAAATATGAGTATAGAGGTGTAGGGAATATTTCAAGCGTTATCCCTAGCTTGAACCCCACTGTGATCATACACTAAAGTACGGTGGAGTCCAAAAGGGAAGAAGATAGAGCAAAAGAGTCACCAACAAGTTTTTTTAGGAACTTGTAAACCATTCATGAGGTGAAGGTTACACCCCTTAACGATCCAAGAGATCGTCAACTCCGTAAGGTCTTGAACCAAATAGGGTTTGGGGATGAAGGTACAAATCCAACCTAAAAGAGATTAAACCTGCCCTAAAAATAGGCTCTACTTTATTCAGATCGTATTCATGTGCGCTTTTTGACTAAAATACAAGCAATAGGATTACCCTAAACCTATTTATCTATGTTGGTTGAATTTAATGCACAAATAAAACTATTATTGGCGATCACTTGAATTATAATCAAATTCACCCTAACAAGATTATTAATGATCTTATTAAGCGTGATTACAAGTACTAAATTCCCTTTAAACATGCATAAAAGGCGTGATCAGGCAATAACAATAATCAAGAAACAATAGTAATAATCAATTATAATCGTAATAATAATAATCATAATCATGTTAAAGCATAATAATAGCAAGATCCTAGGCATGATACTAACAAGATTAATAACAAACCCTAGCATGTCACTAAACAATAAAAATAAAAACTTTAGCCCTAACATGATACTAACAATCATAAATATTAGGAAGAACATAAAAGGCATCATAACAATCTTACTTGATATTAAAGTTACCCTAGACATAATACTAGGAATAAAAAAATATTAGGAAGAAAATAAAAGGCATTGTAACGATCATATTTATGCATTAGCATTATATCTACCCTAGACATGATACTAGGAAAATCATAATAACAACCTAAACATGATCTCTACATCATAATATCAATAAAAACCATTAAAGTACCTACTTTGATGCCTCGTATCTCTTTCTAATAACAAAATACACACATAAGTAACTTCAAGGAAAATAATAAACAATAATAATTAAATTAAACAATAATTGAAAGAGAGATTTGGGACCAAACCCTCAGAAATTAAACCTTTCACGTCAAGGGCGAAGGCAACTTCGAATATGGCTAGGTGTATCTAGATCTAATGAATGCGGAATTTTGTATGTAAAAGCTAGTTTAGAAAAGAGAAAGAGAGAGAGAGATGGTAGATTGTAAATGATTGTAGATGAAAACTGGTTATCAAAAACGGAGTTTTTAATACGTTATTTATAGAAAAATTAGCCAAAAAGATAAAATATCAAAACAGAGTTCTGGCGCACATAAAACAATGTTGGCGCCAACATTTGCGCCAGGCGCCAATGCTAGCGCCAGGCGCTACAGCTGGCGTTTGGCGCTGATCTGGAAATTACGCGTTTTTTTTAAAATCAGATAAAAATTTCCGTACAGGAGGATAAAATCGTATTTATCCTCAGAAATGCTCTTTGATTCTAATTAAAACTCTGAAAAGTCAACAAAAGTCAATTTATCAATGCTAATTGAATTAGGAATGAAAATAACCTTCTAGAAGAATCTAGATGACTAAAACCATTCCTAATTGCATTAAGAATGATAAATCTATATTAGGCCCTCCCCTAGATCATTGGGCCGCATATAAGGCTCAAACCGGGCCCAGGTTAGTAAATTGGCCAAACTTTCTCAATATTCATCGGAATTAGGCTTATAATATATCGCTAGAACGATCTTGTCAAGCCCCATCCAACTACACTACTATTGGACCCATATCATGGACTAACCAAACTAGATTGACTGTTTTCTTAAAATAAGTTTTCATAAACAGAGAGAAGAGAAAAGAAATTAAAACTATCCGCAGCACTAAACTTTCCACACTTTCACTTCATTCGATTATGATTCGACGCGAAAGGTACTCATCAATGGGTTTGGTTTTGGGGAGACACAAATGAGTGTCTACAGAAGCCCCCACTTTAACTGAGTTTGGAGAAACGCAAGTTTCGAAAACGAAAGTCAAAGTATCGATAGGGACGGAGAATGATTCTGAACGTTCTGCGATTCTAAATCACTCTTGCAACGCTGGTACCTGCAAACTAGCGTTAGTTTAACAGATAAAAGAGTTAAGAAACGCGTATCTTGCACTGTCGAGCACACGTCTTTGAAAGTAACCGATTTGCTGCCGCTTTACTCTTGTATATGTCGTGATAACCTTCCACAATCTAGGGAACGCCATCTTGCTGCTTGTTTTGACGATCTTCCGCAATCTAGAGAACGCCGTCGATCAATGTTGCTACATCTCGAGCCTTTTCTTGAATCATAGTGACAACCTTTCCAATCATAGCAAAAGTTGTCGAAGACCGCCTCATCATGAACCGCTCTTCTCATATCTTGGTGACAACCTCCACAATCCTAGCGAACGCCGTCGAAGACCGCCCATCTCGTGCTATCTTCTCAAATCTTGGGTGACAACCTCCACAATCTTAGCGAATGCCGTCGAAGACCGCCCATCTCGTGCTATCTTCTCAAATCTTTTCTCAAATCCTAGTAACAACCTCCACAATCTTAGCGAATGTCGTCGAAGACCGCCCATCTCGTGCTATCTTCTCAAATCTTTGGTGAGAACTTCCACAATCTTAGCGAATGCCGTCGAAGGCCGCCCATCTCGTGCTATCTTCTCAAATCTTTGGTGACAACTTCCACAATCTTAGCGAACTCTGTCAAAAATAAATTTACTTGAAGTCATCCTTAGTTGTTGCGATAATATTTTGAAGTAAAATTTCCGAAGACCAACGCTTGTCGATCTCTAAAGCTCACTTGAACTTTGCTTCCGCTAAAACCAGTATGTCGGTGTCTCCATGATAAGCCAATTCTTAGGCGCTTTAAGCTAAGTGAGACGATCTTTCGTCAGGTCGATCACTTATTTGCGGTTGTAATCAAATCGACTACTCAATCATGTCAAATTGCTTATAGGGGCTAACAAGCGTACCAAGGAGCCAGAAATTGTTGTTCTGTCGCTGCTGGAATATCTCTGGCGCCAGGAATTGGCTCTGTCGCCAGACACTGAGATCTAGTGCCAAGCGCTGAAATCTATTTCCATACGCTGGATGTTGTCATCTGGTGCTGGAATAGGGTCTTCCCTATTCTGCTGCACCTGTATTTATTTTGACTATAAAACTTTGCCAATTTCTTTAATCATCTTAGGGTTGACCTAAGGTTTAGCATTGCTTGAATCATTGACTTGACACAAATCAAGGTATAAACTTGACTCGCTGTGATTAGCTCGAGGTTGACTCGACTCGATGTGTTTGACACATGTGTTAGACTCAAATCAAGGTGATATGACACGACATGACTCAATGTGTACATGACTCGTGTGTGCGTTTTAATGTGATCGTGTGACTGAAAAATGCAAAAAAGCAAAAGTTTTCCGTCATTTTTGTGGAGGGTACCGACATTCTCCCGAAAAAGAAAGACGCGAAAAAGGATCGAAGTTTTTGAAGTTGCATATTGAATGAGTTTAGCCAAATGTCATTTGATACTATCTCTCCAAGTGCAAGGATTAACCCATCCTAGGTTATCTCAACTGTTGACTCAATAATGAATGAATTTGGGTAACTTAGGCACGGAGGCTAAGCACTTCATACTTCAATGTGCAATGACAATTATGGTTGATGAGTGATGTGGATATGATAAGGCATGCCTCAGCGTTGTGTTAAGATTCCATTTACAAAGGGTTCCTAAGGGAAGTATATTTAGTCATGTATCTGTGCGGTGTGTGAAACTGACACTAAAGATAGGCCGCAAGGGCTAAGTGCGTGGGAAAATATATTATTTGTTAAAAGAGTCAAATGGGGGTGACTCTTAGGCTAGGTAAGCTAATGATGTAGGGATCAAGCCCCCAAGTCTAGCTCTAAGTAAATAGGGATGAGCATAGGAGATCCCTTGATATGATCATGGTGTAAGTGTGTGAATATGAATGCATTTTTTTTACGGCCGCACCTCGATGTGAGGTTGCCTACGTATCCGTTAGGAATCAGGTTGAACGTAGCTCTATCCGAACCTCGCACAAGTGTATGTATACCTCAAAAAGGTCTTTTAAGGGTTGTAACGTGGTTAGGCTAAAGGTTAAAGAAGAAGGGGATAAAAAGGCTCAAGACCCTAGATAAGCCCCCAAGGTGTATAACCTTGCTTTTGAGTCATTATATTTTTATGCTTGAGGCTTGCTTCTCTTTTTAATTTCTTTTTGCTTTAGCATTTATTTTATTTTTATAAGTGTGGGCAATCTCGATCATGCGGTCTGTCACTCCCTTGGCATTCATGTTTCTCAGGCACGGTACCGAGCACTCGATAAGAGACGCAATATGAGACGTGTTCATATCGAAGACATTTTCATGTCAAAGACTTTGGAACACTTACCTTTTTGTACACTTTTATTTATTTTTTTGCTTATTTTATCTTTTGAAGTCACTCAAGCATTTTATGAAATTCAAAATTGCATAAGTTGCACACCATCCCATCCCAAGGTTAGGTAGATGTAGGTTGAAAAAAGAAGGGTCTATCGTTAGACGAGACTCAAAGTGGTTTATGAAGAACGGATTTTAAATTAGAAAGGTTAAAGGTAATATGATGTGGCTACGAGAGGTGCCTCAAATCATTGGTATAGCTTGTGCTTAATTCGACATGTATTGTTTTTTATTATTATTTTTTTTATTGCAATGCAATGAAATGATCATATGTAAGGAAATAAATGCTCATTTTATTAAAAGGGAAAAAAAAGAATTACTCTAAGGGAAAAGAAAGGTGCCTATGATAGACTTATTGGGGAAAGGGTAAATAAAGAAAAAGGAAAAAGATGTCATGACATCTCGTCGTTGAAGCTCGCCTCTGTCTTGTGTTGTTTTCTTTATCATCACTCGCTCTTCTTGTTAACTGGAGGTATGGGAATCTTGTTATTATCAATCAAATGTTGGATAGCCTCCTTTAGCTTCCAATAGCTCTCAGTAGCAAGACCCCTACCTTGATGGTACTTGTAGCGCACATTTGGATTCCAACTAGGCAATCTCTTCTCAAGTGGGGGATCTTGAAGAGGTCCAATAGGAGTAATGATTCCCTTGGCATGGAGTCGATCGAAAGCATCATCGTAGCTAATTCCAATAGGGGTAAAAGCCTTTTTTTGTTGCTTTCTAAATCCTCGATTATCCATGGCTAAGATCTCTTTAAGGTCGAAAGTACCAATACTGTTACTAGAGTAGGTGTTTTCGAAAGAAGAAGGATAGTCACTGTTACTGTCGTTACTAATCTTGGCCTTCTTGTCGCGCCGAGGAACGTGAAGGAGATTTGAATTAATGAAGTCTTGAACACGATCCTTGAGGGCGAGACATTTTTCAGTAGTGTGACCACGACCTCTATGGTATCGACAATAGGAATTTTGATTGAACACCCTTTTTTATCTTTGGATTCGTGATTTCGAGGCGTTCGTGGTACGTACCTCATTAACGGGAGAGGAAGAAGAAGGATGGTCGTTCTTCTTTGCTCTCGCACTATTATCTTTCAGAAGGTCATCTTAAATGTCAATGCCTATGTTATAGACAGCCTTGAAATTATTCAAGTTGTGTTGCTACTTTAAGTGCTTTGAATACTTCCCTTGGAGATTCTTGATAAACATCCTCACAAATTCTTTTTAAATAGGAGCCTTGACCATATTAGCAGAAGTTTCCCTCCATTTGTTGAAGAAAGAAGTGAACCCTTCGTTTTCTTTCTGTTTTAACATCTCGAGTTGTCTATGGTCTGTTTTGTCTTGGATGTTGCACTTATATCTATCTATGAAAGCGTTTTCTATGGACTCCTAGGTGGAGGTTTTTTCTTTCTCGAGAGAAAAGAACCATTGCTGGCAAACGGTCTCGAGAGATAGTGAGAACAGAGAGGGGAAAACCTTCTTATCGATACCCTTAATGTTCATTATAGTTTCAAAAGCTCATAGATGGAAGTAAGGGTTATCTGTTGCCTTGAATTTAGGGATGTCAGTGGCGTTGAACTTATGCGGAAGAATTGAAGTTCCTTATCCAGCGAGACCCCTTGTGAACTCATTCCCTGAAATTTATAGTCACTATATAGCTTGCTCAAGCTTTCTTGCATGAGGTTCATTTGTTGTTGCTTCACAAGGTCATGAATTTTGAGGGTTAAAGCCTTTAACACCTCAGTCACGCCATTCAACTGATTCCTAAGTTCATTGACCTCTTCTCGACTTGCCATTATCTTTTTAGCCTTCCTCTTTTGACGAATTGGTTTATCGAAAAGTGAGACTTGAATAAAGGTGTTGTCCTTGATTAATCGCCCTTCTCTCCTCGACCAAGTACTGTGGAAAAGGAATTTGGGGATATTCATTGTTAATTATTTGACTCAATCTTTATTCAACATGAAATGGATGGAGGAAGTGAAGAAAGATTGGAAGAGAATGTGAAGAAAAATGGTGTAGATGGAGGGATATGAAGAATTAGGAATAGAATGTGCCCCCAACTCAAATGACGGAAAAGACCGACTCATGCATGAACCTAAGACATGGTCATGGTGACATATACTCAAAGTGTGTGCTAAGACTAGTGAGTGTAGGTGACATGTTAAGACTCGTGTCATGACCATGTGGCTAGACTATGTGACTAGACTCAATTAATGACATAACAAGGTATTATTGACAGCGAAATTTAACCGAATTAATTAGCAAACAGATTAATTAGACACACAGTGATGACTCAATCAATTATCCGAACTGTTGGCAAAATGACATGACTAGCGTCGTACTGTGTAGTGTAGCGCCAGACGACACAACTGTCGCCAGGCGCCACACTCCACAGAGTGGCGCTACAGTCCAGACTTTGTCGCCAATGCTGGAGCTTCAATCTAAAACAGTTTTCAGGGTCCATGGTTAATTATCCGGATGCACCGCGCGGAAGCCTAACCGTGAAGGGTTGGCGCGAGTGGATAGGACACCACGAGTTTTAGAAAAAACTCGCTTCCATGGTTTGGTGAATTCAACATTCTCGGATGTACCCTTTCTTGCTCAGAGCGTTCAATCAGGTAGATGGAGCAAGAATTCCCAGAGGGTTATGTTCATATGTAGAACACATATGGTTTTCGGAAAAGTGAGAAAAACTCAATCAGGAAGTAAGATCAAGCAAACAATGCGAAAAACTGGTCGAAATTAGAACGCATATTTCTGGCTCGGTATTGGAAGAATTTGGCGCCAGCAAACAGAGCTTGGCGCCAGGATTTAGCTGTAGCGCCTGGCGACAAGCCTGTCGTTTGGCGCTATAGTTAAATGTCTGGCGCCAATGCTCTGGTCGCTGACGCTAATTCCTACATGCCTCAGCAGCTTTCTGTGGTCGATAAAATTTTCCAGTTTCGCGCAGTGTTATTTCGGTCCTAGTTGTGAAAGATATTTCTCAAATTTCCTACGTGTAAAATCCTATGTTTTAACTCATTACGGATGGTCTTTCCAATGAGATCTTTTTTATACATATGACAATAATGTTAATCAAAATTAGGCACATAAAATACTTAGAACGTTTCGAGTCTCATCCACTCATTCTAAATCATTGCCGAAACAAATTCAGGAATTAAAATAGAAATCCTCCCTAGTGGAGTAGCCAAAAACTGTAGGGAATATTTCAAGCGTTATCCCAAGCTTGAACCCCACTGTGGTCATACACTAAAGTATGGTGGCGTCCAAAAGGGAAGAAGATAGAGCAAAAGAGTCGCCAACAAGTTTTTTTAAGAACTTATAAACCGTTCACGAGGTGAAGGTTACACCCCTTAACGATCCAAGAGATCGTCAACTCCATAAGGTCTTGAACAAAATAGGGTTCAGGGATGAAGGTACAAATCCAACCTAAAAGAGATTGAACCTGCTCTAATAATAGGCCTCTACTTTATTCAGATCGTATTCATGTGCGCTTTCTGACTAACATACAATCAATAGGATTACCCTAAACCTGTTTATCTATGATGGTTGAATATTAACGCACAAATAAAACTATTATTGGCGATCACTTGAATTATAATCAAATTCACCCTAACAAGATTAGTAATGATCTTATTAAACGTGATTACAAGTACTAAATTCCCTTTAAACATACATAAAAGGCGTGATCAAGCAATAACAATAATCAAGCAACAATAGTAATAATCAATTATAATCGTAATAATAATAATCATAATCATGTTAAAGCATAATAATAGCAAGATCCTAGGCATGATACTAACAAGATTAATAATAAACCCTAGCATGTCACTAAAAAATAAAAATCAAAACTTTAGCCCTAACATGATACTAACAATCATAAATATTAGGAAGAACATAAAAGGAATCATACCAATCATACTTGATATTAAAACTACCCTAGGCATGATACTAGGAATCAAAAATATTATGAAGAAAATAAAAGGCATCGTAACGATCATATTTAGCATTACATCTACCCTAGACATGATACTAGGAATATCATAATAACAACCTAAACATGATCTCTACATCATAATATCAATAAAAACCATTAAAGTACTTACTTTGATGCCTCGTACCTCTTTCTAATAACAAAATACACACATAAGTAACTTCAAGGAAAATAATAAACAATAATAATTAAATTAAACAATAATTGAAAGAGAGATTTGGGACCAAACCCTCAGAAATTAAACCTTTCACGTCTAGGGCGAAGGCAACTTCGAATATGGCTAGGTGTATCTAGATCTAATGAATGCGGAATTTTGTATGTAAAAAGCTAGTTTAGAAGAGAGAGAGAGAGAGATGGTAGATTGTAAATGATTGTAGATGAAAACTGGTTATCGAAAACGGAGTTTTTAATACGTTATTTATAGAAAAATCAGCCAAAAAGATAAAATATCAAAACAGAGTTTTGGCGCACATAAAACGATGTTGGCGCCAACATTAGCAATTGGCGCCAGACGCCAACATTAGCGCTAGGCGCCAATGCTAGCGCCAGGCGCCAAGTGTAGCGCCAGGCGCTACAGCTGGCGTTTGGCGTTGATCAGGAAATTAACGCATTTTCTTAAAATCAGAGAAAAATTGTCGTACAGGAGGATAAAATTGTATTTTTCCTCAGAAATGCTCTTAGACTCTATTAAAACTCTGAAAAGTCAACAAAAGTCAATTTATCAATGCTAATTGAATTAGGAATGAAAAGAACCTTCTAAAAGAATCTAGAAGACTAAAACTATTCCTAATTGCATTAGGAATGATAAATCTATATTAGGCCCTCCCCTAGATCATTGGGCCGCGTATAAGGCTCAAACCGGGCCCAGTTCAGTAAATTTGCCATAACTTCCTCAATATTCATCGGAATTGGGCTTATAATATATAGTTGGAAAGCTCTTGTCAATCCCCATCCAACTACACTACTATTCGACCCATATCATGGACCCACCAAACTGGATTGGATGTTTTCTTAAAATAAGTTTTCAAAAACAGAGAGAAGAGAAAAGAAATTAAAACTTTCCACACTTTTACTTCATTCGATTATGATTCGACGCGAAAGGTACTCATCACCGGGTTTGGTTTTGGGGAGACACAAATGGGTGTCTACAAGAGGCAAGTCAAGGGTCGAACCCAAAGGAACGGTAATGTTCAAGCACTTTCAATTATGCGCCTAAGCTAGGTCGAAGACGAAGGTAAGAGAGAATACTAACAACTAACAAAACAAGTAACCAAGGAAATAAAACACTAGGATCGGGGATCAACAAGTAATCATGTCAATTGCAACAACATGGCAAGATCATGCCAATCAGAGGTTGTGAAGACTAATGATAAGAGCAATCAATTGGAATCAAAGAGCTATCTCCTAATTGTAAAGCTATGATTCAGTATGAATAACAAACTAAGAGAATCACAATCAAAACCAATTGATAATTGCAATTACTAAATCAATTGTTCGTGTCATTAGCAATTACAGTGCAATCTAGCATAATTCTCAAGGCCTAATCGAAATACACACATGCAAACCTTCATTAATAATTTTAATCTCAATAATCAATCAACACAATTCCCAAATTAATCACAATTAATCTATCATACAAGTTTCACCCAATTCCTAGCCAACAACTACTCAAATATCATCATCTATCAATAATCAACTAAAGGAATTAAGAATCAACAATATATCAGGAACAATTACACTAATCAAGCATGAAACATCAAATTAAACCAAACAAACATGAAATTAAACAAAGCAATAAGGTGAGATAGAGTTAAGAATGCTCATTGATAATATAGAGGATTTTCAACACAATTTTCACCCTCGTATCTTCAATCTCTCAATCACCATTGAAATCCTTCACTTTCTCTCTCTAAAACTACTCCTAATCTAGAGAGAGGAATGATAAGTGACTTTTATGCCACTTTTTAGGGTGTTTATTGAGTCGTTTTTCGGCTTATTTTTCCAATAATTTAACCCTTTTTGTCCTTTATTTCTTTATTTACTTATTCTTGTCTTTTATCTTGATTTCGAGTATTTAAGTGGTTTTTAATAGTTTTTAGCTTATTTTCTTAATTTATTTAATTTATCTTCTTTGTTTTTATTTTGATCTCCATGCTTTGGTTTTGTAGGAATTATGCGCCGAAAGAAAGAGGATATCAAGAAGCCAAGTTATCTGTTGTGCGCGGGGTGCTGTGCGGCTTATGCGCGGGCGCACATGTGAGGCTGTGCGGGCGCGCAGCCCTGTCAGAACCCGCACAGCCAGACTGAAGAAACAGAGCAAAACCAGAGAGTTTGCGCGACCCTATGCGCGACCTCTGTGCGGGCGCACACACCTTTGCGCGGGCGCGCATGACTCATGTGCGGGCGCGCTTATTTTCCCCGTACCCACAAAGTTGCGGCCGCACACTACGATGAGAGGGCGCACACACATTGTGTGCGGGCGCACAGGACTCATGTGCGGGCGCGCACGACTGGGTTTACGATTTATTTGCGCCTTGTTGTCCAAGTCTCTTTCTTTTGTGTGGAGCCACATATATATAGACGGGACTCTTTGAAAAAAAGGGGGGATCTATTATGCTATTTTCTTAGTTAGTTGAGGAGAGCTTCTCTCTCTTAGGGTTAGATTAGGAGTTTCTCTCTCTAGTTTAGAAGTAGTTTAGAGAGAGAAAGCTTGGATTTTTCATGGAGTTTTTGGGATTTTGAAGAAGCAAATTTGTGGATTTTCCCTCTCATAAATTCAATGAGTCTTCCTAACTTTCTCTCACCTTTATTGCTTTCATTTATTATTGTTTTTGCTTATTTATTTGTTTATTTGAGTAGATTAATTAGTTTAGTTGTTGATTCTTGCTTTTATTATTATTTTACCTTGTTTTCCATATTTTTGTTCATTATGTTAGTTTAGGTTTTGTTCTAGGGAAATGGATGAAGGTTATGTTAATTAATTTAATGATTGATTGTGGTTAGTATGAAATTGTTTCTTGATTATTGTGTATGGATGATGCTTTTATGGATTAGAATCTTTCTAGCTAATTGATTCTATGCTTTTAATTGTGTTTTCAATCAATTGTGCGAAAGTGAGTTGTTTGAGAACCCTAAATTCCTCCATATCTTTGCTAGGCTAGTTGCACGAGAGTGAATTAGTCTAGTAGGATTATTAACATGTTTAATTGCGCGAGAGTGAGTTAAATGTGTAAATCGTCCTAATTGAGGTCATTTTCATCTAATTGTTTGATGTTGTTGAATGCATTAATTTAATTGGATTCCACTTTCCCTAGTTTTAGTTATTTGCTCTTAGTAGTGTTTAATTGAACCTCTCTTACCTCACAAGCTTTCCTAGTAGTCTAATTAGCATAGATTGATACACTTAGTCCTTTTGGGTTCGACCCTTTACTTACCCCTATACTCGTATTAGGGTAGTTTAGGTATTATAAATTGTTAATTTGATTAGGGTTAGTAGACTAACGACACTATTCTAATCCCTCGATCAAATTTTGGCGCCGTTGCCGGGGACTAAGGCGTTCATTAGTTTGTGTTGATTAGATTAGCTAGGTTCTTGTATATAATTTGATTTGTGTTTGCTTTTCTTTGTTCTTTGTATAAAAATGGCATGCTTATCTTTTCCTCAATTTGATGGTGAACCCTTTTATGCTTACTTTGAAAGACTAGATGGTTTTCTTAGTTACCATGGGTGTTCTCTTAGTGATGCTTGTGATATAGCTTATTGGGGCATGAATGAGTATACTAGGGGAATGGTTGAGGACATGAATAATGGTAGATTTTGTCATTTGTCTATGCATGATGCGTGGGATTTCTTCACATGGCTTGCTAAGGATTCTTTAGATAGAGAATCTCATGTTTCTTACTTTGATTCTCAATGCCAAGATTCTTTTAATTTTTGCATGAATTCTCTTGATACTTCTTATGTGCCTAGTGATAATCCAAGTATGCAAATTGACACCTTTCCCCCTTATGCTCATTTTGATGAGGTTTGTGCTAATTTTGATGATGTGCAATTTGAATTTGATCATGAACCTCAACCCAATAACATTGAAGCCCAAATTCTTTCTCAAATGCAATATCTCACCCAACAACTCCAAGAGCTTCAAGAGGAACAAAAATTGAGAGAAGTGAGGCTTGCCCAAGTGATGAGTGCTTTGGTTGATGTAAATGGATGTGAGGCACCTCATTTGGAGTGTGAGAGTGTTTTTGAGAATGATGTGGGCCGAGGGTGTGAAGGTGAGGGGAGATTTTCTTGTGATGAGAGGATTTTTGAGGATTTTGATCCTTTTCATTCCCCATTTGAGCTTGAATGTCATCCTTCCCCTTATTCACCCCCTTTGAGAGCTTCCCTTGGTGAGGATGTGAGTGAGCCATCTTCAATTTTGAATGAGGGATTTCATGAGGATGATGATGATGAGTTTGAGCAATCAAGAGAGATTGAAAGTCCCTTGAGTGATGGTGGAAGAGTTTTTAATGAAGAAAATATCGATTTTGAGGTTTCCAACCCCCTTCCCCATCTTGATGAGTCTACCTTGCATGTTTGTGACCCTTCTATCCATGAGTCTTTGGACTTATTTGAGGTTATGTCTAGTATGTTCATTGAAGGTGTAACAAATCATTATAGCCTCTTGAAAGAGTTCATTGGCAATGCTTCATGGGAAAGGGATGAATTTGAGAGAAACCTTTATCCTTTCATGCATGGTTTAGAGACTCTAGGCTTTGAGGATCTTGAGGGAGTTGTTGTTCATCGTTGTGATAGAGAGGAGGATGAGGTTGTTTCTATTGGAGAGTTTTTGTTTGAGGGAGATGAGAGTCAAGAGTGTTCTTTTGAGGATTCAATGATTGATTTTCATGCCCTCATTGGTGATGTGAGGCTTTGTGAGACCATTGTTTCTCCTCCCCTTCCTCATGTCCCTTTCTCAAGGAAATTTGACCACATCCCCTACTATCCTATGTTCCTCCCCTCTTTTGTCTTAAAGCCTATTGAGGACCCTCTCTTCTTTGATGAGACTTTTCCTTCTCATCCTCCCATCATTGAGGAAATGGGTGATTATGCCACCCAAAAAGATTTTGAGGAGGTTTTGCCTTTTTATTCTCTTCCTTATTTTTCTTCTTCTTTTTTTGATTTTTGTTCTTTCTTTTGGCATCTTCCTCCTCATTTACGTGCAATAATCTTGTTGCACGTCCTCCTCTCGTCATTTGCCTACTTGTTATCATATGAGATGTGTAGTAGTGCATTTGATAAGCTCTTGCGTTCATTGCAATTTTATTTACTAGAGCGGTCTCGCTTGGACGTTAAACAAGCCTTTCTCGGGAAGTAACCCGAGGTTTTTATTGCTTTCATTTTCTTTCCTTTTTAGATTAGATTTTCTCTCATGGAAATGTTTGTGTGCCTTTTGCTAGGTACATGGCTTGATATACTCTTATGCATTGGTTTGGATCAAGAACCAAGGAAGTTTGACGCCTATTTTTGCTAGCATAAGGAAATCGAGATTCAATTCAAGAGGAAATCGGCTTTGAAAGGTTAAATTGGTTCATTTGCGGGTAATTACACCCACCAATATCCGGTAATATCTTTCCTAGATCTTTCTCTAATGGTTGGTGACTCGTTGGACTTGTGTTGGTTTGTTGGATTGATTTCTTTCTTTTCCCCTCCCATGGATTATTTGGTTTATGTTTGAGTATATTGTCTCATTCAAGCTTGGGGGAGGGTATCCTATCATGTTTGGTGGGATGTTGATTCGTTTATGCCATGCACTTGAGTATATGCATTTTCATGTCTTTTCTTATATTTTGAAAATTCTAAAAAGATTTTTGTGTACTTTCAAGGTAATTTTGGCAAAATGTTTTTTGTTTGTTCTTATATTGGACATTTTGTTTTGGGACTTGAATCCTTGAATGTTTTTCTTCCTAAGTGGTAAATGTATGCACGGTTTGAGAGTGTCATTGGTTGACTCTAGGATACTATATGCTAAGGTAGCCGGTTTAAGAACTTTTAGGGGTCCATGAAGCCTTAGTTCACGGGAATGTGGTAAGATGGAGTTGTTCTCTATAGTGGATTTGAAACCCTTGGTTGGTATTTGTTTGGTTATAATCCCTTGTGAGCTTCATTTGTTCTAGCCTTCATCACCTTGTTGAGCGGCTATTTAGGATCCTTGACTATGCATGTCTTAATCCTTGTTTTGACCTCTAGCTCCCAAGATCGCGACCGGGCCTCTCTAGGGGAGGAAAAGGGCACCTTTTCTCATTTTTCTTTATCTTCTTTTTATTTTGTTACAAATTTGATTTTCTATTTTGCATCAACCTACTTATTAACCAATTTGAGCCTAATGTTTCCCGCTCTTGTTTAAACCGCATTACAAACCCAATGGCCTATGTTTACCAACCCTTTTAGTTAGTGAAGCATAGGCATGTGAGGTTTGAGTGTTGAGAGTGTTGATCATGAGCAAGAAAACTTTGTGAATTGGTTTAAGTACGGTATTTGAAAGTTGAGCTTGAAAAGAATATGCAAAAAGTTCGAGAAGAAAGATGCAATTCAAGAAAATCAAATGAAGTTTCAAGAAAAAGCCGTCCATGGTTAGAAAAAGGCAAGGACACATAAAAAAAATAAAAAGAAACAAATAAACACAAATAATATATTTTAGTTTGGTTTCGTTTTCTTCCCTTGTTTAAGCATTGAGGACAATGCTTCGTTCAAGCTTGGGGGGGAGCGTTCCTTCATTTTTTTTGTATATATTGTGTGTTAGTGTTGAGTAAACTTGTGGGAGATGGCATTATTGGTATTTTTGTTTGATATTTTGCGATTTCTTGAGTTTGTTTTTGAGAGTAGGCCACTCTTTTGCTTCACTTAGGAAATATCACCAAAATTTTCAAATTTTTACCCTGCCTTAACCATTAGCCTTACGTTACAACCTAATAAAAGTCCCTTAGACTTTAGTGGGGTTAGGTCAAAGAACGGTGGAGGGAGATAGATTTCAAACCTATGGAGAGAGTATGCATAGTTGAGATGTCGGGATTACCTTCTCAAAGTTTTTCATTTCTTTATCTTTTTTCGATTCCTTCGTGGAATCATGAGAAGCTAGCTTAAGGGTTGATTTGAAGCTAGTGGAGAGAACGCGACCCGATTGGTTGGGGCTAGGGTGGATTGAGTCCTCATTAGTTCTCTATGCTTAGCATATGTTATGTTTCAATCAACCATTGACATCTTGGAACGTGCATACATTTGTCTATTTAGAAAGGTTTGCATCCATCGGTGTTTGTTCCAATCTCTTGTCCAAATATGAACTTGTGTTTTTCTTTCTCGTTTTATGTTTCTTTTTCTTTTCTTTTTATTGCCTTGCCTTGGTTTTTATTTAGAGTTGTGGGTTAAACTCTTAGGACACCCTCACGAGAGCACACTCGTCCTCTAGGGCGATCTAGGGGTTTAAAGGGCTTGTCATTAGTTGCTAAAAGTGACCGTGATTCCTACGAAAGTGAGTTAGTGTACATTCTTGTCTCCTTAAGTGTTCTAGCTTTGCTTGAATAAATCATTCTCCTTCATTCGTGTTTCATGTTAATTTGCTCGAGGACGAGCAAAAGGTTAGCTTGGGGGAGTTTGATAAGTGACTTTTATGCCACTTTTTAGGGTGTTTATTGAGTCGTTTTTCGGCTTATTTTTCCAATAATTTAACCCTTTTTGTCCTTTATTTCTTTATTTACTTATTCTTGTCTTTTATCTTGATTTCGAGTATTTAAGTGGTTTTTAATAGTTTTTAGCTTATTTTCTTAATTTATTTAATTTATCTTCTTTGTTTTTATTTTGATCTCCATGCTTTGGTTTTGTAGGAATTATGCGCCGAAAGAAAGAGGATATCAAGAAGCCAAGTTATCTGTTGTGCGCGGGGTGCTGTGCGGCTTATGCGCGGGCGCACATGTGAGGCTGTGCGGGCGCGCAGCCCTGTCAGAACCCGCACAGCCAGACTGAAGAAACAGAGCAAAACCAGAGAGTTTGCGCGACCCTATGCGCGACCTCTGTGCGGGCGCACACACCTTTGCGCGGGCGCGCATGACTCATGTGCGGGCGCGCTTATTTTCCCCGTACCCACAAAGTTGCGGCCGCACACTACGATGAGAGGGCGCACACACATTGTGTGCGGGCGCACAGGACTCATGTGCGGGCGCGCACGACTGGGTTTACGATTTATTTGCGCCTTGTTGTCCAAGTCTCTTTCTTTTGTGTGGAGCCACATATATATAGACGGGACTCTTTGAAAAAAAGGGGGGATCTATTATGCTATTTTCTTAGTTAGTTGAGGAGAGCTTCTCTCTCTTAGGGTTAGATTAGGAGTTTCTCTCTCTAGTTTAGGAGTAGTTTAGAGAGAGAAAGCTTGGATTTTTCATGGAGTTTTTGGGATTTTGAAGAAGCAAATTTGTGGATTTTCCCTCTCATAAATTCAATGAGTCTTCCTAACTTTCTCTCACCTTTATTGCTTTCATTTATTATTGTTTTTGCTTATTTATTTGTTTATTTGAGTAGATTAATTAGTTTAGTTGTTGATTCTTGCTTTTATTATTATTTTACCTTGTTTTCCATATTTTTGTTCATTATGTTAGTTTAGGTTTTGTTCTAGGGAAATGGATGAAGGTTATGTTAATTAATTTAATGATTGATTGTGGTTAGTATGAAATTGTTTCTTGATTATTGTGTATGGATGATGCTTTTATGGATTAGAATCTTTCTAGCTAATTGATTCTATGCTTTTAATTGTGTTTTCAATCAATTGTGCGAAAGTGAGTTGTTTGAGAACCCTAAATTCCTCCATATCTTTGCTAGGCTAGTTGCACGAGAGTGAATTAGTCTAGTAGGATTATTAACATGTTTAATTGCGCGAGAGTGAGTTAAATGTGTAAATCGTCCTAATTGAGGTCATTTTCATCTAATTGTTTGATGTTGTTGAATGCATTAATTTAATTGGATTCCACTTTCCCTAGTTTTAGTTATTTGCTCTTAGTAGTGTTTAATTGAACCTCTCTTACCTCACAAGCTTTCCTAGTAGTCTAATTAGCATAGATTGATACACTTAGTCCTTTTGGGTTCGACCCTTTACTTACCCCTATACTCGTATTAGGGTAGTTTAGGTATTATAAATTGTTAATTTGATTAGGGTTAGTAGACTAACGACACTATTCTAATCCCTCGATCAAATTTTGGCGCCGTTGCCGGGGACTAAGGCGTTCATTAGTTTGTGTTGATTAGATTAGCTAGGTTCTTGTATATAATTTGATTTGTGTTTGCTTTTCTTTGTTCTTTGTATAAAAATGGCATGCTTATCTTTTCCTCAATTTGATGGTGAACCCTTTTATGCTTACTTTGAAAGACTAGATGGTTTTCTTAGTTACCATGGGTGTTCTCTTAGTGATGCTTGTGATATAGCTTATTGGGGCATGAATGAGTATACTAGGGGAATGGTTGAGGACATGAATAATGGTAGATTTTGTCATTTGTCTATGCATGATGCGTGGGATTTCTTCACATGGCTTGCTAAGGATTCTTTAGATAGAGAATCTCATGTTTCTTACTTTGATTCTCAATGCCAAGATTCTTTTAATTTTTGCATGAATTCTCTTGATACTTCTTATGTGCCTAGTGATAATCCAAGTATGCAAATTGACACCTTTCCCCCTTATGCTCATTTTGATGAGGTTTGTGCTAATTTTGATGATGTGCAATTTGAATTTGATCATGAACCTCAACCCAATAACATTGAAGCCCAAATTCTTTCTCAAATGCAATATCTCACCCAACAACTCCAAGAGCTTCAAGAGGAACAAAAATTGAGAGAAGTGAGGCTTGCCCAAGTGATGAGTGCTTTGGTTGATGTAAATGGATGTGAGGCACCTCATTTGGAGTGTGAGAGTGTTTTTGAGAATGATGTGGGCCGAGGGTGTGAAGGTGAGGGGAGATTTTCTTGTGATGAGAGGATTTTTGAGGATTTTGATCCTTTTCATTCCCCATTTGAGCTTGAATGTCATCCTTCCCCTTATTCACCCCCTTTGAGAGCTTCCCTTGGTGAGGATGTGAGTGAGCCATCTTCAATTTTGAATGAGGGATTTCATGAGGATGATGATGATGAGTTTGAGCAATCAAGAGAGATTGAAAGTCCCTTGAGTGATGGTGGAAGAGTTTTTAATGAAGAAAATATCGATTTTGAGGTTTCCAACCCCCTTCCCCATCTTGATGAGTCTACCTTGCATGTTTGTGACCCTTCTATCCATGAGTCTTTGGACTTATTTGAGGTTATGTCTAGTATGTTCATTGAAGGTGTAACAAATCATTATAGCCTCTTGAAAGAGTTCATTGGCAATGCTTCATGGGAAAGGGATGAATTTGAGAGAAACCTTTATCCTTTCATGCATGGTTTAGAGACTCTAGGCTTTGAGGATCTTGAGGGAGTTGTTGTTCATCGTTGTGATAGAGAGGAGGATGAGGTTGTTTCTATTGGAGAGTTTTTGTTTGAGGGAGATGAGAGTCAAGAGTGTTCTTTTGAGGATTCAATGATTGATTTTCATGCCCTCATTGGTGATGTGAGGCTTTGTGAGACCATTGTTTCTCCTCCCCTTCCTCATGTCCCTTTCTCAAGGAAATTTGACCACATCCCCTACTATCCTATGTTCCTCCCCTCTTTTGTCTTAAAGCCTATTGAGGACCCTCTCTTCTTTGATGAGACTTTTCCTTCTCATCCTCCCATCATTGAGGAAATGGGTGATTATGCCACCCAAAAAGATTTTGAGGAGGTTTTGCCTTTTTATTCTCTTCCTTATTTTTCTTCTTCTTTTTTTGATTTTTGTTCTTTCTTTTGGCATCTTCCTCCTCATTTACGTGCAATAATCTTGTTGCACGTCCTCCTCTCGTCATTTGCCTACTTGTTATCATATGAGATGTGTAGTAGTGCATTTGATAAGCTCTTGCGTTCATTGCAATTTTATTTACTAGAGCGGTCTCGCTTGGACGTTAAACAAGCCTTTCTCGGGAAGTAACCCGAGGTTTTTATTGCTTTCATTTTCTTTCCTTTTTAGATTAGATTTTCTCTCATGGAAATGTTTGTGTGCCTTTTGCTAGGTACATGGCTTGATATACTCTTATGCATTGGTTTGGATCAAGAACCAAGGAAGTTTGACGCCTATTTTTGCTAGCATAAGGAAATCGAGATTCAATTCAAGAGGAAATCGGCTTTGAAAGGTTAAATTGGTTCATTTGCGGGTAATTACACCCACCAATATCCGGTAATATCTTTCCTAGATCTTTCTCTAATGGTTGGTGACTCGTTGGACTTGTGTTGGTTTGTTGGATTGATTTCTTTCTTTTCCCCTCCCATGGATTATTTGGTTTATGTTTGAGTATATTGTCTCATTCAAGCTTGGGGGAGGGTATCCTATCATGTTTGGTGGGATGTTGATTCGTTTATGCCATGCACTTGAGTATATGCATTTTCATGTCTTTTCTTATATTTTGAAAATTCTAAAAAGATTTTTGTGTACTTTCAAGGTAATTTTGGCAAAATGTTTTTTGTTTGTTCTTATATTGGACATTTTGTTTTGGGACTTGAATCCTTGAATGTTTTTCTTCCTAAGTGGTAAATGTATGCACGGTTTGAGAGTGTCATTGGTTGACTCTAGGATACTATATGCTAAGGTAGCCGGTTTAAGAACTTTTAGGGGTCCATGAAGCCTTAGTTCACGGGAATGTGGTAAGATGGAGTTGTTCTCTATAGTGGATTTGAAACCCTTGGTTGGTATTTGTTTGGTTATAATCCCTTGTGAGCTTCATTTGTTCTAGCCTTCATCACCTTGTTGAGCGGCTATTTAGGATCCTTGACTATGCATGTCTTAATCCTTGTTTTGACCTCTAGCTCCCAAGATCGCGACCGGGCCTCTCTAGGGGAGGAAAAGGGCACCTTTTCTCATTTTTCTTTATCTTCTTTTTATTTTGTTACAAATTTGATTTTCTATTTTGCATCAACCTACTTATTAACCAATTTGAGCCTAATGTTTCCCGCTCTTGTTTAAACCGCATTACAAACCCAATGGCCTATGTTTACCAACCCTTTTAGTTAGTGAAGCATAGGCATGTGAGGTTTGAGTGTTGAGAGTGTTGATCATGAGCAAGAAAACTTTGTGAATTGGTTTAAGTACGGTATTTGAAAGTTGAGCTTGAAAAGAATATGCAAAAAGTTCGAGAAGAAAGATGCAATTCAAGAAAATCAAATGAAGTTTCAAGAAAAAGCCGTCCATGGTTAGAAAAAGGCAAGGACACATAAAAAAAATAAAAAGAAACAAATAAACACAAATAATATATTTTAGTTTGGTTTCGTTTTCTTCCCTTGTTTAAGCATTGAGGACAATGCTTCGTTCAAGCTTGGGGGGGAGCGTTCCTTCATTTTTTTTGTATATATTGTGTGTTAGTGTTGAGTAAACTTGTGGGAGATGGCATTATTGGTATTTTTGTTTGATATTTTGCGATTTCTTGAGTTTGTTTTTGAGAGTAGGCCACTCTTTTGCTTCACTTAGGAAATATCACCAAAATTTTCAAATTTTTACCCTGCCTTAACCATTAGCCTTACGTTACAACCTAATAAAAGTCCCTTAGACTTTAGTGGGGTTAGGTCAAAGAACGGTGGAGGGAGATAGATTTCAAACCTATGGAGAGAGTATGCATAGTTGAGATGTCGGGATTACCTTCTCAAAGTTTTTCATTTCTTTATCTTTTTTCGATTCCTTCGTGGAATCATGAGAAGCTAGCTTAAGGGTTGATTTGAAGCTAGTGGAGAGAACGCGGCCCGATTGGTTGGGGCTAGGGTGGATTGAGTCCTCATTAGTTCTCTATGCTTAGCATATGTTATGTTTCAATCAACCATTGACATCTTGGAACGTGCATACATTTGTCTATTTAGAAAGGTTTGCATCCATCGGTGTTTGTTCCAATCTCTTGTCCAAATATGAACTTGTGTTTTTCTTTCTCGTTTTATGTTTCTTTTTCTTTTCTTTTTATTGCCTTGCCTTGGTTTTTATTTAGAGTTGTGGGTTAAACTCTTAGGACACCCTCACGAGAGCACACTCGTCCTCTAGGGCGATCTAGGGGTTTAAAGGGCTTGTCATTAGTTGCTAAAAGTGACCGTGATTCCTACGAAAGTGAGTTAGTGTACATTCTTGTCTCCTTAAGTGTTCTAGCTTTGCTTGAATAAATCATTCTCCTTCATTCGTGTTTCATGTTAATTTGCTCGAGGACGAGCAAAAGGTTAGCTTGGGGGAGTTTGATAAGTGACTTTTATGCCACTTTTTAGGGTGTTTATTGAGTCGTTTTTCGGCTTATTTTTCCAATAATTTAACCCTTTTTGTCCTTTATTTCTTTATTTACTTATTCTTGTCTTTTATCTTGATTTCGAGTATTTAAGTGGTTTTTAATAGTTTTTAGCTTATTTTCTTAATTTATTTAATTTATCTTCTTTGTTTTTATTTTGATCTCCATGCTTTGGTTTTGTAGGAATTATGCGCCGAAAGAAAGAGGATATCAAGAAGCCAAGTTATCTGTTGTGCGCGGGGTGCTGTGCGGCTTATGCGCGGGCGCACATGTGAGGCTGTGCGGGCGCGCAGCCCTGTCAGAACCCGCACAGCCAGACTGAAGAAACAGAGCAAAACCAGAGAGTTTGCGCGACCCTATGCGCGACCTCTGTGCGGGCGCACACACCTTTGCGCGGGCGCGCATGACTCATGTGCGGGCGCGCTTATTTTCCCCGTACCCACAAAGTTGCGGCCGCACACTACGATGAGAGGGCGCACACACATTGTGTGCGGGCGCACAGGACTCATGTGCGGGCGCGCACGACTGGGTTTACGATTTATTTGCGCCTTGTTGTCCAAGTCTCTTTCTTTTGTGTGGAGCCACATATATATAGACGGGACTCTTTGAAAAAAAGGGGGGATCTATTATGCTATTTTCTTAGTTAGTTGAGGAGAGCTTCTCTCTCTTAGGGTTAGATTAGGAGTTTCTCTCTCTAGTTTAGGAGTAGTTTAGAGAGAGAAAGCTTGGATTTTTCATGGAGTTTTTGGGATTTTGAAGAAGCAAATTTGTGGATTTTCCCTCTCATAAATTCAATGAGTCTTCCTAACTTTCTCTCACCTTTATTGCTTTCATTTATTATTGTTTTTGCTTATTTATTTGTTTATTTGAGTAGATTAATTAGTTTAGTTGTTGATTCTTGCTTTTATTATTATTTTACCTTGTTTTCCATATTTTTGTTCATTATGTTAGTTTAGGTTTTGTTCTAGGGAAATGGATGAAGGTTATGTTAATTAATTTAATGATTGATTGTGGTTAGTATGAAATTGTTTCCTGATTATTGTGTATGGATGATGCTTTTATGGATTAGAATCTTTCTAGCTAATTGATTCTATGCTTTTAATTGTGTTTTCAATCAATTGTGCGAAAGTGAGTTGTTTGAGAACCCTAAATTCCTCCATATCTTTGCTAGGCTAGTTGCACGAGAGTGAATTAGTCTAGTAGGATTATTAACATGTTTAATTGCGCGAGAGTGAGTTAAATGTGTAAATCGTCCTAATTGAGGTCATTTTCATCTAATTGTTTGATGTTGTTGAATGCATTAATTTAATTGGATTCCACTTTCCCTAGTTTTAGTTATTTGCTCTTAGTAGTGTTTAATTGAACCTCTCTTACCTCACAAGCTTTCCTAGTAGTCTAATTAGCATAGATTGATACACTTAGTCCTTTTGGGTTCGACCCTTTACTTACCCCTATACTCGTATTAGGGTAGTTTAGGTATTATAAATTGTTAATTTGATTAGGGTTAGTAGACTAACGACACTATTCTAATCCCTCGATCAAGGAACTCCTAATCTACCCTAATCCTCCTTAGAGGAGAGAGAAACTATTCTAAACTAAAGTATTTCATGTATTAAGAATAAAGAAGGTCGTACAATATATATATAAAAGGAAAAAATAAATGAAATCGCAAGTAAAACCCAGAAACCCGCGCCCACGTGGGAGAAAACCCACAAAACTGCGACCGCGGCTAAAATCTGCGCCCGCGCCCTCAAGGTGCCCGTGGCCTGCCCTCGGGAAGTTCCTGGTCGAAAATGGGCAGAAACGGGCTGCAGCAACCCGCGCTTGCGGCGGCGACCCCGCGCCCGTGATAGCATTGCCCTTGCCCGCTGATGTGCTGCAGGGTGCCTGGCTGCTTGCTACGCGCAAGGATTCTCGGGCTGCTACGATGCGCGGCTTCTTGATGCTTGCGGAGTTTGCTTAGCTTAGCTTTACTTGCGTGCTTGGCTTCCCTAACTCGGCTATGTTAAATTCCTGGAATGCACTTGAGCTCCCTCCTTGATTATTAAATCTGCGGGAACTCGACTTAACAATAAAACAAGATAAAGAAACGGAGAAGCGAGAGAAATAGCCGAGAAATAAATAAAATGATAAGAACGCTACAAGAAAAATCTTTTTTTTTGGCGATTGTACATTCGCTACAATATGCAAGTATGTTTGTGAAATAATTAAGGATGTTGTATCATTTTCACAATCGCCATGGTTTCCCATATAAAATCGATATGGAAAACATAATAATACATATCCACATTATTTTTGCACATTTATATAATTTTGAGAAATCGTATCATTTACAATCGGCACTAAATCCTAAAAATCGATACGAAAAGCCTTTTCAACGCTACATATATATATATTGTTTGAAAAAGAATACATAAAATATGTCATATATAGCTTATTGGTGAAAAATTTAATATAAGAGTTTGAGGTTGCATGTTCGAATCTTGTAAAGATCATACGCATGTTTTTTTTTTTTTAAGAAAATGAGTTAAACATTTATAGCGATTGTAATCGCTACAATAATCAACACGATTGTATGTAGTTTTTCATATCAATTATTGAGGCCAACCCCAGCAATATTGAAAAGCACTACTACAGGCTAAGGCAACGGGGGATATTGTATCGAATGACCATTCGTTGGGAAAGCTTTTTGTTGCAATTACAATCGATACTAAAGGTTAAAATAATCGCTACGAAAAGGTTATTTTCTTGTAGTGGAAAACCATTAAAAGTACGCATTTCTCTAAACTAACACATAAACACACAAATCGAGCATTATTCCCTAAAAACACGACATAAACAACTAAAAACGAGCATAGAAATATAAATAAAACATAGCCTAAAGGTGCCATAAATGGCACGGATCAACATGTGCTCGACGGTGAAAGATACGCATTTATTATCTCTTTTGTCTATTTAATTAAGATCGCAAAACGTTCAGAATCATTCTCTGTCCCTATTGCTACTTTGAATTTTGTTTTCGAAACTTGCATTTCTCTAAACTAAGTCAAAGTAGGGGATTTAGTAGACACCCAAATGTGTCTCCCAAAAACCAAACCCAGTGATGAATATCTTTCACGTCATTTGATTATCGAACGAAGTGAAAGTGTGAAAATTTTAGTGAAGTGGTTGTTTTTATTAAAATATCTCTTTTGCTGTTTTCAAAGCACGTTTGATTTCTGACTTAGCGCAAAACGACAATGCTGTCGCCTGTCGTTAATAATTGTCGCCTGGCGCTAACAGTTGACGCCTGGCGCTAAGTATGTCGTCTGGCGCTAACTCTTGTCGTTGGTGACAGGAGGTATTTTATTCCGAATAGGATTTGATTTGTTTTCGGACTATTTTTTCTATCAATAAGGGTCGCATCTCCATGTTTTCATTCATTCACAATCATCGTTCACAATCTCTATCTCTCTATTCTTTTTTTAAAAGCTAGAAGTTTTCTATCTCTCTCTATTCTTTTTCCAAACCTTCCCTCTTACAAAATTCCACATTCATTAGTTCTAGACACACCTAGCCAAGTTTGAAGTTGCCTTCGCCCTAGACGTGAAAGGTTGATAATTTCTGAGGGTTTGGTCCCAAATCTCTTTTTCAATTATTTAATTTAATTATTTGATTTATGATTTTCCTTGAAGTTACTAAAGCATGTATTTTGTCATTAGAAAGAGATACGAGACATCCAAGTAAATAATATAATTACTTTGTTGTTCTTTTGATATAGAAATCAAGCTTTTATTATTAAAATTCCTAGTATCATGTTAGGAAGTCTTTATGATTCCTAGTATTATGTTTAGGGTAATAAATAATATTTTTAATATCATACATGTTTCTATGATGCTTCCTATTTTTACTTATATCAAGTTAGTATCATGCTAGGGATAAAGCTTTGATCTTTAATGTTTAGTATCATGCCTAGGATCTTGCTAATAATACAATATGATGATGATGATTATTATTATGTTGCTTGATATTATTTATTGTTATTTCTTGATCACGCCTTTTATACATGTTTAAAGGGAATTTGTATTGTAATTACTGTTAATGAGATAATTAATAATCTTGTTTAGGCTAATATGATTATAATTCAAGTAATCGCTAATAATAGATTTGTTTGTGCATTAATATTCAACCAACATAGAATAAACAGGTTTAGGGTTAACCTAATGATTGCATGTTAGTCAGAAAGCGCACATGAATATGAGAAGAGTAAAGTGGAGGCCTATTATTAGGGCAGGTTAAATCTCTTTTAGGTTGGATTTGTACCTTAATCCCCGAATATCCAGTCGTGGTACCTGTAGACACCTATTTGTGTCTCCCCAAAACCAAACGCGGTGATGAATACCTATTGCGTCGAATCATAATCGAATGAAGTGAAAGTATGGAAAGTCTAGTGTTGCGGTTAGTTTTTATTAAAATTCTCTCCTTCTATTTTAAAAAATCTACTCTATTTTATGAAATAGCCAATCCTGTTTAGTTTGGTCCATAACAAGGGTCCAATAATGGTGTAGTTGGATTGGGCTCGAAAAGAGCTTTCCAACGATATATTATAAGAAAAATTCCGATGAATAATGAGGAAGTTATGGCCAGATTACTAAATTGGCCCAATTTGATCTTTATATGCGGCCAAATGATCTAGAGAAGGGCCTATTATGATTTATCATTCCTAATGCAATTATGATTGATCATAGTCTTCTAGAATCTTCTAGAAGATTCTTTTGAATCCTAATGAGATTAGGATTAATAATTATGTTTTATGAGTTTTATTTGGAATAAATGAAGTGTTTTAAATGAAATTACGATTTTACCCATTGTAAGGACTTTTACGTCTTAATTTTATCAAAAAAAAAGAAAACGTGTGGAAAAATCTCCAGCAACGCCGAACGTCAGGCTGTCGCCTAGCGACAGACCCTGTCGCGCGGCGATAAGAGCTATTGCGGTGACAGCGGCGTGTTTTATTCCTCTTCGAACTCTAATTCTTTTTTTATCAAATCCAGAATATTTCATTATAAATACCGTCCCTGGACCTCCGTTTTTAATCATAAACTCTCACCAACTCTCATCAAGAATTTGTTGATATTCTCTCTCTCTCTCTCTCTTTCTAAACCAACCTTTTACAAATAAAATTCCTCATTCACAAGATCTAGACACACCTACCCCAATTCAAGGTTGCCTTTTTCCTAGACGTGAAAGGTTTTAATTTCTGAGGGTTTGGTCCCCAATCTTTATTTCAATTATTTAATTTAATTCTTTAATTTTATTATTTTCCTTGAAGTTACTAACGTGTGTATTTTGTTATTAGAAAGAGGTACGAGGCATCCAAGTAAGTGCTTTAATTGTTGATATTATGATATAAAAATCATGTTTAGGGTTAACTAAAAATTGCTAATGTCAAGTATGATTAAATGAATGCATCTTATTTTCTTTCCTAATATCATGTTAGTATCATGTTAGGACTAAAGCTTTGATTTTTATTGTGTAGTGACATGTTAGGGTTTGTTATTAATCTTGTTAGTATCATGCCTAGGATCTTACTATAATTATTATGCTTTATTTTTAACATGATTGTTATTATGATTATTATTATAGTTACGATTATTATTATGTTTCTTGATTATATTTATTATTATTGCTTGATCACGCCTTTTATGCATGTTTAAAGGGAATTTGTACTTGTAATCACGCTTAAAAAGATCATTAATAATCTTGTTTAGGTTAATATGATTATAATTCAAGTGATCGCTAATAATAGTTTTATTTGTGCATTAATATTCAACCAACATAGATAAACAAGTTTAGGGTAAACCTATTGATTGCATGTTAGTCAGAAAGCGCACATGAATACGAGAAGAATAAAGTAGAGGCCTGTTATTAGGGAAGGTTCTTTCTCTTTAAGATTGGATTTGTACCCTCATCCCCGAACACCAGTCTTGGTTCAAGACCTATTGGAGTTAACGATCTCCTGGATCGTTAAGGGGGGTAACCTTCACCCTTTGAACGGTTTACAAGTTCCTAAAACTTGTTGGCGACTCTTTTGTTCTAGCTTCCATCCCTCTGGACACCACCATGCTTAAGTGTATGATTACAGTGGGGTTCAAGTTTGGGGTAATGCTTGAGATATTCCCTATATTTTTTGGCAACTCCGCTGGGGAGGATTTCTATTTTAATTCCTAAAATTTATTTTTTCAATTATTTATAATGAGTGGATGAGACTCGAAAAGTTCTAAGTATTTCATGTGCGTAATTTTGATTAACATTATTGTCATATGTATAAAAAAGGTTCTCATTGGAAAGACCATCCTCAATGAGTAAAAAACATAGGATTTTTACACGTAGGAAATTTGATGAATATCTTTCACAACTAGAATAAAAAACAATACATCAAAAACTGGAAAATTCTAAGAACACATACGGCTGCTGAGGCATGTAGGAACCAGCGTCTAGAAAACATAGCATGTCACCAATGATATGGCTCTGTCGCCTGGCGACAATTCTGCCGTCTGGCGACAGGGCTTATATCATGGCGACAGGACAAGAAATTTGCCTACTTGTTTCGAACAGTTTTAGCACGGTAGGCTCAATTCTACTTCCTGATTGAGTTTGTCTCACTTTTCTAATACCCATATGTGTTCTACAGATGGACATAACCCTTTGGGAATTCATACTCCATCTACCTGATAAAGGCTCTGAGCAACAAATGGTACATCCAAGAATGTTGAATTCACAAAACCATGGAAGTGAGTTTAACTCGCGGAGTCCCATCCACACGCGCCAACCGTTCCAAAGGTAAGGCTTACACGCGATGCATCCGGACTCATAACCATGGACCCTCATTAACTAACCTATATCCCGAACTTTAGAGAACTAGAGCCATGTTTAGGTTGCAAACTCATTCCATCATATTGTGCCCACTTGACTATTTGTGCATTATTTGTTGTGCATACTCTATATGTTTTTCCAAACCGTTTGTTTGACTTGTGTTTAAGACTAAATAAACTGATTAATGACTAAAAGAACTTTCCTAATTAATTCATTAATTAATTTGAGTAATTAAAGTTAATAAATTAATTGAAACTATCTTAGTACGACTTTAGGCCTGTCCCTTAGAGTAAAAATACTGAAAGCAGTTAAAGATTAATGTTCCACTAATGGCGCAAAAGTCTAGACTGCAGCGCCAAATACTGCTGGGCAACGCCGTGCGATAACTCTATCGTCTGGTGCTGCACTGCAGGGTGCGGCGATAGTCTTGTTGCTTTGGTGACAGTTCAGATTTTTGCTCGAGTCTAATTAAACAGTTTGGTTATTTTGTTAATGGCAGTAACCATATTTAGTCCTTAGTTGAGTCTAAGCACTTAGTCCCATGGTCTTACAAAAGAGTCAAAGCATGTCACTTACACTCACAAATAAAGCACACACTAATATGAATAAACACTGTGGCCATGTCTAGAGAGTCTTGTATGCGCGTATTTTTTCCGTCATTTTTTTAGGGGGGGTAATTCGGTTATTAATCCTTCAATTAAACCACATGTTTGAACCCATATACCTGATTCCCAAAAATAGCACCCTATTTTTGCTTTATTTTCATTTTCTTTAAACACCAGTAAAGTCAAAGTCAATTTGAGTCAAGTAATTAAAACAAATAAAATGGTTTAATTTACAGCGCGTGGTCAAGAAAGGAAGGGCGTTTAATCAGAGACAACCTTTTCGTTCAAGTACAACTTTTTGATTAACTAGTTAGTCGGAAAAGAAATGCTAAGAATATAATGGCAAGTGAAGAAGAAGTCAATGAGCTCAAGAAGAAAACGGTTAGCGTTACTAAAGTGCTAAGGACCTTAACTATCCAAATCAATGACCTTGTGAAGCAACAACAAATGGAGCTCATGCAAGAGAGCTTGAGCAAGATATCTAATGACTACAGGTTCCAGGGCATTAGCTCGCAAGGGGTCTCGGTGGACAAGGAGCTTCTTCCGCAGAAGTTCAATGCCAATGGAATCCTAAAATTCAAGGCTACTGACAACCCTTATTTCCATTTAAGAGCCTTTGAGACTAACTGGTGATTAAAAGGAAAGTCTTTCATTCTTTATTTTCTTAATCTTTTGAAACCATTTGTCAACAATGGTTCTTTTCCCTTAATAAAGTGAAAACCTCTACCTGGGAATCTATTTTAAACGCTTTCATTGATAGATATAAATGCAGTATTCAAGTTGAAACTAATCATAGAACTTGAAATACTTAAACAAAAAGAGAATGAAGCAAGGTTTCATTTCCTTCTTTAATAAATGGAGAGAAACTTTTGCTAGGATGATTAAAGTACCAAGTGAAAAGGAATCTGTGAGGATGTTCATGAAGAACCTCCACGAAAAGTACTCCAAGCATCTTAAATATCAAAACAATATGCATACCTTCAAGGCCGTCTATGATATAGGAATTAACATTGAAGACGACCTTGCTAAACAAAAACCTGCTAATAATAAAAACTCCAACAGTGGCTGAAAAGGTAAGAAGAACGACAATCCTTCTTCTTCCAAAACCACGTACTCAAATAATGTTAGCACCTTTAATTTGAGTGAAGTCCTTGCTATGAACAACCACGGACAAAAGAAACCATTTAGGAGTAACTTTACTCCTATTGGTATGCGTTATGACACCGCATTCGACTGACTGGATGCAAAAGATCTTATAACTCCCATTGGACCATTTGGGGATCCACCTGTTGAAAAAAGGACAGCTAACTGGAATCCCAACACACATTGCAAGTATCACCAAGGCAGAGGCCATATCGAAATCTTTCTTGATTGCTACTTTCTATATGAGATCCCAACTCCTTTTAACAAGGAGAAAGCACCCCCATGCTTTGACTTTAATGTCATGCGACTCCTCTTTGGGTGCGAAAAGGATGAGTCAAAGTATGTAAAGGACAACTCCTCGCGCATTCAAACGGTCTTACAAAGCGAGAATTTTGACCCTTCGAAGCTCATCACTCCAAAAGAGGGTTTAGTGCTAGGATGGCGCAAGACGGTCAGGGTGACTTCTCCGAGTAGAAGGAAGATCTCGATAACAACAGGACAAGGGCCAATGTTTAAAGAGTCGTCTGAGTCAGAGTCAGAGTCCTTTCCCACAGAGTCTTCCAAGTCCTTAGGTATAGCACTTTCATCTTCCAATTCTTCTATTTTAGCATCTACTCCTAAGATAGTTAGCAATCAAGTCCAGAGGACATTTCATTATTTGATGTAATGATTTTCGAGTTTAATAATATGTCTTCTTCCTCTTACTCCTCGTGTTATTCTCTAACCCAAGATGACGAGCATTGCTTAATAAACAATGAAAATGACAAAGAAATTATTAAAGCAATAGAAACACTTGAAAAGAAAACACCTGTAAATGAGGATACTGAAACGGTTGATATCTCAAATGATCCAACCATTAAAAGAGAAGTTAAAATCGAATTAACGCTTAATAAAGAAGAAAGAACCGAATTATTAATCTACTTAATGAATTTATCGATGTATTTGCTTGGTCTGATGAAAATATGCCAGATATTAATTATAGACACCCATTTGTGTCTCCCCAAAACCAAACCCAGTGATGAATACATTTCACGTTGAATCATAATCGAATGAAGTGAAAGTGTGGAAAGCCTAAGTGTTGCGGTTAGTTTTTAATTCTTTTCTTTCTCTCTGTTTTTGAAAACCTATTTTATGAAAATAGTCAATCCAATTGGGTTTGGTTCATGGAAAGGACCAATAATAGTGTATTTGGGTTGGGTTCGAAAAGAGCTTTCCAACGATATATTATAAGCACAATTCCGATGAATAATGAGAAAGTTATGCCCAAATTACTAAAGTGAGCCCGGTTTGATTTTATATGTGGCCCAATGATCTAGAGGAGGGCCTATTATAATTTATCATTTCTAATGCAATTAGGATTGATTATAGTATTCTAGAATCTTCTAGAAGGTTCTTTTGAATCCTAATTTAATTAACATTGATAAATGACTTTTAAGAGTTTTATTTAGAATAAAAGAAATATTTTTAAGGAAATTAAAATTTTACCCCTCGCATGCCTGAATTTTTCAAAATATGAAAACGCATGGGAAAACTGATTGCAGCGCCGAAACTATAGTATGTCGCATGGCGACATTCCTGGCATCGCGGCGACACGTCTGGCGCCTGGCGACAGGGTCATGTTTGCGACAACGTCGTGTTTTATTCTTTTCGAAACTTTGAATTTTTTTTTTATCATATCCGACTGATTTTCTTTATAAATAGCCTCCTAAAACCTCCGTTTTTAATCACCAACTCTCATCATGAAATTCTTGATACTCTTTCTCTCTCTCCTCTAAACTAGCCTTTTCACAAACAAAATTCCGCATTAACAAGATCTGAATACACCTAGCATAGTTCGAAGTTGCCTTCGCCTAGACGTGAAAGGTTTGATTTCTGAGGGTTTGGTCCTTAATCTCTATTTTAATTATTTAATTTAATTGTTTGATTTTATATTTTCCATGAAGTTACTAACGTGTGTATTTTGTTATTAGAAAGATACGAGGCATCCAAGTAAGTGCTTTAATTGTTTTATTGATATTTTGATATAGAATCATGTCTAGGTTGTTATTTTTATTCCTAGTATTATGTTAGGATGTTTTTCTTAATTTGATGTTTAGGGTTACAGCAATAAGTTCCTAGTATTATGTTTAGGGTAAAGAATATAATGTCAATTATGATTTCTATGATGCCTATTATTTTCTTCCTAATATTCATGTTAGTATCATGTTAGGGCTATATATTTGATTTTTATTGTTTAGTGACATGCTAGGGTTTGTTATTAATCTTATTAGTATCATGCCTAGGATCTTGCTATTAATATTATGCTTTAACATGATTATTATTTTGATGATTATGATTATTTGGATTATGATGATGATTATAATTATGATGATTATTATTATATTGCTTGATTATCGTTATTGTTATTGCTTGATCACACCTTTTATGCATGTTTAAAGGGAATTCGTACTTGTAATCACGCTTAATAAGATAATTAATAATCTTGTTTAAGTTTAATATGATTATAATTCAAGTGATCGCCAATAATAGATTTGTGTGTGCATTAATATTCAACCAACATAGATTAAACAGGTTTCGGGTAAACCTAATTATTTCATGTTAGTCAGAAAGTGCACATGAATACGAAAAGAATAAAGTAGAAGCCTATTGTTAGGGCAGGTTCAATCTCTTTTAAGTTGAATTTGTACCTGCATCCCCGAACTTCCAGTCATGGTTCCAGACCTATTGGAGTTAATGATCTCCTAGATCATTAAGGGGTGTAACCTTCACCTTGTGAACGGTTTACAAGTTCCTTAAACTTGTTGGCGACTCTTTTGCTCTAGCTTCCTTCCCTTTGGACGCCACCATGCTTAAGTGTATGATCAGAGTGGGTTTCAAGTTTGGGGTAATGCTTGAAATATTCCCTAGAGCCATGGTTAGGTTGCAAACTCATTGCATCATATTGTGCCTACTTGACTAATTGTGCATTATTGGTTGAGCATACTTTATGTGTTTTTCCTAATCGTTTGTTTGATTTGTGTTTAAGCTTTAATAAACTAATTAATGACTAAAAGGACTTTGCCTAATTAATTAAATAAATAATTTGAGTAATTTAAGTCTAATAATTTAATTAGAATTGACTTAGTACGACTTTAGGCATGTCCCGTAGAATAAAAATACTCAAAGCAGTCCCTAATTAATGCTCCAGTATTGGCGCAAAAATTTAGGCTGCTGTGCAACGCCGAGCGACGACCCTGTCGTCTGGCGCTACATTGTAGTGTGCGGCGATTTTCCTGTTGCTTTGGCGACAACTTCCCCCCAGCCCTAACCAGCCTAACCATCGAGGTCGTCGGCTTCCGACGATCTCCCCCCACCCCCCACCCCTTGCCGCAACCTCCCCAACCACCAAAACCCCCTACGAATCTAAACCCTAACCACCACACCAAACACCCTATTCGACAAAACCCACCAAAAACTAGCCCCACCCTCCCCACCGCCCTCCAGCCACCACGCACCGGAACCCAGCAAACCCGTCTCGCACAGGAACCCAGCAAACCCATCTCTTCCCCCCCCTCGACAAAACCAACAACCATCAGCTCCACCAATTTCCGGCCAACACCGTTGCCACTGCAAATCCCATGTGCCACTACATCACACGCACAACAACTAACCACAAAAAACGCAACCTCAATTCGCCTAGCCCACTCCTCGTTCTTCGATTTGGTTTATAATTAACGATTCCTCCTCGTTCTTCGATTTGGTTTATAATTAACAGTGTGAAACCTCAATTAGTCAGCCTTTATAATTAACGATTCCTCCTCGTTCTTCGATTTTGTTGCCTGATTAATCTTTGATTTGTGAAATTCGAGCCTAGGTAGGGTTGGTGGTTTCAATACTGGGTATGGGTGAGGTTGGGTGAGGGAGATGCTGGGGTGGTGGTTATGGTGGGCATAGAAGAGGGATGGGGAGGTAAGTGGTGGCAAAGGTGGTGGACTGGTGGTGGTGTAGAGACGAGAGAGAAAGAAGAGGAGTGAGAAGGAAAGTGAGAATTAAAAAAAAATAAAAAATTTAACCTGCTTAACAGGTTAAAGGTCAAATGGATCTGTCAAAGAAGGTGGGGTATAAAGGTTGGATTTTTGTGAGATTAAACGAAGGTTGGATTTTTATTGTCAGATCGCCAAAAGGTTGGATTTTTAGTTTCCATTTTCCTTTTTTTTTTCTTTTTCTTTATAAACACGTAAAGTCAAAGTCAATTTGAGTCAAGTCATTAAAACAAAAATGGTTTAATTTACAGCGCGTGGTCAAGAAAGGAAGGGCGTTTGATCAGAGACAACCTTTTTGTTCAAGTAAAACTTTTTGACAAACCAATCGCTTGAAAAAGGAAAGCCAAGAAGATAATGGCGAGTCAAGAAGAAGTTAATGAGCTCAAGAAGAAAATGCCTCGTGTTACTGAACTACTAATGACCTTAACCCTCCAAATTAATGACCCTGTGAAGCAACAACAAATGGAGCTCATGCAAGAAAGCTTGAGCAAAATATCTAGTGATTACAAGTTTCAAAGCATTAGTTCACAAGGGGTCTCGGTGGACAAGGAGCTTCTTCTGCAGAAATTCAATGCCAACGACATCGCAAAATTCAAGGCAACTAATAACCCTTATTTTTATATAAGAGCTTTTGAATCAATAATGAATATTAAGGGTATTGATAGAAAGTAATGTCATTCTCTATTTTCCTTATCTCTTGAAACCGTTTGCCAGCAATAGTTCTTCTCCCTTGACAAAGTGAAAACCTCTACTTGGGAGTCAATATTAAACGCTTTCATTGATAGGTATAAATGTAATATTCAAGTTGAAACTGATCATAGGGAACTTGAAATAATTAAACAGAAAGAGAATGAAGGTTTCACTTCTTTCTTCAATAAATGGAGAAAAACCTCTGCTTGAAGTACCGAGTGAAAAAGAATCTGTGAGGTTGTTCATCAAGAACCTCCTAGAAAAGTACTCCATGCATCTGAAATACCAAAACAATTTACACACCTTCAAGGCCGTCTATGATATTGTGATTAACATTGAAGACGACCTTGCTAAACAAAAAGCTGCTAACAACCACTCCAACAATGGCTGGAAAGGCAAGAAGAACGACAATCCTTCTTCTTCTAAAACCACCCACTCAAATAATATTAGCACCTTTAATTTGAGTGAGGTCCTTGCTATGAACAACGAAGGACAAAAGAAACCATTTAGAAGGACCTTTACTCCTATTGGTATGAATAATGACACCGCATTTGATCGACTGAATGCAAAAAGTTTTATAACTCATATTGGACCATTTGGGGACCCACCAGTTGAAAAGAGGAAAACTATTTGGAACCCCAATGCACACTGCAAATATCACCAAGGTAAGGGCCATCTCGCTGAGAATTGTTAGAAGCTTAAGGAAGCTATCCGAGATTTAATTGATAACAACAAACTACCATTGCCTCCTGCCAGTAAAAAGCCAAGCATCAACAATGCACCTCTCTCCGATTCCTTTCCCATCTCTGATGAGGAGAACCATGTTGATCCCTCATCTCTCATCAAACATATTGAAGAAATTCATGCTATCAAAAAAGAGGAGGGAAATTTTTTCGATGCCATGGATGACTTTCCAGAACCAGCAACCAAGGAAAATGTGCGAATGCTTATATGGTCCATGTGGGAGGGAATAGACTTACTACGTGAAGCTATTGAATTAGCAAAGAAATAAGGGGGAGGGGAATTTCAAAAAAAGTATGATAAAGTTCCACCCATGAAAATATTCCCTCTCCAAGTAATTGACACACCCAAGAAGAGTAATAAACTTTATACTCCATTTGGAACTACCTTTGCCAAAATGTTCAAAATGCTCTTCGAGAATGGTAAGGTCAAACCTCTCAAACCGAGACCATTTGAATCTCTAAAGAGGACAGACAAGTTCTACTGTACATACCATCAATCAGGAGGACATACAATTTAAAACTATTTTAAATTCAAATGTTTAATTCAGAAGATGATTGATGATAAGAGGCTAGTTCAAATCCCACAAGAACAAGACATAAGCATTAACGGGGTTTGGGACAGTGATGATGAAGACGTCTACCTAAAAGACATGGAAGAAACTCCACTTTCAATGTCATATTCGATGGGCGATTTTTAGGATGAAGAGGATTCACCTATAGATGTCCTCGTAAGATTCGGGAGGATGCAACCTCCCATTTCTACACAACCTATTCCTACCATGCAGCAAGTTCCCATACCTATTATAGAAGTCAATGACATTGTCAAGCAATTCAAAAAGACCAAGGTCGAGATGAACTTATGGAAACTTCTAGCTACGTCTCGAGAACATAGGTTGGCGGTAATGAATGCCTTAGATAAGATAGGGATAGATTCCGATACCACTCCTGAGGGGTTGGTTAACTTCCTTACGAGTGATCTCCCTAGTCCCATCAACTTGATCACCTTTTCTGACAAATATTTACCTCAAGAGGGTGACAAGCATTACAAGGAATTAAACCTCACAGTAGTCTGCAAGAGGATGAACGTCCCAATGACTCTTGTAGACAATGGATCGGAAATTAATGTCTGTCCACTCAGAATTGCGAGGATGTTAGGCATAAGGGATGAAGACTTACCCGCGTCAACACAAGGAATAAGAGCCTACGACAATACTCGTCGCCAAGCTCTTGGTAAAATTACTATGAATGTAACGGCGGGAGCAATAGAACATGCCACTACCTTCCAAGTGGTAGACATTAAAGCTTCATTCAACTTATTGTTAGGACGCCCTTGGCTTCATGACCTCAAGGCCTTCCCTTCATCTCTTCACCAACAGGTAAAAGCCATAGTTGGAGAAATCCCCATCACAATCGATGCTTCACCTATGAGGATTAAAGCTGTTGATGAAAATCCGATCATTAATGTGGAGCACAATGAGGATGATGAAGACTTGTGGGGCTTTAATGAAGAGGTCTCCTTGATTGAGGAAGATGAAAGGACCCCTCTCTGTCATGACCCCACTCCAATATGATAGTAAATGCTATTCTCAAGAGACAAGGGCACTTTCCTGGAATGACTCTAGGAAAGAAAAAGGAGATAGCAAAATAACTGGAATTACCTGGCCTCCCTAAGTTAGATACTTTCAGACTTGGTTTCGAACCGACTTGGGAAGATCTTAAGCGAGCCCAAGAAAGGTCTAAGTCGCGTAGAAATGCTCGCTCTAAAAAGAAAACAATACCAATAGATTAGTATCCTCTTACTCTCAATGGACAGTTCATAAGAGAAGGAGAGGACTATTCATGCTATGAATGTCCCGAACCTTTTGTTGTAAATGGCATAAGGCAACCGGGGTTCGAAATCTTTCCAGATTGCTACTTTCTAGATGAGATCCCAACACCTATTAAGGAAAAAGCACCCCCATGCTTTGACTTTAATGTCATGGGATTACTATTTGGGCGAGAAAGAGATGAGCCGTGTTATGTAGTGGACAATTCCTCGCTCATTCAAACGGTCCTACAAAGCGAGAACTTTGACCCTTCAAAAATCATCACTCCAGCTGAAGGAATAGTACAAGGATGGCGCAAGACGGTCAAGGTGACTACCCCAAGTGGAAGGAAAATCTCCATAACAACAGGGCAAGGACCAATGTTTGAAGAGTCATCAGAGTAAGAGTCTTTTCCTGTAGATTATTCCAAGTCTTTAGCTATAGCACCCCCTATTTCTTCTATATCTACTCCTAGGATAGTTAGTAATCAAGTCCCTGTGAGGAAATTTCCCTTTTTGATGTAATGATTTCAAAATTCAATAATATGTCTTCTTTCGCTTACTCATCATGTTTTTCATTAACCCAAGATGACGAGCATTGCTTAATTAACAATGAAATGACAAAGAAATTATTAAAGGAATGGAAACACTTGAAAAGAAAACATCGATAATCGAGGATACTGAGATGGTTGACATATCAAATGATTCAACAATTAAAAGAGAAGTTAAAATCGGATTAACACTTAATGAAAAAGAAAGAACCGTTTTAATTAATCTACTTAAAGAATTTATTGATATATTTGCTTGGTCATATGAAGATATGCCAGTCATTAATAGAGAAATAGCTCAACACACTATACCACTAATTCTAGGAATGAAACCTGTAAAACAAAAGCTGCGTCGAATGAATCCTGATGTAGCTCTTAAAATAAAAGAAGAAGTGCAAAAACTAATAACTGCAGGTTTTATCAGGGTATCCAAATACCCCGAATGAGTAGCCAACGTGGTTCCAGTTCCAAAGATGGATGGAAGGGTAAGCATGTGTGTCGATTATCGAGATTTAAATAAGGCAAGTCCAAAGGACGACTTCACTTTACCACACATCGACATCTTAGTAGATAATACAGCGAATCACGCGCTTCTCTCGTTTATATGGATGGATACGCAGGATACAACCAGATTCTCATCGCGAAAGAAGACATGGAGAAAACGACATTCATAACACCTTGGTGTACTAACTATTACACGGTAGTGTCATTCGGGTTGAAAAACGCGGGTGCTACTTACCAACGTTCAGCAACTGCCCTACTCCGTGATATGATGCACAAAGAGGTCGAAGTATATGTGGACGATATGATCGTGAAATCGAAGGATCGCCCAGGACATCAAATAGCCTTAAGAAAGTTCTTCGAAAGGCTAAAAAAATACAACATGAGGTTGAATCCATTCAAGTGTGCTTTTGGAGTCACCTCAAGCAAACTCTTGGGTATGGCATAAGCTCTAGAGGAATAGAGATATACCCAACAAAGATCAAGGTTATTATGTCAATGCCACCGCCCAAATTCGAGAAATAAATTCGAGGATTTATTGGCCAGTTGCAATACATAAGTGGGTTCATATCAAAGCTGACAACGATATGTGAACCAATATTCAAGAAATTCAAAAAGAATGTGCTAGTAATATGGGACGACGAGTGTCAAAAAGCCTTTGAGAAGATCAAAGCCTATCTCGCAAATCCTCCCGTATTAGCACCAACGCTTTTAATGATTCCTCTTAGGTTGTACTTAACAGTCACCAAAGAGACAATGGGGGTTATGCTTGTGAAAAGAATAGTGTCCTTCGAACAAGTGAATTATTCTGATAGTGGGTTCAGAATTATTAAAAAGCTAATATATTCAATAAGGTCAAGTGATCGGAATGCCTCGGTGGAGGCTGCTTTCGATAAGTAATATTGATGCATAATTAATATTACAACTTAATCTTGACTGAACCCTTCGGGTCACACCCAAGCAGTCAACGAGCCGAAGCGACAAATTAATTCGGAAGGAATTAATGAGTCGACCCAGTAATTTATATTTAGACGTCGGAAATTCGAGCTTGGGGCGTCAAAACCGAGCGTCATAGTTTCTCAAATGTCAAGAAAAAATTTAGGAATTAGCGAGACGGGAAAATGCTTCAAGTAACAAGTAAAAACCTAGCCATGCAAAAACAAGGGAAGCACGCCAAATAGGAGTGTACCACATGGAAGCACACATGGCAGCACGCCATGTAGCAGCGCACATGGCATTACACGTGACAGCACGCCATGTGGCATCACACATGGAAACCACCTAGAAGCAGTGCGCCATGGTGGCAGCGCATGTGGCAAGGGAGTCGTGGACCGGGGTGACGGGTCATGGACACGGGCCAAAATAAAGTGGCCCAACCGAACCCTACTTGGGGCTCAAGGTTGGGTGACACATGATTAGCTCACAATGCATGTGAGTTGCCTTGGGGATCAAGTTAGGAAGTGGTCCTCACTTAACCATGTGACACATGTTACTTATTCCTTGGTTTAATTAACTAAGGGTTGAATTCATCAATCTTTCCTTATAAATAGCCAAGGAATGGCTTGCAATTACTTGCTTGAGTAAGAGTTGTAAAGGGCGTCACTAGTAAGTGAAAACCTTTGAACTCAAGAGTTGGAAAAGGTATCACATTTAGTGAAAGCCTTTGAACTCAATTACTCGGGTTTTATTGGTCGGGTCTTGCTAACCCCATGACATTGGAACTTGTCGGTATTCGTTGGTGCGGGTGGATAACGTTGGAGGCTTTGTGTTTTCGAAGCTTGCTTTCAAGTAAGAGCCCATTTGGTCTGGCGAAGCACGCTCCAAAAGGTAATCGTTTTATCTTAATCTTACGATTAATTTAATTATGTTTATGGTTTTATTTATTGTGAGTGCGGTCTTGTTTTTGGGATTTTTTTCCGCGGTGAGTCAAACTCACCAAACCGCAACAGCGATATCGGAGCCTCGCTAATTTATTTTTAAAATCATAGTATTTTGGCTTAATTTTTCTGGTTATAAGTTGCTAATTAGATTAGTAGCTCGTTTTATCCATTTTAACCTCGTATTAGAGCTGACTTAGCTCGCAAACCCAGATTTTGACCCTAAAATAGTGAATTTTGGTTGGAAAAGGCGTCCTTGAAATGGTTTGTTCTCCTTTTAGGTCTCGGTTTTTAGCCAAATAATGACTAGAAATGCACTTTTCGAGGGGTTTTTTGTATTGACGAAAAATTTAAGTCTTTCTACCCTTGAAAATTAATTGCATATTTATGGTGGTTATGTAATTGGTTCAATACATATTTTATATGCAATTTTAAACATCTTTAGTCATGATTACTTGGTGGTAATTTGTGTTTGAAAGCTTGGTTTTATTTTTCACATCATTGAAAATTCATTGCATTAAGTGTGAAATTGTTGTTCTTTGAGGCTTCCAAGTACTAAAGATTCAATCTTTAATTATGTTAAGCGATTGAAACTTTGAGTTACTAAATTCCATGAATTTTTGTTAAACTTTGTTGATTTAATCATTTTTTAGTAGATTGCAATGAAAAAGTTTGAAACTTGTAATAGAAATTTGTTTATCTTCATATTGGAAGATATAGTTTTTTCAAGGATTCACAAGTATTAAAGTTGGAATCTTTATTGGAAGAACCCCCTTTTATTTTGTCAAAAACTCAAGATTAATTTAAATTAATTAAATTGATAGTGAGTAATTGCCCTCTTATTTTTGTTGCACCAAGTTAAACCAATTTTATTAAAGAATGGTTCTTGGAAATAATTTTGGTTACATGCACTTGGATGATTTTTTATTTAAGTTAGACTTGTTTAAATTTTAAATTTTGCTCATGAAAATTAGTTCTAAAATAAATTGAGAATTAAAAAATTGTCACGCGAAATTTGGGATTAAAATCCCGAGGATATGGCACGCAAATCGAGGCAAAGCCTCTTTTGGCTAACCAGGCTGCATAGCAGCCCACATGTGGCTGCTCGATGCATGCAGCCATGTGCGTGGAGTGTACAAGCGTTTTAGTGCGTGTATGAGCTTGGTGTCTGGCACCTTGTAACCCATAGCAAACGCTACTAGGGTGTACCTAACTTGTGCTACGTGGGGGTGGTGAAGCACCGTGCGCCAAGCCGTATAGTGCGGGGTTGTTTGTTAGACAACCTTGACTTTCATATGGCACGTATGTATTCCGTGAACCACTTAAGTACGGTTGGCTTCGTGTTTGATTATTTTGCCGTTTTAATTATTTTATTAATCTAATTTGGTTTTAAATATTTTAATAAATTTTGGAGGCTAGGCCTCGATTTTTATGAGCGGCATTTGCAAATTTTATTTTGGCAAATAATTGTGTTTTATCGGCTTAATTAATTGGATTAATTAAGATGGATGCAGAATTTAGTGGGAGCTTCAAATGTTAATTGCGCTTATTTACACAATCGGTTAAAACAACTTTGACTAGTTTTAATAAGTTGTGTTAATTGGATTAACCACCTAGATTAGTTACTAGTTATCGCGTGTTTATGCATTGTTACTTGTTTATTGTTGTAAAATGCATGGGCCATTCACAAATAGTGAATGGATGAATGGAATGTATATTTTCTCACAGGTTTTATAAAATGTTAACTAGTGGGGCCCGATTAGGATAGAAAATACGGACTACGATTTGTGATGTATTTTTTATAAATCTAAATACGGTTTGCGTACCGTTGAGTATTTTTGTACCTTAATATTTAGATTAGTCCTAATCGTAGATACTAGTATTACATAATTATGGTCAAGTCTTGAAGATGGAGGTTCTTGGAAGACAAAGCCATGAAGTTGCAAAAGAAGACATTTTGAAAACTTAAAGAATTCAAGGAGTCATGCTAGTTGCCAATATGCATCAAAATGCTTATGCTTTACATATTCATGATTAGTTATATATTAATTATATGTTTGATGCATGTTTAGGACTTCGAATGTTGTGATGATTAATTAAGTTCACTTAAATCAACCAACATAGAAACCCTAGGTCCCTAAATATTGAGTAAAATTGTCATTCCAAAACAACACTTATCAACCTATTGAGAGTAGTGATGGGCTACGCCAAAGCAAGACATCACTACTACTCCCTAGACTCATAAGGCATACCGGGTATGCAAGTTGGTTTTGGTTGTACTCAACGATATGAGTGATGGAGTCCTAACATGTCGTGGCAAAGTTGATAATTTGTTGAGAGAGAATTAGATGCGACGATTTATTCAACCAAGAGTGGCTTGGAGCTATTAGAAAAGCATTGCTTACCTTGGAAGATTGAGTGCTAAGCACAAGCTAAAGCATGCTTAGCCACTCTTTGTTTCCTTGGATCTTGGAATTGGCTTATTCTCGCCAAATGAGGACAAATTTAATGCGTGGATAAGACGTTTAATAAGATTGAAAATTAGCATGAATACCTTTTAATTTTCAAACTTATTATGTTATTTACTTGATAAATGGTTATACTTTGCACTTATATTTGTAGAATTCCAAATTAAACTGTATTGTTATTCATGATTGGTAAAGGAATTCTTTTAGAATGGATCTCAAAGAAAAGTAAAGCATTTCTTAAATACAATTCTCATAAATGACTTTTATAACAAAGTCCAAAAGGACAGTTGCACATCATGTATTTAAAATACTAGGTAGTTTTGGTAAAACATGAAGTATCGAGTTGCAAACTCAAATTGTCAATATTGACAACAAACATATCTTTTCTCTTAATACATAGATGAGTAGGACTCATTGATGTAGTAATTCAAGCGTGAATTAAAGGAAAAGATGGAACTTTGTTTTACGGCGGATTAGATGCTTAATTATGCCTAACAATGTATAAAAGTCAAAGACTCTTAAAGAAATTGTTCTTAAAGATTATGAGATAAAGTATGATAAGAAGTATAGGAAACGAGGAACAAAGAAAAGGAATGAGATTCCATTTTACTAAAGAATTCATGTTATTGAAGTTAACTTAGCAACTCATTATCTTCACAAAGTATCGGATACTGCTTGAGTGTTCCGAAGTGACCTTAAACTATTGAAGATAATCTAAGTTATCGACTTACAAGCTTAGAATGAAGCAAGTGGTGCTACATTAGTTGTAAGGTCGTATGCTTTGTTGAAAGACCTTTAAGCTAAGGCTGGAACAAATAAATGGTTATTGTGTTCCATAATCAGCAATTGATCCATTTACACACGGAAAGACTCACATTCAAAGCAATGTGCAACAGTTGCAAACTTATTTGAATGACATGGTTGTCTAAACCATGAGTCAAGAATGCTTGATTACAGACAAACATTTTCCTAACATGATAAATTGGCAAAAACTCAAAGTCATGGGCATCATTTGCGTTCCGAACATCTTTAGCAATGTCACATCGACAAGAACGTACTCAAGGCTCTATTATATAGGATTCGGAATCGTTCTAAGACAAGCAAGTCTTACTTGTTGAAATCGAAAAAATAAAGAGTTATTGTTCTTGGTATAGAAAATTTACTTTGAAAGCTAAAGAGGATTCATTTACTTCAACGTTTCACAAAGAATTTGAAAGAATATGGCTATATTCATCAAATGTGAACAAACTTGACCTTGAATAGTTCAAGAGTTCAGTAAAGTACAAAATCGACTTGCCAGATATCAAAACGTCTAGATTAGATAGAGTGATATTTGCTTGAGCCAAGCATGACCATCACAAAGTTATGAAATTGAAATTTTCATAAATAACTCAACAAAGAGCATAGCGTGTCTTCGCGGTGACCTCGATGCCATTTAAAAATGACTCAAACAATGATGGATCACATCCCTTCTTATAAAGTTCTTAAGATTAGCACAAAGGACTAATGTTACATTAAACAAAATGTTGAAGCTAAGAAAGGACGCCATATTCAGTTGTGAATAGAATTAACTTCTAAATGTCTTTTCAAGTATATGTCTAAAACTCTTAGCCACAGTGGGAGTTCACTGGCTCAGTGGAGCTAAGTGACTCATTAGGAGCTCACCGGCTTAGCAAGAGCTAGGTGGTTGAGTGGGAGCTTAATGGCTCAATAAAGGCTAAGATAGTTCAAGTGGGAGTTAACTATTTGTTTAACAACGAACTTTTACCCAAAGACAATATACATGTCTCTTTTTAAGCTTTCAAGTGAGACTATGGGCACTACCTCCACAACCTAATTGAGAATAATGTTTGTTGCTCTAAGTGGTGTCTTTCTGGAAAGTAACAGATTTCCAAAACGACAAGTGGGAGGAAAATGAACTTGATGACAATCGAACTTAGCAACAAACTAGAATTGAGAATCTCGAAAGACCTTAAAAGGGCTTCGTGAGAATACTTGATCAAGAATACTCAAAAGGAATTTACAAGTGACTTAAAAGAGAATTCATTTCTCACCAAACTTTTGAAAAGTTGGAGTAAGATCAAGAAAATCAAAGGGCTTTAGAAGTGCCTTGAAACTCAGTGTTTGATACAATAACCTTGTACAAGTATAGAATTCACCAAAGGCTTGGATTGAATCCTATAAATTTTCTATTAAGTTAGAAATAAACCTAAGACTTACAAGCATACTATTTACTATTAGATAGTAAGGGAATAATGTCTTGTAAAATAGCTACGACAAATCCAAATTCCGAATAATGGTTAGAGGCCATAAAAATCCAAAATAGACTCCATGTTTGAAAATCATGTTTTAAAACTTGATTATTTTGCATAAAGGGTAAAAGACCCATCGATTGCAAATAAGTTTTCAAGGAGAAAACTAACAAATGTGGAATGTATATGCATACATAGCTAGATTGGTTGAAAAGGATACAATTAAATTCACAGAGTTGATTTTAATAAAAACCTACTCACCAATCAGAATGCTCAAGTCTTTTCGTGATTGTTCTAGCAAAATTGCACATATGAAATATGGCAAAATAGTTACCAAAATTGTCTTCCTAAAATAGGATTTTGGAAGTGACTATGAAAATAGTCTAAGGGTTTTGAAAATCTAAATAATGCTAGATTTGAAAGCAAGCTCATGGAATCTGTTATGGGATTTAAGGAAGCATTGCATATAGGAATTGGAACATGTTTTCTCATGAAGTTAATAGAGGATTGACTCATGGAGAAACATAGAAATTCTAATGAATAAGAAGTTTAGTGGGAGCAAAAGTAAATTATATAAAGGTCCAATAAAAAGTCTACGAACTTTGTTGTGAAATAACTATCTATTGCTAAATGCTTATATTTGAAAGTATTTTCGACAATGGACCAAACAAAAGATGATACTTAGTACGTATTGGGTATTAATTTCTATTGTATAGACTTAATAAAATATTTGAACGTGTAAAGGAGTTTACCGTGTTAAACATGAATTGAAGGACTTTGAAAGACTTTCGACACGTATGTATAAAACTAAGTAAATGTTTGAACTAAGTATGAGCTAGGCTAAATACTATGTCAAACAAGAAAGACTGTAGTAGAGACTTTCAACCATATCACATAGCAAATAATTTAGCAAGACTCGGGGAAACTAAATGAGCTAAAATATCACATCGACGGAATAAGATTGAGAATTACTCTGCAACTTAATCCATCATGTAGGCTATGTTATGGAATCGTCGCAGGACTTACTTGCTTAGAGTATGTGAAGTATGTATGTAGTACCAATCAACCCGAATCTATGTAATAGATCGTTAGATTATGGCCAAGAACATCCAAATACCTGGATAAGTAACAGGATGAGTTATTGACTTATGGAAACAAATAAAATTTGAGAATTGATGTTGAAGGCACAAACCTTAACAAGGATTACATCCTTAACAAGGAAGCCGTTTATAAGCACGAGCTTAAAATGAGTCGTGGCTTAAGATTGGTAACATGGACGTGCATCCATGTGTAATGTGCGGGAATTTAAAGTAAATTTCCATGATCACAAGTGATAAGGGTATCCTAAATCATTGTGAGACCAAAGCAAAGCATCATCAGGAAGTCTATAAAGTATATATTGAGAATATTGTAGCCTTAAGGCGATAATAAAGAAGATATTATATGGAAAGTTCATTGTTGAACGTTAATGATTGTAGGTTGTCAAGTTGAAGATCTCAATCATGAAAATGAGTAGGAGCCATAACTTGGACAATAAATCCTAAATCACATATAATCCATTACACTCTCAAATTTTATCATCTTATTATGAAAGTAATCAATAATGAAGATGCTAAGATTATCAAAGTAGTTATTACTAAACCTATGCAATAAGTGAACGACAACATTCACAATTGCATGAAACAAATCAAGCATATTAGATATGGGTGAGGTTTCTATAAATATTTTATAAAGTTTATAGAAATCTTTAATCATAAGATGAACCATTCAGGTTTTGGAGTAATTTAAAATTTCATGCAATTTTTATCACTTTGTTTGCTATTTTATTTTGGTTTAGAATTAAATAATTAGTCCATTCGATTTTTGGAATATTCAAAATAGGGTATCAAGACCAGTCTTGGTAAGGAAACACCTATAAAGTGAACGTTGAATATTATAATCGAAAATTATTCCTAATCGAGGTCATTTAAACAATGGGTGGTTAATGACCAGTTGAGATTAGTGTGTAGTTTGATTTATAGCACCGTTTCATGTGCTACAAGGACATGATTGTCATGAATCATTTGTACAGGTATTGGTTTAGAACCATACTAGATCGACCTATGAGAATACTTTAAGAGATTACAAATCGTCATAAGTATACTTCTTATTATTGCTATGGGAACCTTTTTCCTTGACCATGAGTATTGTGAGCTTTCTTGTTTGAGTACTAGTCCGCTTTGTTGATTGTCAAACGTCTTCCGTAATAGGGGATTATAACGGCATCACTAGGGCGGCTAGGTCCTCTTAGTAAGAGAAGCTACATTACGAGACTGGAAATGTCCCCCTATTAAAATTAGGGAAGGTGTCTTTGTTGTTTACAAGGCTTCTCGTAGAGCGAGACTGTAAAAATGCATGGTCGTGCTCGGATGGATTTTAGAAATCATCTGTTTATTGACAGTCGGACTCGGAATTGAGAAACACTTCTGGACGTAATATGGATGACAAAATAATCTTACCTTATAGTTCATGAAGAGGCATTAAGCGACATAGGAAAAAGACTATACACTAAAAGCACACTTGTCCGGAAGGACAAGTGAGATATTGAAAGGAATAGTGTCCTTCGAATAAGTGTATTATTATGATAGTGGGTTTAGAATTATTAGAAAGCTAATATATTTATTAAGGTCAAGTGATCGGAATGCCTCGGTGGAGGCCGCTTCCGATCAATAATATTAATGCATAATTAATATTACAGCTTAATCTTGACTGAACCCTTCAGGTCACAGCCAAGCAGTCAACAAACCGAAGCGACAAATTAATTCGGAAGGAATTAATGAGTCAACCGAATAATTTATATATAGACGTCGGAAATTCAAGCTTGGGGCATCGAAACCGAGCGTCGGAGAATCTCAAATGTCGAGCCAAAATTTAGGAATTGGCGAGACGAGAAAATGCTTCAAGTAACAAGTAAAACCCTAGCCACACAAAAAACAAGGGAAGCGCGCCAAATAGGACCATGCCACGTGGCAGCACACATGGCAGCACACGTGGCAGCACGTGGCAGCCACCTAGTGGCAGTGCGCCATGGTGGCAGCACATGTGGCAAGGGGGCTGTGGACTCGGGTGACAGGTGACAGGGTAAAGTCGTATCCCCTAATAAAAAATAATTACCTAAATCACTAACTAAGGTAGATAGGGAAGTAGGGTCGATCTCCACAGGGAAACAAGTCTTTTTACTCCTAATTAATTATTATAATCTAAATTATTTAAGTAACCAATATTTATAATTAAGCAAGAAACTAAACTACAAAGAATAAGAGTAGGAAGAAAACAATATATAAAGGGATCTAGGGCATAGGTTCACCAATAAATAATACTCCAGGGTAAAACATAGTAATCAATCATTGACATTGCATAAATAACATGATTAACAGGCTCTCGCAATTTATTAATCAACATAGATCTAACAGGCTCTCGCAATTTACTAGATCTAAGTTCTTATTGAAAATAGCCTTTAATATCAAATTAACATCTGCTCGATTCATCAATTTAATATTGCTATACTTTTACAAGCCGCAATTGTAAAACATTAAAATAATCCAATAAGAAATTATCATGCAATACCAATAATCAATAATAGTCAATCATCAATGCATCAATTAACCAGATTGTAAAGGGCTCTCGCTACGTATTACAATCACACAATTAATTTACCGGTATTAAATCTCATCTCTCGAATCTTGACTTAACCATTTATAAATTAACTTGCCTATTGAAACTAGACCTAAACATTAATTCTCATCTCTCGATTCTTGAATCAATATTGTCAAACTCATGCATAAAAGATAGGCCTAATCTAGTCACAGAGCATTAAATCAATCAATAGGAAATTAATCTAGCATTGATAATTAACAACAATAATTTACCCCTTCATATTATTTATGGATCCCCACAAACCCTAGAAAGGAAACTACTCACACATAACTAATATAAAGAGAATAATAGTATAAAAGTAATAAGGAAATAAAATAATAAAATCTTAATATGAAAAGAAAACTAAAACTAAAACTAAACTAAAGAAAACAGAAAACTAAAAAGTAAAAACTACTCCCTGATAGCCTCGTACTCCATCCTTTTATAAAGATTTGAGAATCTTATCTTAATTATAAGCTTAGGAAAAACTAATCCTAACTAAAAGATAACAAACCAAAAATAAATCCTAGGATTCCTACTAAAAGTCTGACAAGAAAACTAGAATATCTTAAAAATCCTAATCTAACAATTTATTAATCACCGCCTAACAAACTAAAGCTACTACTCCTCTGTTCAGTGAAAACCGAGTAAGCAAGCCCAATAATTTGCAGGCCCACTAAGTGAATAGCTTGATGCTGAAGATGTCCGGCCAACTGGGCTATCTCGTATGATCGGGCCCGGTCAACTAGTGCTGTGAGTTGGGCTTTGTGGCTTCTTTTGTTGCCCATTTCTTCTCTTGTTTGGTCCGTAATTTGTGTGGAAAATTTTGGACCTCTTTATATATCGAGCCCTTAATCACCGGATAAAATTAATCTAACTAGGCCTTGGGCTTAAAATATTTGGTCATAAAATACGATCCGACTCCATTGTCTTTGTAGTGGCTCAATAAGCTCGGGAATTATCATAATTCTGCAAATTCCTACAAAAATATACCAACTCTACAAAAACACTAGAAAACATATATTAATAATAAAAATAGCTCCGTAGAGCTCAAATAAGCACAAATATGACCGTGGGACGGGGAATAAATATATATATAAAATAGACTCATCAACAGGTCATGGACACGAGCCAAAAGAAAGTGGCCCAACCGAACCTAACTTGGGGCTCAAGGTTGGGTGATACATGGTTAGCTCACAATGCATGTGAGTTGCCTTGGGGATCAAGTGAGGAAGTGGTCCTCACCTAACCATGTGACACTTGTTACTTATTCCTTGGTTTATTTAACTAAGGGTTGAATTCATCAATCTTTCCATGTGGGATATTTTTGTGAAAAAGTCCCACATTGAAAGATGAGTGGAATTCACAAGGAAGCTTTCCTTATAAATAGCCAAGGCATGGCTTAGGATTACTTGCTTGAGTAAGAGTTGTAAAGGGAAACACTAGTAAGCGAAAACCCTTGAACTCAAGAGTTGGAAAAGGTATCACATTTAGTGAAAGCCTTTAAACGGAATTACTCGGGTTTTATTGGTCGGGTCTTGCTAACCCCAAGACATTCGACCTTGTCGATATTTGTTAGTGCGGGTGGATCAACATTGGAGGCTTCGTGTTTTCGAATCTTGCTTTCAAGTAAGAGCCCATTTGGTCGGGCGAAGCACGCTCCAAAAGGTAATCGTTTTATCTTAATCTGGCGATTAATTTATTTATGTTTATGGTTTTATTTATTGCGAGTGCGATCTTGTTTTTGGGTTTGTTTCCGCGGTGAGTCGGACTTACCAAACCCCAACAACTTGCACGAGAAGTAGAAGAAAAAGAAAATGCAATCTACTACCTAAGCAAGAAAAATGCTCGAGTATGAAGAACGCTACACACCGCTTGAGAAATTGTTCCTCGCATTAGTGTGGCAAACAACCAAGTTAAGACATTACATGCTCGTGCATACAGTCTTTGTAGTTTCTCGAATGGATCCACTTAAGTATTTGTATGAAAATTTTACATTCAATGGGCGCATATCAAGATGGATAGTCAATCTAGTTCAATTCGATATAAGATTCATGCTTGAAAAGGCTATTAAAGGATCCGTGGTCTCGGACTTCTTAGCAGATTTTCCAATAGAAGACTCAACGCCAATACATGATAACGAGTTTCTGGATGAGGACTTGATGGTCACAGAAGATGATACTTGGACCTTATACTTCGACGGAGCCTCAAACCAAAAGGGATGTGGCGTTGGAGTACTATTAGTATAACCTAAAGAAGAGCATGTTCCAATCTCCATAAAGTTAGATTTCGACGTTACTAACAACGCTGCCGAATACGAAGCATGCGTGGTAGGCCTCGAAACAGTTTTGGTATTGGGAGTAAAGAAGCTTTGAATATTCGGAGAGTCTTCTTTGATCATCAACCAAATTTCTAAAAGATGGAAAGTAAGGAGTGATAGTCTAGCACCATACCAAACTTATCTGGAAACTCTCACCAACCAATTGAAAAAGGTAGAATACACATATCTAACTAGAGAGGAAAACCAATTTGCTGATGCTTTGGCAAGACTAGCCTCAATGGTCAGGATTCCTACAAAAATCGAGCAAATGCCTTTAACCATAGAAAAAAGGCATAAACCGTCTTATATTCAAGCCATAGAAGATGATGAAGTGGTTCAAGATGAAGAAGAATAAATAGAAGAAGAAGAAGAAGAAGAAGAAGAAGAAGAAGAAGACAAATAAGAAGAAAAAGAAGAAGAACCATGGTATACAGATATACTCAATTATGTCACCAAAGGAGAATATCATCCTCATGCTGACAAAAGAGCAAAACAAGTATTAAGACTCTTGAATTCCCAATATGTGCTCATAGACAACGAGTTACACAAAAGGGTACCTAAGGGTCGAGCTATCTTATGTGTAGGGAAAAAGGAAGCCCAAAGAGATATGAGGATAGTCCACGAAGGCATTTGTGGAACTCATGTTAATGGCAAAATGCTAGTCTAAAAGATAATGTGAGAAGGATATTATTGGACTACCATGAATAGGGATTGTCACCAATATGTAAAAAGATGCCCTAAATGCCAAATATACGCTAACTTACAACATGTTCCTCCGTCTCTACTCTACACCTACAATTCGCCATGGCCATTCTCTACATGGGGCATTGATATCATCGGTAAAATTACCCCTCCTGGCACAGGAGGTCACGAATACATTCTAGTAGCAATCGATTACTTCATAAAGTGGGTTGAAGCACAGTCATATGCTAAACTCATTGCAAAACATGTAGCACTCTTTATCGAAAGGAATATTATTTGTCGATATGGAGTCCCACATGAAATGATAAGTGACAATGGAACTCACTTTCAAGCAGAATGCGAAGAATTATTACAAAAATATGGTATTCAACACCATCACTCTTCTCCTTATATACCTCAAGCAAATTGAGCAGTTGAGGCGGCTAACAAAAACTAAAAGACTAATATCGTGAAAATGACAGAAAATTACAAGGATTGGCTTGATAAACTTTGGGGTTATCGCACGTCAATTCGCACATCAACAGGAAATACGCCATTCTCCTTGGTTTATGGAATGGATTCCGTACAACCTGTAAAGCTAGAGATACCGTCTCTACGCATTGCATTGGAAAGTAAACTCGATGAGGTCGAATGGACTAGTGCAAGATATGAAGAGCTAATTCTACTCGATGAAAAGCGACTAGAAGCTCTACATCATAGTCAATGCTATCAAACCTGTATGGCTAGACACTTTAATAAGAAGGTCAAGACAAAAAACATCAAATTAGGAGACTTGGTGTTAAAAGCATTAAGGAAAAATGTTTTGGATCCAAGAGGCAAATTTAGGCCTAATTGGTCCGGACCATATATCGTCAAAACCATTCTGTCGGGATGTGCAGCAAAACTAACTGATATGGATGGCAATGAGTTCTCGAACATGACAAACCTTGACCAACTTAAAAAGTAATACCCATAATTACTTGAGTAGGACACTCCAGAGAGCTACGTTTGGCCTGATTCCTTAGGAAAGGATACGTAGGCAACCCTTTACAGGGTGCGGCCACTTTAATTTTCGCTAACCTCGCATCCCAGCATCAATATAAATTCGACGCGATATATAAAGAAGTCTGTCGCCAGAAGACAGACTGCAGTGCAAGGCGACGAAGTCTGTCACTCGGCGACAGAAAGCAAAGTTTAGCGACCCAGTCGCGAAATTTTTTGACTTTCGTACTCGAGAAATTTTTTGGAAAATAATTTAATTTGTTTTCATTGCTTTATTAAATTAAATAAAAAAGTTAATTTAATTAAACTAGGGATTATTACGCGGGCGATGCGCGCAGTTGGCTAGCCCTTTAAGGAGAATTATTATTGGTGGTCTTTATGTCTTATGCATATTTGCATGGTATATATTTTATTATATCTATTTGCATAGTAAATTTTAAGTACTTATTTATGAGACTAATTAAATAAATTAAACAAGTCATCATATAATCACATATTTTGTCAAAAATGGAGAGTGTAAAAAATGGAGATTCTAAACCCTAAAAGCTGCTTTAAATAATATTGAAATAAACACAAATAATTAATCAATTTTGGTGATTCAAGAGACAATTTTAAGGCTTTAGAATTCAATGAGGGTAAATATGTAAAACAACATTTTTAGGAATATAAATGTCCATGCACTATTCATAAGAGTATTTTCTCACTTTTTATAAGGTAGGGAAAAAAAATGAAATTGCATTAATAAAATAAAGTAAAAATTACATTCTTCATGGAATTTTTACAAGCTTAATAAATTAACTTAAAATTTAAACTAGTATAATAAATTGGAAGTTAAGCTATGCTTCTATCTTTCTTCTCTTTCTTTGCTCTTTTCCAATTTTTGTTTGTATCCTCTTCATCATCCATGACTTTAGCTAGTAGGCATCCTTTAGAGGACCTACATTAAATTTTAGAGTAAATTGTTTCTCCCTTAGCTAGGACTCCATAATTCTTTTCCACCAAAACCTTCTTTTCTGAAGTGTCGACTTTTATTTTCTCTTTACCCTTAGCAGTGTCTTTCTTCTTAGGCATCACAAGTGTTTTAAATTCACTCTTTCACCAAAGCATTCCTTAATAAGAACTACTTTGTCACTTAGATGGTTCTTCACATTGGTTCTACTCTGATTCTTCTTCATGTCCTTTTCAGGCTTATTAAGAAGCCAATTCTTCACATCATTGGGCAAAGATGGAGGAACCTTTTGGGTAATCACTTCCCATAAAAGGCCTAGCACTCCAATATGTGTCAAACTTCTCTACTTCTTGTGAAACAAGGAATGCATAGGGACGGCAGAGATCTCCTGAAGGAATTGTTTGAAGTAGACCGCACTGCCTTTTTACCCTGCAGGGAAAATAAGAAGTCATCTTGGTTAAGCTTGGAAGACGACAGAAGGGTTGCTTGTTGACACCAACCATCTTCTCAATTTCCACTATGGGACGACCCACTTGATAGCAAAGTTACAAGAGGCAACTATTTTTGCCCCACTCATGGCAACCCATCTTTGAGAAACGCTTCTTTCGCCTTACAAAGCAATTTGGAGTGTACCTTTCAATATTGTCAGGAGGAGTAATTAATTCTAGTCTCTCCATTAGCCATATCTGCAAAAAAAAAAATTGCAATGCAAATAATTAGTATTACTATACAAAAATATGTTTTTTGATTTCTGTAATTAAAAATATTATTTTTCTACCTGTAATAAAATTGGAGAGCCCCGAAAAGGTGCTTTTGGATTTTTCTTTAATTCATCTAGACTAAGCATAGTCCCTCCAACAATTAATGGCATTAGATTTCTTCCAGATTCAATTTGCTCCAAGACAGTTAATATGATTGCTTAACCCTCATATTTCTACCACTAGTGAGTAAATATTGGTTAAGCATGCAAAAGAGAAAAGCCCTTCTCCTATAGACATAAAAAGACTCAGAATATGGTCTATCAAAGAAGTGGCGTGAAAATTATTTAAGATTAACTACGCTACCATCTACAATATTTACCACAAGATCTAATGAAAGGAAGCCTAGGATGGCACCAAATTCTTCCGGTAAAGGACTGATTTCATCACAACCTAGTCTAAAGCGATGTGTATCTGTATCCCAATATTCTAAGGCGGTATGAATGAAATCTATATCAAGATCTATCCCCTCAATACCATAAATACCTCCCATGTGAAAAAATTCGAGTTCTTTTCTCTCTCTAGTAATTAAAGACCAACATCATTTATGAGTAAAATCGCTAAAACACTTAGTGATTAAAGACATGATAATTTGTTGAGAAGCTAAGATTATAATTAATCTATTCGAATCATACATAAAATCGGCATATTAGGGGGCTTTTTATGTACAAAATTGATGCAGTTCAACTCCTGAAAGGATTCGGAGGCAACGCACTGCAGCGCCTGACAACAAGCCTGTCGCCTAGTGACAGAAGCAGCGCCTGGCGACAGCGTGAAGTGCATGGCGACAGATGACACCGCAATACCAGTTCAACGTGCTATGCAAACCACGCATTTTTTTTACTATGATTCGAATTCGTACATTGACTTTATAATTTTACCCTTTGTTCAATAACCCCATACACATTAATATATTTTTCCTTTTTTGGATTTATTCAATTTTAATTAAATTTTGGCTTGTTTAAGCCCGGTTTATTTTTCATTTTTTTCTTTATGGGGGAAAAGGTCGGATACCCTCAATTAATAATAAAAATAACGGAAATTTTTGCACAAGTTAATCACAAATATTTTTTACACACACACATATGAACATAAAATGAAAAATAAAATGCATAGATAAAACAACCATAATAGATAATAGTTTGTATATACAAATATGTCTAAATAAATGAGTCATTATACAATCGGCAAAGTCCTACAAAAGTCAAAATAAAAGAAAACACAAGTACAACTACGGTGCCGGAGGGCGCAGATAATGAGGGGATGTTCATCATGTAGAAGAACATCGCAGACCGATGAGTATGCTCCTCACCAGCTCCAGACTCGCCAGGAGTCGGAAATTTCAACTCAGGGCCAAACCACCCAGGCTCGCCTAGTGCTGAATCAACTAAGGTTGAGGCTGCGAAGGCTGCTGCGACGACGAGTCAACCTCGTACATCCCACTACCTATCGGAGGAGACGATGTCGCGCCTCCTTGGCCCATCAGCCCAGTCTGTGCACCCTTAGAGGAAGAACCCAAGCCCTCCACTGCCTCGGTCCGAGCAGCCTCAAATCGGCCACCTCGACCCCCAGAAGTAGTGCGGCGACGCCTCGAGCAAGACCGAGACGTATCCCTTCTACCCTCAGGTTTCGTCCGAGTACGTGAAGGGATAGGCTGTCCCTGCAAAATTAAATCAAGTCAAATGCAAAAAAAAAAAAAACAGAAAGATAAACAATGCAAAAATAAAGAGGAAAAAGGATACCTCCTGAGCAACGTCGTCACGACAATAGGAAAGTACATTCCTCATCCTCACCAGCTGGCTTCGAAAGGCGTCTATGCACCTCGCCATCGCCGTCACCACCTTGCACGAGAACTGTCAGAAAATAAAGTCAAAAGAAGATTAGAGAATGCTAATAAGAATCTAGAGCTAACTTTTAAAGATTTAAGTATACCTCTATGATTCTCTAGAAGTTGGAGAGTGTGATGTTTCCTGTGAAAGCTCTGTGACGACAGGAGCCCCGCAAGAAATCAGCATAGGCCAAGCTGGCCCAGTCATAGGTCACGACCAGCTGAAGGTCGCGGAGAGCAGGAAGATAGTAGAGAAGCACTCGACTACCCTTGTTAGGGGAAAAAAGTCCCTGACAGCAAGATAAGAATAAAGATGCGCACCCGCTACTCACTGGTGGTCTCATCATCCTCGAAAGACATCGCCAGAGTAGACCGGTGGTTACACCAAGAGCTAAGTCATGATGGCTCCACTTCGGCACAAGCCCGAACAGTAATCGGGCCCAACAGCTCCTCGACTATCGGCGAAAAGGCAATAATGGTATTGTCGAATGGTAGAGCAGTCGAGAAAAACTCCAGTCCCGAGATGAGACTGAAGTAAGCAAGGGTGCCAGTCATCTCGCCCCAGGGAAAGTGAAAAGTGTTGATGGTGTCCCAAAAGAACTCCACCAAAGGACGAACCACGTGATGGCTCGCGTCAAACGAGTGCATGGCCTGAGTAGCCCGAAATAGGGCAGTCAGCCCACAAGACTTCCAAAGACGTCGCAACTCCTCATCGTTGCGAAAATACTTGTCGTATAGATTGCCGATGGACTCGTTGCCCGAGCCATGGTTACGCGTCCTCCCGCTCAGAAATGTGGTGCTCGGGAGCGAAAAACAAGGTCTGCTCATCCCACTCAAGGAAGGGAACAAGAGAGGTGGACGGCTCCTCATCCTCACCCACGGGCTCGTGCTCCCATCGAGTGTCTCGAGACCGAAAACCCGAACCTCGTTGTCTAGCCATACTAAATTATGCAAAATGACCAAAAATTAAGGCTCTATGGTATCTAAGGTTCGCCTAGCTGCATGATACTATGTTTGCAAAAAAAAAAAAAAAAAAAAAAAAAAAAAAAAAAACAGAGTACGTAGTACTAGAACAGAGCACGATTCCAATTCAAGCATATATGGAATTTTCAAGCAATCAAACAATTTCTTGCAATACTATGATAATTACTGTGACAAATTGAACAAGAATAGCTAGCAAAAACGCGAAAACCAACCCACATTGTTCTCACGACCTCAAGGGGTTCAACAATGGTGAATTGTTCATTTCTCCACCAAATTGAGTCAAACAAGTCTCAAAATACTCCCAACGCAATATACAAACATAATCAAGCAATTTCATGGCATAAAATTTGACAAACAAAGCAAATTAAGCAATATAAATTTCGAATTTTCAGAAAATTTGTGAATTAACATGCAAAAATTCAGCAAAATTCGAGTGAGTTTTAAGAGAACTTACATAGATCAGCAAACTAGATGAATTAAGCTTCGATTTGCAAAAAGTTTGAGCGAATTTTGTTGAGAAATGAGCTGAAACGAGTAATTTGAAGCTGGAGCATCGCACGACAAATTTGTCACCAGGCGACAAACGCCGGGCGACATGAAGAAGTTGCGGCGACAGCAACCTCTAGCAACCGCTTGAGCGGCGACAGAACGTGAGGCCTCATAAAACGGATATTTGTACCTTGTGAAGAAATTTCTGGGTTCCTTGGTACTCCAGTTAGCCCCTCTAAGCAACTTGACATGATCTAGTAATCGGGTTTATTACGATCACATTAAGTGATCGACCTGATAAATGATCGTCTGACTTAGCTTAAAGCGCCTAAACATTGGCTCATCACAAAGGCACCGACGTAATGGTTCATAAACAGCAAAGGCACCAACATAATGGTTCATCAACGATAAAAGCACTGACATACTGGTTCACAAGCAGCAAAAGTGCCGACACACTGGCATAACAAAAGCAAAGTTCAAGCAAACTTTAAAAGGATCCGCAAGTGTTGGTCTTCGGTGATATTCTTCGGAATATTATTGCAACATATGAGGTTGACTTCAAGCGAAGATATCTTCGACAGCGTTCCCTAGCTTGCGGAGGGTTGTCACAAACAATTGAAGGTTATTTCAAGCGAAGTTATCTTCGATCATATTCCCTGGCTTGCGGAAGATGGTCACAAGGCGGTAGAAGATCGTTTCAAGCGAAACAATCTTTGATAGAGTTCTCTAGCTTTCAGAAGACTATCACAACGGAATTGAAGGCAGTTACAAGCGTAGCAGTCTTCAAGCGGTATCCCCTAGCTTGAGGAAGATCGTCAAAGCAACAGGACGGCATTCACTAAGATTGTGGAAGGTTGTCACAACGACAAATGCAACAACAAATCGGTTACTCCTAGAGCCGTGTGCTCGACGGTGCAAGACATGCGTTTCTTAACTCTCTTATCTGTTTAACTAATGATAGTTTTGCAGGAATCGGCGTTACAAGAATGATTTAGGATCGCAAAATGTTCTGAAACATTCTCCGTCCCTATCGATACTTTGACTTTTGTTTTCGAAACTTGCGTTTCTCTAAACTCAGTCAAAGTGGAGGCTTCTGTAGACACCCAATTGTGTCTCCCCAAAACCAAACCCGGTGATTAATACCTTTCGCGTCGATTCATAATCGAATGAAGTGAAAGTGTGAAATATCTAGTGTTGCGGTTAGTTTTTATTAAAATTCTCTCCTTCTGTTTTCAAAAATCTACTCTATTTTATGAAATAGCCAATCCAGTTTAGTTTGGTCCATAACAAGGGTGCAATAATGGTGTAGTTGTATTAGGCTCGAAAAGAGCTTTCCAACGATATATAATAAGCCCAATTCCGATGAATAATGAGGAAGTTATGGCCAGATTACTAAACTGAGCCCGGTTTGATCTTTATATGCGGCCCAATGATCTAGAGGAGGGCCTATTATGAATTATCATTTCTAATGCAATTAGAATTGATTATAGTCTTCTAGAATCTTCTATCAGGTTCTTTTTAATCCTAATGAGAATAGGATTGATAATTAAGTTTTATTTGGAATAAAAGAAGTGTTTTAAATGAAATTACGATTTACCCCTCGTACAGACTTTTACGAATAAATTTTATCAAAAAATAGAAAACGTGTTGGAAAATCTCCTGCAACGCCGAACGTCAGGTTGTTGCCTAGCGACAGACCTTGTCGCGCGGCGATAAGAGCTAGTGCGGCGACATCGACGTGTTTTATTTCTCTTCGAACTCTGATTCTTTTTTATCAAATCCGTACTATTTCATTTTAAATAGCGTCCCTGGACCTCCATTTTCAATCATCAACTGTAACCAACTCTCATCAAGGATTTCTTGATATTCTCTCTCTCTCTCTTTCTAAACCAACCTTTTACAAACAAAATTCCGCATTCACAAGATCTAGACACACCTAGCCCGTTTTGAAGTTGCCTTCACCCTAGACATGAAAGGTTTTAATTTCAGAGGGTTTGGCCCCCAATATTTATTTCAATTATTTAATTTAATTCTTTAATTTTATTATTTTCCTTGAAGTTACTAACGTGTGTATTTTGTTATTAGAAAGAGGTGCGAGGCATCCAAGTAAGTGCTTTAATTGTTTAATGGATATTATGATATAGAAATCATCTTTAGGGTTAACTAAAAATTCCTAATATCAAGTATGATTAAAAGAATGCTTCTTATTTTCTTTCAAAATATCATGTTAGTATCATGTTAAGGCTAAAGCTCTGATTTTTATTGTTTAGTAACATGTTAGGGTTTGTTATTAATCTTGTTAGTATCATGCCTAGGATCTTGCTATAATTATGCTTTAATTTTACAATGATTGTTATTATGATTATTATTATAGTTATGATTATTGTTATGTTGCTTGATTATATTTATTGTTATTGCTTGATCACGCGTTTTATACATGTTTAAAGGGAATTTGTACTTGTAATCATGCTTAATAAGATCATGAATAATCTTGTTTAGGTTTATATGATTATCATTCAAGTGATCGCCAATAATAGTTTTATTTGTGCATTAATATTCAACCAACATAGATAAAAAAAAAGTTTAGGGTAAACCTATTGATTGCATGTTAGTTAGAAAGCGCACATGAATACGAAAAGAATAAAGTAGAGGCCTATTATTAGGGCAAGTTCTTTCTCTTTTAGACTGGATTTGTACCCTCATCCCGGAACACCAGTCTTGGTTCTAGACCTATTGGAGTTAATGATCTCCTAGATCGTTAAGGGGTGTAACCTTCACCCTATGAACGGTTTATAAGTTCCTAAAACTTGTTGGCGACTCTTTTGCTCTAGCTTCCTTCCCTTTAGACGCCACCATGCTTAAGTGTATGATTACAGTGGGGTTCAAGTTTGGGGTAATGCTTGAAATATTCCCTACAATTCCAGACCAATATGGAGTTAGCGATCTCATGGATCGTCAAGGGATTGAACCTTCACCCTATGAACGGTTTTCAAGTTCCTAAAACATGTTGTTGACTCTTTTACTCTAGCTTCCTTCCCTTTGGACGCCACCATGCTTAAGTGTATGATCACAGTGGGGCTCAAGTGTGGGATGCTTGAAATATTCCCTATAGTACTGATTTTAATGTCGATGGTATACCAACAACAACCAAGTCAAGCCTAGATGATATTCTCTTTTGATACCAACGAACTCTTAAATGTTATTTCTTTTGATACCGTCGAACACCTTTTTTATACTAACGAACCTATTTATATATTGATATAAATTATTGTTTACTTTTTTCTTGATTAATGACTTTTAACGGTACTAGTTATCACAACTCTACTACTTATACATCAAAATAAATTATTTTACCAGTTTAACAACCCAGCATGCTTCGTAATAATAATTCTTTAACTAGAGAGTGTTGACTGATGCCTGAACTTAGTCGACAATGGAACCTACGGCGTTCTAAGCTTCTGGCTTGACCAAGGTAGCTAACCTCAACCCCGTCTTCTTTAGATCAGGCTTAGCACAGATCTAATTCGTTTCTTACCTTAGATCGTAATCTCTAATTAAACAATCCTTACTGTGTTTATGATGGAACTTATTAAACATAAAGATAACACATTTGATATATAAGGTTCAAGGGGATAACTCATTTGATATATAAGGTTCAAGGGGATAACGTTCCCTTCTTAAATGAAACTTTTATTTAATTTGAAAATATTACAACACTCATATATTACAACAAAATCACAAACTAAAAGCTTAAACATACATAAGCTGAACTAGTGTTTTCTCTACTTTAAGAGAGATGGAGAACCATTCTTTCTCTTAAGGTTAGTATTTTTCTATGGAGGACTCTCTAAATCTTTCAGAGTAATTCTCTAGCTAACTCTTCTAACTCTGGCTTCACTTCTTTTCCTAATGCCCTTTATATAGGGGAAGGCTGACAAGGGTCACCGACACTTTCTATGGCTTACAGAAAACCATGACTCAGCGAGTGAATATCGTTCACTGCTTTTTTTAAAGATTCTTAAAAACAAACAAAACGTGCTACAATAGTAAAAGTATAATACATAATTGCTGGTGTGGGCTTAGGACTCCATCATATCTTGTAGACCAACTTTACTGTCCTTACTGTCTTCATAATGGACATACATTGGATTGTTTTCTTCTATACCTAGATCCATCACACATTTAGCAGCATACGATTCATCCCATGTGACAAAGACCTCAAATAAGTGCTCTTTTCCCTCTAAGGATAAATATCTCCCAGCTTCAACTTGTTCGAGACAATCATACATTGGTTCACCATTTAATACTCTTTCTTCTAAATGATTTCTTAACTATTCTAGTGCTACTATATTAGTATTTCCTACATGTATTATGACTGGTGGTTCTTTTTTTAACGCTATAAACTAGTTAAGATGCTGAGCAATATAGAAAAAACCATAAGCTCTTGCCTCCGTAAGATCTTTTACTCATCTCTGCTTGATATTGATTGGTTCTTTGATTTTGCAATGAACTTCTTCAAACATGATCAGGAAATGTGGAGAGTTAGCTTTTCCTTCAACCATTTCAATGTTTTCACTTTGCACTTGGACTTGTTCAACTCTTCCTTTATATCTTGTTGCTTCATAAATTCTCCTAAAAACATACTTCTAGAATTCCGTGAGCTTCTCAAAGAACGTAGTATTATTATTAGGAAATGGTACAATACTATGAACCATCCCATAATCCCAAGCTCTATAGTGCTTCGCTACATATGGTGCCCTCCATTCAAGTGAATGTGGATGAATTAACACAGTACCCACTCAGGAATTGGTGCTAATATTATTCTACTTCCCCATATATCATAGACATCATACATCTTGTATGACCTTGATACAACTAGATCATTCCAGCACCTAAAATTGTTATCTTTTATTTTATTTAGTTTTATATCCTGAATATCAAGAATGAGTCTCAAGATAATAACCATTACTTCGTACATTAGGAACCTTCGTTCTGCTACACGACAACTTTTAATTAAACCATCTCAAGATCTTCTTTTTGATGAAACAATCATGGCCTCCATCAAGGCCCAAGTGCAGGGTGAAACCTGCTCCATTGCTTTATCAGTTTCTTCAATAAGAGTTTTTCTCTCTACCTCCATTTTTTCTAGTTGATGGGAAGGAGGTTTTTCTGATGTCTTGTGCTTCTTCGCCATTAGCCAATTCTCTGGTTAGACTATCGGCTAAGGAATTCTTCGATCCATGTATATGTTCAACAGTAAAAGAGAATTAATTAAGCCATAATTACAAACTCAGGAGTCTCCCTTGCACTTGCATATTAGAAAAATTCTTTTTAACAAAATCGAGTATGCCTTTGCAATCTGTTCTAATAAAGAACTGTTTAGAGGCTAAGAAGATTAAGAACTTCTCGATCCCTCTAATGACTGCAAGGATTTCCTTTTGCGTTGTGGGATAATTGAACTTAGATTTATTAAAACTTCCACTGCTATATCTGCAAAGTCTTTCTCCTTATTTGATTTTTAATACAGCACTCCAATTCTCATTACTATTGTAGACACCTAAAAATGTCTCCCTAAAACCAAACCCGATGATGAACAACCTTTCACCGCCATTATTGGTCAGGTTAAGTATTTAATCATTGGAGTACTTAAATCCATGTTCTATCCAATACATTTCATAAACCAATCCATTTCCTAGCTCATTTTCCTAAACCATAGCTTGTTTTCCTCTTTTCGTGTCCACATCACAAAACCGAGAGAAATTAATTTTTGGACAAATAATTTTTATCCAATTAATATATGGTTGGATAGGCCTTGAAATAAGCTTTCCAATCCATATATCATAAGCCCAATTTTGATTTAAAACGAAGAAGATAAGAGCAAAACACTAAACTCGACCCAAAATAGACACCCTTCTACTAAAACATCCATATCTTAAAATCTACATGACGAGGGGAAAACAAGGTCGTTATCTAATCTTCCCTCGGTCAAACTAAATTTATAAACACTTAACAAACCTAAATACGAGTATAGAGGAAAGTCAAGGGTCGAACCCAAAGGAACAGTAATGTTCAAGCACTTTCAATTATGCGCCTAAGCTAGGTCGAGGACGAAGGTAAGAGAGAATACTAACAACTAACAAAACAAGTAACCAAGGAAATAAAACACTAGGAACGGGGATCAACAAGTAATCATGTCAATTGCAACAACTTGGAAGAGTATGCCAATCAAAGGTTGTGAGGACTAATGAAAAGAGCAATCAATTGGAATCAAAGAGCTATCTCCTAATTGTTAAGCTAGGGTTCACTATGAATAACAAATCAAGAGAATCACAATCAAAACCAATAGACAATTGCAATCCCTAAATCAATTGTTTGTGTCATTAGCAATTACAATGCAATCTAGCATAATTCTCAAGGCCTAATTGAATTACACACATGCAAACCTTCACTAATCACTTTAATCTCAATAATCAATCAACACAATTCCCAAATTAATCACAATTAATCAATCATACAAGTTTCACCCAATTCCTAGACAAACAACTATTCAAGGATCATCATCTATCAACTAACAACTGTAGAGAACAAGAATCAACAAAATATCAAGAACAATTACTCTAATCAAACATCAAATATCAAAATCAAACCAAACAAACATCAAATTAAACAAAGCAATTGAATGAGATAGATTTTAGAAATTCTCATTGATAATTAAGAAGATCTCCAACACAATTGTCACACTTGCATCTTCAATCTCTCAATCACCGTTGAAATTCCTCACTTTCTCTCTCTAAAACTACTCCTAATCTAGCCTATTCTAGAGAGAGAAGCTCTCAACCTAAGAGAGAGAAAACTATTCTAAAACTAAAGAAATACATGAATGAAGAATAAAGGAAACCAAAAACTATATAAACAAAAGGAGAAAAGAAGCTTAAAATCGTAAAAGACCCAGAAACCCGCGCCCGCGGAGAAATCGGCCGCGCCCGCGGAGGGGAACGGACACCCCGATAGCCGCGCCCGCGGCCCAAGCCCGCGCCCTCGGAGAGCCCTCGGGACAACCGCGGGTGCTTACTGCCCAAATATGGCAGTTTTGGAGCTGCAGCAACCCCGCGCCCGCGGTAGTTTTCCAGGGCCAACTTCAGAAGGCTGTAACTTCCGATCTAATAATCGTATGAAGGCGTGCAACCTATCATTGGAAATATCTAATAATCGTATGAAGGCGTGCAACCTATCCGATCTGTAGAACTTGAGATATGACTAAAATAATGCACAAAGGTCCTATTTGATACTTTGCAATCCTTCGTTTTCCTTTGTTTCAAACTCAAATTCAATTCTGAAAAGTGCATATTGATCCTAGTGGGTGCTATTTTCAATTCCCATGCATTTAGCCCGCGACGTACCTACAAAACAAGACAAAGAAACGGAGAAGCAAGAGAAATAGCCGAGAAATGAATAAAATGATAAGAAAGCCATTAAAAGCATGCATTTCTCTAAACTAACACAAAAACACGTGAATCGAAAATTATTCTCTAAAAACACGACATATACGACTACAAAGGAGCATAGAAATATAAAGAAAACATAGCCTAAAGGTGCCATAAATGGCACGGATCACTACAAATGACTGATTCTAATTGGATTGAAAAATAGACTTGATAATATTTCCAATGATATATTATATTCCTTATTTCAAGCTACAGATCAAAAGTTTTGATGATTTTAAAAACGTGTAAAAATTGGAATTACCACGCACAGTGTAAAAGCACCGTGTCACGACGCCTGATGACGTGGCACGGTGCCTGGTACCATGACACGGTAATTTACAAAGTGTCACGGTGCTATTTTCAATGTTTTTTCGCGTGAAAATACACCGTGGCACGGTACCTGTTGTCGTGACACGGTATTTCTCACCGTGTCATGGTGCATTTTCCATGTAATTTCCGCGTTTTCTCACGCAATTTTTTTACTGTGACACGGTGTACTATACCGTGTCACGGTACGTGTGATGTGTCATGGAATTTTCTTGTGTATTTTCCGCGTAAACCCTTCACACGTGTTTACTCTCGTATGTCAAATATTTCCCGCGTCACTCTAGAGTATGCCACGTCACACAAGAGTTTCCCATGTCACGACACATTTTTCTGTGTCGCGGTAGTTTTTGCTGTGTCGCGACAACCTTTTTTAGGGTTTTTATCTTTTTAGGGTTCCATGTGTTCCCTATGCTCATTTTCCGTATAAATACCCCCCTCCTTTCTACAGTTTGGGGCTTCAAATTCTTCTCTCTTTCTCTCTTTTACACCAAAAATCATTCTCTTCTCTTTTCTCTCTCTCTCTCTCTCTCATATTCTAAGCCTTAAACCTATATTTCTAATTACACCATTCTTCCCTTAAGCACTCCAAGGAGTCCATACAATGCCCGAGGTTTTGTCCTTAAACCAAAGCGTGAAAGGTACCAATAACTGAAGGTTTGGACCCAATCAAATCTACATTTATTTAATTTAATTTCCATTTGATTTATATATTTTTTTATTGAAGTTACTAACAATGTATTCAAGATGTAGCAATTTAAAGGAATGCGCGAAATGTGAGTAATTAATTAATTTAATTACTCTGATTTTATTATAATATTGTTAGTATCATGATTAGGTTTATTTAAATTTGATTTGACTAAAAATTTATTGTTAAATTTCTTCCAATATTAATGTTTATTCTATTATTTATGATCACCATATTGCATGTTCAAAGAGAAAATGTATTTGAAAATAACGCCTAATAAGATAATTTGGACGACCGGTTTAGGTTCCTTTTTAATCTTGTTGTTTAATCAAGTGATCCGATATTTTAGTATTATATGTTACATTATTATTAAAACAATTTAGCCTAATAATATTTTGGATCAAATTGAATATTTTGTTTGCATGCCTTTGAGACCGCAGGAATACTTTTCGCTATAAGAATCGAGTACAGGCCAATACGGGCGAATGTGACTGCATGACTCACTTTGTACCATCATCCCCGATCCTCATTTCGTGGTTCCAAACCATATGGAGTTAGTAATCTCATGGATTATGAATGGGGTGTAACCTTCATGGGTCAATCGTTGTTGCCTTTCGTTGTCCCTTTATTCGTGGTTGCCTTAAATGATCCATGAACAGTTTACAAGTTCCTTAAAAACTTGTTGGCGGCTCCCTACTTTATTTGTCCCTTATCGTATACGTTAATTCCCACTTCGTAAGAGTTCCAAGCATATTCACACATGCTTTGACGTAGGCGCACTTCGAACGACGCCTAAAACTAGCATCTGTTTCAAGGATTAAATCATCTTCACTAGTAGGTAGTGTTAGTACAGGAAGTCCTTTACACATAGTAGGTAGTGTTAGTACAGGAAGTTCTTTCTTGAGTTTTTGTTGTAATGGTTTTCTTAATAAAGCAAGATTTTCTATGAAATCAGAAGCATAGGTTAAACATCCTAGAAATCTTTCTAGTTGTTTTCTATCTTCAATTTTATCTGGAAATTTTTCAATCTTTTCTAGAATATGTTTTTTGCAATATTATTTGTTCTGCATTAATTTCTAATCCTAGAAACTCAATTTCATGTTTATCATAAACACATTTATTCTTTCCAAGAATTATACCATGCTCGACACATTTTTGAGTTACTACTTTAAGATCGTTCTTGTGTTTCTCTAAATCTTTTGAGAATATTAGAATATCATCTATATAGACCAAACAACAATGATAGAGTTCTCTAAAAATATTATCCATTCTTCTCTGAATATTCGTGGTGCATTTTTTAATCCAAAAGGCATTGCTAACCATTCATAATGCTCTTGGGGGGCGCTAAATGCAGTTAATGAAATGCTTTCTTAATTCTTCCATTTTAATTTGCCAGTAGCCACTCTTACAATCCATTCTAGAAAACCATGTGGCTCCTTGTATTCTATTAAATAACAAAGTTTTATTAGGAATGTAATAGCCATCGAAAACAGTATTATCATTTAGCTGCTTATAATTAATGAACATTCTAGCTTTACCTATTTTCTCTTTTGCATGATTCCTTACCATGAATGCTGGACTATCATGAGGACTCTTGCTATCACTACTACAAAAAGCGTACTTTTTGGACGCTTTTGCTGCGACGCCTTTGATATGGCGTTAGGGTACGGATTTTGGTACCGCCTTTTCTCGACGCTTTATGGAGTCGAAAATTTTATCGACACATAAAAGCGTCGGGAAACTCACATGCTATGCACGTGAGTATTCGCAATTTTGAAACTTTTTATTTTATGAAAATATTAGCGGCCAGGTTCCCCAAATTTCCCAATTAAACCGCCCACCACTCTATATTCTGCGCTATTGCGCTGCTCATCTCCTCTAAACAACCCACGACTCCTTCATCAGCGACAAATTTCGCAATTTTGTTTGCTAATCTTCAAGGAATTTGGGGGTTTTTTGCTCGTCACTGTCTATAATTTCAGGTATCAACTTACAATTTGCTATACAATATTGTTGCTAGGCATATATCTATCATTTTTGGTACCCTAATATCTCACAATTCTCTAAATTTCGTTAATATTGGGAATTCTTCTTTGCATGTCTTTGATTTTGAGTTGGGGTAGAACAAGAATCGATCTCTTATTGCGAGGTAATTTTTTGCCCTTAATTAGATAATTTAATTTCTTTTTATGTTGTTTTTTTCGTGATTTCTGATTTCATATCCATGGTTTCCATGTTTTTTTTTTTATTTTTGTAAGTAGTTTTTTTGGTTTTTGTTATGATTTTTATGTCGTTTTTTAGGGTTTTAGTTTGGAATTTTATGGGTTTTTGATATGAATTTTATAGGCTTTGAATTTTATGGTTTTTGATATGAAATTTGTAGGCTTTGATTTTTCTGGTCAGAGCTAAATAAATTAGCCATTACACATTAAAGCTGCAGTGCATTAATAGAACAATATGAACTTGGGAATATTGGCAGCATAATTTGTTTTTTCACCCAAAAAAATAGATCAGGTTAGCAAGTTCACTTCATCTCGACACTTAAAAGAGCTCAAGGTGTGAAAATTCATGGCATAGCTAAAGAAGATCGAAGCCAATTTGTGAATTCTCTGTATATAGTCTGCTCACCCAAAAAAAAAAAAAAGTTTTTATCATCTCTAGATTGCAGCATTTTTTTGTGATTGTAAAGTTTATCTCTCCAATCTTAATCTACATGTATCCATTTGTCTTAGACCTTCTGATCTTGTTGTTTTAGTTTTCCAGATTGATTGGTCATAGTTTTGATTCTTTATTCAATTGCTCAAATGCTCACCAGACTGCTAGAATTAGACAGATCTTGTTGTTTCTTTTTATCCACCCAAGCAAAATCTTATGTTAAAGCTTACTAACACTACCTTTTCTGTTTTCAGCCTTGTTCAGTAGCTTAAAACGCACAATTACTTTTGCGGCAAAAGAAGGTACACTCTACCTTAGACATTAGCTCAAACTAGAATACATTTTTAAAGATTGTGGCTTGATTAGTACGTGTATGTCATATACTTATTTCAATTGTGTTGGCTTTATTAGATTTCTCTAATTGGATGTTTCATGTGACACTATCTTTTAATTACTTGAAAAACGTGTGCCTATTGCCTTGGAGTCATGTTTTGTAGATTTCCAGTGTGGTTTGTTGAATAAGAAATGCATCTACGGGTCTTCTAAACAAAGCATCTGAATTCTTAGGAAAGGCACAACATCAGGTAACAAAGTCACATTTCTCTTTATGACTGAAATCAGCTAGCTTGTGTGTGTGTGTGTGTGTGTGTGTGTGTGCCCTGCTACTTGCTGTCCTACTCCCCTGCCTAAGCAATTTGAGTTCTTTTATTTTAGCAGCAATACTAGAGCTTGTGTGTGTGTGATACTCCCCTGCTTGCTGTGCTTTTATTTGAATTATCAACTATATACTTATTAGTTCTTGGCAAAGATATGTGTGATTATATTTCAGAGCTTGTATTCTGGTATTGCTGTTCTGAATTGCAGCTCGGAACATCAAAACTTGTGTGTGTGTGATTATATTTTAGCAGCAATACTAGAGCTTGTGTGTGTGTGTGATACCCCCCTGCTTGCTCCCCTGCTTGCTGTGCTTTTATTTGAATTATCAACTATAGACTTATTAGTTCTTGGCAAAGATGTGTGTGATTATATTTCAGAGCTTGTATTCTGGTATTGATGTTCTGAATTGCAGCTCTGAACATCAAAACTTGTGTGTGTGTGATTATATTTTAGCAGCAATACTATAGCTTGTGTGTGTGTGATACTCCCCTGCTTGCTGTGCTTTTGCCAGCCAATTATCAACTATAGACTTATTAGTTCTTGGCAAAGATGTGTGTGATTATATTTCAGAGCTTGTATTCTGGTATTGTTGTTCTGAATTGCAGCTCTGAACATCAAAACTTGTGTGTGTGTGATTATATTTTAGCAGCAATACTAGAGCTTGTGTGTGTGTGATACTCCCCTGCTTGCTCACCTGCTTGCTGTGCTTTTGCCAGCCAATTATCAACTATAGACTTATTAGTTCTTGGCAAAGATGTGTGTGATTATATTTCAGAGCTTGTATTCTGGTATTGCTGTTCTGAATTGCAGCTCTGAACATCAAAACTTGTGTGTGTGTGATTATATTTCAGAGCTTGTGTGTGTGTGTGTCATCAGATTTTGTCTTTTTGATAGAAATCTGTTGTTATGGCTAATTATTCAGTGATTTAAAGGGGGAAGGGTGTTTCATAATGGAAGTGTTAGTTGATTAATGATTCAATTTTTGTATAATGAAATTTGTTGAATCAATAATGAAAGATTACAATAGACTTATTAGGAAGTTGCTGTAATTATCAACTATACATTGAATTAAGTAACATTTAGAGCCACTTTTTGGAGGAAAGCCAATTAAATTAATACAAAGACTTGCACATAAAAAAACTCAGATATTTCCATTAATAAATAGCTATAATGTTTTACGCACTATGAACGTAGGAGCAATATGATAACTCTCATCATAAGTGTACTTACTGAAACAAAAAATGCTTAGTCAATTTAGTTAGCCTTATTATGGACCAGTAAATAAGTTCTACCAAAACTATTTTGCTAGAACAAGGTAACTGTCATACATGGATTTCAAAAAAATGTCACAAAATACCCCACACAAAGGTACATTTTAACTTAGTCCATTACAATTGGATCACTAGTGACCTAGGCAATATTCTTAGAGATGTTGCCTCCCTTTTGGAAAGAAGCTGGACGGTTCATGTATTCCACGCCAGCAGGACTGTCAATTCTGTGGCTGACAATTTAGCTATGATGGGAAGAACAAAGATGAAAATAGGAGAAGTGGTTCCTTTTTCTTATCCTCCTACAGACACCTACGACTCATATGCTGCAGAAATTCCAGATTTGGTTGCTTAGGATTAGTTTTCACCCAGCAAGTACTTTTGTTAATCACCAGTTGCTGAATTATTGCCACAGATGTGTTCATGAAAAGTCCAGCAGCTGCTTTTGGTTGTTTTAGAAGGCTTAAGTATTGCTCTTCTAGGCTTATTATGCTTTATCTTACTTCTAGTTTCTGTAAATATATGACGTGCTCAGCTAGGTCTGTGCACACTAATATGTACTCTAAGTTCATGCTCTTTTGTCCTGATGGTTTTGCCATCAGTAACTCTCTCAAGTAATTAATATATTATAGTTCCTATTTGCTTAAAAAAAAAGGATCACTAGTTCGCATTTATTATATTTGGTACATAGTTAGGCCTCATCAAAATTTTCTAATAGACAACATTTCTAATAGTCAAACTTTGGTGATGAGTAATGGAATTAATAAGGTGTTCAATTGATAATAGATTACTTTTAACCTGCTAGAATGGCTGCAAATTCTGGTTATTGTTTTGTTGTTTGTAATTTTTAGCATGATTTAGACTAATTTATACTTTGTATTTTTTTTTTTTTTTTGAAGATTGGAAAAGGCAATGTAGGTGCAACAAAAGAATAGGCCGGGACACTTGAGCATCAACAAGCGACTATATCGATCAATGTGGCCATCATCTATCTATTTTGGTTTTTAGTCTTATATATATTAGTGATGTATTTATTTAGGGACAAGCTACATACTATAATATGCGACCATTTTTTTTAATGATTGTACTGTGTTGATGTTTTCTTTTCTAAATTTGATAATTAACTACGTACTCTTTTTATTGTTGATTAATTATTGTTTTTTTTAATCTAGTAATACAGAATTTTTGTTTATTTTTATTTTAATGTTATTAATTAATTTAATTTATGATAAATTTAAATAATTATAATGTATGTATGATGATAATAATTTAATAAAAGGAAAAAAAAAAGCTTAAAAAAAAAATTTTAGACGCTTTTTAATGTCTACATATTTGCACATTTTCAAATTTCAAAGAGTTTCCCGCCATACCATAGGCTGACACGAATAAACGCAAGACAACAAAAAGCGTCGCTAAATTTGATTATGTGGACAGGAAAAAGCGTCGCTAAAAAAACTACACATTTGGGATAATGCGCGAAATACTTAATTTTCGACGCTTCGTATATTATTTTGGACACTAAAAGGCGTCGAGAATCTCGACGCCTTTTTTTGTCCTTGAAAAATTTTCGACTCAAGGATTTTCGACGCTTTTTTACAGCGTCGAGAAATAATTTTTCGACGCTTTTTAGCGTCGAAAAAAGGCCAAAAAAGCGTTACGAAAACACGCTTTTTGTAGTAGTGTATTCCTGATTAGCTTTTTATTAAGCAATTCTTTTATTTGTTCATCAAACTCCTTAATATCTTGGTAGGTATAGATGACAAGGGAATAATTGCATCGTTAGACAACTACACCTAAATCAAATACTATTTATAACACTCGACTTATCCTAATACAATTATATGGCAAGAAGAGGGGTCGAACCACAGGGATAAGCACATAAACACCGCATTCATCACTAGACTTTAAACTATCTCGGGACAAAGGATAGGAATGACTAAGAGATTAAACTAAAGATAAAACGAGTTAAAATCAATATAACTAAACACCAAGGGAGATGGGTAGATGTAGATGCCGCTTGATCATGTAATAACATAAAAGCAAATCAATAGTGAACTAAACATGCATGAATATCGATATAAGGTTCAATCTAACCGCCTTCCAGGGTTAATCGTTTTCTCCTAACATAACCTCTATGTTTCCACAATAGAACCATATATTGGGAGGTGCAATCAAAGAACAATCGATAGTAATGAACCTTAACTAAGTCAACTTCCGTTCCTTGTTAGCAAAGATTCACCTTTAATCAACTAACAATGTGCACTTGCAAGAAGATCAAAGAATATCAAGCATGCAAAGATTTTAATCACAATTAACTTAATCTCAATATTATAAGCATGAACAATTAGCAACTACACCATCCCCACACCCTTTGCTAAGAGACTACTCACAAATCATGTTGAGAACAATATCAATCATCAAATAAATAAGCATCAACATGATTAATAAGCAAAGAAGGAAAATCAAAGTAAACAAGCAAAATTAAATGCAAAAGTAAAGAGAAAAAGTAAGAGATTGGTCATTAATTGAAGTTGAAGATCTACAAAAGATTAAACAAGCTTCTTCTTCAAAATCCAAGTTCATCAATGAAGAAATCCACACTTTCTCTCTCTACCAAATGAAGACTAACAGTGTTTCTCTCTTTAGATTAAGCTAAAAGTGCAGAAAATTAAAACTAAGTTAATATAATTACATCAAAACGTTCTAAAAATGGGACTTATATAGTCTGTACAGAGCCAGCTGAAATAGAGGAGTGGTCCGACCGAACACTGGGAAGGTTCGGCCGGACTACAGGGTAGATTCGGCCGAACCATGGGTAGGTTCGGTCGAACCTTCCTGATCCTGGTCTGGTCGAACTTCTGAGGTTTGACCACTCCTGCAAAATTGCCAAATTGCTTCTTGACTCTGCCTCGACGTTCGGCCGGACCACTGAGCAGGTTTGGCCACACTCTGGTTCGGCCACACCTACAGGAGGTTCGGCCGAACCTCTTCTGAATCTTGCTTCCTTCAGCTTTCCATGAGCTTAGCTTCCTCCTCTTGAAAACCCCGATGGTTCCTACAGAGCATAAGCATGGAAATCAAAGTAAAGAGTAGGAAAAAGGGGCAAAATCTAGGAAAGAAGATGCATAAAGGGAAAGGGAACTAAGTGCAAAGAGAATAATGCAAACAAGCCGCAAATGTGGAAAAATGACCATCAAAATGAACCTTAATCGTGGCATAAATTCCACTCATCAATAGACTATTTGTCTTACTCTAATAATTTTCTTAGGATTTGTTAGAGTTATCTTAGTGTAGGCGTCGCTCGAAGTGCGCCTACGTTAAAGCATGTGTTAATATGCTTGGCACTCTTAGGAAGTGGAAATTGACGTATACGTGTAGACACCCATTTGTGTCTCCCCAAAACCAAACCCAGTGATGAGTACCTTTCACGTCGAATCATAATCGAATGAAGTGAAAGTGTGAAAAGTTTAATGTTGCGGATAGTTTTAATTTATTTTCTCTTCTCTCTGTTATTGAAAACCTATTTTAAGGAAGCAGAAAATCCATTTTAGTTGGTCCATGATATGGGCCCTATAGTTGTGTAGTTGGATAGAGCTTGAAAAGACCTTTCCGACAATATATTATAAGCCCAATTCCGATGAATATTGAGGAAATTATGGCCAAAATACTAAACTAGGCCTGGTTTGAGCCTTATATGCGGCCCAATGATCTAGGGCAAGGCCTAATATGGATTTATCATGCAATTAGGAATGGTTTTAGTCTTCTAGATTCTTCTAGAAGGTTCTTTTCATTCCTAATTCAATTAGCATTGATAAATTGACTTTTGTTGACTTTTTTAGAGTTTTAATCAGAATAAAAAGAATGTTTTGGAGGAAAATACGATTTTATCCTCCTGTACGGCAATTTCTATCTAATTTTTAGAAAACGCGTCAATAATTAAGTTAGCTCCAAACGCAAGCATTAGCTCCTGACGCTAAGCTTGGCGCCTGGCGCTAGCGTTAGCGCCTGGCACTAATGTCAGCGTCTAGCGCTAACCTCGTTTTACACGTCAGAACTCTGTTTCGATTTTTTATCTTTTTGGCTGATTTTCTCTATAAATAGGCTTCTAAAAACTCCTTTTTCATTCACCGATTCTCACCAACTCTCGTCAAGATTCTCTTGATTACTCTATCTCTATTTTCTAAACTAGCCTTTGCTCAAATACAAAATTCCGCATTCGCAAAACTTAGATACACCTAGCCATATTCGAAGTTGCCTTCGCCCTAGACGTGAAAGGTTTTAATTTCTGAGGGTTTGGTCCCAAATCTAGTCTAAACTTTCTTAATCTCTCTTTCAATTATTTAATTTAATTGTTTTGATTATTATTTTCCTTAAAGTTACTAACGCATGTATTTTGTTATTAGAAAGAGATACGAGGCATCCAAGTAAGTACTTTAATGGTTTAATTAATATTATGATATAGAATCATGCTTAGGTTGTTATTATAATTCCTAGTATCATGTCTAGGGTAACTTTAATATCAAGTATGGTTAAAAGTATTATGCTTCCTATGTTCTTCCTAATATTTATGATTGTTAGTAGCATGCTAGGGTTTGTTATTATTGTTGTTAGTATCATGCCTAGGATCTTGCTATCATTATTATACTTTAACATGAATATTTTAATTATGATTATTATGATTATGATTTGGATTATAATTGTTATTGATGATTGTTATTATGTTGCTTGATGATATTTTATTGTTATTGCTTGATCACACCTTTTATGCATGTTTAAAAAGATTTGTACTTGTTATCACGCTTAATAAGATAATTAATAATTTTGTTTAGGGTTAATTTGATTATAATTCAAGTGATCGCCAATAATAGTTTTGTTTGTGCATTAATATTCAACCAACATAGATAAACAGGTTTAGGGTTAATCCTATTGATTGCATGTTAGTCAGAAAGCGCACATGAATACGATCAAAATAAAGTAGAGGCCTATTATTAGTGCGAGTTCAATCTCTTTTAGGTTGGATTTGTACCTTCATCCCCGAACTACCAGTCATGGTTCAAGACCTATTGGAGTTAACGATCTTCTGGATCGTTAAGGGGTGTAACCTTCACCTCGTGAACGGTTTACAAGTTCCTAGAACTTGTTGGCGAATCTTTGCTCTATCTTCTTTCCCTTTGGACGCCACTGTACTTTAGTGTATGATCACAGTGGGGTTCAAGTTAGGGGTAATGCTTGAAATATTCCCTTTAGTTTTTGGCGACTCCACTAGGGAGGATTTCTATTTTAATTCCTGAAATTTATTTCGGCAATGATTTAGAATGAGTGGATGAGACTCGAAAAGTTCTAAGCATTTCAAGTGCGTAATTTTGATTAACATTATTGTCATATACATAAAAAAGAGCTCATTGGAAAGACCATCTGTAATGAGTTAAAACATAGGATTTTTACATGTAGGAAATTTGAGGAATATCTTTCACAACTAGGGCCGAAATAACACTGCGCGAAACTTGAAAATATTATCGAGCACAGAAAACTGCTGAGGCATGTAGGAATTAGCGTCAGCGAACAGAAGTTAGCGCTAGCATTTTGACTTTAGCGCCAGACGACAGCTCTGTCGTCTGGCGCTAAAGCCAAAAGTTAGCGCCAATCTCTGTTTGCTGGCGCCAAATTCTTCCAATACCGAGCCAGATATATGCGTTCTAATTTCGACCAGTTTTTTAGCATTGTTCGCTCGATCCTACTTCCTGATTGAGTTTTTTCTCACTTTTCTGAAACCCATATGTGTTCTACATATGGACATAACCCCCTGAGAATTCATGCTGCATCTACCTGATTGAACGCTCTGAGCAACAAAGGATACATCCGAGAATTTTGAATTCACCAAACCATGGAAGCGAGTTTTTTCTAAACTCGCGGTGTCCCATCCACTCGCGCCAACCTTCACGGTTAGGCTTCCGACCGGTGCATCCGGACAATTAACCATGGACCCTCTTTGACTAAACCGTATCCCGAACTTTAGAGAACTAGAGCCATGGTTAGGTTGCAAACTCATTGCATCATGTTGTGACTCCTTGACTACTTGGGCATCTCTTACTTGTGCATACTTATTATGTGACTTAACTAACCATTTGGATTGACTTGTGATTAACCCTAAATAAACTAATTAATGACTAAAGGACTTTTTTTAATTAATTAATTAATTAATTTGAGCTAAAAAATATATCTAAAATCGAGTCATAGTTCCTTTAAGTCAACCCGGATTTTTATTCCCGTATCCTGCACAAACGTCAACTTGTTTTAGTCATATCCGGCGTTCTAGGAAGAACTACGAGTCCTACAAACTATGGATCTGTAGCCCCGAGTTTTATCTTTAATTTGGCGTTGGTTTCATTCAAATCAGAGTCACAGATAAAAAGTTATGACTAAAATACCACAGTCTAGTCACATAGTCTAGCCACATGGTCATGACACGAGTCTTAACATGTCACCGACACTCACTAGTATTAGCACACACTTTGTACATACTCTTTTCACACCATGACCATGTCTTAGGATCATGCATGAATCGGTTTTTTCCGTCATTTGAGTTGGGGGTACATTCCATTCCTAATTCTTCATATCCCTCCATCTACATCATCTTTCTTCACTTCCTCCATCCATTGCATGTTGAATAGAGTTTGAGTCAAATAATTAACAATGAATATCCCCAAATTCCTTTTCCACAGTACTTGGTCGAGGAGAGAAGGGCGATTAATCAAGGACAACACCTTTATTCAAGTTCAACTTTTTGATAAACCGATTCGTCAAAAGAGGAAAGCTAAGAAGATAATGGCAACTCAAGAAGAAGTCAATGAACTTAGGAATCAATTGACTGATGTAACTGAGGCGTTGAAGGCTTTAACCCTCAAAATCAATGACCCTGTGAAGCAACAACAAATGGACCTCATGTAAGAGAGCTTGAGCAAGCTATCTAGTGACTACAAATTTCAAGGCATTAGATCACAAGGGGTCTCGGTGGACAAGGAGCTTCTTCTGCAGAAGTTCAATGCCAACGACATCTCGATATTCAGGGAAACTGACAACCCTTATTTTCATCTAAGAGCTTTTGAAACAATAATAAGTATTAAGGGTATAGATAAGAAAGTGTTTCCCTCTATATTTTCTCTATCTCTTGAAACCGTTTTTCAACAATGGTTCTTTTCCCTTGACAAAGAGAAAACCTCTTCTTGGGAGTCAATAAAAAATGCTTTCATAGATAGATATAAATGCAAGATCCAAGTCGAAACTGATTATAGACAACTTGAAATGCTAAGAAAAAAAGAGAATGAAGGCTTTACTTCTTTCTTTAATAAATGGAGGGAAACTTCCGCTAAGATGATTGAGGTGCCCACTGAAAAAGAATCTGTGAGGATGTTTATCGAGAATCTCCAAGAAAAGTATTCGAAGCATTTTAAATATCAACACAATCTGAATACTTTCAACTCCGTTATTGACATCGGAATTGAAATCGAAGATGACCTTGCAAAACAAAAACCTACTAACAATAGTAACCATAGTGGATGGAAAGGAAAGAAGAACGACAATCCTTCTTCTTCCGAAAACGCCCACTCTAGTAATAATGTTAGTACCTTTGACCATATTGGTGTCTTACCATGGACAATCAAGGATCTAAAAGGAAACCCAGGCAAGAGTTCACACCCATTGGAATGACCTACAATGCTGCTTTCGGCCGTCTTTACGATCGAGGATTAATCAAACCTATTGGCCTTACCGAGGATCCAACACCAGAAAATCGATCTTCAAGATAGAATCCCAACTCTTATTGCAAATAACATCGAGGAAACGACCATACCACTGATGAATGCTACAGGTTTCAAAATCTCATTCAAGATCTCATAGAAGCAAATCAGATCCCATTGCCTTTAGCTAACGAGAAGACTGGGTGATGATGAAGCAAACGACACAAGACAGAGGCGAGCTTCAACGACGATATTTCATGACCACTTTTTTCTATTTCTTTTATTTTTTATTTACCTTTCCCCTCAATAACTCATTGCGTCGCTAAAAAAACTACACATTTGGGATATTGCGCGAAATACGTAATTTTCGACGCTTCTTATATTAGTTTGGACACTAAAAGGCGTCGAGAATCTCGACGCTTTTTAGTGTCCTTGACCAATTTTCGACGCTTTTTTTCAACGTCGAGAAATAATTTTTTGACGCTTTTTAGCGTCGAAAAAAGGCCTAAAAAGCGTCCAGAAAACGCGCTTTTTGTAGTAGTGTTGTAGATTCTTTCTTTTTTTCCTTTTAATAAAATGAACATTTATTTTCTTGCATATGATCATTGCATTGCATTGCAATTTTTTTATATATATATAAAAAAAAAAAAAACCATGTCAAACTAAGCACAAGGTATACCAATGATTTGAGGCACCCCTTGTAGCCACATTGATATATCCAATTTATATAGTGTTTTACCCCCGTCCCACGGTCATAATTAGTAGTGTTTTTGGCTCTTTAAGGCCACTTTTATTAATAATTTGTGTTTTCTATTGTTTTCGTAGTTTTAGTTGAGTTTTACAGGAAATTGCACTTTTGGAGCATTTTCCCGGGTTTTTATAGATCAACTACGGAAGCTAGAAGGACACGGCCACTCTTGAAGCCCAGGATTGGTAAGAGCTGATGATTAAGGGCTCGGTATGAGATACCGGGGCTATTGGATCGATTAATCATGACCCGATAAGGAAATCCAGATTGGGTCGAGGAATTGAGCCCAATCGAAATCCAAGCCTCGAAGAAGAAGACCGGGCCCGATCGGGCAAGCATACGCCCGATCGGGCGAATGCGCGCACAAGCACCTTCAAGGAAGAAGCGCGCCCGATCGGGTGAGCGTAAGCTCGATCGGGCGCGGCATACTTGCAGGGCGTTGTAAAAAAGGCGGGCCCGATAGGGCGGCCCTTCGCCCAATCGGGCGCGTGTTTTTCTTAAAGCTGATTAGATTAGTTTTAATTTTTGTTTTGAGAAATGTTTAAGTACGAATTTTGTGCGAAAATTCTAATGACCTTCTTCTTTAGACTTTCTCTCTCTACTTACGATTTTTCTCTCTCTTAAATTCTCCCTCAACTTTTGTTATTAATTACTTTTATTAATCCAGATTTCTTTTGGTAACAATTTCTTCTCTTTTAATTTCAGTTATTTTACTTACTTCTTTGATTATTTTTTGCTTTGTTTATTTGATTAGTTTAGTTATGATGATGCTTAATTGAGTAGTTTTATTTCTAGGGTTTATGGGGATCTAATAAATAATATGAAGGGGTAATTTTGTGAATGTTGATTATCAATGCTTTGTTAATTTCCTATTGATTGATTTAATACTATGTAATTAGGTTTAGCCAGATTTAATTGTATGAGTTTAGCAATATGAATTCGAGATTCGACAGATGAGAATTGATGTTTAGGCTTAGTTTCAATAGGCGGACTAATTTATAAATGGTTAAGTCGAGATTCGACAGATGAGATTTAATACCGGTAAATTAACTTTGTGATTATAATACATAGCGAAAGCCCTTTATAATCTGATTAATCAATGCTTGATGATTGCTTATTATGATTTGTCCTGGAATATTGTTTATTAGTGAATCTATTCCCTAGGTCTTTTAATAATTAATTTCTCCCTATTTTATTTCTTCCGACCTTATTCTTCGTAGTATAGAATTTATTCCCAAAAATATTGGTTACTTAGATAATTTAGATTATAATAATTAATTAGGAGTAGAAAGACTTGTTTCCCTGTGGAGTTCGACCCTACTTCCCTATCTACATTAGTTAAAGGATTTAGGAATTACTTTTGATTAGGGGATACGACTTTACCCTGCCAAAATTTGGCGCCGTTGCCGGGGACACGGTTTTATATTTATTTTTTTATTATTTTTGTAGTCTAGATTATCCCCTTTTGTCTCAGAGAACGTTAGTTCTTTAAGGCAATTCTCATATTTGTCTTTTAGTTCCTTGTTTATGCCAGGTGTTCCAGATCAGGTTACATCCCATTCGATCCTGAGATCGAGCGCTCTTTTCATAGGCAAAGGAAATTCTATAGACAAATTATGGCGGGTTCTTAGGAGGACATCAGTCGAAGAGATCCTCCCTTTGATTCTAGTGACACTGATATTCCTTCAGATTCAGAATAAGAGATGACGGCCCAGAAGAAACTCAGTGACTACTCGCAGCCGAAGCTCACAGATTTCCCGCACCTTACTCCCACTCCGGCACTAGATGGAGTTCAATTCGAAATCAAGCCCCAATTTATCACTACGATAGAGAGGAAGCAATTCAGTTGAGCTAAGGGTGAAGATCCTAATCTTCACATCGCATATTTCTGCCAGTATTGTAACACCATTAGACAAGTCGGGGTCATGCAAGACCAAATCAGGGAGATTCTTTGTCCTTTTTCATTATGTGGCAAAGCTAAATTATGGTTTAATGGCTTGAATAGAACCGCACTTGGTATTACTGACTGGGAAACTCTTGCTTTGAATTTCTATAATAAATACTATCCTGCAAAGAGAACAGTATAAGAGGCCGACGAAACGCTATATGAGGCTTGAGAGAGGTTCAAGGATCTACAGAGAGAGTGCCCCAACCACAATTTAGCACAATGGCAATTGATCCAAGCATTCTAAAATGGACTTGGAAATTCTTCTAGATCAGTGCTAGATTCTGTAGCCAGTGGGAGGTTCATGAATTTAAATGTGGACGATGCAGGACAGGTTATCGAAGACATGGCAATACACAATTCCCAATATGGGAATCCGAGAGGGTTTTGCAAATAAAGGAAAACATAATGTCGATTCCGTATCCTTTTTGCAAGCTCAATTAACGTCTATTTGTCAAAAATTAGATAATCTTACTGTTGCTCCTAACTCTGTAGCTAATGTTTCTGCTGTTGCTAACAATGAAGCTTTTTGTGAAAATTGTGGAATTGTAGGGCATTGGGAGCAAGATTGTAGGAGCTCTATGGAACAAGTTAATGCCTTTCAAACCTATAGGCAGAATAACCCATATTCCAATTCCTACAATGCCGGTTATAGGAACCATCCATATCTTTCATACCGGAGTACCAATGTACAAAACCCTCCACCTCCACAACAACCACAACAACAACCTCCACTACAGCAAAAATATTACAACCCAAATTCCGGCCAGAAAATCCAAGCATCACCCTCATCATCTTCCGACCCTGCCATGACAGAAATTAGAGCAATGCTTGCTAATATGCAAAAGCATATGGAGAGTAGGGATGCGCTAATTGATTCCATTTTAGCCCAAAATAAAATCATGGACAATCAAATTGCACAACTTTCATCTACCCTACAATCCCCTCAGCAAGGAGCTCTACCATCACTACCTATCCATCCCACTGATCATGCCAATGCAATCACTCTAAGGAGTGGTTCACATTATGATTCTGTGCAGGGTAAATCGCAGGATAAGGGAGTAGATGTGCAGAGCCCGGTTATCAAACTTCCATTCCCTAATAGACAACTCAAGAGTAAGTTTTTAGAGGTTGTGAAAAACCTGCAAGTAACAGTTCCTTTTACTGATTTAATCACTCAAGTTCCTGCTTATGCTAAATTTATGAAAGACATTCTGACTAGGAAAAGGGCCTTTAATGAAGTAGAAACAGTAGCTTTCTAAGAGGAGTGTAGCGCTTTATTGCAAAACAAATCCCCTCCTAAATTAAAGGATCCTGGTAGTTTTTCTATCCCTTGTCATATAGGGAATGTTTTTATTGACAAAGCTTTGTGTTATTTGGGTACTAGTGTCAGTGTCATGTCATCGTCTGTCTGTGCTAAACTTAATATGGGAGAATTAAAAGTTACTAATATAACTTTGCAAATGGTAGATCGTTCGGTAAAATACCCCTTAGGTATTTTAGAGGAGTCCTGGTCAAAGTTGGTAAATTTTTTATTCCTGTTGTTTTTGTTGTGTTAGACATAGCAGAGGATACGCAAATACCCATTATATTACGTAGGCCTTTTCTCCATACTGCAGGAGCAATTATTGTTGTTATATTGATGTAATTGATATAATGGATGATATTTGTGATGATAGCTTGCTACAGGTTCTTGCGAGGGATCCCCTAGAGGAAGTTCTATGCGGGAATTTATCTAGAGACAATGCAAGCGTTTGGGGTAATGAGGTACAAGATATTGAAAAGGCTCTTTCCTTAAAAGAGTTAAGCCCCAAGGAAACAATGAAGGTAGTAAATTTAGTTCAGGAATCAAAACCTGCAGAGGTCAAGAAACCTGAGCTAAAACCTCTCCCTTCTCATTTAAAATATATTTTTCTTGATGAACAGGAACTATACCCCGTGATCATCAGTACTGTACTTACTGGCCTACAAACTTCCCAACTCCTAGGGGTTCTCAAAACCCATAAGAAAGCTATTGGGTACAGTATTGATGATCTCAAGGGTATTAGGCCTGATTTTTGTATGCACAAGATACATCTGGAGGACAACTATAAGCCTTGCATTCAACCCCAACGAAGAATAAATCCCAACATGCAAGAGGTAGTCAAGAAGGAGGTTATGAAACTACTTGATGCAGGTATTGTCTATCCTATTTCTAACTCCAAATGGGTAAGTCCTGTGCAGGTTGTGCTAAAAAAGGGTGGGATGACTGTGATAACCAATGAAAAAAATGAATTAATTCCCACTAGAAATCTCACAAGGTGGCGTATGTGCATTGAATATCGTAGATTAAATATCGCCACTAAAATGGACCACTTCCCTCTTCCCTTTATAGATCAAATCCTTGAGAGGTTAGCTAATCATAAATTCTTTTGCTATTTGGATGGGTATTCGGGATTTTTCCAAATTCCGATTCACCCTGAAGATCAGGAAAAGACTACTTTTACATGCCCTTATGGCACTTTTGCATATCGTAGAATGCCATTTGGTTTATGTAATGCACCCGCTACCTTTCAACGTTGTATGATGAGCATTTTTTCTGATTTCATAGAGTCTATTATGGAAGTATTTATGGATAATTTTAGCGTGTATGGTTCCTCATTTGATTCATGTTTAATTAATCTCGCTAAAATTTTGAAACGATGTGAAGAGTGCAATTTAGTTCTAAATTGAGAAAAAGTCACTTTATGGTGACAGAGGGAGTAGTTCTAGGTCATATTGTATCTGATAAGGGCATACAAGTAGACAAAGCTAAGATTTCAGTGATTAAGCAATTACCTCCCCCAGTTAATATTAAGGGAGTTAGAATTTTCTTGGATCATGCGGGGTTTTATCGCCGCTTTATCAAAGATTTTTCTAAAATTGCTAAACCACTGACTCGGCTTTTGCTTAAGGATGCTCCTGTTATTTTTACTGATGAGTGTCTTGAGGCTTTCAACAGGATTAAGCAGGATTTGATATCGGCACCCATAATATGTGCTCCCGATTGGAATCTTCCTTTCGAGATCATGTGTGATGCAAGTGACTTTGCGCTAGGAGTCATGCTTGGACAGAAAAAGGACAAGGTTTTGCATGCTATTTAATATGCAAACAAAACCTTGGATGAAGCCCAAGTCAACTATGCCACTACGGAGAAGGAGTTTCTTGTTGTTATTTATGCTTTAGAAAAATTTAGATCATATCTTGTTGGTTCTAAAGTCATTGTTTTTACTGACCATGTAGCATTGAAGTACTTGATAGCTAAGGTGGAATCAAAGCCAAGGCTACTCCGATGGGTTCTTTTGCTCCAAGATTTCAACATATAGATAAAAGATAAAAAGGGAGCAGAGAACGTAGTGGCAGACCACTTGTCACGTATCAGGTATGATGAGGGTAAGGATTCTCTACCTATAGATGATTCTTTCCCTGGTGACAACCTTTATGCAGTTGTAGAGCAACACCCATGGTATGCGGATTTTGTTAATTATTTAGTGGGTGGTACTCTACCTCCTGACTTGTCCTACCAACAAAAAAAGAAATTCCTTTCTGATGTTAAACATTATTTTTGGGATGATCCTTTTTTGTTTTGTGAGTGTGCAGATGGATTGTTTCGCAGGTGTGTTCCCGAATGGGAAGTCCACGGTGTGCTTACTAGTTGCCACACCTCACCATATGGAGAACATCATGGCCCCACTAAAACGGTGGCCAAGATTGATGAGTCGGGATTCTATTGGCCTACAATGTTTAAGGATGCTAACATTTTTGTACAGGCTTGTGATTCTTGCCAGAGGACTAGCAACATCTCGCGGAGGCATGAGATGTTCACAACCGGAATTCTAGAAGTTGAAATTTTTGACGTTTGGGGTGTTGATTACATGGGACCGTTCCCTTCTTCAAAAGGGAACCATTATATTCTTGTCGCCGTCGACTGTGTATCCAAGTGGGTTGAGGCCATCGCCACTCCTACCAATGATGCCAAGGTGGTCCACAGACTTTTCAAGAAGACCATCTTTTCAAGATTTGGCGTACCTAGAGAAATAATAAGTGACAGAGGATCTCACTTTCATGAACAGAAGTTAGACACCCTCCTCAAAAAGTATGGTGTCTACCATAGGACAAGGTTAGCCTACCACCCCCAAACTAGTGGCCAAGTTGAGGTTTCTAACCATGAGATCAAGGCCATTCTAGAGAAGGTGGTGGCAAAGTCAAGGAAAGATTGGAGCGACAAGTTGGACAACACCCTTTGGGCGTACAGAACTGCATTCAAGACCCGTATAGGTACTACTCCATATAGACTCGTGTACGGAAAATCATGTCATCTCGCGGTCGAATTGGAATATAAGGCATATTGGGCTATTAAGGAGCTCAATTTAGATGCCAAACTAGCGGAAGAAAAGAGGTTACTTCAACTTAACCAACTCGATGAGTTTAGTTTGACGGCCTATGATAGTGCTCGAGTCTACGAGAAGACAAAGAGCTGGCACGACAAGATGATCCTTCCGAGAGAATTCAAGGAGGGTGATAAAGTGTTACTATTCAACTCTCGACTTAAGCTTTTCCCAAGAAAGTTAAAGTCAAGGTGGTCGGGTCCTTTTATTGTAAAAAGGGCCAATAAATTCGGTTCTGTGGAGGTTTTCGATGAACATGGTAACGAGTTTAAGGTTAATGGCCAAAGACTCAAGCTATATCATGACGGGGCTACGATTGGTGCAGTTGAATTACTTCACCTAAGTGGTTCCGATTCACTTTGAGTTTCACTGTGGTAAGAGGGTCGTGCGGGACCTAGATAAACCAGCGCTTTGCGGGAGGTAACACGTATTTCTTGCTTTCTAGACTAATTTTTTTTCTTTATTTTTATTTTTAATTTTTCTTCAAGAGGTGAGGAGAGTGAATTTTACCTTTCATGAGTGTTGTGTACAGGTTTTGGATCACAAAGTACGGAGGTTTTCAAGAGAACAAGGCGAAGAAAGAGAAGCTCCAGATCTGGGTACGGGCCCGATTTGCTTGGCTCGCCCGATCGGGCGCGCACCTAAGGTCCAAAGTTAGAGTTCATTTCGCCCGATCGGGCAAGGAGTCCCGATCGGGAGCGAAATATCGATTTTGTCGGAGCTAAATTTCGCCCGATTGGGCGAGGAGCCCTGATCGGGCGCGCAAGTGAAGAAAGAAATTGAGGAAAACTTCGCCTATCGGGTGCGCACTTTACAAATCAGCAAGAACCCTATTCGCCCGATCGGGCGAGGTTCGCCCGATCGGGCGCACCTATTTCTATCCGGGGTTTTAACCCCCCTTCTCCCTTCCCCTTTTCTTTTTATTTCTTACTTCTTCTTTCTCTTTCACATTTTCTCTCTCTAAAACCTCCATTTTCAAACCTTTAACTCCACTTTCAATCCAAGATCTCCTCAAATTCACCCATCAAAACCCTTAAAATTCTTACATATTCTTAATCCTCACACCTTCCTCTACATTTTCCACCCATTTTCTCCCACTTTCTCTCATAATCCCTTCTAACCCTTAGAGAGAGTAAACCCCAATTACCAAATTTTCCACATCCAAATGGCTTCAAAGCGTTCAAGGACACAAAGGGGTGAAAGTTCGAGGCCACAACAACCAATAGTCAACCCGGAGCTTCAAGTACCGGGATGGGAGGAGGTTGTCATCACCTCGGAGGAACAACGGGCTAGGATGCTAAATCTCATCGATCGACAGGTAATCTCAACCCGCTTTGTTCATCATCCCACATTACCTAGATTAGGTATTGATAAATATGTGGAAAAATTGTTTAAAGGCATAGGCATGAGTGGTTTCTTTCAAATGTGCCATGATACATATGATTATTTAACATTAGAATTTATCTCTAGTTTTAATGTTATCAAAATGAATGCTATAATCACTCATGTGCAATTCCGATTATTGAACAACGATGTGCGATTATCTCTTAAAGAATATGGAAATTTGTTTGAATAGAAATCGGATAAACCTATCGAGCCCTCCCATGACCACATTGCCGTGGTCTACAAGAGGCTCACTGGGGAGGACTTAGCTAACCTCCAACACGCCAAAGGGATGTGGGTTCAACAGCCTGTCCCAAAATTTGCCAAAGATTTGCCGGACTCACTATTTTTAGGAAGCATGAACCGACAAATGTGAGGAGGGGTGAATTGGAATTATTGGCATCCTATGTAATTCCTAACGCTGAAAAATTGAACATACCCCATAGGATAGCCAATCACTTCCAAAGGGCGGCCAACGCGGCCAAAATGGGTAGGTCTAGGGCACCTATTTATTTTGGGGGGTTAGTGATCCATATCGCCATCAAACACCTAGGTTGGAACCCGGATGGGCATAGGAAAGTTGTAGGCTCAAACCTCATGGACCTAGCCTATTTAGGGAGTCTAAACTCGGTGCAACCCGTGGGAGGTGACACTTAGTGGATAGTCCACCGACAATCGGGTAGGAGGGACCAAGCATTTACCTTACCCAACCCCGCCTTAACCAAATTTTAGAAGGGGAAGCCTTCTTATACATTTGAGATTAACGACCAAGGCGAGGTTCAAGCACCTCACCCTTCACCACAACCCCACCATTCACCCCAAGACCAATCCCCCCCACACCATTCACCACACTACCCACCACCTCCACCCTTCACCTATGGCATACCCACTTCCTCGGTCGACTATAACGTTGACCCCAATGCCCATTATGACTTTTCGACTTTTAGGAGCCAATTAGACCGTATCGAGATTGGGAAAGGGTGAGTTGAGGGTATGATGCAAAACCTAGATTCTAGGTTAAGCACCTTGGATGGTCGGGTAGGACACATAGAGAGGAATCTTGGGAGGGGTCTTTACCCCATGTACGATGACTATGCACGCCGAGGGGCTATTCCCCCCGAGGCTTTAGTTTCCGACTAGTTCCAATAACCCCAAGGAGGGTACTCTCACCCCGGAGCATTTGGTACTTATGTGGACTACTCGTCAGTCCATGGATATGGGGGTGACGCTCTTTTTGGGGGTATGAGGGGAAATGTGAACCCTAACTACTTTGCAGGTGGTTTAGGTTATGGTGGTGCTGGACTAAGCCAGGGTGGTGCCGGCTCGAGCTATGGAGGAGGATATGAGAGGATGGATGACGATGAGGAGTAGCTTCTCCTAGCTACCTCCCAAGTCAATGAGGGCATTGCTTGATTTGGCTTGGGGGGAGATTTCTTGTATATATGGTAACTTTCTTTCTTTCTTCTCTATTTATTGCTTTCCTAGTGTAGTTTTTATTGCTTTCCCTTATGAAAAAATACAAAAAAAATTTGAAAAAAAACAAAAAAATTAAAAAATACGTTCCAATGAATTGTAATTCATGCTTCCCTGTGTCCTATACTTAGGAAATATTGTTTTGATTCTTGGTATATGATAATGAGCTTTGTGAATTTGTTGATCATGATTTGAAGTTTAATTGTTTGGATTCCTAAACATGCGTCAATGCCAACTATTTGTGAATAAAGTGCTTGACTAGTTGATTTGGTTAGGAATGTGTGTTAGTTCCTGGTATGTCAAAGAATTTGAGTATTGGTTTGCAACTATTAGTAATGTTTATATAGCTCAATATTATGCACATTGAGGAGGACGAAGGCCGTTGTTCTCTTAGGAAGCCTTCAGACGATATTAGATACATTTGTTCCCTTCTTGTTACCCATGTTGTTGCTTGTGCCTTTTATTGTTTATTTAGTCACATTACAAGCCTATATGAAACCCATTGGTTACTAGTCCCAAGATTGGCTTGGGGGAGCTATTAGTTGGTGAGGTGAGGGAGTTGTGGTGTGCACATTATTTGCACAATGTGGGAATAAAAGAAGAGTGATTGTTCTTCGATATTATGATTGGAAAATATTGATGTTTTGTGTTACAAAGTTGAAAATTTCCTTTATGAGGTAAAAAGAAAAAAAAAAAGAAAGCAAAAAAAAAAATTGTTTCATATGTTCAAATGTTCTATTTGAAGGTTGCTCAAGAAAAAAAATTCAAAAAAAAAAAAAAAAGGGTTCAAGTTTGAAAAAAAAAAGGAAAAGAAAAAGAATAAGTGGTTCAAAGTTTGTTTCAATTCACTATATTCCATATTATTATATTCTTATGAGTGAAATTGTAAGTGTTGGGATTGTTTATATTGTTTGGACACTACAAGAAAAAAGGTAATTAGCGATGGCCAATGTAGTCGCAAATCCGTCGCAAAAATGGATTTGCGACGGATTTGCGACTACTTTGGTTCGTTGCTAAAGACCTCGTTGCAAATCCATTTTTGCGACTAATTTTTGGACAGTCGCAAATTTAGCGACGGATTTGCAACGCCTTTGCAACTACCATTTAGCGACTAACTTTCAATCTTTAGCAACTAAATTATTGTCCGTCGTAAAATATTTGCGACGGATTAGCAACTACTTAGACCAATGTTTTAGGACTACTTTTGCGACGGATTAGTGACTACAAGACCAAACTTTTGCGACTACGAGACTAAACTTTTGCGACTACAGAGACTAGTTTAATTGAGACGGATTTGCGACTATTGAGACTAATGTTTTTTGCGACGGATTAGCAACTACATACGAGACCAAATTTTTGCGACTACAAAACTAATTATTTGTGACAGATTAGCGACTACTGAGACTAATGATTTTGCAACTAACCAATTAGTCTCTAAACCAAATTTGCAGTCGCTAAATATTTGTGACTAACTATCAATATTTGAGACCATAATTAAGCGACAACCAATATTAATCACAAAGCAAAAAAGGTACCCACGCATAAATTCAAATAACCAAAATGTTAATTTTATTCAAATATCCAAAATATCAATCAATTTTTTATCAATGTATTAAAAAACAATATTTAACTTATAAGACTAATTGTTCCAAAAGTCACCTCCCATATAAAAAAAAGCTACTTCAAACAAGAATTAATGACAATGTAAAAGACCAGTTGTTCATAAAATTACCACCAAGAAAATAAAAATCACTTAGTTGTATCACGAGAGCGGGTGACTGCAGGCGTAGGAGGCTTATAAGGACGGTAAACTTGTTTTACAAGTGATGCCATTTCCTGCAATGTTTTTTTCATAGCTAATTTTTCCTTCTTCCATGTAGCTTTTTCGATCTCATGATTTTCGACGAATTCCTTAGCACATTTTAAGCTCTCTGCCGCTTTTTTTTGGCTTTCTTCTACCTTGTTATGGTTTTCTTCCGCCATCTTCTTTAGTTCTTCAACTTGTGAACTTAATTGAGAAATCATGGAAGGAGTGGAAGATGATGCAGTAGATTGAGAAGTAGGATCACTCTTGTAATACATTTGTGAAGCACTCCCTAAACCGTAGACTTTTCCTTTCTTTTGCCCACCTACAACCTCCAAGTAGACTTTGTCGGGGTTAATCTCAATTCCTTTGTTCTTATATTCCTCAAGTTTTTCCATATATTCTCCCTGCATTAAGATATGTATTAGTAACTATGATCTCAAATGTTAAAACTTTAATAAACTAAATACATTTTAAAAAAAAACAACTATAATAAAAATACAAGCAATGACTCGGGACAACGTCCGGGATAAAAACTTGTTTGGACTTCTAAAACACAATTTAATTTAATTGCTTTAGAGCAGCTAATAGAGTATTACCCATCAATGATGCAAGAACATGAATACAAGTACAGTCAGAGTTACCTCTTAATAGATGTTCCAGACTACAAAGGTACAACTATTGGGAACAGTGGATCATGGGTATTTTTATTATAGTTGTTTTTTTTTTAAATAAAAAAGGAAACACTTATAGCAAAATAATTTATGTAAGCAGTTATTAGTAAAAATTTCGGCAGAGTCTCCTTTGTAAATTGAAGAATCCCCTCCTATAGGGTATGGCTTCAAAATAAACCTGTCTCAATTCACATTATGCCATACCACATTAATCATATGATTAATGCCGGCAAATCATTCTCATCCTCCAACTCAATCACACAAACAAATAAACAATCTATAATATCTCCAAACATTAACTACCACTTTTTTTTTTTTTTTTGGTAATCTTAGCAAAATATAGAAGTATACTCATACCATGACTTTTTGAGACTTGTCACCCATCAATTCAACTTCATCATTGCCCACACAAACAGAATGAGTGCTCTCATATACTTCAGCAGCAGTTGGTAAAATTCCATCCTTTTTCTTTGCCTTGTATTAGAAGAAGTTGTTAGCACTAAAAAAAATACAACAAAAAATAGGGGACATAGACTACAGAGCAATTGTAATAAAGACTAGTTATTGTCATCTCTTAGTGGCTAAAAATTTTCTACTTGCTTCAATCTTATATAAAATCACAAGTTAGCTGCTAAAATCATACACTTACCATTTTTTTAACCACTTGAGGAGTAGATACGCTACCTTGGCGATGGCCAGCGTCAAACTTCTCTAATGTTTGGCCAGATAACCGATTATCACTTGCTTGGTTAGAACGTTTCAGAAAATCAGGATGCTTACGCTTATTTATGAATTCAGCTCGAACAGTGTCAGTCATGAAACTAACTCCCTTATGGAGAGGCATTTTGTAAACTTAGTTCAATGTGCCCCTAAGTCGGTCCCAAGCTTTTTTGTCAAATTCTCTCCTAGCCTTAGCATCGAACTCAGTTCTCCAAGTATATTTACGCCGCACATAATTAACATGTAAAGCTTATAATTTTAACTCAAAATAGCATATTATACATATATAATTTTATTTCTAATTTATAAACAAGATTTTGATGGGAGAGTTTAAGCTTATGGAGAGTTTAAGATTTTGATACAAAAACAGTCTATAACAAAAGAAGACACTTCTACATTTATAAACAAGCAGCAAAGAGCCAGCATACAACTTCCTGTATCCAGTAAGCTACAACATCTTTATATAGACTCATCCATGCCAGACATGCTCACTAGTAACAACGTAGATGTAGTTAGGCACCTGAATTATTTCTGTTCCCTTGGAAAGGAAACTGGAAAAGAACTGTAAAATAGTGATTAGAAAACCACTTGATGGGAAACAAATATAGTGCCCATCATACCATAACAATACAAACTAAAACGGGAAGATAAACTTTTGAAATTGATCAAACTTATTACTAAGTTGTGAGGGCTAAGCAGCTTGCAAAAGCATTGTTCTTAGGATTTCTATCTAACTTCTAAGAGAATCTGGTTCAACAGCATAAGCAACCTCATTATACAAGAGTTTCAAATCATTACCTCAAGCTACTAGTAAACCCTTAGCTAGCAGTAAAAAACATGGGGTTTTAATGTGAGCAACAAGGAAATTACAGCAAATATTAGCTCACGATGGTTGCATTGGTGTAAGGAAAGCAGGGTGCAGAAAGGGACCGTTAACTAAAGCTTATCCAATGCAACTAATTAAAGAAACCCAGAAATCAACGCCATGAAGACAGCATTGTCATCAAACCTGGTTGCAACTCAACTGTAAGCTACCCTTAAGAAACTAAATCCCAGGATTTGAAACGGTTGTATTTTTTCCTTTTCTACGGTACACTAAAATGGCTATGCTTCTCAGACTTCTAGCCTAGTTTCCAAACACACAGGTTTCAAGCTGCCCAGTCTTCTGCACAAGTTCAGGCATATTTTACAAGCATACATGCAGAAAAAACTGAACTCACCTGAAGTTACAGCAGAGTAATATTAGTATGAAAATGAAAATTTGAAGCGTTTGCTTGCATGACAATTAGTTTGAAACAAAAGCCAGAAGAAAGTAACTAGGAAAAGGTTTCTCTTTGGCTAAAACATATTTTGTTGAGTTACCCACTACTCGATCTATTTTTTCTCACCTGTTTTCACAATAGCTAGAAAAACTAGAGTACGTAATGCTGCTTATTCACTGCAAATAAATAAGTAACCTAATCAAGACATAAAATCGAAGCATTCTCCTCATATAACAGATTAAATCAGCAACAACCCATATTACATTCAGAGCAAAACAATGAACACTTCTTATACAGTCAGAAAATTTAGAGGTTACACATTTGGATTGGTACTTAAAATTTATTAAAACAAACCTGGCATGGCTGTTGGAATACACGAATGTTGTCTCTGGTGGGGTTAGAAGTGCTGCTGCTGTGGATTGTGGCTGTTGGAGGTGCCCTGCTGCTGGCACTGTGCGCATCAACGCTGATGCAGCGGTGTTGGAAGGGTGGGTTGTGAGCTTGGGGGATGTGATTAGGGACTCTGATGGCAGCATTATGGCTGTGATGGTTCGTCATGTGAGTGCTCAGGTCCGTGTGGCTATGGCAGAGGCTTTCGCAGCACGAATGGGGGTGGTTTTGGCTACTGAGTTAGGCTGTTAGAGGGTGTAATATTCATAGCATGTGAAAGACACCACCTCTTTGCAAATTCCAACTCCAAGGGTAATATAACTAACACTATAAAAATATCTAAGATGACAACTAAATTCTAAACATACCTTAAACTCACTGAACCAACGATCCCTAACCATAAGTAGAACCTCAGTAAAATTCATGTATGGGTGGTTGTAGTGTGCCTTCCAAGATTTTGTGACATTTCCACTAACGGTATGGTCATCAAACCTGATGCAAGAAAGATTAAGCACAAGCATAAATAATGATAATAAGCTACTAATACAACAAATATAATACATAGATAAATATAACTAACCATAGCCCATCTGGTGAGAGCTCAATCTTTCCTTGTTCCACTCCATTCAAATTTTGTGGTGCCACATCATTCTCAACAGCAACATCCGCATTAGAATTTACTTGTACTTGTTCATTAGAAGGTGGTGGTGTCGGTCGTGTGACCACAGGATTTTCTTGGTCAACCGATTGATTATTGGCTCGGACACCGCCTTGATTACCTCCCCGACCAAATTTTGAATTTTTCATGAAGGATTTCATTTTCAAAGAACTAGAAAGATCAGAAGAACAATAATTAATTTACACATAATAACCCATAATTAAAAAAAAAAAAAAATTTAAAAAGTAAGCTTACAAATATGATCAACAAATTTTAAAACATTTATCATATATCAAACAAATAAGATAAACACATTGTCTATCAAACAAATAAGCCCATAACAAAGAAAACACATTGAAAACTACAAGCTTAGAAATTATTCTTCTTCTTCATCCACATCATCATCATCATCATTCTCGTCATCGCTGTCAGTATATCCTAACTCTCCATCAACCTCTTCTTCAGATTTAGTATCATCCCATTCATCTTCTTCATGTTGTTCTTCCTCTTCACCACCTGAGTCGTCCTCCTCCATTTCATCCATATCCTCGTACATAACACCATCATCATCATCCGACGAACAAAGGGTTGGGGTCTCAGCAATGTCTACTTGGAAAATTGACTCATCGATTGGGGCATCCACACTTGACCTAGCTTTAGTCTTAAAAACAGCCCACCATTGACTCTTATCTTTCTTTAAGCTTGGATAAGAGGTAAAATACACTTGATAAACCTGATTTGCTAGAACAAAAGGATCATATGCAGGGTATTTCTTAGAGTGGTTTACATCAACTAATCTATACTGCTCATGAATATTCATGCCATTCACTGAATCCATCCAATTACATTTAAACAAGACGGTTTTGAAGACATTTACGGTCCCCAAGTAGACCAGCTCAATGACTTCTTCTAAAATGCTGAAGTAATCAATTTCCTCCTCACTTATTACACCCACACCATAATTCATAGTTGCCTTGTGCTTTCCATAATCAAAAGTGTGAAACTTAAAGCCATTGATGTCAAATTGCCTCCATGTTTTGACTTGTCTAGACGGACCCATGGCAAGTGCTCGAATCACTTCATCAGTCTCATTAGATTCGATAACCTAATTTCAAATTCAAGCCATTAATTAATAAAATATATAACCTTAGTCATATTTAGCGAATGATATATCGAAACTTAATTGTAAAAACTTACAAAATCCTGAAACCATTTGGAAAATTCATGTGAAAACTTGCTCCAAATATCATGTAGGTCAATACCAAGATATTTTTGCATCATCGACTCTTCAAACTTCCTATAAACCTTAAAACGTTAATTATCTAGCAAATTGCATAAAATAACTACCAATTATAGAAATTTGTACCTTTCATATCCTCCTAACACCCCACAATTGGAAAGAACATAGTGGTGTGCATGCTTGACTTCTTTCGAATCTAAAAACCTTGTTTGGACACCTTTGCCACGACCTTTGCTAAATTGGAATAATTCTGGTATAGTTGAATCTAGATCATCATCATCAACAACATTACGTCCTAGATCTCTAGATTTCGTATCAACATGAGGTTGAAAGTAATAAGAACAAAAGTTAGAAATCTCTTCTGCAAGATAAGCCTTGCAAATCGAGCCTTCCACTCGTGCCTTATTACCAATTTTCTTCTTCAGATGATTAAGAAATCTACAAAATAAGTTAAATTGACTCATTCACATGTAAAATTATAAATCATATAGAAGAAACTTGAAAACAATGGAGTGGATTAGGAAAATGTATATTACCTCTCAAATGGATACATCCATCTGTATTGCACAGGACCACCCACTTTTACTTCATGTGGCAAATGAACGGGTAAATGCTCCATTGAATTGAAAAATGCAGGTGGGAATATTTTCTCCAACTTGCATAAGATTTCTGGAATGTTTTTTTCTAAACGAGTCACATCATCTAACTTTAATAGTGTAAGAGCATAGATCGCGAAAAAATTGGCTGATTTCAGTGACTGCTTTCCAAACATTATCAGGAAGAAGTTCTCTCATTGCAACGGGCAACAACCTTTCCGTGAACACATGACAATCATGGCTTTTCATTCCATGTATCTTACAGGCTTGCAAATCCACACATCTACCAAAATCAGAAGCATATCCATCTGGAAACTTAAGATCTTTTATCCATTCACACAACACTCTACGTTGTGCTTTATCAAGAGTGTATGGTGCTTTTAGGAAGATCAAGCTCCCATCATCAGATTCAATAGGCTCTAAGCTACTCCGCTTACAATATCGCTGAACATCTAGGCGAGCCTTATCTGTATCAACTGCGGTATCTTTCACATTCATTATTGTGTGGATGAGTTGATCAAAAAAATTCTTTTCAATGTGCATAACATCTAAATTATGTCGAATCAACAAATTTTTCCAATAAGGAAGCTCCCAAAAGATGCTTTGCTTATGCCACCCTGTCTTAACCTTTTTTGATTTTGTCGAACGGAATTTTGGATCAATGGACTTTGGAATCTCCTTAACCTGCTCCCATAGTTGATGGCCCGTCAATATTGGAGGAGGCAATCGAGTTTCTGCTCTTTTTTTGAAAAAAGCAGTGCGGTTTTTTCTATAAGGATGTGTAGGTGGGAGAAATTGACGGTGACTATCAAACCATGATACTTTAGAGCCGTTGTCTAGCCAAAAATATCTATGCTTGTCCATACAGTATGGACAAGCCATCTTTCCCGATGTAGTCCAACCAGATAACATCCCAAACGCAGGAAAGTCACTAACCGTCCATAAAAGGGCAGCTCGTAACTTGAAATTTTGCTTTGTGGATACATCATATGTCATTGTACCTACTTCCCATAAATATTTCAATTCCTCAATCAAGGGTTGCATGTACACATCCAAGTTCCCTTTTGGGTTTTTAGGACCCGGAATGAGCAAGGATAAAAACATAAACGGCTTCTTCATACATAACCATGGAGGCAAGTTATATGGGGTAACAATTACTGGCCAACAAGAATATTGCCTTCCAAATTTTCCATGTGCTGAGAAACCATCTGTGCATAGACCCAATCTAACATTACGGGGCTCACTTGCAAAATCCTTGTATGTGTTATCAAGATGTTTTCATGCTTCACTATCACTTGGATGGGTGAGTGTTCCACTTACCCTAGGATTTTGTGAATGCCACTGCATTTCATGTGCAAGGTCTTTAGTCGCATAGAGCCTTTGCAACCTTGGCGCGATCGGGAAGTAGAATAACATTTTGGCCGGCACACATTTTCCACGAGAAGTCTTCTTATAACGCTCCCCCCCACATTTTGAACACTTTTCAAGGTGAGCTTTATCCTTCCAAAATAACATGCATCCTTTAGGGCATGCATGTATCTTCTCATGAGGAAGTTCAAGGCCCTTTACCACCTTTTTAGTGTCATAGTACGTCTTGGACATTGAATTCTCATCAGGAATTACTTCACTAATGAGCGATGAAATACTATCGACACATCTATGGGGCAAGTTGTATTCACACTTCAAGCTCGTAATCCTTGAAGCCATCTCTAAAACAGATAATCGACTTCCTTCATACAATGGTTTTTGTGCGGCCGCTAACATCTCAAAAAACTTCTTAACTTGAGGATTAGGTTCTTCTTCAACATTCCGAATATCTTCATGCATTGGATCACCATCAACTTGACCAAATGCATCAATAATCATGTCAACATACGGATCCGATCGCTGATCAGATGCTTTTAAAGAATCAAAATCCTCTCCATGACAAACCCATTCATAGTAGTCATTAAAAAATACTTTTTATACAAATGCTCTCTAACACTTTCAACATCTAAAAAAGGAACATTTTTACACTTTGAACAAGGGCATCTAATCTTTGAAGATTCTTGAAAATCACGGTGTTGTTTAGCAAACTCAATAAACCCTCGCACGCCAATTGTGAACTCTTTTTTTAGTAGTCGACCTTCTAATCTCTCATACATCCATTTTCGATTCAATTTCTCCATGATCCTAACTGCTAAACGACATTGTTAATCATACACACATATTCATTGGGTGGGACAACATAAATATAGAGAAACCAAAACAAGAAACTTATTAGGAACACAAAAAAAAAAAAAAAAAAAAAAAAAAAGAAACTTAATGCATCAGGGTATGATATCCACGATTTGCATATGCTTATAGTGAAACAAGAAGAAAAAAACTATGATAGGTACATTGATACCATTGTCCATAATTCCATAAGGACGCTCGGCAGCTCTACTCCAAGAAATTCTTATATATGTAATTTAGTACACAACTATAGGCTATAGATAGATAGCCGATCTACACATATGTAATATAGTCTTCTTATATATGCTCATAAATTATCACACTTGCTATAGAGAGAGAGAGAGAGAGAGATGCTATAGGGAGAGACATATGTAATATTGTTGACATTCTAGCTAACTCACTCTTGGGGGGGGGGGGGAGGGGTGAGTGAGAGAGATGCTATTGAAATATCAGTCTCTTTAATTAAATGACCCAAGAATCAGATTTTACTACCTATATTCAAACAAATCAGAAGCACAAATCAAAACCACTGACTACTACAATTTTTTTGGAATGTTCAGAATTTGATATGTTTGGCTACTTGACATCTCCCTGGGTGCCTCATAATAAAAGATAATGTTTATCAGAGATAATCAAAGTAAGTGAGAATCAAATTAAAGGTAAATAAAGCTTTAATAATTAGGAGTTATAAGCAGTATAAAGTAGGTAAAACCAACACACCTCTAGTGTTCAAATCCCCACATAGCATATTAATCGAAAATATGAATTGGAAAGTTAAAACTTCACAATTAATCAGATTGTTCACCAAACATGATATGAGTAGCAATGCTAGAATATAATTATCATATCACTTTAATCAAAGTATTCAATTTGACAACTCACCACAACTTTCAAGCCCCCTTAACCCATAAAAATAATTGAGAAATACTTGCTTGCAATTCGCATATAAGTATCAGGTAAGTAATAAATAATAAATAAATAAAAACAATTCTTGCTACTGCCATATTTGCAATTCCCGTATAAGTATCAGATAATAAACAATTAAAACCAATTTGCAATTCGCATATAAGTATCAGATAAAAAAAAATTCTTGCTACTGCCATATTCTATAAAAAAAAAATAAAAATTTGCATATAACATACTTCAATTTGCAACTTTTAAGAACAATTTATGCTTCGTATTATAATCAGATAAAAAAATCGCAAATCAATCAACTCGCAATTCAATCAATAACCAGATTAAAACCAATTCGCAATTAGCAATGGATATCAGATTAAAATCAAAAAATGGAAAAAGAAAAACACAATGATAACCCTAAAATTCGCAATTGGCAAATTACAGTAAGAGAAAGATGGAATGGACTATATGAAGGAGAAGAATGAGTTACTCACCTGGGAGGAGATGTGGTGGCGCAAAGGCGGCTGTTGACGACGACGGCAAAAGGTTCGTTGTTCAGAAATTCAGAATGGAAGCGGGTTTTTTTTTTTCCTCCGGAAAAAAGAGTCTTGTATGATTATGAATAAAGAAATAAGAATAAGGGTTTTTTATTTCTTTATTAATAAATTTTAAAAACAATGGTAGCGAGTTGCAATAGTAGTTGCAAATTTTTTTTAAAAAAATGGTTTCAAAATTATTAACCTTAGAAACTAAAATTTAGTCGCAAAAAAATATAAGAGCGTCGCAGATTAGCGACCGCATAGCAACTATTACAAAATCGGTTGCAAAATTGGCAACTACTCGTTTTTTTCAGTCACAAAATACTTCATGCGACTAATTATTATGGTAGTCGCAAAAATTAGTTGCTAATTAGCAACCGCGTAGCAACTACTTCAAAATCAGTTGCAAAAGTTGCAACTACTCGTTTTTTTTCAGTCGCAAAAATAATTTTTGCGACTGATTATTATGGTAGTCGCAAAAATCAGTCGCTAATTAGTGACCGCATAGCAACTACTGCAAAATCGGTTGCAAAATCTGCAACTACTCGTCTTTTTCAGTCGCAAAAATATTTTTTGCGACTAATTATTATGGTAGTCGCAAAAATCAGTCGCTAATTAGTGACCGCATAGCAACTAGTGCAAAATCGGTTGCAAAATCTGCAACTACTCGTCTTTTTCAGTCGCAAAAATATTTTTTGCGACTAATTATTATGGTAGTCGCAAAAATCAGTGGCTAATTTCCCTTTTTCTTGTAGTGGGAGTTGTATTTTGGGGATTCTTCTTGGAGTTTGTTATGTTGTTGGAGATGTATGATCATCATTTATTTTTTTATCATGGGTTTAGTAGGATTTGGCTCCCTTAATGCATAGCTTTTCTCTCACATATTTCCATATTTATCCTACTACCCTTTACCCTAGCCTTACATTACAAGCTTTAAAGACCTTCCGACCTTTGTGCATAGAGTTGTGTGAATGTGAAAGTGTTGTTTATCAATGCAAGTTATGATTTGACATATTTCGAGTCGACTAGTAGGTTGAGTGTTCATTATTTTAAACACACGAGAGTGTGAGATGGGAGGGCATTGTTCACAAATAAAGGGGTTGGTTGGAGAGCGATCGAGTACATCTTTTACTCGCCACATAAATGAGAGTTGAGTGTGTAAGCACTAGTCTTGAATTCTATATGCTCATGTGGTTTGCTTTACTTGACAATTGTTGGGGATGAATGGTAATTAGATGAAGGAGATTGATTGACATTGAAGCATGTTCATTCGACTTATCTTGAATCGTTTGTGCTTGAATTTGTTTATTGGGATGAGGCATGTTTTATATGTTCATTGATGAGCTCTTTGCTTAGGGACAAGAAAAGGTTTGGCTTGAGGGAGTTTGATATATCCAATTTATATAGTGTTTTACCCCCGTCCCACGGTCATAATTAGTAGTGTTTTTGGCTCTTTAGGGCCACTTTTATTACTAATTTATGTTTTCTAGTGTTTTCGTAGTTTTAGGTGAGTTTTACAAGAAATTGCACTTTTGGAGCATTTTCCGGGTTTTTATGGATCAACTACGGAAGCTAGAAGGACATGGCCACTCTTGAAGCCCAGGATCGGTGAGAGCTGATGATTAAGGGCTCGGTATGAGATACCAGGGCTATTGGAACGATTAATCAAGACTCGATGAGGAAATCCAGATTGGGCCGAGGAATTGAGCCCAATAGAAATCCAAGCCTCGAAGAAGAAGACAAGGCCCGATCGGGCAAGCATACGCCCGATCGGGCGGATGCGCGCACAAGCACCTTCAAGCAAGAAGCGCGCCCGATCGGGTGAGTGTAAGCTCGATCAGGCACGACATACCAGCAGGGCGTTGTAGAAAACCCGGCCCGATCAGGCGGCCCTTCGCCCGATCGGGCGCGTGTTTTTCTTAGAGCTGATTAGATTAGTTTTTATTTTTGTTTTGAGAAATGTTTAATTACGAATTATGTACGTAAATTTTAATGACCTTCTTCTTTAGTCTTTCTCTCTCTACTTAGGATTTTTCTCTCTCTTAAATTCTCTCTCAACTTTTGTTATTAATTACTTTCATTAATCCAGATTTCTTTTGGTAACGATTTCTTCTCTTTTAATTTCAGTTATTTTACTTACTTCTTTGATTATGTTTTGCTTTGTTTATTTGATTAGTTTAGTTATGATGATGCGTGAGTAGTTTTATTTCTAGGGTTTATGGGGATCTAATAAATAATATGAAGGGGTAATTTTGTGATTGTTGATTATCAATGCTTGGTTAATTTCCTATTGATTTATTTTATGCTATGCAATTAGGTTTGGCCAGATTTAATTGTATGAGTTTAGCAATATTAATTCGAGATTCGACATATGAGAATTGATGTTTAGGCTTAGTTTCAATAGGCGGACTAATTTATAAATGGTTAAGTCGAGATTCAACAGATGAGATTTAATACCGTTAAATTAACACTGTGATTATAATACATAGCGAAAGCCCTTTATAATCTGATTAATCAATGCTTGATGATTGCTTATTATGATTTCCCTGGAATATTTTTTATTAGTGAACCTATGCCCTAGGTCTTTTAATAATTAATTTCTCCCTATTTTATTTCTTCCGACCTTATTCTTCGTAGTATAGAATTTATTCCCAAAAATATTGGTTACTTAGATAATTTAGATTATAATAATTAATTAGGAGTAGAAAGAATTGTTTCCCTGTGGAGTTCGACCCTACTTCCCTATCTACATTAGTTAGAGGATTTAGGAATTAGTTTTGATTAGAGGATACGACTTTACCCTGTCACACATCATATCACCTTTCACCCTTCAAATATGCAATCCTTTTTTGATAAACCACTTTAAGCCTCGTCTAACGATAGATCTTTCATTTTTCAACCCATATCTACCTAATCTTGGGATGGGATGGTGTACAACTTATGCAATTTTCGATTTCATAAAAAGCTTGAGTGACTTCAAAGAATTAAAATAGTAAAAATAGAAAAATATAAAAGTGTACAAAAGCGCAAGTGTTCCAATGTCTTTGATATGAAAATGTCTTTGATAAGAACACGTCTCAGATTGCATCTCTTATCAAGTGCTCGGTACCGTGCCTGAGAAACATGAATACCAAGTGAGTGATAGACCGCATGATCGGAATTGCCCACACTTATAAAAATAAAATAGATGCTAAAGCAAAAGAGAAAAGAGAGCTAAAAAAAGAGTTAAAAGCCTCAAGCATAAAGGTATAAAGATTTAAAAGCAAGGTTGCATATCATGGGGTCTTATCAAGGGTCTTGAGCTTTTATCCCTTTCTTCTATAACCTTTAGCCAAACCACGTTACAAACCCTTAAAAAAGACCTTTTTGAGGTATACACACACTTGTGCGAGGTTCGGCTAGAGCTACGTTCGGCCTGATTCCTAACGCATACGTAGGCAACCTCACATCGAGGTGCGGCCGTAATAAAAATGCATTCATATTCACTTTCACACACTTACACCGTGATCATATCAATGGATTCCCTTTGTTCATCCCTATTCATTTAGAGCTAGAATTGGGGGCTTGATCCCTATATCATTAGCTTACCTAGCCTAAGAGTCACCATCAATTTACTCTTCTTGAAAAAATATTTTCCCACACACTTAGCCCTTGCAGCCTAACTTTAGCGTCACTATCACACACATCACAGATATATGACCAATTATACTTTCCCTTAGGAACCCTTTGTCATGAAATCTTAACACAACGTTGAAGCATGTATTGTCATATCAAAATCACTCATCAATCATAATCATCATTGCATCGAAGTATGAAGTGCTTAGCCTCCGCGCCTAAGTAACCTAAATACTTTCATTATCGAGTCAACTAGGATAGTCTAAGATGTTACAATCCTTGTACTGTGAGAAACAACATTTGACTAAACTCATTCAACATGCACCTTCAAAAAACTTCACTTCGTTTCTTTTTCGTGTCTTTCTTTTTCGGGAGAAAGGCGGTACCCTCCACAAAAATGACGGAAAATTTTTGTTTTTTTTTGCATTTTCGAGTCGCACAATCATAATACAACGCACACACGGGTCATGAGTCACACGTGTCATTTCACTTCGAGTCGAGTCAACGTCGAGTCAATTACAGCGAGTCAAGTTCATACCTTGAGTCACGACAAGTCAATGAGTCAAGCGACATTAAACCTTAGGTCAACCCTAAAATAATTAAAGAGATTGGCAAAGTCCTATAGTCAAAGATATAAAAGCAGATGCATCCCAGCAAGCGAGGACATTTTCGGATTTTTTCGAAAATACCGCGAACATGACATATGAGATTCTTCCAATATGAGAGGAGTTTAAGAAAAATTACATAGATCACTAAATTATAGATGAAAAGCTTTAATTTACAAAAGACTTGAGCGGATTTGGTTTAAAAGAAACGACCAAGATCAAAGTTCGGTGCAAAACCGAGCAACAGCGGCAACAAGAGCAGAGTAGGGAAGATTCGACTCCAACACCAGACGGCAAGGCTGTCGTCTAGCAACAACATCTGGCATCTGGCAACAGAGTTTAGCGCTTGGCTCTAGATCCCATCGTGTGGCGGCAGAGCCAATTCTTGACGCTAGAGATATTTCAGCAGCGACAGAGCTCGAAGCCTCTCAGGACGGTCATTTCGACCTCGTACAACGATTTCGGGTTCCTTGGTACGCCAGTTATCCCCTATAAGCAAATTGACATGATTAGTAGTCGGCTCGATTACAATCGTAGTAAGTGATTGACCTGATAAAAAATCGTCTCACTTAGCTTAAGCGCCTAAAACACTGGCTCATTACAAGCACCAAGGCATCGGTTCAAAAGCAAGTGCATCACTTGTACGACAATTTTTCCAAGATTGGATTGTCATCTCCAACCGACAATATTTCCAAATATGGATTGTCGCGCATTCTTCTTAAACGACAATTTTTCCAAAAATTGGATTGTCATCCCCAACTGACAATATTTCCAAATATGGATTGTCGTGCATCTTCTTCAACGACAATTGTTTCCAAGATTGGATTGTCATCTCAGGCAAAGTTTCCAAGTGTGGATTGTCGTGCTCCTTCTCTGTTTGGCAATTTTTTCCAAGTTCGAATTGTCATCGCTGGCAAGTTTTTCGAGATTGGATTTCCATACACCCAGTTCCCTATGGCAAAATTTCCCAAAGGATTGTTGTAGGTCTCTACTCATCATAAATTTCGGCAAAGGATCCTCAACGTGGATTGTCATTCATTTCAGTAAGTGGCAAATTTTCCCAAAGTGGATTGTCGGTCGACTCTTTTTTTGCAAATGTTCCAAGACGCGGATTGTCAATTGTGGCAATATTTTCCTAAAAGGATTGTCGCATAGCATTGGCAAATTTCCAAGGTGGATTGCTTTCAAGAGTTATATTCCAAGATGTAGATTGTCAATCGTAGCAAAGTTCTTATGACAAATTGTTACGAAGCATTGGCAACTTTTCCCAAAATTGGATTTTGGCATATTTTCCGAGATGCGGATTGTCTCTTCATCGTAGCAACATTTCAAAGATGGATTGTTACGAAGCGTCGACAACTTTCCCTAAATCGGATTGTCATCACAGCAAAAGCACCGACATACTGGTTCACAAGCAGCAAAGTGCCGACGTACAGGCATAGCGGAAGCAAAGTTCAAGCGAGCTTTAAAGATAGACAAGCGTTGGTTTTCAGAAGTTTTCTTTGGAATATTATCGCAACAAAAAACTGGAGGTGATTTCAAGTGAAGTTGTGTTCGATCGTGTTCCCTGGCTTGCGGAAGATGGTCACAAAGTGCTAGAAGGTGGCTTCAAGCAAAGCAATCTTCGATGGGGTTCTCTAGCTTGCAGAAGTCTATCATAGTGGAATTGGAGGCAGTTACAAGCGTAGCAGTCTTCAGGCGGCATTCTCTAGTTTGCAGGAGGTCGTCAAAAATACAAACACAACAAAATACAGTAGCAAATCGGTTACTTTCAGAGATGTGTGCTCGACAGTGCAAGATACGCGTTTCTTAACACTTTTATCTGTTTAACTAATGCTAGTTTGCAGGTATCGGCGTTACAAGAATGATTTAGGATCACAAAACGTTCTGAATCATTCTTCGTCCCTATCGCTACTTTGACTTTAGTTTTCGAAACTTGTGTTTCTCCAAACTCAGTCAAAGTGGGGGCTTCTGTAGACACCCATTTATGTCTCCCCAAAACCAAACCCATTAATGAGTACCTCTCACGTCGAATCATAATCGAATGAAGTGAAAGTGTGGAAAGTTTAGTGTTGCGGATAGTTTTAATTTCTTTTCACTTCTCTCTGTTTTTTGAAAACCTATTTCAAGAAAACAGCCAATCCAGTTTGGTTGGTCCATGATATGGGTCCATTAGTAGTATAGTTTGATAGAGCTTGAAAAGACCTTTCCGACGATATATTATAAGACCAATTCCGATGAATATTGAGGAAGTTATGGCAAAAATACTAAACTAGGCCTTGTTTGAGCCTTATATGCGGCCCAATGATCTAGGGCAGGGCCTAACATGGATTTATCATAAAATTAGGAATGGTTTAAGTCTTCTAGATTCTTCTAGAAGGTTCTTTTCATTCCTAATTCAATTAGCATTGATAAATTGACTTTTGTTGACTTTTTTAAAGTTTTAATCAGAAGAAAAGAATGTTTTTGAGGAAAATACGATTTTATCCTCCTGTACGACAATTTCTATCTGATTTTTAGAAAATGCGTCAATAATTAAGTTAGCGCCAAAGGCCAGCATTAGCGCCTGATGCTAAGCTTGGCGCCTGGCGCTAACCTCGTTTTACGCGTTAGAACTCTGCTACGATTTTTTATCTTTTTGGCTGATTTTTTCCTATAAATAGCCTTCTAAAAACTCCGTTTTCATTCGCCAATTCTCACCAACTCTCATCAAGATTCTCTTGATTACTCTCTCTCTCTTTTCTAAACTAGCCTTTTCTCAAATACAAAATTCCGCATTCGCAAGACTTAGATACACATAGCCATATTCGATGTTACCTTCGCCCTAGACATGAAAGGTTTTAATTTCTGAGGGTTTGGTCCCAAATCAAGTCTAAACTTTCTTAATCCCTTTTTCAATGATTTAATTTAATTGTTTTGATTATTATTTTCCTTGAAGTTACTAACGCGTGTATTTTGTTATTAGAAAGAGGTACGAGGCATCCAAGTAAGTACTTTAATGGTTTAATTGATATTATGATATAGAAATCATGCTTAGGTTGTTATTATAATTCCTAGTATCATGTCTAGGGTAACTTTAATATCAAGTATGGTTAAAAGTATGATGCTTCCTATGTTCTTCCTAATATTTATGATTGTTAGTAACATGCTAGGGTTTGTTATTAATCTTGTTAGTATCATGCCTAGGATCTTGCTATCATTATTATACTTTAACATGAATATTTTAATTATGATAATTATGATTATGATTTGGATTATAATTGTTATTGATGATTGTTATTATGTTGGTTGATGATATTTTATTGTTATTGCTTGATCACACCTTTTATGCATGTTTAAAGGGAATTTGTACTTTTAATCATGCTTAATAAGATAATTAATAATCTTATTTAGGGTTAATTTGATTATAATTCAAGTGATCGCCAATAATAGTTTTATTTGTGCATTAATATTCAACTAACATAGATAAACAGGTTTAGGGTTAATCCTATTGATTGCATGTTAGTCAGAAAGCTCACATGAATACGATTAGAATAAAGTACAGGCTTATTATTAGGGCGAGTTCAATCTCTTTTAGATTGGATTTGTTCCTTCATCCCCGAACTACCAGTCATGGTTCAAGACCTATTGTAGTTAACGATCTCCTAGATCGTTAAGGGGTGTAACCTACACCTCGTGAACGGTTTACAAGTTTCGAAAACTTTTTGGCGACTCTTTGCTCTATCTTCTTTCCCTTTGGACGCCACCGTACTTTAGTGTATGATAACAGTGGGGTTCAAGTTAAGGGTAATGCTTGAAATATTCCCTACAATACGATTAGGGACAAATAAAGTAGGGAGCCGCCAAGAAGTTTTTAAGGAACTTGTAAACCGTTCACGGATCATTTAAGGCAACCACGAATAAGGGACAACGATAGGAAACAACGATTGACCCATGAAGGTTACACCCCATTTATAATCCATGAGATTACTAACTCCATATGGTTCGGAACCACGAAAGGAGGATCGGGGATGATAGTACGATGTGAGTCATGGAGTCACATTCGCCCGTATTGGCCTCTACTCGATACTTATTGTGAAAAGTGATTCCTGCGATCTCAAAGGCATGCAAACAAAGATTCAATTTGCTCCAAACTATTATTAAGCTAAATTGGTTTAATATTAATGTAACATATAATTCTAAAATATTTGTGATCACTTGATTAAATAACAAGATTAAAAGGGATCCTAAATCGGTTGTCCAAATTATCTTATTAGGCATGATTTTCAATTACATATTCCCTTTAACATGAAATATAGGGATCATAAAAATATAATAAAATAAGCATTAATATTGGAAGCAATTCAACAATAATAGCGTTAGTCAAATCAAATATAAAATAACCTAATCATGATATTAGAAATAAGAAAATTAAATAAGAGTAATTAAATTAATTAATTACTCACATTCCGCGCGTTCCTTTAAATTGCTACATCATGAATAAACTGTTAGTAACTTCAATAAAAAAAATATAAATCAAATAAAAATTAAATTAAATTAAATAAAAAGTAGAGTTAATTTGGTCCAAACCCTCAGTTTTTTGTACCTTTCACGCCTTGGTTTAAGGACGGAGCTGCGGGTGTTGTATGGACTCCTTGGAGTGCTTAGGGGAAAAATGATGTAGTTAGGAATATAGGTTTAAAGCTTAGAATATGAGAGAAAGAGAAGAGAATAATTTTTGGTGTAAAAGAGAGAAAGAGAGAAGGATTTTATGCCCCGAACTGCAGAAAGGGGGGTCCTATTTATAGGGAAAATGAGCAGAGGGAACACACGGAACCCTAAAAAGATAAAAACCCTAAAAAATAACACCGTTTCACTGCAAAGAACACCGTGACACGGTGCCTGGCACCGTCAGACGGGGGAAGACACTGTCAGACGGGGTAAAATCCCATGACACGGGGGAAAATTGAGTGATGCAGGAAATAATTAGGTTACGGGATGTGAAAACACGTTTAGGGATTACGCGGAGAAAACACGGAGCAATCCCGTGTCACGTGATGTGCACCGTGACACGGCAAACTGTACTGTGTCACGGTGGAGTTTTTGCATCCAGGTTCTTAAGCGCGTGGGAAAGAAAAGCGGAAAAGACACGGGAAAGCATCGTGACACAGTAAAAATCTCGTGTCACGGTACCATACCCCGTGTCCCGTCATCATCTCCCGTGACGCGGGGAATTTTCACGTGAAAAGTACGCGGAAATAAGAACAAGAATTCCCGTGTCATGGCACCAGGCACCGTGACACGTTGAGATTTCCCGTGTCACGGTTCCAGGCCCCGTACCACGTCACTTTACCCCGTGACACGGTGCTTTTGTTGCCTGCGTGACGATTCCAGTTTTTTACCTGTTTTTAAAATCATCATAACTTTTGATCCTAAACTTGGAATAAGGCAAATAATATATCATTGTAAATCTTATCAAGTCTACTTTCCAACCCAATTAGAATTAGGTCAAAATAATTTGTAGATTTTATGATATGGCCGTTTTAGTGGAAGGGTGTCGGTTTTGGGCCGAGTTTAGTGTTTTGCTCATATCTTTTTCGTTATAGCTCGGAATTGGGCTTATGATACATGGTTAGAAAGATTATTTCAAGGCCTATTCAACAAATTAATAATTGGATCAAAATTATAAGACCAAAAAATTAGTTTCTCTCATTTTTGCGATGTGGACACGAAAAGTGGATAACAAGCTATGGTTTAGGGAAATGAGCTAGGAAATGGCTTAGTTCATGAAATGTATTATTGTATAGAACATGGATTTGATCACTCCAAAGATTAAATATTCAACCCGACCAATAATGGCGGTGAAAGGTGTTCATCATCGGGTTTGGTTTTGGGGAGACATTTAAAGGTGTCTACACTTAGCAAATGTCTTATCCTTTTTCCAATGTTCTAAAGGATTTGTTGAATATAATTTTTCACACAATTTATCGTGCTGCTTATTTATCTGATCTATTAATGATGAATCACACTCAGAAATTCTAAGTGCAACCTCTCGTTGTGTAGGAGTAACCCTATCACCACGCTGGCAGCGCGTAAATTCCATATTTTGATGAGTATAAGCCTTTGTGATTTTCTGTATAGGAACAAAATGACCATTAATAGTAAAGATTATTTGATCAATGTTTTGAGTGCATGGAGAGTATAATCTCTGAAAATTATTTCCTATTTTCATATTATGACTAGGCTGATCTGTTGCCCATAAAATAGGAATTACACATTGAGCTCCTCCAGTTTCTATTGGTAAATCTTCAGTTATTTTAGTATGCATCATGACACTATATATTATTAGCAATTCCGACTTGCATAGGATTTTTAGTCTTTTTCCACAATAATTCTGGAAATAATGACCTCTTTCCAAAACATGTAGAACAACCACTATCTGTATATGCATATAATTTATATTTATTATAATCTTCAATGCATATATTTATTGAAATATAAATGCTATTAGGATTAGTACTGGATATTTCATTACAAGCTTATATTTGCATATTAACTTCATCCTCATATACTGGTTATTCCTCACCTTGTTTTTTCATCCTTATTATTGTTGAATTTGTCTACTTAGACTTGGTGTTCTAAGACTCATATTTCTCTGTATTTTAGGTTTCTTAGTCATTCCAATATAAAGTAATTCTGATTCATCCATTAACATCTTACTCAATTTGTTACTAACTACAAGGTTCATAAAGAATTTATCCCAAGTTTTTTCGATTTCAATTTCATTAGGATTTACTTTTAAAGGTGTAATTTTCTTCTTAGGACCTCCTCCTTGTTCATATTTCTGAGCATCGACTATTTGTTTCTTAAAAGATGAGTCTATAGTGTTTACTAACTTTTAAACTACCTTCCATCTTAATTGTATGGGTCGTGTTCCTTTACGCATTTTCACCCAATCGGTTAATAACTTAATAGCTAAAAACTTTGAAGCAAAGGAATCCTCTAAGCTCACATAATATCTAGGTTTACTTATATAGCTTATAGTTCCTTGACATAAGTTACATGTGATACCACTAATTCTTTAATCATAAAATTTTTTATGTCTAATATCACAAATGAAACTCAAGCATTTAACATCCTTGTCAAAATCTTGCAAAGGAGGTATGTATACTTGTAGTGCACCAATACAAATATAGCTATAATTTTCTTTTTCTTTATGTTTTTTTAATACTTTTCCAGTTTATTATATGATATTAATTTCGGCTCCCTTTTGTTTACAATCTTCGATTGCTATACTTCCTTCCATTTCTTCACATACATATTTAGTTCTAGTTTTGAAGAAAGAAGTTTTAAATATTTTATCCTTAGTAATATGGGGGAAATTCCAATTTTCTTTGTTTACTTGGTCTAGGTCATTATCTTCAAATGAATACTCAGCTCTTTTTAGTTGACCTATCGTCATTTTCCTTTTATCTTCCTCATTGTCATATGACTCTGAATTTTCTAACTCTTCTCCTTCCATCATATTATTTATTTCTTCATAATTTTCATCTTCAAACTCATCACTAACTTCAGGTTCTTCATTATACTCATTTTCCTCTCCTATAATTTCTACTATTCCTTTATTAATACTTAAAGCCAATTCTAAAGCCTCGTCTTCAGGTATTTCTATGTAATCCCAACTTCCTAAGACTTCCATTAGTTTATGATTAGCTTTTTTACATACATTAGCATAATGTCCTAATTCACCACAAGACCAACACTTGCATGTTTTCTTTTTCTCAGGACAATATGTTGCCTTTTTGAAAAACCTATTTGGTTTTCTATATTTATGATTATAGTACTTTTTCTTATAAGTTTCTCCTCTTTATTTTTTTTTTATAATTCCTTCTCTTATTATAATTTTTTCTTTCACATCCATAGTTATTTGGGAAATCCTAACAAATGAGAAATTCTCTCTTCATTTGTTGAGTTCCTGCAACCTCTCTACATTTCTTTTCAATCCACTTTCTTAGGAAAGCAATTATGTTTCCTAGGGCATCCCTAGCTCAGCATTTCTTGCTCCATTCTTGATATTTTTCACTAATTTCTTCATTAAGGGGATTGAGTAATTTGTCATAGAACATTCCAAAATTGGTTTCATTTTCACCAATTTTATAATAATATGTCTCAAATTCCATAATGTCATTATCAACATATTTCATATTATAGATGGGAAAATTACTTAACTTTCTTTGATATTCCATTCGTTTTTCATTAGGATCGGCTTTAGGACCAATGAATTCTAACTCAATGTATTGACATAACTGCCTGAACATTCTAGTAGGTGATTCACTTGCTCTTATTGCAGTTTTGACTTCTTTATCTATTCCATCGTACCAGTCTTTTACACAGCAACAGACACACCTAAAAATGTCTCCCCAAAACCAAACCCGATGATGAACAACCTTTCACCGCCATTATTGGTCAGGTTGAGTATTTATTCATGGAGTGCTTAAATCCATATTTCCATTTCATAAAACAACCCAACTTCTATCCCATTTCCCTAAACCATAACTTATTTTCCTCTTTCCGTGTCTTTAAACCCAAAATAATTCATTTCATGTCCTTTAAAATCATTCATTTCGTGTTCTTTTTATAAAACGTTTAATCCAGTTTATTTTGGTCCATAATCTGGGTCCATTTATTAAACAGTTGGATGGGGCTTTAAAAGAGATTTCCAACGATATATTATAAGCCCAAATCCGAGTTATAACGAATAAGTTATGGCCAAAATATTAAACTGAGACCAAACCGAACCTAAGCCCACCTTACCTACGACCCAATGATCATGTGGAGGGTCCAAATGATTTAATCCAATTCCTAAAACAATTAGGATTTATTAGAAACTTCTATAAGTTTCTAAAATATCCTAATTATCCTTTTTGAAAAGTTAAGATTAAAGAGTTTGAAATTGAATAAAACTCTTTTTTTTAAAGTCCTATTTCTATCCGAATCGAAAGACGTTCAAAGATAGACAGATATTATTTTCGTGCCTTATATTTTTTATCCAAATTTTATATGCTTGGATATCCCTTTAAATTATCTTTTCAATGATATATTTTAATATCAATTCCGAGCTATAATAGAAAAAAAATGAATAAAATGTCAAACTCTATCCAAACCTGACATAGTCTCACTATTTCGGCCATATCTTTTATTCAAAAAAATATTTTAATCTGATTCTAATTGGGATAGAAAGTAGATTTCAATGGCTTTCTAACTATATCTTATTTATTTTATTCCGATTTCTGGATCAAAAGATATGATAAAAACAAAAACCGCAAAATTTGCTGTCTATTGCAAGAGTTTTAATCCGATTCGAACTCAATCTTTTCTTGATTCTTCGATACTCTTTTTTCCCTATAAATAGAGGTCATATCACCCCTTTTTTTAATAATGAATAAGATTTATCATCAAATAATTCTCTTCTCCCTCTTTATCCTAAATTCTAGGCTCCCCATTCTTTCGTTATTCCTTCCTTTAAGCACTCCAAGGAGTCCCTATAATACCCAAAGTTCTATACTTAAACCAAGGCGTGAAAAGTACAAATAACTGAGGGTTTGGACCAAATAAACTCTACTTTTTATTTAATTTGATTTAATTTTCATTTGCTCTATATTTTTTTTATTGAAGTTACTAACAGTTTATTCATGATGTAGCAATTTAAAGGAACGCGCGGAATGTTAGTAATTAATTAATTTAATTATTCTTATTTTTTTTAATATTGCTAGTATCATGATTAGGTTAATTTCATATTTGATTTGAAAAACACTATTATTGTTAAATTGCTTCCAATATTAATGTTTTTTCTATTGTTATTATTGATCAGTATATTACATGTTTAAAGGGAACATGTAATTGAAAATCTCGCCTAATAAGATAATTTTGACAACCGGTTTAGGTTCCTTTTTAATCTTGATGTTTAATCAAGTGATAACAAATATTTTAGAATTATGTGTTGCACACTGAAAATACCATCAGGGTAGGGGTCATCATACTGAGAATTTCCGGAAGCTAAAGGAAGCTATCCAAGACTTGATTGATAACAATAAACTCCCATTGCCTCCTACAAGCAAGAAGCCAAGTATCAACAGTGCACCACTTTTTGATTCCTTAGCTATTTCTAATGAGGAAAATTGTGTCGACCCCTCATCTCTAATCAAACCAATCAAAGAAATTTATGCCATTGAAGAAGAAGAGGAAATCGTTTTTGATGCCATGAGTGATTAGGCCCCAAATCAACAACCGACAACTAAAGAAGACGTTTTGCTCTTCATATATACAATGGGGAAAACAATAGACATGTATAGAAAAGTTCTTGAACGTAAAAAGTTAGAACAAAGTAAACATGTCATTAAATAGATTAAACCTATAGACACTACTAAGAGGAAGCCATTTTCTCTTAAAGTAGTCAAAACACCCAAAAGGAGCAATAAGTCTTATACTTCAATTGCGACCACATATGCAAATATATTCAAAATTCTCTCTGAGAGTGGCAAGATTAAACCTCTCGAACCGAGACCATTTGAATCGCTAAAGAGAACAGACAGATTCTACTGTCCATATCATCAGTCAGGGGGACAGAACATTATTTTAAATTCAAGGATTTAATTCAAAATTGATTGATAATAAAAAGTTAGTCTAAATTTCACAAGAGAAAGATGCTACCATCAATGGAGTTTGGGACAGTGATTATGAGGACGTCTACCTCAAGGTTATGGAGGAAACTCCACTCTCCACAATATATCAAGTAGATGATATTTGGGATGAATAAGATTCACCCATAGACGTTCTCACATGATCTAGGAGAATACAACCTCCCATTACCACACAACAACTTATTCCTACTACTAAGCAAGTTCCCATACCCATCGTAGAAGACATTGATGTTGTCAATTAACTAAAGAAGTCTAAGGTTGAGATGAATGTATGGAAACTACTAGCTACATCCCATCAACATAGGGTAGCAGTAATGGATGCTCTAGATGAAATAGAATAGATTTTGAAACCACTCCTAAGGGGTTGGCTAACTTTCTTATGATTGATCTTCCTAGTCCTATCAATTTAATCACCTTTTCTGACAAGGATCTACCCCAGAAGGTGACAAACACAACAAAGCCTTAAATCTCACGGTAATCTGCAAGAGAATGAATGTCCCAATGACTCTTGTTGATAATGGATCAGCAATTAATGTTTGCCACTTCGAACTGCAAGAATGTTAGGAATAAGGGATGAAGACTTGTCTCCATCTACACAAAGAATAAGAGCCTATGGCAACACTCGCCGCCAAGCTCTTGGAACCATCACCATGAATGTAACGGCAAGAGTAATAGAACATGCTATTACTTTTCAAGTAGTAGACATTAAAGCATCTTTAAACCTATTGTTGGGACTCCTTTGGCTTCATGACTTAAAGGTCGTCCCTTCATCCCTTCACCAACAAGTGAAGGCTATAGTTGAAGGAATCCCTAAAATTGATGCTTCACCGATGAGAATCAAAGCCATCGAGAATCCGATCATAAATGTGGAGCACGATGAAGGTGAAGAAGATTTGTGGGGCTTTAACGAAGAGGTCTCCTTAATCGAGGAGGATGGAAGGACCCCTCTTCATTACGACCTCCACTCTAAACTAACAATAAATGCTATCCTTAGAAAACAGGGACACTTTCCTGGAATGACTCTTAAAAAGAAGAAAGGAATATCAAAGCAAATGGGACTACCCGACCTCCCTAAATTAGACACTTTTGGACTGGGTTATGAACCGACTCTAGAAAACCTTAAACCAGCCCGGGAAAAAGCCAATGCACGTAAGAACGCTCGTACCCAAAAGAAAGCCATTCTTATGGATTATAATCCCCTCACCCTAAATGGACAATTCATAAGAGAAGGAGAGGATTATCCATGCCATGAATTTCCTGAACCCTTTGTCAAGAATGGGATAAGACAACCTGTGTTCGACATCGTTTTGGATTGAAATTTTCTAGATGATATCCAAAGTCCTATCCATAAGGATAAAGCACCTCCATGCTTTGACTTTAATGTCATGGGACTTCTCTTTGGGCACGAGAAGAATGAGCCAACCTATATTGAGGATAATTCTTTGCTCATTTAAACGGTACTACAAAGTGATAACTTTGATCCTTCTAAACTTATCACTCAAGAAGAGAGGTTAGTTCAAGGATGGTGAAAGGTCGTGAAGGTGACTACTCCAATTGGAAGAAAGATCTCCACAACAACAGGACAAGAACCAATGTTTGAATAGTCGTCAGAGTCCGAATTATAGTCCGAGTCAGAGTCTTCCCCTATAGGGTCTTCTAAGTCTCTAGCTATATCACCTTCCCCTAATTCTTCTGTTTTAGCACCCTCTCCTAGAATAGTTAGTACTTAAGTCCTAGTGGACATATCTCTATTATATGTAATGGTTTCTGAGTTTAATAATATGTCTTCATTTGCTTAATCCTCGTGTCACTCTTTAACTCAAGATGACGAGCATTGCTTCACTAACAATGAAAATGGCAATGAAATTATTAAAGCAATGGAAACACTTGAAAATAAAACACCGGTAATTGAAGACACTGAAACGGTTTATATCTCAAAAGATTCAACCATTAAAAGAGAAGTTAAAATCGGACTAACACTTAATAAAGATGAAAGAACCGATTTAATTAATCTACTAAAAGAGTTTATCGATGTATTCGCTTGGTCATAATAAGATATGCCAGGAATAAATAGAGAAATATCTCAACACATAATACCACTAATTCCAGGAATGAAACCTATAAAACAAAAGTTACGTTGAATGAAACCTGACGTTGCTCTTAAAATAAAAGAAGAAGTACAAAAACACAAAACTGCATGTTTTATCAGGGTATCCTAATACCCCGAATGGGTCGCAAATGTGGTCCCACTTCCAAGAAAGCATGGAAGGGTAAGAATGTGTGTCGAATATCGAGATCTAAATAAGGCAAGTCCACAGGATGACTTTCCTTTACCACACATTGATATTCTAGTAGATAATACAGCAAATTACGCACTTCTCTCGTTTATGGATGGATACGCGGGGTATAACAGATTTTCATGGCAAAAGAAGACATGGAGAAGACAAAATTCATAACACCTTGGGACACCTACTATTACACGGTGATGTCATTCCGGTTGAAAAACGCGGGTGTCACTTACCAACGAGCAGCTACTGCCTTACTCCATGACATGATGCACAAGGAAGTTAAAGTCTATGTAGATGACATGATTGTAAAATCCAAATATCGCCCAGGACATTTGGTAGCCTTAAGAAAATTCTTTGAAAGGCTAAGAAAATACAACATGAGGTTAAACCCCTCTAAGTGTGCTTTTGGAGTCACCTCAGGAAAACTCTGGGAAACTTCATTAGCTCTAGAGGAATAAAAATATACCCAACCAAGATTAAGGCGATCATGTCAATGCCACCGCCCAAAACCGAAAAGAAAATTCGGGGATTCATTGGCCGGTTGCTATACATAAGTTGGTTCATATCCAAATTGACAACAATATGTGAACCAATATTTAAGAAGCTCATAAAGAATGTACCAATAATATGGGACGACGAGTGCCAAAAAGCCTTTGAAAAGATCAGAGCATATCTCGCTAATCCTCTTGTATTAGCACCAGCACTCCCAGGATTTCCTCTTAGGTTGTACCTAACAGTCACCAAAAAGACAATGGGGGCTATGCTCGCACAAGAAGTAGAAGGAAAAGAGAATGTCATCTACTATATAAGTAAAAAAGATGCTTGAGTATGAATTACACTATACACCACTTGAGAAATTTTGCCTCGCATTATTGTGGGCCACAACCAAGTTAAAACATTATATGCTCGTTCACACAGTCTTTGTAGTATCTCGGATGGATCCACTTAAGTATCTTTTCGAGAAATCTACACTAAATGGGCAAATATCAAGATGGATAGTCAACTTAGCCCAATTTGATGTAAGATTCTTGTCCCAAAAGGCTATTAAAGGATTCATGGTCTCGGACTTCTTAGCAATTCCCAATAGAAGATTTGACACCAATACATTTGAATGATTTTCCAGACGAAGACTTAGTGGTCACATAAGACAATACTTGGACTCTATATTTCGACGAAGCCTCAAACCAAAAGGGATGTAGCGTAGGGGTATTATTGGTATCACCCAAAGAAGAACATATTCCAATCTCCATAAAGCTAGATTTCGAAGTTACCAACAACGATGTAGAATATGAAGCATGTGTGGAAGGCCTCGAAACAACATTGGCATTGGAAGTAAAGAAATTTCGAATATTTGGAGATTCTTCGTTGATCATCAATCAAATTTCCAAAATATGGAAAGTAAGGAGTGAAAGCTTGGCCCCTTACCAAACATACTTGGAAACTCTCATAAACCAAATAGAAAATGTAGAGTACACATATCTACCTAGAGAGGAAAATCAATTTGCTGATGCCTTGGCAAGACTAGCCTCAATGGACAGAATTCCTATGGAAATCGAGTAACTGCCTTTAACAATGGAAAAAAAAGCATAAACCAGCTTATATCCAAGCTATAGAGGCTGATGAAGTGGTCCAAGAAGAAGAAGAACCTTGGTATACGGACATCCACAACTATGTCACCAAAGGAAAATATCCACTCCATGCTAACAAAAGAGCAAAACGAGCCTTAAGAATTTTGGTTTCCCAATATGTGCTCATAAACGACGAGTTATACAAAAGGGTACATAAAGGTCGAGCTCTTCTATGTGTAGGCAAAAAAGAAGCCGAAAGGGCTATGAGAATAGTCCACGAAGGAGTACGTGAAACACATGTAAATGGCAAAATGCTAGTCCAAAAGATAATGCGTGAAGGGTATTATTGGACTACCATGAATAGGGATTATCATCAATATGTCAAAAGATGCCCTAAATGCAAAATATACACTAACTTAAAACATGTTCCTCCATCACTCCTTTACACCTATACATCACCATGGCCATTCGCAACATGGGGAATAGATATTATTGGAAAAATTACTCCTCGAAGAACAGGAGGCCATGAATACATCTCTGTAGCAATTTATTACTTCAGTAAATGGGTTAAAGCAGCATCATATGCAAAGCTCACTGCAAAGCATGTAGCACTCTTTATCGAAAGAAACATTATTTGTCTATATGGAGTCCCACATGAAGTAGTAAGTGATAATGGAACTCACTTTTAAGAAGAATGTGAAGAATTGCTACAAAAGTATGGCATTCAACATCATCACTCTTCTCCATACAAATCTCAGGAAAATGGTGCAGTTGAGGCGAATTAATAAATTTAAAGACTATCATTGAGAAGATGACAGAAATTACAAGGATTGGCCTGACAAACTCCACTTTGCTCTGTGGGATTATCGCACGTCAATTCGTTCGTCAATAGGAAATACACCATTTTCCTTAGTCTATGGGATGGATGCCTTACAACCTGTAGAGCTAGAAATACCTTCCCTACGTATCGCATTGGAAAGTAAACTAGATGAAGTTGAGTGGACTAGAGCAAGATATGAAGAGCTAATTCTACTCGATGAAAGGCGACTAGAGGCTCTACATCATACTCAATGCTGTCAAACTCGTATCGCTAGACACTTCAACAAGAAAGTCAAGACAAGAAACATCAAAGTAGGAGACTCGGTGCTAAAGGCATTAAGGAAAAATGTTTTGGATCCAAGAGGCAAGTTTAGACCTAAACGGTTTGGATCATATATTGTCAACACTATCCTATCAGGAGGTGCTGCAAAACTAACTGATATGGATGGCAATGAGTTCTCAACATGATAATCTTGACCAATTTAAGAAGTACTACCCATAATTACTTGAGTAGGATATTCAAGAGAGCTACGTTTGGCCTAATTCCTTAGGAAAGGATATGTAGGCAACCCTTATAGGATGCGGCCACTTTAATTTTTACAAATCTCGCATCCCAGCATCGACAAGTTAACTCAGAATAATCGGCGCGAAATAATTCAAGACCAACGCATCCCAGATGTAGCGCCTAACGAAAAGTAGTAGCGTCTAGCGATAGACTTAAAACTGTGGCGCCAATTTCTTTGCGATAATATGGGAAAATTTCAGTGTATTTTGAAAATTTTCAACTTCCGTACTCGAATAATTTTCAGAAAAATGATTAAAGTGTTCTCATTGCTTTAATGGAAATTAAGAATAAATGTTGATTTAATTTAAAAAGCTTAAAATTGCATTATTGAAATAAAGTAAAAATTACATTATTGATGGAATTTAAATAAAGCTTAAAAATAAATTAACATGAAAATTAAAACTGTCCAAAAATTTAAAAGTAAAGCAATGCTCTAATCTGTCTTCTCTTTTTTAGCCCTCTTCCAATTCTTGTCAGCATTTTCTTCTTCATCCATCACTTTTGCTAGCAAGCATCCCTTAGAGCATCTACATTCAATCTTGGTGTTGATAGTTTCCCCTTAAGCCATCATTCCATGTTTCTTTTTTTATTCATACTTTCTTTTCTATAGAGTCAACTTTTCTTTTCTCTTTGCCTTTAGTAGTATTTTTCTTCTTAGGCATAGAAGGAGTCTTGAATTCAACCTTTTCACCTAAGCGTTCCTTAACTGGAGCTTTCTTGTCTCCCAAACGATCCTTCACATTGGTCTTAATTTGAACTTTGGTCTTGTTCTTTTTAGATCTATCAAGTATTCAATGCTTCACATCTTTCGACAAAGAAGGACGAACCTTTTGGGTAATAACTTCCCATAAAGGCTTAGCATACAAATAATTATCAAACCTCTCCATGTCTTGTGAAACAGGAAATTCATAAGGGCGACGAAGATAACCAGAAGAAAAATTTTAAGCAAAGACATATATTTTTTTTTCCTACAGGGATAATAAAATGTCAACTTTGATAAGCTAAGAAGACGGCAAAAGGGTTGTTTGTTGACACCAACCATATTCTCAATTTTCCACCAAGAGATGACTCACTTGATGAAAAAACACAAGATTCAAAAATTTTGCTCCACTCCCAGCGGCCCATTTTTATGGAGAAACGTTTCTTTCGCTTTACAAAACAATTCGGCGTATATTTTTCAATATTTTCAGAGGACTAATTAATTCTAGCCTCTACATTAGCCATATCTGCAAAAACTCAATGCAAATAATTTGTATTACTATACAAAAATATATATTTTTTATTTCTGTAATTAAAAATATTGTTTTTCTACCTGTAATAAAATTTGAGAGCCTCAAAGAGGTGCTTTTGGATTTTTCTATAATTCATCTAAACTAAGCATAGTTTCTCCAACAATTAATAGCATTAGATTCCTCCCTGATTCTGTTTGTTCCATGACAGATACTAAAATTGCTTGACCCTCATGAATATTACCACTAGTGAGGAGATATTGGCTAAACATGGAAAAGAGGAAAGCTCTCCTCCTATAAACATGAAAAGATTCAGAATGTGGTCTATCGAAATAATGGTGTGAAAATTCTATCAGATTAACTACATTCCCATCTATAATTTTTGTTAGATACCTGTCCTTAAGATTAAAGAAATGCTCAAAGCCTTTATAATAATATTCGCTCACATTAGGAATTACCGAAAGATCTAAAGAAAGGAAGCCTAGAATGGCACCAAAATCTTCCGTAATTGACTAATTTCATCATATCCTATTCTAAAGCAATGGGTGTCTAGATCCCAATATTTTAAGGCGATATGAATAAAATCTATATCTATGTCTACCCCTTAATACCATAAATACCTTCCAAGTGAAAAATTCAAGCACTTTTCTCTCCTTAGCAATCAAAGACCGACACCACTCACAAGTAAAATTACTAAAACTCTTAGACATGATTGCTTCATGAGAATTAAAGCTATAATTAAATCTGTTCGAAATATACAAAAATCGACAAATTTAGGGGCTATTTATGCACAAAATCGGTACAGTTTGAATCCCGAAAGGATTCAAAGAAAGAAGTTTAGCGCCGGGTGACAGGCACAACGCCTGGCAACAAGGCCTGTCGCCTAGAGACAGAGATCAACGTCTGGCGACAGAAAGCCAACACGACACCAGCTTTGCACGCTATGCAAACCACATTTTTTCAACTATGACTCAATTTTGTACATTGAATTTACTGTTTTGACCTCTTGTCTCAAATCCTTATCAAACACTTTTTTCAATTAATTTGAGCTTAATAAATTTTGGGTTCATGTTAGTCAAAGTTTATTTTATTTTTCATTTTTTCTTATGGGGGAGAAAGTCGAATACCCTCCATTCATAATAAAAATGACGGAAATTTTTGCGTAAAATTAGTCACAATTTTTCACACACTCATATGCACATAAAATGAAAAATAAAAAATGCAGAGATAAAATAAGCATAAAGAGTTTTTATATACAGTGTGTCTAACATAGAAGTCATATAATGCAAACTAGTAAAGTCCTACAAAGTAAAAAAAAAAAAATACAGGTACAACTACGGTGCTGGAGGAAGTAGCTGGGGAGGAACTCCTAATGTGTCAAAGAATAGTGTAAACCGTGGGGTATGCCCCTCTCTAGCTCCAGGATCACCAATAGTCGAGATTGACAAAGTAGGACCAGCCCATCCAAGCTCACCCTGATGCTAAATCGCTAACGGCTGAGGCTGTTGCGGCTACTGCGATGACAAGCCAACCTTGTACGTCCTACCACCCCCTAAAGAAGCCGATGTCACGCCTCCTTGGCCTGTTAGCCTAACTAGAGGTGAGCAAACCAGGTACCCGGTCAAAATTTTAGGAACCGGACTTGGAATTGGTTGATACCGGATCCTAAAATCCTGAATTGGAATTGGAACCACTTCAACCGGGTCCTTTACTTTAGGATTTGGTATTGGAACCACCGGGTACCAGTTCCGGGTACCCACTGATGTACACAACTGTTAAATTTTAATACAATATTTTGATCTATTTTCATTTTTAGCATTTAACAATTATATTTATATATACATAAAGCTATTTTATTTATGTTTAGTTTTAAAATAAATTTTTTTAATGTTAATAACTTAATACATTCTAACATATGTTTGTTCTTTAAATACATTTAGTTTAATATTTATTGGGTAACCGGGTAACCAACCGGTTTCGGATCCAAAATATAAAGAATTGGAATTGGAACCGGTAGTAACCGGTTCCTTAATTTATTACCCGGAATTGGAACCACCGGGTCGAATTCTGATTCCGGACCCTCCGGTTTCTTACCGGTTCCAATTCCATTATCTGGTAGCCGAAATTTTTGCTCACCCCTAGGCCTAACATGTGCACCCTCAAACGACGAGCCTAAACCCTCCGATCTCTCAGCAAAAACCATCATTGACCGGCCAACCTAGCCCCCGGAAGAAGTACAACGACGTCTCGAGCCAAAACCAGATCTCTCTCTCCTAGCCTCGGGTCTTGTCCGAGTATGTGGCGGAGGAATAGGATGTCCTTGCAAGAAATAAATCATATCAGATGCAAAAATAGGCAAATAAAACATGTAATAAGGAGAAGAGAAATACCTCTGCAGTAGTGTCTTCACGACGATAGGAGGCCCGATCTCTAAGTCTCACCAGCTGGTTACGAAAGGCGTCCATACCCCTCGCCATCCTAGTTACCACCTCGCGAGAAAACAGTCAAGAGAAAAAGTCAGTAACAATCAAAGATATATGTATGAGTATACGACAAATAAATGACTCACCTAGGTCTGATGTCGAGGTATCGATCACTCGATGAAGTATTGATCCGGAGGAGCTAGGCGAATCATCTCCTCAACCGGGCCATACATCCCCTGGTAGGTGATAGAGACAGGTGGAGGTACAAACTCTACATGCGTATCCTGGCAAAATAAATCCAAGAAATTAGGAATACATCCTCTGCCCCCTCTAGCAAAACATGTGGTAGCCTGGAGCCAAAAGTGGCTGCAACATCTCCCCATATCATAGCTCCGCACGGGCATGAGTCCGCAAATGTGTGCCCGCTGGTGACCAACTCACCAAGGTCCTAAACTTTGTCTGGTCAAACATGTGTCGAGGAGGGCGAGCAGGAACAACAAAATCCTCCGAGGACTGCTGAATAGCCACTCTCTCGCCTAAGTACACAACATTGTTGTACGTCCCCTAAAAAATACCTACGCTGAGTAGTGTACTACGCAGCAAGCGCAGGAATGTCCAAATCAGCCCACGGCCAAAACTTTACAGTCGGCTCCTACAAAACACTATGCATGAGATAAAATCCTACTAAAAAGTAAAAAAAGACAAGCATTTAATGAGTGGAATTTATGCCACACTTTTATCCTTTTTTCTCTAAGGATTCTCCTCTCATTTTTACTTGTTTAGCCCTTTTCTAAGCATTTTTATCTTAGTTTTGTTTTGTCCTTTCCCTTCTCTTTTATCTTCCTTTTTCCTCGATTTTTGCCAACTCTTTACTTTGATTTCCATGCTCGTGTTTTGTAGGAACCGGGGTCTTCAAAGAGGAGAAAGCTTAAGTTAAGTTGGAGCTGAGGAAAGCAAGTTCTAGAGGAGGTGTGGTCAGACTCAAGAAAGGTTCGGTCAAACCCTAGGTGTGACCGAACCTGCACAAGGTTAGACCGAACTTTGGAGGCAGGAACTTTTCAAATTTCAGCGTTTTGTAGAAGCGGTCGAACCCTAGAAGTTCGACCGAACTTGGAGCAGAAAGGTTCGACCGAACCTACCCATGGTTCAGTCGAACCTTTTGCCGACTTCAGCCGGCTGTGTACGGACTATAAAAGTCCCGTTTTAGAACGTTTGAATTTAATGAGTTTACTTAGTTCTAATTTCATATTATTAGCTTAATCTAGAGAGAGAAAAAGGGGTTTTTACTTAAATTTCCTTATTGTATTCAACTTTGCTCAAGTTTAATCTTCAATCAAGCAAGACTTTAAGTTTTCATCTTTCATTAATCCTTTCTTTAGTAATCTCTCATCCTTCCCTTTAGCTTTATTTATTTGCATTTATTGTTGCTTATTTTTGTAAATCTTATTAGTTCATCTAGTTGTTATTGATTTCATTGTTTTTAATCATGCTTTGTTTTAAGTTTCTTGAGTTTGTTTCTAGTTTTGATATTATGTTTAATCTTCCTTCTCTAGGCTAATTTTTTAGCCAGGGGAAGGGGGTGGAAAATATGAGTTGATATTGGATGAATGATGATGGTTTGATTAAACTCATGCCATAAATTGATGAAAGACATGATTTTTGATAGCTTGAGATTATTGTTGCACTCTATTTGATGTTTTCTAGTTTAAATGCATGAAAGTGATTTGAACTAGATTAAGATCATCTCTATTTTAATGATTGCATGAGAATGAGTTATTAAAGTGGAGTTTTTATGGATTGTGTTTCTTTATTCTCTTGATTTGATTGTAACTAATAGGATGCATGAGAATGATCCTTATTAGTGTAGACCTCTTTCATTGATTTGCCAAGACTATTGCATGAGAATGAATTGTTTAGGTAGAATCTTGTGTTCTTTGGCATGTGTTTCATGATAATCATTATTATTCCCCTCTTTCTAATCATATTTAACACCCCCGTATCCCTAGCGTCATTTTCCCTTGATTTTAATCATCATTTTCTTTCTTATTTGTAGTTTTAGTGTTCTTACTCAACAATTCAACAAAAATAATCCCCTTTTTACTCTGGCATTAGTGATTATTGATGTTCAATTAGTGTGCTTCCCTTGTGGTTCGACCCTTTACATGCCACTAACTAGTTTGGTGTAACTTTAGGTATTATAAATGATTAATTTGATTAGGGTAGTAGCTTAACGACCTATTTATCCCGTGATCAAATTTTGGCGTCGTTGCCAGGGAAGTGGCTTGTTTAGCGTCTACTATTGCTTTTATTAGAGTCATTTACTTTCTTTTCTTTTTGTTTTGTTTGTTTGATCACCCTTGTCATTGCTAATTGTTTTCTTAGCTTTGGTGAATGCTTAGGAGGTCTCAAGGAGCACCCTCACACCAAATTGACCACGAGATCAACCGAACCTTGAGACAAATTGTAGGGAATAAATTTCAAGCCTTAAATCCCAGTAGCTCGAACCCCACTGTGATCATACACTAAAGTACAGTGGCGTCCAAAAGGGAAGAAGATAAAGCAAAAGAGTCGCCAACAAGTTTTTTAGGAACTTGTAAACCATTCACGAGGTGAAGGTTACACCCCTTAACGATCCAAGAGATCGTCAACTCCATAAGGTCTAGAACCAAATAAGGGTTCGGGGATGAAGGTACAAATCCAACCTAAAAGAGGTTGAACCTGCCCTAATAATAGGCCTCTACTTTATTCTGATCGTATTCATGTGCGCTTTCTAATTAACATGCAATCAATAGGATTAACCCTAAACCTGTTTATCTATGTTGGTTGAATATAATGCACAAATAAACTATTATTGGCGATCACTTGAATTTATAATCATATTAACCCTAAACAAGATTATTAATTATCTTATTAAGCATGATTACAAGTACTAATTCCCTTTAAGCATGCATAAAAGGCGTGATCAAGCAATAAATATAAATAATCAAGCAACACAATAAATAATCAATATCATGAATAATAATTTTAATAATAATAATATCATCATAAATAAAATAATTATCATCAAAATAATAATAATCGTAATCATTATAACAATTATAATCATAATCATATTCATGTTAATATTAAAGCGTAATAAAAATAGCAAGATCCTAGGCATGATACTAACAAGATTAAAAACAAACCCTAGCATGTCACTAAGCAATAAAAATCAAATCTTTAACCCTAACATGATACTAACAATCATAAATATTAGGAAGAACATAGGAAGCATCGTAACAATCATATTTAATATTAAAAATACCCTAGACATGATACTAGGAATATCATAATAAAAATATAAACATGATTTCTACATCATAATATCAATTAATCAATTAAAGTAATTACTTTGATGCTTCGTACCTCTTTCTAATAACAAAATACACACGTTAGTAACTTCAAGGAAAATAATAAACAAACAATTAAATTAAATAATTGAAAGAGAAATTTGGGACCAAACCCTCAGAAATTAAACCTTTCACGTGTAGGGCGAAGGCAACTTCGAATATGGCTAGGTGTTTATAGATCTTGCGAATGCGGAATTATTTATTTGAGAAAAGGCTATTTTAGAAAAGAGAGAGAGAATAATCAAGAAAATCTTGATGAGAGTTGGTGAATTGAAATAAGAATTGATGAAATCTGGTTATCGAAAACGGAGTTTTAATACGTTATTTATAGAGAAAATCAGCCAAAAAGATAAAATTAACAAAACACAGTCTGGCGCACGCAAAACGAGGTTGGCGCCAGGCATTGGCCATTGGCGCCAGGCGCCAGGCCTGGTTCCAGGCGCCAATGCCTGGAGTCAGGCGCCAAGCCCGTTTTTAATGCGTTTTTGTTTTTATCATATCTTTTGATCCGGAAGTCCAAATCAGGCATATACTATATCGTTGGAAAGCTCTTAAAATTTACTTTCCAAACCAATTAGAATCAGATTAAAATATTTTGTATATAAAAAGATATGGCCAAAATAGTGGAAGGGTGTCAGTTTTGGATAAAGTTTCATGTCTCATTCATATCTTTTTCGTTATAACTCGGATTTAATATTATAATATATCATTGGAAAGATAATTTAAAGATCTATCCAACCATATAAAATTTGGATAAATATTATGAGGCACAAAAATAAAATCTGAATATATTCTAGTTCGTACGAAACAAGGATTCTTAAAAGGAGCAGTTTTATTCAATTTCAAACTTTTTAAAACATAATTATCAATCCTAACTCCATTAGGATTTAAAAGAACCTTCTAGAGTATTCTAGAAGACGATAATCAATCCTAATAGCTTTAGGAATGATAATTAATAATAGGCCCTCCTCTAGATCATTGGGCCGCATATTAGGCTCAAACCGGGCCCAGTTTGGTAAATTGGCCATAACTTCCTCAATATTCATCGGAATTGGGCTTATAATATATCGTTGGAAAGGTCTTTGCAAGCCCCATCCAACTACACTACTATTGGACCCATATCATGGACAAACCAAACTGGATTGTCTGTTTTAATAAAATAGTTTTTCAAAAACAGAGTGAAAAGAAAGTAAATTAAAACTATCCGCAACGCTAGACTTTCCACACTTTCACTTCATTCAATTATGATTCGACGCAAAAGGTACTCATCAATGGGTTTGGTTTTGGGGAGACACAAATGGGTGTCTACAGAAGCCCCCACTTTGACTGAGTTTGGAGAAACGCGAGTTTCGAAAACGAATGTCAAAGTATCGATAGGGACGGAGAATGATTCAGAACGTTTTGCGATCCTAAATCAATCTTGTAACGCCGATACCTGCAAAACTATCGTTAGTTAAACAAATAAAAGAGTTAAGAAACACGTATCTTGCACCGTCGAGCACACGTCTCTGAAAGATAACCGATTGTTGCCGCTTCACTGTTTTGATGACCTTCTACAAGCTAGAGAATGTCATCCCGCTGGAAAACTACTACACCCGTAACTGCTTCCAATTTGGAAAATTGCTTCGCCTGAAACGACCTTCCTCCGCTATGATAATATTCCACATCCAAGGGAATACTATCGAAGATTATTTCTCTCGAAACAATCCTCATCCGCATTGATAACATTCCACGTCCAAGGGAATACTATCGAAGATTGCTTCTCTTGAAACAATCCTCAATTGTTTGTGACAACTCTCCACAATCAAGGGAACGCCACCTTGCTATTTCGATGTTCACTCGTCTCTGAACAAAGAGCTTCTTTTTGATATGTTCACGCGTCTCTGAACAACCAGTTTAATAATAGGATGCACACGCGTCTCTGAACGAAGAGTTCGATTGATATGCCCACGCGTCCCTGAGCAAAAGAGCTTGAATGAAATGTCCACGCATCTCTGAACAAAAGAGCTTGATTGATATGCCCACGCGTCTCTAAGCAAAAGAGCTTCAATGAAATGTCTACGCGTCTCTGAACAAAAGAGCTTTGATGAAATGCCCACGCATGTCTGGAGCATAAGATCTTTTGATGGAAATGTCCACGCGTCTCTGAACAAAAGAGCTTCGGTGCTTGAATGTTTGTTGCGATAATGTTCTGAAGAAAAATTTCCGAAGACCAACGTTTGTCGATCTCTAAAGCTCGCCTGAACTTTGCTTTCGCTAAAACCAGTATGCCGGTGTTTCCGTGATGATCCAACTCTTAGGCGCTTCAGGCTTTCTGAGAGGCTTCGAGCTCTGTCGCTGCTGAAATATCTCTAGCGCCAAGAATTGGAGTAGGATCCTCCCTATTCTGCTGCACCCGTATTTAATTTGACTATAGAACTTTGCCAATCTTTAATTATATTAGGGTTGACCTAAGGTTTAGCGTTGCTTGACTCAATAACTTGACACGACTCAAGGTATAAACTTGACTCGCTGTGATTGACTTACTCGAGGTTGACTCGACTCAAAGTGAAATGACATGTGTGCCTCAAATCAAAGTGATATGACACGACATGACTCAATGTGTACATGATTCGTGTGTGCATTGTAATGTGATCGTGCGACTCAAAAATGCAAAAAGCAAAAATTTCCGTCACTTTTATGGAGGGTACCGACTTTCTCCCGAAAAAGAAAGACGTGAAAAAGAAGAAGCGAAGTGTTGAACATGCATGTTGAATGAGCTTAGTCAAATGTCATTTGATACTATCTCTCAAGGTTCAAGGATTAATTCATCCTAGGCTATCTCAACTGTTGACTCCATGATGAAAGTATTTGGGTAACTTAGGCACGGAGGCTAAGCACTTCATACTTCTATGTAATGACAATTATAAGTGACGAGTGATGTGAAAAGGTATGCTTCAACGTTGTGTTAAGATTTCATGACAAAGGGTTCCTAAAGGGAGGTATATTTGGTCATGTATCTGTGCAGTGTGTGATAGTGACACTAAAGCTAGGCCACAAGAGCTAAGTGTGTGGAAAAACATATTGTTAGAAGAGCCAAATAATGGTTACTCTTAGGCTAGGTAAGCTAATGATGTAAGGACCAAGCCCCAAAGTCTAGCTCTAAGTGAAAAGGGATGAGCATTGGAGATTCCTTGATATGATCATGGTGCAAGTGTGAGAATGTGAATATGAATGCATGTTTATTACGGTCGAACCTCGATGTGAGGTTGCCTACGTATCCGTTAGGAATCAGGTCGAACGTAGCTCAAGCCGAATCTCGCACAAGTGTGTGTACCTCAAAAAGGTCTTTTAAGGGTTGTAATGCGGTTAGGCTAAAGGTTATAGAAGAAGGGGATAAAGGCTCAAGACCCTAGACAAGCCCCCAAGGTGTGCAACCTTGCTTCTGAATCTTTGTATTTTCATGCTTGAGTTTCTACTGTTTTTTTTTTAGCTCTCTTTGCTTTAGCATTTATTTTTATTTTTATAAGTGTGAGTAATCTCGATCATGCGGTCTATCACTCACTTGGCATTCATGTTTCTCAGGCACGGTACCGAGCACTTGATAAGAGACGCAATCTGAGACGTGTTCTTATCAAAGATATTTTCATATCAAAGACATTGGAACACTTGCCCTTTTGTACACTTTTATTTATTTTTTTTGCTTATTTTAATTTTCTGAATTCACTCATGCTTTTTAGAATTGTGTAAGTTGCACACCATCCCATCCCAAGGTTAGGTAAATGTAGGTTGAAAAAAGAAAGGTCTATCGTTAGACGAGGCTCAAAGTGGTTTATGAAGAAAGGATTTGTAAATTAGAAAGGCGAAAGGAGATATGATGTGGCTACAAGGGTTGCCTTAAATCATTGGTATAACTTGTGTTTAATTCGACATTGTTTTTTTTTTTTTTTTTTGTAATGCAATATAATGAAATGATCATAGGTAAGGAAATAAATGCTCATTTTATTAAAAAGGGAAAAGAAAAGAAAAACTACAAAAATTATCTAAAGGAAAAGAAAAGGAGCCTATGCTAGACTTATTGGGGAAAGGAAAAAATGAAAAAGAAATAGAAAAAGAGGTCATGAAATCTTGTCGTTGAAGCTCGCCTCTTGTCTTGTGTTGTTTCCTTTATCATCACTCGTTCTTCTTGTTAACTGGAGGTATCGAAAGCTTGTTATTATTAATCAAATGTTGGATAGCCTCCTTTAGCTTCCAACAGCTCTCAGTAGTATGACCCCTACCTTGGTGGTACTTGCAGTGTTCGTCTGGATTCCAACTAGGCAATCTTTTCTTAAGTGGGGGATCTTTAATAGGTCCTATGGTAGTAATGATTCCCTTGGCATGGAGTCGATCGAAAACATCATCGTAGCTAAATCCGATAGGGGTAAATTCCCTTTTTGGTTGCTTTCGATTACTCATGGCTAGGATCTCACTAAGGTCGAAAGTACCAACACTATTATTGGAGTAGGTGTTTTCGGAAGAAGAAGGATAGCCGTTCTTCTTCTCTTTACAGCCACTGATACTATTGTTACTAATCTTCGCCTTCTTGTCGCGTGGAGGAACATGAAGGAGATTTGAATCAATGAGATCTTGAACACGATCTCTGAGGGCGAGACATACTTTAGTGGTGTGACCACGACCTCTATGGTATCGACAATGAGAATTAGGATCCCAATTGGGAAACCGTTTTTCAGATGGAGGGTCTTGACTGGGACCAATGGGGTGGATAAGACCTTGATTGCGAAGGTAGTCAAAAGCTTCATTGTAAGTCATTCTTATTGGCGTGTATTCTTCAATGGTCCGTTTTGCTTGTGGCTTAGGAGCATTGAGTTCTTCATGAAACTCTTGGCGAGAATTTTGTTCAATGGCCATCACCCGATTTGCTAATCCTTCTACCACATTCAAAAGCATGGCAATGACGTCTTGCAGTTTTCGAATTTCCTCTTTTAGACTTGACGAGTCTTCCTTGGTATTATCTAAGAAAAGACTTTCATCCTCCTCAATTATGGCCACTTCATCGAGAGAGGTCATAAAAGCCGTCTCGACCACGGGCTCTCCGACAGGTGTGATAAGAAGTGATGGATCAAAGGATGCTTGGTCATCTTCGATGGCTAGAATCTCGGAAGTTTCATTGTCATCGATCAGATCTTGAATAGCTTCTTTGAGTTTCCAACACTCCTCGGTGTCGTGACCCTTTCTTTGGTGATATTTGCAATGCTTATTAGGATCCCACTTAGGTGGCCTGGCTTCTGGAACCGAATCTTTGATGGGCCCTATGGGCATGACTAGTCCTTTGTGATGTAGCTTCTCGAAAGCCGTTTCATAACTTATACCAAGTGGAGTGAACAACCTTTTTGATCTTTGGATTCGTGGTTTAGAGGTGTTTGTAGCATGTACCTCATTAATGGGAGAGGAAGAAGAAGGATGGTCGCTCTTCTTTCCTCTCGCACTATTATCTTTCAGAAGGTCATCTTCAATGTCAATGCCTATATTATAGACAGCTTTGAAATTATTCAAGTTGTGTTGGTACTTTAAGTGCTTTGAATACTTCCCTTGGAGATTCTTGATAAACATCCTCACAGATTCTTTTTCGGTAGGAGCCTTGACCATATTAGCAGAAGTTTCCCTCCATTTAGTGAAGAAAGAAGTGGACCCTTCGTTTTCCTTTTGTTTTATCATCTCAAGTTGTCTGTAGTCTGTTTCGTCTTGGATGTTACACTTATATCTATCTATGAAAGCGTTTGTTATGGACTCCCAAGAAGAGGTTTTTTCTTTCTCGAGAGAAAAGAACCATTGTTGACAAACGGTCTCGAGAGATAGTGGGAACAGAGAGGGGAAAACCTTCTTATCGATACCCTTAATGCTCATTATAGTTTCAAAAGCTCTTAGATGGAAGTAAGGGTTATCTGTTGCCTTGAATTTAGGGATGTCAGTAGCGTTGAACTTATGCGGAAGAAGTTCCTTGTCCAGCGAGACCCCTTGTGAACTCATGCCCTGAAATTTATAGTCACTAGATAGCTTGCTTAAACTCTCTTGCATGAGGTCCATTTGTTGTTGCTTCACGGGATCATCGATCCTGAGTGCGAGAAGCTTCAGTGTCTCAGTCACAGTAGCTAGTTGATTCCTGAGCTCATTGACTTATTCTTGAGTTGCCATTATCCTTTTAGCCTTCCTCTTTTGACGAATCAGTTTATCGAAAAGTGAAACTTGAATAAAGAGGTTGTCCTTGATTAATCGCCCTTCTCTCCTCGACCAAGTACTGTGGAAAAGGAATTTGGGGATATTCATTATTAATTATTTGACTCAAACTTTATTCAACATGCAATGGATGGTGGAAGTGAAGAAAGATTGGAATAGAATGTGAAAGAAGATTTAGATGGAGGGATATGAAGAATTAGGAATAAAATGTACCCCCCAACTCAAATGACGGAAAAGACCGACTTATGCATGAACCTAAGACATGGTCATGGTGATGCATACTCGAAGTGTGTGCTAGGACTAGTGAGTGTAGGTGACATGTTAAGACTCGTGTCATGACCATGTGGCTAGACAATGTGACTAGACTCAATCAAAGACTAAGTTAAGACTTCACGTATATGCATTAAACTGGACAGACTATGGTATTTTAGTCATAACTTTTGATCTGCGACTAAACAAGTTGACGTTTGTGCAGTATACGGGAATAAAAATCCGGGTTGACTTAAAGGAACTATGACTCGATTTTATGTTTATTTATTAGCTCAAATTAATTAATTAATTAATTAAACAAAGTCCTTTAGTCATTAATCAGTTTATTTAGTCTTAACACAAGTCAAACAAATGGTTAGGAAAAATCACATAGAGTATGCACAACAAATAATGCACAATTAGTTAAGTAGGCACAATATGATGCAATGAGTTTGCAACCTAACCATGGCTCTAGTTCTCTAAAGTTCGGGATATGGTTTAATCGATAGAGGGTCCATGGTTAATTGTCCGGATGCACCGCGCGGAAGCCTAACCGTGAAGGGTTGGCACGAGTGGATGGGACACCGCGAGTTTTAGAAAAAAACTCGCTTCCATGGTTTGGTGAATTCAACATCTCGGATGTACCCTTTTTTGCACGGAGCGTTCAATCGGGTAGATGAAGCATGAATTCCCAGAGGGTTATGTCCATATGTAGAACACATATGGGTTTCAGAAAAGTGAGAAAAAATTCAATCAGGAATTAGGATCGAGCAAACAATACGAAAAACTGGTCGAAATTAGAACGCATATTTCTGGCTCGGTATTGGGGGAAATTGGCGCCAGCAATCAGAGACTGGCGCCAGCTTTTAACTGTAGCGCCTGGCGCCAATACTGGCGTCTGGCACTACGACTAAAATGCTGGCGCCAAGCTCTGGCCCCTACCACTACTTCCCACATGCCTCAGCAGCTTTCTGTTCTCGATAAAATTTTCCAGTTTCGCGCGGTGTTATTTCAGTCCTAGTTGTGAAAGATATTCCTCAAATTTCCTACGTGTAAAATACTATGTTTTTAACTCTTTACGGATGGTCTTTCCAATGAGATCTTTTTTATGCATATGACAATAATTTTAATCAAAATTACGCACATGAAATACTTAGAACTTTTTGAGTCTCATCCACTTATTCTAAATCATTACCGAAACAAATTCAGGAATTAAAATAGAAATCCTCCCAAGTGGAGTCGCCAAAAACTTTAGGGAATAATTTCAAGCCTTAAATCCCACTAGCTCGAACCCCACTGTGATCATACACTAAAGTACGGTGGCGTCCAAAAGGGAAGAAGATAGAGCAAAAGAGTCGCCAACAAGTTTTTTAGGAACTTGTAAACCATTCACGAGGTGAAGGTTACACCCCTTAACGATCCAAGAGATCGTCAACTCCATAAGGTCTAGAACCAAATAAGGGTTCGGGGATGAAGGTACAAATCCAACCTAAAAGAGGTTGAACCTGCCCTAATAATAGGCCTCTACTTTATTCTGATCGTATTCATGTGCGCTTTCTAATTAACATGCAATCAATAGGATTAACCCTAAACCTGTTTATCTATGTTGGTTGAATATAATGCACAAATAAACTATTATTGGCGATCACTTGAATTTATAATCATATTAACCCTAAACAAGATTATTAATTATCTTATTAAGCATGATTACAAGTACCAATTCCTTTTAAACATGCAATAAAAGGCGTGATCAAGCAATAAAAATAAATATCATCAAGCATCATAATAAATAATCATAACAATAAAAATATAATCATCATCAAAATAATAATAATCATAATATTCATAATCATTATAATCATTATAATCATAATCATATTCATGTTAATATTAAAGCATAATAAAAATAGCAAGATCCTAGGCATGATACTAACAAGATTAATAACAAACCCTAGCATGTCACTAAGCAATAAAAATCAAATCTTTAACCCTAACATGATACTAACAATCATAAATATTAGGAAGAACATAGGAAGCATCGTAACAATCATATTTAATATTAAAAATACCCTAGACATGATACTAGGAATATCATGATTTCTACATCATAATATTAATAAATCAATAAAGTACTTACTTTGATGCTTCGTACCTCTTTCTAATAACAAAATACACACGTTAGTAACTTCAAGGAAAATAATAATCAAAACAATTAAATTAAATTATTGAAATAGAGATTTGGGACCAAACCCTCAGAAATTAATACCTTTCACGTCTAGGGCGAAGACAACTTCGAATATGGCTAGGTGTATCTAAGTCTTGCGAATGCGGCATTATTTATTAAAAAAAAAGGCTAGTTTAGAAAAGAGAGAGAGAATAATCAAGAAAATCTTGATGAGAGTTGGTGAATTGAAATAAGAATTGATGAAATTTGGTTATCGAAAACGGAGTTTTAATACGTTATTTATAAAGAAAATCAACCAAAAAGATAAAATTAACAAAACAGAGTCTGGCGCACGCAAAACGAGGTTGGCGCCAGGAATTGTCCATAGGCGCCAGGCGCCAATGGCTAGCACCAGGCGCCAATGGCTGGCGCTAGGCGCCAGGCCTTGTTCCAAGCGCCAATGCCTGGAGTCAGGCGCCAAGCCCGTTTTTAATGCGTTTTTGTTTTTATCATATCTTTTGATCCAGAAGTCTAAACCAAGCATATAATATGTCGTTGGAAAGCTCTTAAAGTCTACTTTCCAACCCAATTAAAATCAGATTAAAATATTTTGTAGATAAAGAGATATGGCCAAAATAGTGGAAGGGTGTCAGTTTCGGGTAAAGTTTCATGTCTCATTCATATCTTTTTCGTTATAACTCGGATTTAATTTTATAATATATCATTGGAAAGATAATTTAAAGATCTATTTAACCATATAAAATTTGGATAAATATTATGAGGCACGAAAATAAAATTTGAATATATTCCACTTCTTACAAAACAAGGATTCTTAAAAGGAGTAGTTTTATTCAATTTCAAACTCTTTAAAACATAATTATCAATCCTAACTCCATTAGGATTTAAAAGAACCTTCTAGAGTATTCTAGAAGACGATAATCAATCCTAATAGCTTTAGGAATGATAATTAATAATAGGCCCTCCTCTAGATCATTGGGCCGCATATTAGGCTCAAACCGGGCCCAGTTTGGTAAATTGGCCATAACTTCCTCAATATTCATCGGAATTGGGCTTATAATATATCGTTGGAAAGGTCTTTGCAAGCCCCATCCAACTACACTACTATTGGACCCATATCATGGACCAACCAAACTTGATTGGCTGTTTTCTTAAAATAAGTTTTTAAAAAATAGAGAGAAAAGAAAAGAAATTAAAACTATCCGCAACGCTAGACTTTCCACACTTTCACTTCATTCGATTATGATTCGACGCAAAAGGTACTCATCACTGGGTTTGGGTTTGGGGAGACACAAATGGGTGTCTACACAAACCTGTAGGCTTTATCAAGACGAGGGAAGAGGTTTTGGTGATATAATTGATAGTCAGAGTGATTCTTACTCTTTAAGTTCACAAAGCGGATCAATGGCGGGACAAGAAGATGATGTTTTGTTTCGTGAGTTCGGAAATCCGGACGATTATGAGCTCACGAGAGGGATATTTCTACCTATCACGGAAACCAACTTCTCAATCCATCCTCAATATACTAGAATGGTCCAATCGGAGCAATTTTCCAGAAATGCAAGTGAGGACCTTATTGAACATTTAGACCGATTCCTTGAGTTGTGCGCAATGATGCAAACCAATGAAGTAAACCAAGACTACATTTGTATGCACCTTTTCAGGCAATCTTTCACCGGACGAGCAAAGAAATGGCTAAAGCAAATAAAGCCTTACACTCTCACAACATAGAGGGAGGTGGTAAAGGCGTTCTTGAAGCCATTTATCTCCGAGGAGAAGACCGCCGAAATGAGAGAGATTCAAAGAGTTTGAGAAAAGCCGATGAAAGTCTTGGTGAAGCTTGGGAGAGATTCAAAGAGTTGGTGCAAGCGTGTCCCCACCATGAGTACAATCAAGGATTGCTCATGCGGTTTTTCAACGACGGATTGGAGCCCCTGTCAAGAGCCAATTTGGATGCGGGGGCGGGTGGTCAATTAATCAAAATCCCTCAAAATCAAGTTGAAGCCACAATAGAAGAGGTAGCAAAGAATTACTCTTGGGGGGCCGAAGAATAAATGCTCCAAAGAAAGGTGGTATTTACGAATTGGAGAAAGTTGATCAATTGCAACATCAAATTGATCAACTAACAAAAGAGCTTTCCAAGTTAAACACGAGTGTGAGTGCAAGTTCAAGCGGTGGAGCAAGCTCCTCTCAAGTTAACTCTTTCTCTTGTCAAAATTGTGGAGGAACGAACCATGATACATCTTATTGTGGAGCTAAGCACCTCAAAGAAATCAAGAACAAGCACCTCAAGCGGAGCTAACACAAACTCAACTCCTTCAAGCCATGCATGCTCAAATGCAAACTTTTGGGCAACAAATGCAAGAGATAAGAGCTCACAACAAGATAGTTGATTCACAACTAGCTCAATTAGCCGAGAGAACTCCTTTCAATTCACCATCTAATCTACCCGAACAACCACAACCTAACCCTTCTCACAACTCAAAACCCGATACATGCAAGGCGATCACATTGAGGTCGGGAACTTCATATGAAGGAAAAAATGAAGGGGATAGTGAGGAAAAGAAGGGAGGACAGGAGAGTGTGAATGAAAACAAGGGAGGTGAGAAAGAAAAAGTTGATGAGATAGAAGGAGGTTCGGAGAAGAAGAAGCTTGATAATAAGAACACAACTTTAATTCCTAGTGAGGCTAGGAACCTTGATGGACCGGTTTCTTTTTCCCAGTCGGATTGCAAAGAGGAAGTTGAACGACAAGTTTGCAAAATTCCTTAGTCTGATGAAGAATTTGCACATCAACCTCCCTTTCCTTGAAGTTGTGTCACAAATGCCATCTTACTCCAAGTTCCTCAAAGATATTCTCACCAACAAGAGAAAGATCAATGATGAACTTATCACCCTTCCCCATCAAGTGAGTGCTCTTTCCAACATAAGATGCCTAAGAAGGAAAAAGACCCGGGAAGCTTCACTTTGTCGGTGAAAATTGGAAACATGGAAGCTAGGGGCACCTTAGCCGATCTTGGAGAAAGTGTTCGTTTAATCCCTCTATCCATTGCTCAGAAACTCAATATAGTGATGATCCCTACATGGAAGACAATTCAATTGGCCGATCGGTCAGTGAAATTTCCTTGTGGAGAGCTTGAGGATGTTCCAATTCAAGTGGGACACATCTACGTGCCTTGTGACTTTGTTGTGATGGATATGGAGGAAGATGTTAACACACCTTTTATTTTGGGACGTGAAGCTCTTAAAACTTTGGGGGCGGTCATCAATTGCAAGAATAACACCATCACATGTGAGGTGGCCGATGAGAAGATAGTCTTTGAGTTTTCTAAGTTGCTCAAGACCCCCATGGTTGAAAAATGCTATAGAGTTGATGTTGTGAATGAGGAGCTAGATCGCTTGGAGAGGGTTGTGATAAGGCCTCAAGATCCAAAGATAGAAGCTCTAACGCGCAAAGAAGAGTTCCACTCTAAAGAGGCTAAAGAGTTTGCCATGTCTATGGAGGAATCCTCAAAGGAGGAGGTTGAACAACAAGTTGAGATTGAGCTTGAGTCCAAGGAAGAGAAATTGGAGGAGAGTTGTAAGCCTCCTCCCAAGGTAGAACTCAAGCCACTTCCCCCTTCTTTGAAATATACTTATATTGATAAAGAGGGAAAATACCCTATTATTGTCAATGCTACCCTAGATGGTCTTAATTTGGAAAAACTACTTGATGTTTTAAGAAAATATAAGGATGTGATAGGGTATAGCATTGATTATATCTATGGTATTAACCCTTCTTTATGCATGCATCGTATTCATCTTGAAGATGATCATTCCACCTCCATTGAACCTCAGAGAAGATTGAACCCCAACCTTCAAGAGGTTGTTAAGAAAGAAATTTTAAAACTACGTGAGGCTGGCATCATCTATGATATTTCCGATAGCAAGTGGGTTAGCCCGGTTCATGTAGTTCCAAAAAAAGGTGGGATGACCATAATCCAAAGTGAAGGAGGAGAGGAAATCTCCTCCCGCACGGTGATCGGGTGGAGGATGTGTATTGATTATAGGAGGTTGAATAAAAACACCAAGAAAGATAATTTCCCTCTCCCATTCATGGACCAAATTCTTGAGAGGCTCTCTCACCATGCTTTCTTTTGTTTCTTGGATGGGTATTCCGGATTCTTCCAAATCCCTATCCATCCAAGCGATCAAGAATGCCATTCGGTTTATGCAATGCTCCTTCTAACTTTCAAAGATGCATGCCCTCCATTTTCTCCGAGATGCTTGAAAAAGAAATTGAAGTTTTCATGGATGATTTTAGTGTTGGTGGCTCGTCTTTTGACACTTGTCCTTTTAACCTTGAAAAAGTTTTGAAAAGGTGTCAAGAGACGAGTTTGGTTTTAATTTGGGAAAAATGCCACTTCATAGTCGAGGAGGACATTGTCCTCGGCCATAAAGTTTCAAAAAATGGCATTGAGGTTGATCCGGCTAAAGTTTCGATGATTGTGAAATTACCCCCTCCTACTTCTATCACGGGAGTACGAGCTTTTCTTGGGCATGCCGATTTCTACCAGAGATTTATCAAAGACTTTTAGTCAATCGCCAAACTTTTGACCGAATTACTCAGAAAGGATGTTGCTTTTAACATCAATGAGGCTTGCCTTGAGGCATTTCGTAAGCTCAAGGAAACTCTCATTTCCTCTCCCGTTGTGCAAACTCCGGATTCGAGCTTGCCTTTTGAGCTAATGTGCAATGCGAGTGATTTTGCACTGGATGTCGTGCTTGGACAAAAGAAAGAAGGAAAATAATGTGTCATCTACTATGCAAGTAGGACTCTTGATGAAACTCAAAAGAACTACACAATAACGGCGAAGGAAATGCTAGCGGTTAATTTTGCCTTTGATAAGTTTAGGTCCTATCTTATTTGCTCTAAGGTGATTGTGTACACGGATTATATTGCGGTGCGATATCTCATGACTAAGAAGGAAGCAAAGCCTCGCTTAATCAGTTGGGTTCTCTCTCTTTAACATTTTCACATGGAAATGAGGGACAAAAAGGGAGCGGAGAACTACGTTGCGGTCCATTTGTCTAGGCTACCTCTTGAGAACAAAAGTGATGTGCCAATCAATGATGAGACAGGATTTGAAACCATCATAGCAATGGCTTCAACATGTACCCCTTGGTATGCGAACATTGCCAATTATCTTGCTTGTGGAGTCATTCCCCCGGAGTTTTCTTCTCAGCAAAAGAAGACGTTTTTGAAGAACAGAGGAGGTACTTTTGGAATGACCCATACTTGTTCAAACAATGCGGAGATGGCCTTTTTCGAAAATGTGTTCCAAATCATGAAATCGAAGGAGTTCATGAGCATTGCCATTCACTACCATGTGGAGGACATGGGGGCCGGGTGTTGATAAGACGGTAGTAAAAATCTATCATTCTCTATTTTGGTGGCTAACGATGCATAAGGATTCCCACAAGTTCGTTTCACAATGTGATAGGTGTCAAAGGAGTGGAGGCATAACCAAAAGAGATGAAATGCCTCAACAAAATGTCTTAGAAGTTGAGCCCTTTGATGTTTGGGGGGTGGACTTTATGGGGCCTTTCGTTTCTTCTTGTGGAAATCTATATATATTGGTAGCGGTTGATTATGTGACAAAATGGATTGAAGCCATACCCTCACCTACCAATGATCACAAGGTTGTGCTTAAGCTTCTGAATAAGATCATTTTTCCTAGGTTTGGGGTTCCAAGGGTGCTAATTAGTGATGGAGGGTCCCATTTCGCCAAAAAGCAATTTGAAGCTCTTCTCAAGAGGTAGCGTTCATCACAAGGTTGGATTACCTTACCACCCTCTAATTAAGGACAAGTGGAGGTCTCGAATCGTGAAATGAAGAATCTACTTGAAAGGATGGTGAACAAATCAAGGAAGGATTGGTCTCTCAAGCTTTATGACACACTATGGGCTCTTAGGACGACGTCAAAAACTCCAATTGGCACGACCCCCTATTGGTTGGTCTATGGAAAGCCTTGTCACTTGCCGGTTGAGTTAGAATACAAGGCTTGGTGGGCCATCAAGGAACTCAATATGGATTTATCGTTGGCCGGTGAGAAGAGATTGCTTAAGCTCAATGAACTTCAAGAGCTTAGAGATGATGCTTATACGAGATCTAGATTGTATAAGGAGAAGACAAAAAAGTGGCATGACCAACATATACGAAACAAGAGCTTTAAGGTTGGATATAAAGTTTTGCTTTTCAACTCTAGGCTTCGTTTGTTTTCGGGTAAACTCAAGTCCAAGTGGTCGGCTCCTTTTGTGATATCAAAGACTATTCCTTATGGGTCTTTTAAGTTAGATGCGAATGGTAACAAGTTTATGGTCAATGGTCATCGTTTGAAGCACTACTTTTGCAAGGAAGAAGTTGGTCTCATTGAATGTCTAATGCTTGACCCTCTGGATCCTAAGCATCCCCCTTGATGAATTTTTCTCATGGTCAAGATAGTGACCTCATAAAGAAGCGCTTCTTGGGAGGTAACCTAAGTTTCTAACCCTTTACTACTCTTCTCTTTTCTTTTTTCTTGATGCTTTAATTTTTCTATCTACAATTTTGGATTGATGGATTTATGTGTTTTTAGGATTTGGTTGAGTTGGAATCCTTGGTATGCCTTGCCTTTAGCATGATTGTATGGTGTTTTAAAGTGTTTTGAAGAGGGGTTTTTGTGCATATTTTGTGGCAAAATGAGCATCTTTGAAAAATTAGGTGGTTCGACCGAACTCCCTCGAAGTTCGGTCGAACATTGTGAAAGGTTTTACCAAACTTTCTTAAGTTCGGTCGCACCTACTCTGGAAGCTAAATCTGAAAATTTTCTGCCAAAATTGCAGAAATTAAGGATTCAGAGCAGGTTCGAGTAAACACATGGGGGTTCAAACAAACCTTGGTCTACCCGAACATACTTGAGTTCGGTCGCACCTCCTCTTGAATTAAAAACTGGAAACTTTCTGCCCATTTTGTGAATTCAGCGTTAGAGAGCAGGTTTGACCGAACCTTGAGCAAGTTCGATCGAAATTTGGGTAAAATTCGACCGAACCTACCCAAGGTTCGACCGAACCTTTGTCGGGGTTATTTTTTCAAAATGAGGGAAAGGACTGCACAACATCTTCTTCTATCTTACCTTCATTCGACTCTCTCTCTCTCCTCTTCTACTTCTCACTCTAAAACTCCATTGACACACCAAATTTCAACCTCAAACCTCCATTAAAATCACTCCAATCTCCTCTATTTATCACTTATTTTTCATCCTTCACTCAATTTCTACAATCTACACCCAAAATTCCTCACAAAACTTCACCTTTTCAATTTTCCCCAATTTCTAGGATTTGAGTGAGTTGTTATTTTAGGGTTTCTATTTGCTTCCAATCAATTGTGGTATGGTTTTTCTAGCTTTTGCAAGTTCATTTTGTCAATTTCTTATAGTTTTACCATGTTTTTTATGTTAAAGTATGAATTGTGGTAATATTGAGATTGTTAGTAATGACTCGTTTGATGTTTGTGGTTCAAAGGATTTCCTTGATGCAATTGATTGGTTGTTGATAGTAGAACTTGTTTTCTGATGATTATGCATGTATACCTTGATTTTATTTGGTTTCAATGTATTTACGTGAATATGTTTATTTCACATTAGGTTGTTCATGCTACTACTTGTTGATTGAGAAATTCATGAGATGGATGTAGTTTTGAGATTGTTGTTCATTATTATTGGTTTGCTGTTGAAGGTTTGTGAGTGATTATCATGAATTTAGGGGACATCATGCCGAATTTCACCTAAACTTTCTTAGGATTTGCATATGTATGCCAATTAGAGGTGATCATTTGCGGGCTTGGGCGGTTAGCGGGCTAGGTTTATGCATATTTTTTTGTCCAACGGCCTTCATGTATCAAATCCGAACCCTTTTATGCGGGCTTGATACTTTGTCCATGCCCGCTTACTAAACGGGTCGGGCTTGCCCGCGGGCTAACGAGCCTTAAATTTTTGTTTTATTTTTTATAACACTAATTAATCTATTTATTATTTACATGTGCTAAAATTATTTTGGTTGAGTTGTCTTCAAAATTTTTATTCACAAAAAATGATAATAGAAATTTAAAACACACAAAATATGTCACAATAAAAAATTAAAATAAATCATTGTAACCAATAAAAGCTTATCGTTCATTATAGACTCTCTTTAGTGATTATTTTATTTTCTTAAATACACAAAGAATTATTTTTATTATTAAAAATAACACTAACTAAAGAAAAAATATTAAAATAGTAATATGATTATTATAAACGGGTCGGGCGGGCTAGCCCACGACACATATTTTCTTGTCCATACCCGCCCATTTACATTAACATGCCGGGACTAGCCCGCCCAAATATCTAATTTTTTAAAAAAAGGTTGTCCAAGCCCGCCTTTTTTGCGGGTCGGGTTGGGCGGGCTTAGAGGGTCGTCCCGCCCATGAACAACTCTAATGCCAATGATCTTTTCGTTCTAGCCTTGGTTCATAAGTGTTTATTAATGCCTTAAATTGTATTGTTGTTATCCTCTACATCTATTTCACAATTCATGGCTATTACTTTCATGTATACACTTTTTTATCTTGGCAAGCCCTTTTTGTGACGCCTCTTGGCTTGCGTCTTCCTAATGATATTCTTGGTTTTTTTTGTAAAGTCATTATGTTTGGCAAGGGCAAAAGCAAATCCAAGAGAAAGAGGGCGGGTGAGCCTTCAACACCCTCTTTCCCTCCTCCGCCGGACATCAACGATCACGGCATCATTGCTCCTAATGAGCATTTTTGGAGTGTCTACCAATCACTCATCACTCGTCCAATTTGATCAACAAAGTTTTTCTGTGCTACAACCTTGAGAAAACTTGGCATCTTGGACGAAGTGGTCCGGCTTGCTTAAAACTTTGGGTGGGGTGACTTCGTCAGCCTTTCCGCTCATACTTATGAGCGAGATACAACAGAGTTCCTTGCTTCTCTCCGCACGGAAGTAATAGAAGAGGATGATGATGGAAATGAACCTCAGTTTGTCATTCACTTCCGCGTGTTCAATGAGGATCATTCTCTAACCGAGAGTGATCTAAATGACATCTTCCATTGGCATGCATTCGGGCTTGATCACCAATCTGAGATGAACTCAAATCATCGCATCCTATACAACGAGCAAGAGTGGTGGAGGAGCATATCCACCAAGGCCAATTTCCGCACCAACACTGCCAAAGTCAACAACATCAACCATATTGCCATGAGATACTTCGCTCGGCTTCTTCAATATGTCTTACTCTTCAAGGCAAATCTCGGCTCTATGGTAAAAAATGAGGTGGCTTGCCTCTTTTTGGTCGACAACCCTCAGCGCACAAAGTTCCAATGCTCCTCCACTTTCATCCAACGGCTTTTGGACACCCGGGATAACCGTCTAAGTGACACTAGTGGAAAATTAGTTATCCGTAACGGGCAAAAATAGCCTATTCGTAACGGGCAGCGGGCGTTACGTATGTTGCCGTTACGGATAGGCTATGTTATTCGTAACGGGCAGTGCCCATTACGAATAACCTGTTATTTGTAACGGACAGTTTGACTGCCCATTACGAATAACCCGTTATTTGTAACAGACAGTTTGACTGCCCGTTACGAATAACCCGTTATTTGTAACTGACAGTTTGACTGCCCGTTACGAATAACCCGTTATTTGTAACGGGCAATCAAACTGTTCGTTACAAATACAATTGAACCAAAATTTTTTAAAAAAATGCAGCAGGTGATACCTGCTACACTTCTAACCTGATAACCTTTTATGATGCCAAATTTTAATTACTATTATCAATATTCAATAATAATAAATGTATAATTTAAATAATTATAAAATCAAAGATGCAACTTTAATAAATGTCCAAATTGACTTTACAACAACTCCCTAACATGAGTCAAAAGCTACTACATAAATAATACTCCTTAATACAACATGAAAAATTTATAATTATAGAGAGTGAATCTTACAAAAATCACTTGCACACTGAGCAAAGAGCCATGCACAATCTTCCTTTGACAAATCACTTGCACTCTCAAACAAACTTATGTGTCTTCTCAGCATTGTGACTCTAGTTATAGGGTCCATTGCTAAGACTACAGATAATGTTGAAGCTCATGATGTCAGCTTATGTGACGCTAAATTAGGAGACGTGTTACTCTTGAGTTTATGGTGAGCAAAAGTAGTTGATTCTAAGTCGGCATAAACAACATCACTGATATTTTGAAGGCTTGATAGAGCCTATAACCAAGAAAATACAGGTTAAAGGACAATGATTTAACTCTAATGGAATTTAATATTTACTACAAATCAATGGAAAATAAGAAAAATAAAATTACTTACCAACCTCAACTTCGAAAAATCAGCAATGAACTCATCTACCCATGGCCTCTATGGAACGAGTTGTGGAGGGCACTCCTTGATACCAGGAATATCGGGCATGTAAACACTTTAGTCCTTCACTTTGATATCAAGCTTGGCTATCTTGACTTTTGAAATATGCTTAGCTTCCAACCTATGAGAAAACACAATGTAATCTCAGTACAAAAAAGTCAAATTTTTACTGGTGCTTTGCCCGTTACAAATAGCCTCACTACTACATAAACGAGCTAATGCAACCCCAAATAACCGTTGCCATAGGGGAAAAACCGTTGATTTAGACTAATTGTTACGGTTCATAAACCGTTGCTGTTGCGGCCATTGCACTAGATTTAATGCGACGGTTATTTAAGCTAATGCAACGGTCTTATAACATCTACCTTTGACCGTTGCATTAGGGTCTAATGCAATGGTCAATATGAACTAATGCAACAATGCTTGCAATACTCCATGACCCGTTGCATTATTTCTAAAGCAACACTTGTATGTTCCTAATGCAACATTCCTTGGCCTTTACTTAAACCGTTGCAGTAGGTTTACCAATCATTGTCATGTACTAATGCAACGGTTTAATTATATAGGAATAATAAATAATAAATAATAGTGAAAATCAAATTAATATTAATCTTCCCTATTTATATTTAATTAAATTTATTATATGCGTACAAAATAATAAATAATAATGAAAATTAATATTAACAACCATAAAATCATCAATCTCGATCTTATATATATATATATTAGTCACCCAATTGTTTGGCAAAATACAAAATGATGAAGTACTTTGTTGTACTTGTCAACTAGCTAGCCCAAAAGATAAAAGCAAGTCACAATTTACATTAGTTAGATCCCAAAAACATTTACCAAAACAGATGTTTGATTTGTGATCACAATGATATTTACGGCCACAAAAGCTGTTACTACACATATGACAATTTATACAAGATATGCCACCACCAAAATGTTATAATTCATGCATCCTTCTCTAATCCAAATTTTCTTCAACAATCTGCAAATTCAAAATGCATAATTTAAACAGTTATAAGTATGGAATATAAGAGTCATAATAGTAAGCAACTAAGATATTTGGTATCTAGATACATAATTTTAAGGTTTAGTTCTCAATTTATAGAAAAAAAAGGAACAATAGAACAACAATTCCCATGAAAAAAAAAATTATATGACAAAATGCTGACGAATTGAGCACAAAAAAAACACAACAACTGCAAATTGTTGCCTAGCAATTACATTAAACAAAATAAAATTGGATTATATATAGAAAGTGTTCATCAAAATGCATACACTCACTCCACAATTAACTCTACTGCTATTTCGCCCAACATTTCCATGAATCAAATCACTTGCCCTGTAATAATTTTTTTTTTTCCTTATTTCTCTCTTATCCTAACAAACACATAGCCTTAACATTAATGGCAAAAGTTTCTAAGCAATATAAAAATAGTATGATAAATTATCTAAAGAACAAGTACTAAGAGTAAAGTACTCTGCAATTTTAAATACAGCCACATATATGTACATTACCTGATTAGAAGGTTCTGTTCTAGGAGAAGAATGCTCATCACCAGCGGCCTCATTCACTTGTAATGTGTTGTTAGTTGCATTTCTTGGAATAGGCGACTCAGTAGTTGAGATTTCAGGAACTACAAGATTTGTTCCTGGATTAGCCTCTTGGAGTTGTTCGAGCAATGTTGCATGAATACTCTGTAGAAACTCTTGAGGAATTTTGTACTCAGATTTAGATCCTTTTTTCTTCTTCAAAAGGCTTTTTGCGTCACTCATTTATAGTGTATTTGTGTCACTTCTATGAGCGACGCAACTGCTCGCGACGCAAATGACTTTTAAGTCATTTGCGTCGCTCCTAGGCGCGACGCAAATAAGAGTCATTTGCGTCGCTCCTTCATAAAGGCGCGACGCAAATGACTTTTTTGATAAACTTATTTTATGTCATTTGCGTCGCTCCTTTATAAATAAGCGACGCAAATGACTCTTCTGACAAACTTATTTTTTGTTATTTGCGTCACTCTTTTATAAAGGAGCGACGCAAATAACTCTTCAGATAAACTTATTTTTTGTTATTTGCGTCACTCCTTTATAAAAGAGCGACGCAAATGACTTTACTGATAAACTTATTTTTAGTCATTTGCGTCGCCCCTTTATAAACAAGCGACGCAAATGACTCTTCAGATAAACTTTTTTTGTTATTTGCGTCGCTCCTTTATAAACAAGCGACGCAAATGACTCTTCCAATAAACTTATTTTTTGTTATTTGTGTCACTTGTTTATATAGGAGTGACGCAAATGACTGTGTAGACAATATACAAAACTGCTGTATTTGCGTCACTTGTTTGTTTAATGAGTGACGCAAATGAGGTGAATTTTTTTTTGTTTTAATTATAATAATATAATTGCCTTGTATATGTTTGTAGTACCTGTTTTCCTAGGTATAAAGTAATATGCTAACGCTAAGATAATTGAAATTAAAATGCAATATTATTGAATAATGCAAATGTAAATTTCGGCAGAGTCTCCTTTGTAATTTGGCCTACCCATAAAATTAGGAATGACGGCATTATATTAACAACCTGTCCAATAATTTACATCTCAATATCATAGACATTATACTCATCATCCCAACACCAATTAACAAAATTACTTCATTTCAAGCCTATAATCCAAAACAAGAGTCAAACATGCGCTAAGTGGTAAATCTAAAGTTCAACATTACATATAAAATACTCTGCCCAAATATCTCGGATCTCATTTATCTCCTCCTCGGTGTACGGTGTAGTTCTTGAAAAATCCTATCAACACAAGAAATATACAAGAGGAAAGTTTTACTTCAAGATTGTAGCTAACATCAAATTGTATTTATCAAACAAAAATGAAATATTTGACAACTCATACCTCGAGAAACTTGTGGAATTCACTTCCGCATAATTAAGAATCTGCCATAAAAAATTACATATATTAAACCAACATAGTTGCGTGTGTGCTCGTGATCCTAAATCTCATAGAACAAGAGCGAGCACGAGAGAAATAGCCAAAGTTTGCAAAATTACCAAGCAGAGACACAATTATGAATCATGTAAGAATAGACACAATACTCAGCACACTCATTAATCTTCCCCGAATTCTGGCTTTCCACAATCTTCAGAATCAAAGACTTGTTTTCATCCAAGTACTGCCAAGATTTAAACCAACCAAAATTTAGAAATCAATAAGAAAAAAATATTTCCAGATGAGAACTAACCAAGCAGTATATATAGATGAAGCGGCTTATAGACTAGAATCATAAGTGAATTAATGTAACAAAGGATGAATATGTCATGCATAACCAAAGTGTATTACAGTACATATCAATTTTTACTTAAGCGTAAGGATCAAATGATCTGCAATTAGCAATGTTTTCGAATCTACCCCGGTAGCCCTAGACTAAGATAAAAAGCAATGCATACAACACCATTCCCTTATATAATTTCATATGTATTAATTGTTTTATCAATGATCATTTGATTCAAAATAACTTCCTTTTATTCAACCATTTACAAGGGAACATACGGATTCTTCATTTTAATGAATCGGAGATGACAGTTGTTCATGCTTGAGACTTACAAAAAAAAAAAAAATTGAAAATAATAATAATAATAATAATAATAATAATAATAATAATAATAATAATAATAATAATAATAATAATAATTCTGGGTTTTTTCCTCCAGATTTAGGCCTTCAAAAGTAGCTTAACAGATAAGAAAACTTGATACTAGGTTTAAAAACAAGTTAAAAACCATCATCACTAAAAACCACTAGTTAAAAAAGTACATTTACACTATTTTTCATTATTAGCCAAATAGTCATAACATTAGTTGAGTAAGAAATACTGACATTGCCTCCTTTTCAATAAAGGTTTAAACTAAATTTCTAATACCAGCAAAACAAAAAGGTCTTACAGAACTGATGAATATGTGAAGACCATTACAGGAGCCGACACCTAAAGCTTCATTACAGTAAATTTTAAGTTTGCTACACTTCAATGATTACACTGACATTTTATACTTCCATTTATATTTATATTTATATTTATATTTTCATGTTAATTCTTGAATTGCTTGTTGTGGTGCAAGTTCAGAAAAGGTTCAATTTCCAACTGCCGGAAAAGTTAAGTTTGGACTAAAAGGCAGATCTTAGGCCAGGGGTTGAACCATGCTCTTAAGGTATGTTGAACAGCATGCCAGCAATAATCAAGCTGCATGACAGTATGTATGATGGATATCGACTTTTCGATGCTTACAAATGCGAGCACGTAAACCTTAATCATCTGTTAGGCTAATTACAACTAAGATAGACATAACAGTGTATCACTCGACTGAAGTGCTCGTTCAGCATGCTTCAATGACTAAACCCGAGATCATAATGGACTTTTTAATTGCAATTAAGGCAGTAATAACTTAAATCATCAAGTAATGTACATTTGTACTAGACTAGAATAGATTAAGGCAGTAATAACTTAAATCAAAGTTTGCAAAATTACCAAGCAGAGACACAATAATTATGAATCATGTAAGAATAGCCAAAGTTTGAAAATTAAGCTTACTCAGCACACTCATTAATCTTCCCCGAATTCGAAGCCTTAAACCAAGAAAAGATTGAACATAAATAGAAGCAATCTTACCATAGGTGGAATTGACTTCAAAAATTCAACAATGTCGAGCCGAAATCGAACTTCAATTGTTGTTGCTGTAATTTGCTTGAACTTCCTCGGGTTTTTTGGGGCGAAATTAAGCGATTTTTCCACTCGAAAATTTCAGTTATTGCTCAAATTTTTGTTGCTGTAATTTCTTGACTTGAACCCAGAAAAAGACGTAATTCAAACAATTATTGTTGCTGTAATTTCTTTACTTAACCTATTGTTGCTGTAATTTCTTGACTGAAATTCGAACAAAAATTATTTATGACTGAAATGGGACGAATTTCTTAGGGTATATTGCGTCGCTGCCAAAAACCCTAGAAATCCCCCCACGAAATCCCCCAATCGAACTTGAAGACCGAAATTGAATTTTTTGGGGTTTTTAGGGTTCGAATTTGTATGCTTTAGAGTTGATTTTTTGCTCGAAATGGGGGATTTTTGGTCGGAAACAATCAATTTTTCTGGGTTTAAGGCTTCGAATTTCTTAGGGTTTTTGGTCTAAATTTTTGCTCGAAATTGCTCGGATTTGCAGCCGATTATGGGTCTTCGATTTCACTGCGATTTTAGATGTTAAATTTGCTGGGGAAACGCAAGTTTTTGGCCGAATTTGTTGGATTTCAGAGACAAATTTGTGGGTGTTTTGCTGTAGAAATTCGCTGGAATTTAAGAACTCTTGTTTTTTTTTTTCTTTTTGTATAGTGAATGTAGGTACCTGATGAAAAACTAAGGTAAAAAACGCAGAAAAACCTAAAGCCAAAAGAGTTATTTGCGTCACTTTATTATAAAAAAGCGACGCAAATAACCTTGTTTATAATGTTGTACAATGTACATATGCGTCGCTCATTAGTAAAAGAGTGACACAATTTACTTAATCACTTATTTGCGTCGCTTGCTAACTAATGAGTGACGCAAATAAGTTTATTAATTGCGTCGCTTTAATAAATAGGAGCGACGCAAATGATAGAAAGCTGAAATGCACTTGAGTTTTGCGTCGCTTCTTAAATAATATGCGACGCAAATAATTTAAAAGGAAGGTAAAAATAAACATTTGCTTCGCTCCTTAGAATGAGTGACGCAAATATGGCGACGCAAATGTACATTTTTCTACTAGTCATAGAGGCGTACACGACCATTATGCTCTGGTTTTTTAATCACTTGATAGTATGGATCAATAGTGTTAGGGCCATGTTCATGTTCTTGAGATTCCAGAGCTTCGATTTGTTCCTATATAAATGAATAATTAGAGGTTATGTATGTATAGCTTGGGTTTTCACAGAAAAAAATATTAAAAAATTGGTATAGTAGTTTAAACTCACTATATTATTCTTCGTTTTCCCAAAGCTGGTTTTGTATGTCTTATTGGGATTCCTTTTCCTTGATTCTTTGTACACCTTTGCTTGGGAGGGTTCTTTTTTGTTAGGGTCCTCTTGTTTCTATACAAAGAGTTTATAAGATAGGTGCTTATGATTTAAATGAATTTGTAAATGACTAGCTAAAAAAACATATTTAGGTGAAAATTTAAGATTTGTACAAATATATACTACCAGCTTATGACGTAACCTGGCATATGATTTTGGACCCATAGTATGGATGTCTTCTGCCTTTTGACGATTCTTTTTGTTGGTCTGACTTTCTTCTTATAAAAAAATTAACTTAATGTATAATGCATCTAGAATTTTTTATTCAAAACACACAAAATTGTGCAACTTTTCTTTGTTCTAAAATAGATAAGTTAAACACCAAGTACCTCAGTTGTTGTCAAATGCTAATACTTCAACAGATCTTCAAAATGAGTTTTTGGCATTGTCTTTAGACGTTCTATCATTCTTTGTTCATCAGTATCAAATGCATAAAAATGCTTCTTTTTTGTCCTACACTTGTGCATACGCCAAGCATAATTGACAGTTTCCATTACCCATTTTCTTCCTTCTTCAAGAACCAAATATTTCTCCTACACAAAACAAGCATTTATGTAATATATATATATATATATATATGTATATATATATATATGTATATATATATATATACATATATATATATACTTGTACAAACTAATAATAATTAATTAAAGGATAATAAAATGACCTCAAAAAAAATTAAAGGATAAGAATGAAATACTTTATCGATTGACAAACCTTGACATAATCCCATATTTTGTTATGTGTGGGAAGGCTTGGCCATTCAACATAATTAAGCGGGGCTAGTTCAGAATTTCTGGCAACAGTTCCCAAAAATTGAGTAAATTCATCGACTACTTCATCTGTTCCCAAATATTCAAGATAAGGTAAGGGCGTTCCTCCCTAGGATGAGCATGAACCTTAACCAATTTTGTTGGACCTCGATGCTTCTTTTTTGCAAGAACTGTGAAGGAAAAAGTTGTAAGTTAATACAATGTTGTAACAAAAAGATTTATCAAATGACAAAAAAACTTTCCACAATCGAAAAAAAAAAAGTGTTGTACCTTCTTGTGGGATTTTAGTTCTCAATCGAGAGTCCTCGTCTATCACTTCAGTTATATCTTCAATTACATTGTTGCCATCATTTACAGGTTGTTCATTTACAAAATCATTTGCACTACTAGAGATCAACTGGCCTTCATATGCCACTTCAAGGTTGGAAGTACTGTTTATTTCATTGTCTTGAATCATATTCTCTGATTCCTTTTTTCGTAGCTCACGAAAGGCAGTCAATGATCCAGGACGACAAAAAGTCTTTTGTTGATGTTTCTTTTGTGGCTGGAGAGCTTGTTTTCCTGATGGGTTATTTCCATTTTGGTGATATCTTTGTTGAAACTTGCCTATTGAATTGACTGAAGGTAGCTCGGTATGGTTTTCCGCACCATGTTTTGTGGTGTTCTCAACAAATGCAGCCATTGAACCTGACTTGTTTGAAGAGCCCTGTGTTTAATTGCACATAAGAAAATAGTAGAATATGAATAAGACTGAAACCCGACTGAATAAGAGTTGGTCCAAACACTAAGGCGACTGAATAAGACTGAAGATGACACATACATACCTTGCGAGCAGCCTTTTTGGTAGCAATATCCTTGACATGTGGCAGATGTGAAAGTGGTGACATGTTTCTTGTTGACCCTCCACAAAATTTCCCACTCACAACAGCCTAAAAACATAGGATTATTTGGATAAATCAAACTAAGGGAGTTTATGACGGAATTACAATGTTACATAAGTAAAAAAAAAAATGGGGGGGGGGGGAAATGTAAAAAATAATCTGTATACATGTATTTATGAGACTAACCTTACGCTTGCTTGTTATAGTACCAGAGTCAATTTCATCCTGGTTACCCTCATATTCAGGTATGTACTCATCATCATTTTCATCATCTTCATCTGAAAACAAATTATTGTCATCCCATGTGCTGATAGCATTAAGGGCATATGAAAAGGCTCGAGATTTATCATAAATTTGTGATGCCAAAGTTCCTTTTCCAGAAGCTGCCATTATGTCCGCGTTACGCTTCAGTTGCTCTAGTCTTTGCCTTTCATAATCTGTTATCACTTTTTTTTTAGGGATCGATTTAGCCTTAATCCCCTTCATCTACACATATGAAAAAAAATTTATCTTATTAAAAAAATATTTAAACTTGTATGTTACAAGAGAAAAAAAAAGAACAAGCCATAAGAAAAGGAAACAACTGATAAAGCAATTTAATGTGTCAATCAACATTACATATAATAATTTTTTTAAAAAAAACAAGTCATAACATCCTACCATCAGAGAGTTCTGTAGGAAGGTTGTGAACAACATAAAACCAACCATTATTGGTTAAGTCTTCCACATAGAAAACTTGTCGTGCCTGAGATGCTAAAATAAATGGTTCTCCCCCACCAATGGTTCTATTCTTATTAACCAAAATAAATTCATCATTCATTTCTGAGTAAAACCACACACATCTAAATAAGACAACGCTAAATTGGCCATGGTATGATAGCTCAATGATATCTTCTATTGAACCATAATAAGCAACACTTCCCATAATAGGATTTTGATCTTTGCTACTAGAAAAGCTAGGTGTTAGAGCGTTTAAAGTTACTCCATGGTTTTGTGATATAGAACTTGCATCACGCTTCATAGTGTGAAAGTGAAATCCATTCACAGAGTACCCAATGTACCTTTTTGCCACATAAGAAGGACCTTTTGATAACCATTTCAAATGGTCTGGTACTACAGCACCTTGCTGAATCATTCAGGCAACTCTCTCCTTAAACCAAGCCATAAACTCCTTACTATGATTCTGAACATATCCCATTTTCGTTTCCTATGGGAGCTTAAAGTTGCCATGTGTTCACTGAAATATTAATAAAACTACACACATATTAGTATTGTAATTAATGATACGATGAAGATTGAGTCTATATATATGTAAATATGATATTGAGATTTTTTTGTGAATAATTTTTCCTAATGTATCTCTCAACTTCCTTGCAATCAAAGTTGAATAACACATATTGATGGGCTTGGTCCCATGTAATGTGATCAATCATAAATCCATATTGATTCTTCGTTGTGGGCTTTCCTATCCCCCTAGTCGGTCGACCAATATTAGGAAGGAATGGTTGTGCGGTTTTTGACTTACCACTAGTTGAAGGAGTCTTTGGTCGATTTATGTATCTAGCACAAAATTGAAGACACTCTTTAGCCCAATATGCTTCTGCCATTGAGCCCTCGGGGAAAGCTTTGTTCCGAACATCATCCTTCAACTCATGAAGAAACCTCTCAATTGCATACATGCATCTATTACAAATAGGACCTCCAAGCCTTATTTCTTCCACCAAATGAACTGGTAAATGGACCATTAAAGTGAAAAAAGCAGGTGGAAAAATCATTTCTAATTGACAAAGTGATTCAACTATCTGAGAATGAAGATTGTCAAGGTCTTTTGGGTCAATGGTTTTACCCCATATGCCTTTAAAAAACTGACAAAGTCTAATCAGCGGAGTTGCAACTTCCATAGGTAAAGTTGCCTTTATTGCAATTGGAAGCAAGTAATGCATACAAAAATGAGCATCATGGCTCTTATATCCTGTTATCTTCCCCTCATTAATTTGCACACAACAAGCAATATTAGAAGCATACCCTTGAGGCAACTTTGCATTTTTTATGGTTCGGCAAAACAAGCGCTTCTTCTCTAATGTCATCTAGAAGAGTGACCTTGGGATCTCTTCACGAAGGTCATCTATTTCAATAGGCTGAAGTTCTGGAAAAATTTTAAGAACTTTCAGATCACGACGAGCACACACATTGTCCTTGGTTTTCTTAGATATATCTAACAATGTTCCAATGATATTATCAAATATTTTTTTTCTATGTGCATCACGTCAAGATTATGTCGATTTGTACAATGCTTCCAATAAGGAAGGCTAAACAAAATTGACAACTTTCTCCATGGAACATCATCATCGTGCTTTTTTTTGTTCATCTTTCCAAAGTCATTGGGAAAATCTTGTAGTAAATCTTGTACCTTTCAATCTAAAAGGTTCAGTTCTCTCCTCAATTTCTCCAAAAGTTCTCTTATCATGGCGCCAAGGGTGGGTTGAATCCAAAAATATACGATGATTCCAATAGCAAAATTTACGGCTATGGCCCAACCATTGTGATTCCGTATCATAATGGCAGCAAGGACAAGCCCTTTTCCCCTTTGTGCTCCAACCAGACAACATTGCATAAGCTAGAAAATAACTGATCGTAGACAATAAAGCTGCATGCATCATAATCCTCTTATCAGTTGAAGCATCATATGTTTCCAGCCCAACCTCCCATAGCTCTTTTAGATCTTTGATTAGCGGTTGTAGATAGATATCAATATCATTGCCCGGGGATGAAGGGGCAGGAATAAGTAATGTTACCATTAAAAACTCGTGATTTGTAACCAGCCAGGGAGGTAAGTTATAATTTACCAAGATAATTGGCCAGGTACTATGTACGATGCTCATCGTGTGAAATGGGTTAAATCCATCAGTAGCCATACATAGCCTAACATTACGTGTATCTTCAGAAAACTTTGGATACAACTTATCAAAGTCCTTCCATGCTTGACCATCAGCGGGATGCTATAAAAGTCCATCAGTTTCACGTCCATTTGCGTGCCATGTCATGTACCTTGCTGTCTCTTGGCACATAAATAGCCTTTGCAACCTTTTCTTGATGGGAAAATATCTTAGAATTTTGGCAAGTATTTTATGGGCCTTTTCATTTACCTGATCCTCGTCATTTTATTTCCATCTTTAAGTCTTACAAACATGGCAACTTGTTGCATTTTTATTTTCCTCCCAATAGAACATGCAATCATTAGGTCATGCATCTATCTTCTCATAATCCAATCCCAATACTTTTAAAGTATTTTTTGCATCATTAAAAGAAGAAGGTAGCTTTGCATCATCAGGAAATATATCCTTAAGAAACGCTAATTAAGCACCAACTGCAACATTGCTAACCTTATAATCACACTTGAAAATTAATAGTCGAATTGTAAAGACAAGTTTTATCATTTTCTTATAACCTGGATACAATTCTTGTTGCCCTTCTTCAATAAGTTTAAAAAACTTCTTTGCATCTTCATTTGGCCCCTCTTTGAAGGTATCACTTAACAAACCTTCTATGTCATCATTCACATCATTTATGTATTGGGGTACATCAGAATCAACTACTACATCTTTTCTTTCGATGTCCTCCCTTACATCTAACAATATGTCTGATCTAGGGACAAAACCGTTTCAAATCATATGCTCATTAATAACATTCCTATTATGCTAATAACGATAGTGACAAATTTCACATGGACAACAAATTTGATCTCCTTGTGAGCTGGATGCAAAAGTCTTTTCTATATACTTATCAACTCCATTTTCATATTCATCACTCCATCTAGCAAATGTCCACCACTTTGTATTTACTTTATCCATTACTCTAGTTAAAGGCAAGAAAGAAAAAATAGATATTCTATTATTATATATAGCCAATTACAAAAATATAAATACAAAATTCACCCTACTAACAGTTATTTGCTTATCATTTTTTTATTCCAATAAATATATATTAAATATAATATAAATATTAAAAAAAACAAGTGAGGGTGAACAACCACCATATATGTACAATCATGCAATACATGAAACAATAAGAGAAAGTCACGCTATGATTATAAAAGTATAAGTCAAACAAGAAGTAAGAACTAAGAGTTGGTCCAAATACTAATGCGTAATTTAATAAATCTAAAGTCAACTATTTAATTAAATACATAATTATGCATCTAATTCCACCACAACCCAAACCTTCATGCTAGAATCAATACATAGTATATATGAAACAATAAAAATACTCACATGTTTACAAATAAAAGTAATATTGCATAAATGATTTGGATAATGAATTACCAATGATACAAAATAAGGTTGCTAACCAAGACTAGTACAAGAGTATCCAATATTAACATGCAGATATGTGCATAACCCAATTTCATGTCCTAAACATGATACTAATCACAAGATCAAATATATTCTATACTCCATACTATTACTCAATGGATTAAACCCAAACTATTAGATAGTTACCTAGGCCAACTGAGGGAGTGTAGTGCTGCAAATACCGAAACTGACGTACTGCTTTACTCCTAATAAAGTCAATAGAAAACATAAATTCAATATGCATACAATTTGTTTTAAAAAAATTGTCAAATTAATATATAGAATCAATAAACACTCATCATAATTTTCGTTATCCAATTCCCCTTCCACACAAATCAATAGAAAAAAACCATCTCATGGGCATTCGTATCCTACTAGAGTATAAAGTCTTGTCTAAACCATTTTAAAAGGAACAATAATAGGGAGGCAATAAAAAATAAAATAGAAGACATAACTTGGACACCATAATTAAAAAATATATAAACGAAAGTAATTGATAAGTCAAATAATAATTCACCTTGAATGAGTGAAATTTCTCATCCCTGATAATTTCAAATATAGAGAGACTCTTTAATGCACACCAAACTTGATAATTTGTGAGGAAAACATTTTGCTAAAAGAAAATAAGTCTCAAATTCCCAAAGAAACTTGCAAAATACTACAACATCAATTCGTTCAAATGAGAATAAAAGATAAGATACTATCCCACAACCTCGTCAAGGTCAGAGTACTTGGATTTAATAACTCCAAGTTTCAAAAATTGAGAATTGATTAAGAGTAGAAAAAATTGAGAATTGATTAAGTGTAGAAACATGCATATATACATATATAACAACAACTTGACAATTCTCAACTATTGAGGTCGTAAATAAAAAAAATATATAAAAATAATAGCACAACAATAAGAACTAAAAAGCTCAACTTGAAAAGGCTCAAGTTTGAAGCCTACGCAAATCTTCTATACTAAAAAAAAAACCAGCCCACCATTATTTTTACTAAAATACAAACTCCACCTCTTGTATCTTTACCAAATACTCAATTTAAAGGCTACTTTGACTATAATTCCCTAATTAATAGACCTCTAATCTACTATAAATTGGGTCAGATGTTCTTCTTATCAATAATTAAGTAATATAAAACAACAAGATTGTTTATACAGTAAAAAGAACAAAAGGTTGAAGATTTAGATAATTTTAATTAACAAAAATTTCAATCAATTGAAAATTCTAGGTCAATTGAGCATGCAAATTTGCAAACAAAATATAATGTTAAAGAAAAATTGAAACCTGCATACTTAATTAGAAGCACAGTACAAAGAGAGTTTGAAATTACCTGATAATTAATCTCCAAATGGATGCCGGAGCGCCAATGTCGACTTCGTTCTGTATTGGGGGTTTTGAAAAGAGTTTGGTAATGGGAATTCTCTAGAATATAGCTGAAGTTTGGTAAATGGGAAGTAATGTACTAGAGACTTAAGAATTTGAGACTAAAAGAAATGAGGGTTTTGAAATTTTGGGGAAAAAAAGCGCACAAAAAGTCTGGGGTATAGCGCGCAACTCCAAAAATTTTATACTCCTATTTTATTTTATCAGGTCTTACCATCATATAATGCAACGGTTAAGGACCTAATGCCATGGCTAATTTTTAAACCGTTGCAAAAAACCGTAGCATTAGCGAAGACCGTTGCTACAAACGGTTGTATTATCTATAACCGTCGCAATAACTGTTGTATTAGCTTAGGTCGTTGCACTCAACCGTTGCAATACTCTTTAACCGTTGCTTCAGACCATTGCATTTGGTCGTTTATGTTGTAGTGCCTGTTACGAATGAGATTTTTTCCACTAGTGTGACGACATTCACATGGGGGGCATGATCACTCTTATTGCCCTTTCCTTGAAGGATGGGGCTTACAAGGACCAAATTGATTTGCTCCCCTACGTGCTCCAAAGTAGAGACGAAGCGGCCGAAGGGTGTCCTCCTTATGCTCTCTCCATCATTGCTCTCCGTCTACAACGCTTCATCAACTACACAACCAACAAACGCAAGTTTATCCTCTTCGTGGATAAAGAAGAAGAATGGTGTGTCCTTCCAGACCCCGATCTCACTTCGGTGGACCATTCCGATCCACTAAGATGGAGGATCACCTGACTGTTCATCCCCGACGAGTTGAGGAGGAACCGAACCTGGGGTGCTATTCCACATCCTCAACCGGTCCACCACCCGGAGCAAACCGTCCCCCCCTTTAGTAGGGGTGGTGAGGCATCTTCTTCTTCTTCCCTACCTCTTTTTGATATGAATGCCCTCCATAATACCCTCGAGGATATCCGTCGTGATAACCAAACTTCCATTGAACAATGGGGGTACTACGGAAGGATAAATTAGGACAATCTTGTGCAAGCGGGCGTTCAAACGCCCTATGGTAACTATACCTACCACCCTCCTTAAGAGGGTCCGGTTCCTCATTGGGATCCCTATGACCCCAACAACCCTACCCCCAATGTCTACCCCTATTGGGAAGGTCCCATTGACCCTTCCCAACGTATTGGCACCCCACCTTACGATCCATATCGCCCGGGTGGATGTAATCCGGCCTATGACTCGGCATTTACATCCACCCCAAACCCTTTTAATGGTGGCTGGGGTGACAAGGGGTGGCCCTATGAGCATTTCAACCAACCTTTTCACCCATTCATGGATACTCCCGGGTTTGATTTCGATAACCCTCTTAGGGAGAATGGAAATAAGAACCCGAGATGAGGGTTCCCTTACCTTCCCCCCCCCCCCCCCCCGAAATTTCTCATTTTTAACTTTTGCTCGGGACGTGCAAAAGACTATTATGGGGGAGAAAGTTCCTTTTGGTTGGTTAAAGTGAGCATAGGAGGGTAGTGTGGTAGGATAGTAACTTGTGCATGAGGAGGACCATTGAGGATAATGGTTTTGTTGTAGTTGATGATTATTATAATGATTTGTTGATGATGATGATGATTTTTTGTAGATGATGATGATGTTTTTATAATAATTTTTATTGATAATTTGATGTGTTTTTGAGTTTTTGTGTAGATGGAGATGCTCCCAAGGAAAATTCCAAATTTCCGAGAATCCAAACTCCCTTAATTCAAACTTTGTAGATAGCCTTTATTTATTTATTTATTTCTGCCTTTTGTTTATAACTTTAGTCTCCTTTGTTTATTTACTTTTTTCTTTTATTCTTGTTTTATCTTAGTAGTTTCTATTGTCTTAGCTCGCTTTTCAAGCTTGGAAATGGTGATGAAGGAAGTTAAGGGGCAACTTGAGCTCCCTTGGTGAGATTCTATGATTTATATTGTTTTCCATTTTAAGCGGCGTTTGGTGAGACCTTTCCTCTCTTTTATTTTCTTTTTCTTTGGGGGTTTAGTTTAGGTTTAGCTTAGGAAAAAGTTGAATGGTTCGAGGTTGTTTGCTTTTAGTTCTATGGAACATGGGATCGTTGATGTTGTTATCGAACAATCACTTGTATGACGATTGGGATTTAATTGGACTATATGCCTCATGTGTGATTCTTAGTGTGTGAACCTGATTGATTCCTTCCTCTTTCTTTTGTTTTGTTTTCCCCTTTTTGTGTTACTAGCATAACTATGACAAGTTGAAATGACTTTTGATTTGTAATTTGCTCATTCTTTTGGATTGGTTTGCCTTTCTTGACGTTGTGTCTTTGAATGCTTATCTTTCTAGTTGATGGGAGTTTTCACGGTTTGAGAATGCTTGGGGTTGAGCTAGACACATTTTAAGCTAAGGTAGCACGGCTAAGAACTTTAGAGGACGCTTGTACTCCTAGCTCACGGGAAAGTGGAAGATGGTTTTGCTCTCTATAGTGGATAAGATTACCTTTAGTTGGTATTTGCTCATTTCCCACCCCTTGTGAGGTCTAATATTGTTCAAGCCTTCATCATTCTTGTTGAGCGGCATTTAGGATACTTGACTATGCGTATCTTAATCCTTGTGTTGGCCTCTAGCTCCTAAGATCGTGACCAAGCAACTCTAGATGAGGAAAAGTGCGTTTTTCATTTTTCTTTGTTTTCCTTGTGTTTTGTTACCAATTTTGTTTTTATTTTTTGCATCAACTTACTTGCAAACCAATTTGAGCCTTATTTCCCTTTCTTGATTTAACCATATTACAAACCTATTGGCCTATGTCTTACCGGCCCTTGTCGCTAGTCAAGCATTGGCTCGTGAGGTTAGAGTTGTGAGATTGTTAGATATGTGCAAGAAAAATGTGTAAATTGGTTTAAGTATAATTGATTCCCAACCTTAACCCTTAGCCATGACATTAAAACCCTAGTTAAGTCCCTTTGACTTCAAAGAAGCGAGGTCAAAGAACGGTGGAGGGAGATAGATTTTAACCCTATGGAGAGTGTACGCATAGTTGAGATGTCAGGATAACCTTATGATTTCACATGAAATTTCTTTTTCCGGTTCCCACAAGGAATTATGAGGAGCTAACTAAGAGATGAATGGAAGCTAGTGGAGAGAACGCGGACCATCTTGGTTGGGTCTAGGGCGGAGAATGAAATCATTAGTTCTCTATGCTTAGCTTAGGTTTGTCTTTTTCAACCTTGAGCATCTTAGAACGTGTTTTCCCTCTTTGAATTGAGATAGGTAAGTATTCTTTGGAGCATCTATTTTTGTGTAACTCAAAGTGGAGCATTTCCTTCCTTGAGGCTTGATTTGTTTCTCTAAATCCTTGTCATGTTATGTTTGTTGTGTTTGTCTCTTTGTTCTAGTTTTCTTTTCTTGAGGACAAGCAAGAGGCAAATGTGGGGGATTTTAATGAGTGGAATTTATGCCACTCTTTTATCCTTTTCTCTCTAAGGATTCTCCTCTTATTTGCACTTGTTTAGCCCTTTTCTAAGCATTTTTACCTTAGTTTTGTTTTCTCCTTTCCCTTCTCTTTTAACTTCCTTTTCCTAGATTTTTTCCTACTCTTTACTTTGATTTCCATGCTCGTGTTTTGTAGGAACCAGGGTCTTCAAAGAGGAGAAAGCTTATGTCGAATTGGAGCTAAGGAAAGCAAGTTCTAGAGGAGGTGTGGTCAAACTCAAGAAAGGTTCGGTCGAACCTTAGGTGTGACCGAACCTGCATAAGGTTCGACCAAACTTTGGAGGCAGGAACTTTTCAAATTTCAACATTTTGCATGATCACTCTTATTGCCCTTTCCTTGAAGGATGGGGCCTACAAGGACCAAATTAATTTGCTCCCCTACATGCTCCAAAATAGAGAGGAAGCGGCCGAAGGGTGTCCTCCTTATGCTCTCTCCATCATTGCTCTCCGTCAACAACGCTTCATCTACTACACAACCAACAAACACAAGTTTATCCTCTTGGTGGATAAAGAAGAAGAATGGTGTGTCCTTCCAGACCCCGATCTCACTTCGGTGGACCATTCCGATCCTCTAAGATGGAGGATCACCCGGCTATTCATCCCCGACGAGTTGAGGAGGAACCGAACCTGGGGTGCTATTCCACATCCTCAACTGGTCCACCACCCGGAGCAAACCGTCCCCCCCTTTAATAGGGATGGTGAGGCATCTTCTTCTTCTTCCCTACCTCCTTTTGATATGAATGCCCTCCGTAATACCCTCCAGTATATCCGTAGTGATAACCAAACTTCCATTGAACAATGGGGGTACTACGGAATGATAAATTAGGACAATCTTGTGCAAGCGGGCGTTCAAGCGCCCTATGTTAACTATACCTACCACCCTCCTCAAGAGGGTCCGGTTCCTCATTGGGACCCCTATGACCCCAACAACCCTACCCCCAACGTCTACCCCTATTGGGAAGGTCCCATTGACCCTTCCTAACGTATTGACACCCCACCTTACGATCCATATCGCCCAGGTGGATGTAATCCGGCCTATGACCCGACATTTAAATCCACCCCAAACCCTTTTGATGGTGGCTGGGGTAAAAAAAGGGTGGCCCTATGAGCATTTCAACCAACCTTTCCACCCATTCATGGATACTCCCGGGTTTGATTTCTATAACCCTCATAGGGAGAAAGGAAATAGGAACCCGAGATGAGGGTTCCCTTACCTTCCCCCCCGGAATTTCTCGTTTTTAACTTTTGCTCGGGACGTGCAAAAGACTAGTTTGGGGGAGGTAGTTCCTTTTGGTTGGTTGAAGTGTGCATAGGAGGGTAGTGTGGTAGGATAGTAGCTTGTGCATGAGGAGGACCATTGAGGATAATGGTTTTGTTGTAGTTGATGATTATTATGATGATTTGTTGATGCTGATGATGATTTTTTGTTGATGATGATGTGTTTTTATGATGATTTTTATTGATAATTTGATGAGTTTTTGTGTTTTTGTGTAGATGGAGATGCTCCCAAGGAAAATTCCAAATTCCCGACAATCCAAACTCCCTTAATTCAAACTTTGTAGATAGCCTTTATTTATTTATTTATTTCTTCCTTTTGTTTATAGCTTTAGTCTCCTTTGTTAATTCACTTTTTTCTTTTATTCTTGTTTTATCTTAGTAGTTTCTATTGTTTTGGCTCGCTTTTCAAGCTTGGAAATGGTGATGAAGGAATTTAAGGGGCAACTTGAGCTCCCTTAGTGAGATTCTATGATTTATCTTATCTTCCATTTTAAGCGGCGTTTGGTGAGACCTTTCCTCTCTTTTATTTTCTTTTTCTTTGTGTGTTTAGTTTAGGTTTAGCTTAGGAAGAAGTTGAATGGTTCGAGGTTGTTTGCTTTTGGTTCTATGGAACCTGGGATCGTTGATGTTGTTATCGAACAATAACTTGTATGACGATTGGGATTTAATTGGATTATACGCCTCGTGTGTGAATCTTAGTGTGTGAACCTTATTGATTTCTTCCTCTTTCTTTTGTTTTGTTTTCCCCATTTTGTGTTACAAGCATAACTATGATAAGTTGAAATGACTTTTGATTTGTAATTTGCTCATTCTTTTGGATTGGTTTGCCATTCTTGACGCTGTGTCTTTAAATGCTTATCTTTCTAGTTGATGGGGGTTTTCGCGGTTTGAGAATGCTTGGGGTTGAGCTAGACACATTTTAAACTAAGGTAGCACGGCTAAGAACTTTAGAGGACGCTTGAACCCCTAGCTCACGGGAAAGTGGTAAGATGGTGTTGCTCTCTATAGTGGATAGGATTACCTTTAGTTGGTATTTGCTTACTTCCCACCCCTTGTGAGGTTTAATATTGTTCAAGCCTTCATCATTCTTGTTGAGCGGCATTTAGGATCCTTGACTATGCGTATCTTAATCCTTGTGTTGGCCTCTAGCTCCCAAGATTGTGACCAAGCAACTCTAGATGAGGAAAAGGGCGTTTTTCATTTTTCTTTGTTTTCCTTGTGTTTTGTTACAAATTTTGTTGTCATTTTTTGCATCAACTTACTTGCTAACCAATTTGAGCCTTATTTCGCTTTCTTGGTTTAACCATATTACAAACCTATTGGCCTATGTCTTACTGACCCTTGTAGCTAGTTAAGCATTGGCTCGTGAGGTTTGAGTTGTGAGATTGTTAGATATGAGCAAGAAAAATGTGTAAATTGGTTTAAGTATAATTGATTCCCAACCTTAATCCTTAGCCATGACATTACAACCCTAGTAAAGTCCCTTGGACTTTAAAGAAGCGAGGTTAAAACTGGTGGAGGGAGATATATTTCAACCCTATGGAGAGTGTACGCATAGTTGAGATGTCAGGATAACCTTATGATTTCACATGAAATTTCTTTTTCCGGTTCCCTCGAGGAATCATGAGGAGCTAACTATGGGATGAATGGAAGCTAGTGGAGAGAACGCGGACCGTCATGGTTGGGGTTAGGGTGGAGAATGAAATCATTAGTTCTCTATGCTTAGCTTAGGTTTGTATTTTTCAACCTTGAGCATCTTAGAACGTGTTTTCCCTCTTTAAATTGAGAAAGGTAAGTATTCTTTGGTGCATCTATTTTTGTGTGAATCCAAGTGGAGCATTTCCTTCCTTGAGGCTTGATTGGTTTTTTTAAATATTTGTCATGTTATGTTTGTTGTTTTTGTCTCTTTGTTCTAGTTTTCTTTGCTTGAGGACAAGGAAGAGGCAAAAGAGGAGAAAGCTTAAGTCGAATTGGAGCTGAGGAAAGCAAGTTCTAGAGGAGGTGTGGTCAAAATCGAGAATGGTTCGATCGAACCTTAGGTGTGACCGAACTTGCATAAGGTTCGACCGAACTTTGGAGGCAGGAACTTTTCAAATTTCAACATTTTGCAGAATTGGTCGAACCCTAGAAGTTCGACCGAACTTGGAGCAAGGAGGTTCGACCGAACCTACCAATGGTGAGGTCGAACCTTTTGCCGACTTCTGCCAGTTGTGTACGGACTATATAAGTCCCGTTTTAGAACGTTTAAATGTAATGAGTTTACTAAATTCTAATTTCAGAATATTAGCTTAATCTAGAGAGAGAAAAGTGGATTATTACTCAAATTTCCTTATTGTATTTAACTTTGCTCAAGTTTAATCTTCAATCAAGCAAGACTTCAAGTTTTCATCTTTCATTAATCCTTTCTTTAGTAATATCTTATCCTTCCCTTTAGCTTTATTTTTTTGCATTTATTGTTGCTTATTTTTGTTAATATTATTAGTTCATCTAGTTGTTATTGATTTCATTTTTTTTAATCATGTTTTGTTTTGAGTTTCTTGAGTTTGTTTCTAGTTTTGATATTATGTTTAATCTCCCTTCTCTAGGCTAATCTTTTAGCTAGGGGAAGGGGGTGGAAAATATGAGTTGATATTGGATGAATGATGATGGTTGGATTGAACTCGTGCCATAAATTGATGAAAGACATGATTTTTGATAGCTTGAGATGATTGTTGCACTCTATTTTATGTTTTCTAGTTTGAATGCATGAGAGTGATTCGAAATAGATTAAGATCATCTCTATTTTAATGATTGCAGGAGAATGAGTTATTAAAGTGGAGTTTTTATGGATTGTGTTTCTTTATTCACTTGATTTGATTATAATTAATAGGATGCATGAGAATGATCCTTATTAGTGTAGACCTCTGTCATTGATTTGCCTAGACTATTGCATGAGAATGAATTGTTTAGGTATAATCTTGTGTTCTTTGGCATGTGTTTCATGATAATCATTATTATTCCCCTCTTTCTAATCATATTTAACACCCCCGTATCCCTAGCGTCATTTTCCCTTGATTTTAATCATCATTTTCTTGCTTATTTGTAGTTTGAGTGTTCTTACTCAACAAAACAAACAAAAACAATCCCCTTTTTACTCTTGCATTAGTGATTGAAGTTGTGACACAAATGTCATCTTACTCCAAGTTCCTCAAAGATATTCTCACCAACAAGAGGAAGATCAATGATGAACTTATAACCCTTCCACATCAAGTGAGTGCTCTTTTCCAACATAAGATGCCTAAGAAGGAAAAAGACCCGGGAAGCTTCACTTTGCCAGTGAAAATTGGAAACATGGAAGCTAGGGGCACCTTAGCCGATCTTGGAGAAAGTGTTAGTTTAATCCCTCTATCCATTGCTCAAAAACTCAATATAGAGATGATCCCTACATGGAAGACAATTCAATTGGCCGATCGGTCAGTGAAAGTACCTTGTGGAGAGCTTGAGGATGTTCCAATTCAACTGGGACACATCAACGTGCCTTGTGACTTTGTTGTGATGAATATGGAGGAAGATGTTAACACTCCTTTTATTTTGGGACGTGAAGCTCTTAAATCTTTGGGGGCGGTCACCAATTGCAAGAATAACACCATCACATGTGAGGTGGCCGACGAGAAGATATCTTTTGAGTTTTCTAAGTTGCTCAAGACCCCCATGGTTGAAAAATGCTATAGAGTTGATGTTGTGATTGAGGAGCTAGATCGCTTGGAGAGGGTCGTGATAAGGCCTCAAGATCCAATGATAGAAGCTCTAACGCGCAAAGAAGAGTTCCACTCTCAAGAGGCTAAAGAGTTTGTCATGTCCATGGAGGAATCCTCAAAGGAGGAGGTTGAAAAACAAGTTGAGATTGAGCTTAAGTCCAAGGAAGAGAAATTGGAGGAGAGTTGTAAGCCTCCTCCCAAGGTAGAACTCAAGCCCCTTCCCCCTTCTTTGAAATATACTTATATTGATAAAGAGGGAAAATACCCTATTATTGTCAATGCTACCCTAGATGTTCTTAATTTGGAAAAACTACTTGATGTTTTGAGAAAATATAAGGATGTGATAGGGTATAGCATTGATGATATCTATGGTATTAGCCCTTCTTTATGCCTGCATCGTATTCATCTTGAAGATGATCATTCCACCTCCATTGAACCTCAAAGAAGATTGAACCCCAACCTTCAATAGGTTGTCAAGAAAGAAATTTTAAAACTACGTGAGGCGGGCATCATCTATGCTATCTCCGATAGCAAGTGGGTTAGCCTGGTTCATGTAGTTCCAAAAAAAGGTGGGATGACCATAATCCAAAGTGAAGGAGGAGAGGAAATCTCCACCCGGACGGTGACCGGGTGGAGGATGTGTATTGATTATAGGAGGTTGAACAAAAACTCTAAGAAAGATAATTTCCCTCTCCCATTCATGAACCAAATGCTTGAGAGGCTCTCTCACCATGCTTTCTTTTATTTCTTGGATGGGTATTCCGGATTCTTCCAAATCCCTATCCATCCAAGCGATCAAGAGAAAACTACTTTCACATGTCCATATGGGACATTTGCATACCGAAGAATGCCATTCGGTTTATGCAATGCTCCGTCTAACTTTAAAAGATGCATGCCCTCCATTTTCTCCGAGATGCTTGAAAAAGAAATTGAAGTTTTCATGGATGATTTTGGTGTTGGTGGCTCATTTTTTTACACTTGTCCTTTTAACCTTGAAAAAGTTTTGAAAAGGTGTTAAGGGACGAGTTTGGTTTTGATTTAGGAAAAATTCCACTTCATAGTCGAGGAGGACATTGTCCTCGGCCATAATGTTTAAAAAAATGGCATTGAGGTTGATCCGCCAAAGTTTCGGTGATTGAGAAATTACCCCCTCCTACTTCTATCACGGGAGTACGAGCTTTTCTTGGGCATGCCGGTTTCTACCAGAGATTTAACAAAGACTTTTCGTCAATCGCCAAACTTTTGACCGAATTACTCAAAAAGGATGTTGCTTTTAACATCAATGAGGCTTGCCTTGAGGCATTTTGTAAGCTCAAGGAAGCTCTCATTTCTTCTCCCGTTGTGCAAAATCCGGATTAGAGCTTTCCTTTTGAGCTAATGTGCAATGCGAGTAATTTTGCAGTGGGTACCGTGCTTAGAAAAAAGAAAGAAGGAAAATCATGTGTCATCTGCTATGCAAGTAGGACTCTTGATGAAGCTCAAAAGAACTACACAATAACGGCGAAGGAAATGCTAGCGGTTATTTTTGCCATTGATAAGTTTAGGTCCTATCTTATTTGCTCTAAGGTGATTGTGTACACGGATTATATTGCGGTGTGATATCTCATGACTAAGAAGGAAGCAAAGCCTCGCTTAATCACTTGGGTTTTCTCTCTTTAACATTTTCACATGGAAATGAGGGACAAAAAGGGAGCGGAGAAATACGTTGCGGATCATTTGTCTAGGCTACCTCTTGAGAACAAAAGTGATGTGCCAATCAATGATGAGATAGGATTTGAAACCATCATAGCTATGGCTTCAACATGTAGCCCTTGGTATGCGGACATTGCCAATTATCTTGCTTGTGGAGTCATTCCCCCAGAGTTTTCTTCTTAGCAAAAGAAGAGGTTTTTGAAGAAGTGAGGAGGTACTTTTGGAATGACCCATACTTGTTCAAACAATGCGGAGATGGCCTTTTTCGAAAATGTGTTCCGGATCATGAAATTGAAGGAGTTCTTGAGAATTGCCATTCACTACCATGTGGAGGACATGGGGGTGTTGATAAGACGGTAGTAAAAATCTCTCAATCTCTATTGTGGTGGCCAACGATGCATAAGGATGCCCACAAGTTCGTTTCACAGTGTGATAGGTGTCAAAGGAGTGGAGGCATAACCAAAAGAGATGAAATGCCTCAACAAAATGTCTTAGAAGTTGAGCCCTTTGATGTTTGGGGGGTGGACTTTATGGGGCCTTTTGTTTCATCTTGTGGAAATCTATATATATTGGTAGCGGTTGATTATGTGACAAAATGGATTGAAGCCATACCCTCACCTACAAATGATCACAAGGTTGTGCTTAAGCTTCTTAATAAGATCATTTTTCCTAGGTTTGGGGTTCCAAGGGTGCTAATTAGTGATGGAGGGTCCCATTTCGCCAAAAAGCAATTTGAAGCTCTTCTCAAGAGGTAGCGTTCATCACAAGGTTGGATTACCTTACCACCCTCTAACTCAAGGACAAGTGGAGGTCTCAAATCGTGAAATGAAGAATCTACTTGAAAGGATGGTGAACAAATCAAGGAAGGATTGGTCTCTCAAGCTTTATGACACACTATGGGCTCTTAGGACGGCGTCCAAAACTCCAATTGGCACGACCCCCTATTGGTTGGTCTATGGAAAGGCTTGTCACTTGCCGGTTAAGTTAAAATACAAGGCTTGGTGGGCCATCAAGGAACTTAATATGGATTTACCGTTGGCCGGTGAGAAGAGATTGCTTAAGCTAAAAGAACTTCAAGAGCTTAGAGATGATGCTTATGAGAGCTCTAGATTGTATAAGGAGAAGACAAAAAAGTGGCATGACCAACATATACGAAACAAGAGCTTTAAGGTTGGAGATAAAGTTTTGCTTTTCAACTCTAGGCTTCGTTTGTTTACGGGTAAACTCAAGTCCAAGTGGTCGGGTCCTTTTGTGATATCAAAAACTACTCCTTATGGGTCTTTTGAGTTAGATGCGAATGGTAACAAGTTTATGGTCAATGGTCATCGTTTGAAGCACTACTTTTGCAAAGAAGAAGTTGGTATCATTGAATGTCTAATGCTTGACCCTTTGGATCCTAAGCCTCCCCCTTGATGAATTTTTCTCATGGTCAAGATAGTGACCTCATAAAGAAGCGCTTCTTGGGAGGTAACCTAAGTTTCTAACCCTTTACTACTCTTCTCTTTTCTTTTTTCTTGATGCTTTAATTTTTCTATCTACAATTTTGGATTGATGGATTTATGTGTTTTTAGGATTTGGTTGAGTTGGAATCGTTGGTATGCCTTGCCTTTAGCATGATTGTATGGTGTTTTAAAGTGTTTTGAAGAGGGGTTTTTGTGCATATTTTGTTGCAAAATGAGCATCTTTGAAAAATTAGGTGGTTTGACCGAACTCCCTAAAAGTTCGGTCGAACTTTGTGAAAGGTTTGACCGAACTTTCTTAAGTTCGGTCGCACCTACTCTGGAAGCTAAATCTGAAAACTTTCTGCCAAAATTGCAGAAATTAAGGATTCAGAGAAGGTTCGACCAAACACATGGGGGGTTCAAACAAACCTTGGTTTTCCCGAACATACTTGAGTTCGGTCGCACCTCCTCTTGAATTAAAAACTTGAAACTTTCTGCCCATTTTGTGAATTCAGCGTTAGAGAGCGGGTTCGACCGAACCTTGAGCAAGTTCGACCGAAATTTGGGTAAAGTTCGACCGAACCTACCCAGGGTTCGACCGAACCTTGGTCGGGGTTATTTTTTCAAAATGAGGGAAAGGGCCGCACAACATCTTCTTCTATCTTACCTTCATTCGACTCTCTCTCTCTCCTGTTCTCCTTCTCACTCTAAAACTCCATTGACACACCCAATTTCAACCTCAAACCTCCATCAAAATCACTCCAATATCCTCTATTTATCACTTATTTTTCATCCTTCACTCAATTTCTACAATCTACACCCAAAATTCCTCACAAAACTTCACCTTTTCAATTTTCCCCAATTTCTAGGATTTGAGTGAGTTGTTATTTTAGGGTTTCAACTTGCTTCCAATCAATTGTGGTATGGTTTTTCTAGATTTTGCAAGTTCATTTTGTCAATTTCTTATAGTTTTACCATGTTTTATATGTTAAAGTATGAATTGTGGTAATATTGAGATTGTTAGTAATGACTCGTTTGATGTTTATGGTTCAAAGGATTTCCTTGTTGCAATTGATTGGTTGTTGATAGTAGAACTTGTTTTATGATGATTATGCATGTATACCTTGATTTTATTTGGTTTTAATGTATTTACTTGAATATGTTTATTTCACATTAGGTTGTTCATGCTACTACTTAATGATTGAGAAATTCATGAGATGGATGTAGTGTTGAGATTGTTGTTCATTATTCTTGGTTTGATGTTGAAGGTTTGTGAGTGATTATCATGAATTTTGGGGACATCATGCCGAATTTCACCTAAACTTTCTTAGGATTTGCATATGAATGCCAATTAGAGGTGATCATTTGTGGGCTTGGACGGTTAGCGGGCTAGGTTTATGCTTATTTTTTTGTCCAACGGCCTTCATGTATCAAACCCGAACCCTTTTATGCGGGCTTGATACTTTGTCCATGCCCGCTTACTAAACGGGTCGGGCTTGCCCGCGGGCTAACGAGCCTTAAATTTTTGTTTTATTTTTTATAACACTAATTAATCTATTTATTATTTACATGTGCTAAAATTATTTTGGTTGAGTTATCTTAAAAAATTTTATTCACAAAAAATGATAATAGAAATTAAAAACACACAAAATATGTCACAATAAAAAATTAAAATAAATCATTGTAACCAATAAAAGCTTATCGTTCATTATAGTCTCTTTGTAATGATTATTTTATTTTCTTAAATACACAAAGAATTATTTTTATTATTAAATATAACACTAACTAAATAAAAATTATTAAAATAGTATTATGATTATTATAAACGGGCCGGGCGGGCTAGCCCACGACACATATTTTCTTGTCCATACCCGCCCATTTACATTAACGGGCCGGGACTAGCCCGCCCAAATATCCAATTTTTTTAAAAAAGGTTGTCCAAGCCTGCCTTTTTTGCGGGTCGGGTTGGGCGGGCTTAGAGGGTCGTCCCGCCCATGAACAACTCTAATGCCAATGATCTTTTTGTTCTTGCCTTAGTTCATAAGTGTTTATTAATGCCTTAAATTGTATTGTTGTTATCCTCTACATCTATTTCACAATTCATGGCTATTACTTTCATGTATACACTTTTTTATCTTTGCAAGCCCTTTTTATGACGCCTCTTGGCTAGCGTCTTCCTAATGATATTCTTGGTTATTTTAGTAGAGTCATTATGTTTGGCAAGGGCAAAAGCAAATCCAAGAGAAAGAGGGCGGGTGAGCCTTCAACACCCTCTATCCCTCCTCCGCCGGGCATCAACGATCACGACATCATTGATCCTAATGAGCATTTTTGGAGTGTCTACCAATCACTCATCACTCGTCGAATTTGATCAACAAGGTTTTTCCGTGCTACAACCTTGAGAAAACTCGGCATCTTTGACGAAGTGGTCCGGCTTGCTTAAAACTTTGGGTGGGGTGACTTCATCAGCCTTTCCGCTCATACTTAGGAGCGAGATACAATAGAGTTCCTTGCTTCTCTCCGCAAGGAAGTAATAGAAGAGGATGATGATGGAAATGAACCTCAGTTTGTCATTCACTTCCGCGTGTTCAATGAGGATCATTCTCTAACAGAGAGTGATCTAAATGACATCTTCCATTGGCATGCATCCGGGCTTGATCACCCATCTGAGATGAACTCAAATCATCGCATCCCATACAACGAGCAACAGTGGTGGAGGAGCATATCCACCAAGGCCAATTTCCGCACCAACACTGTCAAAGTCAACAACATCAACCATATTGCCATGAGATACTTCGCTGGGCGTCTTCAATATGTCGTTTTCTTTAAGGAAAATCTTGGCTCTATGGTAAAAGATGAGGTGGCTTGCCTCTGTTTGGTCGACAACCCTCAGCGCACAAAGTTCCAATGCTCCTCCACTTTCATCCAACGGCTTTTGGACATCCGTGATAACCGTCTAAGTGACACTAGTGGAAAATTAGTTATCCGTAACGGGAAAAAATAGCCTATTCGTAATGGGCAGCGGACGTTACGTATGTTGCCGTTACGGATAGGCTATGTTATTCGTAACGGGCAGTGCCCATTTGACTGCCCGTTACGAATAACCCGTTATTTGTAACAGACAGTTTGACTGCCCGTTACGAATAACCCGTTATTTGTAACTGACAGTTTGACTGCCCGTTACGAATAACCCGTTATTTGTAACGGGCAATCAAACTGTCCGTTACAAATACAATTGAACCCAAATTTTTTTAAAAAAATGCAGCAGGTGATACCTGCTACACTGCTAACCTGATAACCTTTTATGATGCCAAATTTTAATTACTATTATCAATATTCAATAATAATAAATGTATAATTAAATTAATTATAAAACCAAATTGACTTTACAACAACTCCCTAACATGAGTCAAAAGCTACTACATAAATAATACTCCTTAATACAACATGAAAATTTATAATTGTAGAGAGTGAATCTTACAAAAATCACTTGCACACTGAGCAAAGAGCCATGCACAATCTTCCTTTGACAAATCACTTGCACTCTCAAACAAACTTATGTGTCTTCTCAGTATTGTGACTCTAGTTATAGGGTCCATTGCTAAGACTGCAGATAATGTTAAAGCTCCTGATGTCAGCTTAAGTGACGCTAAATTAGGAGACGTGTTACTCTTGAGTTTATGGTGAGCAAAAATAGTTGATTCTAAGTCGGCAGAAACAACATCACTGATATTTTGAAGGCTTGATAGAGCCTATAACCAAGAAAATACAGGTCAAAGGACAATGATTGAACTCTAATGGAATTTAATATTTACTAGAAATCAAAAGAAAATAAGAAAAATAAAATTACTTACCAACCTCAACTTCGAAAAATCAGCAATGAACTCATCTACCCATGGCCGCTATGGAACGAGTTGTGGAGGGCACTCCTTGATACCAGGAATATCGGTCAAGTAAACACTTTAGTCCTTCACTTTGATATCAAGCTTGGCTATCTTGACTTTTGTAATATGCTTAGCTTCCCACCTATGAGAAAACACAATGTAATCTCAGTACAAAAAAGTCAAATTTTTACTAGTACTTTGCCCGTTACAAATAGCCTGTTACGAATGAGATTTTTTCCACTGGTGTGACCACATTCACATGGGGGGCATGATCACTCTTATTGCCCTTTCCTTGAAGGATGGGACCTACAAGGACCAAATTTATTTGCTCCCCTACGTGCTCCAAAATAGAAAGGAAGCGGCCGAAGGGTGTCCTCCTTATGCTCTCTCCATCATTGCTCAACCAACAAACACAAGTTTATCCTCTTGGTGGATAAAGAAGAAGAATGGTGTGTACTTCCAAACCCCGATATCACTTCGGTGGACCATTCCGATCCACTAAGATGAGGGATCACCCGGCAGTTCATCCCCGACGAGTTGAGGGGGAACCGAACCTTGGATGCTATTCCACATCCTCAACCGGTCCACCACCCGGAGCAAACCGTCTCCCCCTTTAGTAGGGGTGGTGAGGCATCTTCTTCTTCTTCCCTATCTCCTTTTGATAAGAATGCCCTCCGTAATACCCTCGAGGATATCCGTCATGATAACCAAACTTCCATTGAACAATGGGGGTACTACGGAAGGATAAATTAGGACAATCTTGTGCAAGCGGGAGTTCAAGTGCCCTATGTTAACTATACCTACCACCCTCCTCCAAAGGGTCCGTTTCCTCATTGGGACCCCTATGACCCCAACAACCCTACCCGCAATGTCTACCCTTATTGGGAAGGTCCCATTGACCCTTCCCAACGTATTGGCACCCCACCTTACGATCCATATCACCCGGGTGGATGGGGTGACAAGGGGTGGCCCTATGAGCATTTCAACCAACCTTTTTACCCATTCATGGATACTCCCAGGTTTTATTTCGATAACCCTCCTAGGGAGAAAGGAAATAGGAACCCGAGATGAGGGTTCTCTTACCTCCCCCCCCCCCCCCCCGGAATTTCTCGTTTTTAACTTTTGTTCGGGACGTGCAAAAGACTATTGTGGGGGAGGAAGTTCCTTTTGGTTGGTTGAAGTGTGCATAGGAGGGTAGTGTGGTAGGATAGTAGCTTGTGCATGAGGAGGACCATTGAGGATAATGGTTTTGTTGTAGTTGGTGATTATTATGATGATTTGTTGATGATGATGATGATTTTTTGTTGATGATGATGATGTTTTTATGATGATTTTTATTGATAATTTGATGTGTTTTTGAGTTCTTGTGTAGATGAAGATGCTCCCAAGGAAAATTCCAAATTCCCGACAATCCAAACTCCCTTAATTCAAACTTTGTAGATAGCCTTTTTTTATTTATTAATTTCTTCCTTTTGTTTATAGCTTTAGTCCTTTGTTTATTCACTTTTTCTGTTATTCTTGTTTTATCTTAGTAGTTTCTATTGTTTTGGCTCGCTTTTCAAGCTTGGAAATGGTGATGAAGGAAGTTAAGGGGTAACTTGAGCTCCCTTGGTGAGATTCTATGATTTATCTTGTCTTCCATTTTAAGCGGCGTTTGGTGAAACCTTTCCTCTCTTTTATTTTCTTTTTCTTTGGGTGTTTAGTTTAGGTTTAGCTTAGGAAGAAGTTGAATGGTTCGAGGTTATTTGCTTTTGGTTCTATGGAACCTGGGATCGTTGATGTTGTTATCGAACAATCACTTGTATGACGATTGGGATTTAATTGGATTATATGCCTCGTGTGTGAACCTTATTGATTTCTTCCTCTTTCTTTTGTTTTTTTCCCCTTTTTGTGTTACAAGAATAACTATGACAAGTTGAAATGACTTTTGATTTGTAATTTGCTCATTCTTTTGGATTGGTTTGCCTTTCTTGACGTTGTGTCCTTGAATGCTTATCTTTCAAGTTGATAGGGGTTTTCACGGTTTGAGAATGCTTGGGGTTGAGTTAGACACATTTTAAGCTAAGGTAGCACGGCTAAGAACTTTAGAGGACGCTTGAACCCCTAGCTCACGGGAAAGTGGTAAGATGGTGTTGCTCTCTATAGTGGGTAGGATTACCTTTAGTTGGTATTTGCTCACTTTCCACCCCTTCTGAGGTCTAATATTGTTCAAGCCTTCATCAATCTTGTTGAGCGGCATTTAGGATCCTTGACTATGCGTATCTTAATCCTTGTGTAGGCCTCTAGCTCCCAAGATCGTGACCAAGCAACTCTAGATGAGGAAAAGGGCGTTTTTTATTTTTCTTTATTTTCCTTGTGTTTTGTTACAAATTTTGTTTTTATTTTTTGCATCAACTTACTTGCTAAACAATTTGAACCTTATTTCCCTTTCTTGATTTAACCATATTACAAACCTATTGGCCTATGTCTTACCGGGCCTTGTAGCTAGTCAAGCATTGGCTCGTGAGGTTAGAGTTGTGAGATTGTTAGATATGAGCAAGAAAAATGTGTAAATTGGTTTAAGTATAATTGATTCCCAACCTTAACCCTTATCCATGACATTAAAACCCTAGTTAAGTCCCTTGGACTTTAGAGAAGCGAGGTCAAAGACCGGTGGAGGGATATAGATTTCAACCCTATGGAGAGTGTACGCATAGTTGAGATGTCAGGATAACCTTATGATTTCACATGAAATTTCTTTTTCCGGTTCCCTCGAGGAATCATGAGGAGCTAACTAAGGGATGAATGGAAGCTAGTGGAGAGAACGCGAACCGTCTTGGTTGGGGCTAGGGCGGAGAATAAAATTATTAGTTCTATATGCTTAGCTTAGGTTTGTCTTTTTCAACCTTGAGCATCTTAGAACGTGTTTTCCCTCTTTGAATTGAGAAAGGTAAGTATTCTTTGGAGCATCTTTTTTTGTGTAAGTCCAAGTGGAGCATTTCCTTCCTTGAGGCTTGATTGGTTTCCCTAAATCCTTGTCATGTTATGTTTGTTGTGTTTGTCTCTTTGTTCTAGTTTTCTTTTCTTGAAGACAAGCAAGAGGCAAATGTGGGGGATTTTAATGCGTGGCATTTATGCCACTCTTTTATCGTTTTTTCTCTTAGTTCTTTATGCTTGATGATGATGATGATTTTTTGTTGATGATGATGATGTTTTTATGATGATTTTTATTGATAATTTGATGAGTTTTTGAGTATTTGTGTAGATGGAGATGCTCCCAAGGAAAATCCCAAATTCCCGACAATTCAAACTCCCTTCATTCAAACTTTGTAGATAGCCTTTATTTATTTATTTATTTCTTCCTTTTGTTTATAGCTTTAGTCTCCTTTGTTTATTCACTTTTTTCTTTTATTCTTGTTTTATCTTATTAGTTTCTATTATTTTGGCTCGCTTTTCAAGCTTGGAAATGTGATGAAGGAAGTTAAGGGGCAACTTGAGCTCCCTTGGTGAGATTCTATGATTTATCTTGTCTTCCATTTTAAGAGGCGTTTGGTGAGACCTTTCCTCTCTTTTATTTTCTTTTTCTTTGGGTGTTTAGTTTAGGTTTAGCTTAGGAAGAAGTTGAATGGTTCGAGGTTGTTTGCTTTTGGTTCTATGGAACCTGGGATCGTTGATGTTATTATCGAACAATCACTTGTATGACGATTGGGATTTAATTGGATTATATGCCTCGTGTGTGAATCTTAATGAGTGAACCTTATTGATTTCTTCCTCTTTCTTTTGTTTTGTTTTCCCCTTTTTGTGTTACAAGCATAACTATGACAAGTTGAAATGACTTTTGATTTGTAATTTGCTCATTCTTTTGGATTGGTTTGCCTTTCTTGACGTTGTGTCTTTAAATGCTTATCTTTCTAGTTGATGGGGGTTTTCACGGTTTGAGAATGTTTGGGGTTGAGCTAGACACATTTTAAGCTAAGGTAGCACGGCTAAGAACTTTAGAGGACGCTTGAACCCCTAGCTCACGGGAAAGTGGTAAGATGGTGTTTCTCCCTATAGTGGATAGGATTACCTTTAGTTGGTATTTGCTCACTTCCCACCCCTTGTGAGGTCTAATATTGTTCAAGCCTTCATCATTCTTGTTGAGCAGCATTTAGGATCCTTGACTATGCGTATCTTAATCCTTGTGTTGGCCTCTAGCTCCCAAGATCGTGAACAAGCAACTCTAGATGAGGAAAAGGGCGTTTTCCACTTTTCTTTGTTTTCCTTGTGTTTTTTTACAAATTTTGTTTTCATTTTTTGCATCAACTTACTTGCTAAACAATTTGAGCCTTATTTCCCATTCTTGATTTAACCATATTACAAACCTATTGGCCTATGTCTTACCGACCCTTGTAGCTAGTCAATCATAGGCTCGTGAGGTTTGAGTTGTGAGATTGTTAGATATGAGCAAGAAAAATGTGTAAATTGGTTTAAGTATAATTGATTCCCAACCTTAACCCTTGGCCTTGACATTACAACCCTAGTTAAGTCCCTTGGACTTTAGAGAAGCGAGGTCAAAACCGGTGGAGGGAGATAGATTTCAACCCTATGGAGAGTGTACGCATAGTTGAGATGTTAGGATAACCTTATGATTTCACATGAAATTTCTTTTTCCGGTTCCGTCGAGGAATCATGAAGAGCTAACTAAGGGATGAATGGAAGCTAGTGGAGAGAACGCGGACCTTCTTGGTTGGGGTTAGGGCGGAGAATAAAATCATTAGTTCTCTATGCTTAGCTTAGGTTTGTCTTTTTCAACCTTGAGCATCTTAGAACGTGTTTTCCCTCTTTGAATTAAGAAAGGTAAGTATTCTTTGGTGCATCTTTTTTTGTGTGAGTCCAAGTGGAGCATTTCCTTCCTTGAGGCTTGATTGGTTTCTCTAAATCCTTGTCATGTTATGTTTGTTGTGTTTGTCTCTTTGTTCTAGTTTTCTATGCTTGAGGACAAGCAAGAGGCAAAAGAGGAGAAAGCTTAAGTCGAATTGGAGCTTGGGAAAGCAAGTTCTAGAGGAGGTGTGGTTAAACTAAAGAAAGGTTCGGTCGAACCTTAGGTGTGACCGAACTTGCATAAGGTTCGACCGAACTTTGGAGGCAGGAACTTTTCAAATTTCAACATTTTGCAGAAGCGGTCAAACCCTAGAAGTTCGACTGAACTTGGAGCAAGGAGGTTCGACCGAACCTACCAATGGTGAGGTCGAACCTTTTGCCGACTTCTGCCAGTTGTGTACGGACTATATAAGTCCCGTTTTAGAACGTTTGAATGTAATGAGTTTACTAAATTCTAATTTCAGAATATTAGCTTAATCTAGAGAGAGAAAAGTGGATTATTACTCAAATTTCCTTATTATATTTAACTTTGCTCAAGTTTAATCTTCAATCAAGCAAGACATCAAGTTTTCATCTTTCATTATTCCTTTCTTTAGTAATCTCTTAACCTTTTCTTTAGCTTTATTTATTTGCATTTATTGTTGCTTATTTTTGTTAATATTATTTGTTCATCTAGTTGTTATTGATTTCATTTTTTTTAATCATGTTTTGTTTTGAGTTTCTTGAGTTTGTTTCTAGTTTTGATATTATGTTTAATCTCCCTTCTCTAGGCTAATCTTTTAGCTAGGGGAAGGGGGTGGAAAATATGAGTTGATATTGGATGAATGATGATGGTTGGATTGAACTCGTGCCATAAATTTATGAAAGACATGATTTTTGGTAGCTTGAGATTATTGTTGCACTCTATTTGATGTTTTCTAGTTTGAATGCATGAGAGTGATTTGAAATAGATTAAGATCATCTCTATTATAATGATTGCATGAGAATGAGTTATTAAAGTGGAGTTTTTATGGATTGTGTTTCTTTAGTCACTTGATTTGATTGTAATTAATAGGATGCATGAGAATGATCCTTATTAGTGTAGACCTCTGTCATTGATTTGCCTAGACTATTGCATGAGAATGAATTGTTTAGGTATAATCTTGTGTTCTTTGGCATGTGTTTCATGATATTAATTATTATTCCCCTCTTTCTAATCATATTTAACACCCCCGTATCCCTAGCGTCATTTTCCCTTGATTTTCATCATCATTTTCTAGCTTATTTGTAGTTTTAGTGTTCTTACTCAACAAAACCAACAAAAACAATCCCCTTTTTACTCTTGCATTAGTGATTATTGATGTTCAATTAGTGTGCTTCCCTAGTTGTTCGACCCTTTACTTGCCACTAACCAGTTTGGTGTAAGTTTAGGTATTATAAATGATTAATTTGATTAGGGTAGTAGCTTAACGACCTATTTAACCTGTGATCAGTATTCAAGAAACGTACTGAGAGGATCAACTCTCAAACGCGAGCGGTAGTAGCCTAGTCATTGAGATGGCATCCCCAATAGGCAGCAACGGGGAGCTCGCAAGGCGAAGGTCTTGCCGGCGTAAAGAACGAAAATACTCGTAGAACCGGATCTACGATGATAAAGAAATATAAATACTTCCGAATAAAAATCTAGAGTTAACTTTAGTAAAGGAAATAAAGTATACCTCTACGAGTCTCCAAAAGCTGGATAGTGTGATATCTCCCTCGAAGGAACTATGACGACTAGAAAGTCGCAATCTGACTAGGAAGTCCGTATATGCCAGGTTCACTAGTAGAAAAAAAGCATTAGGCACCCCCCATATGGCACTAGTTCAGCCTAAACCGGTGCCCAAAACCGGTCTAGAATTGGCGGGTTTTTACTAAAAGAGAAAAGGCACCGGTTCAGCCTGAACCGGTGCCAAAAATCAAAAAGGCACCGGTTTGAACCGGTGCCAATTGAACCGGTGCCCTTGTTAGATTTAAAAAAAAAAAAAAAAACCGGTCAACTTATCTATATTATAATTGTATTCCTAACCCTAGAGAACTAACTCAGCTTCATTCTCCTTATTATTAATTAGCTGCCTCTCTCCTCCTTCTCTCTCCTCTCTTCTCTATCATCTTCCTTCTCGATCTCTCCGACCACAACGCGCGAAAAATCAATAGAGATCTCTTCTCTATTGTCCTCCTTCTCTGTCTGATCTCGCTCTCCTCTTCTTTCCCCCCTCTTCTCCGACCTTTCTTCTCCCTTCTGTCTTTTGCCCGCCGTACCACCGCTACTAACCACCGTCGCCACCTACTGTTTCTTGGTTTATTATTCGAGGTAAGGGTTTACTAACCACCGCCGCCACCTGCATGTTTCTAGGTTTAATATACGAGGTAAGGGTTTCTGGGTTTGATTATTTTTGGTAAATGCCTTGATTTTTTTTGGTTTGATTGTTGTAATATTGTTCGAAATTGATGGGTTTAATTGATTTTTGAATTTTCTGGGATGATTTTGAATTTTTTTTGCGTTTAATTTATTTTCGAAATTGATTTTTCTGGGTTCTGAGTTTTAATTGATTTCGAAAATTTTGGGAATAATTTTAATTGATTTTTCTGGGTTCTGAGTTTAATTGATTTCGAAAATTTTGGGAATAATTTTAATTGATTTTTCTGGGTTCTGAGTTTAATTGATTTCGAAATTGATTTTGAATTTTTTTTTTCGTTTAATTGATTTTCGAAATTGATTTTCTAGGTTCTGAGTTTAATTGATTTCGAAAATTTTGCATTTAATTGATTTCGAAAATTTTGTGGTTAATTGTGTTTCGATTTTTTTGCGTTTTGTTTGGTTATTTATTTAATAATTTTTTTGATTTTTGAGTTCGTACATGAGTTTTCTGGTTTTTTTTTTTTTTGCATTTTTTTTGTGAGTTTTATTGATTTATGGGTTTTAATTGATGCAGGTGTTAATTGATGCACAACGATTCAAGACTTTGATTTTGGAATATTGTTTTTTATGTTGTAATTTTTATTTGTATTTTTCAATATCAATTTAACGTTGAATTTTATTGTATGATTATAATTCATTGTATTTTTTTTATTTTTTTTTTGTATTGTACAATAACAGTTTAATATATTGATATACTCCATTTCATTGTCTTTTGCACTTGTTCTAATTTATATTTTGATGTTCTAATTTATTTTAGTTGATTTAAAGGCAACAAAAAAAAAATATTTTGGGCAGTTTTGGCACCGGTTAACCGGTGCCAAAACCAATGAAATAAATATTTTCTTACATTTTTGGCACCGGTTAACCGGTGCCTAATTGGATATATGGCACCGGTTTTGAACCGGTGCTATAAAGGGGGTATTTGGCACCCCCCACATAGGCAGCGGTTCAAACCGGTGCCTTAGACTGGGTTTAAACCGCTGCCAAACCACTTTTTTCACCTAGTGCTTATATGAATATAGGGCAAGTTAAGGGTCGATCCCTAAGAAATGCAATGATGAAAACTAGAGTCTAAGTCAAGCTACCTCGAAGATGGGGTTGAGATTATGGTTGGCACTATGGAAAACTAAAACAAGTCCAATCAAGTAAATCAAAGGTCTAAACACTAGGGATATGGGTTCCACATGCAAGTTCAATGATAATGCTAGTTTAAAGCTCAAACAATTAATTCAAGTATAGCAATGGACAAACAATAGTAGCAATCAAGAGAGTTCAAATGCTATCTCCTATAGGCCAATCTAGGTGTCACTATGAAAGGCAAATCAAGAAGAATCACAAGCAAACCCAATCAATTAGAGCAACTTTCAAATCAATTGTTCATGTCATTAAGAGTTACAATGCAATCTAGATTAATCTTATAGGTTGATCACTTTTAGTCTAATCAATCACATGCAAAACTATGTCAACCAATTTAATTGCAACAAATCAATCAATCAAAGAGCATCAACTAGCAATTTCATTAATCAAACATGCTTCCCCCTTTCCCTAGCAACTAATCTACTCACTAATCATGGTGAAATTCAAAAACAAATAACTAGAAATTACATTGATCATCATTCTATATCAAAATCTAAGAGAAATCAAAATATTCAACAATATCTAACTCAAATCCAAAGAAAAACAAGCAACAAGCATAAATCTAATAGTAAGTAAGTAAGAGATGAAAGAAGGAAGAGATTCTCACTAATATTGATGATTGAAAATGAAGAAATCTAAACTTGATTGATCAAATGTTGAGTTACAAATTAAAAACCAAGAACTTCTCTCTAACTTCTCTCTAAATTCTCTCTCTAAAACTAAGCTAATGAAATATTATCAAAAAGTTGGTTTCAAAAAGGAATTACAATTCTATTTATATATAAGTAAAGAAGAAACAGGCAAATCCCGCGCCCTCTCCCGATGAATCCGCGGCTGCGGAAAATTGGGTACAGAACCCTCCGCGGGTTATCTGGGCAACACCCGCGCCCGCAGCAGGATAAACCCGCGCCCGCGGCCAAAGATGCCGCGCCCTCGGCTAATCCCCTGCTCCTAAAACCTAATCAGGGGGCCGCGGTCTCTCTGAGACGGAGCGCCCTCTCCAGATTTCCCGCGCCCGCAGAGAGCCCTCGGGGCAACCGCGGGAAGCTCCTGCCAAAATCTGGCAATTTGTGCTTCTTAAGCCCGAGCCCACGGCTTCACTGACCCGCGCCCGCGGCCTGCTGGAAATACCTTGGAGACCTCTCCAAGGCCTCTCTAAGCCCTCTCTAGCCAAATGCTTCTTCCTTACTTGGTCATTAAGGTCCCAACTTGATTCCTTTGCAAAGGTGATTCTCCAAGTACCTACACAAGCAAACAAAGAAAGGAAATAAAAGGGAAAAAGAGCCAAATAAAAGGAAAACACGAGAACCATAAAGAAAAGAGGAGAAAGAGAAACTAAAGGAAAAAGGACCAAAAATAAGAGAAGAAAGCATGAAGAAGGGAAAGAAATAACCCTAAAAGACTACCCTATGAGTGCCATAAATGACACTCATCAATACTTCGACTTCTTTGTGCATCATGTCATCGAGTAAGGCAGTTGCTGCACGTTGGTAAGTGGCACCCACGTTTTTCAACCCGAATGGCATTGCCGTGTAGCAGTAAGTGCCCCATGGTGTTATGAAGGTTATTTTCTCCATATCTTCTTCTGCCATGAGAATCTGATTATAACCCGCATATCCGTCCATGAACTAGAGAAGTGCGTGATTTGTCGTGTTATCCACTAGAATATCGATGTGTGGTAAAGGGAAGTCGTCCTTTGGACTTGCCTTATTTAGATCTCGATAGTTGACACACATTATTACCCTTCCATCTTTTTTCGGAACTAGAACGACGTTGGCGACCCATTCAGGGTATTTAGATACCTTGATGAAACCTGCAGTTATTTGTTTTTGGACCTCTTCTTTTATTTTTAGTGCTACATCGGGTTTCATTCGACGTAACTTTTGTTTTATGGGTTTCATTCCCGGAATTAATGGTATAGTGTGTTGAGCTATTTCTCTATTAATGTCTGGCATTTCTTCGTATGACCAAGCAAATACATCGATAAATTCTGTAAGTAAGTTAATTAAATTGGTTCTTTCTTGTTCATTAAGTATTAGTCCGATCTTAACTTCACTTTTATTGGTTGAATCATTTGAGATATCAACCATTTCAGTTTCTTCAATTACTAGTGTTTTCTTTTCGAGTGTTTCCATTGCTTTAATAAGTTCTTTGTCTTTTTCATTGTTAGTTATGCAATGCTCATAATCTTAGGTTAGAGAAGAACACAAGAAATAAAGAGAAGAAGATATATTATTGTACTCTGAGATCATTACATCAAAGAGTGATATGTCCTCAGGGACTTGATCACTAACTATTCTAGGAAAAGACATAGAAGGGGAAGGTGCTACTACTAAAGACCTAGATGACTCTATAGGTAGAGACTCCGACTCAGACGAATCTTCAAACATTGGTCTTTGCCCTGTCGTAATGGATATCTTTCTTCCACCTGGAGTAGTCACTTTGACAGTCTTGCGCCACCCTTGTAGTGATCCTTCCACTGGAGTGATTAGCTTCGAGGGATCGAAGCTTTCGCTTTGTAGGACTGTTTGAATGAGTGAGGAGTTATTCTCTTTGTAAGTTGGCTCATCCTTTTCTCGCCCAAATAATAATCCCATGACGTTAAAGTCAAAGCATGGGGGTGCTTTCTCCTTATGGACATGAGTTGGGATTTCATCTGTGAAATAACAATCCAAGAAAATTTCAAATCCCGGTTGCCTTATGCCGTTTACGACAAATGGTTCTGGAAATTCATGGCATGGATAGTCCTCTCCTTCTTTTATGAATTGACCATTAAGTGTAAGAGGGTACTGATCCATTGGGATTGCTTTCTTTTGAATGCGAGCGTCCCTGCGTGCCTTTGATTTTTCCTGGGCTCGCTTAAGATCTTTCCGAGTCGGTTCGAAACTTAGTCCGAAAGTATCTAATTTAGGGAGGCAAGGTGATTCTAGCGGTTTTGCTATTCCTTTCTTCTTTCCTAAAGTCATCCCAGGAAAATGTCCTTGCTTCTTTAGAATAGCATTTACAATCATGTTGGAGTGGGGGTCATGGAAAAGAGGGGTCCTTTCATCCTCCTGGATTAAGGAGACCTCTTCGTTAAAGCCCCATAAGTCTTCATCATCCTCATCGTGCTCCACATTAATTATGAGATTTTCTATTGACTTGATTCTCATGGGTGAAGCATCGATGGTGATAGGAATTCCCCCAACTATGGCTTTTACTTGTTGGTGGAGAGATGAGGGGACGGCCTTTAGGTCATGAAGCCAAGGGCGTCCCAACAGTAGATTGAATGAAGCTTTAATGTCTACTACTTGGAAAGTAGTAGCGTGTTCTATTGCTCCTGCTGTTACATTCATGGTAATTTTACCAAGAACTTGACGACGAGTGTTGTCGTAGGCTCTTATTTCTTGTGTCGACAGAGTTAAATCTTCATCCCTTATGCCTAGCATCCTCGCAGTTCTAAGTGGACAGACGTTAATGGCTGATCCATTGTCTACATGAGTCATAGGGACGTTTATTCTCTTGCAAACTACTGTGAGGTTTAATGCCTTATAGTGTTTGTCACCTTCTGGAGGCAAATCTTTGTCACAAAAGGTGATCAAATTGATGGAACTAGGTAGATCACTCGTGAGGAAGTTAGCCAACCCCTTAAGAGTGGTGTCAGAATCTATCCCTATTTTGTCCAAGGCATTCATTACCGCCAACATATGTTCTCGGGATGTTGCCAGAAGTTTTCACACGTTCATTTCAACTTTTGTCTTCTTGAATTGTTTCACGATATCATTATCTTCAATGATAGGTATGGGAACTTGCTGTGCGGTTGGCATGGGTTGTGTTGAGACGGGAGGTTGCATTCTCCCGGATCTTGTGAGGACGTTTATCGATGAATCTTCTTCAGCCCAAAAGTCATCCATGGCGTATGATATTGATGTTGGAGGTCCTACCACGTCTTTTAAATAGACATCTTCTTCATCACTGTCCCAAACTCCATTAATACTTGCATCCTACTTGTGGAACTTGGACTAGTTTCTTTTCATCAATCATTTTCTGAATTAAATCCATAAATTTAAAAAAGTTTTCGATAGTGTGACCCCCTAATTGATGATACTGACACTAATATCTATCTGTCCTTTTCAATGATTCGAATGGTCTTGGTTCGAGAGGTTTGATTTCGCCACTCTCGGAGAGCATTTCAAACATTTGTATATTGGGATCCCAATTGGAGTGTAGAGTCTATTACTCTTCTTGGGTTTTTCAGTAACTTGTAAAGGAAAACTCTTTGCCTCATAAGTTGTTCCCATGGGTGTGAATTCTCTCTTAGGTTCATCTTTCGGTAGTGGAATCTCATCATATTTCTTCTGAAGTTCCTTTATAGCCTTGAGAGTTTCACGTAGCAAATGCGATCCTTCCATCATAGGCAGTGTAAGCGATTGTATGTCTTCTTTACTTGCTAACTCAGGAAGATTATCCATGGCGTCAAAAAAGATCTCCTCCTCTTCTTCGATGGCATGGGTTTCTTTAACAGGTTTGATGAGAGACGAGGGGTCGACCTCAGTTTCCTCATTAGATATAGCCAAGGAATGAGCGAGAGGCGCATTATCAATACTAGGCTTTTTACTAGCAGGGGGCAACGGCAGCTTGTTGTTATCGATAAAATCTTGGATAGCTTCTTTAAGCTTCAAACAGTTCTCGGTAAGATGGCCCCTACCTTGATGATACTTGTAGTGTGCATTGAGGTTCCAATTAGCCGACCTCTTTTCAACTGGTGGGTCCCCAAACGGTCTAATGGGAGTTATAAGACCTTTTTCATTTAGTCGGTCAAATGTCGTGTCATAACTCATGCCAATATGAGTAAAGTTCCTCCTAAATGGTTTCTTCTGTCCTTGATTATTCATAGCAAGGACTTCACCTATGTTAAAAGTGCTAACATTGTTTGAGTGGGTGGTTTTGGAAAAAGATTGATTGTCGTTCTTCCTTCCTTTCCAGCTACTGTTGGAGTTATTGTTGGCAGCTTTCAACTTAGCCAGGTCGTCTTTTATATTGATTCCAATGTCGTAGACGGCCTTGAAGGTATGGAGATTATTTTGATACTTGAGATGCTTGGAGTATTTTTCTTGAAGGTTTTTGATGAACAACCTTACATACTCTTTTTCACTTGGCACCTCAATCATCTTAGTTGAGGTTTCTCTCCATTTGTTAAAGAAGGAGGTGAAGCCTTCGTTCTCCTTCTGCTTGAGGATCTCAAGTTCCCTATGGTCAGTCTCAACTTGAATGTTGCACTTATATCTATCAACAAAAGAGTTTTTTATGGACTCCCAGGTGGAGGTCTTTTCTTTCTCGAGAGAAAAGAACCATTGTTAGCAAATGGTCTCGAGAGATAGTGAGAACAGAGAAGGAAACACCTTTTTGTCAATACCCTTAAATCCTTAATACTCATTATTGTCTCGAAGGCTCTCAAATGAAAATAAGGGTTATCGATTGCTTTGAATTTCGGGATGTCGTTGGCATTGAATTTCTGCGGAAAAAGATCTTTGTCCACTAAGACCCCTTGTGAACTAATCTCTTGAAACTTGTAGTCGCTAGATAGCTTGCTCAGACTCTCTTGCATGAGGTCCACCTGTTGTTGTTTCACGAGATCATCAATCATAAGTGTTAGGAGCTTCAGTGCCTCAGTCACGGTAACCAGTTGGTTCCTAAGCTCATTGACTTCTTCTTGTGTTGCCATTACTGTCCTAGCTTTCCTCTTACGAGCTCTGGGTTTGTCGAAAAGTTGGACTTGTACAAAAAGGTTGTCTTTGATTAACCGCCCTTCCTTTCTTGACCACGCGCTGTAATTTAAACCATTTTGCATTTTAATTACTTGACTCAAATCGACCTTGACTTTACGGTTTTAAAGAGGAAAAAATAAAAAATTGGTGCATATTTTTTGGCAAAAATAATGTATATATTTTTAGGGAACTAAGTATGGTATTCAAATTGGAGGATTGTATATATTTTTAGGGAACTAAGTATGGTATTCAAATTGGAGGATTAATATCCGACTTACCCCCCTAAATAAAATGACGGAAAAAACGCGCATACAAGACTCTCTTAGACATGGTCAAAGTGTGTATATTGATGTGTGTGTTGGGTGTAAGTGACATGCTTGGAATCTTGTGTAAGACCATCGGACTTAGTGCCTAGACTCAATTAATGACTTAACAAAGTGTTATTGACAGTAAAAATTAACCGAATTAATTAGTAAACTGGTCAATTAGACATAAGGTGATGACTCGATCAATAATCCGAAATGTCGTTAAAACGACAGGACTGGCGCCTCTCTTTGCTGTGTAGCGCCAGATGACAGAGCTGTCGCCAGGCGCCACACTCCACAAAGTGGCTCTACAGTTCAGACTTTGGCGCCATTGCTGGAGCTTCAATCTGAAACTGTTTACGGTGTTACTAGTCAACAGGGGTATGCCTAAAGTCGTACTAGGTCAATTCTGGTTAAGATATTAGACTTTATTTACTCAAATTAATTACTTAAATAATTAGGCAAAGTTCTTTTAGTCATTAATTTAATTAATCTCAGCACAAGTCAACAAACGGTTAAGAAATCATAGTATATGCACAACCAACAATGCACAATTAGTCAAGTAGGCACGATATGATGCAATGAGTTCGCAACTTAACCATGGCTCTAGTTCTCTAAAGTTCGGGATATGGGTTAGTCAATAGAGGGTCCATGGTTAATTGTCCGGATGCACCGCGCGGAAGCCTAACCGTGAAGGGTTGGCGCGAGTGGATGGGACACCGCGAGTTTTAGAAAAACTCGCTTCCATGGTTTGGTGAATTCAACATTCTCGGATGTACCCTTTATTGCTCAGAGCGTTCAATCAGGTAGATGGAGCATGAATTCCCAGAGGGTTATGTCCATATGTAGAACACATATGGGTTTCAGAAAAGTGAGAAAAACTCAATCAGGAAGTAGGATCGAGCAAACAATGCGAAAAACTAGTCGAAATTAGAACGCATATTTCTTGCTCGGTATTGGAAGAATTTGGCATCAGCAAACAGAGATTGGCGCCAGGTTTTAGCTGTAGCGCCTGGCGCTAGAACTGTCGTCTGGCGCTAAAGTTAAAATTCTGGCGCTAATACTCTGTTCGCTGACGCTAATTCCTACATGCCTCAGCAGCTTTCTGTGCTCGATAAAATTTTCCAGTTTTCGCGCAGTGTTATTTCGATCCTAGTTATGAAAGATATTCCTCAAATTTCCTACGTGTAAAATCCTATGTTTTAACTCATTACGGATGGTCTTTCCAATGAGATCTTTTTTATGTATATGACAATAATGTTAATCAAAATTACGCACATGAAATTCTTAGAACGTTTCGAGTCTCATCCACTCATTCTAAATCATTGCCGAAACAAATTGAGGAATTAAAATAGAAATCCTCCCCAGTGGAGTCACCAAAAACTGTAGGGAATATTTCAAGCGTTAACCCTTAGCTTGAACCCCACTGTGATCATACACTAATGTACGGTGGCCTCCAAAGGGAAAGAAGATAGAGCAAAAGAGTCGCCAACAAGTTTTAGGAACTTGTAAACCGTTCACACGGTGAAAGTTACACCCCTTAACGATCCAAGAGATCGTCGACACCATAAGGTCTTGAACCAAATAGGGTTCGAGGATGAAGGTACAAATCCAACCTAAAAGAGATTGAACCTGCCCTAATAATAGGCCTCTACTTTATTCAAATCGTATTCATATGCGATTTCTAACTAACATGCAATCAATAGGTTTAACCCTAAACCTGTTTATCTATGTTGGTTGAATATTAATGCACAAATAAATCTATTATTGGCGATCACTTGAATTATAATCATATTAACCCTAACCAAGATTATTAATTATCTTATTAAGCGTGATTACAAGTACCAATTCCCTTTAAACATGCATAAATGGCGTGATCAAGCAATAAAAATAAATATCAAGCAACATAATAATAATCATAATAATAATAATAATAACAATTATAATCATATGTTAAAGCATAATAATAGCATGATCCTAGGCATGGTACTAACAAGATTAATAACAAACCCTAGCATGTCACTAAGCAATAAAAATCAAAGCTTTAGCCCTAACATGATACTAACAACCATAGATATTAGAAAGAACATAGGAAGCATCGCAGGAATCATAATTGACATTATATTCTTTACCCTAAACATGATACTAGGAACTTATTGTTGTCACCCTAAACATGATACTAGGAATCATAATAACAACCTAGACATGATTTCCATATCATAATAACAATGTAAACAATTAAAGCACTTACTTGGATGCCTCGTATCTCTTTCTAATAACAAAATACACACGTTAGTAACTTCAAGGAAAATAATAAAATTAAACAACAATTAAATTAAATAATTGAAAGAGAGATTTGGGACAAAACCCTTAGAAATTAAAACCTTTCACGTCTAGGGCCAGAGAGAAGCTAGTTTAGAAAAAGAGAGAGAGAGTATTCAAGAAAATCTTGATGAGAGTTGGTGAGAATTGGTGAATGAAAACGGAGTTTTTAGAACACTATTTATAGAAAAAATCAGCGAAAAAGATAGAAAATCAAAATAGAATTCTGACACGTAAAACGAGGATTAGCGCCAGACGCTGACGTTAGCGCCAGGCCCTAAGGCTAGCACCAGGCGCCAAGCGTAGCGCCAGGCGCTACAGCTGGCGTTTGGCGCTGACTAAGAAATTGACGCGTTTTCCTAAAATCAGATAGAAATTGTCGTACAGGAGGATAAATCGTATTTTCCTCAAAACGTTCTTTTATACTGATTAAAATTTTAAAAAGTCAACAAAAGACAATTTATCAATGCTAATTGAATTAGGAATGAAAAGAACCTTCTAGAAGAATCTAGAAGACTAAAATCATTCCTAATTGCATTAGGAACGATAAATCTATAATAGGCCCTCCTCTAGATCATTGGGCCACATATAAGGCTCAAACCAGGCCCAGTTCAGTAATTTGGCCATAATTTCCTCAATATTCATCGGAATTGTGCTTATAATATCGTTGGAAAGCTCTTTTCAAGCCCTATCCAACTACACTACTATTGGACCCATATCTTGGAACAACCAAACTGGATTGGCTGTTTTCTTTAAATAGGTTTTCAAAAACAGAGAGAAGAGAAAAGAAATTAAAACTATCCGCAACACTAAACTTTCCACACTTTCACTTTATTCGATTATGATTCGATGCGAAAGGTACTCATCACCGGGTTTGGTTTTGGGGAGACACAAATGGGTGTCTACAAGTGTTCTCCATTTGAAGCTCAAGCATGGAGAAGTGCAAGTTCCTATAGTCCTTGTGCAGTGCATTTAAGCCGTGGGGGCTTGATTTCTAGTCTTGAACCCGCAAACATGGAGTTTAAAAACTGCAAGGTCCCGTGTTTATCAAGAGCATTCAGTGGAACGCACGAGGAGCATCGGAATGATATGGAAGAAGGCTCCCCTTCTCCCAAGTGAGGGCGCGCGCGGCTATGGCACGGGCGCGGGTGGCGCGGGCGCGCCTATCAGGGTCCCTGTTTTGTACCTAGATTTGCGCGGCCGCGCTCTCCCTTGTGGTTGGTCACGCCTGTATGTGTTTATTTGGGTACGATATAACTAACTTCTCTTATTTAGTTTTACTATATATAGATTTTCTTTCTATTTTTGGGGAAGATTTTAGAGAATTAATTCAGAAATTAGAATTAGAATTTTAGAGAGAGAAACTCTAGATTGTAGAGAGAGAAGTTCTTGATTGATGATTGAAGATTTTTAATTCTAGCATTTTCTCCATTGAATTGAAGTAAGCTTGTAAGGATTTCTTTACTTTAATGAAATTTTTAGCTTATCATTTCAAATGTGTTATTGATTGTTCAAGTTTGAATTAAATTTGTGATTGAATTAGTTCTATTTATATGATGATGATGAAATTGTTGATTAGCTTAGTTTTGATCTTAATTTCAATGGATTGTGAGTAGTTCTCCTGCTAGGGGAATGGTGAAGCATGTATGAGTGATGGATTGATGTTAATTGGGGGAAATTGATGGAGTTGATGTTGTGATTTAATTGGTTGATTGATTAAGTGCATGTTTGTGATTAATTGAAGAGTAGCTAACTTTGATTATTACACTAGAATGCATTGTAATCACGCATTGATACGGAAAATTGATTTGTGGCTTGCTTTTGTCGATTGAGTAGGTTTGTAAGGTTCCTAGTTAGAGTCTCTCGTAGTTGGCGCTAGCTTGACCTCTAGGATATTAGCTTACTTTACTCTCTTGATTTCTTATTTGATTTTCCCTCGCAACACTTGACTTAGTCATCTCCAATCCCAATTAGCTATATCCATTTTGAGTACATGCGGATTTTAACCCTAGTGCTTGTTAAATTTAATTTCATTTGATTGTTTGATTGTTTTGAATACACACACCTCACTTTATTGCTTCGAAATAGCTTAGATTTGACTTTAGCATTCATTTCCCATTCCTAGTGGTTCGACTCTCGACTTACTCTATGCTTTGTGTAGAGGTGTGTCGAGAGATTAGAAATTTCTTTTTTACCAAGGGTAGATTAGCTTTCAACGACCTAGTCTCACCTCCATGTCAAAATTAGCACCGTTGCCGGGGATTACAAAGGTATTTATAGAGGCGCGAAAACAAAAACCGAGTACACAAATACCCATGAAGGCGCGCCCGCGCTGCAGGGGTGGCGCGCCCGTGCTGCAGGGGTGGCGTGCCCACGCCAAGGGGTGGCGCGCCCGCGCATCTCTGGGTTTCTTCGATCTTCTCGCAACTTCGTGCATTCGCTAAGGTCTTCGAATGAACGCATAATCATGATGATGATAAACACTAAGTGAGGCAATAAACTCGGGTTTATGTGATTCTTTTCCCCTTTTTCAAGCATTGAGGACAATGCTTCCTTTAAGCTTGGGGGAGAAGCCTTTACGCTTTTTGTATATATGCTTGTGGATATAGCTTTGAATAAGCTTGGGGGTGTAAGTTTGTTTTTGTTTGGTCTTCACTTTACTTTAGCGTTGAGATTTGGCCAATCTTGCTTCACAACTTAGGTGTACCACCAAATTCTAAATTTTAGGCCTACCCCTAACCCTTTTTCCCTTACTTTATAACCTTTGGGAATGTCCTTTCGACCTAGATGTTAAGTCATATATCGGGGGAGGGCAGTATGAGTTAAAGCCAAAGGAAAGGGAATAAATTGTCAAGATGTCGAGTAGCCCAAAATTATCTCTTTTTCCGGTTCCTTCGTGGATTTTTTGAGATGCTCACTAGTGGAAGATATGAGACTAGTAGGGAGAACGCGGTAAGACCGTTTGGGATGAAAGTTGATTGCGTTTCTCTAGTTCCTATGCTTAGCATATTTATGTTTCAATCAACCTCAAGTATCTTTGAAACGTGCACTCCCTTACTTATTTAGAAAGACTTCCATTCATTTGTGCTTGTACATTTGGAAAAGCCCTTTCATGAACATTTGTTTGCTTTTCTTGTATTTTAGTTTCTTTTTCATGCTTTTCCTTGTTTGTATTACTATGAGAGTTATAGGATAATCTCTTAGGAAACCTTTACGAGAGCATCACTCGTCCTCTAGGGCGATCTAGGGGTTTAAATGGGTTGTCTTTAGTTGCTAATAAAATTGACCGTGATTCCTACGAAAGTGAGTTAGTGTATATTCTTGTCTCTTCTCTTCTTTTTGTTTGTTTAAATACGCTCATCATTTCTCCCTTGGTTTTGTTTTGCTCGAGGACGAGCAAAAGGTAAGCTTGGGGGTACTTGATGGGTGTCATAAATGGCACCCATTTGATGAGAATTTAGGTTGTTTTATTCCTTTTTTCATAGCTTTCATGCTCAATAAATGCCTAGTTTTATGCATTTGGTCTTGGTTTTACCTTTCCTCTCTTATTTTGTAGCTTTTGTGGATTTCTATGGTTTTTCTAGTCTTTTCTCCTTTATTTGCTCTATTTTTGTCGTTGTAGGTATTGTACGAGGTTTAGGTCTTGATATTGGTAATTTACTAAGGTGGAGGAAGCTTTTGGGGCAAGCTCATGGCAATTGGAAAGCTCAAGATGCAAGGAAGTGGATTCTCCAAGTTCTAGCTCTTGCGCTTTCAAGCCGTGCTCTCATGAATATGGAGTGTTGAACCCACAATCATGTGCTTTTGGGACTGCCTCACTTAGTGTTCATCATCATCATCATTGTGCGTTCATTCGAAGACCTTAGTGAACACACGAAGCCGCGAGAAGATCAAAGAAACCCAGAGATGCGCGGGCGCGCAAGGCACGAGTGCAGGCACGCCACCAGCATGCGAGGGCGTGCCACCCCTGCAGCACAGGTGCACCTCCCCTGCAGCATGGGTGCGCCTTCCTAGGTATTTGTTTGCTCGGTTTTTGTTTTCGCGCCTCTATAAATACCTTTGTAAACCCGATTTTTGGGGCAACTTTAGAATAAGCTTCATTTCACATTTTTGATCAATTTTTCTTAGCTTAGTTGAGAGCTTCTCTCTCTAGTTTTAGGGTTAGTTTAGCAATAGATTTTAGAGAGAGAAAGTGAGGAATTTCAATGGTGATTGAGAGATTCAAGATTCAATGGTGACAATTGTGTTGGAGATCTTCTCTATTATCAATGAGCATTCTTAACTCTATCTCATTTTATTGCTTTGTTAGATTTCATATTTGTTTGATTTGATTTTGAGGTTTGATTGTTGATTAGTGTAATTGTTCTTCATATATTGTTGATTCTTGATTTCTTTACTTGTTTGTTGATTAGATGATGATGTTAGAGTAGTTGTTTGCTAGGGATTGGGTGAAACTTGTATAATTGATTAATTGTGCTTAATTTGGGGATTGTGTTGATTAATTGTTGAGATTAAAGTGATTAATGGAAGTTTGCATGTGTGTAATTCGATTAGGCCTTGAGAATTATGCTAGATTGCATTGTAGTTTCTAATGATAAGGACCACTGATTTAGGAATTGCAATTGTCGATTGAACTTGATTAGTGATGCTTCTAGTTAGAGTCTCTCGTAGTTGGCGCTAGTTTGACCTCTAGGAGATAGCTTGTTGATTCTTTTGATTGAGCTTTCCATTTGTCTTCACAACCATTGATTTGCATATTATTCCCGAGTTGCTACAATTGTCATGATTACTTGTTGATCCTCGTTCCTAGTGTTTATTTGTTCAGTTCTTCATTTTGTTAGTTGGTTACAGTGTTTACCTTTTATTCTTAGACTTCGACCTAGCTTAGGCGCATAATTGAGAGTGCATGAACATTACCGTTTCTTTGGGTTCGACCCTTAACTTGCCTCTATAATTGTATATAGGTTTGTTAAGTGTTAATAAATTTAGTTTGACCGAGGGAGGATTAGTTTCAACGACCTAGTTCCACCCCTCGTCAATAATACAACAACAAATCAGTTACTTCAGAGACGTGTGATGAGGGGAAAAATAGGTCGTTATCTAATCTTCCCTCGGTCAAACTAAATTTATAAACACTTAACAAACCTAAATACGAGTATAGAGGCAAGTAAAGGGTCGAACCCAAAGGAACGATAATGTTAAAGCACTTTCAATTATGCGCCTAAGATAGGTCGAAGACGAAGGTAAGAGAGAATACTAACAACTAACAAAACAAGTAACCAAGGAAATAAAACACTAGGAACGGGGATTAACAAGTAATCATGTCAATTGCAACAACTTGGGAAGAACATGTCAATCAAAGGTTGTGAAGACTAATGATAAGAGCAATCAATTGGAATCAAAGAGCTATCTCCTAATTGTTATGTTAGGGTTCACTATGAATAACAAACTAAGAGAATCACAATCAAAACCAATCGATAATTGCAATTACTAAATCAATTGTTCGTGTCATCAGCAATACAATGCAATCTAGCATAATTCTCAAGGTCTAATCGAATTTCACACATGCAAACCTTCATTAATCATTTTAATCTCAACAATCAATCAACACAAATGACAAATTAATCACAATTAATCAATCATACAAGTTTCACCCAATTCCTAGCCAACGACTACTCAAATATCATCATCTATCAACAATCAACTAAAGGATTTAAGAATCAACAATATATCTGGAACAATATATTGCTGCAGGGTGCCTGGCTGCTTGCTGCGCGAAAGGATGCTCAGGCTGCTGCGATGCGTGGCTTCTTGGTGCTTGCGCAAATTGCTCGGCTTGTCTTGCCTTGCATGCTTGGCTTCCCTAACTCAACTCCGTTAAATTCCTTGAATGTACTAGATCTCTCTCCTTGAATATAAAATTCGCGGGAACTCGACGTACCTACAAAACAAGACAAAGAAACGGAGAAGCGGGAGAAATAGCCGAGAAATGAATAAAATGATAAGAAAACCATAAAAAGCATGCATTTCTCTAAACTAACACACAAACACGCAAATCGAGCATTATTCCCTAAAAACACGACATAAACGACTAAATACGATCATAGAAATATAAAGAAAACATAGCCTAAAGGTGCCATAAATGGCACGGATCAAATTTCCCCAAGCTAAACTTTTGCTCGTCCTCGAGCAAAACAAAATCCAACCCAGGGAAAAAATGAAGAAATTATTCGAGCAAAGAAAGAAACAAGAAAACTAGAGAAGATGGGAATATACACCAACTCACTTTCGTAGGAATCACGGTCAATTTTAGCAACTAAAGACAAGCCATTTAAACCCCTATATCGTCCTAGAGAACGAGTGATGCTCTCGTAAAGGCTTCCTAAGAGATTAACCTATAACTCTCATAATAATACAAACACGGCAAAGCATGAGAAGGAAATCAAAAGTAAAGAAGAGCAAACACATGTTCATGAAAGGACTTTTCCAAATGTACAAGCACAAATGAATGCAAATCTTTCTAAACAATTAAAGGAGTGCACGTTTCAAGATACCCGTGGTTGATTGAAACATAAATATGCTAAGCATAGGAACTAGTTTTCGCAATCAACTTTCATCCCAAACGGTCTTACCGCGTTCTCCCTACTAGTCTCATATCTTCCCCTAGTGAGCATCTCACAAGTTCCACGAAGGAACCGGAAAAAGAGATAATTTATGGCTACTCGACGTCTTGACAATGCATCCCCTCTCCTTAGGCTTAAACTCATAATGCCCTCCCCCGATATGTGACTCATTCTCTAGGTCAAAAGGGCTTTCCTAAAGGTTGTAACGTAAGGGAAAAAGGTTGAGAATAGGCTTAAAATTTTAAAATTTGGCGATATTCCTAATTAGTGAAGCAAAGGGTGATAAATCCTCAACACCATAATCAAGAAGTCACCAAAAAAAAAATAACACACCCAAGCTTATTCAAAGCTATAACCACAATCATATATACAAAAAGCGTAAACGCTTCTCCCCCAAGCTTAAAGGAAGCATTGTCCTCAATGCTTGAAAAGGGGAAAAGAATCACATCAAAATATTTTTGATTTTTTCTTATTTTCTTCTTAATTTTTAATTTTCATTTCTTTCAAAGCAATTGTCCATGCCTCTTTAACTTAGAACGGCTTTTACAATTTTGCATTTGATTTGTCCTTGCCTTTTTTAAAGTTTGGACGGCTTTTTTTATTTATTCATTTGCCATTATTCACCCAAATATAACACAAGCTTGCTTACAAATATGAACCAATATCCAAACTCATATACCACATACTCCAATAAAATGATCATTTGCTTCACAAAAACCATAAATGGAACAAAAAGAAACAAAAGGCTCAAAATTCTAATGATGTGGCTTGAAAAGAAAGGAAAAGGCTCAAATGGTTAGCAAGAAGGCAAATGTAAACCCAATGAACTAAAAAGAAAGAAAATTAACCTAAAAAAGAAAAATTACCACCCCGAAAAGATGCCTTTGTCCTCCCTAGATGGCTCGGTCTCGAGTTTGAGAATTATGAGTCAAGATTCTAGATTTAGGTCAGCAATAGTCAAGGATCCATGCCGCTCATTCAAATATATGTTGAAGGCTTGAAAAATAATGAACCTCACATGGATGTAGATTAAACTCACTATTAGTGTTAATTCGACTATAGGAAGCAACTACCAACATGCCACAAACAAGTAGAATCCGGTTTCATGGTCCCACTAGTTCTAACCAGCTACTTTAGCATGCTTTATCCTAGAATCAACCAAGCATACTCTCAAACCGTGTACACCGTTATTATTTAAGAAGAAAAGCATTCAATTATATAACTCCAAAAGTATTATGTCCAAAGCAAGAACAAAACAAAACACAATGCAAATTTGCCTTGATAGAAACAAAAATCATTTTAGGATTTTTCAAAATAAAGAACATGGAAATGCATATACAAATGTGCATGGCATAATTGAATCAAAATCTCATCATACATGATAGAACACCCTACCTCAAGCTTGAATGAGACATTACACTCAAACAAAAATAAAATAATCCATAGGAGGGGAGAACAAGGAGATCAACCTAATCAAACCAACATATGTCCAACAAGTCATCATCCACTTGAGAAAGAGCAAGGAAGGATATTACCGGATATTAGGTGGGTGTAAATACCCACAAATGACCCAATTAAACCTTTCAAAACTTATTTCCTCAAGAATTGAACCTTGCCATCAATATGCTAGCAAAAAAAGGAGTCAAACTTTCTTGATTCTTGATCCAAATCGAAGCAACAAAGTATATCAAGTCATGTACCTAGCAAAAGGCACACCAACATTTCCATGAGAGAAAATCTATTCTAAAAAGAAAAGAAAATTAAAGCAATAAAACACGGGTTACTTCCCGAGAAAGGCTTGCTTAAGGTCCAAGCTTGACCTCTCTAGAAAATAATAATTCAACGCACGCAAGAGCTTGTCAAATGCACTGCGACACATTTCATATGATAAGAGGTAGGAAAATGACGGGAAGAGTACGTGCAACAAGGATAGTGCATGCAAATGAGAAGATAGATGCCAAAAAAAGGAAAAAGAATCAAAAGAAAATTCAACAAAATAAGAAAATGAAAAAGAAGAAGAAAAAAAATGGAAAACTCTCCTCAAATTATTTTTGGGTGGCTACATCACCCCTTTCCTCAATAGAAGACAAATGAGGGACATAAAAATCATCACAGACAAGGGGGTCCCCAATACGCTCACCAACAAAGGAAGGGAGGGATATAGGAGTGTAAGAGATGTGGTTGAAATTGCTTGAAAAAGGGACATGAGAGGAGGGAATAGGGGTTATGGTCTCACAAATGAACTCTTTCTCACCACCATGCCTCATATCACTAATAAGAGGATGAAAATCAATCATAGATTCCTCAAAAGAAGAACACTCATGGTCATCATCTCCCTCAAACATCCAACTTCCAAGAAGAACTATATAATCCCCTTCACTACAACCATGAACAACAACTCCCTTCACTTGCTTAAGGCCTAAAGTCTCAAATACATGCATGAATGGCTGCAAATTCATTTCAAACTCATCTCTCTAGAATCACAATCATGCCTAAGAGACTCATGAAGATGGGAAGTAGGGTTGAGGTTATCAAAATCAACACTCTCTTCATTCTCAACTCCTTCACCATCACTCAAATGTTCACCAATGGGATCCTCACACTCTCTTGGTTGCTCAAAAATCATCATCATCATCATCCTCAACACACTCATTAAATAAGGATTTTTCACAAACAATTATCAAGGATGACAATTGGCTTACTTACTCTTCTTTTCTTCTTATTCCCTCCTCAAGACGCTTCTCATTCTTTTTCATTATCTCTAATTGACCTCTCATAGATTGAAGAATCATCTCCTTACTAGGCCCAAGGTCGTTATCAAGCTCAATGAGCCTAATTTGAGACTCAAATATATCAACAAGAGATTCAAAAGATGTAGAAGGTTAAGGCTCAACAAGAGAGGAAGAAGTAGTACAACCAAGATTAGAAGAATCAACATTAAGTTCATGAGCATATACATTACATTGGGGAGTGGGGGCACAATCAAACACATGAGATTCATCATTAAGGGAACGAAGCACATCACAAGAAGGCATGGTAAATAATGAAGAATATTGAAACATACCATTAGCATCAACTTGAGCATGCACTTCATCATCATGAACAAAAGGGGAAATAGAGTTGAAATCATGTGTTCTAGGTTCACTTAAGGGATCATGTGAAAATCATGGGAATCATACTAATATTAGAAGATTCAACACATTGCATATCAACATTAGAAACATGATTACCCCTATCATAAACATCCGTAGCAAACCAAACATAAAAATCCCAAGCATCATCAATTGACAATGCTCTAAATTCACCATTATGCATGCATTCAACTTTATCCCTAGTTTACTCATTTAAACAAAAATAACAAATCTCATAAGCCTCCCAAATATTACAACAATTATGGTCTAAAAATCCCTCAAGTCTATTGTAATATTCACAAAAAGTCTCATTGTCATATTAAGGAAATGATAGACATGCCATTTTTTCACAAAACAAACAAAAATCAAATAAAAGAAAAGTATACACAAAGACCTATACTCAAGCAATCAAAAACACTCAAACATAGACACCGTTTCCCAGCAACGGCGCCATTTTGACGAGGGGAAAACTAGGTCGTTATCTAATCTTCCCTCAGTTAAACTAAATTTATAAACACTTAACAAACCTAAATATGATTATAGAGGTGTAGGAAATATTTCAAGCGCTATCCCTAGCTTGAACCCCACTGTGATCAGACACTAAAGTACGGTGGCGTCCAAAAGGGAAGAAGATAGAGCAAAAGAGTCGCCAACAAGTTTTTTTGGAACTTGTAAACCGTTGAGGTAAAGGTTACACCCCTTAACGATCCAAGAGATCGTCAACACCATAAGGTCTTGAACCAAATAGGGTTCGGGGATGAAGGTACAAATCCAACCCAAAAGAGATTGAACCTGCCCTAATAGGCCTCTACTTTATTCAGATTGTATTCATGTGCGCTTTTTGACTAACATACAAGCAATAGGATTACCCTAATCCTGTTTATCTATGTTGGTTGAATTTAATGCACAAATAAAACTATTATTGGCGATCACTTGAATTATAATCAAATTTACCCTAACAAGATTATTAATTATCTTATTAAGCGTGATTACAAGTACTAAATTCCCTTTAAACATGCATAAAAGCCGTGATCAAGCAATAACAATAATCAAGCAACAATAGTAATAATCAATTATAATCGTAATAATAATAATCATTATCATGTTAAAGCATAATAATAACAAGATTCTAGGCATGATACTAACAAGATTAATAACAAACCCTAGCATGTCACTAAACTATAAAAATCAAAACTTTAGCCCTAACATGATACTAACAATCATAAATATTAGGAAGAACATAAAAGGCATCATAACAATCATACTTGATATTAAAGTTACCCTAGACATGATACTAGGAATCAAAAATATTAGGAAGAAAATAAAAGGCATCGTAACGATCATATTTAGCATTAAATCTACCCTAGACATGATACTAGGAATATCATAATAACAACCTAAACATGATCTCTACATCATATTATCAATAAAAACCATTAAAGTACTTACTTTAATGCCTCGTACCTCTTTCTAATAACAAAATACACACATTAGTAACTTCAAGGAAAATAATAAACAATAATAATTAAATTAAACAATAATTGAAAGAGAGATTTGGGACCAAACCCTGAGAAATTAAACCTTTCACGTCTAGGGCGAAGGCAACTTCGAATATGGCTAGGTGTATCTAGATCTAATGAATGCGGAATTTTGTATGTAAAAAGCTAGTTTAGAAAAGAGAGAGAGAGAGAGAGAGAGAGAGAGAGAGAGAGAGAGAGAGATGATAGATTGTAAATGATTGTAGATGAAAATTGGTTATCGAAAACGGAGTTTTTAATACGTTATTTATAGAAAAATCAGCCAAAAAGATAAAATATCAAAACAGAGTTCTAGCGCACATAAAACGATGTTGGCGCCAACATTAGCAATTGGCGCCAGATGCCAACATTAGCGCCAGGTGCCAAGCGTAGTGCCAGGCGCTACAGCTGGCGTTTGGCGCTGATCTGGAAATTCACGCGTTTTCTTAAAATCAGATAAAAATTGCCGTATAGGAGGATAAAATCGTACAAATCCTCGGAAATGCTCTTTGATTCTAATTAAAACTCTGAAAAGTCAACAAAAGTCAATTTATCAATGCTAATTGAATTAGGAATGAAAAGAACCTTCTAGAAGAATCTAGAAGACTAGAACTATTCCTAATTGCATTAGGAATGATAAATCTATATTAGGCCCTCCCCTAGATCATTGGGCCGCATATAAGGCTCAAACCGGGCCCAGTTCAGTAAGTTGGCCATAACTTCCTCAATATTCATCGGAAATTGGCTTATAATATATTGGAAAGCTCTTGTCAAGCGCCGTCCAACTACACTACTATTGGACCCATATCATGGACCAACTAAACTGGATTGGCTGTTTTCTTAAAATAAGTTTTCAAAAATAGAGAGAAGAGAAAAGAAATTAAAACTATCCGCAACACTAAACTTTCCACACTTTCACTTCATTCGATTATGATTCGACGCGAAAGGTACTCATCACCGGGTTTGGTTTTGGGGAGACACAAATGGGTGTCTACAGAAGCCCCCACTTGGACTGAGTTTGGAGAAACGCAAGTTTCGAAAGCGAGAATCAAAGTATCGATAGGGACGGAGAATGATTCAGAACGTTCTGCGATCCTAAAGCACTCTTGCAACGCCGATACCTGCAAACTAGCGTTAGTTTAACAGATAAAAGAGTTAAGAAACGCGTATCTTGCACCGTCGAGCACACGTTTCTGAAAGTGATGAGTGGCATTTATGCCACTCTTTTATCCTTTTTCTCTAAGGATTCTCCCCCCATTTGCACTTGTTTGGCCCATTTTCTAAGCATTTTTACTTAGTTTTGCTTCCTCTTTTCTTTCTCCTTTATCTTCCCTTTTCTTAGTCTTCTCGCTTTGTTGTTATTGTGATTTTCATGCTTATGCTTTGTAGGAACCATTGGGATTTTCAAGAGGAGGAAGCTAAGCTCAAGGGAAGATGGAGGAAGTATGATTCAGAAGAGGTTCGGCCGAACCTCCTGAAGGTCTGGCCGAACCAAGGTGTGGCTGAACCTGCTCAGTGGTTCGGCCGAACGTCGAGGCAGGGACAAGATGCAATTTGGCAATTTTGCAGGAGTGGCCGAACCACAGAAGTTCGACCAGACCAGGATCAGGGAGGTTCGACCGAACCTACCCATGGTTCGGCCGAACCTACCATGTAGTCCGGCCGAACCTACCCTGTAGTCCGGGCGAACCTTCACATTGTTCGGTCGGACCTCTCCTTTTATCAGCTGGCTCTGTAAGGACTATATAAGTCCCATCTTAGAACGTTTGGAGACATTAGATTAACTTAGTTTTAATTTTTCTACATTTTAGCTTAATCTAGAGAGAGAAACACTGTTAGTCTTCATTGGTAGAGAGAGAAAGTGTGGTTTTCTTCATTGATGAACTTGGATTTTGAAGAAGGACTTTGTTCAATCCTTTGTAGACCTTTATCTTCAATTAATGAGCAATCTCTTACACTTTCTCTTTACCTTTGTTTTTTATTTTGCTTATTTGCTTTGATTTTTCTTCTTTGCTTATTAATCATGTTGATGCTTATTGATTTGATGATTGATATTGTTTTCAATATGATTTGTGAGTAGTCACCTAGCCAAGGGTGTGGGGATGGTGTAGTTGCTAATTTTTCATGCTTATAATGTTGGGGCTATGTTAATGGTGATTAAAGTCTTTGCATGCTTGATATTCTTTGGTCTTCTTGCAAGTGCGCATTGTTAGTTGATCAAAGATGAGTCTTTGCTAACAAGTAACGGAAGTTGACTTAGTTGAGATTCATTACTATCGATAATTCTTTATTTGCACCTTCTAATATATGGTTCTAGTGTGGAAACATAGAGGCTATGTTAGGAGAAACCGATTAACCCCAGAAGGCGGTTAGATTGGGCCTTACTTCGGTATTCAAGAATGTTTAGTTTTCCATTGATTTGCTACTTTGTTATTGCATGATCAAGCCTCATCTTCACCTACCCATTTCCCTTGGTGCCTAGTTATATTAATTTTAACCATTTCGTTCTTAGTTTAACCTCTTAGTTATTCACATTTCTTGTTCCGAGATAGCTTAGACCCTGGGTAATGAATACGGTGCGTAAGCATTTCTCCCTGTGGTTCGACCCCTCTATTTACCCTATACTTGTATTAGGTTAGTAGAGCGTTATAAATTCATTTGATTTAGGTGTATTCGCTCAACGACACGATTATTTCCTTGTCAAATTGGCGTCGTTGCCGGGGAGACGGCTTCCATTGCTATTTCATCTTTTATTTGTTAGTGTTTGCTACTTTTGTTACTTGTCAATGCTTACGTTCTTCTTAGCTTTGTTGTATGAACAGAGGACGAACCCGCTCAAGATCTTTGATTCCCATTGATCCAGAGCTAGAGAGGTCTTTGTCCCTACTTCGAAGAGAAGCAAGAGCAAGGAGTAGAAATTCCCACACTCCAACGAGAGGAGTAAGGGACTTAGAGGATACTCCACCCTCTTCACCCTTAAGTGAAGAATTAGATAGCCCTAACTCATCTTCGAGTTCGGATATCAACCCTTTCTCAACCTATAAGTTCGAGAGTGAAGAAGGTTCTAAAATGGGAGAGAATACGCCTTTGAGTCGTCTTGGGGCCCCCGAAGCTTTTAGAGCGCAAAGTGGGATCCTAACTCCTACTACTCAAGCCAACAATTTCGAGATCAAGCCTAATTTGATTGCTTTGATTGAGAGGAAACAATTCTCGGGTGGAAAGTTTGAGAGTCCTCATGAGCACCTAAAAGAGTTTGAGAAATATTGTGACACAATAAAGGCCAATGGAGTGACTCAAGAATATATTCGCCTCAAAATGTTTCTATTTTTGCTAATTGGGAGAGGTTTAGAATGGCTAGAGAAGGAGGTGCCCCCTAATTGTCTCACAACATGGGACCAAGTGACTACGGCTTTCTTGAGGAGGTTTTATAACCATAGGAAGACCTCCGAGGCTCGGTCTTTAATTTGATTTAAGGTTTTCGCCAAAAGAGTGGTGAGTCTCTAAGTGCGGTATTGGAAAAATACAAAGAGCTTCAACGTCAATGCCCACACCATGGGATACCCAAGTATCAACTCATTCACACTTTCTATTGAGGTCTCACACCTCAAGGAAGGACAAGCCTAGACGCCGCGGCCGGTGGTCCAATCATGAACAAAGGAGAGCATGAAGTGGAGTGTATTATAGAGGAGGCCGCAAAGCACTATGATGATTGGTACGAAGGAGAAAGGGATGCTACTTCTAGTAAGGGTGTTTATGCATTGGAGCAAGCCAACGCAATCAACAACCTTTCTACCCAAATCTCCAAAATGACCAAGCAAATGGATTAATTGATGAAAGAAAGGTCCAACCCTCATGGTAATACCTCCCCTTCAACCAAGGGAGGCAATGGTATGGGTACTTCCTCCTCCTCTTCTTACAATACAATGCCCCAAGGATGCATGTTTTGCTCTAATTGTGAAACCTATGATCATGATACCTCTCATTGTGTATATGCTTGTGAAGTTCAACCCCCTTCCCATGAACATGATGATAATATGGAAAATGTCAATGCTATGAATTTTGCTCCTAGAATGGGAAATGTAGGAAACTTGAGGCCAAACTCCAATCAAATGGGGAATTGGAATCAAGGTGGAAACCGTGGTTGGAACCAAAGTGGTGGTGGTTATGATAACCAATACCATGGTTGGGGAGGCCCTTCCAATTTCAATGGAAGAGGCTACTCTAACCAAAGGGGGTATGGTAATCAAAACCAACAACCTAATTCCCAATACCATGACCATCAAAATAAAAATTTTGGTGACCAAGGTAACATGGGAAATAATCAACAAAGCAATGTTCCTAACCAAGGCACCGGAGGCAATAGGGGCCAATTTGTTTCTAACTATGCCCAAACTAATAGGCCTCCGGGTTTCCATCAACCCCAACTTCCTCCACCTCAACAACCTCTTCAACTTGAAGCCCCTCCAATTGATCCCGTGATAGCTAAATTAGATGCTCTTTTGAAAATGCGTGAGGAGGATCAAAAGAAACATGAAGAGGCCCAAAAACAAACCAATTCTCACATGAAAATGCTTGAGACCCAAATTGCTCAACTTGCATCTAATTCATCCCCTTCTTCTTCTTCTTCTTCTTCTTCTTCTTCTTCTTCTTCTTCTTCTTCTTCTTCTTCTTCTTCTTCTTCTTCTCACATCCCAAGTCAAGGAGTCAACCCAAAACCTTTGTATGCCGTGACAACTAGGAGTGGGAAGGTAGTAGGGAGTGACCCTTTAATTGAGGAAGAACCCCAAGAAGAGGTGGAGTTAGAGAATGAGGGTGAAAAACCCAATGAGCCATTGAGTGTTGAAAAGGAAAAAAATGTTAAGGTGCCCAAGGAAAAAGAAGTCACTCCCTTGCCCCTAAATCGCCAACCTAGAGAGGAGAAGCTACCCTTTTCACAACGATTTGTGAGAGCTAAACTTGATGCCCAATTTGGGAAGTTTTCGGAAGTCATTAAGAATTTGCATATTTCCGTCCCTTTTGTTGATGCTATGAAGCAAATGCCCCACTATTCCAAATTTTTGAAAGACCTTTTGAGTGGGAGAAGGGAGTGTGAGACGGTGAGTTTGACCGCCAATTGTAGTGCAATTCTTTCTAACAAACTTCCTACCAAATTGAAAGATCCGGGTAACTTTTCCATCCCTTGTTCTATCAATGACATTGAATTTGATAAAGCCTTGTGTGATTTAGGAGCAAGTGCGAGTCTCATGCCTTATTCCGTCTACCAAAAGCTTAGTGTAGGAACCCTCTCCCCCACTAACATTACGTATACTCTCCAACTAGCGGACCGTTCCGTTAAGTTCCCCATGGGCAAAGTTGAGGACATTCCCCTTAGGGTAGGAAAGTTCACATTCCCCGTGGATTTCTATGTGCTAGAGATGGATGACAATAAGAGGATTCCTATAATTTTGGGTAGGCCATTTCTAGCTACTTCTAGAGCTATCATCGATGTGAAGGAGGGGAAGATATCCTTGAAGATTGACAATGATTCTATTGAGTTTGATTTGAATAATGTCATGCAACAACCCTCCTCAAGTGGTGAATGCTTTAGGGTAGATGTTCTTGATACCGTTCTTAATGAATTTTCTCGTTCCCACTTGCATGCTACTAATGATCCTCTTGAAAGTGTGTTGTTGAATGAATCAAAGATAGGTACTCACAAAGAAGAAATACAATTCTATGAGGATTTGCTTGAGGAAAGCAAGAAAGAGTGCAAGGGCGCGAGCATGGAATAAAAGGCTCCTTACATTCATGACCTCTTTCAAGTTGAAGAAAGAGAAGAGAGCCTCAATGGTAAGGAAGCACCAAAGGTAGACTTGAAACCTCTACCTTTGGGCTTGAGGTATGCATTTCTTGGTCCCGATGATTCTTTCCTCGTGATTGTAAATTCGAACCTAACGGAGGAGCAAACCTCCCTCTTGATCAATGATTTGAGAAAACACAAGAAAGCTTTGGGTTATACCATTGATGATATCAAAGGTATTAGTCCATCTTTATGTATGCACAAAATTGATCTAGAGGGAGATGCCAAACCCGTTAGGCAAAGGCAAAGAAAGCTTAACCCTTCCATGCAAGAGGTTGTGCGGAAGGAAGTGGCTAAGCTTCTTGATGCGGGAATTATTTACCCAATTGCTCATAGTGATTGGGTATCTCCCATGCAAGTTGTGCCTAATAAAGGGGGCATGACGGTAGTGAAAAATGATCATGATCAACTAGTACCCACTAGACTTGTTACCAGTTGGCGCATGTGTATTGACTATCGCCAACTTAACACAAGTACATGCAAAGATCATTTTCCACTACCGTTCATTGATCAAATGTTGGAAAGGCTTACAAAGTATTCCTTCTATTGTTTCCTTGATGGTTACTCGGGATTTTTCCAAATCCCGATTGACCCCAAGGATCAAGAGAAGACGACTTTCACATGCCCCTACGGTACTTATGCGTACCGTAGGATGCCTTTCGGGCTTTGTAATGCCCCCGCAACATTCCAACGTTGCATGATGTCCATTTTTAGTGATATGATTGAGGATGAGATAGAAGTCTTCATGGATGACTTTTCCGTTGGAGGAGCCACCTATGAAGATTGTCTATCTAATTTATCTCGTTGCTTAGAAAGGTGTGAGAGGGCTAACCTCGTGTTGATTGGGAAAAGTGCCACTTTATGGTGCAAAGTGGGATTGTTCTTGGGCACAAAATTTCCCATGCCGGCATTGAGGTTGATAGAGCCAAGGTTGAGGTCATCGAAAAACTGCCTCCCCCCACCAACGTGAGGGAAGTGAGGTCTTTTCTTGGCCATGCCGGGTTCTATCGACGCTTTATAAAAGATTTTTCAATGATCGCTAAGCCTCTCACATCCCTATTGCAACAAGATAAGGAGTTTGTGTTTGATGATGCTTGTCATAAGTCCTTTTGTAGGTTGAAAGAAGCCCTTTGCACCGCTCCTATTGTCCAAGGTCCGGATTGGTCTCTTCCATTTGAGCTCATGTGCGATGCAAGCGACGAGGCCATTGGATCGGTTCTTGGACAACGAAAGGATGGGAAACTTCATGTCATACATTATTTGTCTAAAACTCTCAATGATGCCCAACGAAAATAAATAACTATCGAGAAGGAGTTCCTAGTGGTTATCCATTCATTCGAGAAGTTTAGAACCTACTTCATTGGTTCTAAGACAATTGTGTATACCGACCACTCGGCTCTCAAATATTTGATAGGGAAGAAGGAAGCTAAACCAAGGTTGTTGAGATGGGTTTTAGTCCTCCAAGAATTCGATTATGAGATGAGAGACAAGAAGGGAGCCGAGAATGTGGTGGCGGATCACCTCTCAAGGTTGGACGGTGCAAGGTTTGAAGATGATGTCTTGCCAATAGAGGACTCTCTTAGAGATGATGTGTTATATGTCCTTGAAGTGAAATCGGAGCCGTGGTATGCGGATATTGTGAATTACTTAGCTTGTAGTGCCATACCGCCGGATTTCACTTCGCAACAACGTTGAAAACTCAAGCACGAGGCAAAGAGATACATTTGGGATGATCCCATTTTATTGAAGAGAGGGGTCGATGGTTTGTTGAGGAGATGTGTCCCCAACGACGAGGTTCAAAGTTTTCTCCATATGTGCCACTCTTCTCCTTGTGGTGGGCATATGAGTGCTCAAAAGACCGCCTCAAAGGTCCTTCAATCTATGCTCTTTTGGCCTTCTCTATTCAAGGATGCTTGGATATTTGTCAAGACTTGTGATAGATGTCAACGGACGGGGAATATTTCTAGAAGGGATGAAATGCCGCAAAACCCCATCCTTGAGCTTGAAGTTTTTGATGTGTGGGCTATAGACTTCATGGGCCCTTTCATTTCTTCACATGGGAACAAGTATATTTTGGTTGTCGTTGACTGCGTATCCAAGTGGGCGGAGGCCGTAGCTTCTCCAACGAATGACTCTAAGGTGGTGGTCAATCTTTTCAAGAAAGTGATCTTTCTGAGATTTGGTATTCCAAGAGAAATAATTAGTGACGGGGGATCGCACTTCAAGCACCACACCTTCGTTCGACTACTTGATAAGTATGGGGTGTCTCACAAGCGAGGGCTTGCTTACCACCCTCAAACGAGTGGTCAAGCGGAGGTCACCAATAGAGAGCTTAAGGTGATTTTGGAGAAGACGGTTGCTAGGACGAGGAAGAATTGGTCCACCAAACTCATTGATTCTCTATGGGCGTATAGGACCGCCTTTAAAACTCCAATAGGGACCATTCCCTACAAGCTTGTCTATGGGAAAAATTGTCATTTTCCCGTAGAGATGGAGCATCGAACGCATTGGGCAATCAAGCAAATCAACTTTGATCTCCATAGTGCGGGTGAGCAAAGGCTTCTAGAGCTACATGAGTTAGAGGAGTTGAGGATGAATGCCTACGATAACGCAAGCATGTATAAGGCGCGGACTAAGGCTTGGCACGATGCTCAAATTGTCAAGAAGGAATTCGTCAAAGGCCAAAAAGTCCTCCTATTCAACTCCCGCTGGAAGCTTTTCCCGGGCAAACTTAGGTCAAGGTGGAGTGGGCCGTACATTGCCACGGAAGTGTTTCCATATGGGGCCTACGAAATCTCCCAAGACGGCCACTCTCCCTTCAAAGTCAACGGTCACCGTCTCAAGCCCTATTATGAAGGATTCCCAAGTGATAAACCGATTTCTGTGACACTTCTTGATGTGCATCGTCAATTCGACCCTCCTTAATCAACTCAAGGAACGTCGAGCTAATGACGTTAACCAAAAGCGCTTCCGGGAGGCAACCCGAGTTTCTAACCCTTTTCTACTTTCTTCCTTTCATGTTGCTTTTATCCTTCTATCTACAATTTTGGATTGTTAGGATTTATGAGTTTTGATTGTGTTGGGAATTTTGATATGCTTTGCATCTAGCATGATTGTATGGTGTTTAGATGTGTGTTAAGGATAATTTTTACTTGTGTGATTTTTAAGGGAGTTTGGCCGAACCACTTTATGTTCGGCCACTGCAGCATTTTCAAGGATCTATGGCAACACTCTGCCAAGAATTCAATTTCGCATTCTGGCAGAAAGTTCGACCGAACCTAATGATGGTTCGACTGAACTTATACTGTAGTTCGGCCGAACTATCCTGGGTTCGGTCACTCCTCAATTTTTGAAAAAATTTCAGCAACATTCTGCCAAAATTTGCAAAAATGAAGTTTCAGCATAGGTTCAACCGAACCCTGGGGAGGTTCGACCGAAGATGCTTTGTAGTTCGACCGAACTCTCTCCAGGTTCGGTCACTCCTCTATTTTCGCATATTTGCTGGAACTTCCTGCCTGGATTTTAGAAAAACAAATTTTGGCCATGGTTCGACCGAACCAAAGGTGAGTTCGACCGAACTGTCACTGTGGTTTGACCGAACATACCCTTGGTTCGGCCGAACCATTCTCCAGATTTGAAAAAAAATTGCTGCTGCCATAGTTTTTATGTTGTTGAAAATTTCGTGACCCTTCATTCCCATTTTCGTCACCTACCCCTTTCTCCTCCTTCTCACTCTAAACCTCCATTACACCTCCCCATACAACCTCAAATCTCCATCAAAATCACTCTACTCTTCACCCTTTCTCACTTTCCATCCTCTACTAAATTTCTACAATCTCCACCAAAAATTCCTCACAAAAATCCCATCTTTTCATTTTCCCCAATTTCAAGGGTTTGGGTGCTTTGGTGTTTTTGGGTTCTTACGTGCCTCCAATAAATTGTGGTATGGTTTTCCTAGCTTTTGCAAGTTTATTTCTTCAATTTCTCATAGTTTTACCATGTTTTACATATTTAAGTATGAATTGTGGTATTCTTGAAATTGTTAGTAATAACTTGTTTGATCCATGTGGTTCTTTGGATTTACTTAATGCAATTGATTGGTTGTTGATAGTAGAACATGTTGTTATGATGATTATGCATGTTTGCCTTGTTTTTATTTTGATCTCAATGTCTTTGCTTAAGAATGTTGATTTCATACTAGGGTGTTCATGTTACCATTTTATGATTGAGAAATTCATGAGTTGGATGTTGTTGGAGATTGTTATTCATTGTTTTGGTTTGTTTTTGATGGTTTGATGAATGGATATCATGAAAATTAGGGGACATTATGCCAAATTTCACCTAGACTTTGTTAGGACTAATAGGAATGACATAGGAATTCTTATTCAAGCCTTGGTTCAAATGTATTCATACATGCCTTGAATTTTATACTCTCATGCATACACTTTTACCTTGGCTAGCTACTTGGCTTCTTATGTCAATTCTTATCAATTTGTTCTAATGATATGCTCTTGGTGAATTTGTAGATTCAAAATGTTCGACAAAGGAAAAGGAAAGTCAAAGAGGAAGAGAGTGGGAGAATCTTCAGGACCACAATTCCCACCTCCTCCCGGCATCAATGATCATGGCATTGTTGCTTCGGACGAGCAATTTTGGCCCATCTATGAGTCACTCATCAAGCGTCCAATCCGTTCTACAAGATTCTTTTGCCCCCAAACTTTGAGGAAGCTGGGAATATTGGATGAGGTGGTCAGGTTGGCTCAAAACTTTGGATGGGGTGACTTCATTCACCTCCACACTTACACTTACGAGCGTGTAACTTTGGAGCCGGAAGATGTTGATGAGGATCCTCAACTTATGATTCACTTTAGAATGTTCAACGAGGATCACTCTTTAACGGAAAGTGATCTAAATGAGATATTCTTTTGGCATGCCACCGGACTTGATCACCCATCCGAAATGACCTCCTCCCATCGCATACCTTACAACGAGCAAGAGTGGTCGAGGAGTATCACCAACAAGGATAGGTTTCAAACTAATACCTCAAAGGTCCACAATACCATTCACATAGCCTTGAGGTATTTTGTACGACTTCTCCAATATGCCGTGTTCTTCAAAGCAAACCTCGGCTCCATGGTAAAAGATGAGGTTGCTTGCCTATTCTTGGCCGATAACCCTCAACGGCTCAAATTTCAATGCTCTTCCACCTTCATCCAACGACTCTTGGATACTAGGGATAACCGTCTCGGTGATGAGATCTTTATGGGTGGCATGATTACTATCATTGCTCTTTCTTTGAAGAATGGAGCATATAAAGATCAAATTGAATTGCTCCCACCCGTGCACCAAACCCGAGAAGAGCTCACCGACGAGTTCCCTCCCTATACTCTTTCCATAAGCGCCCTCCGTCACAACCGCTTCCTCAACTACGCCACTAGCAAGCGCTGATTCATCCTCTTGGTCGATAGGGAGATCGAATGGTGTGTCCTTCCGGACCCCGACCTCACTACGGTGGACCACTCCGCTCCTCTCAAATGGAAGATCCCTAAGCAAAACATCCCCAATGAGCTGAGACGAACTAGAGCCCGGGGTGGAGTTCCTCAACCTCCGCCGATCCTCCATCAGGAGCAAATCATTCCCCCCCTTAGCGGGGGAGGTGAGGCATCTTCTTCTTCTTCCGTTCCTCCTTTTGATTTAATGCCCTTTGTAGTACCCTCGATGATATCCGTCGAGACAATCAAGCTTCCATTGAACAATGGGGGTACTACGCGAGGGCAAATTATGACAATCTTGTGCAAGCGGGCATTCAAGCACCCTATGTGAACTACCCTTACCACCCTCCTCAAGAGGGTCCGGTCAATCATTGGGGACCCTATGACCCTCAAAACCCCACCCCCCCTTGCTACGCCTATTGGAAAGGTCCCATCGACCTTACCCAACGCGTTGGCACCCCACCATACCACCCCTATCGTCCGGGTGGGTGTGATCCGTCTTATGACCCGGCATCCACATCCACCCCCGCTCCTTTTGATGGTGGTTGGGGTGCCCAAGGGTGGCCCTATGAGCACTTTAACCAACCCTTCCACCCTTTCATGGACACTCCCGAGTTTGATCCTGATAACCCCCCTCAACCTCGAGGGCGAGGAGATGATAACCAGTGATGAGGGTTATTTTCCCTCCCCCCCCCCCCCGATCTTCTCGCTTGTAACTTTTGCTCGGGACGAGCAAAAGAATGGTGTGGGGGAGGATGTCCTTTTGGTTGGTTGAAGTGTACATAGGAAGGTAGAGTGGTAGGGTAGTTGCTTGCATATAAGGAGGATAGTGAGGATAGTGGCCTTGTGGTATTGATGTGGCGTTGTGATGGTGGTGATGATGTTGGTGATGTTGTGATGGTGATATGATGAGATGGTGATGTTGTGATGATATTGATGTGGTGATGTGATGGTGATGATGATGATGTTTTATGATTTTTTTTGCTGATTTCTGATTATTTTCTTTGATGATTCCGGAGTTTTTGTAGGTGGAGATGCTCCCGAGAGAAAAATCCAAAATTCCCGAATATCCAAATCCCCTTAATCCAAACTTTGTAGATAGCTTTTTATTTATTTTGTTTTTCTTCTTCTTTTTGTTTATTTCTTTAGTCTTTTTCTTTGTTTTCTAACCTTTTCTTGTTTTGTTGTAGTTTCTTTTGTTTGGATCACCTTTATTGAAGCTTGAAGCGGAGATGAAGGATGTTAAGGAGCAACACTAGCTCCCTTGGTGAGATTGAATATATTACCTTGTCTTATATTTCAAGCGGCATTCGGTGAGACCTTTCCTCTCTTTCTTTTTCTTTTTCTTTAAGTGCTTAGTTTAGGTCTAGTTTAGGAAGAGTTGAATGGTTCGAGGTTGATTGATTTTGGTTCCAAGGAACTTGGGATCGTTGATGTTGATATCAACGATCACTTGTATGTCGATTGGGATTTATTTGATTTACATGCCTCGATTATGAACCTTTTTAATTTCTTCCTCCTTTTTGTGTGTTTTTCTTGTTCTCTTTTGTGTAACAAGCATGACTATGGCAAGTTGAAATATTTTTGATGTGGATTTGCTCATTCATTTCGATTTGAGAATTTGTGTGCCTTTTTTATGACATGACTTTGAATGCTTACCTTCCTAGTTGATGAGGGTTTACACGGTTTAAGAATGCTTAAGGTTGAATTAGACACATTATAAGCTAAGGTAGCCCGGTTTAGAACTTTTGAGGACGTTTGAACCCCCTAGTTCACGGGAAAGTGGTAAGATGGTGTTGCTCTCTGTAGTGAATAGGATTCCCTTGGTTGGTATTTGCTTATTTTTATCCCGTGTGAGCGTCATTTGTTCTAGCCTTCATCATTCTTGTGAGCGGCGTTTCGGATCCTTAACTATGCATGTCTTAATCTTTGTGTTGGTATTAAGCTCCCGAGATCGTGACAAAACAACTTTAAAGGAGGAAGAGGGCATTTCTTCTCATTTTTCTTTGTTTTCTTTGTGTTTTGTTACAAATTTGGTTTTTCGTTTTTACATCCACCCACTTGCTAACCAATTTGGGCCTCATTCCCCTTTCTTGATCTAGCCATATTACAAACCTATCGGCCTATGTTCTACCAACCCTTGTAGTTAGTGAAGCATTGGCTTTTGAGGTTCGAATTTGAGAGTGTTGGTTTTAGAGCAAGAAAGTTGTGAATATTGGTTCAAGTGAGATTTTGAAAGTTGTTCATGAAAGAAAATATTTGCAAAAAGTTTGTGAGGAAGGATGCAACGTATGCAGACCAAAAGAAAAAAAAAGAAAAAAAAAAGAAAAAAAAGAAAAAGAATAAAAAAAAAAAAAGTTGAAAAAAGGAAAAGAAAGAGAAAATGATGAGAGAAATGAAGTAATGTTGTGAAATTTTGTATTGAAGGTTGCAATTTGAATTTAGGTTCAATTCTTAGGTTGTTCTTGAGAGATGGCCACTCTTTTGCTTCGCTTAGGATTTGCCACCAAAATTTTCAAATTAATTCCCAACCTTAACCCCTAGCCATGACATTACAACCCGAGTTAAGACCCTTGGACTTGGAGGAGTGCGGTCAAACAACGGTGGAGGGAGATAGATTTCAACCCTATGGAGAGAGTGTGCATAGTTGAGATGTCGGGATAACCTTATGATTCCACATAAAATTTCTTTTTCCGGTTCCCTCCAGGAATCATGAGGAGCTAACTTGGGGATGATTTGAAGCTAGTGGAGAGAACGCGGACCGTCTTGGTTGGGGCTAGGGCAGAGGATGAAATCATTAGTTCTATACGCTTAGCTTAGGTTTGTCTCCTTCAACCATGAGCATCTTAGAACGTGTTCCCCCTCTTTGAGTTGAGAAAAGTAAGCATTCTTTGATTCATGTCCCTATGCTAGAGTCCATTTGGAGCATTTCCCATCGTGAAGCTTGATTGATTTTCTTAACCCTTGTCATATTATGCTTGTTGTGTGTGTTTGTCTTTTTGTTTTAGTATTCCTTGCTTGAGGACAAGCAAAAGGCAAGTGTGGGGGATTTTGATGAGTGGCATTTATGCCACTCTTTTATCCTTTTTCTCTAAGGATTCTCCCCTCATTTGCACTTGTTTTGCCCTTTTTCTAAGCATTTTTACTTAGTTTTGCTTCCTCTTTTCTTTCTCCTTTATCTTCCCTTTTCTTAGTCTTCTCGCTTTGTTTTTATTGTGACTTTCATGCTTATTCTTTGTAGGAACCATCGGGATTTTCAAGAGGAGGAAGCTAAGATCAAGGGAAGCTGGAGGAAGTATGATTCAGAAGAGGTTCGGCCGAACCTCCTGAAGGTGTGGCCAAACCAAGGTGTGGCCGAACCTGCTCAGTGGTTCGGCCGAACATCGAGGCAGGGACAAGATGCAATTTGGCGATTTTGCAGGAGTGGCCGAACCATAGAAGTTCGACCAGACCAGGATCAGGGAGGTTCGACCGAACCTACCCATGGTTCGGCCGAACCTACCCTGTAGTCCGGCCGAACCTTCCCATTGTTCGGTCGGACCTCTCCTTTTATCAGCTGGCTCTGTACGGACTATATAAGTCCCATCTTAGAACGTTTGGAGAGATTAGATTAACCTAGTTTTAATTTTTCTACATTTTAGCTTAATCTAGAGGGAGAAACACTATTAGTCTTCATTGGTAGCGAGAGAAAGTGTGGTTTTCTTCATTGATGAACTTGGATTTTGAAGAAGGAGTTTGTTCAATCCTTTGTAGACCTTCATCTTCAATTAATGAGCAATCTCTTACTCTTTATCTTTACCTTTGTTTTTTATTTTGCTTATTTGCTTTGAATTTTCTTCTTTGCTTATTAATCATGTTGATGCTTATTGATTTGATGATTGATATTGTTTTCAATATGATATGTGAGTAGTCACCTAGCCAAGGGTGTGGGGATGGTGTAGTTGCTAATTGTTCATGCTTATAATGTTGGGGTTATGTTAATGGTGATTAAAGTATTTGCATGCTTGATATTCTTTGGTCTTCTTGCAAGTGCACATTGTTAGTTGATCAAAGATGAGTCTCTGCTAACAAGTAACGGAAGTTGACTTAGTTGCGATTCATTACTATCGATAATTCTTTGTTTGCACCTTCTAATATATGGTTCTAGTGTGGAAACATAGAGGCTATGTTAGGAGAAACCGATTAACCCCGGAAGGCGGTTAGATTGGGCCTTACTTCGGTATTCAAGCATGTTTAGTTTTCCATTGATTTGCTACTTTGTTATTGCATGATCAAGCGTCATCTTCACCTACCCATTTCCCTTGGTGCCTAGTTATATTAATTTTAACCATTTCGTTCTTAGTTTAACCTCTTAGTTATTCACACTTCTTGTTCCGAGATAGCTTAGACCCTAGGTAATGAATACGGTGCTTAAGCATTTCTCCCTGTGGTTCGACCCCTCTATTTACCCTATACTTGTATTAGGTTAGTAGAGCGTTATAAATTCATTTGATTTAGGTGTAGTCGCTCAACGACACGATTATTTCCTTGTCAGAAAGTAACCGATTTGTTGCCGCTTTACTGTTGTATTTGTCGTGATAACCTTACACAATCTAGGGAACGCCATCTTGCTGCTTGTTTTGACGATCTTCCGCAATCTAGGGAACGCCGTCGATCAATGTTGCTACATATCGAGCCTTTTCTTGAATCATAGTGACAACCTTTCCAATCATAGCAAAAGTCGTCGAAGACCGCCTCATCATGAACCGCTCTTCTCATATCTTGGTAACAACCTCCACAATCCTAGCGAACGCCGTCGAAGACCGCCCATCTCATGCTATCTTCTCAAATCTTGGGTGACAACCTCCACAATTTTAGCGAATGCTGTCGAAGACCGCCCATCTCGTGCTATCTTCTCAAATCTTTTCTCAAATCCTAGTGACAACCTCCACAATCTTAGCGAATGCCGTCGAAGACTGCCCATCTCGTGCTATCTTCTCAAATCTTTGGTGACAACTTCCACAATCTTAGCGAATGCCGTCGAAGACCGCCCATCTCGTGCTATCTTTTCAAATCTTTGGTGACAACTTCCACAATCTTAGCGAACGCTGTCAAAAATAACTTTACTTGAAGTCATCCTTAGTTGTGGCGATAATATTCTGAAGAAAAATTTGCTTCCGCTAAAACCAATATGTCGGTGTCTCCGTGATGAGCCAATTCTTAGGCGCTTTAAGCTAAGTGAGACGATCTTTCGTAAGGTCGATCACTTATTTGCGGTTGTAATCAAATTGACTACTCAATCATGTCAAATTGCTTATAGGGGCTAACTAGCGTACCAAAGAACCTGAAATTGTTGTTCTGTCGCTGCTGGAATATCTCTGGCGCCAGGAATTGGCTTTGTCGCCAGACACTGAGATCTAGCGCCAAGCGCTGAAATCTATTTCCATATGCTGGATGTTGTCATCTGGCGCTGGAGTAGGGTCTTCCTTATTCTGCTGCACCTGTATTTATTTTGACTATAGAACTTTGCCAATTTCTTTAATCATCTTAGGGTTGACCTAAGGTTCAGCATTGCTTGACTCATTGACTTGACACAACTCAAGGTATAAACTTGACTCGCTGTGATTGACTCGAGGTTGACTCGACTCGATGTGTTTGACACATGTTTTAGACTCAAATCAAGGTGATATGACACGACATGACTCAATGTGTACATGACTCGTGTGTGCATTGTAATGTGATCGTGTGACTTGAAAATGCAAAAAAGAAAAAAAAATTCGTCATTTTTGTGGAGGGTACCGACTTTCTCCCGAAAAAGAAAGACGCGAAAAAGGATCAAAGTTTTTGAAGGTGCATGTTGAATGAGTTTAGCCAAATGTCATTTGATACTATAACTCAAAGTGCAAGGATTAAACCCTCCTAGGCAATCTCAACTGTTGACTCAATGATGAAAGCATTTGGGTAACTTAGGCACGGAGGCTAAGCACTTCATACTTCAATGTGCAATGACAATTATGATTGATGAGTGATGTTGAAATGACAAGGCATGCTTCAGCGTTGTGTTAAGATTCCATGACAAAGGGTTCCTAAGGGAAATATATTTGGTCATGTATCTATACGGTGTGTGAAAGTGACACTAAAGTTAGGCCGCAAGGGCTAAGTGTGTGGGAAAATATATTATTTGTTAAAAGAGTCAAATGGTGGTGACTCTTAGGCTAGGTAAGCTAATGATGTAGGGATCAAGACCCCAAGTATAGCTCTAAGTAAATAGGGATGAGCATAGGAGATCCCTTGATATGATCATGGTGTAAGTCTGTGAATATGAATGCATTTTTATTACGGCCGCACCTCGATGTGAGGTTGCCTACGTATCCGTTAGGAATCAGGTCGAACGTAGCTCTAGCCGAACCTCGCACAAGTGTATGTATACCTCAAAAATGTCTTTTAAGGGTTGTAACGTGGTTAGGATAAAGATTAAAGAAGAAGGGGATAAAAAGGCTCAAGACCCTAGATAAGCCCCCAAGGTGTACAACCTTGCTTTTGAGTCTTTATATTTTTATGCTTGAGGCTTGCTTCTCTTTTTTATTTCTTTTTGCTTTAGCATTTATTTTATTTTTATAAGTGTGGGCAATCTCGATCATGCGGTTTGTCACTCACTTGGCATTCATGTTTCTCAGGCACGGTACCGAGCACTCGATAAGAGACGCAATCTGAGACGTGTTCATATCGAAGACATTTTCATGTCAAAAACTTTGGAACACATACCCTTTTGTACACTTTTATTTATTTTTTTCTTATTTTATCTTTTGAAGTCACTCAAACTTTTTATGAAATTCAAAATTGCATAAGTTGCACACCATCCCATCCCAAGGTTAGATAGATGTGGGTTAAAAAAAGAAGGGTCTATCGTTAGACGAGGCTCAAAGTGGTTTATGAAGAAAGGATTGTAAATTAGAAAGGTGAAAGGTAATATGATGTGGCTACGAGAGGTGCCTCAAATCATTGGTATACCTTGTGCTTAATTCGACATGGATTGTTTTTTATTTTTTTATTTTTTTATTGCAATGCAATGAAATGATCATATGTAAGGAAATAAATGCTCATTTTATTAAAAGGGAAAAAAAGAATTAATCTACAAAATTAATCTAAGGGAAAAGAAAGGTGCCTATGCTAGACTTATTGGGGAAAGGGTAAATAAAGAAAAAGAAAAAAGAGGTCATGAAATCTCATCGTTGAAGCTCGCCTCTGTCTTGTGTTGTTTGCTTTATCATCACTCGCTCTTCTTGTTAACTGGAGGTATGGGAAGCTTGTTATTATCAATCAAATGTTGGATAGCCTCCTTTAGCTTCCAACAGCTCTCAGTAGCATTACCCCTACCTTGATGGTACTTGCAGCGCATATTTGGATTCCAACTAGGCACTCTCTTCTCAAGTGGGGGATCTTGAAGAGGTCCAATAGGAGTAATGATTCCCTTGGCATGGAGTCGATCGAAAGCATCATCGTAGCTAATTCCAATAGGGGTAAAATCCTTTTTTTGTTGCTTTCTAAATCCTCGATTATCCATGGCTAAGATCTCATTAAGGTCGAAAGTACCAATACTGTTACTAGAGTAGGTGTTTTCGGAAGAAGAAGGATAGCCACTGTTACTGTCGTTACTAATCTTGGCCTTCTTGTCGCGCCGAGGAACGTGAAGGAGATTTGAATTAATGAAGTCTTGAACACGATCCTTGAGGGCGAGACATTTTTCGGTAGTGTGACCGCGACCTCTATGGTATCGACAATAGGAATTTGGATCCCAATTGGGAAAACGTTTTTCAGGTGGAGGGTCTTGACCTTGATTGTGATGACAGTCAAAAGCTTCATTATAAGTCATTCCTATTGGTGTGTATTCTTCAATGGTCCGTTTTGCCCGTGGCTTAGGAGCATTGAGTTCTTCATTAAACCCTTGGCGAGAATTTTGTTCGATGGCCATCACCCGACTTTCTAGTCCTTCTACCATATTCAAGAGCATGGCAACGACATCTTGCAGTTTTCGAACGTCCTCTTTTAGAATTGACGAGTCTTCCTTGGTATTATCGAAGAAAAGACTTTCATCCTCCTCAATCATGGCCACTTCATCGAGAGAGGTTATATAAGCTGTCTCGATCATGGGCTCTCCTACAGGTGTGATAAGAAGTGATGGATCGAAGGATGTTTGATCATCTTCGATGGCTAGAATTTCGGAAGTTTCATTGCTATCGATTAGATCATGAATAGCTTCTTTGAGCTTCCAACACTCCTCAGTGTCGTGACCCTTTCCTTGGTGATATTTGCAGTGCTTATTAGGGTCCCACTTGGGTGGCCTGGCTTTTGGAACTGGATCTTTGATAGGCCCTATGGGCATGACTAGTCCTTTGTGATGTTACTTCTCGAAAGCTGTTTCATAACTCATACCAAGTGGAGTGAACACCCTTTTTGATATTTGGATTCGTGATTTAGAGGTGTTTGTGGTACGTACCTCATTAATGGGAGAGGAAGAAGAAGGATGGCCGTTCTTCTTTGCTCTCGCACTATTATCTTTCAGAAGGTCATCTTCAATGTCAATGCCTATATTATAGACACCCTTGAATGTATTCAAGTTGTGTTGGTACTTTAAGTGCTTTGAATACTTCCCTTGGAGATTCTTGATAAACATCCCCACAGATTCTTTTTCGATAGGAGCCTTGACCATATTAGCAGAAGTTTCCCTCCATTTGTTGAAGAAAGAAGTGAACCCTTCGTTTTCTTTCTGTTTTAACATCTCGAGTTGTCTATTGTCTGTTTCGTCTTGGATGTTGCACTTATATCTATCTATGAAAGCATTTTCTATGGACTCCCAGGTGGAGGTTTTTTCTTTCTCAAGAGAAAAGAACCATTACTGGCAAACGGTCTCGAGAGATAGTGAGAACAGAGAGGGGAAAACCTTCTTATCGATACCCTTAATGTTCATTATTGTTTCAAAAGCTCTTAAATGGAAGTAAGGGTTATATGTTGCCTTGAATTTAGGGATGTCAGTGGCGTTGAACTTATGCGGAAGAAGTTCCTTGTCCAGCGAGACCCCTTGTGAACTTATGCCTAGAAATTTATAGTCACTAGATAGCTTGCTCAAGCTTTCTTGCATGAGGTTCATTTGTTGTTGCTTCACATGGTCATCAATTTTGAGGGTTAAAGCCTTTAACACCTCAGTCACGTCATTCAACTGATTCCTAAGTTCATTGACCTCTTCTCGACTTGCCATTATCTTTTTAGCCTTCCTCTTTTAACGAATTGGTTTATCGAAAAGTAAGACTTGAATAAAGGTGTTGTCCTTGATTAATCGTCCTTCTCTCCTCGACCAAGTACTGTGGAAAAGGAATTTAGGGATATTCATTGTTAATTATTTGACTCAAACTTTATTCAACATGCAATGGATGGAGGAAGTGAAGAAAGATTGGAAGAGAATGTGAAGAAAAATAGTGTAGATGGAGGGATATGAAGAATTAGGAATAGAATGTACCCCCAACTCAAATGACGGAAAAGACCGACTCATGCATGAACCTAAGACATGGTCATGGTGACATATACTCAAAGTGTGTGCTAAGACTAGTGAGTGTAGGTGACATGTTAAGACTCGTGTCATGACCATGTGGCTAGATTATGTGACTAGACTCAATTAATGACTTAACAAGGTATTATTGACAGCGAAATTTAATCGAATTAATTAGCAAACTGGTTAATAAGACACACATGGATGACACAATCAATTATCCGAACTATCAGCAAAACGACAGGACTGGCGTCGCACTGTGTAGTGTAGCGCCAGACGACAGAGCTTTCGCCAGGCGCCACACTCCACAGAGTGGCGCTACAGTCTAGACTTTGGCTCCAATGCTGGAGCTTCAATCTGGAACTATTTTCGGTGTTATTAATCAACAGGGGCGTGCCTAAAGTCGTACTAGGTCAATTCTGATTAAAATATTAGACTTTATTTACTCAAATTAATTAATTAATTAGGCAAAGTTCTTTAAGTCATTAATTTATTTGATCTCAACTCAAGTCAAACAAACGGTTAAGAAAACATATGCACAACAAATAATGCACAATTAGTCAAGTAGGCACAATATGATGCAATGAGTTTGCAACCTAACCATGGCTCTAGTTCTCTAAAGTTCATGATATGGTTTAGTCAATAGAGGGTCCTTGGTTAATTGTCCGGATGCACCGCGTGGAAGCCTAACCGTGAAGGGTTGGCGCGAGTGGATGGGACACCGCGAGTTTTAGAAAAAACTCGCTTCCATGGTATGGTGAATTCAACATTCTCGGATGTACCCTTTGTTTCTCAGAGCGTTCAATCAGGTAGATGGAGCATGAATTCCCAGAGGGTTATGTCCATATGTAGAACACATATGGGTTTCAGAAAAATGAGAAAAACTCAATCAGGAAGTAGGATCGAGCAAACAATGCGAAAAACTGGTCGAAATTAGAACGCATATTTCTGGCTCGGTATTCAAAGAATTTGCCGCCAGCAAACAGAGCTTGGCGCCAGGTTTTAGCAGTAGCGCCTGGCGACAAGCCTGTCATCTGGCGCTACAGTTAAATGTCTGGCGCCAATGCTCTGGTCGTTGACGCTAATTCCTACATGCCTCAGCAGCTTTCTGTGCTCGATAAAATTTTCCAGTTTCGCGCAATGTTATTTCGGTCCTAGTTGTGAAAGATATTTCTCAAATTTCCTACGTGTAAAATCCTATGTTTTAACTCATTACGAATGGTCTTTCCAATAAGATCTTTTTTATGCATATGACAATAATGTTAATCAAAATTACGCACATGAAATACTTAGAACGTTTCGAGTCTCATCCACTCATTCTAAATCACTGCCGAAACAAATTCAGGAAAATTAGAAATCCTCCCCAGTGGAGTCGCCAAAAACTGTAGGGAATATTTCAAGCGTTATCCCTAGTTTGAACCCCACTGTGGTCATACACTAAAGTACGGTGGCGTCCAAAAGGGAAGAAGATAGAGCAAAAGAGTCGCCAACAAGTTTTCTTAGGAACTTGTAAACCGTTCACGAGGTGAAGGTTACACCCCTTAACGATCCAAGAGATCTTCAACTCCATAAGGTCTTGAACCAAATAGGGTTCGGGGATGAAGGTACAAATCCAACCTAAAAGAGATTGAACCTGCCCTAATAATAGGCCTCTACTTTATTCAGATCGTATTCATGTGCGCTTTTTGACTAACATACAAGCAATATGATTATCCTAAACATGTTTATCTATATTGGTTGAATTTAATGCACAAATAAAACTATTATTGGCGATCACATGAATTATAATCAAATTTACCCTAACAAGATTATTAATTATCTTATTAAGCGTGATTACAAGTACTAAATTCCCTTTAAACATGTATATAAGGCGTCATCAAGCAATAACAATAATCAAGCAACAATAGTAATAATCAATTATAATCGTAATAATAATAATCATAATCATGTTAAAGCATAATAATAGCAAGATCCTAGGCATGATACTAACAAGATTAATAACAAACCCTAGCATGTCACTAAACAATAAAAATCAAAACTTTAGCCCTAACATGATACTAACAATCATAAATATTAGGAAGAACATAAAATGCATCATAACAATCATACTTGATATTAAAGTTACCCTAGACATGATACTAGGAATCAAAAATATTATGAAGAAAATAAAAGGCATCGTAACGATCATATTTAGCATTAAATCTACCCTAGACATGATACTAGGAATATCATAATAACAACCTAAACATGATCTCTACATCATAATATCAATAAAAACCATTAAAGTACTTACTTTGATGCCTCGTACCTCTTTTTAATACCAAAATACACACATTAGTAACTTCAAGGAAAATAATAAACAATAATAATTAAATTAAACAATAATTGAAAGAGAGATTTGGGACCAAACCCTCAGAAATTAAACCTTTCACGTCTAGGGCGAAGGCAACTTCGAATATGGCTAGGTGTATCTAGATCTAATAAATGCGGAATTTTGTATGTAAAAAGCTAGTTTAGAAAAGAGAGAGAGAGAGAGATGGTAGATTGTAAATGATTGTAGATGAAAACTGGTTATCGAAAACGGAGTTTTTAATACGTTATTTATAGAAAAATCAGCCAAAAAGATAAAATATCAAAACAGAATTCTGGCGCACATAAAACGATGTTGGCGCCAACATTAGCAATTGGCGCCAGACGCCAACATTAGCACCAGGCGCCAATGCTAGCGCCATGCGCCAAGCGTAGCGCCAGGCGCTACAGTTGGCGTTTGGCGCTGATCTGGAAATTCACGCGTTTTCTTAAAATCTGATAAAAATTGTCGTACAGGAAGATAAAATCGTATTTTTCCTCAGAAATGCTCTTTGATTTTAATTAAAACTCTAAAAAGTCAACAAAAGTCAATTTATTAATGCTAATTAAATTAGGAATGAAAAGAACATTCTAGAAGAATCTAGAAGACTAAAACCATTCCTAATTGCATTAGGAATGATAAATCTATATTAGGCCCTCCGCTAGATCATTGGGCCGCATATAAGGCTCAAACCGGGCCCAGTTTAGTAAATTGGCCATAACTTCCTCAATATTCATCGAAATTGGGCTTATAATATATCGTTCGAAAGCTCTTGTCAAGCCCCATCCAACTACACTATTATTGGACCCATATCATGGAACAACCAAACTGGATTGGCTGTTATCTTAAAATAATTTTTCAAAAACAGAGAGAAGAGAAAAGAAATTAAAACTATCTGCAACACTAAACTTTCCACACTTTCACTTCATTCGATTATGATTCGACGCGAAAGGTACCCATCACCGGGTTTGGTTTTGGGGAGACACAAATGGGTGTCTACAAGAGGCAAGTCAAGGGTCGAACCCAAAGGAACGGTAATGTTCAAGCACTTTGAATTATGCCCCTAAGCTAGGTCGAAGACGAAGGTAAGAGAGAATACTAACAACTAACAAAACAAGTAACCAAGGAAATAAAACACTAGGATCGGGGATCAACAAGTAATCATGTCAATTGCAACAACTTGGCAAGATCATGCCAATCAAAGATTGTGAAGACTAATGATAAGAGCAATCAATTGGAATCAAAGATCTATCTCCTAACTGTAAAGCTAGGGTTCACTATGAATAACAAACTAAGAGAATCACAATCAAAACCAATCGATAATTGCAATTACTAAATCAATTGTTCGTGTCATTAGCAATTACAGTGCAATCTAGCATAATTCTCAAGGCCTAATCTAAATACACACATGCAAACCTTCATTAATAATTTGTATCTCAATAATCAATCAACACAATTCCCAAATTAATCACAATTAATCAATCATACAAGTTTCACCCAATTCCTAGCCAACAACTACTCAAATATCATCTATCAATAATAAACTAAAGGAATTAAGAATCAACAATATATCAGGAATAATTAGACTAATCAAGAATCAAACATCAAATTAAACCAAACAAACATGAAATTAAATAAAGCAATAAGGTGAGATAGTGTTAAGAATGCTCATTGATAATATAGAGGATCTTCAACACAATTTTCACCTTTGTATCTTCAATCTCTCAATCACCATTGAAATCCTTCACTTTCTCTCTCTAAAACTACTCCTAATCTAGAGAGAGGAACTCCTAATCTACCCTAATCCTCCTTAGAGGAGAGAGAAACTATTCTAAACTAAAGTATTTCATGTATGAAGAATAAAGAAGGTCGTACAATATATATATAAAAGGAAAAAATAAATGAAATCGCAAGTAAAACCCAGAAACCTGCGCCTACGGAGGAGAAAACCCACAAAACCGCGACCGCGGCTAAAACCTGCGCCCGCGAAGCTTTACCCGTGCCCTCAGGGTGCCCGTGGCCTGCCCTCGAGAAGTTCATGGTCGAAAATGGGCAGAAATGGGCTGCAGCAACCCGCGCCTGCGGTGGCAGACCCCGCGCCCGCGACAGCATCGCCCTTGCCCGCTGATGTGTTGTAGGGTGCCTGACTGCTTGCTGCACGCAAGGATGCTCGGGCTGCTACGATGCGCGGCTTAGCTTCTTGGTGCTTGCGGAGTTTGCTCAGCTTGGCTTTACTTGCGTGCTTGGCTTCCCTAACTCGGCTATGTTAAATTCCTTGAATGCACTTGAGCTCCCTCCTTGATTATTAAATCTACGGGAACTCGACTTAACAACGAAACAAGATAAAGAAACGGAGAAGCAAGAGAAATAGCCGAGAAATAAATAAAATGATAAGAACACTACAAGAAAAATCTCTTTTTGTAGCGATTGTACATTCGCTACAATATGCAAGTATGTTTGTGAAATAATTAAGGATGTCGTATCATTTTTAAAATCGCATGGTTTTCCCATATAAAATTGATACGGAAAATATAATAATACATATCCACACTATTTTTACACATTTATATAATTTTGAGAAATCGTATCATTTACAATCGCCACTAAATCCTAAAAATCGATACGAAAAGCCTTTTCAACGCTACATATATAAATATTGTTTGACAAAGAATACATAAAATATGTCATAGCTTATTTGTGAAACATTTAATATAAGAGTTTGAGGTTGCATGTTCGAATCTTGTAAAGATCATACGCATGTTTTTTTTTTTTTTTGAAGAAAATGAGTTAAACATTTATAGCGATTGTAATCGCTACAATAATCACCACGATTGGATGTAGTTTTTCATATCGATTATTGAGGCCAACCCCAGCAATATTGAAAACCACTACTACAGGCTAAGGCAACGGGGGATATTGTATCGAATGACCATTTGTTGGGAAAGCTTTTTGTTGCTATTACAATCGATACTAAAGGTTAAAATAATCGCTACGAAAAGGTTATTTTCTTGTAGTGGAAAACCATTAAAAGTACGCATTTCTCTAAACTAACACATAAACACACAAATCGAGCATTATTCCCTAAAAACACGACATAAACAACTAAAAACAAGCATAGAAATATAAAGAAAACATAGCCTAAAGGTGCCATAAATGGCACGGATCAACGTGTGCTCGACGATGCAAGATACGCATTTATTAACTCTTTTATCTATTTAATTAACGCTAGTTTGCTAGTATCAGCGTTACAAGAATGATTTAAGATCGCAGAACGTTCTGAATCATTCTCTGTCCCTATTGCTACTTTGACTTTTGTTTTCGAAACTTGCATTTCTCTAAACTCAGTCAAAGTAGGGGATTCAGTAGACACCCAAATGTGTCTCCCAAAAACCAAACCCGGTGATGAATATCTTTCACATCATTTGATTATCGAACGAATTGAAAGTGTGAAAAGTTTAGTGATGTGGTTGTTTTTATTAAAATATCTCTTTTGTTGTTTTCAAAGCACATTTGATTTCTGACTTAGCGCAAGACGACAATGCTGTCGCCTGGCGCTAATAGTTGTCGCCTGGCGCTAACAGTTGTCGCCTGGCGCTAAGTCTGTCGTCTGGCGCTAACTCTTGTCGTTGGCGACAGGAGGTATTTTATTCCGAATAGGATTTGATTTGTTTTCGGACTATTTTTTCTATAAATAAGGGTCGCATCTCCCCGTTTTCATTCATTCACAATCATCGTTCACCATCTCTATATCTCTATTCTTTTTTTAAAAGCTAGAAGTTTTCTATCTCTCTCTATTCATTTTCTAAACCTTCCCTCTTAAAAAATTCCACATTCATTAGTTCTATACACACCTAGCCAAGTTTGAAGTTGCCTTCGCCCTAGACGTGAAAAGTTGATAATTTTTGAGGGTTTGGTCCCAAATCTCTTTTTCAATTATTTAATTTAATTATTTGATTTATGATTTTCCTTGAAGTTACTAAAGCGTGTATTTTGTTATTAGAAAGAGATACGAGGCATCCAAGTAAATAATATAATTACTTTGTTGTTCTTTTGATATAGAAATCATGCTTTGATTATTAAAATTCCTAGTATCATGTTAGGATGTCTTGATGATTATTATTATGTTGCTTGATATTATTTATTGTTATTTCTTGATCACGCCTTTTATACATGTTTAAAGGGAATTTGTATTGTAATTACTGTTAATGAGATAATTAATAATCTTGTTTAGGCTAATATGATTATAATTCAAGTAATCGCTAATAATAGATTTGTTTGTGCAATAATATTCAACCAACATAGATTAAACAGGTTTAGGATTATCCTAATGATTGCATGTTAGTTAGAAAGCGCACATGAATATGAGAAGAGTAAAGTGGAGGCCTATTATTAGGGCAGGTTCAATCTCTTTTAGGTTGGATTTGTACCTTAATCCCCGAATATCCAGTCATGGTTCCTGTAGACACCCATTTGTGTCTCCCCAAAACCAAACCCGGTGATGAATACCTTTTGCGTCGATTCATAATCAAATGAAGTGAAAGTGTGGAAAGGCTAGTGATGCGGTTAGTTTTTATTAAAATTCTCTCCTTCTATTTTCAAAAATCTACTCTATTTTATGAAATAGCCAATCCAGTTTAGTTTGGTCCATAACAAGGGTCCAATAATGGTGTAGTTGGATTGGGCTCGAAAAGAGCTTTCCAACGATATATTATAAGCATAATTCTGATGAATAATGAGGAAGTTATGGCCAGATTACTAAATTGGGCCCAGTTTGATCTTTATATGCGGCCCAATGATCTAGAGGAGGGCCTATTATGATTTATCATTCCTAATGCAATTAATGATTGATTATAGTCTTCTAGAATCTTCTAGAAGGTTCTTTTGAATCCTAATGAGATTAGGATTGATAATTAAGTTTTATGAGTTTTATTTGGAATAAATGAAGTGTTTTAAATGAAATTACGATTTTACCCCTTGTAAGGACTTTTACGACTTAATTTTATCAAAAAATAGAAAACGTGTGGAAAAATCTCCAGCAACGCCGAACGTCAGGCTGTCGAACTCCAGCGCGGCGATAGGAGCTATTGCGGCGACAGCGCTGTGTTTTATTCCTCTTCGAACTCTGATTCTTTTTTTATCAAATCCAGAATATTTCATTATAAATACCGTCCCTGGACCTCCATTTTTAATCATAAACTCTCACCAACTCTCATCAAGAATTTCTTGATATTCTTCTCTCTCTCTCTCGTTCTAAACCAACCTTTTACAAACAAAATTCCTCATTCACAAGATCTAGACACACCTAGCCCAATTCGAAGTTGCCTTTGCCCTAGCATGAAAGGTTTTAATTTCTGAGGGTTTGGTCCCTAATCTTTATTTCAATTATTTAATTTAATTCTTTAATTTTATTATTTTCCTTGAAGTTACGAACGTGTGTATTTTGTTATAAGAAAGAGGTACAAGGCATCCAAGTAAGTGCTTTAATTGTTGATATTATGATATAAAAATCATGTTTAGGGTTAACTAAAAATTGCTAATATCAAGTATGATTAAAATAATGCTTCATATTTTCTTTCCTAATATCATGTTATAACATGTTAGGGCTAAAGCTTTGATTTTTATTGTGTAGTGACATGTTAGGGTTTGTTATTAATCTTGTTAGTATCATGCCTAGGATCTTGCTATAATTATTATGCTTTATTTTTAACATGATTGTTATTATGATTATTATTATAGTTATGATTATTATTATGTTGCTTGATTATATTTATTAGTATTGCTTGATCACGCCTTTTATGCATGTTTAAAGGGAATTTGTACTTGTAATCACGCTTAATAAGATCATTAATAATCTTGTTTAGGTTAATATGATTATAATTCAAGTGATCGCCAATAATAGTTTTATTTGTGCATTAATATTCAACCAACATAAATAAACAAGTTTAGGGTTAATCCTATTGATTGCATGTTAGTCAGAAAGCGCACATGAATACGATCAGAATAAAGTAGAGGCCTATGATTAGGGCGAGTTCAATCTCTTTTAGGTTGGATTTGTACCTTCATCCCCGAACTACCAGTCATGGTTCAAGACCTATTGGAGTTAACGATCTCCTGGATCGTTAAGGGGTGTAACCTTCACCTCGTGAACGGTTTACAAGTTCCTAGAACTTGTTAACGACTCTTTTTTTCTAGCTTCCTTCCCTTTGGACACCACCATGCTTAAGTGTATGATTACAGTGGGGTTCAAGTTTGGGGTAATGCTTGAAATATTCCCTACATTTTTTGACGACTCCGCTGGGGAGGATTTCTATTTTAATTCCTAAAATTTATTTTGGCAATTATTTAGAATCAGTGGATGAGACTTGAAAAGTTTTAAGTATTTCATGTGCGTAATTTTGATTAACATTATTTTCATATGTATAAAAAAGGTTCTCATTGGAAAGACCATCCGCAATGAGTCAAAAACATAGGAATTTTACACGTAGGAAATTTGATGAATATCTTTCACAACTAGAATAAAAATAATACATAAAAAACTGGAAAATTCTAAAAACACATACAGCTGCTGAGGCATGTAGGAACCAGCGTCTAGAAAACATAGCATGTCACCGATGATATGGCTCTGTCGCATGGCGACAATTCTGCTGTCTGGCGACAGGGCTTATATCCTGGCGACAAACTCTGTTGTCTGGCGCCGCGTTCTTCCAATATCGAGCCAGAAATTTGCCTACTTGTTTCGACCAGTTTTAGCACGGTTGGCTCAATTCTACTTTCTGATTGAGTTTGTCTCACTTTTCTGATACCCATATGTGTTCTACAGATGTACATAACCCTCTGGGACTTCATGCTCCGTCTACCTGATTAAACGCTCTGAGCAACAAATGGTACATCCGAGAATGTTGAATTCACGAAACCATGGAAGCGAGTTTAACTCGCGGAGTCCCATCCACACACGCCAACTGTTCCAAAGGTAAGTCTTACGCGCGATGCATCCGGACTCATAACCATGGACCCTCTTTGACTAACCTATATCCCAAACTTTAGAGAACTAGAGCCATGGTTAGGTTGCAAACTCATTCCATCATATTGTGCCTACTTGACTATTTATGCATTATTTGTTATGCATACTCTATATGTTTTTCCAAACCGTTTGTTTGACTTGTGTTTAAGACTAAATAAACTGATTAATTACTAAAAGGACTTTGCCTAATTAATTCATTAATTAATTTGAGTAATTAAAGTTAATAAATTAATCAAAACTGACTTAGTACGACTTTAGGCCTGTCCCTTAGAGTAAAAATACTGAAAGCAGTTCAAGATTAATGTTCCAGTAATGGCGCAAAAGTCTAGACTACAGCGCCAAATACTACTGGGCAACGCCGTGTGATAACTTTATCGTCTGGTGTTGCACTGCAGGGTGCGGCGATAGTCTTGTTGCTTTGGTGACAGTTCAGATTTTTGCTCGAGTCTAATTAAACAGTTTATTAATCAGTTTGGTTATTTTGTTAATGGCAGTAACCATATTTATTCCTTAGTTGAGTCTAAGCACTTAGTCCCATGGTCTTACAAATGATTCAAAGCAAGTCACTTGCACTCACAAATAAAGCACACACTAATATGAATAAACACTGTGACCATGTCTAGAGAGTCTTGTATGCGCGTGTTTTTTCCGTCATTTTTTTAGGGGGGGTAAGTCGGTTATTAATCCTTCAATTACACCACTTGTTTGAACCCATATACTTTATTCCCAAAAATAGCACCCTATTTTTGCTTTTTTAATTTTTCTTTAAAAACCAGTAAAGTCAAAGTCAATTTGAGTCAAGTCATTAAAACAAATAAAATGGTTTAATTTACAGCGCATGGTCAAGAAAGGAAGGGCATTTAATCAGAGACAACCTTTTCGTTCAAGTACAACTTTTTGATAAACCAGTTAGTCGGGAACTAAAAGCTAAGAAGATAATGGCAAGTCAAGAAGAAGTCAATGAGCTCAAGAAGCAAACGATTAGCGTTACTAAAGTGTTAAGGACCTTAACTATCCAAATCAATGACCTTGTGAAGCAACAACAAATGGAGCTCATGCAAGAGAGCTTGAGCAAGACATCTAATGACTACAGGTTCCAGGGAATTAGCTCGCAAGGGGTCTCGGTGGACAAGGAGCTTCTTCCGCAGAAGTTCAATGCCAATGACATCCTAAAATTCAAGGCTACTGACAACCCTTATTTCCATTTAAGAGCCTTTGAGACTATAATGAATATTAAGGTGATTAAAAGGAAAGTCTTTCATTCTTTTTTTCTGGATCTCTTGAAACCATTTGTCAACAATGGTTCTTTTCCCTTAATAAAGTGAAAACCTCTACTTGGGAATCTATTGTAAACGCTTTCATTGATAGATATAAACGCAATATTCAAGTTGAAACTAATCATAGAACTTGAAATACTTAAACAAAAAGAGAATGAAGCAAGGTTTCATTTCCTTCTTTAATAAATGGAGAGAAACTTCTGCTAGGATGATTGAAGTACCAAGTGAAAAGGAATCTGTGAGGATGTTCATTAAGAACCTCCACGAAAAGTACTCCAAGCATCTTAAATATCAAAACAATATGCATACCTTCAAGGCCGTCTATGATATTGGAATTAACATTGAAGACGACCTTGCTAAACAAAAACCTGCTAAAAATAAAAACTCCAACAGTGGCTGAAAAGGTAAGAAGAACGACAATCCTTCTTCTTCCAAAACCACCTACTCAAATAATGTTAGCGCCTTTAATTTGAGTGAAGTCCTTGCTATGAACAACCAAGGACAAAAGAAACCATTTAGGAGGAACTTTACTCCTATTGGTATGCGTTATGACACCGCATTCGACTGACTGGATGCAAAAGATCTTATAACTCCCATTGGACCATTTGGGGATCCACCTGTTGAAAAAAGGACAGCTAACTGGAATCCCAACGCACATTGCAAGTATCACCAAGGCAGAGGCCATCTCAAAATCTTTCTTGATTGCTACTTTCTATGTGAGATCCCAACTCCTATTCACAAGGAGAAAGCACCCCCATTCTTTGACTTTAATGTCATGGGAATCCTCTTTAAGTGCGAAAAGGATTGGCCAAAGTATGTAGAGGACAACTCCTCGCGCATTCAAACGGTCTTACAAAGCGAGAATTTTGACCCTTCGAAGCTCATCGCTACAAAAGAGGGTTTAGTGCTAGGATGGCGCAAGACGGACAAGGTGACTACTCCGAGTGGAAGGAAGATCTCGATAACAATAGGACAAGGGCCAATGTTTGAAGGGTCGTCTGAGTCTGAGTCTGAGTCCTTTCCCATAGAGTCTTCCAAGTCCTTAGGTATAGCACTTTCATCTTCCAATTCTTCTATTTTAGCATCTACTCCTAAAATAGTTAGCAATCAAGTCCCAGAGGACATTTCATTATTTGATGTAATGATTTTCGAGTTTAATAATATGTCTTCTTCCTCTTACTCCTCGTGTTATTCGCTAACCCATGATGACGAGCATTGCTTAACTAACAATGAAAATGACAAAGAAATTATTAAAGCAATGGAAACACTTGAAAAGAAAACACCTGTAATTGAGGATACTGAAACGGTTGATATCTCAAATGATCCAACCATTAAAAGAGAAGTTAAAATCGAATTAACGCTTAATAAAGAAGAAAGAACCGAATTATTAATCTACTTAATGAATTTATCGATGTATTTGCTTGGTCTGATGAAAATATGCCAGATATTAATTGTAGACACCCATTTGTGTCTCCCTAAAACCAAACCCATTGATGAATACATTTGACGTTGAATCATAATCGAATGAAGTGAAAGTGTGGAAAGCCTAAGTGTTGCGGTTAGTTTTTAATTCTTTTCTTTCTCTCTGTTTTTGAAAACCTATTTTATGAAAATATTCAATCCAATTGGGTTTGGTCCATAGAAAGGGTCCAATAATAGTGTAGTTGGGTCGGGTTCGAAAAGAGCTTTCCAACGATATATTATAAGCACAATTCCAATGAATAATGAGGAAGTTATGGCCAAATTACTAAACTGGGCCCGGTTTGATTTTATATGCGGCCCAATGATCTAGAGGAGGGCCTATTATAATTTATCATTTCTAATGCAATTAGGATTGATTATAGTATTCTAGAATCTTCTAGAAGGTTCTTTTGAATCCTAATTTAATTAGCATTGATAAATGACTTTTAAGAGTCTTATTTAGAATAAAAGAAGTGTTTTTAAGGAAATTAAAATTTTACCCCTCGTACGCCTGAATTTTTCAAAATATGAAAACGCATGAGAAAACTGATTGCAGCGCCGAAACTATAGTATGTCTCCTGGCGACAATCCTGGCGTCGCGGCGACACGTCTGGCGCCTGGCAACAGGGGCGTGTTTGGCGACAACGTCGTGTTTTATTCTTTTCGAAACTTTGATTCTTTTTTTATCATATCCGGCTGATTTTCTTTATAAATAGCCTCCTAAAACCTCCGTTTTTAATCACCAACTCTCATCAAGAAATTTTTGATACTCTTTCTCTCTCTCCTCTAAACTAGCCTTTTCACAAACAAAATTCCGCATTCACAAGATCTGGACACACCTAGCATAGTTCGAAGTTGCCTTCGCCCTAGACGTGAAAGGTTTGATTTCTGAGGGTTTGGTCCTTAATCTCTATTTTAATTATTTAATTTAATTCTTTGATTTTATATTTTCCTTGAAGTTACTAACGTGTGTATTTTGTTATTAGAAAGATACGAGGCATCTAAGTAAGTGCTTTAATTGTTTTATTGATATTTTGATATAGAATCATGTCTAGGTTGTTATTTTGATTCCTAGTATCATGTTAGGATGTTTTTCTTAATTTGATGTTTAGGGTGACAGCAATAAGTTCTTAGTATTATGTTTAAGGTAAAGAATATAATGTCAATTATGATTTCTATGATACCTTTTATTTTCTTCTTAATATTCATGTTAGTATCATGTTAGGGCTATATATTTGATTTTTATTGTTTAGTGACATGCTAGGGTTTGTTATTAATCTTATTAGTATCATGCCTAGGATCTTGCTATTAATCTTATGCTTTAACATGATTATTATTTTGATGATTATGATTATTTGGATTATGATGATGATTATAATTATGATGATTATTATTATATTGCTTGATTATCGTTATTGTTATTGCCTAATCACACCTTTTATGCATGTTTAAAGGGAATTTTTACTTGTAATCACGCTTAATAAGATAATTAATAATCTTGTTTAAGCTTAATATGATTATAATTCAAGTGATCACCAATAATAGATTTGTTTGTGCATTAATATTCAAACAACATAGATTAAACAGGTTAAGGATAAACCTAATTATTGCATGTTAGTCAGAAAGCGCACATGAATACGAAAAGAATAAAGTAGAAGACTATTGTTAGGGCAGGTTCAATCTCTTTTAGGTTGAATTTGTACCTGCATCCCCGAACTTCCAGTCATGGTTCCAGACCTATTGGTGTTAACGATCTCCTGGATCGTTAAGGGGTGTAACCTTCACCCTGTGAACGTTTTACAAGTTCCTTAAACTTGTTGGCGACTCTTTTGCTCTAACTTCCTTCTCTTTGGACGCCACCATGCTTAAGTGTATGATCACAGTGGGTTTCCAGTTTGGGGTAATGCTTGAAATATTTCCTAGAGCCATGGTTAGGTTGCAAACTCATTGCATCATATTGTGCCTACTTGACTAATTGTGCATTATTTGTTGAGCATACTCTATGTGTTTTTCCTAATCGTTTGTTTGACTTGTGTTTAAGCTTTAATAAACTAATTAATTACTAAAAGGACTTTGCCTAATTAATTAAATAATTAATTTGAGTAATTTAAGTCTAATAATTTAATTACAATTGACTTAGTACGACTTTAGGCATGTCCCGTAGAGTAAAAATACTCAAAGCAGTCCTAGATTAATGCTCTAGTAATGGCGCAAAAATTTGGGCTGCTGTGCAACGCCGAGCGGCGATCCTGTCGTCTGGCGCTACACTGTAGTGTGCGGCGACATTCCTGTTGCTTTGGCGACAATTCAGCATTTTTCTCGAGTCATCACGACGAGTCTAATTAAACAGTTTACTAAACAGTTCGATTATTTTGTTAATAACAGTACCTTTGTTAAGTCCTTAATTGAGTCTAGACACTAAGTCCAAGAGTCAAAGCATGTCACTTGCACTCACAAATAAAGCACACACTAATATGTATGTACACTTTGACCATGTCTAAGAGAGTCTTGTATGGGCGTGTTTTCCGTCATTTTTTTTAGGGGGGTAAGTTGGATATTAATCCTCCAATTATACTACTTCTTTGAACCCTATACTTGATTCCCAAAAATATACACCCTATTTTTGCTTTTTTTTTCTTTTTCTTTATAAACCCGTAAAGTCAAAGTCAATTTGAGTCAAGTCATTAAAACAAAAATGGTTTAATTTACAGCGCGTGGTCAAGAAAGGAAGGGCGTTTGATCAGAGACAACCTTTTTGTTCAAGTACAACTTTTTGACAAACCAATGGCTCAACCAAGGAAAGCCAAGAAGATAATGGCGAGTCAAGAAGAAGTTAATGAGCTCAAGAAGCAAATGGATGGTGTTACTGAACTACTAAAGACCTTAACCTCCAAATTAATGACCCTGTGAAGCAACAACAAATGGAGATCATGAAAAAAGCTTGAGCAAAATATCTAGTGATTACAGGTTTCAGAGCATTAGTTCACAAGGGGTCTCGGTGGACAAGGAGCTTCTTCCGCAGAAGTTCAATGCCAACGACATCCCAAAATTCAAGGCAACTAATAACCCTTATTTTTACTTAAGAGCTTTTGAATCAATAATGAATATTAAGGGTATTAATAGAAAGTATTTCATTCTCTATTTTCCTTATCTCTTGAAACCGTTTGCCAGCAATGGTTCTTCTCCCTTGACAAAGTGAAAACCTCTACTTGGGAGTCAATAGTAAATGCTTTCATTGATAGGTATAAATGTAATATTCATGTTGAAACTGATCATAGGGAACTTGAAATACTTACACAGAAAGAGAATGAAGGTTTCACTTCTTTCTTCAATAAATAGAGAAAAACCTATGTTTGAAGTACCGAGTGAAAAAAAATTTGTGAGGTTGTTCATCAAGAACCTCCTAGAAAAGTACTCCATGCATCTGAAATACCAAAACAATTTACACACCTTCAAGGTCGTCTATGATATTGTGATTAACATTGAAGACGACCTTGCTAAACAAAAAGCTGCTAACAACTACTCCAACAATGGCTGGAAAGGCAAGAAGAACGACAATCCTTCTTCTTCTAAAACCACCCACTCAAATAATGTTAGCACCTTTAATTTGAGTGAGGTCCTTGCTATGAACAACCAAGGACAAAAGAAACCATTTAGAAGGACCTTTACTTCTATTGGTATGATTAATGACACCGCATTTGATCGACTTAATGTAAAAGGTTTTATAACTCCTATTGGACCATTTGGGGACCCACCAGTTGAAAAGAGGACAGCTAATTGGAACCCCAATGCACACTGCAAATATCACCAAGGTAGGGGCCATCTCACTGAGAATTGTTGGAAGCTTAAGGAAGCTATCCAAGATTTAATTGATAACAACAAACTACCATTGCCCCCTGCCAGTAAAAAGCCAAGCATCAACAATGCACCTCTCTCCGATTCCTTGCCCATCTCTGATGAGGAGAACCATGTTGATCCCTCATCTCTCATCAAACCTATTGAAGAAATTCATGCTATCAAAAAAGAGGAGGAAATTTTTTTCGATGCCATGGATGACTTTCCAGAACCAGCAACCAAGGAAGATGTGCGAATGCTTATATGGTCCATGTGGGAGGAAATAGACTTACTACGTGAAGCTATTGAATTAGCAAAGAAATAAGGGGGGAACTTCAAAAAAAGTATGATAAAGTTCCACCCATGAAAATATTCCCTCTCCAAGTAATTGACACACCCAAGAAGAGTAATAAACTTTATACTCCAATTGGAACTACCTATGCCAAAATGTTCAAAATTCTCTTCGAGAATGGTAAGGTCAAACCTCTCGAACCGAGACCATTTGAATCTCTAAAGAGGACAGACAAGTTCTACTGTACATACCATCAATCAGGAGGACATACAATTGAAAACTACTTTAAATTCAAATATTTAATTTAGAAGATGATTGATGATAAGAGGCTAGTTCAAATCCCACAAGAACAAGACATAAGCATTAACGGGGTTTGGGACATTGATGATGAAGACGTCTACCTAAAAGACATGGAAGAAACTCCACTTTCAATGTCATATTCGATGGGCGATTTTTGGGATGAAGAGGATTCACCTATAGACGTCCTCACAAGATCCGGGAGGATGCAACCTCCCATTTCTACACAACCTATTCCTACCGTGCAGCAAGTTCCCATACCTATTATAGAAGACAATGACATTGTCAAGCAATTTAAAAAGACCAAGGTCGAGATGAACTTATGGAAACTTCTAGCTACGTCTCGAGAACATAGGTTGGCGGTAATGAATGCCTTAGATAAGATAGGGATAGATTCCGATACCACTCCTGAGGGGTTGGCTAACTTCCTTACGAGTGATCTCCCTAGTCCCATCAACTTGATCACCTTTTCTGACAAATATTTACCTCCAGAGGGTGACAAGCATTACAAGGCACTAAACCTCACAGTAGTCTGCAAGAGGATGAACGTCTCAATGACTCTTGTAGACAATGGATCGGAAATTGATGTCTGTCCACTCAGAATCGCGAGGATGTTAGGCATAAGGGATGAAGACTTACCCCCGTCAACACAAGGAATAAGAGCCTACGACAATACTCGTCGCCAAGCTCTTGGTAAAATTATTATGAATGTAACGGCGGGAGCAATAGAACATGCCACTACCTTCCAAGTGGTAGACATTAAAGCTTCATTCAACTTATTGTTAGGACGCCCTTGGCTTCATGACCTCAAGGCCTTCCCTTCATCTCTTCACCAACAGGTAAAAGCCATAGTTGGAGGAATCCCCATCACAATCGATGCTTCACCTATGAGGATTAAAGCTGTTGAAAATCCGATCATTAATGTGGAGCACGATGAGGATGATGAAGACTTGTGGGGCTTTAATGAAGAGGTCTCCTTGATCGAGGAAGATGAAAGGACCCCTCTCTGTCATGACCCCACTCCAATATGATAGTAAATGCTATTCTCAAGAGACAAGGACACTTTCCTGGAATGACTCTAGGAAAGAAAAAGGAGATAGCAAAACAACTGGAATTACCTGGCCTCCCTAAGTTAGATACTTTCGGACTTGGTTTCGAACCGACTCGAGAAGATCTTAAGCGAGCCCATGAAAGGTCTAAATCGCGTAGAAACGCTCGCTCCCAAAAGAAAACAATACCAATAGATTAGTATCCTCTTACTCTCAATGGACAGTTCATAAGAGAAGGAGAGGACTATTCATGCTATGAATGTCCCAAACCTTTTGTTGTAAATGGCATAAGGCAACCGGGGTTCGAAATCTTTCTGGATTGCTACTTTCTAGATGAGATCCCAACTCCTATTAAGGAAAAAGCACCCCCATGCTTTGACTTTAATGTCATGGGATTACTATTTGGGCGAGAAATAGATGAGCCGAGATATGTAGAGGACAATTCCTTGCTCATTCAAACTGTCCTACAAAGCGAGAACTTTGACCCTTCAAAAATCATCACTCCAGCAGAAGGAATAGTACAAGGATGGCGCAAGACGGTCAAGGTGACTACCCCAAGTGGAAGGAAAATCTCCATAACAATAGGGCAAGGACCAATATTTGAAGAGTCATCAGAATCAGAGTCTTTTCCTGTAGAGTCTTCCAAGTCTTTAGCTATAGCACCCCCTATTTCTTCTATATCTACTCCTAGGATAGTTAGTAATCAAGTCCCTGAGGACATTTCCCTTTTCGATGTAATGATTTCATAATTCAATAATATGTCTTCTTTCGCTTACTTATCGTGTTTTTCATTAACCCAAGATGACGAGCATTGCTTAACTAACAATGAAAATGACAAAGAAATTATTAAAGGAATGGAAACACTTGAAAAGAAAACATCGATAATCAAGGATACTGAGATGGTTGACATATCAAATGATTCAACAATTAAAAGAGAAGTTAAAATCGGATTAACACTTAATGAAAAAGAAAGAACCGTTTTAATTAATCTACTTAAAGAATTTATTGATATATTTGCTTGTTCATATGAAGATATGCCAGTCATTAATAGAGAAATAGCTCAACACACTATACCACTAATTCCAGGAATGAAACCTGTAAAACAAAAGCTGCGTCGAATGAATCCCGACGTAGCTCTTAAAATAAAAGAAGAAGTGCAAAAACAAATAACTACAGGTTTTATCAGGGTATCCAAATACCCCGAATGGGTAGCCAACGTGGTCCCAGTTCCAAAGATGGATGGAAGGGTAAGCATGTGTGTCGATTATCGAGATTTAAATAAGGCAAGTCCAAAGGACGACTTCACTTTACCACACATCGACATCTTAGTAGATAATACAGCGAATCACGCACTTCTCTTGTTTATGGATGGATACGCAGGATACAACCAGATTCTCATGGCGAAAGAAGACATGGAGAAAACGACATTCATAACACCTTGGGGTACTAACTATTACACGGTAATGTCATTCGGGTTGAAAAACGCGGGTGCTACTTACCAACGAGCAGCAACTTCCCTACTCCGTGATATGATGCACAAAGAGGTCGAAGTATATGTGGACGATATGATCGTGAAATCGAAGGATCGCCCAGGACATCAAATAGCCTTAATAAAGTTCTTCGAAAGGCTAAGAAAATACAACATGAGGTTGAATCCATCCAAGTGTGCTTTTGGAGTCACCTCAAGCAAACTCTTAGGTATGTCATAAGCTCTAGAGGAATAGAGATAGACCCAACCAAGATCAAGGCTATTATGTCAATGCCACCGCCCAAAACCGAGAAACAAATTCGAGGATTTATTGGCCGGTTGCAATACATAAGTGGGTTCATATAAAAGCTAACAACGATATGTGAACCAATATTCAAGAAACTCAAAAAGAATGTGCCAGTAATATGGGACGACGAGTGTCAAAAAGCCTTTGAGAAGATCAAAGCCTATCTCGCAAATCCTCCCGTATTAGCACCAGCGCTTTTAATGATTCCTCTTCGGTTGTACTTAACAGTCACCAAAGAGACAATGGGGGTTATTCTTGTGAAAGGAATAGTGTCCTTCGAACAAGTGTATTATTCTGATAGTGGGCTCAGAATTATTAAAAAGCTAATATATTCAATAAGGTCAAGTGATCGGAATGCCTGGGTGGAGGCTGCTTCCGATCAGTAATATTGATGCATAATTAATATTACAGCTTAATCTTGACTGAACCCTTCGGGTCACACCCAAGCAGTCAACGAGCCGAAGCGACGAATTAATTCGGAAGGAATTAATGAGTCGACCTAGTAATTTATATTTAGACGTCGGAAATTCGAGCTTGGAGCGTCAAAACCGAGCGTCGGAGAATCTCAAATGTCAAGCAAAAATTTAGGAATTAGCGAGACGGGAAAATGCTTCAAGTAACAAGTAAAAACCTAGCCATGCAAAAACAAGGGAAGCACGCCAAATAGGAGTGTACCACGTGGCAGCACACATGGCAGCACGCCATGTAGAAGCGCACGTGGCAGTACACGTGGCAGCACGCCATGTGGCATCACACATGGAAACCACCTAGAAGCAGTGCGCCATGGTGGCAGCGCATGTGGCAAGGGAGCCGTGGACCGGGGGTGACAGGTCATGGACACGGGCCAAAAGAAAGTGGCCCAACCGAACTCAACTTGGGGCTCAAGGTTGAGTGACACCTGATTAGCTCACAATGCATGTGAGTTGCCTTGGGGATCAAGTGAGGAAGTGGTCCTCACCTAACCATGTGACACTTGTTACTTATTCCTTGGTTTATTTAACTAAGGGTTGAATTCATCAATCTTTCCTTATAAATAGCCAAGAAATGGCTTGCGATTACTTGCTTGAGTAAGAGTTGTAAAGGGCGTCACTAGTAAGTGAAAACCTTTGAACTCAAGAGTTGGAACTTTGAGTTAATAAATTCCATGTACTAAAGACTCAATCTTTAATTATGTTAAGTGATTAAACTTTGAGTTACTAAATTCCATGAATTTTTGTTAAACTTTGTTGATTTAATCATTTTTTAGTAGACTGGAATCATAAAGTTTAAAACTTGTAATAGAAATTTGTTTATCTTCATATTGGAAGATATAGTTTTTTCAAGGATTCACAAGTATTAAAGTTGGAATCTTTATTGAACTTATGTTCATTTTTCCAACCCCCTTTTATTTTGTCAAAAACTCAAGATTAATTTAAATTAATTAAATTGATAGTGAGTAATTGCCCTCTTATTTTTGTTGCACCAAGTTAAACCAATTTTTTTAAGGCTGGTTCTTGGAAATAATTTTGGTTACATGCACTTGGATGATTTTTTATTTAAGTTAGACTTGTTTAAATTTTAAATTTTGCTCATGAAAATTAGTTCTAAAATAAATTTAGAATTAATAAATTGTCACACGAAATTTGGGATTAAAATCCTGAGGCTATGGCACGCAAATCGAGGCAAAGCCTCTTTTGGCTAACCGGGCTGCATAGCAGCCCGCATGTGGCTGCTCGATGCGTGCAGCCATGTGCGTGGAGTGTGCGAGCGTTTTCGTGCGTGTATGAGCTTGATGTCTGGCACCTTGTAACCCATAGCAAACGCTACTAGGGTGTACCTAGCTCGTGCTACGTGGGGTGGTGAAGCACCGTGCGCCAAGCCGTATAGTGCGGAGTTGTTAGACAACCTTGACTTTCATATGGCACGTATGTATTGCGTGAACCACTTGAGTACGGTTGGCTTTGTGTTGGCTTATTTTGCCTTTTAATTATTTTATTAATCTAATTTGGTTTTAATTATTTTAATAAATTTTTGAGGCTATGCCTCGATTTTTATGAGCGGCGTTTGCAAATTTTATTTTGGCAAATAATTGGGTTTTATCGGCTTAATTAATTGGATTAACTAAGATGGATGCGAAATTTAGTGGGAGCTTCAAATGTTAATTGCGCTTATTTACACAATCGGTTAAAACAACTTTGACTAGTTTTAATAAGGTGTTTTAATTGGATTAACCACCTAGATTAGTTACTAGTTATCGCGTGTTTATGCATTGTTACTTGTTTATTGTTGTAAAATGCATGGGCCATTCACAAATAGTGAATGGATGAATGGAATGTATATTCTCTCACAGGTTTTATAAAATGTTAACTAGTGGGGCCCGATTAGGATAGAAAATACGGACTGCGATCCGTGATGCATTTTTTATAAATCTAAATACGGTTTGCATACCGTTGAGTATTTTTGTACCTTAATATTTAGATTAGTCCTAATCGTAGATACTAGTATTGCATAATTATGGTCAAGTCTTGAAGATGGAGGTTCTTGGAAGACAAAGCCATGAAGTTGCAAAAGAAGACCTTTTGAAGACTTAAAGAATTCAAGGGGTCATGCTAGTTGCCAATATGCATCAAAATGCTTATGCTTTACATATTTATGATTATTTATATATTAATTATATGTTGGATGCATGTTTAGGATTTCGAATGTTGTGATGATTAATTAAGTTCACTTAAATCAACCAACATAGAAACCCTAGGTCCCTAAATATTGAGTAAAATTGTCATTCCAAAACAACACTTATCAACCTATTGAGAGTAGTGATGGGCTACGCCAAAGCAAGACATCACTACTACTCCCTAGACTCATAAGGCATACCGGGTATGCAAGTTGGTTTTGGTTGTACTCAACGATATGAGTGATGGAGTCCTAACATGTCGTGCCAAAGTTGATAATTTGTTGAGAGAGCATTAGATGCGACGATTTATTCAACCAAGAGTGGCTTGGAGCCATTAGCAAAGCGTTGCTTACCTTGGAAGATTGAGTGCTAAGCACAAGCTAAAGCATGCTTAGCTACTCTTTGTTTCCTTGGATCTTGGAATCGACTTATTCTCGCCAAATGGGGACAAATTTAATGCGTGGATAAGACGTTTAATAAGATTGAAAATTAGCATGAATACCTTTTAGTTTTCAAACTTATTATGTTATTTACTTGATAAATGGTTATACTTTGCACTTATATTTGTAGAATTCCAAATCAAACTGTATTGTTTTTCATGATTGGTAAAGGAATTCTTTGAGAATGGTTCTCAAAGACAAGTAAAGCATTTCTTAAATACAATTCTCATAAATGACTTTTATAACAAAGTCCGAAAGGACAGTTGCACATCATGTATTTAAAATACTAGGTAGTTTTGGTAAAACATGAAGTATTGAGTTGCAAACTCAAATTTTCAATATTGACAACCAACATATCTTTTCTCTTAATACATAGATGAGTAGGACTCATTGATGTAAGAATTCAAGCGTGAATTAAAGGAAAATATGGAACTTTGTTTTACGGCGGATTAGATGCTTAATTATGCCTAACAAAGTATAAAAGGCAAAGACTCTTAAAGAAATTGTTCTGAAAGATTATGAGATAAAGTATGATAAGAAGTATAGGAAACGAGGAACAAAGAAAAGGAATGAGATTCCATTTTACTAAAGAATTCATGTTATTGAAGTTAACTTAGCAACTCATTATCTTCACAAAGTATCGGATACTGCTTGATTGTTCCGAAGTGACCTTAAACTATTGAAGATAATCTAAGTTATCGACTTACAAGCTTAGAATGAAGCAAGTGGTGCTACATCAGTTGTAAGGTCGTATGCTTTGTTTAAAGACCTTTAAGCTAAGGCTGGAACAAATAAATGGTTATTGTGTTCCATAATCAGCAATTGAACCGTTTACACACGGAAAGACTCACATTCAAAGCAATGTGCAATAGTTGCAAATTTATTTGAATGGCATGGTTATCTAAACCATGAGTCAAGAATGCTTGATTACAGACAAACATTTTCTTAACATGATAAACTGGCAAAAACTCAAAGTCATGGGCATGATTTGCGTTCCGAACATCTTTAGCAATGTCAAATCGACAAGAACGTACTCAAGGCTCTATTAGATAGGATCTTGATAGTTGATTAATTCGGAATCGTTCTAAGACAAGCAAGTCTTACTTGTTGAAATCGAAAAAATAAAGAGCTATTGTTCTTGGTATAGACAATTGACTTTGAAAGCTAAAGAGGATTCATTTACTTCAACGTTTCACAAAGAATTTGAAAGAATATGGCTATATTCATCAAATGTGAACAAACTTGACCTTGAATAGTTCAAGAGTTCAGTGAAGTACAGAATCGACTTGGCAAGATATCAAAACGTCTAGATTAGATAGAGCGATATTTGCTTGAGCCAAGCATGACCGTCACAAAGTTATGAAATTGAAATTTTCATAAATAACTCCACAAAGAGCATAGTGTGTACTGTCTTCGCGGAGACCTCGATGCCATTTAAAAATGACTCGAACAATGATGGATCACATCCCTTCTTATAAAGTTCTTAAGATTTGCACAAAGGACTAATGTTACACTAAACAAAATGTCAAAGCTAAGAAAGGACGCCATATTCAGTTGTGAATAGAATTAACTTCTAAATGTCTTTTCAAGTATATGTCTAAAACTCTTAGCCACAGTGGGAGTTCACTGGCTCAGTGGAGCTAAGTGACTCAGTAGGAGCTCACCGGCTTAGCAAGAGCTAGGTGGTTGAGTGGGAGCTTAATGGCTCATTAAAGGCTAAGATAGTTCAAGTGGTAGTTAACTATTTATTTAACAACGAACTTTTACCCAAAGACAATATACATGTCTCTTTTTAAGCTTTCAAGTGAGACTATGGGCACTACCTCCACAACCTAATTGAGAACATAATGTTTGTTGCTCTAAGTGGTGTCTTTCTGGAAAGTAACAGATTTCCAAAATGACAAGTGGGAGGAAAATGAACTCGATGACAATCGAGCTTAGCAACAAACTAGAATTGAGAATCTCGGAAGACCTTAAAAGGGCTTCGTGAGAATACTTGATCAAGAATACTCAAAAGGACTTTACAAGTGACTTAAAAGAGACTTCATTTCTCACAAAACTTTTGAAAAGTTGGAGTAAGATCAAGAAAATCAAAGGGCTTTGGAAGTGCCTTGAAACTCAGTGTTTGATATAATAACCATGTACAAGTATAGAATTCACCAAAGGCTTGGATTGAATCCTATAAATTTTCTATTAAGTTAGAAATAAACCTAAGACTTACAAGCATACTATTTACTATTAGATAGTAAGGGAATAATGTCTTGTAAAATAGCTACGACAAATCCAAATTCCGAATAATGGTTAGAGGCCATAAAAATCCAAAATAGACTCCATGTTTGAAAATCATGTTTTAAAACTTGATTAATTTGCATAAAGGGTGAAAGACCCATCGGTTGCAAATAATTTTTCAAGGAGAAAACTAACAAATGTGGAATGTATATGCATACATAGCTAGATTGGTTGAAAAGGATACAATTAAATTCACAGAGTTGATTTTAATAAAAACCTACTCACCAATCAAAATTCTCAAGTATTTTCGTGATTGTTCTAGCAAAATTGCACATATGAAATATGGCAAAATAGTTACCAAAATTGTCTTCCTAAAATAGGATTTTGGAAGTGACTATTAAAATAGTCTAAGGGTTTTGAAAATCTAAATAATGCTAGATTTGAAAGCAAGCTCAAGGAATCTGTTATGGGATTTAAGGAAGCATTGCATATAGGAATTGCAACATGTTTTCTCATGAAGTTAATAGAGTATTGACTCATGGAGAAACATAGAAATTCTTATGAATAAGAAGTTTAGTGGGAGCAAAAGTAAATTATATAAAGGTCCAATAAAAAGTCTACGAACTCTGTTGTGAAATAACTATCAAATGCTAAATGCTTATATTTGAAAGTATTTTCGACAATGGACCAAACAAAAGATGATACTTAGTACGTATTGGGTATTAAGTTCTATTGTATAGACTTAATAAAATGTTTGAACGTGTAAAGGAGTTTGCCGTGTTAAACATGAATTGAAGGACTTTGAATGACTTTCGACCCGTACGTATAAAACTAAGTAAATGTTTGAACTAAGTATGAGCTAGGATAAATACTATGTCAAACAAGAAAGACTGTAGTAGAGACTTTCAACCATATCACATAGCAAATAATTTAGCAAGACTCAGGGAAACTAAATGAGCTAAAATATCACATAGATGGAATAAGATTGAGAATTACTCTGCAACTTAATCCATCATGTATGATATAATATGGAATCGTCGCAGGACTTACTTGCTTATAGTATGTGAAGTATGTATGTAGTACCAATCAACCTGAATCTATGTAATAGATCGTTAGATTATGGCCAAGAACATCCAAATACTTGGATAAGTAACATGATGAGTTCTTGACTTATGGAAACAAATAAAATTTGAGAATTGATGTTGCTAGCACAAACCTTAACAAGGATTAGATCCTTAACAAGGAAGTCGTTTATAAGCACGAGCTTAAAATGAGTCGTGGCTTGAGATTGGTAACATGGACGTGCATCCATGTGTAATGTGAGGGAATTTAAAGTAAATTTCCATGATCACAAGTGATAAGGGTATCCTAAATCATTGTGAGACCCAAGCAAAGCATCATAAGGAAGTCTATAAAGTATATATTGAGAATATTGTTGCCTTAAAGGCGATAATAAAGAAGATGTCATATGGAAAGTTCGTTGTTGAACGTTAATGATTGTAGGTTGTCAAGTTGAATATCTCAATCATGAAAATGAGTAGGAGCCATCACTTGGATAATAAATCCTAAATCACATATAATCCATTACACTCTCAAATTTTATAATCTTATTATGAAAGTGATCAATAATGAAGATGCTAAGATTAGCAAAGTAGTTATAACTAAACCTATGCAATAAGTGAACGACAACATTCACAATTGCATGAAACAAATCAAGCATATTAGATATGGGTGAGATTTCTATAAATGTTTTATAAAGTTTATAGAAATCATTAATCATAAGATGAACCATTCAGGTTTTTGAGTAATTTAAAATTTCATGCAATTTTTATCACTCTCTTTGCTATTTTATTTTGGTTTAAAATTAAATAATTAGTCCATTTGATTTTTGGAATATTCAAAATAGGGTATCAAGACCAGTCTTGGTAAGGAAACACCTATAAAGTGAACATTGAATATTATAATCGAAAATTATTCCTAATTAAGGTCATTTAAACAATGGGCGGTTAATGACCAGTTGAGATTAGTGTGTAGTTTGATTTATAGCACCGTTTCATGTGCTACAAGGACATGATTTTCATGAATCATTTGCACAGGTATTGGTTTAGAACCATACTGGATCGACCTATGAGAATACTTTAAGAGATTACAAATCGTCATAAGTATACTTCTCATTATTGCTATCGGAACCTTTTTCCTTGACCATGAGTATTGTGAGCTTTCTTGTTTAAGTACTAGTCCGCTTTGATGATTGTCAAAGGTCTGTCGTAATAAGGGATTATAACGACATCACTCGGGCGGCTAGGTCCTCTTAGTAAGAGAAGCTACATTACAAGACTGGAAATGTCCCCCTATTAAAATTAGGGAAGGTTTCTTTGTGGTTTCCAAGGCTTCTCGTAGAGCGAGACTGTAAAAATGCATGGTCGTGCTCGGATGGATTTTAGAAATCATCTGTTTATTGACAGTCGGACTCGAAATCGAGAAACACTTCTGGACGTAATATGGATGACAAAATAATCTTACCTTATAGTTCATGAAGAGGCATTAAGCGACATAGGAAAAAGGCTATACACTAAAATCACACTTGTCCGGAAGGACAAGTGGGAGATTGAAAGGAATAGTGTCCTTCGAACAAGTGTATTATTCTGATAGTGGGTTCAAAATTATTAGAAAGCTAATATATTCAGTAAGGTCAAGTGATCGGAATGCCTGGGTGGAGGCCGCTTCCGATTAATAATATTAATGCATAATTAATATTACAACTTAATCTTGACTGAACCCTTCGGGTCACTGCCAAGCAGTCAACGAACAAAAGCGACAAATTAATTCGGAAGGAATTAATGAGTCAACCGAGTAATTTATAAATAGACGTCGGAAATTCAAGCTTAAGGCGTCGAAACTGAGCGTCCGAGAATCTCAAATGTCGAGCCAAAATTTAGGAATTGGCGAGACGGGAAAATGCTTCAAGTAACAAGTAGAAACCCTAGCCACGCAAAAAACAAGGGAAGCGCGCCAAATAGGAGCATGCCATGTGGCAGCACACGTGGCAGCACACGTGGAAGCATGTGGCAACCACCTAGTTGTAGTGCGCCATGGTGGCAGCGCATGTGGCAAGGGGGCTGTGGACCCGGGTGACAGGTCATGGACACGAGCCAAAAGAAAGTGGCCCAACCGAACCCAACTTGGGGCTCAAGGTTGGGTGACACATGGTTAGCTCACAATGCATGTGAGTTGCCTTGGGGATCAAGTGAGGAAGTGGTCCTCACCTAACCATGTGACACTTGTTACTTATTCCTTGGTTTATTTAACTAAGGGTTGAATTCATCAATCTTTCCATGTGGGATATTTTTGTTTAAAAGTCCCACATTGAAAGATGAGTGGAATTCACAAGGAAGTTTTCCTTATAAATAGCCAAGGCATGGCTTAGGATTACTTGCTTGAGTAAGAGTTGTAAAGGGCATCACTAGTAAGTGAAAACCCTTGAACTCAAGAGTTGTAAAAGGTATCACATTTAGTGAAAGCCTTTGAACTCAATTACTCGGGTTGTATTGGTCGGGTCTTGCTAACCCCAAGACATTCGACCTTGTCGGTATTTGTTGGTGCGGGTGGATCAACATTGGAGGCTTCGTGTTTTCGAAGCTTGCTTTCAAGTAAGAGCCCATTTGGTCGGGCGAAGCACGCTCCAAAAGGTAATCGTTTTATCTTAATCTGGCGATTAATTTATTTATGTTTATGTTTTTATTTATATTTATTGCGAGTGCGATCTTGTTTTTGGTTTTGTTTCCGCGGTGAGTCGGACTCACCAAACCCCAACAGCTTGCACAAGAAGTAGAAGAAAAAGAAAATGCAATCTACTACCTAAGCAAGAAAATGCTCGAGTATGAAGTACGCTACACACTGCTTGAGAAATTGTGACTCGCATTAGTGTGGGCAACAACCAAGTTAAGACATTACATGCTCGTGCATACAGTCTTTGTAGTTTCTCGAATGGATCCACTTAAGTATTTGTTTGAAAAATTTACACTCAATGGGCGCATATCAAGATGGATAGTGAATCTAGCTCAATTCGATATAAGATTCATGCTGAAAAGGTTATTAAAGGATCCGTGGTCTCGGACTTCTTAGCAGATTTTCCAATAGAAGACTCGACGCCAATACATGACAACGAGTTTCCGGATGAGGACTTAATGGTCACAGAAGATGATACTTGGACCTTATACTTCGACGGAGCCTCAAACCAAAAGGGATGTGGCGTTGGAGTACTATTAGTATAACCTAAAGAAGAGCATGTTCCAATCTCCATAAAGTTAGATTTCGACGTTACTAACAACGCTGCCGAATACGAAGCATGTGTGGTAGGCCTCGAAATAGTTTTGGTATTGGGAGTAAAGAAGCTTTGAATATTCGGAGACTCTTCTTTGATCATCAACCAAATTTCTAAAAGATGGAAAGTAAGGAGTGAAAGTCTAGCACCTTACCAAACTTATCTGGAAACTCTCACCAACCAATTGAAAAAGGTAGAATACACATATCTAACTATAGAGGAAAACCAATTTGCTGATGCTTTGGCAATACTAGCCTCAATGGTTAGGATTCCTACAAAAATCGAGCAAATGCCTTTAACCATAGAAAAAAGGCATAAACCGGCTTATATTCAAGCCATAGAAGATGATGAAGTGGTTCAAGATGAAGAAGAAGAAAAAGAAGAAGAAGAAGAAGAAGAAGAAGAAGAAGAAGAAGAAGAAGAAGAAGAAGAAGAAGAAGAAGAAGAAGAAGAAGAAGAAGAAGAAGAAGAAGAAGAAGAAGAAGAAGAACCATGGTATATAGATATACTCAATTATGTCACCAAAGGAGAATATCCTCCTCATGCTGACATAAGAGCAAAACAAGCATTAAGACTCTTGACTTCCCAATATGTGCTCATAGACAAGGAGTTACACAAAAGGGTACCTAAGGGTCGAGCTCTCTTATGTGTAGGGAAAAAGGAAGCCCAAAGAGAAATGAGGATAGTCCACGAAGGCATTTGTGGAACTCATGTTAATGGCAAAATGCTAGTCCAAAAGATAATGTGAGAAGGATATTATTGGACTACCATGAATAGGGACTGTCATCAATATGTAAAAAGATGCCCTAAATGCCAAATATACGCTAACTTACAACATGTTCCTCCGTCTCTACTCTACACCTACACTTCGACATGGCCATTCTATACATGGGGCATTGATATCATCGGTTAAATTACCCCTCCTAGCATAGGAGGTCACGAATACATTCTAGTAGCAATCGATTACTTCACAAAGTGGGTTGAAGCACAGTCATATGCTAAACTCACTGCAAAACATGTAGCACTCTTTATCGAAAGGAATATTATTTGTCGATATGGAGTTCCACATGAAATGATAAGTGACAATGGAACTCACTTTCAAGCAGAATGTGAAAAATTGTTACAAAAATATGGTATTCAACACCATCACTCTTCTCCTTATATACCTCAAGCAAATGGAGCAGTTGAGGCGGCTAACAAAAACTAAAAGACTATTATCGAGAAAATGACAGAAAATTACAAGGATTGGCCTGATAAACTTTGGGGTTATCACACGTCAATTTGCACATCAACAGGAAATACGCCATTCTCCTTGGTTTATGGAATGGATTCCATACAACCTGTAGAGCTAGAGATACCGTCTCTACGCATTGCATTGGAAAGTAAACTCAATGAGGTCGAATGGACTAGAGCAAGATATGAAGAGCTAATTCTACTCGATGAAAAGCGACTAGAAGCTCTACATCATAGTCAATGCTATCAAACCTGTATGGCTAGACACTTTAATAAGAAGGTCAAGACAAGAAACATCAAAGTAGGAGACTTGGTGTTAAAAGCATTAAGGAAAAATGTTTTGGATCCAAGAGGCAAATTTAGGCCTAATTGGTCCGGACCATATATCGTCAAAACCATTCTGTCGGGATGTGCAGCAAAACTAACTGATATGGATGGCAATGAGTTCTCGAATATGACGAACCTTGACCAACTTAAAAATTAATACCCATAATTACTTGAGTAGGACACTCAAGAGAGCTACGTTTGGCCTGATTCCTTAGGAAAGGATACGTAGGCAACCCTTTACAGGGTGCGGCCACTTTAATTTTCGCAAACCTCGCATCCCAGCATCAATATAAATTCGACGCGATATCAGCGCCATAGAAAGAAGTTTGTCGCCAGAAGACAGACTGCAGTGCAAGGCGACGAAGTCTGTCACTCGGTGACAGAAAGCAACGTTTGGCGACCCAGTCGCGAAAATTTTTAACTTTCGTACTCGAGAAATTTTCTGGAAAATAATTTAATTTGTTTTCATTACTTTATTAAAATAAATAAAAAAGTTAATTTAATTAAACTAGGGATTCTTACGCGCGCGATGCGCGCAGGTGGCTAGCCCTTTAAGGAGAATTATTATTGGTGGTCTTTATGCCTTATGAATATTTTCATGGTATATATTTTATTATATTTATTTGCATAGTAATTTTTAAGTACTTATTTATGAGACTAATTAAATAAATTAAACAAGTCATCATATAATCACATATTTTGTAAAAAATGGAGAGTGTAAAAAATAAAGAGTCTAAACCCTAAAAAATGCTTTAAATAATATTGAAATAAACACAAATAATTAATCAATTTTGGTGATTCAAGAGACAATTTTAAGGCTTTAGAATGCAATGAGGGTAAATATATAAAACAACATTTTTAGGGATATAAATGTCCATGCACTATTCATAAGAGTATTTTCTCACTTTTTATAAGGTAGGGAAAAAAGCTGAAATTGCATTAATAAAATAAAGTAAAAATTATATTATTGATGGAATTTTTAAAAGCTTAATAAATTAACTTAAAATTTAAACTAGTATAATAAATTGGAAGTTAAGCTATGCTTCCATCTTTCTTCTCTTTCTTTGCTCTTTTCCAATTTTTGTCTGTATCCTCTTCATCATCCATGACTTTAGCTAGTAGGCATCCTTTAGAGGACCTACATTAAATTTTAGAGTAAATTGTTTCTCCCTTAGCTAGGACTCCATATTTCTTTTCCACCAAAACCTTCTTTTCTGAAGTGTCGACTTTTCTTTTCTCTTTACCCTTAGTAGTGTCTTTCTTCTTAGGCATCACAGGTGTTTTAAGTTCAACTCTTTCACCAAAGCGTTCCTTAATAAGAACTACTTTGTCACCTAGACGGTTCTTCACATTGGTTCTACTTTGATTCTTCTTCATGTCCTTTTCAGGCTTATTAAGAAGCCAATTCTTCACATCATTGGGCAAAGATGGAGGAACCTTTTGTGAAATCACTTCCCATAAAAGGCCTAGCACTCCAATATGTGTCAAACTTCTCTACTTCTTGTGAAACAGGGAATTCATAGGGACGGCGGAGATCCCCTAAAGGAATTGTTTGAAGTAGACCGCACTGCCTTTTTACCCTACAGGGAAAATAAGAAGTCATCTTGGTTAAGCTTGGAAGACGACAAAAGGGTTGCTTGTTGACACCAACCATCTTCTCAATTTTCCACTATGGGACGACCCACTTGATAGCAAAGTTACAAGAGGCAAATATTTTTGCCCCACTCATGGCAACCCATCTTTGAGAAACGCTTCTTTCGCCTTACAAAGCAATTTGGAGTGTACCTTTCAATATTGTCAGGAGGACTAATTAATTCTAGTCTCTCCATTAGCCATATCTGCAAAAACAAATGCAATGCAAATAATTAGTATTACTATACAAAAATATGTTTTTGATTTCTGTAATTAAAAATATTATTTTTCTACCTGTAATAAAATTGGAGAGCCTCGAAAAGGTGATTTTGGATTTTTCTGTAATTCATCTAGACTAAGCATAGTCCCTCCAACAATTAATGGCATTAGATTTCTTCCAGATTCAATTTGCTCCAAGACAGTTAATATGATTGCTTAACCCTCATATTTCTACCACTAGTGAGTAAATATTGGTTAAGCATGCAAAAGAGAAAAGCCCTTCTCCTATAGACATAAAAAGACTCAGAATATGGTCTATCAAAGCATTGGCGTGCAAATTATTTAAGATTAACTACGCTACCATCTACAATATTTGTTAGATCTCTGTCTTTTAAATTAAAGAAGCACTCAAATCTTTATAATAATACTCATTCACTCTAGGATTTACCACAAGATCTAATGAAAGGAAGCCTAGGATGGCACCAAATTCTTCCGGTAAAGGGCTAATTTCATCACAACCTAGTCTAAAGCAATGTGTATCTGTATCCCAATATTCTAAGGCGGTATGAATGAAATTTATGTCAAGATCTATCCCCTTAATACCATAAATACCTCCCATGTGAAAAAAGTCGAGTTCTTTTCTCTCTTTAGTAATTAAAGACCGACACCATTTATGAGTAAAATCGCTAAAACACTTAGTGATTAAAGACATGATTATTTGTTGAGAAGCTAAGATTATAATTAATCTATTCGAATTATACAGAAAATCGGCATATTAGGGGGCTATTTATGTACAAAATTGATGCAGTTCAACTCCTGAAAGGATTCGGAGGCAACGCACTGCAGCGCCAGATGACAAGCCTGTCGCCTAGTGACAGAAGCAGCACCTGGCGACAGCGTGAAGTGCGTGGCGATAGGTGACGCCGCAATACCATTTCAGCGTGCTATGCAAACCGCGTTTTTTTTCGACTATGATTCGAATTCGTACATTGACTTTATAATTTTACCCTTTGTTCAATAACCCCATACACATTAATATATTTTTCCTTTTTTGGATTTATTCAAGTTTAATTAAATTTAGGCTTGTTTACGCCCAGTTTATTTTTCATTTTTTTCTTTATGGGGGAAAAGGTCGGATACCCTCCATTAATAATAAAAATAACGGAAATTTTTGCGCAAATTAATCACAAATTTTTTTTACACACACATATGCACATAAAATGAAAAATAAAATGCAAAGATAAAACAGCCATAATAGATAATAGTTTGTATATACAAATATGTCTAAATAAATGAGTCATTATACAATCGGCAAAGTCGTACAAAAGTCAAAATAAAATAAAACACAGGTACAACTACGGTGCCAGAGGGCACAGATAATGAGGGGATGTTCATCATGTAAAAGAACATCGCAGACCAAGGAGTATGCTCCTCATCAGCTCCAGACTCGCCAGGAGTCGGAAATTTCAACTCAGGGCCAGTCCACCCAGGCTCACTGATATGTCTAGTTTATATAGTGTTTTATCCCCGTCCCTTGGTCGTTATTAGTAGTGTTTTTGGCTCTTTCGGGCCACTTTTATTACTAATTTGTGTGTTCTAGTGTTTTCGTAGTTTTAGTTGTATTTTACAGGAAATTGCACTCTTGGAGCATTTTCCCGGGCTTTATTGGATCGACTACGGAAGCTATAAGGACACGACCACTTTTAAAGCCCAGGATCGGTGAGAGCCGGTGATTAAGGGCTCGGTAATTGGGATCACGAGGCATTTGGACCAAGTATTCGAGACCCGAGAGGAAATCTGGATTGGGCCGAGAAATCTAGCCTAATCGAAGTTCAAGCCTCGAAGAAGAAGACCAGGCCCGATCGGGCAAGCATACGCCCGATCGGGCGGCTGCGCGCATAAGGACCCTCAAGGAAGAGGCGCGCCCGATCGGGTGAGCTAAGCTCGATCGGGCGCGGCACATCAGTAAAGGGCATTGTAAAAAGGGCGGGCCCGATCGGGCGGCCCTTCGCCCGATCGGGCGCGTGTTTTCTTAGAAGCTAATTAGTTTAGTTTTAATTCTTGTTTTAGGAGAGGTTTAAATACGTTTTGTACGGAATTATTAGTTACCTTCTTTCTTAGACTTTCTCTCTCTACTTAGTATTTTTCTCTCTCTTAGAATTCTCTCTCTAAACTTTTGTCCTTAATTCTTCCATTAATTCCATATTAATTTTTGGTAACAATTTCTTCCCCTTTAATTTCAGTTATTTTATTTACTCCCTTGATTATGCTTTTATTTATTTATTTGATTAGTTTAGTCATGATGATTTGTGAGTAGTTTAATTTCTAGGGTTTATGGGGATCTAATAAATAATATGAAGGGGTAAATTATTGTTGTTGATTATCAATGCTAGATTAATTTCCTATTGATTGATTTAATGCTCTGTGACTAGATTAGGCCTATCTTTTATGCATGAGTTTGACAATATTGATTCAAGAATCGAGAGATGAGAATTAATGTTTAGGTCTAGTTTCAATAGGCAGGTTAATTTATAAATGGTTAAGTCGAAATTCGAGAGATGGGATTTAATACCGGTAAATTAATTGTGTGAATGTAATACGTAGCGAGAGCCCTTTACAATCTGGTTAATTGATGCATTGATGATTGACTATTATTGATTATTGGTATTGCATGATAATTTCTTATTGGATTGTTTTAATGTTTTACAATTGCGGCTTGTAAAAGTATAGCAATATTAAATTGATGAATCGAGCAGATGTTAATTTGATATTAAAGGTTATTTTCAATAAGAACTTAGATCTAGTAAATTGCGAGAGCCTGTTAGATCTATGTTGATTAATAAATTGCGAGAGCCTGTTGATCATGTTATTTATGCAATGTCAATGATTGATTACTATGTTTTACCCTGGAGTATTATTTATTGGTGAACCTATGCCCTAGATCCTTCCATATATTGTTTCTTCCTATTCTCAACCTTAGTAGTTTAGTTTCTTACTTAATTATAAATATTGGTTACTTAAATAATTTAGATTATAAAAATAAATTAGAATTAAAAAGACATGTTTCCCTGTGGAGTTCGACCCTACTTCCCTATCTACCTTAGTTAGAGATTTAGGTAATTATTTTTGATTAGGGGATACGACTTTACCCTGTCACTCACCCTAGTGCTGAATCAACAAAGGTTGAGGCTGCGGAGGCTGCAGCGACGACGAGCCAACCTCGTACGTCCCACCACCTATCGGAGGAGACGATGTCGCGCCTCCTTGGCCCATCGGCCCAGTCTGTGCACCCTTAGAGGAAGAACCCGAGCCCTCCACTGCCTCGGTCCGAGCAGCCTCAAATCGGCGACCTCGACCCCCAGATGTAGTGCGGCGACGCCTCGAGCCAGACCGAGACGGCTCCCTTCTAGCCTCAGGTCTCGTCCGAGTACGTGAAGGGATAGGCTGTCCCTGCAAAATTAAATCAAGTCAAATGCAAAAAAAAAAAAAACAGAAAGATAAACAATGCAAAAATAAAGAGGAAAAAGGATACCTCCTGAGCAACGTCGTCACGACAACAGGAAGCTACATTCCTCATACTCACCAGCTGGCTTCGAAAGGCGTCTATGCACCTCGTCATCGCCGTCACCACCTTGCACGAGAACTGTCAGAAAACAAGGTCAGTAACACTACAAGACAAGTATAAACAAATAAGCTATAAGCAAATAACTCACCCGAGTCTGGTGACGAGGAATAGACCGCTCAACGAAGCGCTGATCCACAGGAGCCGGAGGAATCATCTCCTCAACGGGACCGTACGTCCCCTGATAGTTGATGGACATCCGAGGATGAACAAACTCAGCAGGCTCAGCTTGGCAAAAAAGCAAATCTAAGTGATTAAAGACCACTTGGGGGTTATCTAACAAAGAATTGAAAGACAAAAGGCATACCGCCACCTCCTCAGATAAAACAGGGGCTGGAGCTAGCAATGGCAGCAAATCTTCCTCGTAGCATCGCCCCGAGCTAGCATGAGATCGCTAAGGGGTACCAACAGGCGACCTCTCCGCCAAGTTTATCAGCATCGCATCATGGAACATGTGGCGAGGCGGAGGAGCAGGGACAACAAAACTCTCCGAAGAGTGCTGAATAGCCACTCTCTCACCAAGGTACACCGCCGCCTCATACGTCCCCTAAAAGTAGTGACGTTCAGTAGTGTACTGCAAAGCCAGCGCAAGAATAACCAGACCGGCCCATGGCCGATATACCACATTAGGCTCCTGCAAAAAATGAATGTAAGATAAAAACTCTATCAAAAAGCAATACAGAGACGACTACTGTTCAAAAGAACATACCAAGAGGATCAGCTCTCGAACATGGGCAGTAGTTGCCCGATCACTGATACGATCTCCCCAACATGCGCCAATAGGGAGCTCTCGAGGAGATGGTCTCGCCAGCGCTAGCGACGAAAAATGCTCGTAGAACCAAATCTACAAAGACAAAAGAAGATTAACGAATGCTAATAAGAATCTAGAGCTAACTTTTAAAGATTTAAGTATACCTCTATGATTCTCTAGAAGCTTGAGAGTGTGATGTTTCCTGTGAAAGCTCTGTGACGACAGGAGCCCCGCAAGAAATCAGCATAGGCCAAGCTGGCCCAGTCATAGGTCACGACCAGCTGAAGGTCGCGGAGAGCAGGAAGATAGTAGAGAAGCACTCGACTACCCTTGTTAGGGGAAAAAAAGTCCCTGACAGCAAGATAAGAATAAAGATGCGCACCCGCTGCTCACTGGTGGTCGCATCATCCTCGAAAGCCATCGCCAGAGTAGACCGGTGGATACACCGAGAGCTATGTCATGATGGCTCCACTTCGGCACAAGCCCGAACAGTAATCGGACCCAACAGTTCCTCGACTATCGGCGAAAAAGCAATAATGGTACTGTCGAATGGTAGAGCAGTCGAGCAAAACTCCAGTCCCGAGATGAGACTGAAGTCGACAAGGGTGACAGTCATCTCGCCCCAGGGAAAGTGAAAAGTGTTGGTGGTGTCCCAAAAGAACTCCACCAAAGCACGAACCACGTGATGGCTCGCGTCAAACGAGTACATGGCCTGAGTAGCCCGAAACAGGGCAGTCAGCCCACAAGACTCCCAAAGCCGTCGCAACTCCTCATCGTTGCGGAAATACTTGTCGTACAGATTGCCGATGGACTCGTTGCTCGAGCCATGGTTATGCGTCCTCCCACTAATAATCCCACGACGCACCCGCTCAGAAATGTGGTGCTCGGGAGCGAAAAACAAGGTCCGCTCATCCCACTCAAGGAAGGGACCAAGAGAGGTGGACGGCTCCTCGTCCTCACCCACGGGCTCGTGCTCCCATCAAGTGTCTCGAGACCGAAAACCAGAACCTCGTTGTCTAGCCATACTAAATTATGCAAAATGACCAAAAATTAAGGCTCTATGGTATCTAAGGTTCGCCTAGCTGCATGACACTATGTTTGCAAAAAAAAAAAAAAAAAAAAAAACAAAAAAACAAAAAAAACAAAAAAACAGAGTACGTAGTACTAAAACAGAGCACGATTCCAATTCAAGCATATATGGAATTTTCAAGCAATCAAACAATTTCTTGCAATACTATGATAATTATTGTGACAAATTGAAGAAGAATAGCTAGCAAAAACGCGAAACCAACCCACATTGTTCTCACGACCTCAAGGGGTTCAACAATGGTGAATTGTTCATTTCTCCACCAAATTGAGTCAAACAAGTCTCAAAATACTTCCAACGCAATATACAAACATAATCAAGCAATTTCATGGCATAAAATTCGACAAACAAAGCAAATTAAGCAATATGAATTTCGAATTTTCAGAAAATTCGTGAATTAACATGCAAAAATTCAGCAAAATTCGAGTGAGTCTTAAGAGAACTTACATAGATCAGCAAACTAGATGAATTAAGCTTCGATTTGCAAAAAGTTTAAGCGAATTTGGTTGAGAAATGAGCTGAAACGAGTAATTTGAAGTTGCAGCATCGCACGACAAATTTGTCACCAGGCGACATACGTCGCGCGACATGAAGAAGTTGCGGCGACAGCAACCTCCAGCAACCGCTGGAGCGGCGACAGAAAGTGAGGCCTCATAAAAACGGATATTTTTACCTTGTGAATAAATTTCCGGGTTCCTTGGTACGCTAGTTAGCCCCTCTAAGCAACTTGACATGATCTAGTAATCGGCTTGATTACGATCGCATTAAATGATCGACCTGATAAATGATCGTCTCACTTAGCTTAAAGCGCCTAAACATTGGCTCATCACAAAGGCACCGACGTAATGGTTCATAAACAGCAAAGGCACCGACATAATGGTTCATCAACGGCAAAAGCACTGACATACTGGTTCACAAGCAGCAAAAGTGCCGACACACTGGCATAACAAAAGCAAAGTTCAAGCGAACTTTAAAAGGATCCGCAAGTGTTGGTCTTTGGTGATATTCTTCGGAATATTATTGCAACATATGAGGTTGACTTCAAGCGAAAATATCTTCGACAGCGTTCCCTAGCTTGCGGAGGGTTGTCACAAACAATTGAAGGTGATTTCAAGCGAAGTTATCATCGATCATATTCCCTGGCTTGCGGAAGATGGTCACAAGGCGGTAGAAGATCGTTTCAAGCGAAGCAATCTTCGATAGAGTTCTCTAGCTTGCAGAAGACTATCACAGCGGAATTGGAGGCAGTTACAAGCGTAGCAGTCTTCAAGCGGTATCCCCTAGCTTGAGGAATATCGTCAAAGAAACAAGACGGCATTCACTAAGATTATGGAAGGTTGTCACAACGACAAATGCAACAACAAATCGGTTACTCCTAGAGACGTGTGCTCGACGGTGCAAGACACGCGTTTCTTAACTCTCTTATCTGTTTAACTAATGATAGTTTTGCAGGTATCGGCGTTACAAGAATGATTTAGGATCGCAAAATGTTCTGAATCATTCTCCGTCCCTATCGATACTTTGACTTTTGTTTTCGAAACTTGCGTTTCTCCAAAATCAGTCAAAGTGGGGGCTTCTGTAGACACCCATTTGTGTCTCCCCAAAACCAAACCCAGTGATGAATACCTTTTGCGTCGAATCATAATTGAATGAAGTGAAAGTGTGGAAAATCTAGTGTTGCGGTTAGTTTTTATTAAAATTCTCTCCTTCTGTTTTTGAAAATCTACTCTATTTTATGAAATAGCCAATCTAGTTTAGTTTGGTTCATAACAAGGGTGCAATAATTGTGTAGGGTGATTAGGCTCGAAAAGAGCTTTCCAACGATATATTATAAGCCCAATTCCGATAAATAATGAGGAAGTTATGGCCAGATTACTAAACTGGGCCCGGTTTGATCTTTATATGCGGCCCAATGATCTAGAGGAGGGCATATTATGAATTATCATTTCTAATGAAATTAGGATTGATTATAGTCTTCTAGAATCTTCTAAAAGGTTCTTTTGAATCCTAATGAGATTAGGATTGATAATTAAGTTTTATGAGTTTTATTTGGAATAAATGAAGTGTTTTAAATGAAATTACGATATACCCCTCGTACAGACTTTTACAACTAAATTTTATCAAAAAATAGAAAACGTGTGGAAAAATCTCCTGCAACGCCGAACGTCAGGTTGTCGCCTAGCGACAGACCTTGTCGCGCGGCGATAAGAGCTAGTGCGGCGACAGCGACGTGTTTTATATGATTATAATTCAAGTGATCGTCAATAATAGTTTTATTTGTGCATTAATATTCAACCAACATAGATAAAAAAAAATTTAGGGTAAACCTATTGATTGCATGTTAGTCAGAAAGCGCACATGAATACGAAAAGAATAAAGTAGAGGCCTATTATTAGAGCAGGTTCTTTCTCTTTTAGAAAGGATTTGTACCCTCATCCCGGAACACCAGTCTTGGTTCCAAACCTATTGGAGTTAACGATCTCCTAGATCGTTAAGGGGTGTAACCTTCACCCTATGAACGGTTTACATGTTCCTAAAACTTGTTGGCGACTCTTTTGCTCTAATTTCCTTCCCTTTAGACGCCACCATGGTTAAGTGTATGATTTCAGTGGGGTTCAAGTTTGGGGTAATGCTTGAAATATTCCCTACAGTTCCAGACCAATATGGAGTTAGCGATCTCATGGATCGTGAAGAAGTGTAACCTTCACCCTATGAACGGTTTACAAGTTCCTAAAACTTGTTGTCGACTCTTTTACTCTAGCTTCCTTCCCTTTGGACGCCACCATGCTTAAGTGTATGATCACAGTGGGGCTCAAGTGTGGGATGCTTGAAATATTCCCTATAGTACTGATTTTAATGTCAATGGTATACCAACAACAACCAAGTCAAGCCTAGATGATATTCTTTTTTGATACCAACGAACTCTTAAATGTTATTTATTTTGATACTATCGAACACCTTTTTGATACTAACGAACCTATTTATATATTAATTATAAATTATTGTTTACTTTTTTCTTGATTAATGACTTTTAACGGTACTAGTTATCACAACTCTACTACTTATACATCAAAATAAATAATTTTACCAGTTTAACAACCCACCATGATTCGCAATAATAATTCTTTAACTAGAGAGTTTTGACCGATACCTGAACTTAGTCGACAATGGAACCTGCGGCGTTCTAAGCTTCTGGCTTTACCAAGGTAGCTAACCTCAACCCTGTCTTCCTTAGATCAGGCTTAGCACAGATCTAATTCGTTTCCTACCTTAGATCGTAATCTCTAATTAAACAATCCTTACTGTGTTTATGATGGAACTTCTTAAACATAAAGATAACTCATTTGATATATAAGGTTCAAGGGGATAACTCATTTGATATATAAGGTTCAAGGGGATAACGTTCCCTTCTTAAATGAAACTTTTATTTAATTTGAAAAGATTACAACACTCATATATTACAACAAAATCACAAACTAAAAGCTTAAACATACATAAGCTGAACTAGAGTTTTCTCTACTTTAAAATAGATGGAGAACCATTCTTTCTCTTAAGGTGAGTATTTTTCTCTGGAGGACTCTCTAAATCTTTAAGAGTAATTCTCTAGCTAACTCTTCCAACTCTACCTTCACTTCTTTGCCTGATGCCCTTTATATAGGGGAAGGCTGACAAAGGTCACCTACACTTTCTATGGCTTACAGAAAACCATGACTCAGCGAGTGAATATCGTTCACTGCTTTTTTAAAGATTCTTTAAAACAAACAAAACGTGCTACAATAGTAAAAGTAGAATACATAATTGCTGGTGTGGGCTCAGGACTCCATCATATCTTGTAGACCACCTTTGTTGTCCTTACTGTCTTCATAATGGACATATATTGGATTGTTTTCTTCTATACCTAGATCCATCACACATTTAGCAGCATACGATTCATCCCATGTGACAAAGACCTCAAATAAGTGCTCTTTTCCCTCTAAGGATAAATATCTCCCAGCTTCAACTTGTTCGAGACAATCATACATTGGTTCACCATTTAATACTCTTTCTTCTAAATGATTTCTTAACTATTCTAGTGCTACTATATTAGTATTTCCTACATGTATTATGACTGGTGGTTCTTTTTTTAACGCTATAAACTGGTTAAGATGCTGAGCAATATAGAAAAAACCATAAGCTCTTGCCTCCGTAAGATCTTTTACTCATCTCTGTTGGATATTGATTGGTTATTTGATTTTGCAATGAACGTCTTAAAACATGATCAGGAAATGTGGAGAGTTAGCTTTTCCTTCAACCATTTCAATGTTTGCACTTTGCACTTGGACTTGTTCAACTCTTCCTTTTTATCTTGTTGCTTCATAAATTCTCCTAAAAACATACTTCTAGAATTTCGTGAGCTTCTCAAAGAACGTAGTATTATTATTAGGAAATGGTACAATACTATGAACCATCCCATAATCCCAAGCTCTATAGTGCTTCGCTACATATGGTTCCCTCCATTCCAGTGAATGTGGATGAATTAACACAGTACCCACTCTGGAATTGGTGCTAATATTATTCTACTTCCCCATATATCATAGACATCATACATCTTGTATGTCCTTGATACAACTAGATCATACCAGTACCTAAAATTGTTATCTTTTATTTTATTTAGTATTATATCCTGAATATCAAGAATGAGTCTCAGGATAATAACCATTACTTCGTACATTAGGAACCTTTGTTCTGCTACACGACAACTTTTAATTAAACCATCTCGAGATCTTCTTTTTTATGAAACAATCATGGCCTCTATCAAGGCCCAAGTGGAGGGTGAAACCTGCTCCATTGCTTTATCAGTTTCTTCAATAAGAGTTTTTCTCTCTACCTCCATTTTTTCTAGTTGATGGGCAGGAGGTTTTTCTGATGTCTTGTGCTTCTTCGCCATTAGCCAATTCTCTGGTTAGACTATCAGCTAAGGAATTCTTCGATCCATGTATATGTTCAACAGTAAAAGAGAATTAGTTAAGCCATAATTGCAAACGCAGGAGTCTCCCTTGCACTTGCATATTAGAAAAATTCTTTTTAACAAAACCGAGTTTGCCTTTGCAATTTGTTCTAATTAAGAACTGTTTAGAGGCTAAGAAGATTAAGAACTTCTCGATCCCTCTAATGACTGCAAGGATTTCCTTTTGCATTGTGGGATAATTTAACTTAGATTTATTAAAACTTCCACTGCTATATCTGCAAAGTCTTTCTCCTTATTTGATTTTTAATACAGCACTCCAATGCTCATTACTATTGTAGACACCTAAAAATGTCTCCCCAAAACAAAACCCGATGATGAACAACCTTTCACCGCCATTATTGGTCAGGTTGAGTATTTAATCATTGGAGTACTTAAATCCATGTTCTATCCAATACATTTCATAAACCAATCCATTTCCTAGCTCATTTTCCTAAACCATAGCTTGTTTTCCTCTTTTCGTGTCCACATCACAAAACCGAGAGAAATTGATTTTTTGGACAAATAATTTTGATCCAATTAACATATGGTTGGATAGGCCTTGAAATAATCTTTCCATCCATATATCATAAGCCCAATTTCGATTTAAAACGAAGAAGATAAAAGCAAAACACTAAACTCGGCCCAAAATCGACACCCTTCTACTAAAACAGCCATATCTTAAAATCTACAAATGACTGATTCTAATTGGATTGAAGAGTAGACTTGATAATATTTCCAATGATATATTATATTCCTTATTTCAAGCTACAGATCAAAAGTTATGATGATTTTAAAAACGTGTAAAAATTGGAATTACCACGCACAGTGTAAAAGCACCGTGTCACGACGCCTGATGACGTGGCACGGTGCCTGGTACCATGACACGGTAATTTAAAAAGTGTCACGGTGCTATTTTCAATGTTTTTTCGCGTGAAAATCCACCGTGGCACGGTACCTGTTGCCGTGACACGGTACCTGTTGTCGTGACACGGTATTTCTCACCGTGTCATGGTGCATTTTCCATGTAATTTTCGCGTTTTCTCACGCACTTTTTTTACCGTGACACGGTGTACTATACCGTGTCACGGTACGTGTGCTGTGTCACAGAATTTTCTCGTGTATTTTCCGCGTAAACCCTTCACGCGTGTTTACTCCCGTAGGTCAAATATTTCCCGCGTCACTCCAGAGTATGCCACGTCACACAAGAGTTTCCCATGTCACGGCACATTTTTCTGTGTCGCGACAACCTTTTTTAGGGTTTTTATCTTTTTAGGGTTCCATGTGTTCCCTCTGCTCATTTTCCCTATAAATACCCCCCTCCTTTCTACAGTTTGGGGCTTCAAATTCTTCTCTCTTCTCTCTTTTACACCAAAAATCATTCTCTTCTCTTCTCTCTTTCTCTCTCTCTCTCTCTCTCTCTAATATTCTAAGCCTTAAACCTATATTTCTAATTACACCATTCTTCCCTTAAGCACTCCAAGGAGTCCGTACAATGCCCGAGGTTCTGTCCTTAAACCAAAGCGTAAAAGGTACCAATAACTGAGGGTTTGGACCAAATCAAATCTACATTTATTTAATTTAATTTCCATTTGATTTATATATTTTTTTTATTGAAGTTACTAACAATGTATTCATGATGTAGCAATTTAAAGGAATGCGCAAAATGTGATTAAGTAATTAATTTAATTACTCTTATTTTATTTTAATATTGTTAGTATCATGATTAGGTTTATTTAAATTTGATTTGACTAAAAATTTATTGTTAAATTGCTTCCAATATTAATGTTTATTCTATTATTTATGATCACCATATTGCATGTTTAAAGGGAAAATGTAATTGAAAATCACGCCTAATAAGATAATTTGGACGACCGGTTTAGGTTCCTTTTTAATCTTGTTGTTTAATCAAGTGATCATGATATTTTAGAATTATATGTTACATTAATATTAAAACAATTTAGCCTAATAATATTTTGGATCAAATTGAATATTTTGTTTACATGCCTTTGAGACCGCAGGAATACTTTTCGCTATAAGAATCGAGTACAGGCCAATACGGGCGAATGTGACTCCATGACTCACTTTGTACCATCATCCTCGATCCTCCTTTTGTGGTTCCGAACCATATGGAGTTAGCAAACTCATGGATTATGAATGGGGTGTAACCTTCACGGTTCAATCGTTGTTGCCTTTCGTTGTCCCTTTATTCGTGGTTGCCTTAAATGATCCATGAACGGTTTACAAGTTCCTTAAAAACTTGTTGGCGGCTCCCTACTTTATTTTTCCCTTATCGTATACGTTAATTCCCACTTCCTAAGAGTGCCAAGCATATTCACACATGCTTTAACGTAGGCGCACTTCGAACGACGCCTACAACTAGCATCTGTTTCAAGGATTAAATCATCTTCACTAGTAGGTAGTGTTAGTACAGGAAGACCTTTACACATAGCTTTTAAATCTTGAACAATTTTAGAATCACTTTCCTTCCAGTTCCAAGTTATTTCTTTCTTGAGTTTTTGTTGTAATGGTTTTCTTAATAAAGCAAGATTTTCTATGAAATCAGAAGCATAGGTTAAACATCCTAGAAATCTTTCTAGTTGTTTTCTATCTTCAATTTTATCTGGAAATTTTTCAATATTTTCTAGAATATGTTTTTGCAATATTATTTGTCCTGCTTTAATTTCTAATCCTAGAAACTCAATTTCATGTTTATCATAAACACATTTATTCTTTCCAAGAATTATACCATGCTCGACACATTTTTGAGTTACTTCTTTAAGATCGTTCTTGTGTTGTCTAAATCTTTTGAGAATATTAGAATATCATCTATATAGACCAAACAACAATGATTGAGTTCTCTAAAAATATTATCCATTCTTCTCTGAAATATTCATGGAGCATTTTTTAATCCAAAAGGCATTACTAACCATTCATAATGCCCTTGAGGGGCGCTAAATGCAGTTAATGAAATACTTTCTTCTTCCATTTTAATTTGCCAGTAGCCACTCTTACAATCCATTCTAGAAAACCATGTGGCTCCTTGTATTCTATTAAATAACAGAGTTTTATTAGGAATGTAATAGCCATCGAAAACAGTATTATCATTTAGCTGCTTATAATTAATGAACATTCTAGCTTTACCTATTTTCTCTTTTGCATGATTCCTTACCATGAATGCTGGACTATCATGAGGACTCTTGCTATTCCTGATTAGCTTTTTATTAAGCAATTCTTTTATTTGTTCATCAAACTCCTGAATATCTTGGTAGGTATAGATGACAAGGGAATAATTGCGTCGTTAGACAACTACACCTAAATCAAATACAATTTATAACACTCAACTTATCCTGATACAATTATATGGCAAGAAGAGGGATCGAACCACAGGGAGAAGCACATAAACACCGCATTCATCACTAGAATTTAAGCTATCTCGGGACAAAGGATAGGAATGACTAAGAGATTAAACTAAAGATAAAACGAGTTAAAATCAATATAACTAAACACCAAGGGAGATGGGTAGATTTAGATGCCGCTTGATCATGTAATAACATAAAAGAAAATCAATAGTGAACTAAACATGCATGAATATCGATATAAGGTTCAATCTAACCGCCTTCCGGGGTTAATCGGTTTCTCCTAACATAGCCTCTATGTTTCCACACTAGAACCATATATTGGGAGGTGTAATCAAAGAACAATCGATAGTAATAAACCTTAACTAAGTCAACTTCCGTTCCTTGTTAGCAAAGATTCACCTTTAATCAACTAACAATGTGCACTTGCAAGAAGATCAAAGAATATCAAGCATGCAAAGATTTTAATCACAATTAACTTAATCTCAATATTATAAGCATGAACAATTAGCAACTACACCATCCCCACACCCTTTGCTAAGAGACTACTCACAAATCATGTTAAGAAAAATATCAATCATCAAATCAATAAGCATCAACATGATTAATAAGCAAAGAACGAAAATCAAAGTAAACAAGCAAAATTAAATGCAAAAGTAAAGAGAAAGAGTAAGAGATTGCTCATTAATTGAAGTTGAAGATCTACAGAAGATTAAACAAGCTTCTTCTTCAAAATCCAAGTTCATCAATGAAGAAATCCATACTTTCTCTCTCTACAAATGAAGACTAATAGTGTTTCTCTCTTTAGATTAAGCTAAAAGTGCAGAAAATTAAAAATAAGTTAATATAATTACATCAAAACGTTCTAAAAATGGGACTTATATAGTCCGCACAGAGCCAGCTGAAATAGAGGAGTGGTCCGACCGAACACTGGGAAGGTTCGGCCGGACTACAGGGTAGATTCGACCGAACTATGGGTAGGTTCGGTCGAACCTCCCTGATCCTGGTCTGGTCGAACTTCTGAGGTTCGACCACTCCTGCAAAATTGCCAAATTGCTTCTTGACTCTGCCTCGACGTTCGGCCGGACCACTGAGCAGGTTCGGCCACACCCTGGTTCGGCCACACCTACAGGAGGTTCGGCCGAACCTCTTCTGAATCTTGCTTCCTTTAGCTTTCCTTAAGCTTAGCTTCCTCCTCTTGAAAACCCCGATGGTTCCTACAAAGCATAAGCATGGAAATCAAAGTAAAGAGTAGGAAAAAGGGGCAAAATCTAGGAAAGAAGATGCATAAAGGGAAAGGGAACTAAGTGCAAAGAAAAGAATGCAAACAAGCCGCAAATGTGGAAAAATGACCATCAAAATGAACCTTAATCGTGTCATAAATGCCACTCATCAATAGACCATTTGTCTTACTCTAATAATTTTCTTAGGATTTGTTAGAGTTATCTTAGTGTAGGCGTCGCTCGAAGTGCGCCTACGTTAAAGCATGTGTGAATATGCTTGGCACACTTAGGAAGTGCGAATTGACGTATACGTGTAGACACCCATTTGTGTCTCCCCAAAACCAAACCCAGTGATGAGTACCTTTCACGTCGAATCATAATCGAATGAAGTGAAAGTGTGGAAAGTTTAGTGTTGCGGATAGTTTTAATTTATTTTCTCTTCTCTCAGTTTTTAAAAACCTATTTTAAGAAAACAGTCAATCCAGTTTGGTTGGTCCATGATATGGGTCCAATAGTAGTGTAGTTGGATAGAGCTTGAAAAGACCTTTCCGACGATATATTATAAGCCCAATTCCGATGAATATTGAGAAAGTTATGGCCAAAATACTAAACTAGGCCTGGTTTGAGCCTTATATGCGGCCCAATGATCTAGGGGAGGGCCTAATATGGATTTATCATGCAATTAGGAATGGTTTTAGTCTTCTATATTCTTCTAGAAGGTTCTTTTCATTCCTAATTCAATTAGCATTGGTAAATTGACTTTTGTTGACTTTTTTAGAGTTTTAATCAGAATAAAAAGAATGTTTTTGAGGAAAATACGATTTTATCCTCCTGTACAGCAATTTCTATCTGATTTTTAGAAAACGTGTCAATAATTAAGTTAGCGTCAAACGCCAGCATTAGTGCCTGACGCTAAGCTTGGTGCCTGGCGCGCGTTTATGTCAGCGTCTAGCGCTGACCTCGTTTTACGCGTTAGAACTCTGTTTCGATTTTTTATCTTTTTGGCTGATTTTCTCTATAAATAGCCTTCTAAAAACTCCGTTTTCATTCAACAATTCTCACCAACTCTCATCAAGATTCTCTTGATTACTCTCTCTCTCTCTTTTCTAAACTAGCCTTTTCTCAAATACAAAATTCCGCATTCGCAAGACTTAGATACACCTAGCCATATTCGAAGTTGCCTTCGCCCTAGACGTGAAAGGTTTTAATTTATGAGGGTTTGGTCCCAAATCTAGTCTAAACTTTCTTAATCTCTCTTTCAATTATTTAATTTAATTGTTTTGATTATTATTTTCCTTGAAGTTACTAACGCGTGTATTTTGTTATTAGAAAGAGGTACGAGGCATCCAAGTAAGTACTTTAATGGTTTAATTGATATTATGATATAGAAATCATGCTTAGGTTGTTATTATAATTCCTAGTATCACGTCTAGGGTAACTTTAATATCAAGTATGGTTAAAAGTATGATGCTTCCTATGTTCTTCCTAATATTTATGATTGTTAGTAACATGCTAGGGTTTGTTATTAATCTTGTTAGTAACATGCCTAGGATCTTGATATCATTATTATACTTTAACATGAATATTTTAATTATGATTATTATGATTTGGATTATAATTGTTATTGATGATTGTTATTATGTTGCTTGATGATATTTTATTGTTATTGCTTGATCACACCTTTTATGCATGTTTAAAGGGAATTTGTACTTGTAATCACGCTTAATAAGATAATTAATAATCTTGTTTAGGGTTAATTTGATTATAATTCAAGTGATCGCCAATAATAGTTTTATTTGTGCATTAATATTCAACCAACATAGATAAACAGGTTTAGGGTTAATCCTATTGATTGCATGTTAGTCAGAAAGCGCACATGAATACGATCAGAATAAAGTAGAGACCTATTATTAGGGCGAGTTCAATCTCTTTTAGGTTGGATTTGTACCTTCATCCCCGAACTACCAGTCATGGTTCAAGACCTATTGGAGTTAACGATCTCCTGGATCGTTAAGGGGTGTAACCTTCACCTCATGAACGGTTTACAAGTTCCTAGAACTTGTTGGCGACTCTTTGCTCTATCTTCTTTCCCTTTGGACGCCACCGTACTTTAGTGTATGATCACACTGGGGTTCAAGTTAGGGGTAATGCTTGAAATATTCCCTACAGTTTTTGGCGACTCCACTAGGGAGGATTTCTATTTTAATTCCTGAAATTTATTTCGGCAATGATTTAGAATGAGTGGATGAGACTCGAAAAGTTCTAAGCATTTCATGTGCATAATTTTGATTAACATTATTGTCATATGCATAAAAAAGATCTCATTGGAAAGACCATTCGTAATGAGTTAAAACATAGGATTTTTACATGTAGGAAATTTGAGGAATATCTTTCACAACTAGGACCAAAATAACACTGCGCGAAACTTGAAAATTTTATCGAGCACAGAAAGCTGCTGAGGCATGTAGGAATTAGCGTCAGCGAACAGAAGTTAGCGCCAGCATTTTGACTTTAACGCCAAACGACAGCTCTGTCGCCAGGCGCTAAAGCCAAAAGTTGGCGCCAATCTCTGTTTGTTGGCGCCAAATTCTTCCAATACCGAGCCAAAAATATGCGTTCTAATTTCGACCAGTTTTTTAGCATTGTTCGCTCGATCCTACTTCCTGATTGAGTTTTTTCTCACTTTTCTGAAACCCATATGTGTTCTACATATGGACATAACCCCCTGGGAATTCATGCTCCATCTACCTGATTGAACGCTCTGAGCAACAAAGGGTACATCCGAGAATGTTGAATTCACCAAACCATGGAAGTGAGTTTTTTCTAAACTCGCGGTGTCCCATCCACTCGCGCCAATCCTTCACGGTTGGGCTTCCGCGCGGTGCATCCGGACAATTAACCATGGACCCTCTTTGACTAACCCATATCCCAAACTTTAGAGAACTAGAGCCATGGTTAGGTTGCAAACTCATTGCATCATGTTGTGACTACTTGACTACTTTTGCATCTCTTACTTGTGCATACTTATTATGTGACTAAACTAACCTTTTGGTTTGACTTGTGATTAAGCCTCAATAAACTAATTAATGACTAAAGGACTTTGTTTAATTAATTAATTAACTAATTTGAGCTAATAAATATACCTAAAATCGAGTCATAGTTCCTTTAAGTCAACCCGGATTTTTATTCCCGTATACTGCACAAATGTCAACTTGTTTTGGTCATATCCGGAGTTCTAGGAAGAACTACGAGTCGTAAAACCTATGGATCTGTAGCCCCGAGTTTTATCTTTAATTTGGAGTTGGTTTCATCCAAATCAAAGTCACAGATAAAACGTTATGACTAAAATACCACAGTCTGTCCAGTTTAATGCATATACGCGAGGTCTTAACTTAGTCTTTGCTTGAGTCTAGTCACATAATCTAGCCACATGGTCATGACACGAGTCTTAACATGTCACCGACACTCACTAGTCTTAGCACACACTTTGTACATACTCTTTTCACACCATGACCATGTCTTAGGTTCATGCATGAATCGGTTTTTTCCGTCATTTGAGTTAGGGGTACATGCCATTCCTAATTCTTCATATCCCTCCATCTACATCATCTTTATTCACTTCCTCCATCCATTGCATCTTGAATAGAGTTTGAGTCAAATAATTAACAATGAATATCCCCAAATTCCTTTTCCACAGTACTTGGTCGAGGAGAGAAGGGCGATTAATCAAGGACAACACCTTTATTCAAGTTCAACTTTTTGATAAACCGATTCGTCAAAAGAGGAAAGCTAAGAAGATAATGGCAATTCAAGAAGAAGTCAATGAACTTAAGAATCAATTTACTGATGTGACTGAGGCGTTGAAGGCTTTAACCCTCAAAATCAATGACCCTGTGAAGCAACAACAAATGGACCTCATGCAAGAGAGCTTGAGCAAGCTATCTAGTGACTACAAATTTCAAGGCATTAGTTCACAAGGGGTCTCGGTGGACAAGGAGCTTCTTCCGCAGAAGTTCAATGCCAACGACATCCCGAAATTCAAGGCAACTGACAACCCTTATTTTCATCTAAGAGCTTTTGAAACAATAATAAGTATTAAGGGTATAGATAAGAAAGTGATTCCCTCTATATTTTCTCTATCTCTTGAAACCGTTTGTCAGCAATAGTTCTTTTCCCTTGATAAAGAGAAAACCTCTTCTTGGGAGTCAATAACAAATGCTTTCATAGATAGATATAAATGCAATATCCAAGTTGAAACTGATTATAGACAACTTGAAATTCTAAGACAAAAAGAGAATGAAGGCTTTACTTCTTTCTTTAATAAATGGAGGGAAACTTCCGCTAAGATGATTGAGGTTCCCACTGAAAAAGAATCTGTGAGGATGTTTATCAAGAATCTCCAAGAGAAGTATTCGAAGCATTTGAAATATCAACACAATCTGAATACTTTCAACTCCGTTTATGACATCGGAATTGAAATCGAAGATGACCTCGCAAAACAAAAAGCTACTAACAATAGTAACCACAGTGGCTGGAAAGGAAAGAAGAACGACAATCCTTCTTCTTCCGAAAACGCCCACTCTAGTAATAATGTTAGTACCTTTGACCATAATGGTGTCTTAGCCATGGACAATCAAGGATCTAAAAGGAAACCCAGGCGAGAGTTCACACCCACTGGAATGACCTACGATGTTGCTTTCAACCGTCTTTACGATCGAGGATTAAGCAAACCTATTGGCCCTACCGAGGATCCAACGCCAGAAAATCGATCTTCGAGATGGAATCCCAACTCTTATTGCAAATACCATCGAGGAATCGGCCATACCATTGATGAATGCTACAGGTTTCAAAATCTCATTCAAGATCTCAAAGAAGCAAATAAGATCCCATTGCCTCTAGCTAACGAGAAGACTGAGTGATGATGAAGCAAACGACACAAGACAGAGGCGAGCTTCAACGACGAGATTTCATGACCTCTTTTTCTATTTCTTTTTTTTTATTTACCTTTCCCCCAATAAGTCTAGCATAGGCACCTTTCTTTTCCCTTGAATTTAATTTTGTAGATTCTTTCTTTTTTTTCCTTTTAATAAAATGAGCATTTATTTTCTTGCATGTGATCATTGCATTGCATTGCATTAAAAAAAAAAAAAAAAAAAAAAAAAAAAAAAAAAAAAAAACATGTCAAACTAAGCACAAGGTATAACAATGATTTGAGGCACCCCTTGTAGCCACATTGATATATCCAATTTAAATAGTGTTTTACCCCCGTCCCACGGTCATAATTAGTAGTGTTTTTGGCTCTTTAGGGCCACTTTTATTACTAATTTGTGTTTTCTAGTGTTTTCGTAGTTTTAGTTGAGTTTTACAGGAAATTGCACTTTTGAAGCATTTTCCTGGGTTTTTATGGATCAACTACGGAAGCTAGAAGGACACGGACACTCTTGAAGCCCAGGATCGGTGAGAGCTGATGATTAAGGGCTCGGTATGAGATACCGGGGCTATTGGATCGATTAATCAAGACCCGATGAGGAAATCTAGATTGGGCCGAGGAATTGAGCCCAATCGAAATCCAAGCCTCGAAGAAGAAGATCGGGCCCGATCGGGCAAGCATACGCCCGATCGGGCGGATGCGCGCACAAGCACCTTCAAGGAATAAGCGCGCCCGATCGGGTGAGCGTAAGCTCAATCGGGCGCGGCATACCAGCAGGGCGTTGTAAAAAAGGCGGGCCCGATCGAGCGGCCCTTCGCCCGATCGGGCGCGTGTTTTTCTTAGAGCTGATTAGATTAGTTTTAATTTTTGTTTTGAGAAATGTTTAAGTACGAATTATGTACGTAAATTCTAATGACCTTCTTCTTTAGACTTTCTCTCTCTGCTTAGGATTTTTCTCTCTCTTAAATTCTCTCTCAACTTTTGTTATTAATTACTTTCATTAATCCAGATTTCTTTTGGTAACAATTTCTTCTCTTTTAATTTCAGTTATTTTACTTACTTCTTTGATTATGTTTTGCTTTGTTTATTTTATTAGTTTAGTTATGATGATGCTTAATTGAGTAGTTTTATTTCTGGGGTTTATGGGGATCTAATAAATAATGAAGGGGTAATTTTGTGATTGTTGATTATCAATGCTTGGTTAATTTCCTATTGATTGATTTAATGCTATGCAATTAGGTTTGGCCAGATTTAATTGTATGAGTTTAGCAATATTAATTCGAGATTCGACAGATGAGAATTGATGTTTAGGCTTAGTTTCAATAGGCGGACTAATTTACAATGGTTAAGTCGAGATTCGACAGATGAGATTTAATACCGGTAAATTAACTCTGTGATTATAATACGTAGCGAAAGCCCTTTATAATCTGATTAATCAATGCTTGATGATTGCTTATTATGATTTGCCCTGGAATATTGTTTATTAGTGAACCTATGCCCTAGGTCTTTTAATAATTAATTTCTCCCTATTTTATTTCTTCCGACCTTATTCTTCGTAGTATAGAATTTATTCCCAAAAATATTGGTTACTTAGATAATTTAGATTATAAAAATTAATTAGGAGTAGAAAGACTTGTTTCCCTGTGGAGTTTGACCCTACTTCCCTATCTACATTAGTTAGAGGATTTAGGAATTACTTTTGATTAGGGGATACGACTTTACCTTGCCAAAATTTGGCGCCGTTGCCGGGGACACGGTTTTATTTTTATTTTCTAGATTATTTTTGTAGTCTAGATTAACCCCTTTTGTCTCTGAGAACGTTAGTGTTTTGAGGCAATTCTCATATTTGTCTTTTAGTTCCTTGTTTATGCCCAGGTGTTCCAGATAAGGTTACATCCCATTCGATCCTGAGATCGAGCGCTCTTTTCATAGGCAAAGGAAATTCTATAGACAAATTCTGGCGGGTTCTGAGGAGGACAACAGTCGAAGAGATCCTCCCTCTAATTCTAGTGACACAGATATTCCTTCAGATTCAGAATCAGAGATGACGGCCCAGAAGAAACTCAGTGACTACTCGCAGCCGAAGCTCACAGATTTCCCGCACCTTACTCCCACTCCGGCACTAGATGGAGTTCAGTTCGAAATCAAGCCCCAATTTATCACTATGATAGAGAGGAAGCAATTCAGTGGAGCTAAGGGTGAAGATCCTAATCTTCACATTGCAGATTTCTGCCAGTATTGTAACACCATTAGACAAGCCGGGGTCACGCAAGACCAAATCAAGGAGATTCTTTTTCCTTTTCATTATGTAACAAAGCTAAATTATGGTTTAATGGTTTGAATAGAACTACACTTGGTATTACTAACTGGGAAACTCTTGATTTGAATTTCTATAATAAATACTATCCTGCAGAGAGAACAGCGGTACTAAGGAGTGCTATTCAAAACTTCGCTCAAGAGGCCGACGAAACGCTATATGAGGCTTTGGAGAGGTTCAAGGATCTGCAGAGAGAGTGCCCCCACCACAATTTAGCACAATGGCAATTGATCCAAGCATTCTAAAATGGACTTGGAAATTCTTCTAGATCAGTGCTAGATTCTGCAGCCAGTGGGAGGTTCATGAATTTAAATGTGGACGATGCAGGACAGGTTATCGAAGACATGGCAATACACAATTCTCAATATGGGAATCCGAGAGGGTTTGCAAATAAAGGTAAACATAATGTCGATTCCGTATCCTTTTTGCAAGCTCAATTAACGTCTATTTGTCAAAAATTAGATAATTTTACTGTTGCTCCTAACTCTGTAGCTAATGTTTCTGCTGTTGCTAACAATGAAGCTTTTTGTGAAAATTGTGGAATTGTAGGGCATTGGGAGCAAGATTGTAGGAGCTCTATGGAACAAGTTAATGCCTTTCAAACCTATAGGCAGAATAACCCATATTCCAATTCCTACAATGCCGGTTATAGGAACCATCCATATCTTTCATACCGGAGTACCAATGTACAAAACCCTCCACCTCCACAACAACCACAATAGCAACCTCCACCACAGCAAAAATATTACCACCCAAATTCCGGCCAGAAAAGCCAAGCATCACCCTCATTATCTTCCGACCCTGCCATGACAGAAATTAGAGCAATGCTTGCTAATATGCAAAAGCATATGGAGAGTAGGGATGCGCAAATTGATTTCATTTTAGCCCATAATAAAATCATGGACAATTAAATTGCACAACTTTCATCTACCCTACAATCCCGTCAGCAGGGAGCTCTACCATCACAACCTATCCATCCCACAGATCAGGCCAATGCAATCACTCTAAGGAGTGGTTCACATTATGATGGACCTCCTATGCCAAAGGAAGATGGACCAGTTCCTGATCTAGATTCCTCTATACCAAACGTTAATCCTGCTAGCCCTGCAGGGCTACAAATAGATACTAACTCTACTAATGTTTCTATGCAGGGTAAATCGCAGGATAAGGGAGGAGATGTGCAGAGCCCGGTTATCAAACTTCCATTCCCTAATAGACAACTGAAGAGTAAGTTTGATAAACAATTCGGTAAGTTTTTAGAGGTTGTGAAAACCTGCAGGTAACAGTTCCTTTTACTGATTTAATCACTCAAGTTCCTGCTTATGCTAAATTTATGAAAGACATTCTGACTAGGAAAAGGGCCTTTAATGAAGTAGAAACTGTAGCTTTCACAGAGGAGTGTAGCGCTTTATTGCAAAACAAATCCCCTCCTAAATTAAAGGATCCCGGTAGTTTTTCTATCCGTTGTCCTATAGGGAATGTTTTTATTGACAAAGCTTTGTGTGATTTGGGTGCTAGTGTTAGTGTCATGCCATCGTCTGTCTGTGCTAAACTTAATATGGGAGAATTAAAAGTTACTAATATAACTTTGCAAATGGCAGATCGTTCGGTAAAATACCCCTTAGGTATTTTAGAGGACGTCCCTGTCAGAGTTGGTAAATTTTTTCTTCCTGTTGATTTTGTTGTGTTAGCATTGGCAGAGGATACGCAAATACCCATTATATTAGGTAGGCCTTTTCTCCATACTGCAGGAACAAATATTGTTGTTAAAAATGGTAAACTAACCCTTTCTGTAGGTGACGACAATGTTACTTTTAATTTAGGGAAAGTTTTGAAAGGGCCTATGCTAGAGGAGAATTGTTGTTATATTGATGTAATTGATATAATGGATGATATTTGTGATGATAGTTTGCCACAGGTTCTTGCGAGGGATCCCCTAGAGGAAGTTCTCTGCGGGAATTTATCTAGAGACAATGCAAGCGTTTGGGGTAATGAGGTACAAGATATTGAAAAGGCTCTTTCCTTAAAAGAGTTAAGCCCCAAGGAAACAATGAAGGTAGTAAATTTAGTTCAGGAATCAAAACCTGCAGAGGTCAAGAAACCTGAGCTAAAACCTCTCCCTTCTCATTTAAAATATATTTTTCTTGATGAACAGGAACTATACCCCGTGATCATCAGTACTGCACTTACTGACCTACAAACTTCCCAACTCCTAGGGGTTCTCAAAACCCATAAGAAAGCTATTGGGTACAGTATTGATGATCCCAAGGGTATTAGCCCTGATTTTTGTATGCACAGGATACATCTAGAAGACAACTATAAGCCTTGCATTCAACCCCAACGAAGATTAAATCCCAACATGCAGGAGGTAGTCAAGAAGGAGGTATTATCTATCCTATTTCTGACTCCAAATGGGTAAGTCCTGTGCAGGTAGTGCCAAAAAAGGGTGGGATGACTGTGATAACCAATGAAAAAAATGAATTAATTCCCACTAGAACTGTCACAGGGTGGCGTATGTGCAATGATTATCGTGGATTAAATATCGCCACTAAAAAGGACCACTTCCCTCTTCCCTTTATAGATCAAATGCTTGAGAAGTTAGCTAATCATAAATTCTTTTTCTATTTGGATGGGTATTCGGGATTTTTCCAAATTCCGATTCACCCTGAAGAACAGGAAAAGACTACTTTTACATGCCCTTATGGCACTTTTGCATATCGTAGAATGTCCTTTGGTTTACGTAATGCAACCGCTACCTTTCAACGTTGTATGATGAGCATTTTTTCTGATTTCATAGAGTCTATTATGGAAGTCTTTATGGATGATTTTAGCGTGTATGGTTCCTCATTTGATTCATGTTTAATTAATCTCGCTAAAATTTTGAAACGATGTGAAGAGTGCAATTTAGTTCTAAATTGGGAAAAAGTCACTTTATGGTGACAGAGGGAGTAGTTCTAGGTCATATTGTATATGATAAGGGCATACAAGTAGACAAAGCTAAGATTTTAGTGATTGAGCAATTACCTCCCCCAGTTAATGTTAAGGGAGTTAGAAGTTTCTTGGGTCATGCGGGGTTTTATCGCCGCTTTATCAATGATTTTTCTAAAATTGCTAAACCACTGACTCAGCTTTTGCTCAAGGATGCTCCTTTTATTTTTACTGACGAGTGTCTTGAGGCTTTCAACAGGATTAAGCAGGCTTTGATATCGGCACCCATCATATGTGCTCCCGATTGGAATCTTCCTTCCGAGATCATGTGTGATGCAAGTGACTTTGCGCTAGGACTCGTGATTGGACAGAGAAAGGACAAGGTTTTGCATGCTATTTATTATGCAAGCAAAACCTTGGATGAAGCCCAAGTCAACTATGCCACTACGGAGAAGGAGTTTCTTGTTGTTATTTATGCTTTAGAAAAATTTAGATCATATCTTGTTGGTTCTAAAGTCATTGTTTTTACTGACCATGCAGCATTGAAGTACTTGATAGTTAAGGCGGAATCAAAGCCAAGGCTACTCCGATGGGTTCTTTTGCTCCAAGATTTCAACATAGAGATAAAAGATAAAAAGGGAGCAGAGAACGTAGTGGCAGACCACTTGTCACGTATCAGGTATGATGAGGGTAAGGATTCTCTACCTATAGATGATTCTTTCCCTGATGACAACCTTTATGTAGTTGTAGAGCAACACCCATGGTATGCGGATTTTGTTAATTATTTATTGGGTGGTACTCTACCTCCTGACTTGTCCTACCAACAAAAAAAGAAATTCCTTTCTGATGTTAAACATTATTTTTGGGATGATCCTTTTTTGTTTCGTGAGTGTGCAAATGGATTGTTTCGCAGGTGTGTTCCCGAATGGGAAGTCCACGGTGTGCTTACTAGTTGCCACACCTCACCATATGGAGGACATCATGGCCCCACTAAAACGGTGGGCAAGATTGATGAGTCGGGATTCTATTGGCCTACAATGTTTAAGGATGCTAACATTTTTGTACAGGCTTGTGACTCTTGCCAGAGGACTGGCAACATCTCGCGGAGGCATGAGATGCCCCAAACCGGAATTCTAGAAGTTGACATTTTTGACGTTTGGGGTGTTGATTACATGGGACCGTTCCCTTCTTCAAAAGGGAACCGTTATATTCTTGTCGCCGTCGACTATGTATCCAAGTGGGTTGAGGCCATCGCCACTCCTACTAATGATGCCAAGGTGGTCCACAGACTTTTCAAGAAGACCATCTTTCCAAGATTTGGCATACCTAGAGCAATAATAAGTGACGGAGGATCTCACTTTCATGAACGGAAGTTAGGCACCCTCCTCAAAAAGTATGGTGTCTACCATAGGACAGGGTTAGCCTACCACCCCCAAACTAGTGGCCAAGTTGAGGTTTCTAACCGTGAGATCAAGTCCATTCTAGAGAAGGTGGTGGCAAAGTCAAGGAAAGATTGGAGCGACAAGTTAGACGACACCCTTTGGGCGTACAGACCTGAAAGGAATGGTGTCCTTCGAACAAGTGTATTATTCTGATAGCGGGTTCAGAATTATTAGAAAGCTAATATATTCAGTAAGGTCAAGTGATCGGAATGCCTGGGTGGAGGCCGCTTCCGATCAGTAATATTAATATAATTAATATTACAGCTTAATCTTGACTAAACCCTTCGGGTCACACCCAAGCAAAATACACGAACCGACTCGACGAATTAATTCGTCGCCCGAGTGTTAAATATTTAGACGTTGGTAATTCGAGCTTGGAGCATCGAAACCGATCGTCGGAAGTCGAGTCAAAAATATTAAAAAGACGAGACGCGCAAAATAATAATAAATCGACCATATTCCCAAAATACCCCTAGCATCGGAGTGCCCCGAGCATCCGAATGCTAGGGGCAAAATGTCCAAGCATAGGTGGCTAGCAAGCGCACCAAGCTGAGCCTATCATGGCTGGCTAGGTGCGTGCTAGCGCACCGTGCTAGCAGCCATGCACAGCAGCAAGCCCGCACCAAGTGCGTGGCTTGCGCGCACAGCAGCAGCCCGCATCTTGGTGCGGGGCTGGGCTCGGGCTGGGCTCGTGGCTGGGCCATAAGGCCGGTCACTATGGGGAAGCTTGAGGAATATGGGAGAAAGTGGGTAAGGACATGTGGCACAAGGAGAGTATTGAGTGGGGAGCAAGTATGGTCCCCTACTCTCCATGTGGTCCTCACCAACCCATTTCACATGGTAATGCCACTTGTAGATTTATTATTAGTTTGCAATTTTAATTTAATTTAGCTTTAAATTAATTTGTGGAATTTCATGATCCCACATTGATGGGATAGAAATTCCCACTCATACTTTCCTCTATAAATACCAACCTTGGGATTTGGAGTAAAGTGCTTGAGTGGGAGTTAGAAAGAGCATTCCATATTTTGGGAAAAACTCTTAAACTCCATTAACACTTGGGTTTTGGTTGGACCTTGCTAACTCCAAGGTAGCGGACCTAAAAAGTCGTATTCGTCCTTTGTGGGTGGGTACCGTTGGAGGCACGGCATTTGCGGTGCTCAAGGCTTCAAGGGACTTCACGTTGGTGATAGCAAAGGCAGGATGATACTTGGGTGATTCAGCCACGGAATGCGGCAGTGGAAGATTGAAAGAAGGATGAAAGATGAGAAAAGAGATGAGCCGTGAGTTTAGGTTGAGAAAAAAATTAGGATCAAAACCCTACTGATACCACGAAAGAATGTGATCGTTGCCTTTCTCATTAAATATCGACCAGTATAAATATACAATTACAAGAGATAAACTAGGAAACTATCTAGCTATAAACTAGGCAAAGATATATACAATTACCAAACTAATTATATACAATATTATCAGAATATATATCCATATATTCTAACACTTTCAAGTAAGAGCCCGTTTTGAGAGGGCGAAGCTCGCTTCAAGGGTATGATTCGTTCTTCCTTTTCTTGTGTTTATTTATTTATGCTTCATGGTTTTATTAATTACGAGTGGTTCCTTGGGTCGGGGTTGTTTCCGCGGTGAGTCGGACTCACCAAACCCCAACAGCGGTATCGGAGCCCCGCTCGTTTATTTTTATAATCATGTTTTTCAAGGTTTATTTTGGCTTATTTTTCTGGTTTAAGTTGCTAATTAGATTAGTAGCTCGGTTTTATTTATTTTAATCCCGTTTTTAATGTCGAATTTGGCCCAGAACCCAGATTTTCGCCCAAAAATAGTGAATTTTGGGTGGAAAAGGTGTTCTGGAAAGGTGGGGCTGTGATTTTAGCCAAATTCTTACCAGAAATTCCTTTTTCGAGGGATTTTTCGTTTTTGACGAAAAGTTTTAAGTCTTTTCTAACCTTGAAATTAATGGCATAACTTGTTGATTATGTGGTTGATTATTTGCATTATCTTCTGCATTTTTAAGTCCCCTTAAAGCACACTTACTAGGTAGTATTTGATGCTTAAAGGTTGATTTATTTTCACATAATTGCAAACTAATTGCTTTTTAGTGTGAAAAATTTTGTTTTGAGGCTTCCTAAGTGTTAAAGATTCAATCTTTATTTGTGATAAGTGATTGAAACTTTAAAAACCACTAAATTTCATGTTATTTTGTGTTAAACTTTGTTGTTTTAATCATTTTGAGTTGATTGGAAACATAAAGTTTCAATTTTTGTGATAGAAATTTGGTTATCTTCATGTTGGAAGATACAATTTTCAAGGATTCACAAAATTTAAATGTTGGAATTTTCATTTGAACATTAAAGTTCATATTTTTCCAACTTCCCCTTACTTTGTCAAATTCTCAAGTTTAATTTAAATTGATTAAATTAAAAGTGAGAAATTGCCTCAACTTTGTTATTGCACCAAGCTAAACCAATTTAATTAAGAATGGTTCTTGAAATTATTTTGGTTATTTGCACTTTGAAATTTTATTAAGTTAGACTTGTTTAAAATTTTATTTTTTTTGCTCATTGAGTTAGTTCTAAAATTAATTTAGAATTAATTAATTATGTCTCGCGAAATGGGATCAAATCCCGAGGCCATGGCACGCAAAACGAGGCAAAGAACCACCCTTGGCTAGTCGGGCTGCTATGCAGCCCGCATAAGGCTGCCAAGGTGGCTTCCCCGCCTTGCGTGCGGCCACACGCGCGGCAGCAGCACACGGCCGCAGCAGCCACGTACTAGCAGCCATGGTTGTGCGTGCGCGTGCGTGCGGCAGTGGCAGCAGCCCATGGCTGCTTGCCGCGGGCCGTGTGTGCGGAGTTTTTTGTGTGTGCATATGCTTGGTGCGGTGAGGTGAATAGCCGTAGTATGCTTGGTTTGCATGAGCCGCGATTATTCGAGTTTCCTTGGCAAAACGCTTAAAGCGAAAGCCACTTGAAATGCAGTTGGCTTAATATTGCTTATTTTGCCGTTTTATTTATTTTAATTAATTTTGTTTATTTTAATTAAAAATTTTGGGAGGCTAGGCCTCGGTTTTGAGTGGCATTGGCAAAATTTTATTTTGACAAGTTTGGGTGTTACCGACTTAATTAATTGGATTAATTAAGGGAAATGCGGAATTTAGTGGGAGCTTCAATTAATTAATGACGTCAAATTACATAATCGGTTAAACAACTTTGACTAGTTTTAATTAGGCGTGTTAATCGGATTAACCACCAAGATTAGTTACTAGTGCGCGCGTTGTTTAAATGCATTTTACTTGTTTGATATTGTAAATTGCATGGGTCATTCACAAATAGTGAATGGTTGAATGGAATATATATTCTCTCTCACAGGTTTTATGAAATGGCAACTAGTGGGACCCGATTAGGATAGAAAATACGGACTACGTGCCGTTATGTATTTTTGTAAATCTAAATACGGTCTACGCACCGTTAAGTATTTTTGTACCTTAATATTTAGATTATTCCTAGTCGTAGACACTAGTATTTGCATAGTTTGGTTAAGTCTTGAAGACGGCGTATCTTGGAAGACAAAGCCTTGAATTGCAAATGAAGACCTTTTGAAGATTTGAAGAATTCAAGGGGTCATGTTAGTTGCCAATATGCATCTATAATTTCGCTTTATATTTTATGCTTATACATGTGAATTATTCGTTAGATGCATGTTTAGGTTTTCTTTATGTTGCGATGATTAGTTAAGTTCACTTAAATCAACCAACATAGAAATCCTAGGTCCCTAATAATATTGAGTCAAACTTGCCTTTCCAAAACAACACTTACCAACCGAACGAGGGTGATGGTAGGCTACGCCAAAGCGAGGTGCCATCACTTCTCCAAGGCTCATAAGGCACACCGGGTGTGCACGTTGGTTTTGGTTTAACTCATCGGTATGAGTGAGGAGTCCTCACATACCGTGGAAAAAGAGATACATCGTCAAAGATGCATTAGATGCGACGATTGTCTAACCAAGAGTGGCTTAGAGCCATTAGTAAGGCAATGCTTACCCTAGAAGATTGAGTGTTAAGACAAGCCAAAGCATGCTTAACCACTCTTTGTTTCTTCGGATCTTGGAATCGCCTTATTTTCACAAAATAGGGACAATTTTACGTGTAAATAAGACGCTAAATAAGTATTGAAAATTTGCATGAATAAAATTCAATCTTATTTAAGTAATTTTGAATGGTTTTTCATTAAAATTCTTTCAATTGTAGAATCATGTCTTCAACCTCAAACAACCAGTTTTCATTACGCTCAATTCTCGACAAGGAGAAGTTGAGTGGTACCGATTTCCTTGATTGGCATAGGAATTTGCGCATCGTTCTTATGCAAGAACAGAAAGAGTATGTCCTTGATTAGGAAATGCCTGAGGCTCCCAATGAGGAGGTAACTCAAGCAGCCCTTAACCGATGGCAAGTAGCCGATCGGGATGTCAAGTGCGTAATGCTAGCCACTATGTCTCCTGAACTTCATAAAACCTTCTTCGAGAAGGAATCGGCCTATGAGATCATTTCTGAGTTACAGAATATGTTTTAAGAACAGGCTCGAACTGAAAGGATTGAAACCCACAGGCAGATCCTTGAGACTAAGCTCAAGAAAGGAGAGCCAGTCAGCCCACATGTGCTCAAAATGATCGGATTATTTAAGAACATGGGAAGGCTTGATGTGGGGTATTCAAATGAAATGGCTATTGACATCATTCTCCATTCCCTTCACAAAAGCTATGACCAGTTCAAGATGAACTACAACATGCATAGCATGGAGAAAACCCTCACCGAGCTTCATGGGATGTTGAAGCAAGCTGAGCAGACGCTCAAGGATGAGGGAAGGCCTGATATGCTAATGATTAAGAAAGGCAAGCCATTCAAAAGGGCGGGCAAAAAGAAGAAGGGCTTCAAGGGGAAAGGTAAGAAGAACTTTCCGCCTAAGCCGAAAGCTACCAAAGACAACAAGGAGAAAAAGGTAGCATCTTCTAAGTCTGATTCTGAATGCTTCTATTGTAAGAAGAAGGGACATTGGAAGAGAGACTGCCTCAAATTCAAGGAAGATAAGAAGAACGAAACCGTTGCTTCTACATCAGGTATTTACGTTATAGACTTTAACTTCACTAGCTCGGCGTCATGGGTATTAGATACCGGATGTGGCTCACACCTTTGTTTCGATTCACAGGCACTAAGGAAAACTAGGAGGCTAGCAAAGGGAGAGATCGAGCTCCGGGTAGGAAATGGAGCAAGGATTGGTGCTATATCCGTAGGATCTCTTAGTTTGTCTTTGCCCACGGGGCTAGTTTTGGAACTTGACAATGTTTATTGTGTTCCCAACATTACCAAAAACATCATTTCAATTTCGGCGTTGGACGCCAAAGGTTTTGAATTTCGAGTTAAGGACCAATCATGTTCATTTTATCTCGATAATGTTTTATATGGTACGGCACATTCAGAAAATGGTCTTTATGTGTTATCTCTAGACAAAGAAATTTATAACGTTAATAATCCTGCAAAGAAAGCTAAGACTACACCGTCTAGTCAAACTTACTTGTGGCATTGTCGTCTTGGCCACATAAACATCAAACGCATCAAGAAGCTTCTTCAAGAAGGTATTCTTGACTCATTTGATTTAGAATCCTTTGAGAATTGCGAAGGATGTTTATTAGGAAAGATGATAAAGCAACCATTCTCCAAGTTGGGAGAAAGGGCCGGTGACTTGTTGGGACTAATACACACCTATATATGTGGGCCAATGAGTACACCCGCAAGGAGTGGTTATCGGTATTTCATAACCTTCACGGACGACTATAATAGATATGGTTATGTCTATCTAATGTCGCACAAATCTGAATCGTTTGATAAATTCAAGGAATTTCAGAACGAAGTTGAAAACCAACTCGGTAAGAAAATCAAAGCGCTTCGATCGGATCGAGGTGGCGAATATTTGAGCCAAGAATTCGATGACCATCTGAAAGAACATGGAATACTTTCAGAGTTGACACCTCCGGGAACTCCTCAATGGAATGGAGTATCTGAAAGGAGGAATCGAACCCTGTTAGACATGGTCCGATCGACTATGGGTCTTAGTGAACTTCCAATCTCTTTCTAGGGACCTGCACTTTTAACTGCGGCACTTACACTGAATCGTGCTCCGTCAAAGGCAGTGGAAAAGACTCCATATGAATTATGGACAAATAAACCTCCAAGGTTGTCTTTTATCAAGATTTGGGGATGCGAAGCATATGTCAAGAAACTCATTTCTGACAAACTTCATCCGAAATCTGACAAGGTTTACTTTGTGGGTTATCCAAAAGAAACCAAAGGGTATTACTTCTACAACAAATCCGAGAACAAAGTGTTTGTTGCTCGTGATGGTGTCTTTTTGGAGAAGGAGCATCTCTCCAAAATGACAAGTGGGAGGAAAATCGAACTCGATCGGGCGCAAAATATCGATTTTGTCGGAGCTAAATTTCGCCCGATCGGGCGCGCAAGTGAAGAAAGAAATTAAGGAAAACTTCGCCCGATCGGGCGGATTTTCGGAGAAATCGAGTGCCAAAAAAGAAATATCGGGCGAAGCTCACCCGATCGGGCGGGCGAAGCTCACCCGATCGGGCGGGCGAAGCTCACCCGATCGGGCGGGCGAAGCTCACCCGATCGGGCGGGCGAAGCTCACCCGATCGGGCGGGCGAAGCTCACCCGATCGGGCGGGCGAAGCTCACCCGATCGGGCGGGCGAAGCTCACCCGATCGGGCGGGCGAAGCTCACCCGATCGGGCGGGCGAAGCTCACCCGATCGGGCGGGCGAAGCTCACCCGATCGGGCGGGCGAAATGGCGATTCCCAGGTTCGTGTTCGCGCCCGATCGGGCGCGCACTTTACAAATCAGCAAGAACCCTATTCGCCCGATCGGGCGAGGTTCGCCCGATCGGGCGCGCCTATTTCTATCCGGGGTTTTAACCCCCCTTCTCCCTTCCTCTTTTCTTTTTCTTTCTTACTTCTTCTTTCTCTTTCACACTTTCTCTCTCTAAAACCTCCATTTTCAAACCTTCAACTCCACTTTCAATCCAAGATCTCCTCAAATTCACCCATCAAAACCTCAAAATTCTTACATATTCTTAATCCTCACACCTTCCTCTACATTTTCCACCTATTTTCTCCCACTTTCTCTCATAATCCCTTCTAACCCTTAGAGAGAGAAAACCCCAATTACCAAATTTTCCACATCCAAATGGCTTCAAAGCGTTCAAGGACACAAAGGGGTGAAAGTTTGAGGCCACAACAACCAATAGTCAACCCGGAGCTTCAAGTACCGGGATGGGAGGAGGTTGTCATCACCTCGGAGGAACAACGGGCTAGGATGCTAAATCTCATCGATTGACAGGTAATCTCAACCCGCTTTGTTCATCATCCCACATTAGCTAGATTAGGTATTGATAAATATGTGGAAAATTTGTTTAAAGGCATAGGCATGAGTGGTTTCTTTCAAATGTGCCATGATACATATGATTATTTAACATTAGAATTTATCTCTAGTTTTAATGTTATTAAAATGAATGCTATAATCACTCATGTGCAATTCCGATTATTGAACAACGATGTGCGATTATCTCTTAAAGAATTTGGAAAGTTGTTTGAATTGAAATCGGATAAACCTATCGAGCCCTCCCATGACCACATTGTCGTGGTCTACAAGAGGCTCACTGGGGAGGGCTTAGCTAACCTCCAACACGCCAAAGGGACGTGGATTCAACATCCCGTCCCAAAATTTTGGCAAAGATTTGCCGGCCTCACTATTTTTGGGAGGCATGAACCGGCAAATGTGAGGAGGGATGAATTGGAATTATTGGCATCCTATGTAATTCCTAACGCTGAAAAATTGAACATACCCCATAGGATAGCCAATCACTTCCAAAGGGCGGCCAACGCGGCCGAAATGGGTAGGTCTAGGGCACCTATTTATTTTGGGGGGTTAGTGACCCATATCGCCATCAAACACCTAGGTTGGAACCCGGATGGGCATAGGAAAGTTGTAGGCTCAAACCTCATGGACCTAGCCTATTTAGTGAGTCTAAACTGGGTGCAACCCGTGGGAGGTGACACTTGGTGGATAGTCCACCGACAATCGGGTAGGAGGGACCAAGCCTTTACCTTACCCAACCCCGCCTTGACCAAATTTGAGAAGGGGAAGCCTTCTTATACATTTGAGATTAACGGCCAAGGTGAGGTTCAAGCACCTCACCCTTCACTACAACCCCACCAATCACCCCAAGACCAATCCCCCCCACACCATTCACCACACTACCCACCACCTCCACCCTTCACCTATGTCATACCCACTTCTTCGGTCGACTATAACGTCGACCCCAATGCCCCTTATGACTTTTCGGCTTTTATGAGCCAATTGGACCGTATCGAGATGGGCCAAGGGAGAGTTGAAGGTGTGATGCAAAACCTAGATTCTAAGTTAAGCACCTTGGATGGTCGGGTAGGACACATAGAGAGGAACCTTGGGAGGGGTCTTTACCCCATGTACGATGACTATGCACGCCGAGGGGCTATTCCCCCCGAGGATTTAGTTCCCGACTGGTTCCAATACCCCCAAGGAGGGTATTCTCACCCCGGAGCATTTGGTACTTATGTGGACTACTCGTCAGTCCATGGATATGGGGGTGACGCTCCTTTTGGGGGTATGGGGCGAAATGTGAACCCTAACTACTTTGCAGGTGGTTCGGGTTATGGTGGTGCTGGACCGAGCCAGAGTGGTGCCGGCTCGAGCTATGGAGGAGGATATGAGAGGATAGATGACGATGAGGAGTAGCTTCTCCTAGCTACCCTCCCAAGTCAATGAGGGCATTTCTTGATTTGGCTTGGGGGGAGATTTCTTGTATATATGGTAACTTTCTTTCTCTGTTCTCTATTTATTGCTTTCCTAGTGTAGTTTTTATTGCTTTCCCTTATGAAAAAATACAAAAAAATTTGAAAAAAATTCAAAAATACGTTCCAATGAATTGTAATTCATGCTTCCCTGTGTCCCATACTAATATTGTTTTGATTCTTGGTATATGATAATGAGCTTTGTGAATTTGTTGATCATGATTTGAAGTTTAATTGTTTGGATTCCTAAACATGCGTCAATTTTGCCAACTATTTGTGAATATAGTGCTTGACTAGTTGATTTGGTTAGGAATGTGTGTTAGTTCCTGGTATGTCAATGAATTTGAGTATTGGTTGCAACTATTAGTAATGTTTATATAGCTCAATATTATGCACATTGAGGAGGACGAAGGCAATTGTTCTCTTAGGAAGCCTTCAGACGATATTAGATACATTTGTTCCCTTCTTGTTACCCATGTTGTTGCTTGTACCTTTTATTGTTTATTTAGCCACATTACAAGCCTATATGAGCCCCATTGGTTACTAGTCCCAAGCTTGGCTTGGGGGAGCTATTAGTTGGTGAGGTGAGGGAGTTGTGGTGTGCACATTATTTGCACAATGTGGGAATAAAAGAAGAGTGATTGTTCTTTGATATTATGATTGGAAAATATTGATGTTTTGTGTTACAAAGTTGAAAATTTCCTATATGAGGTAAAAAGAAAAAAAAAAAAAAAAAAAAAGAAGAGCAAAGAAAAAAATTGTTTCATATGTTCAAATGTTCTATTTGAAGGTTGCTTAAGAAAAAAATTCAAAAGAAAAAAAAAAGGGGGTTCAAGTTTGAAAAAAAAAAAAAAAAAAAAAAAAAAAAAAGAATAAGTGGTTCAAAGTTTGTTTCAATTCACTCTATTTATTCTTATGAGTGAAATTGTAAGTGTTGGGATTGTTTATATTGTTTGAAGTTGTATTTGGGGGATTCTTGTTGGAGTTAGTTATGTTGTTGGAGATGCATGATCATCATTTATTTTTTATCATGGGTTTAGTAGGATTTGGCTCCCTTAATGCATAGCTTTTCTCTCACATATTCCCAAATTTATCCTACTACCCTTTACCCTAGCCTTACATTACAAGCTTTAAAAACCTTCCGACCTTTGTGCATAGAGTTGTGTGAATGTGAAAGTGTTGTTTATCAATGCAAGTTATGATTTGACATATTTCGAGTCGACTAGTAGGTTAAGCGTTCATTGTTTTAAACACACGAGAGTGTGAGATGGGAGGGCATTGTTCACAAATAAAAGGGGTTGGTTGGAGAGCGATCGAGTACATCTTTTACTCGCCACATAAATGAGAGTTGAGTGTGTAAGCACTAGTCTTGAATTCTATATGCTCATGTGGTTTGCTTTACTTGAAAATTGTTGGGGATGAATGGTAATTAGATGAAGGAGATTGATTGACATTGAAGCATGTTCATTAGACTTATCTTGAATCGTTTGTGCTTGATTTTGTTTATTGGGATGAGGCATATTTTATATGTTCATTGATGAGCTCTTTGCTTAAGGATAAGCAAAGGTTTGGCTTGGGGGAGTTTGATATATCCAATTTATATAGTGTTTTACCCTCGTCCCACGGTCATAATTAGTAGTGTTTTTGGCTCTTTAGGGCCACTTTTATTACTAATTTGTGTTTTCTAGTGTTTTCGTAGTTTTAGTTGAGTTTTACAGGAAATTGCACTTTTGGAGCATTTTCCCGGGTTTTTATGGATCAACTACGGAAGCTAGAAGGACATGGCCACTCTTGAAGCCCATGATCGGTGAGAGCTGATGATTAAGGGCTCAGTATGAGATACCGGGGCTATTGGATCGATTAATCAAGACCCGATGAGGAAATCCAGATTGGGCCGAGGAATTGAGCCCAATCGAAATCCAAGCCTCGAAGAAGAAGACCGGGCCCGATCGGGCAAGCATACGCCCGATCGGGCGGATGCGCGCACAAGCACCTTCAAGGAAGAAGCGCGCCCGATCGGGTGAGCATAAGCTCGATCGGGCGCGGCATACCAGCAGGGCGTTGTAAAAAAGGCGGGCCCGATCCGGCGGCCCTTCGCCCAATCGGGCGCGTGTTTTTCTTAGAGCTGATTAGATTAGTTTTAATTTTTGTTTTGAGAAATGTTTAAGTACGAATTATGTACGTAAATTCTAATGAACTTCTTCTTTAGACTTTCTCTCTCTACTTAGGATTTTTCTCTCTCTTAAATTCTCTCTCAACTTTTGTTATTAAATACTTTCATTAATCAAGATTTCTTTTGGTAACAATTTCTTCTCTTTTAATTTCAGTTATTTTACTTACTTCTTTGATTACGTTTTGCTTTGTTTATTTGATTAGTTTAGTTATGATGATGCTTGAGTAGTTTTATTTCTAGGGTCTATGGGGATCTAATAAATAATATGAAGGGGTAATTTTGTGATTGTTGATTATCAATGCTTGGTTAATTTCCTATTGATTGATTTAATGCTATGCAATTAGGTTTGGCCAGATTTAATTGTATGAGTTTAGCAATATTAATTCGAGATTCGACAGATGAGAATTGATGTTTAGGCTTAGTTTCAATAGGCGGACTAATTTATAAATGGTTAAGTCGAGATTCGACAGATGAGATTTAATGCCGGTAAATTAACTCTGTGATTATAATACGTAGCGAAAGCCCTTTATAATCTGATTAATCAATGCTTGATGATTGCTTATTATGATTTGCCCTGGAATATTGTTTATTAGTGAACCTATGCCCTAGGTCTTTTAATAATTAATTTCTCCCTATTTTATTTCTTCCGACCTTATTCTTCATAGTATAGAATTTATTCCCAAAAATATTGGTTACTTAGATAATTTAGATTATAATAATTAATTAGGAGTAGAAAGACTTGTTTCCCTGTGGAGTTCGACCCTACTTCCCTATCTACATTAGTTAGAGGATTTAGGAATTACTTTTGATTAGGGGATACGACTTTACCCTGCCACACATCATATCACCTTTCACCCTTCAAATATGCAATCCTTTTTTGATAAACCACTTTGAGCCTCGTCTAACGATAGACCTTTCATTTTTCAACTCATATCTACCTAATCTTGGGATGGGATGGTGTGCAACTTATGCAATTTTTGATTTCATAAAAAGCTTGAGTGACTTCAAAGGATTAAAATAGCAAAAATAGAAAAATATAAAAGTGTACAAAAGCGCAAGTGTTCCAATGTCTTTGATATGAAAATGTCTTTGATAAGAACACGTCTCAGATTGCGTCTCTTATCGAGTGTTCGGTACCGTGCCTGAGAAACATGAATACCAAGTGAGTGATAGACCGCATGATCGGGATTGCCCACACTTATAAAAATAAATTAGATGCTAAATAAAAAGAGAAAAGAGAGCTAAAAAAAGAGTTAAAAGCCTCAAGCATAAAGGTATAAAGATTCAAAAGCAAGGTTGCACATCTTGGGGGCTTATTAAGGGTCTTGAGCTTTTATCCCTTTCTTCTATAACCTTTAGCCCAACCACGTTACAAACCCTTAAAAAGACCTTTTTGAGGTATACACACACTTGTGCGAGGTTCGGCTAGAGCTACGTTCGGCCTGAGCTACGTTCGGCCTGATTCCTAACGGATACGTAGGCAACCTCACATCGAGGTGCAGCCGTAATAAAAATGCATTCATATTCACATTCACACACTTACACCGTGATCATATCAATGGATTCCCTGTGTTCATCCCTATTCATTTAGAGCTATACTTGGGGGCTTGATCCCTATATCATTAGCTTACCTAGCCTAAGAGTCACCATCATTTGACTCTTCTTGAAATAATATTTTCCCACACACTTAGCCCTTGCAGCCTAACTTTAGTGTCACTATCACACACATCACAGATACATGACCAAATATACTTTCCCTTAGGAACCCTTTGTCATGAAATCTTAACACAACGTTGAAGCATGTATTGTCATATCAAAATAACTCATCAATCATAATCATCATTGCATCGAAGTATGAAGTGCTTAGCCTCCGCGCCTAAGTTACCTAAATACTTTCATTATCGAGTCAACTAGGATAGTCTAAGATGTTACAATCCTTGTACTGTGAGAAACAACATTTGACTAAACTCATTCAATATGCACCTTCAAAAAACTTCACTTCGATTCTTTTTCGTGTCTTTCTTTTTCGAGAGAAAGGCGGTACCCTCCACAAAAATAAAGGAAAATTTTTGCTTTTTTTGCATTTTCGAGTCGCACAATCATAATACAATGCACACACGGGTCATGAGTCACACGTGTCATTTCACTTCGAGTCGAATCAACCTCGAGTCAATTACAGCGACTCAAGTTCATACCTTGAGTCACGACAAGTCAATGAGTCAAGCGACATTAAACCTTAGGTCAAACCTAAAATAATTAAAGAGATTGGCAAAGTCCTATAGTCAAAGATATAAAAGCAAATGCATCCCAGCAAGCGAGGACATTTTCGGATTTTTTCGAAATAACTGCGAACATGACATATGAGATTCTTCCAATATGAGAGGAGTTTGAGCAAAATTACATAGATCAGTAAATTATAGATGAAAAGCTTTAATTTACAAAATACTTGAGCGGATTTGGTTTAAAAGAAACGACCAAGCTCAAAGTTCGGTGCAAAACTGAGCAACAGCGGCAACAAGAGCAGAGTAGGGAAGATTCGACTCCAGCACCAGACGACAAGGCTGTCGTCTGGCAACAACATCTGGCGTCTGGCAACAGAGTTTAGCGCTTGGCTCTAGATCCCATCGTGTGGCGATAGAGCCAATTCTTGACGCTAGAGATATTTCAGCAGCGACAGAGCTCGAAGCCTCTCAGGACGGTTATTTCGACCTTGTACAGCAATTTCGGTTTCCTTGGTACGCCAGTTAGCCCCTATAAGCAAATTGACATGATTAGTAGTCGGCTCGATTACAATCATAGTAAGTGATTGACCTGACAAAAAATCGTCTCACTTAGCTTAAGCGCCTAAAACACTGGCTCATTACAAGCACCAAGGCATCGGTTCAAAAGCAAGTGCATCACTTATACGACAATTTTTCCAAGATTGGATTGTCATCTCCAACCGACAATATTTCCAAATATGGATTGTCGCGCATTCTTCTTAAACGACAATTTTTCCAAAAATTGGATTGTCATCCCCAACTGACAATATTTCCAAATATGGATTGTCGTGCATCTTCTTCAACGACAATTTTTTCCAAGATTGGATTGTCATCTCTGGCAAAGTTTCAAAGCGCGGATTGTCGTGCTACTTCTCTGTTTGGCAATTTTTTCCAAGTTCGAATTGTCATCGCTGGCAAGTTTTCCGAGATTGGATTGCCATACACCCAGTTCCCTATGGCAAAATTTCCCAAAGGATTTTTGTAGGTCTCTACTCATCATAAATTTCGGCAATGGTTCCTCAACGTGGATTGTCATTCATTTCAGTAAGTGGCAAATTTTCCCGAAGTGGATTGTCGGTCGACTCTTTTTTTGCAAATGTTCCAAGACGCGGATTGTCAATTGTGGTAATATTTTCCTAAAAGGATTGTCGCATAGCATTGGCAAATTTCCAAGGTGGATTGCTTTCAAGAGTTATATTCCAAGATGTGGATTGTCGATCGTAGCAAAGTTCTTATGACAAATTGTTACGAAGCATTGGCAACTTTTCCCAAAATTGGATTTTGGCATATTTTCCGAGATGCGGATTGTCTCTTCATCGTAGCAACATTTCCAAGGATGGATTGTTACGAAGCGTTGACAACTTTCCCTAAATCGGATTGTCATACATCATACAAGAGAGTTGTGTTGGCAACTATTCCCAAAGAAAAGAGGATTGTCATCACAGCAAAAGCACCGACATACTGGTTCACAAGCAGCAAAGCGCCGACGTACAGGCATAGCGGAAGCAAAGTTCAAGCGAGCTTTAAAGATCGACAAGCGTTGGTCTTCAGAAGTTTTCTTCGGAATATTATCGCAACAAACAACTGGAGGTGATTTCAAGTGAATTTGTCTTCGATCGTGTTCCCTGGCTTGCGGAAGATGGTCACAAAGTGCTAGAAGGTGGTTTCAAGCAAAGCAATCTTCGATGGGGTTCTCTAGCTTGCAGAAGTCTATCATAGTGGAATTGGAGGCAGTTACAAGCGTAGCAGTCTTCAGGCGGCATTCTTTAGCTTGCAGGAGGTCGTCAAAAATACAAACACAACATAATACAGCAGCAAATCAGTTACTTTCAGAGATGTGTGCTCGACGGTGCAAGATACGCGTTTCTTAACTCTTTTGTCTGTTTAACTAATGCTAGTTTGCAGGTATCGGCGTTACAAGAATGATTTAGGATCGCATAACGTTCTGAATCATTCTTCGTCCCTATTGCTACTTTGACTTTCGTTTTCGAAACTTGCGTTTCTCCATACTCAGTCAAAGTGGGGGCTTCTGTAGACACCCATTTGTTTATCCCCAAAACCAAACCCAGTGATGAGTACCTTTCACGTCGAATCATAATCGAATGAAGTGAAAGTGTGGAAAGTTTAGTGTTGTGGATAGTTTTAATTTATTTTCTCTTCTCTCTGTTTTTGAAAACCTATTTTAAGAAAACATCCAATCCAGTTTGGTTGGTCCATGATATGGGTCCAATAGTAGTGTAGTTGGATAGGGCTTGAAAAGACCTTTCCGACGATATATTATAAGCCCAATTCCGATGAATATTGAGGAAGTTATGGCCAAAATACTAAACTAGGCCTGGTTTGAGCCTTATATGCGGCCCAATGATCTAGGGGAGGGCCTAATATGGATTTATCATGCAATTAGGAATGGTTTTAGTCTTCTAGATTCTTCTAGAAGGTTCTTTTCATTCCTAATTCAATTAGCATTGATAAATTGACTTTTGTTGACTTTTTTAGAGTTTTAATCAGAATAAAAGAATGTTTTTGAGGAAAATAAGATTTTATCCTCCTGTACGGCAATTTCTATCTGATTTTTAGAAAACGCGTCAATAATTAAGTTAGCGCCAAACGCCAGCATTAACGCCTGACGCTAAGCTTGGCGCCTGGCGCTAGCGTTAGCGCCTGACGCTAATGTCAGCGTCTAGCGCTAACCTCGTTTTACGCGCTAGAACTCTATTTCGATTTTTTATCTTTTTGGCTGATTTTCTCTATAAATAGCCTTCTAAAAACTCTGTTTTCATTCACCAATTTTCACCAACTCTCATCAAGATTCTCTTGATTACTCTCTCTCTCTTTTCTAAACTAGCCTTTTCTCAAATACAAAATTCCGCATTCGCAAGACTTAGATACACCTAGCCATATTCGAAGTTGTCTTCGCCCTAGACGTGAAAGGTTTTAATTTTTGAGGGTTTGGTCCCAAATCTAGTCTAAACTTTCTTAATCTCTCTTTCAATTATTTAATTTAATTGTTTTGATTATTATTTTCCTTGAAGTTACTAACGCGTGTATTTTGTTATTAGAAAGAGGTACGAGGCATCAAAGTAAGTACTTTAATGGTTTAATTGATATTATGATATAGAAATCATGCTTAGGTTGTTATTATAATTCCTAGTATCATGTCTATGGTAACTTTAATATCAAGTATGGTTAAAAGTATGGTGCTTCCTATGTTCTTCCTAATATTTATGATTGTTAGTAACATTCTAGGGTTTGTTATTAATCTTGTTAGTATCATGCCTAGGATCTTGCTATCATTATTATACTTTAACATGAATATTTTAATTATGATAATTATGATTATGATTTGGATTATAATTGTTACTGATGATTGTTATTATGTTGCTTGATGATATTTTATTGTTATTGCTTGATCACACCTTTTATGCATGTTTAAAGGGAATTTGTACTTTTAATCACACTTAATAAGATAATTAATAATCTTGTTTAGGGTTAACTTGATTATAATTCAAGTGATCGCCAATAATAGTTTTATTTGTGCATTAATATTCAACCAACATAGATAAACAGGTTTAGGGTTAATCCTATTGATTGCATGTTAGTCAGAAAGCGCACATGAATACAATCAGAATAAAGTAGAGGCCTATTATTAGGGCGAGTTCAATCTCTTTTAGATTGGATTTGTACCTTCATCCCCGAACTACCAGTCATGGTTCAAGACCTCTTGGAGTTAACGATCTCCTAGATCGTTAAGGGGTGTAACCTTCACCTCGTGAACGGTTTACAAGTTCCTAAAACTTGTTGGCGACTCTTTACTCTATCTTCTTTCCCTTTGGACGCCACCGTACTTTAGTGTATGATCACAGTGGGGTTCAAGTTAAGGGTAATGCTTGAAATATCCCTACAATACGATTAGGGACAAATAAAGTAGGGAGCCGCCAAGAAGTTTTTAAGGAACTTGTAAACCGTTCACGGATCATTTAAGGCAACCACGAATAAGGGACAACGATAGGAAACAACGATTGACCCATGAAGGTTACACCCCATTCATAATCCATGAGATTACTAACTCCATATGGTTCGGAACCACGAAAGGAGGATCGGGGATGATAGTACGAAGTGAGTCATGGAGTCACATTCGCCCGTATTGGCCTCTACTCGATTCTTATTGTGAAAAGTGATTCCTGCGATCTCAAAGGCATGCAAACAAAGATTCAATTTGCTCCAAACGATTATTAAGCTAAATTGGTTTAATATTAATGCAACATATAATTCTAAAATATTTGTGATCACTTGATTAAATAACAAGATTAAAAGGGATCCTAAACCGGTTGTCCAAATTATCTTATTAGGCATGATTTTCAATTACATATTCCCTTTAACATGAAATATGGGGATCATAAAAATATAATAAAATAAGCATTAATATTGGAAGCAATTCAACAATAATAGCGTTAGTCAAATCAAATATAAAATAACCTAATCATGATACTAGAAATAAGAAAATAAAATAAGAGTAATTAAATTAATTAATTAATTACTCACATTCCGCGCGTTCCTTTAAATTGCTACATCATGAATAAATTGTTAGTAACTTCAATAAAAAAAAATATAAATCAAATGAAAATTAAATTAAATAAAAAGTAGAGTTAATTTGATCCAAACCCTCAGTTATTTGTACCTTTCACGCCTTGGTTTAAGGACGGAACTGCGGGTGTTGTATGGACTCCTTGGAGTGCTTAGGGGAAAAAATGATGTAGTTAGGAATATAAGTTTAAAGCTTAGAATATGAGAGAAAGAGAAGAGAATAATTTTTGGTGTAAAAGAGAGAAAGAGAGAAGGATTTGATGCCCCGAACTGCAGAAAGGGGGGTCCTATTTATAGGGAAAATGAGCATAGGGAACACACGGAACCCTAAAAAGATAAAAACCCTAAAAAAAACACCGTATCACTGCAAAGAACACCGTGACACGGTGCCTGGCTTCGTCAGACGGGGGAAGACACTGTCAGACGGGGGAAGACACTTGTAGTGCACCAGTACAAATATAGCTATAATTTCCTTTTTCTTTATGTTTTTTTAATACTTTTCCAGTTTATTATATGATATTAATTTCGGCTGCCTTTTGTTTACAATCTTCGATTGCTATACTTCCTTCCATTTCTTCACATACATATTTAGTTCTAGTTTTGAAGAAAGAAGTTTTAAATATTTTATCCTTAGTAATATGGGGGAAATTCCAATTTTCTTTGTTTACTTGGTCTAGGTCAATATCTTCAAATGAATACTCAGCTCTTTTTAGTTGACCTATCGTCATTTTCCTTTTATCTTCCTCATTGTCATATGACTCTGAATTTTCTAACTCTTCTCCTTCCATCATATTATTTATTTCTTCATAATTTTCATCTTCAAACTCATCACTAACTTCAGGTTCTTCATTATACTCATTTTCCTCTCCTATAATTTCTACTATTCCTTTATTATTACTTAAAGCCAATTCTAAAGCCTCGTCTTCAGGTATTTCTATGTAATCCCAACTTCCTAAGACTTCCATTAGTTTATGATTAGCTTTTTTACATTCATTAGCATAATGTCCTAATTCACCACAAGACCAACACTTGCATGTTTTCTTTTTCTCAGGACAATATGTTGCCTTTTTAAAAAACCTACTTGGTTTTCTATATTTATGTTTATAGTACTTTTTGTTATAAGTTTCTCCTCTTGATTGGTTAAATTTTTTTTATATATATATAATTCCTTCTCTTATTATAATTTTTTCTTTCACATCCATAGTTATTTGGCAAATCCTAACAAATGAGAAATTGTCTCTTCATTTGTTGAGTTCCTGCAACCTCTCTACATTTCTTTTCAATCCACTTTCTTAGGAAAGCAATTATGTTTCCTAGGGCATCCCTAGCTAAGAATTTCTTGCTCCATTCTTGATATTTTTCACTAATTTCTTCATTAAGGGGACTGAGTAATTTGTCATAGAACATTCCAAAATTTGTTTCATTTTCACCAATTTTATAATAATATGTCTCAAATTCCATAATGTAATTATCAACATATTTCATATTACAGATGGGCAAATTACTTAACTTTCTTTGATATTCCATTCGTTTTTCATTAGGATCGGCTTTAGGACCAATGAATTCTAACTCAATGTATTGACATAACTGCCTGAACATTCTAGTAGGTGATTCACTTGCTCTTAATGCAGTTTTGACTTCTTTATCTATTCCATCGTACCAGTCTTTTACACAGTTGTAGACACCTAAAAATGTCTCCCCAAAACCAAACCCGATGATGAACAACCTTTCACCGCCATTATTGGTCAGGTTGAGTATTTAATCTTGGAGTGCTTAAATCCATATTTCCATTTCATAAACCAACCCAACTTCTATACCATTTCCCTAAACCATAACTTATTTTCCTCTTTCCGTGTCTTTAAACCCAAAATAATTCATTTCGTGTCCTTTAAAATCATTCATTTCGTGTTCTTTTTATAAAACGTTTAATCCAGTTTATTTTTGTCCATAATATGGATCCATTGATTGAATAGTTGGATGGGGCTTTAAAAGAGCTTTCCAACGATATATTATAAGCCCAAATCCGAGTTATAACGAATAAGTTATGGCCAAAATATTAAACTGAGACCAAACCGAACCTAAGCCCACCTTACCTACGACCCAATGATCATGTGGAGGGTCCAAATGATTTAATACAATTCCTAAACCAATTAGGATTAATTAGAAACTTCTGTAAGTTTTTAAAAGATCCTAATTATCCTTTTTGAAAAGATAAGATTAAAGAGTTTGAAATTGAATAAAACTCTTTTTTTAAAGTCCTATTTCTATCCGAATCGAAAGACGTTCAAAGATAGACAGATATTATTTTCGTGCCTCATAGTTTTTATCCAAATTTTATATGGTTGGATATCCCTTGAAATTATATTTCCAATGATATATTATAATATCAATTCCGAGCTATAACGGAAAAGATATGAATAAAATGTCAAACTCTATCCAAAACTGACACCGTCTCACTATTTCGGCCATATCTTTTATTTTATAAAATATTTTAATCTGATTCTAATTGGGTTAGAAAGTAGACTTCAAGAGCTTTCCAACGATATCTTATTCATCTTATTCCGATTTCTGAATCAAAAGATATGATAAAAACAAAAACCGCAAAAACTGCTGTCTATTGCAAGAGTTTTAATCCGATTCGAACTCAATCTTTTCTTGATTCTTCGACCCTCTTTTTTCCCTATAAATAGAGGTCATATCACCCCTTTTTCAATCATCAACAAGCTTTATCATCAAATAATTCTCTTCTCCCTCTTTAGCCTAAATTCTAGCCTCCCCATTCTTTCGTTATTCCTTCCTTTAAGCACTCCAAGGAGTCCATATAATACCCAAAGTTCTATACTTAAACCAAGGCGTGAAAGGTACAAATAACTGAGGGTTTGGACCAAATCAACTCTACTTTTTATTTAATTTAATTTAATTTTCATTTGCTCTATATTTTTTTTATTGAAGTTACTACAGTTTATTCATGATGTAGCAATTTAAAGGAACGCGCGGAATGTGAGTAATTAATTAATTTAATTACTCTTATTTTATTTTAATATTGCTAGTATCATGCTTAGGTTAATTTCATATTTGATTTGACTAACGCTTTTATTGTTAAATTGCTTCCAATATTAATGTTTATTCTATTGTTATTATTGATCACTATATTACATGTTTAAAGGGAATATGTAATTGAAAATCACGCCTAATAAGATAATTTGGACAACCGGTTTAGGTTCCTTTTTAATCTTGTTGTTTAATCAAGTGATCACAAATATTTTAGAATTATGTGTTGCAGTAATATTCAACCAATTTAGCTTAATAATAGTTTGGAGCAAATTGAATCTCTGTTTGTATGCCTTTGAGATCGCAGGAATCACTTTTCACTAGAAGAATCGAGTAGAGGCCAATACGGGCGAATGTGACTCCATGACTCACTTCGTACCATCATCCCCGATCCTCCTTTCGTGGTTCCGAACCATATGGAGTTAGTAATCTCATGGATTATGAATGGGGTGTAACCTTCACGGGTCAATCGTTGTTGCCTTTCGTTGTCCCTTATCGTGGTTGCCTTTTTATGATCCGTGAACGGTTTACAAGTTCCTTAAAAACTTGTTGGCGGCTCCCTACTTTATTTGTCCCTAATCGTGTTATATCAATTCCCACTTCCTATGAGTGCCAAGCATATTCACTACATGCTTTTAACGTAGGCGCACTTCAAACAACGCCTACAATTTGGCGACTCCACTGGGGAAGATTCTCGGTTATTTATCGATTTGAGTGATCGGTATTTAATAGAGATGAGTGGATGAGACTTGAAAGATTATTGAATTGTATTCCTGCGATTTAATTGGCATTGTCACATATGCATATGCTTTTTAGGTTACCTATTTTGCTACAATAGTACGTGTTCTACGTATGTGGCTAGCCCGGGGGATTTAAGCTCTATCAACCCGAAAACGCTCATGGCAATAAGGGTTCATCCGAGTTTTTAAATCCGCCCAAACCATGGAGTCGAGTTCGATTTCATCATGAACTCGCGGAGCCGTCCGTTGGCATACACCCTCAAGGGAGGCTGCCTTGCTAACGCGTCCAAACTCTTAACCATGGTACCCTTTGACACCCAAAAGCTTGACAATAGTCGAACATAGAACTTGACTTTAGGTTTCGAACTTCATTGCATCATGTGTGACGATATGCTTATGTGTGCTTTTTTTTTATTGAACTTTTTTAATTATTTTTTCTCTTATCAAACCCTTTTTTTTTATTATTAGAGTCGAGCCATAGATTTTTTTTTTTCAATTATTGAGTCACCCGGATTTTTTATTCCCGTATACTGCACAAGAGTCAACTTGTTTTGGTCATATCTGGAGTTCTAGAAAGAGTTACGTGTCGTGCCACCTATGGATCTATATCCCTGAGTTTTATCTTTCATTTGGAATTGGTTTCGTCCCAATTAGAGTCACAGATCAAAACTTATAACCGATATACTACAGCCTGTCCAGTTTAGGTGTCTTTTTAGTGTTAATTTTCTTATTTATTTTAATTTTTTTTTTTTCGTGTCAAGTTAGTCTTAGCCAAGTCCTTTAATCCGTGTCAACTCGTATAACATAGGATTATAAATTTTTGTTTTTATTTATTTATTTATTTTTATACCCATGAGTCCTAACTCTTCTAGAATTCTAGTCCTTTTCCTAGTTTCTTGTGATTTTTTGTGCTAACCTTAATATTTGTTCTTTGTCTTTGATTTTGGTTGATCTTATTTATGACTAACGATTGCCAATGGACCCTTTTCACCTAGTAAATAGCATAAACATTAAAATTGGACAAAATTAATCATGTTAGTTTGTCTTTTAGTCTTCCGTGCTATTTGGTCATTAGGTCTTTTGTTTTTCACAACGTCCTCATGTCTAGTCATGCGATCATACCACGAGTCTTAATAAACTCACCTAATCACACATGTTGAGTCATTGCACACACTTTGTCTTCGAGTAATGCACTACATTGTTTATTATCGTATATTAGGACCATGCATGCGTCATTTTCTGTCGTAATAGGAATGAGTGGAGTATTTCCCATCAGATTTCAAAATTGTTTCATACACTCTTCCTTTCCAATCCGAGTATTGAATGAATGCATTAAGTGAGTTCTTCCTTACGCAGTACTTGAGTCTAAAATCACTAGGCAATAGTTGGAAGAATAAGGGGAACGTCACTCCTTCCTTCTTTCCTTCCAATCAAAGCATCAACAACAAGAAACTTTTTTCCTCAACAGGGGCTAGAAGTAACTCATAAACAGCCATGAAGACAAAGCACGATGCAAGCTTCTCACCAAGATTTCATGTTTCCTTCTTCTTTTGTTTCAAACCCTTCCCCCTAAAAAGTCTAGCATAGGTTCTCCTTATCCATGTGTCTATGTGTCACATTTCTTACCTTCTTCATAAATAAGCATCTCTTTCTTACATTCGATCATGTGATTAGCAAAAAAAAAAAAAAAAAAAAAAAAAAAAAAAAAAATCAATTACCGAACTAAACACAAGGTATACCAATGACTTGAGGCACCTTTGCAACCCTGTCATTCCCTGACCTGTTAACCATTCAATCACATTCCATTTCTTCATCAACCACTTTGAGCCTCGTCTAACGTTTGGCCTTCATTTCTTAAGCCCACATTCACTTAACCCTGGGATTGGAAGATGTGTAATTGTATAACATTCAAAAAGCAAGTAAAAAAAAAAAAGCAGCAAAGCAACAATAAAACAATGTCTAAGGGCAAGTGTTCCAATGTCTTTGATATGAACACGTCTCAAATTGCGTCTCTCATCGAGTGCTTGGAACCGTGCCTGAGAAACATGAATGCTAAGTGAGTGATGGACCGCATGATCTGAGATTGCCCACATTGATTCAAAAAAAAAATGAAAATAAACTTGCAAAATTCAAAATTTTCAAATTCACAATTACACATCTTGGGGGTTCTCTCGGGTCTTGAGCCTTGTACTCCTTTCTTCCTTAAACCTTCAGCTTAACCACCTTACAACCCTTGAAAGACCTCTTTGAGGTGTACACACACTTGTGCAAAGTTCGGTTAGAGCTACGTTCGGCCTGATTCCTAACGGATACGTAGGCAACCTCACATTGAGGTGCGGCCACATTCATATTCATATCTATGCATGATCGAATCAAAGAATATACAATGCTTATTTCTATATCCCTACCCATTTAGAGCTAGACTTGGGGGCTTGAACCCACATCACATTAGCTTACCCAGCCTAAAGAGTCATCATCTTTGACTCTTCACACATATACTTCCATCACCATAACCTTTGCAGCCTCACCTTAGTATCAATTTCACACACTTCTTTCACACATACATATCCATATCATCTTTCCCTTAGGAACCCTTTATCATGAAATCTTGTTTCCCTACCGCGCATGCTTCATCATCTTTCAAGACAACATTCATCAGAAGAAACGTTGTATACTTGCTTAGCTTCTTGACCTGAGCAATGTTCATTGTTTCATGTATTGCATAATATGTTGAGCAACATTTATATAGAAAGCATATCGTTCTTAGCTCCTTGACCTAAGCAACGTTCATTATGCAATAATCACTTCATCTATATACGGGCTTAGCTTCCAGACCTAAGTGACGTTCAAGATCGTTTCTTTACACCATATATGATGCTTAGCTCCGTGACCTAAGTTCATTCATCGTGTCACATGATGTAATTTTCCTTAGCCTCCTGACGTAAGGACATGCATCATGCATACATTACTTTCAAGAAAAGCAATTCAATCCATACGATTCATTTCGTCTTGCTCAAGGAGGAAGTTCAAAACTTCTTCCCTTTTTCATAATTTTATTTTGGAGATGTTCAAAAACTTTTTCAAAAATTTTTATCGAGGGAAGTTCGAAAATAAAATTTCATTTTTCACATCTTTCTTTTTCGGGAGAAAGTCGGTACCCTCCACTCATGACAAAAATTGACTGAAAAATTTTACATCTTCGTTTGCTTGTGTCTACACACATACATATACACACACACACAATCACAAGTCATACTCATGTCATGTCATATCGTGTCAAGTCAAACTTGGTCAAGTCAGTGGTTAAGTCAATCACAATATATACGAGTCCACTAATAAGTCAATCACAATATATACGAGTCCACTAATCACTCTTCCTTTTTTTTTTTTTTGGAAAGCTATCATATTTAACATTTTTGAAATTTAAATATTGAAAGCTTCTACATTACAACTAAAATCTATCAATTTATCGTAGGAAATTGAAATAATTTTAAATAGCACACTAATAAATGATTTCCTACATTGAACTATGAGTTAGAAAACGTTGAACAAATACTATATCATAATTTTGATTAAAATAAAAGAATTTAAAATTACAAAATATATGTAATTCTTATTTATATTCATGTATAATAGCGATTTATTTTTAAAATGTACAAATTAAAAATAGGCTTTATATAAACCGTGCATCGCACGGGTTCTAACCTAGTCTATATAAATGTTTTAAAACAGGAACTTTTGCAAGTCATACATAGTACTACGTGGCATTTACCTAATATCCATTTGTAGTTAAATTTTTTTATAATTTTTATTACTTTAAAAGAAACCTTTTCAAGTTTTCATTCACGTCTTTTCATCATATAGTTTCCTATTTTCTCGAAAAATTTTACTCTTTCAATGCTTACTCCTATTATTGTTATCGAAAACTTCAGTTTCTAATTCTCATCCCAAATGATTCTCATTATAAATTTAGAAATGCTCTTTTAATTTTCCCCATTTTATTTTCATGTCTAAAATTTATTTTTCTTCCTTCTTATTTTTCTAATTTGAATTATACAACCTTATACCCAATTGTGTTGATTTCCTTCCTCTAATTTGAATTAAACAATCTTATACCACAATTGAGTCAATTTCATAGTTTTGTAAGACAATTTGGCGAGATTTTGTCTTCAGTTTCATACCTTCATCAAATTTGTCACAAAAGGTTTGTTTTCTCAAAGTTTAACTTCCTTCTTTTTTTTTTCTTTTTTTTTTTTTCCCAATTTGCTATTTTACAATTATAATAAAAAATAAATAAAAAGTTGTGATAAATTAAATTATAGATAGGGAGTATTAAAAATTTATGACAAAATGATGTTATTGTTCATGACAAAAATTGACTGAAAAATTTTACATCTTCGTTTGCTTGTGTCTACACACATACATATACACACACACACAATCACAAGTCATACTCATGTCATGTCATATCGTGTCAAGTCAAACTTGGTCAAGTCAATGGTTAAGTCAATCACAATATATACGAGTCCATTGGCAAATGGTCTCATCTACAACCCACTTCGGGGTCAAGCGAACCAACCACAACCCACGTCCGGGGATAAGTGGACCATCTACAACCCACGTTCGGGGACAATCGAACCACCATCATTTCATGACGCAAAGTTCTCGATATACAGAGACTTGCAATCTCATCATATGTCGACTTTCCTCAAGCATGGAAAGTATTATCCGGTAGATTTCTTCAAGCATAGAAAACCGCCAAATTCCTTTGTCGGCTTTCCTCAAGCATGGAAAGCATTATCGGTGGATTTCTTCAAGCATAGAAAAACGCCAAAATCATATGTCGACTTTCCTCAAGCATGGAAAGTGTCATCCGGTAGGTTTCTTCAGGCTTAGAAAGCTACCAAACTCATCTGCCGGCTTTCCTCAAGCATGGAAAGCATTTCAACAAACGTCATCTGGTGGATTCCTTCAAGCATAGGAAGCTACCAAACTCATTTATCACCGATACACTGGTGTCAGATACGCATTCTATCCCTTTACTCTTTTATCTGTAGAACTAACATTTTTCTGCAATGCTTAAAATTACTAGTATTTTCATGAATATGATAATAATGCTTAAAATCAAGTTTCTTATACTCAGTAGAGGACCTAGTATTCTCCAGTTTTACTTAATTATTAATTAAATTACAACTCAGTTTAGCTCTTAACCCGTTAACCGTATGGCTCTGATACCAACCGAAAGCAGCTAGATACCAACAAAACTCTAATTAGGATACCAACAATATATCAACAACAATATTTGTTAAATATGATACCAACCGCAGTACTATGATGATACCAACATGTTGTAGGATGATACCAACTTGTTGTAGGATAGTATTTCGATACTACTAGGATGGTTTTACCTATATATCTCGTTGGTACTATACAGATAATGTACTTTTTTTTTTAATTATTTTTTTAATTTACAAAAATGACCTTACTAGAGATCAACTTGGACTCTACCTAGTTGAGGCCGAGAATTTCTGTTTTTAACTAACTTATTTTTTTTAAAACGAGATTTCCAAATACGTAGTAAAAAAGATGTCAAACAAGCTTTTTTTTGTTTTTTTTTTTACTTTTTTTTTTTTGGGAAAACAGCTATTAGTACCTAGTTTTGAACTTTTGATACCATATTAAGTCTTCCAAAAACTAATAAACCCCAGGACAAAAAATATAAAAGCAAAACGAAACACCAATAGAGGAAGATGGCGGCGAGATTATCTGCTCTTCGGTCATCGGTGCTGCGGCCATTGCTACGCCGGCAACAACTTCAGTCATTGTCATCTCTAATTGCTCCCCAGAATTCTTCACTGTCTTCAATTTCTCAATTCACTCATCCCATCCCACTCTCCAACCTCACCATTCCTGCCGCTGCATGCGTCTTCTCATCCTTCTCTTTGGGTTCTAGAAGCTACTCTTCCGACTCAGGTACTCCTCTTTCTCATTATTATGCATATATTACAGAAAAGGATTTATTGTTTATGTTGTAAATTTGTGTATTTGTTGCCAAAATATAATACGGTTATTGAGAAATTTAAATAAAAGTTAAAGATTTACACCATTGAGGAGAAAAATGTGGATGTCCATGGATTGGGTCGGTTTGGGGCTGAATTGGTTTTTTTTATAGGATGAGTCGTGGGTTGCTGCAGTTCTTGCGGCTGCTTCTGAGCCAAATTGGTTGTGCTGATGTTTGATTCAGCGTGGGAGGTGCTGCAGGTGAAGGAGGGTGCGATTGGTGGGGGTTGCTGCTGCTGAATGGAAAGGTGCGTTGCTATGGGTGTTGTGTGATGGGCGAGTGGCTGTTGTCGCCCTTGTAGGTAAGTCGCTGCTGTTGCGTGGCTGCTTGCGGCTGCATTTGAAATGGGTTCTGGGCGCTATTATTGGCATGGATTTGTGAGATGGTTGTGGCTGGTGGTGCATCAGTGTGACTGGTTTTGGTGAGTTGAGTTGTTGTGGGTCTGTCGGTGGGTGCTGCTCCGTGGTGCTGATTGTGCTGCTGTGGTGGCAGTGAGGTGGTGGAGTTATTGTTGGTGGAACAGTGGAGCAGGGGATGGTGATGTTGGTTAGTGTTGGGAGCAGGGGAGTTTGGTTGTGGGTAAAGGCACCTGCAAACTACTTGGAGTGACACATGACTCAAACCCGGAACTCCGAACACGACCTACAACGAAAATACAATAAAACTCGGGAATCAGGAAAATAAATAGAATAAAGAGGAACAAAATATAAATAAAATGAAAAGCTATAACACATCAAAAACTTAAATAAAGTAGCATATAAATTAGACAGAGACGAGAGAAAAAAATTATTAACTAAAACTAAGACTTAAAACATTAGAAATTAAGAAACATAAATAAAATACGAAATAAAAATCACTAAAAAAATACCAAATACTCAAATTAAACAATAAAAGACGAGAATAAGAAAATAAGAGAAATAAGGGTTTAAACGAGGGAAATTATAGGAAAAATAACTAGAAAATAACCCTTAAATACTTCTAAAAGTGACATAAATGTCTCTTATCATAGGTTTACTTCAAAGTTGAGTCATGCTAAATTATTATGTCCATATGAGTCAATCCTCAGCTCACTTAGCGTAAGTATATTTAAGTATATTTAAGCCTCTTTTTGTTGTATGTATGTGTGTGCCTGCACTTTATATGGAAGATGAAGCCGTGTTGTGTTGTGTGTATGTGTTTGCTCACACTTTATTTGGAAGATGTATTCATTATTGAATTAGCAAGGGAGGGAGTGAGAGAGCTAATTAAGATAGATTTGACAATTTTAAGGGCATTAGCTGCATTACATCAAGACGAGATTATACTTGGATGCATATCAACAAAATATGGTAGATTAAGCAATTTATGCTAATTGCCTCTATAAGAAAGAAGACAAGGGACTCATAGTAAACTAATGGACTACCAATTCGTTATAACTTCTCTACAACAAATTGAGTTGATTGACCTATGTGCCACGACAAAATTCTTGGCACAAGTTTAAAATTTCCGTGGCTAAGCAATTTTGCTACGGGAATATTAAATTTACGAGAGGTTTTGGCTAGGAATTTGCCATGGGATAATGGATGGTGTGACAAATTGATTTTATGCCGTGGGAATTTACGTGGCAAACAAATTCTCTTACCATGAATACTAGTGTGGATAACAAATTTTTTTGCCACAAATACAACCATTGCTAATAAACTTTGTTGCTACAAACATTACCGTGGCTAATAAACTTTATTTTCCACATATAAAGTCGTGGCAAATACCATTGATACTATACTTCCGTGGCTAACAAAATCCCATGCCACAAATACTACCGTCGCTACCCAATTTGCTAGTGATAAGCTTTGTTGTGGCAAAAAAAAAAAAAAAAGTACACACGTAGCTAATATTTAAAATGACATTTTTTTTTTGCTTAAATATGTCGCATCCGTTATTATTGAAATAAATATATAACACCTAATAAATTTGGAATAATACACATTTGATATCCATGCAGGCATACATACAAACATACTTGAAATTAGTATGTGGTACGAGAATTTAGGAATAGAAACTGTTTAGTAGTGAATAGTATTATAAAAATTCAATTCTAGGTTGGCAAACATGAGAGTTCCCAAATTCGAGTTACATAATGTATGATGGATTCAATCCCATGATATCCCCATCTCCCTTCAAAGACTCTACCAATTAAGGACGATTTCTTTTAACTGTAGGATTATGTTAGCTGACACAATCTAATATTCTATACTAAGGAAAGCAAATCAAAGTTATCCAAATGTGGCACATGAGGATCGTATTGATAACCTAGTGTAAGTCACCTAAAGTGACTCCTTACGACATTTATACATCAAAAGCCAAATAATAAACAAATTAAGACATGATGCAGTTTGATAGTTCATCATTTCATTCATTAAATCATTGTGTAAGAGGCGCGCCAAAAAGAAAATAACAAAGCAAAATTAAATGAAAGATGAATAAAGTCTTTAAATAAACTAACCAGATTTAATTTTTGTACCAGATAAAAATCCAAGACTAATAATCTGACAGTTCGAGTTTCAGTTGATGCTAAGGCTAACTATTAAATAACTCTTGCTCAATTGTCAAATAAGAATGTTAATTGCTACCTGTAATTAGAAGACCTTAATCTCATAAATCCAATGGAAGTTCACAGTTCAACCACAAAACTGTAACTAATTTAATGTGAACATTGCAACTAGCTAGAATTTTCAATTTTGCCTTTGATGCATGTAAACTGCTAACGAGTGTCAATTTGTTGTAGTGTTATGAAATAAACATTACAAGGAAATGGAGGAAATTAAAAAACTTTGAAAGTTGGGGGCAAGGGGGAATTTTGTGTGAATAAAGGGAAACATAGAATATAATTAGTATCTATAATAATCAAATATTAAGTGGATGTTAGCATTTGAGTTAACGAAGAAAAGGTAGCTTAAGAACTCCAAAAACTTATTAACACCAAGATGTTAAGTTAATAACAGTTTCTTCCACCGTGTCAAATATCTTACTCTATTACATCCCTGATTTCGTGTTATATAGTTTCCTTAATGTTTGAACTAGTTTATTCCCTTATGCCTTGAGGGTCATGGTGATTTCTGGTTTGTGAATGATTATTAGGATTAACTTGAATGACAAAGTTGGTATCCTGTGTATGGACATTAATTTTATTTTTGAACCCTATTATTGGTTTTTTAAATTTTTTTGAATACAGAATCATATTCAAATGTGGTCGTCGTCCAGTCTGATGATCAGTTGAATGACTTTCTTAAGAAGGCAGAAGGTATTTCATTTTATAAGCTCTCTCTCTTCCACACCTCTCCACCTTTATTTATTTTATGAATATTCATGCTGAAATTGTGCATTTTTTCTAGATGAATCTTCGCAGGCAATCTTCTACTTCACAGCAGTATGGTGTGGTCCATGTAAGTTAGAGTATTGTCTAAACATTTTTATTTAATTTGTATGGATTTTGAATTGTTATAGATTTGGGATATTTATTTGATAGGGATGAGTCAGATTTTAGTGTGTGAATGTTTTGAATCAAACTAGTTGTTGGCTCGTGCACCAACATTGTGCAATCCTTTAAGTTTATGAGGCATAGTAACTAGGAAGAACAGCTTGAACAAAAGAAAGTTCACTTCTTTAAATATCTACTCTTCCTATAATCATATAGAACATAATGTTTGTGGATTCTTTTTTCAATATTTTGCCTACCATATCACTGTTCATGAAGGTTCTTTCACCATGAAAATATGTGCATATTCGTTGATTTCAAATCTTTCTCTATAGTCATAAAACAATAATGAAATATTTTTGGTAAGGCTTCTGTTTTTATTGTATTTTTTTTTTAATTTTTATTATTATCATCAAAATTTATTTTTAAACATTTATAAAAATCATACTTCAAAACTGCACAATTCTAATTGCATCAAGAGGTTAAGATGTCCTCACAAATCTACTAAAACTCACAATTCATCTTAGTCCAATTCCTTTGTATCTCCCCAAGAGAATAGTTTGGGTAGCCCCAACTGCCTTTGGCCCTTTGCCCATAAAGAAGCTAATGGGTTGACTTTATACCACAGCAAATCATTGGGTTATCATTTCCATCAAAAATTTGCTGATTTTGCTATGGCTTGATACCCAGATACTCCAAACAATAACCAGCATTGAATTTCACTATATCAACTTCTTCTCCTTTTCCCTACTAAACCCCATATAACAAATCTATAATAACTCTCTTGTGTTCAAAAGATTTACCCAAGCCTCACTAGACACCACAGAAAGTCTTCTCCAAGTGACAAGCCATATCACAATAAAGAAAACACATGTGATCATGTAAAATGACTTACCATTAGCTCAGCAATGCGCCAAAGCACATAAGTCTCCACATACTTTGATCACGGGGACAAAACTACTGCTGAACTTAATACTTTGAGGATCAAACTGGTCTGCTTAGCTTTTGTGTACCTGGTTGAGGTTGCCTATCCTAATGCTTTTTTTTCTAGGATGATAATTATTTTGCATTTGTTAATTTGTATACAACTCTGGAGTAATGCTGCCAAACTTCTTTTGTGCTCTTGAATCTTGATATATATTCACCTGTTGTTGTTTCATGGTTGTGTCTCTTGGAAATTGGAATGCCTCTACTCATGAATTTCACAGTACGTGAAGAAAAGAATCAAGGCATTTACCAATATTTTGTATAGGTTGGACCGTTGGAGTATTAATTTTTATGATTTGCCTTTACAGATTGAAATGCCACCTATTCACCTGTTCTTTAAGACACTAAACCTGATTTTGCCTTTGTTTAAACTTTAAAGGCAAAGCTGCTAAGCAATTCAACTGGAACTCCAATTGACAGAAGAAACACCATACATATCCCAAACTCCTTGGCCCCACAACCCTTTAAAATGGTTTCTCTGTGAAATTATTTAGTAGGAGAATGTCGTATTCTATATGATTTGGGCTTATTAGCTTTCAGAATGCTGATTGGTTAGAATTGGTCTTGAATATGTTTTGCAGGTCAATTTCTGTGGCCAGATATGAAAAAGCTGAGTGATGGTTTGCCTAATGTAAAGTTTTACAAGATTGATATTGATGAGGTAATGATACATATGTATAACTCCTGTTTGTGAGCTTTACTGTGATGAATGATAATAATTAGGTTCTTTGCATATAGTCTGTGGAAAGGAACATGGCTCCTATTGTCACCCTATGATGTGCCACACACATGTATTATACAAGTCGATATATATGAGATCCGAAATTTGTGAGTCTTGTGACTTATTTCGAAGAACATAAAGTGTTGGAAAATAATTTAGGTATATCTTGATATGTGCAGTGATGTGTTTGAGCAAATGTTCGATTTGTTTTGTAATTAGATTCTATTTAATATGTTTTAATGTTTTTTTGCATGCTACTTGGAAATAATATTATGTTTTGTGTACAGTTCACTCATCTTAGCTCACCTAACAATGATTTTAGATTTTCAGTGGGTTTAATTTTGCATGGTTAAATGATAGTAAATATTCGTTATGACTTGTTAAGAGCATACTGTTAGTCTGTTAGTAACTATTCATCATATAGCAAGTGAGGCTACACAATCCTTAATTAGGAAATAATACTGAGTGGGTTGCAAAAGTTGTGTCAATTTCTGTCTTTCTAGTCTAGCAAAATATGTAAAAATTTCATACTATGCACCTAGTACAAACTCTTTTTCTAGGGGATCAAGCAGTAGCTAATGCATCATGTATCATCAATAATGCAATTGTAGTATACTAAAAACTCCAGGTTTTGCAATGTTGAATGCTTGGTTGGCCTTACTGAGAGCTGAAAAACAGTTCCTTGATTATAACATGTGACATACGTATAGGGAGCTAGGCAGGGTTAAGGCAAAGTAACGCAGAAGAAGAGGAAGCCAAGAGTGATAGGACATGGTAGCTAAAAGAGAAACTAGTGAGAGGTGAGCAGGAGATAAGAGATGTTTAAGTACAGAGAGATTTAGAGAGAAAATTAAAGCATTGAGGAGAGACAAGAGAGTAGAAGTACAAAAGCGTGAAAAAGGGGGGCAGGGGGTGGGGAATTTTTAACTAATTTAGAAATACATCAAGTCAAGATAATCCTCATCTTCTTGGGAGGATAATATTCTTAATTTCTACTAGTAGCTTGCATGTATTATGAACATCGTTTAAAGGCCGTATAGTGAGAGAATTAAATGGTTGTGTTTTAAAGAACTTGGTACGCCCTCCGTCCCATAATATAGTTCTTGTTTGTGTTTTGTCATGGTATATAAGAAATAGGAGGAGAAAGTAGATGAAGTACATTGATAAAAGTGAAAAGTACAATTATAGACAAAAGTTAAAGAGAGAAAGTGGAAAAAAGTACAAGGCATTTGCAAAATTCAAGGGTAATGTAGGAAGTATAATGAATAAATTAAAAAAAAAAACGGTATAATGGTCTTTACATACTATCCAAAAATAGAAACGGGAACAACATTTTGGGTCTCCAAAATAGGAAAAAAGGGTCTATATTATGGGACGGAGGGAGTATATGTTTAACCCTTGGACTCGTTTCCAACCACATCAATTTTCCACTTACATTTATCTACACCTATAGCAAAGTTATCTAAATCTCTACTATTGAGATTCTACTCTGAATCGTAAAGGTCTTTTAGAATCAAATCGTAAAGTCTCGAGTAGCTCTTAAATTTCATTGAATGTATTTATATTATGGGGGTGTTTGGTTAGTTTTTTTTTGGAGCTAAATGATTTTTTTTTTTGGTGTAAATGAGTTATTTAATCATTTCAAAAAGCTCATTGGGGTGTTTGGTAAGGAGCTTTTTGAAAGAGCTTTTAGTTTTTTTTTTTTTTTTTTTTTTTTTCCAACACACTAAAACAACTAATAACTTACCACTATTTACCAAACACTTTAACATAAACTGTAATTTGTAATAGACTAGAATTTTCAGATTATAAGTTCTATTGAACAAGAAATTTATTACTAAAAGCTTGAGTCTTTGATTGATAATGGCAGAAATTTGGATACAAAAGTGATAGGTTAATAGCTCTAGGTTATTACTCTCCTTGATGACTTTAGGTTATTACTCTTTTAGTAACTTGAGGTAACCATTTTCTCTCATTTCCCCAATACAAATCTCATACCTTCTATTGTTATGCTACTACTCCATATATAATCAAGCAAGTTACACTAGACAATGAGGATAACCTAATATTAACTTTGTTACTATGTTACAAAGTATCAAAACAGCAGGCTTTTGTTACACCTCTCCTAAGTGTTTCATTGATGAGTTTTGTCCAATAGTGCCTTGCTGTCCTATGCTTCCCATTACACTTAGGGGGAAGCCACATTGAGCCTGGCACATTACTCACCGCCAGAAGTTTCACCTTGCCTTCAAGGTGGATTATAGTCGGCACTCGATTCTTGACCTCGGTAATTTTGCAATGACATAATCGGCACTCGATTCATGACCTCGGCAACAATGATTACTAAACTGATTCTTGAATAGGCCAAAACTGAGGATGGGCAGGAATGATCTCTAAAGTAGTTTTAAATCAATTAGTCAAAATAGTTTATACAAACAGCTTGATCAATGTTTCCAAACAGGGCATAAAAGTTAAAAATCTAATTATTGATAGAAAGTAGTTCTTGACCCACTAGCAACCAATAATTGACAATATATTTATTAATAACTTTGTAGGCATGTTTTAAAGTTGTAAGGTTTTCTCTAGGTAGGATAAATATGTAAAGTCGGGTAGAATTGTAAATTGAATTGTATGGCCATGCATAAATCGTATATTTCTATGATTCAAAGATTTGAATCGCGATTTTAATAACAATGGCCAATAGTTAGACTCCTAGACAAATATTACACTTTATCTCACAAGACTCACAAAGTGTCTACCCTTATGTCATTCCCCCCCCATGTTTCTGGTATTAATTAATTGATATTTTCAGCATCAAAATTTTATTTATTTCTAGACTAGAATTAAGCTATTGAAATTTGAAAGGCAAACTATTATATCATTATTTCAATGTAGTGATACTTGCATAATTATAATTAATTCCTCTTGTTTTCTTGTAGCAGCAGTGAGTTTTAGATATATGAATTTTCTTGGTTATTTTTTGGCTAGGATGTTATTTATGGTTGATATTTGTTTTTAGGTGGGAACTGGACCTACAATAAGCAAGTTAAATATATGCTCTGTGGTAAGATTTCTGTCCCTTCTGGTTCCTTTACTTTGTATTTATTTGCTGGTATTATTGAAATTAGTTTATTGTGTTCCTTTACTTTATTGTGCTCTGTACATAACCACTAATTTTATCATTGGAATTTGATACCAATCGACACATATGGATATGGGGTCACTTTAATTAATCTAGGAAGAACTTGAATGGAATATTTTTATTTTGAAGTATGGGATTATAGGCATCACTCAAGCTATTGTTTTGATTCCTAACCCCTTTGTTAATCGGACTCGGCATTTTGGCCGCCAAACGCGCGTCAACACGACGCGTATGGGATTCGGACACGAAATTCGTGTCCAATTCGTCAACTTCTCCTCGGATTCGACAAAAACCCTAATTCCCAAATTAAACAAAAATGAAGAAGTAAAAAGTAATAAAACTATAGGGCTTTTACTCGTGGGCCTCTAGCGAGCCAAATGCCATTCTGATTTTGCATCGAGGGTGACGGAGAAAAGAGACTCCATTGAAGTGCAGGGAGTTTTTTAGGTGAAGAAGAAATACGAAGAGAGAGACAAGAAAAAGAAAAGAAAATGTTTTCACGTGATTCTTACTCTTTATGCTTTAACAGCCTGTATTTTCTTTTTTATTTTCATTAAAGGTTGTTTCTTTATTTCTATCCTGGCCCACATCAGAAATCCTTTTTTTCCTTTACTTTTTTTTTTCAAACACAATTCAAACTACTACGTATTTGTTGGCTGTATTTTTAGTCAAGTGGACTTTAAAATTGGGCTTCCTTATGGCTTACTATGTAGAAAATATTTGATATATATATATACACACACACACACGTGTACCTGCACCCGTGTCCAAATTTCAGAGTGAGTCCCCGAGTCCCAAAATTTTGGACTTTGCCGAATTAGACACCTTGACGTGTCCGTGTCCGACACCGGTATTATCGAAATTAGTTTATTGTGTTCCTTTACTTTATTGTGCTCTGTACATAACCACTAATTTTATCATTGGAATTTGATACCAATTGACACATATGGATATGGGGTCACTTTAATTAATCTAGGAAGAACTTGAATGGAATATTGTTATTTTGAAGTATGGGATTATAGGCATCACTCAAGCCATTGTTTTGATTCCTAACCCTACCGCTTATAGCAGAATGTGATCCAAACTCACCTTTTGTGGATCTCTTGGATTAAAATTTCTAATTTAAACTCTTTCTTTGGTTTGATTTTGAGTAGCATCAAGTGAGTCCTTAACAAGAAAAAAGGTACTTTGTGCATATTAAATTGGTCTATTATGCAATGTTACTCGGAATCGTCTAAGTGTCGTGTCCGATAAGGTGTCAGAGTGGCCGATACCTCAGTCCTAAATTTTGGTCGACACTTCGACACGGTCAAGGGAGTGTCTTGACTTATTCATAGGATACAACTACTATATAAAGTGTCAAAAAAAATTTAATCCGACACTTAAATAATAATAAAGTAATTAGATTAAAAAAAAAGGTTTAAAAAAGGTATAGTACGTTAAGTAACAAAAACAACTTTCAATTAAAAATAAAAAAATAAAGTAGAAAAGAAAGGATGAGAATGAGAAGTCAAAAGTAAAAAAAATACTCCACCACATAAAGATGACAGCTGTCCAACTTTCTTTATTTGATAATAGCTGTCTCATATTTCCACCAACCTCGTTATTATCGGCCAACCTTTCATTTTCAGGCTTATTTGCCTCTTTCTCTCCCTATTTCCCTATTATGTAGCTGCTACACGCCGGAAACAATGGAGTTTACCACTAAAATTCCACCGACAACACTTATTTCAGACACTTTTTCGAACCTCGAGTCGACACTTTCTCTGAGCCGTGTCAAGGGCCGTGTTGCGCGTCGTGTCGTGTTGACACGCGACACCCATGGCTAAGGAATGTGTCGGAGTAACAGTGCTATTATGTTTTGGTGAAGTGATTACTTATGTTTTAACATCTATAAAAGATATTAGTTTAAATTCTTCATTAGTGTTCCGACCTTGCTCTCACCAATTTAGAGGGGCATTTTGTACTTGTGAGTTGTACATGTTTTGTGCTTATCATATGCTTTTGGAAATTAACTAGTGTAATATTAGTTGCACAAATCCAAAACAATGTGAAATACAATGAGAGAGATTCAAAGCATTTTGATTGAATAAGAACACATTTTATTGCCTTACAATATATATTGCGGTTTGATTGATTGATTAAGGCTTTGATTGATTGTTTGTTTGATAGATAATAGGTTTTGGGTCAGGGTTTTGTAATACTTCCTCTGTTTCGTTTTAACGTGACCTATAGTCCCATGGCACACAATTTAAGGAAAAAATAAGATAAACAATTTTTTTTAATACAAAAAAATACAACCACCAATAAGAGGGATTGATATATTGGGGTTTTATAGTATTAATTTATTTTTATTTAGTGTATGTTTTTTTTTTCTTTAATCTCTTCCTCCTTGTTGGATGCCAAAGGGCTATAGGCCTAGTTAATAAAAATGGAGGAAGTAAATAGTACACTTCCGTGCTCGGAACAAGCATAAGATAACAATAAACTACCTAAACATGTTAAATTATTCTATAAAATGTTCTAGTCTACATGTTAAATTAGCCTAAAAAATGTTCTAGTCTACCAATATTTGCATTTGAATATGTGCCATACCAATACATAATTTGTGTGAGGGTTGGAGGACGGGAGTATTAGGTATATTAGGTACCTCCGGTGGCAACACCTAAAATATTATTTCGAGGTTGAGACATTTTAAAAGTACTAAGAAGATGCACTCTAGAGTGGAAGATTTTGTAAAGAGGTAGAAGATCAGGTTCCAATCCTTCCAAAATTTAAGATGAGCGTTAATAAGTTGTCGTAGACAATTGACATTACTATGGGTTTTTGGGATTACGTTAGCTTTTAAAACTCTAAAGACATGTTTCTTTAATCCATTAGGGTTTTAAATTTTCAATGATATGAACGTACTACTTATCATACTTTAGTTACTGGAGCTATTGCATACATTAGAATCAATAACTATATACTAAAAGATACACCAGTAATGACACGTGTTAATTTTTGGTGTGTAAAAAAAAAAATAAAAAACTCCTTTTATAAAACTTTTAGTTTAAGAAATCATTACATAATAATAATTGTTTACATTAGAATTAATAACTATATATTAAAAGACACATTAGCAATGACACGTGTCATTTTTTGGTGTGTTTCTAGTTTTTTGTTTAGGAAATCATTAAAAAAGCTCCTTTTATAAAACTTTTGGTTTAGAAAATCATTACATAATAGTAATTGTCTTAATTGTATAAAATAAGTAATGATCTTTTACATTCTATGGATGGATATGCAACTACCTAAGAGCAAGTTTAGCCCCAAGTCTTAAGACTTGGATGTGACATCATTTTTGGTGGTCCCCATTGAAAATGATGTCATCAAATTCCTGTTAAGACTCACTAAGACTTATACATATTTATCACTTTAGCCCTAAGACTTAAATATTTGACATATCTATACTAATATATTAAAAGGCGTTTCTAACAACATCCACGTGCCACGTAAGCTCCCCTTACTACGCCACGTGGCTCTCTCTTCCATTGATTTTCATAGTAATTATAAAAAAAAAAGTTCTCCGCAAGATTTGAACTCGCAACTTCTAATTCAAGAACTAAATGTCTTACCACCAAGTTATGTCATTTTTTATGTAATCTTTTGAATACAAAATATTAATATGTAGCAAATTGACAATATGAATAACAAATTTAATTATAAGAAAATAAAATCATAAATTACAATGTATATTAATGATCAGTTAGTTTCATGTAATAACACGGGGCATCGCCTGGGCCCAAAAACTAGTTATATGTAGAAAAGTGTAAGAAAAAAAAAAGGGATAATAACATTTGAGTTGTTATTGTGAAAAGCTATTTTGACCACATGAGGTATATATTGCTTTTGGTTGTGATTTAATACATGGTGATGAGTAAGCAACATATAACCTTAAATGATCTCTAAGAAAATGGGGTTATATTAAACTACTCCTTTGATTTATAGTAAGAAAAATAATACATCAATAAATGAAAATTGCTATACATAGCCGGCTATATATAAGAAACTTAAAATGGTTTAAACAAATGAAAATATAACATTATTTACACTAATTTGCGCGTGATTTTGTCATGCATTTCTAAATTAATACCAAATTAGAAAAGATATTAAATACTTATTCTTAGCCTTAAAGTTACATATAGCATTACCCAATAGCGAAGCTACGACCTTGTGAGAAACTTGTTTCGGAACATGTATACATAACCCTTTATAAGGAGCTAAAAATGGGGGGAAAAAAAAAAACAAATGAAAATTTAACATTAATTACACTAATTTGTGTGTGATTTTGTGTTGCATTCCAAATTTATACCAAATTGGAAAAGATATTAAATGCTTATTCTTAGCCCTAAGGGCTACATATAGCATTACCCTTGGGGCTAAGATTAATACCAAAATGGGTAATGCTATATGTAGCCCTTCGGGCTAAAAATAAGCATTTAAAATATTTTCTAATTTGGTTTTAATTTAGGAAAGCATAAATCACTGTAAGTAATGTTATATTTAATTTTAAATTACTCCTTTGATTTATAGTAAGAAAACAATACATTAATTTTGTCTTTGAAAATTTAAAATTACCCATATAATCTACGACATGATTTTAAAATACTTATTCAACCAAACAAATCTTTCACATGATATTCTATGTTTAATTTTTTGTAGAGACTTGAAATAAGAAGAAAATACGGTCAAAATTTGTTTACAATTTTATATAATTTGTATTTATTTTTTTAATTAAATATAATGCTAAATTGAGTGCTTCCCTCAATAATGCTCTAATTTATAGCAATTAAAAAAAAAGAAAAAGGTTCAGTATAAAATAGAGAAAACCACTAATTGAGAGGTGGCGGTTTTTCATTTTTTTAAAAAAAATAAACTAATTGAGTTATCAAATCAAAGTAATTATACAGAGTACAAATCAAAGGGTGAATACCGTGAATTGAAATGATCAAGGAAAGGTTGATAATATTCTAAAGTCCAAATCTATTAACTATTACTAAAACAGATGTCGTTGAAATCATCATTGCTCCCGTGTCGCTTTCTCAAAAGAAAAATTCCCGCCTAAATGCAATGATGATGTCATTTTTTTTTTTTTTTTTTTTTTTTGGAAAGCTATCATATTTAACATTTTTGAAATTTAAATATTGAAAGCTTCTACATTACAACTAAAATCTATCAATTTATCGTAGGAAATTGAAATAATTTTAAATAGCACACTAATAAATGATTTCCTACATTGAACTATGAGTTAGAAAACGTTGAACAAATACTATATCATAATTTTGATTAAAATAAAAGAATTTAAAATTACAAAATATATGTAATTCTTATTTATATTCATGTATAATAGCGATTTATTTTTAAAATGTACAAATTAAAAATAGGCTTTATATAAACCGTGCATCGCACGGGTTCTAACCTAGTCTATATAAATGTTTTAAAACAGGAACTTTTGCAAGTCATACATAGTACTACGTGGCATTTACCTAATATCCATTTGTAGTTAAATTTTTTTATAATTTTTATTACTTTAAAAGAAACCTTTTCAAGTTTTCATTCACGTCTTTTCATCATATAGTTTCCTATTTTCTCGAAAAATTTTACTCTTTCAATGCTTACTCCTATTATTGTTATCGAAAACTTCAGTTTCTAATTCTCATCCCAAATGATTCTCATTATAAATTTAGAAATGCTCTTTTAATTTTCCCCATTTTATTTTCATGTCTAAAATTTATTTTTCTTCCTTCTTATTTTTCTAATTTGAATTATACAACCTTATACCCAATTGTGTTGATTTCCTTCCTCTAATTTGAATTAAACAATCTTATACCACAATTGAGTCAATTTCATAGTTTTGTAAGACAATTTGGCGAGATTTTGTCTTCAGTTTCATACCTTCATCAAATTTGTCACAAAAGGTTTGTTTTCTCAAAGTTTAACTTCCTTCTTTTTTTTTTTCTTTTTTTTTTTTTTTTTTTTTTTTTTTTTTTTTTTCCCAATTTGCTATTTTACAATTATAATAAAAAATAAATAAAAAGTTGTGATAAATTAAATTATAGATAGGGAGTATTAAAAATTTATGACAAAATGATGTTATTGTTCAATTGAATTTGAATACTGGTTGGGTCTTTAAAATCGGTGAATACTAATTTTACTAAATCAATCATATGCATTATATTTTTGGAAAATTCTTAATAATGTTTTGCATATAGCCGAAATTCCTAAATACTACTTCGTATATAGTAGTTGGTCAAATCTATTTATCCTGCTTTTACAATTTGAAATTTTAAAATTTGTGGGTTTTCAAGTTTTTGTTTTGTTTTATTTTATTGGTTGTTGGATATTTGTGTTTTTTTTTTTTTTTTTGGAGTTCAAATTTGCGAACTATTTCAAATTTCAGTTTCTATTCATTATTCTACATTGACATAGCTAATTTTTTTTTTTATTATTATTTTTTTTATTTTTTTTTTAAGAAAAAACCTCCCAAATGTTTTCAATCTCCTATAAAAATGACCAACTTTTATTTGTGTCTCTTCACCTCTTGGTTCTCCTCTATGTCCCAAACGTTTTTGATTTTTTTTAGTTGTTTTTAAATATTATTTTTGCAAAAATTTGAAAAAAAATCTGCGAAATAAAATTTTATTTATCGGCAGATGTTTTTTTTTTTCTACTTGGTGCAATTTGTATTATTGAATGTTATATATATGATATGATGCATTTTTTCCCCCCGTTAAGAATATATCGCATTACATTTACGTACGTAGTATTACATATTTATGTACTAAAAATATGCACTTTATGTTTACAAAACTTTTTATTTAAAAAATTAAATTTAAATACATAAATTTAGACAAAAAAATTATTCCGTGCATGGCACAAGCTAAAAATTACAAATGAACTGATAATTTACAAAAATACATACACATAATTTCAGTGTTTTTAAAATTACATTAATGCCCTCTAAAATTTACAAAAATAATTAAAGTTGTAATAATACATGAGAATTACATAAAGTTAATCAAATACAAAACATAGAAACTAAAACCAGTGCGATGAAATGTTTTGGCTAATAAATCTTAATTTACTTAGATTTGAATTACATACTTTCTAAAAAATAAAAAATATGTACAAACTTATGACAAAAAGGTATCGGAAATGGTGGTGATGGCAGAAGCTCGATGATGACGCGATCTATGATCCCAAATAATCTGAATAAAAAAAAAATTAGATTCCCAAACTTAATTCATCCATCCACCATAGCTTTGACTCTTTGAAGATGATGGGCAATGAATAATGAAATTTGAAGAATGAATGAGAGGAATTTGATTGAAATCTAAAGCTTGAGTGTGAATTAACAATGGAGAAAGGGGAATTTCAAATCCACCCACCATAGCTTTGACTCTTTGAGGATGATGGGCAACTAATAACAAAATTTGAAGAATGAATGAGAGGAATTTGATTGAAATCTAAAGCTTGAGTGTGATTCAACAATGGAGAAAGGGAATCTGGTTTGAACGACAATACCAAGGAAAAGAAGTGAGAGAAAGCTGAGAAAGTCAGATTTTTTAATATAAAGTAGCGCTTTTCCCAAAATCACCGGAAAAAAAATAAATGATGATGTGTACAGTAGATTGAGAATTTATTAAAAAGTAACTGTAATAATGGAATTGCAGCTCTTTTTAACATCATTTAGGGAAAGCACTTTGCTAAATTAACAATATTAAAATATACGGTGCATGGCACGTCACGTAACCTAATATTTAGGTAAAATCAAAACATAAAAATTTCTTTTTGAAAAAAACATATATATCTTTAAAAACATAAAATATATCTTTAAAAAACATAAAATAAATAAAAACTGGGTTATCAGTCCCGTCCGGATTCTTCTGGGTTTAGCCCTGATGTGACCGAAACCTGTAATTAAAAATTTTACGACCCAGAGACTGACTGGTTTTGAAAAGGGTCTGTCTATTTTACCGGTCTGAACAACCCTAGCAGTGCTGCCATTTTTTTTTTTAATTTTATATTTTACCTTTGTCACATGAACGCCTCCATTTAACTTTTATCTTAATCATCAATTAAAGTTTAGGGTATGAGGTATGTTGGTAAAATTCTATACTTGCCATACTCTGACTGCTCTATTAGAGTATTAGTTGTTTTTCAATTTATTGTGACAGATTCATGAATATTGTTGACATTTTGAACTGGGAAATTGCCTTGATTATTTTATAGCAAAAATTGTCTATTTCCTTGCGTTTTCATAATTTTCACCTTGGTTTCTTGCTTTCCCATCTTTAGCCAACACTCCACTTTTTTAAGAATGGAAAGAAGGCTGCAGAAGTGATTGGTGCTGATATTAGGAAGATTAAGGATTTATCTTCAACATTGTACAAGTAAGGATCATCTTTTCTCTTGCACCCATGTTATGTCTGTTATGATTCGTCTTAGTTGGCATGCTTTTGTGCTCTTTTTGATCCTGAAAAGAAGATCAATTTCTTACCTACTGTGCAATAACACTAGGCGCTGTGGTCATTGCTGTTTTTTGTTTCATGACATGTAGAATATAACTATTGTGAAGTTATTTACAGACTTTTCAGCTGAATCTTATGCCTTTTGCTTGGCAAGGGTGCTTGTTGAGAAAAATTGTGACCTTGGTCTATGCTGATCCATGGTATTTACTGCCACTTACAAATTTATTGAAATTTTTTGTCAAATGAGCAAAATTAGTTATACTTTCTAAATACCTAAAACTATTAGGGTTCATTTTATTCTTTACAATTATTGAAGTACATGTTGCTATGTTAGCAGTGGAAGGTCCAGGCTTCCCTTCAGAAGATAACTCCATGGTATTCAAAAATCGAACTTAATTTCGTCAAGTTAATTTTATAACAAACATGATTAAGTTGCACTTGTTCAATATAGTTTTCTTCTCATGTTCTCATTTTTTTTTCTATCCACACACACATGGAGGGGTTGGATGCAGGGAGTACATACATTATCCATAACAAAGCTTAACCCTTTATAATTAATTCAACTAAGCTTCAGGAAATATGAGCCTTTTAGCACAGCAAAGATTTTAAGTTCAAAAAAAAAAAAAAAAAAAAAACACTCAGAAATTGACTTCCAGAGCAAAAGAAAATGAACCATTATTTTAAAGTTAAATAAATTATGATTCAAAAACTATGAACTTGAATTTCATAAAAACTGAACTGCCTCAAAAATATGAATTAAATATGATTCTTCAATAGAAAAGGAACATTTAATTTTATAAGGTGTTTCATGAAACTTGAATTCAAGAAATGTGGTATTCTTGAAAAATGTATCGAACTCTCATCTACAATTGCTACTCCCTCTTTCGCCTTGCTTCGCTATTGCCCATATGAAGTAATGAAGGTAGAGAGCCGGGACTCTCAATTTTTCGCACATGAGGACGAGTTCAAGAATGAAGCTGCATTTTGGTTTTATTGCATGGAGGATGTATAGTGTGGCATATTACATGGAAAGATTGGAAACACACTTGATGTCCATCTAACTTATTTTCAGATTTTGTTTTCCATACTATTCATTTGTTAGGGTTGTGTAGATATAGATTAAAATGAACGTTAGCATCTGTTGAGTGACATTATTACAATGTTGTAATGTTATGGCTCTTGTGAGAATGGCAGTGCTCAACTACCATATATTAGGGTATGGTAAAATCTGTAGGTGGTGCATCTTTCACTTGATGCTAAATTTCTGTGGATGATTGTACACGAGTGAGGTTATTTTGGCAAACATCCATAGGTTTAGAGTGCATGAATTGGAAATTCTAAGGTTCTTATTTGACATAGTACAGTAATGATTTGATTGGAAGGAATTCTAAGGTTATAATTTGAGTTATTTGACATAGTTCAGTAATGATTTGATTAGAATCAATTGTAAAACTTTCTCATGTTCATATTTTTTGTTTAATTCAGGAATGAGTAGAAAAGATCTCTTACTGTGTGCAATGTATCCATGATGCTTGAGACTGGATATGGATTGTGGTGTTGTCTTTTCAGATAAATGCACGAGTTTTACGACTTTCTGAAGATCTTTTCGCATATGAAGAAGTTTATTGATAATGTCTTGATTAAGTGGACAGCCAACATGTCATTGCATCCTCTATTTTATGTACATAGAAATTCAAGGCAGGTGTTCATATAGTACTTAAATGAGTGCATTCAGTCAATTTGTCAAATGTCAGTTTACAGTTTGAACCTACCAAGCCATGATGGGTTGAGGCTCTACCTGCTAATGTTCGTCCATCTTCAAAGTGATGTTTTGTGTATGCTGCAGATAGCAAGAGGTTGAATTTAGGTTGAGCAAGCTTTGAGTTACCTATATTATGCAAAAAAATCCGGAAAATTAAAAAAAAAAAAATGAACTGAAAATTGCTGTTAAGTGAACTAAAATAGTAGGATAAATATTTATAAAACCCATTCATCGACTATCATCAAAATTTCGTAAATAATCCTACTAGTTAATATTTACAATAAGTTGTTTTACAAAGGATTTCAAAAAGATCAAAAGAAAGCTTTTAAATACTCCGATAATTACGGTGTACATTTCCTTCAGATTATGCGGGGATTTATAGTATTGTTGCATGAACAGTGTTTGCTCGATATATTAAGCATGTTGTAAAATGTCTAATCGAGGATGAGGTTATGAGCGGCAATAGTTACTCTTGTATGGGAAGCTAAGCGGTGATGTTTGGCGGCATTCTTAATCCATTCATATTATGAATACGATGCGTATTACAACACTTCTCCTTGAACGAATTTCTATAGGATGACTACTATCTAAAATTTACATTTATGTGAAAACAAATATTAATGCTATTGTACCTATATGTTTATTTGCCTCATTAAACCTTGCAAAAAAAAAAAAAAAACCATGTGGGATAAAAACCTGGATGAAGGAAAGAGTACAACACATAAAGAGTTCCCCCCTAAGTTTAACACAGATCACAAAGACGATGCATGTCGGCCATAAGCACGAGTTATTGAAATTTGTTAGGTGGTACTTGAAAGGAATAGTGTCCTTCGAACAAGTGTATTATTTTGATAATGGGTTCAGAATTATTAGAAAGCTAATATATTTAGTAAGGTTAAGTGATCGGAATGCCTGGTTGGAGGCCGCTTCCGATCAGTAATATTAATGCATAATTAATATTACAGCTTAATCTCGATTGAACCCTTCGGGTCACACCCAAGCAACCAACGAGCCGAAACGACGAATTAATTTGGAAGGAATTAATGAGTTGACCGAGCAATATTTATTTAGACGTCGGAAATTCGAGCTTAGAGCGTCGAAACTGAGCGTCGAAAGTCGAGTCGAATATAATAAAAGACGAGACGTGCAAATATTAATAAATCAACATATTTCCCAAAATACCCAATGCATCGGAGTGCCCCGAGCAACCCGAGTGCTAGGGGTACAATGCGTAGCATGGTGGCTAGCATGCGCACCAAGCCGAGCCTTGGCTGGCTGGTGCGTGCTAGCGCACCAATGCTAGCAGCCAAGTGCACGCACAAGGCAAACCTCGACACCAAGCCTTGGCAGCAGCTTGCACTTGGAGTGCGCGGCTTGCTGGCCGAGAACAGCAGCAGCCCGCAATACGTGGGTGCGAGGATGGCTGGGCCGAGACTAAGGGGAGCAACAAATGAGAAGCCCACTTGGGTGCCTTGGTGTCCAAGTGGGAGTTGACATGTGGCGCAAGGTGAGGGAGAGAGTGGGGAGCAAGTTTGGTCCCCCCCCCCCCCCTCTCCAAGTGGTCCTCACTTGCTCTCTCATGTATAGTTGACATTTGTTGATTTATTACTAGCTTGCTTAAATAATTTTATTTTAGCTTTAAAATAAAATGTGAAAATCTCATTATCCCACATTGATGGGAGAGACAATCATACGCTCATCATTTCCTATAAATACCCAATTAGGGGTATTGGAAATGATGCTTGAGTAAGAGTTGAAAAAGGAATTACTAGTAGTGAAAACCTTTGAACTCAAGAGTTGAAAAAGGTATCACATTTGTGAAAGCCTTTGAACTCAATTACTCGGGTTTATCGGTCGGGTCTTGCTAACCCCAAGACATTGGACTTAGTCGGTGATCGTGTTGCGGGTGGATCATCGTTGGAGGCCTTCGTAATTTCGAGGCTAGCTTTCACGTAAGAGCCCTAGTGGTCGGGCAAAGCACGCTCCAAAGGTAATCTTATTATCTTAATCTTGTCATTAAGTTAATTATGTTTATGGTTTTATTTATTGTGGGTGCGGTCTTGTATTTGAGTTTGTTTCCGCGGCGAGTCGGACTCACCAAACCCCAATAGTGGTATCAGAGCCAGGTTGTTTATTTTAAAATCATAATATTTTTTCAAGGTGTTTTTATGGCTTAATTTTTCTGGTTTTAAGTTGCTAATTAGATTAGTAGCTCGTTTTATCCATTTTAACCTTGTATTAGAACTGATTTCAGCTCCCGAACCCAGATTTTGACCCAAAATAGTGAATTTTGGGTGGAAAATGCTTTCTAGAAGTGGTTTAACTCTTTTTGGGCTCGGTTTTAAGCCAAAAACCGACCGTAATTGCACTTTTTGATGGGTTTTTCGTTTTTACGAAAAATTTTAAGTCTTTCTAACCTTGAAAATTATTTGCATATTTATGGTGGTTATGTAATTGGTTCAATACATATTTTATATGCAATTTTAAACCTCTTTAGGCATGATTACTTGGTGGTAATTTGTGTTTGAAAGCTTGCTTTTATGTTTCACATAATTGCAAATTAATTGCATTGAGTGTGAAATTGTTGCTCTTTGAGGCTTCTAAGTACTAAAGATTCAATCTTTAATTATGTTAAGTGAATGAAACTTTGAGTTAGTAAATTCCATTAATTTTTGTTGAACTTTGTTGATTTAATCAATTTATAGTTGATTGGAATCATAAAGTTTGAAACTTATGATAGAAATTTGTTTATCTTCATATTGGAAGATATAATTTTTCAAGGATTCACAAGTATTAAAGTTGAAATCTTTATTGAACTTATGTTCATTTTTCCAACTCCCTTTTATTTTGTCAAAATCTCAAGATTAATTTAAATTGATTAAATTAATAGTGAGTAATTTCCCTCTTATTTTTGTTGCACCAAGTGAAACCAATTTTATGAAAGAATGGTTCTTGGAAATAATTTTGGTTAAATGCACTTGGATGGATTTTATTTGAGTTAGACTTGTTTAATTTTCATTTTGCACATTACATTAGTTCTAAAAATAATTTTAAATTAATTATTAAGTCACTCGAAACTCGGGTTGAAAACCCGAGAGTATGACACGCAAACCAAGACAACACCCTTCGGCTAGCTAGGCTGTTGTGCAGCCCACATGTGGCTGCCAAGGGCTGATGATTGGTGCGTACTGTTAGTGCGTGGCTGGTGCGTCTGAGGCAGCAAGCACCACTGCAAGCAGCAGCGTGCCGCAGCAGCATAGTCGTGCGCGCTAGCCACTCCTTGGTGCGGGCATGCTGCTCGTGTGAGGTTTGGTGCGACAGTGGTGTGCGAGGGATGTGCTACGAGGCTTGCGGCATGGTGCGCATAGCTAGCAAGCTTGTGCGGCCTCGTGGCTTGTGACGCGTATGCGGTATTCTAAGCTATGGTTGTGACGCTTAGCATGAGTCACGACTATGTGCACCTCCCCTTAATTAGCACATATACCTCGGTTTTAAGGCGATATTATTATTTTTCATTTTATCCGTTTTATTTATTTTAGGTAAATTTGTTAAAAGAAACCTTTTAAATGCGTCATTTTGCGAAAAAAACATTTTAAAAACTTTATTGTAAAAGGAAACCCGAAATTAATTAATTTTTTTGTTTAAAACAGCCTTGTAGCCCTAATTCGCTTAATTAACATCTAATTTCTTCTAATCACTCCATAACTCTTGATTAACTATTTAATAATTAAATTAATTTATAAATTAAAAAAAATAAAAAATAAAAAACCACCACTCCATCACAGCCACCCTTTCCCCCTCCCCTGGCAGCAGTCATCACTGTCGACGACCACCTCCCCCCTCCCCAAACCATGACAGCAACCCCCTTTTTCTTCTTGTTCAATCTCTCTCCTTTTCTCTCTCCTCAACCTTCAATGTCTTCAACAATGGTGGCTAATTCCACAAACCCTTCATTCTCCCCTTTCCCAACCCTTTCTTCCAAAACCCCTAAACCCCAATCCTCTAATTACACACCACCTTAGCCACGAAAACCACCATCTCTGTCATCATGAGCCTCAAAATTTTAAGAATAATTAAGGGTAAGAACATACCTCGAGGAGAGAGAAGATAAGTGCATACGAACACCTCGACAGTTTTCTACTTCGTTTGTGGTGGTGATTGCGGTGGAGAAGACATGAATTGGGTTATACGACAACGATTATGGCAATTGGGGGCTGTTGCCAGGGTTTAATGAGGGGGAGGGTTGCAACGGGGGAAAGGGGAAAAGGAGGGGGATTGCCCAGTGGTGGAGTTGGGTCGCCGAGGGTGGGGGTTGCCGCAAGGGGAGGAGGAAAGGGTGGCTGCCTATAGGTGGGGTGGTGGTATTCTATTTTATTTTGAATTTATAAACTAATTAAATTATTAAATAATTAAGTAAGAGTTATAGAGTGGTTAGAAGAAATTAAATATTAATTATGTGGATTAGTGTTACTAGGTTGTTTTAAACAAAAAAAATTTAAGTTCGGGTTTTATTTTACAATACAGCTTTTAAAAGGTTTTTTTTTTCGCAAAATGATGCATTTAAAAGGTTTTTTCTTAACAAATTTGCCTTTATTTTAATTAATCTTGTTTATTTTAATAAATTTTGGAGGCTAGGCCTCAGTTTTAATGAGCGGCATTTGCAAAATTTTATTTTGGCAAATAATTGAGTTTTACCGGCTTAATTAATCGGATTAATTAAGATGGAAGCAGAAATTAGTGGGAGCTTCAAATATTAATTGCGCTTATTTGCATAATCGGTTAAAACAACTTTGACTAGTTTTAATTAGGCGTGTTAATTGAATTAACCACCTAGATTAGTTACTAGTTATCGCATGTTTATGCATTGTTACTTGTTTTTGTTGTAAAATGCATGGGCCATTCACAAATAGTGAATGGTTGAATGGAATGAATATTCTCTCACAGGTTTTATAGAATGGCAACTAGTGGGGCCCGATTAGGATAGAAAATACGGACTGCAATCCGTGATGTATTTTTGTAAATCTAAATACGGTATGCGTACCATTGAGTATTTTTGTACCTTAATATTTAGATTAGTCCTAATCGTAGATACTAGTAGTTGCATAATTTTGGTGAAGTCTTGAATACGGAGGTTCTTGGAAGACAAAGCCATGAAGTTGCAAAAGAAGACCTTTTGAAGACTTGAAGAATTCAAGGGGTCATGCTAGTTGCCAATATGCATCAAAATGCTTATGCTTTACATATTTATGATCATTTATATGAATTATATGTTAGATGCATGTTTAAGATTTCAAATGTTGCGATGATTAATTAAGTTCACTTGAATCAACCAACATAGAAACCCTAGGTCCCTAAATATTGAGTAAAATTGCCATTCCAAAACAACACTTTTCGACCTATTGAGAGTAGTGATGGGCCACGCCAAAGGGAGGCATCACTACTACTCCCTAGAATCATAAGGCATACCGGGTATTGTAGACACCTATTTGTGTCTCCCAAAAACCAAACCCAGTGATGAGTACCTTTCACGTCGAAACATAATCGAATGAAGTGAAAGTGTGGAAAGTCTAGTGTTGCGGTTAGTTTTTTTATTTCTTCTCTTTCTCTCAGTTTTTGAAAACCTATTTTAAGAAAACAGTCAATCTAGTTTGATTTGGTCCATGGCAAGGGTCCAATAATTGTGTAGTTGGGTCGGGTTCGAAAAGAGCTTTCCAACGATATATTATAAGCCCAATTCCGATGAATAATGAGGATGTTATGGCCAAATTACTAAACTAGGCCCGGTTTGATCTTTATATGCGACCCAATGATCTAGAGGAGGGCCTATTATTGATTTATCATTCCCAATGCGATTAGGATTGATTATAGTCTTCTAGAATCTTCTTGAAGGTTCTTTTGAATCCTAATTTGATTAGCATTGATAAATTGACTTTTAAGAGTTTAAATTAGAATAATAGAAGTGTTTTTAAGGAAATTACAGTTTTACCCTCTCGTACGCTTAAATTTTATCAAAATAAGAAAACGCAAGGAAAACTGATTGCAGCGTCATACGACACGTTTGTTGCCTGGCGACAGACTTGGCGTCTGGCGACACGCGCGTGTTTGGCGACAACGTCGTGTTTTATTCTTTTTGAAACTCTGATTCGTTTTTTATTATATCCGACTGATTTTCTCTATAAATAGCCTCCTAAAACTTCCGTTTTCAATCATCAATTCTCTCTTCAATCACCAACTCTCATCAAGAAATTCTTGATTACTCTCTCTCTCTCTTTTCTAAACTAGTCTTTTCTCATACAAAATTCCGCATTCACAAGATTTAGACACACATAGCCAAGTTCGAAGTAGCCTTCGCCCTAGACGTGAAAGGTTTAATTTATGAGGGTTTGGTCCCAAATCTCTCTTTCAATTATTTAATTTAATTGTTTGTTTTATAATTTCCTTGAAGTTACTAACGTGTGTATTTTGTTATTAGAAAGAGGTACGAGACATCCAAGTAAGTGCTTTAATTGTTTGGTTGATATAGTGATATAGAAATGATGTCTAGGTTGTTATTTTGATTCCTAGTATCATGTTAGGATGCTTTTCTTAATTTGATGTTTAGGGTGACAACAATAAGTTTCTAGTATCATGTTTAGGGTAAAGAATATAATGTCAATTATGATTTCTTTGATGCTTCATATTGTCTTTCCTAATATAGCATGTTAGTATCATGTTAGGGCTATATATATTTGATCTTTGTTGTTTAGTGACATGCTAGGGTTTGTTATTAATCTTGTTAGTATCATGCCTAAGATCTTGCTATTATTATGCTTTAACATGATTATTTTAATTATGATTGTTATGATGATTATGATTGTTATTATTATTATTATTATGATTATTATAATAATTATTTATGATGATTATTATGTTGCTTGATATTTATATTTATTGTTATTGCTTGATCACGCCTTTTTATGCATGTTTAAAGGGAATTGGTACTTGTAATCACGCTTAATAAGATAATTAATAATCTTGTTAAGGGTTAATATGATTATAATTCAAGTGATCGCCAATAATAGATTTATTTGTGCATTAATATTCAACCAACATAGATAAACAGGTTTAGGGTAAACCAAATGATTGCATGTTAGTTAGAAAGCGCACATAAATACAAGAAGAATAAAGTAGAGGCCTATTATTAGGGCAGGTTCAGTCTCTTTTAGATTGGATTTGTACCTTCATCCCCGAACTTCCTGTCTTGGTTCTAGACCTATTGGAGTTAACGATCTCCTGGATCGTTAATGGGTGTAACCTTCACCCTGTGAACGGTTTACAAGTTCCTCTTGTTGGCGACTCTTTTGCTCTAGCTTCTTTCCCTTTGGATGCCACCATGCTTAAGTGTATGATCACAGTGGGGTTCAAGTTTGGGGTAACGACTTGAAATATTCCCTACAGTTTTTGGCGACTCCACTGGGGAGGATTTCTATTTTAATTCCTGAAATTTATTTCGGCAATGATTTAGAATGAGTGGATGAGACTCGAAAAGTTCTAAGTATTTCATGTGCGTAGTTTTGATTAACATTATTGTCATATGCATAAAAAAGATCTCATTGGAAAGACAATCCGTAATGAGTTAAAAACATAGGATTTTTACACGTAGGAAATTTGAGGAATATCTTTCACAACTAGGATCGAAATAATGTTGCGAAAAACTGAAAAATTTTATCGAACACAGAAAGTTGCTGAGGCATGTAGGAAATGGCGTCTAGAAAACAGAGTCTGTCGCCGATTATATGACTCTGTCGCCAGGCGACAGAGCCATATTGCAGCGACAACCTCTGTTCGCTGACTCCAAGTTCTTCCAATACCGAGCCAGAAATATGCGTTCTAATTTTGACCAGTTTTTAGCACTGTTTGCTCGATTCTACTTCCTGATTGAGTTTTTCTCACTTTTCTGAAACCCATATGTGTTCTACATATGGACATAACTGTAGGGAATATTTCAAGAATTATCCCAAACTTGAACCCTACTGTGATCATACACTAAAGTACGGTGGCGTCCAAAGGGAAAGAAGATAGAGCAAAAGAGTCGCTATTTATTAACTTGTAAACCGTTCACGAGGTGAAGGTTAGACCCCTTAACGATCCAGGAGATCGTCAACTCTGATATGTCTATTTTATATAGTATTTTACCCCCGTCCCTTGGTCATAATTTGTAGTGTTTTTGGCCCTTTAGGGCCACTTTTATTACTAATATGTGTTTTCTAGTGTTTTCGTAGTTTTGGTTAAGTTTTGCAGGGAATTGCACCTTTGGAGCATTTTCCCGGGATTTTTATGAAGCGACTACGAGCATTGGAGGAACACGACCATTTTTGAAGCCCAAGGCCGGCTAGAGCCATCGAGCCGGTGATTAAGGGCTCGGTTAGTTGGATCACGAGGTAATTGGACCACGTATTAGAGACCCGAGAGGAAATATGGATTGGGCCGAGAAATCTAGCCCAAATCGAAGTCCAAACCTTGAAGATGAAGCCGGGCCCGATCGGGCAAGCATACGCCCGATCGGGCGAGCTGCGCGCATGCCAGCTATCAAGATGAAGGTGCGCCCGATCGGGTGAGCGTAGGCTCGATCGGGCGCAACACTGAAGGATGGGCATAGGAAAAAAGGCGGGCCCGATCGCGCGCCCCCTTCGCCCGATCGGGCGCGTGTTTTGTTAGAACCTGATTAAGCTTTGTTAAATTCGTGTTTTAGGAGAGATATTTATATTCGTTTTGTACGGATAATTAACTACTTATTTCTCTTAGACTTTCTCTCTCTACTTAGTATTTTTCTCTCTCTAGAATTCTCTCTAAACTCTTGTTTTTAATTCCTTCATTAATTCAAGATTTGTTTTGGTACAATTTCTTCCCTTTTTAATTTCAGCTATTTTAATTGTTTTCTTGTTTATGTTTTTAATTGTTTATTTAATTGGATTAGTTATGGTGATTAGTGAGTAGTTTAATTCTAGGGTTTATGGGGATCCATAATTAATATGAAGGGATAGTTTGTTATTATTGATTGTTGATATTGCATGATAATTTCCTATTGAATTGTTTTAATTCTTTGCAATTAGATTATGAATCGAGCAGATGTAATTTGATTGTGAATGTTTAGCAATATTGAATTGATGAATCGAGCAGATGTTAATTTAATATTAAAGGCTATTTTTAATAGGAACTTAGGTCTAATAAATTGCGAGAGCCTGTTAGATCCATGTTGGTTAATAAATTGCGAGAGCCTGTTAATCATGTTATTGATGCATTGTTAATTATTAATTGCTTCGTTCTATCCCGGAATATTAATTATTGGTGAACCTGTGACCCTAGGTTTCCTTATTATTGATTCTTTTCTCCCTAAACTCATCCTTCGTAGTATAGAAATCATATTTAAAATATTGGTTACTTAGATAATCTGGATTATATTAATTAATTAGAATTGAAAAGACTTGTTTCCCTGTGGAGATCGACCCTACTTCCCTATCTACTTTAGTTAGAGGACTTAGGAATTATTTTTGATTAGGGGATACGACTTTACCCTGTCAAACTCCAATAGGTCTGGAACCATGATTGGTAGTTCGGGGATGAAGGTACAAATCCAACCGAAAAGAGATTGAACCTGCCCTAATAATAGGCCTCTACTTTATTCTGATCATATTCATGTGCACTTTCGGACTAACATTAGTTCTTTGAGGCAAATCTCATATTTGTCTCTAGTTCTTTGTTTATGGCCAGGTGTTCTAGATCAGGTGATATCCCTTTTGATCCTGAGATCGAGCGTTCTTTTTCATAGGCAAAGGAGACTCTATAGACAAATTCTGGCGGGTTCTGAGGAGGATAACGATCGAAGATATTATCCCCCTGATTCTAGTGATACAGATATTCCTTCAGATTCAGAATCAGAGATGACGGCCCGGAAGAAACTCAGTGATTATTCGCAACCGAAGCTCGCAGACTTCCCGCACCTTACTCCTACTCCGGCCCTAGATGGAGTTCAATTTGAGATCAAGCCCCAATTTATCACTATGATAGAGAGGAAGCAGTTCAGCGGAGCTAAGGGTGAAGATCCTAATCTTCACATCGCAGATTTCTGCCAATATTGTAACACCATTAGACAAGCCGGGGTTACGCAGGACCAAATCAGGGAGATTCTTTTTCCCTTTTCATTATGTGGCAAAGCAAAATTATGGTTTAATGGTTTGAATAGAATTGCACTTGGTATTACTGACTGGGAAACTCTCGCTTTGAATTTCTATAATAAATATTATCCTGCAGAGAGAACAGCGATGCTAAGAAGTGCTATTCAGAACTTCGCTCAAGAGGCCGATGAATCATTATATGAGGCTTGGGAGAGGTTCAAGGATCTACCGAGAGAGTGCCCCCACCACAATCTAGCACAATGGCAATTGATCCAAGCATTCTATAATGGACTTGAAAATTCTTCTAGATCAGTACTAGATTCGGCAGCTAGTGGGAGGTTTATGAATTTAAATGTGGGTGATGCAGGACAGGTTATCGAAGACATGGCAATACACAATTCCCAATATGGGAATCCGAGGGGGTTTGCAAATAAGGGAAAACATAATGTCGATTCCGTATCCTTTTTGCAAGCTCAATTAACATCTATTTGCCAAAAATTAGATAATCTTACTGCTGCTCCTAACTCTGTAGCTAATGTTTCTGCTGTTGCTAACCACGAAGCTTTTTGTGAAAATTGTGGAATTGTAGGTCATTGGGAGCAAGATTGTAGGAGCTCTATGGAACAAGTTAATGCCTTCCAAACCTATAGGCAAAATAACCCCTATTCCAATTCCTACAATGCCGGTTATAAAAACCATCCTTATCTTTCATACCGGAGTACCAATGTACAAAACCCTCCACCTCCACAACAACCACAACAGCAACCCCCACCACAGCAAAAATATTACCATCCTAATACCGGCCAGAAAAGCCAAGCATCACCCTCATCATCTTCCGACCCTGCCATGACAGAAATTAGAGCAATGCTAGCTAATATGAAAAAGCACATGGAGAGTAGGGATGCGCAAATTGATTCTATTCTAGCTCATAATAAAATCATGGACAATCAAATTGCACAACTTTCATCTACCCTACAATCCCGTCAGCAGGGGGCTCTACCATCACAACCTATCCATCCTACAGACCATGCTAATGCAATCACTCTAAGGAGTGGTTCACATTATGATGGACCTCCTATGCCACAGGAAGATGGACCAGTTTCTAATCTAGATTCCTCTATACCAAACGGTAATCCTGCTAGTCCTGCAGGGCTACAAAAAGATACTAACCCTACTAATGCTTCTATGCAGGGTAAATTGCAGGATAAGGGAGGAGTTGTGCAGAGCCCAGTTATCAAGCTTCCATTCCCTAATAGACAACTGAAGAGTAAGCTTGATAAACAATTCGGTAAGTTTTTAGAGGTTGTGAAAAACCTGCAGGTAACAGTTCCTTTCACTGATTTAATCACTCAAGTACCTGCTTATGCTAAATTCATGAAAGACATTCTGACTAGGAAAAGGGCCTTTAATGAAGTAGAAACTGCAGCTTTCACAGAGGAGTGTAGCGCTTATTTGCAAAATAAATCCCCTCCTAAATTAAAGGATCCCGGTAGTTTTTCTATCCCTTGTCACATTGGGAATGTTTTTATTGATAAAGCTTTATGTGATCTGGGTGCTAGTGTCAGTGTCATGCCATCATCTATATGTGCTAAATTAAATATGGGGGAATTAAAAATTACTAATATAACTTTACAAATGGCAGATCGTTCGGTAAAATACCCTTTGGGTATTTTAGAGGACGTACCTGTCAGAGTTGGTAAGTTTTTTATTCCTGTCGACTTTGTTGTTTTAGATATGGCAGAGGACACACAAATACCCATTATATTAGGTAGGCCTTTCCTCCACACTGCAGGAGCTATTATTGATGTGAAAAATGGTAAAATGACCCTTTCTGTAGGTGACGATAATGTTACTTTTAATTTAGGGAAGGTTTTGAAAGGGCCTATGTTGGAGGAAAATTGTTGTTATATTGATACAATTGATATAATGGACAATATTTGTGTTGATATCTTGCCACAGGTTCTTGCGAAGGATCCCTTGGAGGAAGTTCTTTGCGGGAATTTATCTAGCGATAATGCAAGAATTTGGGGTAATGAGGTCCAAAGTATTGAAAAAGCTCTTTCCTTAGAAGAGTTAAGCCCCAAGGAGACAATGAAGGTAGTAAATTTAGTTCAGGAATCAAAACCTGCAGAGGTCAAGAAACCTGAGCTAAAACCTCTCCCTTCTCATTTAAAATATGTTTTTCTAGATGAGCAGGAACTACACCCCGTGATCATCAGTACTGCACTCACTAACCTACAATCTTCCCAACTTCTAGGGGTCCTACAAACCCATAAGAAGGCTATAGGGTACAATATTGATGATCTCAAGGGTATTAGCCCTGATTTTTGCATGCACATGATTCATCTAGAGGAAAATTATAAGCCCTGCATTCAACCCCAACGAAGATTAAATCCAAACATGCAGGAAGTAGTCAAGAAAGAGGTGATGAAATTGCTCGATGCAGGTATCATCTATCCTATTTCTGACTCCAAGTGGGTAAGTCCTGTGCAGGTAGTACCGAAGAAAGGTGGGATGACTGTGATAACTAATGATAAAAATGAATTAATTCCCACCAGAACTGTAACAGGGTGGCGTATGTGCATAGACTATCGTAGACTAAATATCGCCACTAAAAAGGATCACTTCCCTCTCCCTTTTATTGACCAAATTCTTGAGAGGTTAGCTAATCACAAATTCTTTTGCTATTTGGACGGGTATTCAGGATTTTTCCAAATTCCGATTCACCTTGAAGATCAGGAAAAGACCACCTTTACATGCCCTTACGACACTTTTGCATATCGTAGAATGCCCTTTGGTTTATGTAATGCACCTGCTACTTTTCAACGTTGCATGATGAGCATTTTTCTGATTTCATAGAGTCTATTATGGAGGTCTTTATGGATGATTTTAGCGTATATAGTTCTTCATTCGATTCATGCTTAATTAATCTCGCTAAAATTTTGAAAAGATGTGAGGAGTGCAACTTAGTACTCAACTGGGAGAAATGTCACTTTTTGGTGACAGAGGGAGTAGTCCTTGGTCACATTATATCTGATAAAGGCATACAAGTAGACAAAGCTAAAATATCAGTGATTGAGCAATTACCTCCCCCAGTTAATGTTAAGGGAGTTAGAAGCTTCTTGGGTCATGCGGGGTTTTATCGCCGCTTTATCAAAGATTTTTCTAAAATCGCTAAACCACTGACACAGCTTTTGCTCAAGGATGCCCCATTTATTTTTACTGACGAGTGTCTTGAGGCTTTTCACAGGATTAAGCAGGCTTTGATATCGGCACCCATCATATGTGCTCCCGATTGGAACCTCTTTTTTGAGATCATGTGTGATGCAAGTGACTTTGCACTAGGAGCCGTGCTCGGACAGAGGAAGGATAAGGTTTCGCATGCTATTTATTATGCTAGCAAAACCTTAGATGAAGCCCAAGTCAACTATGCCACCACAGAAAAGGAGTTTCTTGCTGTTATTTATGCTTTAGAAAAATTTAGATCATATCTAGTTGGTTCTAAAGTTATTGTTTTTACTGATCATGCAGCGTTGAAATACTTGATAGCCAAGGCGGAATCAAAGCCAAGGTTACTCCGTTGGGTTCTCTTGCTCCAAGATTTCAACATTGAAATAAAAGATAAAAAGGGAGCAGAGAACGTAGTGGCAGACCACTTGTCACGTATCAGGTATGATGAGGGTAAGGATTCTTTACCTATAGATGATTCTTTCCCTGATGATAACATGTATGCAGTTGTAGAGCATCACCCTTGGTACGCCGATTTTGCTAATTATCTAGTGGGTGGTACTCTACCTCCTGACTTTTCCTACCAACAGAAAAGAAATTCCTTTATGATGTTAAACATTATTTTTGGGATGACCCTTTTTTGTTTCGTGAGTGTGCAGATGGATTATTTCGCAGGTGTGTTCCCGAATGGGAGGTTCACGGCGTCCTTACCAGTTGTCATACTTCACCCTATGGTGGACATCATGGCCCCACTAAAACGGTGGCCAAGATTAATGAGTCAGGCTTCTTTTGGCCTACTATGTTTAAAGATGCTAACACTTTTGTGCAGGCTTGTGACTCTTGCCAGAGGACTGGCAACATTTCGCGGAGGCATGAGATGCCCCAAACTGGGATTCTAGAAGTTGAAATATTCGATGTTTGGGGTATCGATTATATGGGGCCGTTCCCATCTTCCAATGGGAATTGTTACATACTTGTAGCCGTCGATTATGTGTCCAAGTGGGTTGAAGCCATAGCTTCACCAACAAATGATTCCAAGGTAGTCATTAAGCTCTTCAAGAAGATCATATTTCCCAGGTTTGGTGTTCCACGAGCTATTATTAGTGATGGGGGTACCCACTTCCATGAAAGACAATTGGATAACCTCCTCAAGAAGTATGGCGTATATCACAGAACAGGGCTTAGTTACCACCCTCAAACTAGTGGGAAAGTTGAGGTCTCTAATAGGGAAATCAAGGCGATCCTAGAAAAGGTAGTAGCCAAGTCAAGAAAAGATTGGAGCATGAAGCTTGATGACACACTTTGGGCATACCAGACTGCATTTAAAACACCGATCGGTACTTCACCTTATAGATTGGTTTATGGTAAGGCATGTCATCTTCCCTTAGAATTGGAGTACAAAGCTTTTTGGGCGATCAAAGAGCTTAACATGGATTCTAAGGCCGCGGGTAAGACGAGACTCCTTCAACTCAATGAGTTGGATGAGTTTAGATTGTCGGCATATGATAGTGCGCGGATCTACAAGGAGAAGACCAAGAAGTGGCACGACAAGAGGATCCTACCAAGAGAGTTTGCACCGGGCGATAAGGTTCTTCTCTTTAATTCTAGATTGAAGATTTTCCCAGGAAAGTTGAAGTCTAGGTGGTCCGGTCCCTTCACTGTCACAAAGGTAAACAAATTTGGTTCGGTAGAGTTGGTGAACGACAAAGGTGAAGAATTCAAGGTGAATGGCCAAAGGTTGAAAGTGTATCATGAAGGTGCTACCATTAGAGATGTGGAGGAGACTCTCCTAACTCCACTTCCAACATGAGTTTCAAGGTGGTGAGAAGGTCGTGCGGGACCTAGATAAACCAGCGCTTTGCGGGAGGCAACCCGTATTTCATGCTTTATAGGCTAGTTTTCCTTTTCCTTAATTTTCCATTTTTTTTTATTTTTTATTTTTTATTTTTTTTAGAGAGGTGAGGAGAGTGATATTTCACCAGTTTTAAGTGTCGTTGTACAGGTATGAATTTGACAGGGTATAAAGACTTAGAGAAATTTTGAAGAAGAAACAAAATCGGAGGAAAAGGCTCTCTCGGGCCCGATCGAGCGCGCAAGTGAGCCAGAATTCAGGGCTAATTTCGCCTGATCAGGCGCGTAAGTGAGCTAAAAATTGGAGCAAATTTCGCCCGATCGGGCGCGTAAGCTCAGTGGATTCAGGGGTTATTTTCGCTCGATCGGGCGAAGCTTGCCCGATCGGGCAAAATTTTTTGGAAAATAGAGTAAAAGAAAAAGAAATGTCGGGCGAAGCTCGCCCGATCGGGCGCGCAACTTGAGTTTTGGAGAATCGCACCTTCGCCCGATCGGGCGAGGCTTGCCCGATCGGGCGCGCCATCAGGCCGACCCCCCTTTATTTCTTTTCTCTTCTTTCTTTCCTCATTTCCTCCTTATTTCACCTTCTTCATTCACTTTCTCTCTATAAAACCTCCATTTTCAACCCATAAACTCACACTTCAATCCAAGATCTTCTCCAGTTCCTCCATCTTAAATCAAATTTTTTTACATATTTCATCTCCCCTCACCTTCCTCTACACTCTATACTAATTTTCCCCAATTTTCTCTCAACTTTTCTCAAACCCTAAGAGAGAGAAACCTTAAATTTTCTACTATTTTCAAAGCTAATGGCCTCCAAGCGTTCAAGAAATCAAAGGGGTGAGAGCTCTAGTGCACCACAACCAACAATCAACCCGAACCTTCAAATTCCGGGATGGGAGGAAGTTGTAATCACTTCGGAGGAGCAACGGGTTCGGATGATCAACCTCATCGATCGTCAGGTAATTTCTACCCGTTTCATACATCATCCTACTTTAGCTAGGTTAGGTCTTGACAAATATGTAGAAAAATTGTTTAAGGGCATAGGCATGAGTGGTTTTTTTCAAATGTGCCACGATACTTATGATTATTTAACATTGGAATTTATATCAAGTTTTAATGTTATCAAAATGAATGCACTTATCACTCATGTCCAATTTCGATTGTTAAACAATAATGTGAGATTAACTTTAAAAGAATTTGGCAAATTGTTTGACTTGAAATCGGACAAGCCTATTGAACCTTCTCAAGACCACACCGCCGTGGTCTACAAGAGGTTAACAGGGGAGGATTTGGTGAACCTCCAACATGCCAAAGGGACGTGGATTCAAAATCCCGTCCCCAAACTTTGGCAAAGATTTGCCGGCCTCACTATTTTTGGGAGGCATGAACCGGCAAATGTTCGGAGGGATGAATTGGAATTGTTGGCTTCCTATATAATTCCTAATGCTGAAAAATTAAATATACCTCATAGGATAGCCAACCATTTTCAAAGGGCGGCCAATGCGGCCGAAGCTAGTAGGTCTAGAGCGCCTATTTACTTTGGGGGGTTAGTGACCCATATAGCTAGGAAGCATTTAGGTTGGAACCTCGATGGCCATAGAAAAGTTGTGGGATCGAACCTAATGGACCTACCTTATTTTGGGAGTTTGAATTGGGTACAACCGGTGGGGTGTGATACTTGGTGGATTGTCCACCGACAATCGGGTAGGAGGGACCAAGGCTTTACCTTACCCAACCCCGCCTTGACCAAATTTGAGAGGGGGAAGCCCTCTTATACCTTCGACTTAGATGGTCAAGGTGAGGTTCAACCACCTCACCCCTCACCACAACCTCACCAATCCCCCATTCACCACTCACCCCACTACACACCACCCCCACCTTTCACCTACGGCATGCCTACAATGCCTACTTCCTCGGTCGATTACAATGTCGACCCAAATGCCCCATATGACTTTTCGGCTTTTAGGAGCCAACTAGACCGCATTGAGACGGGGCAAGGGAGGGTTGAGGGCATGATGCAAAACCTAGATTCTAGGTTAAGCACCCTAGATGGCCGGGTAGGTCTTATTGAGAGGAACCTAGGGAGGGGCCTTTACCCCATGTATGATAATTACGCCCGTCGGGGCGCTATTCCTCCCGATTCCCTTCCTCCCGATTGGTTCCAATACCCCCAAGGCGGGTATTCTCATCCTGGTGCTTATGGTACTTATGTGGACTACTCTTCGGTCCACGGATATGGGGGTATGGGGGGGAATGTAGACCCTAACTACTATGCCGGTAGTTCGGGGTATGGTGGTGGTGGCTCTAGCCACGGTGGGGGGTACTCTAGGATGGATGAGGATGAGGAGTAGGCTACTCTCCCAAGTCAATGAGGGCATTGCTTGATTTGGCTTGGGGGGGTGTTCTTTCACCTTGGAAATTCTCTTCCTTCTCTCCTTTTATTTGCTTTCTAGTGTAGTTTTTTTTATTGCTTTCTTATATATGAAAAATACAAAAAAATTGAAAAAATAAAAATCAAAAATACGTTCCAATGAATTGTAAATCATGCTTCCCTGTGCCCCATACTTGAAAAAATTGTTTTGATTCTTGGTATTTGATGATGAATATTGTGGATTTGTTGGTCATGATTTGAAGTCTAATTGTTTGGATTCCTTAACTTGTGTCAATTTTGTCCAACTACTTGTGAATATAGTGCTTGACTAGTTGATTTGGTTAGGAAATGTGTGATAGTTCCATAATTCCTGGTATGTCAATGAATTTGAGTATTGATTTGCAACTATGAGTAGTGTTTCATGACTTTATAATATGCACATGAGGAGGACGAAGGCGTTCATTCTTTAGGTAGCCTCCAGAGATATTTAGATACATTTGTTCCCTTCTTGTCACCCATGTCATTGCTTGTGCCCTTTTATTGTTTATAGCCACATTACAAGCCTTAATTGCCCCATTGGTTACTAGTCCCAAGCTTGGCTTGGGGGAGCTATTAGTGAGTGAGGTGAGGGAGTTTGTGGTGTGCACTTTATTTGCACAATTTGGGTGGGTTTTGAGAAGTAATTTGTTCTTGATCATATTTTTGTTTTTATGAGTTTGAAAGTTGTATATATTAAAAAAAAAATAAAAGTGTGATGAAAAAAAGAAGCTCAAGAAAAAATGAGAAATATGAAAAAAAAAAAAAGAAAGTGAACTTCTAAGAAAAAAAAAAGAGGAAAAATGTTTGATGTTCAAATGTTCTAAGTGAAGGTTAATCAAAAGAAAAGAAAAAAAAAAGTTGAGTTTCAATGTAAATATTTCAAGTTATGAGTTCAAAGTTTGTTATTCACTCTTGTTCCATATTATCATATTTTTATGAGTGAAATTGTAAGTGTTGGGATTGTTTATATTGTTTGGAGTATATTTGGTGGATTGTTGTTGGAGTTGGTTATGTTGGAGATTTGTATGATCATTATTTTTTATCATGGGTTTATTAGGATTTGGCTCCCTTAATGCATAGCTTTTCTCTCACATAATCCCAAATTTATCCTACCCTTACCCTAGCCTTACATTACAAGCTTAAAAGACCTTCCGACCTTGTGCATAGAAGTTGTGTAATTGTGAAAGTGTTGTTTTTCAATGCAAGTTATGACTTGACATATTTCGAGTCGACTAGTAGATTGAGCGTTCAATGTTTTTATACACACGAGAGTGTGAGTTGGGAGGGCATTGTTCACATTAAAGGGGTTGGGTGGAGAGCGACCGAGTACATTCTTTACTCGCCACAAAAATGAGAGTCGAGTGTGTGAGCACTAGTCTTGAATTCTATATGCTCTTGTGGTTTGCTCTACTTGACAATTGTTGGGGAAGAAGGGTGATTAGATGAATAAGATTGATTGACGTTGAAGCATGTTTGTTTAATTTTACCTTGAATCGTTGGCTTTTGATTTGTTGATTGGGGTGAAGTATGTTTTATATGTTCATTGATGAGCTCTTTGCTTAGGGACAAGCAAAGGTTTGGCTTGGGGGAGTTTGATATGTCTATTTTATATAGTATTTTACCCCCGTCCCTTGGTCATAATTAGTAGTGTTTTTGGCCCTTTAGGGCCACTTTTATTACTAATATGTGTTTTCTAGTGTTTTCGTAGTTTTGGTTAAGTTTTGCAGGGAATTGCACCTTTGGAGCATTTTCCCGGGATTTTTATGAAGCGACTACGAGCATTGGAGGAACACGACCATTTTTGAAGCCCAAGGCCGGCTAGAGCCATCGAGCCGGTGATTAAGGGCTCGGTTAGTTGGATCACGAGGTAATTGGACCACGTATTAGAGACCCGAGAGGAAATATGGATTGGGCCGAGAAATCTAGCCCAAATCGAAGTCCAAACCTTGAAGATGAAGCCGGGCCCGATCGGGCAAGCATACGCCCGATCGGGCGAGCTGCGCGCATGCCAGCTATCAAGATGAAGGTGCGCCCGATCGGGTGAGCGTAGGCTCGATCGGGCGCAGCACTGAAGGATGGGCATAGGAAAAAAGGCGGGCCCGATCGGGCGCCCCCTTCGCCCGATCGGGCGCGTGTTTTGTTAGAACCTGATTAAGCTTTGTTAAATTCGTGTTTTAGGAGAGATATTTATATTCGTTTTGTACGGATAATTAACTACTTATTTCTCTTAGACTTTCTCTCTCTACTTAGTATTTTTCTCTCTCTAGAATTCTCTCTAAACTCTTGTTCTTAATTCCTTCATTAATTCAAGATTTGTTTTGGTACAATTTCTTCCCTTTTTAATTTCAGCTATTTTAATTGTTTTCTTGTTTATGTTTTTAATTGTTTATTTAATTGGATTAGTTATGGTGATTAGTGAGTAGTTTAATTCTAGGGTTTATGGGGATCCATAATTAATATGAAGGGATAGTTTGTTATTATTGATTTTTGATATTGCATGATAATTTCCTATTGAATTGTTTTAATTCTTTGCAATTAGATTATGAATCGAGCAGATGTAATTTGATTGTGAATGTTTAGCAATATTGAATTGATGAATCGAGCAGATGTTAATTTAATATTAAAGGCTATTTTTAATAGGAACTTAGGTCTAATAAATTGCGAGAGCCTGTTAGATCCATGTTGGTTAATAAATTGCGAGAGCCTATTAATCATGTTATTGATGCATTGTTAATTATTAATTGCTTCGTTCTATCCCGGAATATTAATTATTGGTGAACCTGTGACCCTAGGTTTCCTTATTATTGATTCTTTTCTCCCTAAACTCATCCTTCGTAGTATAGAAATCATATTTAAAATATTGGTTACTTAGATAATCTGGATTATATTAATTAATTAGAATTGAAAAGCCTTGTTTCCCTGTGGAGATCGACCCTACTTCCCTATCTACTTTAGTTAGAGGACTTAGGAATTATTTTTGATTAGGGGATACGACTTTACCCTGTCAAACTCCAATAGGTCTGGAACCATGATTGGTAGTTCGGGGATGAAGGTACAAATCCAACCGAAAAGAGATTGAACCTGCCCTAATAATAGGCCTCTACTTTATTCTGATCATATTCATGTGCACTTTCGGACTAACATGCAATCAATAGGTTTACCCTAAACCTGTTTAATCTATGTTGGTTGAATATTAATGCACAAACAAACTATTATTGGCGATCACTTAAATTATAATCATATTAACCCTAAATAAGATTATTAATTATCTTATTAAGCGTGATTACAAGTACCAATTCCCTTTAAGCATGCATAAAAGATGTGATCAAGCAATAACAAAAAATAGCATCAAGCAACATAATAATAATCATAAATTATAAAAGTAATAATTATGTTAAAGCATAATAATAGCAAAATCCTAGGTATGATACTAACAAGATTAATAACAAACCGTAGCATGTCACTAAAAATCAAAGATCAAAGCTTTAGCCCTAACATGATACTAACATACTATTAGGAAAGAAAATAGGAAGCATCATAGAAATCATAATTGATATAAGCAAATCACCCTAAATATCATACTAAAGAAAGCATCCTAACATGATACTAGGAACATCCTAAACATGATACTAGGAATCAATAAAACATCCTAACATTATACTAGGAATCAAAATAACAATCTAAGCATGATTTCTATATCATAAAATCAATAAATCAATTAAAGCACTTACTTGGATGCCTCGTATATCTTTCTAATAACAAAAAACACGCGTTAGTAACTTCAAGGAAAATAATAAATCAAAAAATTAAATTAAATAATTGAAATAGATATTAGGGACCAAACCCTCAGAAATCAAAACCTTTCACGTCTAGGGCGAAGGCAACTTCGAACTTGGCTAGGTATGTCTAGTGCTAATGTATGAGGAATTTTGTTTGTAAAAGGCTAGGCTAGAAAGAGAGAGAGAATCAATAAATTCTTGATGAGAGTTGGTGATTGAAAAAGGGGAGATATTACCTCTATTTATAGAGAAAAAAGAAAGTCGAAGATTAAGAAAAGAATCCGAATTCGAATTGAAATAAAACTCGATGGACAGCAGTTTTTGCTGATCTTGTTTTTATCATATCTTTTGATCCATAAGTCCAAATAAGGCATATAATATGTCGTTGGAAAGCTCTTGAAGTGTAATTTCCAACCCAATTAAAATCAGATAAAAATATTTTGTAGATAAAAAGATATGTCCGAAATAGTAGGACGGTGTCAGTTTTGGATAGAATTTCATATCTCATTCATATATTTTTCGTTATAGCTCAGATTTAATATTATAATATATCATTGGAAAGATAATTTCAAGATCTATCCAACCATATAAAATTTGGATAAAGATTATGAGGCACGAAAATAAAATCTGAATATATTCCACTTCGTACAAAACAAGAATTCTAAAAAGGAGTAGTTTTATTCAATTTCAAACTCTTTAAAACATAATTATTAATCCTAACTCCATTAGGATTTAAGAGAACCTTCTAGAATATTTTAGAAGACTATAATAAATCCTAATAGCTTTAGGAATGATAATTAATAATAGGCCCTCCTCTAGATCATTGGGCCGCATATAAAAACCAAACCGGGTCCAGTTTAGTATTTTGACCATAACTTTCTCATTATTCATCAGAATTGGGCTTATAATATATCGTTGGAAAGGTCTTTTTAAGCCCCATACAAATACACTATTATTGAACCCTTATCATGGACCAAACTAAACTGGAATGCACTTTTTCATAAATAAGGTAAGAAAAGAAATATTTTCAAAAACAGAAAGAAGAGATATTTTAATAAAAACATCCTCATCACTAGACTTTTCACACTTTTGCCTTGTTCGATAATCAAATGACATGAAAGATATTCATTACTGGGTTTGGTTTTGGGGATACAATAATGGGTGTCTACAATAATAACCTTCTGGGAATTCATGCTCCATATACCTGATTGAACGCTCTGTGCAACAAAGGGTACATCCGAGAATGTTGAATTCACCAAACCATGGAAGCGAGTTTTTAACTCGCAGTGTCCCATCCACTCGCGCCAACCCTTCAAAAGGTAAGGCTTCCGCGCGGTGCATCCGGACAATTAACTATGGACCATCTTTGAATAACCCCTATCCCAAAATTTAGAGAACTAGAGCCATGGTTAGGTTGCAAACTCATTACATCATGTTGTGACTACTTGACTAATTGTGCATTATTTGTTGTGCATACTCTTTGTGTTTTTCCTAACAGTTTGTTGACTTGTGTTTAAGTCTAAATAAACTGATTAATGACTAAAAAGACTTTGTCTAATTAATTAATTAGAGTAATTAAAGTCTAATAATTTAATCAGAATTGACTTAGTACGACTTTAGGCATGTCCCGTAGAGTTAAAATACTAAAAGCAGTCCCAGATTAACGCTCCAGTAATGGCGCCACGATTTGGGCTGGAACGCCACACTATGATGTGCAACGCCTAGCGACAACTTTGTCGTCTGGCGCTGCACTGCAGAGTGCGGCGACAGTCCTGTTGCTTTGCGACAGTTCAACATTTTGCTCGAGTCATCACGACGAGTCTAATTAAACAGTTTGCTAATCAATTCGATTATTTTGTTAATCATTGTACCTTTGTTAAGTCCTTAATTGAGTCTAGACACTAAGTCCCATGGTCTTACACAGGAGTCAAAGCATGTCACTTGCACTCACATATCAAGCACACACTAATATGTATATACACTTTGACCATGTTAAGAGAGTCTTGCATGAGCGTGTTTTTCCGTCATTTTTTTAGGGGGGTAAGTCGGATATTAATCCTCCAATCAAACCACTTGTTTGAACCCTATACTTGATTCCCAAAAATATACACCCTATTTTTGATTTTTTTTCTTTTCGTTATAAACCCGTAAAGTCAAAGTCAAATTGAATCAAGTCATTAAAATAAAAATGGTTTAATTTACAGCGTGTGGTCAAGAATGGAAGGGCGTTTGATCAGAGACAACCTTTTCATTCAAGTACAACTTTTTGACAAACCAATCGCTCGAAAAAGAAAAGCTAAGAAGATAATGGCGAATCAAGAAGAAGTTAACGAACTCAAGAAACAAATAGCTGGCGTTACTGAACTACTGAAGACCTTAACCCTCCAAATTAATGACCATGTGAAGCAACAACAAATGGATCTCATGCAAGAAAGCTTAAGCAATCTATCTAGTGACTACAAGTTTCAGGGCATTAGTTCACAAGGGGTCTCGGTGGACAAGGAGCTTCTTTCGCAGAAGTCCAATGCCAACGACACCCCAAAATTCAAGGCACCTAATAACCCTTATTTTCATTTAAGAGCTTTTGAAACAATAATGAGTATTAAGGGTATTGATAAAAAAGTATTTCCTTCTCTATTTTCCTTATCTCTCGAAACCGTTTGCCAACAATGGTTCTTCTCCCTTGACAAAGAGAAAACCTCTACTTGGGAATCGATAGTAAACGCTTTCATTGATAGGTATAAGTGCAATATTCAAGTTGAAACTGATCATAGGGAACTTGAAATACTTAAACTGAAAGAGAATGAATGTTTCACTTCTTTCTTCAATAAATGGAGAGAAACCTCTGCTAGGATGATTGAAGTACCAATCGAAAAAGAATTTGTGAGGTTTTTCATCAAGAATCTCCAAGAAAAGTACTCCAAGCATCTTAAGTATCAAAACAATCTACACTCCTTCAAGGCCGTCTATGACATTAGAATTAACATTGAAGACGACCTTGCTAAACTAAAAGCTGCTAATAATAACTCCAACAGTGGCTGGAAAGGCAAGAAGAACGACAATCCTTCTTCTTCCAAAACCACCCACTCAAACAATGTTAGCACCTTTAATTTGAGTGAAGTCCTTGCTATGAACAACCAAGGGCAAAAGAAACCATTTAGGAGGAACTTTACTCCTATTGGTATGAGTTATGACACCGCATTTTATCGATTGAATGCAAAAGGTCTTATAACTCCTATTGGACTATTTGGGGACCCACCTGCTGAAAAGAGGACAGCTAATTGGAACCCCAATGCACACTGCAAATATCACCAAGGTAGGGGCCATCTCACTGAAAATTGTTGGAAGCTATTTGTAGACACCCAAATGTGTCTCCCCAAAACCAAACCTTGTGATGAGTACCTTTTGCGTCGAATCATAATCGAATGAAGTGAAAGTGTGGAAAGTTTAGTGTTGCGGATAGTTTTAACTTCTTTTCTCTTCTCTCTGTTTTTGAAAACTTATTTTTAAGAAAACAGCCAATCCAGTTTGGTTGTTCTATGATATGGGTCCAATAGTAGTGTAGTTGGATGAGGCTTGACAAGAGCTTTCCAACGATATATTATAAGCCCAATTCCGATGAATATTGAGGAAATTATGACCAATTTACTGAACTGGGCCCGGTTTGAGCCTTATATGCGGCCCAATGATCTAGAGGAGGGCCTAAAATAGATTTATCATTCCTAATGCAATTAGGAATGGTTTTAGTCTTCTAGATTCTTCTAGAAGGTTCTTTTCATTCCTAATTCAATTAGCATTGATAAATTGACTTTTGTTGACTTTTCAGAGTTTTAATTAAAATCAAAGAACATTTTTGAGGGAAATACAATTTTATCCTCCTGTACGACAATTTTTATCTGATTTTAAGAAAACGCGTGATTTTCTGAATCAGCGCCAAACGCCAGCTTTGGCGCCTGGCGCTACGCTTGGCGCCAGCTTTGGCGCTTGGCGCTGATGTTGGCGCCTGGCGCCAACAGCCAGCGTTGGCGCTGGTTCGGTTTTACGTGCGCTAGACTCTGTTTTGATATTTTATCTTTTTGGCTGATTTTCTCTATAAATAACGTCGTAAAAACTCCGTTTTCTAATAACCAGTTTTCACCAATATTCACCAACTCTCATCAAGATTCTCTTGATTACTCTCTCTCTCCCTCTTTTCTAAACTAGCTTTTCTCAAATACAAAATTCCGCATTCATTAGATCTAGATACACCTAGCCGTATTCGAAGTTGCCTTCACCCTAGACGTGAAATGTTTAATTTCTGAGGGTTTGGTCCCAAATCTCTATTTCAATTATTTAATTTAATTGTTTGTTTTAATATTTTCCTTGAAGTTACTAACGCGTGTATTTTGTTATTAGAAAGAGGTACGAGGCATCCAAGTAAGTACTTTAATGGTTCAATTGATATTATGATATAGAAATCATGCTTAGATTGTCATTTTGATTCCTAGTATCATGTTAGGATGTTTTCCTTAATTTGATGTTTAGGGTGAGAGCAATAAATTCCTAGTATCATGTCTAGGGTAACTTTAATACCAAGTATGATTGTTATGATGCCTTTTATGTTCTTCCTAATGTTTATATTTGTTAGTATCATGTTAGGGTTAAAGATTTGATCTTTATTGCTTAGTGACATGCTAGGGTTGTTATTAATCTTGTTAGTATCATGCCTAGGATCTTGCTATTCTTATGCTTTAACATGAATATTATTATCATTATCTTGATGATGATTATCATTATTATGTTGCTTGATATTTATTGTTATTGCTTGATCACGCCTTTTATGCATGTTTAAAGGGAATTGGTACTTGTAATCACGCTTAATAAGATATTAATAATCTTGTTAGGGTTAATATGATTATAATTCAAGTGATCGCCAATAATAGTTTATTTGTGCATTAAATTCAACCAACATAGATAAACAGGTTTAGGTTTAATCCTATTGATTGCATGTTAGTCAAAAAGCGCACATGAATACGAGAATAAAGTAGAGGCCTATTATTAGGGCAGGTTCAATCTCTTTTAGGTTGGATTTGTATCTTCATCCCCGAACCCTTATTTGGTTCAAGACCTTATGGAGTTGACGATCTCTTGGATCGTTAAGGGGTGTAACCTTCACCATGTGAACAGTTTACAAGTTACTAAAAAACTTGTTGGCGACTCTTTTGCTCTATCTTCTTCCCTTTTTGACGCCACCGTACTTTAGTGTATGATCACAGTGGGGTTCAAGCTAGGGGATTAACGCTTGAAATTATTCCCCACAGTTTTTTGGCGACTTCACTGGGGAGGATTTCTATTTTAATTCCTGAATTTGTTTCGGCAATGATTTAGAATGAGTGGATGAGACTCGAAACGTTCTAAGTATTTCATGTGCGTAATTTTGATTAACATTATTGTCATATGCATAAAAAAGATCTCATTGGAAAGACCATCCGTAATGAGTTAAAAACATAGGATTTTACACGTAGGAAATTTGAGAAATATCTTTCACAACTAGGACCGAAATAACACTGCTCGAAACTTGAAAATTTTATCGAGCACAGAAAGCTGCTGAGGCATGTAGGAATTAGCGCCAGGGGCCAGAGCATTGGCGCCAAAATTTTAACTGTAGCGCCAGACGCCAGCATTGGCGCCAGGAGCTACAGCTAAAACCTGGCGCCAGTCTGTTTGCTGGCGCCAAATTCTTCCAATACCGAGCCAGAAATATGCGTTCTAATTTCGACCATTTTTTCGCATTGTTTGCTCGATCCTACTTCCTGATTGAGTTTTTTCTCACTTTTCTGAAACCCATATGTGTTCTACATATAGACATAACCCTCTGGGAATTCATGCTCCATCTACCTGATTAAACGCTCTGAGCAACAAAGGGTACATCCGAGAATGTTGAATTCACCAAACCATGGAAGAGAGTTTTTCTAAAACTCGCGGTGTCCCATCCACTCGCGCCAACCCTTCACGTTTAGGCTTCCGCGCGGTGCATCCGGACAATTAACCATAGACCCTCCATTGACTAAACCATATCCCGAACTTTAGAGAACTAGAGCCATGGTTAGGTTGCAAACTCATTGCATTATATTGTGCCTACTTGACTAATTGTGCATTATTTGTTGTGCATATATTCTATGTTTCTCTTAACCGTTTGTTTGACTTGTGTTGAGATTAAATAAATTAATGACTTACAAGAACTTTGCCTAATTAATTAATTAATTAATTAATTTGAGTCAATAAAGTCTAATTTCTTAGTCAGAATTGACCTAGTACGACTTTAGGCATACCCCTGTTGATTAATAACATCGAAAACAGTCCCAGATTGAAGCTCCAGCATTGGCGCCAAAGTCTGGATTGTAGCGCCACTCTGTGGATTGTGGCGCCTGGCGACAACTCTGTCGTCTGGCGCTACACTACACAGTGCGACACCAGTTCTGTCGTTTTGCCGACAGTTCGGATTATTGATCGAGTCATCACCTAGTGTCTAATTAACCAGTTTGCTAATTAATTCGGTTAATTTTCACTGTCAATAGTACCTTGTCGAGTCATTAATTGAGTATAGACACTAATTCACATAGTCTAGCCACATGGTCATGACGTGAGTCTTAAAATATCACCTACACTCACTAGTCTTAGCACACACTTCGAGTATGTATCACCATGACCATGTCTTAGGTTCATGCATGAGTCGGTCTTTTCCGTCATTTGAGTTGGGGGTACATTCTATTCCTAATTCTTCATATCCCTCCATCTACATCATTTTTCTTCACATTCTATTCCATCTTTCTTCACTTCCTCCATCCATTGCATGTTGAATAAAGTTTGAGTCAAATAATTAACGATGAATATCCCCAAATTCCTTTTCCACAGTACTTGGTCGAGGAGAGAAGGGCGATTAATCAAGGACAACCTCTTTATTCAGGTCTCGCTTTTTGATAAACCGATTCGTCAAAAGAGGAAGGCTAAAAAGATAATGGCAAGTCAAGAAGAAGATAATGAGCTTAGGAACCAATTGGTTATAGTGACTGAGACACTGAAGCTACTCACACTTAAGATCGATGATCTAGTGAAGCAACAACAAATGAACCTCATGCAAGAAAATTTGAGAAAGCTATCTAGTGACTATAAATTTCAGGGCATGAGTTCACAAGGGGTCTCCCTGGACAAGGAACTTCTTCCGCTTAAGTTCCACGCTACTGACATCCCTAAATTCAAGGCAACAGATAACCCTTACTTTCATCTAAGAGCTTTTGAAACTATAATGAGCATTAAGGGTATCGATAAGAAGGTTTTCCCGTCTCTGTTCCCACTATCTCTTGAGACTGTTTGTCAGCAATGGTACTTCTCCCTTGACAAAGAGAAAACCTCTACTTGGGAATCGATAGTAAACGCTTTCGTTGATAGGTACAAGTGCAATATTCAAGTTAAAACCGACTATAGACAACTTGAGATGCTAAGACAAAAAGAGAATGAAGGTTTTACTTATTTCTTTAATAAATGGAGGGAAACTTCCGCTAAGATGATTGAGGTGCCCATTGAAAAAGAATATGTGAGGATGTTTATCAAGAATCTTCAAGAGAAGTATTCGAAGTATTTAAAATATCAACACAATCTGAATACTTTCAAGGCCGTTTATGACATCGGAATTGAAATCGAAGATGACCTCGCAAAGTAAAAAGCTACTAACAATAGTAACCACAGTGGCTGGATAGGAAAGAAGAACGACAATCCTTCTTCTCCCGAAAACGCCCACTCTAGTAACAATGTTAGTACCTTTGATCTCAGTGAAGTTTTAGCCATGGATAACTAAGGATCTAAGAAGCAACTAAGGAAAGACTTCACCCCCATTGGGATGAGCTACGATACTGCCTTCGATCGACTCCATGCCAAAGGACTCATTACTCCCATTGGACCTATTCAAGATCCCGCACCCGAAAAGAGATTGCCTAGTTGGAATCCAGACAAACACTGCAAGTACCATCAAGGTAGGGGTCATGCTACTGAGAGCTGTTGGAAGCTAAAGGAGGCTATCCAACATTTGATTGATAATAACAAGCTTCCCATGCCTCCAGTTAACAAGAAGAGCGAGTTATGATATAGGAAACAACACAAGACAAGAGGCGAGCTTCAACGACAAGATTTCGTGACCTCTTTTTTCTATTTCTTTTTTATTTACCCTTTCCCCAATAAGTCTAGCATAGGCACCTTTTTATTCTCCTTAGATTTATTTTTTAGGATCATTAAATATTTTCTATTAATAAAAATGAGCATTTATTTCCTTATATATGATCATTTCATTATTATTGCAAAAAAAAAAAAAAAAAAAATCTATGTTGAATTAAGCACAAGGTATACCAATGATTTGAGGCACCCCTTGTAGCAACATCATATCTCCTTTCACCTTTCAAATTTACAATCCTTTCTTCATAAACCACTTTGAGCCTCGTCTAACGATAGACCTTTCTTTTTTCAACCTACATCTACCTAACCTTGGGATGGGATGGTGTGCAACTTATGCAATTCTAAAAGCTTGAGTGATTTCAAAAGATCAAAATAAATAGAAAGCAATAGAAAAAATAAATAAATAAAAGTGTACAAAAGGGCAAGTGCTCCAATGTCGTTGATATGAAAATATCTTTGATATGAACACGTCTCAGATTGCGTCTCTTATCGAGTGCTCGGTACCGTGCCTGAGAAACATGAATGCCAAGTGAGTGATAGACCGCATGATCGAGATTGCCCACACTCATAAAAATGAAACAGATGTTAAAGCAAAATAAAAAGAGAGAAAAGAGAGCTTAAAAAGAGTAGAAACTCAAGCATGAAAATACAAATATTCAATAGCAAAGTTGCACACCTTGGGGGCTTATCTAGGGTCTTGATCCTTTTATATCCTTCTTTTATAACCTTTTGCCTAACCACGTTACAACCCTTCAAAAGACCTTTTTGAGGTATACACGCTTGTGCGAGGTTCGGCTAGAGCTACGTTCGGCCTGATTCCTAACGGATATGTAGGCAACCTCACATCGAGGTGCGGCCGTAATAAACATGCATTCATATTCAAATTCACACACTTACACCATGATCATATCAAGGGATATCCTATGCTCATACCTATTCACTTAGAGCTAGACTTGGGGGCTTGATCCCTACATCATTAGCTTACCTAGCCTAAGAGTCACCACCATTTGACTCTTTTAACAAATAATATATTTCCACACACTTAGCTCTTGCGGCCTAGCTTTAGTGTCACTTTCACACACTGCATAGATACATGACCAAATATACTTCCCTTAGGAACCCTTTGTCATGGAATCTTAACACAACGCTGAAGCATGTATTGTCATGTCAAAATGCCCATCATCACTGCATCAAAGTATGAAGTGCTTAGCCTCCGTGCCTAAGTTACCCAAATACTTTCATTATTGAGTCAACAATTGAGATAGCCTAGTATGGATTAATCCTTGGACCTTGAGAGATAGTATCAAACGACATTTGGCTAAACTCATTCAACATGCACCTTCAAACTCCGATTCTTTTTTTCTCGCGTCTTTCTTTTTCGGGAGAAAGTCGGTACCCTCCACAAAAATGACGGAAATTTTTTGCTTTTTTGCATTTTCGAGTCGCACAATCAACACTATGCACACACGGGTCATGAGTCACACGTGTCATTTCACTTCAAGTCGAGTCAACCTCGAGTCAATCACAGAGAGTCAAGTTTATGCCTTGAGTCGTGTCGAGTCAATGAGTTAAGCGACACTAAACCTTAGGTCAACCCTAAGATAAAAAAAAAATTAGCAAAGTTCTATAGTCAAAAATAAATATAGGTGCAGCAGAACAGGGAGGACCCTACTCCAGCGCCAGACGACAACATCTAGCGTATGGAAATAGATTTTAGCACCTGGCGCTAGATCCCAGCGTCTGGCGACAGAGCCAATTCCTGGCGCCAGAGATATTCCAGCAGCGCCAGAACAACAATTTTGGGTTCCTTGGTACGCCAGTTAGCCCCTATAAGCAATTTGACATGATTGAGTAGTCGATTTGATTACAACCGCAAATAAGTGATCGACCTGATGAAAGACCGTCTCACTTAGCTTAAAGCGCCTAAGAATTGGCTCATCACGGAGACACCGACATATTGGTTTTAGCGGAAGCAAAGTTCAAGCGAGCTTTAGAGATCGACAAGCGTTGGTATTCGGAAATTTTTCTTCGGAATAATATCGCAACAATTGAGGATGACTTCAAGTAAAGTTATTTTCGACAGCGTTCGCTAAGATTGTGGAAGTTGTCACCAAAGATTTGAGAAGATAGCACAAGATGGGCGATTTTCGACAGCGTTCGCTAAGATTGTAGAGGTTGTCACCAAAGATTTGAGAAGATAGCACGAGATGGGCGGTCTTCGACGACATTCGCTAAGATTGTGGAGGTTGTCACTAAGATTTGAGAAAAGATTTGAGAAGATAGCACGAGATGGGCAGTCTTCGACGGCATTCGCTAAGATTGTGGAGGTTGTCACTAAGATTTGAGAAAATATTTGAGAAGATAGCACGAGATGGGCGGTCTTCAACGGCATTCGCTAAGATTGTGGAGGTTGTCACCCAAGATTTGAGAAGATAGCACGAGATGGGCGGTCTTCGATGGCGTTCGCTAAGATTGTGGAGGTTGTCACCAAGATATGAGAAGAGCGGTTCATGATGAGGCGGTCTTTGATGACTTTTTCTATGACTGGAAAGGTTGTTACTATGATTCAAGAAAAGGCTCGAGATGTAGCAACATTGATCGACGGCGTTCCCTAGATTGTGGAGAGTTGTCACAAACAGCTGAAGGTGATTTCAAGCGAAGTTGTCTTCGATCATGTTCCCTTAGACGTGGAAGATGGTCATAAAGCGGAAGAAGATTGTTTCAAGAGAAGCAATCTTCGATAGTATTCCCTAGGACGTGGAATATTATCAATGCGGAAGAAGATTGTTTCAAGAGAAACAATCTTCGATAGTATTCCCTTGGACGTGGAGTATTGTCAATGCGGAAGAGGATTGTTTCAAGCGAAGCAATCTTCGATAGTGTTCCCTTGGACGTGGAATATTATCAAAGCGGGGGAGGATCGTTTCAGGCGAAGCAATCTTCCAAATTGGAAGCAGTTACAAGCGTAGCAGTTTTCAAACGGGATGGCATTCTCTAGCTTGCAGGAGGTCATCAAAATAATCGGTTACTTTCGGAGACGTGTGCTCGACGGTGCAAGATACGCGTTTCTTAACTCTTTTATCTGTTTAACTAACGCTAGTTTGCAGGTATCGGGGTTACAAGAGTGATTTAGGATCGCAGAACATTTTGAATCATTCTCCGTCCCTATCGATACTTTGACTTTTGTTTTCGAAACTCGCGTTTCTCCAAACTCAGTCAAACTATCCAAGATTTAATTGATAACAACAAACTACCATTGCCCCTGCTAGTAAGAAGCCAAGCATCGATAATGCACCTCTCTCTCATTCCTTGGCCATCTCTGATGAAGAAAACGATGTTCATCCCTCATCTCTCATCAAACCTGTTGAAGAAATTCATGCTATCGAAGAAGAGGAGGAAATCTTTTTCGATGCCATGGATGACTTTCCAGAACCAGCAACCAAGGAAGATGTGCGAATGCATATATGGTCCATATGGGAAGGAATAGACTTACTACGTGAGGCTATTGAATTTGCAAAGAAACAAGGAGAGGAACTTTAGAAAAAGTACGATAAAGTTCCACCCATGAAGAAGAAAACATTCCCTCTACAAGTAATTGACACACCCAAGAAGAGTAATAAACTCTATACTCCAATTGGGACTTCATATGCTAAAATGTTCTAAATTCTCTCCAAGAATGGTAAGGTCAAACCTCTCAAACCGAGACCATTTGAATCTCTAAAGAGGACATATAGGTTCTATTGTCCATACCATCAATCAGGGTGACATACCATTGATAGTTGTTTTAAATTTAAAGATTTAATTCAGAAGATGATTGTTGATAAGAAACTAGTTCAAATCCCGTAAGAAGAAGACATAAGAATTAACGGGGTTTGGGAAAGTGATGAAAAAGACGTCTACCTAAAAGACATGGAAAAGTCTCCACTTTTCGTGTCGTATTCAATAGGTGAATTTTGGGTTGAAGAAGATTCACCTATAGACGTCCTCACAAGATCTAGGAGAATGCAACCTCCCGTCTCTACACAACCTATTCCAACCGTGCAGCAAGTTCCCATACCTATCATAGAAGACAATGATATTATCAAACAATTCAAAAAGACCAAGGTCGAGATGAATGTATGGAAACTCCTAGCTACGTCTCGAGAACATAGGTTGGCAGTAATGAATGCCTTGGATAAGATAGGGATAGATTACGACACCACTCCTGAGGGGTTGGCTAACTTCCTTATGAGTGATCTCCCTAGTCCTATCAACTTGATCACCTTTTCTGACAAAGATTTACCTCCAAAAGGTGACAAGCATTACAAGGCACTAAACCTCACAGTAGTATGCAAGAGAATGAATGTCCCAATGACTCTTATAGACAATAGATCGGCAATTAATGTCTATCCCCTCAAAACTGCGAGGATGTTAGGCATAAGGGATGAAGACTTAACCCCGTTAACACAAGGAATAAGAGCTTATGACAATAATCTTCGTCAAGCTCTTAGTAAGATTACTATGAATGTAACGGCGGGAGCAATAGAACATGCCACTACCTTTCAAGTGGTAGATATTAAAACTTCATTCAACTTATTGTTGGGACGCCCTTGGCTTCATGACCTCAAGGCCGTCCCGTCGTTCTCTTCACCAATAGGTAAAAGCCATAGTTGGAGGAATCCCCATCACAATCCATGCTTCACCCAAGAGGATTAAAGCAGTTGAAAACCCAATCATTAATGTAGAGCACGATGAAGATCATGAAGACTTGTGGGGCTTTAATGAAGAGGTCTCCTTAATCGAGGAGGATGAAAGGACCCCTCTCTATCACGACCCCCACTCGAATATGACAATAAATGCTATTCTCAAGAGATAAGGGCACTTTCTTAGAATGAATCTAGGAAATAAAAAGGAAATAGAAAAACAGCTGGAATTACCTGGCCTCCCTAAGTTAGATACTTTCGGACTTGGTTTCGAACCGACTCGGGAAGATCTTAAGCGAGCCCAAGAAAGGTCTAAGGCGCGTAGGAACACTCGCATCCAAAAGAAAGCAATCCCAATGGATCAGTATCCTCTTACTCTTAATGGACAATTCATAAAAGAAGGAGAGGACTATCCATGCTATGAATTTCCCGAACCTTTTGTTGTAAATGGCATAAGGCAACCGGGATTTGAAATCTTCTTGGATTGCTACTTTCTAGATGAAATCCCAACTCTTATTCATAAGGAGAAAGCACCCTTATGCTTTGACTTTAATGTCATGGGATTACTATTTGGGCGAGAAAAAGATGAGCCAAGATACATAGAGGATAACTCCTCGCTCATCCAAACGGTCCTACAGAGCGAGAACTTTGACCCTTTAAAGCTCATCACTCCAGCGGAAGGATTAGTACAAGGATGGCGCAAGATGGTCAAGGTGACTACTCCAAGTGGAAGGAAAATCTCCATAACAACAGGGCAAGGACCGATGTTCGAAGACTCGTCTGAGTCAGAGTCAGAGTCAGAGTCCTTTCCTGTAGAGTCTTCAAAGTCTTTAGTTGTAGCACCCCCTCCTTCTTCTATTGCTACGCCTAGGATAGTTAGTAATCAAGTCCATGAGGACATTTCCCTTTTTGATGTAATGATTTCAGAGTTCAATAACATGTCTTCTTCTTCTTACTCCTCGTGTTTTTCATTAACCCAAGATGACAAGCATTGCTTAACTAACAATGAAAACGACAAAGAAATTATTCAAGCAATGGAAACACTTGAAAAGAAAACACCGATAATTGAGGAAACTGAGACAATTGATATCTCAAATGATTCAATCATTAAAAGAGAAGTTAAAATCGGATTAACACTTAATGAACAAGAAAGAACCGATTTATTTAATCTACTTAAAGACTTTATTGATGTATTTTCTTGGTCATATGAAGATATGGAAGGCATTAATAGAGAAATAGCTCAACACACTATACCACTAATTCCAGGAATGAAACCTGTAAAACAAAAGCTACGCCGAATGAAACCTGACGTATCTCTTAAAATAAATGAAGAAGTTCAAAAACAAATAGCTGCAGGTTTCATCAGGGTATCCAAATACCCCAAATGGGTAGCCAACGTGGTCCCAGTTCCAAAGAAGGATGGAAGGGTAAGAATGTGTGTTGACTATCAAGACTTAAAATAAGGCAAACCCAAAGGACTACTTCCCTTTACCACACATCGATATTTTGGTAGATAATACATCAAATCATGCACTTCTCTCATTTATGGATGGATACGCGGGATACAATCAAATTCTCATGGCAGAAGAAGACATGGAGAAAACAACATTCATAACACTATGGGGTACTTACTGTTACATGGTAATGCCATTTGGGTTGAAAAATGCAGGTGCTACTTACCAACGAGCAGCGACTGCCTTACTCCATGACATGATGCACAAAGAAGTTAAGGTATATGTAGACGACATGATTGTGAAATCAAAAGATCGCCCAGGACATCAAGTAGCCTTGAGAAAATTCTTCGAAAGGCTAAGAAAATACAACATGAGGTTGAATCCATCCAAGTGTGCTTTTGGAATTACCTCAGGCAAACTCTTGGTGTATGTCATAAGCTCTAGAGGAATAGAGATAGACCCAACCAAGATCAAGGCGATCATGTCAATGCCACCGCCCAAAACCGATAAACAAATTTGAGGGTTTATTGGCCGGTTGCAATATATAAGTAGGTTCATATAAAAGCTAACAACGATATGTGAACTAATATTCAAGAAACTCAAGAAGAATGTGCCAGTAATATGGGACGATGAGTGTAAAAAAGCCTTTGAAAAGATCAAAGCCTATTTTGCAAATCCTCCCGTATTAGCACCAGCACTTCCAGGAATACCTCTTAGGTTGTATTTAATAGTCACCAAGGAGACAATGAGAGCTATGATCGCACAAGAAGTAGAAGGTAAAGAAAATGCAATCTACTATCTAAGCAAAAAGATGCTCGAGTATGAAGTACGCTACACACCGCTTGAGAAATTGTGCCTCGCATTGGTGTGGGCCACAACCAAGCTAAGACATTACATGCTCGTACATACAGTCTTTGTAGTTTCCTGAATGGATCCACTTAAGTATCTATTTGAGAAGTCTACACTCAATGGGCGCATATCAAGATGGATAGTCAATTTAGCCCAGTTCAATATGAGATTCATGCCTTAAAAGGCTATCAAAGGATTTGTGGTCTCGGATTTACTAGCGGATTTCCCAATAGAAGATTTGACGCCGATACATAACAATGAATTTCCAGACGAAGACTTGATGGTCACAGAAGATGATACTTGGACTTTATACTTCGATGGAGCCTCAAACCAAAAAGTATGTGGCGTTGGAGTATTATTAGTATCACCTAAAGAAGAGCACGTTCCAATCTCCATAAAGCTAGATTTCGACGTTACCAACAACGTTGCTGAATACGAAGCATGCGTGGTAGGCCTTGAAACAGCTTTGGCATTAGGAGTAAATAAATTACGAATATTCGAAGACTCTTCATTGATCATCAATCAGATTTCTAAAGGATATAAAGTAAGGAGTGAAAGTCTAGCCCCTTACCAAACTTATCTGGAAACCCTTACCAATAAGTTAGAAAAGGTAGAATACACTTATCTACCTAGAGAGGAAATCCAATTTGCCGATGCTTTGTCAAGACTAGCCTCAATGGTTAGGATTCCTACGGAAATCGAGCAAATGCCTCTAACCATAGAGAAAAGGCACAAACCGGGTTATATTCAAGCCATAGAAGATGATGAAGTGATCCAAGACAAAGAAGAAGAAGAACAACCGTGGTATACAGATATACTTAATTACGTCACCAAAGGAGAATATCCTCCTCACGCTGACAAAAGAGCATAACGAGCACTAAGACTCTTAGCTTCCCAATACGTACTCATAGACAAAGAGTTACATAAAAGGGTACCTAAGGGTCGATCTCTCTTATGTGTAGGGAAAAAGGATGCCCAAAGAGCTATGAGGATAGTCCACGAAGGCATTTGTGGAACCAATGTTAATGGCAAAATGCTAGTCCAAAAGATTATGCGAGAAGGGTACTATTGGACTACCATGAATAGTGATTGACATCAATATGTAAAAAGATGCCCTAAATGTCAAATTTATGCCAATTTACAACATGTCCCTCCATCTCTACTCTACACCTACACTCACCATGGCCGTTCTCTACATGGGGAATTGATATCATTGGTAAAATTACCCCTCCAGGAACAGGGGGTCACGAATACATCCTAGTAGTAATTGATTACTTCACAAAGTGGGTTGAAGCACAATCATATGCTAAACTCACTACAAAACATGTATCACTCTTTATCGAAAGGAATATCATTTGTCGATACGAAGTCCCACATGAGATGATAAGTGACAATGGAACTCACTTCCAAGCTGAGTGTGAAGAATTGTTACAAAAATATGGCATTCAACACCATCATTCTTCCCCTTACAAACCTCAAGAAAATGGAGCAGTTGAAGCAGCTAATAAAATTCTAAAGACTATCATCGAGAAAATGACAGAAAATTACAAGGATTGGCTTGACAAACTCCATTTCGCACTTTGGGGTTATCGCACGCCAATTCGCACATCAACAGGAAATATGCCATTCTCCTTAGTTTATGGAATGGATGCCGTACAACCTGTAGAGCTAGAGATACCCTCTCTACGCATTGCATTAGAAAGTAAACTCGATGAAGTCGAATGGACTAGAGCAAGGTATGAAGAGCTAAGATCTACTTGATGAAAAGCGACTAGAAGCTCTGCATCATACCCAATGCTATTAAACTCGTATGGCTAGACATTTTAATAAGAAGGTCAAGACAAGAAACATTAAAGTAGGAAAGTTGGTGTTAAAAGCATTAAGGAAAAATGTTTTGGATCCAAGAGGCAAATTTAGGCCTAATTGGTCCGGACCCTATATTGTCAAAACAATCCTATCAGGAGGTGCAACAAAACTAACTAACATGGATGGCAATGAGTTCTCGAACATGACGAATCTTGACCAACTTAAAAAGTACTACCCATAATTACTTGAGTAAGATACTCAAGAGAGCTATGTTTGCCCCGATTCCTTAGGAAAGGATACGTAGGCAACCCTTTACAGGGTGCAGCCACTTTAACTTTCGCAAACCTTGCATCCTAGAAATAAAAAGAAATTCGACAGAAATTCAACGGAACAGTAGCGTCACAGAAAGAAGTCTGTTGCCGGCTAACAGACTGCAGCGCCAGGCGACAGCGCTTACCGCCGGCCGCAAAACGGCGGCGCCGCTCTTCTGGGAGTACCTGGACAAATTTCAGTGTTTTTCGAAAAATTTTTGACTTCCGTACTCGAAAAAATTTCAGGAAAATAAAATTTTCTGTTATCTTTGCTTTAATAAATTAAATTTAAAGAAGTTGATTTAATTAAAAGGCTGAAATTTCATTAATAAAATAAAATAAAAATACATTATTGATGGAATTTAAATAAAAGCTTAATAAAACAAATTAAGTTTAAATTTAAAACTAAGTCTAATAAATTGGAAGTTAAGCAATGCTTCAATCTTTCTTCTCTTTCTTTGCTCTTTTCCAATTTTTATCTGAATCCTCTTCATCGTCCATGACTTTAGCTAGTAGGCATCCTTTAGAAGACGTACATTCAATTTTAGAGTAAATAGTTTCTCCCTTAGCTAGGACTTCATGTTTCTTTTCTACCCTCTAGAGTGTCAGCTTTTCTTTTCCTTTTATCCTTTGTAGAGTCTTTCTTCTTAGGCATAATAGGTGTTTTGAATTCAATCTTTTCACCCAAGCTTTCCTTAACAGGAATTACCTTGTCACCTAAACAATTCTTCACATTCGATTTACTCTGATTTTTCTTCATGTCCTTTGAACGTTTCTTAAGAAGCCACCTCTTTACATCATTGGGCAAAGAAGGAGGAACCTTTTGGGTAATCACTTCCCATAAAGGTCTAGCGCTCCAATATGCATGAAATTTCTCTACTTCTTGTGAAATAGGGAATTCATAGGGACGACGAAGATCCCCAGAAGAAATTGTTTGAAGTAGGTCGTACTGTCTTTTTACCCAGCAGGGATAATAAAATGTCATCTTGGTTAAGCTTGGAAGACGACAGAAAGGTTGCTTGTTGACACCAACCATCTTCTCTATTTTCCATCAAGGGATGACCCACTTGATAGCAAAGTTGCAAGAGGCAAATAATTTGTTCCACTCATGGTGCCCCATCTTAGAGAAGCATTTCTTTCTCCTCACAAAGCAATTTGGAGTATATTTTTCAACATTTTCAGGAGGACTAATCAATTCTAGTCTCTCCATTAGCCATATTTGCAAAAAAAAAAAAAAAAAAAAAAAAAAAAAAAAAAAAAAAAAAAAATTCAATGTAAATAAATTAATATTACTATACAAAAATATGTTTTTGATTTATGTAATTAAAAATATTATTTTTCTACCTATAATAAAATTGGAGAACCCCGAAAAGGTGCTTTTGGATTTCTCTTCAATTCATCAAGACTAAGCATAGTCTCTCCAACAATTAATGGCATTGGATTTCTTCTAGATTCAATTTGCTCCAAAACAGTTAATATAATTGCTTGACCCTCATTAGTTCTACCACTAGTGAGAAGATATTGGTTAAGCATGCAAAAGAGAAAAGCCCTTCTTCTATAAACATGCAAAGATTCAGAGTAGGGTCTATCAAAGTAATGGCGTGCAAATTCTTTTAAATTAACTACACTACCATCTACAATATTTGTTAGATCTTTGTCTCTTAAATTAAAGAAGCGCTCAAAATCATTATAATAATATTCATTTATTCAAGGGATTACCGCAAGATCTAATGAAGGGAAGCCTAAGATAGCACCAAATTCTTCCGGTAAAGGGCTAATTTCATCACACCCTAGCCTAAAACAATGAGTGTCTGTGTCCCAATATTCTAAGGCGCTATGAATAAAATCTATATCAAGATCTACCCCCTTAACACCATAAATACCTCCCATGTGAAAAAGTCAAGTTCTTTTCTCTCTTAAGCAGTTAAAGACCGACACCATTCACGAGTGAAATTGGTAAAACTCTTAGTAACTAAAGACATGATTATTTGTTGCGAAACTAAGATTATGATTAATCTATTGGAATTATACGAAATTTGGCAGATTAGGGGGCTATTTATGCACAAAATTGATGCAGTTTTATTCCGGAAAGGACTCGAAGTCAGCGCACTGCAACGCCAAACGACAACCCTGTCGCTTGGCGACAGCGCGAAATGTCTGGCGACACGTGGCGCTGCAGCGTTTCCTCAACGTGCTATACAAACCGCGTTTTTTTGGCTATGATTCGAATTTGTACAATGACTTTATAGATTTACCCCTTACCCTTACATATTAATTTAATATATTTAATTTCTTTCTATTTTTTCTTTTTTGGATTTATTCAGACTTAATTTAATTTTAGGTTTGTTTCAAATCCAATTTATTTTTCATTTTTTCTTTTGGGGGAGAAAGTCGGATACCCTCCATTAATAATAAAAATGACAGAAATTTTTACGCAAAATTAATTTTATCACAATTTTTTACACACACACATATGCACCTAAAAATGAAAAATAAATAAAAAAATAAATGCAGTCATAATAGATAATAATATGTATATACAAATATGTCTAACAAGTGAATCAATCAGGCAAAGTCCTATACAAGTCAAAATAAATAAAAAAACAGGTACAACTACGGCACTGGAGGACGCTGATGATGAGGGATGTTCATCATATCAAAGAACTGCGTAGAACGAGGAGTATGCTCCCCTCCTGTTCCAGCTCCAGTCTCTCCAGGAGGACGAAAACGCCCTGGTGATGAATCAACATAGGCTGAGGCTGCTGCGACGATGAGCCGACCTCGTACGTCCCACCACCTCTCAGAGCTGAAGTCGCCTCTCCCTAGCTGGCCTACCGGCCCAGCATGTGCACCCTCAGATGAAGAGCCCGATCCCTCCACCGCCTTGGTTCGGGCAGTGTCAGATCGACCACCCCGACCACAAAAACTAATGCGGCGACGCCTCGTGCTAGACCTAGCCGGCTCTCTCCTAACCTCAGGTCTCGTCCGGGTACGGGAAGGAATGGGCTGTCCCTGTAAGAAGAAACCAAGTCAGAAGGAATGAAAATAGAAATATAAACAATGCAGAAATAAAGAGAAAAAGCTACCTCCTGAATAGCGTCGTCGCGACGACAAGAAGCTACGTTCCTCATCCGCACGAGCTGGCTCCGGAAGGCGTCTATGCACCTCGCCATCGCCGTAACCACCTCACGCGAGAAATGTTAAAGAAATAAAATCAATAACAATACAAGACAGATATGAACAAATAGCGAGTAAACAACTCACTCGAGTCTGGTGGCGAGGAATGGATCGCTCGACAAAGCGCTGATCCTTGGGAGCCGGATGGATCATCTCCTCGATAGGCCCGTAAGTCCCATGATAATGGATGGACATACGACGGGGTACGAACTCAGTAGGCTCAGTCTGGCAAAAAAGCAAACCAAAGTGAATAAAATATCACTTGGGGGCTACTTAAAAAAGGTAAAAGATAAAAATCATACCGCCGCCTCCGCTGACTAAACAGGGACCGAAGCTAACAACGGCAGCAACTCCTCCTCATAGCACCGACCTGGGATCGCATGAGATCGCCAAGGGGTACCAGCAGGCGACCTCTTCGACATGCTGAGAAGCCTCACGTCATTGAACATATGACGTGGCGGAGGAGCAGGGACGACAGGAATCTCCGAGGAGTGCTGAATAGCAACTCTTTCTCCTAGGTACGCCACCGCCCCATATGTACATAGGAAGTAGCGACGCTCAGCAGTTAACTGCGCGGCCAGCCCAAGGATAACCAAACCGCCCTATGGCCGGTATAGCACCTCAAGCTCCTGCAGAGAATGCCTATGAGATAAAGATCTACCAAAACAATACAAAGATGTTAACTATGCAAAAGATCATACCAAGAGGATTAGCTCTCGAACATGGGCGGTAGTCGCTCGGCTGTAGCGGCCTCCCCAACAGGCACCAACAGGAAACTAGAGTGGAGATGGCCTCGCCGGCGTGAGTGAAGGAAAGTACTCGTAGAACCAGATCTACAAAAGATAAAAGATATCAGCAAGTGCTAACAGGAACTTAGAGCTAACTTTGTAAGATACGAAGTATACCTCTACGGCTCTCCAGAAGCCGGACAGAGCGATGTCTCCCGTGTAAGACCGGTGTCGACAGGAGTCTCGCAATGCACGCAGAAAGTCTGCATAGGCCAAGCTGGCCCATTCATAAGTCCCGATCAGATGTAGATCGCGGACAGCAGGAAGGTAGTAAAGCAGCACCCTACTACCCTTGTTAGGGGAAAACGTCTCTGACAGCAAAATAAGCGCAAAGATGCGCACCCGCTGCTCTCCGGTGGTCGCATCGTCCTCAAAAGCTGCCTCTAGAGTAGACCGGCGAATGCACTTGGTGCTGAATCGTGATGGCTCCACCTCGGCATGGGCTCGAACAGCAATCGGACCCAGCAGCTCATCAACCTCAGGAGAGTAGACGATGAGGGTGCTGTCGAACGACAGCGCGGTAGAACTTAACTCCAGTCCTGTTTCAGGGGTTTTTGTCCCTTGGGAGAGTTACAACACTAAGACTGGATTCAGCAAAGGGCGCCTGTACCTGCAAAGCAAACGGACCGCCGGATAGTTGGTGGTCTGCCTACGAAGATTAAGTTAGTAAGTATTCAGAGTAAAACGTGCGGAAATAAAGTTACCTGCTCGGATTCCAAGCTCAGGTAAGGTGCTGCCTGTTTTTTGAAAACGACAGCTCTGTAATAAATGTGAAAGTGACGTGTTGTCTCGTTTTCAGTGTATTCTCTCTATGTCATAAATGAAGGAACTGTCCCTATTTATAGGGTCTTTTGGATAAGTGTGCCCTCCCTAGGATCTGTTGATCTAGGGATTAGGTCACGCCGCAAAACGGCGCATCAAGGTTTGGGCCCTTGAAGGCCGCCATTCCAGATGCAATGTCTGAGTGACACGTGTCACTGAGCCTCAAAGGCTTTTGGGCATCTCTTAGGGTTACATGTGTTGCCCTTTTAATGGTCCATGTTGGATCATCAATCATTCCAGAACGGAGGGATGGCTGCCTACTACGTGTCACCATCTTAAAGGTCCAGATGGCACCTCTATCTATGACACGTGGCGGCTCCTGATTGGGCCACTTGGCTGGGTATAAAATTACCTAAATTATTTGCCCCTCACAGGGGTCACGTGCATTGCACATGACACGTGTGACAGGTGTCAACATTCGACTGGCCGGATTTTCAAATTATATTTTGGGGGGAAAAATTAGGGTTTACCCTTTCTATAAATAGAAGGGTTTGACTTCCTTTTGGATTCACATTTGCGTGAATCTTCAAGGAATCTTGAATCTTCTGACCTTAAAGGACTTTGATTTTCCAGAGCATCCGACAGCCGGCCCCCTTAGTTTGCCTGCCTCATCAAGTGCCCAAGACCGACGTCTTTCGTTACCTTCTTCTAAGGTGACCGCCTGATCCTTTTTCACTTATGTTTTGCATTTTTCTTTTATCAAAATGGTTTCCCAAACGCACACGGCACAACCTAGGTTAGCGATCAGCCGGTCACCGGGGACGGCTGAATCTAGAACTAGGAGTGCCGAATGCTCGTTCGAGAACTTTCCTTTAAGTACATCTCCAAATCCGACATTGTCTGTGCCTCAACAGGACACGATGGCCAGAACAAAGCAAACGAAAAGGAGATATAGAGCGGATGGTTCCTATTACCATTCGGACAGTGAGACTGTCAATTCCGATGGATCCATTAGGGTGCCTGTCTCTGATGTTATCAGAGACCCGCCTAGCACCGTCAGCACTCCAAATGACTCGTTTTTGGAGGAGTGCGACGAAGAATTTGAGAACCCCGAGACGAGTGGATCGGTGCTGGATGATGAGTTGGGGGAGGACACTGCTGGCAACAGCCGGCAGTCCCCTAGCTCCGATGAGAGTTCTGATGACTCGGCGTCATCGTCTTCCAACTGGGTCCCCCTTGACTCAGAGGAGGCGCAATCCAACTTAAAGGCTGCCAGAGAGTCCCTCTCCGTTGAGAAGGGAGAGGGATGGGCATAGCCTTCTGCTTCCAGGCGGCATGAACGTGTGCCCTACTATATGCACGTTCCTGAAGGCAGGCGGAAGATCATGGCGGATGATCTTCCCAAATTTCTTTCTTCCCATGTCATGGGACATGGTTTCCTTCTGTCCGTGCCGAATGTTGAGGACACGGTCACCTGGCCTGAGATGGCTGTTTACGGTGACCAGTGTTTCGGCTGCTGCAAGGCGGCCATCCAGGCAGGACTTCGCTTTCCTCTCCATCCGGCCGTGGAGAGGATCTTGGACGGATACCAACTGGGTATCTGGCAACTAGCCCCTAACTCTAGGGTAAATATCTTGGGCTGCGTTGCCGCCTGCGAGATGCTGGAGGTGGATCCCAGCTTTGAGGCGTTTGCTCATATGCACTATCTGAGCAGAACGCCCAATCCAAGTGGTATCGGCTGGTTTACATTGACCAGCCATACCCGATACATGATGACGCTGGGGAAAGAGAACAAATGGAAGGACTGGCGGACCAAGTTTTATATAGTCTCTTCCCCATACGCCCAAAAGAACAGGCGGTACAACCGCTGGACTCAGTATCCTCTCCTCTTGGCTGGGAAAAAGGCTCTTCCGCCTGTTCCCAGGCGGGCCCAAGAGGAGATTTTTGACCATGGCCTCTTTTCTGTGGCCGTCCGGACAAACAAAGAGACGGGGGTTAAGGAGGTCACCCCCTAGAGCTATATTCCCCGATTCGAGTGGCTCTCGGACGGGACGTTCTTAGCCGCCTGCGGGCTTAGTACTGAAATGCAGAGAGGTAGCTGGCCGCATGATTTTATTACCTTTGCTTACTTTTGATTATTTGTTTCTTTGCTAACACTTAGTTTCTTGTTGCAGATAAAGCAATGGAAAAGCTTCCGGCCCACAAGAAACCAGCCCTCTCCGCCGCCTTCTACCGCTCAAACATAAAACAGGCGGATGAGCAGCCGCCAGGCGGCACTCCTAAGGTAATGAGTCTGCAAAGGTTTCTCTTAGTGAATTGTGTTCTCATACTCTGTTTATGAAAATCACGCTTGGAACTCTTTTCAGAGTGCTTCATCAAAGCCCACCCCTTCTTCTCAGCCGGACCCCAAGCTGCGAAAGCAGACGACTGGCGACGTTTCTCAGAGCCGGAGGAAACACGTCGCCACCAAGCCCGCCAAGAAGGGGACAGACGCCTCTTCCCCCACCAAAACACCATCAAAGCCGGACGCTCTTCAACAAGCGTCGAAGAGTGGCAAAACGCCACTCACCACTGTTGGCGGCACATCAGGCAGCAGCGAAGCTGCCGGGGGAGATGGAGGTAAGCCATTAAACCATTCGACCATGTACTTTATAAAGGGCACAATATTCAATTTTTGACTTAGCTGCATTGGTTTGATAGATGCCCCAGCGAGGCCAACTGTCCTCCAAATGGCCAGACGGATGCTCAGGATGCTCGATCCTGAGGACAAGGCGGCCGTTAGAGGAGTCGGCACCCTGGACCTGGACGGCATTCTGGCGCTTCTTTGCGAAGTACAATTCCTTACAACCTTAGTTTACGTATATATTTTTGTCGAATGGTTACTGACAAGCATCTTTGATATGGGCGCTTACAGGCTATGCTGCGCGTTAGTGGTCTCAAAGGGCCCGTCAACGAGAAGACCAGGGAGGTAAAGGCAGCGAATGCTCGGGCCGCCTCTACTTTTGACAAAGCTCAATTTGAGATTGCTCAAAATGAGATTCTGACACTTGATATGTTGTATTCCCAGGCGTCTGCCAACTTGCAAGTTCAGCAGAACTTGGACGCGGCCAAGCAGCGGGTGAGGGAGCTCCAGGACCAGGTCAAGGGCCTCAACGAGCAGCTGGACAACCTCAAGGAGGTGGAGTCCAAAGTGACTAGCCTGGAGGCGACGGTCAAGAGACTCAGAGGTTGGGTGAGCAACCAGGAGAACCAACTCCGGACCAAGTATAGGTCCTTGATGGAGGAGGAGAAACAAGCCCTGGTCAAACAAATGATGGACGACAACGAAGTCATCATGCGTGCGGCCTGGGCGACTGCTCAGCCGTCTGCCGATTATCAAACCTGGAAAGTCCAGTTTGATAAGGCTAATGACGAGTTCAATGCCCGTCTCCTTAGAGAGGCTCATGAGGCGGCCGAGAAGGATGCGGCTGCCAAGAGTGCCTCGGAGGAGTCTAGATCGTCTGGCGGCTCGTCGTCTGGGACGAGGAGGAGGATGATTAGGAGGAGGGTGAGGAAAATAGAGAGCATGCGCCCGAGGAAAAGGCGGATGCCGATGCTGAGAAGCTCCCCTGATCTTTAAGCTTTACTTGTCTTTCTGCGGCCGAATGGCCATATGTTTATATTTCCGGCCTGTGCGCCGTGTATTTGAATGTTTCTTTACCGACCAAGGGGTCGGGTTACATAACAATTTCCCTGGCTTGGCCAGTTAACATTTGTCAGTCGTCAATTTTGACGGATGTTTAATTTTATGAATCATCCGGTCATTCGGCCGGTTTTATTTATATTGGTGTTCATGCATGCTTTAAAAATTTTCAAAGCTTATTTTTATGCATGGAATTTTAGCTAAGTATTTTAGCCCATATAGTATGCGAATGTTCTTGCCCCTGGGCGGATGTCGATTGGTTTCGGTTGATTGGATTGATTGACTAAGAAATTATTGATACTTAGAAGAGTATGCATGGTTTCTAAGTCAATCAATCACTATGGTGATTGCCCCAAACCAAGCGACATACGTCCATACAGAGCAGTCGATTCTTTGATTTCATTCGGCCATAGGCCTCGTTAAAAATAAATGCTAAGTTTTTACTTATCCTGTTGTTTATTGAAAGTATTCCGCCTGGTTTTCCCCAATAGCAGAATAGGCGCATTCGGCTATAAGCCTACACATAATGCTAAGTTTTTGGACTTAGCTTTTTTTATTGAGAAAGAGTTCTCTGCCTGCCTTGCCCCAGAGCAAAAACAGGCGCATCCGACCTTATGCCTCGATAGCCTCTAGTCATGAAATAGTGACCTCTTTTCAATTGTACTAGAACAATTCAAAAAACTTTCGGCCTTTTAGATTTCACTTTCGATTTATTCAAACGGCTACGGATGCGTTTTAAGCATTCGGTAGGGCCGTTTGATGTATTAGTAGAGCAATGTGCCACCCAAATGGGAGATGCTTCTCCTCGACGAATTCGCCCGAATGGACGTCGTCGGCTATCTGACTCATGTTGGAGCAGACGGTCATACTCATGTTGGAGAAGACTGTGGCCGTCAGCCTCTATTGTTTTATTAATATCCGGCCATTGGCCTCTTAAAAAAATGGTAAATAGCTGTTAAGCGTTGGACTTAACTTGAAAATAAATCAGTAGGGTCGACTGCTTTAATGCAGTCGGCTCCTTCAGACGGAATGGGGCGTCTGCTGTTGGGACAGACGCTTTGAAAATAGAGTGGTCGTCTGTACGTTGTACAGGCGACGCTAGCATAATTTACAAAATTTAGCAAGGAGACAAGTTTGGGAAATGAAGGCATATTCTCATTAATCAGAAGTTTTGAAGTAATTACAAAAATTCTTAGAAGTAGTACTTTTTAAAGTTGTCTTCATTCCAAGTTCTAGGCAGCCGCCTACCGTCTGGTTCTTCAAGTCGGTAGGTGCCGTCTCTTACTTCATCATAGATTCGGTAGGGGCTTTCCCAATTCGGGGTTAGCTTTCCCTGCTCATTCGCCCTACCGACTGCCTCCATTTTCCGTAGCACAAAGTCCCCCACTTTGAGAGGACGCTTGTGTACTCTTTTGTTATAGGCCCGAGTCATTCTCAGACGGTAAATCTCATGGCGCAAGGCAGCATTGCCCCTGCGCTCTAGAAGTGAGTCCAATGCCAACCGCATGGCCTTCCAGTTTACTTCTTCGTCATATAACATGACTCGAAGAGTCGGCTCATAGTGTTCGATGGGCAGGACAGCTTCTGCACCATACACCATGAGGAATGGGGTTTCTCTAGTTGCCCCTTTGGCGGTTGTTCTGATGGCCCAGAGGACGTGTGGTAATTCATCCGCCCAAAGGCCACCAGCCCTTTCTATTTTCTTTTTAATCCCGTCTGAGATTAACTTGTTGAATGCTTCGACTTGGCCGTTTGCTTGGGGCCGGCCGACTGATGCAAAGAAGCTTGAGACCCCTTGGTCTCCCAACTAAGTCTTGAGCTGAGGCGTCTCAAACTGAGGTCCGTTGTCAAAAACCATAGACATAGGCACCCCGAAACGGGTGATAACATTCCTCCATATGAAGGAGATAACATCTTTGGTCTTGATGTTTTTGACCGCCTCCGCCTCTACCCACTTGGTAAAGTAACCCACAGCTACCAATATGTAGCGCTTGCCGCCTGGTGCTGCTGTGTAAGGCCCTAGTATGTTAATGCCCCATTTGGCAAAGGGTATTGGGCTGTGGATGGCCGTTAGGTCTGTGGCAGGACGATGGATGAGCTTGCCAAACTTTTGGCACTTGTCACATTTTTTGACCATTTCCATGGCATCCGACTCCAGAGTAGGCCAGAAATAGAGTCGCCTGGCCTTGGCAGCTAGGGACCTGCCGTATATATTAGAGGCGCAGAAACCTGCATGCAAATCTTCGAGGACCTCTTTACCCTTCTCTGGGGTAACACACTTCAACAGGGGTTTTAAGAAACCAGTTTTGAAGAGTTCTCCTTGTCTCAGCTCGAAGTTTGCCGCTTTCTTCTTCAGAACAGCCGCCTCCTGAGGTGAATCAGGGAGCGTACCGTCTGCAAGTGTAGGAAATAATTTCAAGCCTTTAAAAATCCCACTAGCTCGAACCCCACTGTGATCATACACTAAAGTACGGTGGCATCCAAAAGGGAAGAAGATAGAGCAAAAGAGTCGCCAACAAGTTTTTAAGGAACTTGTAAACCGTTCATAGGATGAAGGTTACACCCCTTAACGATCTAAGAGATCGTCAACTCCATAAGGTCATGAACCAAATAAGGGTTCGGGGATGAAGGTACAAATCCAACCTAAAAGAGATTGAACCTGCCCTAATAATAGGCCTCTACTTTATTTTGATCGTATTCATGTGCGCTTTCTGATTAACATGCAATCAATAGGATTAACCCTAAACCTGTTTAATCTATGTTGGTTGAATATTAATGCACAAATAAACTATTATTGGCGATCACTTGAATTATAATCAAAGTTAACCTAAACAAGATTATTAATTATCTTATTAAGCGTGATTACAAGTACCAAATTCCCTTTAACATGCATAAAAAGGCGTGATCAAGCAATAAATATAAAATAATGTACCAAGCAACATAATAAAAATATCATGATAATAAAAATCATAGTCATCATAAAAATAATAATAATAATATTCATAATCATCATAAATTATAACAATTATAATCATAATCATGTTCATGTTAATATTAAAGCATAATAAAAATAGCAAGATCCTAGGCATGATACTAACAAGATTAATAACAAACCCTAGCATGTCACTAAGCAATAAAAATCAAATCTTTAACCCTAACATGATACTAACATGAATTTATATTAGGAAGAACATAGGAAGCAACATAACAATCATATTTAATATTAAAATTAACCTAGACATGATACTAGGAACATCATAATAACAATGTAAACATGATATCTACATCGTAATATCAATAAAATCAATTAAAGTACTTACTTTGATGCCTCGTACCTCTTTCTAATAACAAAATACACACGTTAGTAACTTCAAGGAAAATAATAATCAAAACAATTAAATTAAATAATTGAAAGAGAGATTTGGGACCAAACCCTCAAAAATTAAACCTTTCACGCCTAGGGCGAAGGCAACTTCGAATATGGCTAGGTGTATCTAGATCTTGTGAATGCGGAATTTTGTATGAAAAAGCAAAAAAGAAAGAATGCTAAAGAATACTAAAGAATTAATGTTTGTTGAGAATTCGTGAATGAAAGACGATGAATGATGATTGTAGATGAATGAAAACAGAGTTTTTAATACGATATTTATAGAGAAAATCAGCCAAAAAAGATAATTTAACAAAACAGAGTCTGGCGCACACAAAACAAGGTTGGCGCCAACCCTGGCTAGCTGGCGCCAACCACCAATGGCTAGCGCCTGGCGCCAAGGCCTGGGGTTGGACGCCAAACTGGATTTCAACGTGTTTTCGAAAATCTGATAAATTTCCGTACTGGAAGATAAAATAATATAATTTCTTCGAAAATGCTATTTGATCTTGATTAAAACTCTGAAAAGTCAACAAAGTCAACTTATCAATGCTAATTGAATTAGGAATGAAAAGAACCTTCTAGAAGATTCTAGAGGACTAAAACCATTCCTAATTGCATTAGGAATGATAAATCATATTAGGCCCTCCCCTAGATCATTGGGCCGTACATAAAGCTCAAACCGGGCCCAGTTTAGTAAATTGGCCATAATTTCCTCAATATTCATCGGAATTGGGCTTATAATATATCGTTGGAAAGGTCTTTGCAAGCCCCATCCAACTACACTACTATTGGACCCATATCATGGACCAACCAAACTGGATTGGCTGTTTTCTTAAAATAAAGTTTTCAAAAACAGAGAGAAGAGAAAAGAAATAAAAACTTTCCGCAACACTAGACCTTTCCACACTTTCGTTTCATTCGATTATGATTCGTCGTGAAAGGTACTCATCACTGGGTTTGGTTTTGGGGAGACACAAATGGGTGTCTACAGAAGCCCCCACTTTGACTGAGTTTGGAGAAACGCAAGTTTCGAAAACAAAAGTCAAAGTATCGATAGGGACGGAGAATGATTCAGAACGTTCTGCGATCCTAAATCACTCTTGTAACGCCGATACCTGCAAAACTAGCATTAGTCAAACAGATAAAAGTGTTAAGAAACGTGTATCTTGCACCGTCGAGCACACGTCTCTGAAAGTAACCGATTGTTGCTGCTTTACTGTTTTGATGACCTCCTGCAAGCTAGAGAATGCCATCCCGCTTGAAAACTGCTACGCCTGTAACTATCCTCCCCGCAATGATAATATTCCACGTCCAAGGGAATATCATCGAAGATTGCTTCTCTTGAAACAAATCTTCATCCGCATTGACAATATTCCACATCCTAGGGAATACTATCGAAGATTATTTCTCTTGAAACAATCCTCATCCGCATTGATAATATTCCACGTCCAAGGGAATACTATCGAAGATTACTTCTCTTGAAGTCATCCTCTTTTGATGCGATAATTTTCCAAAGGAAATTACCGAAGATCCACGCCTGTCGATCTTTAAAAGTTCGCCTGAACTTTGCCTCCGCTATGCCTGTATGTCAGCGCTCTTTTGCTTTGAACCCGTATGTCGGTGCCTTTTGCTCTGAACCTGTATGTCGGTGCTCTTTTGCTCTTGAACCTATATGTCGGTTCTCTTCGCTAATAAGCCAATGCTTAGGCGCTTTAAGCTAAGTGAGACGATCTCTTATCAGGTCGATCACTTTATGTAATCAAGCCGATTACTTAATCATGTCAAATTTCTTAGAGGGGCTAACTGGCGTACCAAGGAACCCAAAAATATATTGCAGAAGGCTAGCACAACCTCAAAAAGTGGCTGAGTGCTTTGGCGTCGCTGAAAAACCATCAGCGCCAGCCATTTGGCGTTAGCGCCAGACGCTGATGTTGGTGCCAAGCGCCAAGCCCAGATGGTGATGCCAATGCCTAGGGACTGGCGCCAGCACGGAACTTTCTTTAAATTCCCATTTTCTCTTCATTTCGCTGCTCTGTTCGTCGCGAAACTGCTCGAGGAAAACCGAAAGCTTCAATTGCTCATTTCTTGCTCGTTTCTCAACCGGATTCGCTCAAATTTGTTGCAAATCAAAGCTCTTCTCATCTATTTTCCCGATCTTTGTAAGTTTTCCTCAAACTCACACCGGTTTTTACGAATTCTTGGCATGAATATTAACGAATTTCATGAAAATTCGAATTCTATGATGCTCAATTTGCTTTGTTTGTCAAGTTTTATGCCATGAAATTGCTTGTTTATGTTTATATATTGCCTTAGGAGTAATTTGAGACTTGTTTGACTCAATTTGGTGAAGAAATGAGCAATCTGCCATTGTTGGACCTCTTAAGGTCGTGAAGAACAATGTGGTTTGTTCTTGATGTTTTTGCTAGCAATTCTTGTTTAATTTGTCACAATAATCACTATAGTATTGCAAGAAATTGTTTGGTTGCTTGAAAAATGCTGTCATGCTCAATTTGAATTTGTGCTCTGTTTTAGTACTACGTACTCTGTTTTTTGCGAACATAGTATCATGCGACTAGGCGAACCTTAGATAATAGAGAACCTTAATTTATGATGATTCTGCACAATGTAGCATGGCTAGACAATGAGGCTCAGGTTCACGGTCCCGAAACACTAGACGGGAGCATGAGCCCGTGGAGGACGATGCCACGCCGTCCACTTCGCTTGGTCGACCCCCGGAGTGGGACGAGCAGACTCTGTTCTTTGCCCCTGTCCACCACATTTCTGAGAGGGTGAGACAGGGTACCGAGTCCGGGAGGACACGGCATCACGGCTCTGGCTGTGACGGTCTAGGCGATTTGTATAGGATGCATATCGCCAGGGACCTTGAGACGAGACTCCTATGGGAGTCTTGCGGGCTAGTTACTCTGTTCGAGACCTCCGAGGCTATGGTCGCCTCCAGCGGGGGTCATCACGTAGTGCACGCTTTAGTGGAGTTCTTCTGGGACACCACCAACACCTTCCATTTTCCCTAGGGCGAGATGATGGTCACCCCTACAGACTTCAGTCTCATCACGGGACTGGAGTTCACTTCTGTGCCGCTGCCGTTCGACGGTGGGATCGACGTATTTTCTTCAGAGGTCGAGGAGTTGTTGGGGCCGATTGCTATTCGGGCCCGAGCTGAGGTCGAGACGACTCAGTTCAGTGCTAGAGGGATTCGCCGCTCGACGCTGGCAGCGGCTCTTGATGATGATGCGACCACCCGAGAGCAGCGGGTGCGCATCTTTGTGATGATGTTGTTGTCAGGGACATTCTCTCCTGACAAGGGTAGTAGGTCATTACTTTACTAACTCCCTGCTGTCCGTGATCTTCAGCGGATCGGGACTTATGACTGGGCCACCTTGGCCTACGCTGATTTCGTTCGTGCTCTGAGGGACTCGTGTCGTCACCGGTCCTTTAGGACGAACGTTTCTTTATCTGCTTTTTGGAAGGTCGTAGAGGTAAACATTATTCCTTATAAAGTTTAGCTCTACATATTAGTTAGCATTTACTCACACTTTTAACTCTTTGTAGATCTGGTTCAACGAGTACTTTCCTTCCGTTGCGCCGGCGAGACCATCGCCGAGGGGATATCCGGTGAGCGCCTTTTGGGGCAGCCACCATGTAGACATGTCTACTGCACGTGTCCGGAGTTGGATCATCTCGGTATGAATTTTAGTGTTTATCTTGCTCTTCCGCGGTGCTTTAGATATATTCTTGCCTGATTGGTGCTTTTTATAGGGACCTGAGGTGGCATACCGACCGTGGGGCGGTTGGACAGTCCCTGGATTAGTCGCACAGTACTCTGCTGAGCGTCGCTATTTTCTGGGGACCTACGGAGCGGTTGTGTATTTAGGAGAGAGAGTTGCTAGACAACACTCTTCTGATGTCTTCGTTGTTCCTGCTCCTCCGCCACGTCACATGTTCGACGAGAGACGGTTGTCTAGCATGGCCGAGGGAGCTGGTTCCCTCTGGCGGTCCCATGTGATCCTCGGGCGGTGTTACGCTGAGGAGCTACTACCTTTATTAGCTCCAGCCCCCGTACCGGCTGGGGATGTGAGGGTAAGATCTTTAGCTTTTTATTTTTCGCTAAGTAGCCCCCAAGTAATACCTTACTGACTTCTTCTGTTTTATTAGGATGGTCCTGCTGAGTTTATGCCGCCCCGTATGTCTATTCACTATCAGGGGATATACGGGCCGACCGAGGAGATGACTTGTCCGGCTCCCGAGGGCGAGCGCTTCGTGGAGCGGTCGATTCCTCGACACCAGACTAGTGTAAGCCTAGTTTAAGTTCAGAATTTTGTGTTCCTTTATCATGTATTTTCACTGACTTATTTTTCTAACAGTTCTCACGCGAGGTGGTTTCGGCTATGGCACGATGCATAGATGCCTTCCGGAGCCAGCTCGTCCGGATGAGGAACGCGGTCACCTGTCGTCGGGACGACGTTGTCCGAGAGGTAACCTTTTTCCACTCATTATTTCTGCATTATGGCTTCAGTTTTACTTTATTTCTGATTTAATTCTTTTTGCAGAGCCAGCCTATCGCTTCTCACACCCGTACGAGACCTGAGGGGCGGAGAGATCCGGCGAGGTCTAGCTTGAGACGTCGCCGTACTTCGTCAGGGGGTAGAGGCGGTCGCTCTGAGGCTGCTCGAGTCGACGTTGCTGAGGGCTCGGGATCTTCTTCTAAGGGTGCTCCTGCTGCACCGGTGGGAGAGGCTACTTTGGCTTTCAGAGGTAGTGGGATGTACGAGGTTGGCTCGTCATCGCAGCAGCCTCCGCGGTCTCAGCCTGAGGTTGATCCTGGCTGGAGCGGTCCTATCTTGAGTTTTCCTCCTCCTACGGAGACTGGAGCTGGTGGTGAGGCTGGAGCTGGTGGAGAGGTTACTCCTCGTACGGCGCAGTTTTATGGCATGATGGGCCTACGTCCTCCGGCGCCATAGTCTGTTTCTGTATATATATTTTATTTTGACTTTTATAGAACTTTGCCTTTGACTCGCATTTGTTATTTTTATGTTATCGTAAGTTTATTCGATTGCTTATTATTATGTTAGTGTATGTTAACAATTTGTGCGCAAAAATTCCGTCATTTTTATTATTGATGGAGGATATTATCCGACTCTCTCCCCCAAAAAGAAAAAATAAAAAGGAAAAGAAAACGGAAAAATGCCGGTTTTTTAAAAATTAAAATAAAATCCAAAAAAAAGGAAATAAAATAAATTAAAAATAATTACTATGTTTAATTAATTAAGAAAAAGGATAGAAAAGATATTTAGGAAAATTAAACGGGGCCATACAGTCATTAACCGACTCAAGTTTAATATCAAAACGCAAACTGAGCACGCGCGGCTGCCATGATGACTTGGCGCCAGCTGGCGCCACACTGTGGCGCGTGGCGCCTGGCGCTACACTTAGCGCGTGGCGCCAAGCTCTTGGGGGTGGCGCCAATGTCGGGGCTTTGACGCCAATTGATGCTGACTCCGTATTTCATTCGGATTAAAATTCTTCACAATTTGTGCATAAATAGCCCCCTGCTCAGCCGATTCTTCTCATAATTCCTGCGAAAAAAATTATTCTCTTTTTCAGAAAAAATAATAATGTCTTTAGCCACTAAAACCTTCACCCAATACACTCATGAATGGTGTCGATCTCTTAATGCTAGAGAAAGAAAAGAATTAGATTTATTTCACTTAGGGGGAATTTATGGCATCAAAGGGGTAGATCTAGACCTAGACTTCATACATACCGCTTTAGAATTTTGGAATATTGATACGCATTGTTTCAGAATAGGGCATGATGAAATTAGCCCTTTGCCAGAGGAATTTGGTGCTATCTTAGGCTTCCCTGCAATAGACCTGGTAGTAATCCCTAGAGTAGATGCATATTACTATAAGGATTTCGAACACTTCTTTAATTTAAAGGACAGGGATTTATCAAAAATAGTAGATGGCAATATAGTTAATTTGAAAGAATTCGCACGCTATTATTTTGATAAACCTCTTTCAGAATCCTTTCATATATATAGAAGAAGGGCGTTTTTATTTTGCATGCTCAATCAATTTTTTCTTAGTAGTGGTAACAATGAGGGTCAATCAATTATCACCACTGTACTTGAACAAATTGAATCAGGGAGGAATCCAATGCCATTAATAGTTGGGGAGACCATGATTAGTCTCGATGAATTGAAAAGGGACCCAAAAGCGCCTTTTCGCGGTTCTCCAATTTTATTACAGGTAGAAAAATAACATTTTTAATTACAGAAATCAAAAAAATATATTTTTGTATTGTAATAATAATTTTGTTTGCATTGCAATTTTTTACAGATGTGGCTAATGGAGAGGCTAGGGTTAATTAGCCCTCCGGATGACATCGAAAAATATACTCCCAATTGCTTCGTGAGAAGAAAGAAGCGCATCCCTAAGATTGGGCGTCATGGGTGGAGAAAAGTATTTGAATCACGTGATTTTGCTATCAAGTGGGTCATCCCGTGGTGGAAAATAGAAAGGATGGTTGGTGTTAACAAGCAACCTTTTTGCCGTCTTCCAAGCTTGTCTCGCGTAACATATTATTATCCTTGCAGGGTAAAGAGACAATACGGCTTACTTCAAAATATTCCTTCCGGGGATCTTCGTCCTCCCTATGAGTACCCTGTATCTCAAGAAGTAGATATATTCGACGCCTACTGGAGCGCTAGACCTTTATGGGAAGTGATTACCCAAAAGGTTCCTCCTTCTTTACCTAATGATGTAAAGAGGTGGTTGCGGAAGAAATCTTCAATTGATCAGGGTAGAACCGATGTGAAGAATCGCCTAGGTGACAGGGTGACACCTTCCAAAGAACGCTTAGGTGCAAGAATTGAATTCAAAACACCTACAATGCCTAGGAAGGAGAATACTACTAGAGACAAAGGAAAAAGGAAAGCTAACACCACGGACAAAAAGGCTTGGGTGGAAAAGAAGCATGGGGTGCTAGCTGAAGGAGAGACAATCTATTCTAAAATTGAATGTAGGTCCTCTAAAGGATGCCTACTAGCTAAAGTAATGGATGAAGAGGAGGAAGCAGAAAAGAATTGGAAAAGAGCTAAAAAGGAAAAGAAAGATTAAAAACATTGCTTAGCTTTAGATTTATTAGACTGTTAATTTTTATTTAAAGTTAATTTATTTCAGCCTTATTTAAATTCCATTAATAATGTAATTTTATTTTATCAATGAAATTTTAGCTTTCAATTAAATTATTTACTTTAAATTTATTTTATTAAAGCAATGAAAATCGAAAAAAAATTAATTTTCCAGAAATTCTTCGAGTACGGAAGTCGAAAACTTTCCGAAAAACACCGAAATTCGCCCAGATTTTATTCCAGAATTGGCGCCAGTAATTGGGGTTTGGCGCCTGCCATTGAAGTCTGGCGCCAGGCGCCAATTCCATCGGCTGGCGCTGATGACTTATGGCTGGCGCCAGGCTCTGTTCTACGACGCCAACAATTGGCCGACTCTGTGTTGACTTCTTAGTTGATTCTGGAACGCGGAGATGTCGAAAAATAAAGTGGCCGCACCCGTAAAGGGCTGCCTACGTATCCTTTCCTAAGGAATCAGGCCGAACGTAGCTCTCTTGAGTATCCTACTCAAGTAATTATAGGTAGTATTTTTTAAGCTGGTCAAGATTGGTCATGTTTGAGAATTCATTGCCATTCATATCAGTTAGTTTTGCTGCACCACCTGACAGGATTGTTTTGACAATGTAGGGGCCAGACCAATTAGGTCTAAATTTTCCCCTTGGGTCTAAAACATTTTTCCTTAGTGCTTTTAATACCAAATCTCCTATTTTGATATTTCTTGTCTTGACCTTCTTATTAAAATGTCTAGCCATACGAGTTTGATAACACTGAGTGTGATGTAGAGCTTCTAGTCGTTTTTCGTCGAGTAGGATGAATTCTTCATATCTTGCCCTAGTCCATTCGACTTCATCAAGTTTACTCTCTAGCGCAATGCGTAGAGATAGTATTTCTAGTTCGACAGGTTGTACGACATCCATTCCATATACCAAGGAGAATGGTGTATTTCCGGTTGATGTACGGATTGACGTGCGATAACCCCACAGTGCGAAGTGGAGCTTGTCAGGCCAATCCTTATAATTTTATGTCATTTTCTCGATGATAGTCTTTAGATTCTTATTAGCTGCCTCGACTGCTCCGTTTGCTTGAGGTCTATAAGGGGACGAATGATGATGTTGGATACCATATTTATGTAGCAATTCTTCACATTCGGCTTGAAAGTGAGTTCCATTGTCACTTATCATTTCATGTGGGACTCCATATCGACAAATAATATTTCTCTCGATAAAGAGTGCTACATGTTTTGCAGTGAGTTTAGCGTATGATTGCGCTTCGACCCATTTTGTAAAGTAATCAATTGCTATTAGAATAAATTCGTGGCCTCCTGTCCCTGGGGGAGTGATTTTGCCGATTATGTCAATTCCCCATGTAGAGAATGGCCATGGCGATGTGTAGGTGTAGAGCAAAGATGGAGGGATATGTTGTAAATTGGCATAAATTTGACACTTAGGGCATCTTTTCACGTATTGATGGCAATCCCTATTCATTGTAGTCCAATAATACCCTTCTCGCATTATTTTCCGGACTAGCATTTTGCCATTTACATGAGTTCCACAGATTCCTTCAAGAACTATTCTCATTATTCTTTGTGCATCCACTTTTCCTACACATAGCAGGGCTCGACCTTTAGGTACCCTTTTATGTAGCTCGTTGTCTATGAGTACATATTGAGAAGCCAAAAGTCTCAATGCTCGCTTTGCTCTTTTGTCAGCATGAGTAGGGTATTCTCCATTGGCGACATAGTTGAGTATGTCTGTGTACCATGGTTCTTCTTCTTGTTCTTCTTCTTCATCTTGGATTGAGTCGTCGTCTTCTATAGCCTGTATATATGCTAGTTTATGCCTTTTTTCGATAGTTAGAGGCATTTGCTCGATTTCCTTGGGAGTCCTAACCATTGAGGCTAATCTTGCCAAGGCATCAGCAAATTGGTTTTCTTCTCTAGGTAGATATGTGTATTCTACCTTCTCTAACTGATCGGTAAGAGTTTCCAGATAAGTTTGGTAAGGGGCTAGGCTTTCACTCCTTACTTTCCACCTTTTAGATATCTGATTGATAATCAAAGAAGAGTCTCCGAATATCCTTAACTTCTTTACTCCCAATGCCAGGGCTGTTTCAAGGCCTACCACGCATGCTTCATATTCAGCAGCGTTGTTGGTAACGTCGAAATCAAGCTTTATTGAGATTGGAACGTGTTCTTCTTTAGGTGATACTAGTAGCACTCCGACGCCACATCCCTTTTGTTTTGAGGCTCCGTCGAAATACAAGGTCCAAGTATCATCTTCGGTGACCATCAAATCTTCATCTGGAAATTCATTGTCCTGTATTGGTGTCGAGTCTTCTATTGGAAAGTCTGCCAGAAAGTTTGACGCCACAGATCCTTTAATAGCTTTTTGTGGCATAAACCGTACATCAAACTAGGCTAAGTTGACTATCCATCTTGAAATACGTCCATCGAGTGTTGATTTCTCGAACAGATACTTGAGTGGATCCAATCGGGAGACTACGAAAACGGTATGTACCAACATGTAATGTCTCAAATTAGTTGTGGCCCACACCAAAGCGAGGCACAATTTCTCGAGCGGTGTATAGCGTGTTTCGTATTCGAGCATCTTCTTATTTAGGTAATAGATTGCATTCTCTTTGCTTTCTACCTCTTGTGCTAGCATGGCTCCCATTGTCTCTTTGGTAACCGTCAAGTATAACCTGAGAGGTATTCCAGGAAGTGCTGGCGCTAATACGGGAGGATTTGCGAGATAGGCTTTGATCTTGTCAAAGGATTTTTGACACTCATCATCCCATATTACTGGTACATTCTTCTTGAGCTTTTTGAAGATTGGTTCACATATCGTTGTCAGTTTTGATATGAACCTACTTATGTATTGCAACCGGCCAATAAATTCTCGAATCTGTTTCTCGGTCTTGGGCGGTGGCATCGACATGATTGCTTTAATCTTGGTTGGATCTACTTCTATTCCTCTAGAGCTTATGACGTATCCAAAGAGCTTGCCCGAGGTGACTCCGAAAGCACATTTTGATGGATTCAACCTCATATTATATTTTCTTAGCCTTTCGAAAAATTTCCTTAAGGCTACTTGATGGCCTGGACGGTCCTTTGATTTCACAATCATGTCGTCGACATATACTTCGACTTCTTTATGCATCATGTCATGGAGTAAGGCAGTTGCTGCACGTTGGTAAGTAGCACCTGCGTTTTTCAACCCAAATGGCATTACCGTGTAGCAGTAAGTGCCCCATGGTGTGATGAAGGTCGTTTTCTCCATGTCTTCTTCTTCCATGAGAATCTGATTGTACCCTGCATATCCATCCATGAATGAGAGAAGCGCGTGATTTGCCGTGTTGTCTACCAGAATATCGATGTGTGGTAGAGGGAAGTCGTCCTTTGGACTTGCCTTATTTAGATCTCCAAAGTCGACACACATCCTTACCCTTCCGTCTTTCTTTGGAACTGGGACGACGTTGGCGACTTGTAGGCGTCGCTCGAAGTGCGCCTACGTTAAAGCATGTTGTGAATATGCTTGGCACTCATATGAAGTGGGAATTGACATTACGATTAGGGACAAATAAAGTAGGGAGCCGCCAACAAGTTTTTAAGGAACTTGTAAACCGTTCACGGATCACAAAAAGGCAACCACGATAAGGGACAACGAAGGCAACGATTGACCCGTGAAGGTTACACCCCATTCATAATCCATGAGATTATTAACTCCATATGGTTCGGAACCACGAAAGGAGGATCGGGGATGATGGTACGAAGTGAGTCATGGAGTCACATTCGCCCGTATTGGCCTCTACTCGATTCTTATATTGAAAAGCATTCCTGTGATCTCAAAGGCATACAAACAATAATTCAATTCGCTCCAAACTATTATTTAACTAAATTGGTTCAAAATTAATGCACACATAATTCTAAAAATTTGGTGATCACTTGATTAAACAACAAGATTAAAAAGGAACCTAAACCGGTTGTCCAAATTATCTTATTAATCGTGATTTTAAATTACATATTCCCTTTAAACATGCAATATGGTGATCAATATAAATAATAGAATCAATATAAAAAACCAATTTAATCATAATTCTAACAACATAAAAATCGTTAGAAAAATAATAATAATAAAAAGAGCATGATCCTTACTTTGAATCTGTTTGTTTGCAACTACAAAATAATAAACGAGTTAGTAACTTCAAGGAAATAATAAAACAACAACTAAGTTAAATTAAATAAAATAAGGTCGATTTTGGGGCCAAACCCTCAAACGATTCTACCTTTCACGCCTTGGTTTAAGGACAGAACCTCGAGTAAAATATGGACTCCTTTGAGTGCTTGAAGAAGGAATTTTGAAGTGAAAAGGGTAGGCTAGTGTTTAGGTTAAGAGCATAGAAGAGAGAAAAAATAAGAATAATCGAATTCTGGTTGCCCCGTACATCAGAAATGAGGGGGTATTTATAGGGAAATGTGCTGAGGGAGCACACGGAACCCTAAAATGATAAAAACCCTAAAAAAGTATCCCGTGACACGGTCAGACTGTACCGTGACACGGTTAGACTGTACCGTCAGACGGTACAAGTTCCCGTGACACGGTCAGTTTTGGAGTGACGCGGGAAATTTTCAGAAAACGGAACGGAAAACGCGTCAAGGGTTTACGCGGAAAGGACACAGAACTTTCCGTGTCACGGCAGACCTCCCGTGTCACGGGAAGTCCCACCGTCAGACGGGAAGAGTTCCCGTGACACGGTCAGTTCCAGTCCATTTTTCCGTCTAAATTCATTTTTAACCCTAATTTCTTTCGGCTTTTTAAGTGCCGATTGATAATTTCGGGCTTTTTTCTGACTTTTATTATTCGGGCTAAAATAAGAAAATAATAAAATAAAAATAAATAAAATATTTGGGCCAAAAATAATAAATAATAAAATAAAAAGGTTTGGGCTTAAAATTAAAACTATGCTTTTATCAAACACCAAGACTGATCCATGGACCTTTCAAAAATATGAATTTAATAAAATACGATTTTTTTAAGCACTCTCGGGATTAAATACTAAACCCGACCAATAGCGGCGATGAAAGGTTATTTATCATCGAGTTTGGTTTTGGGGAGACATTTTTAGGTGTCTACACGACCCATTCGGGGTATTTGGATACCTTGATGAAACTTGCAGTAATTTGTTTTTGAACTTCTTCTTTTTTCATTCGACGCAACTTTTGTTTTACAGGTTTCATTCCTGGGATTAGTTGTATAGTGTGTTGAGCTATTTCTCTGTTAATGCCTGACATATCTTCATATGACCGAGCAAATACATCAATAAATTCTTTAGGTAAGTTAATTAAATCGGTTCTTCTTGTTTATTCAATGTTAGTCCGATTTTAACTTTTCTTTTATGAGTTGAATCATTCGAGGTGTCAACTGTTTCAGTCTCTTCAATTACTGGTGTTTTCTTTTCGAGTGTTTCCATTGCTTTAATAATTTCTTTATCTTTTTCATCGTTAGCTAAGCAATGCTCATCATCTTGGGTTAGGGAAGAACACAAGAAGTAAGGAGAACGAGAAATATTATTATACTCTGAGATCATTACATCAAAGAGTGATATGTTACAGGGACTGGATCACTAACTATCCTACACTAGGTGAAAAAAGGCATTTGGCAGCGGTTCAAACCCGGTCTAAGGCACCGGTTTGAACCGCTGCCTATGTGAGGGGTGCCAAAAACAAGGTTTTTGGCACCAGTTCAAAACCGGTGCCATAGGGTGTAATAGGCACCGGTTAACCGGTGCCAAAAAGGCCCACTAAAATTTTTTTCAAAGTTTTTGGCACCGGTTAACCGGTGCCAAAAAACCCCCAAAAATATTTTTTTTTTATTTTTTTTTTGCTTAAAAATTAAATAAACTAATTTAAATAAAAACACAAAATATAAATCAAACATCACAATCAATATAAACGTCTAAACGATTCTGTTTAATATATAATCAATAAAATTTTACAACATAGATCAATAAAAAAAATTACTTATAAATAAAAAAAAATTACAACATATGAATAAATAAAAAAAACTACAATATAAATAAAAAAAAAAAAATATTACAACATCACAATCTAAAAATCCCCATATTCTTGATTCTTGATTCTTGATTCTTGGATTATGTATACCTGCGCCAATTAAAACATCAAAAATAAATTGATTAAAATGAACAAGCTGCGAAAAAAAATAAAAAAAACCCAGAAAAAAAAAATCGAATTAAAATCGATTAAATTAAAAATAAAATCGAAAAAAACCCAGAAATCAAAACATCAAAACAAAATCGAAATAATAAAAACAAAATCCCAGAAAAAAAAATGAATAAACCCAGAAATCATAAAAATAAAAACAAAATCGAACAATTAAAAAACCCAGAAATCAATTAAAATAAAAACAAAAACAAAAAAAAATTGAAATCGGAAAAACCCAGAAAAAATTGAAAATCAAAATCGAAAAACAAAAATCAAAATCAAAATAAGACAACGAAAGTAAAATCGAAACATAAAAATCAAAATCGAAAAAAAAAGAAAAACAAAAATCAAGATCGAAAAACAAAAATCAAAAATCAAAATCAGACAACAAAAGTAAAAATCGAAACACAAAAATCAAAATCGATAAAAAAGAAAATCAAAAATCAAAAATCAAAAATCAAAATCGAAAAACAAAAATAAAAATTGAAAAACCCAGAAATCGAAAAAATAAAAACAAAAACGAACAAATAAAAAAACCCAGAAATCAATTAAAATAAAACAAAAACGAAAAAAAGTTGAAATCGAAAAAACCCAGAAAAAATCGAAAATCAAAATCGAAAAACAAAATTCAAAAATTAAAAATCAAAATCACAACACAAAAACCCAGAAATTGAGGGAGGAGGAGTGGTCTCCGTGGTGTTGTTGCATGTGCTTGCGGTGGTGTTCGTGGTGGTGTTCGTGGTGGTCTCCATGGTGGTGTTCGTAGTGGTCTCCGTGGTGGTCTTCGTGGTGAGCTTGAAGGAGGAGATGAGAACGAAGAAAGGGAAGGAGGAGATGAGAACGAAGAAAGGGAAGGAGGAGATGAGAAGGAGGAGATCGATGAGAAAGGGAAGGAGGTTAAGTGGAGTGAAAGAGGAGGAGAGGAGAAGAGGAGAGAGAAATAGTAGGAAAGAAGAGGAGAGGAGAATGAAGCGGCGAGCTAGTAGTGAAGCAAAATAGGGTTTCATATTTATATGGCGTTTTTTTTTTTTTTTTTTTTTTTTTTTTTTTTTTTTTTTTTTTAAGTTTAACCGGTTTTTTTAAAGTAAGGAACGGTTCAATTGGCACCGGTTCAAACCGGTGCCTTTTTAATTTTTGGCACCGGTTCAGGCCAAACCGGTGCCTTTTCTCTTTTGGTAAAATCCCGCCCATTTCCAGACTGGTTTTGGGCACCGGTTTAGCCTGAACCGGTGCCATATGGGGGGTGCCTAATGCTTTTTTTCTACTAGTGCTAGGAGAAGAAATAGGAAGGGGAGGTGTTATTGCTAAAGACTTAGACGACTCTAAAGGGAAAGACTCTGACTCGGACTCTGACTCCGACGACTCTTCGAACATCGGCCCTTGCCCTGTCGTGATTGATATCTTCCTTCCGCTCGGAGTAGTCACTTTTATAGTCTTGCGCCACCCTTGTAGTGATCCTTCGGCTGGAGTAATTAGCTTCGAGGGGTCGAAGTTTTCGCTTTGTAGGACCGTTTGAATGAGTGAGGAATTGTCTTCTTCATAAGCTGGCTCATTCTTTTCTCGCCCAAACAGTAATCCCATGACGTTAAACTCAAAGCATGGGGGTGCTTTCTCCTTATGGACAGGAGTTGGGATTTCGTCAGTGAAGTAGCAATCCAAGAAAATCTCGAATCCTGGTTGTCGTATGCCATTTACAACAAATGGCTCGGGAAATTCATGGCATGGATAGTCCTCTCCTTCTTTTATAAACTGACCATTAAGCGTAAGAGGGTATTGATCCATTGGAATTGCTTTCTTTTGAATGCGAGTGTCTCTACGTGCTTTCAACTTGTCATGGGCTCGCTTGATATCTTTCCAAGTCGGTTCGAAACCAAGTCCGAAAGTATCTAGCTTAGGGAGGCCAGGTGACTCTACCGATTTTGCTATCCCCTTCTTCTTTCCTAGGGTCATCCCAGGGAAGTGTCCTTGTTTCTTCAGCATGGTGTTGACAATCATGTTGGAATGGGGGCCGTGGTAAAGAGATGTCCTTTCATCCACTTGGATTAAGGAGACTTCTTTGTTAAAGCCCCATAGGTCTTCATCATCTTCGTCGTGCTCCACATTGATGATTGGATTTTCTATGGATTTGATTCTCATCGACGAAGCGTCAATAGTGATTGGAATTCCTCCAACTATGTTTTTCACTTGTTGGTGGAGAGATGAAGGGACGACCTTTAGATCATGGAGCCAAGGGCGTCCTAACAACAAATTGAATGAGGCTTTGATATCTACTACTTGAAAAGTAGTAGCATGTTCTATTGCTCCTGCCGTCACATTTAGGGTTATTTTGCCAAGAGCTTGCCGGCGAGTATTATCGTAAGCTCTTATTCCTTGTGTGGACGGAGTTAAATCCTCATCCCTTATGCCGAGCATCCTCGCAGTTCTAAGTGGACAGACATTGATAGCTGATCCATTGTCTACAAGAGTCATGGGAACATTCATCCTTTTGCAGACTACCGTGAGGTTTAACGCCTTGTAGTGTTTGTCACCTTCTGGGGGTAAATCTTTGTCAGAAATGGTGATTAGATTAATCGGACTAGGAAGGTCACTTGTGAGGAAGTTAGCTAGTCCCTCAGGAGTGGTGTCAGAATCTATCCCGATTTTATCCAAGGCATTCATTACAACCAACCTATGTTCTGGAGATGTTGCCAGGAGCTTCCATACATTCATCTCAACTTTTGTCTTCTTAAACTGTTTAACGATGTCGTTGTCTTCGATGATAGGTATGGGAACTTGTTGTACGGTAGGCATAGGTTGTGTTGAAACGGGAGGTTGCATCCTCCCGGATCTTGTGAGGACGTCTATTGATGAATCTTCTTCAGCCCAAATGTCGTTAATGGTTTATGATACAGAAGGTGAAGGTCCTACTATGTCCTTTAGGTAGACATCTTCTTCATCACTGTCCCACACTCCATTAACGGTTATGTCCTCTTCTTGTTGAACTTGAATTAATTCCTTTTCATCAATCATCTTCTGCACCAAATCCCTTGAATTTGAAACAGTTTTATATGGTGTGCCCCCCTGATTGATGGTACTGACAGTAATATCTATCTGTCCTTTTTAATGACTCAAATGGTCTCGGTTCGAGAGGTTTGACCTTGCCACTCTCGGAGAGCATTTCGAACATCTGTGCATATGGGATCCCAATTGGAGTGTAAACTCTATTGCTCTTCTTGGGTTTTTCGGTGACTTGTAAGGGAAAATACTTTGCCTCATAAGTCGTTCCCTTGCTAGCTAGAGGTAAAGAGATCTTATTAGCTTCCACAAGATCTTGAATGAGGTTTTGAAACCTGTAGCATTCATTTGTGGTATGACCGTTTCCTTGATGGTACTTGTCATAGGATTTGGGATCCCATCTTGGGGATCGTTTTTCTGGTGTTGGATCCTCTGTTGGACCAATAGGTTTGATTAGTCCTTGATCATAGAGACGATCAAAAGTAGCATCGTAGGTCATTCCTATGGGTGTGAATTCTCTTTTAGGTTTATCCTTTGGACATGGAAGCTCATCATATTTCTTGTGAAGTTCGTTCATAACTTTGAGAGCTTCACGTAATAGTTGCGATGCCTCCTTCATGGATAGTGTGAGCAATTGTATGTCTTCCTTATTTGCTGGTTCTGGAAGGTTATCTCTGACATCGAAAAAGATCTCTTCTTCTTTTTCTTCGACATCGATTTCTTTGACAGGCTTAATGAGAGATGAGGGGTCAACCTCGCTTTCTTCATCGGAGATAGCCAAAGTATGAGCTAGAGGTGCATTGTCAATGCTTGGCTTCTTACTGGCAGGGGGCAATGGCAGTTTGTTATTGTCAATTAGGTATTGGATAGCTTCCTTAAGCTTCCAACAACTTTCAGTAGAATGACCCCTACCTTGGTGATATTTGCAATGTGCGTTGGGGTTCCAGTTAACTGACCTCTTCTCAACTGGTGGATCCCCAAATGGTCCAATGGGAGTTATAAGACCTTTTGCATTTAATCGATCAAATGCGGTGTCATAACTCATGCCAATAGGAGTGAAGTTCCTCCTAAATGGTTTCTTCTGTCCTTGGTTGTTCATGGCGAGAACTTCTCCTAAATTAAAGGTGCTAACATTATTTGAGTGGGCGGTTTTGGAAGAAGAAGGATTGCCGTTCTTCTTTCCTTTCCAGCCACTGTTGGAGTTATTGTTGGCAGCTTTTGACTTAGCCAAGTCATCTTCAATATTGATCCCAATGTCATAAACAACCTTAAAGGTATGGAGGTTATTTTGATATTTAAGATGCTTGGAATATTTTTCTAGGAGATTCTTGATAAACAGTCTCACAGACTCTTTTTCGCTCGGTACCTTAATCATTTTAGCTGAGGTTTCTCTCCACTTGTTGAAGAAAGAGGTGAATCCTTCATTCTCTTTCTGTTTGAGAATTTCAAGTTCTCTATGGTCAGTCTCGACTTGAATGTTGCACTTGTACCTATCGACGAAAGAGTTTGCTATAGACTCCCAGGTAGAGGTCTTTTCTTTCTCGAGAGAAAAGAACCATTGTTGGCAAACGGTCTCGAGGGATAGTGAGAACAGAGAAGGGAAGACCTTCTTATCAATACCCTTGATACTCATTATTGTTTCAAATGCTCTTAAGTGGAAGTAAGGGTTGTCAATTGCTCTGAATTTTGGGATGTCGTTGGCATTGAACTTCTGCAGAAGAAGATCTTTATCCACCGAGACCCCTTGGGATGTGAGTTCTTGAAACTTGTAATCGCTGGACAACTTGCTTAGGCTCTCTTGCATGAGGTCCATTTGTTGTTGTTTCACGGGATCATCGATCCTAAGTGCGAGAAGCTTCAGTGTCTCAATCACAGTAGCCAGTTGGTTCTTAAGATCGTTGACTTCTTCTTGAGTTGCCATTATAACTCTTGCTTTCCTCTTGCGGGCTATAGGTTTGTCGAAAAGTTGGACTTGTACGAAGAGGTTATCTTTAATTAATCGTCCTTCCTTTCTTGATCACGCGCTGTAAATTAAACCATTTCGCGTTTTAATTACTTGACTCGAGTCAACTTGACTTTATGGTTTATTATTTTTGAAAAAAAAAAGGATGCATATTTTTGGCAACAATAATGTACATATTTTTAAGGAACTAAGTATTATTTTTTTTATATTGGAGGATTAATATCTGACTTACCCCCCTAAAAAAAACTGACGGAAAAAACGCGCACACAAGACTCTCTTAATCATGATCGAAGCATGTGTATTGGTGTGTGCATTGAGTGTAGGCGACATGTTTGGACTCTTGTGTAAGACCATGGGACTTAGTGCCTAAACTCGATCATTGATTCAATTAAGCATTATTGTCAGTAAAATTAACCGGATTAAACAGAAAACTGATTAATTAGACTTTAGACGATGACTCGACAAATAATCCGAACTGTCGGCCAAGCGACAGGACTGGCGTCACACTGTGGTGGTTGGCGCCAGACAATTTAGTTGATGTCTGGCGCTACACACCATAGTGTGGCGCTACAGCTCAGATTTTGGCGCCAATAGTGGAACTTTGGTCTGAGACTGTTTTCGGTATTATCGATTAAAAAAAATAAACTTTATTGACTCAAATTAATTAATTAATTAATTAATTAGGCAAAGTTCTTTAAGTCATTAATTTATTTATTCTCAACACAAATCAACAAACGGTTAAGAGAAACATAGAATATATATGCACAACAAATAATGCACAATTAGTCAAGTAGGCACAATATGATGCAATGCGTTCGCAACCTAACCATGGCTCTAGTTCTCTAAAGTTCGGAATATGGTTTAGTCAATAGAGGGTCCATGGTTAGTTGTCCGGATGCACCGCGCGGAATCCTAACCGTGAAGGGTTGGCGCAAGTGGATGGGACACTGCGAGCTTTAGAAAAAACTCGCTTCCATGGTTTGGTGAATTCAACATCTCGGGTGTACCCTTTGTTGCACGGAGCGTTCATTCGGGTAGATGGAGCATGAATTCCCAGAGGGTTATGTCCATATGTAGAACACATATGGGTTTCAGAAAAGTGAGAAAAAATTCAATCAGGAAGTAGGATCGAGCAAACAATACGAAAAATCGGTCGAAATCATAACGCATATTTCTGGCTCGGTATTGGGGGAAATTGGCGCCAGCAAACAGAGACTAGCGCCAACTTTTAACTGTAGCGCCTGGCGCCAATACTGGCGTCTGGCGCTACGGCTAAAAGTGTGGCGCCAAGCTCTAGCCTCTGACGCTACTTCCCACATGCCTCAGCAGCTTTCTGTGCTCGATAAAATCTTCCAGTTTCGCGTGGTGTTATTTCAGTCCTAGTTGTGAAAGACATTTCTCAAATTTCCTACGTGTAAAATCCTATGTTTTTGACTCATTACGGATGGTCTTTCCAATGAGAACCTTTTTATGCATATGACAATAATGTTAATCAAAATTACGCACATGAAATACTTAGAACTTTTCGAGTCTCATCCACTCATTCTAGATCATTGCCGAAACAAATTCAGGAATTAAAATAGAAATCCTCCCCAGCGGAGTCGCCAAAAACTGTAGGGAATAATTTCAAGCCTTTAAAAATCCCACTAGCTCGAACCCCACTGTGATCATACACTAAAGTACGGTGGCGTCCAAAAGGGAAGAAGATAGAGCAAAAGAGTCGCCAACAAGTTTTTAAGGAACTTGTAAACCGTTCATAGGATGAAGGTTACACCCCTTAACGATCTAAGAGATCGTCAACTCCATAAGGTCATGAACCAAATAAGGGTTCGGGGATGAAGGTACAAATCCAACCTAAAAGAGATTGAACCTGCCCTAATAAAAGGCCTCTACTTTATTCTGATCATATTCATGTGCGCTTTCTGATTAACATGCAATCAATAGGATTAACCCTAAACCTGTTTAATCTATGTTGGTTTAATATTAATGCACAAATAAACTATTATTGGCGATCACTTGAATTATAATCAAAGTTAACATAAACAAGATTATTAATAATCTTATTAAGCGTGGTTACAAGTACCAAATTCCCTTTAACATGCATAAAAAGGCGTGATCAAGCAATAAATATAAAATAATGTACCAAGCAACATAATAATAATATCATGATAATAAAAATCATAATCATCATAAAAATAATAATAATAATATTCATAATCATAATCATCATAAATTATAACAATTATAATCATAATCATGTTCATGTAAATATTAAAGCATAATAAAAATAGCAAGATCCTAGGCATGATACTAACAAGATTAATAACAAACCCTAGCATGTCACTAAGCAATAAAAATCAAATCTTTAACCCTAACATGATACTAACATGAATTAATATTAGGAAGAACATAGGAAGCATCATAACAATCATATTTAATATTAAAATTAACCTAGACATGATACTAGGAACATCATAATAATAATGTAAACATGATATCTACATCGTAATATCAATAAAATCAATTAAAGTACTTACTTTGATGCCTCGTACCTCTTTCTAATAACAAAATACACACGTTAGTAACTTCAAGGAAAATAATAATCAAAACAATTAAATTAAATAATTGAAAGAGAGATTTGGGACCAAACCCTCAGAAATTAAACCTTTCACGCCTAGGGCGAAGGCAACTTCGAATATGGCTAGGTGCATCTAGATCTTGTGAATGCGGAATTTTGTATGAAAAAGCAAAAAAGAAAGAATGCTAAAGAATACTAAAGAATTAATGTTTGTTGAGAATTCGTGAATGAAAGACGATGAATGATGATTGTAGATGAATGAAAACGGAGTTTTTAATACGATATTTATAGAGAAAATCAGCCAAAAAAGATAATTTAACAAAACAGAGTCTGACGCACACAAAACAAGGTTGCCGCCAACCCTGGCTAGCTGGCGCCAGGCGCCAAGGCCTGGGGTTGGACGCCAAACTGGATTTCAACGCGTTTTCGAAAATCTGATAAATTTCCGTACTGGAAGATAAAATAATATAATTTCTTCGAAAATGCTATTTGATCTTGATTAAAACTCTGAAAAGTCAACAAAGTCAACTTATCAATGCTTATTGAATTAGGAATGAAAAGAACCTTCTAGAAGATTCTAGAAGACTAAAACCATTCCTAATTGCATTAGGAATGATAAATCATATTAGGCCCTCCCCTAGATCATTGGGCCGTACATAAAGCTCAAACCGGGCCTAGTTTAGTAAATTGGCCATAATTTCCTCAATATTCATCGGAATTGGGCTTATGATATATCGTTGGAAAGGTCTTTGCAAGCCCCATCCAACTACACTACTATTGGACCCATATCATGGACCAACCAAACTGGATTGGCTGTTTTCTTAAAATAAAGTTTTCAAAAACAGAGAGAAGAGAAAAGAAATAAAAACTTTCCGCAACACTAGACCTTTCCACACTTTCGTTTCATTCGATTATGATTTGTCGTGAAACGTACTCATCACTGGGTTTGGTTTTGGGGAGACACAAATGGGTGTCTACAGCAAGATAGGCCCGGATTTTGTCCATCCAGGTAGAGCTTCGGTCGAGAATTCTAATGGGGTCTTCATTAGTTATACTTCTCTTTTCCATGACCTTCCAGAAAACCGACCGAGGCGTTTCACAGGAGGCGGATGATGCTAGTTTTGACAGAGCATCTGCCTGATTGTTTGAAGATCTGGGCACTTGAGTTAGATGAAACTCCTCAAGTGTCCCGACTTTATTTTTGACCACCTGCAAATATTTTTTCATGGCTGGATGAGTGGCCTCGTACGTTCCATTAACCTGGAGTACGACCAGTTGAGAATCGGAGCAGGCGTCAATTTTCTTTGCCCCTACCAATGCCGGCTAGCAGGGCCTCATATTCGGCCTCATTGTTAGAGACCTGGAACTTGAACCGCAATGCATATTCGTACTTATCTCCCTTAGGAGATTGACAGATAATCCCTGCGCCGCAGCCGTTCGTAGTGGAGCTCCCGTCCACATACACTTTCCAAACCTGGTCAGTATTATCCGGTGCAACCGGCCGGGTCATTTCAACAATAAAGTCGGCGAATGCTTGCCCATTTATTGCCTTCCTTGGTTCCTAAGTGATTTCTTACCATTGAATTTCAATCGCCCATTTAAGCATTCGTCCAGAAGACTCCAAGGTTGTGAGCGGCCGCTTGATCGGTTGGTCAGTATAGACCTCTACCGCATGCGCCAAGAAGTAGGGTTTTAGCTTTTTGATGGCCATGTAAAGGGCAAGGCCAAATTTTTCAACCATGGGGTACCGAAGCTCTGCGTTCCTGAGAACATGGCACCGAGGGCATGATTAGAGATGGCTAAATACATAAAAAGCTTCTCTTTCGGCAAAGGGCTAACAAGCCTCGGCAAATAGTGCAGATGAGTTTTCAGCTTTTGAAAGGCCGCCTCTGCATCGTCCCCCCATTCAAAGTTGGTCTTCATTTTGATTTCTTGGAAGAAGTAGAGACACTTGTCACCTGACCGACTGAGGAATCTCCCCAAGGCCGCCAGGCAACCTGTTAACTTTTGCACTTCCTTCACAGTACGGGGCGACTGCATGTCGATTACCGCCTGTATTTTCTCAAGGTTGGCCTCTATTCCCCTTTGGTCAATCAAAAATCCGAGAAACTTCCCAGACTCAACACCAAAGACACACTTTTTTGGGTTTAGCATGACCTTGTGCCGTCTGAGTGTGGCGAATGTTTCTCGGAGATCAGCAAGATGATCCGCCTGTTGTTTGGATTTGACTATCATGTCATCAATGTACGCCTCTACATTCCTTCCGATTTGATTAATGAAGACCGTATTAATCATTCGTTGGAGAGTAGCAGGCGCATTCTTCAAACCAAACGACATCACCGTATAACAGAATAACCCCTGATTAGTGACGAATGCCGTCTTTTCTTGATCTTTTTTCCACAAGGGAATCTGATGGAAACCTGAATATGCGTCCATAAAACTCATCAGGGCATGTCCGGGTGTTGAATCGACCAGACTGTCGATCTTAGGCAGTGGATAGCTATCCTTTGGACATGCCTTGTTGAGGTCTGTGTAATCAACACACATGCGCCAAGTTCCATTCGGCTTTTTTACTAACACAACGTTAGCTAACCACTCAGGGAAATTGCACGACCGAATGAACTTGGCGTCCAGCAGCTTTTTAACTTCGGCGGCTGCCGCCTGACTTCTTTCCTCGCCATGGTTTCTTTTCTTTTGCCGGATGGGCTTCTTTTTAGGATCCACGGCGAGTTTGTGGACAGCGAGATCCGGGCTGATGTCTGGCAACTCTTCCACTTCAAAGGCAAAGACGTCTTTGAATTCTCTCAACAGCTGGTGTAGGCTCTCACCAAGCTTAGCAAATGCAACCGTCCCCACCTTAACTGTCCGCTCTGGCCAACTGTCGTCTAGAGGGATATCAATGTGTTCGCCAGCAGGCTGGGGACGGAGATCATCTGACCGTTCCCCGGTCAGTGATTTCTATTGTTTTTCTTTTTTGACCACCACCAGCAGATCAGTCTTTCTTTTCTTTCCAGCTGGTGGGGCTAACTGTTCTTCCTCGACATCGTCGAGGTCAATTGTCCGCTTGCCCCAGCCGGATGTTGCGGCCGCGGGCTTGACGTCCGAGAGATAACACTCTCGAGCTGTCTTCTGGTCCCCATTGAGGGAACCGACTGTTCCATCATCCTTCTCATACTTGAGCAACATGAGAGCAGGGATGATGACGGCCTTACACTCATTTAGAGTGGGTCGGCCAAAGATGAGGTTATAAGCTATGAGCTCTTCAACCATTAGGAAACGGATGGTCATGTGCCGATAGTCTCCCCTGTTCCCCAGGCGGACGGGTAAGTCAATTCGTCCGACTGGGTGCACTAGTCCTCCCCCAAACCCAACAAGGGTGTGAGAGAACTCCATCATGCTATCCGGTTTGTATTTGAGATTGCATAAGCATTTGAGGCTGATGAGGTCCGAGGAGCTTCCTGTGTCAATCAAAATTCGACCAACCAATTGGTTGGCCACCTTGCATTCAATGCCCACAGGGTCATCATGCGGCCGGCGGACTTTGCCTCTGTCCTGCTCGGTGGTGACAACTTTAGGGAAGGCAGATGTGCCTGCCGCCTCTCCTTCCTCAACAGAGTTGACCATCTTTCTCATATAATCCTTGGTGCCCCGAATGGTCGGGCCACCACCGGCAAATCCGCCTGCTATTGTGTATACCGGATCTTCATCGGTTTTGGCACTAACAGCACGCTGGGGAGTCTTTTTCTTGGACTGCCCCGGATTTTCCTTTGAAGTCACTTTGGACTTCACATAGGACTTCAGCTGTCCTTTGTCAGCCAGACGGTCGAGCTCCCGCTTGAGACTGAAGCAGTCGTTCGTGTCATGGCCGACATCCTCATGGAAATGGCAATGCTTGTTTTTGTTCCGATTTTCAGCGGAACCTTTCATAGGGGTCGGTTTCTCAAGAGTCAGCCGATCCTTAATTTTCAAGAGGATGGAGCAGCAGTCCTTGTGGAACTCGTACCTTGGAACGTACGGTTTCCACTCTTTTTTCCTTCTTCTGGGCCGGTTGATCAGAGTTATCAATGGCCTAGATTTGTTTTTTCTTTTTGCTCTCTTCTGGCTTAGGAGCCGACTGAGCAGGCCGACTCTCCTTCTGTCGGTCGGACTTCTTAGGGACCGACTGCTTATTGGAGGATCAGAGTTCGGTCGCCTGTATATAGGCTTCCGCCTCTCGTAAGGCTCCTTACAGAGTGAAAATTTGTTTGCGGACGAGTTCATACTTAAAAAAAGACCCGTCCTTCAGACCCTTAAAGAAGTCTATGAAGGTGACCACATCAGACAGCCCATGAATCTGGATTCGTACCAGATTGAACCGCCTGGCATAGGAACGCATGCCTTCTCTATATCCCTGTTGTACATTGCCCTAATCAAGGCTTGTCTTTTTGGCAGGGATGTTCATAGAGAAGTTTGAAGCGAACAAGAACGCAAGCGTCTTGAAGCTATTAATACAACCAGCCGGCAGATTGCCGAACCACTATTGGGCTATGCCCTTCAGGGTGGTTGGAAAACAACGACACCATGCGGCATCATCCAACCCCTGTAAATACATGAGGTGGGAGTATGCTTGTAGGTGGTCTTCTGGGTTGGAGGTCCCATCATAGGTTCCAAACAGAACATTTTTAACCTTGGCCGGCTGTTAGGCTTCAGTTATTTCCCTGGAGAAGGCAGAGGGTTGATCTCTAAGGTGTTGCAGCCTGAGCTGCCAGTCCATCGGCTGATAGCCGTATGCCGCTTGGCCTCCAAAGAGGGCAGGCTGCATGTAAGGTAAAGTCGGCGTCTGGTACAATGGCAGAGCCATGTACTGGGCCGACTGGATCACATGAGGGCCAGATTGAACCCGTGGGCTGCTTGTTGGGGTCTCATGTACAGACTGGGAATTCCTCGCAGAGGTATTCCGAAAGCTATAATGGTAGGTCGACGTTGAAGCCGACTCTGATAGCTGGGTTTTCTTCTGCTCAACGTAATGTCGAGCATCATAGAATGTTTTCTTGCTACCATCCGGCTGTATGTGCCGGATGGCTTTTCTAGTGCCCGTTTCTGAGAAACGAAGCCTGGTGAGGTCAAATTGGGGCTGGCTTTCTCCGTAGGGGCAGGATGAGGAGTGGGCTGGCGGTCCTTGACCGACTTCTGTTTGCCAGCTTGGGCTGGTTTCTTGGCCGACTGCTCCTTTCTGGGAGTAGGCGACTTCTTGGAGGCGAGTTGTTTGATTTCACCCCTGAGACTGCTCAGGAGTTTCATGAGTTCAACTCGAGTGACGGGAGTCGATCTTGCCGCCTGGGAAGGGTCACCCGTCCGCACTGAGGGCTTCTTTGGCTGACCAGCAGTTTTTCTTGGCCTCGCCTGATTAGTGTCACTCCTTCTTTTCCCTACTGCGGATGCGTCTTGAGATGAGGGACTCGTTAGGATCCACATAGGTTTCGACGTTAGCGTCGTCCCCTTAGTCATGATCCGTCTGGACCACTATGTCTTCTGAAGGCCGATTGGTCTCAGGATTCGGTACAGGAACTTGTGAAGCCATCTCAGGGGTACTCTCCCCACAGACGGCGCCAAATGTTTCAGGTGTTTTTGTCCCTTGGGAGAGTCACAACACTAAGGCTGGATTCAGCAAAAGGCGCATGTACCTGGAAAGCAAACAGACCGCCGGATGGTCGGTGGTCCGCCTCCGAAGATTAAGTTAGTAAGTATTCGGAGTAAAACGTGCGGAAATAAAGTTATCTGCTCGGATTTCAAGCTCACGTAAGGTGCTGCCTATTTCTTGAAAACGACAACTCTATAATAAATGTGAAAGTGACGTGTTGTCTTGTTTTCAGTGTATTCTCTCTGTGTCATAAATAAAGGAACTGTCCCTATTTATAGGGTCTTTTGGATAAGTGTGCCCTCCCTAGGATCTGGTGACCTAGGGATTAGGTCACGCCGCAAAACGACGCCTCAAGGTTTGGGCCCTTGAAGGCCGCCATTTTAGAAGGTTTGTCTGAGTGACACGTGTCACTGAGCCTCAAAGGCTTTTGGGCATCTCTTAGGGTGACACGTGTCGCCCTTTTAATGGTCCATGCTGGATCATCAATCATCCCAGAAAAGAGGGATGGCTTCCTACCACGTGTCACCATCTTAAAGGTCCAGGTGGCACCTCTACATATGACACGTGGCGGCTCCTGATTGTGCCACTTGGCTGGGTATAAAAATACCCAAATCAAGTCCCGAGATGAGACTGAAGTCGGCTGGGGTGACCATCATCTCGCCCCAAGGAAAGTGAAAAGTGTTGGTGGTGTCCCAGAAGAACTCCACTAGAGCACGAACCACGCGGTGACCTCCGTCAAAAGAGCTCATGGCCTGCGTGGCCTGAAATAGGGCAGTCAGCCCACAAGACTCCAAGAGAAGTCTCAACTCCTCATCGACGCTGAAGAAAGTTATGTACAGCTTGCCCAAGGTATCGTTGCCCAAGCCGTGGCAACGCGTCCAACCAACAGTGATCCTGCGACGCACCCTCTCAGAAATGTGGTGGTCAGGGGCAAAGTACAATGTCCGCTCATCCCACTCGGGGAAGGGACCAAGAGAAGTGGACGGGTCGGCGTCCTCCTCAACGGGCTCATGCTCCCGTCGTGTGTCTCGGGACCGTGAACCTGAACCTCGCTGTCTTGCCATACTACATTGTGCAAAATTGACAAAAATTAAGTTTCTATAGTATCTAAGGTTCGCCTAGCCGCATGGTACTATGTTTGCAAAAACAGAGTACGTAGTACTAAAACAGAGCACAATTTCAATTCAAGCATATATGACATTTTTCAAGCACCCGAACAATTTCTTGCAATATTACGGTAATTATTGTGACAAATTGAACAAGAATTGGTAGCAAAAACATCAAGAACGAGCCACATTGTTTTCCTGACCATAAGAGGTCCAACAATGGTGAATTGTTCGTTTCATCACCAAATTGAGTCAAACGAGTCTCAAAATACTCCCAAGGCAATATATAAACATAATTAAGCAATTTCATGGCATGAAATTTGACAAACAAAGCAAATTAAGCAATATAAGTTTCGAATTTTCAAGAAATTCGTGAACAAACATGTGCAAAAATCATCAAAATTCGAGCGAGTTTGGAAAAAACTTACATAGATAAGGAAACTAGATGAATAAAGCTTTGATTTGCAACAGTTTTAAGGGAATTTGGCTGAGAAACGAGCAAGATTGAGCGAATTGAACTTTTGCGGCGAACTCGAGGGCTGAAAAGCAGTAGCAGCGAAATGACGAAGAAAAGGGATTTATACGGAATTCCCGAGTACAGCGTCTGGCGACAGAGCAAAATCGTGGTGCCAGCGGCGTTGTAGCGGCGACAGAGCTCGAAGCCTCTCAGAACGGTTGTTTTGACCTTGTACAACAATTTTGGGTTCCTTGGTACGCCAGTTAGCCCCTATAAGAAATTTGACATGATTTAGTAATCGGCTCGGTTACAATCACATTAAGTGATCGACCTGATAAATGATCGTCTCACTTAGCTTAAAGCACCTAAACATTGGCTCACTACAAAGGCACTGTAACACCCCAATAATTCTCTCTTTAAACTTGTGAGGACCCTGAACAATATTCAAGAGAATTACTGGCGTGCTACCGCCACGTGTTCAAACGTTAAGGCTTTATTAGAAAATAGCAGCGGAAAAACTAAATCAGTTATAAATAAGTTTCAAAACCAACGAATGAAACCAAATTAAGTCATACAACTTGGAACCATTAAGGCCCTTATTCAAAACCCAATAAAAGTAGTATGTGATTAAATTCAGTGTTCAAATAAATTCAAACCCAAAAGAAATAGTGTCGAATAAAATCGAATTAAAATAAATTCAAACTTGCAAAAGAAATAAAATGCAAACAACTAACTCTCTACTCAAGATCCCACAACCCTGATGAATGCTGCATGTGTAAGAACATGTGGTAATTCTGCTCCCCAATATTACAAGTGTAAAAATTGGATCGTCACAGGGTCATTGAAAGGCGAAGGCCATGACCAATGAAAGACACACAAAGCACGCAATCAGCAAAGTTGAGTACATACAAGCTGCAAAATAAATTAAGAAATCCATAACATGCTACTAATAATCAATCATCATGCATCATTAAATTATAGACTAAACACACGACTCAACTATTTATATTACTAAGACTCCATTAATTAATAATAGGTAAATCATTATTTTTATTCATTGGATTACGCAATAGACAAGGTTGTCCAACCCATGCTCCATTTGGAACATCAATAAAAGAAAAACCCCATGCCTCCTTTCGGAAACATCAATAAACATCCAACGACCACGGGCGCGACTCCGTGACCGTAGTTAGTATGAGATCTCACCTAACTCCTAGTTTTGAAAAATATTTGAAATAAGAGACTCGTAGATCAGACGGCCTCGAAAAAAGTACACGGCTAATACCCCATGTACCCCAACCCCTGATTGTCATTACTCCAGAAGTGCACCAATCCAGAGTTTTATTGCTCATCCATCTACCTTGCACGTTACTTGATTTACAGGTTTAGACTTGGTGATGACTCATATGCATAACAATACAATCAATCTAATATCAATTCAATCAAGTAAAACAACTTTTCAATTTCAATTCTTGATTTATTAGTGGCAAGAAACATTTATTATTTATTCCTTTACTACCTCGGTGTATAAACACCTTGAGTGCATAAGGCACCCCAAAACCTTAACCTTGTCTTAGAAGACTTAAATTCTTCCTTTACTCATCCTGCTTGCATAATCATGAATGAGTAATAAATTAATCATTACACCAATCATATACCTTTGCCTCTAAGCGCACCTTGCATAATTAGAGCACAAATAATACTTGCAATATAAAATAGTGCACGTCATACGAAATTCACAATGTATAACCAAACAATTTAACTCAGTCATCCCTATACATGATACTAAGTTCTCGATTCGTCGCCCTTAAACATGCACCTAAAAGAAAGGTTTCGTAACTTGTACGTACCTTGAGCAAACGAATTGGTATGCCACTTTACTAACTAGAAATCACCTTCAATAAACTCCTCTCCTTTTTGTGTGGGAAATTTTTGGAGATTCATGGGGTATTTATATGAGAGAATTATTGTAGGGTAAAAAGAAAGATTGGGCCTCATAAAAATAATGGGTCGATTAAGTAAACAAATGGGTTAGGCTTGTGTGATTGGACATAAATTGTAGAATAAAGGTGCATAAAATAATTTGTTCAAATAATTTTCGACCCAGATTAATAATTTGAAACTTTTGAAATTAAATTATGAAAAATAACAAATAAATATTATAAATAAAATAAATTTTCATTTATAAAATATTTAAAAATACGGGGGATTACAGGCACCGACATAATGGTTCAAAATACAGCAAAGACACCGACATAATGGTTACATACTGCAAAGGCACCGACATAATGGTTACATACAACAAAGGCACTAACATAATGGTTACATCCTGCAAAGGCACCGACATACTGGTTACATACTGCAAAGCTTAAACATTGGCTCACTGCAAAGGCACCTACATAATGGTCACGACGCCTGATGACGTGGTGCGACACCTGGTACCGTGACATGGTATTCTTCACGTGTCACAGTGATCTCCCGTGTTTTTTCCGCGTTATATTTATCACGCGCTTATGAACTTGGACGCAAAAAATATCTCTTGTCACTCCATATTATTCTGCCGCGTCACTCCAAATTTTTCCGCGTCACTCCAAATTTTGCCGCATCACTCAATATTTTTCCGTGTAACGGTGCAGCCGTGTCACTGCATAATTTTCCGTGTCACGGTGCATATGGAGTGACACGAGAATTTACCGGGTTTTCTCTGCGTAAAGCCTAAAACGCGTTTTTTACATTTTAGGGTTGCTTATTCCCCGCGTCATACTATTTTTCCCTATGTCACGGCATAGTTTGCCGTGTTGCGATATATTTTTCCGTGTCGTTGCATGCTTTGTGGTGTCGCGGCATGATTTTCCGTGTCACGATAGTGTTTTTTAGGGTTCCATGTGTTGCCTAAGTTAATTTTCCCTATAAATACCCCCCTCCTTTCTATAGTTCGGAGCATCAAATCATTCTCTCTTCCGTTTTTTACACCCAAAATCATTCTCTTCTCTCTTTCCCTTATATTCTAAGCCTTAAACCAATATTTCTAATTACACCATTCTTCCCTTAAGCACTCCAAGGAGTCCATATAACACCCAAGGTTCCATCCTTAAACCAAGTTGTGAAAGGTACAAATAATTGAGGGTTTGGACCAAATCAACTCTACATTTATTTAATTCAATTTCCATTTGATTTATATTTTTTTTATTGAAGTTACTAACAATTTATTCATGATGTAGCAATTTAAAGGAACGCACTGAATGTGAGTAATTAATTAATTTAATTACTTATTTTATTTTGCTAGTATCATGATTAGGTTATTTTATTTTTTATTTGACTAAAGCTATTATTGTTAAATTTCTTCTAATATTAATGTTTATTCTATTATATTTATTGATCACCACGTTGCATGTTTAAAGGGAATATGTAATTGAAAATCACGTCTAATAAGATAATTTGGTTTAGGTTTCTTTTTAACTTATTGTTTAATCAAGTGATCTTAAATATTTTAGAATTATGTGTTGCATTAATTTTCAAGAAATTTAGAATAATAATAGTGACAGGCTAAAGTCGTATCACCTAATAAAAATAATTACCTAAGTCCTCTAACTAATGCAGATAGGGAAGTAGGGTCGAATCCACAGGGAAACTGGTCTTTCTATTCCTAATTAATTAAAGCAATCTAAATTATTAAGTAAAAAATTTATGATATGGATAGGAAACTAAACTACGGAAATTAAGAGTAAAGAGAATTCAATGAATAAAGGCCTAGGGCATAGGTTCAACAATAATTAATAATCCGGGATAAAACATAAAAACCAATAATTAACATTGCACATATAATGTGATTAACAGGCTCTCGCAATTTATTAATCAACATAGACCTAACAGGCTCTCGCAATTTACTAGATCTAAGTTCCTATTGAAAATAGCCTTTAATATCAAATTAACATCTGCTCCATTCATCAATTCAATATTGCTATACTTTTCCAAGCAAATCACATCTGCTCGATTCATAAGCTGGTTGTAATGCGTTAAAACAATTCAATAAGAAATTATCATGCAATTTCAATAATCAACGATAATAAGTTTTCCCTACATATTAATTATGGATTCCCCATAAACCCTAGAAAGAAATTACTCAGACATAATTAAAACAAAACTAATCAAAATAATTAAACAAGACATGATGAAATAAATAAAGTAAATAGTTGAGATTAAAGTAGAAGAAATTGTTACCAAAGTAATCAAAATTAAAGAGTGGAATTAAGAACAAAATAGAGAACAAAGTTGTAGAGAGAGAAAATAATCTAAAACTAAGTAGAGAGACAGAGTCTAAGAGAAGAAGTACTAAACAAAATCATTAAAATCGTATTTATACAAAAATAATTACTCCTAATTAAAACTAAGAAATATCGCCGAAATCAGCTTCTAAAAATCTTGCGCCTGATCGGGCGAAGGGTCGCCTGATCGGGCGCGCCTTTTTTCCAATATATGCGTCTCTCACACCCACCCGGGCGCGAACTCGGACGCGAACTAATCTTCCTCGCCCGGCCTGGCGCGCCTTCGGGCGGTGCCTATTTTGGCTTGGCCCGGACACTTGGGCAAGCTTGTACTTCTTGATTGGGCTCCGATTCTTCGTCCCAATCCGGATTTCCTCTTCGGGTCTTGAATACTCAGTCTAAATACCTCAGAATCTCGAATGCAAGCCCTTAATCACCGGTTCGATGACTCTAACCGGCCCTGGGCTTTAAAAACTGGTCGTGCTCCTCTAATGCTCATACTCACTTCATAATATCCTGGGAAAATGCTCCAAAAGTGCAAATCCCTACAAAAGTCAACCAAAACTACAAAAACACTATAAAACACCAATTAGTAATAAAAGTGGCTCTAAAGAGCCAAAAAACACTACCAAATATGACCAAGGGACGGGGGTAAAACACTATATAAAATGGACATATCAAACTCCCCCAAGGCAAACCTTTGCTTGTCCATAAGCAAAGATCTCATCAATGAATAAATAAATACATGCCTCATCCCAAATAGTCAAAATCAAGCACAAACAATTCAAGGCAAATCTAATAAACATGCTTCAACATAAACCAATCTCATCCATCCAATCACTCGTCCTCCCTAATAATTGTCAAGTAGATAAAACCACAAGAGCATATAGAATTTAAGACTAGTGCTCACGCACTCAACTCTCATTTATGTGGCGAGTAAAAGATGTACTCGATCGCTCTCCATCCCAACCTCTTTATGTGAACAATGCCCTCCCAAACTCAAAACTCTCGTGTGTTTTAAAAGACAAGCCCTCAACCTATTAGTCAACTCGAAATATGTCAATTCATTCCTTGCATTGATAGACAACACTTTCACATTCACACGAATCTATGCACAAGGTCGGAAGGTCTTTAAAGCTTGTAATCTAGGGTAAAAGAGTAGGAAATATTTGGGAAAATATGAGGGAAAAGCAATGCTTAAGGGAGAAAAACCTAATAAAACCAAGGTAAAAAATAAATAATGACCAAATCATCTCTGACACAACTCAACTCTACAAAAATTCACCAAATAAACCAACCTATATTAACAGTATTTTCAACACTTACAACTTCACTCATAAAAATATAATATTATAGAACTTGAGTGAAAAACAAACCTTGAACTATTTTTCTTTTTCTTAAACTTGAATATTTTTTTTCTTTTGATTTTTTTCTTGAGCAACCTTCAACTATTACACTTGAACATTGAAACAATTTTTTTTTTGCTCTTTTATTTTTTTTTTGTTCTTTATATCTCACATTGGAATTTTTAAAATTTTGAACACGTTTTCAATTATTTTTTCCAATCAACATATAAGAACAAATAACTCCTCATATCCACCCACATTTTGCAAATTATGTGCACACTATAACTCCCTCACCTCACTAACTATTAGCTCCCCCAAGCCTAACTTGGGACTAGTAACAAATGGGGCTCAAATAGGCTTGTAATATGGCTAAATAAACAATAAATAGTCATGGCAACAACATGGGTAGCAAGAAGGGAAGAAATGTGTCTAATATCATCTGATAGCCATCTAAAAGAATAAACACCTTCGTCCTCCTCAATGTGCATAATAATGAGTCATACAAACATTACTCAAAGTTTAAAACCAATACTCAACTTCATTGTCATACCAGGAACTAACATACATTCCTCACCAAATCAACTAGTCAAGCACTATATTCACAAGTAGTTGGGCAAAATTGACGCATGTTAAGGTTCTAAGGCAATTAAACATCAAATCATGATCAACTAATCCAAAATGCTCATCATCATGTACCAAGAATCAAAACAATATTTTTTTCAAGTATAGGGCACAGGGAAACATGATTTACAATTCATTGAAACGTATTTTTGGATTTTTTTTTATTTTTCAATTTTTATTTTTGTATTTCTCATATACGAAAGCAATGAAACTATACTAGAAAGCAATAAATCTAATCTAAAAAAACACACCAAAAATAAATGAAAAGGGAAAAAGAAAGATACCAAATCCAAAAATCTCCCCTAAGCCAAAATCAGACAATGTCCTCATTGGCTCGGGAACTAGCCTAGCTGGCTAATCCTCATCATCCTCATCCATGGAGCCAAATCCTCCACCGCTGCCACCTACACTACCTACACCAGAAGAGCTACCACTAAAATAGTTAGGCTGAAAACCCCCCAGCCGCCCCCCCAAAAGGTATATCCTGGTCGTACCCGTCAAAAGAAGAATAGTTAGTATAAATACCACGGGCAGTGGGATCTCTATCGTATCCTTGAGGTGGGGGCTGAAACCAATCAAGGTAGATAACATCGTCGGGAATATTGCCACGGCGAGCATAATCATCATACATAAGATACAGGGCTCTACCCTGGTTCCTCTCAAGATACCCTGATCGCTGGTCAAGGGATCCTACCATCCTCCTTAGGTCTCTATGTGAATACTCTATGCGTCCTACGGCCTGACCTAGACTCTGAAGATCCCAGACTGTCTTAGAGTCACTATGAGGAGGAGGTGGGGCTGTATGAGACACACGAGGTGGTGAAAGCACTACCTCAGGCTCAAGCTGGGGTGGTGGTGGAACTGGTGGTGCTTGCCCCTGGTGTGGGCAACTAAAAGGTCATATATGAAGGACTCTTGCCCAGGGGGAAAAACGGTCAACTCGAGATTAGGCAGGGGAAAGATAGGAAATGGTTGCTCCAACCCTGTCCTAATGCACCAGTGGGGAACTCGCTTGCTATCCAAACGTACCCAACCCAAATCCTCAAGTTACCTAGCAGTCATGTAGGTGTCTGGTCCACATTTTGTGAGATCGTGAGGTCCACTCTCTACAAACCCAACCTTCTTAACTGCTATCCTGGTAATTAGGCCTCCTAGACAAATCGGGGTAGTAGCATGGTTACTAGCCGAGGCATGTCTACCAAGGTGAAATATGATGTATCTAGAAATGTTTAGTTTACCGTACCCAAACACATAATGTCCAATTACATCTAGTTCATGGGTTAGGGCGTTTTGTGGCTTATTCCTACCTAAAAAACAAACACTTGCAAATCTTTGCCAGATTTTAGGTACAGGGTGATGGATATGTTTGGCACTAGCATGTTGGGCGTTAGGTGACGGTAAACCAGTCAAAACATGATATATATCTTCCATTTTATATTGCTCATGCCATTAGATGGGTAATTCAGAATTCAAATCAAGATTTTTACAAAAATAAACAAAGGTTAAAATAATATTTCTATTATTTAACCTAAACGCCAATTTCAGACCATTTTTGCTATTCACAACAGACAAAGAGTAAAGGAATTCTCACGTTATTCATGATAAGTAGGGTAGTGCATATTACAAATTTCCTTATTCCTATATCGTTATAAAACCATTTAACATAATCAAATAAACCGTAGGATTCAAGAGTAGAGTGGTGTAACCACCGTGAAAGGATTACCTCACGCGAGTAGAGTTACTCAAGCTGTTCCCTTTGCTCCTGGGTTGCAATTTAGATGGTTGGCCATTGCTGAAGTTGCAATTTCGGATCATATTTTTTGACTTGAGCTACAACTCCTCCCTAGAATCGTCCTTGACCTCTTTGATGCCATACTTCAAAAATGGGTATGATTTATTTCTGATTGGAATTTGGGGATTTTGGTATAGAAATGTAGAGGATGAAGAGAGGGTTAGAAATATGTAAGAATTATTGAATTTGGGTGAGAAATGGAGAAGAGATCTTAGAGAGTTTAAAGTTTGAGAGAGAGAAATAATGGTGGAAAGAAGAGGAAATGGGAACAGAAGGAAGAAAGAAGAAGAAAAGCTGGGCGGAAGATGTTCGCGCCCGATCGGGCGATCTAAATTCCTGAAATTGATAGCTCTCGCGCCCAATCGGGCGACAAAATGCTCGATTTTTTTCTTCACTCTTGCGCCCAGTCGGGTGCCCTTCGCCCGGGCGGGCGATGAAAAGTTATGTAGTTCGTCAATTCTCGCACCCGGTCGGGCGCCATTCGCCCGATCGGGTGAAAATTATTGAATTTGAACCCTTAGTCTCGCGCCTAGTCTGGCGGTGCTTTGCCCGGTTGGTCCCAAGACAACATTAGTACGAGAAGTTTTTTTTCTTTTCTCCAAAATTTAACCAACTCTTTTCCTTAAAACCTGTACAAAAACTCAATAAACTTATTAAATTCCCTCATCTCTCCCCTAAAAAGAAAAAGAAAGAAAGCTATACATAAAAACAAGAAAATACGGGTTACCTCCCGCAAAGCACTCGTTTATCTAGGTCCCGCACGACCCTCTTACCAAGTTTAAAAATTAGGACCCTTGGCCTACCACTTGATCGTGTGGTTTCTCACCCGGTCGAGCGATGTTTAGACCACGACGCGGCTTCCTGACATACCCTGTGGGACGCCAATTCACCTTATCCGGTGGATAATCCTTGTCATGAAATGGGGGTTCTTTACTACTACACACAAGAGACCCCTTTTTGACCGATGATTGCTTCAAATTATCACTGGATTGAGCAATTGCAACTCGACCTGGTGGAACACTCACTATAGGCTCAGTTTCTACAACTTGCTTGTTTATTTCCACCTTCTCATCTTCAAAGCCAAGATCGACAGTATAGAGGGCTCTTTCTATTTCATCAACTTCCTTTTGCAATTTGTCTATTTAATTTGTAGAAGATGCAACACAAGATACCGCCTCCAAGGGATCTTTTGCAAGAGCATGGGGCTTATTAGAACAATTATCAACAACATTAACACTAAAACATTTCTCCTCTGTCATGGGACTTTTAGGGGTATTATTCAAATTAAAAGTATTTTTATCATCCCCTACTGATAGTGTCAATTTGCCACATTTCACATCTTTAATTGCTCCTGCAGTGTTAAGGAATGGTCTACCCAAAATAATTGGGGTTTGCAAATCTTCAACCACATCAAGAACAACAAAATCAACAGGTATATAAAATTTACCTTCTCTAACAGGAACATCTTTTAAAACACCTAAGGGGTATTTAAAAGAACGGTCGGCCATTTGTAGAGTAATATTAGTAGCTTTTAATTTACCCATATTTAACTTGGAACACACAGACAATGGCATGACACTAACGCTAGCACCCAAATCATATAATGCATTATCAATCATCAGATTTCCAATATGACAAGGGATAGAAAAACTACCCGGATCTTTCAGTTTAGGTGGAGATTTATTTTGTAGTATGGCACTACATTCTGAAGTAAAAGCGACTATCTCTACCTCACTAATAGATCTCTTTCTAGTCAATATATCCTTCATGAATTTAGCATATGCAGGAATTTGTGTAATTAATTCTATAAAGGGAACCGTTACCTGCAAATCTTTAACCATCTCCAAAAACATACCAAAATGCTTATCCAAATTTGTTTTTAAGTGATGATTGGGGAATGGGATTTTGATAACCGGCTTTGGAGCATTACTGCTCTTATCTGGAGCTGCTACCTTCCTTGGAGTTATACCCTGCAATGTATTATCAGAAATATTAGTAGTACTCTTTAGCTCTGTAGGGCTATTAGCAACATTGTTAGGTTTAATGGAATCGAGATTAGCATTAAAAAATAATTACTCTTAATTAAAACTAAGAAATATCGCCAAAATCAGCTCCTAAAAAATCTTGCGCCCGATTAGGCGAAGGGCCGCTCGATCGAGCCCGCCATATTTCCAATATATGCATCTCTCGCGGTTGGCCGGGCGCAAACTAATCTTCCTCGCTCGGCAGGGCGCGCCTTCGGGCGGTGCCTATTTTGGCAGAGCCCGGACACTTGGTCAAGCTTGGACTTCTCGATTGGGCTCCGATTCTTCGGCCCAATCCGGATTTCCTCTTCGGGTCTTGAATACTCGGTCTAAATGCCTCGGAATCTTGATTGCTAAGCCCTTAATCACCGGTTCGATGAATTTAACCGACCTTGGGCTATAAAAACTGTTCGTGCTCCTCCAATGTTCGTAGTCACTTCATAATATCCCGGGAAAATGCTCTAAAAGTGCAAATCCCTACAAAAGTCAACCAAAACTACCAAAACACTAGAAAACACCAATTAGTAATAAAAGTGGCACTAAAGAGCAAAAAACACTACCAATTATGACCAAGGGACTGGGGTAAAACACTATATAAAATGGACATATCAAATATTTTAGAGCAAATTAAATATTTTATTTGCATGCCTTTGAGATCGAAGGAATCACTTTTCAGTATAAGAATAGAGTAGAGGCCAATACGGGCGAATGTGACTCCATGACTCACTTCGTACCATCATCCCGGATCCTCCTTTCGTGGTTCCGAACCATATGGAGTTAGTAATCTCATGGATTATGAATGGGGTGTAACCTTCACGGGTCAATCGTTGTTGCCTATCGTTGTCCCTTTATTGTGGTTGCCTTTTATGATCAATGAACGGTTTACAAGTTCCTTAAAAACTTGTTGGCGGCTCCCTAATTTCCTTGTCCCTAATCGTATTATGTTAATTCCCACTTCTTGTAAGTGCCAAGAATAATCACACATGCTTTAACATAGGTGCACTTCGAACGACGCCTACAATTTTGCGACTCCGCTGGGGAGGATTCTTGGTTATTTATCGATTTGAGTGATTGGTATTTAATTAAGATGAGTGGATGAGACTTGAAAGATTCTTTAAAATTATTCTTGTCATTAATTAGGCATTTTTGCATATGCATAGACATTTTAACGTCGTATCTCAGGTCTGTCCCGTAGGAAATATTGGATAACCTGGTTGTGAACGAAGAAAACAAAGGCAATGGTCAGATTTCCTGATTGCCGCGCCACGAAAAAGCTTGCCGTGTCACGGCGCTAGGCAGTGTCACGCGGTGTGTGGCACCTTGACACGGTAGATTTTGCCGTGTTGCGACAGTCTTGAAATCCTTCAAGTAGCTTTATTTCTCTTATCACATTCAGCTTCCTTTAATTTTTCTAAAATAACGTGTGTGTTCTACATAAGTCTTAGCCCTGGGGGATTGAAGCTCTATCAACCAAAAAACGCTCATAGCAATAAGGGTTCATCCGAGTTTTTAAATCCACCCAAACCATGGAGTCGAGTTCGAGTTCGATTTCATCACGAACTCGCGGAGCTGGCCGTTGGCATACACTCTCAAGGGAGGCTGCCTTGCTAACGCGTCCAAACTCTTAACCATGGTACCCTTTTGACACCAAATAAAACCTGACCATAGTGGAACATAGAACTGGACCTTAGGTTGCGAACTATTATTTGCGTCACTGTGCCTACGTGTGCTATGTGTGTATATTTGGTCGTTTTGATCCTAACCTTAACAATCTTTCTTTGTTTATGGTGGATTTTTTTATGACTAACAATTGCCTATGGACCGTACTCACTTAGTAATAAGCACAAACTATAAAATTGAAAAAAGGTAAAATCACATAAACACTTGGAACTGATTATCGTGACACGGCAAAAAATGCAGCGTCACGGCAGTCAATACCGTGTCACGGTGTAGTTTTTCCGTGTCACGATAGTTGCGCCGCGACACGGTGCCCAAGTTTATGTCCAGTCAACCCCTATTTTGGTCTTCCGTGCTAATTTGGTCCGCGTGTCAGTCATTTTGGTTACTGTTCACATGTCTAGCCATACGATCATACTACGAGTCTTATAACATCACTTAATCACTCACGAGTCAAGTATAGTCCACACACTTTCTTTATGTTACGACTCGAGTCGTGCACCATATCGTTTATGATCATATATTAGGTTCATGCACCTTTTTATTTCGTCATAATAAAAAAAATGAGTGGAGTTTATTCTCACCTGTTTTCAAATGTCTATTTTTTCCCTTCCATTCCTATATTGATGACAGGGTAAAGTCGTATCCCCTAATCAAAAGTATTACCTAAGTCCTCTAACTAATGCAGATAGGGAAGTAGGGTCGAATCCACAGGGAAACAAGTCTTTCTACTCCTAATTAATTATTATTATCTAAATGATCAAGGTAACCAATGTTGTTGTAATTAAAGACTATAGTACGTAGAATATGATCAGGGAAAATAAAGTAAGGAGAAATTAAATATAAAAAGGCCTAGGGAATAGGTTCAATAATAAACAATATTCCAGGGTAAATCATAATAAGCAATCATCAAGCATCGATTAATCAGATTATAAAGAGCTTTCGCTACGTATTATAATCACAGAGTTAATTTATCGGTATTAAATCTCATCTGTCGAATCTCGACTTAACCATTTATAAATTAGTCCGCCTATTGAAACTAAGCCTAAACATCAATTCTCATCTGTCGAATCTCGAATAAATATTGCTAAACTCATACAATTAAATCTGGCCAAACCTAATTGCATAGCATTAAATCAATCAATAGAAAATTAACCAAGCATTGATAATCAACAATCACAAATTACCCCTTCATATTATTTATTAGATCCCCATAAACCCTAGAAATAAAACTACTCAAGCATAATTAAACCTAAACTAATCAAATCAATAAAGCAAGACATAATGAATGAATTAAATAAAATAACTGAAATTAAAAGAGAAGAAATTGTTACCAAAAGAAATCTGGATTAATGAATGTAATTAAGAACAATGTTGAGAGAGTTTAAGAGAGAGAAAATATTCTAAGTAGAGAGAGAAAATCTAAAAGAGAAGGTAATCCCAAAATTACGTACAAGAATCGTACTTAAACATCCCTAAAACAAATCCTTAACCGAAAACTAATCAGGTGCTTAAAAAAACACGCGCCCGATCGGGCCCGCTTATTTTTCGTACGCCCTTGCTGGTGTGCCGCGCCCGATCGAGCCTACTCTCACCCGATCGGGCGCGCCTTTCTTCTTCATGCTGCTTTGCGCGCGCCTGCCCAATCGGGCGTATGCTTGCCCGATCACGCCCGACTTCTTCTTCGAGGCTTAGATTTCAATTAGGCTTGATTCCTCGGTCCAATCCGGATTTCCTCTTCGGGTCCTGATTACTTGATCCAATTGCCCTGGTATTACATACCGAGCCCTTAATCACCGGCTCCCACCGGTCCTGGGCTTCAAGGGTGGTCGTGTCCTCCTAATGCACGTAGTTGCTTTGTGAAAAACTCGGAAAACGCTCCAACTGTAGAATTTCCTACAAAACTCAAGCAAAACTACAAAAACACTAGAAAACACAAATTAGTTATAAAAGTGGCCCTAAAGAGCCAAAAATACTACTAATTATGACCATGGGATGGGGGTAAAACACTATATAAATTGGACATATCAAACTCCCCCAAGCCAAACCTTTGCTTGTCCCTAAGCAAAGAGCTCATCAATGAACATATAAAACAAGATCCATCCCAATAAACAAAATCAAACACAAACGATTCAAGGTAAATCTAATGAACATGCTTCAATGTTAATCAATCTCATTCATCTAATCACCCTTCCTCCCCAACAATTGTCAAGTAGAGCAAACCACATGAGCATATAGAATTCTAGACTAGTGCTCACACACTCAACTCTCATTTATGTGGCGAGTAAAAGATGTACTCGATCGCTCTCCAACCAACCCCTTTATTTGTGAACAATGCCCTCCCAACTCACACTCTCGTGTGTTTAAAACAATGAACGCTCAACCTACTAGTCGACTCGAAATATGTCAAATCATAACTTGCATTGATAAACAACACTTTCACATTCATACAACTCATATGCACAAAGGTCGGAAGGTCTTTAAAGCTTGTAATGTAAGGCTAGGGTAAAGGGTAGGATAAATTTAGGAAAATGTGAGAGTAAAGCCATGCTTAAGGGAGCCATATCCTAACAAAACCCAAGGTCAAAAACAAGTAATGACCAAATCATCTCCAATCACAACTCAACTCCACAAAAGTTCACCAAACAATCATATACACAACACAATCCCAACAATTACATATTCACTCACAAAATATGATAATATGAAATAGAGTGAATTAAAACAAACTTTGAACTACTTATTCTTTTTCTTTCTTTTTTTTTTCAAACTTGAACCTTTTTGTTTTTTTTTTCTTGAACAACCTTCAAATAGAACATTTGAACATATGAAACAACTCTTTTTCTTTTCTCTTCTTTTTTTCTTTTTTACCTCATATTGGAAATTTTTAACTTTGAAACACAACACATTAAAATTTTCCAATCATAATATCAAAGAACAATCACTCTTCTTTTATTCCCAAATTGTGCAAATGATATGCACACCACAACTCCCTCACCTCACCAACTAATAGCTCCCCCAAGCCAAGCTTGGGACTATTAACCAATGGGGCTCATATAGGCTTGTAATGTGGCTAAATAAACAATAAAAGGGCACAAGCAACAACATGGGTAACAAGAAGGGAACAAATGTATCTAATATCGTCTAAAGGCTACCTAAGAGAACAAATGCCTTTGTCCTCATCAATGTGCATAATATTGAGCCATATAAACATTACTAATAGTTGCAAACCAATACTCAAATTCATTGACATACCAGGAACTATCACACATTCCTAACCAAATGAACTAGTCAAGCACTATATTCACAAATAGTTGGCAAAATTGATGCATGTTTAGGAATCCAAACAATTAAACTTCAAATCATGATTAACAAATTCACAAAGCTCATTATCATATACCAAGAATCAAAACAATATTTTCCAAGTATGGGACACAGGGAAGCATGATTTACAATTCATTGGAACGTATTTTTGAATTTTTTTTTTATTTTTCAAATTTTTTTGTATTTTTTCATAAAGGAAAGTAATAAAAACTGCACTAGAAAAGCAATAAATAGAGGAAAGAAAGAGAGAGTTACCATATATACAAGAAATCTCCCCCCAAGCCAAATCAAGCAATGCCCTCATTGACTTGGGAAGGTAGCTAGGAGAAGCTACTCCTCATCATCATCCATCCACTCGTATCCTCCTCCATAGCTCAAGCCGGCACCACCCTGGCTCATTCCAGTACCACCACAGCCCGAACCACCTGCAAAGTAGTTAGGGTTCACATTTCCCCCCATACCCCCAAAAGGAGCATTACCCCCAAATCTATGGACTGAAGAGTAGTCCACATAAGTACCAAAAGCTCCGGGGGTGGAATACCCTCCTTGGGGGTATTGGAACCAATCGGGAACTAATGCCTCGGGGGGAATAGCCCCTCGGCGTGCATAGTCATCGTACATCGGGTATAAACCCCTCCCGACGTTCCTCTCTATATGACCTACCCGCCTATCCAAAGGGCCTAACCTATAATCTAGGTTTTGCACCATGCCCTCTACTCTCCCTTACCCCATCTCTATACGGTCAAGTTGGCTCCGAAAAGCCGAAAGGTCATAAGGGGCATTGGGGTCAATGTTATAATCGACGGAGGAGGTGGGCATGCCATAGGTAAAGGGTTGGGGTGGTGGTGGGTAGTGTGGTGAATGGTGTTGGGGGGAATGGTGGGGTTGTGGTGAAAGGTGAGGTTTTTGAACCTCGCCTTGACCGTTTATCTCGAATGTGTAAGAAGGCTTCCCCTTCTCAAATTTGGTCAAGGCAGGGTTGGGTTGGGTAAAAGCTTGGTCTTCCCTACCTGATTCCCGGTGGACTATCCACCAAGTCTCACCGCCCATGGGTTGCACCCAATTTAGGCCCCCTAAGTAAGCTAGGTCCATGAGGGTTGAACCCACTACTTTCCTATGCCCGTTTGGGTTCCATCCTAGGTGTTTAATAGCAATATGGGTCACCAACCCCCTAAAATAGATAGGCGCCCTAGACCTACCCGTTTCGGCCGCATTGGACGCCCTTTGAAAGTGTTGGGCAATCCTGTGTGGTATGTTTAATTTCTCAGCATTAGGGATCATATAGGATGCCAACAATTAAAATTCATCCCCCCTTACGTTTTTCGGTTCATGCCTCCTAAAAATTGTGAGGCCGACAAACCTTTTGCCAAAACTTTGGGACGGGATGTTGAATCCACGTCCCTTTGGCGTGTTGGAGGTTAATCAAACCCTCCTCGGTGAGTCTCTTGTAGACCACGACAATGTGGTGTTGGGAGGGTTCGATAGGTTTGTCCGATTTTAGCTCAAATAATTTACCAAATTCCTTTAGAGTTAATCGCACATCATTGTTTAGCAATCGGAATTGTACATGAGTGATCAAAGCATTCATTTTAATAACATTAAATCTAGAAATAAATTTTAATGTCAAGTAATCATAAGTATCATGATGCATTTGGAAGAAACCACTCATGCCTATACCCTTAAAAAATTTCTCTACATGTTTATCAAGACTTAGCCTAGACAAAGTAGGATGGTGAACGAAACGAGTAGAGATTACCTGCCTCTCGATGAGGTTGAGCATCCTTGCCCGTTGTTCCGTTGAGGTGATAAAAACCTTCTCCCATACCGGTATTTGAAGCTCCGGGTCGACATTAGTTGTTATTGCCTTGAACTTTCACCCCTTTGTTGTCTAGATCGTTTGGAAGCCATTTGTAGTGAGAAATTTGGGTATTGAAGCTTTCTCTCTCTAAGGGTTTTAAGAAATTTTTAGAGAAAGTGGGAGAAAGTGGGTGGAAATTGTAGAGGAAGGTGTGAGGATTAAGAATATGTAAAAATTTTAAGGTTTTGATGGATGAAATTGAGAAGATCTTGGAAGGAACGTGAGTTTGGAGGTTTAAAAATGGAGGTTTTAGAGAGAGAAAGTGTGAATAAAGAAGAAGAAGTAAGAAAGAAAAAGAAAAGAGAGGAGGAGAAAGAGGATTAAATCCTCCGGATTTTAGGTGCGCCCGATCGGGCGATTATATGCTTGCTGGATATGTGAAATGCGCGCCCGATCGGGCGCGAACTCGAACCTCAAAATCGCCAGATTACTCGCCCGATCGGGCGAGCTTTGCCTGATATTTCTTTTCGTGGCACTCGATTTCTCCAAATTTCCGCCCGATCGGGCGGAATTACCCTTGATTTTCTTTCGTACTTGCGCGCCCGATCGGGCATGCCTCGCCTGATCGGGCGATTATATGCTTCGATAAAATCCATATTTTGAGCCCGATCGGAAGCAAAATTGCTCGATTCTGGCCTTAAGATGCGCGCCCGATCGGGCTCGTACCCAGTTTGGAGCTTCTCTTTTCTTCGAACTTTTTCTCTTGAAAACTCCTTACTTTGTGATCTAAAACCTGTACAAAAACACTTATGAAAGGTAAAATTTCACTCTCCTCACCTCTCTAAATAAAAATAAAAATAATGAAAATAAAATAAAAATAACGAAAAACTAGTCTAGAAAGCAAGAAATACGGGTCGCCTCCCGCAAAGCGCTGGTTTATCTAGGTTCCGCACGACCCTCTTACCACATTGGAGCTCAAAGTGAATCGGAACAACTTAAGTGAAGTAATTCAACTGCACCAATCGTAGCCCGTTTATGATATAGCTTGAGTCTTTGGCCATTAACCTTGAACTCGTTACCATGTTCATCGAAAACCTCCAGAGAAACGAATTTATTGGCCCATTTTACAATTTAAGGACCCGACCACCTTGACCTCAACTTTCCTGGGAATAGTTTAAATCGAGAGTTGAACACCAACACTTTATCACCCTATTTGAATTCTCTCGGAAGGATCATCTTGTCGCGCCATCTCTTTGTCTTCTCCTTGTAGACAGGAGCACTATCATAGGCCGTCCACCTAAACTCATCAAGTTAGTTAAGTTGAAGTAACCTCTTTTCTCCCGCTAAGTTGGCATCCAAATTGAGCTCCTTAATATAATAGCCCAATATGCCTTGTATTCTAATTCGACCTGGAGATGACATGCTTTACCGTACACGAGTCTATATGGAGTAGTACCCATAGGGGTCTTGAATGCAGTTCTGTACGCCCAAAGGATGTCATCCAACTTATCGCTCCAATCTTTCCTTGACTTTGCTACCACCTTCTCTAGAATGGCCTTGATCTCACGGTTAGAAACTTCAACTTGGCCACTAGTTTGGGGGTGGTAGGCTAAACCTGTCCTATGGTAGGCACCATAAATTTTGAGGAGGGTGTCAAAATTCCGCTCATGAAAGTGAGATCCTCCGTCACTGATTATCGCTCTAGGCACGCTAAATCTGGGAAAGATGGTTTTCTTGAAAATTCTATGGACCACCTTGGCATCATTAGTTGGAGTAGCGATGGACTCAACCCACTTGGATACATAGTCGATGGCAACAAGTATATAGCGGTTCCCTTTTGAAGAAGGGAACGGTCCCTTGTAATCAACACCCCAAACATAAAAAATTTCAACTTCTAAAATTCCGGTTTGAGGCATTTCATGCCGCCGCGAGATGTTGCCAGTCCTCTGGCAAGAGTCACAAGCCTACACAAAAGTGTTAGCACCCTTAAACATTGTTGGCCAATAAAAACCCGACTCATTAATCTTAGCCACCGTTTTAGTGGGGCCATGATGTCCTCCATATGTTGAGGTGTGGAAACTAGCAAGCACACAGTGGACTTCCTATTCGGGAACACACCTGCGAAATAATCCATCTGCACACTCACGAAACAAAAAAGGGTCATCCCAAAAATATTGTTTAACATCAGAAAGGAATTTCTTTTTTTGTTGGTAGGACAAGTCAAGAGGTAGAGTACCACCTACTAAATAATTAGCAAAGTTGGCATACCATGGGTGTTTCTCTACAACTACATATAGATTGTCATCAGGGAAAGAATCATCTATAGGAAGAGAATCCTTACCCTTATCATACCTGATACGTGACAAGTGGTCTGCCACTATGTTCTCTGCTACCTTTTTATCTTTTATTTCGATGTTAAAATCTTGGAGCAAAAGAACCCATCGGAGTAGCCTTGGCTTTGATTCCGCCTTAGCTATCAAGTACTTCAACGCTGCATGGTCAGTAAAAACAATGACTTTAGAACCAACAAGATATGATCTAAATTTTTCTAAAGCATATATAACAGCAAGAAACTCCTTCTCCGTAGTGGCATAGTTGACTTGGGCTTCATCAAAAGTTTTTCTTGCATAATAAATAGCATGCAAAACCTTGTCCTTTCTTTGTCCGAGCACGGCTCCTAGTGCAAAGTCACTTGCATCACACATGATCTCGAAAGGAAGATTCCAATCGGGAGAACATATGATGGGTGCCGATATCAAGGCCGGCTTAATCCTGTTAAAAGCCTCAAGACACTCGTCAGTAAAAATAAAAGGAGCATCCTTGAGAAAAAGCTGAGTCTGTGGTTTAGCAATTTTAGAAAAATCTTTGATAAAGCGACGATAAAACCCCGCATGACCCAAGAAACTTTTAACTCCCTTAACATTAACTGGGGGAGGTAATTGCTCAATCACTGAAATCTTAGCTTTGTCTACTTGTATGCCCTTATCAGATACAATGTGACCTAGAACTACTCCCTCTGTCACCATAAAGTGACATTTCTCCCGGTTTAGAACTAAGTTGCATTCTTCACATCGTTTTAAAATTTTAGCGAAATTAAATAGACAAGAATCAAATGAAGAACCATACACGCTAAAATCATCCATAAAGACTTCCATAATAGACTCTATGAAATCAGAAAAAATGCTCATCATACAACGTTGAAAGGCAGCGGGAGCATTATATAAACCGAAGGGCATTCTACGATATGCAAAAGTGCCATAAGGGCATGTAAAGTTGTCTTTTCCTGATGTTCAGGGTGAATCGGAATTTTGAAAAATCCCGAATACCCATCCAAATAGCAAAAGAACTTATGGTTAGCTAACCTCTCAAGAATTTGATCTATAAAGGGGAGGGGGAAGTGGTCCATTTTAGTGGCGATATTCAGTCTACGATAATCAATACACATACGCGACCTTGTTACAATTCTAGTGGGAATTAATTCATTTTTTTTCATTAGTGATCACAGTCATCCCACCTTTTTTAGGCACTACCTGCACAGGACTTACCCACTTGGAGTCAAAAATAGGATAGATAATACCCGCATCAAGTAATTTCATAACCTCTTTCTTGACTACTTCCTGAATGTTAGGATTCAATCTTCTTTAGGGTTGAATGCAGGGCTTATATTTATACTCTAGATGTATCCTGTGCATACAAAAATCAGGGCTAATACCCTTGAGATCATCAATACTGTACCCAATAGCTTTATTATGTGTTTGAAGAACCCCTAGAAGTTGGGAAGTTTGTAGGTCATTAAGTGCAGTACTGATGATCACGGAATATAGTTCCTGTTCATCCAGAAAAAATATATTTCAAATGAGAAGGGAGAGGTTTTAGTTCAGATTTCTTAACCTCTGCAGGTTTCGATTCCTGAACTAAATTTACTACCTTCATTGTTTCCTTGGGGTCAAACTCTTTTAAGGAAAAAGCTCTTTCAATATCTTGTACCTCATTACCCCAAACGCTTGCATTGTCTGTAGATAAATTTCCACAAAGAATTTCCTCTAGGGGATCCCTTGCAAGAACCTGTGGCAAGCTATCATCACAAATATCATCCATTATATCAATTATATCAATATAACAACAATTTTCCTCTAGCATAGGCCCTTTCTAAACTTTCCCTAGATTAAAAGTAACATTATCATCACCAACAGAAAGGGTTAGTTTACCATTTTTCACATCAACAATGGCTTTTGCAGTATGGAGAAAAGGACTACCTAATATAATGGGTATTTGTGTATCCTCTGCCATGTCTACAACAACAAAATCAACAGGAATAAAAAATTTACCAACTCTTACAGGGACATCCTCTAAAATACCTAAGGGTATTTTACAGAACGATCTGCCATTTGCAAAGTTATATTAGTAACTTTTAATTCTCCCATATTAAGTTTAGCACAGACAGACGATGGCATAACACTGACACTGGCACCCAAATCACACAAAGCTTTATCAAAAAAACATTCCCTATATGACAAGGGATAGAAAAACTACCGGGATCCTTTAATTTAGGAGGGGATTTATTTTGCAATAAGGCGCTACACTCCTCTGTGAAAGCTACAGTTTCTACTTCATTAAAGGCTCTTTTCCTAGTCAGAATGTCTTTCATAAATTTAGCATATGCAGGAACCTGAGTGATTAAATCAGTGAAAGGAACTGTTACCTGTAGGTTTTTCACAACCTCTAAGAACTTACCAAATTGTTTATCAAACTTACTCTTCAATTGTCTATTAGGGAACGGTAGTTTGATAACCGGGCTCTGCACATCTCCTCCATTATCCTGATATTTACCCTGCATAGAAACATTAGAAGGGTTAGCATCTGTTTGTAGCCCTTCTGGGTTAGCAGGGTTAGCGTTTGGTATAGAGGAATCTAGACCAGGAACTGGTCCATCTTCCTTCGGCATAGGAGGTCCATCATAATGTGAACCACTCCTTAGAGTGATTGCATTGGCATGATCTGTAGGATGGATAGGTTGTGATGGTAGAGCTCCCTGTTGACGGGATCGTAGGGTAGATGAAAGTTGTGCAATTTGATTATCCATGATTTATTGTGGGCTAAAATAGAATCAATTTGTACATCCCTGCTCTCCATATGCTTTTTCATATTAGTAAGCATTGCTCTAATTTCTGTCATGGCAGGGTCAGAAGATGATGAGGGTGATGCTTGGCTTTTCTGGCCAGAATTTGGATGGTAATATTTTTGCTGTGGTGGGGGTTGCTGTTGTGGTTGTGGTTGTTGTGGAGGTGGAGGGTTTTGTACATTGGTACTCCTGTACGAAAGATATGGATGGTTCCGGTAACTAAGATTATAGGAGTTGAAACATTAGCTACAGAGTTAGGAGTAGTAGTAAGATAATCTAATTTTTTGACAAATAGACGTTAATTGAGCTTGCAAAAAGGACACGGAATCGACATTATGTTTTCCTTTATTTGCAAACCCTCTCGGATTCCCGTATTGGGAATCGTGTATTGCCATGTCTTCGATAACCTGTACTGCATCGTCCACATTTAAATTCATGAATGTCCCACTGGCTGCAGAATCTAGAACTGATCTAGAAGAATTTCCAAGTCCATTATAGAAAGCTTGGATCAATTTCCATTGTGCTAGATTGTGGTGGGGGCATTCTCTCTGTAGATCCTTGAACCTCTCCCAAGCCTCATATAGCGTTTCATCGGCCTCTTGAGCGAAGTTCTGAATAACACTCCTTAGTACCGCTGTTCTCTCTACAGGATAATATTTATTATAGAAATTCAAAGCAAGAGTTTCCCTGTCAGTAATACCAAGTACAGTTGTATTCAAGCCATTAAACAATAATTTAGCTTTGCCACATAATGAAGAGGGAAAAAGAATCTCCCTGATTTGGTCCTGCGTGACCCCGACTTGTCTAATGGTGTTTCAATACTGGCAGAAATCTGCAATGTGAAGATTAGGGTCTTCACCCTTAGATCCACTGAATTTCTTCCTCTCTATCATAATGATAAATTGGGGCTTGATCTCAAATTGAACTCCATCTAGAGCCGGAGTGGGAGTAAGGTGCGGGAAATCTGTGAGCTTCGGCTACGAGTAGTCACTGAGTTTCTTTAGGGTCGTCATCTCTGATTCTGAATCTGAAGGAATTTTTGCGTCACTAGAATCAGAAGGAGGATCTCTTCGATTGTTGTCCTCCTTGGAACCCGCCAGAATTTGTCTATAAATTTTCCTTTGCCTATGAAACGAGTGCTCGATCTCAGGATCGAATGGAATGTAACCTTATCTGGAACACCTGGGCATAAAAAAGGAACTAAAAGAAAAATATGAGAATTGCCTCAAAGAACTAACGTTTTCTAAGACAAAAGGGGATAATCTAGACTACAAAAAAATAATCAGAAAATAAAAATAAAACCGTTTCCCCGGCAACAGCGCCAAATTTTGACAAGGTAAAGTCGTATCCCCTAATCAAAAGTATTACCTACGTCCTCTTACTAATGCAGATAGGGAAGTAGGGTCGAATCCATAGGGAAACAAGTCTTTCTACTCCTAATTAATTATTATAATCTAAATTATCAAGGTAACCAATGTTGTTGTAATTAAAGACTATACTACGAAGAATATGATTAGGGAAAATAAAGTAGGGAGAAATTAAATATTAAAAGGCCTAGGGCATAGGTTCATTAATAAACAATATTCCGGGGTTAATTATAATAAGCAATCATCAAGCATCAATTAATCAGATTATAAAGGGCTTTCGCTACGTATTATAATCACAGAGTTAATTTACCGGTATTAAATCTCATCTGTCGAATCTCGACTTAACCATTTATAAATTTGTCCGCCTATTGAAACTAAGCCTAAACATCAATTCTAATTTGTTGAATCTCGAATTGATATTGCTAAACTCATACAATTAAATCTAGCCAAACCTAATTGCATAACATTAAATCAATCAATAGGAAATTAACCAAGCATTGATAATCAACAATCACAAATTACCCCTTCATATTATTTATTAGATCCCCATAAACCCTAGAAATAAAACTACTCAAGCATAATTAAACCTAAACTAATCAAATCAATAAAGCAAGACATAATGAATGAATTAAATAAAATAACTGAAGTTAAAAGATAAGAAATTGTTACCAAAAGAAATCTGGATTAATGAATGTAATTAAGAACAATGTTGAGAGAGTTTAAGAGAGAGAAAATATTATAAGTAGAGAGAGAAAATCTAAAAGAGAAGGTAATCCCAAAATTACGTACAAAAATCGTACTCAAACATCCGTAAAACAAATCCTTAAACGAAAACTAATCAAGTCCCTAAAAAAACACGCGCCCGGTCGGGCCCACTTTTTTTTTCTACGCCCTTGCTGATGTGCCGCGCCTGATCGAGCCTACTCTCACCCGATCGGGCGCGCCTTTCTTCTTCATGCTGCTTTGCGCGCGCCCGCTTGATCGGGCGTCAGCTTACCCGATCGGGCCCGGCTTCTTCTTCGAGGCTTGGATTTCGATTGGACTTGATTCCTCGGCAAAATCCAGATTTCCTCTTCGGGTCTTGATTACTTGATCCAATTGCCCTAGTATCACATACCAAGACCTTAATCACCGGCTCTCACCGGTCCTAGGCTTCAAGGATGCTCGTGTCCTCCTAATGTACGTAGTTGCTTCGTGAAAAATCTAGAAAACGCTCCAAGTGTGCAATTTCCTACAAAATTCAAGCAAAACTACAAAAATTCTAGAAAACACAAATTAGTAATAAAAGTGGCCCTAAAGTGCCAAAAACACTACTAAATATGACCATGGGACGGGGGTAACACACTATATAAATTGGACATATCAATTGAGTAATGAGTCAAACGGTTAAGTGAATTGTGTTATTTCACAGTACTTGGTCTAGGAGCATGGGTAGATTAATACGGTTTGAGTCATTACCAAACAATCTCTTAAATCCAAGAGGCGTTCAAAGAGAACTTCGCCATCTCCACATAAATTATCGCCATTTAATGGCCATTAAGGAATATTTTAAGAACATCAACAAATCCATCGAGGCATTGTTTTCCATGATGGAAACCCTTACCACTAGGGTCACTACCATGGAACAAAACAAGGTCACTGTTTCTACCCTTGACAAATGGAAGGAACAAATGAGTAAGATTTCTAAGGATTTCACTTATGTGGAACATCCTCTTACTCTTTTGGATGTGAAAGACAGGCTCCCTAAAAAGTTCTTCGTTGCTGATATTCTAGAGTTCAAGCCTATTAACAATCAAATATTCATTTTTAAGGCGTTCTCTGCAACCATGGCTCTTAAGGTATTGGACGTAACACTCTTCCCTACGGTTCTCCCTCTCTCCTAAGGCCATGCTTGCCAACAATGGTTTTATTCCCTAAATGCCAAGCGTATGCGACTTGGCAAGATGTCAGCGACAGTTTCATGAATCGTTACAAGTGTAACGTTCAAACTAAAACTTCTTAACGTGAACTCTCCATTGTCAAGCAAAAAGAGAATGAAGGCTTCACCGCTTATCTGAACAGGTGGAGTGAAACGACTTTACTCTTGGTAGATCCTCCAAAAGAAAGAGAGATGGTTCGCTTCTTTATTCAAAATCTGACTCACAAATATAGGTAATTCTTAAATTTCTTCCACTAAACACTTTCGAAGCAGTATATGACATCGGCATCAATATCGTGGATGAGCTAATAAAGACTGTTGGTAGTAACAATAATAACACTTGAAAAAACAAGAAGAACGACCATCCTTCTTCTTCGTCTTCTAAGCACGAAAATACTACCAACAATATAAGCCAAGTGATCTCAATGAAGTGTTAGCTCTTGATGCTACGTTGCCCAAGAAAAAAAGAACTTACACTCCTTTAGGAATGACTTATGATGCGGCCTTTGATCGCCTTTATGGTCAAGGCTTTATTACACCTATTGGGCCATTTCCAGAGCCAAAACCTGAAGAAAGGAGCGCCAAATGGAATCCTAATGACCATTGCAAGTACCATCAAGGAAGGGGCCACACTACCGAAAAATGTTGGAATTTGAAGGACGTCATTCAAGACTTGGTGAAGGCAAACAAACTTCCTGTCCCTCCAGGCGGCAAGAAGTAATAAAGACCAAGCGCATAGCGAGTTCATCATGCAAGATTTCATGATATTTTTTTCTTAATCATTTCCCTTTTCCCCATTAGTCTAGCATAGATTTCCCTTTCTGTTATTTGATCATTGTGTTTGTTGATTCATCATTTCCATCAACAACAAGAGCATTATTCCTTTATATCTCGATCATGACTTTCTTATGCAACCAAACAAAAAAAAAAAACAATTGTCGAACTAAAAACAAGGTACACCAATGATTTGTGGCACCTTTGCAACCTTGTCATTCCCCTTAAACAATTTTTAATCACATATCCATTTCTTCATTAACGACTTTGAGCCTTGTCTAACGGTTGGCCTCATTTATTCAACCCGCATTCACCTAACCCTAGGATGGGAAGGTGTGTAAATTGTGTAACATTCAGAAAGCAAGTTCAACAAAAAAAAAAGAAGTCTAAAGGAAAGTGTTCTAATGTCTTCGATATGAACATGTCTCAAATTACGTCTCTCATCGAGTGCTTGGTATCGTGCCTGAGAAACATGAATGCTAAGTGAGTGATGGACTGCATGATATGAGATTGTCTACATTAATTCCAAACAATGAAAATAAAAGAAAAGAGATTCAAAACAACAAATATATGAAAAATAAAACTTGCTAAGTCTTATACATAATTGTATATCTAGGGGGCTTCTCACGGGTCCTGAGCATTTTACCCCTTTCTTCCTTAAACCATTAGCTTAACCACATTATAACCCTTGAAAGACTCTTTGAGGTGTACATACACGTGTGCAAAGTTCGGTTAGAGCTACGTTCGGCCTAATTCCTAACGGATACGTAGGCAACCTCACATTGAGGTGCAGCCACATTCCTATGCTTGACCGAATCAAAGAATATCCAATGCTTATCCCTATGACCCTATCCATCTAGAGCTAGAATTGGGGGCTTGAACCCACATAATTTAGCATAGCTAACATAAAGGGTCACCATCTTGACTCTTCTCACATCTATTTCCTTCACCATAGCCTTTGCAGCCTCACCTTAGTATCACTTTAACACACTTCTTGCACACATACATAGCCATATCATCTTTCCCTTAGGAACCCTTTATCTTAAAATCTTGTTTCCTTACCGCGCATGCTTCATCGTCTTCCAAGAGAACATCATTAGAAGAAATGTTATATACTTTCTTAGCTTCCTGGCCTGAGCAATATTCATTGTTTCACGCATCGCATAAGGTGATGAACAACATTTATATATTAATGATTTGTAATCATACAAAGCATATCGTACTTAGCCTCCAGACCTAAGTGACGTTCAAGATCGTTTTTTTTACACAATATATGATGCTTAGCTCCATGACCTAAGTTCATTCATGTATCGTGCCACATGATGTAATTTTCCTTAGCCTCCTGGCCTAAGGACATGCATCATGCATACATTATTTACAAGACAGCAATTTAATCCATACGATTCATTTCGTCTTGTTCAACGAGGAAGTTCAAAACTTCTTCCCGTTTTCATATTTTTTCTTTCGGGGAAATTAAAAAAAAATTCAAAATTTTCTCTTCTAGGGAAGTTTAAAAATAAAAGTTCAGTTTTCATGTCTTTCTTTTACGGGAGAAAGTCGATACCCTCCACTTGTCTCATGATGAAAATGACGGAAATTTTTTGCTTTTGCATTTTTGTGTTTATGCACAAACTCACCCAATACACATATACACACAATCACAAGTCATACACATTTCATGATAAGTCAAGCTTGGTCAAGTCATTCATAGTCTATACGAGTCCCTTGGCAAATTTTATTTTGCAGGTGTCATCTACATCCCACGTTTGGGGATAAGCGAACCATCTACATCCCATGATCGGGGATAAGCGAACCATCTACAGCCCAGGTTCGGGGAAAAGCGAACCAATTATAGCCCACATTTAGGGACAATTGAACCAACTACATCCCACGTCCGGGAGCAAGTAGACCATCTACATCCTACGTTCGAGGACAAGCGAACCATTTACATCCCACGTTCGGGGACAATCGAACCAACTACAACCCACGTTCGGGGACAATCGAACCACCATGATTTCATGGCGCAAGGTTCTCGATACACAGAGACTTGCAATCTTATTAGACAAGTTTTTCCTCAAGCATGGAAAATTGTCTGTCGTTGTCATTTCTCCAAGTGAAGAAGTCAGTGATTGAATTAACTGCCGACTTTCCTCAAGCATGGAAAGTATTATCGGTAGGTTTCTTCAAGCATAGAAAACCATCAATTCATATGTCGACTTTCCTCAAGCATGGAAAGTATCATTTGGTAGATTTCTTCAAGCATAGAAAACTACCAAGCTCATTTGTTGACTTTCCTCAGGCATGGAAAGTAATTCAACAAAATGTCATCCGGTGGATTCCTTCAAGCATAGGAAGCTACCAAACACATTTGTCAGCGTTACACTGGTGTCAGATATTATCGAACATATTTGTCACCGATACACTAGTGTCAGATACACATTCTATCCCTTTACTCTTTTATCTGTGGAACTAACATTCTTCTGCAGGTATCGGCATATAAAGAGTGATTTAGGATCGCAAAATTTCATGAATCATTCTCCGTTCCTATCGATTACTTTAACTATCATTTTCAAAATTGACGTTTCTACAAACTCAGTCAAAGTGGAGGCTTGTTTAGACACCTAAAAATGTCTCCCCAAAACCAAACCCGATGATGAACAACCTTTCACTGCCATTATTGGTCTGGTTCTTACATCCGTGTTTCCAATCAATTCATTTCATAAACCAATTCATTTCCTAGCTCATTTCCCTAAACCATAACTTGTTTACATCTTTTCGTGTCCACATCACAAAACCAAGAGAAATTGACTTTGTGGACTAATAATTTTGAACCAATTATTATTTTATTGTATAGTCCTTGAAATAAGCTTTCCAACCTTACATCATAAGCCCAATTCTGATTTAAAACGAAGAAGATATGAGCAAAACACTAAACTCGGCCCAAAATCGACACCCTTCTACTAACACGACTATATTTTAAAATATACAATTTATTTTGACCTGATTCTAATTGGGTTATAAATTAGACTTGATAAAATTTCCAATAATATATTATATGCCTTATTCCAAGTTATGGATCAAAAGTTATGACAATTTTAAAAACATGTTAAAAACAAGAATTAACCCGCATTAAGTAAAATTGTCGTGTCACAGCACCTGATGACGTATTGCGGTGCCTGGTACCGTGACACGGTATTATTCAAGTGTCACGGTGGTCTCCCGTGTTTTTTCTGTGTTACTTTACTCACGCGCTTATGAACTTGGAAGCAAAAAATGTCCCGTGTCACTCCATATTCTGCCGCGTCACTCCAAAATTTGCCACGTCACTCAATATAATTCAGTGTCACGGTGAATCTAAGTCACTCCATATTTTTCCGTGTCACGGTGCATATGGAGTGACACGAGAATTTCCTAGGTTTTCTCCGCGTAAAACCTAAAACGCGTTTTTATCATTTTAGGGCTGATTATTCCCTGTGTCACACTATTTTAACCCGTGTCGCGATATAGTTTGATGTGTCGCGGTATATTTTGCTGTGTGGTGGCATGCTTTGCCGTATCGCGGCGGTGTTTTTTAGGTTTTTTTTTTTTAATCTTTTTAATCTTTTTTAGGGTTTCGTGTGTTCCCTCAGCTCATTTTCCCTATAAATACCCCCTCCTTTCTATTGTTCGGGGCATCAAAATGGAACAAATAACTGAGGGTTTGTTACACCCAAAATCATTTTCTTCTCTCTTTCCCTTATATTCTAAGCCTTAAACCTATATTTCTAATCACACCATTCTTCCCTTAAGCACTTCAAGGAGTCCATACGACAACCGAGGTTCCGTCCTTAAATCAAGGTGTGAAAGGTACAAATAACTGAGGGTTTGGACCAAATTAACTCTACATTTATTTAATTTAATTTACAATTGATTTATATTTTTTTGATTGAAGTTACTAACAATTTATTCATGATGTAGCAATTTAAAGGAACGCGTGGTGTGTGAGTAATTAATTAATTTAATTACTTATTTTATTTTTCTAGTATCATGATTCAGTTATTTTATATTTGATTTTACTAACGCTATTATTGTTAAATTGCTTCCAATATTAATGTTTATCCTATTATATTTATTGATCACCATATTGCATTTTTAAAGGGAAAATGTAATTGAAAATGACGCCTAATAAGATAATTTTGAGAACCTATTTAGGTTTCTTTTTAATCTTATTGTTTAATCAAGTGATCACAAATATTTTAGAATTATGTTTTGCATTAATATTCAACCAATTTAGCATCATAATAGTTTGGAGCAAATTGAATATTTTATTTGCATGCCTTTGAGATCATAGAAATCACTTTTCACTATAAGAATCGAGTAGAGGCCAATACGGGCGAATGTGACTCCATGACTCACTTCGTACCATCATCCCCGATCCTCCTTTAGTGGTTCTGAACCATATGGAGTTAGTAATCTCATGGATTATGAATGGGGTGTAACCTTCACGGGTTAATCATTGTTGTCTATCGTTGTCCCTTTATTGTGGTTGCCTTTTATGATCCGTGAACGGTTTACAAGTGAAAGGAATGGTGTCCTTCGAACAAGTGTACTATTCCGTTAGTGGGTTCAGAATTATTAGAAAGCTAATATATTCAGTGAGGTTAAGTGATCGGAATGCCTGGGTGGAGGCTGCTTCCGATCAGTAATATTAATGAATAATTAATATTACAGCTTAATCTTGACTGAACCCTTCGGGTCACACCCAAGCATTCAACAAACCGAAACGACGAATTAATTCGGAAGGAATTAATGAGTCGACCGAGTAATATTTATTTAGACGTCGGAAATTCGAGCTTAGAGCGTCGAAACCGAGCGTCGGAAGTCGAGTCGAAAAATAGTGAAAGACGAGACGAGAAATAGTAATAAATCAACAAAAGACCAAAATACCCCTAGCATCGGAATGCCCAAGCAAACCGAGTGCTAAGGGCGTATGGCCTAGCATGGTGGCTAGCATGCACACCAAGCCGAGCCTAGGCTGGCTGGTGCATGCTAGCGCACCCATGCTAGCATCGCAAGGCTAGGCGCTGCCAGTGCGTGCTAGCATGCTAGGCACAGCCTTGTGCGCGCAATGGCTAACAAGCCATGCCGCAACAAGCTGCAACAGCTAGCACGCTAGGCGCGCCAGCTCGCCACAGCTAGCAGCAGCATGGCTAGGCCATTGCTTGCTGCCTAGCAGCGCTGGCCAAGGCACAAGGCCAGCAGCAGCCCGCTCAAGCATGCTGGGCTTGCTGGCCAGCAGCGCCTGGCAGCCCGCATGCGAGTGCTGGGCCTACTGTGCTTGTTGGGCGTGGATGCCACGGACAACAGCATATGGCAGCCCACCTTGGCTGCCTTGGTGCCCAAGGGTGAGTGCCATGTGGCTTGTGGTCCTTGAGTGTGTGTGGAGTGAGGTGGCCGGTTATGGGAGAGGGAGTGGGGAGCAATTTTGGTCCCCCCCTTCTCCAAGTGTTCCTCACCTAACCACTCACATGAGCTTGCCACTTGTTGATTTATTACTAGCTTGATTATTAATTTTATTTTAGCTTTAAAATAAAATGGGAAAATCATACTTTCCCACATTGATGGGAGAGTAAATGATACTCCCATCATTTCCTATAAATACCCAAGTATGGGCATTGGGAATGATGCTTGAGTAAGAGTTGGAAAAGGCATCACAATTAGTGAAAACCTTTGAACTCAATATAATTACTCGGGTTTTATTGGTCGGGTCTTGCTAACCCCAATACATTGGACCTAGTCGGTTTTGTTGGTGCGGGTGGACTTCGTTGGAGGTCTCCGTGTGAGCGGGACTTGAAGCTTTCAAGTAAAAGCTCATTTTGGAGCGAAGCACGCGTCAAAGGTAATTAGTTTATCTTAATCTTGTGATTAATATAATATAATTATGTTTATGGTTTTATTTCTTGCGAGTGTCGGACTCACCAAACCCCAACAGCGGTATCGGAGCCTCGCTCGTTTATTTTTAAAATCATAATATTTTCAAGGTGTTTTTATGGCTTAATTTTTCTGGTTTTAAGTTGCTAATTAGATTAGTAACTCGTTTTTCCAATTTTTACCTCGTATTAGAGCTGTCTTCAGCTCCCAAACCCAGATTTCGACCTAAAAATAGTGAATTTTGGGTGGAAAAGGCGTTCTGGAAATGGTTTTTACCTTGTAGGGCACGGTTTTTAGCCAAAAAATGACCAGAAATGCATTTTTCGAGGGATTTTTGGTTTTGACGAAAAATTTTAAGTCTTTCTAACCTTGAAAATTGATTGCATATTTATGGTGGTTATGTAATTGGTTCTTTCCTTAATTTATATGCAATTTTAGACCACTTTAAGCATGATTACTTGGTAGTAATTGGTGCTTGAAAGTTTGGTTTTATTTTTCACATAATTGCAAATTGATTGCATTAAGTGTGAAATTGTTATTCTTTGTTGCTTCCAAGTACTAAAGATTCAATCTTTATTTATGATAAGTGATTGAAACTTTGAGTTACTAAATTCCATGAATTTTGGTTAAACTTTGTTGCTTTAATCATTTTTTAGTTGATTGGAATCATAAAGTTTAAAACTTGTGATTGAAATTGGTTTATCTTCATATTGGAAGATATAATTTTTCATGAAGTCACAAGTATTAAAGTTGGAGTCTTTATTGAACTTATGTTCATTTTTTCCAACTCCCTTTTATTTTGTCAAAATCTCAAGATTAATTTAAAGTGATTAAATTAATAGTGAGAATTGCCCTAATTTATTTTATTACACCAAGTTAAACCAATTTTATTAAAGAATGGTTCTTGGAAATAAATTTGGTTAATCGCATTTGGATTAATTATTTAAGTTGGACTTGTTATTTTTCATTTTTCCTCAAAATTGATTCTAAAATTAATTTAGAATTGATTTATAATGTCACACACAAAAATCAATAATTTTCGAAGCATTAGCACGCAATACGAGGCCTAAGAGCCCCGAGCTAGCTCTCGGCCAGCTGGGCTGCTCACGCAACCCATATGTGGCTACCGAGGATGCTGGGCACTTCGTTCTTAGGTGCGTGGTGCTGCGCGTGTGTGTGTGCGAGGAAGGGCGTGGGCTGCTGCTCGCTGCCAGCAGCATAGCGCGCCAGCCAGCAGCAAGCAGCAGCAGCATAATGCTGTGCGTTGTGCATGCTGCTACGCTTGGCTGGGGTGGGCGTAGCGCATGCGAGCACAAGTAGCCCACAAGCATGCTTGGTGTTGCGGGGGTGCGCATGGGCATACTACGTGCTTGTTGTACGGTACGTACAATCCCATAATTGGCACAATAACCCCGGGTTATTAAGGCGATGCTATTTTAAAGTTAATTTTAGCGTTGCTTAATATGTAAGTAAAGATAATTTTTGGACAACAAGTCTTAGTGCTAGGCACTTAGACATTTTGGAATACGTATTTTGCTTAAATTGTCGTTTTAATTATTTTAATTATTTTGTTTATTTAATTAAAATTTTTGGAGGCTAGGCCTCGGGTTTTGAGCGACATTTGCAAAATTAATTTTGGCAAATATTTGGGTTCACCGACTTAATTAATTGGATTAGTTAAGTTGTATGCGGAATTTAGTGGGAGCGTCTCTAAGTTATTACCATAACCGGTTAAAACAACTTTGACTAGTTTAATTAGGCGTGTTAATTGGATTAACCACCTAGATTAGTTACTAGTTCTCGCGCGTTTTATGCATTGTTACTTGTTTATCCGTTGTAAAATGCATGGGCCATTCACAGATAGTGAATGGATGAATGGAATGTAAATTCTCTCACAGGTTTTATGAAATGGCAACTAGTGGGGCCCGATTAGGATAGAAAATACGGACTGTGATCCGTGATGTATTTTTGTAAATCTAAATACGGTCTGCGAACCATTGAGTATTTTTGTACCTTAATATTTAGATTAGTCCTAATCGTAGATACTAGCAATTGTAATATTTTGGTCAAGTCTTGAAGACGGGGTTCTTAGAAGACTTAGCCATGAAGTTGCAAATGAAGACCTTTTGAAGACTTGAAGATCTCAAGGGGTCATGCTAGTTGCCAAATGCATCTCTATTTATGTTTTCGATATATATTTATGTTTATATATATGAATTATATGTTAGATGCATGTTTAGGATTTCGAATGTTGAGATGATTAATTAAGTTCACTTAAATCAACCAACATCGAAACCCTAGGTCCCTAAAATATTGAGTAAAACTTGCCATTCCAAAACACACTTACCAACCGAACGAGGGTAGTGGTGGGCTACGCCAAAGCGAGGCATCACTACTTCTCCAAGGAACGTAAGGCATACGGGGTATGCAAGGTGGTTTTGGTTATACTCAACGATATAAGTGATGGAGTCCTAACATGTCGTGGCAAAGTGAATAAATTGTTTAGAGAACATTGTATGCGACGATTTATTCAACCAAGAGTGGCTTGGAGCCATTAGCAAAGCGTTGCTTACCTTAGGAGATTGAGTGTTAAGACAAGCCAAAGCATGCTTAACCACTCTTTGTTTCTTTAGATCTAGGAATCGACTTATTCTCACCTAAAATGGGGACAATCTTTAATGTGTGAATAAGACGTTTTAAATAAATTTGATTAAAATGCATGAATTCAATCTTATTTAAGTATAATGAATGGTTTTTTATTTCAAATTCTTTCAATTGTAGAATCATGTCTTCAACTAATGTCAACGACCTTATGCTCCCGGAATTGCCCGAAAAGTTGCCAATTTCTCTGAACTTGGTAAAATTTAAGGAATGGGAAGAGGAACTCCGAAAGACCCTCCGAAATTTCTACCTAGAGCACATTCTGGACACTCAAATCCCAAGTTTCTACTCAAAGAGGATTATGAGTGATGAGGCACATGAGGTATGGAGTGTGGATTGTAAAAGAGTTTCTAGACTCATGGAAAACTCCATCCCGGTACAATGGAAGGGGAAGTTCTCCAACTATTTTCCGAACATGATGCTCAAAGCTCTAGAAGATGTAGTCAATTTGAGAGTCACCAAAAGTACCAGAGGCAACTATGATGGACTTGTGGAAGATGTGACTAGGTCACTCTCGAACATGAGGATCAAGCCACCGCAAGATGGGTGTCTCACAAAAGAGAGACAAGAAGTATGGGCTAAGGTCTATAATGCAAGACTTAGACCCGGGATGCCACTTCAAGCTCATGTGCTCAACATGACAAGGCTATTCACCCATCTGGAGCTAATTGGCAAACCAGTGGACGATGAGCAAGCGGCTCTCATGCTACTAAGCTCACTCCATTCGGGGTATGTTGCATTAAAGATGCGACTTACGGCCAAGCGGAATAAACTGTCCTTGATGGAAGTTGTTCAAGAGCTCCAGAAAACCTATTCTTGCAAGAAGGCTAAGGTTGCTCTAAGACCAAAGAAGAAGGAGTTCAAGAACAAAGCTAAGATGCGCTGCTTCTATTGTAGTAGACCCGGACACTACAAAAGAGAATGTAGCATGTATCTAGAAGATGAGGCGAAAAGAAAAGTAACCTCAATCTCAGGTATCATCTTTACACTTGAACATAAGCAATTTATAAGGTATTAGATACCGGAAAATTGGCTCACTATATGCTCCTGTTTCAGGAACAAAGTGAGCGGTGCTTTTCAAGTGGATATGAGTACACAAGTGGAAGAAGAAGATAATCTTTCAAAGAAAACTTGTAATCTCATATTTTGTCTAGATTTAAAACTTGTTTAGTTTTATCTACCATATTTTGATCTTGTGGCGTTGGACGTCATTTTGAACTTGACCACAAGACATATCATCTTGTTTATATTTATGGAATGACACGTTTGTGTCTTTGGACAAATTGTTTATAATGATACCAAAAGATCTAAGACCATAGAGTCAAATCAGACTTACTTGTGGCATTGTCGTCTTGGCCACATCAACATCAAACGCATCAAGAAACTTCTACAAGAAGGTGTTCTTGACTCTTTCGATTTAGAATCGTTTGAGAATTGCGAGGGATGTCTATAAGGCAAGATGATTAAACAGCCATTCTCCAAGTTGGGAGAAAGGGCAAGTGACTTATTGGGTCTTATACATACCGATGTATGTGGACCAATGAGCTCAACCACAAGAAATGGACATCGATATTTCATCACTTTCACAGACGACTATAGTAGATATGGCTATGTCTACCTCATGTTGCATAAATCTGAATCATTTGAAAAGTTCAAAGAATTTCAGAGTGAAGTTGAAAATCAGCTTGGCAAGAAAATCAAAGCCCTTCGATTGGATCGAGGTGGTGAATACTTGAGCCAAGAATTCGATGACCATCTGAAAGAAAAGGGTATACTTTCAGAATTGACACCTCCAGGAACTCCACAATGGAACGGAGTATCCGAAAGGAGAAATCGAACCTTGTTAGACATGGTACGATCAACAATGGGTCTTAGTGATCTTCCTATCTCTTTCTGGGGACACGCACTTCTAACTGCGGAACTAACACTGAACCGTGCTCCATCAAAAGCTATAGAAAAGACTCCATATGAATTATGGACGAAGAAACCTCCCAGGTTATCTTTTCTAAAGATATGGGGATGCGAAGCATATGTCAAGAAATTGATTTTTGACAAACTTCATCCCAAATCTGACAAGGTTTACTTTGTGGGCTACCCAAAAGAAACGAAAGGGTATTACTTCTACAACAAATCGGAGAACAAAGTGTTTGTTGCTCGCGATGGTTTCTTTTTGGAGAAGGAGAACCTTTCCAAAATGACAAGTGGGAGGAAAATCGAACTCGACGAAGTTCGTGAGGATGAGCAACAAAATCATAATGACAGTCAAAGTGCTCAAACAGCATCTGTTGACGCAGGTCAAAATGATCAAAATGTGCAACGTCGAACCGATAATGCAAATGCTCAATCCATTACCCTACGAACCGATAGATATCTTGGTTTAGTATTAACCGAGAATCAGGACATCCTGATTATGGATGGAGATGAACCGGCAACCTACAAGCAAGCGATGGCAAGCACTGACTCTGCTAAATGGCAAGAGGCCATGAGATCTGAAATGGATTCCATGTTTGAAAATCAAGTCTGGGACTTGGTTGACTTACCCGAAGGTTATACACCTATCAGATGTAAGTGCATTTTCAAGTTGAAAACCGACAAAGATGGAAATGTATTCATTTACAAAGCTAGATTGGTGGAAAAAGGTTACAGACAAGTTCATTGTATTGATTACGATGAAACCTTTTCACCAGTCGCAATGCTTAAATCCGTTCAGATCCTCCTAGCGATAGCTGCATATTACAATAATGAAATATGGCAGATGGACGTCAAAACCACCTTCCTTAATGGTTATTTGGAAGAAACTGTGTATATGACACAACCTGAAGGTTTTGTCGACCAAAACAATGCTAGGAAAGTTTGTAAGCTTAAGAAGTCCATTTATGGATTAAAGCAAGCAAGCAGAAGTTGGAATCTGCGATTCGATGAAGCCATCAGTAAGTTTGGTTTTATCAAGAATCCAGATGAATCTTGTGTTTACAAGAAGGTCAGTGGGAGTGACATCGCCTTCCTAGTCTTATATGTCGATGACATATTGCTCATTGGAAACAACATTCCGTTGTTAGAGTCTGTAAAGGCCTGGCTTGGAAAGTGCTTCTCAATGAAAGACTTTGGAGAGGCTCAGTACATACTAGGCATCAAGATCTATAGGGATAGATCGAAAAGGATGATTGGATTGAGTCAGAGTACTTATATTGATAAGGTACTTGCTCGATTTGGCATGGAGGAGGCCAAGAGAGGTCACCTGCCAATGTCACATGGCATAACCCTAAGTAAGAAGTAGTGTCCACAGACACCTGATGAGCGGGTAAGAATGAATCAGATTCCATATGCTTCGCTTATTGGATCGATCATGTATGCCATGATATGTACTAGGCCATATGTATCGTATGCCTTGAGTGCTACGAGCCGTTACCAATCAGACCCAAGAGAGGCGCATTGGACTGCGGCCAAAAATATCCTAAAGTACTTGAAAAGGAACAAGGATAAATTCCTGGTGTATGGTGGTGCAGAGGATTTAGTTGTGGAAGGTTATACCGACGCAAGCTTCCAGACAGACAGAGACGATTTCAAATCGCAATCTGGATATGTGTTCTGTCTAAATGGAGGGGCGTTTAGTTGGAAGAGCGCAAAGCAGAGTACAAATGCAGATTCTACAACTGAAGCCGAATACTTAGCAGCTGCTGAAGCAGCTAAGGAGGCTGTTTGGATTCGTAAGTTCGTTGGTGAACTTGATGTTGTACCCTCTATAAAGGGTCCAATAGCCCTCTATTGTGACAACAATGGAGCTATTGCTTGGTTCATCTTCCAGGAGATTCTAAACGCAGCTTAGTTAGTCTTCCTGCTGCTACGGCTTATCATGACTTGTAGATAGTTAGTTCTTGCTTTTAGCTTTCTCTTTTCTAATTCTGGTTTTTCTTCCTTCTTTTGCTTATTATTTTATTTTTTAAATTGTTTTTTATTCTAGCTTACTCATTTCTTTCTATGCCTTTTGTATAGGATAGCTCCCGCTGAACTATCGCCCAACCCCCAGGGTGCGCACTCACCGACGAGAAAGCAATTAAAGGAGGGATCACTAGCCCGGCAGAGTCAGCCCGCAGGGCTGACCAGGCTGAACTCTCCACGAAGGAGATGTTACGCCTATAAATAGAGGGTAAAGTACAACGGTAAGAAGGGAGACACTCAAGTCATTACACTTTCTACATCTTTCTAAGTACACTTTCTCTCTCTAAACACTCTCTAACTTAAGCTTCGGAGGGGGTTCCTCGAACCACCCCCGATGGCAGTTTACGTGTGTTGCCTTGTGTAGGTAGTTGACGGCACCCAACTTACCCAACAGAACCCTTGGATCCACACCTGGAACAATTGGCGCTAGAAGGAGGGGATTGATCATCTAACCCGAGGTTCACCAATTGAGCTAGGGACTAGTTAACTAACCACCATGCCCGGAGAAGAAACTGTACAGACACCCATGCCTAAAACTAATGAGACCAGCCAAACACCATAAAAAACACCCCCAGTAACCATTGATCCAAAAGGATCCATCGGAAACCCCAAATCGACCATCTCACAGAAATCCAACCCCATCGGATCGACATCAGCTGCTGCTACAGCGGCGTCGAAACCAGTAGATCCGGTGGGATCCAGTTCCATTTTCAAATACGGAATGCCGTTAACAGGCGCGAACAATGAGCTCATTGTTCCAGCACCTGTAACCAAGAAACCGCAGCCCGTACATATGGCAGCCATTCTGCAGAACCTCTCTAAGTGCAGTAAGTAGTAGCTAGCTGCAATGGCTGCGGTCCTCACCAATATGGGTAAGGGGGCAAGTCCGTCACCGACAACGACAGTTGCGGAGCCTGTAGCGAAAAAGCCGGCGTCCACGACCCTCACCCTTTAACAGAAAGAGCTCATTCAGCTGAGGAAGAAGGTATTGGAGCTGGAAGCTCGTAAACTGAATCGTGAATGGAGTGTGGAGGAAATAACCCCTGCTCGAATCAGCCCGGAGAAGCAGGTCCCTCGCAGCAGGTCACTAGCCTCAAAGCGGGGACCCAGCCCAGAGAAAGACAAACGAGCGCGAACCACAACACCCAAAAGCCACATGTCAGCTTTTGAGAACCATATGGTACTTTACACTATGACAGACTCAGTCTGGTGTAAGGCTTTCCCGCCGACCCTGGAGGGGCTGACAGCGGAATGGTATAGAGCCATTCCCAAATGTTCCATATACTCGTACAGCTAGTTGAAAAGAATGTTCATGGAGCATTTCATAACCTTGGTAGACCGAACCAAGATGACAACCGAGCTGATGTCATTGGTTCAAGGGAAAGACGAGCCCCTGAGGGAGTTCATCACTAGATTCAACAAGGAGGCAACAACCATCCCAAATATGATCTAGGAGGTAGCGCTACTAGAAATGCAGAGTGGCTTACTACCATGATCACCGTTCAGAGCGTATATGGGGCGTAAGAGCCTCAAAACACTTGCTGAAGCGCTGGGCAAAGCGCACGAGTTCATCAAAGCAGACGAGACTGACAAAGCAATACTGGGTAGGAAAGCACCTGGTGACTCAGTTAAGCGGGTAGAGGTCACCCGGGCAGAGAACACAACTAGGGTGGACCAGCCGAGCAGGGCTGAGCAAAACCGCAGAGAAGCGGATAGGGCAGTAGGACTGAGAAGGTCAGACTCAAAGAGAGGGCCAAGGCCTGGGAGGTTTGACCAATATACCCCGTTAACCCATTCCAGGTCTCATATATTCAGCGTGAATAAAGCTGACGACAAGTGGCAGAGACCCCCGAGGATGGTTAACAGGAATCGTGATACCAGCAGAAGGGTAGAAATGTTTCGGGCTGAAGAATGCTGGGGCAACTTTTCAAAAGGCAATGGATAGAGTATTCCCACACCAAAAGGGTAGAAATGTTGAAGTATACATTGACGACTCAATTGTTAAGAGTGTCACGCAGGCTGGACATATCATGGATCTGGAGGAAACATTTGCCACCATGAACAAGTATAAAATCAAACTCAACCCGAAGGAATGTGTCTTTGGAGTGAGCTCGGGAACGTTCTTGGGTTTTCTGATCAGCGAGAGAGGGATAAATGCCAATCTAGAAAAGGTCGAAGCAGTCCTCAACCTGCCTGAGCCTAAGAGCATCAGGGATATCATGCGGTTGACAGGAAGAATGGCTACGCTGACCAGGTTCATCAGCAAGTCAGTGGATAAGGCCTTGCCGTTCTATCAGCTATTGAAAGGGAACAGAGAATTTAAGTGGGGGACTAAAGAGAAAGAAGCCTTTGAGGGTATTAAGGAGCATCTGACTAAGCTCCCAACAATGATCAGCCCGGAGCTGAGGGAAAAGCTGCAGCTTTACATCTCTACGTCAATACAGACAATCGCAGCCGTTTTGCTGGTAGAAAGATAGAAGAAACAAAGGCAAATATACTTCGTAAGCCACGTGCTGACCGAGGCAGAGCAAAGGTACCCATTGGTAGAGAAGCTAGCCTTCGCTGTGGTCACAGCAGCAAGGAAACTAAAGGCATATTTTGACGCGCATGTAGTAGAAGTCCTCACAAACCACCCGCTGGAGAAAGCATTACAAAAAATGGATGCATCGGGCAGACTCTTAAAATGGGCAATTGAGCTTTCTGAGTATGAATTCGAGGTCAAACCTAGAGCAGCCATCAAGGCACAAGCTTTAGTGGAGTTCATAGTGGAAGCCTCCTACGAGGAGAAAGAAGATGATATTGGGGTCTGGAAGGTGGAAGTGGATGAGTCCTCGGCCCAAACAGGTAGTGGAGTAGGAGTCATAATGACATCTCCTGAAGGAAACGTATTCGAGTATGCTATAAAATTCAAGTTCAAAGCATCGAATAACGAAGCTGAGTACGAAGCGGCGCTGGCAGGCATGCGTATGAGCCTCGCAGCCGGAGCCCGCAAGGTACACCTGCAAACTGATTCTCAGCTCGTTGCCAGCCAACTGCAGGGGGCGTATGAGATAAGGGAAGCCACCACGTTGAAGTACGTAACCAAGGTAAAAGAACTGGCAGCCCAGCTAGTCCACTTCCAGATATACTTGGTCCCCAAAGCAGGAAACTCTCAGGGCGACGCCTTGTCCAAGTTAGCCAACTCTACCTTACAAAGCCTCACAAGGACAGTGGTGGTTGAAGTGCTAGAAGAAAGCAGCATTGCCGAAAAAGAGCAGGTAAACTGCATTGGAAGGCAGAAAGCCTGGTTCTCAGACATCTTGGCGTACAAAGTCCACGGCTCACTGGCCGATGATGAGGTACAGGCTAAGAAGGTGAAGAAAGACTCCAACTGGTATGTAGTGATGAACGGGGAACTCAACAAAAAAGTTTTCTCAAAACCACTAATGAGGTGTATTCCTGAGTGGGAGCAGGAGGGCATTATGGAAGAAGCCTACTCCGGAATATGCGCCAACCACATTGGTGGAAAAGCATTGGGAGTAGAGGTCCTTAGAAGGGGGGTATATTGGCCAACTCTCACACAAGACACACTAGCATATGTGAAAAACTGCGACAAGTGTCAAATGTATTCACCAGTCATAAATCAGCCAGCAAACGATCTAACTCCAATCTTTAGCCCGATCCCGTTTGCCCAGTGGGGAATGGACATATTGGGACCTTTCACCACTAGGTCAATGGGCAGGAATTATCTCATTGTGGTGATAGATTAATTTATAAAGTGGATAGAAGCCAAACCCACTAAGTACATAAAGGCAGCCCAAGTCAGGACGTTCATATGGAAAAACATCATCACGAGATTCGGGGTGCCACAGTGCGTAGTCTTTGATCACGGATGTCAATTTGACTGTGACACCATAAATGACTACCTGGGGGACATGGGCACCAAGTATGCAAGTGCCTCAGTCTGCTACCGGCAGAGCAATGGTCAAGCAGAAGAAGCAAACAAGCTGATCCTGACATCCCTGCAGAAGAAGCTAGAGGAGTATAAAGGCTTGTGGGCAAACCTAGTCCCAGAGGTCTTGTGGGCAAACAGGACCACTGAGGAGGAGACAACCTGTAAGAGCCCCTTCACCCTAGCCTACGGGGCTGATGCAGTTGTCCCAGTGGAAGTACAAATCCCCAGCCTGAGGATACAGCACTATGAGTAGCAAGGAAATGAAAAGCGTGGAAGAGCTAGACTTCATGCCAGAAGTAAGGTTGAAAGAAGCTCTCAAGTTGGCAACCCAGAAGAGCAGGATTTCAAAGGCTTTCAACAAGAGGGTCAAGCATAGGGAGCTCCTGCCTGGAAACTTGGTCCTTAGAAGGACAGCAGCAGTGGGAAGAGGAAATCAGCATGGAAAGCTATCAGCAAACTAGGAAGGCCCTTTCATCATTCACGAGCAAGTTGGACCAGGAGCGTTCCCCCTTGCAGATCAAGAAGGTCAGGTCTTAAGAAACAGTTTCAATGCTGATGTGTTAAAGAAGTATTTTGTTTAAACAGTCTGAACAAACAAACATAGTTGTTTCAAGTCTGATAGACTTTTATTCAGCCCATGTTATGTTAATTAAGGCATTTGAGCCATTTTTATTAAATGAAATACAAGCCTCTACGTGAGGAGTATGCTGCGTAAATTTGTTTAATATGTTATGACCAAGCATCATATGCTAACATGCAGAAGTCAAATAAGGACAGTAACAAAGTGTTAGAGGCAAGAAGCACTCTAGTGCAAAGTGGCAAAGAAAACGCATCCCTCCCCAAAACCTCACCTCACCTGCTCACAGCAAAGTAGGGCACCACCTCGGGGACGCCTGAGGGAGAAGCCTGGCACGTTCAGCTTGAGTAGGAGAGAAAAGGGAAAAAGAAGAGGATGAGCTATGTGGGAAACACTAAGGCTCTCTTAGTCCCACTTAGCCCATCTCTTTGAGGGGGAGATGAAAGGATAAGACAACCAGACAATTAGCCCTTACGAAAAGAAGTAAGTAGGCACAAAATGACAAAGTCGCAACATAAACAAGCTGAACGACATAAATAAGTCGTATCAAAACAAGCTGAATGACAACTCACAAAATGACAAAGTCGCAGCATAAACAAGCTGAACGACATAAATAAGTCACAGCAAAACAAGCTGAATGACAACTCACAAAATGACAAAGTCGCAGCATAAACAAGCTGAACGACATAAATAAGTCACAGCAAAACAAGCTGAATGACAACTCACAAAATGACAAGTCGCAGCATAAGTAAGCTAATTGACACAAATAAGTCTCAATAGGGTTGATTAAACAACGCGCAATCGAATAAACTAGCCAGCGCACAGGCAAAATCTCTGGTCAGAGCCAAGTAGAGTGCGCAATGCATAAGAACTTAAAGCAAATACAGCAGGAAGGATAAAATGCGACAAAGTTCCTGCTAAAGCACAACAGAGTACAAAGAAGCAGGTAAGCGCTAAGCAGCTAAATTAAGAAGACAGGGAGGCCCAACCTACGAGGCCCCACCAAATGCAATAAAGATGCTGCTGCGCTAAAAAAATCTGGATACTGCTAAGAAATGCATAGTTTCATGCAAATGTGCAAACAATAAAATAAACAAGAGACAAAGCAGCAGAAGAAGATCATAAAAGGCATACATTATAAAGCTGAACCCCTGCCCCCCATGGCAGAGTAAACATTCAGCAAGTCAGTCGCGGGGAAAATAAAGAAGAGCCCTCGTCCACCAGGACAAGGAAACACTCAGCAGGTAAAGTTAGGAGAACACAAATACAAGTTAAGCTGGGCATACCCAGCAACAAAAGACAAAGTATTCAGGAATTACACGGAGAAACATAATCTTTGGCAGCTATACACCCCAAAGATAGTAACAAAAACTATCTAGTTACAACAGATCTGGGTGAGGGAAACTCAGAGGAACCACTAGAGTAGGAGGGTGACAGCCGCCATAACCTTTATTGATCACCAGTCAAGGACTCCACTCCAATAGCTGCAGCAACGTCAGGGCAGAGAGGCACCTCCAAATTCAGCACAGCTTGGTTGGAAATCTTGCAGCTGGCAGCACGAGGATGATCAATAGGGAGGTCAAACAAACCAGCCTCACCTGCAGCTTCAACCTTAGCCCAGAAAACGTTGAAGCGAGCCTGTTGCTCCTCACCTCCACCATATAAGCTGCTAACGCACCGAGCCGCAGTTTCCCATCCACCATCATGGCGATCAACCAATAGCTTAGCAAAAGCAGGAGAGAACACAAAAGGTCGGAGAGCCTCTTTCCTAGCAGCTTCCAGCTCAACTGTATACGCAGCTCGCAGATCTGCCATTTCCGCCTCCTACGCCTTCACTCTGGCCTGAGAGGTCCCCAACTGTTCCTCGCACCTCTTCAACTTGGTCTGAGTGAGATGAAATTCTCCCAACTGGAGCTGCAGGGCATCCGCCCTGTCCCTCAGCGGAGTCACCTCACTAGCCATGTATAGACACCGATTTGTGTCTCCCAAAAACCAAACCCGGTGATGAGTTCCTTTCGCGTCGAATCATAATCGAATGAAGTGAAAGTGTGGAAAGTTTAGTGCTGCGGATAGTTTTAATTTCTTTTCTCTTCTCTTTATTTTTGAAAACCTATTTTAAGAAAATAGCCAATCCAGTTTGGTTGTACCATGATATGGGTCCAATAGTAGTGTAGTTGGATAGGGCTTGAAAAGAGCTTTCCAACGATTTATTATAAGCCCAATTCCGATGAATATTGAGCAAGTTATGGCCAAATTACTGAACTGGGCCTGGTTTGAGCCTTATATGCGGCCCAATGATCTAGAGGAGGGCCTAATATGGATTTATCGTTCCTAATGCAATTAGGAATGATTTTAGTCTTCTATATTCTTCTAGAAGGTTCTTTTCATTCCTAATTCAATTAGCATTGATAAATTGACTTTTGTTGACTGCATATTGATTGCATATTTATGGTGGTTATGTATTTGGTTCTTTCCTTAATTTATATGCAATTTTAGACCACTTTAAGCATGATTACTTGGTAGTAATTGGTGCTTGAAAGTTTGGTTTTATTTTTCACATAATTGCAAATTGATTGCATTAAGTGTGAAATTGTTATTCTTTGTTGCTTCCAAGTACTAAAGATTCAATCTTTATTTATGATAAGTGATTGAAACTTTGAGTTACTAAATTCCATGAATTTTGGTTAAACTTTGTTGATTTAATCATTTTTTAGTTGATTGGAATCATAAAGTTTAAAACTTGTGATTGAAATTGGTTTATCTTCATATTGGAAGATATAATTTTTCATGAAGTCACAAGTATTAAAGTTGGAGTCTTTATTGAACTTATGTTCATTTTTTCCAACTCCCTTTTATTTTGTCAAAATCTCAAGATTAATTTAAAGTGATTAAATTAATAGTGAGAATTGCCCTAATTTATTTTATTACACCAAGTTAAACCAATTTTATTAAAGAATGGTTCTTGGAAATAAATTTGGTTAATTGAATTTGGATGAATTATTTAAGTTGGACTTGTTATTTTTCATTTTTCCTCAAAATTGATTCTAAAATTAATTTAGAATTGATTTATAATGTCACACACAAAAATCTATAATTTTCGAAGCATTAGCACGCAATACGAGGCCTAAGAGCCCCGAGCTAGCTCTCGGCTAGCTGGGCTGCTCACGCAACCCATATGTGGCTACCGAGGATGCTAGGCACTTCGTTCTTAGGTGCTTGGTGCTGTGCGTGTGTGTGTGCGAGGAAGGGCGTGGGCTGCTGCTCGCTGCCAGCAGCATAGCGCGCCAGCCAACAGCAAGCAGCAACAGCATAATGCTGTGCGCGCTGTGCATGCTGCTACGCTTGGCTGGGCTGGGCGTAGCGCATGCGAGCACAAGTAGCCCACAAGCATGCTTGGTGTTGCGGGGGTGCGCATGGGCATACTACGTGCTTGTTGTACGGTACGTACAATCCCATAATTGGCACAATAACCCCGGGTTATTAAGGCGATGCTATTTTAAAGTTAATTTTAGCGTTGCTTAATATGTAAGTAAAGATAATTTTTGGACAACAAGTCTTAGTTCTAGGCACTTAGACATTTTGGAATACGTATTTTGCTTAAATTGTCGTTTTAATTATTTTAATTATTTTGTTTATTTAATTAAAATTTTTGGAGGCTAGGACTCGGGTTTTGAGCGACATTTGCAAAATTAATTTTGGCAAATATTTGGGTTCACCGACTTAATTATTTGGATTAGTTAAGTTGTATGCGGAATTTAGTGGGAGCGTCTCTAACTTATTACCATAACCGGTTAAAACAACTTTGACTAGTTTAATTAGGCGTGTTAATTGGATTAACCACCTAGATTAGTTACTAGTTCTCGCGCGTTTTATGCATTGTTACTTGTTTATCCGTTGTAAAATGCATGGGCCATTCACAGATAGTGAATGGATGAATGGAATGTAAATTCTCTCACAGGTTTTATGAAATGGCAACTAGTGGGGCCCGATTAGGATAGAAAATACAGACTGTGATCCGTGATGTATTTTTGTAAATCTAAATACGGTCTGCGAACCATTGAGTATTTTTGTACCTTAATATTTAGATTAGTCCTAATCGTAGATACTAGCAATTGTAATATTTTATTTAGTCTTGAAGACGAGGTTCTTAGAAGACAAAGCCATGAAGTTGCAAATGAAGACCTTTTGAAGACTTGAAGATCTCAAGGGGTCATGCTAGTTGCCAAATGCATCTCTATTTATGTTTTCGATATATATTTATGTTTATATATATGAATTATATGTTAGATGCATGTTTAGGATTTCGAATGTTGAGATGATTAATTAAGTTCACTTAAATCAACCAACATAGAAACCCTAGGTCCCTAAAATATTGAGTAAAACTTCCCATTCCAAAACACACTTACCAACCGAACGAGGGTAGTGGTGGGCTACGCCAAAGAGAGGCATCACTACTTCTCCAAGGAACGTAAGGCATACGGGGTATGCAAGGTGGTTTTGGTTATACTCAACGATATAAGTGATGGAGTCCTAACATGTCGTGGCAAAGTGAATAAATTGTTTAGAGAGCATTGTATGCGACGATTTATTCAACCAAGAGTGGCTTGGAGCCATTAGCAAAGCGTTGCTTACCTTAGGAGATTGAGTGTTAAGACAAGCCAAAGCATGCTTAACCACTCTTTGTTTCTTTAGATCTAGGAATCGACTTATTCTCACCTAAAATGGGGACAATCTTTAATGTGTGAATAAGACGTTTTAAATAAATTTGATTAAAATGCATGAATTCAATCTTATTTAAGTATAATGAATGGTTTTTTATTTCAAATTCTTTCAATTGTAGAATCATGTCTTCAACTAATGTCAACGACCTTATGCTCCCGGAATTGCCCGAAAAGTTGCCAATTTCTCTGAACTTGGTAAACTTTAAGGAATGGGAAGAGGAACTCCGAAAGACCCTCCGAAATTGCTACTTAGAGCACATTCTGGACACTCAAATCCCGAGTTTCTACTCAAAGGGGATTATGAGTGATGAGGCACATGTGGTATGGAGTGTGGATTGTAAAAGAGTTTCCAGACTCATGGAAAACTCCATCCCGGTACAATGGAAGGGGAAGTTCTCCAACTATTTTCCGAACATGATGCTCAAAGCTCTAGAAGATGTAGTCAATTTGAGAGTCACCAAAAGTACTAGAGGCAACTATGATGGACTTGTGGAAGATGTGACTAGGTCACTCTTGAACATGAGGATCAAGCCACCGCAAGATGGGTGTCTCACGAAAGAGAGACAAGAAGTATGGGCTATGGTCTATAATGCAAGACTTAAACCCGGGATGCCACTTCAAGCTCATGTGCTCAACATGACAAGGCTATTCACCCATCTGGAGCTAATTGGCAAACCATTGGACGATGAGCAAGCGGCTCTCATGCTACTAAGCTCACTCCATTCGGGGTATGTTGCATTAAAGATGCGACTTACGGCCAAGCGGAACAAACTGTCCTTGATGGAAGTTGTTCAAGAGCTCCAGAAAACCTATTCTTGCAAGAAGGCTAAGGTTGCTCTAAGACCGAAGAAGAAGGAGTTCAAGAACAAAGCTAAGATGCGCTGCTTCTATTGTAGTAGACCCGGACACTACAAAAGAGAATGTAGCATGTATCTAGAAGAGGAGGCGAAAAGAAAAGTAACCTCAATCTCAGGTACCATCTTTACACTTGAACATAAGCAATTTATAAGGTATTAGATACCGGAAAATTGGCTCACTATATGCTCCTGTTTCAGGAACAAAGTGAGCGGTGCTTTTCAAGTGGATATGAGTACACAAGTGGAAGAAGAAGATAATCTTTCAAAGAAAACTTGTAATCTCATATTTTGTCTAGATTTAAAACTTGTTTAGTTTTATCTACCATATTTTGATCTTGTGGCGTTGGACGTCATTTTGAACTTGATCACAAGACATATCATCTTGTTTATATTTATGGAATGACACGTTTGTGTCTTTGGACAAATTGTTTATAATGATACCGAAAGATCTAAGACCATAGAGTCAAATCAGACTTACTTGTGGCATTGTCGTCTTGGCCACATCAACATCAAACGCATCAAGAAACTTCTACAAGAAGGTGTTCTTGACTCTTTCGATTTAGAATCGTTTGAGAATTGCGAGGGATGTCTATTAGGCAAGATGATTAAACAACCATTGTCCAAGTTGGGAGAAAGGGCAAGTGACTTATTGGGTCTTATACATACCGGTGTATGTGGACCAATGAGCTCAACCACAAGAAATGGACATCGATATTTCATCACTTTCACAGACGACTATAGTAGATATGGCTATGTCTACCTCATGTCGCATAAATCTGAATCATTTGAAAAGTTCAAAGAATTTCAGAGTGAAGTTGAAAATCAGCTTGGCAAGAAAATCAAAGCCCTTCGATCGGATCGAGGTGGTGAATACTTGAGCCAAGAATTCGATGACCATCTGAAAGAAAAGGGTATACTTTCAGAATTGACACCTCCAGGAACTCCACAATGGAACGGAGTATCCGAAAGGAGAAATCGAACCTTGTTAGACATGGTACGATCAATAATGGGTCTTAGTGATCTTCCTATCTCTTTCTGGGGACACGCACTTCTAACTGCGGAACTAACACTGAACCGTGCTCCATCAAAAGCTGTAGAAAAGACTCCATATGAATTATGGACGAAGAAACCTCCCAGGTTGTCTTTTCTAAAGATATGGGGATGCGAAGCATATGTCAAGAAATTGATTTTTGACAAACTTCATCCCAAATCTGACAAGGTTTACTTTGTGGGCTACCCAAAAGAAACGAAAGGGTATTACTTCTACAACAAATCGGAGAACAAAGTGTTTGTTGCTCGCGATGGTTTCTTTTTGGAGAAGGAGAACCATTCCAAAATGACAAGTGGGAGGAAAATCGAACTCGACGAAGTTCGTGAGGATGAGCAACAAAATCATAATGACAGTCAAAGTGCTCAAACAGCATCTGTTGACGCAGGTCAAAATGATCAAAATGTGCAACGTCGAACCGATAATGCAAATGCTCAATCCATTACCCTACGTAGGTCTTAGAGGCCGAGATCTCAACCTGATAGATATCTTGGTTTAGTATTAACCGAGAATCAGGACATCCTGATTATGGATGGAGATGAACCGGAAACCTACAAGCAAGCGATGGCAAGCACCGACTCTGCTAAATGGCAAGAGGCCATGAGATCTGAAATGGATTCCATGTTTGAAAATCAAGTCTGGGACTTGGTTGACTTACCCGAAGGTTATACACCTATCGGATGTAAGTGCATTTTCAAGTTGAAAACCGACAAAGATGGAAATGTATTCATTTACAAAGCTAGATTGGTGGAAAAAGGTTACAGACAAGTTCATTGTATTGATTACGATGAAACCTTTTCACCAGTCGCAATGCTTAAATCCGTTCAGATCCTCCTAGCGATAGCTACATATTACAATTATGAAATATGGCAGATGGACGTCAAAACCACCTTCCTTAATGGTTATTTGGAAGAAACTGTGTATATGACACAGCCTGAAGGTTTTGTCGACCAAAACAATGCTAGGAAAGTTTGTAAGCTTAAGAAGTCCATTTATGGATTAAAGCAAGCAAGCAGAAGTTGGAATCTGCAATTCGATGAAGCCATCAGTAAGTTTGGTTTTATCAAGAATCCAGATGAATCTTGTGTTTACAAGAAGGTCAGTGGGAGTGACATCGCCTTCCTAGTCTTATATGTCGATGACATATTGCTCATTGGAAACAGCATTCCGTTGTTAGAGTCTGTAAAGGCCTGGCTTGGAAAGTGCTTCTCAATGAAAGACTTGGGAGAGGCTCAGTACATACTAGGCATCAAGATCTATAGGGATAGATCGAAAAGGATGATTGGATTGAGTCAGAGTACTTATATTGATAAGGTACTTGCTCGATTTGGCATGGAGGAGGCCAAGAGAGGTCACCTGCCAATGTCACATGGCATAACCCTAAGCAAGAAGTAGTGTCCACAGACACCTGATGAGCGGGTAAGAATGAATCAGATTCCATATGCTTCGCTTATTGGATCGATCATGTATGCCATGATATGTACTAGGCCATATGTATCGTATGCCTTGAGTGCTACGAGCCGTTACCAATCAGACCCAAGAGAGGCGCATTGGACTGCGGCCAAAAATATCCTAAAGTACTTGAAAAGGAACAAGGATAAATTCCTGGTGTATGGTGGTGCAGAGGATTTAGTTGTGGAAGGTTATACCGACGCAAGCTTCCAGACAGACAGAGACGATTTCAAATCGCAATCTGGATATGTGTTCTGTCTTAATGGAGGGGCGTTTAGTTGGAAGAGCGCAAAGCAGAGTACAAATGCAGATTCTACAACTGAAGCCGAATACTTAGCAGCTGCTGAAGCAGCTAAGGAGGCTGTTTGGATTCGTAAGTTCGTTGGTGAACTTGATGTTGTACCCTCTATAAAGGGTCCAATAGCCCTCTATTGTGACAACAATGGAGCTATTGCTTGGTTCATCTTCCAGGAGATTCTAAACGCAGCTTAGTTAGTCTTCCTGCTGCTACGGCTTATCATGACTTGTAGATAGTTAGTTCTTGCTTTTAGCTTTCTCTTTTCTAATTCTGGTTTTTCTTCCTTCTTTTGCTTATTATTTTATTTTTTAAATTGTTTTTTATTCTAGCTTACTCATTTCTTTCTATGCCTTTTGTATAGGATAGCTCCCGCTGAACTATCGCCCAACCCCCAGGGTGCGCACTCACCGACGAGAAAGCAATTAAAGGAGGGATCACTAGCCCGGCAGAGTCAGCCCGCAGGGCTGACCAGGCTGAACTCTCCACGAAGGAGATGTTACGCCTATAAATAGAGGGTAAAGTACAACGGTAAGAAGGGAGACACTCAAGTCATTACACTTTCTACATCTTTCTAAGTACACTTTCTCTCTCTAAACACTCTCTAACTTAAGCTTCGGAGGGGGTTCCTCGAACCACCCCCGATGGCAGTTTATGTGTGTTGCCTTGTGTAGGTAGTTGACGGCACCCAACTTACCCAACAGAACCCTTGCATCCACACCTGGAACAATTGGCGCTAGAAGGAGGGGATTGATCATCTAACTCGAGGTTCACCAATTGAGCTAGGGACTAGTTAACTAACCACCATGCCCAGAGAAGAAACTGTACAGACACCCATGCCTAAAACTAATGAGGCCAGCCAAACACCATAAAAAACACCCCCAGTAACCATTGATCCAAAAGGATCCATCGGAAACCCCAAATCGACCATCTCACAGAAATCCAACCCCATCGGATCGACATCAGCTGCTGCTACAGCGGCGTCGAAACCAGTAGATCCGGTGGGATCCAGTTCCATTTTCAAATACGGAATGCCGTTAACAGGCGCGAACAATGAGCTCATTGTTCCAGCACCTGTAACCAAGAAACCGCAGCCCGTACATATGGCAGCCATTCTGCAAAACCTCTCTAAGTGCAGTAAGGAGTAGGTAGCTGCAATGGCTGCGGTCCTCACCAATATGGGTAAGGGGGCAAGTCCATCACCGACAGCGGCAGCTGCGGAGCCTGTAGCGAAAAAGCCGGCGTCCACGACCCTCACCCTTTAACAGAAAGAGCTCATTCAGCTGAGGAAGAAGGTATTGGAGCTGGAAGCTCGTAAACTGAATCGTGAATGGAGTGTGGAGGAAATAACCCCTGCTCGAATCAGCCCGGAGTAGCGGGTCCCTCGCAGCAGGTCACTAGCCTCAAAGCGGGGACCCAGCCCAGAGAAAGACAAACGAGCGCGAACCACAACACCCAAAAGCCACATGTCAGCTTTTGAGAACCATATGGTACTTTACACTATGACAGACTCAGTCTGGTGTAAGGCTTTCCCGCCGACCCTGGAGGGGCTGACAGCGGAATGGTATAGAGCCATTCCCAAATGTTCCATATACTCGTACAGCTAGTTGAAGAGAATGTTCATGGAGCATTTCATAACCTTTGTAGACCGAACCAAGATGACAACCGAGCTGATGTCATTGGTTCAAGGGAAAGACGAGCCCCTGAGGGAGTTCATCACTAGATTCGACAAGGAGGCAACAACCATCCCAAATATGATCTAGGAGGTAGCGCTACTAGAAATGCAGAGTGGCTTACTACCATGATCACCGTTCAGAGCGTATATGGGGCGTAAGAGCCTCAAAACACTTGCTGAAGCGCTGGGCAAAGCGCACGAGTTCATCAAAGCAGACGAGACTGACAAAGCAATACTGGGTAGGAAAGCACCTGGTGACTCAGTTAAGCGGGTAGAGGTCACCCGGGCAGAGAACACAACTAGGGTGGACCAGCCGAGCAGGGCTGAGCAAAACCGCAGAGAAGCGGATAGGGCAGTAGGACTGAGAAGGTCAGACTCAAAGAGAGGGCCAAGGCCTGGGAGGTTTGACCAATATACCCCGTTAACCCATTCCAGGTCTCATATATTCAGCGTGAATAAAGCTGACGACAAGTGGCAGAGACCCCCGAGGATGGTTAACAGGAATCGTGATACCAGCAGAAGGGTAGAAATGTTTCGGGCTGAAGAATGCTGGGGCAACTTTTCAAAAGGCAATGGATAGAGTATTCCCACACCAAAAGGGTAGAAATGTTGAAGTATACATTGACGACTCAATTGTTAAGAGTGTCACGCAGGCTGGACATATCATGGATCTGGAGGAAACATTTGCCACCATGAACAAGTATAAAATCAAACTCAACCCGAAGGAATGTGTCTTTGGAGTCAGCTCGGGAAAGTTCTTGGGTTTTCTGATCAGCGAGAGAGGGATAGATGCCAATCTAGAAAAGGTTGAAGTAGTCCTCAACCTGCCTGAGCCTAAGAGCATCAGGGATATCATGCGGTTGACAGGAAGAATGGCCGCACTTACCAGGTTCATCAGCAAGTCAGTGGATAAGGCCTTGCCGTTCTATCAGCTATTGAAAGGGAACAGAGAATTTAAGTGGGGGACTAAAGAGAAAGAAGCCTTTGAGGGTATTAAGGAGCATCCGACTAAGCTCCCAACAATGATCAGCCCGGAGCTGAGGGAAAAGCTGCAGCTTTACATCTCTACGTCAATACAGACAATCGCAGCCGTTTTGCTGGTAGAAAGATAGAAGCAACAAAGGCAAATATACTTCGTGAGCCACGTGCTGACCGAGGCAGAGCAAAGGTACCCATTGGTAGAGTAGCTAGCCTTCGCTGTGGTCACAGCAGCAAGGAAACTAAAGGCATATTTTGACGCGCATGTAGTAGAAGTCCTCACAAACCACCCGCTGGAGAAAGCATTACAAAAAATGGATGCATTGGGTAGACTCTTAAAATGGGAAATTGAGCTTTCTGAGTACGAATTCGAGGTCAAACCTAGAGCAGCCATCAAGGCACAAGCTTTAGTGGAGTTCATAGTGGAAGCCTCCTACGAGGAGAAAGAAGATGATATTAGGGTCTGGAAGGTGGAAGTGGATGGGTCCTCGGCCCAAACAGGGAGTGGAGTAGGAGTCATAAGGACATCTCCTGAAGGAAACGTATTCGAGTATGCTATAAAATTCAAGTTCAAAGCATCGAATAACGAAGCTGAGTACGAAGCGGCGCTAGCAGGCATGCGTATGAGCCTCGCAGCCGGAGCCCGCAAGGTACACCTGCAAACTGATTCTCAGCTCGTTGCCAGCCAACTGCAGGGGGCGTATGAGATAAGGGAAGCCACCACGCTGAAGTACGTAACCAAGGTAAAAGAACTGGCAGCCCAGCTAGTCCACTTCCAGATATACTTGGTCCCCAAAGCAGGAAACTCTCAGAGCGACGCCTTATCCAAGTTAGCCAGCTCTACCTTACAAAGCCTCACAAGGACAGTGGTGGTTGAAGTGCTAGAAGAAAGCAGCATTGCCGAAAAAGAGCAGGTAAACTGCATTGGAAGGCAGAAAGCCTGGTTCTCAGACATCTTGGCGTACAAAGTCCACGGCTCACTGCCCGATGATGAGGTACAGGCTAAGAAGGTGAAGAAAGACTCCAACTGGTATGTAGTGATGAACGGGGAACTCAACAAAAAAGTTTTCTCAAAACCACTAATGAGGTGTATTCCTGAGTGGGAGCAGGAGGGCATTATGGAAGAAGCCCACTCCGGAATATGCGCCAACCACATTGGTGGAAAAGCATTGGGAGTAGAGGTCCTTAGAAGGGGGGTATATTGGCCAACTCTCACACAAGACACACTAGCATATGTGAAAAAATGCGACAAGTGTCAAATGTATTCACCAGTCATAAATCAGCCAGCAAACGATCTAACTCCAATCCTTAGCCCGATCCCGTTTGCCCAGTGGGGAATGGACATATTGGGACCTTTCACCACTAGGTCAATGGGCAGGAATTATCTCATTGTGGTGATAGATTAATTTATAAAGTGGATAGAAGCCAAACCCACTAAGTACATAAAGGCAGCCCAAGTCAGGACGTTCATATGGAAAAACATCATCACGAGATTCGAGGTGCCACAGTGCGTAGTCTTTGATCACGGATGTCAATTTGACTGTGACACCATAAATGACTACCTGGGGGACACGGGCACCAAGTATGCAAGTGCCTCAGTCTGCTACCGGCAGAGCAATGGTCAAGCAGAAGAAGCAAACAAGCTGATCCTGACATCCCTGCAGAAGAAGCTAGAGGAGTATAAAGGCTTGTGGGCAGACCTAGTCCCAGAGGTCTTGTGGGCAAACGGGACCACTGAGGAGGAGACAACCGGTAAGAGCCCCTTCACCCTAGCCTACGGGGCTGACGCAGTTGTCCCAGTGGAAGTACAAATCCCCAGCCTGAGGATACAGCACTATGAGTAGCAAGGAAATGAAAAGCGTGGAAGAGCTAGACTTAATGCCAGAAGTAAGGTTGAAAGAAGCTCTCAAGTTGGCAACCCAGAAGAGCAGGATTTCAAAGGCTTTCAACAAGAGGGTCAAGCATAGGGAGCTCCTGCCTGGAAACTTGGTCCTTAGAAGGACAACAGCAGTGGGAAGAGGAAATCACCATGGAAAGCTATCAGCAAACTAGGAAGGCCCTTTCATCATTCACGAGTAAGTTGGACCAGGAGCGTTCCCCCTTGCAGATCAAGAAGGTCAGGTCTTAAGAAACAGTTTCAATGCTGATGTGTTAAAGAAGTATTTTGTTTAAACAGTCTGAACAAACAAACATAGTTGTTTCAAGTCTGATAGACTTTTATTCAGCCCATGTTATGTTAATTAAGGCATTTGAGCCATTTTTATTAAATGAAATATAAGCCTCTACGTGAGGAGTATGCTGCGTAAATTTGTTTAATATGTTATGACCAAGCATCATATGCTAACATGCAGAAGTCAAATAAGGACAATAACAAAGTGTTTGAGGCAAGAAGCACTCTAGTGCAAAGTGGCAAAGAAAACGCATCCCTCCCTAAAACCTCACCTCACCTGCTCACAGCAAAGTAGGGCACCACCTCGGGGACGCCTGAGGGGGAAGCCTGGCACGTTCAGCTTGAGCAGGAGAGAAAAGGGAAAAAGAAGAGGATGAGCTATGTGGGAAACACTAAGGCTCTCTTAGTCCCACTTAGCCCATCTCTTTGAGGGGGAGATGAAAGGATAAGACAACCAGACAATAAGCCCTTACGAAAAGAAGTAAGTAGGCACAAAATGACAAAGTCGCAACATAAACAAGCTGAACGACATAAATAAGTCATAGCAAAACAAGCTGAATGACAACTCACAAAATGACAAAGTCGCAGCATAACAAGCTGAACGACATAAATAAGTCATAGCAAAACAAGCTGAATGACAACTCACAAAATGACAAAGTCGCAGCATAAACAAGCTGAACGACATAAATAAGTCACAGCAAAACAAGCTGAATGACAACTCACAAAATGACAAGTCGCAGTATAAGTAAGCTAATTGACACAAATAAGTCTCAATAGGGTTGATTAAACAACGCGCAATCGAATAAACTAGCCAGCGCACAGGCAAAATCTCTGGTCAGAGCCAAGTAGAGTGCGCAATGCATAAGAACTTAAAGCAAATACAGCAGGAAGGATAAAATGCGACAAAGTTCCTGCTAAAGCACAACAGAGTACAAAGAAGCAGGTAAGCGCTAAGCAGCTAAATTACGAAGACAGGGAGGCCCCACCAAATGCAATAAAGATGCTGCAGCGCTAAAAAAATCTGGATACTGCTAAGAAATGCATAGTTTCAGGCAAATGTGCAAACAATAAAATAAACAGGAGACAAAGCAGCAGAAGAAGATCTTAAAAGGCATACATTATAAAGCTGAACCCCTGCCCCCCATGGCAGAGTAAACATTCAGCAAGTCAGTCGCAGGGAAAATAAAGAAGAGCCCTCGTCCACCGGGACAAGGAAACACTCAGCAGGTAAAGTTAGGAGAACACAAATACAAGTTAAGCTGGGCATACCCAGCAACAAAAGACAAAGTATTCAGGAATTACACAGAGAAACATAATCTTTGGTAGCTATACACCCCAAAGATAGTAATAAAAACTACCTAGTTACAACAGATCTGGGTGAGGGAAACTCAGAGGAACCACTAGAGTAGGAGGGTGATAGCCGCCATAACCTTTATTGATCACCAGTCAAGGACTCCACTCCAATAGCTGCAGCAACGTTAGGGCAGAGAGGCACCTCCAAGTTCAGCACAGCCTTGTTGGGAATCTTGCAGCTGGCAGCACGAGGATAATCAATAGGGAGGTCAAACAAACCAGCCTCACCTGCAGCTTCAACCTTAGCCCAGAAAACGTTGAAGCGAGCCTGTTGCTCCTCACCTCCACCATATAAGCTGCTAACGCACCGAGCCACAGTTTCCCATCCACCATCATGGCGATCAACCAATAGCTTAGCAAAAGCAGGAGAGAACACAAAAGGTCGGAGAGCCTCTTTCCTAGCAGCTTCTAGCTCAACAGTATACGCAGCTCGCAGATCTGCCATTTCCGCCTCCTACGCCTTCACTCTGGCCTGAGAGGTCCCCAACTGTTCCTCGCAGCTCTTCAACTTGGTTTGAGTGAGCTGAAATTCTCCCAACTGGAGCTGCATGGCATCCGCCCTCTCCCTCAGCGGAGTCACCTCACTAGCCATGTATAGACACCGATCTGTGTCTCCCAAAAACCAAACCCGGTGATGAGTACCTTTCGCGTCGAATCATAATCGAATGAAGTGAAACTGTGAAAATTTTAGTGCTGCGGATAGTTTTAATTTCTTTTCTCTTCTCTTTATTTTTGAAAAACTATTTTAAGAAAATAGCCAATCCAGTTTGGTTGGACCTTGATATGGGTCCAATAGTAGTGTAGTTGGATAGGGCTTTAAAAGAGCTTTCCAACGATTTATTATAAGCCCAATTCCGATGAATATTGAGCAAGTTATGGCCAAATTACTGAACTGGGCCTGGTTTGAGCCTTATATGCGGCCCAATGATCTAGAGGAAGGCCTAATATGGATTTATCGTTCCTAATGCAATTAGGAATGATTTTAGTCTTCTATATTCTTCTAGAAGGTTCTTTTCATTCCTAATTCAATTAGAATTGATAAATTGACTTTTGTTGACTTTTCAGAGTTTTAATCAGAATAAAAGAACGTTTTTGAGGAAAATACGATTTTATCCTCCTGTACGGCAATTTCTATCTGATTTTAAGAAAAAGCGTCAATTTCTTAGTCAGCGTCAAACGCCAGCTGTAGCGCCTGACGCTACGCTTGGCGCCTGGCGCTAGCCTTAGCGTCTGGCGCTAAGGTCAGCGTTTGGCGCTAATATGGTTTTATGCGTCAGAACTCTGTTTTTTGATGTTTTATCTTTTTGGCTGATTTTTTCTATAAATAGTCTTCTAAAAACTCCGTTTTAAATCATCAATTCTTATTCTTTCTAATTCTTATCGACTCTCATCAAGATTCTCTTGATTACTCTCTCTCTCTCTTTTCTAAACTAGCTTCTCTCAAATATAAAAATTCCACACTCATTAGATTTAGAAACACCTAGCCATATTCGAAGTTGCCTTTGCCCTAGACGTGAAAGGTTTTAATTTTTGAGGGTTTGGTCCCAAATCTCTCTTTCAATTATTTAATTTAATTGTTTTTATATTTTCCTTGAAGTTACTAACATGTGTATTTTGTTATTAGAAAGAGGTGCGAGGCATCCAAGTAAATATTTTAATGGTTTTTATTGATGTTATTATATAAAAATCATGCTTAGGTTGTTATTATGATATACCTAGTATCATGTCTAGGGTAACTTTAATATTAAGTATGATTAAAAGTATGATGCCTTCTATGTTCTTCCTAATATTTATGATTGTTAGTATCATGTTAGGGTTAAAGCTTTGATTTTTATCGTTTAGTGACATGCTAGGGTTTGTTATTAATCTTGTTAGTATCATGCCTAGGATCTTGCAATTATTATGCTTTAACATGATTATGAATATTATTATTATTATTATTATTGTTATTATTATTATTTTGTTGCTTTCTACTTATTGTTATTGCTTGATCACACCTTTTATGCATGTTGAAAGGGAATTTTTACTTGTAATCAGTCTTAATAAGATAATTAATAATCTTGTTTAGGGTTAATATGATTATAATTCAAGTGATCACCAACAATAGTTTATTTGTGCATTAATATTCAACCAACATAGATTAAACAGGTTTATGGTTAATCATATAGCTTGCATGTTAGTCAGAAAGCGCACATGAATACGATCAGAATAAAGTAGAGGCCTATTATTAGGACAGGTTCAATCTCTTTTAGGTTGGATTTGTACCTTCATCCCTGAACCCTATTTGGTTCAAGACCTTATTAGAGTTGACGATCTCTTAGAGCGTTAAGGGGTGTAACCTTCACCTCGCGAACGGTTTACAAGTTCCTAAAACTTGTTGGCGACTCTTTTTCTCTATCTTCTTTCCCTTTGGACGCCACCGTACTTTAGTGTATGATCACAGTGGGGTTCAAGCTAGGGGTTAACGCTTGAAATATTCCCTACAGTTTTTGGCGACTCCTCTAGGGAGGATTTCTATTTTAATTCCTGAATTTGTTTTGGCAATGATTTAGAATGAGTGGATGAGACTGGAAACGTTCTAAGTATTTCATGTGCGTAATTTTGTTTAACATTATTATCATATGCATAAAAAAGATCTCATTGGAAAGACCATCCGTAATGAGTTAAAACATAGGATTTTACATGTAGGAAATTTGAGGAATATCTTGCACAACTAGGAACAAAATAACACTGCGCAAAAACTGGAAAATTTTATCGAGCACAGAAAGCTACTGAGGCATGTTGAAATTAACGTTAGCGAACAGAGTATTAGCGCAAGAATTTTAACTGTAGCGCCAGACGACAGTTCTGTCGCCAGGCGCTACAGCTAAAACCTAGCGCCAATCTCTGTTTGCTGGCGCCAAATTATTCCAATATCGAGCCACAAATATGCATTCTAATTTCGACTAGTTTTTCGCATTGTTTGCTCGATCCTACTTCCTGATAGAGTTTTTCTCACTTTTTCTGAAACCCATATGTGTTCTACATATGGACATAACCCTCTGGGAATTTATGCTCCATCTACCTTATTGAACACTCTAAGAAACAAAGGGTACATCCGAGATTGTTGAATTCACCAAACCATGGAAGCGAGTTTTTTCTAAAACTCGCGGTGTCCCATCCACTCGCGCCAACCTTTCACGGTTAGGCTTCCGCGCGGTGCATTCGGACAATTAACCATTGACCCTCTATTGACTAACCCATATCCCGAACTTTAGAGAACTAGAGCCATGGTTAGGTTGCGAACTCATTGCATCATATCGTGCCTACTTGACTAATTGTGCATTATTTGTTGTGCATTGATGAGTGTCATTTATGGCACTCATAGGGTAGTCTTTTGGGGTTATTTCTTTCCATTTTTCATGCTTTCTTCTCTTATTTTTGGTCCTTTTTCCTTTAGTATTCTCTTTCTCCTCTTTTCTTTATGGTTCTCGTGTTTTTTCTCGTGTTTTCCTTTTATTTGGCTCCTTTTCCCTTTTATTTCCTTTCTTTGTTTGCTTGTGTAGGTACTTGGAGAATCACCTTTGCAAAGGAATCAAGTTGGGACCTTAATGACCAAGCAAGGAAGAAGCATTTGGATAGAGAGGGCTTAGAGAGGCCTTGTAGAGGCCTCGGAGAGGTCTCCAAGGTATTGCCAGCAGGCCGCGGGCGCGGGTCAGTGAAGTTGCGGGTGCGGGCTCAAGAAGCACAAATGGCCAGATTTTGGCAGGAACTTCCCGCGGTTGCCCCGCGGGCGCGGGAAACTTGGAGAGGGCGCTCCGTCTCAGAGAGACCGCGGCCCCCTGATTGAGTTTTAGGAGCAGGGGATTAGCCGCGGGCGCGGCATCTTTGGCCGCGGGCGCGGGTTTATATTGCCGCGGGCGCGGGTGTTGCCCAGATAGCCCGCGGAGGGTTCCGTACCCATTTATCCGCGGCCGTGGGTTCATCGAAAGAGGGCGCGGGATTTGCCGGTTTCTTCTTTGCTTATAAATAGAATTGTAATTCCTTTTTGAAACCAACTTTTTGAGAATATTTCATTAGCTTAGTTTTAGAGAGAGAATTTAGAGAGAAGTTAGAGAGAAGTTCTTTGTTTTTGATTTGTAAATCAACATTTGATCAATCAAGTTTGGATTTCTTCATTTTCAATCATCAATATTAGTGAGAATCACTTCCTTCTTTCATCTCTTACTTACTTGCTATTTGATTTATGCTTGTTGCTTGTTTTTCTTTGGATTTGAATTTGATATTGTTGATTATTTTGATTTCTCTTAGAATTTGATATAGAATGATGATCAATGCAATTTCTATTTATTTGTTCTTGAATTTCACCATGATTAGTGAGTAGATTAGTTGCTAGGGAAAGGGGGAAGCATGTTTGATTAATGAAATTGCTAGTTGATGCTCTTTGATTGATTGATTTGTTGCAATTAAATTGGTTGACATAGTTTTGCATGTGATTGATTAGACTAGGAGTGATCAACCTATAAGATTAATCTAGATTGCATTGCAACTCTTAATGACATGAACAATTGATTTGAAAGTTACTCTAATTGATTGGGTTTGCTTGTGATTCTTCTTGATTTGCCTTTCATAGTGACTCCTAGATTGGCCTATAGGAGATAGCATTTGAACTCTCTTGATTTCTACTATTGTTTGTCCATTGCAATACTTGAATTAATTGATTGAGCTCTAAACTAGCATTATCATTGAACTTGCATGTGGAACCCATATCCCTAGTGTTTAGACCTTTGATTTACTTGATTAGACTTGTTTTAGTTTACCATAGTGCCAACCATAATCTCAACTCCATCTTTGATGTAGGTTGACTTAGACTCTAGTTTTCATCATTGCATTCCCTAGGGATCGACCCTTAACTTGCCCTATATTCATATAAGGTTGGTTAGGTGTTTACAAATTTAGTTTGACTTGGAAGAAGGGTAGATAACGACATACATTTTCCTCTTGTCAAAATGGCGTCGTTGCCGGGGAATGCTATTGGTGCTTATCTTTTGTTGTTGAGTCTACTTCATTTTAATTGAAAAATACAAAAAGATTTTGTTTCTTTAGGCTACACTTGTAGCCGTGCTACTAATATTTTCTTTGAGTTTTGCATGCATAGAGCTCGTGATCGATCCATTGTGCCTTTTGACCCGAAAATCGAAAGGACTCTATCAAGGAGAAGAATAGCTAATTGATCCTTGGGGTATAGTTCTTCAAGTGAAGAAGGGATTGAAGAAGAGCAAGGCATGGGAGAAAATCCGAGAGTGGCCTTGAAGGAGCTAGGAATACCCGGTGCTTATAGGTTTGAGAGCGGTATAGCTCCGCCTACAACACCGGCAAATGATTTCGAAATTCGGCCGGCCATGATCACCTTAATTGAGAGGAGGAAATATAGTGGGGCTAAGAATGAGAGCCTGTTGAACCATCTTAAAGAATTTGAGAAATATTGCAACACCATCAAAGTCAACGGAGTTTCTCAAGAGTTCATCTGCCTCAAGTTGTTCCCCTTCTCTTTCATAGGAAGATCCTTAGAGTGGCTAGATAAAGAGGTGAAGCCCAACTCCTTGAGAACATAGGATGATGTTACAAAGGCCTTCTTGTCCCGCTTCTACCCTCAAAAGAAGACGGCGGAGGCAAGAGCCTTGATTCAAGGGTTCAAGCAAAGGCCAAATGAAAGCCTTTACGAAGCATGGGAGAGATACAAAGAGTATCAAAGGGAGTGCCCTCACCACGGAATCCCAACATACCAAGTGGTCCAAATCTTCTATGGCGGTTTAAGTCCCCAAGGCAAGTCATGCCTTGATGGGGGGGCCGGGGGTCCTATCATGAACAAGACTGAAGAAGAAGTGGTGGACATTATTGAGGACGTGGTGACGTACTATAGAGATTGGAAAGATGGGGAGAGGGACTCTTCAAGCAAGCAATCTTCATTATACTCGGTGGACCATCTAAATGCGATCAACAACCTTTCCTCCCAAATGACAAACTTGGGAAAGGAGGTGACCGCAATCAAAGCCAAGTTGGAGACCGCTTCTTCTTCTTCTCAAGCTTCGAATCTTCCCTCCCAATTTAAGGGGAGAGGTACTCTTTCTAACTCTCAACCCCCTCCCTCTTCACATAATATGCCTATGGGTTGTTTGTTTTTTGATGCATGTGGATCGTATGATCATGACTCTAGTAATTGTCCTAATGAATGTGTTGATGATTTTGATAACAATGAGAGTGAGCATGTGAATTATGTGTCAAATAATAATGTTCAAAGGTTTGATAATCAAAGAGGTCAATGCATGGAATAGGAATTACCAAAACCAAGGCAATTTTGACAACTATAACCAAGGTGGTGGTTATAGAAACCAAGGGAACCAAGGTTGTCGTGGTAGCTATAATAACCAAGGTTATAGTGGCCAAAATCAAAACCAAAATTATGGTAATCAAAACCAAGGTTATGGAAATCATAACCAAGGTAGTGGTAATCATAATCAAGGTGGTGGTAACCATAATCAAGGTTATGGTCAAAATCAAAATAGGGGTACTTGGAACAATTAAGGGAGGGGCAATTTTCAAAATAATGCTCAAAGAGGTCCCCCACCCATATTTGTTCCAAAGACTCAAGGTGAAAATTCCTATTCATAACCTTCTTCACCTAGGACCAATTTGGAAGAAATAATTGAGAATCAAACCAAGTTGTTGAACACATACATGGCCGTTAGTGATAAAAAGTTCAATGAAATGATGACCCACAATAAAATGCTTGAACCAAATTTCTCAACTTGCTAATGCTTTGAAAGATCATGCAAGCCCTTCTTCTTTACCTTCCCAAGGTCTTGATCCCAAGAAACCCGTGAATGCTATTGTTACAAGGAGTGGTAAGGTTCTTGAGGAGAGATTGCCTAGGAAGGGTGAAGATAAGGAGATTCCTAAGGAAGCCTTGGTTGAGAATGAGGGGGATAGGGCATCATTGGATGAGGTTGTGGTTGAGACACCTAGAGAGGTGAGAGTAGAGAAAGAAATTATGAAACCCAAGCTCCCTTACCCACAAAAATTCATGAGACACAAATTGGATGAACAATTTGGGAGATTCATTGATATGCTAGAACAACATCATCTTTCTCTACCTTTTACCGATGTGATCAACCAAATGCCAAATTATGCCAAATTCCTCAAGGACATTTTAAGTGGGAAAAGAACTTGTGAGGTTGTGGAGACTATCAACTTGACCGAAAATTGTAGTGCTATCATCATGAACAAAATGCCACCCAAATTGAAAGATCCCGGAAACTTCTCCATCCCTTGTGCCATTAACAAGATGCAAATTGATAATGCCTTATGTGACTTGGGAGCTAGTGTGAGCCTAATGACATATTCGGTTTATCAAAGACTTGAACTAGAGGAACTCTTACCTTCTAACATTACCTTGCAATTAGCCGATAGGTCAATCAAGTTTCCAAAAGGTAAGGTAGAAGATGTTCCATTGAGGGTTGGGAAGTTTGTGTTCCCGGTGGATTTTGTTGTGCTTGAAATGGATGAAGATGCTACAATTCCAATCATTTTAGGTAGACCCTTTCTTGCTACCTCGGGTGCTATGATTGATGTGAGGAGTGCAAAGATTTCCCTTAAGGTAAGAGATGAGGTCATTGAATTTGATTTGAATGAAAGCATAAAGTATCCATGTTCTTCTCTAAAAAATTGCATGATTATTGATTCACTTGATCATGTTGTGTCTTCCATGCATGAGCACTTTCTAACCTCTAACGATGCTCTTGAGAATGTTTTGTTGAACAAGGAAAAAGTAGGTACACCATGCAAGGAAATGGCATTCTATGAGGAATTGCTTAATGAAAGCATGGAGGAAGTGGATGAGCAAATGTGCTTGAAAATCTCAAGCCAATAAGCTTTGCAAGCGGCCACATCAAAGGAAGGTAATGGTGTGCCTATGGTAGAGCTCAAACCTCTACCATTACACCTTAGGTATGAGTTCTTGGGCCCTCATTCCACTTACCCCGTGATAGTTAGTGCATCCTTGAGCGTGAGCCAAGCTCAAGCGTTATGTGGTGTTTTGAGAAAGCACCAAGGTGCTTTGGGGTACACAATTGATGTTCTTAAAGGTATAAGCCCCGCCATGTGCCAACACCACATAACACTTGAGGAAGGCGCCCTTCCTTCTATCGAACGACAAAGGAAACTACGTCCCCAAATGGGAGAGGTAGTTAAGAAGGAGATCACCAAGCTATTGGACGCGGGAATCATATTCCCCGTCTCTAGCTCAAGGTGGGTCTCCCCCGTGCATGTCGTTCCAAAGAAGGGGGGCATGACCGTGGTTGAGAATGAGAAGGGTGAGCTCATTCCAACTAGGACGGTCACGGGTTGGCGGATGTGTTTAGACGTCTGTATAGACTATAGACGTCTAAACAAATCCACCAAGAAGGATCACTTCCCTCCCCCATTTATTGATCAAATGCTTGAAAGACTAACAAGGCACAAGTTTTATTGTTTCCTCGATGGATATTCGGGATTCTTCCAAATCCCCATCCACCCCGATGATCAAGAGAAAACTACCTTCACATGTCCTTATGGGACCTTTGCATAAGAATGCCCTTTGGGTTATGCAATGCACCCGCTACATTCCAAAGGTGCATGATGAGTATTTTCGTGGATATGTTGGAGGAGGAAATGGAGGTCTTCATGGATGACTTTTCGGTGGGGGGTGTTTCATTTGAGGAGTGCCTTATGAACCTTGAGAAGTGTTTGGAAAGATGTGTGAAGGTCAATCTTGTTTTGAATTGGGAGAAATTCCACTTCATGGTGGAGGAAGGTATAGTGTTTGGGCACAAGATTTCAAATAGAGGCATTGAGGTGGATAAGGAAAAAATAGAAGTGATTGAGAAACTTCCACCTTCGGTGAATGTCAAGGGAGTGAGATCGTTCCTTGGTCATGCGGGTTTTTATAGGAGATTCATCAAGGATTTTTCACTCATTGCTAAGCCTCTAAATGACCTTCTTCAAAAGGATGTTGAGTTCATTTTTGATGACAAATGCTTGAAGGCATTTGATAGATTGAAGAAGGCCCTAATCTCCACTCCTATTGTTCAAGCCCCAAGGTGGGATCTTCCTTTTGAATTGATGTGTGATGCGAGTGATTGGGCGATTGGAGGTGTTTTGGGACAACGTGTAGGCAAGAATCTTCATGTGATTTACTATATGTCCAAGACACTCAATGGGGCTCAAAAGAACTACACAACAACGGAAAAGGAATTTTTAGCAATTGTGCACTCTTTTGAGAAATTCCGTTGTTACTTGTTGGGTTCCAAGACCATAGTTTCCACGAATCATGCGGCCCTCAAGTATCTCTTTGCCAAGAAAGAGTCCAAGCCTAGGTTGATTCGATAGGTGCTTGAATTGCAAACTTTTGAGATTGAGATTAGGGACAAGAAGGGTGCGGAGAATGTTGTGGCGGACCATATTTCTCGCCTTGAGGGTGATCAAATTCATGATGATGGTTCACCAATTGAGGATAGAATGCTTGATGACTTCTTATATGCCATAGAGGTGAAGGAACTCCCATGGTATGCCAACTTGGTGAATTTTCTAGCATGTGGGGAGTTTCCACCCTCTTTCTCAAAGAACCAAAGGAAGAAAATCAAAAGGGAGGCAAGACATTACTTGTGGGATGATCCCATCTTATACAAACGAGGGGTTGATGGATTACTTAGGCGTTGTGTTCCAAATGAAGAGGTGCCTAGTGTTTTAAGGATGTGCCACTCGGACCCTAGTGGTGGGCATATGGGTGTTTCCAAGACCACTACCAAGATTCTTCAACGTGGTTTGTGGTGGCCGCATCTCTTCAAAGATTCATGGGGCTTTGTGAAGTCATGCGACCGATGTCAAAGGGTTGGGAATATCTCCAAGAGGAATGAGATGCCTCAACAGCCCATTCTTGAGTTAGAGGTGTTCGATGTTTGGGGGATTGACTTCATGGGACCATTCCCATCTTCATATGGTAATCAATTCATACTTGTGGCTGTGGACTATGATTCTAAATAGGTTGAGGCCATTGCCTCCCCTACTAGTGACCACAAAGTAGTGTTGAATTTGTTCAAAAAAATCATCTTCCCAAGGTTTGGCGTGCCTAAGGCCGTGATAAGTGATAACGAATCTCATTTTGTTCACAACGCCTTCCAAAAGATGTTGAGGAAACATGGAGTGCATCAACGGTTCGACCTTCCATATCATCCTCAATCGAGTGGCCAAGTCGAGGTCTCCAATCGTCAAATAAAGCTCATTCTTGAGAAGACGGTTACAAGGAATAGAAAGGATTGGTCGGACAAGTTAGATGATGCTCTTTGGGCTTATAGGACGGCTTTCAAGACGCCTATTGGTACCACTCCATATCGCCTTGTCTATGGCAAATCATGCCATCTCCCGGTAGAGCTTGAACATCGTGCCTTGTGGGCCATTAAGAAGATAAATTTTTACTTAGCTAGTGCGGGAGAGAAGAGGTGGTTGGATCTTCATGAGTTAGCGGGACTTCGACTTGATGCTTACGATTGTGCTAGCACCTATAATGCTCGCTCCAAGGAGGTTAATGACAAGTTGATTGAGAAAAAGGAGTTTTGTGTAGGTGACAAGGTCCTCCTCTACAATTCAAGGATGAAGTTGTTCCCCGGAAAGCTCATGTCAAGATGGAATGGACAATTCTTGGTGAAAGATGTTTTTGATAATGGTGCCATGGAGATTCTCCTTTGAACTCCTCATCTTCATTTAAGGTTAATGGTCATCGGCTCAAGAAGTACTATGATGGAGTGTTTCTTGGACTTGTTCACAAAATGATTCTTTTTAAGCCACCTTGAGATGATGGTGCACGTCGAGCTAACGACGTTAACCAAAAGCGCTTACGGGAGGCAACCCGGATTCTCATCTCATTTCTCTTTCCTTTCTTTTCTTTTATTTTTCCTTGATTGGATTTTGATCTTATTTTGAGTTGGTTTTTTGTTTGTTTTGTAGGTCGCCTATTATCATCACTTGTTGGAAAGAAGGGGTTTGATGAAGAGTTTAGAGTGCAGGGGAGAGGGCTCCCCGAGGGCTTGGAGAGACCTCGGGGGCCTCTTCACCTTTTTAAGGCATTTCCAGTCAGGAACTCCCCGCGGTTGCCCCGCAAACTCTCCGCGGGCGCGGGAGAGATTGGAGAGGCCTCGGGAGATAAGGAGAGGGCGCGACCCTCATTTCAAGCAAAATTGGAACTTCAATCCAGGAACTTCCCGCGGTTGCCCCGCGGTCTCTCCGCGGGCGCGGGAAGTTTTGGAGAGGGCGCGGCCCCCCGTCTGGTAAAAAGTTCAAAAAATAACAGGAACTCCCCGCGGTTGCCCCACGGTCTCTCCGTGGGCGCGGGAGAGTTGTCACGAGCGAGACAGAGTCGGGAGAGGGCGCGGCGAACTGGGTTTGTTATACCCGGGCGCACCCCCTCCTCTTTCTCTCTCCTCTCTTATTTTATCTTCTTCTTCTTATTTTTCCCCTTTCTCTCTCTACCTCCTCTCAAACCCTAACCCCAAAACATCAATTTCTCACTTATTTCTTCAAATTTTGCCTAAAATTTTCACAAATTCTTCCATATTCCTCCATTTTCTTCACTCCTACTCTACTTTCTCGTAATTTTTCGGGAAATTTCGGGTCTTTGAAGTGCTTTGGTCTTAATTTGAGTCTCCAATCTTGGTATACTTCTAACCTTTGTATTATTTTTGTCAATTTCAATTGATTTCTGTACATTGGTTTGTTTACCTTGATTTTGAGCATGATTTTTGTGTTTTATGGTTGATTTATGGGAAATTTGGTATATTTGGGTGATTGTTACTTTTTCTTGTTGATTCATGAATATATTGATGATTGATTGTTGATATTGTTGTTTGTTGTTGGAATTTTGGTTGCTGTGTTGATTGGAATATGTACCTTGTGGTTTGTGGTGGTTTGGTTGGATTTGTAAGGAGGGTTGTGAGTAATTTTGGTGGTAGTTGTTTTGTTTGAGGGGTTTGTGTTGTTATTGTGAATTGTGTGAATTTTGTCAAAATGGATTCTTTAAGAAGAGTGAAAAGTAACAAGAAACGCTCAAACCAATCCCCCGGCCAATCCTCAAATCCTCAACCCCAACCGCATTCCACAACACAAGATGATGCTCCTCCTCCTCCTCTACCCCCTCTCAAGTTTTGGAATCGGTCTAAAAAAACCCCCATCTATAACAAAATGAAAGACCGGAAGTTTAGACCTTCCCGCCATTACTTTCGTGAGGACATGGCCTAGCTAGGAATTGAGAATGACCTTGACATCTTTCTAAAAAACCTAAGCTTGGGTGAGTTTATAAAGTCTTCCCCTAGAACCTATTTGGAGCCTTCCATTGAGTTTTTCTCCACATTTGAGTTCAATAAGGTGGGGGAAACCGCTTTATTATTTCCTTCCAACTCTTCAATGTCAAACACACCATGAACCTAGCCGAGTTCAATGTAGCCCTTGGTTTCAACCCCAATGGTGATATCTTCGAGCCCCTTATCTCCCTAGTCCAAACTAAGTATAATGAGGTTTCTTGGTGGAGAACCATAGCCCACAAGAGGGAGTTTAATTCGATGAAGTCTCTTGCTAGTGAGACTATCCATCCGGCCCTTAGGATCCTTCATAGAATTCTTGGGTATTCGGTCTTTAATAAGCAAGATTTGGGGAAGTTATCTCGAGAGGAGATTATGGTGTTATGGATGGCTACCAAGCCGGAGTTAGGGTCAAGGATTAATTTTGGCTATATCTTCATTGACTGTTGTAAGGAGATAATGCATGGGACCAAAACGGGGGAAATTCATTGTGGGGGCATGGTGACACGTCTTGTGTCGTATTTTAAGCAAGAGGGGTTCTTGAGGTCTTGCACTCCGGTTGGAAGGAGTAAAGACGTGTGGATTAGTTTGAAACAAGTTAACACTTTGCGTTTCATAACTAGCACTAGGAGAACCGATACTTACTCTTGGCTAGTGAGAAATACCCACCATTGCCTACTCCCTTACCCGGCCGCCACCTCCATCCTTCGTGAGTCTAGAAACATTTGGATGGTCCCTAGGGACAATGGGAGGATTGAAGATGAGATAGAGGAGGATGATGGGATTGATGGGGGTGATGAGAATGATGAGGAAGAGGAGGAGAAGAATATGATGAAGAACAACAACAACCGCCACAACAACAACAACATGAGCATTTTCATGATGATGCTCAAAGAAGAAGAAGAGAAAGAAGACAACAAGGACAACAACAACAATAAGATTTCCAAGGAGATGCTTATCTCCGAGAGATGGAGGCCATGAGAGCCAACATGGAGCGCATGCAATTGAGCATGCAAGGTATGTACTCAAACCACCAAACTTTGTCTTATCAAACTAGCGCCTTGTATGACGCTAGTGTGCGTAGGGGGGAGGTCACACCTCCGGTCAACTACCCTTATGTGCCGCCCCAACAAGGGCTGGTACCTTCCCGGGGTGGTGACAACCTCCCTACGTACCCATATTGGCCCGGGGTTGAGGACCCCGATGTGCCAAGGCGCAACTTCCCACCTTATGATTATAGGGTCTCGGGGGTGAGTGATTATCGGGGTGATCCCGCATACTACTATGTTCACCCCCGTCACCCCGAGCTCCTTGTTCAGCGTGAGCCCTATGACCAATTGACCCAATCCCAACTTGACCTATTCAAGGATCACTATGGATTTCCTCCCGGTTACACCGGAGGTTGGGATACGGGTGATGATGGTGCCGGCCCTAGTGGCCAATAGTCCCCTTATGCATGTTTGTTTCCCTTTTTGTTCTCCCCCTTCCCTATTTTGCACGGTTGTAGGCATCGCGGTCGATGCCTTCATTTTGTGAGGGGGCAGGGTTAAAAAGGATGTTTTATGGTTGGTTTGGGGGAGGCACCTGGGGCTCGGTGGGAAGTCTTTGATAAGGTTTTTGGTGGATTTTTGCTAATGGTCTCGTTGGTTTGTTTCTTGTTGTTGTTTTGTTTCACTTCATGATGTTTTTGGGAGTTTCTTGAAATTTTTTTTTTTTTGATGATGATGGGTTTCTCTAGGTTTTTTTTTATAGCTTGTGTCTAAGTGTTTTATCGTTTGCTTTTGTTTGGAAGTTACTAACAATTTCATTTTGTATATATAGCCTTTTTCTTTAACTCACCTTGCTCGTAGCCTATGCTTTGGATTGCGGAGCCTTTTGGAGAAGCACGTTCCTACTCCTTGGGTACTTTAGTTTAGCACGGACGCTTGGTGAGGCCTTTCTTATTTTACCTCTTTATTTTCACTTCTTTATTTTCTTGGTTGCGTAGATTAGGATTAGATTTAGGGGAAGTTGAACGGTTCGAGGATGTATGAATTTAACACCTAGTGTGTTTGGGGTCTTTGGCGTTGTGTCCATTAGACCGCTTGTATGTCGATTGGGATAAACGTGTTATGATTGCATCTTTTCCCTTTTCCTCTTTCCCTTTCTTGTCCTTATCTAAGTTTTCCATCTTCTTTTTTCTTTTCTTTCCCTTTCTTTTATTCTTGTTTGTGTGCATAACTTTTTGAGGCTTTATTTTCACTCTTTCTCTTTTTGAAAATTGGACTTGTATGCAATAGACTTTTGCTTTTAAATAATAGTCTTCCTAGGTAATAATGGTATGCACGGTTTGAGATTACGTTTGGTGGATTCTAGGATAAAGCATGCTAAGATAGTTGTCTAGAACTAGGGGGATCATGAAACCGGATTCTACTCGTTTGTGGCATGTTGGTAGTTGCTCCCTATCTTTGATTTGACAACCTTAGTGAGTTTTTGCTACAACCATGTGAGATGTATATTTGTTCAAGCCTTCATCAAATTCTTGCATGAGCGGCATGGATCCTTGATTTTTGCAAACCTAATCTAGAATCTTAGTGTATGATTCCTAAGACCGTGACCGAACTACCTAGGGAGGACAAAGGCAACTTTTCGGGGAGGTATTTTCTTTTTCTAGGATAGTCCCTTTATGTTTACTTTTTTTTGGTTTGGGATACATTTGCCTACTTGTTACCCCTTTGAACCTTTTTCCCTCTTTTCAAGCCGCATAATTAGATATCTTGAGCCTTTTGTTTCGTTCTCCTTCTTTTTAATTTTTGTGAAGCAAGGGTCAATGTTTGGTGATTGTGGTCTATGAAGTTGGAGTTTGGTTCGAATTGGTACACATAATTGAGTTGTTTATATTTGGTAAATAATGGCAAATTCTTATGTAAAAGCCGTCCTTAGTAAGAGAGGCAGGGATGTTAATAAATGCATACTTGAAAAAGCCGTCCGAATTTAAAAAAGGCAAGGACTAATGCTTTTAAATAGTACGAGAAAATACAAACAAATTTATAAATGAGAAAATGCAAAAAAAAAAAAAAAAAAACCATAAAAATTCAAGTGTCTTTCTCCTCTCTATGCATTGAGGACAATGTTTCTTTTAGCTTGGGGGGGAAAGCGTTTGCGCTTTTTGTTCTTATGTTTGTAGATTGTTGCTTTGAATAAGCTTGGGGGTGTTAATACGTTTTTGTTTGGTGATTACTTAAGTTTGGTGTTGAGACTTGGCCGGTCTTTCCTTCACAATTTAGGATAACCACCAAATTTTTAATTTTAGCCTACCTTAACCCTTCTTGCCTTACGCAACAGCCTTTGGGAAGGCCTTTGGACCTAGGAGTTGAGTCTTTCATCGGTGGAGGGAATCATGGGTTGTAGACTAAGGAAAGGGGATGCGAAATCAAGATGTTGAGTAGCCCAAAATATTGATCTTTTTCCGGTTCCTTCGCGGAATCTATGAGATGCTCACTAAGGGGAGATATGAGATTAGTAGGGGGAACGCGGTAAGACCGTTTGGGATGAAAGTGGAGTGTGATAACTAGTTCTTATGCTTAGCATATTTATGTTTCAATCAACCTTAGGTATCTTATAACGTGCATACCATAATTCACTTTAGAAAGGTTGTTATTCATTTGAATTATAGTCTCTTTGTAAAGTGCATTTCGTAAAGATTTTGTTTTCTTTTTCCTCTTTATTTTCCTTTTATGGTTTGCCTCTTGGGGGTTTGGTGGAGAGTTATGGGTAAACTCTTAGGATACCCTTACGAGAGCATCACTCGTCCCCTTGGGCGATCTAGGGGTTTAAATGGCTTGTTTTAGCTAAAAACAACCGTGATTCTTACGACAGTGAGTCTTAGTGTAAATTCTCGCCCCTCTTTTTCTTTTTGCTTCGAATAAGCCCTTCTTTTTCCTTTTTAGCCTTTGTTTTGCTCGGGACGAGCGAAAGTCTAGCTTGGGGGAATTTGATGAGTGTCATTTATGGCACTCATAGGGTAGTCTTTTAGGGTTATTTCTTTCCCTTTTTCATGCTTTCTTCTCTTATTTTTGGTCAATTTTCCTTTAGTATTCTCTTTCTCCTCTTTCCTTTATGGTTCTCGTATTTTTCTAATGTTTGCCTTTTATTTGGCTCTTTTTCCCTTTTATTTCCTTTCTTTGTTTGCTTGTGTAGGTATTTGGAGAATCACCTTTGCAAAGGAATCAAGTTGGGACCTTAATGACCAAGCAAGGAAGAAGCATTTGGCTAGAGAGGGCTTAGAGAGGCCTCGGAAAGGTCTCCAAGGTATTGCCAGCAGGCCGCGGGCGCGGGTCAGTGAAGCCTCGGGCGCGGGCTCAAGAAGCACAAATGGCCAGATTTTGGAAGGAATTTCCCGCGGTTGCCTAGCAGGCTCTCCGCGGTCGCGGGAAACTTGGAGAGGGTGCTCCGTCCCAGAGAGACCGCGGCCCCCTGATTGAGTTTTGGGAGCAGGGGATTAGCCGCAGGCGCGGCATCTTTGGCCACGGGCGCGGGTTTATACTGCCGCGGGCGCGGGTGTTGCCCAGATAGCCTGCGAAGGGTTACATACCCATTTCTCCGCGGCCGCGGGTTCATCGGGAGAGGGCGCGGGATTTGCCGGTTTCTTCTTTGCTTATAAATAGAATTGTAATTCCTTTTTGAAACCAACTTTTTGATAATATTTCATTAGCTTAGTTTTAGAGAGAGAATTTAGAGAGAAGTTAGAGAGAAGTTCTTGGTTTTGGATTTGTAACTCAACATTTGATCAATCAAGTTTGGATTTCTTCATTTTCAATCATCAATATTAGTGAGAATCTCTTCCTTCTTTCATCTCTTACTTACTTGCTATTTGATTTATGCTTGTTGCTTGTTTTTCTTTGGATTTGAATTTGATATTGTTGATTATTTTGATTTCTCTTAGAATTTGATATAGAATGATGATCAATGCAATTTCTAGTTATTTGTTCTTGAATTTCACCATGATTAGTGAGTAGATTAGTTGCTAGGGAAAGGGGGAAGCGTGTTTGATTAATGAAATTGCTAGTTGATGCTCTTTGATTGATTGATTTGTTGCAATTAAATTGGTTGACATAGTTTTGCATGTGATTGTTTAGACTAGGAGTGATCAACCTATAAGATTAATCTAGATTGCATTGCAACTCTTAATGACATGAACAATTGATTTGAAAGTTGCTCTAATTGATTGGGTTTGCTTGTGATTCTTCTTGATTTTCCTTTCATAGTGACTCCTAGATTGGCCTATAGGAGATAGCATTTGAACTCTCTTGATTGCTACTATTGTTTGTCCATTGCAATACTTGAATTAATTGATTGAGCTCTAAACTAGCATTATCATTGAACTTGCATGTGGAACCCATATCCCTAGTGTTTAGACCTTTTATTTACTTGATTAGACTTGTTTTAGTTTACCATAGTGCCAACCATAATGTCAACTCCATCTTCGAGGTAGCTTGACTTAGACTCTAGTTTTCATCATTTCATTCCCTAGGGATCGACCCTTAATTTGCCCTATATTCATATAAGGTTGGTTAGGTGTTTACAAATTTAGTTTGACTTGGGTGAAGGGTAGATAACGACATACATTTTCCTCTTGTCATGCATATACTATGTTTTCTTAACCGTTTATTGACTTGTGCTGAGATTAAATAAATTAATGACTAAAACATTTTTGCCTAATTAATTAATTTATTTATTTGAGTAAATAAAGTCTAATATCTCAACCAGATTTGACCTAGTACGACTTTAGGCATACCCCTGTTGATTAATAACATCGTAAACAGTTTCAGATTGAAGCTCCAGCAATGGCACCAAAGTCTGAATTGTAGCCCCACTCTGTGGAGTGTGGCGCCTGGCAACAGCTCTGTCGTCTGGCGCTACACTGCAAAGAGAGGCGCCAGTCCTGTCGCTTTCACGACAGTTCGGATTATTGATCGAGTCATCACCTTATGTCTAATTAACCAGTTTACTAATTAATTAGGTTGAAATTTAATGTCAAGTCATTAATTGAGTCTACGCACTAAGTCCCATGGTCTTACACAAGAGTCTGAACATGTCACTTACACTCAACGCACACACCAATACACATACTTTGACCATGTCTAATAGAGTCTTGTATGCGCGTTTTTTCCGTCATTTTTTTAGGGGGGTAAATCGGATATTAATCCTCCAATTTAAAAACCATACTTAGTTCTAAAAAAATATATACCTTATTTTTGCCAAAATATGCACCAATTTTTTATTTTTTCCTCTTTAAAACCGTAAAGTCGAGGTTGATTTGAGTCAAGTAATTAAAACGCAAAATGGTTTAAATTACAGCGCGTGGTCAAGAAAGGAAGGGCGGTTAATCAAACACAACCTTTTCGTACAAGTCCAACTTTTCGACAAACCCATTGCTCGTAAGAGGAAAGCTAGGACAGTAATGGCAACACAAGAAGAAGTCAATGAGCTTAGGAACCAACTAGTTACCCTGACTGAGGCACTGAAGCTCCTAACACTTAAGATTGATGATCCCGTGAAACAACAACAGATGAACCTCATGCAAGAGAGTCTAAGCAAGCTATCTAGCGACTACAAGTTTCAAGAGATTAGTTCACAAGGGGTCTTAGTGGACAAAGATCTTCTTCCGCAGAAATTCAATGCCAAAGACATCGCGAAATTCAAAGAAATCGATAACTCTTATTTTCATTCGAGAGCCTTCGAGACAATAATGAGTATTAAGGGTATCGACAAAAAGGTGTTCCCCTCTCTGTTCTCACTATCTCCCGAGACTGTTTTCCAACAATGGTTCTTTTCTCTCGAGAAAGAAAAGACCTCCACCTGGGAGTCCATAGCAAACGCTTTCGTTAATAGATACAAATGCAACATTCAAGTTGAGACTGACCATAAGGAACTTAAAATCCTCAAGCAGAAGGAGAACGAAGACTTCATCTCCTTCTTTGACAAATGGAGAGAAACCTCAGCTAAGATGATTGAGGTGCCAAGTGAAAAATAGTTTGTAAGGTTATTCATCAAAAACCTTCAAGAAAAATACTCCAAGCATCTCAAGTATCAAAATAATCTCCATACCTTCAAGGCCGTCTACGACATTGGAATCAATATTGAAGACGACCTGGCTAAGTTGAAAGCTGCCAACAATAACTCCAATAGTGGCTGGAAAGGAAAGAAGAACGACAATCCTTCTTCTTCCAAAACCACCCACTCAAACAACGTTAGCACTTTTAACCTAGAAGAAGTCCTTGCTATGAATAATCAAGGACAGAAGAAACCATTTAGGAGGAACTTTACTCCTATTGGCATGAGTTATGACACCGTATTTTACCGACTAAATGCAAAGGGTCTTATAACTCCCATTGGACCATTTGGGGACCCACTAGTCGAAAAGAGGTCGGCTAATTGGAACCCCAATGCACACTGCAAGTATCACCAAGGTAGGGGCCATCTTACCGAGAACTGTTGGAAGCTTAAAGAAGCTATCCAAGATTTAATCGATAACAACAAGTTGTCGTTGCCCCCTGCCAGTAAGAAGCCAATTATTGATAATGCGCCTCTCGCTCATTCCTTGGCTATATCTGATGAGGAAATTGAGGTCGACCCCTCGTCTCTCATTAAACCTGTCAAAGAAATCCATGCCATCAAAGAAGAGGAGGAGATCTTTTTCGACGCCATGGATAACCTTCAAGAACCAGCAAGCAAAGAGGACATACAATCGCTCACACTGTCTATGATGGAAGGATCGCATTTGCTACGTGAAACTCTCAAGGCTATAAAGGAACTTCAGAAGAAATATGATGAGGTTCCACTCCCAAAAGATGAACCCAAGAGAGAATTCACACCCTTGAGAACGACTTTATGAGGCAAAGTGTTTTCCTTTACAAGTCACTGAAAAACCCAAGAAGAGTAATAGACTCTACACTCCAATTGGGATCCCATATAAACAAATGTTCGAAATACTCTCCGAGAGTGGCAAGATCAAACCTCTCAAACCAAGACCATTCGAATCATTGAAAAGGACAGATAGATATTACTGTCAGTATCATCAATCAGGGGGTCACACTATCGAAAACTGTTTTAAATTGAAGGATTTAATTTAGAAAATGATTGATGAAAAGAAACTAGTCCAAGTTCCACAAGTAGAGGATGCAAGTATTAATGGAGTTTGGGACAATGATGAAGAAGACGTCTACTTAAAAGACGTGGTAGGATCTCCACCTTCAGTATCATACGCCATGGATGACTTTTGGGCTGAAGAAGACTCATCGATAGACGTCCTCACAAGATCCGGGAGAATGCAACCTCCCGTCTCAACATAACCCATACCAACCGCACATAAAGTGCCCATACCTATCATTGAAGACAATGATATCGTCAAGGAGTTCAAAAAGACAAAAGTTGAAATGAACGTATGGAAACTTCTTGCAACATCCCGAGAACATAGGTTGGTTGTAATGAATGCCTTGGACAAAATAGGGATAGATTCTGACACCACTCCTGAGGGGTTGGCTAACTTCCTCACGAGTGATCTACCTAGTCCCATCAATTTGATCACCTTTTCTGACAAGGATTTACCTCTAGAAGGGGACAAACACTATAAGGCATTAAACCTCACAGTAGTTTGCAAGAGAATGAATGTCTCTATGACTCTTGTAGACAATGGATCAGCCATTAACGTCTGTCCACTAAGAACAGCGAGGATTCTAGGCATAAGGGATGAAGATTTAACTCCGTCGACACAAGGAATAAGAACCTACGACAACACTCGTCGTCAAGCTCTTGATAAAATTACCATGAATGTAACGGCAGGAGCAATAGAACATGCTACTACTTTCCAAGTAATAGACATTAAAGTTTCATTCAATCTACTGTTGGGACGCCCTTGGCTTCACGACCTAAAGGCCGTCCCCTCATCTCTCCACCAACAAGTAAAAGCCATAGTTGGGGGAATTCCTATCACTATCAATGCTTAACCTATGAGAATCAAGTCAATAGAAAATCCCATAATTAATGTGGAGCACGACGAGGATGATGAAGATTTATGGGGCTTTAACGAAGAGGTCTCCATAATCTAGGAGGATGAAAGGACCCCTCTTTGCCATGACCCCCATTCCAACATGATTGTAAATGCTATTTTAATGAAACAAGGACATTTTCCTGGGATGACCCTAGGAAAGAAGACGGGAATAGCAAAACCGCTGGAGTCACCTGGCCTCCCTAAGTTAGACAATTTTGGACTTGGTTTCGAACCGACTCGGAAAGATCTCAAGCGAGCCCAGGAAAAAGCAAAGGCACGTAGGGACGCTCGCAGTCAAAAGAAAGCAATCCCAATGGATCAGTACCCTCTTACACTTAATGGTCAATTCATAAAAGAAGGAGAGGACTATCCATGCCATGAATTTCCCGAACCATTTTTCGTAAACGGTATAAGGCAACCGGGATTTGAAATTTTCTTGGATTGTTATTTCACAGATGAAATCCCAACTCCTGTCCATAACGAGAAAGCACCCCAATGCTTTGACTTTAACATCATGGGATTATTATTTGGGCGAGAAAAGGATGAGCCAACTTACAAAGAGGATAACTCCTCACTCATTCAAACAGTCCTACAGAGCGAAAGCTTCGATCCCTCGAAGCTAATCACTCTAGCAGAAGGATCATTACAAGGGTGGCGTAAGACCGTCAAAGTGACTACTCCAAGTGGAAGAAATATATCCATCAGGACAGGGCAAGGACCGATGTTTGAAGAGTCGTCTAGGTCAGAGTCTGAGTTGGAGTCTCTCCCTATAGAGTCATCTAGGTCTTTAGTAGTAGCACCTTCCCCTTCTATCTCTTTTCCCAGAATAGTTAGTGATCAAGTCCCTGAGGACATATCACTCTTTGATGTAATGATCTCAGAGTACAATAATATATCTTCTTCTCCTTATTTCTTGTGTTCTTCTCTAACCTAAAATGACAAGCATTGCTTAACTAACAATGAAAAAGACAAAGAAATTATTAAAGCAATGGAAACACTCGAAAAGAAAACACCGGTAATTGAAGAAACTGAAACGGTTGATATCTCAAATGATTCAACCAATAAAAGAGAAGTTAAAATCGGACTAACACTTAATGAACAAGAATGAACCAATTTAATTACCTTACTTAAATAATTTATCGATGTATTTGCTTAGTCATACGAAGATATGCCAGGCATTAACAGAAAAATAGCTCAACACACTATACCACTAATCCTAGGAATGAAACCTGTAAAACAAAAGTTACGTCGAATGAAACCCGACGTAGCACTCAAAATTAAAGAAGAGGTCCAAAAACAAATAACTGCAGATTTCATCAAGGTATCTAAATACCCTGAATGGGTGGCCAACGTCGTCCCAGTTCCGAAAAAAGATTGAAGGGTAAGAATGTGTGTCGACTATCGAGATCTAAATAAGGCAAGTCCAAAGGACGACTTCCCTTTACCACACATCAATATTCTGGTGGATAACACGACAAATCACGCACTTCTATCATGGAAGGATATGCAGGTTATAATCAGATTCTCATGGCAGAAAAAGATATGGAGAAAACAACCTTCATAACACCATGGGGCACTTACTGCTACACGGTAATGCCATTCGGGTTGAAAAACGCGGGTGCCACTTACCAACGTGCAACAACTGCTTTACTCCATGACATGATGCACAAAGAAGTCAAAGTATATGTCGACGACATGATTGTAATATCAAAAGACCGCCCAGGCCATCAAGTAGCCTTAACGAAATTTTTCGAAAGGCTAAGAAAATACAACATGAGGTTGAACCCATCTAAGTGTGCTTTTGGAGTCACCTCAGGCAAGCTTTTGGGTTATGTCATAAAGTCTAGAAGAATAGAGATAAACCCAACAAAGATCAAAGCAATCATGTCAATGCCACCGCCCAAAACCGAGAAGCAGATTTGAGGATTCATTGGCCGGTTGCAATACATAAGTAGATTCATATTGAAATTGACAACGATATGTGAACCAATCTTTAAGAAGCTTAAGAAGAATGTACCAGTAATATGGGATGACAAGTGTCAAAAAGCCTTTGAAAAGATCAAAGCTAATCTCGCAAATCCTCCCGTATTAGCACCAGCACTTCCCGGAATACCTCTTAGGTTGTACTTAACAGTTACCAAAGAGACAATGGGAGCTATGCTAGCGCAAGAAGTAGAAGGCAAAGAAAACGCAATCTATTATCTAAGCAAGAAAATGCTCGAATATGAAGCACGTTACACACCACTTGAGAAATTGTGCCTCGCCTTGGTGTGGGCCACAACCAAGTTAAGACATTACATGCTAGTGCATACCGTCTTTGTAGTCTCCCGATTAGATCCACTCAAGTATCTGTTTGAGAAATCTACACTCAATGGACGCATATCGAGATGGATAGTCAATTTAGCCCAATTTGATGTAAGGTTTATGCCGCAAAAAGCTATCAAAGGATCTGTGGTGTCAGACTTCCTAGCATACAAATCACGCACTTCTAATACAGTGGTTATAATTGATTGACCCTCATTATTTTTACCACTAGTAAGAAAAAATTGATTAAGCATACAAAATAAGAAAGCCCTTCTTCTATAAACATGAAAAGATTCGGAGTAAGGTTTATCAAAATAATGGCGAGCAAATTCTTTCAAATTAACTATGTTACCATATTCTATTTTTGATAAATCCTTGTCTTTTAAATTGAAGAAGCGTTCAAAATCTTTATAAAAATATGCATCTATTCTAGGGATTACTACAAGATCTATTGCTTTAGAATAGGGATTACTACCTGCTCTAATTCTTTTCTTCCTTTGGCATTAAGAGACTGACACCATTCATGGGTGTAATTGGTAAAAGTTTTGGTGACTAGAGACATGATATTATTTTTCTAAAAGCTAAGAAATATTTTATCTGCTGAAATTATGAAAAGAATCGGCTGGGCAGGGGGCTATTTATGCACAAAATCGGAGCAGTTTTATTCTGGGAAGGATTCGGGATCAGCGCTCTTAGCGTCACATTTCTTTGCACACACAAACATGCACATAATAATAAAAAATGAAAAAACAAGATAAATAAAATAAACTCATAATAGTATGTATATACAAATATGTCTGAAAAATGAATCTAATTAAAAGGAAAAGTTCTATACAAAGTCAAATAAATAATAAAAAAGCACAGGTATAAGCTACGGCGCCGGGGGACGTAAACCCATCATCGCGTAAAACTCCGCTGTACGAGGAGTAACCTCTCAACCAGCTCCGGCTCCAGCTCCAACATCAGCTCCAGTCTCTGCGGGAGGAGGAAAGATCAACGTAGGACCTGTCCACCCGAGATCAACCTGAGGCTGAGCCTGTGGAGGCTGCTGCGATGACGAGCCAACCTCGTAAATCCCACCACCTCTAAGAGCCGAGGTAGCCTCTCCCTGGCCTATGCAGCCTCGGAACGACCGCCCCTACCTCCCGAAGTAGTACGGCGACGTCTCGAGCTAGACCTCGCTGGATCCCTCCGCACCTCGGGTCTCGTGCGGGTACGAGAAGGAATGGGATGACCCTGCAAAGGAAATTAAAGTCAGAAACAAACAAAATAGAAGCGGTAGTACAAAAAAATATGAAGGGAACACTACCTCATGAACAGCGTCGTCTCGACAACAGGTAGCCACGTTTCTCATCGGGACAAGCTGGCTCCGGAAGGCATCTATGCATCGTGCCATCGCTAAAACCACCTCGCGTGAGAACTGTCATAGGAATAAGTCAGTAAACATGCATAACATATATGGATAAAAGTTGCAAATAAACAAGCTTACCCGAGTCTGGTGGCGAGGAATCGACCGCTCCACGAAGCGCTCGTCCTCAAGAGCCGGAGGAATCATCCCCTCAATTGGCCCATATGTCCCCTGATAGTGGATAGACATACGGGGTGGCACGAACTCAGCAGTATCGTCTTGTGAAAGCAAAACAAAATCTGTAAAGCATTACTTGGGGGTTACTTCACTCAAGGTAAAATTTGAAAAATCGTACCGCCACATCCTGAGCAGGTACAGGAACTGGAGCTAACAACTACAGTAGCTCCTCCGCATAGCATCGCCCAGGGATCATGTAAGATCGCTAAGGGGTACCAGCTCCCTATGACATGCTCAATAACCTCGTGGTGTTAAACATGTGACGTGGGGGAGGAGGAGGAACGACAAATGTATCGGAGGAATGCTGAATAGCAACCCTCTCTCCATGGTATGCAGTCGCTCCATAAGTCCCCAAGAAATAGCGACGCTTAGCAGAATATTGCGCGGCTAACCCAGGGACTGCCAGGTCGACCCACGGTCGGTACAGCACCTCAGGCTCATGCAAAGAGCGTCAATCAGGCAAGAATCTATCTAAAGCATCTTAAAATGTCAAATAAGAAAAGAATCATACCGAGATGATCCAATCTCGGACATATGAAATGGACATCCCCACACGCTGGCTGCCCCAGGAAGCACTAACTGGAAACCTGCGCGGCGAAGGTCTCGCCGGCACAGCTGAGGGGAAGTACTCGTAGAACCAGATCTACAAGAAGCTAAAGTTATCAGTAAATGCTAACTAAAACGTAGAGCTAAAGTTTATAGGGAATAAGGTTTACCTTTACGACCCTCCAAAAGCTGGACAAATCAACATTCGTCCCAAAGGACCGATGTCGACACGAGTCCCGCAGCGCTCGAATGAAATCAGCATAGGCCAAGCTGGCCTAGTCATAAGTCCCGATCCGGTGTAGATCGCGGACGGCAGGAAGGTAGTAAAGCAGCGCCCTACTACCCTTGTTAGGGGAGAACGTCCCTGACAGCAAGATGAGTGTAATGATGCGTACCCGCTGCTCTCAGGTAGTCGCACCATCGTCCAAAGCCGCTGCTAGAGTCGAGCGGCGAATCCCCCTCGCACTGAACTGAGTCGACTCAACCTCAGCTCGAGCCCGAATACCAATCGGACCCAACAGCTCCTCGACCTTAGGGGAAAAGACGTCGATCCCACTGTCAAACGGCAGTGACACGGAACTAAACTCCAATCCTGTGATGAGATTCAAGTCGGTAAAAGTGACCATCATCTCACCCCAAGGAAAATGGAAAGTGTTGGTGGTGTCCCAAAAGAACTCCACCAGAGAACGAACTACATTGTGACCCCGCTGGAGGCAACCATTGCCTCAGAGGTCTCGTACAGCGCAGCAAGCCCGCAAGACTCCCATAGAAGTTTCATCTGATCATCTCTGGCGATGTACATCTTGTACAGATCGCCTAAGCCGTCACAGCCGGAACCATGACAGCGCGTCCTCCCAACAGTGATGCCCCGTCTCACCCTCTAAGAAATGTGATGGACGGGAAAAAAGTATAAGGTCCGCTCATCGCACTCGGGGAGTCGACCAAGCGAAGTGGACGGCTCGGCATCGTCCTCTACGGGCTCATGCTCCCGTCGAACGTCTCGGGACCGTGAACCGGAACCTCGTTGTCTAGCCATGCTACATTGTGCAGAATTATCATGAATTAAGGTTCTATAGTATCTTAGGTTCGCCTAGCCGCATGATACTATGTTCGAAAAAAAAAGAGTACGTAGTACCAAAATAGAGCACAAATTCAAATTGAGCATAATGGCATTTTTCAAGCAATCAAACAATTTCTTGCAATACTATAGTGATTATTGTGACAAATTGGACAAGAATTGATAGCAAAAACATGAAGAACGAGCCACATTGTATTCCCGACCTTAAGAGGTTCAACAATGGCAATTCGTTTATTTCTTCACCAAATTGAGTCAAACAAGTCTCAAATTACTCCCAAGGAAATTTATAAAAATAATCAAGCAATTTCATGGCATAAAATTTGACAAACAAAGAGGATTAAGCATTCTAAATTTCGAATTTTCATGAAATTCGGGAATAAACACATGCAAAATTCATTAAAACCGATTTGAGTTTGAAGAAAACTTACATAGATCGGCAAAATGGATGGAATGAGCTTTGATTTGCAACAAATTTGAGTGAATTTGGTTGAGAAACGAGCAAGAACAAAGCAAATGAATTTCTGGAAATTTTCGAGCAAAAAACGCGACGAGCAGCAGCGAAAATGAATAAGAGAAGGGTATTTAAGGAATACCCGATTCTGGCGCCAAACGCCAGACTTTGGCGTCAGTTAATAGGCGTGGCGCCTGGCGCTAGACCAGCTTCTGGCGCTACAACCAGATTATTGGCGCTGATGTTATTTCAGCGGCGCCAGAATGTTCAGCCACTCAGTACGGTTGTTCTAACCTTTTGCGATATATTTTGGGTTCCTTGGTACGCCAGTTAGCCCCTCTAAGCAATTTGACACGATTTTTAGTAATCGGCTTGATTACACAAGTGATCACCTGATTAAAGATCCTCTCACTTAGTTTAAAGCGCCTAAGCATTGGCTCATCGCAAAAAGCACCGACGTAGTGGTTCATTCGCAAAAGGCACCGACAGATTGGTTCATTCATTTTACAAAAGGCACCGACATACAGGTTCAAAAGCAGCAAAAGCGCCGACGTACAGGCATAGCGGAAGCAAAGTTCAAGCGAACATTTAAAGATCGACAAGTGGAGGTCTTTGGTAATTTCCTTTGGAAAATTATCGCAACAAATGAGGATAGCTTCAAGCAAGGATATCTTCAACAGCGTTCCCTAGATTGTGGAGCGTTGTCACAAATAACTGAAGATGACTTCAAGCGAAGTTGTCTTCGATCATGTTCCCTTAGACGTGGAAGACGGTCACAAAGCGGAAGAGGATCGTTTCAAGCAAAGCAATCTTCGATATTGGAAGCAGTTAGAAGCGTAGGGGTTTTCAAGCGGGATGCCATTCTCTTGGCAGAAGGTCTTCAAAACAGTAAAGCGGCAGCAAATCCGTTACTTTCAGATACGTCTGCTCGACGGTGCAAGATACGCGTTTCTTAACTCTTTTATCTGTTTAACTAACGCTATTTTGCAGGTATCGGCGTTACAAGAGTGATTTAGGATCGCCGAACGTTCTGAATCATTCTCCGTCCCTATCGCTACTTTGACTTTTGTTTTCGAAACTTGCGTTTCTCCAAACTCACTCAAAGTGGGGGCTTCTGTAGACACCCATTTTTGTCCCCCTAAAACCAAACCCGGTGATGAGTGCCTTTTGCGTCGAATCATAATCGAATGAAGTGAAAATGTTGAAAGTTTAGTGTTGCGATTAGTTTTAATTTCTTTTCTCTACTCTCTGTTTTTGAAAACCTATTTTAAGAAAATAGCCAATCCAGTTTGGTTGGTACATGATATGGTTCGAATAGTAGTGTAGTCAGATAGGGCTTGAAAAGAGCTTTCCAACGATATATTATAAGCCCAATTCCGATGAATATTGAGGAAGTTATAGCCAAATTACTGAACTGGGCCAGGTTTGAGCCTTATATGCGGCCTAATGATCTAGAGGAGGGCCTAATATGAATTTATCGTTTCTAATGCAATTAGGAATGTTAGTCTTCTAGATTCTTCTAGAAGGTTCTTTTCATTCCTAATTCAATTAGCTTTGATAAGTTGACTTTTGTTGACTTTTTAGAGTTTTAATCAGAATAAAAGAACGTTTTTGAGGAAAATACGATTTTATCCTCCAGTACGACAATTTCTATCTGATTTTAAGAAAACGCCTCAATTTCTTAGTCAGCGCCAAACGCCAGCTTTAGCGCCTGAAGCTACGCTTGGCGCCTGGCGCTAGCCTTATCGTCTGGCGCTAAGGTCAGTGTTTGGCGCTAATCTGGTTTTACGCGTCCGAACTCTTTTTTTGATCAATAGTAGAAAAAAAGCATTAGGCACCCCCCATATGGCACCGGTTCAGCCTAAACCGGTGCCCAAAACCGGTCTAGAATTGGGCGGGTTTTTACCAAAAGAGAAAAGGCACCGGTTCAGCCTGAACCGGTGCCAAAAATCAAAAAGGCACCGGTTTGAACCGGTGCCATTCAAACCGGTGCCAAATTCAAAACAAAAAAAACCGCGTCTTTTCCTCTTTTCTTCATCTCTTTCTCTTTCCTTCCCTTCATTCGTTCATCCCTTCTTTCGTTCTCACTCAGAGTAGTCGTGCCTCCACCTTTTCCCTCCACCACAGCCGCCACCTTCACTGGCGCTTTCAGGTGCCTAAACCACCGCCGTGAATCTCCCTGCCCTGCCCTGCCCTCCACCGCCTTTCTCTGTGCGAAACAAACAACAACAGCTGCAGCGCGCACCGCCTCCACCTCCACCAGCGTGCACCACCTCCACCTCCACCAGCGCGCACCGCCTCCACCTCCACCAGCGCGCACCGCCTCCTCCACCAGCGAGGGTCTTTTCATTCTCTCATCCCCTTAGCTTCTTCCACCTCCAACTAATTTAGGGTAAGTTCATCTTTTCAAGTTAATGGGTTCATCTTATTTTAGATTAAAATTGTGCTTAGATTGTATATGAAATGCAAAGAAAATTAATGGGTTCATATTATTTTAGATTAAAATTGTGCTACATTGTTGGGATTAAAATTGTATGTTTGTGCTACATTGCTGGCTGTGAAATTTGTTTATGATGCCTTGTTTTGGGGAGTTTGGTTTTTGATAATTTAATTAATTTAAGGATTTATTACTGAATTTTGTTGCTTGGATTCGATTTCAGCTGAATTCTTGCAAAGTTCTTGCTGTTGGACATGGCCTTCCTGACAAGACGGGGAATCATATTCCTGTTGCTGTCAAAGAAGAGGATACCGTGAATACGGAGGAACTACAGTGAAGCTTGGTGAAAAAGAGTGAGTTTATTTTTCTCCATGCACTTTTCTTTTTGTTCCAGATGGTGATTTCTTAGTCAAATTATTGTGATTGAATGCTTTGACTCTTGATCCTCGATTGAATATATTAGTAATTTTGCATTACCTTGTTCCTTAGTCGAGTTTTTGTATGTTTTAATGTGTATATTAGTGACCTTGCTTCTAATTAGTTGTGAATAAATTAGAAAATTGTGAATAAATTAGAGAATTGTGATTACATTATAGATTTGTGAATAATTTAGAGAATTTTGATTAAATTAGAGAATTGTGCATAAATTAGAGAAATAGTGATATTGCCACTTAATTAGTTGTGAATAAATTAGAGAATTGTGAATACATTAGAGATTTGTGAATATATTAGAGAATTAGTGACGTTGCTAATTTTTGTTTTTTTAATATATAGATTCATATGTGAATTGAAGCAAGAGTTTAATTAGCTTGAGGACTACATATTGAGCTCAAGTGGGTAGTTGCTATATTGGTATGACTACTAAACTTTAATTAGCTATATTTCTTTCTATTCATCCATTTAATAAAAGTTTATTCATGAAATTGAAACTTGTGTATTGTTTAATTGCAACTAAATACAACAATATATAGAATACTTGAATTGCATCATCATCATCAAATAAATACAACAATATGTTGTTTTGAGCCGAAATGGCTACTTACTTGCCTATTTTCTTCATTTCTCAACTTATAAACTTCTTGCATCTCAAACACAACTCATAATCACATATTTATAAGTGTTTGTCATTTGAAATTACATAAAAATCGCCAAGTTCTAAGTTTTTGGGTCCAATTCATCAAAATAAAGCCATTTTGAGCCGAAATGGCTACTTACTTGCCTATTTTCTTCATTTCTCAACTTATAAACTCATTGAATATCAAAACAACTCATAATCACATATTTATAAGTGTTTGTCATTTGAAATTACATAAAAATGGCCAAGTTCTAAGGTTTTGGGTCCAATTCATCAAAATAAAGCCATTTTGAGCCGAAATGGCTACTCACTTGGCTATTTTCTTCATTTCTCAACTTATAAACTCCTTGAATCTCAAAAAAAACTCATAATCACATATTTATAAGTGTTTGTCATTTGAAATTACATAAAAATCGCCAAGTTCTAAGTTTTTTGGTCCAATTCATCAAAATAAAGCCATTTTGAGCCGAAATGGCTACTTACTTGCCTATTTTCTTCATTTCTCAACTTATAAACTCCTTGCATCTCAAAACAACTCATAATCACATATTTATAAGTGTTTTTCACTTGAAATTACATAAAATTCGCCAAGTTCTAAGTTTTTGGGTCCAATTCATCAAAATAAAGACATTTTGAGCCGAAATGGCTACTTACTTGCCTATTTTCTTCATTTCTCAACTTATAAACTCCTTTCATCTCAAAACAACTCATAATCACATATTTATAAGTGTTTGTCATTTGAAATTACATAAAAATCGCCAAGTTCTAAGTTTTTGGGTCCAATTCATCAAAATAAAGCCATTTTGAGCCGAAATGGCTACTTACTTGCCTATTTTCTTCATTTCTCAACTTATAAACTCATTGAATATCAAAACAACTCATAATCACATATTTATAAGTGTTTGTCATTTGAAATTACATAAAAATGGCCAAGTTCTAAGGTTTTGGGTCCAATTCATCAAAATAAAGCCATTTTGAGCCGAAATGGCTACTCACTTGGCTATTTTCTTCATTTCTCAACTTATAAACTCCTTGAATCTCAAAAAAAACTCATAATCACATATTTATAAGTGTTTGTCATTTGAAATTATATAAAAATCGCCAAGTTCTAAGTTTTTTGGTCCAATTCATCAAAATAAAGCCATTTTGAGCCGAAATGGCTACTTACTTGCCTATTTTCTTCATTTCTCAACTTATAAACTCCTTGCATCTCAAAACAACTCATAATCACATATTTATAAGTGTTTTTCACTTGAAATTACATAAAATTCGCCAAGTTCTAAGTTTTTGGGTCCAATTCATCAAAATAAAGACATTTTGAGCCGAAATGGCTACTTACTTGCCTATTTTCTTCATTTCTCAACTTATAAACTCCTTTCATCTCAAAACAACTCATAATCACATATTTATAAGTGTTTGTCATTTGAAATTACATAAAAATCGCCAAGTTCTAAGTTTTTGGGTCCAATTCATCAAAATAAAGCCATTTTGAGCCGAAATGGCTACTTACTTGCCTATTTTCTTCATTTCTCAACTTATAAACTCCTTGCATCTCAAAACAACTCATAATCACATATTTATAAGTTTTTGTCATTTGAAATTACATAAAAATCGCCAAATTCTAAGTTTTTGGGTCCAATTCATCAAAATTATGTTGTTTTGAGCCGAAATGGCTACTTACTTGCCTATTTTCTTCATTTCTCAACTTATAAACTCCTTGCATCTCAAAAAAACTCATAATCACATATTTATAAGTGTTTGTCAACTTATAAACTCCTTGATTGTGCTTTGTATGTGATGAGATTCATGCTTGACATTGTGACTCATTGTACGGACACTCAACAGCTTGATGAGGTAAGTCCTAAAACTTCTTGAAATGCTATATTGATGTGATTTCACGCCTTAGACACCTAATATTACCAACAATGGAATGTTATGAGAAACAAAAAAGCTATTTCACAAGAAAGGTAGAAAATGGGCTGAATAGAAGTCATATGGGCCATGTTAGGGCCATTTTGTGTTAATATGCTCTTTTGATGTGATTTCTTTCCTTATACACATATAACTAGATAATATTGACATGTTATGAGATAAATAAAGTTCATTTAATAAGAAATGTAGGAAATGGGCAAAGTAAGGTCATATAGGCCATATTCGGGCCATTTTGAGTAAAAAGCGTCATAAACCTTAATAAAATGCTCTCCTATACAATTTTAGGGCTTACATACATACAACTACCCAACATTGACATGTTATGAGAAATAAATAGTTCATTTGATAAGTAATGTAGAAAATGGGCTACATAGAAGTCATATAAGCCCTATTTGGGCCATGTTGAGTAAAATGCGTTGTTAAACTTCTTGAAATGCTATATTGATGTGATTTCTAGCCTTAGACACCTAATATTATCCAACAATGACATGTTATGAGAAACAAAAAGGCTATTTCACAAGAAAGGTAGAAAATGGGCTGAATAGAAGTGATATGGGCCATATTAGGGCCATTTTGTGTTAATATGCTCTTTTGATGTGATTTCTTTCCTTATACACCTATAACTAGATAATATTTACATGTTATGAGATAAATAAAGTTCATTTAATAAGAAATGTAGGAAATGGGCAAAGTAAGGTCATATAGGCCATATTCGGGCCATTTTGGGTAAAAAGCGTCATAAACCTTAACAAAATGCTCTCCTATACAATTTTAGGGCTTACACACATACAACTATCCAATATTGACATGTTATGAGAAAGAAATAGTTCATTTGATAAGTAATGTAGTAAATGGGCTATATAGAAGTCATATAGGTAATATTTGATAAAATACATATTGTTTGTCTAATTAATTATTTTTAAAATAATGTTTTTGTATTTCAAGTTTTGCAAGGTCCAAAAGGATGGTCCGTTGACAATCAAGGAGCTTAATGAAGTTCGTGACATGTTGGCGTCTTTTATCACCTTCAACATGTAAATGGCATTGTAATTGTATTATTTATGTTAAGTTTTGAACTATATAACTTATTATTCATTATATATGTGTACTTACTATTATTTGTATATGTAAGCAACTTTTTTTTTTTTTGTATTGCGTTTGGGAATATTTATATCTATATATATCATTGAATTCTTGTTTCTAATATTATTTTTGTATATTTTTGTATATAATAATTAATAATATTATTATTAGTTATTATAATAATAAAATTATTAATTATTATATTTAATATAATTGCTGGAATTACAGGTTATTATTATTGCAGGTTTTTTTTTTAAATATTATTGCACGATGGAAAAAAAAACGAAAAAAAAAAATTACATAATAGGCACCGGTTAGGCAGCAACAGGTGCCTAAACTATCCACCACCAAAAAAAAAATGGCGGGAGAGCAGTTTTAGGCACCGGTTAACCGGTGCCTATTCCACCCTATGGCACCGGTTAACCGGTGCCTATTACACCCTATGGCACTGGTTTTGAACCGGTGCCAAAACCCATGTTTTTGGCACCCCTCACATAGGCAGCGGTTCAAATCGGTGCCTTAGACCGGGTTTGAACCGCTGCCAATTGCCTTTTTTCAAAGCAGTCTTCTAAAAACTCTGTTTTAAATCATCAATTTTCATCAATTCATATTCTTTCTAATTCTCATCGACTTTCATCAAGATTCTCTTGATTACTCTCTCTCTCTCTCTTTTCTAAACTAGCTTCTCTCAAATATAAAAGTTCCGCGCTCATTAGATTTAGAAACACCTAGCCATATTCGAAGTTGCCTTCGCCCTAGACGTGAAAGGTTTTAATTTATGAGGGTTTGGTCCCAAATCTCTCTTCAATTATTTAATTTAATTGTTTTTATATTTTCCTTGAAGTTAATAACGTGTGTATTTTGTTATTAGAAAGAGGTGCGAGGCATCCAAGTAAGTATTTTAATGGTTTTTATTGATGTTATTATATAGAAATCATGCTTAGGATGTTATTATGATATACCTAGTATCTTGTCTAGGGTAAATTAAATATTAAGTATGATTAAAAGTATGATGCCTTCTATGTTCTTCCTAATATTTATGATTGTTAGTATAATGTTAGGGTTAAAGCTTTGATTTTTATCGTTTAGTGACATGCTAGGGTTTGTTATTAATCTTGTTAGTATCATGCCTAGGATCTTGCTATTATTATGCTTTAACATGATTATGAATATTATTATTATTATTATTATTATGATTATTGTTATTATTATTATTTTGCTGCTTTATACTTATTGTTATTGCTTGATCACACCTTTTATGCATGTTTAAAGGGAATTTGTACTTGTAATCATGCTTAATAAGATAATTAATAATCTTGTTTAGCGTTAATATGATTATAATTCAAGTGATCACCAATAATAGTTTATTTGTGCATTAATATTCAACCAACATAGATTAAACAGGTTTAGGGTTAATCATATTGCTTGCATGTTAGTCAGAAAGCTCACATGAATACGATCAGAATAAAGTAGGGGCCTACTATTAGGGCAGGTTCAATCTCTTTTAGGTTAGATTTGTACCTTCATCCCCGAACCCTATTTGGTTCAAGACCTTATTGGAGTTGACGATCTCTTGGATCGTTAAGGGGTGTAACCTTGACCTCGCGAACGGTTTACAAGTTCCTACAACTTGTTGGCGACTCTTTTGCTCTATCTTCTTTCCCTTTGGACGCCACCGTACTTTAGTGTATGATCACAGTGGGGTTCAAGCTAGGGTTTAACGCTTGAAATATTCCCTACACCATGGCATCCCTTTCTGCTTGAGCTCGCTGGACTTCCAAATTCCTCTTAGAGAGTTATACCCTGATTCTGATGCTCCTTCTCCACTGACAGCAGAGCGTTGGACAAATCTCCCACAAACATAACAAGCTTCAAGAAAAGCAAAGGAAGAGAAGGGTGAGCCAAAGCAGGAATTAACAAAAGAAGTTAACAAAAAAATAAAAGTAAAATAAAACAACAGCAACAGAAAAAGCAGAGAAGAAAAGAGAGGCTGAAACGAGAAAGTGAAAGACCAAAAGCAGAAACTAACCTTCTGCAGGTCATGGCAGGCCGTAGCAGCTGGGAGGCTGACAGAGCTACACGTAGAATCCGCACGAAGACGAACTCCCTGAGTCAAACGGTACCCTAAGGTACCACCCTTCTGAGGGTCGTCCACAAAAAAAGATTCGTCAGCCCTCACATTCATTAAAGGCCAAAAGGGAGCGTTCTCAACTCCAGCACAAACAGAGTATTAGGCGGAGATGAACATCAATAGGAACCTCAGCAAACTCAATAGCTCCAGTGGGGCGGAAAGTCCCTCCAGCAGAGAGTGAGGTCGCAGACAAAGGTTAACTGGGGAACACAACGGTTAAGTTCACTGGAGTTCTGAGTGTCTTCCCCACCAGCATGCCCACCTGGAAGCCCAGTGTTGGCAGATGTGGAGGCAAGAGGGTCTGGACCAAAAGAAGTGCGAGCCTTTTTCGCTTCTGGCTCATCTCCAGCAGGGGTAGAAGACACCGGATCGTCCTCTAAGTCAATCACTAGACAATCTTGCTGGTGAGAACCCCCTGCTCGGGAGAGCCCAACCCGTGAAGCGCTTTGGAGCCGCCCTCTCAACCCATAGGGACGCGGTAGAAATCTAGGAAGGTCCATGATAGACTCATTAGGGAGCTGAAAATCAGTGGCTGCAGCAGAAGGAACATTAGTGTCCTTCGCAGCGGTAGTATCATCAACAGAAGAAGGAAAGAGCAGAACATGCTCAGCAGAGGAAAAAGGTTTTTTCACCCGCTGTAGTAGTCTCAATCCCCTCAGAGGGTAACTGGAGAACATTGTCAGAAAAATCATCGGCGGTAGCCTTTGGTTCATCGGAAACTTGGCCACGTTGCCTTTTGGCAGCAGAGGTCTGAGGTGCCACCAGGCCGAAAGCCGCGACACACTGCTTCTCAGGAGAAGCAGCAGACGCCACTAACGCCTCATAATCTGAAGCCTCCTTTCGAGGAGCAGGGCGAGTCTCACGCCTACTCCTAACAGTACAGGACGAAGTCTCAGGTAGAGCACGACTGAACCTAGCACGCTCACCAGTAGCTGTTGTGCCAACAACAGCCCGCAGCTCTAAAGGAGCCAGGCGCACCTCAAATCTTCAGAGAGCCCGCAAATACCTCCAGCGTATCAAAAAGCTGAGGAGGATTCTCAAGAGTGGCGGTTAAAGGGTCCTTCCAATTATCAGCCAGCCCGAGCATACGTTTGTCCAACTTGTTATAGCCTGAAAAACAAAACGGCAGAAAAGTCAGATAATACGAGGAAGGAAAAAGAAAGGGCAGAAAGCAGAAAAACTTACAGACTCATGCGTACAGCACAAGCGCATGGCAGAAAGCTGTTCATTGCCCACAATGTAGGTGGAGTTGGGCAGCCAGACCTTGGGAAACATTGAGTCACCAGTCCCCGCTCCCCGCAGAGCCTCAAAAGCTTCTGTCTCACGGGCAGGCTCAGAGGGGGAAACCGTGACCCCGACCATATTGGTACGAATCTCTCTGAAGTTGCGCGGGACAGCAAAGTTGGAAGGCACCCTCACATAGAAGAACTTGCTAGTCCAGTCCCTGAAGCGTCCAAGTTTTGGGTAGGACAAGACCCTACTCTCCTTGGGAGCAACATAGTACCACCCCGACTCAGTCCCAGAAGCAGACCTCTTCAAGCTCATGAGTGTCTTGAACAAGTGCAGGGACTCAAGATACCTTCGAAACCTTAAAAACCACAGTAGGCAAATCAGGGTGCAAAGGGAATCAGGGGCCTCCTCTACGGGCTCCACAACATAAATGGGCTGATAGTCGTAATATGAGCGGTCAGCAGGCGACTCATTCATCCTTCTTGATTGAACTGTTGGGGAAGGAGACGGTGATGGAGTTCTAGTATTTCCACCTCGCAATACATAATGATCAAATCGATGCATGCCAGCCATGTCATCAAGCCAAGCAAAACTGTTTAAAGGCTGAACATGGGGAATGGGGCTAACAAGAGACACGTCAGGGGGATTAGCCTTGACAGCGTCAGCCAACATTTTATGGCGCATTGCGCGCAGCCTCAAGCGAGTAAGATGGGATAAAGGAACCCCATCCAGCGTGAGCACTCGCTCGCAATAAGGATCAACGAAATCAGGGCGGGGCCAGCGCTGGAAGGGGCGAAATGCACTACCCTCAGTGGGACGATTACTGCTCGACCTAGACGCAGCAGCAAGAGTCGCAACAGTACCCATCCCGCTCGCAGCGGGGGGAAAGTCAGGAGGCATAACAGTTCATATAGGGGTAGGAGAAGAAGAAGGAGAAAGAGGAGAAGTGTGCGCAGGGCGCTCACCTGAAAGAGAAGATTGGGAAGAAGAATCCGATCTAGTGGTCGTTTTAGGCTCACTCATGTTCTGACTATCAGAAGCGTCGGACATTATGAAATCTACAAGGAAATACAGGCCTGCAAAGGAAAGAAAAAGCAATGGGGCACCAGAAAATCAAAGAATCCGTTTAGGAACAATGAAGGAATAAGAAGAAAAAAGCCAAGAACGCAAATACAACAACAAAGAGAAGAAATGGGGACAACGACAATTGAGAAGAATCAAAAGGCACAATCTTGCATTGAAAAAGCAAAAAGAAGCAAAAATGGGGTAAGTACAAACAACAAAAGGTACAAAGTAAGTACCTTTAAGAAAAAAAGTTGAAGAAGCAACAGAGTACAACAAAAACGGCGAAAATAAAAGCCCAGCAAGACGAAAGTTCGAACCTGCAATTAAGAAGAAACAAGTCAGTGAAGGAGCAAGAATTAAGGAGGTAAAAGCAAATAAAGTGAAAATTAAGACAAAAACAAAGACAAAGAAGCTAGAACTTACCGCAACAATGGAGGATCACGAACGCTTGAAAAAGGAAAAGCAAAGAGCGAAAATTTTGAAATGACAGAATAATGAAGAGGGAAGATGAAAAAGTAAGAGGAGTAAAAGAAATAAGGGAAAAGAGGGGACAATGAAATTAATACGAAGTAAATGGGCAGTTAGACACAAGGCAAAACTAAACCGCCATGTCACTTCAGTAAAATCAAACTGAGAGCCCGGATCGTCAACATGAGTACCACTTATGCAAATACGATTCCCGCCCCAAAAAAAAATAAAAAATAAAAAAAAAAAGAAGAGAAGAGAGCACTTCAGCGGGAGTGATCGAAAATCCTCTCTACAAGATCGTCATTTCTCAAACTTCAGCGGGAGTGATTGAAAATCCTCTCTACAAGATCGTCATTTCTCAGACTTCAGCAAGAGTGATCGAAAATCCTCTCTACAAGATCGTCATTTCTCAGACTTCAGCGGGAGTGATCGAAAATCCTCTCTGCAAGATCGTCATTTCTCATACTTCAGCGGGAGTGATAAAAAATCCTCTCTGCAAGCTCGTCATTTCTCAGACTTCAGCGGGAGTGATCGAAAATCCTCTCTATAAGATTGTCATTTCTCGGACTTCAGCGGGAGTGATCGAAAATCCTCTCTACAAGCTCGTCATATCTCAGACTTCAGCGGGAGTGATAAAAAATCCTCTGTACAAGGTCGTCATTTCTTAGAATTCAGCAGGAGTGATCGAAAATCCTCTCTGCATGATTGTCATTTCTCAGACTTCAGCGGGAGTGATCGAAAATCCTCTCTACAAGCTCGTCATTTCTTAGACTTTAGTGGGAGCGATTGAAATTACTCACTGCGAGCTCGTCATTTCTTAAGATTGGAACCAACGTCACCATGCAAACAATATGGCAACAGACTCAACAATAACAGTACCTGACCTCCCAAGTCTCAAGGGCGCATCAACACCCTAGAGACTTGAAGGGCTAGGAGTGTGGAGGTTAATTCAGCCAGACGACCCGTTGAGTCATGGTCGATAAGGCTACACGCTCAGAACAGCTGGCATGAAAAGAACCTCACGCCATCTCTTGAGGGACTAGTTGTAGGGGATCGCTCCTGCTGAGCTATTCCTTCCAGCTGGGCTCAGTTAAGAAGAATGTTCCTGCAAGCAAAGAGTCGGCATGAGTGACCTCATACCACCTCTTGAGGGGCTAGTTGTATAATATAGCTCCCGCTGAACTATCGCCTTGCCCCACTGTCGAGAAAGCAATTAAAGGAGGGTTCACTAGCCCGGCAGAGTTAGCCCGCAGGGCTGACCAGGCTGAACTCTCCACGAAGGTGATGGTACGCCTATAAAAAGAGGGTAAAGTACAACGGTAAGAAGGGAGACACTCAAGTCATTTACACTTTCTACATCTTTCTAAGTACACTTTCTCTCTCTAAACAGTCTCTAACTTAAGCTTTGGAGGGGGGTTCCTCGAACCACCCCCGAGGGCAGTTTACGTATGTTGCCTTGTGTAGGTAGTTGACCGGACCCAGCTTAACCAGCAGAACCCTTGAATCCACACCTGGAACACCTTTTCTGAAGCTTGTCAGGTATTTTAGAGATTTTTCTAATGCCCTACTTTCAGTGGAGAAGGAGTATCAGAATCAGGCATTGATTCTTTCTCAGAAGGATTTGGAGGTTCAGCAGGCTCGTGCTGAGAAGGGTGCTATGGTCAGCGAGGTGACTCCTCTAAGGGAGAGGGAGGATGCTCTACAACTCCAGTTGAGAGAATTTCTGCTCACGTAGACCAAGCCGGCGAGCTACGAGGAGCTACTATCAGCCTCTCAGGCTAGGGTTCAGGCATTGGAGGCAGAGATTGCTGATCTGGGGGCCGGACATGTGACCGAGCTGGAAACTACTAGGAAGGTGACGCTTAAGTCCTTCGCCCTCTCCCCTTCTTTTACTAAGTTATTGGTTAATCGCCATGACGGTGGATGGGAGGTTGAAGCCCGCTGTGTGAGCATCTTGTATGGTTAAGGTGCGGAGCAGCAAGTTCGCTTCAACACCTTTTGGGCTAAGGTGGAGGCTGCTGGGGAGGCTGGCTTGTTTGAGTTGCCTGCTTACCATCCCCGTGTTGCCCATTGCAAGGTACCTGACCATGCCGTGCTGAACTTAGAGGTTCCCTTTTGTCCTGACATTGTTGCGGCTATTGAGGTGGAGTCCTTGGCTGCTGGGCAATAAAGGTTATGGCGGTTGTCACCTTCTTTCTCCAGTGGTTCCTCTGAGTTTCCCTCACCTAGATCTTTAGTGACTAGGTAGATTTTGTTGTTGTCTTTGGAGTGTATAGCCGCCAAAGATTATATTTTCATGCGTCTTTTCAGAATACTTTATCTTTAGCTGTTGGGCCTGTCCAGCGTGACCTGGATTTATGTTTCTCTTACTTAATTTGCTGAGTGTTTCCTTGTCCTGGTGGACGAGGGCTCAGTTTTGCATACATTGTAACTAACTTGCTGGATATTTACTCTGCCCTAATGGGCAGGGGTTCAGCCTTGTGTTGTATGTATTTGGTGATCTTTCTACTATTTTGCCTGTTGATTATTTTGTAGTCTGCGTGCTTGTCTAGACTTGCTGCTGGGCCAAGGTGTAGTAGTACCTAGACCTTAGCACATCAGCCTCTTTGCTGCGTTTAGCGAAGCCTCGTAGGTTAGGCCCCCCTATTTTCCTGACTTGGCTGCCAAGGGCTCTCTTACCTTCTTGTTCTCTGCTGTGCTTAGTAGGAACTTTGATGAGATTTACTCTTCCTGCCTTATTTGCATTGGATGCTTGTGCATTGTATACTCTACTTAATTTTTGTAGAGGCTTGCTTGCATGTTGATTAATTTATTCGATTGTTTCCTGTCTGGGCATTATCTAGTTTGCTTTGCTGAGACTAACTTGTGTCAATCAGCTTTTTTGCTGCTCAATTTGTGTCATTCAGCTTGTTTTGTTGTAACTTGTTTATGTCGTTCATCTTGTTTATGCTGCGACTTGTTGTTTTTTGCCTCTTACTTCTTTTCGTAAGGGCTTATTATATATCTATCTCCTCCTCCTCTCCTCCCAAAAGAGGTGAGCTGGGTGGGACTAAGAGAACCTTAGTGTTGCCCGCGCAACTCATCTTCTTCGTTTTCACTGCCCTTTCCTGCTCAAGTTGAACGTGCCAGGCCTCCCCCTCAGGCGTCCCCGAGGTGGTGCCTTGTTTTACTTTGAGCAGGTAAGGCGAGATTTTAGGAGGGATAGTTTTTTTTTTTTGTTTTTTTCCATTTAACGCTGTTTTGCTGCTTCATGCTAGGGTGCTTTATGCCCTCAGCACTTGCATGCTTTCTTTCTCTTTTTTTTTTTATTATTTTTTATTTATTTAATTCTACATGTTAGTATATGATGCTAAAGCATGGTATATCTAAACAAGTTTATGCAGTATACTCCCCACGTAGAGGCTTGTATTTCATTGAATTAAAATGGCTCAAATACTTTAGTTGACATAACATGAACTAAACTGAGTTCTTTGCAAAATTAAAACAATTATTCCCATTTCTACTTAATTTCTCGCATTTTTATACAAAATATTTCTTTAACACATCAGCATTGAAACTATTCCTTAAGACCTGCTCTTCTAGGCTGCAAGCTTGAGTGCTGCTTGTAGCCTTATTTTCGGTAGGAAGTCTAGCTCTTCCAACATGAGCTTTTCATTCCCTTATTCTTTGTAGTGTTGTATCCTCAGGTTGGGGATTTGAACTTCCACTGGGACAACTGCATCAGCCCCGTAGGCTAGAGTGAAAGGGATTTTACTAGTGGACTCTTTTTTAGTGGTTTTGTTTGCCCATAACACCTCTAGGACTAGGTCAGACCATAATCCCTTGTGCTCCTCCAGCTTTCTTTGCAGGGCTTTTAAGATCATCTTGTTTGCTACTTTAGACTGACCGTTGCTCTGCAGGTGGCAGACTAAGACACTTGCATACTTGGTGCCTATGTCCTCCAGATAATCTTTGATTGTGTTGCAGTCACATTGGCATCTGTGGTCAAAGACTATGCATTATGGCACCCCGAACCTTGTGATGATTTTCTTCCATATGAACGTCCTCACTTGGGTTGCCTTTATGTACTTAGTGGGTTCGGCCTCTATCCACGTAGTAAAAAAGTCCACCGCCACTATGAGGTACTTTTTGCCCGCTGGCCCAGTGACGAACGTTCCCAATATGTCCATTCCCCACTGAGTGAACGGTATGAGCCTGAGGATTGGGGTCAGATCATTTGCCAGCTGGTTTATGACTAGAGAGTACTTTTGACACTTGTCGCACTTTTTCAGATATGCTAGCGCATCTTGAACCAAAGTTGGCAAATATGCACCCCCTCTAAGGACTTATACTCCCAATGCTTTTCCACCAATGTGGTTGACACGTATTCCTGAGTGTGCTTCTTCCATGATATTCTATCCTGTTCCCACTCTAGGATACACCTTAGCAGTGGATTTGAGAAACCTTTCTTGTTGAGCTCTTCGTTCATCACCACGTACTAGTTGACATCTTTCTTCACTTTCTTAGCTTGTACTTCATCGTCAGGCATCGAGCCATGAACTTTATATGCCAGTATATCTTTGAACCAAGCCCGTTGCTGTCTAATGCAGTTCACCTGCTCTTTCTCAACTATGCTGTTTTCCTCCAGGACTTCCACCATCACTGTCCTTGTGAGTCTCTGCAGGGTGGAGCTAGCTAACTTTGATAATGCGTCGGCCTGGGAATTTCCTACTCTAGGGACCATGTCCATCAGGAAGTGGACTAGCTCAGCGGCCAGCTCCTTCACCTTGGTCACATACTTCAACATTGTGGACTCCCTAATCTCATACGCCCCCTCGACTGACTGGCGACCAGCTGAGACTCAGTCTGCAGATAGACTTTCCTGGCTCCGGCTGCGATACTCATACGTAGGCCTGCCAGATCTGCCTCGTACTCTACCTCATTGTTTGATTCCTTGAATTTAAATTTAATGGCATACTCGAATACATTTCCCTCTAGGGATGTCATTATGATCCCTTCTCCGCTCCCTGTTTGGGCTAATGATCCATCTACCTCCACCTTCCAGATACCAATATCATCTTCCTTCTCCTCTACTACTACAAAAATTGGCAAAGAGACCCATTACAATATGCCTGAGAGACCTTCTCACAACGGGTCTCTATCTCAGGGGTCTGTTTCATAAAGAGACCCGTTCGTTAGAGGGGTCTATTTTTAAGGATAAAGAGACCCGTGGTAAGTGAAAGAAGGTCTGTTATATATGTTTTGAAATAAATATATTAGAAGAAAAACAAACCTGTTATTTGAGGTAGGGGTCTGTTTGGTGGGTATCTAACAGATCTACTATGTCAAATACCGAGTCTCTTTATTCTCTAACTTTAAAAAAAAAAAAAATTGCTTTTTATTTGGTGTGGGCAGGTTCGCATTTGAATTTTGAAATTTTTATTTATTTGCAATATTAAAAATGGTGGGTAAATCAATGAAGTAAACTGTAATTTACAGTTTATGACCACAGAAATAACAATGGGTTAAAATAAAATTGACGTGATACAAAAAAATATCCAACAAAAAAAAAGAACTTACTGAAATTTACAATTATAATTACATTAATAAAGACTTGAATACTTCATTTGTCAACTCCATTTTCCAACTCCATTTTCCATCTCCTTTTTATTGAACATTTCATGTGATGAAACCACGCAAATATGACAAAAAAATAAGACAAATTGCTCTTAATGAAATTATATGAAAGCTATAGTGGTACTCGTATAATTTTATTGGTGATCTGACAAGGGGTTGAAACTAGGTCGTTACGTAATTCTCCCTAAGTCAAACTAAATTTCTAAACGCTTAACAAATCTTATACGAGTAAAGGGCAAGCTATGGGTCGAACCCAAAGGAATGAATCAAAACCATGTTATAGTTTAACGTTAAGCTATTTCGAAGAAATGTTAAAGGTTGAGTATGGTAACTAGGATAACAAGAATCAAGAATTCAATCAAATTGCTAAATACTAGGGATATAGGTTACATATGCAAACTTAACAATCATGCTAATTGATAGATCACCAAATTAATTCATACATTGCAAAGAACAAACGATAGTTGCAGTCAAAGGAATTCAAAGGTTACCTCCTATAAACCAAACTAGAGTTCACTATGAATGATTAACAAGGAGAATCACAATTAAATTAAATCAATTAAAGCAATTCCCAAATCAATTGTTCGTGTCATTGGAATTCGCAATGCAATCTAGATTAAACTCATAGGTTGATCACTCCAAGTCTAATTAATCACATCCACAATTATGTCAACCAATTTAATTGCAACAATCAATCAATCAAGGATCATCAATTAACAATAAACATCAATCAAGCATGCTTCCCCTTCTCCTTAGCAACTAATCTACTCTCTAATCATGGTGAAATCTAAAACTAGAACAAATTCAATCCCAAAAATCAAAAGGAAATACAATCAATTAACAAATTCTCAAGACTAAATCAAAATCCAAACCAAATATTTAACCATAAAAGTAAATTGCAATTGAAGTAAACTCACAGGAAAGAAATCTTACTAACTTGATTGATATTGAAGAAGAATCAAAAACATGATTGAAGAAACAATGTTGAATTGCAATTTAAATCCTAAGATTACAATCTCAAAATTTCTCTCTAACTTCTATCTAGTTTCTCTCTCTTAAAACTAAGCAAATGAAATATTATCTAAAAGTTGGCCTTCAAAAGGATTTACAAGAGTATATATAAGCAAAGAAGAAAAGCTGATCGGTCGCGCCCTCTCCTCGAAGACCCCGCGGGTGCGGAGAAATGGGTACGGAACCATACCTGCCTCCGCGTGCAGTCTTGGCAAAACCCGCGCTCGCGGGTACTATAGCACGCGCCTGCGGCACAGGGCGCAACAAAATGCCCTGTTCCAATACAAGCAGGGGGCCGCGGTCTCTCTGATCTGGAGCGCCCTCTCCAACTTCTCCGCGCCCGCGGGTAAATCGCGAGAAGGGCGCAGAGATTTCCTGCCAAAGTTCTCAAAAATTTGCACCAAAACCCGCGCCTGTGGCCCATGAGACCCGCGCCCGCGACTCTGAGAGAAAGAGGAGAGCGCTCTCCGAGCCCTCTCCAAGCCCTCTCCATGAGACTTGAAGCTCCTTTGCTTGGCTCTTTTTTCTCCTCTTTAATCCTTTGCAAAGCTAAGTCTTTAGGCACCTACAAGAGAAACCAAGGAGAGGAAATAGAAGAGAAACAAAAGCAATATAAAAGGAAAACACGAAGAAATGCACATAAAAGAAAGTAAAACACGAGAGAAGAAGAAATAGATAAACTAGAGGAGAAATGATCAAAATGGTAAAAGAAAAGCATGAAAAGATAAATGAAAATATCCTAAAACACTACCCTATGAGTGCCATAAATGACACTTATCAAATTCCCCTAACCTAGACTTTTGCTTGTCCCGAGCAAAACAAAAGCTAGTAAGGAATAAGGATGGCTTATTAAGATAAGAGAAAGAGAAAAGAAGAATATACGTACACTAAGTCTCACTAACGTAGGAATCACGGTTGTTTTTAGCTACAACAAGCCCTTTAAACCCCAAAGTCGCCTATGAGGACGAGTGAGGTCTCGTAAGGGTTTCCTAAGAGCTTGAGCCACAACTCTTTGAAAGAAAATTGAGGCAAAATCATTTAGAAAGAAAAGAAAATAAAACAAAAGTTCAAACAAATAGCTCTTTACAAGGACTTTCACAAATAGTCAAATGCAAATGCATGAACACTTTTCTATAAGGAATAGATATGCATGCTTCAAGATATTCACGGTTGATTGAAACATAAGGTATGCTAAGCGTAGAGAACTAATAAGGCACAATCCACTTTCATCCCAACCAATCTAGCCGCGTTCTCCCTATGGTTTCAAATCTTCCCCTAGTGAGCGTCCCTATGGTTCCTCGAAGGAACCGGAAAAAGATTAGAATTTTTAGGGTTTCCCGACATCTTGACCTTGTATCCCTTTTCCTTAGGCTTTAACTCATAATTCCCTCCCTCAGTATATGACTCAACCCCTAGGTCGAAAGGACTTTCCCAAAGGTTGTAACGTAAGGGAAAAAGGTTAGGGGTAGGCTAAAATCTTAAAATTTGGCGGTATTCCTAAAAGTGAAGCAAAGAATGGCGCCTTTCTTAGAATCACAATCAAGTAATCACCAAACAAAAACAAACTAACACCCCCAAGCTTATTCAAAGCTATATCCACAAGTATATTTACAAAAAACGTAAACTCTTCTCCCCCAAGATAAAAGGAAGCATTGTCCTCAATGCTTGAAAAGGGAAAAGAAATTACATCAAAATATTTTTGAGATTTTCTCATTTTCACTATTTTTCCTTTTTTTATATGCTTCCATTACTTTCAAAGCAATTTTCCATGCCTCTTTAACTTTGGACGACTTTTTCAATTTTGCAATTGCATTGTCCTTGCCTTTTAGAAAGTTAGGATGGCTTTTTCATATATTCATTTGCCATTATTGACACATATATCACAATATAAGCTTACTTTCAAGAGAACCAAATACCCAATCATCCATACCACAAACTCGAACAATAAGGATCAACTACTTCACAAAAACCAATAATGGAAACGAAAATGAAACAAAAGGCACAAGAACTAAAGATGTGGCTTCAAAAGAATGGAAAAAGCTCAAATGGTTAGCAATAAGGCAAATGTAAACCAAAATGAAATAAAATAAAGAAAAATAACATATAAAATAAAAATTACCACCTCGAAAAGATGCCTTTGTCCTTCCTAGTTAGTTTGGTCTCGAGTTTGAGAATTATGACTCAAGATTCTAGATTAGGTCTGCAATAGTCAAGGATCCATGCCGCTCATGCAAATATATGTTGAAGGTGTGAAAAATAATGAACCTCACATGGATGTGGCAAACACTCACTAAGGGCATCGAATCAAACAAAGGAAGCAACTCCGTCTTACCACAAACCCAACGAAATCCGGCTTCAAGGCCCCAAAAGGTCTAAATCACTACCTTAGCATACCCTATCCTAGAGTCAACCGCAAATATTCTCAAAACATGCACACCAATTAAACATAGGAAAGCATCCATTCAAAGGCAAAATTTCAAAAAGTAGAATGTCCAAAGAAAAGAACTAAACAAGAAAAAAGAAGAAAAATAGCCTCAAAAATGTTTTATTTGTAAATGAAAGAAAGAAAAGAGATAAAAATCAAAATATAGAGTGAAAAGTACAAGAATGCAAGCAAAGACAAGTAATACCCAATCGTCAAACAAGTGGTCATTTGATAACAACGCTAATGACCCCAAACACGCTAGGTGTTCCAAAGCAAACATCCTCGAACCATTCAACTCATCTTAAAGCTAACCCTAAAACTAAGCAACCAATAAAGAAAGAAAAGAGATATAGAAAGATCTCACTAAACGCCAAAGCTATGCTTACAACATCAAGGTGAAAGAGCACTCTTCACCTTACGCATCGTTGAAATCCCAAGCATAGACAATAGAGCAAAGTGAGAATACAAGAACTATATACAAAGAAAATTGTTAGTAACTTCCAAATAAAGTCGAACAAAAGAAAAGGAAGAAAATAAAATAAAAAAAATCAAATAGCAACAAGAGTAGTATCCAAAGAGATGTCAGACCGAAACAGTAGCAAAGAGAAAGATAGCAGATAATCATCATCAGGAATCATATAACAGATATACAGTGAAACGCATCAGACAGCGATCAGCGAATCAAACAACAAATCCTAAGCATAGCATCATAATAAAACCAAAGGACTCAAAGATCGACACCAGAAGCAGATGAGAGCATTAATAAACTACAAAAGCAAGGGGGGAAAAACAACGAAACTCATCAACAAACGACAAATAATACCCCCAAGCTTAAAATAGGCCATGCCTACTCACTCTAAACCTAAAGACAAATAGGTAAAAGAGAAATATCATATATGAATCACAAAAGAAAGGGGGGGGGACCAAGGTAGAATCATCCCGCACTATGGTAAGGGGTAGAATGAGAACTCCCCTCACCGGTCTCCATCAAATGACTAGAGATTTCCATATCGCTCAGTTCCATGGGAGCCTTACCCCTCAACCGACTTTCCTTCCTAATTCTATCAAGCTCAAAATAATGAGACAAATCATCTAAGATCGGCTCACCCGACCTACCCCACCTACCAAAAGTCTCGGGGTCCGAAAAAGGCAAAGGATTAGCCGAATCATACGCATAATCACAACACCCAGAACGCCTATAGTCCACTACAAAAAAAATGAGAATAGGCAACACTTAAAATTGCAACACTTACAGAAATGATACTCTTAGTAATCTAAAGCAACAATATTTATTTGTTACCTTGAACTAAAGTAACAGATAAAAAATTGTTGCTCTAGACTATATAAGGCTACAGTCGCTTAAAGTGTTACCTTTTTTTAGTCTAAGACAACAAACATAATATTTGTTGCATGAAAAGCTAACAATAACAAAACTATAGCTTGAAAATGTAACATTAATATCTATGTTGCCATCTACGGCAACATTTATATTAAAAAGACAACATAATTTAAGATGTTGCTTTTATGGAGAGTGTGTGTAATATTTTTCATTTGTTGTCTTTGTAAAAGTGTTGCCTTATGTATCATTTTACCTTGGTTTTCAAAATTGTTGCCTTTGAATAAAAATGTGTTGTCTTATGAATAGACAACGGGGGCATATACTAGGCCTCATATTTGTTGCCTTTGCTATAAGGCAACACTTTTTTTATATTAGGCAATGGTTTTTCACTGTTACCTTTGCTATATTTTATTGTAGTGGTCGTAAGTGCCCGGGGTAGTGCCTATGGTAGAACTAGGGTGAATATGGGGGCCCTCCCAATAAGGCAAACTAAGTCTAGGATCCACAGTAGGATCAAAAGGCTCCCATTGGGGGACAGGTCCTTGTTGGACCAGAAGGTCTAGATAGTTGACGTAAGGATCTATCTCACCCATAGAAACATGCAAATCATATAATCGATACGTATGGTAATCATAACAAAGGGAAGAAGGTTGCACATATGGCATGGAGTACAACATGTTAGCAATAGAATCAAGATTGGCATGAATTGTTAACATATCAAAAGTAGAAGGAGTGGGAGAGGGGGAGGGAATAGATGTACCTCCTGGTTCAACCGGGGAAAGAGAATGAGCAATCGATGAGCATACATTAGTTGAACGATCTCTTGTACAATTTGTCCTTGGACGGATAGAGGGATGAACATCTCGCATTGGGGGCCTCCAGGACAAAGAATCTCTTTCCTCGGTACGAGTAGTTGCCTCTTTGCAGGGGATTACAAACCATTCCTTATATCGAGAGACCTTCCAAATAAAAACATCGTCCTTCCTCGTTCGATCAAGAAATTTTTGATTCACTAGTGTGGAGATGTTTAAGAAATGCGAGGGGGACTTTTCTCTAGGATCAATAATTTTTGGAAGCTCGTCTAGCATTGCCTTGTAATTCTCATTGATGAAAAGCGCTAGTATAGAAATCATCCCACCCAATTGGATGCATCCCGAAAGGCAAACTCCATCACGGATATCCAAGAATCGGGAGATCAAACGCTACGTGAAATCCACCGACTCAATCTCAAAGTCATTTTGGTCGGTTATCCACAACCAAAAAAGCTCCTCACGTGAAATAGCTCCCAAGGAGTCCTTGGAGCAAAGAGAGTAATTGAGGATTCGGTTGAAATATCGCGTAGCCGGATGAATCATGGAAGCGGACTTTGAAGTTTGAGGGTCATACTTTTCTTCTTCCGAGATACTTCTCCACCAACATTGCTCATCATATACATGCTCACTTGCCATTCTACCATGAGCCGGAGAAATACAATGATCCGGATTCTCGGCCCAAGGAAACTTGAAATATGAACATAGTTGAGCATCTGTCAAAGAGTGATCATTGTTGAAGAGTTGGAAAGTCAAAATCTTTTAGTAATTTGCACTCGGTTCATGAACAACCTCGGAGAAGAAAGGAATTCATAAGTCACCCTAGCATAGGTAGGGGCATTCAAATCCAAGAAGTCCAAAAGATCAAGCCCTTCCGTAAGGAGGCGAACATCCTCGTCAATCCCTAGAAACTTTGTTGTCGTTTGATCATAGAAACGCGTTGGCCTAAGCTTTCTCTTTGAAAGACGTTTCAAGCACTCCCAATGAGATTCCTTTGAAAACTCAATGCCATAAGTTTCCTCAACCTTCTGTGGAGGCGGAACAATATACCTCAACTTGCTTGAACTAGCTCTAGCACGCTTCATATGACAAAGTGTGGCCATCTACAAAGTATCAAGACTAAGCATAAGTAGTTGTTTAACAACAAGCACAAAATGGAAATATTTTACAATAGAAGCAAGAAATGGTAACAAGTGAACAATGCCATTGATAAAATCACGAATATTAAGCAAATAAACATGGATTGAAGGCAAACTTGAACATAAGAAACCTAATCATGAGTCAATTTGAAAAATAAATCCCAATCATTGAATTATCAGACATAAGAAACTAATATAAAGAAAACCCATGAGAGAGAAAATAACCAACAATTATTATTCAAGAATTCAATCAAAGTTCACACATTTATCATGAGGAAACTTCAATTCAACATCCATCAATATCATTCAACATAAATTCCAAGTGAAAAGTACTAACCATAGAATTTCACCATGAAAGCATAAAGGTTCAAGCTTAAATCAAAGAGGAAGATGATGAATAAACAATAAGAAACCATACCTCAATGAAGCCTTGAAATGCTTGAAAAATGCTCAAAATGGAGATGTAAGAACAAATAAAATTCCCAAAAAAAACTCCAAACCTCAACACAAAATTTCAAAATTATGAAAAAGACCCAATTTTTTTTCTTGCTTGAACTTGGGAAAGAAATCTGAAAAATTTGTTTTGAGTAGTAGATTTGAAAAACTTGATGTTGGCAATTGAAATTGATGTTGAAATGATAGCAAAATAAGTGAAGTAGACTTGGTATTGCAAGAAAGGGTATAGGGTTTTATGAGGGAAAAATGAAAGAAATGAAAGAAGGGGTGCGTTTTGGGGTTAAAGGGGCTGCCAGCAAGGGTCGTGCTCGCTTCCGATAATGTCGCGCCCGCGGCCAGCCTGCAGAAAGTTCTTGGTCGGATTTTGGCATTTGAGGAGCACAGGTTCCTGCGCCCGCTGGTGATCTTTGTGATGCGCGCGAGTGTAGCTTGGTGTGTGCGCACCCCACACATCTCGAGATGGCACTAAAAAGAGAAATACCCCTTAAAATGCTTTCGTGTTTGCATTCTCACCGTCCCTACCAAATGTCATGATCAAGAACTAAAAAAATTTATAAGAAAAAATCCAAAATATGCTTGAACATGAATAAAAATCGATGGGAATGCAAACACGAGAACATATAACTTCAACGGCCCCTTTCCTCTAAGCATAACCAAACCTCACGAAGTCTTGAAGTAGCACCAAAATTGTTGGAAATTTTCTCCGATTCAAATCCCATGGTACCTAAGATGAAAAGAACAAACCAAAATATAAAGAAATAAGAAAATTTCTCAAAGAAGGAAAAAAAGAAAAATATTAGATCAAAGGAAAAAGTTGGAAAACCGGGTTGCCTCCCGGGTAGCGCTTTTAGTTAACGTCGTTAGCTCGACGTCCTCCACCAATTAAGGTGGTTGGCGGAGAAACAATGTGTCCACCAAACCAACAAAAGCATCGTTGAAATACTTCATTAGACGATTGCCTTTGGCTTTGAACGGAGAAAGAAAATCTTTCATTAAAACTTCCACAAAGACATTTGGAAAACCACTCTTGACCGAATCGGGACCGCTCCAACTTGATCCCTTGATGCAAAAGTGTGATGGAAAAGGTTTGACCTCAACCATTGATACACCTTCTCCTTCCTTTGAAATGGCGGCTTGCAAAGCTTCTTGGCTCGAAATATTCATACATATGTGCTCATCGACTTCCTCAATGCCTCCATAGCAAATCCTCATACATTTTCACTTCCTTAATAGGAGCACTTATCTTATCCTTATTCAATAAGACATTCTCAAGAGGATCATTAGAAGTGAGCAAATGCTCATGCATGGAAGATACAACAAGATCAAGAAAATCAATCAACATGCAATTTTTTAAAGATGAACATGGGTATTTCACCTCTTCTCCTACCTAGAGTGAAATCTTTGCACTCTTAACATCAATCATAGCACCCTAGGTAGCATGAAAAGGTCTACCAAGAATAATGGGAATGGTAGCATCTTCATCCATTTCAAGCATCACAAAATCTACTGGAATTACAAACTTCCCTACTCTCAAAGGAACATCCTCAACCTTCCCCTTAGAAATCTTAATTGACCTATCGACCAATTTCAAGGTAATCTTAGAAGGCATAAATTCTCCTAACTCAAGTCTTTGATAAACCGAATATGGCATTAAGCTAACACTAGCTCCTAAGTCACATAAGGCGTTATCAGTTTGCATCTTGTTAATGGCACAAGGGATAGAAAAGTTTCCGGAATCTTTCAACTTGGGTGGCATCTTGTTCACTATGATTGCACTACAATTCTCGGTCAAGTTGACTGTCTGCACCACATCACAAGACCTCCTACCACTAAAAATGTCTTTAAGGAATTTTGCATAGTTGGGCATTTGGGTATAAACTTCGGTAAAAGGTAGAGAAAGATGAAGTTGCTTAAGCATGTCAATAAATCTTCCAAATTGTTCATCCAACTTATGTCTCATGAATTTTTGTGGATATAGAAGCTTGGGTTTCACAATCTCTTTATCCACTCTCACCTCCTAGGTGTCTTAATCACAACGTCACTCAAAGATGCACCATTTCTCTCATCCTCAACCAAGACCTTCTTAGGACCCTCTATAGTACCACTCTTTCTAGGAAAACTCTCCTCAAGAACCTTACCACTCCTTGTAACAATAGCATTCACTGGTCTTTTTGGATCTAAACCTTTGGAAGGTAGAGAAGAAGGACTAGCATGGTCTTTCAAAGCATCAGCAAGTTGAGAAATTTGGTTTTCAATCATCTTATTATGAGTCATCACTTCATTGAATTTCTTATCACTTACGGCCATGTAAGTGCTCAACAACTTTGTTTGATTTTCAATTATTTCCACCAAATTAGTCCTAGAAGAAGAGGATTGTGAATAGGAATTATCAACTTTAGGCATTGGAGCAAATCCGGGTGGAGGGCCTCTTTGATAATTATTTTGAAAATTGCCTCTCCCTTGATTGTTCCAATTACCCCTATTTTGATTTTGAACATAACCTTGATTATGGTTACCACCACCTTGATTATGATTTCCATAACCTTTGTTTTGATTACCATAATTTTGGTTTTGATTTTGGCCACTATAACCTTGATTTTTATAGTTCTCTCGAGAACCTTGGTTCCCTTGGTTCCTATAACCACCACCTTGGTTATAATTGTCAAAATTACCAAGGTTTTGTTAATTCCTATTCCATTGACCCCTTTGATTATCAAAATTTTTCACATTATTATTATTTGACTCAAAGTTCACATGTTCACTCTCATTATTGTTAAAATCATCATTACTCTCCGGAAAAGCATGAGGGAAATTACTAGAATCATGATCATATGAACCACACACATCACAAAACAAACAACTACTAGGCATGTTACTAGAAGAAGGAGGGGGATGAGAGTTAGAAGGAGTACCTCTCCCTTTAAATTGGGAAGGAAGACTTGGAGCTTGGGAAGAAGAACTCTCCAATTTTTCCTTGATTCCACTTACTTCCTTCCCCAAGTTTTCCATTTTTGAGAAAGATTATTAATTGCATTCAAATGATCAACCGAGTACACTGTAGAGCTACTCTTTCTAGTTGATTCTCTCTCACCATCTTGCCAATCTCTATAATACTTCACAACATCCTCAATGATGTCCACCAATTCTTCTTCCATCCTATTCATGATGGGACCACTAGCTCCTTCATCTAGGCATGATTTGCCTTGGGGACTTAGGCCTCCATAGAAAATCTGAATAATTTGATAGGTTGGAATCCCGTGGTGAGGACACTCCCTTTAATACTCTTTATACCTCTCCCATGCTTTATAAAGGCTCTCACTTGGCTTTTGTTTGAAGCCTTGAATCAAAGCTCTTGCCACCGCCGTTTTCTTTTTTGGATAGAAACGAGTCAGAAATTCCTTTGTAACCTTGTCCCATGTCGTTAGAGTATTCGGCTTAACCTCCTTTTCTAGCCATTCCAAAGCACGCCCAATGAGAGAAAAGGGAAAGAGCTTGAGGCAAATGAATTCTTGGGAAACTCCGTTCAACTTGATAGTATTGCAATACTTTTCAAACTCCTTGAGATGATTTAGCGGGCTCTCATGCTTGGCTCCACTAAACTGTCGCTTTTCTATCAAAGTGATCATAGCCGACCTAATTTTTTTTTTTTTTTGTTGGCAAATAAAGATTTTATTACCAAAGAAAGAGAGTTACAACTTACAAAAGCTAAGTTATAACTACCAAAACAACACCACAAGCCCAAACAGGACAAAACACACCCCAAACACCAGTTCTAGGACCCACCCTAGCCACCTTCTAGGAAGGGTTCTAGGGAGGACCTAAAACAAACTGGAATCAAGCTTCCAGGTACCTTCTATGAAGGGCTCTGGAAACAAGGACTAGACAATAAAAAAAGTCAACCACTATGTAAAAACAACAGCTAGCAGACAAGCCTACCAACTGAACCACCAAACAGCAAAGCCTAAACATACAAATATTTTCTATCAGAATCAATGCATCTACAAGCAACAGAAAATATAACATCCCTAAAAGCAATATCTGCAGGCTTGTAGTCTCCAGTGAACATCAAAGTATTTCTCTGTATCCAGATGCAATGAATAGTCTCTGCAAAACACATAAGCAGCAACCTTCCTTTAGCAGTAGCTCTTCTACCTTGTTGCAGCACCCAAAGGACTTCAGAGTCAAATCTCTGCCCAATTCTACAGAACCCAAGAAGTTGCAAAATTCTGTTCCAAATACTAGCAGAATATGAACATTCAAAAAACAAATGAGAAACATTTTTTGCATTACTAGCACAAAAGAAGCACAAAGGATCACAGGTTATATTCCAAGTAGTAAGTCTATCTTTAGTGACTAATCTGTTCCAAATAGCCAACCAAGTGATAAACACACTCTTAGCAGAAGCTCTGTTATTGCAGATTAGTCTCTTCCAAGTCACTTTCTCAACTTGTGGTCTGATCTGAAAGTAGAGCTGTCTGATGCTCATTTTACCATTAACTGTAATACCAGGCCATCCACCAACATTATCAACCAAAATTCTGCAATTCATGATCTTCCTTAAGACCCAAGAACATTTGTTAGGAACAGGAGAAGACCATAAATCTTTGTTGCTGAAATAATATGTATGAATCCATTTTACCCATAGATTATCAGATTTATGAGCAATGTCCCAAAGAACTTTGGTGATTGCTGCTTTATTCTAATCTTCAAGAGAGGTAAGGTTCCACCCTCCACAAGTCTTAGGCAAGCATAAAACTTCCAAGAGACCAGAGCTTTCTTACTAGGATTAGATTTCCCAGTCCAAAGAAAACATCTAAACCTTGACTCCATTTCTCTCAAAATCTTTTTTGGTAAAATAAAAATCTGAGACCAATAAGCTTGGATACCAAAAAGAACACTCTTTATCAACTGAAGCCTACCAACATAAGACAAAGTTCTAGCTGCCCACCCTTCAATCCTAGCAGTTACTCTCTCAACTAAAGGCTTGCACTGAGAAATAGTAAGCTTTTTAGAAGAAAGAGGAACACCCAGGTACCTAAAAGGCAAGGAGCCTCTAGCAACCCCCAAAACAGACTGAAGCTCAACTTGATCTTGCTCACTTATCCCTCCAAAATAAACATCACTCTTATCCAGATTAGCAACCAAACCAGAAGCACCAGAGAATTTCTGAAAAGCTTGAAAAATCAACTAAATAGAGACAAGGTCAGCCATGGAGAAAAGAAGTAAATCATCTGCAAACATCAAATGAGTAATCCCCAACTTTGCACATCTTGGATGAAAATTGAAATCAGGGTTCACAGTCATCACTTTTAAGCACCTTGAAAGATATTCCATACAAACAGCAAAGAGAAAAGGGGACATAGGATCTCCTTGCCTCAAACCCTTTTTAGCAGAAAAGGGAAGAGAAGGGTATCCATTGATCAAAATAGAATAAGAGAAAGTTGTAACACACCCCATAATCCAAGAGATGAATTTGTTAGGAAAACCCAACTCAGCAAGAATAGTTCCGAAAAAACTCCATTCAACAGAATTATAAGCTTTCCTAAGATCAACCTTAAGTAAACATCTAGGAGTGATGAACTTATGAGAACAACCTTTGATAAGCTCAGTAGCAAGAAGGATATGATCACCAATATGCTTACCAGGAATGAAGCCAGCCTGAGCATCATTAATGACATCTCCAATAACCTGTGAAAGCTTGGCTGTAATAATTTTATAAATAAGCTTGTAGACTAAAGTACAACAAGCAATATGTCTATACTCCTTTACATAAGAGGGATTAGAAACTTAAGAAACAAGAGTAATGGTAGTGCAATTCCATTGTCTAGCCATTTGACCATTAGAAAAGAAATCCAGAACAGCAGCATACACATCAGCTTTAACAATATCCCAAGACTTTTTAAAAAAGACAGCATTGAAGCCATCAATTCCAGGAGCTTTATCATTATCAATACCCTTAAGAGCAAGATCAATCTCACTGAATGTAACTTCAGCCATAAGAAAATTCTTAGCATTTTGATCAAGCCGTGGGCCAGTTCTCATAACAGCTAAATCAACCCCAGGGAGAGAAGAAGCAGCAGAACCTAAAAGATTCTTATAAAAGTCTAAGATTTTAACAGCAATGAGATCAGGATCCCTGAGCAAAACCCCTTCATTATTATAGATAGAATCAATTATGTTCCTATTTTGCCTCTACTTCATTACAGAGAAAAAGAAATGAGAGTTAGCATCTCCAAGCTTAATCCATTCAATTCTAGATTTTTGCCTGTAGATACTACTTTGAATATGCATCCAATGTTTCACTTTATCAATAGAAATATTCTGAAGAGCCTGAAACTGGATATTGGTCCAATCATCAGCCAACTTCATTTGGATATCACTAAGATCCCTGTGAGGTTGCTCCAATTTTTCAATGACATTAGCAAAATGTTTGATATTCATAGCCTTCAATCCAAGTTTAATAGCCTTTAGTTTATTCCAGACAGACAGCATTGGGGAATCATGTTGTCCACAGGACTCCCAAGAATCCTTAACAATCTGCTGGAAATCTTTATGATCAGAAAGACAGTTAAGAAATCTGAAAGGTCTACCCTTCCCTAGACCAAAAGTACTAATATCAAACAAAAGAGGACAGTGATTAGAGAGAGAGGGAGGGAGATAAATGACTTCAGTTTGACCATAATCATTACTCCAAGCTTTATTGATAATGCCCCTATCAATTTTAGTAACAATTCTACTAGCACCTTCACCCTTGTTAGACCAAGAATAAAAAGAGCCTTTACTCTTAATCTCAGTGATGTCCATTGATTCCATACAATCCTTAAAATCTCTAACTTCAGCATCAGTCACAGGATTGCCATTAAACCTATCTTCAGAACAAAGGACAGAATTAAAGTCTCCCAAACAAATCCAAGGGACATGAGAACTCCCAAGAGACTGCAATCCAAGCCACAAAGGTTTTCTATCATGAATTGAATGCAGACCATACACAAAAGTACACAGAAAAAGATGTTGTGAATCTTTAGAGCTAATCTGAGTATGAACAAACTGTTCATGATAAGATAAAACATCAACAGTTACTTTATCAATTTTCCATCCAACCCAAATTCTTCCTTTAACAGCATGATTATAGTTACAGTACCAGGACCAAAATCTACCAAACTTCTTCTGAATAGAATTTTTATTATGAATTTTGACTTTAGTTTCAAGAATAGCAATCACATCCACACTATGATCTTTTAGAAGCTGCTTAACAGCAGCTACCTTATCAGGGTCATTAAGACCTCTGATATTCCAAGAGACTACAATCATTTAACCAAAGCGGGATTACCATCACCCTCGATAGGATTTGCTTCAGCAATTTCATCTTCTAGCAAAGCAGAATAAGCATTGTTAGTTCTAGGAATATTCTGATTAACCCCAACAGTATGAGATCTAGCCCTTTTGTTTAACACCCTCCAATCAGCATCAGAATAAGTAGCAAAAGAAGAATGAGCAGGGGTAATCAAGGGTTGCAAATCAGTACTTTGATCCTTCCCCTGATCTTGTTTAGAAACAGCAGCTGTAGGATTCGAAACAGGCTTTTTCTGAACCCAAACTTTCTTTGGATTTGTGTGGCGATTAACTTGCTGAACCTTAGGCTTATCCTTTGGCTTAGGAGCATTACTGGTACATTCTTTTTAAGCTTTTTGAAAATTGGTTCACATATTATTGTAATTTTTGATATGATCCTACTTATGTATTGCAACCGACCAATGAATCCTCGAATTTGCTTCTCGGTTTTGGGTGGTGGCATTGACATGATTGCTTTGATCTTGGTTGGGTATATCTCTATTCCTCTAGAGCTTATGACATAACCCAAAAGCTTGCCTGAGGTGACTCCAAAAGCACACTTGGATGGATTCAACCTCATGTTGTATTTTCTTAGCCTTTCGAAGAATTTTCTCAAGGCTATTTGATGGCCTGGGCGATCTTTTGATTTCACAATCACATCGTCCACATATACCTCAACTTTTTTGTGCATCATGTCATGGAGCAAGGCAGTCGCTGCTTGTTGGTAAGTAGCACCCGCGTTTTGCAACCCGAATGGCATTACCATGTAGAAGTAAGTACCCCATGCTGTTATGAAGGTTGTTTTCTCCATGTCTTCTTCTGCCATGAGAATTTGATTGTACCCCGCATATCCATCCATGAACGAGAGAAGTGCATGATTTGCAGTGTTATCTACCAGAATATCGATGTGTGGTAAAGTGAAGTCGTCCTTTGGACTTGCCTTATTTAGATCTCAATAGTCGACACACATTCTTACCCTTCCATCCTTTTTTGGAACTGGGACGACGTTGGCGACCCATTCTTACCCTGCAGTTATTTGTTTTTGAACTTCTTCTTTTATTTTAAGAGCTACGTCGGGTTTCATTCGACGCAACTTTTGTTTTACAGGTTTCATTCCTGGAATTAGTGGTATGGTGTGTTGAGCTATTTCTCTATTAATACCTGGCATATCTTCATATGACCAAGAGAATACATCGATGAATTCTTTAAGAAAATTAATTAAATCGGTTCTTTCTTGTTCATTAAGCGTTAATCCGATTTAAACTTCTCTTTTATTGGTTTAATCATTTTAGATATCAACTGTCTCAGTTTCTTCAATTATCGGTGTTTTCTTTTCAAGTGTTTCCATTGCTTTAATAAGTTCTTTATCATTTTCATTGTTAGTTAAGCAATGCTCGTCATCTTGGGTTACAGAAAAGCAAGAGGAGTAAGAGGAAGAAGACATATTATTAAATTCGGAAATCATCACATCGAAGAGAGATATATCCTTAGGGACTTGATCGCTAACTATCCTAGGGAAAGAGATAGAAGAAGAGGGTGCTTCAACAAAAGACTTAGATGACTCTATAGGAAGAGACTCTGACTCTAACTCGGACGACTCGGACAACTCTTCAAACATCGGTCCTTGCCACGTTGTAATATAAATTTTCCTTCCGCCTGGAGTAGTCACCTTGACGGTCTTGCGCCACCCTTGTAGTGATCCTTCTGCTGGAGTAATTAGCTTTGAGGGATCAAAGCTTTCGCTTTGTAGGACCGTTTGGATGAGCGAGGAGTTATCCTCTATGTACGTTGGATCATCTTTTTCTCGCCCAAATAGTAATCCCATGACATTAAAGTCAAAGCTTGGGGTTCTTTCTCCTTATGCATAGGAGTTGGGATTTCATCTATAAAATAGCAATCTAGGAAAATTTCGAATCCCGGTTGCCTTCTGCCATTTACGACAAACGATTCAAGAAATTTGTAGCATGGATAGTACTCTCCTTCTTTTATGAATTGTCCATTGAGGGTAAGAGGATACTGATCCATTGGGATTTCTTTCATTTAGATGCGAACTTTCCTACGTGCTTTTGACTTTTCTTGGGCTCGCTTGAGATCTTCCCGAGTCGGTTTGAAACAAGTCCAAAAGTGTCTAATTTAGGGAGGCCAGGTGATTTTTGCTTTTCCTTCTTTCCTAGGGTCATCCCAAGAAAAATGTCCTTGTTTCTTCTGAATAGCGTTCACTATCATATTGGAGTGGGGGTCGTGGCAGAGAGGGGTCATGGTAGAATAGCGTTCACTATCATATTAATGCCCCACAAATCTTTATCATATTCATCGTGCTCCACATTAAATATTAGATTTACTATGGACTTAATCCTCATGGGTGAAGCATCGATCGTAATGGGGATTCCTCCAACTATGGCCTTTACATGTTGGTGGAGAGATGAAGGGAAAGCATTTAGGTCATGAAGCCAAGGGCGTCCCAACAATAAATTGAATGAAGCCTTAATATCTACTACTTGGAATGTAGTAGCGTGTTCTATTGCTCCCGCCGTTATATTCATAGTGATCTTGCCAAGAGCTTAACGACGAGTGTTATCGTAAGCTCTTATTCCTTGTGTTGACAGGGTTAGGTCTTCATCCCTTTTGCCTAGCATCCTCGCACGCGGACAGACATTAATGGCCGATCCATTGTCTACAAGAGTTATAGGGACGTTCATTCTCTTTCAGATTACTGTGAGGTTTAATGCCTTATAATGCTTGTCACCTTCTAGAGGTAAATCCTTGTCGGAAAAGGTGATCAAGTTGATAGGACTAGGGAGATCACTCGTAAGGAAGTTAGCCAACCCCTCAGGAGTGGTGTCAAAATCTACCCCTATCTTATCCAAGGCATTCATTACTGCCAACCTATGTTCTCGAGATGTTGCTAGAAGTTTCCATACATTCATTTCAACCTTGGTTTTCTTGAATTGTTTGACAATATCATTGTCTTCTATGGGAACTTGTTGCGTAGTTGGTATATGTTGTGTCAAATAGGAGGTTGAATTCTCCCAGATCTTGTGAGGACGTCTATTGATGAATCTTCTTCAACCCAGAAGTCATCCATGGCATATGACACCGAAGGTGGAGGTCCTACCATGTGTTTTAAGTAAACGTCTTCTTCATCACTGTCCCAAAGTCCATTAATACTTATGTCTTCTTCTTGTATAATTCGGACTAGCCTTTTGTCATCAATCATTTTCTGAATTAAATACTTAAATTTGAAACATTTTTCAATAGTGTGACCCCCTGATTGATGGTATTGACAGTAGAATCTATCTGTCCTTTATAATGATTCAAATGGTCTTGGTTCGAGAGGTTTTACCTCGCCACACTCGGAGAGTATATTGAACATTTGAGCATATGGAATCCCAATTGGAGTATAGAGTCTATTACTCTTCTTGAGTTTATAAATTACTTACAGAGAAAAGGGTTTCTTCGTTTTCTCGCTAGCTAGAGGCAATGGGATTTTGTTTGCTTCCATGAGATCTTGAATGGGGTTTTGAAACCTGTAGCATTCATTCGTGGTATGACCGTTCCCTCGATGGTACTTGCAATAGGAATTGGGACCCCATCTTGAAGATCGCTTTTCTGGTGTTGGATCCTCGGTAGGGCCAATAGGTTTGATTAATCCTTGATCATAGAGACGATCACAAGTAGCATCACAGGTCATCCCCATGGGTGTGAACTCTCTCCTAGGTTTATTTATCGTGGATGGAACCTTGTCACACTTTTTCTGAATCTCCTCTAATTGTTTCTTCGCGACTTCATGAGCTTCACGTAACAATTTTGATCCCTCTAACATTGATAATGTAAGCAACCGTACATCCTCTTTACTTGCTAATTCTGGAAATTCATCCATGGTATCGAAAAAGATCTCCTCCTCTTTTTCAATATCATGGATTTCCCCGATAGGCTTGATGAGAGATGAGGGATTTCCTCGATAGGCTTGATGAGAGATGAGTGAGCGAGAGGTGCATTATCAATGCTTGGCTTCTTAGTGGCCAGTGGCAATGGCAGTTTGTTGTTGTCGATTAAATCTTGGATAGCTTCCTTAAGGTTCCAACAAATTTCGGTAAGATGGCCCCTACCTTGGTGATACTTGCAATGTGCATTGGGGTTCCAATTCGCCGTCCACTTCTCAACTGGTGGGTCCCTAAATGATCCAATAGGAGTTATAAGACCTTTTGCATTTAATCGGTCAAATGCGGTGTCATAAATCATACCTATAGGAGTAAAATTCCTCCTAAATGGTTTCTTTTGTCCTTGATTATTCATAGCAAGGACTTCACTTAAGTTAAAGGTACTAAAATTGTTTGAGTGGGTGGTTTTGGAAGAAGAAGGATTGTCGTTCTTCTTGCCTTTCCAGCCACTGTTCGAGTTACTGTTAGCAGCTTTTAGCTTAGCCAAGTCGTCTTCAATATTGATTCCAATGTCATAGACGACCTTGAAGGTATGAAGATTATTCTGGTATTTGAGATGCTTGGAGTAATTCTCTTGAAGGTTCTTGATTAAAAACCTCACAGATTCTTATTCTCTTGGTACCTCAATCATTTTAGCAGAGGTTTCTCTCCATTTGTTGAAGAAAGAGGTAAAACCTTCATTCTCCTTCTGCTTGAGGATTTCAAGTTCCCTATCGTCAGTCTCAACTTGAATGTTGCACTTGTATCTATCAATGAAAGTGTTTACTATCACTAGTAGAAAAAACGCATTAGGCAGCGGTTCAAACCCGGTCTAAGGCACCGGTTTGAACCGCTGCCTATTTGAGGGGTGCCAAAAACCCCATATTTGGCACCGGTTCAAAACCGGTGCCATAGCGATTAATAGGCACCGGTTAACCGGTGCCATAGGGTGGAATAGGCACCGGTTAACCGGTGCCTAATACTGCTCTCCCGCCATTTTTTTTTGGGTGGTGGATAGTTTAGGCACCGGTTCCTGCCTAACCGGTGCCTTTTGTATATATATTTTTTTTTTCTTTTTTTTTTTTTTCCATCGTGCAATAATATTTTTTACAAAAAACCTGCAATAATAATACCCTGTAATTCCAGCAATTATATTAAATATAATAATTAATAATTTTATTATTATAATAACTAATAATAATATTATTAATTATTATATACAAAAATAATATTAGATACAAGAATTCAATTATATATATATATAGATATAAATATTCCCAAACGCAATACAAAAAAAAAAAAAGTTGCTTACATATATACAAATAATAGTAAGTACACATATATAATGAATAATAAGTTATATATAGTTCAAAAGTTAACATAAATAATTTACAATTACAATGCATGCCATTTACATGTTGAAGGTGATGAAAGACGCCAACATGTCACGAACTTCATTAAGCTCCTTGATTGTCAACGGACCATCCTTTTGGACCTTGCAAAACTTGAAATACAAAAACATTATTTTAAAAATAATTAATTAGGCAAAAAATATGTATTTAATCAAATATTACCTATACGACTTCTATATAGCCCATTTTCTACATTACTTATCAAATGAACTATTTCTTTCTCATAACATGTCAATGTTGGGTATTTGTATGTGTGTAAGCCCTAAAATTGTATAGGAGAGCATTTTATTAAGGTTTATGACGGTTTTTACCCAAAATGGCCCGAATATGGCCTATATGACCTTACTTTGCCCATTTCCTACATTTCTTATTAAATGAACTTTATTTATCTCATAACATGTCAATATTATCTAGTTATAGGTGTATAAGGAAAGAAATCACATCAAAAGAGCATATTAACACAAAATGGCCCTAATATGGCCCATATGACTTCTATTCAACCCATTTTCTACCTTTCTTGTGAAATAGCCTTTTTGTTTCTCATAACATGTCATTGTTGGATAATATTAGGTGTCTAAGGCTAGAAATCACATCAATATAGCATTTCAAGAAATTTTAGGACTTACCTCATCAAGCTGTTGAGTGTCCGTACAATTAGTCACAATGTCAAGCATGAATCTCATCACATACAAAGCACAATCAACTCCATTCTCTTGTTGTGCGCACTAGCATATGACAAACAAATCACATCAGTGAAACATGCAAAGGAAATGAGCAAATATTTACTACCATAGATTTTCAAGATAATCACAATAATATCATGTAAATTACCAACGGTGTCTTCCATGTTGGACCCTTTGGAGCACGACAATGTAGCTTCTTCATAACACTGTAGTATAAAAAATACAATCAAATTTGATTAGTCGTATGATTACTAAATTAGTTATTATTAGCAATAATCATCACTATAGGTTGCTATATATATTTACTTTTGCAATATAGACTTCACGAGCCACTTCTCCGATGATCGAGCTGAATCAAGGTGATAAATTGTGTTAGTGGAATTACAAATCACCATGAGGCTCTAATGCTCCCTACATAAGTTCACAATAGACAAGGTAATTAATATTTAGGAGTCAACATATAATGAGGCCAAATCGATTGAATTTGACATGGTTAGTCATACTCTCTATAACATGGGGCGAATATGAACTTGTCTCCCGCACGCGTTGATTCCCTTATACTTTGTTCAACATAGTACAACACGTCATGGGGGTTGCCTATGATTTTAGTAGTGGATAACTGCTCGGGGCATAACCACCCAACTTTACACGGAGAATCAGTGTCAGTTAAGTGCTCCTGTAGTGCTCTGCGTGCATGAACATTGATTAATTTATCAGATGTAGGATAATCACCATCAATTTGAATAACTTGAAAAAAGTATGAACTTTATGTAGGCATTGAAGTTACCTCATGAATGTTTGAATGAGGGAAATGTTAAGCTTTGCACCACGCAGAAATTCCTTCACATCTTCTTTGCTGATCCATGCAATTGCATCCTCATCATAGTGGAACATTGCCTTAGGAAGTGCAACTTCCATGGGATCGACCAAATAACAAGCACGGTTGTGAAGAAAGGTCATGTCAGTAGAGAGCGATTGAAGAACAATGTCTTCAACAATTGGAGTAGGTGGCATGGGTGAACCTTTCGAAGAGTGCAACTTCGACGCTTGTTCACTAAGCTTCTTCTTAGGTTGATCAATTCTTTTAGGCTTCTCCACCCTCTTTCTCTTTGAAGTAAGTAGCCATTTCGGCTCAAAATGGCTTTTTTTTATGAATTTGACCCAAAAACTTAGAACTTGGCGATTTTTATGTAATTTGAAATGACAAACACTTATAAATATGTGATTATGAGTTGTTTTGAGATGCAAGAAGTTTTTAAGTTGAGAAATGAAGAAAAAAGGCAAGTAAGTAGCCATTTCGGCTCAAAATGGCTACTTTTTGATGAAATGATGAAAATTGCTTAAATATTTTTTTTATTTTTAAAAATGCAACGGCCGCACCGGGAAACCCGAGGGAGGCGCCCCCGCTGCCGGAACAGCGAAGGCAGCCCGTGTCGAGGCCACAGCAGCCCCGACAGGTGGCTGCCAGTCTGCTGCAGCCTTGGCAGCAGCCTGCCTGGGCTGCTGCTGCCTCGACAGGCGGCTGCCATGGCTGTAGCAGCACCTGCCGAGGCTGCAGCAGCCATGGCAGCCGCCTGTCGAGGCTGCAGCAGCCCAGGCAGGCTGCTGCCGAGGCTGCAGCAGTCTGGCAGCCACCTGCCGTGGCTGCTACAGCCTTGGCAGCCACCTGTCGGGGCTGCTGTGGCCTCGTTGGGGCTGCCTTTGCTGTTCCGGCAGCGGGGGCGGCTCCCTCGGGTCTCCCGGTGCGGCGGAAGTTGCTTATTTTTTTTAAAAAAAAAAATGAAAAACTAGGCGATTTTTATGTAATTTGAAATGACAAACACTTATAAGTATGTGATTATGAGTTGTTTTGAGATGCAAGGAGTTTATAAGTTGAGAAATGAAGAACAAAGGCAAGTAAGTAGCCATTTCGGCTCAAAATGGCTTTTTTTTATGAATTTGACCCAAAAACTTAGAACTTGGTGATTTTTATGTAATTTGAAATGACAAACACTTATAAATATGTGATTATGAGTTGTTTTGAGATGCAAGGAGTTTATAAGTTGAGAAATGAAGAAAATAGGCAAGTGAGTAGCCATTTCGGCTCAAAATGGTTTTTTTTTATGAATTTGACCCAAAAACTTAGAACTTGGTGATTTTTATGTAATTTCAAATGACAAACACTTATAAATATGTGATTATGAGTTGTTTTGAGATGCAAGAAGTTTTTAAGTTGAGAAATGAAGAAAAAAGGCAAGTAAGTAGCCATTTCGGCTCAAAATGGCTTTTTTTTATGAATTTGACCCAAAAACTTAGAACTTGGTGATTTTTATGTAATTTCAAATGACAAACACTTATAAATATGTGATTATGAGTTGTTTTGAGATGCAAGAAGTTTTTAAGTTGAGAAATGAAGAAAAAAGGCAAGTAAGTAGCCATTTCGGCTCAAAATGGCTACTTTTTGATGAAATGATGAAAATTGCTTAAATATTTTTTTTTTTTTTAAAATGCAACGGCAGCCGCACCGGGAAACCCGAGGGAGGCGCCCCCGCTGCCGGAACAGCGAAGGCAGCCCGTGTCGAGGCCACAGCAGCCCCGACAGGTGGCTGCCAAGGCTGTAGCAGCCACGGCAGGTGGCTGCCAGTCTGCTGCAGCCTTGGCAGCAGCCTGCCTGGGCTGCTGCTGCCTCGACAGGCGGCTGCCATGGCTGTAGCAGCACCTGCCGAGGCTGCAGCAGCCATGGCAGCCGCCTGTCGAGGCTGCAGCAGCCCAGGCAGGCTGCTGCCGAGGCTGCAGCAGTCTGGCAGCCACCTGCCGTGGCTGCTACAGCCTTGGAAGCCACCTGTCGGGGCTGCTGTGGCCTCGTTGGGGCTGCCTTTGCTGTTCCAACAGCGGGGGCGGCTCCCTCGGGTCTCCCGGTGCGGCGGAAGTTGCTTATTTTTTTAAAAAAAAAAAATTGAAAAACTAGGCGATTTTTATGTAATTTGAAATGACAAACACTTATAAGTATGTGATTATGAGTTGTTTTGAGATGAAAGGAGTTTATAAGTTGAGAAATGAAGAACAAAGGCAAGTAAGTAGCCATTTCGGCTCAAAATGGCTTTTTTTTATGAATTTGACCCAAAAACTTAGAACTTGGTGATTTTAATGTAATTTGAAATGACAAACACTTATAAATATGTCATTATGAGTTGTTTTGAGATGCAAGGAGTTTATAAGTTGAGAAATGAAGAAAATAGGCAAGTGAGTAGCCATTTCGGCTCAAAATGGCTTTTTTTTATGAATTTGACCCAAAAACTTAGAACTTGGTGATTTTTATGTAATTTCAAATGACAAACACTTATAAATATGTGATTATGAGTTGTTTTGAGATGCAAGGAGTTTATAAGTTGAGAAATGAAGAAAATAGGCAAGTGAGTAGCCATTTCGGCTCAAAATGGCTTTTTTTTATGAATTTGACCCAAAAACTTAGAACTTGGTGATTTTTATGTAATTTGAAATGACAAACACTTATAAATATGTGATTATGAGTTGTTTTGAGATGCAAGAAGTTTTTAAGTTGAGAAATGAAGAAAAAAGGCAAGTAAGTAGCCATTTCGGCTCAAAATGTCTACTTTTTGATGAAATGATGAAATAGTCAAGTGAGTAGCTAATTTACCTCCTTATTAATCAACTTCACCCATGCACGTGGCCAATCAACGAAGCTACCTACAGCTTGCCAAAGTGCTGTTATCTCAACCTCCTCTATCGGTACGGGTAGTGGGATGTCTTCGAACCCCGCAACCACTGAATCGATCCCAACAGAGTAATGATGTGGCCCCGCCGTAGCACCCGTCGTCGGTTGGGCACTACCATACGCCACCAAACTCAACACGGTACTATTTGCATGCCCCGGGGCTAGAAGTGCACACCGGGTGTCTTCCTACACAAGTAAATATATAAAAAGAAGATAGTTAAGTAGGACTTTTACAACAACATAGATATAACAAAATTCATTAAGGTAGAGGGTTACAAATTACCTGTAACTCTGGAAATTCATGCGGTGTTGGATTTTCAAGCTCCCTCGAGTCCGCATGTGTAGGAGTAGGAACCTACAACAGTACATCAATCATTGCACCTAAAATCTCAATTAACTCGGTATTTTAAAACTTTTAATAACCCAGTTGATTTTACCTGAGGTGACACATCTTCACCACGTATCTCATCTCCTCCATGTCTATCACCTTCTCCTTGTCCTTTTGGTTCAGAACATGAGTCAACCGGGGTACTCGTGAGGAACGGCAAAGTCGGTAAGTTCATCAGCTTCGCCCAAGCATTAAATTCACCAACTAACTCGTTGCGTACTTGTTCCTTAATTGATGCCACCTTGGCATCCAACTCCCCCGGTGAGTTAACACTGGCTCGAGATGTACCCGATTTTGTGTATTCGGGACCCATCACCTTATTCCATCCAAGCAATGACCCTCCCGAACCTACTACTCGTCCTGGATGGTATGGCCTTCCCAAAGCCATGGTGAAAGGGTCATTCTCAATACTTGGTTCAAATTTGCCCTCCACCATCTCTTGAGTGTGCTCAAGCTATAGCATAAGGAAAAATGAGGTCAGTAAAACAGTTAATGGTTAGATGCAAAAGTGACTTAATTTCAACAATTCATAGGTAACTTACTAGCTTATCCGCCAGTTTTTTAGCTTCCGGACCCTTGATGAACCATTTTCCGGTTTTCTTATCAAACGAATGGAGAGAACAAAAGAAATCACCGGCACGACTCACCAAGGTAGTGATCGTGGAACTAGAGGGTTCCTTCGATGCCACTAGAAGCGCTTTAGGGTATAAACCCGAAGCGGCCCACTCAGGTCTCTTTTCAGCAAAAGTCTTAGGACCCATACGATGGACGTATTCCTTCTTTTCTGCATTCGCTTGATTTTGCTCTCGAAGTTCCTACAAAACAAAAAATGTTAGTCTCATTAATACAAAAAGTGTCAAGCTATTATTCAATTGACATCAGATTTACACAAACTTACAATGGCTTTCTTTTGACTCTTCATTCTAACGAACTCTTCCCAATCATCTTTTGACACGGTCGGCCATATTTGCCACGGGAGACGGTTATCCTCTTTGGCATTCTTCTTCTTTGTTTGCACCTTCTTCTTCTTATGGATCCACCGATTAGTCAACTTGGTCTTAAAGCCTCTGAATCTTTCCGCTAATAAAGAGACAAACACCTTTTTCTTCTCGGGATCATTAGGAATAGAAAACTGCCTCTGCAAGCACAAATTAAAACCGATTATTGGTTTCTATTTAAAAACAATCATAAGGTTAAGGTATCTTAAATTGTCTAAATGTGCCAAAAACACACTTACCCTTGTATCATCCCAAAATGCTTGAATCAAACCCGGAGGTACTTGCCGCATTACAAGTGTAATGGGGATTTTCCGCGAACATAAGCCAACTTGATTAGCATATTGTCGACGCCATTTGGGCCCGGGTTGGCCTTTGTTGTCATACTCCAAGACCATGGGACCGTCCGGTTTCTTAAAGCTTCTCGTCGGACCCCTTGTTTTTCTTTCAGCCGGTGCCTTTTCCCCCCCCTCCACCACCTATGTTGTTTTCATCTTGTCCTTGGCCTTGACTTTCAGGAGTCGGGTTCTCACCAACAATCTCACGTGCTGTATTTTCAATGGCCGGTGCACGTTCAGCTAACTTTTCAAAATCGTCAAGCCTACGCTCGAACTCCTCTTGAGCCTGATCCTCTGGCTCACCCAAGTCATCCTCCTTATTCACATCATAAGGAGCATCACTATCATCGGAGTCGTCATCCTCGTACTCGTCCTCATACTCATCATCGTCAATGTCCTCTACCAAACGAGGATCATGATCGTCCGCCATGAGATATAAGCACCTGTCAAAGCAATCATAAAACAATATTAGTGTATAGTAAAGTATATGCATGATAGTTATTATGGTTATGTAGAAGCTATTTTATCCATTTTCACCTACTTATTACGGTCCTATAACCTTGTATATGCATGATAATGAGTACAAAATGCCGATTTCAATCTACATATGGAAAATAGGTTGTTAGAATGAATAAATGTTAGTTCATACACAAAACAAAGGAGTTGGGTTAAGTAGAAGCTATTTATGCCAGTTTCACCTACTTATGGTCCTATAACCTTGTATATGCATGATAATGAGTACACTTAGGCAATTTCAAACTACAAATATATCATTTTCGCTTACTTATGCTCCTATATACATGATAACTAAACTATATTTACAATGAAACCATTACTAACTTTTAATCAAACTACCTCATTCTGAAATTCCTTCGTTGTGGTCTGATCGCATATAACCTGCTTCGTTGTCTATGTCATTTAGTACTCCAGGTCTAGAAACAGTGAAAGGTGCTGAATCATCAAACGCATCATATTCTTCCTCATCCTCAACATCTCCAATGCCTAGGATTCTTCTTTTGCCAGCTAGCACTATAGACCATTTTGAATCCATTGGGTCAGTTACGTAGAACACTTGCTTAGCTTGAGATGTAAGGATAAATGGTTCCGCACTATCATTCAAGTGGCCAAGATCTACAAGAGTAAAGTCCTCATGTTTGACGTTTCGCCTGATATTATCAACCCACTTACACTTGAAAAGAGCAACCGTGAAGTCACAATAATCAAGCTCCCATATTTCTTGAATTCGACCATAGTATGACAACTCTGCATCGACAGGTGATTTATCCTTAGAACTTGCAAACTCCCTTGACGACGCCACAAGAGTTACACCACTGTTTTGGGTGGAGGAAGATTTCAAATCACGAGCCTCGGTCCAAAAAGTGTACCCATTGATGTCATATCCCTCAAATGAACGGACATTATCCCTAGGACCGTACGCAAGCCACCGTACTGTATCGGTCACATTAGTATCATTCAATCCACTCATTATTCGTTCACGAAACCAATCAACAAATTTCTTATTATGCAACTGCATAAGTGCCCTTTCACCTTTGGATGGAAATTCGGCACGCAAACAAGCCATGTGCTCGTCTAAATATGGGTGCACATCTGAAACATGGTGCAACACATAAAGGTGTGCTTGTAAGAACTGATCTCGGTCTGGTGACATTCGTTTCGACCCAATTGTGCCATGACCATCAAGTCTACCTTCATGTCGAGAAGTAGAAAGACCAATAGGTTGAGCAAGGGCTATGTAGTCCGCCACAAAGTTACCTATCTCCTCACCCACTGTCCCTTGCATTATACTTCCTTCAGGGTGAGCTCGGTTCCGTACTTTATCTTGTAATGTACCCATGTGTCTTTCAATAGGGTAGCACCACCTCATGAACACTGGACCGCACAACTTAATCTCACGCACCAAATGAAGAACCATATGAACCATTATGTCAAAAAATGAGGGTGGGAAATACATCTCAAATTTGCACAAAGTCACAACCACATCAGCTTGCAAAGCATCTAGTGTACAAGGATCAAGAACTTTGCTACAAATTGTATTGAAAAACGAACAAAGGCTTGTAATCGCATCCCTCACGTGTTTCGGTAGAATTCCACGGATTGCAATCGGTAGGAATACTTGCATCATAATGTGACAATCATGGGATTTCATACTTGTCAGCTTCAATTCTCCATTTAAGGTTACAAATCTTTTCATGTTAGATGAGTACCCTGATGGAACCTTAATGCCGTACAAACATGCACAAAACATACGTTTCTCTACCCTTGACAATGTATAGCAAGCCGGGGGTAAATAATTCTTTTCATCCTTCCCTTTACCCTTATCTTTCTTCTTTGACGCATCTTTGGCCTTTCCCTTTCCCTTGTTCTTCTCCTTCCCTTTTTTCGAAACACTTTCATCTTCTATTCTCGGCTCCTTTCCCTTTCTGACCTTTTCTTGAGGCCACAATTCTGGACGAATCCCCATCTCTTGCAAATCTAACCGAGCACCCTTTCCGTCCTTTGTTTTGCCTGGGATATTCATAAGCGTCCCCAAAAGAGCATCACACACATTCTTCTCTATATGCATCACATCAAGACAATGCCTAACGTCATGTTCTCTCCAGTACGGCAGCTTCCAAAAGATTGATTCTTTCTTAAACAGAGCAGCTGAGACCATAGTTTTTTCTGATTTTCCAAACACCGTTTGTATCCCTTTCACCCGAGCATTAATCTCAGCACCAGTCAATGGTCTAGGCGCAGTATCCTCTTCCACGGTTCCATCGAAAGCCTTTTTCTGCCTACGGTACGGATGATCACGCCTAAGGAACCTTCGAGTCCGTAGGTACACATCTTTGTGAGAATGAGTCAGGTATACGCTTGATGTGTCATCAATACATATGGGGCATGCTTTTTTCCCTTTGACCTTGTACCCACACAAGTTGCCATATGCAGGGAAGTCATTCATGGTCCACATAAGGGCTGCACGCAATGTGAACATCTCGTTCTGATGAGCATCGAAAACGGAAACCCCTTCGTCCCACATCTTTCTCAAGTCGTCAATAAGCGGCGCAAGGTAAACATCTATGTCGTTTCCAGGTTGCTTAGGACCAGTTATTAGCAATGAAAGCATTACATACTTACGTTTCATGCACAGCCAAGGAGGCAAATTATAAATCACTAAAAGTACCGGCCATGTGCTGTGTTGGGTACTAAGAGTGCCAAATGGATTCATCCCGTCCGTGCACAACCCAAGCCTTAAATTTCTGACTTCATTACCAAATTCCTCAAACTTCAAATCAATGTTCTTCCACTGTGGAGAGTCAGCTGGATGCTTCAGCATTCTGTTTTTCTTTCTTCCCTCTGCATGCCACCTCAAGTTTTTAGCGTCTTTTGGTATTGAGAACAGACGCTTAAACCTTGGAATAATGGGAAGATACCACAACACCTTAGCAGGAGGTCCCTCCGTGCCAGGATTGCAACTCATGCGCTTGTACCGCGACCGCTTGCATCGTGGACACTCCTGCAGTTTTTCATACTCATTTCGATACAAAATACAGTCATTAGGACATGCATGTATCTTCTTATACTCCAAACCAAAGGGACACATGAGCTTCTTTGCGTAATAATAAGACTTAGGAATTTCATTCCCATCAGGCAACATATCACTTAATGCGGTCAACAAAGAAGTAAAACTGATGTCCGTCCACCCATGCTTCGACTTAATGTTGAAAAGTGTTAGCACGGCCGATAGTTTGGAGTATTTTTTGCACCCGGGATACAAAGGCTTTTTGGAAGCCTCCGATAATAATTCAAACACTTCACCTTCAACACCTTGCAACATCTCATCCACTTGTTCATCCTCGACCTCATCCGCCTGATCTTCATCGGCTCCATCCTCACCATTATCAACAATATACTCATCATTCTCGTATTCCTCGTCCACATGAATCTCAGTGCTTCTAACACGCACATCATTCCGATCAAGATCCCCACTGTACTCTCCACTTTCTCCGTGCCAAATCCACACATGGTAAAATTGCCTAAACCCACGACATAATACATGATCTCTAATGATTTTAACACTATCGACCACATTCACACAATTACAATCAACACAAGGACAATAAAGGCCTTTGCCTCCCAGTGTGCGTTGATAAGCTAAAGCCCTCTCGCAAAACTCTTGAACCCCATTCCAAAATTCCAATGTATCGCGTCTACCATACATCCAACCACGATCCTTCTCCATTTAGTAAATTGTCTCTAAACATATATATAGCACCATATAATTATAATGTGTAAGTGCTACATATTTTATGTAAATCAAATTCAAGTACAAAACGTGAATATGCCATTCATATAGTGAAAAAATGCATGTTTCCAAAGGGTCCTTATCACTCCAACCTAACCCATCCTTGAATGTCTACTCTCACTAGTGAATGTATGTCAACTTTCCAATTTTAAGGAAAATCCGGCAGCATTTCCCCCTAGTTCTCCAAGTACACGATGTAGATAATTAATTACCCACATATGTACCCAGAGAACATAGTGAGGAAATGGTAAGCCGAGATGTTCCTTAAAATCGAAAAGAAAACATACATTCACCACCTAAGTGAGAGTACACATTCAAGAACAGTCCCAACCGGGGACTATTCAAGACTTTCTCCTAATGAGAAAGCCTTGAACGGGTATCTAGGCATATGATGATGCAATTCAAGTATTCTATATATTGTTGTATTTATTTGCAATTAAACAATACACAAGTTGCAATTTCATGAATAAACTTTTATTAAATGGATGAATAGAAAGAAATATAGCTAAGTAAAGTTTAGTAGTCATACCAATATAGCAAATACCCACTTGAGCTCAATATATATGTACGTAGTCCTCAAGCTAATTAAACTCTTGCTTCAATTCACATATGAATCTATATATTAAAAAAAACAAAAATTAGCAACGTCACTAATTCTCTAATATATTCACAAATCTCTAATGTATTCACAATTCTCTAATTTATTCACAACTAATTAAGTGGCAATATCACTATTTCTCTAATTTATGCACAATTCTCTAATTTAATCACAACTAATTAGAAGCAAGGTCACTAATATACACATTAAAACATACAAATTATCAATTATCAATCAAGGATCAATTATCAAAAACCAAACTGATGAACTTAAACTGATTCAGTAATAAATCCTTAAACTGATTCAATTATCAAAAACCAAACTCCCCAAAACAAGGCATCATAAACAAATTTCACAGCCAGCAATGTAGCACAAACATACAACTTTTAATCCCAACAATGTAGCACAATTTTAATCTAAAATAAGATGAACCCATTAATTTTCTTTGCATTTCATATACAATCTAAGCACAATTTTAATCTAAAATAAGATGAACCCATTAACTTGAAAAGATGAACTTACCCTAAATTAGTTAGTTGGAGGTGGAAGAAGCTAAGGGGATGAGAGAATGAAAAGACCCTCGCTGGTGGAGGAGGCGGTGCGCGCTGGTGGAGGTGGAGGCGGTGCGCGCTGGTGGAGGTGGAGGCGGTGCGCGCTGGTGGAGGTGGAGGCGGTGCGCGCTGCAGCTGTACTGTTGTTGTTTGTTTCGCACAGAGAAAGGCGGTGGAGGGCAGGGCAGGGCAGGGAGATTCACGGTGGAGGGCACCTGAAAGCGCCGGTGAAGGTGGCGGCTGTGGTGGAGGGAAAAGGTGGAGGCACGACTACTCTGAGTGAGAACGAAAGAAGGGATGAACGAATGAAGGGAAGGAAAGAGAAAGAGAGGAAGAAAAGAGGAAAAGACGCGGTTTTTTTTTTGTTTTGAATTTGGCACCGGTTCGAATGGCACCGGTTCAAACCGGTGCCTTTTTTATATTTGGCACCGGTTCAGGCTGAACCGGTGCCTTTTCTCTTTTGGTAAAAAGCCGCCCAATTCTAGACCGGTTTTGGGCACCGGTTTAGGCTGAACCGGTGCCATATGGGGGGTGCCTAATGCTTTTTTTCTACTAGTGTATAGACTCCCAAGTAGAGGTTCTTTCTTTCTCAAGAGAAAAGAACCATTGTTGGCAAACGGTTTCGAGAGATAGGGAGAACAAAGAGGGAAACACCTTCTTGTCAATACCCTTAATACTCATTATTGTTTCGAAGGCTCTTAAAAGAAAATAAGGGTTGTCAGTCACTTTGAATTTCGGGATGTCGTTGGCATTGAACTTCTGCGGAATAAAATCCTTGTCCACCGAGACCCCTTGTGAGCTAATTCCTTGAAACTTATAGTCACTAGACACTTTGCTCAGACTCTCTTGCATGAGGTCCATCTGTTTTTGTTTCACTAGATCATCGATTTTGAGGGTTAAAACCTTTAAAGCCTCAGTCACTGTAATTAATTGGTTCCTAAGCTCATTAACTTCTTCTTGAGTTGCCATTATTGTATTAGCTTTCCTTTTACGAGCGATCGATTTGTCGAAAAGTTGGACTTGAATAAAAAGGTTGTCTTTGATCAAACGTCCTTCCTTTCTTGACCAAGCGTTGGAAATTAAACCATTTTTGATTTAATGACTTGACACAAATTGACTTTGACTTTACGGTTTTGAAAAAGAAAAAAAAAAAAGCAAAACAGGGTGTATATTTTTGGCAAAAAAAAAGGTATACAATTTTGGGAGTTATAGGGTTCAAACAAGTGGTTTAATTGGAGGATTAATATCCGACTTACCCCCCTAAAAAATGACGAAAAATACGCGCATACAAGACTCCCTTAGAAGTGTACATTAGTGTGTGCTTTATATGATGAGTGTAAGTGACATGCTTTAACTCTTGTGTAAGACCACGAGACTTAGTGCTTAGACTCAACTAATGACTTGAAAAGGTAAAAATTAACTGAATCGACGAGAAAACTGTTCAATTAGACATAAGGTGATGACTCGAGAAACAAACCGAACTGTCGCCAAAATGACAGGATTGGCGCCTTTCTTTGCAGTGTAGCGCCAGACAATAGGACTGTCGCCAGGCGTTACGCTCCACAAAGTGGTGCTGTAGTTTAAATCTTGGCGCCGTTGCTGGAACGTCGATCTGGAACTGCTTTCGGTATTATTACTCTACAGGGTATGCCTAAAGTCGTAGTAAGTCAACTCTTATTAAATTATTAGACTTTAATTACTCAAATTAATTAATTAATTAATTAGACAAAGTTCTTTTAGTCATAAATTAGTTTATTTAATCTTAACATAAGTCAAACAAACGGTTAGAAAAAACACATAGAGGATGCACAACCAATAATGCACAATTAGTCAAGTAGGCACAACATGATGCAATGAGTTTGCAACCTAACCATGGCTCTACTTCTCTAAAGTTCGGGATATGGGTTAGTTAATAGAGGGTCCATGGTTAATTGTCCGGATGCACTGCGCGGAAGCCTAACCGTAAAGGGTTGGCGCGAGTGGATGGGACACCGCGAGTTTAGAAAACTCGCTTCCATGGTTTGGTGAATTCAACATTCTCGTATGTATCCTTTGTTGCTCAGAGCGTTCAATCCAGGTCTTCCTCCTCTCCTTGGATTCGACCTTCTCACCCAACAACTCTATCCGTCTTTCTGCGGCTTTGTTCAGCTCTGCTCAGCTGGTCAGCCCTAGTTGTGTTTTCTGCCCGGGTGACCTCTACTTGCTTAACTTGGTCGCCTGGCGCCTTCCTTTTCTACATTGCTATGTCAATTTCATTTGCCTTGATGAACTCGTGCGCTTTACCTAGCGCTTCAGCTAGCGTTCTGAGGCTCTTACGCCCCATATACGCTATGAATGGTGAGCCTGGTACTAAACCACTCTGCATTGTCAACAACGCTACCTCCTTGCTCATATTCGGGATGATTGTTGCCTCCTTGTTGAATCTGGTGATAAACTCCCTCAGGGGCTCAACCTTCCCCTGAACTAGTTACATCAGCTCAGTTTTCATCTTAGTTTGATCTACCAAGGTTATAAAATGCTCCATGAACATCCTTTTCATCTTATTATATGAGTATACAAAACCTTTTGAAATGTCTCCAGGCCACTCCGCAGCCAACCCCTCCAGGATTGGTGGGAATTCTTTGCACCAAACTGAATCCGTCATGGTGTAGAGCACCATGTGATTCTCAAAAGCTGATATAAGGCTCTTAGGCATTATGGTTCCGTTGTACCTGCAGCTCGGCATATTTATCTTCTCCATCAGTTCCTCTAGAATCTCTCAACAAAATGGGGAATCATCTGGAATAACCTGGATCCGTGCTCGCTTCTCCCTATCCGGTCTGGGTCCCTATTTAGAGGTTGGTGACCTGCTGCGGGGGACTCGCCTCTCCGGGATGACCCTAGCCTGAGCTATTTCCTCCACGGTCCATTCTCGGTTCTGATTGCGAGCTTCCAACTCTAGTTCTTTCTTCCTTAGCTGGATGAGCTTTTTCTACTCGGGGGTGAGGGTCGTGGGTGTTGGATTCTTTACCGCCGGTTCTGCAGCTACTACTGTTGGTGACAAGCTCGCTCCTTTACCAAAGTTGGCAAGGACTGCTGTCATCACTACCAACTGCTCTTTACTGCACTTAGAGAGGTTCTGCAGGATGGCTGGCATGTTTACGGGCTGCAGTTTTTGGGTTATGGGTGCTGAAACGATGGGTTCATTGTTCGCGCCTGTCAACGGCATACATATTTGAAAATGGAACTAGATCTTATCAGATCGACTGGTTTCGACGCTGCTTTAGCTGCAACCAACGTCGATTAATTGGGATAGGATTTTTGTGAGATGGCATGTTTGGGTTTTTCGACGAATCCTTTGGGATCGACAGTTGCTGGTGGTGTTTTTTGTGGTGTTTGGTTGGTGTCATTGGCTTGAAGTACGGGTGTTTGTATAGCTTCCTCCCCGACTATGGTGGTTTGTCAACTATACCCTACCTCAATTGGTGAACCTCTAGTTAGATGATCCTTCCCCTCCTTTTAGCGCCAATTGTTCCAGGTGTGGATCCAAGGGTTCTGCTTGGTGGGCTGGGTCCTGTCGACAACCTACACAAGGCAACACACGTAAACTGCCCTCGGGGGTGGCTCGAGGAACCCCCTCTGATGCTTACGTTATAGAGTATTTAGAGAGAGAAAGTGTACTTAGAGTGATGTAGAGAGTGTAATAACTTGTGTGTCAAACTTCCTTTCCGTTGTACTTTGCCCTCTATTTATAGGTGTACGATCTCCTTCGTGGAGAGTTTAGCATGGCCAGCTTTGCGAGCTGACTCCTTCAGGCTGGTGAGCCCTTCATAGTTGGTCTCTCGGCAATGAGTGCGCACCCCGAGGAGCTGGGCAATAGTTTAGCGGGAGCTATTCTATATACAAACTATTACCACATAGACTTTCAAGTTCTAACAGCAAAAATAAAGCTAAGAGTGGAAAATTTTATGCAGACATGTCATCAAAGAACTCCTACACTTATATATGATGTCCAATAATTGAAAATATAATTTTAAAAAAAAGAGTTCCACACAAATAAGAGGTGTATGGGGAGGGTTGAAAGGAAGGACTACTATCAGCAAACAAACACATATGTGACCAGTTCACCCCCCTTCCTTTTTAAAGAGATGAAACCTTCGGATTTAAAGACTATTGCTCCTTATTCTATCAAGTAAGCAAATAGGAATTACCTTTGATTGGTCTTTGCTCAGAAACAGGATGAGGGATTAACTTCGGTACGTCCATAGGTAGTGGAGGATGGTCGAGTCGGTTTTCAATGGATGCCCCTTAAAGATTACTAATACCTCCTTGCTTCTTAGCTTCAACAATTACATGAAGGGCTAAAGTAGTCTTCCCAGATGCCTCTGGTCCAAAAACCTCAACAACACGCCCCTGGAAAATCCTAAACATGTGTCATAAAGCATAAATATTTGGAACAGTTGTAGACAGTTCTTGAAGCTGTTGTATGCAGGTCAAACCTATATAATTGGCAACAGACTGTAGAAAGTTCATGAAGCTGTTGTATGCAGGTCAAACTCTGCATAATTGCAAGTAGTGAATACATAGAGTTGATGCCAAGAGTTAAATTATACATTTATATGTAGAAAATAAATAAATGATCATGAAGTCATTTCTGAACATTTTTCCTAAAAATCATCATATAAGTTGAAAAAGAATAAGAAGACACTGATATACTATGAAACCAGGGGAAAATAGAGGAAATCAAAGGGATAATATTTCCATTGGAAAAAAGTCATTTCAAACTCAAGGCACGGTTCAGAAGAAGACATGTACACCAAGAAGTTTTGGAGCAATAATTAGATGTATGAACTCAATCAATATCACGACGACAAAATCATAGATAAAGGAAATAAGAATCCCACATAAAACACTATAGAGATTCTCCAGCAATTGGGAGTATTACACACTTCATTTGATGTGGCGACTCTACGTAAATATCTAAGTCCGTTAAGCAAGAGTCATAGATCCCAGATCATCATATAGAATTACAACTTCATAGGACAACTCATGAAATTTTCATCCTTGACATTTCAAAATCCTTACAAAATTCAAACTTATTCGTACATTATTGAATTTTATAGTGAGCTTTGCCACTACTCATCTTAACACCAGCAAACATACAATGGTGGCATTGCGGAATTCCACTACTCAAATTTTGGGACAATTTTTGAATCACATTGAGACTTTATTATTCGTTTAGACATACAAAGAATAATCAAACCATATAAATAATCAGTGCCACAAATAACTGCTAGCCTAAATACTAATACATTAGCGCTCCCCAGCTTGCCCGGCTAAAAAAAAAAAAAAAAAAGAGAAACAACAAGTATCAACAACAAAGAGATACTAAAATCAAGATTAACCTCATCGAGAACCAGCATAGAAAGCGATTCTTGAATGGCTTTCAGTTGAAGAGACCAGCTTTCAAACAAGTATGCACAAAAGCAGGGGTTGACACCAGAATATCTGCAGGGCCGGACAACGCTTGCTTCTAATAGTATTTACAAACAAACAACATCAATCATTAATAACATGCTCAAATTACAGGAGAAACAAACAACTTAAAAAAATAGCTCATAAATGACAATTAACCATCTCAATAGTTGACATGGTGCTAGTAAGCTGAGCAACTTTTAACTGAGCTCTACATAATTCTATAATAGACGTCACTTCAGAATAAACCTGTATAAATTTTAATCACAAATAAAAAACCGTAAATTCCCAAACTAAACAATTGATAACACAATTTTAATTCTACACTAATTAGCCTTAAAGAAACACTAGTTATCAGATTAAAACACCAAAGAATGCAAAAAGAAATAACCTTGCATAGAAAATCAATAACCAATACCCAAATTCTCACTTCAACAAACGGATTAACAGAGATTATATACCAACAACCCATAAATTACCACTAAAAATGAACAAATTGGGGATAAATTGATTGATTTTGGTAAAGAACTCAAAGAACCCTAGAATTAATCAACATGCCATATCAGGTTTCCTACTTCTCTCAATAAACAAAAAAAAATTACAAAAAAAAATCGCCAATTATGTATTAATCTACAAAGATTAACTAAATTCATTACTGATTACATATATTACTCGTTTCAATTAAAAAATATATTTTTTAGATTTATTATTTGTTTAGACATGCAAAGGATAATCGAACCATATAAATGCCCAAAATGAATCAAATACAAATTGCATGTAGAAAAAAAAAAGCAAATTAGAATTCACAAGAACAAATTCAAGAATTTAAACAATTAGATATCCAGAAATCAATTCAAAAAGAGGAAAAAACAATTGAAGGACTTCAACCTCACGATCTAAAATGGTTGAAGTTTTTGGCAAAGATATCCCAAATTATCTAAGAATTGTTCTTCATTGGTTAGGTTTAGAGATCTTCACTTGTTTTTAAGGGGAAGATTAATGGAGGAGAGGAGAGAGGGCCTGAGTTTGAAATGAGAGAAAGAGGTGAATGACGGGGAGGAGAGGAGAGGAGAGAGAGAGAAGGAGTGAGGGACTGATGAGAGAGAAAGAGGTGAATACGGCTATTAGGTGAAACCTTAAAAGCCAAGTAATGGGCTCCTCTCATCAGTTGGGCTAAGTTTGGGCATTTGTATCAGGCACAATACGCCTGTTACGTGTAATATAGTATTCGTAATGGGCAAAATAGTGCCCGTTACGAAGTATTCGTAACGGGTACTAATTTGTCTGTTACAAATACATACACATTCGTAATAGACACTATTTTGCCCATTACAAAAAAATAAGTATTTGTAACGGACACTATTTTTCCCGTTTCAAATATCATAATATTAATGGGCAAAGCTTTGCCCGTTACAAATAGCTTGTTACGAATGAGATTTTTTCCACTAGTGATAAAATTTAATAAAATCAAAGTCCAAATTAATCCAAATCAACAAAACATAAAATTCGAAGCAAAAGAAACACGTGTTGCCTCCTAGAAATGCTTCTTTATGAGGTTATTAGCTTTACCATGAGGAAGCATCATTAATGGTGAGGCTTAGGATCCAAAGGATCAAGCCTAAAACATTCGATCAAACCAACATCTTCAAAAATAGTGCTTCAATCGATGACCATTAACCATGAACTTATGATTGCCCACCTCAAACTCAAAAGAACCATAAGGTGTAGTATTTGAAATCAAAAAAGGCCCCAACCATTTGGACTTGAGCTTTTTGAGAAAATAATGAAGCCTTGAATTGAATAACAACACCTTATCTCCAACCTTAAAACTCTTGTTTCTGATATGTTGGTCATGCCACTTCTTGGTTTTCTCCATATATAGCCTTGAGCTCTCATAGGCGTCATATCTAAGATCATCAAGTTCATTGAGCTTGAACAATCTCTTCTCACCGGCCAACGACATATCCATGTTAAGCTCCTTGATAGCCCACCAAGCTTTGTGTTCTAATTCCACCAAAAAGTGACAAGCCTTCCCATAGACCAAGCGACAGGGGGATGTACCAATTGGAGTCTGATGTGCCTTCCTTAGACCCCATAGCGTGTAATCAAGCTTTAGCGACCAATCCTTCCTACATTTGTTCACCATTCTTTCAAGAAGATTCTTAATTTCTCTTTTTGACACCTCCACTTGTCCTTGAGTTTGAGGGTGATAAGGAAGACTAGCTTTGTGATGAACTCCATACCTCTTAAGAAGAGCTTCAAATTGCTTTTTGGCAAAATGGGAGCCTCCATCACTAATTAACACCCTAGGAACCCCAAATCGAGGAAAGATAATCTTCTTGAGAAGTTTAAGAACAACCTTATGATCATTGGTAGGGGAAGGTATGGATTCAATCCACTTAGTCACATTATCAACCGCTACCAAGATATACAAGTTCCACAAGAAGAAACAAAAGTCCCAATAAAGTTGACACCCATACATCAAAAGGTTCGAATTCAAAAATGTTTTGTTGAGGCATTTCATCACTCTTGGTTATGCCACCACTTCTTTAACACCTATCACATCTTGGAACAAATTTGTAGGCATCCTTATGCTTCGTCAACCACCACAATAAAGATTGAAATTTTTTTGACACCGTCTTGTAAACTCCACCATGACCTCCCCATGGCAATTAGTGGAAATGCTCAAGAACTGCTTCAATTTCATGATCCGGCGCACATTTTTGAAAAAGGACGTCACCAGATTGTTTGAAAAAATAGGGGTCTTTCAAAAAGTATCTCCTTAATTGCTTAAACAACCTTTATTTTGTTAGGAAGTGAACTCTGGGGGAATGACTCCACAAGAAAGAAAATTTGCTATATCAACATACCATGGGCTAGATGTTGATGCTATAGCCACAAGATTTTCAAATCCCATCTCTTCATAGATTGGTACATCCTCCATTTTCTCATAAGTAAGCCTAGACTAATGAGCCACAACATATTTCTCTGCTCCTTTCTTGTCTCTCATTTCCATGCCAAAATCTTGAAGGGAGAGAACCCACCGGTTAGGCGTGGCTTTGCTTCCTTTTTGGTCAGGAGATATCGAACTACTATATGATCCGTGTACACAATCACCTTAGAAAAAATAAGATAGGATCGAAACTTGTCAAAGGCAAATACCAACCGCAAGCATTTCCTTTTCTGTTGTACAGTAGTTCTTTTGAGCTTCATCAAGTGTTATACTTGCATAGTAGATGAAAAAGGATCTTCCTTACTTCTTTTTCCCAAGAATCGCACCTACTGCAAAGTCACACCCATCGCACATTAGCTCAAAAGGCAAGCTCCAATCTAGAGCTTGCACAACGAGAAAGGAATTAAGAGCTTCTTTGAGCTTTTGAAAGGCCTCAAGACAAGCCACATTAAAGCTAAACACATCTTTCTTTTGTTATTCGGTCAAAGGTTTTGCGATTAATGAAAAATCTTTTATAAACCTCTGGTAAAAAGCGGAATGCCCAAGAAAATCTCTCACTCCCGTGAAGGAAGTAGGAGGGGGCAGCTTTGCAATCACTGAAACTTTGGCCAGATCAACCTCAATTCCCTTCGTTGACACTTTATGGCATAGGACAATACCCTCCACAACCATAAAGTGACATTTCTCTCAATTCAACACCAAACTCGTCTCTTAACACCTTTTCAAAACTCTTTCAAGATTAACAAGGCAAGTGTCAAAAGACGAGCCACCAACACTAAAATCATCCATTAATACTTCAATCTCTTTGTCAAGCATCTTAGAGAAAAAAGAAGTCATGCATCGTTAGAATGTTGAAGGAGCATTGCATAACCAAAATGACATTCTTTGATATGCGAATGTTCCATATGGACATGTGAAACTAGTTTTTTTCTTAGTCACTTGGATGGATAGGGTTTTGGAAAAATGCAGAATACCCATCCAAGAAACAAAAGAAAGCACGGTGAAAAAGTCTCTCCAACATTTGGTCCATGAAGGGGAGAGGGAAATGATCCTTCTTGGTATTTTTATTTAATCTCCTATAATCAATACACATTCTGTATCCGATCACTGTGCGGGTGGAGATCTCCTCTCCTCCTTCACCTTTGACAATGGTCATTCCACCCTTCTTTGGAACCATGTGAACCGGGCTAACCCGCTTATTATCGGAGATAGCATAAATTATGTCCCCTCCACGTAATTTCAAGATTTCTTTTTTGAAAACCTTTTGGAGGTTGGGATTCGATTGGAATGTTGTCCTTCGAACAAGTGTATTATTCCGATAGAGGGTTCAAATTATGACAAACCTAATTATTTAGTGAGGTCAAGTGATCAGAATGCCTATTTGGAGGTCGCTTCCGATCAATAATATTAATCCATAATAAATATTACAACTTATTCTTTGCTGAACCCTTTGGGTCACACCCAAGCAACTAATGATCTTGCACGAAGAATTAGTTCGGAAGGAATTAATGAGTCGCTCGAGTATTAAATATTTGGTCGTCGGAAATCGAGTCGAATTAATAAAAGACGAGATGGTAAAATAAATAATTAATCAACAATTTACCAAAATACCCATAGCATTGGAATGCCCCGAGCAAACCGAGTGCTAGGGGAACTTGGGATAGTATGGTTGCTAGCATGCGCAACATATTGAGCCTAGGCTAGCTGGTTAATGCCGCGGCATGCTAGCGCACCATTGTTAGCATTGCTGCTAGCACATGGCTAGTAAGTTGTGCTAGCATGCGCGAGCAGCAGTAGCAGCAATAAGCTAGCAGCGTACTAGCAGTGTGGCACGCAGTGCCCTCAGCCAACAACCTGCAAGCATGCGAGGCGTGCTAGGCCGAGGTAGTAGTATTGCCTCTTATGCGTGCGCCTAACAGCAGGGCCAGCTGTGAGTACCAAGCGCCACCATGGAAACTTGACGCCCAAGACGTGGCCTACCATGTGGCAGCCACACATTGGAGCCGAGAGAAATGAGGGGTGGTTTTGGGAGTCTTGGGATTAAGTTTTGGTCCCCCTCTCCCATTGTGGTCCTCACCTAACCTCTCCTCCTAGGAATGCCACTTGTTGATTAATTAGTTGTTTGCTATTTTCTTTTATTTTTGATTAAAAATTAAAAAGATTAATTGATTTTACCAACTCTCCCACATTGATGGGAGAATGGATTTCTCTCATGACATTCTTTATAAATACCCATGTTGGGATTTGGAGAAAGTCACTTGAGTAGGAACTCAATAAGGCATCTCCACTTGAGAGAAAACCTTTAACTTCATATAATACTTGAGTAGTGTTTTTGGTTCGACTTGGCTAAACTCCAAGTAAGATACCGGTCGCGGTCGAGTTACTGGTGGATAACGAAGGTGGTCACTGCGCTTGCAAGACTTGGCTTTGAAATAAGAGCTCCGATTGAGAGCTGTAAGGAGGGTGATCCCATTGTAAGGGGTACTCTCCTTGAATGCCCTTGGCCACTTAAAAGCCTAGGACTTTACACTTGTTAAGGTGTAGTAGGATTTGAATTCTTGACTGTTTGGGGGACCTTAAATTAGAATTTATTATATAATCACGCTTTTTTTTATAATAAACAAGTAGGAGTTGCCAATGAGATTTAAGAAAACCCCATAAACCTCATCCATGCCTTTCTTCCATGTGGAGTTCATGGAATAATTAGCAAAATCATATGTTTACCCATGCCCAAAATGGTCTATAAACCAGAAATGAGTTCGGGAGCGAGGATACTAAGATAACGTTCCTTTTAGAGGGGAATCGTCATCCTAGCCCTAGTACGGCCTTTACTAGCTCTTCATTTTTCACAATTTCATCACCAAGAAATATATGCAACGCGATACCTAAAACTATGTTAGTTGATTTTATTTACAAACGTTAATTCACATAGGAATTACATTGCAAAGTCGTTATTCTTATTTAATAAAATTCGTGGAAGAACAATAAACAAGATTCGCCTTGGCTTAGGTGATCAACAAAAAATTATTTAATTCAATTCTAGTATTTATTTAACGGAAGATACTATGTGGAATTGATTAATTAATGATTTAAAAAGTGATCAAACAACACTAATTAATTAATTAATTAAAGTCCTTTTAAACAAGAAAAATAAAGGTGATTTAACTAGGTGCTCGAGAATTTACCAAATCTCTTTGTTAGATCTCCGTTTAGAACACTTCTGGACACTTTCTTGTTGGGGAACCTCCACCGTCGTAATAAAGTATCGAAAGGGTGAGTGTTTAGGACAAGAGGGCTTGGTTGCACAAGTTCACAAGTTATTTCGCTAGAGTTTTAGGTTAATTTCTGTCTGTTGAAGCCTCAGTTTAAGCTCATATATATAGAGAATGATTAGATTTAGGGTTTCGAGCAACTTGCCGCAGCAGATGTCGCGCGCAACATATGAAGTTACGCGCGACAACCCAGCGCAAGTTATAAAGTTGCGCTGCTTTGTGAAGCGCAACTATTGGTCATGCGCGCGGCTTTAAGATTTGATTTTATATTTTCCGTATAATTTTCGAATAATTACAAATCTTCCGTAGCGCAACTCTGAAAGTTGCGCTGGGTGTTGTGCGCAACTGAAATAGTTGCGCGCGGCAGCCCAGCACGACTTTGTGAGATGCGCACGGCTTTTTTCTGCGGCAGCACTAAGTTTTAACCTAGGCGCTCCTAAATCCGTCATTGTTAGGGTTTAAGCAGGGGCTTAAGTCTAATTATGATCGGGTTTAGTTAATTGGACCCTTGTTTTGGCTTTTCTTTAATTTGGGCTAGTCTTTTGTGTTTCGCGGCTTATCCAGTTATCCATAAGTATTCTTCACTTTGATCCAACACGAATATGGCTTTATTTATCGTCATTGCACTTCCTGTCAGGATAGGAGGCCAAAAGTAGATGTCTATAGTTAGCCCCCACTTTGATCGAGTCTAGAATAGACGATGATCAAAGTAGTCAAGGAAATAAATCTGACACTCATTCTGCGAAGTTCTCTAAGGATAGAGAATCTTTCAGTAATGTTTAAGGATTTCGAAACAATCCTTGGTTCGCTAAGTGTTTAAAACAAGTAGCTATTAAGGCTAGAAAAAGTCCTTCCTAGTCTTAACGCGCTAAAGAATCTAGATTGATCCTTTGCAATTGTAGAACGCTCTTTACAAGTAAAAGTATTCTAGGTGATGTCAGGTCATGAGAAGAGATCGGTTTTAAAAGAATAAAAGGGGAGGATTTCCTCTCAATCGTGTCATCGTTGGTCTAAAGTCCCTCGATATGTCATTGAAACTTTAGCCTTACTTTAACAAAGTAAAAGATGAAAAAAGGGGTTTTCGGTATTCGAGCCGAAATGGTCTGGTATTTGAGCCGGGTCCGGTATTCGAGCCGGAAGTCCACAAGATAGAAATACATGTCTCAGGACTGGAGGCATATATCCAAATTAAATGAGAGGGAAGAAAGTCAACAACTCTCTCATCAGTTTTGTCCACAAGATGAGTACACGCGTCTCAGAACTGGGGGAACATGACTACATAGGCGCTACATCATCTCGTCGCTTCTTTATATAGGAGGTGAATTCGACACCCTAAATATCCTGTAAGTTAGTAAGCACACTAACTACCGTATTTGCTGCCATTCAAGAAGTGCCTGTTCCTGAAGGTTCGACGCGCCTGTCGACTCGTTGAGCTAACGCATATAGTAATTCTCTACCTATTAGTTCCGAGAGGTAGATCTCGCAAAGCTTGGGCTGAGGGAAATTTTACGCATCACCTACGCCGTAAAAATTTGCGCCGTACGATACGTCATTTGCATTTTTACGCTGCATGAAAACGCCTTCCTTTTTGCTTCGGACGTGAAAAAAGAAGAAACCCCGGACATTTGTAACGTTAGTATAGTAAAATGACAAACCTGTATATGGGTGCTTTTACGTAAAGCACCACCACGGAACGTCTTAAGGCACTCTTATGAATAACGTCCAAAATGTATGCTTGGGGAAGGCACAAAGCACGGTGTGCATGCAATATGATGCAAAAAACTAACAATATGCAAAGCAATTAAAAAGACTTTGATAATTTGCGCGCCATTACGTCTAATAACGAGCAAAAACCGTTAAAAAATGATCAAACGGATTAAAATCAAAATCCCGGTCTTTTGGTGACCGGTATCCGCGCGCAACTCAGAGGTCGTGCTGGCCAGGCGCGCGCATCTTTTTGAGTTGCGTTGGTATGTCACGCGTAACATCTAAAGTTGCGCGCGTTATTTATGTCAGTAAAATGAAAATCGCAGACGCGATTTATAATTTCGCCATTTTTCTCCTTCAGCCTTTTTTGACTCTCTCTCTCTAAAAAGCTCGGGTTTTTGCAATTTTTGAAGCTAAAGGAAGCTAATCTCGTTCTAAATCAATATTTGGCGTAATGAAATGTAAGTTTTTTTTTTTTTTTTTTTCCTAAAATTTGCTCTTTTTTAGCTGAATTCGAACGATTTTCGAATCGTTAAACCCCGAATTTCGAATTTGGGGGTTTTCGATTTGGCTTATTTTTCTTGAAATTGTTTGCTCTATGTTTTTATGTTATGTTTAAGGAGTGTTTTGCAACAAATCTCATGAAAAATGGTTAAGTATTGAACCTTGTATGAGCATTTCTTGTTTCATGTTCGTTCTTGCTTCTTTTTCGATTTTTGCTTGATTTTCTGTTATTTTGTTTGCCCATTTAGGTTATACTTGTTAATTATGCAACAATTGTAGCATTGGAACTAATTTTTCTTCCATTATTAACATTTTGAAAATTTTGAATCCGAAAAAATGGCTCGAAGTGTATACTTAGCCTATTTTCACCATATTCAAACTCCAAAATTGTTCGGTAGATGATAATCATGTTCATATTACTGTTATTTGTCTAGAATTAGTTGATTTTTTGAGATTTTGGAATATAATCCCTTGAATGCTTAGTTGAGACTGATATAGGATGCCTTTTGTGGGTGTTAAAAGTCCACATTTACTGAGTTTAATTGTAGGTATCGTAGCCACCAAGTATGGGTGGCATTCGATTTTCGTGTTTTTCCCTATTGGTAGCCGTTATGCTGCCAAAATGGGTCTAGAATACGTATATTAGTTTAGTTTAGGAAATAAAATAAACTAATTAAAGAAATTTTATCCGTCATAGCATAGACTCGCCTCCATTTGTCGATGCCGAGGAGGTTCTTGTTGGTCCGGACAAGGCGGTTCGCCCTCAGAAGAGGGTAACCTGTCCTCGAGAGGAGGTTCGAGAGCGACGCGTTGCAGCCAATTGACGTCGCTAGGAGGAGGTGGTTTGGGAGGCTCCTCCCAACTGGGACCCTAAGGTCCTTAAGTGGGACCCAAACCACCACATTTCGATCCGAGGGTGGCGCGGCATCGTGAGTTTACCGCGCCTTCATCTCTTTTCTTTTCCTTTGTTTCTTCTCCTTTTTAAACCATATCCGTTTTTTTTAGAGTGAGCCTGGCATGCGTTTGTACGGCTCTGGTGACCTGCGAGCCCGTTTTGAGCGTTTTCCCGAGGTGGTAAAGGAGATTGTAGCACTTTTTGGGATTGACTCCCAACTGGCAGCTCTTCGGGATTTATCGAGCCAGTCTACATCACCAGCTTTCCTCCGTGGATTGCTGGAGTTTTGGTGGGATTTCACCAACACTTTCCACTTTCCATGGGGAGAGATGACGGTTACCCCTTTCGATTTCTCTATGATTACGGGTTTTTCTTTCAGAGGCGCGCCTGTAGTTATAGAGCTCGTTTAGGGGTCAGACGAGAGATTGCACGACCTTGTGAGGGTCCGTCTTGCGTCGGCCCTTCACGTGTACGTGCAATCTTGTCCGTACTCGGTTTTTGTCGACGAGTTTTCGGCTGATGAGCTTGACCGGTAGTGTACACCTGAGCACCTGGCTCGGATATACATTTCCCACATTCTTTCCGTCACCATCTTGAGTAATCAAGGAGAGCGTTTCGCCATTGGGTTACTTATTTGCCTCAGCGATCTGGGGCAAGTAGAAGACCTGAGTTTGGCGGAGGTGTCGTATGCTCGTATTCTTATGGGTATGGGCAAGGCGACCCGTGTCATGGATTTCGTGGCAGCTACTGAGGTGCCTCGGATCTCACTTTCATGGCATGGTTGTATCCTTGAGGTTCCTATTTTAAGCTTTTTTTGGTTTATTACTTTCGTTTTTTCCTTTAGGCTTATCTTTTCTCGATTTCAGGCTTGTGGATACTCGTACCTACCTTTCTTAGCCCCTAGGGTGCTTGGGGCTACTCGTTTTCCTATCGACCATTGATTGGTCAAGATTAAGAGGAGACAAGCTACTTCTGCCGGCGACTTTCGCCAAAGGATTCTTTCAGCGACTCGTGCGTCGGTGAGTATTCCAACTACATGTTTTATTTTTCATTTTTTTATTCATTTTCTGACGATTTTTCATGTGGTTGTGTTTTATAGATCGATCTTCGTCCTTGGAGTTTGATCGTCGGATTCCCTGAGGCTATCCGGTGTGGCATGGTTCGTTGCCGTTTCCGGACCCTCTATACTGGACTCTCGGTTTTTTAGAGGACCGACGCTTGGTTTTTAGGCGAGCGTGTTCTCTAGCAGCTTTCAACAGAGGAGCCTTTGGTTCCTGGGGATCCCCCAATCGGGATGCTGCGTCTAAACCTGCTGTCTACCGAGGATCGAGCTCAGGCGATCCTTGGTTATCCAGCGGAGCAGCTGGTGCTGCCAAATGCTTCTTTTCCATCTTTTATAGCATCCAGGCTGTTTCCCTTTCCGGACATTTTTCCGATTAGTTTTCTCACTCTCTTTTTCTGTATTTCTATTTATTTTTCGGAATTTTGACCCTTTTATCGTTTTTTGACACATGTATTTTTAGCGGGTCAAGCTAGGTGGTTAGGTGCCTCCTATAGCAGAGATCACGTATATCGGTGCTGTCGAATCGGTAATTCGGGAGTCCCTTCCAGCGACTGAGGATGATGAGGGGATACCGTTCGTATCTGAGACGGTTGAGTCGGTATGCCTTTTATGTATATGTACTTAAATATTTCTATTTTATTTTTTTTGTTTCATATACATTTGTATACTAATTGTCCTTGTATTCTTTGAACAAGTTCCGCGAGGGACCGTGAACGGCATGGTGAGGACTTTACGCGCTTTTCGAGTTGCTTATCGGAGAGCCCTCGTGACTTTGTCATGCCGTGATCATCGGATGATCGCGGTTAGTTTTATTTAATTTTTTTTTTCTTTGCAACGAAGTTATTACATTTCATGTATTAATCTTCGTTTTGGATTTTGCAGGATGTGCAGCAACCATCTAGTAGTCGCTGAGAACCCTAATTCCTCCTGTACACATTTATATAATATTTTAGGAAACTTATGTATATATATATATATTTTTTGTATTTTTTTTGTATATATGACACATTTGTATATATGTCATTATTATTATTAATATTTTTTGTGTCCATGTGTACACTAATGCGAAAAATTTTCGAGGGAGGGAAAGGGTTCCCGACTTACTCCCTTCGAAAAAATAAACAAACTCCAAAAAAAGAAGGCAAAAAGATGGAAAAAGAAAAATAGAAAAATAAAAAGTAGGAAAATAAGAGAAAATAAAAAGATAAAGAAAGTTGGAACACAATGGAAAAAAGAAAAATAAAAAGAAAACAAGAAAATAAGAAAATAAAATAAAAAAGGAAAAGTAGGCAAGAATAGGGACACAAAGTGTTAGAAGGCAAGCGTATGATTCGTCTTAAGATCTCGTGAAGATTGCGTCATTATATGAGCCAAAATACGAAAATTAAGCGTATGATTCGTCTTAAGATCTCGTGAAGATTCCGTCATTATATGAGCCAAAATACGAAAATTAACCATAATTACATACCGCGTCAGGGGAGTCGCGCGCATGTAATTTTGTTGTGCGCGGTTGTCGCGCGCAACTCAAGAGTTGCGCGCGCGCACCTGTTAGTGAACTTTCTTTTAGGCCGAATTTGCCGAAAATTTGCCACTCTTGGGTCTATTTAAACGTGGTTTTGTGTAGGCTTTTCATCATCTCGCATTCATTCGCTTAGTAACATAAGAAATTAAAAAGAATTAATCTCTCTAAAATCTTATTCACTCTTTTTTTTTTAACAATGGTGAAGACTTTTGAACAACGTTTGAAGCAATAGGTCACTTCCTTTTTAACCGAGGACAAACTAGCTTTCAAAATTTATCACTTAGACCCTTTATTGAATTATATGAAATTAGTGGTTAACTTTGATTTTCTTCATGCCGCAGTAAACCATTGGGACTCTTACCACCATCTTTTCTTGTTTAGAGGGGATGAAATTGTCCCCCTTCCTGGTGAGTTCGAGGCCTTGCTAGGTTTCCCTACAAACACTCTCCCTGTGACTTATTCGCCTACCTTGTCGGATCCCAAACCTATATTCCAAATATTTTTTGGTTTGTTCGTGACCAACATAGGAACTGAAGAAGTTGTGAATTTAATTCAATTTATTGAACAATTCGTCGCCCCTCGTGACAACATGACTAAACAACACTTTAAAATTCGTGCTTTATGTTATTGTCTTGTTGTTAATTGTTTACTTACGACAGGCAAAGAATACGGAGATTATGCAATGGTGTCCATAGAAGAGCAAATAGAGGGATGTCATTCACCCGTTAATGCAATGGTGTCCATTGTTTTGGCGGAAATCGTTCTGTGCTTGAATCGCCTTACAGGAGATCCTAACGAAAACGGTTTCACGGGAAGTCCACTCTTATTACACGTACGTTTTTTTTTGCGGCATTTATCAGCGCAAGTCAAGAAGTTGCGCTGGCATGACCAGCGCAATCTTCTAAGTTGTGCGCGCCACCTACTCGTGTAATAAATCGCAAAATAATTTTATTTTTTTTGTTTTTTTAAAGATTTGGCTCATGGAGCGTTTGCGAATTGTTGATCAGCCTCAAAACCTTGAGGCTAATGGAGTAAAGACATTTCCTGGACGTCGAATACTTTATAAGCAAAAGAATGAAGAGGAATGGACGTCGTTTTTCTGTCATGGAGTTCCTAACATACGAGAGAGAGAGAATAAAGAATTTCTTGATGAGATTTGGTGATTGTAGATGAATAAAAACGGAGTTTTTAGGAGGCTATTTATAGAGAAAATCAGCCAAAAATATAGAAAATCAAACCACAATTCTGACGTGAATAAAATTTGATTAGCGCCGACGCTGGCAATTAGCGTTAGACGCTAACATTAGCGCCAGGCGCTAATGTCTGGCGTTAGGCGCTAATACTGTTTTTGACACATTTTCTGAAATCAGATAGAATTTAACCGTACAGGACGATAAAATCGTATTTTTCTCAAAAACACTCTTTTATTCTGATTAAAACTCTAAAAAGTCAACAAAGGTCAATTTATCAATGCTAATTGAATTAGGAATGAAAAGAACCTTCTAGAAGAATCTAGAAGACTAAAACAATTCCTAATTTCATTAGGAATGATAAATCCATATTAGGCCCTCCTCTAGATCATTGGGCCGCATATAAGTATTCAAACCGGGCCCAGTTTAGTAATTTGGCCATAACTTCCTCAATATTCATCGGAATTGGGCTTATAATATATCGTTGGAAAGCTCTTTTCAAGCCCCATCAAACTACACTATTATTGAACCCTTATCATGGACCAACCAAACCAGATTGGCTGTTTTCTTAAAAAAAGGTTTTCAAAAACATAGATAAAAGAAAAGAAATTAAAACTATCCGCAACACCAGACTTTCCACACTTTCACTTCATTCAATTATGATTCGACGTGAAAGGTACTCATCTCCGGGTTTGGTTTTGGGGAGACACAAATGGGTGTATACAGCATGCGTCTGGCATTGGACTCACTCCCAGAACGTAGGGGCAATGCCGCCTTGCGTTATGAGATATACCGTCCGAGAATGACAAGAGCCTACAACAAGAAAGTGCACAAGCGCCCTTTGAAAGTTGGCAACTTCGTGTTATGGCAAATGGAGGCAACCGGTAGGGCCAATGAGCTTGGAAAGCTAACTTCAAATTGGGAAGGCCCCTACTGGATCATTGAGGGAATTAAAGACGGCACATACCACCTGGAAACCCTAGACAGCAGGCGCCTACCTAGGACTTGGAATGTAGAAATTTGAAAAAGTATAACTTCTGAGTTGTAAAAATTTTATAAGCAAAGTCTATTAATGAGAAATCACTTTTTGTTTTCAATTGTGTTTTTCCTTTTTGATGCGTTAAGGCCGTCTGGGCAATCCACAGACGGCCCAATTGTTGAACTCTCTAAGTTTGAAACTTAGTAGACAGCTCAACGTTCATTTTACATGAGGCCACTGGCCAGATAACTTAACTAGGCACAAAACCGGTTAGTGGCTATACAGCCGGTCTCCACCTTGACTAGAGGCCAATGGCCGGATGGTTGTCTTTTTTATAAAATCTCCTGTCCAAACATGGACAAAGGCGTCTAGCGACACCCCTCCAGGTGCGATCGTCGCAGAGCGCATCCTACAAGTTTGCTTTACGTACCTATGCAGACGACAAAGGTTAAACGACCAAATTGGTCAACTTATAGTCGTCTGACCAGAACTGTTTTAAGAACGATTAAGTTTTAGAAATAACGGATGTCCTAAGACATCAGTCGGTGACCGACCGAAGTTATTAAGCTTTTCATTCCAAAGTTGACAAACTCTCCCATTTGGGTAAAAAAGGTTGTACAACGGCTACGCAACCGTCCTTAAAGGACATGAGGCCGATGGCCGGATGGTTATTCGAATTTCGCCTGCTCCAATGAGTAATAAGGTGACCGGTACACCCCCCTGGGTGCAGTCATCACAAGCACTACCAAAAAGTGCACCTACACATACAGGCGGCATGGTTCAACTCATTGCCGCCTGACCTTAGTAATCTGAATTACCCTCCAAAATTATACGTCTACCTAATGCGATAAAGAACTGGAATGTATAATTGGATTGCAAACCCCCATGCGGCCATCTGCCTCCCGTCTTTTAATAGCACAGGCGGCTCTTCGCCTTTTGTCTGATTCTCAGATAGCCTTTTTTCGTCTGATAGAAAATTCGAAACGCCTGATATATGTGTAGCTGTGTACTTGGTTTGGGGCAATCACTGTTGTGGTTGATTGACTTGCAAACATATCATGCTCTTTAAAGCATCAGACATTTCCAAGCCAATCACTCGATCCTAAGGTGAAAACAACCACACAGCCGCCCAGGGGCAAGAGCACCCGGACTATCAATTGCCGCATGCTTTTTATAAGTTAAGCAAAAGCAAAAATATCAAGCATACTTGAAAAACTACACTTGCAAAACTCAAGCGCAAAATAATCAAAACCGACTCAGTAGGCACATTCATTAAAAGACTACCCAACCAAACGGTTGTGGTAGAGCATTGTTAACCGGACCCCGTTCGGGAAAGTGATGCAAATTGTTAATTAACCCGAGATGCAGACGGGTCCACCTGGTCATTGTCCGCTTCATCTTCTTCATCAAAAGGAATCTCATGCGCTTGACTTTGGACGGGGTGCCCAGGTTCCGGCAGCTCAGTGTTAGCCCAGGCTTCAAATGACTCCGGCTCTGGCTCGCCCTTCTCCCTCAAGAATATAACCTCTTCAGCATATTTGTGAGCCAGTGCCCAAACGCCATATTCCTTGTTTGGAAACAAGGCGTTCCAGGCAATCATCATCCGGGCGTCGTTGCCAACCTGACTCTCGACAACCAGACGCTCTTGTTCCGCCTCCAGGTTTGCCGCAAAGTTCAGTTGCGCCTAGGCAGCCGCCTCCTTCAGCTCTTTGACCTTGGCCTTGAGGTCGGTGTTCTCTTGGGAGACCCTCCTTTAGAGAGTCCAGCTCCGCCTTAGCCTTGCAAAGCTCCTCTTGAGCTTTTTTGAGCGCCGTCTCAGCATCCCCGGCTTTCTGCTTGAACGCCTCCAGGTCCTTCTCGACCTGCTTAATCTTCGACGCCTACGTCATTATTGTGGCTTTAGTCTCAAGTTCATTTATTGTACCAGAGTATAAAGCAACGTTTTCAGCGTCTTTGGCTGATTTGTTGGCTCTCTTTACCATTTACCGCTTGCGAGAGTAGGGACGTTTTAGACCGTCTACTCGCAAAAGAGCCTGCATAGAACGAATCAGGTTAGATTTGCAGGCGGAGTAAGATGTGAAGTTTATCTTCTTTACTGTTTTTACACCTCACCTCAGCCAGAAGGGATAGAATGCGTTCCTAATTGAACGTCTCTATCCCAGGGATGTTGTCTTTATCCCTCTTCCGGACGGCATCAACCATGGCCTTGGCATGCACTTGGATGTCTTGCCAGCGGGGAGAGTGATCTGCACCACAATCAGCATTTGATGAGTGCAAAATACAGGCGGCACCAATCTGTTGCCGACCGTCTGAGGAAGAAGTCTGTTGGGAGTGGGATTTCACTCGCAAAGGCCACCCTAACTCAGGCGGGGACTCAAATGGGTTTGCATTACCTTCAGAGGCGGCGTGGCGAGAACCACCCGCAGGCGCTGTAAGACCTCCGCCTACAGATAGGGGGTGGGCAAGGTCAAGGCCGAAGTCGCCGGATACCTCCTGCATCTTCCCCCCTATGCGCATCTGAGTCTTCCCGGCTTTGGCTCTTGGAGACAAAGAGAAGGCAGACTTCTTGTTTTTGGAGGGGGTAGAGACGGAGTCATCCCTTGCCCGTTTGAGAGACTTCTCAAACGTTTTTGGGATTTCGCCTCCCTGGTAAGCGGAAAACAGTTAGTTATACTTCCAAAAATGAAACTTGTGAAGTAAAAGAAAAGGGGGTCAGGCGTCTTACCTTGGCCCTAATCGCGGCCGCCTACTTCTCCGCAATATCTCTGCGGATGGTGGCGGAGGACCGTTTGGGTCTCTTCTCGTCTTGGAGCATGGCTAAAGCTTCTTCTGCAAAAAGAGAAAAAATATCAATATTTGCACATTTGACACGGAAATAGCCCAGACGGTCAAAATGCCAGGCGCATACGTTTTATAAACATTGTGTTGCGCCCATAGGCGGATAAAAAGGCCTCGTCTTTGAACCTGGCGCTTTTTGGGATCCAGTTATTTGGAACTTTTATTGTTTCCCCAGTTGACAAGGTAGCACTCTCAAGAACAAAAAAGTTGGTCTCAATTATTTTGTCGTAGTCCTCATCCGGAATCCGGGGAAGACAACACATCCGGCCTAAAAGGTCGGGCTTCTTATTATACCGTCACAGTACAAAATTCTCTCGTCGGCTAGGTGCAGACAGCAAATAGAAGCGGTGCTTCCAGCCGTCAAATTTGGACACTTTGTCAAAAGTCATCATGTACCGAGGGAGTGTGGTCAACGTATACCACGTCCTTCAGCCGCCTAGGTTGCGACTCAGGTAATGCATATGGGCAAAGGCCTCTCAGCCGAGATGCAACCCTTGGAACTCACAGGCAGCAACATACCCCAAGATGTTAGCCAAGGAATTGGGGGTAAGTTGCCACACTCCAAGGCCATAGCCTCTCAAAATTGCCTTCACCACCTTGTGAAGTGGAAATCTCAGCCCGACTAAGAACGCCGCCTCATAACAGCCAAAGTAGGCATTGGCGTTCCTCTCGTCATCTTTCCAAAAGACGGTGCCTTTTGCAAGCGGTACCCGGATGCTATAATTACCGGCTAGGGGGGCGCATAGTTAATATTTACAATAAGTTGTTTTACATAGGATTTTAAAAAGATCAAAAGAAAGTTTTTAAATACTCCGATAATTACGGTGTACATTTCCTTAAGATTATGCGGGGATTTATAGTATTGTTGCATGAACAGTGTTTGCTCGATAAATTAAACATGTAGTAAAATGTCTAATCGAAGATGAGTTTATGAGCGGCAATAGTTACTCTTGTATAGGAAGCTAAGCGGTGATGTTTGGCGGCATTCTTAATCCATTCATATTATGTATACGATGCGTATTACAACACTTCTCCTTAAAAGAATTTCTATAGGATGACTACTATCTAAAATTTACATTTATGTGAAAACAAATATTAATGCTATTGTACCTATATGTTTATTTGCCTCATTAAACCTTGCCAAAAAAAACCATGTGGGATAAAAACCTGGACGAAGGAAAGAGTACAACACATAAAGAGCTCCCCCCCCCACCCCGAAGTTTAACACAGATCACAAAGACGATGCATGCCGGCCATAAGCACGAGTTATTGAAATTTGTTAGGTGGTACTTGAAAGGAATAGTGTCCTTCGAACAAGTGTATTATTCTTATAGTGGGTTCATAGTTATTAGAAACCTAATATATTCAGTAAGGTTAAGTGATCGGAATGCCTGGTTGGAGGCCACATCCGATTACTAATATTATTGCATAATTAATATTACAGCTTAATCTCGATTGAACCCTCCGGGTTACACCCAAGAAACCAACGAGCCGAAGCGACGAATTAATTTTGAAGGAATTAATGAGTTCACCGAGTAATATTTATTTACACGTCGGAAATTGGAGCTTAGAGCGTCGAAACCGAGCGTCAAAATTCGAGTCGAATATAATAAAAGACGAGAAGTGCAAAGATTAATAAATCAACATGTTTCCCAAAATACCCATAGCATCGGAGTGCCCCGAGCAATACGAGTGTTAGGGACACAATGCGTAGCATGGTGGCTAGCATGCGCACCAAGCCGAGCCTTTGCTGGCTGGTGAGTCCTATTGCACCAATGCTAGCAGCCAAGTGCACGCACAAGGCAAACCTCGACACCAAGCCTTGGCAGCAGCTTGCACTTGGAGTGCGCGGCTTGCTGACCGAGAACAGCAGCAGCCCGCAATACGTGGGTTCGGGGATGGCTGGGCCGAGACTAAGGGGAGCAACAAATGATAAGCCCACTTAGGTGCCTTGGTGACCAAGTGGGAGTTGACATGTGGCGCAAGGTGAGGGAGAGAGTGGGGAGCAAGTTTGCCTCCCCTCTCCAAGTGGTCCTCACTTGCTCTCGCATGTATAGTTGACATTTGTTGATTTATTACTAGCTTGCTTAAATAATTTTATTTTAGCTTTAAAATAAAATGTTAAAATCTCATTATCCCACATTGATGGGAGAGACAATCATATGCTCATCATTTCCTATAAATACCCAATTAGGGGCATTGGAAATGATGCTTGAGTAAGAGTTGAAAAAGGAATTAGAGCTAGTGAAAACCTTTGAACTTAAGAGTTGAAAGGGTATCACATTTGTGAAAGCCTTTGAACTCAATTACTCGGGTTTATCAGTCGGGTCTTGCAAACCCCAAGACATTGGACCTAGTCGGTGATCGTGTTGCGGGTGGATCATCGTTGGAGGCTAGCTTTCACGTAAGAGCCCTAGTGGTCGGGGGAAGCACGCTTCAAAGATAATCTTATTATTTTAATCTTGTCATTAAGTTAATTATGTTTATGGTTTTATTTATTGTGAGTGGGGTCTTGTATTTGGTTTTGTTTCCGCGGCGAGTCGGACTCACCAAACCCCAATAGTGGTATCAGAGCCAGGTTGTTTATTTTAAAATCGTAATATTTTTTCAAGGTGTTTTTATGGCTTAATTTTTTTGGTTTTAAGTTGCTAATTCGATTAGTAGCTCGTTTTATCCATTTTAACCTCGTATTAGAACTGATTTCAGCTCCCGAACCCAGATTTTGACCCAAAAATAGTGAATTTTTGGTGGAAAAGGCGTTATGGAAATGGTTTAACCCTTTTAGGACTCGGTGTTTAGCCAAAAACCGACCAGAATTGCACTTTTTGATAGGTTTTTCGTTTTTACGAAAAATTTTAAGTCTTTCTAACCTTGAAAATTAATTGCATATTTATGGTGGTTATGTAATTGGTTCAATACATATTTTATATGTAATTTTAAACCTCTTTAGGCATGATTACTTGGTGGTAATTTGTGTTTAAAAGCTTGGTTTTATGTTTCACATAATTGCAAATTAATTGCATTAAGTGTGAAACTGTTGTTCTTTGAGGCTTCTAAGTACTAAAGATTCAATCTTTAATTATGTTCAGTGATTGAAACTTTGAGTTAGTAAATTCGATTAATTTTTGTTGAACTTTGTTGATTTAATCAATTTCTAGTTGATTGGAATCATAAATTTTTAAACTTGTGATTGAAATTTTTTTATCTTCATATTGGAAGATATAATTTTTCAAGGATTCACAAGTATTAAAGTTGGAATCTTTATTGAACTTATGTTCATTTTTCCAACTCCCTTTTCTTTTGTCAAAATCTCAAGATTAATTTAAATTGATTAAATTAATCGTGAGTAATTTCACTTCTATTTTTGTTATACCAAGTGAAACAAATTTTATTAAAGAATGGTTCTTGGAAATAATTTTGGTTAAATGCACTTAGATGGATTTTATTTTTATTTTAGTTAGACTTGTTTAATTTTCATATTGCATGTAACACCCCGACCCCAAACAAATTAGGGAGGTGCCTATTGTCACGAAATGCGCATCGAGGGCCAACAACTGTCCCCACAAACCACCACAAGTCCTTCCGGCGCATTTTGTCCTCACTCATGCGCACCCCGAGAAAACTTCCCAGGAGGTCACCCATCCCAAGACTACTCCCAGCCAAGCACGCTTAACTATTGAGTATTCTTAGCAAATGAGCTCCCTAAAAGGAAGATGCACCTTGTTGATATGAGTAGTATATCAAATCCTTTTAAAGCAATCATGAGGGGTATTACATTGCACATTACATTAGTTCTAAATATAATTTAGAATTAATTATCAAGTCACGCATAACTCGGGTTCAAAACCTGAGAGTATGGCCCGCAAACAAAGACAACACCCTTCGGCTAGACAAGCTGCTGTGTAGGCCACATGTGGCTGCCAAGGGCTGATGCTTGGTGCGTGCCACTGTTGGTGCGTGGCTGGTGCGTCCGAGGCAGCAAGCGCCACTGCAAGCAGCAGCGTGCCGCAGCAGCATAGTCGTGCGCGCTAGCCACTTCTTGGTGCGTGCATGCTTCTCGTGTGAGGCTTGGTGCAGCAGTGGTGTGCGGGGGATGTGCTTCGAGGCTTGCGGCATGATGCGCATAGCTAGCAAGCTTGTGCGGCCTAGTGGCATGTGTTCTTGCACGCCCCGTAGAAGAGTCAACGTGTATGCGGTATTTTAAGCTATGGTTGTGATGCTTAGCATGAGTCACGGCTATGTGCACCTCCCCTTAATTAGCACATATACCTCGGTTTTAAGGCGATATTATTATTTTTCATTTTAGCCGTTTTATTTATTTTAGGTAAATTTGTTAAAAAAAAACCTTTTAAATGCGTCATTTTGCGAAAAAAAACTTTTAAAAATTTTATTGTAAAAGGAAACCCGAAATTAATTTTGTTTTTGTTTAAAACATCCTTTTAGCCCTAATTCTGTTAATTAACATCTAATTTCTTCTTATCACTCTATAAATCTTGATTAACTATTTAAAAATTAAATTAATTTATAAATTAAAAAAAAAATAAAAAAACACCACTCCATCACAGCCACACTTTCCCCCTCAACTGGCAGCAGTCCTCACCCCCTGCGAACACCTCCCCCCTCCCTAAACCATGGCAGCAACCCCCTTTTTCTTCTTCTTCAATCTCTCTTCTTTTCTCTCTCCTCAGCCTTCAATGTCTTCAACAATGGTGGCTAATTCCACAAACCCTTCATTCTCCCCTTTCCTAACCCTTTCTTCCAAAACCCCTAAACCCCAATCCTCTAATTACACACCACCTTAGCCACGAAAACCACCATCTCTATCATCAAAAGCCTCAAAATTTTAAGAATAATTAAGGGTAAGAACATACCTCGAGGAGAGAGAAGATAAGTGCATACGAACACCTTGACAGTTTTCTACTGCGTTTGTGGTGGTGATTGCGGTGGAGAAGACATGAATTGGGTTATACGACAATGATTATGGAAATTGGGGGTTGGTTCCAAAGTTTAATTAGGGGGAGGGTTGCAACGGGGGAAAGGGTAAAAGGAGGGGGATTGCCCAGTGGAGGAGTTAGGTCGCCGAGGGTAGGGGTTGCCGCTAGGGGAGGAGGAAAGGGTGGCTGCATGTAGGTGGGGTGGTGGTATTCTATTTTATTTTTAATTTATAAACTAATTAAATTATTAAATAATTAAGTAAGAGGTATAGAGTGGTTAGAAGAAATTAGATATTAATTATGTAGATTAGTTTTATTCGGTTGTTTTAAACAAAAAAAATTTAAGTTCGAGTTTTATTTTACAATAAAGCTTTTAAAAGGTTTTTTTTTCCAAAAATGATTCATTTAAAAGGTTTTTTTTAACAAATTTGCCTTTATTTTAATTAATCTTGTTTATTTTAATAAATTTTGGAGGCTAGGCCTCAGTTTTAATGAGCGGCATTTGCAAAATTTTATTTTGGCAAATAATTGAGTTTTACCAGCTTAATTAATCGGATTAACTAAGATGGATTCAGCAATTAGTGGGAGCTTCAAATATTAATTGCGTTTATTTGTATAATCGGTTAAAATAACTTTGAATAGTTTTAATTAGGCGTGTTAATTGAATTAACCACCTAGATTAGTTACTAGTTATCGAATATTTATGCATTGTTACTTGTTTTTGTTGTAAAATGCATGGGCCATTCCCATAACCGAATGGATGAATGGAATGAATATTCTCTCATAAGTTTTATAGAATGGCAACTAGTGGGGCCCGATTAGGATAGAGAATATGGACTGCGATCCGTGATGTATTTTTGTAAATCTAAATACGGTCTGCGTACCGTTGAGTATTTTTGTACCTTAATATTTAGATTAGTCCTAATCGTAGATACTAGTAGTCGCATGATTTTGGTCAAGTCTTGAATACGGAGGTTCTTGGAAGGTAAAGCCATGAAGTTGCAAAACATGACCTTTTGAAGACTTGAAGAATTCAAGGTGTCATGCTAGTTGCCAATATGCATCAAAATGCTTATGCTTTAAATATTTATGATCATTTATATGAATTATATGTTAGATGCATGTTTAGGATTTCAAATATTGCGATGGTTAATTAAGTTCACTTAAATAAACCAACATAGAAACCCTAGGTCCCTAAATATTGAGTAAAATTGTCATTCCAAAACAACACTTTTCGACCTATTGAGAGTAGTGATGGGCCACGCCAAAGGGAGGCATCACTACTACTCCCTAGAATCATAAGGCATACCGGGTATTGTAGACACCTATTTGTGTCTCCCAAAATCCAAACCCAATGATGAGTACCTTTCACGTCGAAACATAATCGAATGAAGTGAAAGTGTGGAAAGTCTAGTGTTACGGTTAGTTTCTTATTTCTTCTCTTTCTCTCTATTTTTAAAAAACCTATTTTAAGAAAACAGCCAATCCATTTTGGTTTAGTCCATGGAAAGGGTCCAATAATGGTGTAGTTGGGTCAGCTTCGAAAAGATCTTTCCAACAATATATTATAAGCCCAATTCAGATGAATAATGAGGATGTTATGGCCAAATTACTAAACTAGGGCCCGGTTTGATCTTTATATGCGGCCCAATGATCTAGAGGAGGGCCTATTATTGATTTATCATTCTCAATGCGATTAGGATTTATTATTGTCTTCTAGAATCTTCCAGAAGATTATTTTGAATCCTAATTTGATTAGCATTAATAAATTGACTTTTAAGAGTTTTAATTAGAATTAAAGAAGTGTTTTTAAGGAAATTACAATTTTACCCTCTCGTACGCTTAAATTTTATCAAAATATGAAAACGCAAGGAAAACTAATTGTAGCGCCGTACGACACGTTTGTCTCCTGGAGACAAACTTGGCGTCTGGCGACACGCACAACCGTTTGGCGACAGCGTCGTGTTTTATTCTTTTCGAAACTCTGATTCGTTTTTTATTATATTCGACTGATTTTCTCTATAAATAGCCTCCTAAAACTTTCGTTTTCAATCATCAATTCTCTCTTCAATCACCAACTCTCATCAAGAAATTATTGATTACTCTCTCTCTCTCTCTTTTCTAAAGTAGTCTTTTCTCATACAAAATTCCGCATTCACAAGATTTAGACACACCTAGCCAAGTTCGAAGTAGCCTTCGCCCTAGACGTGAAAGGTTTAATTTCTGAAGGTTTTGTCCCAAATCTCTCTTTCAATTATTTAATTTAATTGTTTGTTTTATATGTTCCTTGAAGTTACTAACGTGTGTATTTTGGTTTTAGAAAGAGGTACGATGCATCCAAGTAAGTACTTTAATTGTTTGGTTGATATAATGATATAGAAATCCTGTCTAGGTTGTTATTTTGATTCCTAGTATCATGTTAGGATGCTTTTATTAATTTGATGTTTAGGGTAAAAACAATAAGTTCCTAGTATCATGTTTAGGGTAAAGAATATAATGTCAATTATGATTTCTTTGATGCTTCATATTGTCTTTCCTAATATAGCATGTTAGTATCATGTAAGGGCTATATATATTTGATCTTTGTTGTTTAGTGACATGCTAGGGATTGTTATTAATCTTGTTAGTATCATGCCTAGGATCTTGCTATTATTATGCTTTAACATGATTATTTTAATTATAATTGTTATGATGATTATGATTGTTATTATTATTATTATGATTATTATAATAATTATTTATGATGATTATTATGTTGCTTGATATTTATATTTATTGTTATTGCTTGATCAAGCCTGTTTATGCATGTTTAAAGGGAATTGATACTTGTAATCACGCTTAATAAGATAATTAATAATCTTGTTTAGGGTTAATATAATTCAAGTTATCGCCAATAATAGATTTATTTGTGCATTAATATTCTTCCAACATAGATAAACAGGTTTAGGGTAAACCTAATGATTGCATGTTAGTCAAAAAGCGCACATGAATATGAGAAGAATAAAGAAGAGGCCTATTATTAGGGCAGGTTTAGTCTCTTTTAGATTGGATTTGTACCTTCATCCCCGAACTTCATGTCTTGGTTCCAGACCTATTGGACTTAATGATCTCTTGGATCGTTAACGAGTGTAACCTTCACCCTATGAACGGCTTACAAGTTCCTAAAACTTGTTGGTGACTCTTTTGCTCTAGCTTCTTTCCCTTTGGACGCCACCATGCTTAAGTGTATGATCACACTGGGGTTCAAGTTTGGATAATGCTTGAAATATTCCCTGCAGTTTTTGGCGACTCCACTGGGGAGGATTTCTATTTTAATTCCTGAAATTTATTTCGGCAATGATTTAGAATGAGTGGATGAGACTCAAAAAGTTCTAATTATTTCATGTGCGTAATTTTGATTAACATTATTGCCATATGCATATAAAAGATCTCATTGGAAAGACAATCCGTAATGAGTTAAAAACATAGGATTTTTACACGTAGGAAATTTTAGGAATATCTTTCACAACTAATATCGAAATAATGCTGCGAAAAACAGAAAAATTTTATCGAACACAGAAAGCTGCTGTGGCATGTAGGAACTGGCTTCTAGAAACAAAGTCTGTCGCCGATTATATGACTCTGTCGCCAGGCGACAAAGCCATATTGCGGCGACAACCTCTATTCGCTGACGCCAAGTTCTTCCAATACCTTACCAGAAATATGCATTCTAATTTTGACCAGTTTTTAGCACTGTTTGCTCGATTCTACTTCCTGGTTGAGTTTTTCTCACTTTTCTAAAACCCATATGTGCTCTACATATGGACATAACCTTGTGGAAATTCATGCTCCATCTACCTGAGTGAACGCTCTGTGCAACAAAGGGTACATCCGAGAATGTTGAATTCACCAAACCATGGAAGCGAGTTTTATTCTCGCGGTGTCCCATCCACTCGCGCCAACCCTTCAAAAGGTAAGGCTTCCGCGCGGTGCATTCGGAAAATTAACCATGGACCCTCTTTGACTAACCCCTATCCCAAACTTTAGAGAACTAGAGCCATGGTTAGGTTGCAAACTCATTGCATCATGTTGTGACTACTTGACTAATTGTGCATTATTTGTTGTGCGTACTCTATGTGTCTAAATAAAATGATTAATGACTAAAAAGACTTTGTCTAATTAATTAATTAATTAATTTGAGTAATTAAAGTCTAATAATTTAATCAGAATTGACTTAATACGACTTTAGGCATGTCCCATAGAGTTAAAATACTGAAAGTAGTCCTAGATTAACGCTCCAGTAATGGCGCCACGATTTGGGCTGCAGTGCCACACTATGCTGTGCAACGCCTGGCGACAACATTGTCTTCTGGCGCTGCACTGCAGAGTGCGGCGATAGTCCTGTTGCTTTGGCGACAGTTCAACATTTTGCTCGAGTCATCACGACGAGTCTAATTAAATAGTTTGCTAATCAATTCGATTATTTTGTTAATAACTATACCTTTGTTAAGTCCTTAATTGAGTCTAGACACTAAGTCCCATGGTCTTACACAGGAGTCAAAGCATGTCACTTGCACTCACATATCAAACACACACTAATATGTATAGACACTCTGTCCCATGGTCTTGCATGCGCGTGTTTTTCCGTCATTTTTTTAGGGGGTAATTTGGATATTAATCCTCTAATCAAACCACTTGTTTGAACCCTATACTTGATTCCAAAAAATATACACCCTATTTTTGCTTTTTTTTTCTTTTCGTTATAAACCCGTAAAGTCAAAGTCAAATTGAATCAAGTCATTAAAATAAAAATGGTTTAATTTACAGCGCGTGGTCAAGAAAAGAAGGGCGTTTGATCAGAGACAACCTTTTTATTCAAGTACAACTTTTTGACAAACCAATCGCTCGAAAAAGAAAAGCCAAGAAGATAATGGCGAATCAAGAAGAAGTTAACGAACTCAAGAAACAAATGGCTGGCGTTATTGAACTACTGAAGACCTTAACCCTCTAAATTAATGACCCTGTGAAGCAACAACAAATGGATCTCATGCAAGAAAGCTTAAGCAAGGTATCTAGTGACTACAAGTTTCAGGGCATTAGTTTACAAGGGGTCTCGGTGGACAAGGAGCTTCTTCCGTAGAAGTTCAATGCCAACGACATCCCAAAATTCAAGTCAACTGATAACCCTTATTTTCATTTAAGATCTTTTGAAACAATAATGATTATTAAGGGTATTGATAAAAATGTATTTCCTTCTCTATTTTCCTTATCTCTCAAAACCGTTGCCAACAATGGTTCTTCTCCCTTGACAAAGAGAAACCCTCTAATTGGGAATCGATAGTAAACGCTATCATTGATAGGTATAAGTTAAATATTCAAGTTGAAACTGATCATAAGGAACTTGAAATACTTAAACAGAAAGAGAATGAAGGTTTCACTTCTTTCTTCAATAAATGGAGAGAAACCTCTGCTAGGATGATTGAAATACCAAGCGAAAAAGAATTTGTGAGGTTGTTCATCAAGAATCTCCAAGGAAAGTACTCCAAGCATCTCAAGTATTAAAACAATCTACACACCTTCAAGGCCGTCTATGACATTGGAATTAACATTGAAGACGATCTTGCTAAACTAAAAGCTGCTAATAATAACTCCAACAGTGGCTGGAAAGGCAAGAAGAACGACAATCCTTCTTCTTTTAAAACCACCCACTCAAACAATGTTAGCACCTTTAATTTGAGTGAAGTCCTTGCTATGAACAACCAAGGGCAAAGGAAACCATTTAGGATGAACTCTACTCCTATTGGTATGAGTTATGACACCACATTTGATCGATTGAATGCAAAAGGTCTTATAACTCCTATTGGACCATTTGAGGACCCACCAGCTGAAAAGAGGACAGCTAATTGGAACCCCAATGCACACTGCAAATATCACCAAGGTAGGAGCCATCTCATTGAAAATTGTTGGAAGATATCCAAGATTTAATTGATAACAACAAACTACCATTGCCCCCTGCCAGTAAGAAGCCAAGCATCGACAATGCACCTCTCTCTCATTCCTTGGCCATCTCCAATGAAGAAAACGATGTTGATCTCTCATCTCTCATCAAACCTGTTGAAGAAATTCATGCTATCGAAAAAGAGGAGGAAATTTTTTTCGATGCCATGGATGACTTTCCAGATCCAGCAACCAAGGAAGATGTGCGAATGGTTAAATTATCCATGTGGGAGGGAATAGACTAACTACGTGAGGCTATTGAATTTGCAATGAAACAAGGAGAGGAACTTCAGAAAAAGTACGATTAAGTTCCACCCATGAAGAAGAAAACAATCCCTCTACAAGTAATTGACAAACCCAAGAAGAGTAATAAACTCTATATTCTAATTGGGACTTCATATGCTAAAATGTTTCAAATTCTCTCCGAGAATGGTAAGGTCAAACCTCTCGAACCGAGACCATTTAAATTTCTAAAGAGGATAGATATGTTCTATTGTCCATACCATCAATCAGGGGGACATACCATTGATAGCTGTTTTAAATTTAAAGATTTAATTCAGAAGATGATTGATGATAAGAAACTAGTTCAAATCCCCCAAGAAGAAGACACAAGCATTAACGGGGTTTGGGACAGTGATGAAGAAGACGTCTACCTAAAAAACATGGAAAAGTCTCCACTTTTCGTATCGTATTTAATAGGCGATTTTTGGGATGAAGAAGATTCACCTATAGACGTCCTCACAAGATTTGGGAGAATGCAACCTCCCGTATCTACACAACCTATTCTAAGCGTGCAGCCAGTTCCCATACCTATCATAGAAGACAATGGTATTGTCAAACAATTCAAAAAGACCAAGGTCGAGATGAATGTAAGGAAACTCCTAGCTACGTCTCGAGAACATAGGTTGGCAGTAATGAATGCCTTGGATAAGATAGGGAGATATTACGACACCACTCTTGAGGGGTTGGCTAACTTCCTTACGAGTGATCTCCCTAGTCCTATCAACTTGATCACCTTTTCTGACAAAGATTTACCTCTAGAAGGTGACATGCATTACAAGGCACTAAACCTCACAGTAGTCTGCAAGAGAATGAACATCCCAATGACTCTTGTAGACAATGGATTGACCATTAATGTTTGTCCACTCAGAACTGCGAGGATGTTAGGCATAAGGGATGAAGACTTAACCCCGTCAACACAAGGAATAAGAGCTTATGACAATACTCTTCGCTAAGCTCTTAGTAAGATTACTATGAATGTAACGGCAGGAGCAATAGAACATGCCACTACCTTTCAAGTGGTAGATATTAAAGCTTCATTCAACTTATTGTTGGGACGCCCTAGGCTTCATGACCTCAAGGTCATCCCCTCGTCTCTTCACCAATAGTTAAAAGCCATAGTTGGAGGAATCCCTATCACAATCCATTCTTCACCCATGAGGATTAAAGCTGTTGAAAACCCGATCATTAATGTGGAGCACGATGAAGATGATGAAGACTGGTGGGGCTTTAATGAAGAGGTCTCCTTAATCGAGGAGGATGAAAGGACCCCTCTCTGTCACGACCCCCACTCCAATACGACAGTAAATGCTATTCTCAAGAGACAAGGGCACTGTCTTAGAATGACTCTAGGAAAGAAAAAGGAAATAGCAAAATAGCTAGAATTACCTGGCCTCCCTAAGTTAGATACTTTCGGACTTGGTTTCGAACCGACTCGGGAAGATCTTAAGCAAACCCAAGAAAGTTCTAAGGCGCGTAGAAACACTCGCATCCAAAAGAAAGCAATCCCAATGGATCAGTATCCTCTTACTCTCAATAGACAATTCATAAAAGAAGGAGAGGACTATCAATGCTATGAATTTCCCAAACCTTTTGTTGTAAATGGCGTAAGGCAACCGGGATTTGAAATCTTCTTGGATTGCTACTTTCTAGATGAAATTCAACTCCTATTTTCAAGGAGAAAGCACCCCCATGCTTTGACTTTAATTTCAAGGGATTACTATTTGGGCGAGAAAAAGATGAGCCGAGATACATAGAGGATAACTCCTCGCTCATCCAAACGGTCCTACAAAGCGAGAACTTTGACCCTTTAAAACTCATCACTCTAGCGGAAGGATTAGTACAAGGATGGCGCAAGATGGTCAAGGTGACTACTACAAGTGGAAGGAAAATCTCCATAACAACAGGGCAAGGACCGATGTTCGAAGAGTCGTCAGAGTCAGAGTCCTTTCATGTAGAGTCTTCCAAGTCTTTAATTGTAGCACCCCTCCTTCTTCTATTGCTACTCCTAGGGTAGTTAGTAATCAAGTCCCTGAGGACATTTCCCTTTTTGATGTAATGATTTCAGAGTTCAATAATATGTCTTCTCTGCTTACTCCTCGTGTTTTTCATTACCCCGAGATGACGCGTATTGCTTAACTAAAGATGAAAACGACAAAGAAATTATTAAAGCAATGGAATCACTTAAAAAGAAAACACCGATAATTGAGGAAACTGAGACAATTGATATCTCAAATGATTCAACCATTAACAGAGAAGTTAAAATCGGATTAACACTTAATGAACAAGAAAGAACCGATTTAATAAATCTACTTAAAGAATTTATTGATGTATTATCTGGGTCATATGAAGATATGCCAGGCATTAATAGAGAAATAGCTCAATACACTATACCACTAATTCCAGGAATGAAACCTGTAAAACAAAAGTTGCGCCGAATGAAACCCGACGTAGCTCTTAAAATAAAAGAAGTTAAAAAAAAAAAACTGAAAGTTTCATCAGGGTATCCGAATACCTCTAATGGGTAGCCAACGTGGTCCCAGTTCCAAAGAAGGATGGAAAGGTAAGAATGTGTGTTTACTATCGAAACTCAAATAAGGAAAGTCCAAAGGACTACTTCCCTTTACCACACATCGATATTTTAGTAGATAATACATCAAATCATGCACTTCTCTCGTTTATGGATGGATACGCGGGATACAATCTAATTCTCATAGAAGAAGAAGACATGGAGAAAACAACATTCATAACACCATGGGGTACGACTTACTGTTACATAGTAATGCCATTTGGGTTGAAAAACGCGGGTGCTACTTACCAACGATCAACGACTACCTTACTCCATGACATGATGCACAAAGAAGTTAAGGTATATGTAGACGACATGATTGTGAAATCAAAAGATCGCCTAGGACATCAATTAGCCTTGAGAAAATTCTTCAAAAGGCTAAAAAAATACAACTTGAGGTTGAATCCATCCAAGTGTGCTTTTGGAGTTACCTCAGGCAAACTCTTGGGGTATGTCAAAAGCTCTAGAGGAATAGATATAGACCCAACCAAGATTAAGGCGATCTTGTCAATGCCACCGCCTAAAACCGAGAAACAAATTTGAGGGTTTATTGGCCGGTTGCAATATATAAGTAGGTTCATATCAAAGCTAACAACGATATGTGAACCAATATTCAAGAAACTCAAGAAGAATGTAATGGGAAACTCGTATTAGCACCAGCACTTCAAGGAATACCTCTTAGGTTGTACTTAACAGTCACCAAGGAGACAATGGGAGCTATGCTAGCACAAGAAGTAGAAGGTAAAGAAAATGCAATCTACTATTTAAGCAAAAAGATGCTCGAGTATGAAGTACGCTACACAGCGCTTGAGAAATTGTGCCTCGCATTGGTGTGGGCCACAACCAAGCTAAGACATTACATACTCGTACATACAGTGTTTGTAGTTTCACGAATGGATCCACTTAAGTATTTATTTAAGAAGTCTACACTAATTGGGCGCATATCAAGATGGATAGTCAATTAGCCAAGTTCAGCGTGAGATTCATGCCTCAAAAGGCTATCAAAGGATTTGTGGTCTCGGATATACTAGCGGATTTCCCAATAGAAGATTCGACGCCGATAGATGACAATGAATTTCCAAACGAAGACTTGAAGGTCATAGAAGATGATACTTGGACTTTATACTTCGATGGATCCTCAAACCAAAAAGGATGTGGAGTTGGAGTATTATTAGTATCACCTAAAGAAGAGCACGTTCCAATCTCCATAAAAATATATTTTGACGTTACGAACAACGCTGCTGAATACGAAGCATGCATGGTAGGCCTTGAAACAGCTTTGGCATTAGGATTAAAGAAATTACGAATATTCAATGACTCTTCATTGATCATTAATCAGATTTCTAAAAGATATAAAGTAAGGAGTGAAATTCTAGCCCCTTACCAAACTTATCTGTAAACCCTTACCAATCAGTTAGAAAAGGTAGAATACACTTATCTACCTAGAGAGGAAAACCAATTTGCCGATGCTTTGGCAAGACTAGCCTCAATGGTTAGGATTACTACGGAAATCGAGCAAATGCCTCTAACCATAGGGAAAAGGCACAAACCGAGTTATATTTAAGCCATAGAAGATGATGAAGTGATCCAAGACGAAGAAGAAGAAGAAGAAGAACCGTGGTATACAGATATACTTAATTACGTCACCAAATGAGAATATCCTCCTTACGCTGACAAAAGAGCAAAACGAGCACTAAGACTCTTAGCTTCCCAATACGTATTCATAGACAACGAGTTACATAAAAGGGTACCTAAGGGTCGAGCTCCCTTATATGTAGGGAAAAAGGATGCCCAAAGAGCTATGAGGATAGTCCACGAAGGCATTTATGGAACCCGTGTTAATGGCAAAATGCTCGTCCAAAAGATAATGCGAGAAGGGTACTATTGGACTACCATGAATAGTGATTTTAATCAATATGTAAAAACATGCCCTAAATGCCAAATTTACGCCAATTTACAACATGTTCCTCCATCTTAGCTCTACACCTACACTTCACCATGGCCGTTCTCTACATGGGGAATTGATATCATTGGTACACTTACCCCTCCAGGAACAGGAGGTCACGAATACATCCTAGTAGCAATTGATTACTTCACAAAGTGGATTGAAGCACAATCATACGCTAAACTAACCGCAAAACATGTAGCACTCTTTATCGAAAGGAATATCATTTGTGGATACGGAGTCCCACATGAGATGATAAGTGACAATGGAACTCACTTCTATGCTGAGTGTGAAGAATTGTTACAAAAATATGGTATTCAACACCATCATTCTTCCCCTTACAAACCTCAAGCTAATGGAGCTGTTAAAGCAGCTAATAAAAATCTAAAGACTATCATCGAGAAAAAATGACAGAAAATTACAAGGATTGGCCTGACAAACTCCATTTCGCACTTTGGGGTTATCGCACGTCAATTCGCATATCAATATGAAATATGCCATTCTCCTTAGTTTATGGAATGGATGTCGTACAACCTGTAGAGCTAGAGATACCCTCTCTACGCATTACATTAGAAAGTAAACTCGATGAAGTTTAATGGAGTAGAGCAAGGTATGAAGAGCTAATTCTACTTGATGAAAAGCGACTAGAAGCTCTACATCATACCCAATGCTATCAAACTCGTATGGCTAGAAATTTTAATAAGAAGGTCAAGACAAGAAACATCAAAGCAGGAAACTTGGTGTTAAAAGCATTATGGAAAAATGTTTTGGATCCAAGAGGAAAATTTAGGCCTAATTGATCCGGACACTATATTGTCAAAAAAATCCTATCAGGAGGTGCAGCAAAACTAACAAACATGGATGGCAATGAGTTCTCGAACATGACGAATCTTGACCAACTTAAAAAGTACTACCCATAATTACTTGAGTAAGATACTTAAGAGAGCTACGTTTGGCCTGATTCCTTAGGAAAGGATACGTAGGCAACCCTTTACAGGGTGCAGCCACTTTAATTTTGCAAACCTCGCATCCTAGAAATAAAAAGAAATTCGACAGAAATTCGACGGAACAGTAGCAGAAAGAAGTTTGTTGCCGGCTAACAGACTGCAGCGCCAGGCGACAACACTTATTGCCGGACGCAAAACGGCGGCGCCGCTATTCCGAGAGTACCTGGACGAATTTCGGTGTTTTTCGGAAAATTTTCGACTTCTGTACTCAAAAAAATTCTGGAAAATAAATTTTTTTGTTATCTTTGCTTTAATAAATTAAATTTAAAGAAGTTGATTTAATTAAAAGGCTAAAATTTAATTAATAAAATAAAATAAAAATACATTATTGATAGAATTTAAATAAAAGCTTAATAAAACAAATTAACTTTTAATTTAAAACTAAGTCTAATAAATTGGAAGTTAAGCAATGCTTCAATCTTTCTTCTCTTTCTTTGGTCTTTTTCAATTTTTATCTGAATCCTCTTTATCGTCCATGACTTTAGCTAGTAGGCATCCTTTAGAAGACCTACATTCAATTTTGGAGTAAATAGTTTCTCCCTTAGCTAGGACTCCATGTTTCTTTTCTACTCTTTAGAGTGTCAGCTTTTCTTTTCCCTTTATCATTTGTAGAGTCTTTCTTCTTAGGCATCATAGGTGTTTTGAATTCAATCTTTTCACCCAAGCGTTCCTTATCTGGAATTACCTTGTCACCTAAACGATTCTTCACATTGGATTTACTCTGATTTTTCTTCATGTCCTTTGAAGGTTTCTTAAGAAGCCACCTCTTTACATCATTAGGCAAAGAAGGAGAAACCTTTTCGGTAATCACTTTCCATAAAGGTCTAGTGCTCCAATATGCATGAAATTTATCTACTTCTTGTGAAACAGGGAATTCATAAGGACGACGAAGATCCCCAGAAGAAATTGTTTGAAGTAGGCCGTACTGTCTTTTTACCCAGCTGGGATAATAAAAAGTCATCTTGGTTAAGCTTGGAAGACGACAGAAAGGTTTCTTGTTGACACCAACCATCTTCTCTATTTTCCATCAAGAGATGACCCACTTGATAGCAAAGTTGCAAGAGGCAAAGACTTTATTCTACTCATGGCGCCCCATCATAGAGAAGCGTTTCTTTTGCCTCACAAAGCAATTTGGAGTATATTTTTCAACATTTTCAGGAGGACTAATCAATTCTAGTCTCTCCATTAGCCATATCAATGCAAGTAAATTAATATTACTATACAAAAATATTTTATTGATTTATGTAATTAAAAATATTATTTTTCTACCTGTAATAAAATTGGAGAACCCCGAAAAGGTGCTTTTGGATTTCTCTTCAATTCATCAAGACTAAGCATAGTCTCTCCAACAAATAATGGCATTGGTTTTCTTCACTAGGCGAAAATATGAAATGGCCACCAGTTGAAAACCCCCCATTGCCACCGGTTTTATACCGGTGGACATTTGGGGGGTGGCAATAAACCAACGCATGGCCACCGGTTCAAAACCGGTGGCAAAAGTCTTCATGGCCACCGGTTAACCGGTGGTAATAATAATTATGGCCACCGGTTAACCGGTGGCAATAATAATGGCGCGGTTTTTTTTTTGGAGGGGAAGACTAACTATTGCCACCGGTTTGAACCGGTAAACCGGTGGCAATAATAGGGATCTAATTTTTTTTTTTTTGTTTGCCTGTAATTATTCCTGCAACTGATCCTGCTATAATATTCTTCCATATTATTGCTATAAATTCTGCCATAATATAATTATTATTAATAATCATAACAAGAATTAAAAATATATATTTAGACTTTTATAATTAAAAACCAAATGCAATACAACAAATAAAGTGTGATATATACATAAATACAAACAATACTAATAACTAGTCAATATTGTAGTCTAAAAGTTAATAATTAACAAAGTATAAATTCAAAATGATGCCACATTTACAAATTGAAGGTGATGAAAGATGCCAACATGTCTCGAACTTCATTAAGGTTCTTGCTTGTTAACGGATCTCCCTTTTGCACCTTGCAAAACTTAGAATATATATAAATTATGTTAGAATAAATAAAATTTATTAGTTAAGAAACACATGTGAGTAATAAATATGTAAAAAATTAAATACTTAGGTCAAAACGGTTAAAAAGAAGGCCTAAAAGACTTCTACTTGGCCATTTTCTACATTTTTTAACTAATGACCATGTTGTTTCTCATAATATCTCAGTTATATTTAGTTATAGGTGGCTAAGCCTTGAAATCAAATGAAAAGAGCATTTTACTAAGTTTAAGGTCGCATTTTCATCCTAAATAGCCTAAATAAGGCCTAAATGACTTCTACTTGCCCATTTTCTACATTTTTTAACTAATGACCATTTTGTTTCTCATAATATGTCAATTATATTTATTTATAGGTGGCTAAGCCTTGAAGTCAAAGAAAAAGAGCATTTTACTAAGTTTAAGCTCGCATTTTCATCCTAAATAGCCTAAATAAGGCCTAAATGACTTCTACTTGCCCATTTTCTACATTTTTTAACTAATGACCATGTTATTTCTCATAACATGTCAATTATACTTAGTTATTGGTGGCTAAGCCTTGAAATCAAAGAAAAATAGCATTTTATTAAGTTTAAGGTCGCATTTTCATCCTAAATAGCCTAAATAAGGCCTAAATGACTTCTACTTGCCCATTTTCTACATTTTTAACTAATTACCATGTTCTTTCTCATAATATGTTAATTATACTTAGTTATAGGTGGCTAAGTCTTGAAATCACAGAAAAAGAGCATTTTACTAAGTTTAAGGTCGCATTTTCATCCTAAATAGCCTAAATAAGGCCTAAATGACATCTACTTGCCCATTTTCTACATTTTTTAACTAATGACCATGTTCTTTCTCATAACATGTCAATTATACTTAGTTATAGGTGGATAAGCCTTGAAATCAAAGAAAAAGAGCATTTTACTAAGTTTAAGGTCGCATTTCCATCCTAAATAGCCTAAATAAGGCCTAAATGACTTCTACTTGCCAATTTTCTACATTTTTTAACTAATAACCATGTTCTTTCTCATAATATGTCAATTATACTTAGTTATAGGTGGCTAAGTCTTGAAATCACAGAAAAAGAGCATTTTACGAAGTTTAAGGTCGCATTTTCATCCTAAATAGCCTAAATAAGGCCTAAATGACTTCTACTTGCCCATTTTCTACATTTTTTAACTAATGACCATGTTCTTTCTCATAATATGTCAATTATACTTAGTTATAGGTGGCTAAGTCTTGAAGTCGCAGAAAAGGAGCATTTTAATAAGTTTAAGGTCGCATTTTCATCCTAAATAGCCTAAAAAAGGCCTAAATGACTTCTACATGCCAATTTTCTACATTTTTTAACTAATGACCATGTTCTTTCTCATAAAATGTAAACTATACTTAGTTATAGGTGGCTAAGCCTTGAAATCACATAAAAAGAGCATTTTACTATGTTTAAGGTCGCATTTTCATCCTGAATAGCCTAAATAAGGCGTAAATGACTTCTACTTGCCCATTTTCTACATTTTTTAACTAATGACCATGTTATTTCTCATAACATGTCAATTATACTTAGTTATAGGTGGCTAAGCCTTGAAATCAAAGAAAAAGAGCATTTTACTAAGTTTAAGGTCGCATTTTCATCCTAAATAGCCTAAATAAGGCCTAAATGACTTATACTTGCCCATTTTCTACATTTTTTAACTAATGACCATGTTCTTTCTCATAAAATGTCAATTATGCTTAGTTATAGGTGGTTAAGACTTGAAATCACATAAAAGGAGCATTTTACTAAGTTTAAGGTCGCATTTTCAACGTAAATAGCCTTGCTGCTTTGCTTAGTGGTGGAGGAGGTTCGGAGGGCGTGTGGAGGTGGTGGATGGTGGTGCGGTGGTTGTGGAGTTACTGGTGGCGTGTGTTGTGGTAGGTTTTGGATGCGTTGTTGTTGCGGCTCGAATTGGAGGTTTGGTCGCAATATAACAGTGAAGCATAGTATAGAGAGAATGGGGAAAGAGAAGAAGAAGGGGCAGGTTTTTTTTAATTATTCAAATATTTCCACCGGTTCAAAACCGGTGGCCTTAATTATTTTTTCCATGGGTTCGGTTTGAACCGGTGGCAATACCATTTTCTTTCAGCGCGGCCATTTTTTAAACCACCGATTTTCAAATACCGGTGGCCTTTAAGCGGTGGCATTTTCAATTTTTCTACTAGTGCTTCCAGATTCAATTTGCTCCAAAACAGTTAATATAATTACTTGACGCTCATTAGTTCTACCACTAGTGAGAAAATATTGGTTAAGCATGTAAAAGAGAAAAGCCCTTTTCTATAAACATGAAAAGATTCAGAATAGGGTATATCAAAGTAATGGCGTGGAAATTCTTTTTAATTAACTACACTACCATCTACAATATTTGTTAGATCTTTGTCTCTTAAATTAAAGAAGCGATCAAAATCTTTAAAATAATATTCATTTATTCAAGGGATTACCCCAAGATCTAATGAAGGGAAGCCTATGATAGCACCAAATTCTTCCAGTAAAGGGCTAATTTCATCACACCCTAGCCTAAGACAATGAGTATCTGTGTCCCAATATTCTAAGGCGGTATGAATAAAATCTATATCAAGATCTACCCCCTTAACACTATAAATACCTCCCATGTGAAAAAGTCAAGTTCTTTTCTCTCTTTAGCAGTTAAAGACCGACACCATTCCCGAGTGAAATTGGTAAAACTCTTAGTAACTAAGGACATGATTATTTGTTGCGAAACTAAGATTATGATTAATCTGTTGGAATTATACAGAAATTAGGCAGATTAAAGGGCTATTTATGCACAAAATCGATGCAGTTTTAATCCGGAAAGGACTCAAAGTCAGCGCATTGCAACGCCAAATGACAACCCTGTCGCCTGGCGACAGCAGCAACGCTTGGCGACAACGCGAAAAGTCGAGCGACACGTGGCGCTGCAGCGTTTCCTCACCGTGCTATACAAACCGCTTATGTGGTAGAGGAAAATCGTCTTTAGGGCTAGCTTTATTAAGATCCCTAAAGTTGACACACATACGAACTCGTCCATCCTTTTAAGGACTGGAATGATGTTCGCTACCCATTCTGGGTAATTACATACACGAATGAAACCGGCGTCCAACTGTTTTTGTACTTCTTCTTTTATTTTTAATACGACATCAAGTTTCATTCGTCGAAGTTTTTGTTTTACTGGTTTAGAAGTAGGGTTCAAGTGAATGGTATGTTCCGCGATTTCCTTATCTATTCCAGGCATGTCCTTGTATGACCAAGCGAACACGTCTTCGAATTCTTTGAGCGTCGATATGAGGGTCGATCGCTCTTCCGGATTTAGAGTTAAGCTAATTTTGACTTCTCTCTTATTTTCATTAGTTCCTATATTAACTATTTCAGTTTCTTCAACAATAGGGTTCTATTGTTCTCGTTTATTCATTAATTCAACCAATTTATTAATGTTATCATCTTCATTAGATTGATTGTTAGAGCATTCGAAAAATTCAAGAGAAGGCATATACTCGGAAAGAGATCTCATATTATTAAAATCAAAAGAGATTACATCAAGAGAAGAATCCTTTTTGGGATCTTCGTCCTTAGAACAAGAAAATAAAGACTCAGTAATGGCCACAAGGCCTAGATTTTCAGCTTCCCTAGAGTCTACAATAGATTCGTCGTCTGATTCATTCAACATCTTCCCTTCACCTGTGACGATCTCCAGTTTATCGCCTTTGTGATTGATCCATTTGAAAGATTTCCTCCATCCATGCTCAAAAGTTTCGTTTGAAGGGTTGATCAACGAGGTTGGGTCAAAGGATTCATCTTGAATGGCGTTTTGATTGGTCATTGTTGCGACATGATTTTGCTCTAGTCCAAATAGCAAGTTAAATGCTTGCCCATCATAGCACCCTAGAGTTGGGTGTTTTGATTTAACGATACTAAGATCGTCATCCAAGAAGTAGCATTCATGAAATATATCAGATCCAGGCTTCTTGATTCCTTCCAAAACTAAGGGTTCTGGAAAGTCGTAGCATGGGTAATTTTCTCCCTCCCTAATGAATCGTCCATTAAGGGTTTGTTGATAGGATGGGAGTAAAGTGATTATCCCTTTCTTATTATTGTCTCTACGTGCTTTGTTTTTGGCATCGTGAGACTCCAATTCTTATTTGGTTGGTTTATATCCCAATCCAAAGGAGAAGCTTTTCTTTAGGATAGGAAGTAAGAGAGATTTCTTCATTCCTATTCCCAAAGGCATCCCAGGAAAGTAACTAATCTTAAGCAAGATGTTGTTTACTATCCGAGTGGAATATGGATCATGCTTGAATGGTTCTTCCAAGTCTTCTTCCGTTTCGATTGTGAAGATTGGCTCCACGGCAAATCCCCACATGTCCTCTTCATCATTATCATGGTTTATTTCTAAGAGTGATAGATCATTTATTGCTATTTTGAGTGGAGAAGCATGTATAGTCATAGGAAGCCCTTGACAGTTCAACCTATTCATTTGATGAAGTGAGGATGGTATTACACCAAGCTCGTGTATCCAAGGACATCCATGTAAAAGGTTGAATGTAGGTTTTATGTCCATAACATGGAATTCAACCATCTTTTGAATTGGGCCTGTTGTAATTGGTAGCTTAACAGTTCCACACACCGATCTTCTCGAATTGTCATAGGCCTTTATTCTTTGTTTTGTTGATTAGAAATCTTTTTTTGGATTTAAGCCAAAGTATTTTGCCGTTTGTAATGGGCATACGTTTACAGCCGACCCATTGTCTACCAAAGTTAGAGGGATGTTGTATCCCTTGCATCCCACAGTTAAATATAACGCATTGTTGTCGGTAATGTCCTTTAAAGGCAAATCATCATTAGTGAAAACGATTGACTTGTCTGATTTCTCGCTAGTAAGCAAGGTAATAATATCTTGGGGGTTGTGTCTGTACTTATAAATAAAGCCGTTATAGCGTTCATGAGACAATTCCTATGTTTTTTAGAAGTACTTAGGAGTTTTCAAATGCTAACATTCGACTTGGATTGGCGAAGTTGTTTGACCAATGGTCTTTCCACCTCAAGTGGAGGTGGTATTGTATTTTGTGTTTGACCTTGAGTTTGATTTTGTGTGATCGAAGATCCATTTGGTGGTGGTGTTTGGTAGACACGCCTAGAACAAGTTAAATGATCTATCTCATTTGGGTTAGTCATAGGATTCATAAACCAACTTTCTTCTAGAGGCTTTGGATGTGCCTCCATTTCAAGATGCTCCATGAGTTGTGCTTGATGCCATTGTTCATCCAAGGAGTGATTCGATAAGTCTTGCGATTTCCTGAAGAAATGATCCCAATCAAGCGTTCCATTTGTTTCATTTTGCAAGCAAGATGGAGGTGGGACGACGGCATACTTAGAGACATATAAGTCTTGAAAGTCGTCGTCCCACGGTCCACATAATTTATTAGTTGCCCCTATGAGTATTGTGGATAGAGGTTCTCCTATGGGTGTGATATAGTTTAAATAATTGAACGCGTCACTTCCCATATGGTCTTCCTCGATGTGAAACACCCCCAAGGGGGATGCATTATTGTTATGTTTAGGCGTGGGAATTCTCCCATCGTCTTCTAAATCTTGTATTTTGTGTTTTAAAACAATATAACGTTCAGTATCGTGTCCAACGCCTCTATGATAAGCACAATAAGCACTACCATTCCATTTAGGAAACCTCTTTTTAGGTGGAGTGGGTGGTGTTGGCCCTATTGGGGCAAGTAAGCCTATTTCATATAGTTTTTCTAGCAATTCTTTATAGCTTACATGAAATGGAGTAAATTTTCTCTCTTTTGTCCATCTTTTCCTAGGATCATCATATCGATTCGTGTTATTGTATTGCGTGGATGTCGCAAATATGTCAATAAAGGATGATGCATTATCATTCCCCTTCTTGTAGTTATTCTTAGGTTGATGATGATAATGAGGTTTGTTTGCTTTTTCCTTAGCAAGACCATCTTCAATCCTAGTAGCCACAGAAAAGACCATTTGAAAAGTGTCTAGACGAAGGTAACGTAGATGTTTGTTGTACTTTTCATGACAATTGTCAATAAATTTTTGTACTAACTCGAGTTCGGGAGGCCTTTGGGCAAGGTGGGCCGCCTTTTCTCGCCATCTACCATAGAAAGCAAGGAAACCTTCATCATCGCCTTGCTTAAGCATCTCGAGTTCACGTAAAGTTGACTTGAACTCTACGTTACTCTCGTATTGGGTGATGAAAGCCGAAACTACATCTTCCCATGTTACTTTGAATTTTGGATCTAGCCCATAATACCACTCTCTCGCGGTTGGGTCTAGTGAAAAAGGGAAAGTCAAAGCATAAAGCTTAGGATCAACTCCCTTTAGTGCCATAGTGCCAGTAAAGCACATTAAATGATTTTGTTGATTATTGGTTACCTTAAATATTGGCAAAGTCCGTAGCTACGAACTTTTCTGGTAAAGCAAGTCCTGGGGGAGGAGCAAACTTTTCTGCGTCAAAGTACTTGTTCCCCATTGTAGAACAAAGAACTAGCTTCTCTAGCGAATTTTCTTTGATGGATAAATGCTCCATCTTTTCTTGTAAGGTTAATGCCTCAACTTTTTTCTTTTCAGCATTTTCCATCTTCTTAATTATCCTCTCCTTGACCTCTTGAGCCTTTTCTTCTCTCATTCAAAGAATCTCTTGTTGAAGTTCTTCGACAGTTGTCATTGTTGTTGGACTAGGATTAGTTGTCGAATGAAAGTGGTTTGAAAGGGGTTAATCTTTGGGTGGTAAATGTAGAATGCGAGTGCCTGGGGGTCCTCTTTCCCAAGCTTGAAAACCGGCCCTAAAGGAGTACGAAAGGATAAGTAAATCGATACGCTTGCTTTAAAGAAGAAAAAATGACGCAAAATATACTCAAACGGATAACATCGCCCTTAACAATTCTTCAATGAAGATATTATTCGGACGAGTCAATTTTATTTTATTTTTAGGAATCAAAACTGACTCGTCCAGTGAGCGCGCGCAAGTTACTTAGTTGCGCGCGGCTGTCGCGCGCAACAAAATAACTTGCACTAGGAGGGGTTGCGCAATATCTTGAGTTGCGCGCGCCACCTGCTCGTAGTATTTTTTTAATTCGAGCGTTTTGTTAATCAATTTTTTTTTACCCTTTTTATTTTACTTTATTTTTTATGTTATCCTTTGAATATGGCGCTAAATAACGAAGAGACAACTTCGTAATTGGGAACCTAGACCAAACTAAAAAAAAAAAGAAGTCTATCCTAACACGTTGAACATAGTCACATAATCACATAAGCATGTTATAAGTCAAGATTCACACAATGCCATTTTAAGGTAAAAAAAGGCTTAGGTGTCCAAAGGTACCATACCTTAAGAAACGATGCATAAATCAATCACTCAACGTGTTGACCCATGACATCGCCCTCCCAACATTTTGATGGTGATATGGGTGGGATGATTGTTATTGTTTTTGGGATAGACGCCTAGTGTTGGCGACCCCTAGTCAATGAGTCAATCCACAATGGTTTAAGTGTGCTATGCTTATGCATGATGTAATGCTGCTTGTTTGGTTTTTACTTTTGTGCAAAAGGAAGATATTATGCGTTCAAGTCTCACTCTCTAACTAGAGATTATCCAAGTTAATTCTCGTTACAACCCATAGGCAACCTAGTGGTTGATACCTTGGACCATAACTACGAATTAATCATGTAACATCTAAGTCCCCAGCGGAGTCGCCACTGTAAGGAGGGTGATCCCATCGTAAGGGGTACTCTCCTTAAATGCCCTTGGCCACTTAAAAGCCTAGGACTTTACACTTGTTAAGGTGTATTAGGATTTGAATTCCTAACTATTTGGGGGACCTTGAATTAGAATTGATTCTATCATCACACTTTTTAATAAGAAACAAGTAGGAGTCGCCAATGAGTTTTAGGAAAAACTCACAAACCTCGTTCATGCCTTTCTTCCATGTGGAGTTAATGGAATAATTAGCACAAATCATAAGTTTACCCATGCCCAAATTGGTCTATAAACCAGAAATGAGTTCGGGAGCAAGGGTACTAAGATAACGTTCCTTTTAGAGGGGAATCGTTATCCTAGCCCTAGTACGGCCTCTACTAGCTCTTCCTTTTTAACAATTTCATCACCAAACAATATATGCAACGTGATACCTAAAACTATGTTAGTTGATTTTATTTACAAGCATTAATTCACGTAGGAATTACATTGCAAAAGTTGTTATTCTTATTTAATAATATTCGTGAAAGAACAATAAATAAACAAGATTTGTCTTGGCTTAAGTGATCAACCAACAATTATTTCATTCAATTCTAGTCTTTATTTAACATAAGATACTATGTGGAATTGATTAATTAATTATTTTAAAAGTGATCAAACAACACTAATTAATTAATTAAAGTCCTTTTAAACAAGAAAATAAAGGTGATTTAATTAAGTGCTCGGGAATTTACCACTTCTCTTTGCTAGATCTTCGTTTAGAACACTTATGGACACCTTCTTGTTGGGAAACTGACAAGAGGAAAATGTATGTCGTTATCTACCCTTCCCCCAAGTCAAACTAAATTTGTAAACACCTAACCAACCTTATATGAATATAGGGTAAGTTAAGGGTCGATCCCTAGGGAATGCAATGATGAAAACTAGAGTCTAAGTCAAGCTACCTCGAAGATGGAGTTGAGATTATGGTTGGCACTATGGAAAACTAAAACAAGTCTAATCAAGTAAATCAAAGGTCTAAACACTAGGGATATGGGTTCCACATGCAAGTTCAATGATAATGCTAGTTTAGAGCTCAAACAATTAATTCAAGTATTGCAATGGACAAACAATAGTAGCAATCAAGAGAGTTCAAATGCTATCTCCTATAGGACAATCTAGGTGTCACTATGAAAGGCAAATCAAGAAGAATCACAAGCAAACCCAATCAGTTAGAGCAACTTTCAAATCAATTGTTCATGTCATTAGGAGTTTCAATGCAATCTAGATTAATCTTATAAGTTGATCTCTCCTAGCCTAATCAATCACATGCAAAACTATGTCAACCAATTTAATTGCAACAAATCAATCAATCAAAGAGCATTAACTAGCAATTTCATTAATCAAACATGCTTCCCCCTTTCCCTAGCAACTAATCTACTCACTAATCATGGTGAAATTCAAAAACAAATAACTAGAAATTGCATTGATCATCATTCTATATCAAAATCTAAGAGAAATAAAAATATTCAACAATATCAAACTCAAATCCAAAGAAAAACTAGCAACAAGCATAAATAAAATAGCAAGTAAGTAAGAGATGAAAGAAGGAAGAGATTCTCACTAATATTGATGATTGAAAATGAAGAAATCCAAACTTGATTGAACAAATGTTGAGTTACAAATCCAAAACCAAGAACTTCTCTCTAACTTCTCTCTAAATTCTCTCTCTAAAACTAAGCTAATGAAATATTATCAAAAAGTTGGTTTCAAAAAGGAATTACAATTCTATTTATAAGCAAAGAATAAACCGGCAAATCCCGCGCCCTTTCCCGATGAACCCGCGGCCGCGGAGAAATGGGTACGGAACCCTCCGCGGGCTATCTGGGCAACACCCGCGCCCGCGGCAATATAAACCCGCGCCCGCGACCACAGATGCCGCGCCCGCGGCTAATCCCCTGCTCCCAAAACTTAATCAGGGGGTCGCGGTCTCTCTGAGACGGAGCGCCCTCTCCAAGTTTCCCGCGCCCGCAGAGAGCCCGTGGGGCAACCGCGGGAAGTTCCTGCCAAAATCTGCCATTTGTGCTTCTTGAGCCCGCGCCCGCGGCTTCACTGACCCGCGCCCGCGGCCTGCTGGCAATGCCTTGGAGACCTCTCCGAGGCCTCTCCAAGGCCTCTCTAAGCCCTCTCTAGCCAAATGCTTCTTCCTTACTTGGTCATTAAGGTCCCAACTTGATTCCTTTGCAAAGGTGATTCTCCAAATACCTACACAAGGAAACAAAAAAAGGAAATAAAAAGGGAAAAAGAGCCAAATAAATGGAAAACACGAGAAAAACACGAGAACCATAAAGAAAAGAGGAGAAAGAGAAACTAAGAAAAAAAAGGACCAAAATAAGAGAAGAATGCATGAAAAAGGGAAAGAAATAACCCTAAAAGACTACCCTATGAGTGCCATAAATGACACTCATCAAATTCCCCCAAGCTAGACTTTTGCTCGTCCCGAGCAAAACAAAGGCTATAAAGGAAAAAGAAGGGCTTATTCGAAGTAAAAAGAAAAAGAGGGCGAGAATTTACACTAAGACTCACTGTCGTAGGAATCACGGTTGTTTTTAGCTACAACAAGCCATTTAAACCCCTAGATCGCCCTAGAGGACGAGTGATGCTCTTGTAAGGGTATCCTAAGAGTTTACCCATAACTCTCCACCAAACCCCCAAGAGGCAAACAAGAAAGGAAAAGAAAGAGGAAAAAGGAAACAAAATCTTTACGAAACGGACTTTACAAAGAGACTATAATTCAAATGAATAACAACCTTTCTAAAGTGAATTATGGTATGCACGTTATAAGATACCTAAGGTTGATTGAAACATAAATATGCTAAGCATAGGAACTAGTTATCACACTCCACTTTCATCCCAAACGGTCTTACCGCCTTCCCCCTACTAATCTCATATCTCCGCTTAGTTAGCATCTCATAGATTCCGCGAAGGAACCGGAAAAAGATCAATATTTTGGGCTACTCGACATCTTGATTTCGCATCCCCTTTCCTTAGTCTACAACCCATGATTCCCTCCACCGATGAAAGACTCAACTCCTAGGTCCAAAGGTCTTCCCAAAGGTTGTAACGTAAGGCAAGAAGGGTTAAGGTAGGCTAAAATTTAAAATTTGGTGGTTATCCTAAATTGTGAAGCAAAGACCGGCCAAATCTCAACACCAAACTTAAGTAATCACCAAACAAAAACGTATTAACACCCCCAAGCTTATTCAAAGCAACAATCTACAAACATAAGGACAAAAAGCGCAAACGCTTTCCCCCCAAGCTAAAAGAAACATTGTCCTTAATGCGTAGAGAGGAGAAAGACACTTGAATTTTTATGGTTTTTCTTCTTTTTTTTTTTTTGCATTTTCTCATTTATAAATTTGTTTGTATTTTCTTTTACTCCTTAAAAGCATTAGTCCTTGCCTTTTTTCAATTCGAACGGCTTTTTTCAAATATGCATTTATTAACATCCTTGCCTCTTTTACTAAGGACGACTTTTACATAAGCATTTGCCATTATTTACCAAATAAAAACAACACAATTATGTGTACCAATTCGAACCAAATTTCAACTTCATAGACTACAATCACCAAACATTGACCCTTGCTTCACAAAAACCAAAAAGAAGGAGAACAAAACAAAAGGCTCAAGATATCTAATTATGTGGCTTGAAAAGAGGGAAAAAGGTTCAAAGGGGTAACAAGTAGGCAAATGTATCCCAAACCAAAAAAAAACGTAAACATAAAGGGACTATCCTAGAAAAAGAAAATACCTCCCCGAAAAGTTGCTTTTGTCCTCCCTACGTAGTTCGCTCACGGTCTTAGGAATCATACGCTAAGATTCTATATTAGGTTTGCGAAAATCAAGGATCCATGCCGCTTATGCAAGAATTTGATGAAAGCTTGAACAAATATACATCTCACATGGTTGTAGCAAAAACTCACTAAGGTTGTCCAATCAAAGATAGGGAGCAACTACCAACATGCCAAAAACGAGTAGAATCCGGTTTCATGATCCCCGTAGTTCTAGACAACTATCTTAGCATGCTTTATCCTAGAATCAACCTAACGTAATCTCAAACCGAGCATACCATTATTACCTAAGAAGACTATTATTCAAAAGCAAAAGTCCATTGCATACAAGTCCAATTTTCAAAAAGAGAAAGAGTGAAAATAAAGCCTCAAAAAGTTATGCACACAAACAAGAATAAAAGAAAGGGAAAGAAAAGAAAAGAGAAGATGGAAAACTTAGACAAGGAAAAGAAAGGGAAAGAGGAAAAGGGCAAAGATGCAATCATAACACGTTTATCCCAATCGACATACAAGCGGTCTAATGGCCACATCGCCAAAGACCCCAAACACACTAGGTGTTAAATTCATACATCCTCGAACCATTCAACTTCCCCTAAATCTAATCCTAATCTAAGCAACCAAGAAAATAAAGAAGTGAAAATAAAGAGGTAAAAAAAGAAAGGCCTCACCAAGCGTCCGTGCGAAACTAAAGTAGCCAAGGAGTCGGAACGTGCTTCTCCAAAAGGCTCCGCAATCCAAAGCATAGGCTACGAGCAAGGTGAGTTAAAGAAAAAGGCTATATATACAAAATTAAATTGTTAGTAACTTCCAAACAAAAGCAAACGATAAAACACTTAGACACAAACTATATACAAAAACCTAGAGAAACCATCATCATCAAAAACATCATGAAGTGAAACAAAACAACAACAAGCAACAAACCAACGAGACCATTGGCAAAAATCCACCAAAAACCTTATCAAAGACTTCCCACCGAGCCCTAGGTGCCTCCCCCAAACCAACCATAAAACATCCTTTTTGACCCTCCCCCCTCACAAAATGAAGGCATCGACCGCGCTGCCTACAAACATGCAAAAAAGGGAAGAGGGAGAACAAAAAGGGAAATAAATATGCATAAGGGGACTATTGGCCACTAGGGCCGGCACCATCATCACCCGTATCCCAACCTCCGGTGTAACCGGGAGGAAATCCATAGTAACCCTTGAATAGGTCAAGTTGGGATCGGGTTAATTGGTCGTAGGGCTCACGCTGAACAAGGGGCTCGGGGAGATGGGGGTGAACATAGCAGTATGCGGGATCACCCCGATAATCACTCCCCCCCGAGACCCTATAATCATAAGGTGGGAAGTCGCGCCTTGGCATATCGGGGTCCTCAACCCCGGGCAAATATGGGTACGTAGGGAGGTTGTCACCACCCCATGAAGGTACCGTCCCTTGTTGGGGTGGCACATAAGGGTAGTTGACCGGAGGTGTGACCTCCCCCCTATGCACACTAGCGTCATACAAGGCGCTAGTTTGATAAGACAAAGTTTAGTGGTCTGATTACATACCTTGCATGCTCAATTGCATGCGCTCCATGTTGGCTCTCTTGGCCTCCATCTCTCGGAGATAAGCATCTCCTTGGAAATCTTGTTGTTGTTGTTGTCGTTGTTGTCTTCTTTCTCTTCTTCTTCTTTGAGCATCATCATGAAAATGCTCATGTTGTTGTTGTAGTGGCGGTTGTTGTTGTTCTTCATCATATTCTTCTCCTCCTCCTTCCTCCTCTTCCTCATCATTCTCATCACCCCCATCAATCTCATCATCCTCCTCCATCTCATCATCAATCCTCCCATTGTCCCTAGGGACCATCCAAATGTTTCTAGCCTCACGAATGATGGAGGTGGCGGCCGGGTTAGGGAGTAGGCAATGGTGGGTATTTCTCACTAGCGAAGAGTAAGTACCGGCTCTCCTAGTGCTAGTTATGAAACGCAAAGTGTTAACTTGTTTCAAACTAATCCACACGTCTTCACTCCTTCCAACCGGAGTGCAAGACTTCAAGAACCCCTCTTGCTTAAAATACGACATAAGACGTGTCACCATGCCCCCATAATGAATTTCCCCTGTTTTGACCCCATGCATTAGATCCTTACAACAATACATGAAGATATAGCCAAAATTAATCCTTGACCCTAACTCCGGCTTGGTAGCCATCCATAACACCATAATCTCCTCTCGAGATAACTTCCCCAAATCTTGTTTATTAAAGACCGTATCCCTAAGAATTATATGAAGGATCCTAAGGGCCGAATGGATAATCTCATTAGCAAGAGACTTCTTCGAATCAGACTCCCTCTTGTTGGCTATGGTTCTCCACCAAGAAACCTCATTATACTCAGCTTGGACTAGGGAGATAAGGGGCTCGAAGATATCACCATTGGGGTTGAAACCAAGGGCTACATTGAACTCGACTAGGTTCATGGTGTGTTTGACATTGAAGAGTTGGAAGGAAGAAATAAAGTCGGTTTCCCCCACTTTATTGAACTCAAATGTGGAGAAAAACTTAATGGAAGGCTCCAAATAGGTTCTAGGGGAAGACTTTAGAAACTCACCCAAGCTTAGGTTGTTTAGAAGGATGTCAATGTCATTGTCAATTCCTAGCTTGGCCATGTCCTCAGGAAAGTAATGGCGGGAAGGTCTAAACTTCCGGTCTTTCATTTTGTTATAGAAAGGGGTTTGCTTAGACTGGTTCCAAAACTTGAGAGGGGGTAGAGGAGGAGGAGCAGCATCATCTTGAGTTGTGGAATGCGGTTGGGGTTGAGGGTTTGAGGATTGGCCTTGAGAAGATTGGCCGGGGGATTGGTTTGAGCGCTTCTTGCTACTTTTCACTCTTCTTATCAAATCCATTTTGACAAAATTCACACAATTCACAAGAACAATACAAACTCCCTCAAACAAAACAACTACCACCAAAATTACTCATAACCCTCCTTACAAATCCAACCAAACCACCACAAACTACAAGGTACCTGTTCCAATCAACACAGCAACCAAAATCCAACAACAAACAACAATATCATCAATCAATCATCAATATAATCATGAATCAACAAGAAAAAGTAACAATCACCCAAATATACCAAATTTCCCATAAATCAACCATAAAACACAAAAATCATGCTCAAAATCAAGGTAAACAAACCAATGTACAGAAATCAATTGAAATTGACAAAAATATTACAAAGGTTAGAAGTATACAAAGATTGGAGACTCAAATTAAACTCAAAGCACTTCAAAGACCCGAAATTTCCCGAAAAACCACGAGAAAGTAGAGTAGGAGTGGTGAAAATGGAGGAATATGGAAGAATTTGTGAAAATTTTAGGCAAAAGTTGAAGAGATAGGTGAGAAATTGATGTTTTGGGGTTAGGGTTTGAGAGGAGGTAGAGAGAGAAAGGGGAAAAATAAGGAGATGAAAAGAAAATAAGAGAGGAGAGAGAGAGGAGAGGGTGCGCCCGGGTATAACAAACCCAAATTGCCGCGCCCTCTCCCGACTTTGCCGCGCTCGCGGAAACTCTCCTGCGCCCGCGGAGAGACCGTGGGGCAACCGTGGGGAGCTCGTGGAAATTTTGGGATATTTTTACCTGACGGGGGGGCCGCGCCCTCTCCATAAATGTCGCGCCCTCTCCAAAACTTCTCGTGCCCGCGGAGAGACCGTGGGGCAACCGCGGGAAGTCCCTGGAATGATTTTCCAAATTTGCTTGAATATAGGGTCGCGCCCTCTCCAGACATGACGCGTTCTCTCCAAAACATCCCGCGCCCGCGGAGAGACCATGGGGCAACCGCGGGAAGTCCCTGGAATGAACTTCAATATTTCTTGAAATGAGGGCCGCGCCCTGTCCAAAACATCCGAGGCCTCTCCAAAACTTCCCGCGCCCGCGGAGAGACCGCGGGGCAAACGCGGGAAGTCCTTGGAATGAAATGCCTCAAAAAGGTGAAGAGGCCCCCGAGGTCTCTCCAAGCCCTCGGGGAGCCCTCTCCCCTGCACTCTAAACTCTTCATTAAACACCTTTTTGCAACAAGTGATGATAATAGGCGACCTACAAAACAAACACAAAACCAACTCAAAATAAAATCAAAAACCAATCAAAAAAAAATAAAAGAAAAGAAAGGAAAGAGAAATGAGATGAGAATCCGGGTTGCCTCCCGTAAGCACTTTTAGTTAATGTCGTTAGCTCGACGTGCACCAGCATCTCAAGGTGGCTTAAAAAGAATCATTTTTTGAACAAGTCCAACAAACACTCCATCATAGTACTTCTTGAGCTGATGACCATTAACCTTAAATGAAGATGAGGAGTTCAAAGGAGAAATCTCCACGGTACCATTATCAAAAACATCTTTCACCAAGAATGGTCCACTCCATCTTGACATGAGCTTTCCGGGGAACAACTTCATCCTTGAATTGTAGAGGAGGACTTTGTCACCTACACAAAACTCCTTTTTCTCAATCAACTTGTCATGAACCTCCTTCGAGCGAGCTTTGTAGGTGCTAGCACAATCGTAAGTGTAGACACCCATTTGTGTCTCCCCAAAACCAAACCCAGTGATGAGTACCTTTCACGTCGAATCATAATCGAATGAAACGAAAGTGTGGAAAGTCTAGTGTTGCGGAAAGTTTTTATTTCTTTTCTCTTCTCTCTGTTTTTGAAAACTTATTTTAAGAAAACAGCCAATCCAGTTTGGTTGGTCCATCATATGGGTCCAATAATAGTGTAGTTGGATGGGGCTTGCAAAGACCTTTCCAACGATATATTATAAGTCCCATTCCGATGAATATTGAGGAAGTTATGGCCAATTTACTAAACTGGGCCTAGTTTGAGCTTTATGTACGGCCCAATGATCTAGGGGAGGGCCTAATATGATTTATCATTCCTAATGCAATTAGGAATGGTTTTAGTCTTCTAGATTCTTCTAGAAAGTTCTTTTCATTCCTAATTCAATTAGCATTGATAAATTGACTTTCGTTGACTTTTCAGAGTTTTGATAAAAATCAAATAGCATTTTCGAGGAAATTATATTATTTTATCCTCCAGTACAGTAAACTTATCGGATTTTCGAAAACTCGTTGGAATTAGGATTGGCGCCTAACCCCAGGCCTTGGCGCCTGGAACCAGGCCTGGCGCCTGGCGCTAGTGCTGGTGCCTGGCGCCAGCTAGCCAGGGTTGGCGCCAGCTCTGTTTTCTGAGCGTCAGACTCTGTTTTGTCTAATTTATATTTTTGGCAAATTTTCTCTATAAATATCGTATTAAAAACTCCGTTTTCATACACCAATTGATTTCATTCATTCACCTATTCTCTCTAATCATTCACCAATTCTCATCATTCACAAGTTCTACAATCAGTTTTAATTAGCATTCATTCAATTCTCTCTTAATCTCTTTCTTTCTTTCTTATTTTGCCTTCTCATACAAAATTCCGCATTCACAAGATCTAGAAACACCTAGCCATATTCGAAGATACCTTCCCCCTAGACGTGAAAGGTTTAATTTCTGAGGGTTTGGTCCCAAATCTTTCTTTCAATTATTTAATTTGATTGTTTGATTATTATTTTCCTTGAAGTTACTAACGTGTGTATTTTGTTATTAAAAAGAGGTACGAGGCATCAAAGTAAGTACTTTAATTGGTTTAATTGATATTATGATGTAGAAATCATGTTTATATTGTTATTATGATATTCCTAGTATCATGTTTAGGGAAAAGGTTATAATATCAAATATGCTTAATATGATTGTTGCGATGCTTCCTATGTTCTTCCTAATATTTATGATTGTAAAGACCATCGGTAATGAGTTAAAAACATAGGATTTTACACGTAGGAAATTTGAGAAATATCTTTCACAACTAGGACTAAAATAACACTGCGCGAAACTGAAAAATTTTATCGAGCACAGAAAGCTGCTGAGGCATGTGGGAAGTAGCGTCGTGGGCAAAAGCTTGGCGCCAGACTTTTAGCCGTAGCGCCAGACACCAGCATTGGCGGCAGGCGCTACAGTTAAAAGGTGGCGCCAGTCTCTGTTTGCTGGCGCCAATTTCCCCCAATACCGAGCTAGAAATATGCGTTCTAATTTCGACCGGTTTTTCGTATTGTTTGCTCGATCCTACTTCCTGATTGAATTTTTTCTCACTTTTCTGAAACCCATATGTGTTCTACATATTGACATAACCCTCTGGGGATTCATACTCTATCTACCTGATTGAACGCTCCGTGCAACAAAGGGTACATCCGAGATGTTGAATTCACCAAACCATGGAAGCGAGTTTTTTATAAAACTCGCGGTGTCCCATCCACTCGCGCCAACCCTTCACGGTTAGGCTTCCGCGCGGTGCATCCGGACAATTAACCATGGACCATTTTGACTAAACCATATCCCGAACTTTAGAGAACTAGAGCCATGGTTAGGTTGCGAACGCATTGCATCATATTGTGCCTACTTGACTAATTGTGCATTATTTGTTGGGCATATATATTCTATGTTTCTCTTAACCGTTTGTTGACTTGTGTTGAGACTAAATAAATTAATGACTTACAGAACTTTGCCTAATTAATTAATTAATTAATTAATTTGAGTCAATAAAGTCTAATATTTTAATCGGAATTGACCTAATACGACTTTAGGCATACCCCAGTTGATTAATAACACCGAAAACAGTCCCAGACCGAAGCTCCAATATTGGCGCCAAGGTCTGAACTGTAGCGCCACACTATGGAGTGTAGCGCCTGACGACAGCTATGTTGTCTGGCGCCAAGCTCCACAGTGTGACTCCTGTCCTGTCGCTTGGCCGACATTTCGGATTATTGGTCGAGTCATCACCTAGGGTCTAATTTATCAGTCTTCTGTTTAATTCGGTTAATTTTGCTGTCAATAATGTTTAATTGAATCAATGATCGAGTTTAGCTAGGCACTAAGTCCCATGGTCTTACACAAGAGTTAAAGCATGTCACTTACACTCAACGCACGCACCAATACACATACTTTGACCATGGTTAAGAGAGTCTTGTGTGCGCGTTTTTCCGTCATTTTTTTACGGGGGTAAGTCGGATATTAATCCTCCAATAAAAAAATAATAATACTTAATCCCCTAAAAATATGTACATTATTTTTGCCAAAAATATGCACCCTTTTCTTTTTTCCATAAAATAAACCATAAAGTCAAAATGATTCGATTCAAGTAATTAAAACGCAAAATGGTTTAATTTACAGCGCGTGGTTAAGAAAGGAAGGATGATTAATCAAAGATAACCTCTTCGTACAAGTCCAACTTTTCGACAAACCTATAGCTCGCAAGAGAAAAGCTAAGGTTATAAGGGCAACACAAGAAGAAGTCAATGATCTTAAGAACCAACTGGCTACTGTGACTGAGACACTGAAGCTTCTCGCACTTGGGATCGATGATCCCGTGAAGCAACAACAAATGGACCTCATGCAAGAGAGTTTAAGCAAGTTGTCCAGCGACTACAAGTTTCAAGAGCTTACATCACAAGGGGTCTCGGTGGACAAGGATTTTCTTCCGCAGAAGTTCAATGCCAACGACATCCCAAAATTCAGAGCAATTGACAACCCTTACTTCCATTTAAGAGCATTTGAAACAACAATGAGCATCAAGGGTATCGATAAGAAGGTCTTCCCTTCTCTTTTCTCACTATCTCTCGAGACCGTTTGCCAACAATGGTTCTTTTCTCTCGAGAAAGAAAAGACCTCTACCTGGGAGTCTATAACAAACGCTTTCGTAGATAGGTACAAAAACAACATTCAAGTCGAGACTGACCATAGAGAACTTGAAATCCTCAAACAAAAAAAGAATGAAGGCTTCACCTCTTTCTTTAACAATTGGAGAGAAACCTCAGCTAAGATGGTTGAGGTGCCAAGTGAAAAAGACTTTGTGAGACTGTTTATCAAGAACCTCCAAGAAAAATATTCCAAGCATCTCAAGTATCAAAATAATTTTCATACCTTCAAGGCCGTTTATGACATTGGGATCAATATTGAAGATGACTTGGCTAAGTCAAAAGCTTCCAACAATAACTCCAACAGTGGCTGGAAAGGAAAGAAGAACGACAATCCTTCTTCTTCCAAAACCGCCCACTCAAATAATGTTAGCACCTTTAATTTAGGAGAAGTTCTTGCCATGAACAACCAAGGACAGAAGAAACCATTTAGGAAGAACTTCACTCCTATTGGCATGATTTATGACACAGCATTTGATCGATTAAATGCAAAAGGTCTTATAACTCCCATTGGACCATTTGGGGACCCACCAGTTGAGAAGAGGTCGGTTAACTGGAACCCCAATGCACACTGCAAGTATTACCAAGGTAGGGGCCATTCCACTGAAAGCTGTTGGAAGCTTAAGGAAGCTACCCAAGACCTAATCGACAATAACAAACTGCCATTGCCCCCTGCAGCCAAGCATCGACAATGCACCTCTAGCTCATACCCTAGCTATCTCCGATGAGGAAAACGAGGTTGACCCCTCATCTCTCATTAAACCTGTTGAAGAAATCAATGCCATAGAAAAAGAAGAGGAGATCTTTTTCGATGTCAAGGATAGTCTTCCAGAACCGGCGAATAAGGAAGATATACTATTGCTCACAGTGTCTATGAAGGAGGCATCGCAATTACTACGTGAAGCTCTCAAAGTTATGAACAAACTCCATAGGAAATATGATGAACTTCCACTTCCAAAAGAAGAACCTAAAAGAGAATTCACACCAGTGAGAACGACTTATGAGCCAAAGCACTTTCCCTTACAAGTCACTGAAAAACCCAAGAAGAGAAATAGAATCTACACTCCAATTGGGATCCCATATGTGCAAATGTTCGAAATGCTCTCCGAGAGTGGCGATATCAAACCTCTCGAACCGAGACCATTCGAGTCATTAAAAAGGACAAATAGATATTACTGTCAGTATCATCAATCAGGGGGTCACACTATAGAAAACTGTTTCAAATTCAAGGATTTGGTACAGAAAATGATTGATGAAAAGAAGCTAGTCCAAGTTCAACAAGAAGAGGATACAACCATTAATGGAGTTTGGGACAGTGGTGAAGAAGATGTCTATCTAAAGGACATAGTAGGACCTTCACCTTCTGTGTCATACACCACAGATGACATTTGGGCTGAAGAAGATTCATAAATAGATGTCCTCACAAGATCTGGGAGAATGCAACCTCCCATTTCAACACAACCTATGCCAACCGTACATCAAGTTCCCATACCTATCATCGAAGACAACGACATTGTTAAACAGTTTAAGAAGACAAAAGTTGAGATGAATGTATGGAAACTTCTGGCAACATCTCGAGAACATAGGTTGGCTGTAATGAATACCTTGCATAAAATCGGGATAGATTCTGACACTACTCCTAAGGGACTAGCCAACTTCCTCACAAGTGACCTTCCTAGTTCGATTAATTTGATCACCTTTTCTGACAAAGATTTACCCCCAGAAGGTGACAAACATTACAAGGCATTAAACCTCACGGTAGTCTTCAAAAGAATGAATGTTCCTATGACTCATGTAGACAATGGATCGGCTATCAATGTCTGTCCACTTAGAACTGTGAGGATGCTTGGCATAAGGGATGAAGACCTAACTCCGTCCACACAAGGAATAAGAGCCTACGATAATACTCGTCGTCAAGCTCTTGGCAAGATTACCCTAAATGTAACGGCAGGAGCAATAGAACATGCTACTACTTTCTAAGTAGTGGACATCAAAGCTTCATTCAACCTATTGTTGGGATGCCCTTGGATTCATGATCTAAAGGTTGTCCCTTCATCCCTCCACCAACAAGTAAAAGCTATAGTTGCGGGAATTCCAATCACTATCGATGCTTCGCCTATGAGAATCAAATCCATAGAGAATCCAATTATTAATGTGGAGCACGACGAGGATGATGAAGACTTATGGGGCTTAAACGAAGAAGTCTCCTTAATCCAGGATGATGAAAGGACATCTCTTTGCCATGACCCCCATTCCAACATGACCGTCAACGCCATGCTGAAGAAACAAGGACACTTTCCTGGGATGACTTTAGGAAAGAAGAAAGGAATAGCAAAACCGCTGGAGTAACCTGGCCTCCCTCAGTTAAATACTTTCGGACTTGGTTTTGAACCGACTCGAAAATATCTCAAGCGAGCCCAGGAAAAGTTGAAAGCACGTAGGGACGCTCGCATTCAAAAGAAAGCAATTCCGATGGATCAGTACCCTCTTACGCTTAATGGTAAGTTTATTAAAGAAGGAGAGGAATATCCATGCCATGAATTTCCCGAGCCATTTATTGTAAACGGCAAAAGACAACCGGGATTCGAGATTTTCTTGGATTGCTACTTCACTGATGAAATCCCAACTCCCATCCATAAGGAGAAAGCACCCCCATGCTTTGACTTTAACGTCATGGGATTACTGTTTGGGCGAGAAAAGAATGAGCCAACTTATGAAGAAGATAACTCCTCGCTCATTTAAACGGTCCTACAAAGTAAAAGCTTCGACCCCTCAAAGCCAATCACTCCAGCCAAAGGATCACTACAAGGGTGGCGCAAGACTATCAAAGTGACTACTCCAAGCGGAAGGAAGATATCAATCACGACAGGGCAGGGACCGATGTTTGAGGAGTCGTTTGAGTCAGAGTCTGAGTCAGAGTCTTTCCCTTTAGAGTCTTCTAAGTCTTTAGTAGTGACACCTCCCCCTCCTAATTCTTCTCCTAGGATAGTTAGTGATCCAGTCCCTGAGGACATATCACTCTTTAATGTAATGGTCTCAGAGTATAATAATATTTCTCATTCTCCTTACTTCTTGTGTTCTTCCCTAACCCAAGATGACGAGCATTGCTTAGCTAACGATGAAAAAGACAAAGAAATTATTAAAGCAATGGAAACACTCGAAAAGAAAACACCGGTAATTGAAGAAACTGAAACAGTTGACATCTCTAATGATTCAACTCATAAAAGAGAAGTTAAAATCGGATTAACATTGAATAAGCAAGAAAGAACCGATTTAATTAACTTAAAGAATTTATCGATGTATTTGCTTGGTCATATGAAGATATGCCAGGCATTAATAGAGAAATAGCTCAACACACTATACCACTAATTCCAGGAATGAAACCTGTAAAAAAAAAGTTGCGTCGAATGAAACCCGACGTAGCACTTAAAATAAAAGAAGAAGTTCAAAAACAAATAACTGCAGGTTTCATCAAGGTATCCAAATACCCCGAACGGGTCGCCAACGTCGTCCCAGTTCCAAAGAAAGACGGAAGGGTAAGGATGTGTGTCGACTATCCAGATCTAAATAAGGCAAGTCCAAAGGACGATTTCCCTTTGCCACACATCGATATTCTGGTAGATAACACGACAAATCACGCACTTCTCTCGTTCATTGATGGGTACGCAGGTTACAACCAGATTCTCATGGCAGAAGAAGACATGGGGAAAACAACCTTTATTATACCATGGGGCACTTACTGCTACACAGTAATGCCATTCAGGTTGAAAAACGCGGGTGCTACTTACCAACGTGCAGCAACTGCCTTACTCCATGACATGATGCACAAAGAAGTCGAAGTATATGTCGACGACATGATTGTAAAATCAAAAGACCGTCCAGGCCATCAAGTAGCCTTAAGGAAATTTTTGGAAAGGCTAAGAAAATATAACATGAGGTTGAATCCATCAAAATGTGCTTTTGTAGTCACCTCAGGCAAGCTCTTGGGCTACGTCATAAGCTCTAGAGGAATAGAGATAGATCCAACCAAGATTAAAGCAATCATGTCAATGCCACCGCCCAAGACTGAGAAACAGATTCGACGATTTATTGGCCGGTTGCAATACATAAGTAGGTTCATATCAAAAATGACGACAATATGCGAACCGATCTTCAAGAAGCTCAAGAAGAATGTACCATTAATATGGTATGACGAGTGTGAAAAATCCTTTGAAAAGATCAAAGCCTATCTCACAAATCCTCCCGTATTAGCCTATCTCGCACTTCCCGGAATACGTCTTAGGTTATATTTGATGGTTACCAAAGAGACAATGGGAGCCATGCTAGCACAAGAAGTAGAAGGCAAAGAGAACACAATCTATTACCTAAGTAAAAAGATGCTCGAATATGAAACACGCTATACACCGCTCGAGAAATTGTGCCTCGCTTTGGTGTGGGCCACAACTAAGTTAAGACATTACATGTTGGTGCATACTGTTTTCGTAGTCTCCCGATTAGATCCACTCAAGTATCTATTCGAGAAATCTACACTCAATGGACGAATTTCAAGATGGATAGTCAATCTAGCCCAGTTCGATGTAAGGTTTATGCCACAAAAAGCTATCAAAGGATCCGTGGTGTCAAACTTTCTGGCAGATTTTCCAATAGAAGACTCGACGCCAATACAAGACAATGAATTTCCAGATGAAGACCTAATGGTCACTAAAGATGATACTTGGACCTTGTATTTCGACGGAGCCTCAAACCAAAAGGGATGTGGCGTCGGAGTACTACTAGTATCACCTAAAGAGGAGCATGTTCCAATCTCCATAAAGCTTGATTTCGACGTTACCAACAATGCTGCTGAATATGAAGCGTGCGTGGTAGGCCTTGAAACAGCTTTGGCATTGGGAGTAAAGAAGTTAAGAATATTCGGAGACTCCTCTTTGATCATCAATCAGATATCTAAAAGGTGGAAAGTAAGGAGCGAAAGCCTAGCCCCTTACCAAACCTTTCTGGAAACTCTTACCGATCAGTTAGAGAAGGTAGAATATACATATCTACCTAGAGAAGAAAACCAATTTGCCGATGCCTTGGCAAGATTAGCCTCAATGGTTAGGATTCCCACGGAAATCGAGCAAATGCCTCTAACTATCGGAAAGGCACAAACCAGCATATATCCAGGCTATAGAAGACGACTACTTAGTCCAAGAAGAAGAAGAAGAAGAAGAAGAAGAACCGTGGTACACGGACATACTCAACTATGTCACCAATGTAAAATACCCTCCTCATGCTAACAAAAGAGCAAAGCGAGCATTAAGACTTTTGGCTTCTCAATATGTACTCATAGACAACGAGCTACATAAAAGGGTACCTAAAGGTCGAGCTCTCCTATGCGTAGGAAAGAAGGATGCACAAAGAGTAATAAGAATAGTTCACGAAGGAATCTGTGGCACTCATATAAACGGCAAAATGTTAGTCCAGAAAATAATGCGAGAAGGATATTATTGGACTACAATGCATAGGGATTGCCATCAATACGTAAAAAGATGCCCTAAGTGCCAAATTTATGCCAATTTAAAACATGTCCCTCCATCATTGCTCTATACTTACACATCGCCATGGCCATTCTCTACATGGGGAATTGACATAATTGGCAAAATCACTCCCCCAGGAACAGGAGGCCACAAATTTATCCTAGTAGCAATCGATTACTTTACAAAGTGGGTCGAAGCGCAATCATACGCTAAACTCACTGCAAAACATGTAGCACTCTTTATCGAAAGAAATATCATTTGTCGAAATGGAGTCCCACATGAAATGATAAGTGACAATGGAACTCACTTTCAAGCCGAATGTGAAGAATTGCTACAAAAATATGGCGTTCAACACCATCATTCTTCCCTTTATAGACCTCAAGCAAACGGAGCAGTCGAGGCAGCTAATATAAATGTAAAGACTATCATCGAGAAAATGACGGATAATTATAAGGATTGGCCTGACAAACTTCACTTCGCATTGTGGGGTTATCGCACGTCAATCCGTACATCAACAGGAAACACGCCATTTTTCTTGGTATATGGAATGGATGCCGTACAACCTGTCGAATAAGAAATACCATCTCTACGCATCGCGTTAGAGAGTAAACTCGATGAAGTTGAATGGACTAGGGCAAGATATGAAGAATTGATTCTACTCGACGAAAAAAGACTAGAAGCTCTACATCACACTCAGTGTTACCAAACTCGTATGGCTAGGCATTTTAATAAGAAGGTCAAGACAAGAAATATCAAAGTAGGAGATTTGGTATTAAAAGCACTAAGGAAAAATGTTTTAGACCCAAGGGGAAAATTTAGACCTAATTAGTCTGGACCCTACACTGTCCAGACAATCCTATCAGGAGGTGCAGCAAAACTAACTGATATGGATGGCAATGAATTTTCAAACATGACAAATCTTGACCAACTTAAGAAATACTACCCATAAATTACTTGAGTAGGATACTCAAGAGAGCTACGTTCGGCCTGATTCCTTAAGAAAGGATACGTAGGCAACCCTTTACGGGTGCGGCCACTATATTTTTCGACATCTCCGCGTTCCAGAATTAATTAAAATTTCAACAGAAAATCGGCGAATTATTGGCGTCGCAGAACAGAGCCTGGCGCCAGCCAGAAGTCATCAGCGCAAGTCGATGGAATTGGCGCCTGACACCAGACTTCAATGGTAAGCGCCAAATGCCAATAACTGGCGCCAATTCGGGAATAAAATCTGGGCGAATTTCGGTGTTTTTCGGAAAATTTTCGACTTCCGTACTCGAAGAATTTCTGAAAAATTAATTTTTTTTTCGATTTTCATTGCTTTAATAAAATAAATTAAAAGTAAACAATTTAATTGAAAGCTAAAATTTCATTAATAAAATAAAATTACATTATTGATGGAATTTAAATAAAGCGGAAATAAATTAAATTTGAATAAAAATAACAATCTAAGTCTAATAAATCTAAAGCTAAGCAATGCACTTAATCTTTCTTTTCCTTTCTAGCTCTTTTCCGATTCTTGTCTGCTTCCTCCTCTTCATCCATGACTTTAGCTAGTAGGCATCCTTTAGAGGACCTACATTTAATTTTAGAGTAGATGGTCTCCCCTTCAGCTAACACTCCATGCTTCTTTTCCATCCAAGCTTTTTTATCCGTGGTGTTAGCTTTCCTTTTCCCTTTGTCTTTGGTAGTAACATTCTTCCTAGGCATTGCAGGTGTTTTGAATTCAATTCTTGCACCTAAGCGTTCCTTGGCAGGAATCACCCTGTCACCTAGACGATTCTTCACATCAGTTCTACCCTGATCAATCGAAGATTTCTTCAGCAACCACTTCTTTACGTCATTGGGCAAAGGAGGAGGAACCTTTTGGGTAATCACTTCCCATAAAGGTCTAGCACTCCAGTAAGCATCAAATCAGTCTACTTCTTGAGAAATAGGGTACTCAAAGGGAGGACGAAGATCCCCGGAAGGAATATTCTGAAGCAAGTCGTATTGTCTTTTTACCCTGCAGGGATAATAATAAGTTACACGAGACAAGCTTGGAAGACGGCAGAAAGGTTGCTTGTTAACACCAACCATCCTTTCTATTTTCCACCATGGGATGACCCACTTGATAGCAAAATCACGTGATTCAAAGACTTTTCTCCACCCATGGCGCCCAATTCTAGGGATGCGCTTCTTCCTTCTCACGAAGCAATTGGGAGTATACTTTTCAATGTCGTCCGGGGGGCTAATTAATCTTAGCCTCTCCATTAGCCACATCAATAAAAAAATTTCAATGCAAATAAATTATTATTACAATACAAAAATATATTTTTTGATTTCTGTAATTAAAAATATTATTTTTCTACATGTAATAAAATTGGAGAACCGCGAAGAGGCGCTTTTGGGTCCCTTTTCAATTCATCTAGACTAATCATAGTCTCTCCAACTATTAATGGCATTGGATTTCTCCCTGATTCAATTTGTTCTAGTACAGTTGATATAATTGATTGACCTTCATTATTTTTACCACTACTAAGAAAAAATTGGTTAAGCACGCAAAATAAGAACGCCCTTCTTCTATATATATGAAAAGATTCAGAAAGAGGTTTATCAAAATAATGGCGTGCAAATTCTTTCAAATTAACTATGTTGCCATCTACTATTTTTGATAAATCCCTTTCCTTTAAATTAAAGAAGCGCTCAAAATCCTTATAATAATATGCATCTACTCTAGGGATTGCTATAAGGTCTATTGCAGGGAAGCCTAAAATAGTACCAAATTCCTCCGGCAAAGGGCTAATCTCATCATACCCTATTCTGAAACAATGAGTATCAACATTCCAAAATTCTAAAGCGGTATGTATGAAGTCTAGGTCAAGATCTACCCCTTTGATGCCATAAATTCCCCCCAGGTGAAATAAATCTAATTCTTTTCTGTCCCTCGCATTAAGAGATCGACACCATTCATGAGTGTATTGGGGGAAGGTCTTGGTGACTAAAGACATGATTATTGTTTTTCTAAAGAAGAGAATTATTTATTCGCGGGAATTATGAGAAAAATCGGCTGGGCAGGGGGATATTTATACACAAATTGCGAAGAATTTTAATCAGAATGAAATACGGAGTCAACGTCAATTGGCGTCAAAACCTCGTGATTGGCGCCAACCGCCAGCGCTTGGCGCCACACGCTAAGTGTAGCGCCTGGCGCCACGCGCCATAGTGTGGCGCCAGCTGGCGCCAAGTTGCCAGATCAGCCGCGCGTGCTCAACTTGCGTTTTTAATATTAAACTCGAGTCGGTTATTGACTTTATGGCTCCGTTTATTTTTCCTAAACATCCTTTTTTTTATCCTTTTTCTTAATTAATTAAATATAGCTATTATTTTTAATTTATATTATTCTTTTTGGACTTTATTTTAAATTCCAAACACCCGACATTTTATTCGATTTTTTCCTTTTTTATTTTTTCTTTTAAAGGGAGAGAATCGGATACCCTCCATCAATAATAAAAATGACGGAATTTTTGCGCAAAATTGTTGTCACACTTCTCTTGCACACACAAACATACACACAACAATAAATAAATGCATAATAGCATAAATATACAAAATGTGTCTAACTAATGAGTCTAAGGCAAAGTTATGTAAAAAAGTCAAAATAAAATATACACAGGAACAAACTACGGCGCCGGAGGATGTAGGCCCATCATATCATAAAATTGCGCCGGACGAGGAGTCACCACTCCACCAGCCCCAGCTCCAGCTCCAGTCTCCGTAGGAGGAGGAAGACTCAATATAGGACCACTCCAGCAAGGATCAACTTGAGGCTGAGGCCGCAGAGGCTGCTGCGATGACGAGCCAACCTCGTACATCCCACCACCTCTGAAAGCCGAGGTAGCCTCTCCTACTGGTGCAGCATGAGCAACCTCAGAAGAAGATCCCGAGCCCTCTGCAACGTCAGCTCGAGCAGCCTCAGAGCGACCGCCTCTCTCCCCTGACAAAGTGCGACGACGTCTCGAGCTGGACCTCGCTGGATCCCTCTGCCCCTCAGGTCTCGCGTGGGTGTGAGAAGCGATAGGCTGACCCTGCAAAAAGAGTTAAATCAGAAACAAAGTAAAATTGAAGCAGCAATGCAAAAATAATGAGTAAAGAAAGGCTACCTCTCGGATGACGTCATCCCAACGGCAAGTGGCCGCGTTCCTCATCCGGACGAACTAGCTCCGGAAGGTATCTATGCATCGTGCCATCACCGAAACCACCTCGCGTGAAAACTGTCAGAAAAATAAGTCAGTAAAAGTGCATGATATATGAACACAAAAATTCTGAAAAAACTAGGCTTACTCTAGTCTGGTGGCGAGGAATCGAACGCTCTACGAAGCGCTCGCCCTCGGGAGCCGGAGAAATCATCTCCTCGATCGGCCCGTACATCCCCTTATAGTGGATGGACATACGGGGTGGCACGAACTCAGCAGCACCTTCCTGATAAGACAAAAAGGTCAGTAAAACATTACTTGGGGGCTACTTAGTGGAAAGTAAAGCTAAGAAAATCTTACCCTCACATCCTCAGCCGGTACGGGGGCTGGAGCTAACAAAGGTAGTAGCTCCTCAGCATAACACCGCCCGAGGATCACATGGGACCGCCAAGGGGTACCAACTCCCTCATACATGCTCGACAACCGCGCCTCGTCGAACATATGACGTGGTGGAGCAGCAGGAACGACGAAGACATCAGAAGAATACTGTCTAGCGACCCTCTATCCTAAGTACGCGACCGCTCCATAAGTCCCCTGAAAATAGCGACGCTCAGTAGAATACTGTGCGGCTAACCTAGGGACTGCCTAACCACCCCACGGCCGGTACCACCTCAGGTCCCTATAAAGAGCATCAATCAAGCAAGAATATATCTAAGCACCGCGAAAAATGAAAAATAAATAATAAAAGTCGTACCGCGATGATCCGGTTCCGGACATGTGTGGTGGACATGTCCACATGATGACCGCCCCAAGAGGAGCTCACTGGAAATCCCTGCGGCGATGGTCTCGCCAGCGCAGCAGTAGGAAAATACTCGTAGAACCAGATCTACAAGGAGTTAAAAGTGTGAGTAAATGCTAACTAATATGCAGAGCTAAACTTTATAGGGAATAAATGTTTACCTCTACGGCCTTCCAAAAGGCAGACAAAGCAACGTTCGTCCCAAAGGATCGGTGTCGACACGAGTCTCTCAGCGCACGAACAAAGTCAGCATAGGCCAAGCTGGCCTAGTCATAAGTCCCGATCCGGTGAAGATCACGGAAGGCGGGGAGGTAGTAAAGCAATGCCCTACTACCCTTGTCAGGGGAGAATGTCTCTGACAACAACATCAGCACAAAGATACGCACCCGCTGCTCTCGGGTGGTCGCATCGTCACCAAGAGCCGCTGCCAGCGTCGACCGGGGAATTCCTCTAGCACTAAACTGAGTCATCTCGACCTCAGCTCGGGCCCGAATAGCGATCGGCCCCAACAGCTCCTCGACCTCCGAAGAGAAGACGTCGATTCCACTGTCAAACGGCAGTGACACAGAAGTGAACTCCAGTCCTGTAATGAGACTGAAATCCGTAGGGGTGACCATCATCTCGCCCCAGGGGAAATGGAAGGTGTTGGTGGTGTCCCAGAAGAACTCCACCAAAGCGCGCACTACATGATGACCCCCGCTGGAGGTGACCATAGCCTCAAAGGTCTTAAACAGAGTAGCTAGCCCGCAAGACTCCCATAGGAGTCTCGTCTCAAGATCCCTGGCGATGTACATCTTGTACAAATCGCCTAAACCATCACAGCCAGAGCCATGATGCCGTGCCCTCCCGGGCGCGATGCCCAGTCTCACCCTCTCAGAAATGTGGTGGACAGGGGCGAAGAACAGGGTACGCTCATTCCACTCCGAAAGTCGACCAAGCGAAGTGGAAGGCGTGATGTCATCCTCTACGGGCTCATGCTCCCGTCTAGTGTTTCGGGACCGTGAACTCAAGCCTCGCTTTCTAGCCATGCTACATTGTGCAAAATTATCATAAATTAAGGTTCTACAGTATCTAAAGTTCGCCTAGCCGCATGATACTATGTTCGCAAAAACATAGTACGTAGTACTAAAACAGAGCACAAATTCAAATTGAGCATAACGACATTTTTTCAAGCAATCAAACAATTTCTTGCAACACTATGGTGATTATTGTGACAAATTGGACAAGAATTGCTAGCAAAAACGTCAAGAACGAGTCACATTGTTCTTCACAACCTTAAGAGGTCCAACAATGGCAAATTGCTCATTTCTTCACCAAATTGAGTCAAACAAGTCTCAAATTACTCCCAAGGAAATATACAAACATAATCAAGCAATTTCATGGCATAAAACTTGACAAACAAAGCAAATTGAGCATTTTAAGTTTCGAATTTTCATGAAATTCGTGAATAAACAAGCCAAGAATTCATAAATATTGATCTAAGTTTGAAGAAAACTTACATAGATCAGGAAAATATTTGAAAAGAGCTTTGATTTGCAACAAATTTGAGCGAATTCGGTTGAGAAACGAGCAAGCAATGAGCAATTGAAGCTTTCGGGTTTCTTCGAGCAGTTTCGCGACGAACAAAGCAGCGAAATGAAGAGGAAGGGGGTATTTAAGGAAACCCCGTGCTGGCGCCAAGCCCTATGCATTGGCATCACAAATTTGGCTTTGCGCCTGGCGCCAATATCAGCGCCTGGCGCTAATGCTAATAAGGTGGCGCTGATGGTTTTTCAGTGGCGCTAAAGCACCCAGCCACCTGATGAGGTTGTGCTAGCCCTCTGCAACATATTTTCGGGTTCCTTGGTATGCTAGTTAGCCCCTCTAAGCAATTTGACATGATTTAGTAATCGGCTTGATTACATAAAGTGATCGACCTGATAAGAGATCGTCTCACTTAGCTTGAAGCGCCTAAGCACTGGCTCATTAGCAAAAAGGCACCGACATATAGGTTCAAGAGCAAAAGAGCACCGACATACAGGTTCAAACAACGAAAGCGCCGACGTACAGGCATAGCAGGAGCAAAGTTCAGGCGAACTTTTAAAGATCGACAGGCGTGGATCTTTGGTAATTTCCTTTGGAAAATTATCGCATCAAATGAAGGTGACTTCAAGAGAAGATATCTTCGACGGCATTCCCTAGCTTGTGGAAAGTTGTCACGAACAACTGGAGGTAATTTCGGGCGAAGTTATCTTCAATGGTATTCCCTAGGATGTGGAATATTATCAATGCGGATGGAGATTGTTTCAAGAGAAATAATCTTCGATGGTATTCCCTAGGATGTGGAATATTATCAATGCGGATGGAGATTGTTTCAAGAGAAATAATCTTCGATGGTATTCCCTAGGATGTGGAATATTATTAATGCGGATGGAGATTGTTTCAAGAGAAATAATCTTCGATGGTATTCCCTAGGATGTGGAATTTTATCAATGCGAAGGAGGATCGTTTCAGGCGAAGCAATCTTCCAAATTTGGAAGCAGTTACAGGCGTAGCGGTTTTCAAGCGGGATGGCGTTCCCTAGCTTGCAAGAGGTCATCAAAACAATCGGTTACTTTCAGAGGCATGTGCTCGACGGTGCAAGATACGCGTTTCTTAACTCTTTTATCTATTTAACTAACGCTAGTTTGCAGGTATCGGCGTTGCAAGAATGATTTAGGATCGCATAACGTTCTGAATCATTCTCCGTCCCTATCGATACTTTGACTTTTGTTTACGAAACTTGCGTTTCTCCAAACTCAGTCAAAGTGGGGGCTTCTGTAGACACCCATTTGTGTCTCCCCAAAACCAAACCCAGTAATGAGTACCTTTCACGTCAAATCATAATCGAATGAAACGAAAGTGTGGAAAGTCTAGTGTTGCGGAAAGTTTTTATTTCTTTTCTCTTCTCTCTGTTTTTGAAAACTTATTTAAGAAAATAGCCAATCTAGTTTGGTTGGTCCATAATATGGGTCCAATAATAGTGTATTTGGATGGGGCTTGCAAAGACCTTTCCAACGATATATTATAAGCCCAATTCCGATGAATATTGAGGAAGTTATGGCCAATTTACTAAACTGGGCCCGGTTTGAGCTTTATGTACGGCCCAATGATCTAGGGGAGGGCCTAATATGATTTATCATTCCTAATGAAATTAGGAATGGTTTTAGTCTTCTAGATTCTTCTAGAAAGTTCTTTTCATTCCTAATTCAATTAGCATTGATAAATTGACTTTCGTTGACTTTTCAGAGTTTTAATTAAAATCAAATAGCATTTTCGAGGAAATTATATTATTTTATCCTCCAATACGGTAAACTTATCGGATTTTCGAAAACGCGTTGGAATCAGGCTTGGCGCCTAACCCCAGGCCTTGGCGCCTGGCGCTAGTGCTGGTGCCTGGCGCCAGCTAGCCAGGGTTGGCGCTAGCTCTGTTTTCTGAGCGTCAGACTCTGTTTTATCTAATTTATCTTTTTGGCTGATTTTCTCTATAAATATCGTATTAAAAACTCCGTTTTCATACACCAATTGATTTCATTCATTCACCTATTCTCTCTAATCATTCACCAATTCTCATCATTCACAAGTTCTACAATCAGTTTTAATTAACATTCATTCAATTCTCTCTTAATCTCTTTCTTTCTTTCTTATTTTTTCTTCTCATACAAAATTCCGCATTCACAAGATCTAGAAACACCTAGCCATATTCGAAGTTGCTTTCCCCCTAGACGTAAAAGGTTTAATTTCAGAGGGTTTGGTCCCAAATCTCTCTTTCAATTATTTAATTTGATTGTTTGATTATTATTTTCCTTGAAGTTACTAACGTGTGTATTTTGTTATTAGAAAGAGGTACGACGCATCAAAGTAAGTACTTTAATTGGTTTAATTGATATTATGATGTAGAAATCATGTTTATATTGTTATTATGATATTCCTAGTATCATGTTTAGGGAAAAGGTTATAATATCAAATATGCTAAATATGATTGTTGCGATGCTTCCTATGTTCTTCCTAATATTTATGATTGTTAGTATCATGTTAGGGTTAAAGATTTGATTTTTATTGCCTAGTGACATGCTAGGGTTTGTTATTAATCTTGTTAGTATCATGCCTAGGATCTTGCTATTTTTATTATGCTTTAATATTAACATGATCATGATTATTATTATAATTGTTATAATTTATGATGACTATGAATATTTTTATTATTATTACTTTGATGATGATTATTATTATTCATGTTTATTCTAATGATTGATTATTTATTATTATGTTGCTTGATATTTGTTGTTATTGCTTGATCACGCCTTTTATTGCATGTTTAAAGGGAATTTGTACTTGTAATCAAGCTTAATAAGATAATTAATAATCTTGTTTAGAGTTAATATGATTATAATTTAAGTGATCGCCAATAATAGTTTATTTGTGCATTATATTCAACCAACATAGATAAACAGGTTTAGGGTTAATCCTATTGATTGCATGTTAATTAAAAAGCGCACATGAATACGATCAGAATAAAGTAGAGGCCTATTATTAGGGCAGGTTCAATCTCTTTTAGGTTGGATTTGTACCATCATCCCCGAACCCTTATTTGGTTCTAGACCTTATGGAGTTGACGATCTCTTGGATAGTTAAGGGGTGTAACCTTCACCTCGTGAACGGTTTACAAGTTCCTTAAAAAAACTTGTTGGCGACTCTTTTGCTCTATCTTCTTCCTTTTTGGATGCCACCGTACTTTAGTGTATGATCACAGTGGGGTTCAAGCTAGTAGGATCAAGACGAAGTTCCTCTAGCTCATGAAGATCCAACCACCTCTTCTCCCCCGCACTAGCTAAGTCAAAATTTATCTTCTTGATGGCCCACAAGGCACGATGTTCAAGCTCTACCGAGAGATGGCATGATTTGCCATAGACAAGGCGATATGGAGTGGTTCCAATAGGTGTCTTAAAAGTCGTCCTATAAGCCCAAAGAGCATCATCTAACTTGTTCGACCAATCCTTTCTATTCCTTGCAACTGTCTTCTCAAGAATGAGCTTTATTTGACGATTGGAGACCTCGACTTGGCCACTCGATTGAGGATGATATGGAAGGCCGAACCGTTGATGCACTCCATGTTTCCTCAACATCTTTTGGAAGGCGTTGTGAACAAAATGAGATTCGTTATCGCTTATCACATCCTTAGGCACGCCAAACCTTGGGAAGATGATTTTGTTGAACAACTTCAACACTACTTTGTGGTCATTAGTAGGGGAGGCAATGGCCTCAACCCATTTAGAAACATAGTCCACAGCCAAAATTATGAATTGATTACCATATGAAGATGGGAATGGTCCCATGAAGTCAATCCCCCAAACATCGAACACCTCTAACTCAAGAATGGGCTGTTGAGGCATCTCATTCCTCTTGGAGATATTCCCAACCCTTTGACATCGATCGCATGACTTCACAAAGCCCCATGATTCCTTGAAGAGATGCGGCCACCACAAACCACATTGAAGAACCTTGGTAGCGGTCTTGGAAACATCCATATGCCCACCACTAGGGTCCGAGTGGCACATCCTTAAAACACTAGGCACCTCTTCATTTGGAACGCAACGCCTAAGTAAGCCATCAACCCCTCGTTTGTATAGGATGGGATCATCCCACAAGTAATGTCTTGCCTCCCTTTTGATTTTCTTCCTTTGGTTCTTTGAGAAAGAGGGTGGAAACTCCCCACATGCTAGAAAATTCACCAAGTTTGCATACCATGGGAGTTCCTTCACCTCTATGGCATATAAGAAGTCATCAAGCATTCTATCCTCAATTGGTGAAACATCATCATGAATTTGATCACCCTCAAGGCGAGAAAGATGGTCCGCCACAACATTCTCTGCACCCTTCTTGTCCCTAATCTCAATCTCAAAAGTTTGCAATTTAAGCACCCATCGAATCAACCTAGGCTTGGACTCTTTCTTGGCAAAGAGATACTTGAGGGCCGCGTGATCCGTGAAAACTATGGTCTTGGAACCCAACAAGTAACAACGGAATTTCTCAAAAGAGTGCACAATTGCTAAAAATTCCTTTTCCATTGCTGTGTAGTTCTTTTGAGCCCCATTGAGTGTCTTGGACATATAGTAAATCACATGAAGCTTCTTGTCTACACGTTGTCCCAAAACACTTCCAATCGCCCAATCACTAGCATCACACATCAATTCAAAAGGAAGATCCCACCTTGGGGCTTGCACAATAGGAGTGGAGATTAGGGCCTTCTTCAATATATCAAATGCCTTCAATCATTTGTCATCAAAAATGAACTCAACATCCTTTTGAAGAAGGTCATTTAGGGGCTTAGCAATAAGTGAAAAATCCTTGATGAATCTCCTATAGAAACCCGCATGGCCAAGGAACGATCTCACACCCTTGACATTCACCGGAGGTGGAAGTTTCTCAATCACTTCTATTTTTGCTTTATCCACCTCAATGCCTCTATTTGAAATCTTGTGCCCAAGCACTATACCTTCCTCCATCATGAAGTGGCATTTCTCCCAATTCAAAACAAGATTGACCTTCACACATCTTTCCAAACACTTCTCAAGGTTCACAAGGCACTCCTCAAATGAAACACCCCCCACCGAAAAGTCATCCATGAAGACATGCATTTCCTCCTCCAACATATCCCCGAAAATACTCATCATGCACCTTTGGAATGTAGAGGTTGCATTGCATAACCCAAAGGGCATTCTTCGATAGGCAAAGGTCCCATAAGGACATGTGAAAATAGTTTTCTCTTGATCATCGGGGTGGATGGGAATTTGGAAAAATCCTGAATATCCATCGAGGAAACAATAAAACTTGTGCCTTGTTAGTCTTTCAAGCATTTGATCAATAAATGGAAGAGGGAAGTGATCCTTCTTGGTGGATGTGTTTAGACGTCTATAGTCTATACACATCCGCCAACCCGTGACCGTCCTAGTTGGAATGAGCTTACCCTTCTCATTCTCAACCACGGTTATGCCCCCCTTCTTTGGAACGACATGCACGGGGGAGACCCACCTTGAGCTAGAGATGGGAAATATGATTCCTGCATCCAATAGCTTAGTGATCTCCTTCTTAACTACCTCTCCCATTTGGGGATGTAGTTTTCTTTGTCGTTCGATAGAAGGAAGGGCGCCTTCCTCAAGTGTTATGTGGTGTTGGCACAAGGCGGGGCTTATACCTTTAAGATCATCAATTGTGTACCCCAAAGCACCTTGGTGCTTTCTCAAAACACCACATAACGCTTGAGCTTGGCTCACGCTCAAGGATGCACTAACTATCACGGGGTAAGTGGAAAGAGGGCCCAAGAACTCATACCTAAGGTGTTATGGTAGAGGTTTGAGCTCTACCATAGGCACACCGTTACCTTCTTTTGATGTGGCCGCTTGCAAAGCTTCTTGGCTTGAGATTTTCAAGCACATTTGCTCATCCACTTCCTTCATGCTTCCATTAAGAAATTCCTCATAGAATGCCACTTCCTTGCATGGTGTACCTACTTTGTCCTTGTTCAACAAAACATTCTCAAGAGCATCGTTAGAGGTGAGCAAGTGCTCATGCATGGAAGACACAACATGATCAAGTGAATCAATCATCATGCAATTTTATAGAGAAGAACATAGATACTTCATGCTTTCATTCAAATCAAATTCAATGAGCTCATCTCCTACCTTAAGGGAAATCTTTGCACTCCTCACATCAATCATAGCACCCGAGGTAGCAAGAAAGGGTCTACCTAAAATGATTGGAATGGTAGCATCTTCATCCATTTCAAGCACAATAAAATCCACCGGGAACACAAACTTCCCAACCCTGAATGGAACATCTTCTACCTTACCTTTTGGAAACTTGATTGACCCATCGGCTAATTGCAAGGTAATTTTAGAAGGTAAGAGTTCCCCTAGTTCAAGCCTTTGATAAACCGAATATGGCATTATGCTCACACTAGCTCCCAAGTCACATAAGGCATTATCAATTTGCATCTTGTTAATGGCACAAGGGATGGAGAAGTTTCCGGGGTCTTTCAATTTGGGTGACATTTTGTTCATGATGATAGCACTACAATTTTGGGTCAAATTGATAGTCTTCACAACCTCACAAGTCCTTTTCCCACTTAAAATGTCCTTGAGGAATTTGGCATAATTTGGCATTTGGTTGATCACATCAGTAAAAGGTAGAGAAAGATGAAGTTGTTTTAGCATATCAATGAATCTCCCAAATTGTTCATCCAATTTGTGTCTCATGAATTTTTTTGGGTAAGGGAGCTTGGGTTTCACAATTTCTTTCTCTACTCTCGCCTCTCTAGGTGTCTCAACCACAACCTCATCCAATGATGCCCTATCCCCCTCATTCTCAACCAAGGCTTCCCTAGGAATCTCCTTATATTCACACTTCCTAGGCAATCTCTCCTCAAGAACCTTACCACTCTTTGTAACAATAGCATTCACGTGTTTCTTGGGATCAAGACCTTGGGAAGGTAAAGAAGAAGGGCTTGCATGATCTTTCAAAGAATTAGCAAGTTGAGAAATTTTGTTTTCAAGCATTTTATTGTGGGTCATCATTTCATTGAACTTTTTATCACTAACGGCCATGTATGTGTTCAACAACTTAGTTTGATTCTCAATTATTTCTTCCAAATTGGTCCTAGGTGAAGAAGGTTGTGAATAGGAATTTTCTCCTTGAGTCCTTGGAACAAATCAGGGTGGGGGACCTCTTTGAGCATTATTTTGAAAATTGCCCCTCCCTTGATTGTTCCAAGTACCCCTATTTTGATTTTAACCATAACCTTGATTATGGTTACCACCACCTTGATTATGATTACCATTACCTTGGTTGTGATTTCCATAACCTTGGTTTTGATTACCATAATTTTGGCTTTGATTTTGGCCACTATATCCTTGGTTATTATAGCTACCACGAGAACCTTCGTTCCCTTGGTTTCTATAACCACCACCTTGGTTATAGTTGTCAAAATTGCCTTGGTTTTGGTAATTCCTATTCCATTGACCTCTTTGGTTATCAAACCTTTGAACATTATTATTTGACACATAATTCACATGCTCACTCTCATTGTTATCAAACTCATCAACACATTCATTAGGACAATTACTAGAGTCATGATCATAAGATCCACATGCATCACAAAATAAACAACCCATAGGCATATTATGTGAAGAGGGAGGGGGTTGAGAGTTAGAAAGAGTACCTCTCCCCTTAAATTGGGTGGGAAGATTCGAAGCTTGAGAAGAAGAACAAGCGCTCTCCAACTTGGCTTTGATTGCGGTCACCTCCTTTCCCAAGTTTGTCATTTGGGAGGAAAGGTTGTTGATCGCATTTAGATGGTCCACCGAGTACAATGAAGATTGCTTGCTTGAAGAGTCCCTCTCCCCATCTTGCCAATCTCTATAGTACGTCACCACGTCCTCAATAATGTCCACCACTTCTTCTTCGGTCTTGTTCATGATAGGACCCTCGGCCCCCCCCCATCAAGGCATGACTTCCCTTAGGGACTTAAACCGCCATAGAAGATTTGTACCACTTGGTATGTTGGGATTCCGTGGTGAGGGCACTCCCTTTGATACTCTTTTTATCTCTCCCATGCTTCGTAAAGGCTTTCATTTGGCCTTTGCTTGAACCCTTGAATCAAGGCTCTTGCCTCCGCCGTCTTCTTTTGAGGGTAGAAGCGGGACAAGAAGGCCTTTGTAACATCATCCCATGTTCTCAAGGAATTGGGCTTCACCTCTTTATCTAACCACTCTAAGGATCTTCCTATGAGAGAGAAAGGGAACAACTTGAGGCGGATGAACTCTTGAGAAACTCCATTGACTTTGATGGTGTTGCAATATTTCTCAAATTCTTTAAGATGGTTCAACGGGCTCTCATTCTTAGCCCCACTATATTGCCTCCTCTCAATTAAGGTGATCATGGCTGGCCGAATTTTGAAATCATTTGCCGATGTTGTAGGCGGAGCTATGCCGCTCTCAAACCTATATGCACCGGGTATTCCTATCTCCTTCAAGGCCACTCTCGGATTTTCTCCCATGCCTTGCTCTTCTTCAATCTCTTCTTCACTTGAAGAACTATACCCCAAGGATCGATTAGCTATTCTTCTCCTTGAGAGAGTCCTTTCGATTTCCGGGTCAAAAGGCACAATGGATCGATCACGAGCTCTATGCATGCAAAACTTCAAAGAAAATATAAGTAGCACGGCTACAAGTGTAGCCTAAAGAAACAAAATCTTTTTGTATTTTTTTTTCAATTAAAATGAAGTAGACTCAACAACAAAAGCTAAGCACCAATAGCACTCCCCGGCAACGGCGCCATTTTGACAAGAGGAAAATGTATGTCGTTATCTACCCTTCCCCCAAGTCAAACTAAATTTGTAAACACCTAACCAACCTTATATGAATATAGGGTAAGTTAAGGGTCGATCCCTAGGGAATGCAATGATGAAAACTAGAGTCTAAGTCAAGCTACCTCGAAGATGGAGTTGAGATTATGGTTGGCACTATGTAAAACTAAAACAAGTCTAATCAAGTAAATCAAAGGTCTAAACACTAGGGATATGGGTTCCACATGCAAGTTCAATGATAATGCTAGTTTAGAGCTCAAACAATTAATTCAAGTATTGCAATGGACAAACAATAGTAGCAATCAAGAGAGTTCAAATGCTATCTCCTATAGGCCAATCTAGGTGTCACTATGAAAGGCAAATCAAGAAGAATCACAAGCAAACCCAATCAGTTAGAGCAACTTTCAAATCAATTGTTCATGTCATTAGGAGTTTCAATGCAATCTAGATTAATCTTATAAGTTGATCACTCCTAGCCTAATCAATCACATGCAAAACTATGTCAACCAATTTAATTGCAACAAATCAATCAATCAAAGAGCATTAACTAGCAATTTCATTAATCAAACATGCTTCCCCCTTTCCCTAGCAACTAATCTACTCACTAATCATGGTGAAATTCAAAAACAAATAACTAGAAATTGCATTGATCATCATTCTATATCAAAATTTAAGAGAAATCAAAATATTCAACAATATCAAACTCAAATCCAAAGAAAAACAAGCAACAAGCATAAATCAAATAGCAAGTAAGTAAGAGATGAAAAAAGGAAGAGATTCTCACTAATATTGATGATTTAAAATGAAGAAATCCAAACTTGATTGAACAAATGTTGAGTTACAAATCCAAAACCAAGAACTTTTCTCTAACTTCTCTCTAAATTCTCTCTCTAAAACTAAGCTAATGAAATATTATCAAAAAGTTGGTTTCAAAAAGGAATTACAATTCTATTTATAAGCAAAGAAGAAACCGGCAAATCCCGCACCCTCTCCCGATGAACCCGCGGCCGCGGAGAAATGGGTACGGAACCCTCCGCAGGCTATCTGGGCAACACCCGCGCCCGCGGCAATATAAACCCGCGTCCGCAGCAACAGATTCCGCGCCCGCGACTAATCCCCTGCTCCCAAAACTCAATCAAGGGGTCGCGGTCTCTCTGAGACGGATCGCCCTCTCCAAGTTTCCCGGGCCCGCGGAGAGCCCGCGGGGCAACCGCGGGAAGTTCCTGCCAAAATCTGCCATTTGTGCTTCTTGAGCCCGCGCCCGCGGCTTCACTGACCCGCGCCCGCGGCCTGCTGGCAATGCCTTGGAGACCTCTCCGAGGCCTCTCCTAGGCCTCTCTAAGCCCTCTCTAGCCAAATGCTTCTTCCTTGCTTGGTCATTAAGGTCCCAACTTGATTCCTTTGCAAAGGTGATTCTCCAAGTACCTACACAAGCAAATAAAAAAAGGAAATAAAAGGAAAACCCGAGAAAAACACGAGAACCATAAAGAAAAGAGGAGAAAGAGAAACTAAGGGAAAAAGGACCAAAAATAAGAGAAGAAAGCATGAAAAAGGGAAAGAAATAACCCTAAAAGACTACCCTATGAGTGCCATAAATGACACTCATCAGAAACCTCCACCGTAGTAACAAAGTATTGAAAGGGTGAGTGTTTAGGACAAGAGGGCTAGGTTTCACATGTTCACAAATTATTTAGCCAGAGTTTTAGGTTAATTTCTGTTAGTTGAAGGCTCGGTTTAAGCTCGTATTTATAGAGAAGGATAAGGTTTAGGGTTTCGAGCTTTCTGCCGCAGCAGGTGTCGCGCGCAACAGATGAAGTTGCGCGCGGCAACCCAGCGCAAGTATTAGAGTTGTGATACTATGTGCAACGCAACTATTGGTCTTGCGCACGGCTTTATGGTAAGATTCGATTTTATATTTTTCGTATAATTTCCGAATAATTACAAACCTTCCGTAACGCAACTCTGAAAGTTGCGGTGGGTGTCGCGCACAACTAAAATAGTTGTGTGCGGCATCCCAGCGTGACTTTGTGAGATGCGCACGACTTTTTCTGCGGCAGCACTAAATTTTAACCTAGGCGCTCCTAAATCTGTCATTATTAGGGTTTAAGCACGGGCTTAAGCCTAATTATAATCGGGTTTGGGTAATTGGACCTTTGTTTTGAATTTTCTTTAATTTGGGTAAATTTTAACCTAGGCGCTCCTAAATCCTTCATTATTAGGGTTAAACACGGGCTTAAGCCTAATTATGATCGGGTTTAGGTAATTGGACCTTTGTTTTGACTTTTCTTTAATTTGGGTTAGTCTTTTGTGTTTTATGGATTAACCAGTTATCCATAAGTATTCTTCACTTTGATCCAACAAGAAGATGGCTTTATTTATTGTCATTGCACTTCCTGTCAGTACAGGAGGCCAAAAGTAGATGTTTAAACTAACATACAATCAATATGTTAACCCCTAAACCCGTTTAATCTATGCTGGTTGAATATTAATGCCCAAACAAGTCTATTATTGGAGATCATTTGAATTATAATCATATTAACCTAAACAATATTATTAATTATCTTATTAAGCGTGATAATAAGTACAAATTCCCTTTAATCCTGCAAGAGAGGACGTGATCAAGCAATAACAATAATATCAAGCAACATAATAACAACAATCATCATAATAATATCAATCTCATCAAAACATAATAACAACAAGATCCCTGTCATGATACTAAAAAGATTAATAACAAATCCTAGCATGTCACTAAACATTAAAAGATCAAAGCTTTACCCCTAGCATGATACTAACATGTTAGAAGAAAGAATACGAAGCGACCCTAAACATGATACTAGAAAGCAATAAAAGCATCCTAACATGATACTTTGAATAATAACAATCAAAGCACGATTTCTATATCAATATAAGAGTAAAATTACTTACTTCGATGCCTCATATATCTTTCTCATAACAAAATACACGCGTTAGTAACTTCAATGAAAATATTAAATCAAACAATTAATTAATCAAAATAGAGATTTGGGACCAAGCCAAACCCTAAAAAATTATCAACATTTCACGTTTAGGGCGAAGACAACTTTGAACTTGGCTAGGTGTGTCTAGAACTTGTGAATGCGGAATTTTGTAAAAAGAAAAGTTTAGAAAGAGGGAGAAGAGTAAGCTATTGCCTGAGAGAAATTTTTGATGATTGTTGATGAATGTGAATGTTGATCATTGAAAACGGGGAAATGCGACTCTATTTTTAAAGAAAATAGTCTGGAAACGATAGAAAAGAATTATAATTTGAATCGGAATAAAACTGGCTCCTGTCGCCACCGACAGGATCCAGCGCGAAACGACAACCATCACGCATGGTGACAGGCTCTGTCCCTTTGGCGACAACCTTGTCGTTTGGCGCTGGTTAAAATATAAAATGCGCCTTTGTACGGAATCCTATTCTTAATATAATTAAGCAATCAAACTCCGTGTTTATCAGTTTTAAATCAGATTATATCTTAATAAAACACTTGTTTTATTTCTAATCAAATTTATTATTTTCTAAAAATATTAATATCAATCCTAACTCTAATAACCTTCTAGACTATTCTAGTAAATTAGAATCAAAACTAATAACTTTAGAAATAATAATTAATGGGCCATCCACTAGACCATTGGGCCATAAAACCATTTTAGACCCAATTTAGTATTTTGGATATAACTTCCTGATAAGTCACCAGAATTAGGCTTATAACATATCATTGGAAAGCTCTTTGCGAGCTCGACCGAACTACTTTATTATTGGACCCTTATCATGGACTGTAGACATCTAAAAATGTCACCCCAAAACCAAACCCGATGATAAATAACCTTTCACCGCCACTATTGGTCGGGTTTAGTATTTAATCCCGAGAGTGCTTAAAAAATCGTATTTTATTAAATTCATATTTTTGAAAGGTCTATGGATCAGTCTTGGTGTTTGGTAAAAGCATAGTTTTAATTTGTTAATTAATTTTAAGCCCAAACCTTTTTATTTTTTTATTTTATTATTATTTTTGGCCCAAATATTTTATTTATTTTTATTATTTTCTTATTTTAGCCCGAATAATAAAAGTCAGAAAAAAGCCCGAAATTATCAATCGGCACTTAAAAAGCCGAAAGAAATTAGGGTTAAAAAATGAATTTAGACGGAAAAGTGGACTGGAACTGACCGTGTCACGGGAGGTCTGCCGTGACACGGGGAGTTCCGTGTCCTTTCCGCGTAAACCCTTAACGCGTTTTCCGTTCCGTTTTCTGAAAATTTCCCTCGACACTCCAAAACTGACCGTGTCACGGGAACTTTTACCGTCTGACGGTACAGTCTAACCGTGTCACGGTACAGTCTGACCGTGTCACGGGATGCATTTTTAGGGTTTTTATCATTTTAGGGTTCCGTGTGCTCCCTCAGCACATTTCCCAATAAATACCCCCTCATTTCTGATGTACGGGGCGACGAGAATTCGATTATTCTTATTTTTCTCTCTTCTATGCTCTTAACGTAAACACTAGCCTACCCTTTTCACTTCAAAAATTCCTTCTTCAAGCACTCAAAGAAGTCCATATTTTACTCGAGGTTCTGTCCTTAAGCCAAGGCGTGAAAGGTAGAATCGTTTGAGGGTTTGGCCCCAAAATCAACCTTACTTTATTTAATTTAATTTAGTTATTGTTTTGTTATTTCCTTGAAGTTACTAACTCGTTTATTATTTTGTAGTTGCAAACAAACAGATTCAAAGTAAGGATCATGCTCTTTTTATTATTATTGTTTTTCTAACGATTTTTATGTTGTTAGAATTATGATTAAATTGGTTTTTATGTTGATATTGATTCTATTATTTATTTTGATCACCATATTGCATGTTAAAGGGAATATGTAATTGAAAATCACGCCTAATAAGATAATTTGGACAACCGGTTTAGGTTCCTTTTAATCTTGTTGTTTAATCAAGTGATCACAATATTTTAGAATTATATGTTGCATTAATATTCAACCAATTTAGCTTAATAATAGTTTGGAGCAAATTGAATATTTTGTTGTATGCCTTTGAGATCGCAGGAATCACTTTTCACTATAAGAATCGAGTAGAGGCCAATACGGGCGAATGTGACTCCATGACTCACTTCGTACCATCATCCCCGATCCTCCTTTCGTGGTTCCGAACCATATGGAGTTAGTAATCTCATGGATTATGAATGGGGTGTGACCTTCACGGGTCAATCGTTGTTGCCTATCGTTGTCCCTTATCGTGGTTGCATTTTTATGATCTGTAGACGGTTTACAAGTTCCTTAAAAACTTGTTGGCGGCTCCCTACTTTATTTGTCCCTAATCGTTGTCCCTAATCGTAATGTCAATTCCCACTTCCTATGAGTGCCAAGCATATTCACAACATGCTTTTAGCGTAGGCGCACTTTGAACGACGCCTACAATTTGGCGACGCCTACAATTTGTGTCCAGTATTGAGTCGTGTCTAGTTATACGGTCAAAACACGTGTCTATAACCTCACCTAATCACTCACATATTATGTCCGCACTTTTTTTTTAGTCATGCACCACTTTTGACCGTATTTTAGGGAAGTTTCGTTTGTGTCGTTTTTTTTTTTTCGGAGTAAGTCGGATGGTATCCTCCCATGTTTTCTTTTTTTTTTTAATAAGTAGAGCTTCGATAAAAAAAAAATTTCTTTAATCCAGATAGGTTAAGGTCAAGTTTGGTCATTAAAGGTGTGTTTGTTTCGATGTCACAGCACTTGGGCAAGAAGCAAAGGTAGATTGTTACGGTTCGAGTCCATACCTCAACAACCTCTTGTACCAAAAAGGCGTACAAGGAAACCACCTCAGTCATCTCCACAAGATCCGTCTCCAGTCTACTTTCAACCAATGGCCACTAAGGAAGACATCGAGAACCTCAACAGGACAATCGAAAGATTGTCTGACATGATGCAGATACTCACTACTAGAGTCAGCACTGTAGAGCAAGACAAGCAAAACAGTGTCACTACTGCTGCGATGGACAAGATCAAGGAACAAATGAGCAAGATTTCCGAAGAGTTCACTTATGTGGAACAACCTATCACCTCCTCGTCTATAAGAGAGAAGCTCCCTGAGAAGTTTTCCACTGCTGATATTCCCAAGTTCAAGCCTACTGATAATCCACTTTTCCATTTGAAGGCTTTTTCTGCAACTATGGCTCTTAAGGGAGTAGATGTGACACTCTTCCCTACGGTGTTTCCTCTTTCCTTAGAACATGCCTGTCAACAGTGGTTCTATTCTCTGGAATCCAAGCATGTCGCGACCTGGGAGGATGTTACTGAAAGCTTTATGAATCGATACAAGTGTAACATCTAGGCCAGGACTTCTGAACGTGAACTCTCCATTCTCAAACAGAAAGAGAATGAAGGCTTCACCACTTACTTAAGCAGGTGGAGAGAAACAGTTGCGCTCTTGGTGGATCCTCCCAAGGAGAAGGAGATGGTTCGCTTGTTCATTGCCAATCTGACGCATAAATACCAGCAACACCTGAAGTTTCTGCCTCTAAGTACCTTTGATGCTGTATACGATATTGGAATCAATATCGAAGACGAACTGATGAAGTTTGTTGGTAGCAACAATAACAACAGCACTTGGAAAAACAAGAAGAACGACACTCCTTCTTCTTCGTCTTCTAAGCCCAATAATGCTACCAACAATATCAACATCAATGATGTGCTGGCCCTCAATGTTCCTCCTCAAAGATTCCAAAGGAAAATGAGGATTTATACGCCTTTGGGAATGACGTATGATGCGGCTTATGACCGTCTACATGGTCAGGGACTGATTATGCCAATTGGACCATTTCCAGAACCTCGACCTGAGAATAGAACCGCCAACTATGACCCCAATGCTTATTGCAAGTATCATCAAGGCAAGGGTCATAACACTGAGAAGTGTTGGAGGCTGAAAGACGCAATCCAAGACCTGATAGATGCTAACCAACTTCCTGTCCCTCCAGGGGGCAAGAAGCCTAACATTCAAACAGGTCCTCTTTCTGATGCTTTGGCTATCATGGGAGATGAAGTCTCCTTTGATCCGTCAATACTCATTCAACCTGTGAATAAACCTCTGCCGGAAGTTGTATTTATCTCAAACACTGAAGAAGTGAATGGGATTTGGGATAGTGATGATGAAGACGTCTATCTCAAAGACATAGCCTGTTCATCTCTCGGCACCAGTGAAGATGTTTGGGGGGACCTTGAGGTCAAGGTTCTCACCAGAAGTGGACGGTTGCAACAACCTAACCCACCTCCACCTCCACCACAATCAAATCCGATAATTGATCCCATCGACCCTGTGAATAGCGATGTGGTCAAACAGCTGCAAAAGACCAAGGTGGAGATGAATGTATGGAAGCTTTTGGCCACTTCCCACGAGCATCGAAAGGCTGTAATGAATGCTCTGGTGAAGATAGGAGTTGATGACGACATGACTCCTCAAGGATTGGTCAATTTTCCCACTACTGAGCTGCCGAGTACCAGCAATCTGATCTCCTTTTCTGATAAGGATCTACCCCCGGAAGGGGACCAACATAATAAGGCCTTACACCTCACTGTAGTGTGTAGGCAGATGAATGTTCCTATGAGCCTGGTTGATAATGGCTCTGCAATCAATGTGTGCCCACTCCGTACTGCAAGGAAGTTGGGTATAAAGAACGAAGAATTGACTCCCTCCACTTAAGGGATTCGAGCTTACGATAATACTCGCCGTCAAGCCGTGGGTACTATCGTATTGAATATAACTACTGGGGCTATTGAACGTCGCACCAAGTTTCAGGTGGTGGACATTAAAGCCTCTTTCAATCTGTTATTAGGACGCCCTTGGCTTCATGAGCTAAAGGCGATTCCGTCGTCGCTTCACCAGAAAGTGAAAGCCATAGTGGGAGGGATTCCGATTACTATCGATGCTTCTCCTATGCGCATTCAAGTTATTGATACCCCTATCGTCCATGTTGAACACGATGAGGAAGATGAAGATCTGTGGGGGTTTTCTTTAGATGATGTTCTTGCGATCGAAGAAGAGGAAAAGTGTCATCTCGACTTCGATCCTTATTCAAACACTAGTATCAACGCCATTATGAAGAAGCAAGGTCACTTCCCTGGAATGACCCTTGGGCTCAAGAAGAAAATGGCTAAATCTTGGGGCCATCCTGGTGCAGTCAAGAAGGACACTTTCGGCTTAGGATTCGAGCCGACAAAGGAAGACCTAAAACGGGCTGCGTTGAAATTGAAGGCTCGCAACAATGCTCGAATCACGAAGACAGAAATGGCCATGGATCCATATCCGTTCACTCTCAATGGCCAGTACATCAAAGAAGGGGAAGACTTACCATGCTATGAATTCCCCGAACCATTTTCCCATGATGGGATCCGTGAACCAGGATTCGAGGTATTCCTCGATTGTGACTTCATCGATGAAGAACTCTCCACAGTCGAGAAGCCAGCCAGCCTGAACTCTGATGATCTGGGAATTAACCTTCTTTTTGGAATGGAGAAAAATGAATCCAAGCCGGTCTGCAATGATAACTCTGAGCTCGTTCAAGCGGTCATAGCAAACAAGGAGTTTGATCCCTCTGAGTTAATCGTCCAAACTGACAACATTTCAAGGGGATGGCGCAAGACATTGAGGATCACTACGCCAAGTGGAGAGAAGTTGGAAATCACCGCTGGCGAGGGTCCTATGTTTGATGAGTCTTAATCGTCTGGGTCCGAGTCCGAGTCTGAGTCTAAGTCTGTAGATGAGTCCTTAGAGTTTGAGGCCGACCCTCTTTCTGCTATAGAGTTCAGCCCTGAGTCTCTTGTTGAGCCTTATCCTTCTAGTCCTAATAATTCTGGTGAGGTCGCAGCTGACCTTGCCTCTCTTGATGTATTAGCCAGCGAATTCAATGAAATGAATACCTTTGCTTACGATGTGTGCCATTCCCCTAGCCCTGATCAATATTGCTTTGCTAATGATAAAAATGACAAAGAAATAATAAAAGCAATGGAAGAACACGAAAATAAAACAGCAGTTATTGAAGATACAAAAACAATTAATATTTCCAATGATACGACTGTTAAAGAAGTAAAAATTGGATTAACACTAAGTCAAGATGAACGCAAAGAGCTAATTAACTTGCTTAGTGAATTTGTTGATGTGTTTGCTTGGTCATACCAAGATATGCCAGGAATTGACAGGGATATAGCTCAGCATACGATACCACTCATTCCAGGTATAAAGCCTGTCAAACAAAAGTTGCGCCGAATGAAACCAGATGTGGCTCTCAAAATCAAAGAAGAAATCAGGAAGCAATTGGCCGCAGGTTTCATCAAAGTATCAAAGTATCCGGAATGGATAGCAAATGTGGTCCCAGTTCCAAAGAAGGATGGAAGGGTCAGAATGTGTGTTGATTACAGGGATCTCAATAAAGCAAGCCCAAAAGATGGGTTCCCTCTACCTCACATTGACATTCTGGTCGATAATACAGCAAATCATGCACTCCTGTCATTCATGGATGGTTACGCCGGATATAATCAGGTATTGATGGCCGAAGAAGACATGGAGAAAACCACATTCATCACACAGTGGGGTACATATTGCTATACGGTAATGCCATTCGGGTTGAAAAACGCGGGTGCCACCTACCAAAGAGCAGCTACAGCACTTTTACATGACATGATGCACAAAGAGGTGGAGGTCTATGTTGATGATATGATTTTCAAGTCTAAAGATCGCCCAGGCCATATTGTCGCACTTCGCAAATTTTTTGCAAGACTCCGTAAGTACAACATGAGATTAAATCCAGCAAAATGTGCATTCGGAGTCACGTCAGGCAAATTACTTGGATATGTGATCAGTTCTCGAGGGATTGAAATAGATCCTTCAAAAGTAAAAGCGATCATGGCCATGCCACCACCCAAAAATGAGAAGGAGATTCGAGGCCTCATTGGAAGGTTGCAGTACATAAGTAGGTTCGTATCAAAGCTCACAGCAATATGCGAACCTATATTCAAGAAACTTAAGAAGAATGTCCCAATCACATGGGATGATGACTGCCAAAAGGCTTTCGACAAAATCAAAGAGTATTTGGCAAACCCACCCGTGCTAGCGCCAACAATACCTGACTTTCCTCTCCAACTCTACCTTACAGTCACAAGAGAAACGATGGGGGCAATGCTAGCACAAGAGATCGAAAGCAAGGAGAATGCAATCTATTACTTGAGCAAGAAACTCCAAGGATATGAGACGCGATACACGCCACTCGAGAAGTTGTGTCTCGCACTTGTATGGGTCGCACAAAAACTGAGACATTACATGCTCACTCATACAGTGCATGTCGTGTCTAAGATGGATCCTCTCAAATATCTGTTCCAGAAAGCAACACTCAACGGAAGATTATCAAGATGGATAGTCAATCTAGCTCAATTTGATTTGAGATTTGTGCCACAAAAGGCCATCAAAGGTTCTGCAGTTTCTGACTTCTTAGCAGACTTTCCGCTAGAAGAAGCTGAGAAAGAAGAAGATGAGTATGATTTCCCTGACGAAGATTTACTCATGACCGAAGACGATAGTTGGACGCTCTATTTTGATGGAGCTTCAAACCAAAAAGGATCTGGTGTGGGAGTCTTGCTCGTATCACCCAATGAAGAACACATCCAAATTTCCATGAAGCTCGACTATGATGTCACCAACAATGCCGCAGAATATGAAGCATGCATTTTGGGATTAGAAATAGCTGTCGCCTTGGGAATCAAGAAACTCATAATCTACGGTGATTCTTCACTAATCATTAACCAAATCTCTAAGTGATGGAAAGTGAGGAGTGAAAGTCTCGCGACATATCAAGCTCATCTGGAAACTCTCACGGAGCAACTAGATGAAGTGGAATATACGTATCTGCCAAGAGAAGAAAACCAGTTCGCTGACGCACTAGCTAAATTAGCATCAATGGTGCGAATTCCAGCTGACACGATCAGAATGCCATTGACCATAGAGAGAAGGTATGAACCAGCTTATGTTCATGCACAAGAATCACAGGAGGAAGACAAAGAACCATGGTATACAGACATCCTTAATTATGTGACAAGAGCAGAGTATCCTCCTAATACTGATAAAAGGGCACGCCGTGCTTTGAGGCTCCTAGCCTCACAGTATGTGCTCATCTGGGGAGAACTCCACAAGAGAACCGCAACAGGAAGGAATCTCTTATGTATAACCAAGAAAGAAGCACATAAAACCATGGAAAACCTTCATGCTGGTATATGTGGAACTCACATGAATGCAAAGATGTTAGTCCAAAAAATTCAACGACAAGGTTACTATTGGACTACTATGGAGCGAGATTGTCACGAGTACGTCAAAAAATGTATGAAGTGTCAAATCTATGCAAACTTACAGCATGTTCTACCTTCACTTCTCTACACATATACTTCTCCATGGCCTTTCTCCACTTGGGGCATTGACATCATTGGCAAAATCACACCACCAGGACAAGGAGGGCATGAATTCATTCTCGTAGCAATCGACTACTTCACCAAATGGGTCGAGGCAGCCTCATATGCCAAGCTGACGGCAAAACACGTAGCTCAATTCATTGAGAAAAATATTATATGCCGCTATGGGGTACCACATGAGATCATCAGTGACAATGGAACACATTTCCAAGCTGAATGTGCGGAATTGTTACAGAAATATCATATAAAACATCATCGATCATCACCTTACAGACCACAAACAAACGAAGCAGTCGAATCGGCCAACAAAAACGTGAAGACCATCATCGAAAAGATGACGGAAAATTATAAAGATTGGCCAAGTAAGCTACATTTTGCCCTTTGGGGTTATCGAACCTCTGTTCGTACATCGACAGGGGCTACCCCCTTCTCCTTGGTCTATGGCGTCGAAGCTGTACAACCAATCGAGCTCGAGATACCTTCTCTCCGAATCGCATTGGAAAGCCAACTAGATGAAGTCGACTGGATTAGAGCAAGATACGACGAACTGGTCTTGCTTGATGAAAAACGCTTGGCAGCTTTGCATCATGTCCAAACCTACCAACAGCGTATGGCACGACATTTTAATAAAACAGTCAAGACCAGGAATATCAAAGAGGGTGACCTAGTGCTTAAAGCACTTCGCAAAAATGTGTTAGATCCAAGAGGAAAATTCAGACCGAACTAGTCAGGCCCGTACATTGTTAAAGCCATCCTGTCTGGCGGAGCGGCACAATTGGTAGACATGGACGGCAACGGCTTCCATAATTTAACAACTTGGATCAACTAAAAAAATTCTACACCTAGTCGCATGGGTTCATGACCCAATAGAGCTACGTCTGGCCTGATTCCTTTTTAGGATACGTAGGCAACCCCTCAAGGGGGCCCGACCACTTTAAAATAAAAAAATCCTCCCTCTATTGATTTAATATGTGCACGGTCCCACATTGCGTCACAAAAAAAAAAAAAAAAAAAAAAATGCCGCGACACGGGACATATTCCCGTCTGACGGGAGAACATCCCGTGTCACGGCAAACTCTTAACGGCAAAAAAGGACAGAGTGTCTCCTGTGACACGAGATTTGTTCCCGTCTGACGGGAGAACTGTTCCGTGCCACGTCACCCTGCCAAAAAAAATAAAATAAAATAAAAAAAAAAAAAAAAGTTTTGCCGTGACGCGGGAACTTTAACCGTGTCACGGGACTCTTTGACCGTGACACGGCAGATTTTCAGTTTCCCGTTTTATTTATTGGCGCATTCGTTGCGAATTTCCTGTTCGAGTTTTGTTTTCGTTCTTCCATTGCGTCCGACTCCTTGACTCGGATAATAAATAAAAGTCATTGTATTTTTTTTATTTAAGAAATAATTGCGCCATTATTATTGAAATATATGCGACTACAATATTGGCATCATACGCCTTATTTTAAATAAATATAAATAATAAAATGCAAAGCACTATTGATCTAATCTCTCTTCTCTTTAGGAACATCCTTCTCTTGTTCAATTAGGTCGGCCTTCACCATTAGTGTGTCTTTTGTAGCCCGAACTGTCACACCCCTAGTCGAACTTTCGCCCCTTTCACCTTTCTGGAACATTTTCGGTTGCTTCTCCCTATACACCATCTTTTCTTTACCCTTTCCTTTCACATAGGTCTTCTTTCTTGGCATCTTAGGAGTCTTAAACTCAATTCCTTGTGTTCTCGGACCTAGGCGATCTTTAAGAGGAGCTTTCTTCTCTCCAAGACGACTCTTTACATCAGACTTCCGCGATCCGAATCGTTCCCTCCTACTTCTAGGATTCAACCACGCCTTGTATGCACTAGATAATGGAGGAGGAGCTTGGTCACTTGCAGAAACGGTCCACAAAGGCCTTCCAATCCAATAAGCCTCGTACTTGTGAACGTTACTTTCATGCAACGATACTTCACGAGGACTATCGTTATAGCGTGGAATTACTTGTTCCAGTCCATACTGCCGCATTAGTCGAGAGGGACAGTAAAAAGTCAGTTTGGAGATACTAGGAACACGGCAATATGGAGTTTCATTCGTGCCAACCATCCTAGTAAGCCTCCACCAAGGCACCACCCAACGAATGGAAAATTCTCTCTTTGCAAAGAAATTTTTCCAATCTTCATACGACATGTTCGCAGAATAATTCTTCTTCCTACGGACTAAGTCTTTAGGGCCATATTTTTCAATGTCGTCGGGGGCTTCAAATAATTCCAAACGCTCCATCAACCAAATCTGCAAAACAAGAAAACAACAAGAATATTAAAAAAAAAAAAAAAAAAAAAAAAAAAAAAAAAAAAAAACAAAACTGCAGATTCCCGTGACACGGCAGTTTTGACCGTGTCACGGCAGAACCTAACCGTGACACGGTGACCGTTTTGTGTCACGGGAGCTATTCAGAGCGTATTTTTACCTGTAATAGTACCAGAGAACCCTTCCTGATGGCTTTCCGGTCAGATTTTGCCTCGTCAAGGCCACAAAATGTTTCTCCAAGGCACGTTGGCATAGGAGATCTTCCGGATTCTACATGCTCAAGTACAGACGCTAGACAAGCATGTCCTACCCTACCGTTTGCAAATAGTAGCTTGCTAAACATGCAAAAAAATATATGCCCTTCTACGATATACATGATAAGATTCAGAGATAGGGCGATTAAAATATAAGTTAGCAAGTTTTTTTAAGTCTACTTCATTACCACAAACAATTCTATTTAAATCTAGATCTGTTAGATTCAGATGGCGTTCAAAGTCTTGGTAATAATATTCACGTAAGGTAGGCATGGCTATAAGATTCCTAGCAGGAAATCCAAAGATTGCACCAAATTCCTCCGGCAGAGGACAGATTTCATCATAATCAAATTTGAAACAATGCGTTTCTGGACTCCAATAGTCTAATGCTGCTCTAAGAAAATCATGTTCAATAGCTACATGTCGCAGGGCTAGCAAACCCCTGACATGAAATAATTCTAACTCTCTTTTTTCAGCATTGGTCAAAGAATAAGACCAGTCGCGCAATGTATTATCAAAATTCTGAGACATGATTATTGAAATATGAAATTCTAAATTATTTTGTGTTTCGTAATTATGCACATCATGAATAATCTGGTCTTATTTTATAGCAAAAGCGCTCGGAACTGCCCAGAATTTATCTTTTCGCACGTGTGAAACAAACCGCTGAATGATACGCTTCCCGTGACACGGGAAATTCCACCGTGTCACGGGAACCTTTGTCGTGACACGGCAGGTTTTGCCGTGACACGGTGAACAGTGCCATGTCACGGCACTTTACGCGCCTGATTTTTTCATCTTTTCCGTATCTATCCGGATTTTTTTTATATTTTCTTATCTTTAACATTTATTATTATTATTATTATTTTTTTTAGTCTTTTTTGAGAGTTTTATTTCTAATAAAATTCTCACCTTTTTTATTTTTATCTTATAGTCTTCTCTGAGAGTTTTATTTCTAATAATATTCTCACCTTTTTATTTTTGTTTTATTTGTTTTGTTTTCACGAAGATTTTTTTTTTTTAATATATACTCATCATTTTATTTTATTTCTTTTCTTTTCTTTTGGGGAAATTTTATTTTAAGTATTTTCTTTATTTATTTCTTTTCTTTTGGGGAAGGTCGGTACCCTCCATTACTCCACTTATATTCTTCGTCGCGTCTTTAATAAGTACACAATCACACACAAAGAGTCTCAAACACACACTAACACACGTAATAATAGATGTATAAACTGTAAATAATGTACAAAGAGTCGTAATGTAAATATGTCAAGTGTCATCATAGCATGTACAAAGAGTCATAATACAAAAACCCTCGGTCAAAAATCTCTAGAATCAGAATCAGTCGCGTCTCCACCCTGGGTAGGTGGTTCGCCCTGGGTATATGGGAACGGCGAACCAAAGAGTCCCTCGACCATCCGAGTACGGGGAGTAGCGTCCCTACTAGTTCCCGTAGGCCCAGTAGTAGTCAAGCTCTAAGCAGGACCTGTCCAGCCGGAGAACGGAGTAGACTGGCCCAAAGATACTGGAATCGTCGGCGAAGGCATCGTCCCATACAGCGGAACCAAGAACAAACCCGACACTGGTGGAGGAATCCCGGATAATGGGGCCGAGAATGAACCAGGATCCAAAGGAGACCCAAACTCAGGAACTGGAGGCTGTGAAAATGACGGACGCTGAGAAGACTGACCCTGCTGCCACTGAGCCTCCTGGAACGGCTGAGTAGTCTGTGGCTCTCGCTGAGAACGCCGGGGAGCCTCGGGAGATCGTCTACCACGACCAAGCTCCTCCTCGTCCGAGCCTCTGGGCCTCGAGCGCGAGCAGGACCTCCGTCGCTCCTGAAAAACACAAAATCAAAAGGTGTCAATGATGCAAAATAAAACAAACGGTAGAAATGAAAAAATAATAAGTGATACCTCAAGGACGTCGCTAGAGCTCCGACAACTCGCACCACGCCGAAGCTTGATGATGCAATACTTCAGCGCGTCTACCAGCTTCATGACTCCCGTCACCTCTGGGCGGTTAGGCTGAGGATAAAAACAAAGAAAAATCAGTAATAAGCAGCATTAAAGGAGTGGATAATGCGTCAAAGAAAACTCACCGGCTCAAAAACCTCGGGCACTGACTCCTGCGCCTGTCTATAACCCTCCGGCGCGTCGGCAATTTGATCCTCCGTGATACCGATCGGCCCAGGGTAGCGGACAGACTAAGGAGGAATCTGAATCCTCCCCACAGGGTGAATGGTCGTCTGAAAATATGATCAAATAATCAAGTTATTCGACTATTTGAAACAGAGACTAGCAAAGAAGATTCTCGAAAGAAATCATACCTCCGGAAGACGGGGTGGAGGAGCCAGAGAGGGAAGCAAATCCCGCGCGTAGTCGCTCTCCATGTGAACGAGCTCCTGCCACGGAATAGTGTAGCGCTCTCCCCTGTTGATCAACCCTCTGATCAAGCGGGAGTCCAGCATCGACTCTGGCGGAGAAGAAGGCACCACAAAGCGATCGCCGCTATGCTAACGGACGACTCGCTCCCCCAAATACCAGACGAAGCGCCCAGTACCAACCAAGATGGTACGGTACGCTGAAAGACGTAGGGCCTCGGGCAGGTCAGTCATCCCGGCCCAAGGACGGTACTGGACATCGATGGGGACCTGGAAATCATAAAAAGTTAGGCGTGAACAACGGAAACAATATCAGAAGAAAAGAATGTGACAAAACTAATCCTTACGCCAACAGAAGAGGTGCCACGGCGTAATAGCCCGCGAAGTGCCGGAACAGACTCCACCCGCGACTCTCCTCGGTCGCGCCAGCTGGCCCCGACAGGAAAATCGTGGACCGCTCCTCGACGCCGGCGAGGAGCCAAGCCTGGGAAGTACTCGTAGAACCATATCTGCAACAAAGTGATACTTAGTACGCGAACCGAACAAGCCGAAATGAAACAAGAAGGGAAAAGATCATCACCTCTACGACTCTCCACAGGTCGTAAACGGTGATAGGAGACTCATCATTCAGCTGACGGCAGCCATGACGTAGAGATAGAAGAAGATCCGCGTACCCAAGACTGGCCCAGCTGTAGGATCCTATCTCGGGAATCCTGGCCAAAGAGGGGAGGTAGCACAGGAGCACGCGTGAACTCCTATCAAGAGAAAGAGTCATAGAGATCAGGATCAAGATGAAGATCCGCACCCGCTACTCGGTCGTCGTATCCTCCATATCAAAGCCACGGGCAAGAACTGAAGCCGACTCCGATCGTCCACTCCTAGGACCACCTCGAGATACTGGTCGAGTCCTGATGTGCTGAACAATCGGACCCAACAAATCAGCTACCTCAGCCGATGCCCAAGATAGATCGGACATCTGGCCTACTGCCCGGTCAGTAAAGCGCAGCCCGCTGATCATGCTGAAGTCTAAGGGGGTCACCGTCATCTCCCCCAAGCAAGGTGAAACGTGTTGGTAGTATCCCAGAAATACTCCAACAATGCGCGAACGACCGTCGCACCGCAACCCCGGGGGCTGCGAAACCCTACAACTGCCGAGTAAAAATCGACCAAGCCGGACGACTCCCATAAAGCGCGCGTAGCAGGATCCCTTGTAATAACCTGGTGAAGCCGAGGGATCAAATCACCGGCTCCAGAACCGTGCTGGCAAAGTGTGCCATCGACTATGCCAAAGAGTGCGCGGTGAGAAACGTGGTTTTCACGATAGAAAACCAGCTGGTCCGGGGTCCATGAAGGTGGAACCCACCTATTTCTACTCGTAGATGTCCGAGGCTCGGACTCCAAGACGTCGTCGTCCATGTCCTCAGGGACCGTGGGAGTGTCCTCCCGAAAAGCCCGACGCCGGCCGCGGGTGGAAAGGTCGCAGTCTCGTCGTCTAGGCATGCTATTGTCAAAATCTAAATGTTTAGCATCATTTCCTAAACATTCAATTCAAGTTGCATATCTATAATAAAAATCTAAATACTTAGCATCATTTCCTAAGTTATTTAGTTGTTTATTGAATTATAAATGTTTAGCATCATTTCCTAAATATTTTAAAATTGCAAAATAATAATCTAAAAACTTAGCGTCATTTCCTGAGTTATTTAGTTTGTTATTGAATTATATGCTAAATTTTTACCTCAAGGCTAAAAATTGGCAAAATTATGGTATTTAGTTTCTCCACGACAAACTAATACTACAGTTCTCCTAGCCGCATGATACTATGTTCTCCATGACAATATAGTACATATGCAAAATATGAATCAACACATCATTTCACAAAAATTCACCATTTCAAAGCATGAACATTATTTCACAAAGTAGCACCCAAAAATGGTGATTTGTTCAATTCTCCATCAAATCATGCAATTTTTGTCTCAAATTTCTCACAAACACACATGTACACATATACAAATAAAATCATGACAAGAATTCCAACATAAAGCTTAAAAATAAAAAAACCCCAAATTGTTTTTTTGGGGTTTGTCATGAAATTGTTAATGTGAAGCAAATTCAAAGCAAAAATCAAAGGGACTTACATGAATGTTTGCAAAAGGTCAAAAATTACAACGAAATTGATGGAATTCGAACTCCAAAACGAAATTGTGTTCCGGTCACCAGCGCAGCTGCCGCGACACGGACAAGACTAACCGTGTCACGGTCAAAAGCAACCGTGTCACGGCAAACCTTCAAGGCTGACGGAGCTCCGGTGAACTGGGCGGCAGTACAGGAACAGAAACAGAAGCAGCAACGAAACAGCAGCAGCGCAGTAGCCAAACAACCGCAGCAAAGCAAAAAGAAAAGGAGAAGAAAAAAAAAAGAGACTAACCGTGTCACGGTCTCCGTTACCGTGTCACGGCGAGTTTTGAACGGCCGGCGGTTAACCCCAGGCGTGGCGCGGCAGCTTTTGGGAAGAGAGAAGTTAAAATGGTGAAAGCAAGTGTGAAAGCAAGAAAAATGCGAAATAGTGGAATGGTGCACGCGGATTTAAAGGCAGAAAAGGACAAAAAAAAAAAAAGAGTCGTTGTTGACTGATTCAAACAACAAAAAAGGAAAAAAGAAAGAAAAAGAAAAAAATAGGTGTCCCGTGACACGGGATCCTTGTCCCGTCTGACGGGAAGCCTTGACCGTGTCACGGGAACCTGCTGACGTGGCGCGGCAAATATGAGTCTGGTCAGAGAATATTCTTAGCTTTTTGACCAGTTTGGCTGACTTTCCGAGCTTATTGGGCGATTATTTTTCGCTACAGTTACGCAAAAAATTCCAACTGATGTTTAAGGGGGACTAAAATTACCATTTTACCCCTGGCAAGCGTCAGCCTATTTTTCGGCATTTTAAGCACTTAATATAGTCGGATAATCGGCTTAAAATGTTGAATCATCTGCGACCCACGTTCAGGGATAATTGAACCACCATACACTTATCAATTCAGCAATCGTCGGCTTTCCTCAGGCTTGGAAAGCGTTATCGGTGGATTTTTCTTCAAGTATAGAAAACCGCCAAGTCAGCTTTCCTCAGGCTTGGAAAGCGTTATCGGTGGATTTTTCTTCAAGTATAGAAAACCGCCAAGTCGACTTTCCTTAAGTATGGAAAGCATCATCCGTGGATTTTTCTTCAAGTATAGAAAACCACAAAATCCCTTTGTCGGCTTTCCTCAAGTATGGAAGGCATTATCGGTGGAATTCTTCAAGCATAGAATGACACCAAATTCGTTCGTCGACTTTCCTCAGGCATGGAAAGTATTATCCGGTAGCTTTCTTCAGGCTTAGAAAGGTACCAAACTCTTCAGTCGGCTTTCCTCAAGCATGGAAAGCATTTCAACCAATGTCACTCGGTAGATTCCTTCAAGCATAGGAAAATACCAAATTCATTTGTCACCGACACACTGGTGCCAGATACGTATTCTATCCCTTTACTCTTTTATCTGTGGAATTAACATTTTTCTGCAGGTATCGGCGTATACAGAGTGATTTAGGATCGCAGAACGTCTTAAATCATTCTCCGTCCCTATCGACTACTTTGACTATCGTTTTCGAAACTGACGTTTCTACAAACTCAGTCAAAGTGGGGGCTTCTGTAGACACCTAAAAATGTCTCCCCAAAACCAAACCCGATGATAAATAACCTTTCACCGCCACTATTGGTCGGGTTTAGTATTTAATCCCGAGAGTGCTTAAAAAATCGTATTTTATTAAATTCATATTTTTGAAAGGTCTATGGATCAGTCTTGGTGTTTGGTAAAAGCATAGTTTTAATTTGTTAATTAATTTTAAGCCCAAACCTTTTTATTTTATTATTTTATTATTATTTTTGGCCCAAATATTTTATTTATTTTTATTATTTTCTTATTTTAGCCCGAATAATAAAAGTCAGAAAAAAGCCCGAAATTATCAATCGGCACTTAAAAAGGCGAAAGAAATTAGGGTTAAAAAATGAATTTAGACGGAAAAGTGGACTGGAACTGACCATGTCACGGTCAAGCTTGACCGTGTCACGGGAACTCTTCCCGTCTGATGGTGGGACTGCCCGTGACACGGGAGGTCTGCCGTGACACGGGGAGTTCCGTGTCCTTTCCGCGTAAACCCTTAACGCGTTTTCCGTTCCATTTTCTGAAAATTCCCGCGACACTCCAAAACTGACCGTGTCACGGGAACTTGTACCGTCTGACGGTACAGTCTAACCGTGTCACGGTACAGTCTGACCGTGTCACGGGATGCATTTTTAGGGTTTTTATCATTTTAGGGTTCCGTGTGCTCCCTCGGCACATTTCCCTATAAATACCCCCTCATTTCTGATGTACGGGGCGACGAGAATTCAATTATTCTTATTTTTCTCTCTTCTATGCTCTTAACGTAAACACTAGCCTACCCTTTTCACTTCAAAAATTCCTTCTTCAAGCACTCAAAGGAGTCCATATTTTACTCGAGGTTCTGTCCTTAAGCCAAGGCGTGAAAGGTAGAATCGTTTGAGGGTTTGGCCCCAAAATCAACCTTACTTTATTTAATTTAATTTAGTTATTGTTTTGTTATTTCCTTGAAGTTACTAACTCGTTTATTATTTTGTAGTTGCAAACAAACAGATTCAAAGTAAGGATCATGCTCTTTTTATTATTATTGTTTTTCTAACGATTTTTATGTTGTTAGAATTATGATTAAATTGGTTTTTATGTTGATATTGATTCTATTATTTATTTTGATCACCATATTGCATGTTAAAGGGAATATGTAATTGAAAATCACGCCTAATAAGATAATTTGGACAACCGGTTTAGGTTCCTTTTAATCTTGTTGTTTAATCAAGTGATCACAATATTTTAGAATTATATGTTGCATTAATATTCAACCAATTTAGCTTAATAATAGTTTGGAGCAAATTGAATATTTTGTTGTATGCCTTTGAGATCGCAGGAATCACTTTTCACTATAAGAATCGAGTAGAGGCCAATACGGGCGAATGTGACTCCATGACTCACTTCGTACCATCATCCCCGATCCTCCTTTCGTGGTTCCGAACCATATGGAGTTAGTAATCTCATGGATTATGAATGGGGTGTAACCTTCATGGGTCAATCGTTGTTGCCTATCGTTGTCCCTTATCGTGGTTGCCTTTTTATGATCCGTGGACGGTTTACAAGTTCCTTAAAAACTTGTTGGCGGCTCCCTACTTTATTTGTCCCTAATCGTTGTCCCTAATCGTAATGTCAATTCCCACTTCCTATGAGTGCCAAGCATATTCACAACATGCTTTTAGCGTAGGCGCACTTCGAACGACGCCTACATGGACCAAGCTAAATAAGACTACCTTTCTCCATAAATAGAGTAGATTTTTGAAAAAAGAAAGATAGATTTATTAAAAGGACTTCATCACAAGAATTTTTACACTTTCACTTCGTTTGATAATCAAGCGATGTGAAAAGTATTCATCACTGGGTTTGGTTTTTTGGGAGACACAGTTAGGTGTCTACAGCCATTGAGCCTCTCGATCATTGCCAACTTCCTAGAATCTTAGAAAAGCAACAATTAAAGAGGAAAATGCAAAATAAACTAGAAAAACAAGAAATGAAAGGAATGGTGTCCTTCGAACAAGTGTACTATTCTGTTGGTGGGTTCAGAATTATTCGAAAGCTAATATATTCAGTAAGGTCAAGTGATCGGAATGCCTAGGTGGAGGCCCCTTCCGATCAATAATATTAATGCATAATTAATATTAAAGCTTAATCTTGACTGAACCCTTTGGGTCACACCCTTAGCAGTAAACGAACCAGCTCGACGAATTAATTCAGAAGAAATTAATTCATCGCCCGAGTATTAAATATTTAGACGTCGGTAATTCGAGTTTGGAGCGTTGAAACCGAGCGTCGGAGAATCTCAATTGTCGAGCCAAAATTTAGGATTTGGCGAGAGGGGAAAATGGTTCAAGTAACAAATAAAATCCTAGCCACTCGAAAAGCTAGGAAAGCGCGCCTAATAGGAGCGTGTCATGTGGCGGCACACATGGCAAAACACCATGTGGCAGCACACATGGCAGCCACGTTGGCAGCCGCCACATGGAAGCGTGCTACATAGGCAGCGCGCCATGGTGGAAGCGCGCCACTGTGGCGACACATGTGGCAAGGGCCGTGGACCCGGGGCGATGGGTCATGGACACGGGCCAAAATGAAATGGCCCAACCGAACCCAACTTGGGGCTCAAGGTTTGGTGATACATGGTTAGTTCACATTGCATGTGAAATGCCTTGGGGACCATGTGGGAAAGTTGTCCTCACCTAACAATGTGACACTTGTTACTTGTTCCTTGGTTTATTTAACTAAGGATTGAATTCATCAATCTTTCCATGTGGGATCTTTTAATGAAAGTCCCACATTGAATGATGAGTGGAATTCACAAGTTATCCTTCCTTATAAATAGCCAAAGCATGGCATGAGAATTCCTTGCTTGAGTAGGAGTTCAATAGAGCATTGCAATAGCAAAAACTCTTAAACTCATATAATACTCGGGTTTTGGTCGGACCTCGCTAACCTCAAGGTAACGGACCTAAAAGTCGCTAGTAGTTTTTGCGGGTGGATTTCTGTAGGAGGCTTGCGTATTTTCGGAGCTTAAGCTTTCAAGTAAGTGCCCGACTTTGAGGGCGAAGCACGCTTCAAAGGTAAATTCCGATTTTATCCTTTTATGTTTATTTGTTATGCTTTATGGTTTTATTAATTGCAAGTGGTTCTTTGGGTCGGGGTTGTTTCCGCGGTAAGTCGGACTCACCAAACCCCAACAGCGGTATCGGAGCCTCTCTCGTTTATTTTTAAAATCATAATATTTTTCAAGGTGTTTTTATGGATTAATTTTATCTGGTATTAAGTTGCTAATTAGATTAGTAGCTCGTTTTATCTATTTTAACCTCGGATTAGAGTTGTCTTTAGCTCATGAACCCAGATTTCGACCAAAAAATAGTGAATTTTGGGTGGAAAAGGCGTTCTGGAAATGGTTTTATCCTTTTACGAATCGGTTTTTAGTCAAAAAACGACCAGAAATGCACTTTTCGAGGGATTTTTCGTTTTTACGAAAAAATTTTAAGTCTTTCTAACCTTGAAAATTAATTGCATATACATATTTTATATGCAATTTTAAACCTCTTGAGGCATGATTACTTGGTGGTAATTTTTGTTTGAAAGCTTGGTTTTATTTTTCACATAATTGCAAACTAATTGCATTAAGTGTGAAATTGTTGTTCTTTGAGGCTTCCAAGTACGAAAGATTCAATCTTTAATTATGTTAAGTGATTGAAACTTTAAGTTACTAAATTCCATGAATTTTTGTTGAACTTTGTTGATTTTATCATTTTTTATTTGATTGAATTCATAAAGTTTGAAACTTGTAATAGAAACTTGTTTATCTTCATAATGGAAGATATAATTTTTTTAAGGATTCACAAGTATTAAAGTTGGAATCTATATTGAACTTATGTTCATTTTTTCGAACTCCCTTTTATTTTGTCAAAAACTCAAGATTAATTTATATTAATTAAATTGATAGTGAGTAATTGCTCTCTTATTTTTGTTGCACCAAGTTAAACCAATTTTATTAAAGAATGGTTTTTGGAAATAATCTTGGTTATATGCACTTGGATGAAGTTTTATTTAAGTTAGACTTGTTTAAATTTTCATTTTTGCTCACGAAAATTAGTTCTAAAATTAATTTAGAATTAATAAATTTTCACCGGAAATTTGGGATTAAAATCCTGAGGCTATGGCACGCAAATCGAGGAAAAGCCTCCTGTGGCTAGTCGGGCTGCATAGTAGTCCGTATGTGGCTGCCAAGGGCATGCTCGATGCGTGCGGCCATGTGCATGGGGTGTGCGAGCGTTTCGTGCGTGTATGTGCTTGGTGTTTTGGTGTAAAGGGGCAAGCAACCTTAGCCTTGTGTCTAGCACCTTGTAACCCGTAGCAAATGCTACTAGGGTGTACCTAGCTAGTGCTACGTGGGGTGGTGAAGGCACGTGCGCCAAGCCGTATAGTGCGGGGGTTGTTGGACGTATGTAGTGTGTGAACCACTTGAGTACGGTTGGCTTCGTGTTTGCTTATTTTGCCATTTGAAATATTTTATTAATCTAATTTAGTTTTAATTATTTTAATAAATTTTAGAGGCTAGGCCTCGGTTTTTGAGCGGCATTGGCAAAATTTATTTTGACAAATTTTGGGTTTTACCGGCTTAATTAATTGGATTAATTTAGTTGGATGCGGAATTTAGTGGGAGCTTCAAATATTAATTGCGCTTATTTATATAATCGGTTAAAACAACTTTGACTAGTTTTAATTAGGCGTGTTAATCGGATTAACCACCTAGATTAGTTACTAGTGCGGGCATGTGTTTTATGCATTGTCACTTGTTTATCGTTGTAAAATGCATGGGCCATTCAAAAATAGTGAATGGATGAATGGAATGTATATTCTTTCACATGTTTTATGAAATGGCAACTAGTGGGGCCTGATTAGGATAGAGAATACGGACTGTGATCCGTGATGTATTTTTGTAAATCTAAATACGGTCTGCGAACCGTTGAGTATTTTTGTACCTTAATATTTAGATTAGTCCTAATCGTAGATACTAGTAGTTGCATTTATTTTGGTCAAGTCTTGGAAGACGAAGCCATGATGTTGCAAATGAAGACCTTTTGAAGATTAGAAGATCTCAAGGGGTCATGCTAGTTGCCAAATGCATCTCTATTTATGTTTTTCGATATATATATGTTTATGTATATGAATTATATGTTAGATGCATGTTTAGGATTTCGAATGTTGTGATGATTAATTAAGTTCACTTAAATCAACCAACATAGAAACCCTAGGTACCTAAATATTGAGTAAAACTTGCTATTCCAAAATAACACTTACCAACTGAACGAGGGTAGTGGTGGGCTACGCCAAAGCGAGGCATCACTACCTCTCCAAGGAACGTAAGGCATACCGGGTATGCAAGTTGGTTTTGGTTGTACTCAACGATATGAGTGATGGAGCCCTAACATGTCGTGGCAAAGTGAATAAATTGTTGAGAGAGCATTAGATGCGACAATTTATTCAACCAAGAGTGGCTTGGAGCCATTAGCAAAGCGTTGCTTACCTTAGGAAATTGAGTGTTAAGACAAGCCAAAGCATGCTTAACCACTATTTGTTTCTTTGGATCTTGGAATCAACTTATTCTCGCCAAATGGGGACAATTTTAATGCGTGGATAAGACGTTTAATAAGATTGAAGATTTGCATGAATACCTTTTAATTTTCAAACTTATTATGTTATTTACTTGATAAATGGTTATACTTTGCACTTATATTTGTAGAATTCCAAATCAAACTGTATTGCTTTCCATGATTGGTAAAGGAAATCTTTGAGAATGGTTCTCAAAGAAAAGTAAAGCATTTCTAAAATACAATTCTCATAAATGACTTTTATAACAAAGTCCGAAAGGATGGTTGGACATCATGTATTCAAAATACTAGGTAGTTTTGATAAAACATGAAGTATTGAGTTGCAAACTCAAATTGTCAATATTGACAACCAACATATCTTTTCGCTTAATACATAGATGAGAAGCACTCGTTGATGTAGTAATTCAAGCGTGAATTAAAAGAAAATATGGAACTTTGTTTTACGGCGCATTAGATGCTTAATTATGCCTCACAAAGTATAAAAGTCAAAGACTCTTAAAGAAATGGTTCTTAAAAGATTATGAGATAAAGTATGATAAGACATATAGGAATCATGAACGAAGAAAAGGAATAAGATTCCATTTCAAACCATGAGTTCATATTATTGTAGTTAACTTAGCAATTTGTTACCTTCACAAGTATCGGATACTGCTTAAGTGTTCCACTTTGAAAGTGACCTCAAACTATTGAAGATAAGCTAAGTTATCGACTTACGAGCTAAGAATGAAGCAAGTGGTGCTACATCAGTTGTAAGGACATATGCTTTGTTTAAAGACCTTTAAGCTAAGGCTGGAACAAAAAAATGTTTATTGTGTTCCATAATCAGCAATTGATCCGTTTACACACGGAAAGACTCACATTCAAAGCAATGAGCAATAGTTGCAAATATATTTGAATGGCATGGTTGTCTAAACCATGAGTCAAGAATTCTTAATTATAAACAAACATTATCTTAGCATGACAAACTAGCAAAAGATCAAATTCATGGGCATGATTTGCATTCCGAACCTCTTTAGCAATGTCACATTGACAAGAACGTACTCAAGGCTCTCTTAGATAGGCTCTTGATAGTTTATCGATTCGGAATCGTTCTAAGATAACCAAGTCTTACTTGTTGAAACCGACAATGTAAAGAGCTATTGTTCTTGGTATAGACAATTGACTCCGAAAGCTAAAGAGGATTCATTTACTTCAACGTCTCACAAAGAATTTGAAAGAATATGGCTATATTCATCAAATGTGAACAAACTTGACCTTGAATAGTTCAAGAGTTCAGTGAAGTACAGAATCGACTTGGCAAGATATCAAAACGTCTAGATTAGATCGAGCGATGATTGCTTGAGCCAAGCGTGACCATCACAAAGTTATGAAATTGAAATTTTCATAAATAACTACACAAAGAACATAGTGTGTCTTCACGGAGACCTTGATGCCATTTAAAAATGACTCGAACAATGATGGATCACATTCCTTCCTATAAAGTTCTTAAGATTTGAACGAAGGACTAATGTTACACTAAAAAAATGTCAAAGCTAATAAAGGACGCCATATTCAGTTATGGGTAGAATTATCTTCTAAATGTCTTTTCAAGTACATGTCTAAAACTCTTAGCCACAGTGGGAGTTTATTGGCTCAGTAGGAGCTAAGTGACTCAGTGGGAGCTCACCAACTTAGCAAGAGCTAGGTGGTTGAGTGGGAGCTTAATGGCTCATTAAAGGCTAAGATAGCTCAAGTGGGAGCTAACTGTTTATTTCATCACAACGAACTTTTACCCAAAGACAATATACATGTCTCTTTGTAAGCATTCAAGTGAGATCATGGGCATTACCTCCAAATCCTAATTCAGAACATAGTGTTTGTTGCTCTAAGTGGTGTCTTTCTAGAAAGTAACACGTTTTCAAAACGACAAGTGGGAGGAAAATGAACTCGATGACCATCGAGCTTAGCAACAAACTAGAACTGAGAATCTCGGAAGACCTTAAAAGGGCTTTGTGATAATACTTGATCAAGAATACTCAAAAGGACTTTACAAGTGCCTTAAAAGAGAATTCATTTCTCACAAAACTTTTGAAAATTTGGAGTAAGATAAGAATATCAAAGGGCTTTGGAAGCGCTTTGAAACTCAGTGTTTGATGCAATAACCCCGTATAGGCATAGAATTCACCAAAGTTTTGGGTTGAATCCTATAAATTTTCTATTAAGTTAGAAATAAACCTAAGTCTTACAATCATACTATTTACTATTAGATATTAAAGGAATAATGTCTTGTAAGATAGCTACGACAAATCCAAATTTCGAATAACGGTTAGAGGCCATAAAAATCCGAGATAGACTCCATGTTTGAAAATCATGTTTGAAACTTGATTAATTTGCATAAAGGATGAAAGACCCATCGATTGCAAATAATTTTTCAAGGAGAAAACTAACAAATGTGGAAATGTATATGCATACATAGCTACATTGGATGAAAAGGATACAATTAAGTTCACGGAGTTGATTTTAATAAAAACCTATTCACCAATCGGAATTCTAAAGTCTTTTCGTGATTGTTTTAGCAAAATTGCTCATATGAAATATGGCAAAATAGATACCAAAACCGCCTTCCCAAAATAGGATTTTGGAAGTGACTATGGAATAGTCTAAGGTTTTTGAAAATCTAAATAATGCTAGATTTGAAAGCAAGCTCAAGGAATCAGTCATGGGATTAAAGGAAGCATTGCATAGAGGAATTGGAACGTGTTTTCTCATAAAGTCAATAAGAGGATTGACTTATGGAGAAACATAGAAATTCACATGAATAAGAAATTTAGTGAGAGCAAAATTAAAGGTCCAATGAGAAGTTTACGAACTCTATTGTGAAATAACTATAAAATGCTAAATGCTTAGATTTGAAAGTATTTTTGACAATGGACCAAGAAAAAGACGATACTTAGTACGTATTTGGTATTAAGTTCTATTGTATAGACTTAATAAAATGTTTGAACGTGTAAAGGAGTTTACCGTGTTAAACATAAATTGAAGGACTTTGAAAGACTTTTGACCCGTATGTATAAAACTAAGTAAATGTTTGAACTAAGTATAAGCTAGGCTAAATACTAAGTCAAACATGAAAGAATCTAATAGAGACTTTCAACCATATCGCACAGCAAACTGTTTAGCAAAGACTCGGTGAAACTAAATGAGCTAAAATGACAAATTGATGGAATAAGATTGAGAATAACTCAACAATTTAATCCATCATGTACACTGTGATATGGAATCGTCGCACGACTTACTTGTATAGAGCATCTGAAGTATGTATGTAGTACCAATCAACCCGAATCTATGTAATAGATCGTTAGATTATGGCCAAGAACATCCAAAGTACTTGGATAAATAACAGGATGAGTTCTTGACTTGTGGAAACAAATACGATTTGAGAATTGATGTTGCAAGCACAAACCTTAACAAGGATTAGATCCTTAACAAGGAAGTCGTTTATAAGCACGAGCTAACAATAAGTCGTTGCTTGAGAATGGTAACATGGACGTGGATCCATGTGTAATGTGCAGGAATTTAAGGAAAATTTCCATGATCACAAGTGATTAGGGTATCCTTAATCATTGTGAGCCGTTTGGAATGAAACCCAAGCAAAGCATCATCAGGAAGTCTACTAAAATATATGTTGAGAATACTATTGCCTTAATGGCGATAATAAAGAAGATGTTCTATGGAAAGTTCGTTGCTGGATGTTAATGATTGTAGGTCGTCAAGTTGAAGGTCTCAATCATGAAAATGAGTAGGAGCCATCGCTTGGACAATAAATCCTAAATCACATATAATCCATGACACTCTCAAATTTTATCATCTTATTATGAAAGTGATCAGTAATGAAGATGCTAAGATTAGCAAAGTAGTTATAACTAAACCTATGCAATGAGTGAACGACAACATTCACAATTGCATGAAAGAAATCAAGCATATTAGATATGGGTGTGATTTCTATAATGTTTTATAAAGAGTGATACTCTTAAACTATTCGTAAAAACCATTTATCATAAGATGAACCATTCAGGTTTTGGAGTAATTTAAAATTTCATGCAATTTTATCACTCCGTTTGCTATTTAATTATGGTTTAGAATTAAATAATGAGTCCATTCGATTCTTAGAATATTAAAAATAGGGTATCAAGACCAGTCTTTATAAGGAAACATCTTTTAAGTGAACGTTAAATATTATAATTGAAAATTATCCCTAATCGAGTTCATTTAAATGATGGACGATTAATGACCAATTGAGATTAGTGTGTAGTCTAATTAATAGCACCGCTTCTTGGGCTACGAGGACATGAATGTCATAAATCATTTGCACATGAATTGGTTTAGAACCATACTGGATCGACCTATGAGAATACTTTAAGAGATTAAAAATCGTCATAAGTATACTTCTCATTATGGCTATCGGAACCTATTTCCTCGACCATGAGTATTGTGAGTACTCTTGTTTGAGTACTAGTCCGCTTTGATGTTGTCAAACGTCTACCATAATAGGGGATTATAACGGCAACACTCGGACGACTAGGTCCTCTTAGTAAGAGGAGCTACATTACAAGACCGGGAATGTCCCCCTACTAAAATAGGGAAGATGTCTTTGTTGTATACAAGGCCTCTCGTAGAGCGAGACTGTGAAAATGCATGATCGTGCTCAGATAGATTTCAGAATCATGTGTTTATTGACAGACGGACTCGGAATCGAGAAATACTTCTGGACGTAATAAGGATGACAAAATAATCTTACCTTATAGTTCATGAAGAGACATTAAGCGACATAGGAAAAAGGTTGTACACTAAATGCGCACTTGTCCGAAAGGACAAGTGGGAGATTGAAAGGAATGGTGTCCTTTGAACAAGTGTACTATTCCATTAGTGGGTTAAGAATTAATAGAAAGCTAATATATTCAGTAAGGTCAAGTGATCGAAATGCCTAGGTAGAGGCCGCTTCCGATCAGTAATATTAATGCATAATTAATATTACAGCTTAATCTTGACTGAACCCTTCGGGTCACACCCTTAGCAGTAAACAAACCGACTCGACGAATTAATTCGAAAGAAATTAATTCATCGCTCGAGTATTATATATTTAGACGTTGGTAATTCGAGCTTGGAACGTCGAAACCGAGCGTCAGAGAATCTCAAATGTCGAGCCAAAATTAAGAATTTGGCGAGACGAGAAAATGCGTCAAGTAACTAGTAAAATCCTAACCACTCGAAAGGCTAGGAAAACGCGCCCAATAGGAGTGTGCCACGTGGCGACACACATGGCAAAACTCCATGTGGAAGACGCCACGTTGGTACCACCTAGTGGCAGCGTGCCACGTAGGCAGCGCGCCACTGTGGCGACACATGTGGCAAGGGCCGTGGACCCGGGGCGATGGGTCATGGACACGTGCCAAAATAAAATGGCCCAACCGAAGCCAACTTGGGGCTCAAGGTTGGGTGACACATAGTTAGTTCACATTGCATGTGAAATACCTTGGGGACCAAGTTGGAAAGTAGTCCTCACCTAACCATGTGACACTTGTTACTTGTTCCTTGGTTTATATAACTAAGGATTGAATTCATCAATCTTTCCATGTGGGATCTTTTTGTGAAAGTCCCACATTGAAAAATGAGTGGAATTCATAAGCTATCCTTTCTTATAAATAGCCAAAGTATGGCATGAGAATTCCTTGCTTGAGTAGGAGTTCAATAGAGCATTGCATTAGCAAAAACTCTTAAACTTATATAATACTCGGGTTTTGGTCGGACCTCGCTAACCTCGAGGTAACTGACCTAAAAGTCGCTAGTAGTTTTCGCGGGTGGATTTCCGTAGGAGGCTCGCGTATTTTCGGAGCTTAAGCTTTCATGTAAGAGTCCGACTTTGAGGGCAAAGCACGCTTCAAAGGTAAATTCCGATGTTATCCTTTTATGTTTATTTGTTATGCTTTATGGTTTTATTAATTGTGAGTGGTTCTTTGGGTCGGGGTTGTTTCCACGATGAGTCGGACTCACCAAACCCCAACAAGAAAATAAGAAAGCAACCAAAGAAAATGCAAAATAGAAAAAATACAAGTAAAAACTAGAGAAAAGGAAATAAAAGAGAAGAAAAAGTAAAGAAAATTCATACTAAAAGCAACTAAATGTGTGTCATAAATTCCACTCACAAAAATCCCCCAAACTAAACTTATGCTCATCCTCAAGCAAAACCAACGCAAGAAGAATTAGGAAGAAAGACTTATTCAAACAAAGAAAAGGGAACAAAGAGAAAATAATATACACTAAGACTCACTTTCGTAGGAACCACGATTGTTTTTAGCTACAACAAGCCCTTTAAACCCCAAAGTCGCCAATAAGGACGAGTGAGGTCTCGTCTGGGTATCCTAAGAGTTTGATCCAAAACTCTTGGTAAAAATGAGCCAAAACATTGGAAAAGAGTCAAATCAAAAGTTCAAACAAATAGCTTTTGACATGGACTTTTGCAAATGATCAAATGCAAGTGAATTAAAAATTTTCTATATGATAAGGGTATACAAGCCCATTTTCTACCTTTCTTGTCAAATGACCTTTTTATTTCTCATAACATGTCAATGTTGGGTAATATTAAGTGTCTAAGGCTAGAAATCACATCAATATAGCATTTCACTAAGTTTAACAACGCATTTTACTCAAAATGGCCCAAATATGGCCTATACGACTTCTATGTAGCCCATTTCCTACATTACTTATCAAATGAACTATTTATTTCTTATAACATGTCAATGTCACCTAGTTTTATGTGTCTAACCCCTAAAATTGAATCAAAAGAGAATTTTATGTCCCAAATATGGCCCATATATGTCACCAAGGTTTAAGACGTTTTTTACTCAAAATGGCCCAAATATGGCCTATATGACTTTACTTTTCCCACTTTCAACAATTCTTATCAAATGAACTTTATTTATCTCATAACATGTCAATATTATCTAGTTATAGGTGTATAAGGAATGAAATCACATCAAAAGAGTATATTTACACAAAATGGCCCAAATATGGCCCATATGACTTCTATTCAGCCCATTTTCTACCTTTCTTGCTAAATGACCTTTTTTATTACTCATAACATGTCAATGTTGGGTAATATTAGGTGTCTAAGGCTAGAAATCACATCAATATATCATTTCATTAAGTTTTAGGACTTACCTCATCAAGATGTTGACTGTCCGTACAACGAGCCACTATGTCAAGCATGAATCTCATCACAAACAAAGCACAATCAAGTCCATTTTCATGTTGTGCGCACTAGCATATGACAAAAAAATCACATCAGTGAAACATGCAAAGGAAATTAGCAAATATTTACTAACACATATTTTGAAGATAATCACAATATCATGTAAATTACCAACGGTGACTTCCATGTTGGACCCTGTGGAGCACGACAATGTAGCTTCTTCATAACACTGTAGTAAATAAAGTACATTCAAATTTGATTAGTCCTTTGACTACTTAATTAGTTATTATTAGCAATAATCATCACTAGGTAGCTATATATATTTACTTTTGCAATATAGACTTCACGAGCCACTTCTCCGATGATCAAGCTGAATGAAGGTGATAAATTGTGTTATTGGAATTACAAATCACCATGAGGCTCCAATGCTCCCTACATAAGTTCACAATAGACAAGAAAATTAATATTTAGGAGTTAACATATAATGAGGCCAAATCGATTGAATTTGACATGGTTAGACTTACTCTTTATAACATGGGGCAAATATGAACTTGTCTCCCGCAAGCGCTGATTCCCTGATACTCTGCTCAACATAGTACAACACGTCATTGGGGTTGCCTATGATTCTAGTTGTGGATAACTGCTCGGGGCATAACCACCCAACTTTATAAGGAGAATCAGTTTCAGTTAAGTGCTCCTGTAGTGCTCTGCGTGCATGAACATTGAATAATTAATCACATGTAGGATAATAACCATAAATATGAATAACTTGAAAAAAGTGTAGATTATGTGGGCATTGAAGTACCTCATGAATGTCTGAATGGGGGAAATTTTAAGCTTTGCACCACGTAGAAGTTCCTTCACGTCTTCTTTGTTGATCCATGCAACTGCATCCTCCTCATAGTGGAACATTGCCTTAGGAAGTGCAACTTCCATGGGATCGACCAAATGACAATCACGTTTGTGAAGAAATGTCATGTCAGCAGAGAGAGATTGAAGAACAATGTCTTCAACTAGTGGAGTAGGTTGCATGGGTGAACCTTTCGAAGAGTGCAACTTCGACACTTGTTCACTCTTGGACCTTTGTTCACTTAGCTTCTTCTTATGTTGATCAATGCTTTTAGAATTTTCCACCCTCTTTCTCTTTAAAGTTTTGCTTCAATGCAAAATCTGAAATAGTTTGAGAAGAATAAGTTTATAAGTTGAAAATGAAGAAAATAGGCATATAATAAGTTATTTTGGCTTAAAATGGTTTTATTTTGATGAAATGGACCCATTAACTTAGGAAATTAGCTTCTTTTATGTAATTTCAACTCACAATAACTTATAAATATGTAATAATGAGATGGTTTGAGAAATAATAAGTTTAAAGTTGAGAAATGAAGAAAATAGGCAAGTGAGAAACCATTTCGGCTCAAAATGACTTTATTTTGATGAAATGGACCCAAAAACTTAGAAGTTAGCTGCTTTTATGTCATTTCAAGTGAAAATCACTTATAAATATGTAATTATGAGATGGTATGAGAAAGAATAAGTTTATAAGTTGAGAAATGAAGAAAATAGGCAAGTGAGAAGCCATTTCGGTTCAAAATGGCTTTATTTTGATGAAATGGACCCAAAAACTTAGAACTTAGCTGCTTTTATGTCATTTTAAGTCACAATCACTTATAAATATGTAATTATGAGATTAGTTTAGAAATAATAAGTTTATAAATTAAGAAATGAAGAAAAGAGGCCTGTAAGAAGCCAATTTGGGTTAAAATGGCTTTATTTTAATGAAATGGGCCCAAAAACTTAGGACTTTGCTTCTTTTATGTAATTTCAACTCACAATCACTTATAAATATGTAATTATGAGATGTTTTGAGAATGAATAAGTTTATAAGTTGAGAAATGAATAAAATAGGCAAGTGAAAAGCCATTTCGGCTCAAAATGGTTTTATTTTGATGAAATGGAGCAAAAAAAACATAAAAATTAACTTCTTTTATGTCATTTCAAGTCATATTCACTTATAAATTTGTAATTATGAGATTTTTTGAGAACGAATAAGTTTATAAGTTGAGAAATGAAGAAAATAGGCAAGTGAGAAACCATTTCGGCTCAAAATGGCTTTATTTTGATGAAATGCTCCCAAAAACTTAGAACTTTGATTCTTCTATGTGATTTAAACTCACAATAACTTATAAATATGTAATTATGAGATGTTTTGAGAATGAATAAGTTTATAAGTTGAGAAATGAAGAAAATAGGAAAGTGAGAAACCATTTCGGCTCAAAATGGCTTTATTTTGATGAAATGCGTCCAAAAACTTAGAACTTTGCTTCTTTTATGTGATTTAAACTCACAATCACTTATAAATATGTAATTATGAGATGGGTTGAGAATGAATAAGTTTATAAGTTGAGAAATGAAGAAAATAGGCAAGTGAGAAGCCATTTCAGCTCAAAATGGCTTTATTTTAATGAAATGGACCCAAAAACTTAGAAATTAGCTTTGTTTACGTCATTTAAACTCACATTAAATTATAAATATTTAATTATGATATGGTTTGAGAAATAATAAGTTCATAGGTTGAGAAATAAAGAAAATAGGTATGTGAGAAACCATTTCGGCTCTAAATGGGTTTATTTTGATGAAATGGACCCAAAAACATAGGACTTTGCTTTTTTTTATGTCATTTTAAGTCACAATCACTTATAAATATGTAATTATAAGATGGTTTCAGAAATAATAAGTTCATAAGTTGAGAATTGAAAAAATAGGCAAGTGAGAAGCTGTTTTGGAAAGAAAGTGCTTTATTTTGATGAAATGGAGCAAAAAAAACATAAAAATTAACTTCTTTGATGTCATTTCAAGTCATATTCACTTATAAATATGTAATTATGATATGGTTTGAGAAAGAATGAGTTCATAAGTTTAGAAATGAAGAAAATAGGCATGTGAGAAGTCATTCCACCTAGTGAGTTGAGAAAAAAAAAAATTTGGCTCAAATTTTTTTTTAAAAAAAATATGCAACATCCGCCAAAGCCGGAACACCCGAGCAAGCCACCCCCGCTGCCGAATCAGCAAAGTCAGCCCCTGCCATGGCCACAGAAGTGCCGGCATCCGCCTGCTGAGGCTTCAGCAGCCCAGGCAACCCTTGCAGTTGCCTGCCGAGGCTGCAGCAGCCCAGGCAGGCTGCTGCCGAGGTTGCAGCAGCACACGCAGGTTGTTGCCGAGGCTGCAGCAGCCCTGGCAGTCGCCTGCCGAGGCTGCAACAGCCTAGGTAGGGGTTGCTGAGGCTTCAACAGCCCAGGTAGCCGCTGCCTGGGGTGCAGCAACCCCGACAGCGGCTGCCTGGGGTGCTCTAGGCAGCCAGGTGATTCCGATGCCGGAGCAGCCCTAGCAGCGGCTGCCGAGTCTGGAGCTGCCCGGGCAGCGGCTGCCAAGGTCGAAGCTGCCCGAGCACCAGCTCTAGAGGCTGGAGCTGTCCGGACAGCCGCTCTGGAGGCCAGAGCAGCGCAGGGAGCACTTGCCGAGGCTGTCGCTGCCTCGGCATCAGAGATGGGGGCCAGGGAGTCGTGCTATTTCGGCGATTTTTTTTTCAGAGGTGCAGTTAGAGAGTGCCTAACGGTTATTTAACACTAAAAAAATTGAGAAATTAATAAATTACCTCCTTAATCAACCTGACCCACGCACGTGGCCAATCAACGAAGCTACCTATAGCTTGCAAAAGCTTTGTTATCTCAACGTGCTCTATCGGTATGGGTAGTGGGATGTCTTTGAACCCCTCAACCACCGAATCGATCCCAACCGAGTAATGATTTGGCCCCGTCGTAGCACCGGTTGTCGCTTGGGCACTACCATACGCCACGATACTCAACTCCATACTTTTTGCATGCCCCGGGGCTAGAAGTGCACACCGGGTGTCTTCCTAAACAAGTACAAAAAGAAGATAGTTAAATAAGTTTTTTACTACATCATAGATAATTTATAGAAATTCATTAAGGTAGAGGGTTACAAATCACCTGTAACTCTGGATATTCATGCGGTGTTGGATTATCAACTCCCTCGAGTCTGCATGTGTAGAAGTAGGAACCTGCAACAGTACATCAATCATGCAACCTCAGATCTCAATTAACTTAGTATTTTAAAACTTTTAATAACCCAATTGAAATTACCTCAGGTGGTACATCTTCACCACGTATCTCATCTCCTCCATGTCTATCACCTTCTCCTTGTCCTTTTGGTTGAGAACATGAGTCGACTGGTGTACTCACGAGGAACGGCAAAGTCGGTAAGTTCATCTGCTTTGCCCAAGCATTGAATTCACCTACTAAATCGTTGCGTACTTGTTCCTTAATTGATGCCACCTTGGCATCCAACTCCTCCGGGGAGTTAACACTGGCTCGAGATCTACCCGATTTCGTGTATTCTGGACCCATCACCTTTTGCCATCCAAGCAATGACCCTCCCGAACCTACTACTCGCCCTGGATGGTATGGCCTTCCCAAAGCCATGATGAAAGGGTCATTCTCCACAGTTGGTTTAAATTTTCCCTCCACCATCTCTTGAGTGTGCTCAAGCCATAACAAAAGGAAAAAGGATGTCAGTAAGACAGTTAATGGTTTGTATAGTGATTTTGATGCAAAAGTGACTTAACTTACAAGCTTATCTGCAATTTTTTTGGTTTCCGGACCCTTAATGACCCATTTTCCGGTTTCCTTATCAAACGTATGGAGAGAACAAAAGAAATCACCAGCACGACTCACTAAAGTAGTGATCGTGGAACTAGAGGGTTCCTTCGATGCCACTAGAAGCGATTTAGGGTATAAACCCTTATCGATCCACTCAGGTTTCTTTTCAGCAAATTTCTTAGGCCCCATACGATGGATGTACTCCTTCATCTCTGCATTCTTTTGATTTTTCTCTCGAAGTTCCTACATAAAAACAAATGTTAGTATCATTGCTACAAAAAGAGTCAAGCTATTATTTAATTGAGATCAAATTTACACAAACTTACAATGGCTTTCTTTTGAGTCTTCATTCTAACGAACTCTTCCCAGTCTTCTTTTGACACGGTCGTCCATTTTGCCACGGGAGAAGGTCATCCTCATCAGCTTTCTTCTTCTTTGATTTCTTCTTCTTCTTGTAGATCCATCCATTAGTTAAGTTGGTCTTAAAGCCTCTGAATCTTTCCGCTAATAAAGATTAAAACACCCTTCGGGATCATTAGGAATAGAAAACAGCCTCTACAAGCACAAATAAAAATCGATTATTAGTTTCTATTTACTAACAACCATAAGGTTAAGGTTTCTTAAATTGTCTAAATGTGCCAAAAACACACTTACCCTAATATCATCCCAACAAACCCAGAGGTACTTTCCGCATTACAAGTGTAATGGGGATTTTCCGCGCACAAATGCTAACCTGATTAGCATATTGTCGACGCCATTTGGCCCCCGGTTGGCCGTTGTTGTCATACTCCATGACCAAGGGACCGTCCTGTTTCTTAAAACTTCTCGTCGGACCCCTTCCCTTTCTTTGAGCTGGTGCCTTTACCCCTTTTCCACCACCTATGTTGTTTTGATCTTGTCCTTAGCCATGAGTTTCAGGAGTCGGGTTCTCACCAACAATCTCACATGCTGTATTTTCAATAGGTGGTGCACGTTCAGCTGAAATTTCAAATTTTTCAAGCCTACGCTCAAACTCATCTTGAGCCTGGTCCTCTAGCTCACCCAATTAATCCTCCTTGTTCACATCATAAGACTCATCCTCGTACTCGTCCTCATACTCATCATTGTCAATGTCCTATACACAATGAGGGTCATGATCGTCCTCCATTAGATATAAGCACCTGTCAAAGCAATCATAAAACAGTATTAGTGTATAGTAAAGTATGAGTGCAAATGAGTACACTTAGGCAATTTCAAAATAAAAACATGTTAAATATAATTAATATGGGTTGTTAGAATGAATAAATATTAGTTCATACAAAAAACAAAGGACTTGGGTTAAGTAGAAGCTCATTTAAGCCATTTTCACCTACTTATGGTCCTATAACCTCTTATATGCATGATAATGAGTAGACTTAGGCAATTTCAAACTACAAACATGTTAAATATAATGAATATAGGTTTTTAAAATGATTAAATGTTAGTTTATACACAAAACAATGGAATTGGGTTAAGTAGAAGCTCATTAAAGCCATTTTTACCTACTTATGGTCCTATAACCTTGTATATGCATGATAATGAATACACTTAGGCAATTTCAAACTACAAACATGTTAAATATAATTAATATGAGTTCATATAATGATTAAATGTTAGTTCATACACAAAACAAAGGAATCGGGTTAAGTAGAAGGTCATTTAAGCCATTTTCACCTACTTATAGTCCTATAACCTTGTATATGCACGTTAATGAGTACACTTAGGCAACTTCAAATTAGAAACATGTTATTTTATATACAAAACAAAGGATTTGGGTCAAATACAAGCTCATTTATGTCATTTATGGTCATTTTTGCCTACTTATGCTTGTATATACATGATAACTAAACTATATTTGCAATGAAACCATTACTAACTTTTAATCATACTAGCTCAATCTGAAATTCTTTCGTTGTGGTCTGATCGCATATAACCTGCTTCGTTGTCTATGTCATTTAGTACAGCAGGTCTAGGAACAGTGAAAGGTGCAAAATCATCAAACGCATCATATTCTTCCTCATCCTCAACATCTCCAATGGCTAGGATTCTTCTTTTTCCAGCTAGCACTATAGACCATTTTGAATCGACTAGGTCAGTTACGTAAAACACTTGCTTACCTTGAGATGCAAGGATAAATGGTTCCGCACTATCATTCAAGTGGCCAAGATCTACAAGAGTAAAGTCCTCATATTTGACGTTACGCCTGGTATTATCAACCCACTTACACTTGAAAAGAGCAACCTCGAAGTTACAATAATCAAGCTCCCATATTTCTTGAATTCGACCATAGTATGACAACTCTGCATCGACAGGTGATTTATCCTTAGCACTTGCAAACTCCCTTGACGGTGCCACAAGCGTTACACCACTGTTTTAGGTGGAGGAAGATTTCCAATCACGACCCTCGGTCCAAAAAGTGTACCCATTGATGTCATATCCCTCAAATGAACGAACATCATCCTTAGGACCGTACGCAAGCCACCGTACTGTATCGGTCACATTAGTATCATCCAATCGACTCATTACTCGACCACAAAACCAATTAACAAACCTTTTATTATGCAACTGCATAAGTGCCCTTTCACCTTTCGATGGAAATTCGTCACGCGAGCTAGCCATGTGCTCATCTAAATATGGGTGCACATCTGAAACATGGTGCAACACATAAAGGTGTGCTTTTAAGAACTGATCTCGGTCAGGTGACATTCTTTTCGACCAAATTGTGCCATGACCATCAAGTCTACCTTCATGTCGAGAAGTAGGAAGACCAATAGGTTGAGCAAGGGCTTTGTAGTCCGCCACAAAGTTACCTATCTCCTCACCCACGGTCCCTGATGGGCGTTAGAACGGTCGCACATTCAACACTCAATCAAACTCACTTATAAACAAACATCCTACAAACCAAGCATAAGGACAAGTAAGAGTTCGGTCCACAAGGAACAGGATATGGTTGCTAAAGATCTTACCACTTAAGCTAATTCGAAGTCAATGGTGAATTAGGGTTCGTCAAGAAGACAAACAAATTATGATTCTAAAACAATGTATTAAAGACACTAGGGAATGGGATTCACTCAACCAAGGCAAATAGACAAACGGGGAGTAAAATAGACAAGATATAGCAAGGACTATATGTAAGATCAACCTCATCCAATTAGGAAACAACTCACACTACTAAACTTAGATTCCTCATTAGTTTAGCAATTGAAGATACATAATCAAATTGCAATAAGTAATGCCATGCTTCATTCACATTTCCATGTCAAACTAAGCATATCATGCTATCAAGCTCCTAAATCAAGGGTAGCTAATCCTATCACGAGGAACTAACAAGCAAACTCATACAATCAATTTAATTGCAATACAAACATCAATGCTACTCCCACATTTGCATAATTAACCTAAAAGGTTGAGCTTCACCCAACCCCTAGCACGAAGACTACTAACAACTCATATTCATCAACATGAAAACAAGTATTAGGGTTCTAACTACTTCAATAATTAGGGAAAAATGGTTAACAATCGAATTCACTATCATCCAACAAGGAATTATCAAGAACTAAAAGGATTCAAGTAAATGCAAATACCAAATAGAATCTGAAATTAAGTAGAAGAAGGTTGAAGAAATTACTAATTGAAGCTTCAAATGTTGAATACAAATTGCCAAAGCTTGAGAATAATTCTTGAACTTCACTAATACAATGATTTGATTTGATGAACACTTAGCTAAATTAATTAAAAGGAATGTTTCAAACTAAGAGAGATTTCTGAAAACTAGGCTACTGTTCTCTTCTTTTCTAAATGATCTAAAGGGGAAGTATTTATACTCCCCGAAACACATAGGGAAATCCGTCAAAAGAAAACGGATTCCCAGCGAGGAGCGCCCGCTCCTTTGTGCTGCACGCGCTCTCCAGCTGCTTCAATGAAAAGTCAAATTTGAAAGTGTCAAGGAGGAGCTCCCACTCCTCACAGGGTGCACGCCCGCTCCCCTGTTCCACAACATAGGCAGAATTCAAATTCAAAGGGAGGAGCGCCCGCTCCTAACAGACTCTGAACTTGGGCAGATTGTTGCTGAAGTTGAGGAGCGCCCGCTCCAGGAGAGGTGCACGCCCGCTCCCCTGGAGCGGGTTCTCCCTTCTTTGCCTTCAAGCCTTTGAACATAACTCCATGCTTTGAGTACTTGTCAATAGTAACTGCAAAACATGGAAAAACACAAGCAAAGAAAAGGCAAAGCCGAGATACAGCATTTTCATTCAAAAACGGGTTAGAAAGAGGGAAAAATATTACAAAATCGGGTTTAAATCAACACTATAAGTGGTCAAATAAACCACTTATCAAATCCCCCCAAGCTAGCCAAATGTTTGTCCTCAAGCAATTCACATTGCTAAAAAAAAACCCAAAGATCAATTTGCTCAAAGAAAAGCACATGTATAGATACAAGAATCCTTAAGCAATAAAACTCGAGCATGAGGTATATGCCTAAGATCAACCATGGTCATGACTAGCCAAGGCCTAGCTAACCTTTCTGAAAATACTCAACTTAAGCCTATTCAACATATCTTACCGCGTCCCCATCACAAAGTTCAAATCCCCCCTAATGGTAGTGTCTCGTGACTCCTCGAAGGAGCCGGAAAAAAATAGATAAAGCGGGTTTCAAAATACTCGACATCTCAATGAAAAAGTACCTTCTCCATATGCTTGTGAATCGACTCCCTCCACTGACAAAGGCTTCCACTACTCTCCTAATCATTACAAGACTTAAGGACTACGACACAAAGTTAAGGCATATATATAAAACTAGAAGTGTTTCGCAATTTGAGCCAACTAAAATGTATCATTAATAGCAAACCCCAAGAGGCTTCTAACCTTGACCCAAGTTGCAACTATGAATTTTAAGAGTACACCTCCTGTAGGCGTCGCTCGAAGTGCGCCTATGTTAAAAACATGTGGTGAATATGCTTGGCACTCATAGGAAGTGGGAATTGACATAATACGATTAGGGACAAATAAAGTAGGGAGCCGCCAACAAGTTTTTAAGGAACTTGTAAACCATTCACGTATCATTAAAGGCAACCACGAATAAGACACAACGATAGGCAACAACAATTGACCCGTGAAGGTTACGCCCCATTCATAATCCATGAGATTACTAACTCCATATGGTTCGGAACCACGAAAGGAGGATCGGGGATGATGGTACGAAGTGAGTCATGGAGTCACATTCGCCCGTATTGGCCTCTACTAGATTCTTATAGTGAAAAGTGATTTATGTGATCTCAAAGGCATACAAACAAAGATTCAATTTGCTCCAAACTATCATTATGCTAAATTGGTTGAATATTAATGCAACACATAATTCTAAAATATTTGTGATCACTTGATTTAATAACAAGATTAAAAAGGAACCTAAACCGGTTGTCCAAATTATCTTATTAGGCGTGATTTCGAATTACATATTCCCTTTAAACATGTAATATAGTGATCAATAAATAATAATAGAATAAACATTAATATTGGAAGCAATTCAACAATAATAATGTTAGTCAAATCAAATATAAAATTAACCTAATCATGATACTAGCAATATTAAAATAAAATAAGAGTAATTAATTAGTTAATTACTCACATTCTGCGCGTTCCTTTAAATTTCTACATCATGAATAAACTGTTAGTAACTTCAATAAAAAAAAATATAAAGTAAATGAAAATTAAATTAAATAAAAAGTAGATTTGATTTGGTCCAAACCCTCAGTTATTTGTACCTTTCACGCCTTGGTTTAAGGACGGAACCTCGGGTTAAGTATAGACTCCTTGGAGTGCTTAGGGGAATTATTATGGAAGAATAAGGAGGCTAGAAATTAGGTTAAAGAGGGAGAAGAGAATAATTTTTGGTATAAGGTGAGAGAGAATGATTATTGGTGCCTTGAACTGCAGAAAGGGGGGTCCTATTTATAGGGAAAATGAGCAGAGGGAACACACGGAACCCTAAAAAGATAAAAACCCTAAAAAAGGCTACCGCGACACGGTAGATTCTACCGTGACACTGTAGATTCTACCGTTTCATGGGTGAAATTGGAGCGACGCGGGGAAAATCAGGTCAAAATGATTTGTAGATTTTAAGATATGGCCGTTTTAGTAGAAGGGTATCGGTTTTGGGCCGAGTTTAGTGTTTTGCTCATATCTTTTTCGTTATAGCTCGGAATTAGGCTTATGATATATGGTTGGAAAGCTTATTTAAAGGCCTATCCAACAAAATAATAATTGGATCAAAAATGTATAGCAATAAAATCAGTTTCTCTCAGTTTTGCGATGTGGACACGAAAAGTGGAAAATAGGTTATGGTTTAGGGAAATGAGCTAGAAATTGGATTGGTTCATGAAATATATTGGATAGAACATGGATTTAAGAACTCCAAAGATTAAATACTCAACTCAACCAATAATGGCGGTGAAAGGTGTTCATCAACGGGTTTGGTTTTGGGGAGATATTTTTAGGTGTCTACACCTCCAAGATTATTTGGTTGCTAAGGAGGTGACAATACATTCCTTCTTCGCATTATCTCCCTTTTCTTTTTATTCTTCATTCATTTTTTTTTTCTCTTCTTTTTTTTTTTTTTTTGGGTATTTACATCACTAACTACTAATTATAAAGAACTAGAAATTAAATTATGGAAATAGTAAAAGTAGAAATAAGGAAAAGTAATATGCCTTACCCCTTTGTGAATAAACAATACATGACACCTTTTATCAATACTAAGAGTAGTTTAGGCCACGGTCTTGGGAGTTGAGACTCAAGTTCTCGATCTAGGTACCAAATCAAAGAGGATTCCTTGCCACTCATGCAAAATGTAGTAGCCCTGAAAAATAATAAAACCTCGCTTTTTTGGAACAATGTGGGATCAAATACTACCTTTCGGGGATCAAATTCCTTTTGAGATAGGAGACTCCATCTTACCACAAACCTAGACTTTAAGTCTCGTACATTCGGGAAAGTTATCCTCACACTAGCCCAAACTAGTCAATTCTATGTTCAACCAAGGGCATCTAAACCATGCTCGAAATTTTATTACAAAAAGAAAACAAGCATCCACCACATACAATATAATATCATCATTGCAAACCGATCAAAGGCAAAACAAACCTTTTTTTTTTAAGTTGAAAGCTGAAAATGGGGAATAAGAGAACTAATTAAAGAATTTGGATATTAGGGGTTAGAAGATAAGAAGAAGTTTGGATATTAGGGAAAGACCAACATCATCAATCATCATAAATCATCATCATCAGAAGAGACCAAGAGCAAACTAACCATACCATGCAATCGACCATCACACAAACCAACCAAAAATAGGTAAAATACCAAAGCCTAATCATAAGAATAAGATGCTCCAAAGCACACATATAAGGAGAAGTGAGATAAACACATCAACATGCAATTGTTCTAGCCTAGACATGCCATAAAATCGAGAAAAGAGCACAACCAATCCTAAAATAGGCATGCAATCTAGAACATAATAACACTTGAATACTACCAAAAGTCCCAAAGGCTAAGCTAAGCCTTTCATTCCAAACATTTCACATACAAACTCAAACTTCTCCATACATTGCAAAAAATAGCATCACATGAAATCACATTTCCTATCAAAACTGAAAACTAACCTTGACACAAAGACCCCAAGACTTCCCCCAAGCTAGACATTTGATTACTGTTCCCACGATAGATGGACACAATGAGAAATATCTCCCCCCCCCCCACAAGCTAAAACACGACACCAGCCTTGCTGTTACACATGATGGGGAAAGAAGAGAAGGGAACGGTAAAAACAAATGTCTAAAGGCTACTCCCGATCATCCTCCCTAGGCGGCGATGGCATGTAGTTATAGTTGAGGTCTACATCGCCGGAAAAGGAAGGTTAATCCACGTATGGAGGAAGATCATAGTTCGGGCTACTACGATAGTGACCATAGTCCGGTGCATTACTAGTGCCCCAACCACCATCATACCCGGGTGGAAACCCGAAGTATCCCCTTAAGGGGGGGTTATCGATCTCCTCGGGAGCCATATTACCACATGTCTCGGGGACGCGGTAATAAGAAGGGTCCCCCCTAAAATTAAAACCCCCGGGTTGTGTATAATCGTAGGGAGGGAAGGATTGTAACTCCGAAATGGAGCTACGAGGTCCTTGCCAATAAAAGTAGGTGGGTTGGTTGTTGTTTCAACCCGGAACCGGCCCCTCTTGAACGGGGCAGTGAGGATAGTTGACATATGGGAGAAAGTCTCCCCTCTCAACTTGGTTTTGATAGGACATTTGAGACACATAGCTTTGATATTCATTTTCCTGCATAATTCTTATGTTGGTTAGATTGAGATGGTGAAAGGCCGATTCAAGGTCGAAGGAGGAAGATGAAGAGGAGGAGCCGCCCAAAAACCTAGGAACGATAAAAATAGTATGGCGGCGAGGTTGAGATGGTTGGTCAAGGTCGGGAACATTCACGAAGAGTGGCTCAATTGGCACTTGCCAAGTGTCCCATTTTGATGGGCGTTAGAACGGTCGCACATTCAACACTCAATAAAACACACTTATAAACAAACATCCTACAAACCAAGCATATTGACAAGTAAGAGTTCGGGCCACAAGGAACGGGATATGGTTGCTAAAGATCTTAACACTTAACCTAATTCGAAGTCAACGGTGAATTAGACTCAAGTAATCAATTAGCAATCAACAACACCACTCCCCGGCAACGGCGCCATTTTGATGGGCGTTAGAACGGTCGCACATTCAACACTCAATCAAACTCACTTATAAACAAACATCCTAAAAACCAAGCATAATGACAAGTAAGAGTTTGGTCCACAAGGAACGGGATATGGTTGCTAAAGATCTTAACACTTAAGCTAATTCGAAGTCAATGGTGAATTGGGGTTCGTCAAGAAGACAAACAAATTGTGGTTCTAAAACAATGTATTAAAGACACTAGGGAATGGGATTCACTCAACCAAGGCAAATAGACAAACGGGGAGTAAAGTAGACAAGATATAGCAAGGACTATATGTAAGATCAACCTCATGCGATTAGGAAACAACTCACACTACAAAACTTAGATTCCTCATTAGTTTAGCAATAGAAGATACATAATCAAATTGCAATAAGTAATGCCATGCTTCATTCATATTTCCATGTCACACTAAGCATATCATGCTATCAAGCTCCTAAATCAAGGGTAGCTAATCCTATCACGAGGTACTAACAAGCAATCTCATACAATCAATTTAATTGAAATACAAACATCAATGCTACTCCCACATTTGCATATTTAACCTAAAAGGTTGAGCTTCACCCAACCCCTAGCAAGAAGACTACTCATAACTCATATTCATCAACATGCAAACAAGTATTAGGGTTCTAACTACTTCAATAATTAGGGAAAAATGGTTAACAATCGAATTCACTATCATCCAACAAGGAATTATCAAGAACTAAAAGGATTCAAGTAACATGCAAATACCAAATAGAATCTGAAATTAAGTAGAAGAAGGTTGAAGAAATTACTAATTGAAGCTTCAAATGTTGAATAAAAATTGACAAAGCTTGAGAATAACTCTTGAACTTCACTAATACAATGATTTGATTTGATGAAAACTAAGTTAAATTAATTAAAAGGAATGTTTCAAACTAAGAGAGATTTCTGAAAACTAGGCTACTGTTCTCTTCTAATCTAAATGAGCTAAAGGAGAAGTATTTATACTCCCCGAAACACATAGAGAAATCCGTCAAAAGAAAACAGATTTCCAGCGAGGAGCGCCCGCTCCACAATGAGGAGCGCCCGCTTCTAAGCCAGGAGCGCCCGCTCCTTTCTGCTGCACGCCCTCTCCAGCTGCTTCAATGAAAAGTTAGGTTTGAAAGTGTGAAGGAGGAGCGCCCACTCCTCACAGGGTGCACGCCCGCTCCCCTGTTTCACGGCATAGGCAGAATTCAAATTCAAAGGGAAGAGCGCCCGCGCCTGGTCAAGAGCACGCCTGCTCCTAACAGACTCTGAACTTGGGCAGATTGTTGCTGAAGTTGAGGAGCGCCTGCTCCAGGAGAGGTGCACGCCCGCTCCCCTGGAGCGGGCTCTCCCTTCTTTGTCTTCAAGCCTTTGAACATAACTCCATGCTTTGAGTGCTTGTCAATAGTACCTGCAAAACATGGACAATCACAAGCAAAGAAAAGGCGAAGCTGAGATACAACATTTTGATTCAAAAACGGGTTAGAAAGAGGGGAAAAGATTACAAAATCGGGTTTAAATCAACACTATATGTGGTCAAATAAACCACTTATTAAATCCCCCTAATCTAGCCAAATGCTTGTCCTCAAGCAATTCACATTGCTCAAAAAAAAAATCCAAAGATCAATTTGCTCAAAGAAAAGCACATGTATAGATACAAGAATCCTTAAGCAATAAAACTCGAGCATGAGGTATATGCCTAAGATCAACCATGGTCATGACTAGCCAAGGCCTAGCTAACCTTTCCGAAAATACTTAACTTAAGCCTATTCAACATATCTTACCGCATCCCCATCAAAAAGTTCAAATCCCCCCTAATGGTAGTGTCTCGTGACTCCTCGAAGGAGCCAGAAAAAAATAGATAAAGCGGGTTTCAAAACACTCGACATCTCAATGAAAAAGTACCTTCTCCATATGCTTGTGAATCGACTCCCTCCACCGACAAAGGCTTCCACTACTCTCCTAATCATTACAAGACTTAAGGACTACGACACAAATTTAAGGCATATATATAAAACTAGAAGTGTTTCGCAATTTGAGCCAACTAAAATGTATCATTAATAGCAAACCCCAAGAGGCTTATAGCCTTGACCCAAGTTGCAACTATGAATTTTAAGAGTACACCCCAAGCTTATTTGGTTGCTAGGGAGGTGACAATACATTTCTTCTTCGCATTATCTCCCTTTTCTTTTTATTCTTTATTCATTTTTTTTTTCTCTCTTTTTTTTTTTTTTTTTGGGTATTTACATCACTAACTACTAATTATAAAGAACTAGAAATTAAATTATGGAAATAGTAAAAATAGAAATAAGGAAAAATAATATGCCTTAACCCTTTGTGAATAAACAATACATGACACCTTTTATCAATACTAAGAGTAGTTTAGGCCACGGTTTTGGGAGTTGATACTCAAGTTCTCGACCTAGGTACCAAATCAAAGAGGATTCCTTGCCACTCATGCAAAATGTAGTAGGCCTGAAAAATAATAAAACCTCGCTTTTTTGGAACAATGTGGGATCAATTACTACCTTTCGGGGATCAAAATCCTTTTAAGATAGGCGACTCCATCTTACCACAAACCTAGACTTTAAGTCTCGTACATTTGGGAAAGTTATCCTCACACTAGCCTAAACTAGCCAATTCTATGTTCAACCAAGGGCATCTAAACCATGCTCGAAATTTTATTACAAAAAGAAAACAAGTATCCCCCACATACAATCCAATATCATCATTGCAAACCGATCAAAGGCAAAACAAACCTTTTTTTTTTTTTTAAGTAGAAAGCTGAAAATGGGGGATAAGAGAACTGATTAAAGAATTTGGATATTAGGGGTTAGAAGATAAGAAGAAGTTTGGATATTAGGGAAAGACCAACATCATCAATCATCATAAATCATCATCATCACAAGAGACCAAGAGCAAACTAACCATACCATGGAATCGACCATCACACAAACCAACCAAAAATAGGTAAAATACCAAAGCCTAATCATAAGAATAAGATGCTCCAAAGCACACATATAAGGAGAAGTGAGACAAACACATCAACATGCAATTGTTCTAGCCTAGACATGCCATAAAATCGAGAAAAGAGCACAACCAATCCTAAAATAGGCATGCAATCTAGAACATAATAACACATGAATCCTACCAAAAGTCCCAAAGGCTAAGCTAAGCCTTTCATGCCAAACATTCCACATACAAACTCAAACTTCTCCATACATTGCACAAAATAGCATCACATGAAAGCACATTTCCTATCAAAACCGAAAACTACCCTAAACACAAAGACCCCAAGACTTCCCCCAAGCTAGACATTTGATTACCGTTCCCACGATAGATGGACACAATGAGAAACATCTCCCCCCTAAGCTAGAACTCAACACCGGCCTCGTTGTTACACATGAAGGGGAAAGAAGAGAAGGGAACGGTAATAACAAATGTCTAAAGGCTACTCCCGGTCATCCTTTTAGGCGGCGATGGCATGTAGTTATAGTTGAGGTCTAAATCGCCGGAAAAGGAAGGTTGATCCACGTATGGAGGAAGATCATAGTTGGGGCTACTACGATAGTGACCGTAGTCCGGTGCATTACTAGTGCCCCAACCACCATCATACCCGGGTGGAAACCTGAAGTGTCCCCTTAAGGGGTGGTTATCGATCTCCTCGGGAGCCATATTACCAAATGTCTCTCTCCAGGACGTGGTAATAAGAAGGGTCCCCCCTAAAACCACAACCCCCCGGGTTGTTTATAATCGTAGGGAGGGAAGGATTTTAACTCCGAAATGGAGCTACAAGGTCCTTACCAATAAGACTAGGTTGGTTGGTTATTGTTCCAACCCGGAACCGTCCCCTCTTGAACGGGGCGGTGAGGATAGTTGACATAGGGGAGAAAGTCTCCCCTCTTAACTTGGTTTTGATAGGACATTTGAGACACATAGCTTTGATATTCATTTTCCTGCATAATTCTTTGGTTAGTTGGATTAAGATGATGAAAGGCCGATTCAAGGTCGAAGGAGGAAAAAGAAGAGGAGGATCCGCCCAAAAACCTAGGAACGGTAGAAATACTATGGCGGCGAGGTTGAGATGGTTAGTCAAGGTAGGGAACATTCACGGGGAGTGGCTCAATTGGCACTTGCCAAGTGTCCCATTTTGATGGGCGTTAGAACGGTCGCACATTCAACACTCAATAAAACTCCCTTATAAACAAACATCCTACAAACAAAACATAATGACAAGTAAGAGTTCGGTCCACAAGAAACGGGATATGGTTGCTAAAGATCTTAACACTTAAGCTAATTTGAAGTCATTGGTGAATTGGGGTTCGTCAAGAAGACAAATAAATTATGGTTCTAAAATGATGTATTAAAGACTCTAGGGAATGGGATTCACTCAACCAAGGCTAATAGACAAACGGGGGGTAAAATAGACAAGATATAGCAAGGACTATATGTAAGATAACCCTCATGCAATTAGGAAACAACTCACACTACTAAACTTAGATTCCTCATTAGTTTAGCGATAGAAGATACTTAATCAAATTGCAATAAGTAATGCCATGCTTCATACACATTTCCATGTCAAACTAAGCATATCATGCTATCAAGCTCCTAAATCAAGGGTAGCTAGCTAATCCTATCACGAGGAACTAACAAGCAATCTCATACAATCAATTTAATTGCAATACAAACATCAATGCTACTCCCACATTTGCATAATTAACCTAAAAGGTTGAGCTTCACCCAACCCCTAGCAAGAAAACTACTCACAACTCATATTCATCAACATGCAAACAAGTATTAGGTTTCTAACTACTTCAATAATTAGGGAAAAATGGTTAACAATTGAATTCACTATCATCCAACAAGGAATTATCAAGAACTAAAAGGATTCAAGTAACATGCAAATACCAAATAGAATCTGAAATTAAGTAGAAGAAGGTTGAAGAAATTACTAATTGAAGCTTCAAATGTTGAATACAAATTGCCAAAGCTTGAGAATAATTCTTGAACTTCACTAATACAATGATTTGATTTGATGAAAACTAAGCTAAATTAATTAAAAGGAATGTTTCAAACTAAGAGAGATTTCTGAAAACTAGGCTACTGTTCTCTTCTTTTCTAAATGAGCTAAAGGGGAAGTATTTATACTCCCCAAAACACATAGGGAAATCCGTCAAAAGAAAACGGATTCCCAACGAGGAGCGCCTGCTCCACAATGAGGAGCGCCCGCTCCGAAGCCAGGAGTGCCCGCTCCTTTCTGTTGCACGCCCTCTCCAGCTTCTTCAATGAAAAGTCAGATTTTAAAGTGTCAAGGAGGAGCGCCCGCTCCTCACAAGGTGCACGCCCGCTCCCTTGTTCCACAGCATAGGCAAAATTCAACTTCAAAGGGAGGAGCGCCCGCTCTTGGTCAAGAGCCCGCCCGCTCCTAACAGACTCTGAACTTGGGCAGATTGTTGCTGAAGTTGAGGAGCGCCCGCTCCAGGAGAGATGCACGCCCGCTCCCCTGGAGTGGGCTCTCCCTTCTTTGTCTTCAAGCCTTTGAACATAACTCCATGCTTTGAGTGCTTGTCAATAGTAACTGCAAAACATGGAAAAACACAAGCAAAGAAAAGGCAAAGCCGAGATACAGCATTTTCATTCAAAAACGGGTTAGAAAGAGGGAAAAAGATTACAAAATCGGGTTTAAATCAACACTATAAGTGGTCAAATAAACCACTTATCAGTCCCTTGGATCATACTTTCTTTAGGGTGAGCCCGGTTCTGTACTTTATCTTGTAATGTACCCATATTTCTTTCAAAAGAGTAGCACCACCTCATGAACACTGGACCGCACAACTTAATCTCACGCACCAAATGAAGAACCAGATGAACCATTATGTCAAAAATGAGGGTGGGAAATACATCTCAAATTTGCACAAAGTCACAATCACATCTGCTTGCAAAGCATCTAGTGTACAAGGATCAAGCACTTTGTTACAAATTGTACTGAAAAACGAACAAAGGCTTGTAATCGCTTCCCTCACGTGCTTTGGTAGAATACCACGGATTGCAATCAATATGAATACTTGCATCATAATGTGACAATCATGGGATTTCATACTTGTCAGCTTCAATTCTCCATTCAAGGTTACAAATCTTTTCATGTTAGATGAGTACCCTGATGGAACTTTAATGCCTTACAGACATGCACAAAACATACGTTTCTCTACCCTTGACAATGTATAGCAAGCCGGGGGTAAATAATTCTTTTCATCCATCCCTTTACCTTCAACTTTCTTCTTTGACGCATCTTTGGCCTTTCCCTTTCCCTTGCTCTTCTCCTTCCCTTTTTTCGAAACATTTTCATCTTCTTTTCTCGGTTCCTTCCCCTTTCTAACCTTTTCTTGAGGCCACAATTCTGGACGAATCCCCATCTCTTTTAAATCTAACCGTGCACCCTTTTCGTCCTTTGTTTTGCCTTGGATATTAAAAAGCGTTCCTAAAAGAGCATCACACACATTCTTCTCTATATGCATCACATCAAGACAGTGCCTAACGTCATGTTCTCTCCAGTACGGAAGCTTCCAAAAGATTGATTCTTTCTTAAACAGAGCAGCTGAGACCACAGTTTTTTCTGATTTTCCAAAAACCGTTCGTATCCCTTTCACACGAGCACAAATCTCAGCACCAATCAATGGTCTGGGCGAAGTATCCTCTTCCACTATTCCATCGAAAGCCTTTTCCTGCCTACGGTACGGGTGATCACGCCTAAGGAACCTTCGAGTCCGCAAGTAGACATCTTTTCGAGAATGAGTAAGGTATACGCTTGATGTGTCATCAATACATATAAGGCATGCTTTTTTCCCTTTGACCTTGTACCCACACAATTTTCCATATGCAGGGACGTCATTCACGGTCCACATAAGGGTTGCACGCAATGTGAACATCTTGTTCTGATGAGCATCAAAAACGGAAACCCCTTCGTCCCATATCTTTCTCAAGTCATCAATAAGCGGCGCAAGGTAAACATCTATGTCGTTTGCAGGTTGCCTAGGCCCCGTTATTAACAATGAAAGCATTACATACTTACGTTTCATGCACAGCCAAGGAGGCAAATTATAAATCACTAAAAGTACCGGCCATGTGCTGTGTTGGGTACTAAGAGTGCCAAATGGATTCATCCCGTCCTTGCACAACCCAAGCCTTAAATTTCTGACTTCATCACCAAATTTCTCAAACTTCAAATCAATGTTCTTCCATTGTGGAGAGTCAGCTGGATGCTTCAGCATTATGTTTTTCTTTCTTCCCTCTGCATGCCACCTCAAGTTTTTAGCGTCTTTTTGTATTGAGAACAGACGCTTAAACCTTGGAATAATGGGAAGATACCACAACACCTTAGCAGGAGGTCCCTCAGTACCAGGATTGCAACTCATGCGCTTGTAGCGCGACCGCTTGCATAGTGGACACTCCTGCAATTGTTCATACTCATTTCGATACAGAATACAGTCATTAGGACATGCATGTATCTTCTTATACTTCAAATCAAAGGGACACATGAGCTTCTTTGCGTAATAGCAAGACTTAGGAATTTCATTCCCATCGGGAAACATATCACTTAATGAGGTCAACAAAGAAGTAAAACTAATGTCCATCCACCCATGCTTCGACTTAATGTTGAAAAGTGTTAGCACAACCGATAGTTTGGAGTATTTTTTGAACCCTGGATACAAAGGCTTTTTGGAAGCCTCCGATAATAACTCAAACACTCCACCTTAAACACCATGCAGCATCTCATCCACTTGTTCATCCTCGACCTCATCCGCCTGATCATCATCGGCTCCATCTTACCCATTATCAACAATATAGTCATCATTCTCGTATTCCTCGTCCACATGAATCTCATTGCTTCTAACACGCACATCATTCCGATCAAGATCCCCACTGTACTCTCCACTTTCTTCGTGCCAAATCCACACATGGTACAAATGCCTAAATGATAAGTGTCACTTATGTCGCTATTTTTAGAAGTTTTCTAGTTAGTTTTTCATAGTTTTTCTATCTTTTTACTTGGTTTTAATAACGTTTTACTACATTTGTCATGTTAGTGTGTGAAATGTCGTTATTGCTCAATTTTTGCTTTTCTTGCATATTTTGGTGGCTTATGACATTAGATTAAACTTTATTGGTTTACTCATATGTTTAGGAACACTTGGATAAGTTCATTGCTCAAGATTAAAGAAATATAAAACATAAAAGAACAAGTAATGAAGAAACATGCACTTGATTTGCAAAGATCATACTTCAAATGCCTATATATTTTGATCTACTAAACATTTTGGGGCGATTCTAATTGGAGATGAAAGCTTATCTCAAGATCTTTCCAACGACAGGTCATATTCCTGATTCCGATATAAAACGTGGGAGATATGCTCATTTGAAGCTGAGAAGTTTGCCTAGTCCGAGAGGAGCGAGCGCGCACCTTTGAGGAGCGCCCAAACTTTCTGGAATGATTCTGCCATATTTTGCTGCAGCTAGGAGCGCCCGTGCACAAAATTGGAGCGCCCGCTCCTCTACGCGCTGCTCGAATTGTTGCGGAGCTTCCTAGGAAATTTAGTAAGAGCTATAAATAGATTTTTTGCTCATTTTAGAGGGGGAATTCATTTTTTCAGTAGTTTTTAGGTTAGTTTTAGGTTTTTAGAGAGAGAAACTCTCAAATTTTGGAGAGAGAAAGTGAGAAACACAATGGTTTTCATGGATTTTGGATAATTAAAGGAGGATTTTGATGATTTGAAGATCTCCATCTTATATCAATTAGCATTCTTACTCTCTTTTCTCTTTATGCTTTCTTTAATTGCTTTGTTAATCATGTTTGAGTAGATTTCCTTCTACTAGGTGTTGAGTGAAACTTTGTAATGGTTAATTGAGTTATTTGAGATAAATTTGATGATAATTGTGTGATTAAATTGATTGAATTGATGGTGGCATGTTGTTTGTTTAAGATTTATTTGATCTCCCATTATAGCAAACTTGATTACATATTAGTTCTAGTTTGACAAGGGATTGTGAATTAGAATTTATATATTTGATTGCATTTTGGATAAATTTCTTCTATGCACCTAGTCAATGAGGGATCTAGGCTAGGAATTTGAGAGATTGCTCTTGAGTGTAATTAATTCCCATTTTAATTCTTTCTTTGCATGATTTATTATCAATTCAATTCTCATTAACTTGTTAATTTTTCAAAGTGGATCTTTTCCCCTAGTAGACTTTATAATATCTTGGTCTTTATATGTGTGTTAGTGTAGTTGTAGTGTCAAGTATCCATAAACCGAATTCAGCGTAGCTAAAGCATTAATTCGAGAACAATCTAACAACACCGTTCCTTGTGGGTCGACTCTGAACTTACCACTTGACTTCTTTAGGGGTTAGTTTAGGATTATAATAAATTTTTTTTGGTCGTGAGGAGGTTAGTCAACGACCTAATTTCACCGCGCTCATTAAACCCAAGACATAATACATGATCTCTAATGATTTCAACACTATCGACCACATTCACATTATTACAATCAACACAAGGACAATAAAGGCCTTTGCCACCCAGTTTGCGTTGATAAGCTAAAGCCCTCTCGCAAAACTCTTGAACCCCATTCCTAAATTCTAATGTATCGCGTCTACCATACATCCAACCATGATCCTTCTCCATTTAGTAAATTGTCTTTAAACATATATAGCAACATATAATGAATAATGTGTAATTGCTACATATTTTCTGTAAATCAAATTCAAGTACAAAACGTGAATATACCATTCATATAGTGAAAAAATGCATGTTTCCAAAGGGTCCTTATCACTCCAACCTAACCCATCCTTGAATGTCTACTCTCACTAGTGAATGTATGTCAACTTTCCAATTTTAAGGAAAATCCGGCAGCATTTCCCCCTACTTCTCCAAGTACATGATGTATATAATTAATTACCCACATATGTCCCTAGAGAAAATAGTGAGGAAATGGTAAGCCAAGGTGTTCCTTAAAATCGAAAAGAAAACATACATTCACCGCCTAAGTGAGAGTACACATTCAAGAACAGTCCCAACCGGGGACTATTCAAGACTTTCTCCTAATGAGAAAGCCTTGAACGGGTATCTAGGCATATGATGATGCAAGTATTCTATATGTTGTTGTATTTATTTGCAATTAAACAATACACAAGTTGCAATTTCATGAATAAACTGTTATTAAATGGATAAATAGAAAGAAATATAGCTAAGTAAAGTTTATAAGTCATACCAATATAGCAACTACCCACTTGAGCTCAATATGTAGTCCTCAAGATAGACTCGTGCTTCAATTCACATATGAATCTATATATTAGAAAACAAAAAACAAAAAACAAAAATTAGGTTAAATATTATGTATGTACTATTTCTTTCTCATAACATGTCAATTTACTAATTTATTTCTAAGCTAAAATACATCATTCATCGAACTAACTGTTTCTTAACTATGTATTCACTACTTTTTTCAAAATTCATTTTATTTATTCAAAATTGCTAAACTAACAAAGTTACTAATCTCTAATTTTTTTCAAAATTACCCATACAAAACAACTTAAAATTAACCATTAAAACATTTCAAAATTCAACTAATTTAGTAACAAGGTTACCAATCTCTAATTCAATCAAAAATACCCATCAAAACAACTTTAAATTAACCATTTAAACATTCCAAAATTTAACTAATTTAATACCAAGGTTTCTAATCTCTAATTTATTCAAAATTACCCATCAAAACAACTTAAAACTAACCATTATAACAAACCAAATTTCAACTAATTAAGTAACAAGGCTAATATTCTCTACTTTATTCAAAATTACACATCAAAATAAATTAAATTAACCATTAAAACATACTAATATCCAACTAAATGAGTAACAAGGTTACTAATTTATAATATTTTCACAATTTCCCAATAAAAAAACCAATAATGCACGCTTCATATTCTGCGGCATTATTAGTAACCTCAAAGTCTAATTTAACAAAGATTTGAGTATGTGCTCCCTTTGGACTTATGAGTAACACTCCTACGCCACATCTTTTTTGATTGGACGCACCGTCGAAGTACATTACCCATTTGTCATCTTGTGTCATGAGAATCTCTTCATCTGGAAGATGAGCAGTTTCTACATGACTTGTATGAATTGAATGTTGTGCCAGGAAGTCGGAAATTACTTTTCCTTTCATTGATTTTTCAGGAATATATTTTAGCTCAAATTCAGCCAACATCACCAACCACTAGATATCCTTCCTTGCATGTGTGGTTGTTCAAACAAATAATTTATCGGATTTTGTTGAGAAATTACATGAGTAGTGTGTGGTAACATATAATGTCGTAACATTTTGGTTGCCCAAACTAATGCTAGGCTTGTCTTTTCTAAAGTGCTATATTTTGTTTCGTATTGGATGAATTTTTTTCTTATATAATATATTGCACGTTCGACTTTTTCTACCTCTTGTGCTAACATGGCGCCTATAGTTGTGTCTGTAACTGTAATGTATAATCTAAGAGGTAGTTTGGGTACTGGTGGTGCTAAAATTGGTGGACTTTTGAGATAATCTTTGATTTTCTCAAAGGCCTTTTGGCATTGATTGTCCTATTCATGTTTCTCCTCTTTTTTCAATTTTTTAAATATTGGCTCATAGGTCATAGTCAATTTGTTGATAAATCGACTAATGTATTGTAACTTGCCAAGGAATCCCCTAATTTCTTTTTCTATTTGAGGAGAAGGAATGTCAACAATTGCCTTTATTTTAGAGGGATCGATCTCGATGCCACGTGTGCTTACTACGTATCCGAGTAACTTGCCAGAAGTGACTCCGAAGGCGTGTAGGCGTTGCTCGAAGTGCGCCTACGTTAAAAGCATGTTGTGAATATGCTTGGCACTCATAGGAAGTAGGAATTGACATATATGATTAGGGACAAGGAAAGTAGGGAGCCGCCAACAATTTTTTTAAGGAACTTGTAAACCGTTCACGGATCATAAAAGGAAACCACAATAAAGGGACAACGATAGGCAACAACGATTGACCCGTGAAGGATACACCCCATTCATAATCCATGAGATTACTAACTCCATATGGTTTGGAACCACGAAATGAGGATCGGGGATGATGGTACGAAGTGAGTCATGGAGTCAAATTCGCCCGTATTGGCCTCTACTCGATTCTTATAGTGAAAAGTGATTCATGCGATCTCAAAGGCATACAAACAAAAATTCAATTTGCTCCAATCTATTATTAGGCTAAATTGGTTGAATATTAATGCAACATATAATTCTAAAATATTTGTGATCACTTGAATTAAATAACAAGATTAAAAAGAAACCTAAACCGGTTGTCCAAATTATCTTATTAGGCGTGATTTTCAATTACATATTCCCTTTAAACATGCAATGTGGTGATCATAAAAAATATAATAGAATAAACATTAATATTGGAAGCAATTTAACAATAATAGTGTTAGCCAAATCAAATAATAATAATAACAAGCCTAATCATGATACTAGCAATATTAAAAATAAAATAAGAGTAATTAAATTAATTAATTACTCACATTATGCGCGTTCCTTTAAATTGCTACATCATGAATAAACTGTTAGTAACTTTAATAAAAATATAAATCAAATGAAAATTAAATTAAAGTGGAGTTGATTTGGTCCAAACCCTCAGTCAATTATACCTTTCACGCCTTGGTTTAAGTATAGAACTTTGGGTATTGTATGAACTCCTTGGAGTGCTTAATTAGGGAAAGTATTTTGAGAAAATAGGATGGCTAGTATTTAGGCTAAAGAGGGAGAAGAGAATTATTTTATGATCAAGCTTGTTGATGCTCTCATTGGAAAAGGGGATATATGACCTCTATTTATAAGGAAAAAAGAGGGGTCGAATCAAGAAAAGATAAGAATTCGAATCGGATAAAACTCTTGCGAGACAGCAGTTTTTGCGGTTTTTGTTTTTATCATATCTTTTGATCCAGAAATCGGAATAAGATGAATAAGATATCATTGGAAATAAATTGACGTCTACTTTCTAACCCAATTAGAATCAGATTAAAAGTTTTTATACAATAAAAGATATGGCCGAAATAGTGAGACGGTATCAATTTTGGATAGAATTTTACATTTTATTCATATCTTTTCCGTTATAGCTCGGAATTGATATTATAATATATAATTAGAAAGATAATTTCAAGGACTATCCATCCATATAAAATTTGGATAAAAAATATGAGGCACAAAAATAATATCTGTCTATCTTTGAACATCTTTCAATTCTAATAGAAATAGGATTTTCAAAAAGAAAAGTTTTATTCAATTTCAAACTCTTTAATCTTATCTTTTCAAAATGGATAATTAAGATCTTTTAGAAACTTATAGAAGCTTCTAATTAATCCTAATTGGTTTAGTAATGGTATTAAATAATTTGGACCCTCCACATGATCATTGGGTCGTAGGTAAGGTGGGCTTAGGTTCAGTTTGGGCTCAGTTTAATATTTTGGCCATAACTTATTCGTTATAACTCGGATTTGGGCTTATAATATATCGTTGAAAATCTCTTTTAAATCTCCATCCAACTATTTAATCAATGGACACATATTATGGACCAAAATAAACTGTAATAAACGTTTTTATATAAAGGACACGAAATGAAATATTTTGGGTTTAAAGGCACGAAAAGAGAAAAATAAGTTATGGTTTGGGGAAATGGGCTAGGAATTGTATTTGTTTATGAAATGGAAATATGGATTTAGGCACTCAAAGATTAAATACTCAACCCGACCAATAATGGCGGTGAAAGGTTGTTCTTCATCGGGTTTGGTTTTGGGGAGACATTTTTAGGTGTCTACAAGGCGCATTTTTGTGGATTCAATCGCATTTTATATTATTTTATACAAGTGAAAAATTTTCGTAAAGCTTTTATATGTCCCATTCTATCTTTGGACTTCACTATCATATCATCCACATACACTTCTATTTCTTTATGCATCATATCATGCAAGAGAGTCGTAGCCGTTCTTTAGTACGTAGCTCCTACATTTTTTAAACCAAATAGCATAACTGGGTAGCAATGCGTACCCCAAGGGGTAATAAAGCATGTCTTTTCTTCATCTTCTTTTTCCATTAAAATTTGGTTGTAATCTGCGTATCAATCCATAAAGGATAACATCGCATGTTCAGCCGTGTTATCTACCAATATATCAATATGTGGTAGAGGAAAATCGTCTTTAGGGCTAGCTTTATTAAGATCCCTAAATTTGACACACATACGAACTCGTCCATCCTTTTTAGGGACTGGAATGATGCTCGCTACCCATTCTGGGTAATTACATACGCGAATAAAACCGGCGTCCAACTGTTTTTGTACTTCTTCTCTTATTTTTAATACGATATCAGGTTTCGTTCGTCGAAGTTTTTTTTTTACTGGTTTAGAAGTAGGGTTCAAGGGAATGGTATGTTCCGCGATTTCCTTATCTATTCCAGGCATGTCCTTGTATGACCAAGCGAACACGTCTTCGAATTCTTTGAGCGTCGATATGAGGGTCGATCGCTCTTCCGGATTTAGAGTTAAGCTAATTTTGACTTCTCTCTTATTTTCATTAGTTCCTATATTAACTATTTCAGTTTCTTCAACAATAGGGTTCTATTGTTCTCGTTCATTCATTAATTCAACCAATTTATTAATGTTATCATCTTCATTAGATTGATTGTTAGAGCATTCGAAAAATTCAAGAGAAGGCATATACTCGGAAAGAGAGCTCATATTATTAAAATCAAAAGAGAGTACATCAAGAGAAGAATCCTTTTTGGGATCTTCGTCCTTAGAAAAAGAAAATAAAGACTTAGTAATGGCCACAAGGCCTAGATTTTCAGCCTCCCTAGAGTCTACAATAGATTCATCGTCTGATTCTTCAAACATCTTCCCTTTGCCTGTGACGATCTCCAGTTTATCACCTTTGTGATTGATCCATTTGAAAGATTTCCTCCATCAATGCTCAAAAGTTTCGTTTGAAGGGTTGATCAACGAGGTTGGGTCAAAGGCTTCATCTTGAATGGCGTTTTGATTGGTCATTGTTGCGACATGATTTTGCTCTACTCCAAATAGCAAGTTAAATGCTTTCCCATCATAACACCCTAGAGTTGGGTGTTTTGATTTAACGATACTAAGATCGTCATCCAAGAAGTAGCAATCATGAAATATATCAGATCTAGGCTTCTTGATTTCTTCAAAAACTAAGGATTCCGGAAAGTCGTAACATGGGTAATTTTCTCCCTCCCTAATGAATCGTCATTAAGGGTTTGTTGATAGGATGGGAGTAAAGTTATTATCCCTTTCTTATTATTGTCTCTACGTTCTTTGTTTTTGACATCTTTAGACTCCAATTCTTCTTTGGTTTGTTTATATCCCAATCCAAAGGAGAAGCTTTTCTTTGGGATAGGAAGTAAGAGAGATTTCTTCATTCCTATTCCCAAAGGCATCCCAGGAAAGTAACAACTTTTAAGCAAGATGTTTTTACTATCCGAGTGGAATATGGATCAAGCTTGAATGGTTCTTCCAAGTCTTCTTCCATTTTGATTGTGAAGATTGGCTCCACGACAAATACCCACATGTCCTCTTCATCATTATCATGGTTTATTTCTAAGAGTGATTGATCATTTATTGCTATTTTGAGTGGAGAATCATGTATAGTCATAGGAAGCCCTTGACAGTTCAACCTAATCATTTGATGGAGGATGGTATTACACCAAGCTCGTGTATCCAAGGACGTCCAAGTAAAAGGTTGAATGTAGGTTTTATGTCCATAACATGGAATTTAACCATCTTTTGAATTGGGCCTGTGGTAATTAGTAGCTTAACAGTTCCACACACCGATCTTCTCGAATTGTCATAGGCCTTTATTCTTTGTTTTGTTGATTGGAAATCTTTTTCTGCATTTAGGCCTAAGTATTTTGCCGTTTGTAATGGACATATGTTTACAGCCGACCCATTGTCTACCAAAGTTAGAGGGATGTTGTATCCCTTGCATCCCACAGTTAAGTATAACGCATTGTTGTGGGTAATGTCCTTTAAAGGCAAATCATCATTAGTGAAAACGATTGACTTGTCGGATTTCTCTCTAGTAAGCAAGCTAATGAGATCCTGAGGGGTTGTGTCTGTACTTACAGACAAAGCCGTTAGAGCGTTCATGAGAGAATTCCTATGTTCTTTAGAAGTACTAAGGAGTTCCCAAATGCTAACATTCGCCTTGGATTGGCGAAGTTGTTTGACCAATGGATCTTCCACCTCAAGTGGAGGTGGTATTGTATTTTGTGTTTGACCTTGAGTTTGATTTTGTGTGGTCGAAGATCCATTTGGTGGTGGTGTTTGGTAGACTCGCCCAGAACGAGTTAAATGATCTATCTCATTTGGGTTAGTCATAGGACTCATAAACCAACTTTCTTCTAGAGGCTTTGGATGTGCCTCCATTTCAAGATGCTCCATGAGTTGTGCTTGATGCCATTGTTCATCCAAGGAGAGATTCGATAAGTCTTGCGATTTCCCCAAGAAATGATCCCAATCAAGCGTTCCATTTGTTTCATTTTGCAAACAAGATGGAGGTGGGACGGCGGCATACTTAGAGACATATAAGTCTTGAAAGTAGTCGTCCCATAGTCCACATACTTCATTAGTTGCCCCTATGAGTATTGTGGATAGAGGTTCTCCTATGGGTGTGATATAGTTTAAAGGATTAAATGCGTCACTTCAAATATGGTCTTCCTCGATGTGAAACACCCCGAAGGGGGATGCATTATTGTTATGTTTAGGCGTGGGAATTCTCCCATCGTCTACTAAATCTTGTATTTTGTGCTTTAAAATATAGTAACGTTCAGTATCGTGTCCAACGCCTCTATGATAAGCACAATAAGCACTACCATTCCATTGAGGACACCTCTTTTCAAGTGGAGTGGGTGGTGTTGGCCCTGTTAGGGCAAGTAAGCCTATTTCATATAGTTTTTCTAGCAATTCTTTATAGCTTATAGGAAATGGAGTAAATTTTCTCTCTTTTGTCCATCTTTTCCTAGGATCATCATATAGATTCGTGTTATTGTATTGCGTGGATGTCGCAAATACGTCAATAAAGGATGATGCATTATCATTCCCCTTCTTGTAGTTATTCTTAGGTTGATGATGATAATGAGGTTTGTTTGCTTTTTCCTTAGCAAGATCATCTTCAATCCTAGTAGCCACAGAATAGACCATTTGAAAAGTGTCTAGACCAAGGTAACGTAAATGTTTGTTGTACTTTTCATGACAATTGTCAATGAATTTTTGTATTAACTCGAGTTCGGGAGGCCTTTGGGCACGGTGGGCCGCCTTTTCTCGCCATCTACCATAGAAAGCAAGGAAACCTTCATCGTCGCCTTGCTTAAGCATCTCGAGTTCACGTAAAGTTGACTTGAACTCTACGTTACTCTCGTATTGGGTGATGAAAGCCGAAACAACATCTTCCTATGTTGCTTTGAATTTTGGATCTAGCCCATAATACCACTCTCTCGCGGTTGGGTCTAGTGAAAAAGGGAAAGTCAAAGCATAAAGCTTAAGATCAACTCCCTTTAGTGCCATAGTGTCAGTAAAGCACATTAAATGATTTTGTGGATTATTGGTTACCTTAATTATTGGCAAGTCCGTAGCTACGAACTTTTCTGGTAAAGCAAGTCCTGGGGGAGGAGCAAACTGTTCTGCGTCAAAGTACTTGTTCCCCATTGTAGAACGAAGAACTAGCTTCTCTAACGAATTTTCCTTGATGGATAATTGCTCCATCTTTTCTTGTAAGGATAATGCTTCAACTTTTTTCTTTTCAGCATTTTCCATCTTCTTAATTCTCCTCTCCTCGACCTCTTTAGCCTTTTCTTCTCTCATACGAAGAATCTCTTGTTGAAGTTCTTCGACAGTTACCATTGTTGTTAGACTAGGATAAGTTGTCGAATGAAAGTGGTTTGAAAGGGGTTGATCTTTGGGTGGTAAACGTAGAATGCGAGTGCCCAGGGGTCCTCTTTCTCAAGCTTGAAAACCGACCCTAAAGGAGTACGAAAGGATAAGTAAATCGATACGCTTGCTTTTGAAGAAGAAAAAAATAAAAAAAAGACGCAAAATATACTCAAACGGATAACATCGCCCTTAACAATTCTTCAATAAAGATATTATTCGGACGAGTCAATTTTATTTTTTTTTAGAAATCAAAACTGACTCGTCTAGTGGGCGCGCGCAAGTTACTAAGTTGCGCGCGGCTGTCGCGCCCAACAAAATAACTTGCGTTGGGAGGGGTTGCGCAACATCTCAAGTTGCGCGCGCCACCTGCTCGTAGTATTTTTTAATTCGAGCGTTTTTTTTAATCGATTTTTTTTATTATTTGACCCTTTTTTTCATGTTATCCTTTGAATATGACGCTAAATGACGAAGAGACAACTTCGTAATTGGGAACCTAGACCAAAATAAAAAATAAAAAAAAAAGAAGAAGACTATCCTAACACGTTGCACATAGTCACATAATCACATAAGCATGTTATAAGTCAAGATTCACGCAATGCCATTTTAAGGTCAAAAAAGGCTTAGGTGTCCAAAGGTACCATACCTTAAGAAACGATGCATAAATCTATCACTCAACGTGTTGACCCATGACATCGCCCACCCAACATTTTGATGGTGATATTGGTGGGATGATTGTTATTGATTTTGGAATAGACGCCTAGTTTTGGCGACCCCTAGTCAATGAGTCAATCCCCAATGGTTTAAGTGTGCTATGCTTATGCATGATGCAATGCTGCTTGTTTGGTTTTTACTTTTGTGCAAAAGGAAGATATTATGCGTTCAAGTCTCGCTCTCTAACTAGTGATTATCCAAGTTAATTCTCGTTACAACCCATAGGCAACCTAGTGGTTGATACCTTGGACCCTAACTACGAATTAATCATGTAACCTCTAAGTCCCCAGCGAAGTCGCCACTGTAAGGAGGGTGATCCCATCGTAAGGGGTACTCTCCTTAAATGCCCTTGGCCACTTAAAAGCCTAGGACTTTACACTTGTTAAGGTGTAGTAGGATTTGAATTCCTAACTGTTTGGGGGACCTTGAATTAGAATTGGTTCTATCATCACGCTTTTTTTTAAGAAACAAGTAGGAGTCGCCAATGAGTTTTAGGAAAAACTCATAAACCTAGTTCATGCCTTTCTTCCATGTGGAGTTCATGGAATAATTAGCACAAATCATAAGTTTACCCATTCCCAAATTCGTGTATAAACCAGAAATGAGTTCGGGAGCGAGGGTACTAAGATAACGTTCCTTTTAGAGGGGAATCGTCATCCTAGCCCTAGTACGGCCTTTACTAGCTCTTCCTTTTTCACAATTTCATCACCAAACAATTTATGTAACGCGATACCTAAAAATATGTTAGTTGATTTTATTTACAAGCATTCATTCACGTAGGAATTACATTGCAAAATTCGTTATTCTTATTTAATAATATTCGTGAAAGAACAATAAATAAACAAGATTCGCCTTGGCTTAAGTGATCAACCAACAATTATTTCATTCAATTCTAGTCTTTATTTAACGCAAGATACTATGTGGAATTAATTAATTAATTATTGTAAAAGTGATCAAACAACACTAATGAATTAATTAAAGTCCTTCTAAACAAGAAAATAAAGGTGATTTAACTAAGTGTCGTGAATTTACCACTTCTCTTTGCTAGATCTCCGTTTAGAACATTTATGGACACCTTCTTATTGGGGAACCTCCACCGTAGTAACAAAGTATCGAAAGGGTGAGTGTTTAGGACAAGAGGGCTAGGTTGCACAAGTTCACAAGTTATTTAGCTAGAGTTTTAGGTTAATTTTTGTCTGCTGAAGCCTCGGTTTAAGCTCGTATTTATAGAGAAGGATTAGGTTTAGGGTTTTAATCTTTCTGCCGCAATAGGTGTCGCGCGCAACAAATGAAGTTGCGCGCGGCAACCCAGCGCAAGTTATAGAGTTGCGCTGCTATGTGCAACGCAACTATTGGTCTTGCGCGCGGCTTTATGGTAAGATTCGATTTTATATTTTTCGTATAATTTCCGAATAATTACAAATCTTCCGTAGCGAAACTCTGAAAGTTGCGGTGGGTGTCGCGCACAACTAAAATAGTTGCGCGCGGCAGCCCAGCGCGACTTTGTGAGATGCGCACAACTTTTTCTGCGGCAGCACTAATTTTTAACCTAGGCGCTCCTAAATCCTTCCTTATTAGGGTTTAAGCACGGGCTTAAGCCTAATTATGATCGGGTTTAGTTAATTGGACCATTGTTTTGACTTTTCTTTAATTTGGGCTAGTCTTTTGTGTTTTGTGGCTTAACCAGTTATCCATAAGTATTCTTCACTTTGATCCAACACGAAGATGGCTTTATTTATTGTCATTGCACTTCCTTTCGGGACAGGAGGCCAAAAGTAGATGTCTACACTAACATACAATCAATATGTTAACCCCTAAACCCGTTTAATCTATGTTGGTTGAATATTAATGCCCAAACAAATCTACTATTGGAGATCATTTGAATTATAATTATATTAGCCAAAATAATATTATTAATTATCTTATTAAACGTGATTACAAGTACAAATTCCCTTTAATCCTGCAAGAGAGGATGTGATCAAGCAATAACAATAATATCAAGCAACATAATAACAACAATCATCATAATAATATCAATATCATCAAAACGTAATAACAGCAAGATCCCAAGCATGATACTAAAAAGATTAATAACAAATCCTAGCATGTCACTAAACATTAAAAGATCAAAGCTTTACCCCTACCGTGATACTAACATGTTAGAAGAAAGAATAAGAAGCGACCCTAAACATGATACTAGAAAGCAATAAAAGCATCCTAACAAGATACTTGGAATAATAACAATCAAAGCACGATTTCTATATCAATATAAGAGTAAAATCACTTACTTCGATGCCTCGTATATCTTTCTCATAACAAAATACACGCGTTAGTAACTTTAATGAAAATATTAAATCAAACAATTAATTAATCAAAATAGAGATTTGGGACCAAGCCAAACACTCAGAAATTATCAACTTTTCACGTTTAGGACGAAGGCAACTTTGAACTTGGCTAGGTGTGTCTAGAACTTGTGAATGCGGAATTTTGTAAAAAGAAAAGTTTAGAAAAAGGGAGAAGAGTAAGCTATTGCCTGAGAGAAATTAAGGATGATTGTTGATGAATGTGAATCTTGATCATTGAAAACAGGGAAATGCGACAATATTTTTAAAGAAAATAATCTGAAACGATAGAAAAGAATTAGAATTTCAATCGGAATAAAACTGGCTCCTGTCGCCACCGACAGGATCCAGCGCGAAACGACAACCATCATGTATGGTGACAGGCTCCTTCCCTTTGGCGACAACCTTGTCGTTTGGCGCTGGTTAAAAGATAAAATGCGCCTTTGTACGGAATCCTATTCTTAATATAATTAAGCAATCAAACTCCATGTTTATCAGTTTTAAATCAGATTTTATTATAATAAAACACTTGTTTTATTTCTAATCAAATTTATTATTTTCTAACAAAATAATAATCAATCCTAACTCTAATAACCTTCTAGACTATTCTAGAAAATTAGAATCAATACTAATAACTTTAGGAATAATAATTAATGGGTCATCCACTAGATCATTGGGCCATAAAATATAACGAAAAAGATATGAGCAAAACACTAAACTCGACCTAAAACCGACACCCTTCCACTAAAACGGCCATATCTTAGAATCTACAAATCATTTTGACCTGATTCTAATTGGGTTAAAAAGTAGACTTGATAATCTTACCAATGATATATTATATGCCTTATTCCAAGTTACGGATCAAAAGTTATGATGATTTTAAAAACGAGTAAAAAACTAGAATTGTCGCGCAAGCAACAAAACCACCGTGTCACGGGGAAAATGATGTGACACAGTTGTAGGAGGGGATGACAATGGGGTTTAGAGTGAGAAGGAGGATAATAGAGAGAGAGAGGGTTGAATGAAATGAGCAACTGAAAGAGACAGCAACCCCTTTTTTAAAAAAAAAAATCTGATAAAGGTTCGGCCGAACCTTGGGTAAGTTCGGTCGAACTCTTGAAATAGTTCGGCCGAACTTGCTCAAGGTTCGATCAAACCTGCTCTCTAACATGGAATTCACAAAATAGGCAGAAACTTTCCAGCTTTTGATTGCAGAGGAGGTGCGACCGAACTAGTATTGTTTGGGCGAACCAAGGTTCGGTCGAACCCCCCTAAGGTTCGGTCGAACCTACTCTGAATCCTTAATTTCTGCAATTCTGGCAGAAAGTTTTCAAATTTAGGTTCCAGATGAGGTGCGACGGAACTCAAGAAGGTTCGAGCAAACCTTTCAAAAAGTTCGACCGAACCTTCAGGGAGTTCGGTTGAACCACCTAGTTTTTTCAAAATATGCTCATTTTGCAACAATATATGCACAAAAACCCCCTTCAAAACACACTAAACACCATACCATCCTGCTAAGACAAAACATACCAAAAATTCCAACACAATCAAAACTCAAAAATCCAACAATTCAACATTGTAGATAGAAAAATAACAAAGCATCAAGAAAAGAAGAGAGAGAATAGGGTTAGAGACTCGAGTTGCCTCCCGGAAGCGCTTTTGGTTTATGTCGTTAGCTCGACGTTCCTTGAATCAATCAAGGAGGGTCAAATTGATGATGCATATCAAGAAGAGTCACAAAAATTGGTTCATCACTTGGAAATCCTTCGTAGTAGGGCTTGAGCCGGTGATCGTTCACTTTGAATGGAGTATGCTCGTCTTGGGAAATCTCATGAGCGACATATGGGAACACCTCCGTGATAATGTACGGCCCACTCTACCTTGACCTAAGCTTGCCCGGGAAAAGCTTCAAGCGGGAGTTGAATAGGAGGACTTTTTGGCCTTTGACAAAATCCTTCATGACAATTTGAGCATCGTGCCAAGCCTTAGTCCGCGCCATGTACATGCTTACGCTATCGTAAGCATTCATCCTCAACTCCTCTAACTCATGTAGCTCGAGAAGCCTTTGTTCACCCGCACTATAGTGGTCAAAGTTGATTTTCTTGATTGCCCAATGGGTTCGATGTTTCATCTGTACGGGCAAGTGACAATTTTTCCCATAAACAAGCTAATAGCGAGTAGTCCCTATTGGAGTTTTGAAGGCGGTCCTATACGCCCATAGAGAGTCGATGAGTTTAGAAGACCAATCCTTCCTTGTTCTCGCAATCGTCTTCTCCAAAATCACTTTGAGCTCCCTATTGGTGATCTCCGCTTGACCACTCGTTTGAGGGTGGTAAGCAAGCCCCCACTTATGAGACACTCCATATCTATCAAGAAGTCGAACGAAGGTGTGGTGCTCGAAATGTGACCCCCATCACTAATTATGGCTCTTGGAACACCAAATCTTGGGAAAATCACTTTCTTAAAAAGATTAACCACTACCTTAGAATCATTCGTAGGGGAAGCCACGGCCTCCGCCCACTTAGAGACATAGTCAACGGCAACCAAAATATACTTGTTCCCATGTGAAGATATAAAAGGGCCCATGAAATCTATAGCCCACACATCAAAAACTTCAAGCTCAAGGATGGGGTTTTGCGGCATTTCATCCCTCCTAGAAATATTCCCCATCCGTTGACATCTATCACAAGTCTTAACAAAAATCCAAGCATCCTTTAATAGAGAAGACCAAAAGAGCATAGATTGTAGAGCCTTTGATGCGGTCTGTTAAGCACTCATAAGCCGACCACAAGGAGAAGAGTGGCACATATGGAGAACACTTTGAACCTCGTCATTGGGGACGCATCTCCTTAACAAACCATCGACCCCTCTATTCAACAAAATCGGATCATCCCAAATGTATCTCTTTGCCTCATGCTTGAGTCTTCGACGTTGTTGTGAAGTGAAATCCGGAGGTATGGCACCACAAGCCAGATAATTCACAATATCCGCATACCATGGCTCCGACTTCACCTCAAGGACATATAGCACATCATCCCTTAGAGAATCATCTATTGGTAAACCATCATCTTCAAACCTTGCACCGCCCAACCTTAAAAGGTGATCCGCCACCACATTCTCGGCTCCCTTCTTGTCTCTCATCTCATAATCGAAGTCTTGGAGAACTAAAACCCATCTTAACAACCTCGGTTTAGCTTCCTTCTTTCCTATCAAATATTTGAGAGTCAAGTGGTCGGTATACACAATTGTCCTAGAACTAATGAGGTAGGTTCTAAACTTCTCAAATGAGTGAATAACCGCTAAGAAATCCTTCTCGATAGTTGTGTAGTTTAGTTGGGCATCATTGAGAGTTTTAGACAAATAATGTATGACATGAAGTTTCCCATCCTTTCGTTGCCCAAGAACCGATCCAATAGCCTCGTCACTTGCATCGCTCATGAGCTCAAATAGAAGAGACCAATCCGGACCTTGGACAATAGGAGCGGTGCAAAGGGCTTCTTTCAACCTACAAAAAGACTCTTGACAAGCATCATCAAATTAAACACAAACTCCTTATCTTGTTGCAATAAGGATGTTAAAGGCTTAGCAATCAATGAAAAATCTTTTATAAAACGCCGATAGAACCCGGCATGGCCAAGAAAGGATCTCACTTCCCTTACGTTGGTGGGGGGAGGAAGTTTCTCAATGACCTCTACCTTGGCTCTATCTACCTCAATGCCGGAATGGGAAATTTTGTGCCCAAGAACAATCCCACTTTCCACCATAAAGTAGCACTTTTCCCAATTCAACACGAGATTGGCCCTCTCACATCTTTCTAAGCAACGAGATAAATTGGATAGACAATCTTCATAGGTGGCTCCTCCAACGGAGAAATCATACATGAAGACTTCTATCTCATCCTCAATCATATCACTAAAAATTGACATCATGCAACGTTGGAATGTTGCGGGGGCATTACAAAGCTCGAAAGACATTCCACGATACGCATAAGTACCGTAGGGGCATGTGAAAGTCGTCTTCTCTTGATCCTTGGGGTCAATCGGGATTTGGAAAAATCCCGAGTAACCATCCAGGAAACAATAGAAAGAATGCTTTGTAAGCCTTTCCCACATTTGATCAATGAACGGTAGTGGAAAATGATCTTTACATGTACTTGTGTTAAGTTGGCGATAGTCAATACACATGCGCCAACCGGTAACAATCCTAGTAGGCACTAGTTGATCATGATCATTTTTCACTACCGCCATGCCCCCTTTCTTAGGCACAACTTGTACGGGAGATACCCAATCACTATGAGCAATTGGGTAAATAATTCCCACATCAAGAAGCTTAGCCACTTTCTTCCGCACAACCTCTTACATGGAAGGGTTAAGCTTTCTTTGCCTTTGTCTAACGGGTTTGGCATCTCCCTCTAGATCAATTTTGTGCATGCATATGGATGGACTTATACCTTTTATGTCATCAATGGTATAACCCAAAGCTTTCTTGTGTTTTTTCGAAACATTGATCAAGAGGGAGGTTTGCTCCTCCATTAGGTTAGAATTGACAATCACGGGTAAAGACTCATCGGAACAAAGAAATGCATACCTCAAGCCCAAAGGTAGAGGTTTCAAGTCTACCTTTGGTGCTCCCTTACCATTGGGGCTCTCTTCTCTTTCTTCAACTTGAAAGAGATCATGAATGTAAGGAACCTCTTCTTCCATGCTCACATCCTTGCACTCCCTCTTGCTTTCCTCAAGCAAATCCTCATAGAATTGTATGTCTTCTTTGTGAGTACCTATCTTTGATTCATTAAACAACACACTTTCGAGAGGATCATTAGTGGCATGCAAGTGGGAGCGGGAAAATTCATGAAGCACGGTATCAAGAACATCTACTCTAAAGCATTCACCACTTGAGGAGGGTTGTTGCATGACATTATTCAAATCAAATTCAATGGAATCATTGTCAATTTTCAAGGATATCTTACCCTCCTTCACATCGATGATAGATCTAGAAGTAGCTAGAAATGGTCTACCCAAAATTATAGGAATCCTCTCGTCTTCATCCATCTCTAGCACATAGAAATCCACGGGGACTATGAACTTTCCTACCCTAAGGTGAATATCCTCAACCTTGCCCATGGGGAACTTAATGGAATGGTCCGCTAGTTGGAGAGTTATATTAGTGGGGGAGAGGGTTCCTACTCTAAGATTTTGGTAGACGGAATAGGGCATTAGACTCACACTTGCTCCTAAATCATACAAGGCTTTATCAAACACAATGCCATTAATAGAACAAGGGATGGAGAAGTTACCTAGATCTTTCAATTTGGTAGGAAGTTTGTTGGAAAGAATTGCACTACAATTGGCGGTCAAACTCACTATCTCACACTCCCTTCTCCCACTCAAAAGGTCTTTCAAGAATTTGGAATAATGGGGCATTTGCTTCATAGCATCAACAAAAGGAACGGAAACATGAAAATTCTTAATGACTTCCAAAAACTTCCCAAATTGGGCATCAAGTTTAGCTCTCACAAATCGTTGTGGAAAGGGTAGCTTCTCCTCTCTAGGTTGGCGATTTAGGGGCAAGGGGGTGGCTTCTTTTCCCTTTGGCACCTCAACATCTTTTTCCTTTTCAACGCTCAATGGCTCATTGGTTCTCTCACCCTCATTCTCTAACTCCACCTCCTCTTGGGGTTCTTGGGGTTCTTCCTCAACTAAAGGGTCACTCCCTACTACCTTCCCACTCTAGTTGTCATGGCATACAAAGGTTTTGGGTTGAATCCTTGACTTGGAATGTGAGAAGAAGAAGAAGAAGAAGAAGATGATGATGATGATGAATTAAATGCAAGTTGAGCAATTTGGGTCTCAAGCATTTTCATATGAGCATTGGTTCGCTTTTTATCCTCCTCATATCTCCTTTATTCCTCCTCATGCCTCTTTTGATCCTCCTCACGCATTTTCAATAGAGCAATCCTCCTCATATCTCCTTTGTTCCTCCTTATGCCTCTTTTGATCCTCCTCACGCATTTTCAATAGAGCATCTAACTTAGTCATCATGGGATCATTTTGAGGGGCTTCAAGTTAAAGAGGTTGTTCAGGTGGAGGAAGTTGGGGTTGATGGAAACCCGGAGGCCTATTAGTTAGGGCATAGTTAGAAACATATTGACCCCTATTGCCTCTGGTACCTTGGTTAGGAACATTGCTTTGTTGGTTGTTTCCCATGTTACTTTGATCACAAAAATTTTTATTTTGATGGTCATGGTATCGGTAATTAGGTTGTTGGTTTTGATTACCATACCCCCTTTGGTTAGAGTAGCCTCTTCCATTGAAATTGGAAGGGCCTCCCCCACCATGGTATTGGTTATCATAACCACCACCACTTTGGTTCCAACCACGGTTTCCACCTTGATTCCAATTCCCCATTTGATTGGAGTTTGGCCTCAAGTTCCCTACATTCCCCATTCTAGGAGCAAAATTCATAGCATTGACATTTTCCATATTATCATCATTTTCATGGGGAAGGGGTTGAACTTCACAAGCATATACACAATGAGAGGTATCATGATCATAGGTTTCACAATTAGAACAAAACATGCATCCTTGGGGCATTGTATTGTAAGAAGAGGGGGAGAAAGTATCCATACCATTGCCTCCCTTGGTTGAAGGGGAGGTATTACCGTGAGGATTGGGCCTTTCTTTCATCAATTCATCCATTTGCTTGGTCATTTTGGAGATTTGGGTAGAGAGGTTGTTGATTGTGTTGGCTTGCTCCAATGCATAAACACCCTTACTATAAGTAGAATCCCTTTCTCCTTCATACCAATCATCATAGTGCTTTGAGGCCTCCTCTATAATACAATCCACTTCATCCTCTCCTTTTTTCATGATTGGGCCGCCGGCCGCGGAGTCTAGGCTTGTTCTTCCTTGAAGTGTGAGACCTCCCTGGAAAGTGTGAATGAGTTGATACTTGGGTATCCCATGGTGCGGGCATTGACGTTGAATTTCTTTGTATCGTTCCCATGCCGCACTTAGAGACTCACCACTCTTTTGGTGAAAACCTTGAATCAAAGACCGAGCCTCGGCGGTCTTCCTATGGTTATAAAACCTCCTCAAGAAAGTCGTAGTCACTTGGTCCCATGTTGTGAGAGAGTTAGGGGGCACCTCTTTCTCTAGCCATTCTAGACCTCTCCCAATTAGAGAAAATGGAAACATCTTGAGGCGAATATATTCTTGAATCACTCCATTGGCCTTTATTGTGTCACAATATTTCTCAAACTCTTTTAAGTGCTCATGAGAACTCTCAAACTTTCCACCCGAGAATTGTTTCCTCTCAATCAAAGTAATCAAATTAGGCCTGATCTCGAAATTGTTGGCTTGAGTAGTAGGAGTTAGGATCCCACTTTGTGCTCTAAAGGCTTCGGGAGCCCCAAGATGACTCAAAGGTGTATTCTCTCCCATTTTAGGACCTTCTTCACTCTCGAACTTATAGGTTGAGAAAGGGTTGATTTCCGGACTCGATGATGAGTTAGGGCTATCTAATTCTTCACTTGAGGGTGAAGAGGGTGGAGTATCTTCTAATTCTCTTACTCCTCTCGTCGGGGTGTGAGAATTTCTACTCCTTGCTCTTGCTTCTCTTCGAAGTAGGGACAAAGACCTCTCTAGCTCTAGATTGATGGGAATCAAAGATCTTGAGCGTGTTCGTCCTCTGTTCATGCAACAAAGCTAAGAAGAACGTAAGCACTGACAAGTAACAAAAGTAGCAAACACTAACAAATAAAAGGTGAGATAGTCTCAAACAAGAAATTAAATAGCAATGGAAGCCGTCTCCCCGGCAACGGCGCCAATTTGATAGAGGAATAATCACGTCGTTAGACAACTACACCTAAATCAAATACAATTTATAACACTCGACTTAACCTAATACAAGTATATGGCAAGAAGAGGGATCGAACCACATGGAGAAGCACATAAACACCGCATTCATCACTAGATTCTAAGCTATCTCGGGACAAAGAACAGAAATGACTAAGAGATTAAACTAAAAGTAAAACGAGTTAAAATCAATATAACTAAACACCAAGGGGAATGGGTAGATGTAGGTGCTGCTTGATCATGCAATAACATAAAAGCAAATTAATAGTGAACTAAACATGCATGAATATCGAAATAAGGTCCAATCTAACCGCCTTCCGGGGTTAATCGGTTTCTCCTAACATAGCCTCTATGTTTCCACACTAGAACCATATATTAGGAGGTGCAATCAAAGAACAATTGATAGTAATGAACCTTAACTAAGTCAACTTCCGTTCCTTGTTAGAAAAGATTCACCTTTAATCAACCAACAATGTGCACTTGCAAGAAGATCAAAGAATATCAAGCATGCAAAGATTTTAATCAAAATTAACTTAATCCCAATATTATAAGCATTAACAATTAGCAACTACACCATCCCCACACCCTTGGCTAAGTGACTACTCACAAATCATGTTGAAAACAATATCAATCACCAAATCAATAAGCATCAACATGATCAATAAGCAAAGAAGAAAAATCAAAGTAAACAAACAAAATTAAATGCAAAAGTAAAGAGAAAGAGTAAGAGACTGCTCATTAATTGAAGTAGAAGATCTACAAAAGATTAAACAAGCTTCTTCTTCAAAATCCAAGTTCATAAATGAAGAAATCCACACTTTCTCTCTCTACCAAATGAAGACTAATAGTGTTTATCTCTTTAGATTAAGCTAAAAATGCAGAAAATTAAAACTAAGTTAATCTAACTACATCAAAACGTTCTAAAATGGGACTTATATAGTCCGTACACAGCCAGCTGAAATAGAGGAGTGGTCCGACCGAACACTGGGAAGGTTTGGCCAGACTACATGGTAGGTTCGGCCAAACCATGGGTAGATTCGGTCGAACCTCCCTGATCCTGGTCTGGTCGAACTTCTGAGGTTTGACCACTCCTGCAAAATTGCCAAAATGCAACTTGACTCTACCTCAACGTTCGGTCAGACCACTGAGCAGGTTCGGCCACACCTTCAGGGGGTTCGGCCGAACCTCTCCTGAATCTTGCTTCCTTCATCTTTCCTTAAGCTTAGCTTCCTCCTCTTGAAAACCCCGATGGTTCCTATAAAGAATAACCATGGAAATCAAAGTAAAGAGTAGGAAACGGGGCAAAATCTAGGAAAGAAGATGCATAAAGGGAAAGGGAACTAAGTGCAAAGAAAAGGATGCAAACAGGCCGCAAATGTGGGAAAATGACCATCAAAATGAACCTTAATCGTGGCATAAATGCCACTCATCAGTGATGGACACAGGTGGAGCGACGAACTCCGTGTGCACATCCTATGAAATAAACTGAGTAATTAGTATCTACTTAGGGGCTATACAAGAGACAAATGCACAAGATCAAGAATACCTCCACTCCTCCCTCTGGCAAAATAGGTGGTGGAGCCAAGAGCGGCAGCAATGGCTCTGAGTTGCATAGCTTCGGACGAGCATGCGTCCGCCAAGGTGTGCCCTCTGGCGCCCTACTCGCCAAGGTCCTCAACCTCGCCTTATCGAAGATATGCCGAGGAGGGCAAGCTGGAACAACAAAGGCTCCGAGGAGTGCTGAATAGCCAATCTCTCGCCTAAATACACCATAGCATCATACGTCCCTTAAAAGTAGCGACGCTAAGCGGTGTATTGCGCAGCAAGCGCTGAAGCGTCAAAATTGGCCCACGGCCAAAACTCTACAGTCGGCTCCTACAAAATGCATACTCATATGATAAAATCCTACTAAAGGTATAAAAGGCAACTATACAATAAAATACCTAGAGGATCAACTCTCGAATGCGCCTAGAGGTGACATCCGCACTGTGACGACCTCCCTAACTGGCAGCAATAGGGAGCTCGCGAGGTGAAGGTCTTGCCGGTGCAAGAGATGGAAAGTACTCGTAGAATCAGATCTACAAAAATAGAAAAATGTCAACAGATGCCATAATCGATCTAGAGCTAACTTTAGAAGAAATAAAGTGTACCTCTATGTCTCTCAAAAAGCTAGAAATTGCGATGTCTCCCTCAAAGGAGCTATGACGACTAGAAAGTCGCAGTCCGATTAGGAAGTCCGCATAGGCCAAGCTGACCCAATCATACGACCCAACTAAAACAAGGTCACGAATAGCAAGCAGGTAAAAGAGAAGCACTCGACTACTTCTATCAAGAGAAAAGGTCCCTGACAACAGAGTAAGAGCAAAAATATGCACCCGCTGCTCTAGGGTGGTCATATGGTCCTGAAATGCCGCTGCAATCGTGCTCCGACAAATGCATCAAGTGCTAAGCTACGTCGAATCAGCCTCAGCACGAGCCCGAATAGTGATAGGGCCCAACAGCTCCAGTACCTCTGGAGAAAAGACAGTGATCTCGCCATCAAAAGGGAGCGGGACCGAAGTAAACTCCAATCCCGAAATGAGACTAAAGTCAGTGGGGGTAACGGTCATCTCACCCCAAGGGAAATGAAAGGTGTTGGTGGTGTCCCAAAAGAACTCCACCAAAACTGGGACTACGTAGTGGCTCTGTCTGAAAGAGTACATAGCCTGAGTGGCTCACAGCAAAGGAGTCAAGCCACATGACTCCCACAAATGGCGCAGACCGACGTGGTCACAGAAGTAAGTATCGTACAAAGAGCCGATGGTCGTGTTGCTAGAGCCATGGCTACGGACCGTCCCGTTAAGAATCCCTCGACGAACAAGCACTGCAATATGGAACTCTAGCGCGAAGTACATAGTGTGCTCGCCCCACTCTGGAAACCTCCCTAGAGAAGAAGAGGTGCCTACGGGATCGTCCTCCAGATGAGCCTCCCTAGAACTGGAACGAGAACCCGAACCTCATCGTCTATCCATGCTATATTATGCAAAATACCAGGAAATTAAGGTTGTATAGTATCTAAGGTTCGCCTAGCCGCATGATACTATGTTCGCAAAAAAAACAAAGTATAATTTCAATTCGAGCATAATTAGCAAATTTCAGCAATCAAACAATTTCTTGCAATATTATGATAAATATTGTGACATTTTGACAAAAATGGCTAGCAAAAACCCGAAGAACAGGTCACATTGTTCTCACGGACTTAAGGGGTTTAACAATGGCAATTTGCTCATTTATTCACCAAATTGAATAAAACAAGTTTTAAAATTCTCTAAACATGATTTATAAACATAATCCAGCAATTTCAAGGCATAAAATTTGATAAACAAAGCAAATTAAGCATAACTGGGTTCGATTTTTTTGAATACCTACGCGAGAACATCTCCGAATTCAGCAAAAATCAAGTTAAGTTTTAGAAAAACTTACATGGATCCAAAAAATAGATGAGACAAGCTTTGATTTGCAACAAATTTGAGCGAATTTGGTGGACAAACGAGCAAGAACGACCAATTTGAAGCTTCGAGTGGAAACATATATGCAGCAGCAACAGCCACGACAAATGAAGAAGAAATGGGTTTTATTTCAAAAACCCGACACCAGCGCCAGACGACGAGTTCGTCGCCAGGCGCTAGTCTTCGTTGCCTGGAGACAGAGTTGAATTGCGACGATAGTGCTTTCCAAAATGCGCTGGTGAGGCGACAAAACACGTGGCCTTTATAAATTACTATGTGGACCTTATGCAACAATTTTGGGTTCCTTGGTACGCCAGTTAGCCCCTATAAGAAATTTTGACATGATTAAGTAATCGGCTCGATTACAATCATAGTAGGTGATCGACCTGATAATAGATCGTCTCACTAAGCTTAAAGTGTCAAAGCATTGGCTCATCGCAAAGGCCTCGATATAATGGTTCATAAGCAGCAGAAAGGCACCGACGTAATGGTTCACAAACAGCAAAAAGCGCTGACGTACTAGCACCGCGAAAGTTTCAGCAAATATCACGGCAGCAAAGTTCAAGCGAGCTTTAAGGATCGACAAGCGTTGGTCTTCGATAATTTTCTTCGGAATATTATCGCGAAAACTGATGATGACTGCAAGCGGAGTTATTTTTGACGACGTTCCCTAGGATGTGGAGAGTTGTCACAAACAATTGAGGATGGATTCAAGCGAAGTGATCTACAACGGCATTCCCTAGCTTGTGGAGAGTTGTTACAAACAACAACTGAGGATGGCTTCAAGCGAAGTTATCTTCGACGAAGTTCCCTAGGAAGTGGAAGGTTGTCAAAATTAGGAGGTGATTTCAAGAGAATTTATCTTTGATCGTGTTCCCTAGCTTGCGGAAGATGTCAAAAGGTGGTAGAACGTCGTTCCAAGCAGAGCAATCTTCGATATTGTTCCCTAGCTTGCGGAAGATTATCACGGAGGAAATTGGAGGCAGTTACAAGCGTAGCAGTCTTCATGCGGTATCCCCTAGCTTAAGGAAGATCGTCACAAATCGATTACTACATAGACGTGTGCTCGACGGTGCAAGATACGCATTTCTATACTCTCTTATCTGTTTTAACTAACGCTAGTTTGCAGGTATCAGCATTATAAGAATAATTTAGGATCGCAAAACGTTCTGAATCATTCTCCGTCCCTACTATTATTTTGAATTTTGTTTTCGAAACATAAGTTTCTCCAAACTCAGTCAAAGTGGGGGCTTCTGTAGACACCCAAATGTGTCTCCCCAAAACCAAACCCAGTGATGAATACCTTCCACGTCTTTTGATTATCTAACGAGGTGAAAGTGTGGAAAGTCTAATGATGAGGATATTTTTATTAAAATATTTCTCTTTCTGTTTTTTAAAATATTTCATTTCTTACCTTATTTATGAAAAATAGCCAGTCCAATTTGGTTTGGTCCATGATAAGGGTCCAATAATAGTGTTGTTGGATTGGGCTCGAAAAGAGATTTCCAATGATATATAATAAGCCCAATTTCGATGAATTATGAGGAAGTTATGGATTAAATTAAATTAGGCCCAAAGATTTTAAAGGTGGCCTAACGATCTAGAGGAGAGCCTATTAATTATTATTCCTAAAGTGGTTAGGATTGATTTTAATCTTCTAAGAATATTTAGAAGGTTCTTTTTAATTCTAATGAGGTTAAGATCTATGATTATATTTTTAAAAGATGTTTTATTTAGAATAAAATATATTAAATCTGATTTTGAAAACTACTTGGACGCATAATTACCTGCAACCGGTTTGAAAGGTAATTACGCGTGTAAAAGCGCGTTGACTTTTAAACCAGCGCAAGACGACAGAGTCGTCGCCAGGCACTGACCTTCGTTGCCTGGTGATGGCCTTCGTCGTCTGGCGACGGGCTTGTCGTCTGGTGCTGGCTCTTGTCATTTGCGACAGGAGGTATTTTATTCCGAATATGATTTTCTTCGATCTCGTGCTATTTTTCCTATAAATAGGGGTCGTATCTCCCTGTTTTAAAATCATCTACATCTACAATCAACACCCAGAGTTCTCTAATTCTCTCTCTCTCTAAAAGCTAGAAGCTTTCTCTCTCTTTTCTTTTTCTAAATCTTCCCTCTCTCAAAATTCCTCACTCATTAGCTCTAGAAACACCTAGCCAAGTTCAAATTTGTCTTCGCCCTAGACGTGAAAGGTTTGATATTTCTGAGGGTTTGGTCCCAAATCTCTATTTCAATTATTTAATTTAATTGTTTGTTTATACTTTTCCTTGAAGTAACTAACGTGTGTATTTTGTTATTAGAAAGAGATACGAGGAATCGAAGTAAGTAATTTAATTGGCTTATTGATCTTTTGATATATATATAGAAATCATGCTTAGTATGTTATTTTGATTCCTAGTATCATGTTAGTATGTTTTATTGCTTCCTAGTATCATGTTTAGGGTTAATTAAAATTTCTAATATCATGTATGATTACTATGATGCTTCTTATTTCTTTCTTGATATCATGTTAGTATCATGTTAGGGCTAAATCTTTGATCTTTAATGTTTAGTGACATGCTAGGGTTTGTTATTAATCTTGTTAGTAACATGCCTAGGATCTTGCTATTAATATTATGCTTTAACACGATTATTTTAATATGATTGTTATTTCGATTATGATTATAATTATTATGTTTCTTGATATTACTAATTGTTATTGCTTGATCACACCTTTCATGCATGTTTAAAGGGAATTTATACTTGTAATCACGCTTAATAAGATAATTAATAAATTTGTTTAGGTTAATATGATTATAATTCATGTGATCGCCAATAATAGATTTGTTTGCGCATTAATATTCAACCAACATAGATTAAACAGGTTTAGGGTTAACCTATTGATTGCATGTTAGTCAGAAAGCGCACATGAATACGAGAAGAATAAAGTATAGTCTATATTTAGGGCAGATTTAATCTCTTTTAGGTTGAATTTGTACCTTCATCCCCGAACTTCCAGTCATGGTTCCAGACCTATTGGAGTTAACAATCTCCTGGATCGTTAAGGGGTGTAACCTTCACCCTGTGAACGGTTTACAAGTTCCTAAAACTTGTTGGCGACTCTTTTACTCCAGCTTCCTTCCCTTTGGACGCCACCCATGCTTAAGTGTATGATCACAGTAGGGCTCAAGTGTGGGATGGCTTGAAATATTCCCTACAAGTATCTTTGGTTGATTCTAGGATAGAGTATGCTAAGGTAGTGTCTTTAGAACTTTTAGGACCTTAAAGCCGAATTCTGTTGTTTTTGAAAATTTGCAATTGCTCCCCTTTGGTGAATTTGAAACTAATAGTGAATTTTTTCTACAACCATGTGAGGATTAATTCTTTTCAAGCTTTCTACATATCTTGCATGAGCGGCACATGGATCCTTGACTATTGTATGCTTTATCTAGATTTGACTTTCATCTCCCGAGATCGCAACCGAGCCATTTAGAAAGGAAAAAGGCATCTTTTCGGGGTGGTAATTTTTCATTTTCTAGGATAGTTTTCTTTTCATTATTTTGAGTTTTCATTTGCCTTCTTGCTAACCATTTGAGCCTTATATCCTTCTTCTCAAGCCTCATCATTAGATCTTAAGCCTTTTGTTTCATTCTTTTTCCTATCATTGGTTTTTGTGAAGCATTTGGTATCTTATGTTGGAGTTATGGTGGATTAGAATGGATTGTTTGGTCCTTTTAATGAAAGCAAGTTTGTATTGTAAATTTTTTGTGAATAAAAAGCAAATGCAAAAGTTGAAAAAGTCGTCCATAGTTAAAAGAGGCAAGGACAATGAATAATGTGATAAATGAAAAAATTAAAAAAAATAAGAAAGAGCAAAGCAAATTCAAAAAGTTTTGCCAAAATTGAAAAAAGTGAAAAATGAAAAATTCAAAAAAAATATTTTGATGTAAGTGTCTTTCTCCCTATTTTAAGCATTGAGGACAATGCTTTGTTCAAGCTTGGGGGAAAGCGTTCTTACGCTTTTTGTACATATGTTTGTGATTCTTGGCTTTGAATAAGCTTGAGGGTGTTGTGTTTTTGTTTGGTGATTACTTGGTTTTGATGTTGAGATTTGGCCAATATTTGCTTCACGATTTAGGTATACCACCAAATTTCAAGTTTTATCCTACCCTCACCCTTATCGCCCTTATATTACAACCCTTTCCAAGACCTTTTGACCTTTGTGGTTGAGTCACAAGTCGATGTAAGGATGTAGGTCAAGCTTATAGAGCGGTCTGCAATAGTTGAGATGTTGAGAAACCTCAAATCTATTTCTTTTTCTTGTTCCTTCGAGGAACTATAAAGATGCTTGCTACATGTAGATTTGAAGCCAATTGAGAGAATGTGCTAAAAGTGTTATGAGATGAAAGTGAATAGAGTCTTGATAGTTCTCTATTCTTAGCATGTCCTATGTTTCAATCAACCTTAGATATCTTAGAGCATGCACTCCCTTACTTGTTTAGAAAGATTTGCATTCATTTATGCTTGTACATTTGCAAAATATTCATTCATGAACATTTGTTTTCTTTCCTTTTCTTTTTTCTTCTTTTTCGTGCTTTGCCTTTTTGTTTGGTTTGTGAGAGCTATGGGTCAATCTATTAGGAAACCCTTATAAGAGCATCACTCGTCCTCTAGGGCAATCTAGGGGTTTAAATGGCTTGTCTTTTGTTGCTAAAATTGACCATGATTCCTACGAATGTGGGTTAGTGTATATTCTTGTCTCTTCTCTTCTTTTGGTTTGTTTGAATAAGCTCATCATTTTCCATCCCTTGGTTTTGTTTTGCTCGAGGACGAGTAAAAGATAAGCTTGAGGTATTTGATGGGTGTCATAAATGGCACCCATTTGATGAGTATTTAGGTTGTTTTCATCTTCTTTTCATAGCTTTCCTTCTTAATAAATGCTTAGTTTCATGCTTTTGCTCTTTGTTTTACCTTTTCTTTCTTATTTTGTGGTTTTGTGCATTTTGATAGATTTCCTAGTCTTTTTTCTTTTATTTGCTCTCTTTTCGTGGTTGTAGGTATTGTACGAGATTCGGATCTTGATATTGGTAGTTTACTTAGGTGGAAAATTCTTTTGGAGCAATCTCACAGCAGTAGGAATGCTCAAGATGCAAGGAAGTGGATTCTCCAAGTTCTAACTCTTGCGCTCTCAAGCCGCGCTCTCATGAAGGAGTGGTGTTGAACCCACTGTCAAGTGCTTTGGAACTGCCACTCTTAGTGTTCATCATCATCATATTGCGCGCTCACTAGAAGTCCCTTAGCGAACGCACAAAGCATCGAAAAAATCAAAGAAACCCAAAGGAGCGCAGGTGCGCAGCCCTATTGTGCGAGCGCGCCACCAGCCCGCGCACCGGTGCGCCTCCTCGGGTCCTTATTTTTTATCGGCTTTGTTTCGAGTTTCCTATTTATATCTACTTGTAACTCGATTTTGGAGGGTAATTAGATGCAATTAGAGATAATCTTTGATCATGTTCTTAGCTTAGTTGATAGCTTCTCTCTCTAGTTTTAGGGTTAGTTTAGGAGTAGATTTTGATAGAGAAAGTGAGGAATTTCAATGGCGATTGAGAGATTGAAGATTCAATGGTGACAATTGTGTCGAAGATCTTCTCTATTGTCAATGAGCATTTCTAACTCTATCTCATTTTATTGCTTTGTTTAATATTTAAGTTTGTTTGGATTGATTTTGATGTTTCATGCTTGATTAGTGTAGTTGTTCTTCATATATTGTTGATTCATATTTTCCTTAGTTGTTAATTAATTAGATGATGAAGTTAGAGTAGTTATTTGGCTAGGGACTGGGTTAACTATTATGATTGATTGATTGTGCTTAATTGGGGATTATGTTGATTAATTATTGAGATTAAAGTGATTAATAAAAATTGTGCATATGCGTAATTCGACAAACGTTGAGAATTATGCTAGATTGCATTGTAATTTCTAATGATATGGACCATTGATTTAGGAATTGCAATTGTCCCATTTAGCCTTGTTAGTAACGTTCCTAGTTAGTGTCTCTCGTAGTTGGCGCTAGTTAAACCTCTAGGAGATAGCTTGTCGAGCTCTTTTGATTGCACTTACCAATAGTCTTTGCAACCAATTATTTAAATGTTGTTCTCGATTTGCTACAATTGTCATGATTACTCGTTGATCCCTATTCCCTAGTGTTTTATTTGTTTGGTTTCTTTCTTTGTTAGTTGTTAGTGTTCTCTCTTTATCTTTGTCTTCGACCTAGCTTAGGCGCGTAATTGAGAGTGCTTGAACATTACCGTTCCTTTGGGTTCGACCCTTGACTTGCCTTTATACTTGTATTTAGGTTTGTTCAGTGTTTATAAATTTAGTTTAACCGGGGGAGGATTAGTCAACGACCTAGTTCTTCCCCTCGTCACTAACTTGAAGAAGTTCGTGTTGTGCAGTGTGCTAGTCAAAGTAAGCAAGGTGTTTTTGATGAGCGTCATTTATGGTGCTCAATAGAGTAGTTTTCGATTCCTTTTCTATATTTTCTCGTATTATTTTCTTATGTTCTTTCTAGTTTTCTCTTATTTTCCTTCTTTATAGCTCATTTTGGTTTTCCGTTCACTTTTATGAGCTTAATTAGTTATTTTAGTTTAATTTCTATATTTTTTTTTTTTGCTTTTTCTCTTACTTTTACTTGATTTCTTGCAAGTGAAGTTTTGAAATCTTGTTTGATGCTCCCTTACGGATGTTTTCTTATTAATTTTAGGTCTAGAGTATGCAAATACTTGAAGATTAAAAGGCTGACCTCCTCGCAAGCATCACCTTGAGAGCACCGATGATGAGGATGCACGAGAGCGCAAGTATACGAGCGAGCAAGGGAGGCCAAGCCACGAGCATCACAACAGGGGTGCGCTCACGCAGACCCCTCTGTGCGTGCGCCCAGACCCTGCTGTGCGCACGCACGGCTGGCCTAGTACGTGCGCACAGGGTGCTCCGCCTCCCTTCGCTCAATTTGTTATAAATAGCCATTGACTTTTCCTTTTTTAGGAGAGACGACTATATATGTACTTGAGACTTATTTTCCAGAAAGAGAAGAGAGAGAAAGTAGAGAGAGGAACTTGAGTTACTTTTTTTGTACTTCAATTTCATCTTTGATTTCAACTTTTAGCTTGGTTCATCTTCAATCAATGAAAGTTTGTGAGATTTTTTTCTTTTGAATTTACTTTTGTTGTTATTTCCTTTAATTCTTGAATGTTTGATTTAAATTTTGATCTTTGGTTGAGAATTTGTTGAATGTTTGATTTCTCTTTTATTAAGCTTGAAATGATGATGTTTGTGATTCAATTTGTATTGTTTGCCAATTCTACCATGATTAGTGAGTAGATTAATAGCTAGGGAGAAGGGGAAGCATGCTTTATTGATGATTCTTTGTTGATTGAATTGTTGCAATTAAATTGGTTGACATAGTTGTGCATGAGATTAATCGACTAGGAGTGATCAACCTATAAGATTAATCTAGATTACATAGCAAATTTCAATGACATGAACCCTTGATTTAAAAGTTGCTTTAATTGATAGAATTTGATTGTGATCTTCCTTGTTAGCCATTCATAGTGAACCCTAGCTTGGCTTATAGGAGATAGCTTTTGGATTCCATTAGTTGCAACTATTGTTTGTCCTTTGCAATGTTTGAATCAATCGAGTCATCCATCGATTAGCATAATCATTGAGCTTGCATGTGAAACCCATATCTCTAGTGTTTAGCATATTGGATTTATTTGATTTGTTTAGATTTTTTATACCTTAACTACAAACAAATTCTTTATACAATCTTCGAAGTAGCTTGACCTATGCTATAGCTTTCTCCTACTCATTCCTTTGGGTTCTACCCTTGACTTACCATATACTCCTATTAGGTTGGTTGAGTGTTTAAAAATTTGTTTGGCTCTAGGGGTGATTAGAAAACGTCCTACATTTTCCCTACGTCAAAAATGGCGCCATTGCCGGGGAATGATACGGGTGCTTTGTTATATTTGTTGAGTTTACTTCATCTTAAATTGAAAATACAAAAAGAATTTTCTATTTTAGGCTACACTTGTAGCCGTGCTACTAATTGTTTCTTTTGAGATTGTATGCATAGAGCATGTGGTTGTTCACTAGTGCCACTTGATCCGGAGATTGAGACGACAATTGCAAGGATAAGATTTGCTAGACGATCTTTGAGTTCTAGCTCTTCAAGTAAAGAAGAACCACAACAAGAAGAACAAGAAAGGATGGGAGAAAATCCAAGAGTGGCATTGTAGGAATTGGGGATTCCCGGTGCATATAGATTTGAAAGTAGGATTGCTCCACCTACAACACTGGAAAATGATTTTTAATTAAGGCCGGCAATGATCACTTTGATAGAGAGGCGACAATTTAGTGGGGCCAAGTATGAAAGCCCACTAAATCATCTCATGGCCTGTTTGGTATTGTGGATTTCATTTTAAATGACGGAATTGGGCCAAATAGGTTGTTTGGCTATAATAAGAATTTGGATTTGTAATTGGGCCAAATCCAAGGTATGTAAGAAATATGGCCATTTGAAATCCATTATCAAATCACGTCATTTCAAATCCAATTTGTTTCCCATCTCACTCCTTCTCTCTCCACGATACTCTCTGAGAAAATTTTTCCCTAAATCCTTGCTCTCTCTCCTACCTCTCTCCTGTGCCGCCATTAGAGAAGCTGAGGTCAAGCTTTTTCTCTATCTCCAATCTCTTTCCTCAAGTATGCTCTATCTCTCTCCGATTTGTTGCTTAATCCTATAATCTAATGCTCAGATTATTGTAGTTTATTAGTTGCAATTCTTAACCCTAATTTCTGTAATTTGATGAGATTTGTCAATTTAATCAACCCTAATTTTTGCAATTTGATGAGAAATAGCACTGATGGCTGCGATTGTATTATTGATCCAAAATATGATTGAATTCTTGAAAACCTATCAAAAGCTCTTAAAACAAAGCTAAATCCAGCCATGTAACTCGGATTTGAATCGAACACTGAAATTGATCTGACAAGCCGTTTTGAATAGTTTAATTAAATAGCACTGACTTGATTAAATAGGGTGGTTGTTCGATTTTATAGCTGCCTTTGTTGAATGATTTGATGCTTGAATTTTGTAAAGAAAGATACTATTGAATTGGCTTACAAGCTGTTGATTAAAAAGTTGTTGCTTACAAGTTGTTAATGATACTATTGAATTGGCTTAAGATAAGCAAAGTTTGAGTTTGGGTATTGTTTATTCTTCCAGCTCATAATTGAAAAGATGTCAGAGGAAGTCTCTACCCGGGAGTCGCTAAAACGTGTAAGGGATGATGACGAAGATATGGAGTTTATTGTCGTAGTTATAGGTTTTATTATGATAGTAGTAGGTGCATGTTATGGTCAAAAGTATTGGCTTAAGGAGGTAACATGGAATGAGCATGAGCGTGCCTTAACTAGAGCTACTTGGATGAACACTTTAAAAAAATGATAGGATTTGTCGAGAGCAATTAAGGCTTGACATAAGTTGTTTTAATAAATTATGTCATATATTGCAAACTAAGGGAGGTTTAAAGACAACAAGAAATGTCACGGTAAAAGAGATAGTTGCATTGTTTCTTCATATTCTTGCCCAAGATTTGAAAAATAGAACAATTTAAGCTATCTTTGCCCGTTATGGAGAGACCGTGAGTCGTCAATTCCATATAGTCCTCCAATCTATTTTGAAGATTGGAAAGTATTACATCAAGCAAGTTGACCAAACCACTAGTTTTGCCGAGGATAACAAGTGGAAATGGTTTGAGGTAAAATCAATATGACTTATAGCTTAAACGATATAAATTTCTTTTTATTAGCCTAAGTTATGTATTGTGAAATATAATGCTAGGGTGTTGTTGGAGCTCTTGATGGAACACACATTAAGATGGCCGTCCCTATTGAGGATCGTCCTCGCTATCGAGATAGGAAAGGTGACCTTAGTACTAATGTCTTAGCGGCTTGTGATTCTAATCTTCGTTTCACATATGTCTTACCTGGTTGGGAAGGGTCCGCATCAGATCCTCGTGTGCTTCGTGATGCATTAAGGAGGCCTAATGGGCTTAAAATACCAAGAAGTAAGAGTTTAGATTTTTTTTTTTCCTCATAACTTAGTAATTTTATATTGAATCTTATATGATTAATCTAATATTTGATAATGCAGACAAATACTTTCTAGTGGATTTGGGCTTTTCAAACTGTGAGGGATTTTTAGCTCCTTACAAAGGAACCCGTTATCATTTAAATTTGTGGCAGGGAAACACTCCAACAAATTATATGGAACTTTTCAATTTACGACATTCCTCTGCCCGAAACACTATTGAGAGGGCTTTTGGGTTGTTGAAGAAACGTAGGAGCATTCTTAGGGATCCTAGTTTTTTTGGGAAAAAGACTCAAATTAGGATAATTAATGCATGTTTCATCCTCCATAACTTTTTAAGAGAGGAAAAAAATGGAAGAAACGACTCTTATGCAAGAGGTAGAACAAGATTTGTTAAATATGGAAGTAATCGATGTAGAAGAGGAATAAGAAGAAGAAGAAGACTATATTACTAGTGCTCGGTCAACAAAAGAGTGGAATGAGTTTAGGGATAGACTTGCCAAGAAGATGTTTAAAGAGTATCAAGGGAGGAGACTTCGAATTTTGACTACTTAATGAAATGGATAATAGGTGATTAATGGTTTTGATTTCTTAGGCTATATTTACTGTGGTTCTGTTGTTTCTTATCTATTTACTACTGCCATGTGCATTTTTTGCTATTAGGATGTACAAATACTTTCTGTTTCTTTTATTCATCCTAAACTGCTATGGACTCAGCTCACCCCTGTCAATGTAACAGTATAATTCAGAGAGTTACATGACTGCATATTAATGTTTTCATCACATTTTTATTTATTTAATTTTTTTTTTTTTTTTTTTTTTTTTTTGCTTATCTTGGCTGTCTGCTAATGTTTACATTGTGATATTTAGGAACAATGACTTCTAAAAGACAAGGCAAACAACCTATGGGTCCTCCTAATAGAAGAGGATATGTTTCGTGGAATTCAAATATGGATGAGATACTTACTTCTACATTGTTTGAGCAAATAAATGAAGGGAACAAGGGTGATGGAGATTTCAAGTCACAAGCATATCAAGCCGTGGTTGACAAGTTAAGGGCTGACTTGGGCATGTCTATAACTATAGATCATGTTAGGAATCGGATTAAGGTTTGGAAGAAGCACTATTCCGTTATTACTGAAATTCGAACTAACACGAAGTTTAAATGGGATGAAAAAAAGAAGATGGTGGTGATCCCTATAGAACAGCTTGCTGATTGGTATACATACTGTACGGTATGCTTCATTTATTTCTTGTTTCATTGAATAGACTATAATATGAAATTTTATTATCTGTTTCAGCTTGTTGATTGTTAATTGTTCTGCTTCTAGGCTTGTTTAGGCTTATATGTTAATTTAGGCTTGTTTTATATGTTAATCTGAAATTCTAGGCTTGTTTACCGAACTGAAAACCTTCCTATTTTCCTTTGAACTGAGCCTCTACAACATTGACCTTCTGCCTTAAAAATAACTTGCATATATTGCATAAGGATATCATTATCTCAGAAAAGCCAAATTGAATTTACAAGTTTCTCTTTTTAGTGCTAAGGATTACATGACATCTTGGCTTCTAACTCTTGTAATACAGTACTTATGAACCCTCTAGATTGATTGAGGGCCAAAATCAGTTTATGATAGACAAAATGCTGCTACTGATTATGGTACAATTGTACCAAGTAAGACCCCATTCCTGATAAACAACCGATGTGATTTCATTATTTATTGCTGTATTTTAAATTTTGTACTGACATTATAGTCATTCATGCTCATGTTAAGGTTATAAGTGTGCTGGTGGAGCTTGCTCTCTTAACTTTAGATATGCCTAATGGTGCTGAACTGCTGACCTTCTAAGCTAGAATCAAGAGGAGTCAGCATTTCCCATTGAATCCCATTGAATTTTGCAAAAAACTTGAGTGTGCTTCTATAACCGAGATAGTGGGATTGGAGTATAATATTTATAAAATGTCATTGGTATAGTATTTATGATCAGCTCTTCTGATGTACTTGTAATTAGAACTTGATCAGGAATGTTGCATTTCTTAGAAGTATATTCTTGATGGCTTGCTATGCCTCTCAGCAGTATATTAAAGACGCTGCATATCAGATTATAGTTTGTTATTGTGCTGCTTTTCTGATTATAGTTTGTCTTACATTGATGTTGATTATTGCTAATATAGGATGCTCCCCAAGCCGCTGCATATCAAAATAAATTCATTGAGAATTGGGATGATATATGTACTTTGTTTGCTTCGGATAGAGCTACTGGTGAAGGAGCTGAGCAACATGAAGAAGCTGCTGCAGCAATGGAGAATGAAAATGATAATGCAAGTACCTCCGAGGCTTCTTCCGGAGGATCAAACAAGAAGCTCAAAAGAGATCGTCTAGCAGATGCAGTGAGCTGTTTTGCAGAGTCGTTTAAGGAGTATGTGAGCAGAGCGCAAGGGCCATCGAAGCCAACTTCACAGGAGATCTACGAGGTAGTCTCAAGTGTACTTGGGATCTCACGTCACCAAGTCCTACAAGCTGTGAAAAGGTTCATGAATGGGACGGTGGATGAGTTTGAAATGTTAAAAACTCTACCGGAAGTGGAAAAATTGGATTGGGTTTTATTATGTATTAATGATTAGTATTTTTATTTAGATGATTGTGAACTAAAACTACTAGCTAGATCTTGATATGTTGTCTTTTTGTTTAGAGTTTGTTGGCAAAATGTACCTTGGTTTAAAATTCAGAATTTGAAATTCCTTGTATTTCCAAACAGATATTAGAATTTGAAATTCAGGATTTGAAATTCCTTGTTTTGCCAAACAACTTTTAGAATTTGAAATCCAAAATTGTAAATTCTTAACTTTCCCAAACATGGGACTTGGAATTGAAATCTAGTAATTGAAATTTTAGAATTGAATTCAACTATTTGAAATGAAATAGGTGTATCCAAACACAACCTCAAGGAGTTTGAAAAGTATTGTAACACTATCAAACTGAATGGAATTTCCCAAGAATTCATCCCCTCAAGTTTTTTCCCTTTTCCCTCATTAGGCGTGCCTTGGAATGGCTAGACAAGGAGGTCAAACTAAATTCTCTAAGGACATGGGACAAAGTGACCAAGAAATTTCTATCCCGTTTTTATCCACAAAAGAAAACGGCGGAGGCTAGAGCTTTGATCCAAGGTTCAAGCAAAAGCCTAGTGAAAGCCGCTATGAAGCATGGGAGAGATACGAAGAGTATCAAAGAGAATGTCCTCACCACAGAATTCCTACTTACCAAATTATTCAAATCTTCTATGGTGGCCTACCTCCTCAAGGAAAGTCATGTTTAGATGGAGGAGCCGAAGGTCCAATTATGAATAAAACGGAGGAGGAAGTGGTAGACATAATTGAAGATGTAGTGAGGTAAATAGAGATTGGCAAGATGGAAAAGGGGAGTCAAGTAGCAAGAGTAGCTCTTCGGTGTACTCGGTTGATCATCTAAATGCAATCAACAATCTATCCTCACAAATGACACTTGGGGAAGGAAATGTCCGCTATCAAGGCAAAGTTGGAAAGTGCTACCTCCCAAGTTTCAAATCTTCCCTCCCGATCTAAGGGGAGAGGTATGTCTTCTAATTCTCAACCCTCTCCCTCTTCTAGTAACATGCGTAGTGGATGCTTGTTTTGTGATGTTTGTGGATCGTATGATCATGATACTTCTAATTGCCCTCATGTATGTATGGATGTTTGTGATGATTAATATGGGAATGTGAATGGGCATGTGAATAATATGTCAAACAATAATGATTTTAGGTTTGATAATCAAAGAGGTCAATGGAGTAGGAATTACAACAACCATGGGAATTTTGACAACTATAACCAAGGTGTTGGTTATAGGAACAAAGGGAACCAAAATTCTCGAGGTGGAATTTTGACAACTATAACCAAGGTGTTATAGGAACCAAGGGAACCAAAATTCTCGAGGTAACTATAACAGACAAGGTTATAGCAGCCAAAATCAAAACCAAAATTATGGTAATCATAACCAAGGTTATGGAAACCATAATCAAGGTTTTGGTCAAAATCAAGGAAGAGGTAATTGGAACAATCAAAATAGGGGAAATTTTCAAAACAATGCTCAAAGGGGTCCCCCACCCGGATTTGCTCGAAAGACCCAAAATGATAATTTCTGTGTTCAATCATCATCATCATCTTATTCTTCTTCTAGGACTAATTTGGAAGAAATCATTGAAAACAAAACAAAGTTGTTGAACACTTATATGGCGGTGAGTGACAAGAAGTTTAATGAAATGATGACCCACAGTAAGATGCTTGAAACCCAAATATCTCAACTTGCCAATGCTTTGAAAGACCATGCAAGCCCTTCTTCTTTACCTTCTCAAGACCAAGACCCTAAGAGATCCGTTAGTGTCATACTAACAAGGAGTGGTAAGGTGCTTGAGGAGAGTTTTCCTAGCAAGAGCAAGAGTGAGAAGGGTACAAAGGAGGTTTTAGTTGAGGAAGAGGGAGATGGTGCATTTTTGAGTGAAGTGATGGTAGATCCACCCAAGGAGGTGAAGGAAGAGAGAGAAGTTGTGAAACCTTAGCTTCCTTATCCACAAAGATTCATGAGACACAAGTTGGATGAACAATTTGGAAAATTTATTGATATGCTCAAGCAACTTCACCTTTCTCTACCATTTACCGCTGTTGTCACCCAAATGCCTAACTATGCAAAATTCCTCAAAGACATTTTGAGCGGTAGGAGGACTTGTGATGTTGTGGAGACGGTGAACTTGACCGAGAATTGTAGTGCAATTATAATGAACAAGATGTCACCTAAGCTAAAATATCCCGAAAACTTTTCCATCCCTTGTGCCATTTACAAAATGCAAATCGACAATGTCTTATGTGACTTAGGAGCTAGTGTTAGCCTTATGCCATATTCGGTGTACCAAATACTTGAAATAGGGGAGCTCTTACCTACTAAAATCACTTTGCAATTGATCGATAGGTCAATCAAGTTTCCTAAGGGTAAGGTGGAGGATGTCCCTTTGAGGGTTGGGAAATTTGTTATTCCAGTGGAAATTTTGGTGCTTGAGATAGACAAAGATGCTAGCATTCCTATCATTCTAGGGAGACTGTTCCTCGCTACTTCAGGTGCTATGATAGATGTCAAGAGCGCAAAAAATTCACTTAAAGTAGGGGATGAGGTGATAAAATTTGACTTGAATGATAGTATGAAGTATCCATGTTCTTCTTTAGAGAATTGTATGATGATTGACTCTCTTGATCATGTTGTGCCTTCCATGCATGAGCAATTACTCACCTATAACGATGCTCTTGAGAATGTTTTGTTGAATAAGCGAAAAATGGGTGATCTTAGCAAGGATATGGCTTTGTATGAAAATGTGCTCAATGGAAGCCTTGAGGATGTTGATGAGAAAATGTGCATGAACATTACTAGCCAAGAAGCATTGCAAGTGGCTACATCAAAGGAAGGTAAAGGTGTCCCCATGGTTGAGTTCAAACCTCTTCCATCACACCTTAGGTATGAATTCTTAGGCCCTAACTCAACTTTTCCCGTAATTATTAGTTCCTCCTTGAGTGAGAGCCAAGCCCAAAAGTTTTATGGTGTATTGAGAAAGCACCAAGGTGATTTGGACTATACTATTGATGACCTCAAAGGTATTAGTCCCGCCCTATGCATGCACCACATTGATGAGTCTATTTTATATATATTTTTATTCCCCGTCCCACGGTCATATTTGTGCTTATTTGAGCTCTGCGGAGTTATTTTTATTACTAATATACGTTTTTTAGTGTTTTTGTAGAGTTGGTATTATTTTGTAGGAATTTGCAAATTTATAACAATTTTCGAGCTTATTGAGCCACTACAAAGATATTAGAGTCGGATCGTATTTTTATAACCGTATGTTTAAAGCCCAAGACCAAGTTAAAGAAATTTAGTTCGGTGATTAAGGGCTCGATTGATGAAGAGGCCCAAATTAATATTTTGGATCAAATGATAAGCAAGTTAGTTAAGGATTTTGGGCCCAAAGCAAAAGAAGTCCAATCTCAAAGAAAATCAGAGCTGCTGGGCTGATTTATTGACCGGGCCCGGTCGGGTGATAGTTGGCCCCATCAGGCGAGCTTGATGGGAGATGTTCCGCTTCATCATAGTGGGCTTGTTATTTGGCCCACTTGATTTTGTTATGTCGGTGAAGTGGTTTATAAATAGGAATACATAGTAGTATTGTAGGAGGTAATTTTTGGAGCTATTATTTTCTTTATATTTCCGTAACTTGCACGCTAGTTAGGATTTTCTTAGGCTTTTGTTTTATATCGCTTTTCGTCTATTTTGTCTTGGTACTAATTACTTTTGTTTCTCGTTTGTTTGATGATTGTTATTGTTTAACTTTTGTTTGGTTACTATTGTTGATTTTACTTTGGTAGTTTTCTTTAATTTTGGTTTATATTATTATTGTTTTTATTATGCTTTATTTAATTGCTTATTGCTTTTAATCATGTTTTCTTTAATCGCTTTGATTAGTTTAATTTTAATTATGTGTAAGTAGTTTTCTTTCTAGGGTTTATGGGGATCCATAAATAATATGAAGGGGTAATTTATTATTGTTGATTGTCAATGCTAGATTAATTTCCTATTGATTGATTTAATGCTCTGTGACTAGATTAGGCCTGATCTTTTATGCATGAGTTTGACAATATTGATTCGAGATTCGAGAGATGAGAATTGATGTTTAGGTCTAGTTTCAATAGGCAGGTTAATTTATAAATGGTTAAGTCGAGATTCGAGAGATGAGATTTAATACCGGTAGATTAATTATGTGATTGTAATACGTAGCGAAAGCCCTTTATGATTTGATTAATTGATGCATTGATGATTGATTATTATGTTTTACCCTGGAATATTATTTATTGGTGAACCTATGCCCTAGGTCTTTTATTCATTGTTTCTCCTCCTACTTTTATTCTTTTCCACTTTTACTCTTAGTAGTTTAATTTCCCTTCGATAATAATAATTTGTTACTCTATAATCTAGATTATATTAAATAATTAGGAATAAAAAGACTCGTTTCCCTGTGGATTCGACCATACTTCCCTATCTATTTTAGTTAGTGGTTTTAGGAATTACTTTTGATTAGGTGATACGACTTTAGCCTGTCACACATCACTCTTGAGGATAATGCCTCACTTAGCATTTAAAGACAATGAAAGCCCCACCCTCAAATGGAGGAGGTGGTCAAGAAGGAAACCACCAAGATATTGGATGCGGGAATCATATTCCCCATCTCTAGCTCATGTTGGGTTTCTCCGGTCCACGTTGTCCTAAAGAAAGGAGGCATGACCGTTGTAGAGAATGAGAGAGGTGAGCTCATTCCTACAAGAACGGTCACGGGATGGAGGATATGTATAGATTATCGACGTCTAAACACATCCACTAAAAAGGATCATTTCCCCCTTCCCTTCATTGATCAAATTCTTGAGAGACTAACAAGACACAAATATTATTGTTTTCTTGATGGCTACTCTACTTTCTTTCAAATTGCTATTCATCCAGATGAGTAAGAGAAAACAACTTTTACTTGCCCATATGGAACTTTTGCCTATAGTAGAATGCCATTTGGGATTTATAATGCCCCCGCAACCTTCAAACGGTGCATGATGAGCATTTTTGGAGATATGTTGGAAGAAGAAATGGAAGTGTTTATGGATGATTTTTCGATGGGAGGTGTTTCATTTGAGGCTTGTCTTGAGAATCTCAAAAAGTTTTTGGCTGGATGTGAGAAAGTGAATCTAGTTTTGAATTAGGAGAAGTGTCACTTCATGGTTGAGGAAGGCATCGTCTTTGGTTATAAAATCTCTCACAAGGGAATTGAGGTGGACCAAGCAAAGATTGGGGTCATTGAAAAGCTTCCACCTCTGGTCAATGTGAAAGGTGTGAGATCTTTCATGGGGCATGTCGGGTTCTATAGGAGATTCATCAAGGATTTCTCTCTAATTGCTAAGCCCCTCAATGATCTTCTTCAAAAGTATGTTGAGTTTGTGTTTGATGATAGATGTTTGGAAGCATTCAACAAATTAAAGAAAGCCTTGACTTCCACCCCCATAGTCCAAGCCCCGTGATGGGATTTACCTTTTGAATTGATGTGTGAGGCTAGTGATACGGCTATTGGAAGTGTTTTGGGTCAAAGAATTGATAAGAAGCTCCATGTGACGAGCGATAAACCTAGGTCGTTGGGGACTAGATTTCCTGGCCAAAATAATATTTATAAAGCTAAACCAACCCGAGGTATAGGATAAGTCTAGGTCGAATCCCAAGGGAAGGAGGGAGTGCTAAGGTCGATGCTAAGCTATTCCGAAGGCTAGGGGACGACCCAAATTCAACCCGACTTGTTATTGACTCGACCCTAATTTTACCCGACCTATTACTATCCTAACCAAAAATTCAACCCGATTTGTTACTAACCCGACCTGAAATCAACACGACATGCTATTAACCTATCCTAAATTCAACCCAAATTATTCCTGGCCTGATTTCAAATCACCTTAAATTCAATTTAGACCGCCTTATTATTATTGATTAAAGCGTTTTGTCTAGGGGGACCTAGGTTGTCCAGGTCAGCAAAAGAAAGAAGCATCATCCCCAAATTTAAGAGTTAAATATAGTATATATTTGTTGTATGGTCAAAGGAGATAATTATCTTCATAAATTATAGACTATAGTTCCCTATTATGTTGTCATATATATTTCTATATAATCAAAGAAAATACTAAGCTTGATAAAAAATGATAATTACAAAGTATCTATTTATATTTAGTTAGAGTTTAGCCTATAAAGATTTACAAAGGCATGTACATTGTACAGTGCATTTATTTTCTTAATGATAAGGAAGGAAGATATTCCCTCAATCTTTCAGAGGATTATTTTTTTTCTTCATTTTTCCTCAATCTAAATGATAAAAATTTATAAATACTACTACTTTAATTTTTGGATGCATGTACATTCTTTATTTAAATTTAGTAATTAAGATTTACAAATACTGCTACTTTTTAGGTACAAGTTCATTCTATATTTCAATTAAGCAATTACAGTTTACGAATACTACTACTTTGTAGGTTCATGTGCATTCTAAATGTAGTCAATTACGGTTTGCGAATACTATTGGACCTAAGGCTTGTTTGTTTTATCTTATATTGCATTTATATAAAAAAAATAATTAATTACAATTTCAGATTAAAAAAATAAAATAAATAATAATTTCGGATAATGATTAAATTGAACGTGATAATGATTGAATGCGAGCATGAGTATATGACAATGACCTGATGATAATCAGACCCGAATAATTTACATGATCCCGGTCATGACTTGACTTGTTTGTACTTGAGAAAGCGGTGACCCGAACTAGATCTGTTAAAAGGCTTTTAACAAACCGACCCAAAAAATGTACTCGAACCCAAGATAACTCGACCTAAAATCAACTCGAAATCCAAATTAACCCAATATTTGAGACCTTAGCCCGAACATGACCTAATTTGGAAATGACACAACCAGATCATAACCCGCAAATTATAGACTTGAACCGAACCCGACTCAAACCCGAGAATGACCCTACCTGATTCTAACCCGTAAATTATTGGCTTGAACCAAACCCGGTTCGAACCCGAGAATTACCCTAACCTGTTTTAACCCGTGAAATCCCGAACTAAACTAGACCTATTATTCACCCGACCCGAATGTAACCCGACCTGTTATTAACCCGACCTAAACCTGACCCAAACCCGATAAGATGTAAGACCCGACGTGACCCGACTCAAGCACGACCCAACCCGAACCCGACCCGCATAAATTACGGCAATGACCCGAGTTTACCCAACCAACTTTTACCTAACCCAAACCCGACCTGTTTACCCGAATTGACAGCTTTAATGGTGGTATTGCCATTTCTTGGCGTTCCATGAAACAAACCATTGCAGCTACTTCTTCCATCATTATAAGATTTTAGCAATTCACGAGGCTAATCGTGAATGTGCATGGTGAAGGTCGGTAATTCAACATGTAAAAGAAGTTTGTAGTTTATCATCCGGGAAAAAGGCACTGACAACTCTATATGAAGATACTGCAACTTGTATTTCTCAACTTAAGAAAGGATACATCAAAGGTGATAGAATAAAGCACATCTTGAGAAAATTGGAGATATAAATGTTATGAAGCTTTGTTCATGTGAGAACTTAGCAAACTTATTTACTAAGGCTCTTTCAACTGCAACATTTGAAAGGCTAGTTTATCATATTGAATTGCGTCTTCTCAAAGATCTCTAGTGATATAATAATGAGGGGGAGTAACTGTGTGCTGCACTCTTTTCCCTTTATCCATGGTTTTTTCCCAAGGGATTTTTCCTAAAAAGTTTTTAATGAGACAGCATATAAGCTCATTAAATCTATTGTAATAATGTCCATCCAAGAGAGACTGTTACAAAATATATTCATTGTGGATGTTCATTATTGCTTGTAAATCCCTAGTATTATGCCCCCCATTGTAACTCCCATGCCCCCCATTTGCCATTACCTCTATTGAAACCCCCACTTAAATGAAATCTTAATTTTCCGTGAAGGTTACATTATGTTCTATTGGAAATTCTTGAGTGAAACACAAAGGAAGGAGAGGGAAAACAAATGTGATAAAGTCTCACATTGATATCTATCTTTCAGTTATGTTTTTCTATTCTTTGGCTTGATCTTGTTTTGGAAAGTTGTGATCAATTACAATAATTATTGACTGTTGGGTTGATTCCCTAATTGTTAGCTGTTTAATGGGGGTTTAATGGCAAAATGTTAATACCTTTTATGGCTGCCATTTCTCCTTAAATCAAGCTGGTTGTTGCCTTCTTCAATGTTGCACATTACCTTTTTTGGCCTCTATATATATGTGTGCTTTTACAAGCTTAAATATATACTAAAATACAATTACTTCCTCTCTTCTCTTCAGAAAATATTCCTTCGGTTTTGGGCAAGTATTCTGAGTTCCAGTCGGGTTTGTGAGTGCACACAAACTCCGGCGCCGTGCTTATTCTGGAGGGCGACCGCTTGATAACTACTGTACCGGGGTAGCGCGGAATCGTCTTTTAGGTCAGTGGTTATCCACGACGCGGCAATAGTCAATTTGGTCTACACAACATTGAGATAAGTATTTTTGTTTAATTTACTTATATACTAACAATCTAAAAGACGATGCTTATTGATTCTAAATGTCTATTTATTAACATGTGGAATTTAGAATGTTTTCTTATATTTGGAGCAAATTTTATGTTTTTTATGAATGTGTAACCTTATTGATTTGAGAAACGATTATTTGACCTATAGTTTTTTAATTTTGATATGTCAAAGTTAGATAATGTTGTGATTCTTTTTAGTCATATCACTTTCTTTTATTATGTATGGAGTATATCATTCTTGTAGTTATCATGATTTACTATGTATTAAGCAATTACGGATTGTAAGCTTGTGATAGTATTGCTTATACTCATTAGTTATTTTCATGATATATATGATTATTTATAAAAATGCAATTATATATGTTGATTATTATACATGTCTGCATGTAATAACTAATATAGATAGATATATGCAACAAGCCTACATTACTAAGCTTCTTTGGCTACTTGTGACTTTGTGAGTATATTAAATTACGTTATCTAGCTAGTACTTGATTGGGCAATTATTTCTTAACACTCTGGTTGATTGAATTCAAGGAATTATTTTGCTAAAGTTTTGACGATTGTGAGAATTAATTAAGGAATTAATTCTGCATATAGTGTATGTCTGATGAATCATGAATATTACTTTTGGTCATCCATTTTCTAAATTATAGCCTTGGTTATTTTGACTAAGTAATTGTTGTATGGGGAGTTTTAATTTGGAGAGTTAGCTTAAATCATGGGAGTACATTAAAAACCTTTTAATTGGTGATTGATTTTATTTTTTGAATGGTTGAGTTATTGCTTTATGTTATGTATAAAATTGTACCTAGCTTTTTGCAATATAACTAATATAGTAATATGGGTTACTTTATTTTTAATTGGCCAATGATATTATATTATTATGTTGTTGAATATATGCTTTTCTAGTTTTTGACAAAGAATGTTGAATTTGTCAAATAAATATTTGTTGAAATGAGTATGAAATTCCATATGTTTAGTTACCTCTAATTTCTTGGTTCTACATTTTGTGGATTGAAATTGGCCTTGGAGATAGCTTTATTGATTTAAATACCTATATGGTGGGATAGTTTGAGCTATGTCTTTGTCATATGTTTTGAGGTGTATGTACGAACTTCTAGTACTACTTTGCCATTATTCATGTATTAGATATGGAGTTTAATTAGAGTTATTGCATCAATTATTCATTTGTTGATATGCAAGTCATAATTTTTGTAACGTGATCTCATTACATAATTTTTGTATTTCATTAACATATGTAGAATTATATTTCTAATATGGTGAGTTTGTGAAGGGATATTATGTGATATTTTTTTTTCCTTAAGGAGAATATATGACTTTCTCTTTGGAGAATTTTGAGTAAAGTATTTTGGGAATTAAACTACGACTTTTCGATTTTTATGATGGTTTCTTGTTACCGTCTATGACTCTTTATTGTGTTATAATTCATTATGGATAAAGCATGAGTAAAATGTAAAGGCCCTAAATTTCATATGGTGGCATGGGAATTAATATTTTGAAGTATTGTTGAATTATTATCTTTGATTAATTCAATGTTTCAAAGATTTATCTCTACTCTTGTCCACCTTATATGTTATTAGACCCAAGTTCTATGACATAGTTATGGGTTTTTCTCAATCATGTATTTGACTATGCTTCATTTTGGGATTTGGAATTTTGGACCTTATGCATTCATGTGGAGGTTCAGGTTTTATAAACTTATGTGATTTCGTTATAAGAAATGTATGTTATTAAAGATCCCATATGAATATTGGAGGGATTTTGTATGTCCAAATATTTCGTTTATTGAGAATGTGGGTTTTAGGCGTATTGATAAGGGCTTTGAATCGGACTTTGTTGTCCAATGTGGGGGAAGTAATAAAAAAGAATTAGTGTTGGACTCAAAGTCTTGACTCAGTGTTTGCTTAGTAATTGCATTTAGTTCATGACTTTGTAGGCGAGTCTTGGAGTAGTAATTTTTATTATGAGCCTGATTGATCCTTTATATGGATAATGCCTTTAAGCATGTATGTGTGTTAGCACTATGTTTCTTGTAATTACATATGCACATTGGAATGCCACGTCTTTCTTTCTTCTTTTATTAATGGTGATGGATTTTTAAATTTGGTAAGAATGAGAGGCACTTCTAATGTTAGAGTTTTCTATTGTATAATGCGAAGCCTGAAAGTGATTAATTGTGCTAAAGACAATTTTTGATCGAGCTTGTCTTACAAGATTGTTTTGGTATCTCTATGTCTTTAGAGTATCAACTTTAAACTAGTGAAATGTCATGAGTGATTGTTTCCGTGGAAGAAGTTGTTGACTATGAGTTAGGTTATGTTTAACTATGTGTAGAATTCTACAATCTTTTCCTTGGGATTGTAAAGCTTGATATTTCTTCTATGGATTTTGTTGCTAATTCACTGAGTTTTGTTGGAAGTCTTTACGGCTAAACTTGTGATGGATGAGTCATTGCTACAATATAAAGATTTTGAATTTTTCTTGATCATATGTGAACTTTTGTGTCTATTTGGTAGTGCTATGTTTCTTGGGAACTATGCTTAGTCTGACATTGCTTATTATGTAAGTAGATTAAGCAAGTATACTCTTAACTTGAGCAATGATCATTTGATCGTTTTGATGAGGAGGTTGCATAGGTACTTGAAAAGTACAAAAGATTAGGAGTTTGCACTATTGTAAGTGGTTATGTCTGCACCACTACGGGGTGGAGCTATGTTTTGGAAATTGTGCAAAGCAACCTTGTTTTTCTATGTTTGTTTTGGAATTATCTAAATTTATTGCTCTTGAATTGACAGGTTATGAGGCAAGATGATCAAGAGTATATGGCTCTTATGAGCAAAAATGTGCTTGCAAATATCCCATTGTAAAGGAATTCGTCGTGATTTGCAAGTTGTGGTTACTTTTGATTGAACCATGCCCATGATGGTTGATGCCAAAGATAATTTTTCGAATGGGGTGATATCACTAGACTAAATAAAAGTCTAAAAGGAATGTTACGGATCCGTTAACTAATAAAGGCCTGTGTATAAAACTAGTTTTGGTAACATCGGAGGGGATGGGACTAAAAGCCCAAAGTATGAATTATAAGTAATCAACTCCTACTCATTATGAGTTCAAAGGGGAACATTATGAATTAATTCGGAAGCACAAAAATTTTATTTTTGTCCATCCCTAGATGTTTGATATGTGCTTGCTACAAATGGAAAGAGGATGAGCAAATGGCTCTTAATGAACCCATATCCATATTTTTGGTGGTGTGATGTAGCTCACACTTGATGGGATTCACCTACTTAGGTGTGGAAGTGTGGCCGCTTCCTATGAATATTGTGAGGGCTAATAATCTAGAGCACCTATGAGCATCCAGGCTGGACGTATGGCCAGTATAATGCGTCACCTTTATTCGCGGAATTTCAGAATATTATACATGTTCAATTGTGTGGCTCAAAGTGATGGGTCCCTAACTCCCTATTAAGTTCAAGATGAAGGTCACTTGGTAGGTGAGGGATCATAGTTTGATGTCCACTATGTGTTAATTCAAGTCGCGAGACATTAACACTTATGCAATTGTTTTGTTTTGCCCAAAACCAATTTTCTCTCTTTCTTTCTTTTCACATCTTCGAACCTGTGGGGGATTGTTGGAAATTCTTGAGTGAAACACAAAGGAAGGAGAGGGAAAACAAATGTGATAAAGTCTCACATTGATATCTATCTTTCAGTTATGTTTTTCTCTTCTTTGGCTTGATCTTGTTTTGGAAAGTTGTGATCAATTACAATAATTATTGACTGTTGGGTTGATTCCCTAATTGTTAGCTGTTTAATGGGGGTTTAATGGCAAAATGTTAATACCTTTTATGGCTGCCATTTCTCCTTAAATCAATCTGGTTGTTGCCTTCTTCAATGTTGCACATTACCTTTTTTTGGCCTCTATATATATATATGTGCCTTTACAAGCTTAAATATATACTAAAATACAATTACTTCCTCTCTTCTCTTCATAAAATATTCCTTCGGTTTTGGGCAAGTATTCTGAGTTCCAGTCGGGTTTGTGAGTGCACACAAACTCCGACGCCGTGCTTATCCTGGAGGGCGACCGCTTGATAACTACTGTACCGGGGTAGCGCGAAATCGTCTTTTAGGTCAGTGGTTATCCACGACGCGGCAATAGTCAATTTGGTCTACACAACATTGAGATAAGTATTTTTGTTTAATTTACTTATATACTAACATGTTCATCATATATATATAGTATGGCTAATGAAATGAGAAGACAACAAAAGAATTACTATCAACGTCTCTCTCTATTATATTCTCTGTTTCTCTTTATTTTCATAATAGCAAATATAACTTTTTATGAACTACCCTCATAAAGAAAGTTTCTTAGTACAAAGTATTTTTTAATGTTTATTAAAAATAGTACTACCTCTGTTTCTTATTATGTGTAACAAAGGAATATTTTATGTCTTACAAATAATACCCCTTTGTTGCACATAATAAAAAACGGAGGTAGTATAAAAAATTCTACAACAAATGCTAAAATAAATTTTGTAAGTTAGAAAGTGCACTAATGGAACGGAAGATGTCATTCAATGTTCAATAATTTATTCTCATCATTTTGATTATAAAGCAACACAATTGAAATGGTAGAATTGCATTTAGTTCTTCTATGGAAAAAATGCTGAGAAATTACAAATGTCCATCTATGCAAAAGAGGATAAAATATAATTTTTTTTTAAAAAAAAAACGCAAGATAAATTAAATGAAAAACAATATCACTATAGAAGGAAACATCATAAGCATTAGCCTTCAGGCGACATCAGCAGGAACCACACTCCTTTGCCATTCCATATTTCGGTACCTCAAAACTACAACGGGCAAACCTTTGGCTGCAATTCAAGTAACACCGAAAGTCTCAAGAATAATATAATTTCAAACAACATGTGCAAACAAATTAGTAATGACTAACCTATAAACACTAAATAGTGTTCAACAATCAGCGAGAGCAGCAACTTTCAATTTGTTACGATTTTAAGGAGCTCAATATCAAACAACAGAGTCTTATCTATAAGTCCCTGGTTCCTCAGCACAAAATCCAATGCCCTTTGCCCCTGTGGAAATAACTTCGTCAGTAACACTGAGATTAGAATGAACAACGAAATGAAATCGTTGACATATCCTACATACCGAGAACGTTGTTGGCTTAGGTCCCTTCTTGTTGTAGTCGTTGTCAGGGTATCCCAGTTCTGGAGGCACTATAACCCTGCACCATCCAAGAAATCCAACTGCCCTTTGTCAACTTACAAAATTCCACTCTTGAAAGTATTGCAAAGTAGAGAAACCCAATGAGCAGAAAATGGCTATATCAGTCTACATTAGTTAAAAATGCAGATCTAAATGTTCGGCCGAATTTTCCTTAGTAACAAAGGATAGGTACTCTTTCTGTATCACAATATTTCTCTTTTTTTTTATTCAAATAAGATGTTAGTAGGAGTTCAACTTTAGTATATACTTCAAAGCTAACTTTCTTGTCACAACAATTGTGATACCGGAAAAAGTACCTATCCTTTGCCAAAAACTGAATACCTTCTAATTCCACCCAATGACATGCCTAAGACAGCTTCCTCGAATGCTGGGATAACCTGCATGGTCAGGCATCAGCTTTGTCAAACACCTTCCAATCTAATTACGATCACCATGAAATGGCAGTAAAAGAAGATTAAGCCTTTGTACTCAATTTAAATACTCGTATATTTTAGTCATCCATTTTATGCCCATCACTCTTATGTGTAAATTTTGTCAGTTACAACAACAATGAACTGGGTCAAACCACCCTCACAACCAATTCAGGTCTATGAAAGAAGAAAGAACAACAAGCTAAAAGGTTCATGATCTGTACCAGCAGTAGCTAGTAGCAACACAAAGAGGAAGAGGGCCAAAGTTATTAATGAAGCACTTGGAGTTGGAGGAGTGGTAACTGGTGTTTAGTTTTTGAAGGCCACAATGGCAGTACAAGCCAAATCTCTTTATTATTAGGGTATCTTTTGTATTGCTGAATGCTTAGTATATAATGTAGCGGCAATAGAATAGTATTCTCTTACGAGATTTGTGAGATTAGTCTAGTAGTGAGAAAAGCAGCCTCGAGCTGCCCTATTGGAGAGTTATAGCCTCAAGCTATATTTCTTGTATCTGTTACTTTTAGATATCACTCAACCACAAGTTTTCACCTTAATATGTGTTCTTGTATCTAGAACATTGCATCTGATTTTCCTAGTCTATAGCAAGTCTATAACCCATTTTTACACCAGTTAGAGAAGCCTAAAGCTCAGCATGTACTCCTACTAGCCTAACTAGTGGAGATGCTGATTCTTAGTACATCTGTTTCAATTGTTTGCCCCTTAGGCAAAGATTGTTAGTCTTCGACCAAAATTTTGCAAGTGGATTGGCATATATATATGAAAGTGAGATTCATGGTGGGGATATGTTATTTAAAAATAAATAAATTGATTGCCGTCAAGAAAAAATGGAATGAACATATTGTTGAATAATTTTGAGAATGGTAGACAAAATTCATGTTAATTAATAAATTCACTTAGGTAATGGTGTTGTGAATTAATTAAATAAGATTATTAAAGCAAGAACCTTGGTAAAAAGGACAAAAATATAAATGGTGAAGAAAGAGCAGCACTCGGTTTAGAGAATTAAGGCTGCCATTGTTCTGCCCTCTCTTCCGACCGGTGAGGGTGGTGCTGCCCGATCGGGCGCGAGGCTGATGACTGATGATAAAGGTTAACCGCCTGATCGGGCTTCCGTCGCCCGGCAGGGCGCGATTTGGGTCTGGTTTGTTTCTGACGGTTATCGTCAGTTATCTTCATTGGTGTTTGATGTCGTTTGGCTTTGTGATATTGCTTTAGTGTAAATATGTTTAAAATACATATGATGGGACATATCAAGAAAGAAAGTCAGTTTGCTTTTCCTTCTTGAAACCTTATTGCAAAACCGATTTATCATCATCATAATTTACCAAATTTTGTTTTACATTTTACCACAAATATACTACACACTATTGTGGTTGTCTTCGTTGTATCTCCTGGTAATTTCGTGATACTCGATGTGTAAATTAAGGGTCGAAATATTACTTTGGGAAACTGATTTTGTTCAGGCCTCGAAGTGTTAATTGTTCAATTTCGTGTCATTTTTGTGACCCGGTAAACCAATTTCCCCAACAATCCAAAGTAATAATTTCCTACAAAGATGACATGGTGTAAGAATTATCTTGCAATTTTCATAATTTGGACAAATTAAGAGGAGTTGTTTTACGAAGATGGTAAAAGTTCGTAGTTGCATTTTTGGTGTAATCTCTTGGAGTGGTATTTGCTCACATCCCCGAAGTTAATGGAGGAAGAAGACGAGTCATTGGAGGCCGCAAGGAAGATGATCAAGCGGAAAAACGGTTTGTTCGGTACCATTAAATTGATGCAATTCACAGTAATTTATTGTTGTGTTTATCCATGGCGAATTGGTTAGTATTTCTAATTTTCTATATTGTTATTTTTTATTCATGCTTGAAATAATGAATGGTTTAGTTCATTGTTTGATTTATTCTATGACTATTTAGTATGGATAAATGGTTTATTCTTATTTATATTTTTATTTGATGATGATTTTTTATGGAAGTATTAACATGTATTTATTATGTTAATTGCTATTTAATACGTAATTGGTATTGCATATGTTAATTGTGATTCATGGATTATTGACTATCGACGGTAATTAATGTGGCAAGAGTTATGCTTTAATAAAGTATTTATTGGTCTATGCATGGTAAAAGGTCCGTTGTAGTTTTCAATGGGTTATGCGATAATGACTAATGGCCACAGTAATTATTAGTATAATTTTTGAGGTAATTCAAATGTCTTGAATTGATTCATCAAGAGATGCACATTTCGATAGGTCATGAACTATTAATGTGGATAGTATGGTATATATTATCGATTATTTAATTTATTCAATTTTGAATTTATTGTTTATTTTGCAAGACCATGATTTATTTTATGTTTATGGTGTTGTCTTGTGTAATTATTTTATGTAATTTCAGTTGTAAAAGCGTATGTATATGAAACAAGTTTGATGGCAATGAGGAGTTTGTCAAATTTGTGTATATGTTGTATTAATTCTTATGCATGAAACTGATTTTGGTTTTTATGAGTAAATTAGATGTATTTATCTTTCGTGATATCCATGTTTTGGAGGAAGAATTTAATTCTTGATTATCATGATGATAGGATACATGTTTTGACAAAATATTGGTTTATTTTGTTGGTTTGAATATGCCATGTTATATTGGGGTTAAGCCAACTAAGTTATGACATATTTGTTTATTTATTTTATTTTATTGATGTTTGTTTATGTTTTAATTCTCTCAGTTAAATCCAATGTGAAAAGAATAATTTATTGCTTGATTAAGTGCATATGTGTTTTCATAGCACACTTTCCTTAGGCAATATGAGGTATTTAGCAACTGTATTTGATTTTTTTTTTTTTTAAGGTGATGCTATGTTTATTTTAGTGTATTCTAAGGATGAATCCTAGACATATTTAAAATCTACTGAGTGAGTGAAGTAGAGTTGCAAACTAACGGAAAGTTTATAAAGTTTACGAAACAATATATGAGGTGAATACTATAAGCCAAGTTATTTCCAATCTATAGGTCTAGTACATGAAATTACCGCATAATTTGCACCACAACAAAGTGGTGTAACGGAAAGGTAGAATAGGACACTAGAAGAAATGAATAATTCTATGTTGTCATATTCGGTTTTCAGTGATGGGTTTTTGGGTGAAGCCGTTTTAACGGCTTGTTATGTGTTAAATCGTGTTCCCATGAAAGGGAAGGATGTTACCCCATATGAGCTATGGCATAAAAGGAAACCAAACTTGAGTCATCTTAAAGTTTGGGGTTGTAAGGCAATTGTAAAAGTGCCGGAACCTAAATATAAAAGTTAGGTGAATAAGGAGTTGAATGCATTTTATAGGATATGCGGTACATAGCTAATCCTATAAATTCTATGTATAGAGCAAATGGCTTTTGGTCGGTTCACACCACCATTGAGTCAAGAAATGCATGGTTTGATGAAAATAGATTTTCTTCAATTCCTAGATCAAAGGATGTAACTCCGAATACCGAAAGGATCAAGGTTTCATTGATCAAGAAATGGATGACCAAACTCATTTAGAGGAGGCATCTACATCATCATCACAATTAAGGAGAAGTAAGAGGCCAAGGAAAGAAAAATCTTTTGGTACGGATTTTCATGTGTACTTGGTTGAAGGATCAAGGGATGAAGTTTCACTACAACATCCAATCAATGTGGAAGATGATATTTTAACATATGATGAGGATATGAAGTCTCGGGATGTTCCATTTTGAAAGAAAGTAATTAATGATAAGATGAAATCTATCATGGGAAACAACACTTGGGTTTTAGCTAATTTACCACCTAGTTTAAACCAATAGGGTGCAAATGGATCTTCAAAAGAAATTGAGGATTGATGGAACTGTTAAAAAAGTTCAAGGCCAAGTTAGTGGCACAAGGTTTTATATAAAAGCCTGGTATCGGTTATTTTGATACATATGCGCCTGTAGCAAGAATTTCAACTATTAGATTGATAATTGCACTTGCGGCAATTATGCACCTAGTGATCCATTTAATGGATGCCAAGACAATATTCTTGAATGGAGATTTGGAAGAAGAGGTTTATATGTGACAACTGGAAAGGTTTGTCATGGAAGGCCAATAGGCAAAAGTTTGCAAGTTAATTAAATCACTGTATAGGCACCTAAGCAATGACATCAATAGCTTGATGGGTAGTGTTGTCTAATGGTTTTAAGTTATACAATTTAGACATGTGTGTATAGCAAATTTGATGACAACGGCCAAGGTGTCATAATTTGTTTATATGTAGATGACATGTTGATCTTTAGAACGGATTTGTCACAAGTTAAGATGAAAAAATCCTTCCTTAGTTCTCTGTTTTCCATGAAAGACATGGGAGAAGCGGATGTCATCTTGGGCATAAGAATAAAGACAAAAAAAGGGAAGTTGATCTTGTCACAATCTCATTACATTGAGAAAGTGCTCAAGAAGTTCAATGTTAGTGAAAGCTTAACCTTTCTTTATTCAACACCTATGGCTCCTAGCATAGAGTTATTATCTAGTATTGTTAAGGTAGTTTCACAACTAGAATATGCTAGAGTATAGGATGTTTGATGTATGCCATGACAAGTACTAGGCAGGATATCGCTTATGCGATTGGTTAATTAAGTAGGTTCACTAGTAATCCTAAAATGCTATGTTAGCAAATGGTTTATTGTTTGTTTATGTACTTGTTGAAAATCATGGATTATGATTTATGTTTTAGTGGGTATCCTTCAGTTATTGAAGGATATTCGGATGTAAGTTGGATCTCAAATAGAGATCTTCCATTCACAAATGGATGGATATTCCCATATGGGGGAGGTACTATTATGGGCATCTAAGAAGCAAACTAACTTGCATTGCGGAATTTATAATGACAACAGAGTTCATTGCATTGCATTCCGCTCGTAAATGAGCACAATGGTTAAGGTTTTAATGCACGATGAGAATTTTTTTTTTTTTTTTGGTTGCAAAAGCCAATATTACTAATAGTAATAAATTGTGATAACAATGTAATTTTTGGCTAAGGCATATAGCCAAGTGTAAAATGGTGAGTTAAGGTATATTGGTGTAAGGTATAGTTACATCAAAGACTTAACAAGGATAGTGTAGTCACTATTGTTTAATTTCGTACGAATTTTAATCTCGCAAATTGCTTAAAAAGCATGGGTAAGAGATGCTAATAAAGGATGGCAATCATTTTAGATTGGAGCGATAATCACAATTAGGAGAATCTCAACTTAACGCCCAATATGACGTTGGGTCTTAAGTTCAATGAGATTAATTCTCTTAATTGATGATTGGGAACTTGTTTAATCATCCAAGGTTAAGTTCCATATTTCTGTGATGAAAAGAGGTTGTTTTAACTTAATAGAATTCCTGATATACTGTCGGTCACAGGAGCATGTTTAGAAATCTACCTATATAAGTACGAAATTTAGCCGCTTCAAGAAGCTATAGGGGCATAGCTTTGAAGTACTTACGAAAAGATAGGGACACATGGCTTTACGTGTCAAGTATAAATGTAATCAAGTTATATATCTAGTGTGTGTAATATCTTCATGAATTCAATATGTATTGCTTTTGGTTCAATCGTTTTACGACACCAAATGGATACGGATTCTTGGAATGTGTATTGCACTAAGTGGAAGTTCAAGTCTTTGTACACTTTCATTTATGCACAAGATTGCCTTTTATGATGATGATGTTTGCAATGTGTCTGGTTTAATTCTCAAAATGAGGGAGGATTGTTGAATAATTTTGAGAATGGTAGACAAAATTCATGTTAATTAATTAATTCACATAGGTAATGGTGTTGTGAATTAATTGAATAAGATTATTAAAGCAAGAACCTTGGTAAAAAGGACAAAAATATTAATGGTGAAGAAAGAGCAGCACTCGTTTTAGAGAATTAAGGCTGCCATTGCTCTGCCCGGTCTGCCGCCCGGTGAGGGTGGTGCTGGCCTGACCGGGAGCGAGGCTGATGACAAATGATGAAGGTTAACCGCCCGGCAGGGCGTGATTTGGGTCTGGTTTGTTTCTAATGGTTATCGTCAGTTATCTTCATTGGTGTTTGATGTCGTTTGGCTTTGTGATATTGCTTTAGTATAAATATGTGTAAAATACATATGATGGGACATATCAAGAAAGAAAGTCAATTTGCTTTTCCTTCTTGAAACCTTATTGCAAAACCAATTTATCATCATCATAATTTACCAAATTTTGTTTTACATTTTACCACAAATATACTACACACTATTGTGGTTGTCTTCGTTGTATCTCCTGGTAATTTCGTGATACCCGGTGTGTAAATTAAGGGTCGAAATATTACTTTGGGAAACTGATTTTGTTCAGGCCTCGAAGTGTTAATTGTTCAATTTCGGGTCATTTTTGTGACCCGGTAAACCAATTTCCCCAACACATATGATATGTGTGCTTCCTTCCATACATCACTGTTTGAAACATGAAAGTCACATACCTCTTGGGATCCTATTTTGAATTTGAAGAATTCCTTGTCATCGCCCTACATATCAAAAGACCAAAAAGTCACAAACTGCTTTTAGACGCACCAACAAGATAACAAGTATAGAGGATAAAGGCATATTATTAACAGAGTAATACCTCAAAGGACCCACCCTTTGTCTTATTACGAGCTTCAAATATACGTCCATAGTATCCTATTGTGTAACCATCCCAATCTACCTGAATACTTTCATAATTGAAATGTTATAAATATTCTCATACAACAAAATCAACAAATAGAAATTAATTGAGTGAACAAAATTGTTCCTTCAACTTGATTGACAAAGCTCTCACAACATAATCTATAACCCCTATATACACGGTATAATGAACGCCAAAAACCAATTAAGGGTTAGAAAGATATGTATGCAATAAATCTATATACATGAAAAACTGAAGCGAATTGAGCAAGTTCAAGTTGGATATGGATGACCCACCACCACAGTCTCCCCAATCTTAGGGGTTGGACCAGTTCCTTTTCTCAAGTCCTGGATGGCAAAACATAAAAAGGTTAAGACAAAATGAAAACTAGAAATGATCATGAACACGTGGGCACATGTTAATGTTTGAAGATGGACAGAATAACCTAACCTTAAACTGGAGGCCACTTTCAGTTTCGATATAGTCAGGGTAACGCATCTTGGTCTTTCCATAATCTTTTCCCCTGAGTGCAGGCACTGAAATTGAAACAGATAAAGACAACCACTGTGACACCTAGAGAGATCAAAATAAGTGGCCCCCAAGTTCCCTGCCGGTAAGTTGCACGCAGACTAGGATCAACAACATATATGCCTCTTTAGACATTTAGAGTCTCACTCTTTGAAGAGATGAGGAAGGTTTATCCTACAAGTATATAACAAAGAGGCTATATCCATTCGATAATTAGTTATGTTTGGTCTTCTGATTGTTTACATTAATAAATCCACACAAGCAGTTTATGAGCCCCCCTTCCCCCCCCCCCCCCCCCCCACCCCCCTCACTGTTATTTTAAATTTTAAAAACAGGAGAACGTTATCATGCCCCCTCTAGTTACTTACTCAGTTCTAAAATTAGTTGACATGCATCTCTTTTGGAGTTTTTTTTTTTTAAAATGTTTCTATTTTAGGTAAGTTTATAAATTTCATTCCCTGTTTTACCTTTTCTTACCCCCACAATACTCCCTATGCATTCATTGATTCACTACTCTCTCTCTCTCTCTCTCTCTCTCTCTCCCTCTCCCTCTCTCTCTCTCTCTCTCTCTCTCTCTCTCTCTCTCTCTCCCTCTCTCTCTCTCGCATACCATGGCAGCCCCTTCCTTCCCTTGTTCCCAAACTGATAAAGGACAATAAGAAAGTCATCCCCAAAAGCTAGTTCAAGAGGAGGAGAGCTCATTGTCCTATATAACCCCCAGATGCGACCAATGTGGGACTCAAGTCCCATAGCTTGTTATGGACCGTAACATACCACCCCTCTTAGCAGGCTACATGATCTCATGTGGAAAACTTTGCGCTAGGAAGGAGGGAGAACAGAAGAGAGAGATGGTTCCTAGCCCCAACAAGCACTGACGTCCCTCCATCTGTCACATGTGGACTAAAGGAGCAGTGGTCGGCTCAAATACCATTGATACATGACAATAAGAGAGTGATCCCCAAAAACTCGCTCAAGATAAGAGGAGTCCATCGTCCTATATGTATCAAAATATGTTTGTGTTTGACGATAGATGGTGGGAATTTGGGTTTTTTTTTTTTCCTATATAGATAGGTACAAAGGTGATAGGTATTGGGATGGGGATGAGAGAAATACGAGATAATATTGTGTGGTAATGGGATGAATCCATCACCTTTTTTATTTTTGTTTTTTCTGTGTGTTTGGATTTTGTATTATTCTATTTTAGGCAGTGTTCTTTGAGTTGGTGTTAGTTATTTTGATTATTTTTTTTCCTCAATTTTAAGGTTGTTATTGAGTGACAGTCATAGTTTTTTACTAGTGGAGTAGGTGGTTGTTTCATAACAAGTAGTGTTGAGTTTTTTCAGTGGTGGTGTCATAACAAGTAGTGTTGAGTTTTCTCAGTGGTGGCATAGGTTGCATTAGTGGTTACATCAACGACAATGTTAGAAGTGGTGGTCCTAAGGAAGTTGGTTGACGTGGTTGTTCTGGCATGGAGAAGAGTATGAGGTTAGTGGGTAGGGGTGGGATTTACGTAAAGAGTATTTTTGTATTTTGTCTTTAAATCTCACTCCTTAATATGTGTGCCTAGATGAAGTGTATCGTATGTCAAGTAATAAGAAACGGAGGAAATACATACTCAAGTATCAAGTAAACCCTTAATATGAATGAACGACTCCTCAATTTTAGGTTGTTACTACAAAAACATACTTACAAAATCAGAGAAGTTTGTCAAGTTTCATAGAAACTTAACTGTCTGCAAATCCAGAGCCTGAAGAAGCAGCTATAGAAGGAGGGGCTGATAACAAGGAAGCAGCGTTCAAAAAGCCAGCAATGGATCCAACTGATGACAATAGAACTTGCCTTCGATTGATCAACTCTACTCTTGTGCAATCATTATCCCCTTCTCTTCTACCTATCCTCTTTCCAAGAAAATATTATTGTAACAAAAATCTAATCGTTTCATAATATATGCAGAGTATTTTAAAGCCTCCAGGTTACAACTTACAAGTTAAATTGAGGGAATCAGAAAAGGGATCACAATCAAAGCTCCACAACCACTTCTGGAAGAAACAAACAGAAGGAAAATATTATCACAGCTTACCCCAGAACAGATGATTAATCATTATCATAAAAAAATAAAAATAAAAAAATAAAAATAAAAAAAAAAAAAAAAAAAAAGGGACCGTTACAGATGATTAATTTTAAGCATAGGGGATGGGAAAGAGTACACTGTATCATGTGCAAACCCTGTATCAAAGATTTGTGTTATGAATAAAACCATTATAGCTTTACAATACAATATGTACCTAATAGCTATAGCCTATATAAAAAAAAAAATATATATATATATATATATATATATATATATATATATATATATATATATATATATATATATATAGCCTATAGGACATATACCTCATAGATTCTCATATATTCATGACATGTACTAAAATTCTAGCTCACTGTCCAGTCATAGATATGTAGTTAGCTCCTAATGTACCATTCATTATAGACCAGCTACAAATTATTCAACAATACAAATGTTGTCGTCGTATTCTATATAGTTCTAGTAAACATTATACTTCGCATTTATTAAAATATATATATATATATATATATATATATATATATATATATATATATATATATATATATATATATATATATATATATATCAATTTGCACCTAACAACCTGACTAGTTGAGAAGCACTATTTCTACAAGCTAATCGTAAGCCAGATTTGCACCAAATTGTTAAAATAGTAAACCAACATATATATATTAAAAGCTAATTGTAAGCCAGATTTGGACCAAATTTGTAAAATAGTAAACAAACATAAATATAGTTAAAACTATACATTGATGATTATAATTACTTCGATAAATGATTGTACATTCTTATTTTAAGTGGCGTCAAGCTCATTAAGGCTCAAAGATTTTTCTCAAAGGAGATGCAAGGATAATACTTAGCCAAAAAGGTTTAGAAAAAAAAAAAAATCAATCCACACATAATTTGCTATTGAGATTAAAGACATTTATGTCTATATCACGTATTGTATGGTAGGAGTGAAACATTATTGTAGTTAGAAAGAATGTTTAAAAGGGTGCAAATACAATCTTAAAATGTAACGTTCCTTATAAGCACATCCAAACTAGGGAAGCATTCATCTAAAACAAATTTCAAAAAAAAAAAAAAGAAAGAAAGATATTCTCCACCAAAGATTTAAAGAAGCTGATGTGTTCTGGGGACAAACCACTACCTCAGCACCAAAGAATTCCCCACTAACGCTGAAAACTTTGGGGTGGGTCAATAGCCAATGTTAGAAAAATCATTTATACACCAATTGAAATTGTCCCATTTGAGTGTAAACTTCTTGCGTATCACTAGTTCCTTAGGGACCTCTTTGGTTGGTATTGATGATCATGCTGACAAGGTTTCTGATTCTATTCCTACAGAGCACAGCACGTTTGATTTGGCTCAAGATGACACTACAGCATACCCGCATACCCTCATAAGCTGGCACAGGACAGAAGCTGAATGGCTGTGATGATTAGCTGGAAACATCTGGAATAATCTAGAAGCTTCTATTTTCTGCTACAAGTTTGTTAGAGTTTGTTATAAGGTTGTTACAAGATATTTTCTCAAGATTTCTCCTTGTAAGAATTCTGTTAGAACTCTTGTATAAATAGCAACATTGCCGTAAATCTTTGTAATCAATCAAATTATTTTCTAAAATCAATAAAACAAACTCTTGTTTCCTCTCTAGAAATTGTTTAACCCTAAATTTTAGAATCTTAACATGGTATCAGAGCAGAAGATCTGCTGAATTTTTTCAAATAATACAACAATTCTGGTATCAGTTCATTCGATTTTCATTTTTCAAGTTCAATTTTTGTAATCAGAAGCAATTTCTCATATAAATTCTTTGCTGAAATCAAATTTTTCAAGCATAAATTCTTGATAACAATGGCAGCACAAGATACTAATTCAATTAATCAGAATCCAACTCAAGATCCCGGATCAGTTTACTACATTCATCCAAGTGAAAATCCAGCTGTTTCACTCGTTTTTGAGAAATTCAATGGTGAGACTTATCAGGATTGGAAGAGAGGTATGATTTCGGCTCTCTCAATGAAGAACAAGATGGCTTTCGTAGATGGAAGCTTGCAAAATCCAGGAGAATCAGATCCAATGTACAATGCTTGGAACAGATGCAATAACATGATAATATCATACATACTGAGATCTGTGGATAATACTCTTGCTAAGAGTGTAATTTTCTTCTCCACTACTTGTGAGATCCGAAAGGATCTTGAAGACAGGTATTCCGTGATTTCTGGACCTTGAATAAGATAGAGTAAGGATCTTCTTCAATTGCTGAGTTCTTTACAAAAATCAAAGGAATTTGGGAACAGATTAGTGCTGCAAAGCCAATTCTTGTCTGCAGTTGTTCAAGATGCACCTGCAATTTGACACAGAAGTCCCTGAAGTCTCGGCAGGATGAAAGATTGATCCAATTTCTTATGAAACTTGATCCTAAACATGCCGAAGTTCGAACAAACATCTTGATGATGAATCCATTGCCTTCTATATCTGTTGCATATAGTTTGCTTATTCAAGATGAAAGGCAGAAACACATTACTATTACCGGGCAACCTAAGAGCATGGCATTTGCAGCTGCAGAAGAGAGAAGAAGTAATTACAGCAGACCCTATCATCATCGAGCACCTCTATTTTGTGATCATTACAAGCTGAATAATCACAAGTTTCACAACATAGATAAGTACTGGAAGTTACATGGTTATCCTGCTAAGGGAGGCTTCAACAAAAACAAAGCCAAGAGAGTTGCAGCTGTCGCTTGTGGTGAAAGTCGAGATGAAGAGGAATGCACCAACTACTTCACTAAAGAGCAGTATGAGAAGCTAGTCAGTCTTATTCAGCAAGATAAGCAGGATAGCTCTTAGCAGTTCAATGGAATGGTCAATAGTAATTGCTTAATTACTTGCCTCAATTCTAAGTGGATAATAGATAGTGGAGCAATTGATCATATATGCTCAAACTTTGAGTTTATTTGATTCATATGATGTGTTTGATAAATTTCCAAGTACAATTACTGTGGCTAATGGAAAGAAAGTAGAAGTCAAGCATATAGGCACTCTAAAATTTGACAATGGTATAATGCTTAAGAATGTGGTGCATTACCTGATTTACACTTTAATTTGATAACCACGCATAGGATTTGTAGAGATATGTGCTGTGGTATTGTTTTTACACATGATAAGTATTTGATTCAGGATCACTCCCATAACGCTTCTCTGGTTCTTGGTAATTTGAACTCAGTATCAGATAGTGACTTGAAGAAGACTAAGAATAATTCCTTCAGTAAATTTGGCTGTAGGAGATGAAGAGAAGTTGCTGCATTTGAGATTAGGTCATTTTCCTTTCAATAAAATGAGTCATATAGATTCTAAGTTCTCAAATTCAACTTGTAATGAAAGCATTTGTCAAATCTGTCCAAAAGCTAGACAAGTTAGGAAGTCTTTTCCAAAGGATAGTGTTAAGAGTGTCAAATGTTTTGATCTCTTACATGTCCTTACAAAATAAGAACTCATGATGGTTATTCTTATTTTTTGACTGTTGTAGATGATATCTCGAAGACATACTTGGACATTTCTAATGAAAAATAAGTCTAAATGTGTTGATACTTTGGAGTTTTTGATTACTTTTATTCACACTCAATTTGGTGTGTATGTTAAGTGTTTGAGAACTGATAATGCAAAGGAATTATGTGAGGGAAGAATGTTGTCAGTATATGAGAAGTTGTGTAGATACTCAACAGCAAAATGGAGTTGTGGAGAGGAAGCATAGACATCCTTTAGAAACAGCAAGAGCTATTGGTTATGTCATACCTTATGAGAAAATTCATGGAATTACAGCTAGCATTGAGCATTTAAAAGTTTTTGGATGCTTGTGTTATGCTGCTACTCTCAAGAATAGCAGGACAAATTTGATTCCAGGGCAACACCTTGTGTAATGCTGGGACTGGACAAAAGGCTTATAAGCTTCTGAACTTAGAAACTAATGCAATGTTTGTTTCTAGGGATGTTACTTTTCATGACAGACATTTTCCATTCCATTTCTCAAACAACACAAACAAGCCAGACTCAATTTTTCTTCCTGCTGATACAGCTTTCACTTTTACTTTTGATCCTAATTTGCCTGATATTTTTGTCATGTTCCCTGACCAAACAACTTCAGACCAAACACAAAACCCTCAAATTAACCCGGATACACAAATAATACCTCATCCTGATCCTAATACCTCAAATATACCTCAAACAAAAACCCCTTGGCCAAACCAGCCTGGATGATTGATTATGTGTGTGCAGTTGATTCTGCAACCTCTCATTGGTGTAATTTTGTTTCCTATAATGATTTTCTTGTTCCCTTCAAGGCATTCATTGCTCATATTTCAAGTGTGATAGAACCAGCTACTTATTTTGAAGCAGCACAGCATTTAAAGTGGATAGATGCTATGAACAAAGAGCTTGAAGCCTTGGCAGCCAACAACACATGGGTTCTAACAGCCGACAAGACCCATCACCAAAGTCTATAACTATTACTGCAGTTCATAGTTTATTATAGCCAGTCAAGTAAGATGGAACCCTTGAATTTCATAAGTTTCCATGTAAAGTCTTGAATGATTACATAAGTTTTAGTATTAACACTCACATTGTCACTCAGTCCCCATCACTAAACTTAGATCAATCAGCTATATTCTCTCAAGGTAATCCAAATACACCCCCACCCCCAAAATTCCCTAATAATAAATGCCTAAGTTTCCTAAAATGACTTGGTTGGTAGGAATTAGGAAGGACATGAAGTATGTGGATGTGCATGAGAATGAGGATTAGGATGAGGCATTGGATCGTAAGGGATGGAGGAGGATGATCTAAGTAGCCAACCCTCTTATGGGATTAAGGCTTTGATTGATTGATAGACTATCGTGTTTATAATCCATGTAAAACCATATCCACCGAACATGTTACACTAGATCAATTAAAGCCTTCATGGAACACACTTTTTTTTCCCAAAGTCCATATACTTCCTAGTTCCTATAATATCAATCAACTTTGTTCCGCTAAAAATACAGGATTTTATGCATTATAAATGCGGGTTAATCTTCTATTTACAAAGAATTAAAAAAAACAATTCTTAGAGTAGTGCAAAAAATTAAGCAAAATTATAAATTATGTACCTCTCCAAAAAGCATGTCCCTGTTTTTCCTGAGAAGCTCCAAAACCTAAACAAGAATGATCCAATAAAATCAAAATTCATAATCCAATAAAATCAAACATCAAGACATACTACAAACAGAGAAGATAGAATTACTCTTTCAATTTGGCTAATGTATTCGAGATCCTCAGGAGTAGGTTCGGGTTCTACATCGTCTTCGTGATCCTCGAAAGCGGTAGTGGTAGCCGGAATAGCCGAGTCATCCATACCAACACGGCCGCGCTGAATTGAACGACGGTGGTTGACATGGTTGAGGGAAAGAGAGAGAATGGTGTTGGTGTTGGTGCTGCTGCGGTTGAAAAGCAGTGAGGTGGTGGTGCTACGGCAATCGTAGTGGTGAGATAAAATGGAAGAAAGTCTACTTGAACAAGTTGAAGATGAAGATGATGGTAGTGGCAGTTGTAACTGTTGGGTTCCCATTCTCTCTCTAAGCTTATCTAATGATGTCTGTTTTTGGCAAGGAGGATCAGATTAATGTTTTTTTATTTTATTTTACTAGGTGAACTTGGAAAATAAGGATATTGCATTATGACATCTGTGGCCATGTGGATTGTTGTTGCTGAATTCTCATTATGTGGTTAGTGTCAATTCGGGTCATTGGTTTAATTTCAATCAGGTTAGTTGTGATTTCGCTTCGTGTTTTATAAAATGTTACACTTTTGATTGATATACATAATTTTAGATTACTTAATTTTTATAAATAAAATAAGAGTTAAATTATTAAAAAAATATATAAAATAAAATTGACGGGAAGAAATACTATCGTTAATAAATAACTATACGACATCTACAATAATACGAAGTAATAAGGATTTGTAAACCACAAATTTTGAGAAATTATCATTACTTTTACAGTCAAAATCATAACTAATTTCAATATTTGACATAGCTCATACTCCACCGCTTCAAGCTTGACGCGAGCAGTGATTTTCGATGTTTTTGCATCTTTTCAAGTAAAGACCTTCGCAATATCCGATGATGTTTTGATCGTAGAGTTGATGTCAAACCCTAAATCCATATTAATCCAAATTGTCTTCCCAATTATAATTAGAACCCTAAACACAAAATTCTCATCCATAGATGAGAATTAAAATCCCTGAATATTAGGAAAGCCATAAAAACTAGGACAGACTCTCACAAATGGAAAGAACAAAGCAAAACAAAACAAAACAAAAAAAAATAAAAAAATAATTAAATCAAAGAAAAAGGGTCGAAAATAGTCTTATTTCTAAATAAAATAGAGGATAGAGAGGATGGACGAGAGAAAAGGAGGCGGTAACACTTTATTGAAAAGTAATGAATGTGAAAGACAATTGGGATTTCATTAAGACTTGTGATGACCATTGTCAATGAAAGAGGAATATATGTAAGAGAAACGAAATGCCTCAACATTTTGTTCTTGAGCTTGAGATCTTTGACATTTGGAGTATTGAATTTATGAGTCATTTTCCCTCTTCTTATGGCAACCAATACATTTTCTTAGCAGTTAATTATGTGTCGAAATGGGTTAAATTTATTGCCTCGCCTACAAATGACCACAAGGTTGTATTAAAGATGTTTAAGAAGATCATATTTCCCCGATATGGGGTTCCAAGAGTAGTCATTAGTGAATGGACAATTGTTCTCACTTTGTGCAACACGCCTTTTGGAAAATGAAAGGATAATAACAAAGATTTTCTTTCTTTTTGTCTACATTTGTAGTCGTGCTACTAACCATTTCTTTGAGATTATATGCATAGATCTTATATTCGTTCTCTATTTCCCTTCGATCTGGAAATTGAAAGGACAATAACAAAGTTGAGAGTTGCTAGACGTTCTCCAAGGCAAGAAGAAGGGTAAGTCATCATGGGAGATAACCAAAGAGTGACATTAATTGAGTTGGGACTTCCTTGAGCCTATAGGTATGAGAGTGGGATTGCTCCACCTACGACACCGGAAAATGACTTTGAGATTAGACCGGCAATGATCACCTTGATAGAAAGGCTTTAATTTAGTGGTGCAAAGCATGAGAGTCCCCTCAACCATCTTAAGGAATTTGAGAAGTATTGCAACACTGTCAAAGTGAGTGGGGTTTATTCGCCTTAAGCTATTCCCTTTTTCTCTCATTGGACGTGCATTGGAGTGGTTGGACAAGGAGGTGAAACCAAACTCCTTGAGGACATGGGATGAGGTGACAAAAGATTTTTTATCTCGATTCTATTCTCAAAAGAAAACGGCCTAAGTAAGAGCTCTCATTCAATGCTTCAAGCAAAAACCCAATGAAAGTCTTTAGGAGGCATGGGAGAGATATAAAGAATACCAAAGAGAGTTCCCATACCATGAGATTCCTACCTATCAAGTCATCCATATCTTCTATGGCGGTCTAAGCCCTCGAGGAAAACCTTGCCTTGATGCGAGAGCTAGAGGACCAATAATGAACAAGACGGAAAAGGAAGTGGTGGATATCATTGAAGACGTGGTGAGGCATTATACGGATTGGCAAGATGATGAGCGTGAAACAACTAGCAAAAGCTGTACTTTGGTGTACTCGGTTGATCACATCAATGCTATCAATAACTTTTCCTCACAAATTTCGGAATTAGGGAAGGTAATGACCTCCATCAAAGCCAAACTTGAGAGTTTTTCATCTCAAGCACCTATTCTTCCCTCCCAAAATAAGGGGAGGGGTTCATTTCCTTACCCTAATCCCCTTCCTTCTTCTAGCAACATGTCAAGTAGCTATATGCTTTGTAATATATGTGATTCATATGATCATGATGCTTCTAATTATCCTAATGCTTCTTTTAATTTGATGGATGTGATGACTATGTTGGCAATGAGAATGAACATGTGAATTATGTGTCTAATAAAAATGTTGGACCTAGATTTGATATTCAAAGGAATAATGGGAATAGGAACTATCATAATGGGAATTTTGATAATTATAACCATAATAGGGGTTATAGAAACCAAGGAAACCAAGGTTTTCGAGCCAACTATAACCACCAAGGTGGTAAAAATGGTCAAAACCAAAGCCAAGGATATGGGAACCATAATCAATATTATGGTAATCGCAACAAAAATGGTAAAAATCAAGGTCGGCGCAATTGGAGTAACCAAAATCGGGGCAATTTTCAAAATAACAATCAAAGGGGTCCCGCACCCGGTTTTACATCAAAGGCTCAAGGCTCAAGTGATAGCTCTTATGCCCAACCATCTTCTTCTAGAGGTAGTTTGGAGGATGACATTGAAAATCAAATCAAGATGCTGAACACTTACATATCATCTAGTGACAAGAAATTTAATGACATGATGGCTCATAGTAAAATGTTAGAAAATCAAATTTCTCAATTGGCCAATGTTTTGAAAGAGCATGCTAGCCCTTCTTCTGTACCATCACAAGGTTTAGATCCTAAGAGACCAATAAATGCCATAGTGACAAGGAGTGATAGGATTCGTGAGGATGGAGTGCCTATGAAGAGTGAGGCTAAGTAGAGTCCTAAGGAAGTTTTGGTTGAAGATGAGGAAGGAAAAAGCTCTTTGAGTGAGGATGTAGGTGAAAAACCAATTGAAAAAGAAAAGGAGAAAGTAAGAGAAGTTAACAAACCCAAGCTTCCATATCCCCAAAATTTGAATAGGCACAATAAGATGAACAATTTGGCAAATCCGTAGAGATGCTTAGGCAACTTCATCTTACTCTTCCGTTTACTGATGTCATTGACCAAATTCCAAATTATGCAAAATTCCTTAAGGATATCTTGAGTGGAAAAATAACTTGTGATGTGGCGGAAACGGTTAGCTTGACCGAGAATTGTACTGCAATAATTATTAACAAGATGTTGTCCAAATTGAAGGACCCCAAAAACTTTTATATCCCTAATGATATCTATAAGATGCAATGCTTTGTGTGACTTAAGAGCTAGGGTTAGCCTTACGCCATATTCGGTTTATCAAAGACTTGAGCTTGGGAACTTTTTCCTACCAACATTACCTTGCAACTAGCCAACAGATCATTTAAGTTTCCAAAAGGTAAGGTAGAGGATGTTCCTTTGAGGGTAGGGAAGTTTGTGATTTCGGTTGATTATGTGGTTCTTGAAATTCATGAGGATGCCAATATTCCTATCATACTTGGTAGACCTTTTCTTGCTACCTCGGGTGCCATTATTGATGTTAAAAGTGCTAAGATTTCTCTCAAAGTTGGAGAAGAAATCATTGAATTTGATTTGAATGAAAGCATGAAATATCCTTCTTCTTCACTTGAAAATTGCATTAGATTTGAAATCTTAGATGATATTGTGAATAACATGCATGAGCACTTGCTCACCTCTAATGATCCACTTGAGTGTGTTTTGTTAAATACGAAAAAGATAGGTGAGCATGGCAAGGAAATGGAATTCTTTGAGAGTGTCATTAATGAGAGCATGGAAAAGAGTGATGATCGTATTTGCATGGGAATCTCAAGTCAAGACTCATTGCAAGCGGCCTCAACTAAGGAAGGTAAAGGTGTTCCAATGGTAGAGCTCAAACCTTTACCATCACACCTTAGGTATGAATTCTTAGCCCCCAATTCTACTTTTCCTGTTATTGTTAGCTCCTCCTTTAGTGAGAGTCAAGATCAAGAGTTATGTGGTGTTTTCACAAGGCACTAAGGTGCTTGGGTTATACAATTGATGACCTCAAAGGTATAAGCTCAGCTTTATGTACACACCATATAACTCTTGAGGAGGGCACCTCACCTAGCTTTGAAAGGCAACAGAAGCTACACCCTCAAATGGGGGTGTTAGTTAAAAAGGAGATCACTAAGCTATTGGATACAGGAATCATATTCCTTATCTCTAGCTCTAGATGGGTTTTCTCGGTCTATGTTATCCCAAAGAAAAGATGCACCGTTGTAGAGAATGAAAGGTGAGCTCATTCCTACAAGGACTGTCACGGGATGGCGAATGTGTATAGACTATCGACGTGTAAATACATCCACCAAAAAGGATCATTTTCCCCTTCACTTCATTGACCAAATGGTTGAAAGACTAACAAGGCCCAAGTATTATTGTTTTCATGATGGATATTCCGGGTTTTTCAAAATTGCTATTCACTCGGATGACTAAGAGAAAATAACTTTTACTTCTACATATGGAACTTTTGCCTATATGAGAATGCCATATGGTATTTGCAACGCCCTCGTCACTTTCCAACGATGTAAGATGAACATATTTGGAAATATGTTGGAAGAAGAAATAGAGGTGTTTATGGATGATTTTTTGTAGGTGGCATTTCATTTTAAGATTGCCTTGAGAATCTTGAGAAGTGTTTGGCTCGATGTGAGAAAGTGAATATGGTTTTGAATTTGGAGGAATGTAATTTCATGGTTGATGAAGGCATTGTCCTTGGTCACAAGATCTCCCACAAGGGCATAGTGGTGGACAAGGTGAACATTGAAGTGATTGAAAAGCTTCCACCGCCGGTTAATGTGAAAGTTATGAGATCTTTCTTAGGGCATGCCAAGTTTGATTGAAGATTTATCAAGGATTTTTCCTCTTACTACAAAACCTCTCAATGATCTTCTTCAAAAAGATGTCGAGTTTGTATTCGATGATAAATGCTTGGAGGATTTTAACAAGTTGAAAAAAGCCTTGATCTCTACTCCTATTGTCCAAGCCCCAAGATGGGATTTACCTTTCGAGTAGACGTGCGATGCTAGCGACACGACCATTGGGGGAGTGCTAGGTCAAAGGGTGGATAAAAATCTTCACGTCAACTACTACATGTTGAAGACCCTTAATGGTGCTTAATGGAATTATACGACAACTAAGAAGGAATTTTTGGCAATTACCCATGCTTTTGAGAAGTTCCGTTGTTACTTGTTGGGATCCAAAACCATTGTTTTCATTGTTCATGCGGCTCTTAAGTATGTCTTGGGAAAAAAGGATCAAAGCCTTGGTTGATCTGTTAGGTACTTGAACTTCAAACTTTTGATCTTGAAATTAGGGATAAGAAGGGAGCTGAGAATGTTGTAGCGGATCATCTATCTCATCTTGAGGAGTCCAAGATGATTATTCTCCCATAAAGGATAAAATGTTAGATGATTCCTTGTATGCTATTGATGTGAGGGAACCCCCATGGTTTGCCATTTAGTCAGCTATCTTGCATGTGGGGAGTTTCCTCCTTCATTATATAAGAATCAAAAGAAGAAGCTCAAGAGGGAGGCTAGACATTACTTGTGGAATAAGCCCATATTGTACAAACGGGGGATTGATGGTTTGCTTTGTTGTTGTCGGCCAAATGAAAAGGTTTCAAGTGTAGTGAAGATGTGCCACTCGGATCCAAATGGTGGTCAATTGGGTGTCTCTAGAACCGCCTCCAAGATTCTTCAATGTGGTTTATGGTGGCCACATCTTTTCAAGGATACATGGGAATTTGTCAAAACATGTGATCGATGTCGCGGAACCGAGAGCATCTCGAAGAGGAATGAGATGCCTCAACAACCCATTCTTGAGTTAGAAGTATTTGATGTATGTGGAATTGACTTCATGGGTCCCTTTTCTTCATCATATGGTAACCAATACATCCTTGTTGCGGTTGACCATGTGTAAAAGTGGGTTGAGGCTATTGCCTCCCCAACAAATGATCACAAGGTGGTAATGAAGATGTTAAAGAAGATTATTTTCCCGAGATTTGGTGTCCCAAAGGCGGTGACATAATGGTTCACATTTTGTGCACAATGCCTTTCAAATAATTTTAAGGAAGCATGGAGTTAATCAATGTTTCGGCCGCCCATATAATCCTCAAACTAGTGGATAAGTGGAGGTGTCTAATCATCAAATCAAGGTAATTCTTGACAAGATGATTGCAAGAAAAAGGAAGGATTGATGGGATATGATAAGCTTGATGATGCCTTTTGGGCATATAGAACGGCTTTCAAAACTCCTATTAGCACCACTCCTTACCGCTTGATTTATGGGAAGTCTTGTCAACTGTCGGTTGAGCTTGAGCACCGCACTCGTTAGGCAATTAAGAGGATCAATTTCGATTTGGCTAGTGCGGGAGAATAATGTTGGGTTGATCTTCATGAGTTGGAAGAGCTTCGCTTGGATGCTTATGATTGTGCTAGGATATACAAATCCCGTTCTAAGAAAGAGCATGACAAGTTTATTGAGAAGAAATAGTTCAATGTTGGTGACAAGGTGCTTGACAAAGGGATATAAACATGTTGTTAAGTGCCTAACCCTAAATCAATTAAGATTTATATAACCTAAACGAACCTAATACAAGTATAAGGTAAGCAAAGGGTCGAACCGCAGGGGGGAAGCTAAACACTGTGATCACTACTAATTAATTAAGCTATCTCGAGACAAAGAATGGAATTATCTAAGAGATTAAACTAAGAGCGAAGTGAATTAAAGACAATATAAAGAAAACACCAAGAGGAATGGGTAGATGTAGGTTTCATTTGAACATGCAATAACATAGAAATAAATCGATAATGAACTAAACATGCATGAATATCGATATAGAGAGTCCAATCTAGCCACCTTCTGGAGTTAATTGGCTTCTCCTAACATAGCCTCTATGCTTCCACATTAGAACCATATATTGGGAGGTAAAATCAAGTAACAATGATACAAATGAACTTAGCTAAGTCAACTTCCGTTTCATGTAGCAAAGATTCACCTTCATTCAACTAACAACGTGCACTTTGCAAAAAGACCAAAGAACAATCAAGCATGTAAAGACTTTAATCACAATCAACTTGAATTGCAACACTATAAACACAAACAAATTCCGACTACATCATACCCACACCCTTGGCTAAGTACCTACTCACTATCCAAAGCAATTATCAAGTCAATCATGATCTTAACAAGCAAAATCATGATTAATAAGTAATTAACAAAACAAAAGCAATTTAAAACAAAATCAAATAGTAGAGTAAAGAGAAAAGGGTAGGAAATGCTCATTCATTAAAGTTGAATTTCTACTAAGAGGTTGATTAAGCTTCTTCTTCAAATCCAAGCTCAACAATCATTAGTAGAAAAAAGAGATTCCCCAATGATTCAAAATCCCCCTATGCCATTCACAATATGCCACAAATACCACCTATGCCTGGAATTGGGCATAACTATACTCAGAGCTTTCCTCATTGAAGCACATTGATATGACAAGAAACCAACAGGTTCTTTCCCACCCATGCAATCAAGCCAATTGCTAAATAACCACTCAAAAGTTTCTGTGTTCTCATGGGAAACTAGAGCACAACCCAAAAGAATGGTTTATCCATGGTGATTTACACCCACAAAGTTTACAAGCGGCAACTTGTATTGATTGGTAACAGTAGACACCCATTTGTGTCTCCCCAAAACCAAACCCGGTGATGAGTACCTTTCGCGTCGAATCATAATCAAATGAAGTGAAAGTGTGGAAAGTCTAGTGTTGCAGATAGTTTTTAATTAGTTTCTTTGTCTCTGTTTTTTAAAACCTATTTTAATAAAACATCCAATCCAGTTTGGTTTGGTCCATAGCAAGGGTCCAATAATGGTGTAGTTGGATGGAGCTTGAAAAGAGCTTTCCAACGATATATTATAAGCTCGATTCCGATGAAAAATGAGGAAGTTATGGCCAAATTACTAAACTGGGCCCGGTTTGATACTTATATGCGGCCCAATGACCTAGAGGAGGGCCTTATATGGATTAATCATTCCTAATGCAATTAGAATTGATTTTAGTCTTCTAGATTCTTCTAGAAGGTTCTTTTCATTCATAATTCAATTAGCATTCATAAATTGACTTTGGTTGACTTTTTGGAGTTTTGATCAGAATGAAAGAGTGTTTTTAAGGAAAATACGATTTTGCCCTTTTGTACGGCTAAATTTTATCAGAATTAAGAAAACGCGTGAAAATAATTGTTAGCGCCTGACGACAGGGATTAGCGCCTGGCGCTAATGCTTGGCGCCTGGTGCTAGCCTTAGCGTCTAGCGCTAATGTTCAGCGTCTAGCGCTAACCTGTTTTGTTCTCGTCGAAACTCTAATTTGTTTTTCTATCCGTTTGGTTGATTTTCTCTATAAATAGCCTCCTAAAACCTCCGTTTTCAATCATCAAAATATCATCAACTCTCTAATTTTCTAATTCTCTTCTCTCCCTCTCTAAGCTAAAGCTTATTCTCTCTCCCTCTTTTCTAGCCTAGCCTTTTACAAACAAAATTCCGCATCTACAAGATCTAGAAGCACCTAGCCTAATTCGAAGTTGCCTTCGCCCTAGACGTGAAAGGTTTTAATTTCTGAGGGTTTGGTCCCAAATCTCTATTTCAATTATTTAATTTAAATGTTGATTTTATTATTTTCCTAGCTTGAAGTTACTAATGCGTGTATTTTGTTATTAGAAAGAGGTACGAGGCATCAAAGTAAGTGCTTTAATTGTTTAATTAATATTATGATTTAGAAATCATGTCTAGGTTGTTATTATGATTCCTAGTGTCATGTTAGGGCGTTTTGATCTTCCTAGTATCATGTTTAGGGTAATAACTATAATTTCTATTATCAAATATGACAATTGTGATTCTTGCGATGCTTCCTATATTCTCTTCCTAATTTCATGTTAGTATCATGTTAGGGTTAAAGCTTTGATTTTTATTGCTTAGTGACATGCTAGGGTTTGTTATTAATATTGTTAGTATCATGCCTAGGATCTTGCTATTATTGTGCTTTAACATGATGATGATGATTATTATGATTATATATAATTTGATTATTATGTTTCTTGATATTGATATTTTTATTGTTATTGCTTGATCACGCCTTTTATGCATGTTGTCAGGGAATTGGTACTTGTAATCATTCTTAATAAGATAATTAATAATCTTGTTTAGGGTTAATTTGATTATAACTCAAGTGATCGCCAATAATAGTTTTATTTGTGCATTAATTTCAACCAACATAGATTAAACAGGTTTAGGGTTAATCCTATTGATTGTATGTTAGTCATAAAGCGCACATGAATACGATCAGAAAAAAGTAGAGGCCTATTATTAGGGTAGGTTCAATCTCTTTTAGGTTGGATTTGTACCTTCATCCCCGAACTACCAGTCATGGTTCCAGACCTATTGGAGTTAACGATCTCCTGGATCGTTAAGGGGTGTAGCCTTCACCTCGTGAACGGTTTACAAGTTCCTAAAACTTGTTGGTGACTCTTTTGCTCTATCTTCTTTCCCTTTGGACGCCACCGTACTTTAATGTATGATCACAATGGGGTTCAAGTTTGGGATAATGCTTGAAATATTCCCTACAGTTTTTGGCGACTCCACTGGGGAGGATTTCTATTTTAATTCCTGAAATTTATTTCGGCAATGATTTAGAATGAGTGGATGAGACTCGAAAAGTTCTAAGCATTTCATGTGCGTAATTTTGATTAACATTATTATCATATGCATAAAAAAAGATCTCATTAGAAAGACCATCCGTAATGAGTTAAAACATAGGATTTTTACACGTAGGAAATTTGAGGAATATCTTTCACAACTAGGACCGAAATAATGCTGCGCGAAACTGGAAAATTTTATCGAGTACAAAAAGCTGCTGAGGCATGTAGGAACTAGCGTCAGGGAACAAAGTCTAGCGCCAATTATTTGACTTTAGCGCCAGGCGACAGCTTCTGTCGCCAGGCGCTAAAGTCAAATTGTGGCGCCGGCCTCTGTTTGCTGGCGCCAAGTTCTTCCAATACCGAGCCAGAAATATGCGTTCTAATTTTGACCGATTTTTAGCACTGTTTGCTCGATCCTACTTCCTGATTGAGTTTTTCTCACTTTTCTGAAACCCATATGTGTTCTACATATGGACATAACCCCCTGGGAATTCATGCTCCATCTACCTGATTGAACGCTCTGAGAAACAAAGGGTACATCCGAGAATGTTGAATTCACCAAACCATGGAAGCGAGTTTTTCTAAACTCGCGGTGTCCCATCCACTCGCGCCAACCCTTCACGGTTAGGCTTCCGCGCGGTGCATCTGGGCAATTAACCATGGACCCTCTATTGACTAAACCATATCCCGAACTTTAGAGAACTAGAGCCATGGTTAGGTTGCAAACTCATTGCATCATGTTGTGCCTACTTGACTAATTGTGCATTTTTGGTTGTGCATACTCTATGTGATTTTCCTAACCGTTTGTTTGACTTGTGTTAAGACTAAATAAGCTGATTTATGACTAAAAGAACTTTGCCTAATTAATTAATTAATTTGAGTAATTAGAGTCTAATAATTTAATCAGAGTTGACTTAGTACGACTTTAGGCATGCCTTGTAAAGTAATAATACCAAAAGCAGTTCCAGATCGACGTTCCAGCAATGGCGCCGAGATTTAAACTGCACCGCCACTCTGTGGAGCGTAGTGCCTGGCGACAGTCCTATCGTCTGGCGCTACACTGCAAAGAGAGGCGTCAGTCCTGTCGTTTTGGCGACAGTTCGGTTTATTGCTCGAGTCATCACCTTATGTCTAATTGAACAGTTTGCTAGTCAATTCGGTTAATTTTTACTGGTAATAATACCGTGTCAAGTCCTTAATCGAGTCTAAGCACTAAGTCCCATGATCTTACAGAAGAGTCAAAGCATGTCACTTACACTCACCACATAAAGCACACACTAATGCACACTTTGACCATGTCTAAGAGAGTCTTGTATGCGCGTATTTTCCGTCATTTTTTGAGGGGGGTAAGTCGGATATTAATCCTCCAATTAAACCACTTGTTTGAACCCTATACTTAACTCCTAAAAATATACACCTTATTTTTGCCAAAAATATGCACCCTAATATGCACCCTATTTTTTCTTTTTTCTTTTTCAAAACCCGTAAAGTCAAAGTCAATTTGAGTCAAGTCATTAAAACAAAAATGGTTTAATATACAACGCGTGGTCAAGAAAGGAAGGGCGTTTGATTAAAGACAACCTTTTTATTCAAGTTCAACTTTTCGACAAACCAATCGCTCGTAAAAGGAAAGCTAAGACGATAATGGCAACTCAAGAGGAAGTTAATGAGCTCAGGAATCAATTGATTACTGTGACTGAGGCGTTAAAGGTTTTAACCCTCAAAATCGATGATCCTGTGAAGCAACAACAGATGGACCTCATGCAAGAAAGCTTGAGAAAGTTGTCTAGTGACTTTAAGTTTCAAGGAATTAGCTCACAAGGGGTCTCGGTGGACAAGGATCTTCTTCCGCAGAAATTCAACGCCAACGACATCCCAAAATTCAAAGCGATTGACAACCCTTATTTTCACCTAAGAGCTTTCAAAACAATAATGAGCATTAAGGGTATTGACAAGAAGGTGTTTCCCTCTTTGTTTTCTCTATCTCTTGAAACCGTTTGCCAACAATGGTTATTCTCTCTTAAGAGAGAAAGAACCTCTACTTGGGAATCTATAGTAAACGCTTTCATTGATAGGTATAAGTGCAACATTCAAGTTGAAACTGACTATAGGGAACTTGAAATTCTCAAGCAGAAGGAGAATGAAGGTTTCACTTCTTTCTTCAACAAATGGAGAGAAACCTCTGCTAAGATGATTGAAGTATCAAGCGAGAAAGAATCTATGAGGTTATTCATCAAAAACCTTCAAGAGAAGTACTCCAAGCATCTCAAATACCAGAATAATCTCCATACCTTCAAGGTCGTCTATGACTTTGGAATTAATATTGAAGACGACCTAGCTAAGCTGAAAGCTGCTAACAGTAGCTCCAACAGTGGCTGGAAAGGCAAGAAGAACGACAATCCTTCTTCTTCCAAAACCACCCACTCGAACAATGTTGGTACCTTTAACTTAAGTGAAGTCCTTGCTATGAATAATCAAGGACTAAAGAAACCATTTAGGAGGAACTTTACTCCTATAGGTATGAGTTATGACACCGCATTTGACCGACTAAATGCAAAAGGTCTTATAACTCCTATTGGACCATTTGGGGACCCACCGGAAGAAAAGAGGACAGCTAACTGGAACCCCAATGCACATTGCAAATATCACCAAGGTAGGGGCCATCTTACCGAAAATTTTTGGAAGCTTAAGTAAGCTATCCAAGATTTAATCGATAACAACAAACTATCATTGCCTCCTGCCAGTAAGAAGCCGAGCATTGACAATGCACCTCTCGCTCATTCCTTGGCCATCTCTGATGAAGAAAACGAGGTTGATCCCTCATCTCTCATCAAGCCTATCGAAGAAATCCATGATATCGAAGAAGAGGAGGAGATCTTTTTCGATGCCATGGATGACTTTCCAGAACTAGCAAGTAAAGAGGATGTACGGTTGCTTACATTGTCCATGTTAGAGGGATCAAACTTGCTACGTGAAGCTCTTGAAGTAGCAAAAAAACATTTAGAGGAGCTTCAGTAAAAGGGTGACAAGGTTCCACCCACGAAAAATAAACCCAAGAGAGAGTTCACACCCATGGGAATGACCTATGATGCTACTTTTGATCGTCTCTATGATCAAGGATTAATCAAACCTATTGGCCCTACCGAGGATCCAACACCAGAAAAGCGATCTTCAATATGGGATCCCAATTCCTATTGCAAGTACCATCGAGGAAACGGTCATACCACTGATGAATGCTACAGGTTTCAAAATCTTATTCAAGATCTCATGGAAGCAAACAAGATCCCATTGCCTTTAGCTAGCAAGAAAACTAGGAAACCCTTCTCTCTACAAGTAATTGACAGACCTAAGAAGAGTAATACAATCTATACTCCAATTGGGATTTCATACGCTAAAATGTACAACATGCTCTCCAAGAGTGGCAAGGTCAAACCTCTCTAACCGAGACCATTTGAATCGCTAAAAAGGACAGATAGGCTCTACTGTCTATACCATCAATCAGGGGGTCACACTATGGAAAAATATTTTAAATTTAAAGATTTAATTCAGAAAATGATTGATGACAAAAAGCTAGTCCAAATTCCACAAGAGGAAGACATAAGCATTAATAGGGGTTGGGATAGTGATGAAAAAGATGTCTACTTAAAAGACATGGAAGGACCTCCACCTTCAGTGTCATATTCCATGGATGATTTCTAGGTTGAAGAAGATTCATCTATACACATCCTCACAAGATCTGGGAGAATGCAACCTCCCATTTCAACACAACCTATACCGACTACGCAGTAAGTTCCCATACCTATCATAGAAGACAATGATATTGTCAAACAGTTCAAGAATACCAAGGTTGAAATGAATGTATGGAAGCTTCTAACAACATCTCGAGAGCATAGGTTGGCAGTGATGAATGCCTTGGATAAGATAGGGATAGATTCTGACACCACTCCTGAGGGGTTGGCTAACTTCCTAACGAGTGATCTCCCTAGTCCTATCAACTTGATCACCTTTTCTGACAAGGATTTACCTCCAGAAGGTGACAAGCATTATAAGGCACTAAACCTCACAGTAGTTTGCAAGAGGATGAACGTCCCTATGACTCTTGTAGACAATGGATCGACAATTAATGTCTGTCTACTCAGAACTGCGAGGATGCTAGGCATAAGGGATGAAGACTTAACCCCGTCAACACAAGGAATAAGAGCTTATGATAACACTCGTCGTCAAGCTCTTGGCAAGATTACCATGAATATAATGGCGGGAGCGATAGAACACGCTACTACATTTCAAGTGGTAGATACTAAAGCTTCATTCAACTTACTGTTGGGACGTCCTTGGCTTCATGACCTAAAGGTCGTCCCTTCATCGCTCCACCAACAGGTAAAGGCCATAGTTGGAGGAATTCCCATCACGATCGATGCTTCACCCATGAGGACTAAAGCTATAGAAAATCCCATCATTAATGTGGAGCACGATGAAGACTTGTGGGGCTTTAATGAAGAGGTCTCCTTAATCGAAGAGGATGAAAGGACCCCTCTCTGCCACGACCCCCACTCCAATATGATAGTGAACGCTATTATGAAGAAACAAGGACATTTTCCTGGAATGACTCTAGGAAAGAAGAAAGGAATAACAAAATCGCTGGAATTACCTGGCCTCCCTAAGTTAGACACTTTCGAACTTGGTTTCGAACCGACTCGGGAAGATCTCAAGCGAGCCCAGGAAAGGTCAAAGGCGCGTAGGAACGCTCGCATCCAAAAGAAAGCAATCCCAATGGATCAGTATCCTCTTACTCTCAATGGACAATTCATAAAAGAAGGAGAGGATTGTCCATTCTAGAAATTTCCCGAACCTTTTGTCGTAAATGGCATAAGGCAACCAGGCTTCGAAATTTTCCTAGATTGCTATTTTCTAGATGAAATCCCAACTCCTATCCTCAAGGAGAAAGCACCCCCATGCTTTGACTTTAATGTCATGGGATTACTATTTGGGCGAGAAAAAGATGAGTCGAAGTACATAGAGGATAACTCCTCGCTCATCCAAACGGTCCTACAAAGCGAAAGCTTTGACCCCTAAAAGCTCATCACTCCAGCAGAAGGATCACTACAAGGATGGCGCAAGACAGTCAAGGTGACTACTCCAAGTGGAAGGAGAATCTCCATTACGACAGGGCAAGGACCGATGTTCGAAGAGTCATTTGAGTCAGAGTCAGAGTCAGAGTGTTTTCCTATAGAGTCATCTAAATCCTTAGTTGTAGCACCCCCTTCTTCTATCTCTTCCCTTAGAATAGTTAGCAATCAAGTCCCTGCGGACATATCTCTTTTCGATGCAATGATTTCTGAGTTTAATAATATGTCTTCATCCTCTTACTCCTCGTGCTTTTCTTTAACCCAAGATGACGAGCATTGCTTATTTAACAATGAAAATGACAAAGAACTTATTAAAGCAATGGAAACACTTGAAAAAAAAACATCGATAATTGAGGAAACTGAGACGGTTGATATCTCAAATGATTTAACCATCAAAAGAGAAGTTAAATCGGATTTACACTTAATGAACAAGAAAGAACCGATTTAATTAATCTACTTAAAGAATTTATCGATGTATTTGCATGGTCATATGAAGATATGCCAGGCATTAATAGAGAAATAGCTCAACACACCATACCACTAATTCCAAGAATGAAACCTGTAAAACGAAAGTTGCGTCGAATGAAACCCGACGTAGCTCTTAAAATAAAAGAAGAAGTTCAAAAACAAATAACTGCAAGTTTTATTAGGGTATCCAAATACCCCGAATGGGTGGCCAACGTCGTCCCAGTTCCGAAAAAGGATGGAAGGGTAAGAATGTGTATCGACTATCGAGATCTAAATAAGGCAAGTCCAAAGGACGACTTCCCTTTACCACACATCGATATTCTGGTACGTAGATAATACAGTGAATCATGCACTTCTCTCGTTCATGGATGGATACGCGGAGTACAATCAAATTCTCATGGCAGAAGAAGACATGGAGAAAACAACCTTCATAACACCATGGGGTACTTACTACTACACGGTAATGCCATTCGGGTTGAAAAACGCGGGTGCTACTTACCAACGAGCAGCGACTGCCTTGCTCCATGACATGATGCACAAAGAAGTTGAGGTATATGTGGACGATATGATTGTGAAGTCAAAAGATCGCCCAGGCCATCAAGTAGCCGTGAGAAAATTCTTCGAAAGGCTAAGAAAATACAACATGAGGTTGAACCCATCCAAGTGTGCTTTCGGAGTCACCTCAGACAAGCTTTTGGGTTATGTCATAAGCTCTAGAGGAATAGAGATAGACCCAACCAAGATCAAGGCAATCATGTCAATGCCACTGCCCAAAACCGAGAAGCAAATTTGAGGATTTATTGGCCGGTTGCAATACATAAGCAGGTTCATATCAAAATTGACAACAATATGTGAGCCAATATTCAAGAAGCTTAAAAAGAATGTACCAGTTATGTGGGATGACGAGTGTCAAAACGCCTTTGAAAAGATCAAAGTCTATCTCGCAAATCCTCCCGTATTAGCACCAGCACTTCCAGGAATACCTCTTAGGTTGTACTTAACAGTCACCAAAGAAACAATGGGAGCCATGCTTGCACAAGAAGTAGAAGGTAAATAAAATGCAATCTACTATCTAAGTAAAAAGATACTCGAGTATGAAGTACGTTATACACCACTTGAGAAATTGTGCCTCGCATTGGTGTGGGCCACAACTAAGTTAAGACATTACATGCTCGTGCATACAGTCTTTGTAGTCTCCCGAATGGATCCACTCAAGTATTTATTCGAGAAGTCTACACTCAATGGGCGCATATCGAGATGGATAGTCAACTTAGCCTAGTTCGATGTAAGATTCATGCCTCAAAAGGCTATCAAAGGATATGTGGTCTCAGATTTTCTAGCGAACATCCCAATAGAAGATTCAACGCCAATACACGACAATGAATTTCCAGACGAAGACTTGATGTCCACAGAAGATGATACTTGGACCTTATACTTCGATGGAGCCTCAAACCAAAAAGGATGTGGCGTTGAGGTATTACTAGTATCACCTAAAGAAGAGCATGTTCCAATCTCCATAAAGCTAGATTTTGACGTTACCAACAACGCTGCTGAATACGAAGCATGCGTGGTAGGCCTTGAAACAGCTCTGGCATTGGGAGTGAAGAAATTACGAATATTCGGGGAATCTTCATTGATCATCAACCATATCTCTAAGAGATGGAAAGTAAGGAGCGAAAGTCTATCCCCTTACCAAACTTATCTGGAAACTCTCACTAATCAGTTAGAGAAGGTAGAATACACGTATCTACCTAGAGAGGAAAATCAAATTGCTGATGCCTTGGCAAGACTAGCCTCAATGGTTAGGATTCCTACGGAAATCGAGCAAATGCCTCTAGCTATAGAAAAAAGGCATAAACCGGCTTACATTCAAGCTATAGAAGACGATGAAGTAATCCAAGATGAAGAAGAAGAAGAAGAAGAAGAAGAAGAAGAAGAAGAAGAAGAAGAAGAAGAAGAAGAAGAAGAAGAAGAAGAAGAAGAAGAAGAAGAAGAAGAAGAAGAAGAAGAAGAAGAAGAAGAAGAAGAATTGTGGTAAACGGATATACTCAATTATGTCACCAAAGGAGAGTACCCTCCTCATGCTGACAAAAGAGCAAAACAAGCATTAAGACTTTTGGATTCCCAATACGTACTCATAGACAATGAATTGCATAAAAGGGTACTTAAGGGTCGAGCTCTCTTATGTGTAGGAAAAAAGGACGCTCAAAGAGTAATGAGGATAGTCCACGAGGGCATTTGTGGAACTCATGTAAATTAAAAAATGCTAGTCCAAAAGATAATGCGAGAAGGATATTATTGGACTACCATGAATAGGGATTGTCATCAATACGTAAAAAGATGCCCTAAGTGCCAAATTTATGCCAATTTACAACATATTCCTCCATCTCTACTCTACACCTACACTTCACCATGGCCATTCTCTACATGGGGAATTGACATTATTGGTAAAATCACTCCCCCGGGAACAGGAGGTCATGAATATATCCTAGTAGCAATTGATTACTTCACAAAGTGGGTCGAAGCACAATCATATGCTAAACTCACCCCAAAACATGTAGCACTCTTTATCGAAAGAAATATTATTTGCCGATATGGAGTCCCACATGAAATGATAAGTGACAATGGAACTCACTTTCAAGCTGAGTGTGAAGAATTGTAACAAAAATATGGCATTCAACACCATCATTTGTCTCCTTATAGACCTTAAGCAAACGGAGCAGTCGAAGCGGCTAATAAAAATCTAAAGACTATCATCGAGAAAATGACAGAAAATTACAAAGATTGGCCTGACAAACTCCATTTCGCACTGTGGGGTTATCGCACATCAACAGGAAATACGCCATTTTCCTTGGTTTATGGAATGGAAGCCGTACAACCTGTAGAGCTAGAGATACCATCTCTACGCATCGCATTAGAAAGCAAACTTGATGAAGTTGAATGGACTAGGGCGAGAAATGAGGAGTTAATTCTACTTGATGAAAAATGACTAGAAGCTCTACATCATACTCAATGCTACCAAACTCGTATGGCTAAGCATTTTAATAAGAAGGTCAAGACAAGAAACATCAAAGTAGGAGACTTGGTGTTAAAAGCATTAAGGAAGAATGTTTTAGATCCAAGGGGAAAATTTAGGCCTAATTGGTCTGGACCCTATATTGTCAAAACAATCCTATCAGGAGGTGCAGCAAAATTAACCGATATGGATGGCAATGAGTTCTCGAACATGACAAATTTTGACCAACTTAAAAAGTACTACCCATAATTACTTGAGTAGGATACTCAAGAGATCTACGTTTGGCCTGATTCCTTAAGAAATGATACGTAGGCAACCCTTTACGGGTGCGGCCACTTTATATTTTGCAAACCTCGCATCCCAGACTTAAAAATAAATTCGACAGAAATTCGACGAAGCATCGGCAACACAGAAAAAGTTTTGTCGCCAGCCGATTAACTTTAGCGCCAGACGACAGTGTCTGTCGCCTGACGCCAGACTGCCGCAGCTGGCGCCAATCATGAAAAAGCGGCACCATATTTCTGGGAGTACCTGGGAATATTTCGGTGATTTTCGGAAAAATTTCGACTTCCGTACTCGAAAAAATTTTCTGGAAAATTAAATTTTCAGTTTTCATTGCTTTAATAAATTAAATTTAAAGGAGATGACTTAATTAAAAAGCTGAAATTTTTTTAATAAAATAAACTAACAATTACATTATTGATGGAATTTAAATAAAGCTTAAACAAATTAACTTTAAATTTAAAACTAAGTCTAATAATTGAAAGTTAAGCAATGCTTTAATCTTTTTTCTCTTTCTTTGCTCTCTTCCAATTTTTGTCTGCATCCTCTTCATCATCCATGACTTTAGCTAGTAGGCATCCTTTATAGGACCTACATTCAATTTTGGAGTAAATAGTTTCTCCCTTAACTAAGACTCCATGTTTCTTCTCTACCCAAGCCTTCTTCTCTACCCAAGCCTTCTTCTCTCAACTGTCAACTTTTCTCTTCCCTTTATCATTCGTAGAGCTCTTCTTCCTAGGCATTGTAGGTGTTTTGAATTCAACCTTTTCACCTAAATGTTCCTTAACGGGAATCACTGTGTCACCTAGACGACTCTTCACATCAGTTTTACTCTGATTTTTCTTCATGTCCTTTGAAGGTTTCTTGAGAAGCCACCTCTTCACATCATTGGGCAAGGAAGGAGGAACCTTTTGGGTAATCACTTCCCATAAAGGCCTAGCGCTCCAATAAGCATCAAATTTTTCTACTTCTTGAGAAACAGGGAATTCATAGGGACGACGAAGATCCCCAGAAGGAATTGTTTGAAGTAGGTCGTACTGTCTTTTTACCCTGCAGGGATAATAAAAAGTCATCCTGGATAAGCTTGGAAGACGGCAGAAGGGTTGCTTGTTGACACCAACCATCTTCTCTATTTTCTACCAAGGGATGACCCACTTGATGGCAAAGTTGCAAGAGGCAAAGACCTTCTTCCATTCATGGCGCCCCATCTTAGAGAATCGTTTCTTCCTTCTCACAAAGCAATTTGGAGTGTATTTTTCAACGTTGTCGGGAGGACTAATTAATTCTAGTCTCTCAATTAGCCACATCTGTAAAAAAAAAAATCAATGCAAATAAATTAATATTACTATACAAAAATATGTTTTAGATTTCTGTAATTAAAAATATTATTTTTCTACCTGTAATAAAATTGGAGAGCCCCGAAGAGGTGCTTTTAGATTTCTTTTCAATTCATCAAGACTAAGCATAGTCTCTCCAACGATTAGTGGCATTGGATTTCTCCCAGATTCAATCTGCTCCAAAACAGTTGATATAATTGTTTGACCTTCATTGGTTCTACCACTAGTGAGAAGATATTGGTTAAGCATGCAAAAGAGAAAAGCCCTTCTTCTATAAACATGAAAAGACTCATAATAAGGTCTATCAAAATAATAGCGAGCAAATTCTTTCAAATTAACTACGCTACCATCTACTATATTTGTTAGATCTTTGTCTTTTAAATTAAAGAAGCGCTCAAAATCCTTATAATAATATTCATTTATTCTAGGGATTACCGCAAGATCTAATGCAGGGAAGCCTAAGATAGCACCGAATTCTTCCGACAAAGGGCTAATTTCATCACACCCTAGTCTAAAACAATGAGTATCCACATCCCAATATTCTAAGACGGTATGAATGAAGTCTATATCAAGATATACCCCTTTGACACCATAAATACCCCCCATATGAAAAAAGTCTAATTCTTTTCTCTCCTTGGCAGCTGGAGATCGACACCATTCATGAGTGAAGTTGGTAAAACTCTTAGTGATTAAAGACATGATTGTTATTTTTTCAATAGCTAAGACTATATTTAATCTGCTGAAATTATGAAGAAAATCGGCTGATCAGGGGGCTATTTATACACGAAATCGGCACGGTTTTAATCCGGAAAGGATTCGGAGTCAGTGTTCATCAGCGCCAGACGCCTGGCGCCAAGCGCTAAGAATTAGCGTCTGGCGCTAACGCAAAACGCGTGGCGCCAGATGGCGCTGACGTGTCTTATCATACGAGCTTTTCAAACACCGCGTTTTTCTGGCTGATTCGAGTCTGAACAATGGCTTTATGATCTTTTATTCTTTTTATACCCCTTTTTCTTAATTAATATATCAATTATATTAATTATATTTTTTTGGATTTTATTTAGACTTAATTTTTAAGTTTTTTGTAAATCCAATATTTTTATTTTCATTTTCTTTTTGGGGGAGAAAGTTAGATACCCTCCATCAATAATAAAAATGACGGAATTTTTGCACAAAATTATTAATTATCACAATTCTTTGCAGAACAAACATGCACATAAAAATGAAAAATAATAAATAAATGTTAAACAAACATGTCTAATAAATGAGTCTAATAAAGGCAAAGTTCTATACAAAGTCAAAATAAAAAAAAAAATAAAGCACAGGTATAAACTACGGCGCTGGAGGACGTAGATGATGAGAGACGCCCATCATATCATAAAACTGCGCAGTAGAGGAGTAACCTCTCCACCAGCTCCAGCTCCAGTGTCCTCGGGAGGTGGAAAACTCAGCTCAGGACCCGTCCACCCAAGATCACCCTGAGGTTGAGGTTGCGGAGGCTGCTGCAATGACGAGCTGACCTCGTACATCCCACCACCTCTAAGAGCCGAGGTAGCCTCTCCCTGGCCTACCGGCCCAGCACGTGCACCCTTAGATGAAGAGTCCGAGCCCTCCACCGCCTCGGTCCGAGCAGCCTCAGAACGACCACTCCGACCGCCAGAGCCAGTATGGCGACGTCTCGAGCTAGACCTCGTCGGGTCTCTCCGCACCTGTAACACCCTAGAAATTCCTTTCTTTTAAAATACATGTTTTGCCCTGTTTAAAAATTTAAATAGGAATATCTAAGATATTACCGCCACTGTGAAAACGGCTAAGGTAACCATCAAAGACACACAGCGGAAGACTAATTTCAAAACCATTCAAAACAAGTCAACTTGAAAAGTCAACCAACGAAAGCAAAGTCAAAACCAAAGTCAAACGAAGTAAAATAAAACCATCCTACAACTTGGAACCATTGTAGGCCCTTATTAAAACCAAACCGACTTTAAAACTTTTGCGTTAGTCATGCATGATAATAATATCATAAATAATTAAAGCGTTAAACACATCATATACTTATAGAAACTAGCATGATTCGCTCTTCACCCATGCTCATTCATGAATATGCTTCATCACCTGAAAACCTCCTCTCTACTTGTCCCCACTACTCGCCATTAGAAAATGGGTCGTCGTAGGGCCAAAGTAAAGACATGGCCAAACACACAAACACACACAATCAGCAAAGCTGAGTACATAAGCGTAATTAAACACACTAACATGCTTTCACCTATCAACACACACTTACCTCATTGCACCTGTTCACAAGCACACACACCAATCAACAAGACACAATGACTAGACACTAATTAATTCATTTAGCGTTGATTACGCATCGAACGGGTTTCCTCCTCCTAACCTCCCCCAAATAAATTTGAGGTTAACTGACACGGGAGCTAACTGTGCCAGCGACAAAACCACTCAAAGGTGGCGGAATTCCTGCGCATAATAATAAATAAAAAGGAATGTACAGCGTCCTGTACTCCATTAGAAGTTATGGTTAAATATAAAACCCCATAACTCCCCCCATTGTTCATACTCAAGGTATATACGTTCCAAGAGTTTTGGTGTGTAATCTCTTTCACTTTACGTTATTTACCTTTTATTGGACTTGGTGATGACTCTCAAAGCATCAGAAAACAATCAACAATAATTATTCAATCAACCAAACATACCAAATTAATTCTTGACCACTTAGTGACCACATATTATTTAATGTTGAACCCTTTTTAATTCTACCTCAGTGTCAAAGACACCTTAAACGCATAATGCGCCAAAAATCCTATCCCTCGGTGTTAAAAACACCTTAAGTGCACAATGGCACCAACATACAATTTATTCCTTGTGTACATAGACACTTATATAGCTCCTTCCTCATGCTTAAAGCATCAATAAAAATTATTTGAACCATAATAAAATTCCGTTTCAATATTCCAAACATAATTAAACATGTAGTTTAATTAATCATGCCTTCTAACATGCCATAAATAAAAATGTGGTTCAAACACAACATGCCCAAAATATAATTTTCCAATCCATAACCATCACAAATAATTCATGCTTCACAATTCAATCACAAACACCATAAATTCACAATTCCATACATAAACCTTAGCATGATACTACTTGTAATTGATTGAAATCCAACCTAGCATGATTCTACATCATCAAAATATGCTAAGTACGCGTACGTACCTCAAATAAGCTCTTAAAATAACCGAGTACTCTACAACAATTCTCGAACCAAGTCTCCTATATAAAGGGACAATAATACTATATTAATTCTCCTTGTATACACAATTTTCAGCAACTTAAACTCACTTTAAATAACTTATAATAATCTGAAAATTATTTAAAAACCCCTAATTAAACTCCTTTTTAATGGATAATCACACCCTTTTATTAAAAATCACAATTATACTACTTTAAATAAAATTCCAACATTTTAAACTAATCAAAAATCCTTTAAAACTTCATCAACATACATCTTTATACTTAAATTATCCATATAAACATTAAATTATCTCTTACCCCTTTTAAACTCAAAGATAAAATTTAAAGCATAAAAAAAAACTTCGTTAAAAATCAAAAACTGCTCGAAAATCGTATTTAGAGGCTTAATTTGGCCACGAGAATCCTTTAAAACGTTGTTTCCACTCGAAAAACACTACTTTTTTTTATCAAAATCGGAGGAGTTTAGAACCTGATTGGGATTAAAACGGGATTAATATTAACTAACGGAAATCTAATAATTAAAACATGAATTTACGTGTTCAAAATAATCTGGAATTAAGTTAAACTAATAAGTAGTTATAATCACCAAAATTTCAAAACATCATTATTATAAAAGCCCTAAATCAATTATTCATAAAAACCCTAAAATCATGATTTTCAATAATTATAAAAAAACCCTAGGTTATAAAATTTAAAAAATCTGAAAATTATAAAGTTTAATCATCAACATACAATTTGATACTAATTAAATTAATTTCAAACAATAAAATCAAAACCCATAAATCAATAATTATAATTACACAAATTAATAAAACAAAGGAGAAAGAAAATAAGACTAACCTTTTTGTGTGGGAAATTTTTGGGGATTCATGGGGTATTTATAGAGTAGAGAGTGTAGGGTTAAATTTGGGCTTATAAAAATGTGGGCTTGAGTTATGGGATGGAATGGGTTATTCCAATAAGAGTATGTAGGAATAATTTACATTGCCCAATAATTAATAAACGTTTGGCCCAAAACATATTTTACTTTTATAAAACTTTATATTTAAAATACTTTAACCCTTTAAAATATTTAATTAAAATAATTGAGCCCTTGACAATACATTTTATTAATACTTAAATACTTTATAAAAATACATAAAAATACGGGGTATTACAGCACCTCAGGTCTCGTCCGGGTACGAGAAGGAATGGGCTGACCCTGCAAGAAGAAACTAAGTCAGAAACAATCAAAATAGAAGCAGTAATGCAAAAATAAGAAGGAAAACTACCTCTTGAACGGCGTTGTCGCGACGACACGTAGCCACATTCCTCATCCGAACGAGCTGGCTCCGGAAGGCATCTATACACCGTGCCATCGCCGTGACCACCTCCCGCGAGAACTGTCAAAGAAATAAAGTCAGTAGCAATGCATAACATGCATGAATAAAATTTCAAATAAATAAAGCTTACCCGAGTCTGGTGGCGAGGAATCAACCACTTCACGAAGCGCTCATCCTCAGGAGCCGGAGGAATCATCTCCTCGATCGGCCCGTATGTCCCCTAATAATGGATAGACATACGAGGTGGCACGAACTCAGTAGGTCCAGCCTGACGAAAACAAATCAAAGTCAGTAAAACATTACTTGGGAGCTACTTAACAAAAGGTAAAAGATGAAAATCATACCGCCACCTCCTCATCCAGAACAGGGGCTGGAGCTAACAGCGGCAGCAGCTCCTCCTCATAGCACCGCCCAGGGATCGTATAAGATCGCCAAGGGGTACCAGCTCTCTCTGACATGCTCACCAACCTCACGCCATTGAACATATGACGCGGTGTAGGAGCAGGAACGACGAAAGTATCTGAGGAATGTTGAATAGTAACTCTCTCTCCAAGATATGAAATCGCTCTGTATGTCCCTAAGAAATAGCGACGCTCAGCGGTATACTGCACAGGTAACCCAGGGACAACCAAGCCGATCCACGGTCGGTACTGCACGTTAGGCTCCTGCGAAGAACGCCTATCTAATAAGAATCTACCAAAGTTAATACGAAAGTGTTTAACTATACAAAGAACCATACCAAGATGATCTGATCTCGGACATAAGCAGTAGACATCCCAGCGCGGCGGCCTCCCCAACAGGCACTCACTGGAAACCTCCGCGGTGATGGTCTCGCCGGCAACTAAAGGAAAGTACTCGTAGAACCAGATCTACAAAAGGCAAAAAGTATCATCAAGTGCTAACCAAAGCTTAGAGATAAACTTTATGGGAGATAAAGTATACCTCTACTACTCTCCAGAAGCCGGACAGAGCGACGTTTCCCGTGAAGGGTCGGTGTCGACACGAGTCTCGTAACGCTCGAACAAAGTCAGCATAGGCTAAGTTGGCCCAGTCGTAAGTCCCGATCAAGTGAAGATCACGGACCGCATGTAGGTAGTAAAGCAGCACTCTACTACCCTTGTCAGGGGAAAACGTCCCTGACAGCAAGATAAGCACAAAGATGCGCACCCGCTGATCTAGAGGAGGGCCTAATATGGATTTATCATTCCTAATGCAATTAGATTTGATTTTAGTCTTCTAGATTCTTCTAGAAGGTTCTTTTCATTCCTAATTCAATTAGCATTGATAAATTGACTTTGGTTGACTTTTTGGAGTTTTGATCATAATGAAAGAGTGTTTTTAAGGAAAATACGATTTTGCCCTTCTATACGGCTAAATTTTATCAGAATTATGAAAGCGCATGAAAATAATTGTTAGCGCCTGACGACAGGGATTAGCGCCTGACGTTAATGTTCAGCGTCTGGCGCTAATCTGTTTAGTTCTCGTCGAAACTCTGATTTGTTTTTCTATCCGTTTGGTTGATTTTCTCTATAAATAGCCTCCTAAAACCTCTGTTTTTAATCATCAAAAAATCATCAACTCTATAGTTTTCTAATTCTCTTCTCTCCCTCTCTAAGCTAAAGCTTATTCTCTCTCCCTCTTTTCTAGCCTAGCCTTTTACAAACAAAATTCTGCATTCACAAGATCTAGAAGCACCTAGCCTAATTCGAAGTTGCCTTCGCCCTAGACGTGAAAGGTTTTAATTTCTGAGGGTTTGGTCCCAAATCTCTATTTCAATTATTTAATTTAATTGTTGACTTTATTAATTTTCTTGAAATTACTAATGCGTGTATTTTGTTATTAGAAAGAGGTACGAGGCATCCAAGTAAGTGTTTTAATTGTTTAATTAATATTATGATATAGAAATCATGTCTAGGTTGTTATTATGATTCCTAGTGTCATGTTAGGGTGTTTTGATCTTCCTAGTATCATGTTTAGGGTAATAATTATAATTTCTATTATCAAATATGACAATTGTGATTCCTGTGATGCTTCCTATACTCTTCCTAGTATCATGTTAGGGTTAAAGCTTTGATTTTTATTGCTTAGTGACATGCTAGGGTTTGTTATTAATCTTGTTAGTATCATGCCTAGGATCTTGCTATTATTATGCTTTAACATGATTATGATGATTATTATGATTATATATAATTTGATTATTATGTTGCTTGATATTGATATTTTTATTGCTATTGCTTGATCACGCCTTTTATGCATGTTTAAAGGTAATTGGTACTTGTAATCATGCTTAATAAGATAATTAATAATCTTGTTTAGGGTTAATTTGATTATAACTCAAGTGATCGCCAATAACAGTTTTATTTGTGCATTAATTTCAACCAACATAGATTAAACAGGTTTAGAGTTAATCCTATTGATTGTATGTTAATCATAAAGCGCACATGAATACGATCAGAAAAAAGTAGAGGCCTATTATTAGGGCAGGTTCAATCTCTTTTAGGTTGGATTTGTACCTTCATCACCGAACTACCAGTCATGGTTCTAGACCTATTGGAGTTGACGATCTCCTGGATCGTTAAGGAGTGTAACCTTCACCTCGTGAACGGTTTACAAGTTCCTAAAACTTGTTGGCGACTCTTTTGCTCTATCTTCTTTCCCTTTGGACGCCACCGTACTTTAGTGTATGATCATAGTGGGGTTCAAGTTTGGGATAATGCTTGAAATATTCCCTACAGTGACATATGTCGAATCAAAGCACACGACATCTCCAAACTCTTCATATGCTACCCTACTGCGAGCATCCACCCACATCACATCAGTTAGCCGCCCCTCATAATCTAATTTGTACTTCTGAAAAAAAAAATTGATTATTAGAATACATCTTGTCAAAATAGGCAAACATGGCATTAGCATCACCACCACACATCTTTAGCTTCTTCTCCCTATCCAATACATTCCTCAAGCCCCTCTCCGTAAAGGCCACATTCTCTACCCCACTGCACTCCTTTGCTAAACTACGATGAACTTGTGTAACCTGAGTACCAGCACTACAATCATTGAATAGCCTCCTCCTAACCGCATTTGTAATTTCATCCTGCCGGTACATAGAAATATATCGAGACTTTCTGGGAGTTGGATTGTGATATTGATGTTCTGTGATTTCCTTCCTCGCTTCCCAACAACCATCAGATTTCACACAGCCCTCATTTCCACAGGACACCCACACTTCTTAGTCTTCCTTCTATTCAAATCCAAAGATAAGCCACCACCATACACCCTTTTCCCATTTACTCTTCTACACAAGTCTGGCTTACCAGCTCATTCACAATGCCAAACGTAGGTCCTCCTCTTACTCTTGTCTATTTTCCCATTCTCTGTCTTGAAATTCCCAGCAGCTCTGTATACTCCAAATCCCCTTTGTTTGCCATATTTCCTAAAAAATTTATCAGTATCCTCCCAACTACTAAACACCATACCCACTTCAGGATGGTCCAACAAATATTCATATGCCCCTTCATCACTCTCAACAACACACCGAACCGGTGTTGCTGCATTTGGACCATCAACAAACACAGCAGCCCCCAACACATTATTAATTAGGGTGTCCATCACGCCAACCAGGAACTATCATATATGGAAATTTATCAAAGCTATCACCCAACCTAACCAAGAACACTCATACAGTAATTATGAAGTTAACTATCCAACTTTGTGGGACAACAAATTTCAAAATATCACTTTTACAACAAACTAGTTGTCCTATCGCACGCGATAGTCCAAAATGGTAAATATCGGGTGTTGATATTGTTGATCGTCAATCTAATTTCTTTTTGTATTTGTGGAAAATTAAGAATTTTAATTTTAAATTTAATATTGTATTTAGTACTGTGTAATATTTATTTCTCAACGGATGAAGAATGGGAGACCTTACTTTCACACACATCGGGAAATTAAGGTAAAATATTTTTAATTTATGTATAGTTCAAGTGAACTAATCTGTTTTTTAGAAATTTTATATTATAGAGGTATAATTTAATTAGTTTAATATGAGTTTTTATAATTCTTAATTTATGTATATTTGTTTTAATTTTCACCAAACTTTAGGGCATCCAAGTTGTAGTAAGTGTGAAATTTTGACCTGTTTTTTTTTTCAATAAGTATTAAATTGTTAGGCGTATTTAAACATTGCGGAAAAAAAAATGAGAATAAACATTGCGGAAAAAAAAATGGCAAATTCGGGAATCCACTATTTCTTTTAAAGTTATTATTTACTTACAAGAATGTCATCAAAACTAAATGGCATAAAAAGAGGTGGAACAATAATATTAAGGCTCATGATTTTGAATATTATAGTTTGGGCTAATGAAAAATTCTGACCTCGGAAGCAGCTTCAATTCAATGAAAGAACAAGCTCAGAAGCCGCTTTTATGGAAATTGAAAATTCGATTCAGAGGAAAGAGAAAGATAATAGAAAAAAATGAACGTTGGAGCAAGAAAAGGGTAAAAGAAAGACTGCATGCAATGGTATTCTCAAAAAACAAATAAACAAACAAATACCTAACCTTTCCAAAAAACACATGCCTTAAAACAAGCTAAAAGATAAATATTTCATGCTATTAAATTAAACTATACAAAAAAAGCTATGTTTAATCAATAATAATAATAATAATTAGTATAAGAATAATGTTTAATGTTTAATCAATCGTTTAAAATAGGTTAAATAAACTAATGTAAATAATAATTAAAAGTCCATTCATGTTAGCTAGCTTCCCCCTTATCCTTTTATCCTATGTCGATTTCGTAACAAAATTTAATGTCGATTTCGTAACAAAATTTAATATCTCTTCTTCCCTCATTGTTGTTGATGTATTCTTTATTTTCCTAATTAAGCTAATTGTCCTATTTTCCTTAAATGATCTTTCTTAATCGCCTTTCTCGCTCCATTGCTAATTGCTCTAATTTTCTTGAGTTATCATTCTTAAAGGGCATCTCTCTCTCTCTCTCTCTCTCTCTCTCTCTCTCTCTCTCTCTCTCTCTCTCTCTATTTTATTTTAGTAAGCCTTTTCCTAAACTAATTGCCCTAATTTTCTTAAGTGATCTTTCTCTCTCTATTTTATTTTAGTAAGCCTTGATTTTTTTAATGTGATCTTTCTTAATTGGTCTTTCATCTTTCCAAAGCAAATTGATCCTATTTTCATTAATGATTTTTCTTAAGTAACTTCTCAATCTTTTTCTCTCTTAAGATAATTGTCATGATTTTGTTAAGTAATCTTTCTTGTGTGATCTCTTTTTAATCTCTCGCATTTTAGCAAGCCTTTTTTCCTAAGCTAATTGCCCGAAATTTCTTGAGTGATCTTTCTTAAGTTGTCTCTCTCACTCACTCTTTCGTTCTCTCCCTTTAATAAGCTAATTGTCTTTATTTCTCTTCTAAACTAATTGCCTTGATTTTGCTAAGTGATCTTTCTTCTTAAGTGTCTTTTTTCAAGTGATTTTTCTTAAGTGATCTTTCTTCAATTCTTGAGTGATCTTACTTCTTTTAAGGTAGTTCGATACTCGATCTTTATTCTTCTAAGCTAATTGCCTTGATTTTGCTAAGTGATATTTCTTCTTAAGTGATCTTTCTTCTTGAGTGATCTTTCTTCTTTCATCTTTCTTGAGTGATCCTTTCTTGAGTGATCTTTCTTCTTGAATGATCTTTCTTCTTTTAAGGTAGTTTGATACTGAATCGTTTCTTGAATGATCTTTCTTCTTTTAAGGTATTTTGATACTCGATCATTTCTTGAGTGATTTTGCTAAGTGATCTTTCTTCTTGAGTGATTTTGCTAAGTGATCTTTCTTCTTTCTTCTTGAGTGATCTTTCTTAATTTCTTGAGTGATCTTGAGTGATCTTTTTTTACTTAAGTGAATTTTATTCATAAGTGATTTTTTGTAAGCGCTCTCTCTTTTTCTTTCTAGCATTCTAGTAACTCTTTTTCCAAAGAAAATTCTTCTTATTTTCTTAAGTGATATTTTTTTAAAGTGGTTTCCCTCTTTTTGTTAAGTGATCTTTCTTAAGTTGTCTGTCTCTAGTAATCTTTCTTAAGTGGTCTCTCTCTGTCTACTAATCTTTATTTCATTTGAGATACTACTGAATTACCTTGGAATTGAATTTGTTAAATACTAACACTAATATACAATTACTCGTTTATTCGAAAGTTTTTTTTTTTTTTTTGTAACTGTTGTTATTCAAGGATATGATTTCAATAGCTCAAAGATAATACGAATGGAGCCTTAGCTAAGTAATTCCTTCTTAATCCTAATAACAAAATCAATGTAGAATAAATGCAAAGTGAACAAAGTATATATATAGAGTACTACAAGTATATTTCAGCAAAGCAATTAAACTTGTGATCCAAATTGCCCGAAATTTCTTGAGTGATCTTTCTTAGGTGGTCTCTCTCACTCACTCTTTCGTTCTCTCCCTTTACTAAGCTAGTTGCCTTAATCTCTTTTCTAAGCTAATTGCCTTGATTTTGCTAAGTGATCTTTCTTCTTAAGTGCCTTTTCTTAAGTGATTTTCCTTAAGTGATCTTTCTTTAATTCTTGAGTGATCTTTCTTCTTTTAAGGTAGTTCGATACTCGATCTTTCTTTTTCTAAGCTAATTGCCTTGATTTTGCTAAGTGATCTTTCTTCTTGAGTGATCTTTCTTCTTAACTGCCTTTTCTTAAGTGATCTTTCTTCTTGAGTGATCTTTCTTCTTTCATCTTTCTTCATTCTTCTTGAGTGATCTTTCTTCTTTTATGGTAGTTCGATACTTGATCGTTTCTTGAGTGATCTTTCTTCTTTTAAGGTAGCTTAGTTCGATACTCGATCATTTCTTGAGTGATTTTGCTAAGTGATCTTCTGAGTGATCTTTCTTCTTAAGTGCCTTTTCTTAAGTGATCTTTCTTCTTGAGTGATCCTTTCTTGAGTGATCTTTCTTCTTTTAAAGTAGTTCGATACTCGATCGTTTCTTGAGTAATCTTTCTTCTTTTAAGGTAGCTTAGTTCGATACTCGAACATTTCTTGAGTGATTTTGCTAAGTGATCTTTCTTCTTGAGTGATCTTTCTTCTATATTCTTGAGTGATCTTTCTTAATTTTTTTAGTGATCTTGTTTTACTTAAGTGAATTTTATTCATAAGTGATTTTTTGTAAGCGCTCTCTCTTTTTCTTTCTAGCATTTTAGTAACTCTTTTTCCACTGAAAATTCTTCTTATTTTCTTAAGTCATATTTTTTAAGTGGTCTCCCTCTTTTTGTTTTGTTAAGTGATCTTTCTTAAGTTGTCTCTCTCTAGTAATCTTTCTTAAGTGGTATCTCTCTCTCTAGTAATCTTTATTACATTTGAGATACTACTGAATTACCTTGGAATTAAATTAATTAAATACTAACACTATTATACAATTAGTCGTTTATTCGAAAGTTTTTTTTTTTTTTTTTTTTTGAATAACTGTTCTTATTCAAGGATACAATTTCAATAGCTCAAAGATATTACGAATGGAACCTTAGCTAAGTAATTCCTTCTTAATCCTAATAACAAAATCAATGTAGAATAAATGCAAAGTGAGCAAAGTACATATATAGAGTACTACAAGTATAATTCGGCAAAGCAATTAAACTTGTGATCCAAATTGCCCAAAATTTCTTGAGTGATCTTTCTTAAATGGTCTCTCTCACTCACTCTTTCGTTCTCTCTCTTTACGAAGCTAATTGCCTTAATTTCTCTTCTAAGCTAATTGCCTTGATTTTGCCAAGTGATATTTCTTCTTCAGTGTCTTTTCTTAAGTGATCTTTCTTCAATTCTTGAGTGATCTTTCTTCTTTTTAGGTAGTTTGATATTCGATCTTTTTTCTTCTAAGCTAATTGTCTTGATTTTGCTAAGTGATCTTTTTTCTTGAGTTATCTTTCTTCTTAAATGCGTTTTCTTAAGTGATCTTTTTTCTTGAGTGATCTTTCTTCTTAAATGCCTTTTCTTAAGTGATTTTTATTCTTAAGTGATCTTTCTTCTTTCATCTTTCTTCATTCTTCATTCTTCTTAAGTGATCTTTCTTGAGTGATCTTTCTTCTTTTAAGGTAGTTCAATACTCAATCATTTCTCAAGTGATCTTTCTTCTTTTTTTCGAAAGTTTTTTTTTTTTTGAAAAATTGTTCTTATTCAAGGATACGATTTCAATAACTCAAAGATATTACGAATGGAACCTTAGCTAAGTAATTCCTTCTGAATCCTAATAACAAAATCAATGTAGAATAAATGCAAAGTGAGCAAAGTACATATATAGAGCACTACAAGTATAATTCAGCAAAGCAATTAAATCTGTAATCTAAGGATAATAGCATCCTACTCTAAGGAAAAGAGTGAGGTGGCTAGTAAGATTGAAGCTCCCAAGTGGCACATATAATTGTGCGCCACCCTTGTCAGCAACAGAGTTTAGATAGATAATGGCATTTTGAAACGCTCCCGTATTCAATGTTTTTCCATCTCCAACCGCGCCAAACTCCACAATGTTTACACTATGAGGTATATGGTCCAATTTGAGCTTGTGGCTGCATTGTTCTTTGCTATCATTACCGAGTACTACAATTACATTGCCAAGCGCCGATAGCAGAAGCTATGTCACCTTTAAAGGAACAGAAAAAATGATAAAATGTTAATTAAACAAACTTACATTCACTAAGAGTAAAAATAGAAAATTAAAAAATTAAAAAAAAAAAACTCTTAAAATTCCCTCTAGAGCACGTCTCTTGGGAGGCAACTTCTAGACTTCCTAGTTTTGTCCTTTTCGCTGAAGAATCGTATTCTTCGAGAAGCTTCTATGGCGGCTACTGGTGACGACAGTAATCCCATCTCTGACAACGGCTACATTAGCGAGGGTGATGATAGTGTGGAATGGGTTGTTAACGGTGAGGAAGAGGAAGAAGATAAGGTTTCACTGGGTGTTGTTGGAAGAATTTGGACCGATAGACATGTAAACTCTAATGCTCTTATTGATACCTTGAAAAGAATCTGGAGTCCGAAGCATGGATTAGAAGTCAGTTGCATTGAGAAGAATCTGTTCTTCTTTCAATTTCACCACTGGAGAGATAAATGGCGTATTATGGAAAACCAGCCATGGCATTTTGATCGTCATGCCCTCCTTCTTAGCGATGTTGATGGTAAACCATCTGATATCCCGCTCTTTCACATTCCTTTTTGGGTTAGGGTTTATGACCTTCCATTCATGGGAAGGAGTAATGTCAACAATGCAAAAACTATCGGTGACAAAATTGGGACGTATGTGTCTCTCGATCATTCGGGTGATGGAGGTATTAATAAATCGATGCGAATTCGTGTTCTTGTTGATGTGAGAAAATCTTTAAAAGATAAAGTGGGATTGAAAATGGGGGGGGGGGGGGGGAAAGAATATGTGAATTTAAAATATAAGAAGTTGCCTCTATTCTGCTATGTGTGTGGGAGGTTGGGTCACGGTGAAAAAGATTGTGATGATAGTTTGCCAGAAAGTATTAGTTGATTCGCTGAGGGTTGCTTCTCCGTGGAAGGCTAAGGGTAGTAATGGTGGTCCTGCTGGTGGGGATAAGGGCTGTGTCAAGCAGCTCTTTGTGGCAAGGAAGTCAAGGCTAAGAAGGATGTGGCGGTTGTTTCAGAGCAATTGGAGGAAGTGACTTTTGTTGAAAAAGATGGGAGGAACAGAGCGAGCCTGTCTACTTTCGAGGAGTTGATTAGTGGTTTGAATGCTCCTTCAGTGCTGATTCCGGTGATTGCTGCTAATGGAGATGGTGTCTCATTTGTGAGGGGCTCTGTGACTAGTGCTAGTATGAAAACTGCCACTTTGAAATCTAATGCTAAATATGACGCTAAAGTGGTTAATGCTAGAAAGCTGAAAAAGGTGAAATTGATCCATGGGGCAAGGGGGAGTCATATGGAGAAAGTGGATGAAGGAAGTGTGTTAGGTGAGAAACGTAAAGCTGTGGGAAGTGTTCTTAATGAGGAGGGTGAGATTGACCACGGTTTAGAGAAGAAGTTGAAGTGTGGAGCACATTCTTTTGCATTGAGTGATGACTTGATGAAAGTAGCGGCGGTTGGTGAGTCCCAACCCCGCGAACAACAATGAAAATCTTAAGTTGGAATTGTCGGGGAATGGGCAATCCTCGGAGAATTCGAACCCTCCAAAATTGGTGTTGGAGGGAGTGCCCAAATATAGTTTTAGTTATGGAAACGATGATTGATGTGGGTAGATTAGATGTTATTAGAAATAGGTGTGGCTTTACGGATGGTGTGGGTTTGTGTAGCATTGGTAATTCGGGTGGCATTGGTTTATGGTGGAGAGATGTTAATGCGCACCTGATTTCCTACTCTAGGCATCATGTTGCGATTGAGATTAGAGATTCGAATGGGGTTCCGAAGTGGGCTGCTTTGGGGGTTTATGGGTGGCCTGATAGTGGCAGCAAGCATTTAACTTTTGAGTTGATCTCTAGTATAAAAAATAGTATTTCCTTACCTATTGTTACCTTTGGGGATTTTAACGAGATTTTATGGGAGAGTGAAAAGAGTGGAGGTGCTATAAGGGGGGATAGAAAAATGGGGCTGTTTAGAGATATGATGGAGGGCAATCAATTTTCTGATTTGGGCTATGATGGTAGTTCTTTCACGTAGCAGAGAGGTACTAATCCTAATACTATTGTTCGGGAACGTCTTTATAGGTTTATTGCGTGTGATGCTTGGTGCTCCTTGTTCCCTAACAGGCAAATTAAGCATTTTCCTATTGCGGCTTCTGATCATGCGCCCATGTGGCTGATCACCAACCCCGTGCAGCAGAGTGGTAGGCGTAGGAAGAGGTTCCATTTTGAATCGTTATGGCTTTCCCACCCTGATTTTCTGTCCATCGTGAAGGACGCTTGGGCTGCTAATTCTGATCATAACATATGCAACAAGGTGGCTGCCTGTGCCTCGAATTTGAGCTCCTGAGCTCGAGTTACTTTTGGTGAAACTAGAAAAAAGATTCTAAGAAAAAGAAAGAGAGTTGTTGCAGTGGCAACAAGCTATGCTCGCATGCTTCAGAAGTGCAAAATTTTAGTGGCTGAACCTGGATGAGTTACAACGCCTTGATGAGTCCTATTGGTATGCTCGTGCCCGTTCTAATGAGCTTAGGGAGGGTGATAAAAATACGGCCTACTTCCATCATAAGGCAAATTATAGGAGGCGTAGAAATGCAATTAATAAACTTGAGAATGATGCTGGTGAAATTTGCGAGGAGGAGGGAGATATTGCAAAAATAATCGAAAATTATTTCACTAATATCTTCGCTTCTTCTTTGCCTTCTGAGTTTGGGGAGGCTACTGCAGGTCTTTCTTGTTTGGTGGATGATGATATGAACCACTCCCTTTCCTTGATGCCCACGGCCGAGGAGATTTTCCTAGCTCTCTCTTCTATGCATCCGAACAAAGCCCCTGGGGTCGATGGGATGCATGCTCTCTTCTACCAGAAATGTTGGAATATTGTTGGTGTCGATGTGATTAATTTTATTCAACAATGGTGGAGGTTTGGGGGAAATTTACGTGATGTGAATAAGACTTGCATTGTCCTTATTCCGAAATGCAATGAACCCCTCAAGATGACTGATTTCCGTCCTATAAGCCTTTGCAATGTAGTGTACAAAATCATCTCGAAGGTTATGGCGAACCGACTTAAGATCATTCTCCCTTCCTTGATTTCTCACCATCAAAGTGCCTTTGTCCCCAGGCGGTTGATCACGGACAATGCGATAATTGCCTTTGAAATCTTTCATGCCATGAAAAGGAAAGGAGAGGGTCGGAGGGGTACAATGTCCCTTAAGCTCGATATGAGCAAGGCCTACAATCGTGTGGAGTGGTCCTTTCTTGAACAAGTTATGGTTAAGTTCGGGTTTGCGGAGGGGTGGGTGCGAAAATTTATGGATTGTCTTAGCTCAGTGTCATACTCTTTTAAGTGGAATGGAAAGGTGTCGGGGAGTGTTGTTCCTTCTCGTGGTCTCCGCCAAGGGGATCCCATTTCCCCTTACCTTTTTCTATTGTGTGCCGAGGCCTTTTCGTCTTTGTTGGTAAAAGCGGCAAGTGACAATCTGATTAGTGGGGCAAGGGTTTGTAGAGGAGCTCCGAAAATCTCCCACCTCTTCTTTGCAGATGATAGCATCCTCTTTGCTAGAGCTTCTATTGAGGAGTGTTCAAAAATTGCTTCCATCATCTCCATCTACGAGCGTGTCTCGGGACAATTGATTAATTTTGACAAGTCAGAGGTTTCCTTTAGTAAGAATGTGAAGGTCGATCGAAGGCATGAGATTATTAGTTTGCTTCATGTTAAGCAAGTGTCTCGTCATGAGAAGTACCTTGGTCTCCCCACGGTCATTGGTCGTTCTAAAAAGGCGGTTTTCTCGTGTCTCAAAGAACGAGTGTGGAAGAAGCTCCATGGATGGAAAGAGAATTTTTTGTCTCAAGCCGGAAAGGAGGTCCTTATTAAAGCGGTAGCTCAAGTGATCCCCTTGTATATGATGAGTTTGTTTCGAATCCTGGATTGTGTACTTAATGAAATTAATAGTATGATTGCAAGGTTTTGGTGGGGCTCAAAGGGAACGGAGCGTAAGATTCATTGGGTAAGCTGGAATAAATTATGTCTTCCGAAGCATCTCCGTGGTATGGGTTTTAGGGATTTGGGGGCTTTCAATCAAGCCCTTTTGGCTAAGCAAGGGTGGCACCTCCTCAACGATCCTAATTCTCTTGTCCACAGTGTGTTAAAGGCCAGATATTTTAAAAATGGGGATTTTCTCTCAGCACATAGAGGTCACGATCCTAGCTTTGTTTGATGGAGTATTTGGGGTGCTAAATCCCTTCTCATTGATGGTTTGAAGTGGAGGGTGGGGGATGGGCGTAGTATTAATGTATGGGATGAGGCGTGGCTACCTGCTGAGAATGCTTTTCGTGTTCCCACTCCTAATCTTGCCAGCCTTGGGACTTATGCGTGGCTGATTTAATTGACCATGAGCTGCTGGGATGTCGCTGCTCTTAACCACCATCTGTCTGCCCCTGATGCTGCTGCTGTTCAAGGCATCCACTTGAGTTTCAGGGTGGTTAAGGATTCTAGGTACTGGTGGCCTACTAAGGATGGGCGCTTCACCACTAAATCGGGCTACTGGCTGGCAGAGTAGGCTCTTCAAATGGGCTTGCAACGAATGGTGGGCCGCATGTTGCTGAGGGTTGGAAGATTATATGGGGTATTGATGGACCTCCAAAGCTGAAAATTTTTTTGTGGAGGGCTTGCTCCGATTCCCTGGCTTCTATTGAAAGATTGGCTAGGCGTCACATTAGGGATGAGGGCTGCTGTCCATTGTGCAGATTGGGGGAAGAGAGTATTATCCACGCCATTTTTTATTGTCCTGATGCTAAGGGAATTTGGGACCATTCTCCCTTCGCTGGTGTGCTGTCCGATGCTCCTGTAGCTTCTTTCTTTGTGCGCCTCGTGTGGATCAAATCTAAGGTGAGCTCTGAGGATTTTTTGTTGTTTGCTTCGCTTTCTTGGGCTGCTTGGGCTTTTAAGAACTCTGTTGTTTTCAATGACCCGTGGAAGAATCGTGATATTGGGGTTTTGGGTTTTGTTCGGTTGGTTCGTGATTTTAAAAAGTACTCTTGTTTGGTTGGTGGGGCTATTTCTTCTTGGGGGGGTCGTTTTCTCGTGCTGCGTGGGTTCCTGAGGTGGGGTGGGTGCGTTTGAATACTGACGCTGCTATGTTGCTTGGTGATATTGCTGGTCTTGGGGCAGTGCTTCGTGATGATGCTGGTAAGGTGTTGGTTGTGGGTGTTCGCAGAATTGCAGGTGTGAATGATGTGTTGTTGGCTGAAGTTATGGCAGTCAGAATGGGCTTATTGTTGGCTCGTAAGCTTGAGAAGAACAGGATTGATGTGGAATGCGATGCTTTATCTGCTGTGAAGGCCATCAATTCGAAGCTGGTGGGTTTGGGCCCTATTGATTTGCTGTATGATGATATTCACCATCTTAGTAGTTCTTTTGATCTCTTTTCTTGTAATCATGTGAAGAGGGGGGGTAATTGTGTGGCACATTTGGCTGCCAGACTTGATGTCGATGTTGGGTCTGAATTGGTGTTTGTTGATTCTATTCCGCAAGGTGTTTCTACCTTGGCGGAGCTCGATCTTATTTAATATCTAATCTGCGCTCGTTGAGCGTTTCCTTTCAAAAAAAAAAAAAAAACTTACATTCATTATCATATAGAATTACAGGAATCAACCTTCAAAAACAGAACCATTGCATAATGCAGGCCAGTAACCAAAGCATCCAAGCTCGAATAACCAATAAACTTCATTCAAACAGCAAAGACAGAAAGAGTAATGAATTTAATGAATTAACAGTTTCAGCAAATCGAGTTTGACCAAGTCTGCCTCATGAATTTCCCAGAATGTCAATAAAACCAAGAAAAATAACACTCAAATACTAAATTCAGCAGCTTAAAATACTACTACTACTTAAACACAAAACAAAGTACAAAAAAACTGATCCAAATGACATTGATTACCAAAAGAAATCAAAATAAATCCCTAAAAAAAACAAACAAACACACAGCAATCAACTGAGACAATTAAAAAGAAAACAGCAAATAAAAACAACAGAAATACCAATTACAAATTTACTGAACAAAAAAACAGAACAAATTTCCAAAAAAATTGCAAAAATTCAAAATTGAATCACATAATATTAAAGATCTCATCTACTCAACTCACAATTCAATCAATGTCATCAATCTAATGCAAGAAATACCCAGATCTTAGGCTCGAGGCTCGACCCCTCCAGAAAACAGTTAGGTTAGTCACCACAATATGAGCACAAAATACAATAGCCAAGACAATTTTGTGTGAACAAAAACAAGATGAAAGCTGGGCGAAATAAAGGAGTACTTAGCATAAAACTCCTTTTTTGGCATAGTAAAAGTAACACAAACAGACAAACAAGAAATAAATACACAGGGATGTCTGGTTTCAGTAAATCTTACATGATCAAGCAATAAGACGTCATCTTCTTCTTCCAATCGTGAAAAATCGACGGCCCGTTGACCTGTCACAAGCTCTAGCAGCATAATTCCATAACCAAAGACATTTGTCCTCTCTAAGGACTTCCTAGTGGACAAGTACTCAGGTGCTATTCAAAATTTATCGGTATCGATATCCAATTGATCAATTAATCACTGAAGCATCTAAAAAATATAATTTGGCATTCAATTAAGCAGATCGAACATTCAAATTCATCATGCATGATAACAAAAATAAGATTGAACATTCAAATTCATCATGCATGATATAAATTATAATCGAAAACAGAATTCATCTTTGTGTGATTGAATTTAATCGAATTTCTTGATTGTTTGGGCATTCATACACGCCTCACCCTACAACAACCAGAAATTCCTGATCAAAACCCAGAATTTCAAATAAAAAACCCAGAAACAGGTATTTGCAAAGCTTGCATGCAGATTAAACGACTAATTGGGATGTTAGAGTAAGTGCGGACTAAAGCATAGTACTGTGACCAAGTACCTATACTGTATTCTTGAGGTTGCAACTGCTTGTCCCGAGCCTTCTCAACCAACTCCTTCCACTTTCCTCAAAGTGTGTAGATATCAACCTACAACAAAAATATACAAAAACAATTAAATGCTTAGAGATAATTAATTTAGTATCTAGCAAAACTATGACTCCTAATTACAAATCAAGCAAAAATCTATGTAAAATTGGACAGTACACAATCCCATTGCTCTTTTGTTTCTGATTGTACAATTGTAAAACTGGCATGTGTATATTGGATTATCAAAGAGTACCAATTACACAAGCAGCAGGGTAATGACTAACATTCAAAAGTCCTTTTTAATTTACTCCTAATTTTCTCTCTCTACGCTCAAAAAACATCCTAATTAGTCGTTTAATCTGCATGCAAGCTTTGCAAATACCTGTCACTGGGTTTTTGATTTGAAATTCTGGGTTTTGATATGGAATTACGGGTTGTTGTAGGGTGAGGCGTGTATGAATGCCCAAACATTCAAGAAATTTGTGGAGAAGAATCAGAAATCAGCGTTTGTTTTTTTTTTTTCCACAGTGATATTTATTTTGTTTTGTTTGATGGGGCTGCTTTAATTTTTGTTAAGTAATGTATATTCGTTAATCTCACTACTTTCATGTTTTTTCAGGCTCAGGCAAGTAAAATTAATCATAACTGCCAAGAAAATTCATTTAATTTTTCATAGGAATATATGTTAGATAATGGCTCTTTCATATCTTTTTAAACATTTCACTTGTGAATCCATGAGAAAAATCACTCCCATTTGTGCTTAATTTATCTTGTGTTATAGAATTGTTGTTAATATGTAATGATTTGGGGTTCATATAGTATGAAAGATGAAGGATAAGAATATAGAAATTTGGTTTTTTGGAGTATAGTATTGAAATTTGATCAATGGGATTAATTTATTTCATCTTATATTTGATGGAATATCTTATAATCAGATATTAGACCCCATAACCAGGCATAGAGATTTCTAAAGAATGGTTATGGTTCTGTTAAGCCCACGTAACTAAATAATGTTAAATAAAATTTTTAAATGTTAGTTGAATATCAAGTCTTCCTCTATTAACAAGTAAACGACACTGTTTTTTCGGTTGTTAAATTTAAGTTGAAGGGTTAATTTAAAAATCAAAGCCTTTAACTGAGGTTTATGGCTTCAGCTAAAGATCTTGTGGATGTTTATAATAGGATGCATTTGAATTATGATGTTCTCTCTTAGTTAGGAGGATGGTGAATTCCTTTAATAATCTTAAAATTCTCGTGACTTCTAAATTAATGAGAGATACAAATGATAAGGACAATATAATGCCACAAAGAATAATAGTTCGTCATATAAATTGCATTATAGTTGAGATACTATAATGCCGAATGAGTCAAGACCACAGTTGTTAGGGTCACATTATTGTATGCACAGAGGTTTGAGTTCCAAGATGCAGAACAATATTGAAAATATTATGGTTTAGCATCAGTATTGTTCTACATCCTGCCTCACTATTTCTGTACTTTCTCCCTTTTGTCACAGATTTTGCTATCTTCCTTTTACTTATCTAATTATTATAAGTTTTATATCCATGGGTTCTAATCAGGTATACAACACTTGATACGAAAGGCTTGCTGGAAACATTTGGAAAGCAAAGCATATAGATAGCTTCAATGTAGCCTAAATACATATCAGTCCGCAACATGTTTTACAAGATGATCAGTAAATTTAAAGCAATGCCTCAAGGCATGCAATCCTTTTTTGGTACTTCAATACTTTGTCTGATTCAAGCATATGATCATGTTCAAGCGTGAATAACAATTGATGCATAATATACAATATTCCCAGTATGAAATAGACTCTAGAATTACAGAAATCACCCATATCATAAAACCAAAATTACAGATACTCACCCATAAGCCATATCTAGGCAAATCAACATTATACCAACTCTTGTTGATCAGAAAATGATTGATAAGTTGAGTCTTCCCTGCAGATAATTTAACACCCAAATCAAATACAGATTACCAAAGCAATTGAAATAATTATATGCAAAAAACTCCAACAGCAAATCTCCCCTAAAAATCCAATCCAAATTCTTTTTAAACCATATCAAACTAATCACACTTCAATTGTATTTTTCATTGAGCAATTTAAACAGGTGAATATACAGGCTCACAATATACAGAATATACAGACTCACAATATACAGAAGAGAGCTACATACTATTTTTATAAACAGAATAGGGAAGTATGAAAATACCTATTTAATTTAATTTAATTTAGTCAATATACAGACTCACAATCAAGCATGCGATATAGAAAAATCATAATTATTGGAATGAATTTTCCATTTTGGACTATCGCGATCAACTAAGCTGCATCAAACCAAACCGAATTCTTTTTGAACCATATCAAACTAATCACACTTTAGAAACACTTCAATTGTATTTTTCATTGAGGAATTTAAACAAACAGGTGGTGGGCATGAAAGAAAACAAACAAATTAACAAAATCTGGTTTTTTTGAAGTCAAAGCAACCTTTTTCTTCTTAACAAGAGTATTAATAAGCGAAGATTTCCCAACATTAGATCGACCAAGAACAGCAAACTCAGGCAACCCATCAATGGGGCAATCCTTAGCCCTACTACTACTCTTCACAAACGCAACTTTCCTTGATCTGAGAATGACAACTTTAATCTAATTAATCACATTTAACTCAAAATTTTCAGCTGTTAATTTGCATGATATAATAACGATTGAAAAATCAATTACAAAAAAAGAAGAAAAAAAAAACAGTACTAATCAAACACTCTCAACTTTACACACAGATCCATCAAAACAACACTCAATTCAATCCAAAGTTAACCTCAAAACAATTACACGAATTCTCAAAAATCAAAGAAAGAAACAGAATGTTAATCCATTACTATTTGAATCAAATTAAACGACAAAAACACAAAATAAAAAACAAAAAATTCAAATTTGAGTTCCAGATCCTACTGAAATCAAAATCAAATTCAAAATTCAATAAAACAAACCTGAAAATCGATCGAAGAAAAGATCTGAAAAATCACCCAACAAAAAAAATTGCTTAAAAATTCAGAAAAATACAAATTCAACAGAATAATTGAAGAAATTCGATTTAATTTTAGCGAATTAATTGATACCTTTAAGCTGCTTTTGGAGGAGAAGAGATGCTTGAGAAGGTGAACCCATGGGAAGAGAGAAAGAAGAAAAAGTCTTTGAATCTGCATGCAAGTTGAAATTGAGAATAATTACTTACCAAAAAAGTATCTCACATTGATGCATGAATAGCAGATCGGAGTAATTGACAATAATCAAACAATCCAGGGAACCACCGCTACCACCACCGCCCTTATCCCACCGTTCAAGTATCTTCTACCCTCACTCCGAGCAACCCAACGAAAAATTCTGACCTCAGAAGCAGCTTCAATTCAATGAAAGAACCAGCTCAGGAGCCGCTTCCATGGAGAGTGAAAATTCGGTTCACAGGAGAGAGAAAGAACAAGCTCAGGAGTAGCAGAAATGAACGCATGCAAGGGTATTCTCAAAAAAACAAACAAACAATCAAATACCTAACCCACCAAAAAAAACACAGGTCTTAAAACAAGTTTAAAGCTAAATATTTCATACAATTAAATCCCTACCTTATAAAAAGTAGAAAGTTATTCTTATGAATAGTGTACGGACTTTTATACCCTTTAAAATGTTACTTTACCTTTGTACCCCTATTTACTCTTTAAAATGTGTTTTACCTTTGTATCCATATTTGTAATTTTGTACTCCAACCGTCCAACTTTAAATTGTTCTTACCCGTCTACATTTCCTTACACATTTGAGCTTTCTCTCCTCCTCTCCATGACTCCATCTCTTGAAAGTTTTTAACTTTCTCTCTCCACACTATCATTGTCAATCCAAATACTAAATTCCACATCTTTGTTCACCACCTTCCCAAAATTTCCAAATCAAATTGTGGCCAAAAAAAAGTTGACAATACTAATATATAGCGGTTGTTTAATATTGTTAGCCTATGTGGTGGATTAGGAATTGGTCGTTTCGGTTTCATCATTGATGATTCTTTCTCTATTTCGTATTGTACCACCACAATTAAGTAATGCTAACATCAACACAGCGAAAATAAACAAACAACAATTCTAACATTTGTTCCTTTTCTACATTATCATTGAAAAACCTAAGAATTATATTCTACTGTGACTCTACATAGTATTCCAATTAAAAGAATCACCATATACAAATAATAAAAATAAAGATTTTTTTTCAATATACGAGATATTTCACACGTAACATTCAACTTAGCACGACTACAAACAAACAATGCCTAAGCAATAAAAATACTACGTATATTCCTTTGTCGATCTTTTATTCCTCCATGTGAAGTGCAAACATAAGACAAGTAAAATTAAGTTGCAAAGGGTAGTCATTTCGCGCGCAACGCGCGCGTTGGCTGCCCTAGTTAAACTAAACAAAGAAAGCTAGGTACACCTCTTCACTTAATTTAATTTAAACACATAAATCACAATTATACTAATAAAAGTAAAAAAAAGTCAAGAAAAGTCAACAAATCTTGATGGCAAATTTGTAATAACCAACAAAGAAGGAGTTAATTTTGGTCATTTCACAACTCATTTTTGCCAAAAAGGTTAAAAAAAGTCATCAAAAAATGAAAGTCAACAAAATTTAAGGATTTGATGGCATTTTTGCAATTACCAACAAAGGATGAGTAAATTATGGTCAATACACTATTCCTTTCACTAATTTTTGCCAAAACTCCTAATCTTTCTCAACTTCTCACTTTTAAAGGTTGTAGATACATTCACAAAACTAACCAAATACAAAAATAAGCTTCAACTTTAGCTATGTATTATATTCAAAAAACAAATCAAGAATACTATTATTATAAGTTTATAACTAAACCATTTTAGCTTTGTTTATATTCACAAATCACAACTACCTACCTAGCACCAACATATACAATGCATCAAAAAATAACTAAATGTACAAGAGTTACATGCTTTTGAACACTTAATGTACTTCAAAATTATATATTTTCTTGGTCTATTTAGTTTGACTTGAATATATAACAAAATTAGGCACAAGAAAATTAGGGATTTAGTTTCATTTAAAGACTGCACAAGAGTCAAAATTAAGTAATCTATATCTATACTTTATTATTAGTATTTAAAAACACAAACCATCATCCTCATGATGCCACATGTAAATTATATTTTTCCACCAATGCCACATGTCATCTCATTTAATCTTTCTCATATTAAAAACAATACACTAGCTTTAATTCAATACATGAATGAATGTTTGATTCACTTCTATACTTAGTATACAAAAACACAAACCATCATCCTCATGATGCCACATGTAAATTATATTTTTCCACCAATGCCACATGTCATCTCATTTAATCTTTCTCATATTAAAAAAAAAAATACACTAGCTTTAATTCAATACATGAATGAATGTTTGATTCACTTTCCCCCAACTTAATATTTTCTACAATTACATTCAATTTTCACCCCTTATTCTTCTTTATAACTATTAATTTTCCAATAAAAAATATACGAGTATTATAAAATTAAAAATTATATTACATACCTATAAACAATCCGTGCATTATTGCACGAGCCAGAAGGCTAGTATATAACAAAATTAGGCACAAGAAAATTAGGCACCAGAAAATATCCAACAGTTACATGCTTTTGAACACCATTAATTCATTACCTAATAAAATTCATTAATTCATTAATTAATACCTCAGCAATTTCCGGATCCAACACCTCAATTTCATGCTCACTGACTTCCTCGTAACTTCCACCATTTCCTTCATTCACTTCCATTTACAATTCTTCTTGTGGTAAACAACAAAACAACAACAATTTAATTATTTTCCAAACCCTAACTTTCAACTATTAAAATTTTGAAAGACAAGAGAGCTGAAAACCGATACTTGCTTTTCAGGGGCAATTCTTCCTGTTTTTCTTGACAAATTCGTGACGAATTCACAAAAAATGTGAGCGGTTGTAGGTGTCGCTCGAAGTGCGCCTACGTTAAAAGCATGTTGTGAATATGTTTGGCACTCATAGGAAGTGGGAATTGACATAATACGATTAGGGACAAAGCAAAGTAGGGAGCCGCCAACAAGTTTTTAAGGAACTTGTAAACCGTTCACGGATCATAAAAGGCAACCACGATAAAGGGACAACGATAGGCAACAACGATTGACCCGTGAAGGTTACACCTCATTCATAATCCATGAGATTACTAACTCCATATGGTTCGGAACCACGAAAGGATGATCGGAGATGATGGTACGAAGTGAGTCATGAAGTCACATTCGCCCGTATTGGCCTCTACTCGATTCTTATAGTGAAAAGTGATTCATGCGATCTCAAAGGCATACAAACAGAGATTCAATTCGCTCTAAACTATTATTATGCTAAATTGGTTGAATATTAATGCAACACATAATTCTAAAATATTTGTGATCACTTGATTTAATAACAAGATTAAAAAGGATCCTAAACCGGTCGTCCAAATTATCTTATTAGGCGTGATTTTCAATTACATATTCCCTTTAACATGCAATATGGTGATCATAATAAATATAATAGAATAAACATTAATATTGGAAGCAATTTAACCATAATAGCGTTAGTCAAATCAAATATAAAATAACCTAATCATGATACTAGCAATAAGAAAATAAAATGAGAATAATTAAATTAATTAATAATTACTCACATTCCGCACGTTCCTTTAAATTGCTACATCATGAATAAACTGTTAGTAACTTCAATAAAAATATAAAGTAAATGGAAACAATTAAATTAAATAAAAAGTAGAGTTGATTTGGTCCAAACCCTCAGTTAATTCTACCTTTCACGCCTTGGTTTAAGTATAGAACTTTGGGTTAAGTATGAACTCCTTGGAGTGCTTAATTAGGGGAATTATTTTGAGAAAATAGGATAGCTAGTATTTAGGCTAAAGAGGGAGAAGAGAATTATTTTATGATCAAGCTTGTTGATCCTTGAAAAAGGGGTGATATGACCTCTATTTATAGAGAAAAAAGAAGGGTCGAAGAATTAAGATAAGATCTGAATTAAATCGGAATAAAACTCGATAGACAGCAGTTTTTGCGGTTTTTGTTTTTATCATATCTTTTGATCCAAAAATCGGAATAAGATGAATAAGATATCGTTGGAAAGCTCTTGAAGTCTACTTTCTAACCCAATTAGAATCAGATTAAAATATTTTGTACAATAAAAGATATGGCCGAAATAGTGAGACGGTGTCAGTTTTGAATAGAGTTTGACATTTTATTCATATTTTTTCCGTTATAGCTCGGAATTGATATTATAATATATCATTGGAAAGATAATTTCAAGGTCTATCCAACCATATAAAATTTGGATAAAAACTATGAGGCACGAAAATAATATCTGTCTATCTTTGAACGTCTTTCAATTCGAATAAAATTAGGACTTTAAAAAAAGGAGTTTTATTCAATTTCAAACTCTTTAATCTTATCTTTTCAAAAAGGATAATTAGGATCTTTTAGAAACTTATATAAGCTTCTAATTAATCCTAATTGGTTTAGGAATTAGATTAAATCATTTGGACCCTCCACATGGGCAAATTTTAATATGGACCATGGTGCATATTAAAATATGTGCACCACCATTAATAAAAGGCCACGTATTTTACAATTTGCCAACACAATATCAACATCATTTTCTCTCTCCTCTCTTCTCCTCCTCTCACACTTTCCTCATTTCTGATTTCTCTCTCCTCTTTCTTCTCTTTAAACTATTTTTCTCTCTATTAAATTCATTCATAATTTTGTTTTTGATTTAATTTCTTCATCACCATTGTTGTTCACCATAGATTGAGATCCTTCATGTCTTCCTCTTACAATTTCTAATTTCTCTCTCCTCTATTTTTTTTTTCCTAAATTCATTCATTATTTTGTTTTTGATTTAACTCCTTCATCACCATTGTTAATCACTATACATTGATTAAAAAGTTCGTTTTCTTCAACCTTCAATTTGAAGCTTTGTTAATGGAGTTTTTCCAATGAAGTGAAGTTAAAAATGACGGATTTGACGAGGAAGAGGTGGTTAAGACGACAGAAATGATTATTTTCCGATGAGATTCGTTTATCTAAATCACTATGACTAGGTTTGAGTTTCGAATATGTAGCTTTCATATTATTTTGATTTTTTATTGATATTTATGAACAAGTCTGTTTTTGGTTATATTTTGGTATTTTGAACATTTTTAGTTAAAAATATGAACGTATGACACGTTTCCTATAAATATATATTTTTACAAACATATATTTTTGGATTTATAAACATCTTAATTATAATTTTGAACAAGTGATACATTATTTATGAACTTTTTATGAGATTTATGTATTTTGTAATTATTTTTTTTTAAAAAAAATTTGGCATTCTGTACTTTATAAGGAAAGTCCGGCAGTGTCTTTAAGTGCAGATGTTTTTAAGGGTGTTCAGTGGTTTGTGGTTGGGGTTCAGAAGTTTTTGTAGGGGGGGTCGTAGGTTTTTATAGGGTGTTCAGTGGTTTGTGGTTGGGGTTGAGAAGTTTTATAGGGGGTTCAGAGGTTTTTGTAGGGTGTTCAGTGGTTTGTGGTTGGGGTTCAGAAGTTTATGTAGGGGAGTTCAGAGGTTTTTGTAGGGTGTTTAGTGGTTTGTGGTTGGGGTTCAGAAGTTTTTGTAGTGGGTTCAGAGGTTTTTGTAGGGTGTTCAGTGATTTGTGGTCGGGGTTCAGAAATTTTTATAGGGGGGTCAGAGGTTTTTGTATGGTGTTCACTGGTTTGTGGTTGGTGTTCAGAAATTTTTGTAGGGGGTTCAGAGGTTTTTGTAGGGAGTTCATTGGTTTGTGATTAGGGTTTAAAAGTTTTTGTAGGGGGTTCATAGGTTTTTGTAGGGTGTTTAGTGGTTTGTGGTTGGGATTCAAAAGTTGTTGTATGGGGTTCAAAAGTTTTTTTAGGAGGTTCAAAGATTTTTGTTAGGAGTTTAATGATTTGTAGTTGGGGTTCAAAAGTTTTTGTAAGGGGTTCAGAGGTTTTTGTAGGTTCAGGGGTTTTTGTACGGTGTTCAGTGTTTTGTAATTGGGGTTCAAAAGTTTATATAAGGAGTTCAGAGGTTTTTATGTTATCAAAAGTTTTTTGGGGCTTTTTTGTTGCTTCTAGTGTCTTATAAGAAGTTTTTAGGGGCTTTTCTTTTGCTTCTTGTGTTTGATATGAAGTTTCAGCCTATCAGGTAGCTAATTTAATTTTGATTTTGATCTTCGTCCTCTTCAGTAGGAGTAGATAATTTAATTTTGATTTTGATTTTCATCCTCTTCAGTAGGAGTAGATAATTTAATTTTGATTTTCTACAAAAAAAAAAAAAAAAAAATTTAAGAAAAAAAATCAATAAGACAATTATACAATAGAATATTGTTTCAATATTATAATTTGTTCATTTTTTGAGTGATGTTTTTGTGTGTTTTTCGTCTTTTGCCATGGTGGGTTGCAGTTTTAGAAAAAGAAAATTGGTGAGAGAAGACAAAAAATACAAAAAGAAATAATTAAAGAAGATTTTTAATTTATGAGAGGAGAGAGAAAATTTTTAAAATGAAATAAAGATAAATTTGGCGGATAGAAAAGAGAACAGTTAGTTTTTTTTAAAAAATTGAACTCCATGTGGCCTTTTTTCATCTGGGCTTTCTGTATTGGGCATGGTGCACCTATTTCTAGGTGCACCATGGTGCACATAATACTAATTGCTCCACATGATCATTGGGTCGTAGGTAAGGTGGGCTTAGGTTCGGTTTGGGCTCAGTTTAATATTTTGGCCATAACTTATTCGTTATAACTCGGATTTGGGCTTATAATATATCGTTGAAAAGCTCTTTTCAAGACCCATCCAAATATTCAATCATTGGACCCAGATTATGGACCAAAATAAACTGGATTAAACATTTTATAAAAAGGACACGAAATGAATGATTTTAAAGGACACGAAATGACTTATTTTGGGTTTAAAGGCACGAAAAGAGGAAAACAAGTTATGGTTTGGGGAAATGGGCTAGGAATTTGGTTGGTTTATGAAATGAAAATATGGATTTGAATATGGATTTAAGCACTCCAAAGATTAAATACTCAACCCGACCAATAATGGCGGTGAAAGGTTGTTCATCATCGGATTTGGTTTTGGGGAGACATTTTTAGGTATCTACAGCGGCGCAACCAATATGTCTCTCTTACACCGGATCGGAGATGAAATTTGGGGGAAAATGAAGTAAAAAGGGGGGAAGGTAACTTCTCCCTCCTCACTCCTCTCTTTTTACCCAACTTCATTTTCATTTACCATTCTTTTATAATTCCCCTTTTTTTTCAAATAATATTATTTTATTTGAATATTGGGCACAGCCGCACGGGGGTGGATAAAATTTCCTCATATTTCATAATAGGATTTTGATTATTTTTGACAAAATTGATTGTCATTTAGGGGGTGTTTGGTTCAAGCATATTAGGTATAAGGTATGAGTTTGGAATGACCAAAACCCATACCTTGTGTTTGTTTCTAGAAATTTTATTTTTCAAACCCATACCTCAAACCCCCAAGGTATGGGTTTTTGAAACCCAAGGGGGGAGGTGGGTATGGCTCATACCCATACCTTTAGTTTAAAATTAAAAGGAAAACTATCATTCCTAGATAAAAACCAAACACACAACCCCATACCACCCAGGTTTCATTCCTCGTTCCAAACCTGTACCATTGTTTGAACCAAACGCCCCCTTAATGTTTTTCAATTATATTTCCTTTTTACCCATTTTGATCGTTTCAGTTTTCAGTCTTTTCACCTTTAAGCTGCGTAGCTGCACCACTCCCCTCTCTCCTCTCCTCCACTCATTCGTACTCTGAATTCTCCATTGAAACAACTTGTGAGCTTTCTCTCCCATTTCATGAGTTAAGATTATTTATATTACTACTGTTATTTATAATCTTGAAATCAATTTTACAATCTAGTCAATTGTTAATTTTATTGTCAGTGTAGTCAATTTAGGGTTCTTCGGTGAATTATTGAACTACAATTTGTTATAAATTCTAGAATTATGAAAGATTATAACAAGCGTTGATCTCGTTGTTTGAATTTTGCTATTCATGTTCTTAGATGAATTTAACGAAATTTTTGCTTATAACGAAATTTTTGGAGCTTACTTTGATGATTGAGTCAACTTTACTTTGATTATTGAGTCAATTTTGGTTGCTAATGTGCAGCAGGCTTTGGTGTAAACTACCCATTGATGTCAGAACAAAATCATGAAAATGAACCTATTTTCCCTGGGCCTGGGGCGGCTGCCCCTCCTGCCGGTGATCAGGGATGGGCCCGGCCTCGTCATCACCGGAGTTTGCTTGCTTCACATAAAGCAGGTACAATATATATGCTTGCATATTATAAAATTGAGTTGTGAGTCTTTCTAACCTTTATTTCGGATATTATAGGAAATGTGATATTTGCTTATGGTAGGATAGTTTGATTATGCAAGAGAAGTTAGATTTTGGCAGGTGAACTTCTCTTGTGCTTCTAGGAAGTGGAGAGTTTTAAACTACGATATGCAAGAAAAATGATGTGGCATTCATGATTTTTTTTAATAACTGCTGTACAACATAAAAGCTCACTCAACTTTAACTCTCTTTGGCCAAAAAGATACAATCATTGCATATGTTGAGATATGCCTTTACGATTGCATATGCATTAAATTTTGAGTCAAATGTGATATATGTACGTGTATGACAAAAATATCATGAAAACTTCAATTGAGATACCAAGTGTATGAAAACATCAATTGAGGTAACAAAGTTTTATGGGATATCCTTATTTCAATTTGTAATGTGAGTCCAAGAATGAGTACTTAGTGCACTGTAATAATTTGTGAGAGAATGATAACTAATGCAGTAATGCTGGTGTGACTTTTCGTTCTCTTTTTTATTCATTCACTTGTTTTTGTTATTTTTTTTGTAAATAAAATTGTGGGTTATCATATTTGTTGTTACTGTTTGCTTAAAGCTGTTGGTATTAATATCTGATGTTACTAGTATCTTTTTTCTATAACCTGCATGTAGGGCATTGCCTGTCTGATTGGATTGTCAATGAAAACAAGACTAAATGCTTCAAGTGCATATCAGACTTAAAGTCTTGGGATGAGTCAGAGGCCTATTGTAAGGACCATAGAGGACACTTAGCATCTGTGTCATCGCTTCAAGAGCTGAAATTTGTTCAAGACCTGTGTAGAATTAATGTTGATGGTTGCTGGATTGGAGGACGAGGACAATCTACTTCTGGGCACAGTTGGATGTGGTCTGATCATAATTCTCTGCATAATGACTCCTTTTTACCCAAGGTGCAGCATGGATCAAATTGTGGCAACTTGTCCTGCAATAATGGAAGTGATTCATGTTCTTTGTTGTCCTATGGGGCCGTGCCCATTAAAGCTGTAGGATGCAACCATTCTCATGCTTTTATTTGCACAGTTGATACAGGTATGGCTTGACTCTGTCTTATCAATTTTCTCTTGTCTTGTCCTGTGTTAGCCTTGGCACCTTCCTTCAGGAATATTCTTTGGAATTGCATTAGTAGAAGGGTATAGAGGATAATTATTTACCTTCAAATAGACAAATGCTACATAGTCTTTAAAAATGTTTACTGCATAATTTGTAGTATTTTTAAAATAGACAACAGATATTGCATGCCATCTTATTGTAATGAAAATCAGTCACACCAATGCAACTCACTATTTCAAACTATTAAAAAAAAAAAAAAAAAAATCTCTGTGTGACTGCCAAAAGTGCTTACATCATGGTCTAACCAAATGCAACAAACAAATGAAAGCGCCACATAACTTCATCTTAGTTGTACATTCTATCCAGAATCCCCAAACTCCATGAACATGACTAAAGCAAGCATGTAGGTTTTATATGAAAAAGGCACCATATGCCAGAAAATGTGTAAGAGTTTATTCTATCTGCTTAAGAGAACATGCAGAAAAAATTAGTCATTTATTTTGGCTGCTGATGACTAATTTTTCATTCCAAGGAGATATGAGAGTAATAGGTGCTAATGAGGAGCAAGTCATATTGGTAGAAATGCCTTTACAAGGAAAGGAATTGTATCTTGTGGAAAGCCTGAGCAGTTCTAATTTTGTCAAAGGAATTGAAAAAGGATTTCAGTTGAAAGGAAACTAGTGAGGTCATGTGTGTTTCTTTGCCACCTAGCCTTATAAGATATAAATTTCAAGGGACACGTGTACCATAGTTATATAAATTAAAAACCAAAACTGAAGTGTATGAGCATGGAAAGTACATATTAAAACCAATTTCTCAATTAAATATCATTTCAAAATTGATTTCCTATTCCTAAACTCCATTCTATTCTCCTGCTATTTTTTTTTAGAATGGATTGCTAAGACTTTAGAAAAGATATATGACTAGGTACTAAGAGTCTAAGATAGGGGCTTCGGTGGGAAAATGACGAAGAAAGGAATACCACCTAAGTATATTGACCTAGTTTAGGATATGATATCAAGGGTTTGTTATAATGATTAGTTTACAATGAAGATCAAATGATCAACCCCAGCTCTTTGTAGCTTTTTGGATAAAGTTACAAGGTGTATCCAAGATGAGACACCGTGGTGTGTGTTATTTTTGTTTGATATCAAATTGGTGGATGAGGCTAATGCTTGGGATTAATGTTGAGTTGGAATGTTGGAGACATAATTTAGAATCTTGAGGGTTTTGGCTAAGTAGGAGTACGAAGAATGGGTTAACTATTGGTGAACAATATTATCACCTCGTACCGATTTTACAAAAAAGTGGAAATATTGATGAGGATGTAACACATAGAACTGATTTGGGAGCTCATGGGTTAATATGTGATCATTGCTGATTTGCTGCCTTTAAGGTTATAAGGAAAATTTATGGGATGACAATTAGACTTATATTACTTCATGGGTAAAAAATGTTCGCAATTAAGGGACATGTTAAGAAGATAAGTGTAGTAGAGATGCAGATGTTGATACAAATGTGTGAGAATACCTTAGAGGAATAATATTCGGAATGTAGATTTTTGAGAACATGGTTTTTGGGTGTCATGGTTAATGACGTCAATTCTTGAAATGTTAACATGTAACAATAAGTCAATAACACCTAGAACTTGTAATTCCATGAGTACTTTATTCATTATTAATCAACTTTAACCAAACTGTTTGATGTGGATCTCAGCCCCTTGTTTAGTCAAGTTTTTAGAAAACCCACAATTCTGTAATAAAAATCCAATCTTGAATAATTTCTTGAATATCGAATATAAACAAACCGATATTTCTCCTCACAAGATAACTTCTTAAACTTATAATTCGAATTCCCAAATTTAATTAAACCACTTTTGGATGCTAATTATTATGAGATTAAACTCTTAGCCTACTCCTAGATACTAAGTGTTTAATATTCTAATCTTCAATCAACTCCTTGAATTGAAAACTAGCAAATAACGTTTAAGCAAAAGCTAAACAATCAACTTTTATTATGCTGAATTTTGTGTACTTGTTATGTATTACAAAGCCACAAAAATCCCTTATTTATAGACAAAAAAACTAACTAATTCTAAGCCTAATAGGACTAGGACAAGCCCCTAGCTTTAGCTCCAAGTAACCTAAGTGGAATAGGAATACTAAACCTACTTACATTAGGAAACTATCAAAACCAACCTACTTGGCAGTTTTTGCGATTTTAGTTTTAGCCTTCGTTGACTGACTAAATGAACTCCGAGTCTTGTGAAACCACTTCCATTGGTTAGATGATATCCTGGCATTTCCAAAAACATGTTATAAGGCATATGTTTTCTTTGAGCTTCAAGTCCGTATCTGTAGTTCCTAGACTTCTACGAAATCTAACAAAATCGTAGAAACATAAGGAAACTTATAAACTAGATGATAAAATAAAGCTTAAGCGCTTAAACTAAGAAAAACCCTTTCAAGTGAAAGTTAAAACTTGCAAGCAAAATTCTAGAAGAAACTAAGTATAAACAATAAATGATGCATTTCTTTCCTTATTTGGGTAGCCTATATTAAAGTTATCTAGACCTTCTAAAAAGGCAGACCCTTCCAAAGAATTTATTTCTTGATTCACATCACTGTCTTATTTTTTAACCCACATTTAATTAAATAAACCCTTATATCATATGTTTTTACCCACTTTTAATCAACGAAATCCCACATTTTTATTTTGGATTATTGTGAAAAAACACCTTATAAAATTTTTCTTGTTAAAACACACCTAATACCAGGATTTTTTTGCGAGAACAGACCTTAGGGCGGTTTTAGGGGGATTGACTTGGTTTTCCGGCGTTGACCATCACGTGAAGGTCACGTGCCGACAACCTTCCTTTCTTTTCCCCCTTTTTTCTCCAATTATTTTCTCTCCTCAAGACCACCAACCACAACCTAGCCAACCCAGCCAACACCGACACCACCGTTTAACCAACCCGACCGCTAACACCACCACCTATCAACCTAGCCGCCATCACCCGCCACCCAAATCATTCTAAACCCACCACGTACACCATACAACACCCACCAAAACCACAAGATCCACCATGAAAACTACCCATAAAAAACCCCAAGCATCTCCATAAACACCCCTAACCATCTCATAAACAACCTTAAACATCTTGACAAAAACCCTTAACACCCTAAAACAAAATAATAGAGAGAGAAGAGGGTTGGTAGTGGTTTTTCCCCCTTTCATACCTCCAATCGAAAACCCTAAACTAAGGTAAATAAAAAAAACGACGAAATTAACAATTAATTTTATTAAATTTAACAACTTATCTGCCTCACAATTAGGTTAATTAAGGTTCTTTGCAGCAATTTGAGCAAAAAATGGAGTTAACCCATTCGATTGATAGACTTTGAAGGTTTGTTGCTAGGAAGAAAAGAGGAGAGAGAAAGTAGTCTAATTAGAGGGGAAAGGGGAAAAAAAGAGAGGAAGGGGTTTTCTCAAATGGCTGGTGATCAGGTGTTGGCGGCTAGCTTGGTAGTTGGTGGTGTTGGCGATAGGGTTGGCTAGGCGGTGGTGTTGTTGTCGGCGGCTAGGTTGTGATTTGGTGGTTTAGAGGAGAGAGAAAGTAATTGAAGAAAAAAGGGGGGAAAAGAAAGAAAGAGTATTGGCACGTGACCTTCACGTGATGGTCAACACCGGGAAACCGAGTCAATCTCCCTAAAACCGTTCTAAGGTGTGTTCTCGCAAAAAAAATCTTATTTTAGGTGTGTTTTAACAAAAAAAAAATTATAAGGTGTTTTTTCACAACAAAAGGGTTATAAAAGGTGTTATCTGACAAAATTTCCTTTTATTTTTTTACTCACTTTTAATCAACCAAAACAAAATGAAAAGGAAGTTGCACTAAATCAAAAGGTTAACCAACAAATAGGAGCAAGGGTTGTACTACTTTTTCTAAATCTATTGATGATTGCTTTGACTTTTTAACATGAAAGTATTTATAAAAATACTATTCCACTCATGGGAGTGTTTTTTCTTCTTGATAAATAATTATAATATAGTGAACACGATTGATTCAACGTTTTCATGTTTACTCAGCTATGATTCACACACTCAGCTGCAAATAAAAATCAACTTTCCACATATTCTCTCTATAGCTTTTGTAACTCTTGACGCGTTTCCACACCTTATTTGACAAGTTGCCAAAAGTTTATGTCTTTCTGATCCTATTTTTTTTTTTAAAAAATCTGTTTCTTTTTGCTTTCTACCTCCCTGTTTGGGTGAGGGAAAATCTAATGTATCCAATTTAGCATTATTGTGTCGATATTTGTTAATCGATCTTGTTTTGGTTATTTATGAACTGGATAATTGGATAATAAATTAAAGGAAGAAGATTAAGATTGATTAAGTGGAAATACATTTAGTTTAGGATAATTGATCAAGCATTCAAGTGGCCTGATTCATTCCCACAGTAGTAGAAAAAGGCTCATTTGCGTCGCTCATTTATAGTGTATTTGCGTTGCTTCTACTCGCGACGCAAATGACTTAAAAGTCATTTGCGTCGCTCCTAGGCGCGACGCAAATAAGAGTCATTTGCGTCACTCCTTTATAAAGGAGCGACGCAAATGACTCTTCTGATAAACTTCTTGTTTGTTATTTGTGTCACTCCTTAATAAAAGAGCGACGCAAATGACTCTTCAGATAAACTTCTTGTTTGTTATTTGCGTCACTTGTTTATATAGGAGTGACGCAAATGACTGACTAGACAATACAAAATTGCTTTATTTGCGTCACTTGTTTGTTTAATGAGTGACGCAAATGAGGTGAATTTTTTTTTTTTTTTTAATTATAATAATTGCCTTGTATATGTTTGTAGTACCTGTTTTCCTTGCTAGTGGTATAAAGTTATATGCTAACGCTAATATAATTGAAAGGGAGTCATTGCAACTATATTGCCAAAACTTGCGGGAGGTCCTAAGACAAAACATTTGATACCATAAAGATGTTTGTACTACAATTTCCCAATATGATTTTAACAAAAGAAACATAGTATTCAGTAATCATGAAAATGCTTCAAGTATCAAAATTCAAGGGTCTGCAAACAATACTAATTTCCAAGCCCTGTGATAGATCCTAGCTACATCACAATATCTATCCAAAAAAACACCTTAAATTCCGGCAAAAGCCTTCTTTCCACCAGCAGCAGCTTCAGCTGGAATCACCTTCAACACATTGAACCTCACTGTCTTTGAGATAGGCCTTTGAGATAGGCCTGGATAATTATCAGGGAAATATGATCAAGTTAAACACTGAGATCTGTTAGAAATATACACAAATAACACAATATCAACCAAAGTGCTCCAAGAGCAACTGACCTGCATTGACCAATGATAACGTGGTCTCCTTCCTTGACACGGAAACAGGGTGACACATGTGCAATGATGTTTGAATGCCTCTTCTTGTACCTGCAAGCAACATAACAACAAACAAAATAATAAGAATACCGAACAATCACATATAACACAACAGCACTTGGGAAAACAAAATAGCTAATACTTGCCTTTGGTACTTCTTGATGTAATGAAGGTAGTTACGGCGAACAATAATACTTGCCCTAGTCTCAACTCTCAAGTACTTATTAGATTTACCCATAAATTTGCAAGAAAGTGGTTGTTTCCTTTGAATCATACTTTAAAAGAGCTTAATATTCTATCAACAATAAAAAAGATCAAGAGCTTGCTCTGCTATCAATTAGTTAAAGAGCTTGCTGTGCTATCAACAATGAAAAAGTGAAAAACTAGTACAAATCCGGAACTGAGTTGAATCTAAGTTGCTTCTCCATAAATTTTACCCTCTCTAAAGTGCATCCATTGGCATCCTTCTTTTCTCCTCAAACTAGAACATTATCCCATGTATAAATCAAACTATAAATTCTTCCCAAAGGTCAAGATACTTAGTTCAGGTAACATAGCATTAACAAAGTACAATCACACTTATTTATCAAAAAAAAAAAAAAAAGGTACAATCACACTGAAGAGACCATTTAAGAATCAACGTGATCACGTCACATAGTAGCAAGATATTGATGCCCAGCTCCACCTAAAAGCATTGGGTGATAAATAGCTTTACATTGAATCAACATCAGCAAATATGTGTCGCATCAGGGATCATGTCTTTGATTGAATTTAGAACGATTAAGAAAATATATAAGATCAAGAAGGAAGTAACAAATCTCAAATTTCTATAAATAACCTAAACCAAAACCCAAAAAGTAGTCCTCTGTCAAGACAAATGTCAAACAACCACAAAATCTGATTACTGATTACAAGAGATCACTATAACACAAGCATATCAAAATGGCTAGTTTGCCCATACTTGACACAACAATGCTCAAGTATCAATCAGTCAACCATGTCATAAAGAACCAAGACTAACAATTCTAATACACAGCTTTAATGGCTAAAGCTAAAATAAAGGCCCCTGTGTTGAAATGGATTCTAGTACAGCCTCTGCCAAGTTTTTGTTCTCTATCACAACACTTCCAACAATTGGAATGCTATCATGCTTGGAAAATCCTATCTGTTTAACACATGAAATTCAAGATACACACCAAATTGAGTTCTAACTTCTTAGACTAAAACATCCACATTGCATGAACTTAAATTAATTTTATCGAACATAATATATGTTACTAACCGTTGGTGATCCCAGAGGTGATTGTGTAAACAAAATAGAATGCCCTTGTGGAAACTTCTTGTCCTTAAAGATGTCAAGGAATTTTTCAACCGCCTTTGCTTCTTCATCGGTGTAGATTCCGATGGCCTTCTAGAATGCAATGCAATTTTCTGTCAGTTAATCTGAATACTGTTGTCCTGTTAATGGGACGATCATGGTAACCTGTGTAAATTTTTCAAATGGACCTACAAATTGTTTGCAAGCATCAAGTTAACAACTACATTTGACAGTAAGACGCTATTAAACTGTTGCAGCAACTGCAATGGGGCTCCTAACAAAGTGATTTCCATCTGACCATATCAACTCTCCGAAAACGTACCCTGCTGGCAAGCCACCAGCTTGAGCTTTTAAGGTCACCTTATAACTCTTCTCTTCTCCAGCTTTCGTGAACTGCAAAGACTTCGGTTCCACAGTGACCTCAACGCCGTTTGGTTGGGTCACACGAGCTTCATAAGTCGAGGCCTCTGCCACATTCTTAACTGTTCGAGTGACAGTGACTGAGCCAGATAGTTTAGGCACTGTGATTGAAGGGTAGTTGAAGTTCAATAGGCCACTACTTGAAGTGTTTGATGCTTGACATTTGTAGGAAGGATCAAAGGACTGGAGCATGGTTTGGTTATAGCCAAGAGAGCAAAGGAACTCTAAATAATCGCGTGTGGTTAAGTCATAGACTAGCCCTGGATCCATGGCACGGTTTGGTCTAACATGTCCTGCTCCATAGGCGAATGGATCGGCTGTTGTGAAAGATGCATCCAGCATTGGCTTCTCTGTGTTATCTTTGACTCTAGCTGCCACAAAATAAAATGTAAAATGTCATATATTATCTAGATTTTGTCCAGAAATGTTTCATATGCTCATGACTTCAATCCGAATAATAAGTAGATCAGAAAAAGAGTTGCAGGGTTACCGGTAGTCATTATAGCAGATCTTATTGCGGCAGGGCTCCATGTAGGGTACACAGTCTTGAGAAGGCCAGCAACCCCAGATATATGAGGGCAAGACATAGAAGTACCCGAGTCTAACATAAAGGAAACTCTACGCTTATGGGATAAGGTTCTTCTGTTGGACTTACTGCTCCAGAGTATGCAGCTAAGACATTCACTCCTGGTGCCGTGATATCAGGCTGCAGAGCACAAGAACTCGTCATTGTTACTTTGTTGGACATTAATACTCGAGTCCAAGTTAACATTCTCAATACTTTTTGACATTTTCATTGACATTTTCAACACATTTTCAGAGAACAAAACTGCAAACCATTTTCAGAAATTATAAATTGCATTTTAAACTAAATGAATGAGCCATTCCCTCAAACCATATTCTGAGTTCTATAGCAATTATGACTTCAATTTTATGAAATGTTTACGCATTACAGAAACACAAATCAAAAATAAAAAAACCCTAGAACAGAACTAATGAATTGGACGAAAAAAAAAAAATACAACTTCACTAAATACAAGAAATCTTACCTTAGGTGAAATAAACTCAACAAATTCAACAATGTCGAACTGCTACATTAATCAAACTTCAATTATTGTTGCTGTAATTTGCTAGAACTTCCTCGGTGTTTTTGGGGGCGAAATTAATCGATTTTTCCAGTCGAAACTTTCAGTCATTGCTCGAATATGAGGCCAGGATTTTTAATTGAATTTTTTGGGGTTTCTAGGGTTCGAATTCCTATGGTTTTGAGTAGATTTTTTGCTCAAAATGGGGGAATTTTTGTGGGAAATGCTCAATTTTTCTGGGGTTTATGGGTTCGGATTTCTTAGGGTTTTTGGTCCAAATTTTTCCTCGAAATTGCTCAATTTGCTGCCGATTATAGGTCTTCAACTTGATTGCGATTTTGAATGTTGAATTTGCTGAGGAATCGGTGTTTTTTTGGCCGAATTTGTTGGATTTAAGGGTCGAATTTGTGGGTGTTTTGGCTGTAGAAATTCACTGGAGTTGCAACTTGTTTTTTCTTTTTGTTTAGTGGAAGGTAGGCGTGAAAAACTAAGGTCAAAATTCTGAAATAACCTAAATGCAAAAGATACATTTGCGTCACTTCATTATTAAAATGCGACGCAAATAACAAAAACATAATGCTGTATATTAGTCATTTGCGTTGCTCATTTATTAAAAGAGTGACGCAATTTATTCACTCACTCATTTGCGTCACTTGTCAATAAATGAGTGACGCAAATAAGATTATTATATGCGTCGCTTCAATAAATAAGAGCGACGCAAATAATAAAAATCTGCAATACAACAGTTATTTGCGTCGCTTCTTGATAAATATGCGACGCAAATAACATTTCAGGATGGTAAAATTTAACATTTGCTTCGTTCTTTCTAATGAGTGACGCAAATATGGCGACGCAAATGTACGTTTTTCTACTAGTGCCATGAGCTAAACAAATCTAATATGACTTGCTCGATGCTTTTTTCTTTGCCTACTCTCCTTTATTTTATAACATCTTTAGATTCTCATTTCCCTTTGACTAACTGACTATCTTCCTCATCATGATACTACGAGTATATATAATGCGCTACCTATAATGCTTTATCCCTTAGGAAAATTCATAACTTTACCGAGCACACAAATTTCCACCTCGTCCTCATGGTGAATAGGTTATTGGTGTTGATGTTCCGGTATCTAACGTGATGTGAAATCTTATCCTTATGCCAGTCTTTCTATTGCTTATCAAGCCTCTTACAGAGTCTTTTCAACCTCTTCCAACCTTAGCTTTAAAAATTGTGGTTTAGGTGTGACTAGGCCTAGTTCTGCAAGGCTTAAAACCAACAAAAGGCGAGTGCCTATGTGCGCTTTTTTCTAGGCTGATTTCTGTGCTTTTGCACCTTATGTTGTTTAAGATAATTGATAAACAATTTTTATTTAGTACATACATCCTTGTAGATTCACTAGAAATTTCAGGGGCTACCTCTCATATTTTTTTCACAAGTTTTTGTTGTTTTTATTACTTTATTTCATATCAGGAAGAAGCATGAAGAATGGTTTACCATTTAAAAGTCAGTGCTTGATTTCTCGTAACTTGTGAATTTGGGAAGTACTGCATGCCATTTAATGCTTGAATGTTCTTTGAATTTCAATTGTAATAAATGCATTGTTTTTGTGTAGGAAACCAATGCTATGGAGGACAGTGCCAAAACTTGTATATAATTATCCTAGCAGTTGTTAGTGGTGGGATTCTCTGTGCCACATTAGCTGTTGTGGTTTGGTTACTTGTCTACAGACGAAGTAAAAGGCGTAGAAGGTCCCGTAGGCAATCAAATCTAGTAGCATCATCTTTAGTGCCTCCATCCTGGAAGGTCTTCACAATTGAAGAGCTGAAGTCTATTTCAAAAAATTTTAGTGAGGGAAATCGTCTTCCTGGAGAATCCAAAACAGGAGGTACATATAGTGGCATTTTAGCTGATGGTTCAAAGGTGGCGATTAAGAAATTGAAAAGGTCCAATTACCAAAGGAAAAAAGAGTTCTATTCTGAAGTTGGGAGAGTTGCACGACTTCATCACCCAAGTCTGGTATCTGTAAAAGGGTGCTGTTTTAACCATGGTCATCGCTATATTGTTTATGAATTCATAGTGAATGGTCCTCTTGATAGGTGGCTGCACCATGTTCCAAGAGGTGGTAGATGCTTAAGCTGGCCTATGCGAATGAAAATTGCCACAACCCTTGCCCAAGGAATCGCGTGAGTTCATATTCACTTTACTTGCTTTGATGCCATTATACAATTATAAATGATCCTCTTTTCCAATTATTATATGTATTGAATACATAATATGAATGTCATGCTAGACTTTATAAACGTTGGTCCTCAGTAGAAGGTTACACTGATCTGGAAATGCTTCTGGTAGACTGATCAAGCATGTCAATGTATAAATGTTATCTCCATCTTTGCTTTCTTAATCGGTAAGTGTAACCTACAACGAGATCAGCAAGACAAACAATGATTAGTCTAAACCTTCCTCCTTCCCACTGATACCCCACTGTTTAGGGGGGTGGGGGGGGGGGGGGGGGGAAGCACCTAGAAGAAAGGAAAAAGAAAAGAGAAAGGGAACACATGTATAAAAGCATGGCCTGAGACAATTATTGGGGTGTACGTGCACACAAATCCTTCCAAGGTACCTCTTCAATGTATGAGTCATTATATTGTCGGTGACTAATGCTCATATGAGCGTAGGTAATATATGTTGGAGTCCTAGTTGCTACCAACCTACCATGTACCTGCCTGCCCAAAAAAAAAAAAAAAGAAAAAAAATTAACAGACCTGTTCTATCTCTTTGCAGCCTATTTTTTTTTTTTTTTTTTTTCCCTTTTTCTTTTCTAGATTGGGTTTTTAATTTGGCGGTTTGAATTTGTGGTGTTGAAGACGTGTTATTTATATCTCAATTTTGCTTTCTCTTCTATTTGGGTGAACCTATAAGTCAAGTAGCCACTCACTAGGTCTACATTTACCTGTTGTCTCCACTTTCCATATGCTTATAAGATCTACTTCGTCTCTTACATATCCATGCTTTGGCTCTTTACTTTTATTTATTTATTTATATTTATTTATTTATTTTTCTAGATAGGGTTTTTAATTTGGCGGTTTGAATTTGTGGTGTTGAAGACGTGCTATTTATATCTCAATTTTGCTTTCTCTTCTATTTGGCTGAACCTATAAGTCAAGTAGCCGCTCACTAGGTCTACATTTACCTGTTGTCTCCGCTTTCCATATGCTTATAAGATCGACTTCGTCTCTTACATATCCATGCTTTGGCTCTTTACTTTATTTATTTATTTATTTTTTGTGCTGTGTATTGTGTTTTTGCTCTGAGTATTTTCATGGTGATGATTTAATGGCTTTGGTTTTTAATTTTCATGGCTGAATTAAGTTCCTTTATCAACTAAGAGAATGATAATTATACTTTGAATCTTTGATGAACCAATTATTAGTTATATTATTTTTTTTTAAAAAAAAGAAAATAGTTTGGATGCATGACACTTAAACCACCACTGCTGGTCCACGTATGCACGCAAGGAAAAGGTGCCAAATTCTGTTAGCTCCACTGGAGGGGCAATTCAGTAAAGCAACACTAGTTTGTTAGGCTGTTGTTTCTGTGTGGAAAAGAATATTCATCACGCTGGCTTTTGTTTAGATTATATTTGGTAGTTTCGTTCATTTACTGAGTATCCTGGTTGTTGTTCTTTTGTGGGATCTTTTGGCTGAGACTTGTCATAGATGTTAGACAGTGTCCATGCCTTGTAAAGTCACAGTAACTTTATAGTATGTATCTTATGTAAATAGATGTTTGGCGTAAATTATACGAAGTATTTGTTTCCTTGCAAAAAATCTATGGAATTTTAATCTTAGCTTGGTTTCTGAAACTGATTGTTCTACTTATGCCAATAATAGATTTTTACATGACAAGGTCAAGCCTCAAGTTGTGCATCGAGACATTCGTGCAAGCAATGTGCTTCTCGATGAAGAATTTGGAGCACATCTAATGGGAGTTGGACTCGCAAAGTTTGTGCCATGGGAAGTTATGCAAGAGAGGACTGTAATGGCTGGTGGAACTCATGGGTACCTTGCTCCAGAGTTTGTCTATAGAAATGAGCTTACAACAAAAAGTGACGTGTATAGCTTTGGAGTCCTGCTACTTGAGATTGTGAGCGGGCGTCGTCTTGCCCAGGCTGATGATTCAGGTAGTTTGCAGAGTATATTCGAGTGGGCTACAACCCTTGTACAGTCCCATCGCTATCCAGACTTACTAGATCCTGTCATATCAAGCTCATCCTCTGAGATTCCAGAGGCTGGAGCAATTCAGAAAGTAGTTGACCTTGTCTATTCTTGCACTCAAAACTTACCTTCAATGAGGCCCCGAATGTCTCATGTTGTTCATCAGCTTCAGCAGTTGGTTCCATCAGCCCCTGTTGTAGAGCAAGCTCAACTTTAGAATTAAATAAATCATATGAGTATGTCTGGCCTGATCACGTATCCTAGCAATGAAGCATTAAACTGATTTGCTCTTAACCAGAAGGCTAAAGGTCCTGACTAATATGTTTGCTTGTTTTAAGATATTATGAAACTATTGCAATACAGCATCATTATTTATAAGAAGCACCAGTTTTATTGACGCTAATCTTAGGAAAACTAATATACTCCCTAAAATATGTACCTGATCTATGCAGGTTTCCTATAATCACAATGTTAACACTTCTAAATGTCCCAAACTATGATCATGAATGTGTGGTTAACAAGTCAAACATAATATGTCGATATTAACATTTCTATAACTACAAGTCCCATAAAAAAAAAAAAAAAATCAAAGTTTTAAAGAGGAAGTGTTGATTAAATATTTGTTCAAATTGAACTTAAACAACAATTTAATGAATTTCTAATATTAAGGTTATAAAAATTGAAACACACATTCAGAGTAAAATTATAGTTGCACTCGTCAAACGTGCCTACTATAATTTTACTCTAAATGTGTGTTTCAATTTTACTGAGAGTAAAAGCTACTTTAACAAATCTTTTGAAATAAAAGGAAAATTTGTCTAGAAGTGACATACTTCGTATATGTTCACTATTTTGTCTGCAAGGACCTAATATGTTTAAAGTTTTCTAAAATGACCTTATATGTTTAAAGTGTTCTAAAAGGACCTTATAAGTTAATTTTGTTGTTTGGGGGGACCTTGAGGTCGGAATCCGGCAATAATTAATTTTTTTCTCCGACGTGATTTTTTTCTCTGACGTTGACCTCCCATGTTACCTTAAAAAATGACCCCCCTTTTTTTTAGTTGTGCCCAGTTAATTACCCATATAAACAAAATCTGGGGGTATAATCGTCTTTTCAAGTACTAGTGGAGGGGTACATGTGTCTTTTCATATACTAGTTGAGGTGTATATGTGTAATTTCCTCACCAAACAGTAAATGCAAGTTGCAAACAATAATTGATAGCTCACCAAAATTACTAAATAAATGACCACGTTTTTTCAATATATTAAATGTACTTTTTAAAAAAAATCTATAGATATTTCTTGTCATCAAATAGTTATACAGAATCTATTTTCTTAATGTGTGTCCATGAAAATATGTTAGAAAAACTGATAAACGAATTAGGCTTATTTTAAAGGACCTAAAATATATCTAATATGAGTACGTAAACATACAATAATTCAAACGAGACTTAAAATAGCACTTGTAATTAGGCGTTTTTTCCGAGTGATACTTTGAATATTTTCATTTTTTTATATTAAATGCTTTAAAAGCTTTGTTGATTTTTTTATTATTATTTTTTTATTGTAAGTAAATTAGAATGCAATAACAACAATAACTTATTTTGGATTTTTTTTTTATTGTACATTTTAATACTTGTATGTACGTAGTTAAATACAAATGTGGATTAATGAAACATGATTCATTTCTAGCTAAGATGGTATTACATATGGTTTTCATTTAATGAGGTTTGGGGTTCAAATTTCTAAGAAGAAGCACACATGACACATAACAATTTTAAGAACGTCTTTTAATATATAGTTAAGATGTATGTCCATAACGAAAAAAGTAACTCTTTTTTCCCTCTATGTTTTCCTTGGGAGGGTGTCTCATCTAGCGATTCTGGCTAGTTTTTCCTTTCACTAGGTGAAAAAAGGACTTTGGCAGTGGTTCAAACCCGGTCTAAGGCACCGATTTGAACCGCATTCTATGTGGGGGGTGCCAAATACCCCCCTTTTTAGCACCGGTTCAAAACCGGTGCCCTATACCCTTTTTGGCACCGGTTAGCCGGTGCCTTTAACTGTTTTGGGCACCGGTTAACCGGTGCCTAAAATAGTCTCCCGCCTAAAATAAATGCCTAAACCCACGACATAATACATGATCTCTAATGATTTCAACACTATCGACCACATTCACATTATTATTACAATCAACACAAGGACAATAAAGGCCTTTGCCACCCAGTTTGCGTTGATAAGCTAAAGCCCTCTCGCAAAACTCTTGAACCCCATTCCAAAATTCCAATGTATCGCGTCTACCATACATCCAACTACGATCCTTCTCTATTTAGTAAATTGTCTCTAAACATATATAGCAACATATAATAAATAATGTGTAATTGCAAATTCAAGTACAAAACGTGAATATACCATTCATATAGTGAAAAAATGCATGTTTCCAAAGGGTCCTTATCACTCCAACCTAACCCATCCTTGAATGTCTACTCTCACTAGTGAATGTATGTCAACTTTCCAATTTTAAGGAAAATCTGGCAGCATTTCCCCCTAGTTCTCCAAGTACATGATGTAGATAATTAATTACCCACATATGTACCCAGAGAACATAGTGAGGAAATGGTAAGCCAAGATGTTCCTTAAAATCGAAAAGAAAACATACATTCACCACCTAAGGGAGAGTACACATTCAAGAACAGTCCCAACCGGGGACTATTCAAGACTTTCTCCTAATGAGAAAGCCTTGAACGGGTATCTAGGCATATGATGATGCAAGTATTCTACATATTGTTGTATTTATTTGCAATTAAACAATACACAAGTTGCAATTTCATGAATAAACTTTTATTAAATAGATAAATAGAAAGAAATATAGCTAAGTAAAGTTTATAAGTCATACCAATATAGCAACTACCCACTTGAGCTCAATATGTAGTCCTCAAGCTAAACTCGTGCTTCAATTCACAAATCTATTAAAAAAAAACAATAAACAAAAATTAGGTTAAATATTAGGTATGTACTATATCTTTCTCATAACATGTCAATTCACTAATTTATTTATAAGCTAAAACACATCATTCATCGAACTAACAATTGCTAAACTAACAAGGTTACTAATCTCTAATTTTTTAAAAATTACCCATCAAAACAACTTAAAAGTAACCATTCACCCATTCCAAAATTCATCTACTTTAGTAACAAGCAAGGTTACTAATCTCAAATTTATTCAAATATACCCATCAAAACAACTTAATATTAACCATTTAAACATTCCAAAATTCAACTAATTTAATAACAAAGTTCACTAATCTCTAACTTATTCAAAATAATCCATCAAAACAACTTCAAATTAACCATTAAAAGTAACATACCAAATTTCACCTATTTAACTACCAAAGTTAATATATATTCTATAATTATTTCAAAATTATCCACCAAAACACATTAAATTAACCATTAAAACATAATAAAATCCAACTAATTGAGTAACAAGGTTACTAAGCTCTAATATTTTCACAATTTCCCAATTATATTCAAACCTAAAATTGAGAAAAATTATATTCAAACCTAAATTTTAATTTGTTAACAATGGTTCAAAATGCAAAACAAATTAATATATATAAGTATATAATTGGAAAATAATGTAAAAAAACAAAAAAATTAAAAGGAAACCTTGAATGGAAGGAAACAAGGAGGGCAACAGATGGAGGAGGAGACTCAGGGCAGGGCACGACAAATGGAGGAGGACCCTCAGGCCGGTGGCGCGGCTCGGTGGTGGAGGAGCCTCAGGACGGTGGCGCGGCTTGGTGGTGGAGGAACCTCAAGCCTGGTGGCTGTTGTTTTCGAATTATGTAGGTGGAGGAACTATGTAGGGCAGCAGCTTAATTTGAAAGAGAAAGAAAGGGAATGCAGAAGGGCAGCAGCTTTGAAATAGGATTGAAGGAGGTTTTCGACACCTCTGGTGACCGGTGAAGGTGGCGGCTGTGGTGGAGGGAGAGAGTGGAAGGATTGAAGGTGGCCTGGTTTTCGCTCAGCTCTAATGAAACAGTGAGGAAGGAATGAACGAAAGAGAAAGAGAGGAAGGAGAAGAAATGCTAAGGCCGCGTTTTTTTTTTTTTTTTTTTGAATTTGGCACCGGTTCAAACCGGTGCCTTTTTTATTTTTGGCACCGGTTCAAGGCAAACCGGTGCCTTTTCTAAAGTTCTAAAATCCTGCCCATTTCTAGACCGGTTTTGGCCACCGGTTTGGCCTGAACCGGTGCCATATAGGGGCTGCCTATTGCTATTTTTCTACTAGTGTTTATTCTCAAGGATTGTTCTCGTGATTACGAGAGTTCTTACTTGATTTTATGGCTTCTAATCTACCTATTGTCAATAGCGTTGTCGATAATATTGAAGGTTTGGAAAGATCAGAGAATGAGAAGGTGAGCGTTAGGGAAGAGGAGATTGAATGGGTTGTCGATGATGAGGATGATGAGGAGGCGAGGACTTCCCTTGCCCTTGTGGGAAGGGTTTGGACGGATAGGAATGTTAACTCCAATGCCCTAATCTCTATGATGACAAAACTATGGAACCCTAAACATGGTCTTGAAGCAAATTGCATCGACAAGAATGTCTTCTATTTCCAATTCCATCACTAGAGGGATAAAGAGAAGGTGTGGGAAGAGCAGCCGTGGCACTTTGATCGTCATACAATTGTACTGAGTGATATCCAAGGTGAGATCAAACCATCAGATACCCCCCTTCATTCAGTTCCTTTCTGGATCCGAGTTTATGACCTCCCTTTCAAGGGGAGGGGGAATGAAGACAATGCGAGAACGCTTGGTAACAAGGTTGGTACTTTCATTAAGCTTGACAAATCTTTTGGTGATGGAATCAATAAATCACTGAGGATTAGAACTCTAATTGACTTACGAAAACCTATTAACAGGTGGGTGGAATTAAAAATGCGAGGGGGTGTGAAATAAAGATTTAGAGTGGCATATGAAAAACTCCCTTTATTCTGTTATGTGTGTGGAATGCTAGGACATGGGGAAAAGGACTGTGATAACCATATTGGTTACAACTCCCCTTAGCGTATCTTTGATGACAGTGCAAGAGTTTCATCATCTTGGCAGTTTATGAAAAAAGAGCACTCACAAGGTCCAAGTAGCTCAATAGGAGCAGGCCAAAAATCTTACGTTACGAGAAAGTCAGGAGGGGAGGCAACTCTTCCCAATGCAAGTGTGAAGGGAGTAGCAAAAAAGCTAGAATTTGTGAATTTGGAGAAGGCTGGCCCTGTTGAATGTCCTAAAGGGGTGGAAACACTGCAAAGCTCTGAGATAGGCCCAGTTGTGCATGATGTGTGTGAGTTTGATGGAGGCACGATGAATACTGTGACAAAGGGGGGTTTACATGTGGTAAATGATGTACCAGCTAAGCAGCCGCAACACATGCCAAATCCTACACTTGAGGAAGCTGCCAATGTTGATTTAGGAACACAAACTCTCTTGTTCTCTGCTGGAAATGTTAAAAATTAGAAGAAGAGGGGTAGTAGAATCTGGTTTAAAGAGGGTAGAGATATTCTCATGGGCGAGGATGGTCAGAAGAATGCTGAGAATAAAGAAGCTATGGTGGGGCAGAAAAGGGGGGAAAGATCTGATGAGGATATGCATAAGTTCTGCTCAGATGTCCAAGGGATGGAGAAAAAATTGAAAAGGAGTAATGTCGAAACATTTCAAGTAGAGGGTAGTGGCAAATCCCACTCCCTCGAACAACAATGAAAATACTAAGCTGGAACGTCCATGGACTCAGTAATTCATGGACGTGTAAAGCCCTCTGTGATTGGTGTTGGAGGGAAAGGCCGAATATTGTCTTCCTCATGGAGACAATGATGGATGCGAATAGTTTAGAAAGAATGAAAGGTATGTGTGGATTTGTTAACGAGGTATGCTTGAGTAGTAATGGCCATTCGGGGGGGGGGGGGATAGGATTTTGTGTTGGGGTTTGGTGAGTCCGACTCACCGCGGAAACAACCCCGACCCAAGGAACCACTCGTAATTAATAAAACCATAAAGCATAAATAAATAAACACAAGAAAAGGAAGAACGAATCATACCCTTGAAGCGAGCTTCGCCCTCTCAAAGCGGGCTCTTACTTGAAAGCCTTGAGCACCGCAAATGCCGTGCCTCCAACGGTATCCACCCACAAAGGACGAACACGACTTTTTAGATCCGCTACCTTGGAGTTAGCAAGGTCCGACCAAAACCCAAGTGTTAATGGAGTTTAAGAGTTTTTCCAAAATATGGAATGCTCTTTCTAACTCCCACTCAAGCACTTTACTCCAAATCCCAAGGTTGGTATTTATAGAGGAAAGTATGAGTGGGAATTTCTATCCCATCAATGTGGGATCATGAAATTCCACAAATTAATTTAAAGCTAAATTAAATTAAAATTGCAAACTAATAATAAATCTACAAGTGGCATTACCATGTGAAATGGGTTGGTGAGGACCACATGGAGAGTAGGGGACCATACTTGCTCCCCACTCAATACTCTCCTTGTGCCACATGTCCTTACCCACTTGCTCCCATATTCCTCAAGCTTCCCCATAGTGACCGGCCATATGGCCCAGCCACGAGCCCAGCCCGAGCCCAGCCCTGCACCAAGATGCGGGTTGCTGCTGTGCGCGCAAGCCACGCACTTGGTGCGGGCTTGCTGCTGTGCGTGGCTGCTAGTGCGTGCGCTGCTAGCACGCCTAGCTTGCGGTAGCTAGCTGCTGCACGCTCCACGTGCACGCGGCTGCTAGCTGCTGCTATGCGTGGCTGCTAGCACGGTGCGCTAGCACGCACCTAGCCAGCCATGCTAGGCTCGGCTTGGTGCGCTTGCTAGCCACCTATGCTTGGACATTTTTGCCCCTAGCATTCGGATGCTCGGGGCATTCCGATGCTAGGGGTATTTTGGGAATATGGTCGATTTATTATTATTTTGCGCGTCTCGTCTTTTTATTATTTTTGACTCGACTTCCGACGATCGATTTCGACGCTCCAAGCTCGAATTACCGACGTCTAAATATTTAACACTCGGGCGACGAATTAATTTCTTCCGAATTAATTCGTCGAGTCGGTTCGTATATTTTGCTTGGGTGTGACCCGAAGGGTTCAGTCAAGATTAAGCTGTAATATTAATTATATTAATATTACTGATCGAAAGCGGCCTCCACCCAAGCATTCCGATCACTTGACCTTACTGAATATATTAGCTTTCTAATAATTCTGAACCCGCTATCAGAATAATACACTTGTTCGAAGGACACCATTCCTTTCATTTTGGTGGAAGGATATAAATGCAAAAACAATTTCATATTCCTCACATCACTTTATGGTGGAGGTTTATGATCATAATGATATCCCGAAATGGAGAGCGGTAGGTATGTATGGGTGGCCGGAGCAAGAAAATAAAGTCCGTACTTGGTCTCTGATGACTCGGTTAAAAGCTAGTAGCTTGCTTCCCTTTGTGATGTTTGGGGATTTCAATGAAATCTTAAGCCATGATGAAAATGATGGAGGTGTACTTAGAAGAGAAAGTCTGTTGGATGCTTTCCAGGGCGCGATTGATGAATGTGGTTTGCGTGATTTGGGTTTTCGTGGTAGTGTTTTTGCTTGGAAGAGAGGTGTTAACCCAGCTACTTTTGTAAGAGAGAGACTGGACCGTTTCTTGGGTGATAATCATTGGTGTTCGATGTTCCCATATCACGAGGTGCGACATTTCCCGATTTACCAATCGGACCATGCACCTATATTGCTGACAGCCACCGATCACCGTGAAGAAGGTAAAAGGAAAAAGCAGTTTAAATTCGAAGCCCTTTGGTTGTCTAATGAAGAGTGCGGTAAGGTGGTTGAGAAATGTTGGAAGGGAAACGATGCTGACCATACGCCCAACAAGCTTGCTCGATGTGCGGATAGTCTGACTTCTTGGGCTGCTAAAAATTTTGGCGACCTTAAGAAGAAAATAAAGAGTACTGAGGAGAAATTGAAACATGCTCAAAACAAGTTCCCTGATGCAGCAATGCTAGGATCATGCTCCAAATCTCTCAAGAACTTGATGAACTCCACAGGCTTGAAGAATCTTATTGGCACGCTCGAGCAAGAGCCAATGAGATGCGAGACAGTGATAAGAATACCGTCTACTTTCACCAAAAAAAACAAGCATAAGGAGACACTACAACAACATTTAGGGTCTGCATGATAATAATGGGAATTGGCAATCGGGGAAAAAAGAGTTGGAAGATATCGTGGCTGTAGACACCCAAATGTGTCTCCCCAAAACCAAACTCGGTGATGAGTACCTTTCACGTCGAATCATAATCGAATGAAGCGAAAGTGTAGAAAGTCTAGTGTTGCGGATAGTTTTAATTTATTTTCTCTTCTCTCTGTTTTTAAAAACTTATTTTAAGGAAACAGCTAATCCAGTTTGGTTGGTCCATGATATGGGTCCAATAATAGTGTAGTTGGATGGGGCTTGACAAGAGCTTTCCAACGATATATTATAAGCCCAATTACGATGAATATTGAGGAAGTTATGGCCAATTACTGAACTGGGTCCACTTTGAGCCTTATATGCGGCCCAATGATCTAGGGGAGGGTCTAATATAGATTTATCATTCCTAATGTAATTAGGAATGGTTTTAGTCTTCTAGATTCTTAAGAAGGTTCTTTTCATTCCTAATTCAATTAGCATTGATAAATTGACTTTTGTTGACTTTTCAGAGTTTAATTAAAATCAAAGAGCATTTTTGAGGAAAAATATGATTTTATCCTCCTGTACGACAATTTTTATCTGATTTTAAGAAAACGCGTGAATTTCCAGATCAGCGCCAAACGCCAGTTGTAGCGCCTGGCGCCTGGTGCTAATGCTGGTGCCTTGCGCCAATAGCCAGCGTTGGCGCTAATCTCATTTTATGTGCGCCAGAACTCTGTTTTGATATTTTATCTTTTTGGCTGATTTTCTTTATAAATAACGTCGTAAAAAACCAGTTTTCATCAACAATCATCAGTTTTCATCCACAATCATCTACGATTTACCAATTCTCTCTCTTTCTCTCTCTTTTTTCTAAACTAGCTTCTCTCAAATACAAAATTCCGCATTCATTAGATCTAGATACACCTAGCCATATTCGAAGTTGCCTTCGCCCTAGACGTGAAAGGTTTAATTTCTGAGGGTTTGGTCCCAAATCTCTATTTCAATTATTTAATTTAATTGTTGATTATTATTTTCCTTGAAGTTACTAACGTGTTTATTTTGTTATTAGAAAGAGGTACGAGGCATCAAAGTAAGTACTTTAATTGATTTATTGATGTTATGATATAGAAATCATGTTTAGATTGTTATTATGATATTCCTAGAATCATGTCTAGGGTAATTTTAATATCTAAGTATGATTGTTATGATGCTTCCTATGTTCTTCCTAATATTTATGATTGTTAGTATCATGTCAGGGTTAAAGATTTGATCTTTATTGCTTAGTGACATGCTAGGGTTTGTTATTAATCTTGTTAGTATCATGCCTAGGATCTTGCTATTATTATGCTTTAACATGATTATTATGATTATGATTATTATAATTATTATGCTGATGATGATTATTATTATTATTGTTTTGATGATTATGAATATTATTGTTATTATTATTATTATGTTGCTTGATATTTTTATTTATTGCTTAATCACACCTTTTTATGCATGTTTAAAGGGAATTTGTAATTGTAATCACGCTTAATAAAATAATTAATAATCTTGTTTAGGGTTAATTTGATTATAATTCAAGTGATCGCCAATAATAGTTTATTTGTGCATAATATTCAACCAACATAGATAAACAGGTTTAGGGTAATCCTATTGATTGCATGTTAGTCAGAAAGCGCACATGAATACGATCTGAATAAAGTAGAGGCCTATTATTAGGCCAGGTTCAATCTCTTTTAGGTTGGATTTGTACCTTCATCCCCGAACCCTTATTTGGTTCAAGACCTTATGGAGTTGACGATCTCTTGGATCGTTAAGGGGTGTGACCTTCACCCTGTGAACGGTTTACAAGTTCCTAAAAAACTTGTTGGCGACTCTTTTGCTCTATCTTCTTCCCTTTTGGACGCCACCGTACTTTAGTGTATGATCACAGTGGGGTTCAAGCTAGGGGATTAACGCTTGAAATATTCCCTACAGTTTTTGGCGACTCTACTGGGGAGGATTTCTATTTTAATTCCTGAATTTGTTTCGACAATGATTTAGAATGAGTGGATGAGACTCGAAACGTTCTAAGTATTTCATGTGCATAATTTTGATTAACATTATTGTCATATGCATAAAAATAGATCTCATTGGAAAGACCATCCGTAATGAGTTAAAAACATAGGATTTTACACGTAGGAAATTTGAGAAATATCTTTCACAACTAGGACCGAAATAACACTGCGCGAAACTGGAATATTTTATCGAGCACAGAAAGCTGCTGAGGCATGTAGGAATTAGCGTCAGCAACCAGAACATTGGCGCCAGAATTTTAAATGTAGCGCCAGACGCTACAGCTAAAACCTGGCGCCAAGCTCTGTTTGCTGGCGCCAAATTCTTCCAATACCGAGCCAGAAATATGCGTTCTAATTTCGACCAGTTTTTCGCATTGTTTGCTCGATCTTACTTCCTGATTGAGTTTTTCTCACTTTTCTGAAACCCATATGTGTTCTACATATGGACATAACCCTCTGGGAATTCATGCTCCATCTACCTGATTAAACTCTCTGAGCAACAAAGGGTACATCCGAAAATGTTGAATTCACCAAACCATGGAAGCGAGTTTTTCTAAACTCGCGGTGTCCCATCCACTCGCGCCAACCCTTCACGGTTAGGCTTCCGCGCGGTGCATACGGACAATTAACCATGGACCCTCTATTAACTAAACCATATCCCGAACTTTAGAGAACTAGAGCCATGGTTAGGTTGCAAACTCATTGCATCATATTGTGCCTACTTGACTAATTGTGCATTTTTTGTTGTGCATATATATGTTCTCTTAATCGTTTGTTTGACTTGTGTTGAGATTAAATAAATTAATGACTTAAAGAACTTTGCCTAATTAATAAATTAATTAATTAATTAATTTGATTAAATAAAGTCTAATATCTTAATCAGAATTGACCTAGTACGACTTTAGGCATACCCCTGTTGATTAATAACACCGAAAACAGTCTCAGATTAAGGTTCCAGCATTGGCGCCAAAGTCTGGACTGTAGCGCCACTCTGTGGAGTGTGGTGCCTGGTGACAGCTCTGTCGTCTGGCGCTACACTACACAGTGCGACGCCAGTCCTGTCGTTTTGCCGACAGTTCGGATTATTGGTCGAGTCATCACCTAGTGTCTAATTAACCAGTTTGCTAATTAATTCGGTTAATTTTCGCTGTCAATAGTATTTGGTTGAGTCATTAATTGAGTTTAGACACTAAGTCCCATGGTCTTACACAAGAGTCTTAACAAGCCACCTATACTCACTAGTCTTAGCACACACTGTGAGTACACATCACCATGACCATGTCTTAGGTCCATGCATGAGTCGGTCTTTTCTGTCATTTGAGTTGGGGGTACATTCTATTCCTAATTCTTCATATCCCTCCATCTACATCATTTTTCTTCACATTCTATTCCAATCTTTCTTCACTTCCTCCATCCATTGCATGTTGAATAAAGTTTGAGTCAAATAATTAACAATGAATATCCCCAAATTCCTTTTCCACAGTACTTGGTCGAGGAGAGAAGGGCGATTAATCAAGGACAACCTCTTTATTCAGGTCTCACTTTTTGATAAACCAATTCGTCAAAAGAGGAAGGCTAAAAAGATAATGGCAAGTCAAGAAACGGTCAATGAACTTAGGAATCAATTAAATGACGTGACTGAGGTGTTAAAGGCTTTAACCCTCAAAATTGATGACCCTGTGAAGCAACAACAAATGACCCTCATGCAAGAAAGTTTGAGCAAGCTATCTAGTGACTATAAATTTCAGGGCTTTAGTTCACAAGGGGTCTCGCTGGACAAGGAACTTCTTCCGCATAAGTTCAACACCACAGACATCCCTAAATTCAAGGCAACAGATAACCCTTACTTCCATCTAAGAGCTTTCGAAACTATAATGAACATTAAGGGTATCGATAAGAAGGTTTTCCCCTCTCTGTTCTCACTATCTCTTGAAACCGTTTGCCAACAATGGTTCTTCTCCCTTGACAAAGAGAAAACCTCTACCTGGGAATCGATAGTAAACGCTTTCGTTGATAGGTACAAGTGCAATATTCAAATTGAAACCGACTATAGAAAACTTGAGATGCTAAGACAAAAAGAGAACGAAGGCTTTACTTCTTTCTTTAATAAATGGAGGGAAACTTCCGCTAAGATGATTGAGGTGCCTACTAAAAAAGAATCTGTGAGGATGTTTATCAAGAATATCCAAGAGAAGTATTCGAAGCATTAAAATATCAACACAATCTGAATACTTTCAAGGCCGTTTATGACATCGGAATTGAAATCGAAGATGACATCGCAAAGCTAAAAGCTACTAACAATAGTAACCACGGTGGCTAGAAAGGAAAGAAGAACGACAATCCTTCTTCTTCCGAAAACGCCCACTCTAGTAACAATGTTAGTACCTTTGATCTCAGTAAAGTTTTAGCCATGGATAACCAAGGATCTAAGAAGAAACTAAGGAAAGACTTCACCCCCATTGGGATGAGCTACGATACTGCCTTCGATCGACTCCATGCCAAAGGACTCATTACTTCCATTGGACCTATTCAAGATCCCGCACCTGAAAAGAGATTGCCTAGTTGGAATTCAGACGAACACTGCAAGTACCATCAAGGTAGGGGTCATGCTACTGAGAACTGTTGGAAGCTAAAGGAGGCTATCCAACATTTGATTGATAATAACAAGCTTCCCATACCTCCAGTTAACAAGAAGAGCGAGTGATGATAAAGGAAACAACACAAGACAAGAGGCGAGCTTCAACGACAAGATTTCGTGACCTCTTTTTTCTATTTATTTTTTATTTACCCTTTCTAGCATAGGCACCTTTTTATTCTCCTTAGATTTATTTTGTAGGATCATTATTTATTTTCCTTTAATAAAATGAGCATTTATTTCCTTATATATGATCATTTCATTATATTGCATTAAAAAAAAAAAATCCATGTTGAATTAAGCACAAGGTATACCAATGATTTGAGGCACCCCTTGTAGCCACATCATATCTCCTTTCATCTTTCAAATTTACAATCCTTTCTTCATAAACCACTTTGAGCCTCGTCTAACGATAGACCTTTCTTTTTTCAACCTACATCTACCTAACCTTGGGATGGGATGGTGTGTAACTTATGCAATTCTAAAAAAAAAACTTGAGTGATTTCAAAAGATTAAAATAGCAAAAATAAGCAAAAAAGATAATAATAAAAGTGTACAAAAGGGCAAGTGTTCCAATGTCTTTGACATAAAAATATCTTTGATATGAACACGTCTTAGATTGCGTCTCTTATCGAGTGCTCGGTACCGTGCCTGAGAAACATGAATGCTAAGTGAGTGATAGACCGCATGATCGGAATTGCCCACACTTATAAAAATGAAATAAATGCTAAAGTAAAAAAAAAAAAAAAAAGAGCTAAAAAAGAGTAGGAACTCAAGCATAAAAATATAAAGATTCAAAAGCAAGGTTGCACACCTTGGGGGCTTATATAGGGTTTTGAACCTTTATCCCCTTCTTCTTCAGCCTTTAGCCTAACCACGTTACAACCCTTAAAAAGACCTTTTTGAGGTATACACACTTGTGCGAGGTTCGGCTAGAGCTACGTTCGGCCTGATTCCTAACGGATACGTAGGCAACCTCACATCGAGGTGCGGTCGTAATAAAAATGCATTCATATTCACACACTTACACCATGATCATATCAAGGGATCTCCTATGCTCATCCCTATTCACTTAGAGCTAGATTTGGGGACTTGATTCCTACATCATTAGCTTACCTAGCCTAAGAGTCACCACCATTTGACTCTTTTAACAAATAATATCTTTCCACACACTTAGCTCTTGCGGCCTAGCTTTAGTGTCACTTTCACACACTGCACAGATACATGACCAAATATACTTCCCTTAGGAACCCTTTGTCATGGAATCTTAACACAACGCTGAAGCATGCCTTGTCATATCAAAATCGCTCATCACTCATAATTGTCATTACATCGAAGTATGAAGTTCTTAGCCTCCGAGCCTAAGTTACCCAAATACTTTCATCATTGAGTCAACAATTGAGATAGCCTAGGATGGATTAATCCTTGCACCTTGAGAGATAGTATCAAACAACATTTGACTAAGCTCATTCAACATGCGCCATCAAAACTTCGATTCTTTTTCGCGCCTTTCTTTTTCGGGAGAAAGTCGGTACCCTCCACAAAAATGACGGAAATTTTTTGCTTTTTTGCATTTTCGAGTCGCACGATCACATTACGATGGACACACGAGTCATGTACACATTGAGTCACGTCGTGTCATATCACTTTGATTTGAGTCTAACACATGTGTCAAACAGTTTGAGTCGAGTCAACTTTGAGTCAATCACAGCGAGTCAAGTTTATGCCTTGAGTCGTGTCGAGTCAATGAGTCAAGCGACATTAAACCTTAGGTCAACCCTAAGATAGTTAAAGAGATTGGCAAATTTCTATAGTAAAAAATAAGTACAGGTGCGGCAGAACAGGGAAGACCCTACTCCAGCGCCAGGTGAAAACATCTAGCGTCTGGTAATAGTTTTTAGCCCTTGGCGCTAGATCTTTTCAGCAGCGACAGAGCTCGAAGCCTCTTAGAACAACAATTTCAGGTTCCTTGGTACGCCAGTTAGCCCTTATAAGCAATTTGACATGATTGAATAGTCGATTTAATTACAACCGCAAATAAGTGACCGACTTGACGAAAGATCGTATCACTTAGCTTAAAGCGCCTCAACATTGGCTCATCACAAAGGTACCGACATACTGGTTCAAAAGCACCGACGTAATGGTTCACAGCGCCGACATACATGTTCACAATTCAAAGCACCGACATACTAGTTTACAAGCAGCAGAAGCGCCGACACATTGGCTAAAGCAAGTTTAAGCGAGCTTTAAAGATCGACAAGCGTTGGTCTTCGGTAGTTTTCTTCGGAATATTATCGCAACAACTGAGGGTGACTTCAAGTAAAGTTATTTTCGACAGCGTTCGCTAAGATTGTGGAAGTTGTCACCAAAGATTTGAGAAGATAGCACGAGATGGGCGGTCTTCGACGGCGTTCGCTAAGATTGTGGAAGTTGTCACCAAAGATTTGAGAAGATAGCACGAGATGGGCGGTCTTCGACGGCATTCGCTAAGATTGTGGAGGTTGTCACTAAGATTTGAGAAAAGATTTGAGAAGATAACACGAGATGGGCGGTCTTCGACGGCATTCGCTAAGATTGTGGAGGTTGTCACTAAGATTTGAGAAAAGATTTGAGAAGATAGCATGAGATGGGCGGTCTTCAACGGCATTCGCTAAGATTGTGGAGGTTGTCACCCAAGATTTGAGAAGATAGCACGAGATGGGCGGTCTTCGACGGCGTTCGCTAAGATTGTGGAGGTTGTCACCAAGATATGAGAAGAGCGGTTCATGATGAGGCGGTCTTCGACGACTTTTGCTATGATTGGAAAGGTTGTCACTATGATTCAAGAAAAGGCTCGAGATGTAGCAACATTGATCGACGGCGTTCCCTAGATTGCGAAAGATCGTCAAAACAAACAGCAAGATGACGTTCCATAGATTGTGGAAAGTTGTCAAAAATCAACTGAAGGTGATTTCAAGCGAAGTTATCTTCGATAGTATTCCCTTGGACGTGGAATATTATCAATGCGGAAGAGGATTGTTTCAAGCGAAGAAATCTTCGATAGTATTCCCTTGGACGTGGAATATTATCAAAGCGGAAGAGGATCGTTTCAAGCGAAGCAGTGTCTTCTATATTGGAAGCAGTTACAAGCGTAGCGGTTTTCAAGCGGGATGACATTCTCTTGGCAGGAGGTCATAAAAACAATCGGTTAATTTCAGAGACGTGTGCTCGACGGTGCAAGATACGCGTTTCTTAACTCATTTATCTGTTTAACTAACGCTAGTTTGCAGGTATCGGCGTTACAAGAGTGATTTAGGATCGCAGAACGTTCTGAATCATTCTCCGTCCCTATTGATACTTTGACTTTTGTTTTCGAAACTCGCGTTTCTCCAAACTCAGTCAAAGTGGGGGGCTTCTGTAGACACCCAAATGTGTCTCCTCAAAACCAAACCCGGTGATGAGTACCTTTCACGTCGAATCATAATCGAATGAAGCGAAAGTGTGGAAAGGCTAGTGTTGCGGATAATTTTAATTTCTTTTCTCTTCTCTCTATTTTTAAAAACTTATTTTAAGAAAACAGCTAATCCAGTTTGGTTGCTCCATGATATGGGTCCAATAGTAGTGTAGTTGGATGGGGCTTGACAAGAGCTTTCCAACGATATATTATAAGCCCAATTCCGATGAATATTGAGGAAGTTATGGCCAATTACTAAACTGGGCCCACTTTGAGCCTTATATGCGGCCCAATGATCTAGGGGAGGGCCTAATATAGATTTATCATTCCTAATGTAATTAGGAATGGTTTTAGTCTTCTAGATTCTTAAGAAGGTTCTTTTCATTCCTAATTCAATTAGCATTGATAAATTGACTTTTGTTGACTTTTCAGAGTTTTAATTAAAATCAAAGAGCATTTTTGAGGAAAAATACGATTTTATCCTCCTGTACGGCAATTTTTATCTGATTTTAAGAAAACACGTGAATTTCCAGATAAGCGCCAAACGCCAGCTGTAGCGCATGGCGCTACTCTTAGTAGCATTGGCGCCTCGCGCTAATCTCGTTTTATGTGCGCCAGAACTATGTTTTGATATTTTATCTTTTTGGCTGATTTTCTTTATAAATAATGTCGTAAAAAACCAGTTTTCATCAACAATCATCAGTTTTCATCCACAATCATCTACGATTTACCAATTCTCTCTCTTTCTCTCTTTCTTTTCTAAACTAGCTTCTCTCAAATACAAAATTCCACATTCATTAGATCTAGATACACCTAGCCATATTCGAAGTTGCCTTCGCCCTAGACGTGAAAGATTTAATTTCTGAGGGTTTGGTCCCAAATCTCTATTTTAATTATTTAATTTAATTGTTAATTATTATTTTCCTTGAAGTTACTAACGTGTGTATTTTGTTATTAGAAAGAGGTACGAGGCATAAAAGTAAGTACTTTAATTGATTTATTGATGTTATGATATAGAAATCATGTTTAGATTGTTATTATGATATTCCTAGAATCATGTCTAGGGTAATTTTAATATCTAAGTATGATTGTTATGATGCTTCCTATGTTCTTCCTAATATTTATGATTGTTAGTATCATGTCAGGGTTAAAGATTTGATCTTTATTGCTTAGTGACATGCTAGGGTTTGTTATTAATCTTGTTAGTATCATGCCTAGGATCTTGCTATTATTATGCTTTAACATGATTATTATGATTATGATTATTATAATTATTATGATGATGATGATGATTATTATTATTGTTTTGATGATTATGAATATTATTGTTATTATGTTGCTTGATATTTTTATTTATTGCTTGATCACACCTTTTTATGCATGTTGAAAGGGAATTTGTAATTGTAATCACGCTTAATAAAATAATTAATAATCTTGTTTAGGGTTAATTTGATTATAATTCAAGTGATCGCCAATAATAGTTTATTTGTGCATAATATTCAACCAACATAGATAAACAGGTTTAGGGTAATCCTATTGATTGCATGTTAGTCAGAAAGCGCACATGAATACGATTTGAATAAAGTAGAGACCTATTATTAGGGCAGGTTCAATCTCTTTTAGGTTGGATTTGTACCTTCATCCCCGAACCCTTATTTGGTTCAAGACCTTATGGAGTTGACGATCTCTTGGATCGTTAAGGGGTGTAACCTTCACCCTGTGAACGGTTTACAAGTTCCTAAAAAACTTGTTGGCGACTCTTTTGCCCTATCTTCTTCCCTTTTGGACGCTACCGTACTTTAGTGTATGATCACAGTGGGGTTCAAGCTAGGGGATTAACGCTTGAAATATTCCCTACAGTTTTTGGCGACTCCACTGGGGAGGATTTCTATTTTAATTCCTGAATTTATTTCGGCAATGATTTAGAATGAGTGGATGAGACTCGAAACGTTCTAAGTATTTCATGTGCGTAATTTTGATTAACATTATTGTCATATGCATAAAAAAAAATCTCATTGGAAAGACCATCCGTAATGAGTTAAAAACATAGGATTTTACACGTAGGAAATTTGAGAAATATCTTTCACAACTAGGACCGAAATAACACTGCGCGTAACTGGAAAATTTTATCGAGCACAGAAAGCTGCTGAGGCATGTAGGAATTAGCGTCAGCAACCAGAACATTGGCGCCAGAATTTTAACTGTAGCGCCAAACGCCTGAATTGGCGCCAGGCGCTACAGCTAAAACCTGGCGCCAAGCTCTGTTTGCTGGCGCCAAATTCTTCCAATACCGAGCCAGAAATATGCGTTCTAATTTCGACCAGTTTTTGTTGTTGTAATTAGTTGTTGCAATGTGCTCTACAAGATTATTTCGAAGCTAATGGCAAATAAATTGAAACCTTTTCTAGATAAAATCATTTCCATAAACCAGAGTGCTTTTATTCCAAAAAGGTTAATCACATACAATGCTTTGGTTGCCTTTGAAATTTGTCATGCTATGAAGAGAAAGGGGGAAGGCAAAGAGGGTACTGTGGCTTTGAAACTGGATATAAGTAAGGCGTATGATAGGGTTGAGTGGGTTTTTATGGAATGGGTCATGTATAAAATGGGTTTCAATGATAGCCGGGTCAGGTGAATTATGGACTGCTTATCTAGTGTTTCGTTTGCTTTTAAGATTAATGGTGGAATATCGGGTGCCGTAACCCCTTCTAGAGGTCTACGACAAGGAGACCCAATTTCACCTTATTTATTCCTTATTGTTGCTGATGCCTTTTCCACTCTTTTATCGAAAGCTGCAAATGAGAACCGCATTCATGGTGCTAAAATATGTAATGGCGCTCCTAGAATATCACACTTGTTTTTTTTCAGATGACAACATTTTATTTGCAAAAGCTATGGTTAGTGAATGCTCGGTGATAGCTGACATTATTAGCATATATGAGAGAGCATCTGGGCAAAGTGTTAATCCAAACAAAACCGATGTAGTCTTTAGAAAAGGTGTACATGGAGATCGAAGACAGGAGATTGTGAATATTCTAGGTGTCAAGGAGGTTGAAAAGCATGAGAAATACCTTGGATTACCAACAATTATTGGTAAGTCCACAAAGGCGATTTTTGCAAGCTTGAAAATCAGAGTGTGGGATAAAATACAAGGATGGCAAAAGAAGTTACTATCAAGACCCGGAAAGGAAGTCCTCATAAAAGCAGTAGCCCAAGCGGTCTCGACATATATGATGAGCATATTCAAGATTCCGGAGGGGTTGATTGATGAGATTCATGCGTTGGTGGCTCAGTTTTGGTGGGGATCAAATGAGACAACTAGGAAGATACATTGGCATAGTTGGGAAGCATTGTGCAAACCCAAGTATATGGGAGGTATGGGATTTCGTGATCTAAAAGTGTTTAACCAAGCGCTTCTTGCAAAACAATTGTGGCGTTTACATACCATGCCTAATACCCTGGTGTCATCCATTTTAAAGGCACAATACTATAAAAACCACTCGGTCCTAAAGTCTTATAGGGGGTATGATCCTAGCTACTCGTGGCGTAGTATTTGGGGATCCAAATCACTCATCCTTGATGGGGTGAAATGGAGGGTAGGAGATGGAAGGAAAATCCGGGTTTGGCTAGATTCTTGGTTGCTTGAGAAGCCAACTACTACTGTGCCTACTCATGGTCCAATTTTTGATCCGGAACTGAAAGTCTCAGACTTGATGCATGAAGGGAATAAGGAGTGGAATATTTCCTTGCTGCACACCTTATTTTCTGATGATGACTGTAGAAAAATTACACAGCTTCCAACCTCTATTTTCCAGAGAGAGGACGAACTCTTTTGGTGGCCTTCGAAATTAGGGGAGTATAGCGTGAAATCTGGCTACTGGTTGGGGAGACTTGGGCACTTGGAGGAAGCCGAAAGCCAACTTACTGATGACGACAGAGAGATATGGCGTGTGGTTTGGTGCTCCCACAGACCCCCGAAACTCAATTACTTTGTCTGGAAAGCATGTAGAGGGAATTTAGCAGTGAAAGAACTTCTTCAACACCGTCACATTGCTCCTGATGGTGTGTGTGGTTGCTGTAGATCAGAGATTGAGTCTGTAAACCATGCCTTATTCGAGTGTGCCTATGCGAAAGATATTTGGGATGGAAGTGATTTTGTTGATATTCTCAGAGATGCTCCAAACTCTTCATTTAAGACCACCCTTCTCTGGCTATCTAGGAAGCTTGATCCAATTCAATTAACACGTCTATTAGCGATGGCTTGGGCAACTTGGTTCTGTAGAAACAAACGCATCTTCGCAAATGCTAGCCTCAGTGTGAAGTATGTAGCTGCCGGTTTCATTAAAAACGTGTTAGACTATAAGGGGTATGCTCAGAAAGTCTTTAACAAAGTGAGTGGTGCGAATCCTAGTTCTGCTTCAAGGTGGAATTGCCCTCCTGTAGGTATGATAAAAATTAATGTGGATGCACACTTAGCTGCTACTGGTTATATTGGTTTAGGAGCTGTGATTAGAGATCACCATGGCTCTCTCATAGTTGATCATGTACGCAAAGTCTCAGGGGTGTGGGAGGTCGATCTCGCAGAAGCTGCAGCGATAAGGTATGGGATGCAAGTGGTTGTTAGACTTGGTTTTCACAAGGCATGGGTCAAAAGTGACTCTCTTAGCATCATTAACAAGATCAACAAGAATATGCAAGGCCGTTCCCCACTATGTTTACTAATTGATGATATCTCTAAGCTTGCTCTCTCTTTTGATAATTTTTGCATTTCTCATGTAAAACGTGTAGGGAATACCATGGCTCATCTAGTTGCCCGATGGGACACTAACGAAAACGATGAATTTGTGTGTATGGGCAATTTCCCCCATGGCATATCCACTTTGGTGGATTATGACTTGATTTATTAATATTCCCTAACGTTTTCCTAAAAAAAAAAAAAAGATGTATGTCCATGGACACACGTTACAAATACCAATAAACAAATTAGGCATATTTTAAGTCCCATAATATATAACTAATAGGAGTATGTAAACATACGGTTATTTAAATGGGACTTAAGGGCCTAATCTGTTTAACTTAATTTGAGTTCAGTTCATTTCAATTCAGCTCCAATCACTTCAGTTCTTAATTTCCTTTTCTCATAAACAATACATTTCATTTCTATTCAATTCATTTCATTTTAATTCAGTTTATTTGTTTTGAGTAAATCAAAACAGAACTTAAACTAGCACTCCTGCACTCGTAATAAAAAGAGTACATCATGCAGTGCTTTGGTGCTTCCGTCTGCGTTGGTGCTTAAAAAATAAAAAAATTGTCCACTTCTTCAGTCTAGTCTTTACCACTGAAAAATAATGATATCCTGATCAGATTTAGGCCCTACGTTAATGGACCACGTAACATTAAAAAAAAGTAAAAAAAAAATAAAAAAATAAAAAAACACTTACAAATATAGAAAAGAAATAGCGGACGTCGATGAAGGGAAGTTGTCAAATTGCTTATCTCCACTCTAAAAATTACTCACGTCCTACTCCACTACCAAACAAAACCTCGCATATCACAACACACCCATTTTCTGGAGGCCACTAGTTTACTATCTCGTCCAGCTTAATAAATAAATTTTGTTTGTTAAATCCCATTTTATTGCAAATATTGCATAAAAAAACATTTTATTGCAAGTAAACGGATAATTATTATCCAATCAACAATAATCATTAATACATAATTGTTAATATACTGTAAAAATTACAAAGTATTGATTTATTTACGAAAATGTGATTCGAATAAACAAATGTCGCTTGTATTTTATGGTAGTTTATAATCTTAGCCACCATTCACAAATCACAATCCTAACCCCGTAACTCATCGACTGCAGAGGGTTTCTTCTTTCCGCCGCCCTTTAACCCTCTTCTGTCGTTGTACGCCGCAGGCTCATCCATGGCTTCCTCTCTCTGTTTCTTGCCCTTCTTACTATTTGCTTTATCCTCTGCTTCTGCTTCTACTTCTACTACTGCTGATTTATTACATGGTAAATTTATCATCTTGTTTTATTATATGGTCTTCATTATTTGATCTACGTTTAGGTGTATTCAAATGTATGGATGTCTTATTTTTAATATACTTCGGTAATATCAATCAAAGACGTATTTTTTATTTACGTTTGCTTGTTATCCGTGATGGGTTATTAACAATCATATAGAAGTATAATCTAATGACGCTGATGATTGTTCTTTTATATAAACGTCTATTAATATTTTAAATGATGTAGTCGATTTGATTGTACAACCCCGCAAGACTCTATCCAACTAAGCTTCTTGATTATCCACGCACTCACATTTATTTGATTTAATCTTATTGTATTAGAAAACGGATACAAAGTAAAAAAGTTTCTGCTTGATAGATTGAATAATGATCTACAGTTCAAGGTTTAAAGAATGCAGATGGGTAATTCGAATTCGACCGAGGTTTTCTTTATAAAGGGGAAAAAAAACTGCTACCTCCGTTTCATATCATTTGCAACTCTTAGACAAATTTGTATGGCTGAATTTAAGTAATTTAGTGATTTTGGTTTTGCAAGTTTGTGCTTGTTTGGGTATAACAGTCTTTCTGGTGCACTTTCGATTTAGGAGGTGAAGAAATTGAAGTTGTGGGGCATGATTTATACCGGGAATATTTGAGGGATGAAGCGGCCTCAAGATTAAATGAGCTGGGGAAGGTATATATGTTTAAATTTAACTGTTATGATCAATGGCATAGAGAATCATTTGTGCTATGAATTTGTGCTATATCATGAAATTAAACCAGGTTTTTGGAAATTCTTGAGTTTTGATGTGAGTTTTAAATGATTTGTTAAACGGTTTGATTGACTCTTTTGTCTACGCTAACTTGATTTATTGTCTTGCATTGTCATAGCTGTCTGTTTTATGTATATATTTTATAATAAGAATTATGTAATGGAGTTAATTCATGTAAATTATATCAAACTATTCCCTTGAGAACGATGTGTACTTTTTATAACGAACATTGATACAAAGAAATGATACATAATACATATTTATGTTAGTTAATCAAGATAAGCCATTATATCAATTATAACATCTTTTGCATTACAAATTGATTTCTATCATATCAAACATAATGTGGTGTCCATGCATCAATTAGAACAATAGGCTAATGCAGCTGAAGGAGTTGATCAAGATATAGTATCAGTCTTTTGTACCAGTAAAAATTTTCCTTAACTTGATTTGCAGTCATATCACATGATAGGTTGGGTACATTGATATTTTAGAAATGAGCTTAAATGTTAAATTTATGTGGCAGGTTAGTGATGTGAATGGCTATCTTGAGAGGACTTTCTTGAGCCCTGCCTCTGTGAGGGCAGCAAACGTTATCAGTCAATGGATGGAAGATGCGGGGTTGAGAACGTGATACATCTTCTTATTCTTGTTAATGTATATTCTTTTTGAAGGCTATGTTTCAATAACTTCTGTTTGCAGGTGGGTAGACATTATGGGTAATGTGCATGGTCGGGTAGATGGGATGAATGCAAGTGCTCCTGCTCTGTTGATGGGATCTCATTTGGTAATTTTTACTCGGTTCTCTTAACCTCTCCATGCATTATTTTTTTTGGGTAGCTTACTAACAGAATTTAGTCTGGGTCTTGCCTCAATGAAGGATACTGTAGTCGATGCTGGAAAGTTTGATGGTGCTCTAGGTATTGTATCTGCAATATCAGCCCTGAAGGTTTTGATGGTGACCGAGAAGCTAGAAAACTTAAGGAACCCAGTTGAGGTATTTGAAAGTGCAATTTTTCTTTTGTCTCCCTGCTTCTTGCTTAAGTAAAATAAAAATAAAAATAAAAATTATAATAATAATAACAACAGCTTGAAGCCAGTAGAACTAAATTTGCTGATGATTTTTTTCCATGTTATTCCCCTATACGTCCTCCATTTGTCCGAGAATGAGATTGTGATAGAATATGCTCATAAGTCGCATCACAAAAGTTTGAGGCTTAGTAGGTTTTATTATTTGCCTAATTGCCTCTGTTCCGTCTTGCTCTCTTAAATCCTGATAGGAACTGAAGTAGATTTATACATAGATAATCAACTTTCTTTCATGGCCTGAGAATCAGTGCATGTGTCTAGACTAAACTAATAGTTTGCATTGTTGCATCCATCAACTAGAGTGTTACACAATACAACTGCACACCACTGTTATTCTTGAGATCTATAGGACATATATTCCATTGCAATCTTGAAAATGCTTTTGCACTTGGCAAAAATACATTGTAGTTGTTACTGTTCCAAGTTGTTTGATCACCTAAAGTTGCTGAATATTCAACACGCTCTTTTATGCCTTTGTGCATAGCTGAGAGAAATAGACCTCTTCTCTTTTACAGGTCCCAAATATATCCCTGTCATACACTAGTAGTCGACTTACAAAACCTCATATGTGTCTCTCCAAGGTGCTTAGTCTGGCACAAATTCACTATTCCTCAACGACAGCCCTAATGGTGGGAATGGAAAAATAGAGCCCAAAGTTTGATTCATTTATTACTCAGGTTTTGTGGATATATGTATGTCCAAGTATTAGGGGGTTTGATCAGGCTCTTGGCATGCAAGGATTTTATTCCTCCTGTCTTTATAGTGGATTTTAAAACTTGAAACAATTTCCTTTTTTTTTTTACCGCAAGATCCCTTGTGCGTCGCCTAAAGTAATTGCTGTTCATAATGTTTAGGTGATTGCCTTTAGTGATGAAGAAGGTGTGAGATTCCAGTCAACCTTCCTGGGGAGTGCTGCCATAGCAGGCATCTTACCAGCTTCCACATTGAACATATCAGACAAGAGGTTTGAATCTACTACCTTTCTGTTTATCCTAATTATTTATAATTTCTTATAATTTGTCCCCCCTTGCACAATGATCAGTGGGATAACTTTACAAGAGGTCCTTAACAAAAATGCTGTTGGGGTAACAGAGGACAAATTTATCCAGCTCAAGTATCAGCCAGAGTCTGTATTGGGTTATGTTGAGGTATATGAGTCTCATTGTCTGTTGTGTAAACTCCAAGGATTACATGCTTCATTGTTTTTTCTAACATGAGCTCTTAGGTCATTTGACAGCCTTTGACGTGTTTTGGGCTTAATCTTGCAGGTTCACATTGAACAGGGACCAGTTTTAGAAGCAGCCGGTATTCCTCTTGGGGTAGTCAAAGGCATAGCTGGGCAGACACGGTTAAAGGTAAACGTCCCTTGCTGCTTTCTTTCATCTGCAAACTCTCTCTAATCCATGTAAATAAAGCAAATGTAAACTGTCCGCAACCACACCAAAGACTTTTCGTTAAAATATCTTACAGGAGCTAGTACCACAGTTGTCACATGAACCAGATGGGCCTCAGCTCCTGTGTCCTGGCCAACCTGGCATTCCTCCGGACAACTTTTGAGGGAAAAGGTGGAACATTCATCTCTATTCTTTTAAGTAGCTATGCTTCGAAGTTAGTTTGGCTCAAGCTAAGTGATAGACAGATACAAGCACATAGTGAAAGCCAATTGATAATTTCTCTTTGGATTTGTAAATAAAAATAGGGTAAAAATAGGGTAAAGACCCGAGGGTGCACCGGTGCGAAGAGTGGAAGAGTGGGACCATGGAGGGATTAAACGAGGAAGAGGGAGACCAAAGATGACTTGGTTGGAAGGAGTGAGGAAGGATATGAAGTGCATGGATTTACGTGAGGATGAAGTTTTGGATCGTAAGGGATGGAGGAGAAAGATTTATGTTGATGACTACACGGAATAATCAAATTTGGTTCATGTTAGCCGACCCCACTTTTGGGATTAAGGCTTTGATTGATTGATTGATTGATTGATTGATTGATTTGTAAATAAAAATGGATGAACAAAAATTAGTTTTTTATGTTTCATCGGTTGCAAATATATTTCTGGGAATGGTGTCAATGTTGACAAGGTAGGCCCTCTGTGTTTCAAGGTTGGTTGATGAAGATATAGTGTGTATTTTGTTTACATATCAACCTTGATAATCATCTTCTCCTGCCAGATGGTTAAAGATCTAAGAATGAAGAATTAAAACCTAGCATGGACTCTGCTTTGACACATCTAGTTAACAATGATCATATCTTATCATTGGATCATTGCCCACATGCTTTTGGTATGAAGGCAAACCAGATGCTGGATTTGATGCATGTGACGTTCATGAGAAACACACGCCACCTTGAAGCGCATTTGGTGTATTTTCCTTTAGGCACACCAGACTATGATAGATTTCGTGTGCAACGTGTTACACTTGGTGTATATAAAATTATAAATCATCTTATTTATGATGCAGTTCTATTACCCTCTTCCTGTATTCTATTATTTTAAATTTCATTATCTTGTCTTCATGATTTCCATCCTTGTTAGGTGACTAAGGCTCTATTCTCCTCAGCTTAGTTTTTTGCTAAAAAAAAAACCCTAACTTGTTTTTGCTTAAATTTTGTTTGAGTTTTCTTATATAATGAACTCACATAATTTTTCTAGGCTTAACTTGTTTTACTCTATTTTATTATTTATTTTTAATTCTAAATGTGTTTAAATAAGTTGAGAACTGAGCCTATATAACTGCCAGTCCTGGAAATCATAATGGCTTACATTCTGACTGCCTCAAACAACTGGAATATATTTGTACGATCTTGCTTAGTAGAAATGTAGTGACGCTTTACCTAGATTATCTCACATGAAATTCACTGCAGGTAACAGTCTCAGGTTCACAAGGACATGCAGGAACTGTCCCCATGTCTATGCGGCGTGATCCTATGGCAGCCGCTGCTGAATTGATTGTATTACTTGAAAGCCTTTGTAAACAACCTCAAAACTTTTTGTCCTATGATGATGATTGCAGTACAGTTGAATCTCTTTTTGGTTCACTTGTTTGTACCGTAGGAGAAATATCATTGTGGCCAAGTGCCAGTAATGTTATCCCAGGACAGGCAGGGTCTTTACCTTATGCTTTTGCTTAGCTTAGTAGGTCTTCAAATTAATTATTGGACCAAATGCTAAGGCATGTTTGATTTCCCTTTTTCAGGTGACATTTACTGTAGATTTACGTGCTATGGATAATGCTGGCCGTGAGGCTGTATTGTATGAATTATCAGCCAGAATGTACAATATTTGTGATAAAAGATCAGTTTCGTGTGTAATTGAGCGCAAGGTACTTTAGTTCATTATTTTTTATTTAATTTTTATTTTCAAGTCACTCTTCTTTTTGCTGAATATAATTTAAAATGCTTGTTTGATATTTTCAGCATGACGCCAATGCTGTCAAATGCAACAGTGAATTGAGTTTGCAGCTCCAGTCGGCTGCACTCACTGCATTCAGAAAAATGGCAGGTAACGTTGATGTTGATGTGCCCAAATTAATGAGTGGGGCAGGGCATGATGCCATGGCTATGGCTCATCTAACTAAGGTCAGTTTTTGCACTCATGTTATATATGTTGATTATTCAGAATTAATATAGTATACAACTCTAATGGAGATTGTGCAAACAGATGGGCATGCTCTTCGTTCGTTGTCGTGGAGGTATCAGTCATTCACCTGCAGAACATGTATTGGACGATGATGTTTGGGCTGCTGGTTTGGCAATCTTAGCATTTTTAGAGAATCATGTGTAGATTCATGGCTATGTTTCAAACAGCACATCAAATGTACATAATGTACCTGTCTGTTGTACATATATAGACAATATCAGTTTATTCATATTGGTTACAATGCCTATTAAGCGCTTTTGTTTGTTGTACCCTCTTGATCCGTTAAAATGTAATAATAAATGTCATTTTCATTTGTAAATGGCTTCAGTAGTTTAGTGTAAGATTTTATCTTGTTTTAATTTATTTATAAATATTTCTGAATATTTTATATTTTTAATTTCGTAATTAATAAAATGAAGAAATTTGTATAATTAGAATGTGAATACTAATGCTAATCATATAACTAATATATAAAGTTAAACTTTTAGCCAAGCAACAAGATAACGACACTTGACATTGAAATCCGCTCCACTAAAAGGAATCGGAGGTCTGAATTGCCCATTAAGGGCTGACTTCGCCAGATGGAGGTTTGGAACCCAACTCAAGGACCTTCCCTGACTAGGATCGCTCCCACACCTGTAGCGTTCGTGATCGGCCTCCAAGGTGTTCCCCTTTATTTGAATACCCACCTACGCCAAATCCTCCTTTTGAAGTTGAGCAATCTTCCCCTCGTATTTTTCGATCAAATCGATTATTCGTTTTCAACTTTTTGCCAAGTGTAGCGCCACCTTGGATAGATTTAGATAGATGTCGTAAGATAGAAAAGTTAATTAAAATTTTATTTTCAATCAATTTTGGATATAATTTTAAGATAAAATTGTTTGTTTAAAGTTTTATTTTTAATAAAATATCAACATTTCATATGTACAAATTGAATTGTAATTTTATTCAACAAAATGTTAGATTATAACTCTCAATAATTATCATCTAAATTTATTATTGGGTTTTTCTACATGGTACCCTTGAATTTTTGAGTTTTCTACCTTGTATACTCCTAAATTCAGATTTCTACAAGGTGACCTTGAGTTATTAGTTTATTTTACATTATACCCTTGAGTTTTTGGATTGTTCTATATGGTACCCTTGAGTAGTAAAATAAATGGCTCTAAATTAATTTGACTCAAACCCACACCACCTAAACGACTTATTTAGCACCATCAAATACACAACTAACATGTTTATTGCAAAAACAAAAACAAAAAAGACTAACAACTTGAGTCCCTCTAAAACAAGCTCTTTTAGTTAAAGTATGAGCAAAAAAAAGTTCCTATCTTCCATCTCAAATGATCATACAAAAGTTCCACTAATTAGCTAATAATGAAGATTGGTGATTCCTCCATCTAATATAAATATAGAAGTGGTAAATAGATCATTTAGACGGTGTCGGTTTGAGTCAAATTAAGTTAGAGTCATTTAATTTACAACTCAAGGGTACCATGTAGAAAAACCCAAAAACTCAAGGGCACCTTGTAGAACTTAGGATTTAGAAGGGTACAATGTAGAAAACCCAATAACTCAGGGGTACCATGTAGAAAAACCCTAAAAAAAATTAACAATAAAAAAGTAAAAGCATATACAAAAATAAAAAATAATAAATAAAAAACAACTACCTAAGCCACACAACAACCACCACCATCCCCACCACCACCCAGACCCTAGAACTACCACCCCATCCAGACCGGAAACCAACGCTCCACCCAGGCCCGAATCCACCGCCGCCTGAAACCGACTAATACCCCAAAACCCTTTCGAAAATCGAAACCCAGCACGCTAGATGTGTTGAGGTCGCGCGGCGCGACATCGAGGCATGGGAAAGTGTGGGAGGCCGGAATCTTGGCGGGGGAATGTGAGAAATGTCGAAATCGCGTAGGGAAGCCGTAATTGAAACGGGGGAAAGGGAAATCTGGCGGAATCGGAACAGGGGAAGGAGAGGGCAGCCGGGATCGGGGTGGGTATGGGGTTTTCGAGGGTTTGGGGAGGGGGTTGGTGGTTCAGTGGAGGATGAAGGGGAGCGTCAGCTCTGATTGAGGCGGTCTGGGTGGTCAGTGTTGCGGGTCAAGGGAGGGGCTTTAGGCGTGCTTTCGGCGCAAAGGGTCTGGGTGACCGGAGCCACTAGGCTGGGTGTCAGGGGTGGCAGGGAATAGGGGTGTTCAAAAATACCCGACCCGGTTGACCTGACCCGTTGACCCGACGGATTTTAGCGGGTATTTTTGTTGTTTTTTTTCAAAATTAGCAGGTCGGGTATCCAACCCGGTAAAACTGAGATTTAGCGGGCCGGGTCATGGGGCGCCCTTTTGTGTTTGACGGGTACCCGCTGACCCTTTAAGCTTATATATATATATATATATATATATATATATATTGCTAGGAAATTAGGGTTTTATGCACAGCCGTCACTCACTCTTTCTCCTTCAAGCACCCACCTTTCTCTCTCCTTCAAGCAGCACCCACCTCTCTCTCTCCTTCAAGCACCCACCTCTATCTCTCTCCTTCATTCATCTTTCTCTCTCCTTCACTCACCTATTGCAAATAAGCAATTTCATTACAAACATCAAGAGCAAGCCTTCATCAACCCAGAAAATCGAACCACTGCACGCATTGTCGGAGATAGGCTTGCTGGAAACCGCGCGGCCGAGCTTTAGTTGCTGGAAATCGTCGGAGATAAGCCATAGCCGAGCTTTAGTTGTGGACTTGCGGGCCTATTCATCCTCCAAGAAAGATCCTTGTCAAGTTCAATTTGATAATTTAACTCTTATTAATGTTAGAAATCTTATGATTTCTCTAATATTTTGCTCAAATTTGCTAAGATCCAATTGACATAAATTCTCAATGGTTCTTCATTTGTGAATGTTTAAGGTGTTTTGTCTATTTTATCTCTGTAAGAAGTATATTATTTGTGCTTGTATGCTTGTATCTAAATTTTATGTTCTCAATTTCTTTTAGTTCCTTAGTTGAATCTTAATTATCTTCAATTTGTTTACAAGAGTTTTTTTTTTTTTTTTTTTTTTTTTTAATGCTTTCAAATGCAAACATTAAACTTTATTTATTTAATTATTTTTATTTTTATTTTTATCCGGGTACCCTCTGACCCGACCCGGGAATTTCAGGTACCCGTTAACCGGGTACCCAGATTTCTCGGGTCGGGTCATGGGCAGAGAATTTGACTACCCGAAACCCCGGGTACCTGCATTTCCGGGTACCCGGATTTGAACACCCCTAGCAGGGAAGGCTGGTGGTGGTATTTAAATAACTTAATTTTATTTTTATTTTTTTTTTAAAAAAAAACATTAAAATTATTTTTAAATTTATTTTATTTTATTTTTATTTTTTGACAAATCATAGGGCGACACGTGTCAAGTAACTTGTTATTACAGGTTACATGACCGGTTGGGACCATTTTGAGCGGATTGGGTATAAAGGTCGGATTATTTAAAAATAATCAATAGGTGAGATTATTTTGAGCGGATGAACCAAAGGTCGGATTATTCCGGGCAATTTTTTCATAATAATATTGGTGAAAATGTTCAATTAAATACATAAAAAAAAAATGTTCTAAGCACATTGGGTTGACAAAATCTGAAATGACTCATGATCTGACCCGATTGACAGGTCTACATACGGTAATAAAATCATATTAGATTGTGAAGTTTATTATTTGAGTCGATAAAAATATATTATATATAAATGGATGTTGTACGTTTTGAACTACTTCCTTCACTCCAAAACATATTATGATACAAATAATAAAGGGTTTTTCTACATGGTACCCCTGAGTTATTGGGTTTTCTACATTGTACCCTTCTAAATCCTAAGTTCTACAAGGTGCCCTTGAGTTTTTGGGTTTTTCTACATGGTACCCTTGAGTTGTAAATTAAATGACTCTAACTTAATTTGACTCAAACCGACACCGTCTAAATGATCTATTTACCACTTCTATATATATTAGATGGAGGAATCACCAATCTTCATTATTCGCTATTTAGTGGAACTTTTGTATGATCATTTGAGATGGAAGATAAGAACTTTTTTTTGCTCATACTTTAACTAAAAGAGCTTGTTTTAGAGGGACTCAAGTTGTTAGTCTTTTTCTTTTGTTTTTGCAATAAACATGTTAGTTGTGTATTTGATGGTGCTAAATAAGTCGTTTAGGTGGTGTGGGTTTGAGTCAAATTAATTTAGAGCCATTTATTTTACTACTCAAGGGTATCATATAGAACAATCCAATAACTCAAGGGTATAATGTAAAATAAACTAATAACTCAAGGTCACCTTGCAGAAATCTGAATTTAGGAGGGTACAAGGTAGAAAACTCAAAAATTCAAGGGTACCATGTAGAAAAACCCTAAAAAAAATTACCTCTTCAACTGGTTAGTGGTCACTCGAGACCATTTTGAGCGGATTGGATATAAAGTTCGGATTATTAAAAAGTAATCCAAAGGTGGGATTATTTTGGGCGGACGCCCCAAAGGTCGGATTATTCCGAGCAATTTTTCCTATTATTATTAATTATTACATATTTACTACATAGTTTAAATCATCACAAAATCACATCAATTCGTAACTAGTTTTGAATCAATAAAGCTATATTTTAAAATTTGACATATAGATTAAAAAATTAATCTTAAAAATCAATAAACAACTCGAGCATTGCACGAGACACAAAACTAGTATATATATATATATAAACCACATGGTTTAATTATTTTTTTTAAAAAAAAACACATAATTAAAATTAAATCATCATCATGGTAATACCCTCATCATCATCAAGATTATTCATCATCTTCATCCTCAATTCCTCACCTTTCCAACAACACAATGCCACGACAATACACTAAAACCTCCCAGCCATATTCTCCGCCACTTGATTCACCGCCTCACGCCAACACCGAATATCCACCAGTTCAACCACCGCAATTAACCACCTACCACACCATGTTACACACCACGCCACTTCAGTCACGCCACCAAACCACCTTCGAACCGCCACCTATTCTCACGCCAATAGCCCGCAACATCACCTGTCACCAATCCTTGCTCTAATAACCTACCCAACACATTGCCACCTCAATACCCTAAAACCGTAGAGACTGAACCTAACCCACGACCTTAACCAGCCGGCCGACCAGTCGACCACAACACAACCCCGATTTTCCCTTTTCCCCCAACCTCTTCAATTTCCCTTTTTCTCCAACGCCACCCCCTAATTCATAAACCCTGATTTCACATCTAATCTCCATTTCCAACAATCAGCGTTTCCAATAGCTATACATCTTGAATCTAAATTAATTTCACTGAATTTTACCCCAATTTTTTAGAGTTTTTTTGCCCAGAATTTCAGATGTGCGTGTTGTGGTGGGGGAATTTGGTGGTGGTGTTGAGCTGCGAGAAAAGAGAGAGGATTGTGAAGGCTAGGCATCGCCGGCATTTGAGGGGAGGAAGGAGGCTGAGCGTCGCCGTCCGGGGGTAGGAGTGGGAGTGGGGGTACTTGGTGTCGGCAGGGTCGGCTGGTGGTTTAGCTTTGGCTGGGTTGACGTTGGTTTGTTTTTTAATAAAATTATTTATAATATAAAAAAATTCAAAATACTAAAACTAACCTAAAACCTCTTACTATTAGTTTAAAATAATCATTAATCTATAACCCTTAAAAGTCAAAAGTGGCTATGAAAGTTTTTACTTTTTGCTATTCCTTATCAACAGTGCACTGCCGTTTATGCCCCTAAGAATTTCTATATACTTTGCCCTTTTGTGTCTTTTTGCTTTACTTTAAAAACCAAAAAAAAAAAAAAAAACTATTTCTGTTGCCGCTTTTGCCCCTAAGATTTTCTCATATTTTCTCTTCCCTTGATTCTATTTTAATCCTTATTATTGCTTTGCTGCCAGGTTTTGTACATGGACACTTCAGCTTGGGAACTGAAGTTTAAGCATGCCCATTGATGGACACTTCAGCATATGTTTTTAGCTTGACAAGATTAATTTATTTTTATGGTTTCAGTAGATTATCGTGCTGAACATAATCAAGATTATGCAGCTATGTAATTTATGTTCATGGTTTCCGATAGATTATTGTGGTGAACATAAGCAGGATTATGCAGCTATGTAATTGTAATTTTAGTCATTAATTAATTAAGTGATTTCTAGGTTGCTATGCTTGTAGTTTCTGGCATTCAAATTAATTTCCTCTATGGCTTTCAGTAGAATTATTATGTTTACTATAGTCGAGATTATGTATTATGTGTAATTGTTGTAATTGGGGAGTGATTTGTAGATTGTTATGCTTGTAATTTAAATATTGTGTTACACATTGTAGTTTCTTTTTGCTATAATTAATAAGGATCCTTTGGTTTTTTTTATGATTATATGTAGTCAAATTATTGATTTGTTTGTCATTACTGTTTTAATTTATATCGTTTCAGATTAATTGTCTTTATATTTGTTTGGCTTTGATATTGTATTAAATTCTTAGTTTAATGCTATTTTTTTTATTTTATTAATTCGTTTCAGACTCATTTTTAATTTTATTTGGGTTTTTGATATTGTATTTGGGTTGGAAAATGCATTTGGAGGGGAGCTTAGTCACTTAAGTAAAGTTACTTTGTGTCAAATATGATGTTCCATTTGCTTTACTGGGTAGCAGTCTGTCATTGGGAGTTCCAATTACCATGCACCTGATTGTCTGGTGGATAAAGGCTTGCTGCTTGGATATTAAGGTGAATCATGCTGGGTATGTTATTATTCAGAGGTTTTTCAGGTGCATACGCATGCCACTAAACTATGATCTTTCTGATTTGCCTGTGTTGGTTATTTTGTATAAAAGGCAAGACTGGTTTGGTGTTCCATTATCAAAACAAATGCAGTAGATTTTGTAAAAAAAAAAGGGAGATTGAAATAGTAGTAGGTAAGAAACCTTCCATTTGAGGCATTCTTTAATGAATTCCTGGTTTAGATTCAAATAAATTTTCAGCATTTTATCCATAATAATTGACCTTCATTGTATTAACACAACATTGTATTTAACCTTGATATACTATACTTGACATTAAACTTTCAAATAGATGTATATATGGATAGCAGACAATCTGTATTGAATTGGACTTACATCATGGACTCTTTGTTTGTATTTTTTTAGACATCCGAGTGTTTATGTTTTTGCATAGTGTGGTTGTTGTTCATTTTGGAAACCTAATATCTTAGAGTTTAGAGTTTATTTACATTTAGCATTGAAGAATGGCTTTCAGTGGCTGGTCTGGGTGATACATGGTCAATTATGGGTATATTATGGCATAGATTGTTAGCTGGGCAATCTTTGGGTTTTTGCAGTTTATATACACTTTGAATTGAAATTTGTGTTATCATTTTTGGGTATATTATGAACATTAAATTGTACTGAAATTTTTTAGTCTACCATTTGGTTGCCTAATTAAAGATTTATTAACTGTTTATATTATTATTTGAGGGTGCAGATTATAAATTTAAGCATCTTTACTATATCTCTTAACCTGTTTGGTTAGATAATAAGTAATTGTTAATAGTTTATCTGGTAGAATAATAAGTGGTTGTTAGTCTTGGTGATGATATTTAGGTATGGTTTAGTTTTGTACATGGTTAATTTTTTGTATCAAGTCATGTTAATCATGTTAAATTTTAAAAATTAATTTTGAATTTGTTGTGTATTGTTGTTCATGTAGGTTTCAGCCATCATCTCCTGTTGCTCTCGGTGTTGTAGAACATATTGTATGTGTTTCTGGTTATTTTTTAAGATTTGTGTTATGGTTGATCTTTTGTGGATCAGAATGTATTGTATGTGTGTGTGGTTGTTGCTTTGATTTCTTGTTATAATGCGTACTATTGGATAATAATAGTTGTGGCTTGTATAGGTATCTATTGTTGTGGTTGATTATGTTGGCATGTATATAATTGTTGTTTTGTTTTTATATTTATATGGTATGTGTGTTTGGTTTATTTGGATGTGTATTTAATATAAGTTAGAGTTTTGTTACCTTTATGGCTATAGAGTGGACTTATTGTTGTTGTTTTAGAGCTAGCATACGTGTTGTTTGCTTTTGTAGTTATCTATAGTGTCGCATGAACGATTGTAGTGTTCCAAGAGTGCTGGGAGGTAAATATCTTGAGGACAGTGGTTTATTTGTAGTCTTTTTTAGGGTGCTGACATTGTGAGTCACCCTCATCACTTGCTCTGATGAAGTCTGAGTGACTTAGCTTCTGATAGTATATATTGATCATGCACACAGGTCATGGGGTCAGAACCATTGCAAGTTACCATTTCTTTCCAGTGCTTGCTGAATCAGGTTATTGGTTTCCTCAAGTTAGCACCTCCCACTTATAGTTTGGCTGGGGATTCTAGGAATGCTGTTGACCTTTCCCTTGTTACTGATTGCGTTCTTTCCCCGTACATCTTTGAAGGTGGTCCCGCTGTGACTCTAGATGCTTCGCGCGAAAAGGCTGCTGAACAGGCTACTCGTTTTCTACGCGTAGAATATGGTTTGCAGATTGATGATCTGACTACTGAAACCATGTACAGGCTAGATATGTGTGCTTTCCTTTATGAGACGAAGCGCATATCACTGGATTCATTGAATAGGCCTGCGGCAAAGGGGGTGCCAAAAAGGCCTGTTCCACCAGTCAAGAAACAGGGTGATAAATGTATATGTATTGATTATATTGATGTGCTGCGTGTATTGGCAGCTGCTACTAAGGCTAGAGTTTCTGGAGTTGAAGCTGCCGAGCTTGCTGCAGGGAAATGGGTGTCTTGGTTGACAGTTTACCTTGTTGATAGTGTTGGAATGGAGTGTGTGTATAGCTCTGTGGTTAGCAATTGCAAACATGCAAAACAAGATGCTGCTAAGCGAGCTGTGAAGTTGCTGCGTGTCTGTTATAATGTGGATGTGGTTGATCTGAATCATGGAATGGGAGTGTACTCTGGAGTTAAGTGTGCTTTAGCTAGGGAAAGCTACATGTCAGTCAGGGAACGTGTGCTGGGAAGGCAAGGAGAATTACATCTGGCTCCTTATATTGGTGGAAGTGATTGCTTGACACCTTGATCTGGTTATCATAAAATCCCAACACCTGCACTTCCTCCTGCAGCCCCTCGTAAGCCTAAGGCTTCTTCTTCATTTGGGGAGCATGCCGCCGATCGCTCTGTCTCAATTCCTGATGCTTTATTTGTTTCGGTTCCTGATAACCTGGAGAAAGTGTTTAAGCGTAGGAAAATATAGTTTGAGTAGGTTGTAGGCTTGCTGTTTGGCTTGAACTTGGTAGTATCAGGGCTAAGGGCTGAATGCAGCGTTAGTTTATTTAGTTTTTTAGCTATCTTGCTGCTGATGTAGGTTGACTTGTTTTTGAAATTAAGATTGTAATGGCACTATGTAGAATGTAATGTGTTAGTTCAGTTCAACGCTACATCATGTAATGCACTCTTATCTCTTTGAAATCAATGAAATGTATGTTTTGCCTTATTTTGGTATTTCTGTTGTGTTTGTTTCCTACCATATTTATTTTAGATGAGTTTGCCTATTCTTGTTGAATATTCTAATTAGTTTTATGTCTGTATTAATTGAAACTAACAGGTTATCACCAGTTTATTACATTCCAGCTTGTTAGCTCAAGCTGCTTTGAAATGGGTATGTATTTTGTGCATATCTAATTAGGATAAACATAATACTTTCTTTGCTAGAAACAGTATAGAATAGGCCAAGTATTATGTATATCATTTACTTCAGTGATTATTAGTGTTCAGATGGTTATTAGTGCTCATTTCAGATAAACAACTGTATAATGTAAAGAGTGTTAAACAGCGGACTAGCAAACGATCACGTGCAATTGCTGGCTGTGTAGAGCCAATTAAAATCAGGTTTGGATTGAGTGCTCAATCTTTTTCCTGATTGTTAGGTGTGTGCATGTTGAATTTGCTTTTATGTGTTAGATGTTGTTAATGTAGTAAAGTGGTTGATGCTGGTGTAAAGAAAGTGTGTAAGAGCAATGGGAATGAAGTGGCTGATACTGGTGCAAAGAAAGAGAGTAAAATCAATGGCAATAAGAAGGCAACTATAGCAAAAAACAGTAAGTTTCTCCTTTTAGTATTGTTTTAAAAATTCCAAGAGGATTATAGTTTGTGTGATAATATTGAGTATGTTTTTTTAAAAATAGAGGGAGCAATTGTTGCTGTTACTTATCTAGAGCGCATAGATGGAATTACCAAAACAAATTCAGTAAGGTTGTAACACTTTCATCAAATATTGAATGTAACTTTGCATTTAAGGCGTGCTTTTGCTCATTGATATTTCTTTTTTGTGTCCTTAGTGAACCTGGTGAAAGCAGTGCGCAGGGTGCACGTAGGAATTATAAATTACCAGATCAATCTAATAAAAAGAAAAAACAGCTGCCTGTTCTAAAGCAACCTAAGAAAGGCAGCTAACAAACTCCTGCTCCTAAAAAGAAATGTGTGTGTTTTTTATTGAATAGTTCTTATGTTGTTTTATGTGTGTTCGATATTTTGCTGTATTAATTTTTGCTTTTCATAGATGAACCACCTGCTGTTATTGGCCAGCCACTTCCAATAGCTTCTCATTAGATGGAAGCTCCTCATTACTGTACTAAGTGTGGTGCTAAGAAGTTTCAGTATGAGTGGCTTCATTTTTGCTGTGGAAATGGAAGTATTAAGATTGCCACAAATGAGTTGCCTGCTGAACTTCACCGTCTCTTTACATCTCAAGATGAGGATGCATTGCATTTCAGGCAATATGTTCGAATGTATAACAATTTATTTGCGTTCTATTCCCTTGGAGGTGATTATAATGCTAAAACTGAAAAGGGAATTTATGTATTCTTACTACATGGAAAAATATATCATAATGTGCCTGATTTGTTGCCTGAAGAGGGGAGGCCAAAGTTCCTACAGCTTTATTTCTATGATGCACACTTTGAAGCTGTAAATAGAACAAGTACTTTTCCTGAGGTTAGAGGAGACATAATAGACATTCTGATGCGGGTTACAAGTGCAAACCCATATGCTTGTTTCTTTAGATCTCTAAGAGAGCTAACTATAACTGAGACTACACAAATTGTTATTAATCAAAGCACGGTGTTAGACCAACGAGTGTATAATGCGCCTTCAGCTAATGAAGTTGCTGCTATCTGGCCTGACAACATGTCTTCCAGTGATTATAATGGTCCACATATAATTGTATCAGGCAAGTCTACTAAAAAACATCGTATATGTCAGTATTATGGATGCTATGATCCATTATAGTATCCTCTTCTCTTCCCATATGGTGATTGTGGGTGGACTCAAGGTCTTCGAAAAATTTATGGAAGTTCGCATCAGGAGGCCCTAATGGATGTTAATCCTGTTTTTTCATGTGTTGTTCATACAGAAGAAGATCTATTAGAGGAAGAGGCTAAACATATGACTTTATAGGCAATCAAAATAACATTCTTATTCAATATATACATATGTGTCTGTGTATTACTTGACTTATTTGTTTTTCAAATTTTGTGTATAGGTTCAGCCGACTCTTCAGGGAATTCTAAAAGGCATATTTCTCCAAGAGAATACTATGCTTACAAGATACAAATCAGGCCAGGAAACATGCTGCTTCGTGGAGGTCGTTGTTTTCAGCAATACATAGTTGATATGTATGTCAAGATTGAAAATACCAGGCTTGATTTTTTTAGGAGGAATCAGCAGACAATTAGAGCAGATTTGTATCAGGGAATTTTAGATATTGTTGAAGATGGGGAGAAGAGTGCAAATAATATTGGCCGGCGAGTAATCTTACCTCCAACCTTTATAGGTGGACCTCGTGATATGAAAAGGCGCTATTTAAATGCTATGGCTCTTGTTCAGCGATTTGGCAAACCAGACCTCTTTGTTACCATGACATGCAATGTCAAATGGCCAGAAATAGTTGCTGAGCTTGTTGAGGGTGAGGTTGCAGCTGATCGACCAGATGTTGTTCCTCGTGTTTTTAGAAGTAAGTTAATTACTTTGAAAAAGCAAATAATGGAAGAAAAGGTGTTTGGGGAGGTGGCAGCTATGGTGTATGTTGTAGAGTTTCAGAAATGAGGCCTTCCGCATGCTCATTTCCTTATAATCTTAGAAAATGGATATAAACTTAGAGGCCCTTCAGATTACGATAAATTTGTTTGTGCAGAAATCCCTTCTACTGATTCTCCTCAGCTACGTGCTAGCATACTGAAGCACATGATGCATGGTCCTTGTGGTAGTATGAATCTTCGTTGTGGATGCATGAAAAAACAGATTGGGGATCAGGCTGTTTGTAAGTATAACTATCCTAAGGCATACTTAGAAGAAACAACTACTAATGAAGATGGTTATCCATTGTATAAAAGGCAGCACACAGGAGAGCAAGTCAGAATTCGTGGTGCTGATCTTGATAACCGGTGGGTTATCACTTATAATCCATACTTATCTTCGTTATTTGACTGCCATTTAAACGTTGAAGTGTGCTCTACCATTCAAGCAGTTAAGTACCTTTATAAGTATGTCTACAAGGGTCATGATCGTGTTTCTTTTAATGTTGTTGGAGAAGGTAATCAGGGTGTTGATGAGATTGACAATTTCCAAGCTGGTAGATGGGTTTCTCCTTGTGAAGCAGCTTGGAGAATATTTGGATTTGACTTATTTGAAATGACTCCTTCTGTCACGCTTTTACCTGTGCATTTACCAAATATGCAAACTATATATATGAGATCGCATGAGCAATTTGACTCAATTGTTAGAAATGAAAAAAGAAGTCAAACAGCTCTAACAGAATTTTTTAGTAAAAATGCATCCATGCCTGGAGGTATAGGGCTTCGTTATACTGAAATGATCTCAGAATATAGATGGGATCATGGCAAGAAAACTTGGATTAAACGGAGCTACAAAACAAAAAATGTTTCTCGGATGGCATTTGTAGTTCTAGCAGAAGGTGAGCGTTTCTTTCTTGGTAAGGTCATAAGTCCTGAGTCTTTTGATCATCTGAAGACTGTCAATGGAATTCTATACCCTACATTTCAAGAGGCTGCTATTAAACAAGGGTTGTTTCAAGAAGATAGTGCAACTACTGCCTGCTTACAAGAAGCAGCAGAAGCACAAATGCCTTCAGCAATGAGGCAAATCTTTGCAACAATGTTAATCTTTTGCCAGTCAAGTGACCCAAATGCGCTTTGGGAACGCTTCTATGGTGCATTGTCTGAGGATTTCAAGCACAAGCATCCAACTTCCCAGTCTAAAGTTATGCAATTAACTGTGAGGGAAGTAGAGAAGAGCTTGGAATCTATGGGGAAGTCATTGGAAGATTTTGAATTAGGCCATTTAATTGATGATACAGATGATGGGATTCGCATTACTAAGGATATTGTAGATGCTCTCGAAGCACCTATTCCTCCAGAATGTGTTGATTGTCGAGATAAGTTAAATGCAGCTCAGGCAAATGCATTCAATAGAATCATGTGGCATATTCAGAATGGCAAACCTGGTTGTTTTTTTGTAGATGGCCCAGGCGGAACTGGTAAAACATTCTTGTATAATGCTTTGTATGCTGAGGTACGTTTGGCAGGCAAAATAGTTTTGCCTACAGCAACATCAGGAATTGCGGCTTCTAATATCCCCTCTGGCAGAACAACACACTCTAGATTTAAAATACCTTTAGATTCAGAAGTATCACTTGCTTGTGATGATCCTAAGAAAGGAAGCTTAGCTGCTCTAATAAAAGAAACTGTTCATATATTATGGGATGAAGCTTCTATGGCACGTAGGGAGAATATTGAATCTCTAGACTTATTGTTACGAGATTTATGTGATCCTAACATGCTTTTTGGTGGGAAGGTCATTGTTTTTGGAGGAGATTTTAGGCAGGTACTGCCTATTTTACCTCGTCGCACACAAAAAGAGGCTGTTGGTGTAAGTGTAGTTAGTTCTTACATTTGGCCCTTGCTTATTAAATTTCGATTGACAGAAAATATCAGGGCTAGAGAAGACCTCCCATATTCAGAATTCCTTCTTGCTTTAGGAAATGGTCAGTTACAAACAGCTGAAAATGCTTTTGTTCAGCTGCCAGAGCATATCATTAAGTATTATACTCCAGCTGATAATCCCGTGTCTATTATGGGTGCAACTATCTTCCCTGAAATTGCTACTCCAGGATTTGATAGTGCCATGTTTAACGAAAGAGCAATTCTTACGCCTATGAATGAGGATGTTGATGCCATTAATGAGTATTTGATTGGTTTGTTCCCTGGTGTTTCTACCACATATGAAAGTTATGATTCAGTGCTTGAGGATAGCTGCACTCTATATCCTACTGACTTCCTCAATACACTTTGTCCAGGAGGAATGAGTCCTCACCGACTTGTGCTGAAAATTGGCAGTCCTGTTATTCTTCTACGAAATTTGTCGCCCTCTAAAGGCATGTGTAATGGAACTCGCCTTATTTGTAGACGGTTCCTTCCTAATTCTATTATTTGTGAAATTGCAACGGGGCATTATAAAGGCACGTTTTATTTCGTACCTCGAATCAACTTAAGGCCCTCGGCTTCTTCTAAATATCCTTTTCATTTTGAGCGAATACAGTTTCCATTGAAGCTAAGTTTTGCTATGAATATTAATAAGTCTCAAGGCCAGACACTTGGTCAGGTGTTAGTGTACCTTCCACAACCATGTTTCTCTCATGGTCAGTTATATGTTGCTCTTTCTCGTGCCAAAAAATCTGGTAAGGTGATTGTCTATACACCTCAACCGTCAGCAGCTATTCATAAAGGAAGTATTAGAAATATTGTGTCATATGATGTGTTACGCTTAGCTAATATTATTTAAAGTGGTATTTTTTGCATAGGCTTAGATTTTTCGTTGTTCCTTTGGCATGTATATTTAAACGACCTTTTGATTGCTACTATATTGATGATTTATTTGAGTCCTCATCAACTTGTGCTGAAAATTGGAAGTCCTGTTATTCTTCTACGAAATTTGTCGCCCTCTAAAGGCATGTGTAATGGAACTCGCCTTATTTGTAGACGGTTCCTTCCTAATTATATTATTTGTGAAATTGCAACGGGGCATTATAAAGGCACATTTTATTTCGTACCTCGAATCAACCTAAGGCCTTCGGCTTCTTCTAAATATCCTTCTCAGTTTGAGCGGATATAATTTCCATTGAAGCTAAGTTTTGCTATGACTATTAATAAGTCTCAAGGCCAGACACTTGGTCTGGTATTAGTGTACCTTCCACAACCATGTTTCTCTCATGGTCAGTTATATGTTGCTCTTTCTCGTGCCAACAAATCTGATAAGGTGATTGTCTATACACCTCAGCCGTCAGCAGCTATTCATAAAAGAAGTATTAGAAATATTGTGTCATATGATGTGTTACGCTTAGCTAATATAATTTATAATGGTATTTTTTGCATAGGCTTAGATTTTTCGTTGTTCCTTTGGCATGTATATTTAAACAGCCTTTTGATTGCTACTATATTGCTGATTTATTGACTTTATATTTTTTATTTAATTTGTGGCTATTGTATGTGTGGATTACAAGATATATCTTCTTTAATTAAGGACATTGGATTTGACATACTGCAATTTATAATAGCTATGTTGTTTGTTTCACAAAGTTGGCCATATTTTGGCACTCATCTATAATAAATTGTTTAAATAGTTTAATTTAAATGGCTGCATTTCTATTTGGTATATCTATACTTTAGATTTTCTCAATCAAGGTGGATGTAAACAAATAATAACATATTTCATGTTATAATTTAAAGTTTGAGTATATCGTATAATTTGCATTACTATATAAATGAGAAACAAATGATGCATTGTATATACTAATATTAGAGAATTTAAGTAGGCAAGAGGGGAAAAAAATAATAAAAAGGAAGTGTAAAAAAAGTTATGATTTCTTGTTATATTTTGATTAAATTTTAAAATAAAAGGACAAAATGTTGTCCATTTAAATTTACCTAGGTCAACAGAGTAGTCAAATCAAGTTAATCAGATATCTTAGTAAAGTAAAGTAAACCTCAGTTACTTGTATCAATGTAGAATTGAGAAATGGGAAGCTATTAATATCCAATAGAAATAAACAAAAGCTATTTTCCATTGGATATTACACATGACTGTTTTTCCAGCCAATTGAAATGGTACAACTATTAAAATAAGTTCAGCTTAATGAAGTTTCTGTTCTATATAAGGTTATTTTATCCTACCAGCACGTACATCTAATCCCCTTTTGCGTTTGAGCTCCTTTGCAGACTATACTCTCTGATATTCTTCTGCTAAGGTAAGCACATTAATGGGTGTATTCTCAAGTTATCTTGTTATTTTGTTATTACTTATCTGCATTTATTATTGTGCTTTAATTTGTTTGATCTTGTATATTGCTATACATGATGCACATGTTATTTGTTTTGCCTGTAAGCATTAAAGACATGTGTAGATTGTCATTATAATTTTCATTGAACATAAAATAGCCCGCTTTCATTCTTTGATGTGTACTTGCAAATGTACCAAAATTCATTTAATGCATACTATTACTATGGATCTGTTTGGATGCTTCTTATATATAGTGATCAGTAGCAAGAAATATTTTGTCTGCCTTTACTATGCTGCTAAATTAATTGAGCTTGTTATACTTTATTACTTTGACAATATAGCTTTTATGGTGAATAATTATATTACCTTTAAAAAAAAAATAGCTTTTGACTTAAACAAAACATGTTATACATTAAGCATCCTGTTATGTCTTACTTATAAGCACTGACTGTCTTATTAATGTTAGCTTTACTATATGTTGTATGGATAAATATGATTTCTGCTTGACCATATATTGTGTGGCATTCAATATTGATAAATATTAATTATAAATCTTAACTTTATTAACCTTTATAGATGAAACCTCAATATGTTCCCTTAGACAAACTAACTCCCAAGCATAAGAAATACAAGATTAAAGTTAAAGTCAAGGAAAAGTCTCCTGCAAAGTATCCAGAAAACAAAAAAGCTTTTCAGAAGCTTGTTTTTGAAGATGATGAGGTATCAACCAGTTATCATTGAGTCTATACTTAATATATGTGGATAGATATAGTCTGACTTTTTAAAATGGTATGTATATAGGGAAACAAAATCAGAGGAACTCTATTTGATGATGAGATTCAAAATTTCCAGGATATATTAGAACATGAAAAGGAGTATATCATTGCAGATGAACCCATCAGAAGCACCAATGCAATGTATCGCCATAAGGAGGGTGATTATTACTTATCATTTGGAGGCTCAACTGCAATTCAGCCATTGAATCCAAACACTGGTCCTGTATTGCCAAAGTACATTCCTATTGCTGAAGTGCCACCAACAAGCAGTGAAGATGATCGTTTTGGTAAAATATAATTTTCTTTTGACATGTTTTAAAACCTATCTATTGTTCTTAAGTATGTCTTGATGTTGTGATTATGAAAACAGACATCCTTGGAGTTGTGGTGTATATGGAAGATGTGCGCAGGAAAAAAACAACCAGTGGCTATGAGTTTGATGTGCGCGATGTTATTGTTGTGGATGATAGTGTGCAAAAGTCAGTGTACTTCCATGCAAATCTATAACAACATCGATTTATTTTATTATTAGTTTATTGATACCTTACTACATGTGTAGGCTTCGCGATGGTCTTGTTATTTCTCTGTATGGAGAACTTGCTACAAAGGATTGTGCTAAACTGACATCCTGGTGTGAATCTTACATGATTGTTAGCTTCCCGCATCTGCAGCCTGCAACCCATACTGGTTTAAGCTTCTCTTGCTGTTGTTATAATGCCTGATAGATTATATGTATGCATTGACTTATGTATTTTGCTCTAGGGTTTTCATTGTCATCATCCATGTCAACAACAATTGATACTAACCCCACTGGACCAGAAGTGAATGCATTAAAAGCTTGGTAGGTTTATACATTGTATACGTCAATTGAGGTTGACTTTAAATAATTCTTACTTAATCCTTATTTTGCTTGATATAGGGTACTAGAGAATCAGGATCGTCTTTCTGATCATATTGGTCATCAGCTATCAATTAGGGAGGGCAGCAACTCTGATGTTATTATGGCTATCAAAGATCTGAACAAGAAAACGGTTGTTATACTTTGTTTTATTCTATACATAATTTATTTCTTGACACATCCATTTTTATGTAAGGTTATTGTTTGCAGTCAACTACAGCAACTGCATATGAACGTCACTGGCTTAAGGTAACAATTTCAGATGCCAAAAAGGAAGATGTTAAAGCTCATATTGGATGTAATGGATGTGGGAAACATTGTGATAATGTGGAAACTGTCAAGTTTTATTGTGATGTTTGCAATGCTCAATGCATTGCAGAAAAGAGGTACATGTTACCAGCCATAAGTTGATTCATAATGCATAGCTTTATATTATTAACTAAGTGTATTTCTTTGCAGAGTCAGTATGACTTTCACTGCAGCTGATGACACTGATAACATCCGTTTAACTGCATATGGGAAGCAATGTGAGGCCTTGCTACGTCTTAAGGACACTAAACTTATACAGAAGAAGGTATAAATTTTTATATGAATTCTTGCATATGTTGTTACTTCATTTCACTACTAACTTTAGTATTATTATTTGGTTTCTATGTTATTTAACAAATGTGATTTCATGTGCAGCAAACAGACTGGCCTGAGTTTGAATCCATAGCTGCTGAGTTCAAAGAAAACCCATTTAAGATCAAAGTAGGTCCAACTGGTGCAATCAGGAGGATTGGTTATCTGAAATGGGTTGTGAAATCTGTTTTATTCGAGTGATGTTCCAGCTGCTTAGACATTGGGCTTCCGGTAGGAACACGATTCTTTGGCATCAACCACTTGGTTATTTTGGATGTGTTCCTACTTGACACCTTTTGCAACATTGCTATATTACAAAACTTTATTTCATAAATTTGGTTCTCTCCTAATTGTCTTGTACTTTTGAACTATTAAAATGTTGCTATTTGGTTCTCTTTTGGATTCTACTAGGTTGTTTTGGCATGTTTATAAACACCTTAACTACTTATTGTTGTATTTGCTATCTGATAAGTTTGGTGTTATAAGGTAACTTATCATGAGCTATGGCAACATTATTTTTATTTCATGGTCTTATGAAGTGCTTTTCTTTGTTTATGCAATATGGTTTTCTATTGTACTAAATTAGAAATGTTATATTTTCATAAGCTTATGATATAGCTTACTTCCAAGCTGTTATGATCTAAATGTATGCATCGCAAAAAAAATTGGACGCGATAATTTATAACTAAAGAACTCATTATTTACTGCATGGATTTCTAATTAAACACCCATTACTACATAATATTTCGCATAATCTACCATATCTTATCATTCTTAATTAATTTAAACTAATATAAACTACTACCAAAGCCAATAATCAATGCTTGCTCTTTCACAACCTTCTGGATTCTTTTCTTGACACAATGCCGAGTCTTCACCGTGCATAATTGTTGCTTCACCCGCATTAGTGGTAGCAAGCATTGATCCTTTAGTCACTTGTACGGTGCACTTTTGGAGCTTGACTTTGCTCAACCAATGATGCAGAATTATCACAATCACTCTGAATACAATGCTTAATCTTTTTCCCCTATTTGGTCATTTTGATTTCAGAAATTTGATTTTTAACCTCATGCAATTGCATTTCTAGATCTACCATTCTTTTTCTAACATCCAAGCAAGTGATCTTTGCATTTGACAATTTACCCTCTAAGTGAGCTTCTTTATATAAAAGCTCTTGAAGCTTAGCTTCTATCTTGCGTTTTTGGCAAATAGAAGTTTGCTTACAAACTGAAGATACATGCTTTTCTGCCATGTGAAAAAAATGAGCCTGTAGAAAATACTTTGGTTGCCTAACTTAAATAGCACTCATATATAGAGTTCAATTGTAAGGTACTAAAAAGTAGTCACCATTTGTTATAATCTTAATAGCTATTCAGCAACAGCAGACACAACAACCTATTATCTAAAGGGTAAATGACAGCATGCCAATTATTAAAAAGCTGTATGAATTACAATCTTAGCAAAGCTGGTTGCAACTCAAGAAGTCAATTATCATGTCACACACTAATCCTTGACAATGTATGAAGGCAATACATTACCTGCTGGATATATTGAAGAAAAGTGACTGACTAGGTAATAAGAAATATAAATATATCTACCATAATTCAAAGAAAATAGACCAGTATACTTTATATCCTGATAAAATTGAAGTCAGAACATCAATAACATAGGCATTTCTAAATCATGTTTCAAAATGAGTTGCAATTTAATATTGTTTACTAGGCTACTTTATATTGTAGATTAAATTAAGCTTATCTAATTATCTTACCTTAATTTGCTATTTTTCATGCACAGATTTGTTTTAATGATAATGTATTCAGCTCTATTATCTGCCTACTTACATAAGTAGCTTCATTTTTAATAACTTCATTGTTACTATGTATCTGAACTTTACTTATTTTGTGCCTACTTATATAAGCAACCTTCTTTAGTAGCTTTACTATGCATCTAATGTATACCAAAATATTGTTGTCTTTTGTTACTCTATCATTTTTTGGTGAAAGTCGCAAATCAAAATTGACAAGTATTAAGAGAATAAAACATTAAAAGTAAACTCAAATATGTAAAAAAAAAAAATAGATAGTAAAACATATAGAAAGGTTAAAGTATAAGTCAATCTTAGGGGCAAAATCAGGTGCACATAAGCTAATAGCAACTTTGCACGAAAATTACTTTAGTAAAGTTTATAGCCAAAATTGGGTGCACACTAACTAAAAAAATATATTGCACAGGTATCACTTTAGCAGTGTAATTCAATTGGTGATTATATATAATTAGACTCAAGATTAGGTGCATAGTAAAACTTATACTCTGACCCAAGATTACATAGAAGAATAATATTTTAGTGTACTTTGCCAACAAAATCAAAGATAAGGTAGTAGATATCTTAACAATATGCACCAAATATGTAATGCCATGTTATTTAATATTCTAGATTCATAAGGTAGGAATCTTATAGCATTATGTAAAGCTTTGCCTACTTTGTTTGCATTCTATATGTTGCATTTAATATAAACACTTTAGTATCTGCTATAAAAGAGCATATCATTGTATATTGAGTATTCAGGAAAGCCAAAAACCAAGTATAATCAGATATCAATGTAGATATCTACAGTTCACAGGACACAGAACAAGCAGCCTTTGTAATAAGAGCATACTAAGAACATACAACATCATGACTATTATAATAGCATAATTTAATTCACCTGCAACATAATTTCAGAAGTATAAATGAATCAAACTTAAGTAATCATCTTATCTAATTCTGCAGCTTCTTACAAGCATGATCATTAGTTCAATACAGATTAATTATGAGTAAAGTGTTTAATAAAGTTAAATATTTAACTAAAAAATGTTGTTTATAAAATATATATTTACATTATGCTTAATTCTAAGTACTATTCTTAGGCTCTAATCCTCCTATTTACTGATCATCTCTCTGCTATTGTATATCTTTTTTGCTATTCTATTTCCTGCTAGCTATTCTATTTCTTTTTTGGTGTGATTCTAATTAATGCTATCAATGTATACTAAATATATATTAATTTGCTATTGCTAGAATGGAAACATCTTAAAGGTATTCTAACACTATAATAATCATAAGTATAAAAATAGAACTATTTCATTTAACTCATTAGTTATAATTTCTCATTCAAGTCAAGTGTATGTATATATAAATTCCATATCAACTTCCATCATGATTCACATAACTCACAAAAATACTTTATTAACAAGACCAATCATTCTTAAAGAAGGTAATGCACAATCCCATAAAAGAACAATACAAAATATTTATATACCAATCAAACATAAAAATTGGATTGTTTCATAAAATCACAGCACAAAATGATTCACCAATTTAAACCCAACTATTTATATACTATTAAAACTTAAAAATGTCATACAAAATATTCATATCCATAATCAAGGTCAAATGCATATAGCCATAAGACCTATATAACCAAAAAACTATTGTTCACTTAAACAAACTAAAATAGATAAAAGTAATTCTTCCATTACAATTCACATATACTGTTTAATATTATAAATCTTAAACAAACTAATCAATCAGAATCAAAGCCATAAGCATCGCTGTTAGAATGAGAAACCTCAGGGGAGTGATAATGGTATGGGTAACCAATAATGGTATGGGTAACCAATATCCTCTTCTGAGTCATTATTATACCATGAATCTTCTTCCTCTGCGTTTTGCTCCTCCTCGCTCTCCTCTTCTGCTTCCTCCTATGACCCCCTTTCCTGCTGCTGTTGTAGCCCCTGCTGCACTGCATCAGCACTCTGAACCCCAGCAGTCGGTTCCTCTTCCTCTGCTTCAGCAAACGCCGCCACCGTTGAATCAATTACATGCTTCACTATGTCCTCATCGTCGTTGATATCCATATCAGCCTCCCCTCCTTTAACCTCCGCATCAAAAGCCAATTTACCACCACCGCATTGATCCCTAATTTTAGACGACTCACCTTGAACACCCACATATCTTATCATTCTCACTCGCTCTTCGTCTTCATCAGAATCTCATTCAATTTTAATTGGAGTATCATAATTACTTCCAGGTTCAGGTTCTTTACCCTTGCCTTCGGGTTTCACCTTCTTCGCCTTGATCTTCCTCTTAGCAACTTCAGCGCACTTAGCTAACTGTGCATCACAATCTTTCATTTGATCCATCAATTCACCGAGTTTCTTTGTAGCTTCAGTTTGGACATTTGCAGTTGCGACATATTGGGCACGCAAATTATCCTTGCGCTTCTCTAAAAAATTTCTGTACCAATCATTAAAGATAGTATCATCATCCTCATTTCCAGCCATGGTTATGAGTTACTTTTCTACTGAAAACACCAGAGAAGAAGATGAAAAGAAAAAGAAAAGTTTCTCAACTTTCGAAGAAAAGTAGAACAAATAAGATGAAAAGAAAATTAATGGTTTTCCAACTTCCAAAGAAAAGCAGAGCGAATTTTGGGAAACGTGTGATGATCAATTCTTTCTTTTATTATAGAGCAAACCGTCACTAATAAACATCACGTCTTTTCAATTGTCTATCATACCATGCAGGAGAAGAAGAGTTGCATTGTCTCATATAACGCACCTGTTCGAGCAAACATTTTGGTTATAGGCGTACATATAAATAATCTCAAAATAGATAATTTTTTAAAACATATACAAAAAGACTCTTATACTATAGTGTTACAATTTATTCCAACACTTTTAAGTGAACGAGTTATTTTAAAACGTAATTAGTTTGAACAATTTATTTTAAGTTGATATTAAACAATTTATGTTAATCATGACTATTTTCAAGATTTGAATTAATCTTAAGGATTGGACAATTTTTTTTTTAATAATTGTGTACTTATTATTATAATATTGTCGTATTAGTCTATTAGACGCTATAAATTTATATAATATAATTCGAATTTTCGGATATGATCCAAATAAAACTGAACTTTAATTCAAATTGGATTGGGAAAGTAATTCAGATCAGATCAAATTCAAAATTAAAAACCGAATTATATTTCGGATCGGATCGGATCGGATTTGGCCTAAATCCGAACCAAAAACAAAAATTATAATTTGTTCCAACACTTTTATTTTTTAACATCTTGGTTATAGGCCTATATATAAATAATCCCAAATAGATAATTTTATTTAACACATACAAAAAAATCTTTATACTATAGTGTTACAATTTATTCCAACTCTTTTAAGTAAACAAGTTATTTTAATACATAATTAGTTTTATGTAGTATATTTATAAGATAAATTATTTATAATTATTCCAACATTTTTAAGTGGACATGTTATTTTAAAATATTATTTTTATCACAATTTCTTTTACCAGAATATTTAATGTAATATATTTATAAAACCAATCTTAATTATTACATTGGTTCAAGAAAAGTTATTTATTGGTCAAGGTATACTCTATTACTCAAAATACTCTTCTTTGCTCTGCCAAAAAAAACTTGAATAGACATGAGAAAACGAATAGACACTTTGATTGATATAAGATATATATACTTATTATAATTCTTACATACCAAAAGATTTTCTCTTTCATTTTTTATAAAACAAAAACTTTTAAATGGCTGGAAATAATGGAAGGTCTTATTTTCCAGATGCATACTGTCGGTATTTAGAGAAAAGGAGATCAAATTTAATAGGGCAATTATCAGCCAATTTTGAGGTTCGAATGGAAGCAGGGCGCAAATGTGATGAATTAATGGAAAAGCTTAAAAAAGTTGATGAGGAATTGGCTAATTGTGATAAGTTTGATGAAGATAAAAAAGATGAGATGAAGCCTAAAACCAGGGACATCTCTACTGGTGTAATTGAAATCGACACTGATAGTGAAGATAACACTGCTGGTGTTATCAAAAAGAACTTTGTTGTTGGTGAGTCATCTACAAGGCAGGGTATAACTGTTGAGGGGACTGAGAACGAAGGTGATACTGGTGAAGCAAGGGAAGTTTATATGGAAATCAGCAATGGAGATGATCAAGTAGAGAGAGTTGACAACGCAGTCCTTATTCATGCAGAACAAGCACCACAACAACATGCAATGAGTGAAGATGCTGCTATTCAGATGGATCAAGAGCAACAACAGGCACAGGCTGAAGAGGAAGAGGAGCCAGAACATGCAGGGGAAGAAGAAAATGAGCAAGAAGCTGATCAAGGTATAGAAGTGTCAGATGTTGATTCGGATGAAGAAGTTGGACATTATTATCCATATCATTATCATTCTCCTGAAGGTTATGAGAGTGATAGTGGTGCATATGGATTCGATTCTGATTAATTAGGTAGATTCTAAACTTTTGATGATAACTTTTTGAACATGTTTAGGTTAGACTTTTATGATTGCCAAGCCATTTTGTTAATATATGCCAGTAATTGCTGTAATTGATGGTTAATTTGGCTTGTGAAGTTATGGACTAGCTTATTTGCTTTTGCATTGCAATGTAACTCCGATAGTTTTTCATGTCATGAACTAGATGCCTTGTAGTATCAATTACATTTGGTATTAATCTATTTTGTGTGTGGTCTGTGATATATTGAATTGCTTATTACTTAAATTAATCAATTATTATGCTCATTATAAAATCATTAGGCTACCTATTAAATTTTAGAAACTGACCACATTAGTTTATTATTAAGCAATTGAAGTATTCAGATCAGGGGAATTAGTTGTTATATAATAGTTTGTGAAGCTGCGATTTGTGAAGCAATAATATGCAACAAGTACTCATTTAGAATTCATAGACAAGTAGTCCTAAAATAACAAATCACAATACTTCATGATAGCTAAATACTTAATAAACAACACACTCAAGTAGTTATCAACTCTTACAAGCACAACATTTTACAGCTAACTTAGAGAGCCTCAGTAGCTAATTTTGACTAGCTTGATAAATCTTACAACCATAAACACAGTACATCACATATTTAAGACAAATGAAACCTACAAAGGTACCCCCACTTTAAAATGAACCTCCATGTGAGGCATCACTTCCACTTGAGTATGATGGATTAGAGTGATGATGAATTTCAGAATCAGGAATAAAAGGTTGAGCACTGTGGGTGCTGGTTTCTCCCTAAGGTTTCTGTTTTGGTTCATTTTTGGAAGGGTTAATAGAACATCTTCTCTTAGGACTAGGTTCCCTGCCTTCCGGTTCACCAAAACATAGAGCAGCAATAACAGCTTCTAGCTCTCCTACTTTCTGTTCAAGATACTTAACACATTCCTCCAACCCTTCTAGGTTGGTATGTTTGCCTGCCTCACACTGATCACTATCATCAGCCTTTCCCTTACCTTTACTTTCCATAGAAATAGGGTTATGTTTTTTGGACAGCAGGGTAGTATTTTAGATAGTGAATGCATATGAAAAATGAGGTTTCTAGCACTCTACTCTTCTGTTATATAAGCTAAGTAAGCTATACTATATTACTTAGAGGTTAATTGGTGGTACTTTAAATAAATTTCACAGGCCTATTATTAGATTATTCTTTCCATTATTCTCTGGGCAACAGTTTGTACTCTTAAAATATACAAGTTATAGCACTATACAACTAATGTAAATCTAAAATGTAAGTAATTTGTAAATATTTATGTTAAAGCATTCATAATAAGTCATACAATAATTTAAAACTAACAGTACAAATACTTAAGCTGAATTCTGACTATCATACTACTTTTATTATATCCCTAAGGCTTAACAATGACTTATCATTTTAAGTAGCTCACACTAAAACAAGATCTATATCAAACACAGCAGGCTGACCTTCTCTAAACTTAATTAATGCACCTTCATCTACCTGAACGTTGTAATGATCAGTAAATTCCCTAACACCGCTGTATAATTCACACTTAATAATAAGACCATCCTTCCTCACAACTTTCAGCTTTGCAGCAATTTGCTCATCCAAATTTTGAAGCACTACATTAGTTGAATCACCAAATCTGCTTAGCCAATTGTTAGCAAAATCAATAGGAACATTCTGCAAACAATGAAATGAAAGCAAATAAGATTCATTCATAAAAAAAAAAAAAAAACTGTAACAAGCAATATATACTTTACCACAAACAATGCTTATTAGCAGTACATACAATTCCTGCTTTCTTAAGGTAAGGTGCAGTGAAATAAATTTAAAATGTGGCTCAGAACAGCTACGTGCAAGGTCATCAATCCATGCATTTGTCTCAATCATCTTTGTTGAACTACCATCATAAGCAGGTCTGCGACCACGCCTCTTGCTTGAACTACCAATGCTCTTATCGCTTCCTTGGGCCTTTTTACTTCTTGATGACCTTAAAATTTGCACAATTAAAGTGCTCTCTCCTATATATTTGAACTTTAAATCATCCCCAGTACTTATTCTATTATCTCTAACAAAATCAGCCCAACCACCTTCCAAAATAGTTTTCCAACCATCTTTGTCCTCTTCATGTGCCATAGTAGCTTCCCAAACTCTTCCATATTTTTGCAATTGCAGATCAACTCCTTGCAAACCATCATACAAAATGTTCTTAAACTCATCAGGAATGCGCTGCAAATTAATAAACATAAATAAAATACCAATTCAATATATAAATAACAACAGCCAAAAGCAATTCAGACAGTAATCTAACAAAGCCACATAACTACAACTCATAATAGCAAAAATATATCAAAAATTATAGATTTCATACCAGCTTATCTTTGAGATCATCTTCATAACAAATGCTAAATGTCATTGCAGAATTTGCCATTGCAATTCTTAGATCAATTGCAAAAGTATGTCTATTTTACCTTATAAACACAATTTAATGACAAATTTATGCTATAATAAACACTGCCATATATATAACAAGATTATTGCCAGGAATTTATAGCATATTAATTAGAATTAAATATTTCTTTGACAAGCAAGTACTTGAATACATATGTTTTCAGAAACTGAAGCAGACCTTAATTTCAATATGCCTTCCCAATGGTCATACTAGCAATAATTACAAGTCAAGTAAATTCAAAAGGAGTAAAATATTTGCACAAGTACCACAATAGCTTAGTATCCTCTTCATACATATGTACTCATTAGTACTGCTCACTTCATATTCCGAAATAACTTATTCCATTTTTTTTATAATTGGAAATAATCAAATACATAAACTAAATTACAGTATATATAGTATGTAACACTTTCATATTTTTTGATGGATAACGATCCTAATTACATCTTATGTTGCTGATTTACTTTTCTCAATTATATCTTCTTCCATACTCAATTCCTATCGTAATTACTTTTCTTCTTTTGATGAAGAATGATTCTAATTCAAATTACAGTGTAGGTGTCAATAATATAATTGTTATTATAATCAATTTCAATTTTTCGTTTATTTAGAGTTACTCAAACAAAAAAATAATGCATGCAATATAAATAATTTAATACACTTATGACTCGAGATTGTTAAATTTTATATCCCTATTCAAATTAGTTAGCGTTTATACAAATTAAAGTAAGACCAAATAAAAGTAATATTGAATTTAAAAAATATTATTATATATGTAACTATTTCCTTTCCCGGCCCGCTCGATTTGCAATGTGGTGCGCGCGCATCGCGCGCGTAAAAAAACTAGTGTTATAAATATATTAAGTACAAAAATACAATGTTACCATGGATAATATAAATCATGGCCGTTCACCAATGAGAAAATAAATAAAAATATGGTGTTATGGAAGTGAATTTTCCTTTATCTTTTTGATTAGTGTATAATATACGGTTGTAAGTGTGCCAATTAAAAATGAGAGGAACAAACGAATACAATCTAATATATATAAATAAAGTAGGCATTTTTGGAGAGCCACATAAGAAAAGGTATTATTTTAACCAATGAAAAATTATATTAATAATTTATTTTAGGATTAAAAAATTCACTCGCCACCTACGAAAAAAGTGACGAATAAGATTTAAGAATTTTGCCACATATGTAAAAGCAACGAATAGTAAATAATTAAAATTTAAACTTTTTTAAAAAAACTAATAATTATCTTTTTTACATATATGGATGCAAATCTTTGATCGCAACTATCTTTAATCTCTCCCTAGCAAATATTATAAAGATTACATATTAATTATGTACTCATCGAAACGAATAAAACTAAATCTCATATGACTATGTTAGAGAGAAATTTAGAAGATTCCCCCTAATTTTTAATAATTAAAAGATTTTAAGTGATACTAACATTTTAAAACAAAACGAGTATATAAAAAAAACGCATAAGCAAAGGATTTATTTTAACCAATAAAAAAAAGATTTTTCATTTATTTTTAAATAAAAAAATTTAAATTGTCACCTAAGCAAAATTAATGAATAAGGATTGGGATTTTTAATTCAAGCGCCACATTAAATATATAAAATAACGACATATAATGTTAAAATTAAAAAAATTATCTTATGGTATTAGGAATTTTATTCAAATTTATATTTCATGAATGATCTTCATAAATATACAATATGTTATACTGTATTTAATAAAATAATTTATTAGAACCGTGCATCGCACGGGCTTATATCTAGTTGATATAATTATAAGAATTTCATAATTGTTTTAGGTGTTTTTAGTCTCTTGGGAGAGTTATGTCACTAAGACTAGTCCGGCGCTGTCTATACCTGCAAAACACGGAAACTCCGGTTGGTAGGAGCTCCGCCTCCGACGATTAAATTAATATTGGTCGTAGGAGATGAAAATGTGCGGAAAAAGTAAAAGTGAGATCTTCTCGGATTCCGAGATCAGTTGTGTTTTTCTCTAATGTTAGAGAATATAGGCTTGTTTTAATAAATGAATTGTGTCCCCAGAATGGCGGAAATCTCCCTATTTATAGGATCATTGGAAAAGTGCCCTTCATTATGTCAAGATGACTTAATGGGCTGCGCCGTTTTGCGGCGCTCTTGGGAATTGGGCCCTGAAGGCCGCAATTCCATCTGTTATCTGAGGCTTGACACGTGTCAGCCAAGGAGTGGTCCACGTTGGACCCCTCCAAGATAGACACATGTCCCTTTCTAATTCGACCACGTGTCTATGGTATTTTTACCCTAAACATTTGCCCCTCACAGGGGTGACGTGGCAGGTCACGTGGCATCTGTGACAGATGTCACCTGCTGATTAGCTAATGGTTATTACCGTTATACTGTGAAGGGAATTACAAAAGTGCCCCCGTTTTAACCTTCTATAAATAGCAAGTTACCCCCCTTCCTCTCTCTCATCCGACTTCTTAAAAATCTAGAGAGAGAAAAAGAAAGTATTTCTAAAGAGAGACGCTCTGACCCCGCTTGTAGCTGAATTCCAAAAAACTTTCTGTTTATAGTTTCTTGGACACAATCGGCACCGCCTGAGAAGTTTTTCCAGAATTTTATAAGGTAATCGTCTCTCCCCTTCTTATCTCTTTCAAGCTTTTGCTGTTTGTATTTTTATACTTTTCATTAAATGGATTCACCATCAACACACATGGCACATCCTAGGATAGTAGTCAGCCGGTCTCTTGTTACGGCTGAGTCTAGGACTGGGGGTGCTATCTTTGGATGGATGGACCTGCTTTGCTCATCCCTGAATCCCACCGTCTTTGTGTAGGACACAATGGCGAGGGTAAAACAGACAGCTACAAAGCCAAAGAGAAGGAGGCGTAATATGGAAGTGCTTGCAAATGAGGTAACCTCAGATGAGGAGTACCAAGAATCGGATGAGCAAGCAGAGTCTTCTCCACATGCCCCCACCACTCCAAGTGATGGGATTTTGAAAGAGTCAGACGACAAAGGATCCGCCTCTGCTTACGGTCCCAATAACGAGCCAGACAACGAAGAGACCGTTGAAAGATCCGGCTTAGAGGCTTCTAGTTCCAATCAGGAAGACCTCACCTCTAATTACCAGCAAGCGGCCAAAGGGCCGTCCATAACGAACCCCACTTAGGCGGGTATGTCCCTTAAGGACATTGCTACTCTAAAGAGTAGCTTCAAATCTTTTCAAGATAAACACCCAATAGGGGCCGGCTAGGACATAATGGTACTGTCTGAGGAGGCGACGATTCTTGGGATGATGACACAGAGCATGCTGATAACTAATTCAGCTAATACAAAGCGGCTTTTAAAGCCGGCCTCCGCTTTTTCCTCCATCGAGGAATAAGGGTGATCCTAAGGGGGTATGAGCTAGGAGCCAGACAGCTAACTCCCAACTCATGGGTTAATATTTTATGTTACATCGCCAGCTGCGAGTTTCAGAACGTGACGCCTAGCTTTGAGGCGTTTGCTTATATGCATAATATGAGTCGCGCCTAAAGATGGGCACGGGCCGTGCCAGAAAGCGGGCGACACGGGCCCTGCACGATTCCGGCACGGCACGGCGGCCCACCTGTATTTATAAAATTATTTATATAAACTTAAATATAATTAGATAAATAATTTATATAACCTTAATTAAAATAAAGTTGTTCAAAATAAAATATATTAACATTAACATAAACATAAATTAATAAAATTATTTATATAAAATTAAGTTGTACTATATATATATATATATATTGTTTTTTATTTACATTTATTATTTTTTTTAAAAAATGTGGCACGGTTTGGCTCGCGGCCCGGCGTGGCACGGCTCGCCGGGCACGTGGACCGTGCCGTGGGCTGGGGTGTGCCAAATTTAGGCACGGCCCTCCGCGGAGCCAGCACGGCACGACACGACACGCCCACCACCGCGGCACGGCCCACGGCGGCACGGCACGACCTGTTGCCCATCATTAGTCGTGCCCTAGGCGATTGGGGAGCGTGGTATACTCTAACCACACTCCTGGAGTACATGATGACGCTGGACTAGTGTAGGGAATATTTAAAGCATTACCCCAAACTTGAACCCCACTGTGATCATCAAGTCTTCGTCTGAAAATTCATTGTCATGTATCGGTGTTGAATCCTCTATTGGAAAACCCGCTAGGAAATCCGAGACCACGAATCCTATGACACCCTTTTGAGGCATGAATCTCACATCGAACTGGGCTAAATTGACTATCCACCTTGATATGCGCCCATTGAGTGTAGACTTTTTGAATAGATATTTAAGTGGATCCATTCGGGAAACTACAAAGACTGTATGCACGAGCATGTAATGTCTTAGCTTGGTTGTGGCCCACACCAATGCGAGACACAATTTCTCAAGCGGTGTGTAGCGTACTTCATACTCGGGCATCTTTTTGCTTAGATAGTAGATTGCATTTTCTTTGCCTTCTACTTCTTGTGCGAGCATAGCCGCCATTGTCTCCTTGGTGACTGTTAAGTACAACCTAAGAGGTATTCCTGGAAGTGCTGGTGCTAATACAGGAGGATTTGCGAGATAGGCTTTGATCTTTTCAAAGGCTTTTTGACACTCATCGTCCCATATTACTGGTACATTCTTTTTGAGTTTCTTGAATATTGGTTCGCATATCATTGTTAATTTTGATATGAACCTACTTATATATTGCAACCAACCAATAAACCCTTGAATTTGTTTCTCGGTTATGGGCGGTGGCATTGACATGATCACATTGAACTTGGTTGGGTCTATTTCTATTCCTCTAGAGCTTATGACATACCCTAAGAGCTTGCCTGAGGTGACTCCAAAAGCACACTTGGATGGATTCAACCTCATGTTGTATTTTCTTAGCCTTTCGAAGAATTTTCTTAAGGCTACTTGATGTCCTGGGCGATCTTTTGATTTCACAATCATGTCGTCCACATATACTTCAATCTCTTTGTGCATCATGTCAGGGAGTAAGATAGTCGCTGCTCGTTGGTAAGTAGCACCCGCGTTTTTCAACCCGAATGGCATTACCATGTAACAGTAAGTACCCCATGGTGTTATGAATGTTGTTTTTTCCATGTCGTCTTCTGCCATGAGAATTTGATTGTATCCCACGTATCCATCCAAAAACGAGAGAAGTGCATGATTTGCTGTATTATCTACCAAAATATCGATGTGTGGTAAAGGGAAGTCGTCCTTCGGACTTGCCTTATTTAAATCTCGATAGTCGACACACATTCTTACCCTTCCATCCTTCTTTGGAACTGGGACCACGTTGGCTACCCATTCGGGGTATTTGGATACCCTAATAAAACCTGCAGTTATTTGTTTTTGAACTTCTTCTTTTATTTAAAGAGCTACGTTGGGTTTCATTCGACGTAACTTTTGTTTTATAGGTTTCATTCCTGGAATTAGCGGTATAGTGTTTTGAGCTATTTCTCTATTAATGCCTGGCATATCTTCTTATGACCAAGTAAATACATCAATAAATTCTTTAAGTAGATTAATTAAATCGGTTCTTTCTTGTTCATTAAGTGTTAATCTGATTTTAACTTCTCTTTTAATGGTTGAATCATTTGAGATATTAACCGTCTCAGTATCCTCAATTATCGGTGTTTTCTTTTCAAGTGTTTCCATTGCTTTAATAATTTCTTTGTCATTTTCATTGTTAGTTAAGCAATGTTCGTCATCTTGGGTTAATGAAAAACATGAGGAGTAAGCAGAAGAAGACATATTATTGATCTCTGAAATCATTACATCGAAAAGGGAAATGTCTTCAGGGACTTGATTACTAACTATCCTAGGAGTAGAAATAGAAGAAGTAGGGGGTGCTACAGCTAAATACTTGGAAGACTCTACAGGAAAAGATTTTAACTCTAACTCTGACTCAGACGACTCTTCAAACATAGGTCCTTGCCCTGTTGTTATGGAGATTTTCCTTCCACTTGGAGTAGTCACCTTGACCGTCTTGCGCCATCCTTGTACTAATATTTGAAGGGTCAAAGTTCTCACTTTGTAGGACCGTTTGGATGAGCGAGGAGTTATCCTCTATATATTTTGGCTCATCTTTTTCTCGCCCAAATAGTAATCCCATGACATTTAAGTCAAAGCATGGGGGTGCTTTCTCCTTGTAAACAGGAGTTAGGGTCTCATCTAAAAAGTAGAAATCCAAAAAGATTTCAAACCCCGGTTGTCTTATGCCATTTACAAGAAAGGTTCGGGAAATTCGTAGCATGGATAGTCCTCTCCTTATCTTATGAACTGTCCATTGAGGGTAAGAGGATACTGATCCATTGAGATTGCTTTCTTTTGGATGCGAGTGTTCCTACGCGCCTTAGATCTTTCCTGGGCTCGCTTAAGATCTTCCCGAGTCGGTTCAAAACCAAGTCCGAAAGTATCTACTTTAGGGAGGCCAGGTAATTCCAGCTGTTTTATTATCTCCTTTTTCTTTCCTAGAGTCATTCCAGGAAAGCACCCTTGTCTTTTGAGAATAGCATTTACTGTCATATTGGAGTGGTGGTCGTGACAGAGAGGGGTCCTTTCATCCTCCTCGATTAAGGAGACCTCTTCATTAAAGCCCCACAAGTCTTCATCATCTTCATCGTGCTCCACATTAATGATCGGATTTTCAACAACTTTAATCCTCATGGGCAAAGCGTCGATTGTGATAGGGAATCCTCCAACTATGGCTTTTACCTGTTGGTGAAGAGATGAAGGGACGACCTTGAGGTCATGAAGCCAAGGGCGTCCCAACAATAAGTTGAATGAAGCTTTAATATCTACCACTTGGAAGGTAGTGGCATGTTCTGTTGCTCCCGCCGATATATTCATAGTAATTTTACCAAGATCTTGGTGACGAGTATTGTCATAAGCTCTTATTCCTTGTGTTGACGGGGTTAAGTCTTCATCCCTTATGCCTAACATCCTCGCAGTCTGAGTGGAAAGACATTAATTGCCGATCCATTGACTACAAGAGTCATTAGGACATTCATTCTCTTGCAGACTATTGTGAGGTTTAGTGCCTTTTAATGTTTGTCACCTTCTGGAGGTAAATCTTTATCAGAAAAGGTGATCAAATTGATAGGACTAGGGAGATCACTCGTAAGGAAGTTAGCCAACCCCTCAGGAGTGGTGTCGGAATCTATCCCTATCTTATCCAAGGCATTCATTACCGCCAACCTATGTTCTCGAGACGTTGCTAGAAGTTTCCATACGTTCATCTCGACCTTGGTTTTTTTGAATTGCTTGACAATGTCATTGTCTTCTATGATAGGTATGGGAACTTGCTGCACAGTTAGAATAGGTTGTGTAGAGACGGGAGGTTGCGTTCTCCAAGATCTTGTGAGGACGTCTATGGGTGAATCCTCTTCATCCAAAATATCACCTATTAAATACGACATTGAAATTGAAGGTTTTTCCATATCTTTTAGGTAGACGTCTTCTTCATCGCTGTCCCAAACCCCGTTAATGCTTATGTCTTCTTCTTGTGGGATTTGAACTAGCTTTTTATCTACAATCATCTTCTGAATTAAATCTTTAAATTTAAAACAGTTTTCAATGGTATGTCCTCCTGATTGATGGTATGGACAGTAGAACCAATTTGTCCTCTTTAGAGATTCAAATGGTCTCAGTTTGAGAGGTTTGATTTTACCATTCTTGGAGAGCATTTTGAACATTTTAGCATAGGTAGTCCCAATTGGAGTATAAAGTTTATTACTCTTCTTGGGTGTGTCAATTACTTGGAGAGGGAATGTTTTCTTCTTCATGGGTGGAACTTTATCGTACTTTTTTTTTAAGTTCCTTCTCCTTGTTTCTTTGCAAATTCAATAGCCTCACGTAGTAAGTCTATTCCCTCCCACATGGACCATATAAGCATTTGCACATCTTCCTTGGTTGCTGGTTTTGGAAAATCATCCATGGCATCGAAAAAGATTTCCTTCTCTTCTTCGATAGCATGAATTTCTTCAACATGCTTGATGAGAGATGAGGGATCAAAATCGTTTTCCTCATCGGAGATGGTGAAGGAATCGGAGAGAGGTGCATTGTTGATGCTTGACTTCTTACTGGCAGGGGGCAATGGTAGTTTGTTGTTATCAATTAAATTTTGGATAGCTTCCTTAAGCTTCCAACAATTCTCAGTGAGATGGCCCCTACCTTGGTGATATTCGCAGTGTGCATTGGGGTTCCAATTAGCTGTCCTCTTTTTAACTAGTGGGTCCCCAAATGGTCCAATAGGAGTTATAAGACCTTTTGCATTCAGTCGCTCAAATGCGGTGTCATAACTCATACCAATAGGAGTAAAGTTCCTCCTAAATGGTTTCTTCTGTCCCTGGTTGTTCATAGCAAGGACTTCACTCAAATTAAAGGTGCTAACATTATTTGAGTGGGTGGTTTTGGAAGAAGAAGGATTGTCGTTCTTCTTGCCTTTCCAGCCACTGTTGGATTTATTGTTAGCAGCTTTTTGTTTAGCAAGGTCGTCTTCAATGTTAATCCCAATATCATAGACGGCCTTGACGGTGTGTAGATTGTTTTGATATTTTAGATGCTTGGAGTACTTTTCTTGAAGGTTCTTGATGAACAACCTCACAGATTCTTTTTTGCTTGGTACTTCAATCATCCTAGCAGAGGTTTCTCTCCATTTATTGAAGAAAGAAGTGAATCCTTCATTCTCTTTCTGTTTAAGTATCTCAAGTTCCCTATGATCAGTTTCAACTTGAATATTACACTTATACCTATCATTGAAAGCGTTTACTATAGATTCCCAAGTAGAGATTTTCTCATTATCAAGGGTGAAGAATCATTGTTGGCAAACGGTTTCAAGAGATAAGGAAAATAGAGAATGAAATACTTTTTTATCGATACCCTTAATACTCATTATTGTTTCAAAAGATCTTAAATGAAAATAAGGGTTATCAATTGCCTTGAATTACGGGATGTCGTTGGCATTGAACTTCTGCGGAAGAAGCTCCTTGTCCACCGAGACCCCTTGTGAACTAATGCCCTGAAACTTGTAATCACTAGTGTAGAGAAAATTTCAAGCATTATCCCTAGCTTGAACCCCACTATGATCATACACTAAAGTACGGTGGCGTCCAAAGGGAAAGAAGATAGAGCAAAAGAGTCGCCAACAAGTTTTAGGAACTTGTAAACCGTTCACGAGGTGAAGGTTACACCCCTTTACAATCCAGGAGATCGTCAACTCCAATAGGTATGGAACCATGACTGGTAGTTCGGGGATGAAGGTACAAATCTAACCTAAAAGAGATTGAACCTTCCCTAATAATGGCCTCTACTTTATTCTGATCGTATTCATGTGCGCTTTCTGACTAACATGCAATCAATAAGATTAAACCTAAACCTGTTTATCTATGTTGGTTGAATATTAATGTAAGATAAAACTATTATTGGCTATCACTTGAATTATAATCAAATTAATCCTAAACAAGTTTATTAATTATCTTATTAAGCGTGATTACAAGTACAAATTCCATTTAAACATGCATATAAGGTGTGATAAAGCAATAACAAATAAATATCAAGAAACATAATAATAATCATAAATAATAATAATCAATAATAATCATCATAATAATAATCATCATCATAATCATTAATCATGTTAAAGCATAATAATAGTAAGATCCTAGGCATAATACTAACAAGATTAATAATAAACCCTAGCATGTCACTAAGCAATAAAAATCAAAGCTTTAACCTTAACATGATACTAACATGATATTAGGAAGAAAATAGGAAGCATCGCAGGAATCGCAATTGTCATATTTGATATTAGAAATTATAGTTGTTACCCTAAACATCATACTAAGAAAAGCATCCTAACATGATACTAGGAATTATAAAACAATCTAGACATGATTTCTAAATCATAATATCAATAAAATCAATTAAAGCACTTACTTGGATGGTTCGTACTTCTTTCTAATAACAAAATACACGCGTTAGTAACTTCAAGGAAAATAATAAACAAACAATAAATTAAATAATTGAAAGAGATATTTGGGACCAAACCCTAAGAAATTAAAACCTTTCACGTCTAGGGCGAAGGCAACTTCGAACATGGCTAGGTGTTTCTAGATCTTGTGAATGCGGAATTTTGTATGCAAAAGGCTAGTTTAGAAAAGAGAGAGAGAGAGAGAGAGAGAGAGAGAGAGAGAGTAATCAAGAGATTCTTGATGAGAATTGGTGATGGAAAACGGAGGTTTTAGGAGGCTATTTATAGAGAAAATCAGCCGGATATGATAAAAAACGAATCAGAGTTTTGAAAAGAATAAAACACGACCGCAGCACCAAACACGCGCCTGTCGCCAAATGTTGGAGTGCAGCGCCAAACGCTAGGTTTGTCGCCAGACGCTAGGTCCGTCGTAAGATGCTGGTCCTGTCGCCAGACGCTGTAATCAGTTTTCCACGCGTTTTCTTTTTTTGATAATATTTAACCGTACGAGAGGGAAAAATTGTATTTTCCTTAAAAACACTTCTTTTATTCTGATTAAAACTCTTAAAAGTCAACTAAAGTCAATTTATCAATGCTAATTAAATTAGGATTCAAAAGAACCTTCTAGAAGATCCTAGAAGACTATAATCAATTGTAATTGCATTAGGAATGATAAATCAATATTAGGCCCTCCTCTAGATCATTGGGCCGCATATAAATATCAAACCGGGCCCAGTTTAGTAATTTGGCCATAACTTCCTCATTGTTCATCGGAATTGGGCTTATAATATATATCTATGGAAAGCTCTTTTTGAACCCAGCCCAACTACACTATTATTGGACCCTTTCCATGGACCAAACTAAACTGGATTGGCTATTTTCTTAAAATAGGTTTTCAAAAACAGAGAGAAAGAAAAGAAATAAAAACTAACCGCAACACTAGACTTTCACACACTTTCACTTCATTCGATTATGATTCGACGCGAAAGATACTCATCACTGGGTTTGGTTTTGGGGAGACACAAATGGGTGTCTACAGAAGCCCCCACTTTGACTGAGTTTGGAGAAACGCAAGTTTCAAAAACAAAAGTCAAAGTATCGATAGGGACGGAGAATGATTCAGAACGTTCTGCGATCCTAAACCATTCTTGTAACGCAAATACCTACAAAACTAGCATTATTCAAACAGATAAAAGAGTTAAGAAACATGTATTTGTCATTGTGACAACCTTCTGCAAGCTAGGGAACGCCATCCTGTTGTTTGTTTGACGATCTTCCGCAAGCTAGAGAATACCGCTTGAAGAATGCTACGCCTGTAATTGCCTCCAATTTCGCCGTGATAGACTTCTACAAGCTAGAGAACCCCATCGAAGATTGCTTCGCCTGAAACGACCTTCTAGCGCTTTGTGACCATCTTCCGCAGGCCAGGGAACACGATCGAAGATTGCTTCTCCTGAAACTATCCACATTTGTTGCGACAATATCGTGAAGAGTATCACCGAAGACCAACGCCTGTCGATCCTTTTCTTTTGCTATGCCTGTGCGTCGGCACTTTTGCTGCTTTTGAACCAGTATGTCGGTGCTTCTGAATTGTGAACCAGTATGTCGGTGCCTTTTGCTGAGTTGAACCATTATGTTGGTGCCTTTTGTATATGTATGCACCATTATGACGGTGCTATGAACCCTTATGTCGGTGCTTTCTGCGATGAGCCAATGTTTAGGCTCTTTAAGCTAAGTGAGACGATCATTTATCAAGTCAATCACTTAATGCGATTGTAACCGAGCCGATTACTTAATCATGTCAAATTGCTTATAGGGGCTAACTGGCATACCAAGGAACCCAAAATTGCTGTAAGAGGTCAAAATAACCATTCTGAGTGGCTGAGAGCTCTATCGCCGCTGAAACGCTGCTGCGCCATGATTTGGCTATGTCGCCAGACGCTGGACTTTGGCGCCAGACGCCAGAGCTGTCGTTTGGCGCCAGAATCGGGAATCCGTAGAAATTTCCTTTTCTTCTTCTTTTTTGTTGCTGCTGCTGTTCTTCTTCGAAAATTCGCCGCGGAATTCACTTTGCTCTAGCTTGTTTGTTTCTCAACCAAATTTGCTTAAATTTTTTGCAAATCGAAGCTCTATTCATCTACTTTCCTGATCTATGTAAGTTTTCTTCAAACTCACCCCGGTTTTTTTATGAATTTGTGCGTTTTTGTTCACGAATTTTTGAAAAATTCGAACCTTATAATGCTTAATTTGCTTTGTTTGTCAAATTTTATGCCATGTTATTTCTTGATTATGTTTGTATATTTCCTTGGGAGTGTTTTGAGACTTGTTTGACTCAGTTCGGTGAAGAAACGAACAAGTCACCATTGTTGGACCTCTTGAGGTCGGGAAGACAATGTGGCTTGTTCTTGATGTTTTTGCTAGCAATTCTTGTCCAATTTGTCACAATAATTATCATAGTATTGCAAGAAATTGTTTGGATTCTTGAAAAATGCCGTATATGCTCAAATTGAAATTGTGCTCAGTTTTAGTACTACGTACTCTGTTTTTGCGAACATAGTATCATGCGGCTAGGTGAACCTTAGATACTATAGAACCTTAATTTATGTTGATTTTGCACAATGTAGCATGGCTAGATAGAGAGGTTCGGGTTCACGTTCCCGAGACACACGACGGGAGCATGAGCTCGTAGAGGAGGACGCCGACCCGTCCGCTTCTCTTGGTCCCCTCCCTGATTGGGATGAGCGGACTTTGTACTTTGCCCCCGACCACCACATTTATGAGAGGGTGCGTCGTGGGATCACCGCTGGTAGGACGTGTTGCCATGGCTTGGGAAACGATACTCTGGGCAAGTTGTATAGGATGTTCATCAGCGTCGACGGAGAGTTGAGACTCCTTTGGGAGTCTTGTGGGCTGACTGCCCTGTTTGAGGCCACGGAGGCCATGAGTTCTTCTGACGGGGGTCACCGCGTGGCTCGCGCCCTGGTGGAGTTCTTCTGGGACACCACCAACACCTTTCACTTTCCTTGGGGTGAGATGATGGTCACCCCAACCGACTTCAGTCTCATCTCGGGACTGAAGTTCAGTTCTCTTGCGCTGCCGTTCGACAGCAACATCAGCGTCTACTCTCCTGAGGCTGATGAGATGCTGGGTCTGATCGCTGTTCAGGCTCATGATGAGGTGGACTCATCACAGTTTAGTGCCAAGAGTATTCGGCGGTCGACTCTGACGGCAGCTTTTGAGGATGATGCGACCACCCGAGAGCAGCGGGTGCGCATCTTTGCGCCTATCTTGCTGTCAGGGACGTTTTCCCCTGACAAGGGTAGTAGGGTGCTGCTTTACTGCCTTCATGTTGTCCGCGATCTTCACCTGACCGGGGCCGATTTTGTGCGTGCGCTGCGAGACTCGTGTCGACACCGGTCCTACACGGGGAACATCCTCTGTCAGGCTTCTGGAGAGTCGTAGAGGTATACTTTATCTCCTATAAAGTTAGCTCTAAGCTTTTGTTAGCATTTGCTGATATCTTTTGTCTTTTGTAGATCTGGTTCTACGAGTACTTTTCTTCACTCGCGCCGGCGAGACCGTCGCCACGCGAGTTACCCGTGGGCGCCTGCTGGGGAGGCCGCCACATTCGGGCGTCTACCGCCCAAGTTCGAGAGCAGATCCTGTCGGTATGATTTTTTGCATAGTTAAACACTTTTGTATTGCTTTTTGGTAGATTCTTATCTCATAGGCATTCTTCGCAGGAGCCTGATTTGCTGTACCGGCCATGAGGTGATTTGGCTGTCCCTGGGCTAGCCGTGCAGTACACTGCTAAGCGTCACTATTTCCTAGGGACGTATGGGGCGGTGGCATACCTGGGAGAGAGGATTGCTATTCAGCACTCCTCGGATGTTTTCGTCGTCCCTGCTTCTCCGCCACTTCACATGTTCAATGACGTGAGGGTTCTCAGCATGTCGGAGAGGGATGGTACCCCTTGGCGATCTCATGCGGTTCCAGGGCGGTGCTACAAGGAGGAGATGCTGCCGTTGTTAGCTCCGGCCCCTGTTTTGTCTGAGGAGGCGGCGGTATGATTTTCATCTTTTACCTTTTGCTAAGTAGCCCCCAAGTGATATTTTACTCACTTTGGTTTGCTTTTGTCAGGCTAGGCCTACTGAGTTCGTGCCCCCTCGTATGTCCATCCACTATTAGGGGACATACGGGCCTATTGAGGAGATGTTTCCTCCGGCTCCCGAGGACCAGCGCTTTGTGGAGCGATCGATTCCTCGCCACCAGACTCGGGTGAGTTTATTTATTTGCTATTTGTTCATATCTATCATGCATTGTTATTGACTTTATTTCTTTGATAGTTCTCACGCGAGGTGGTCATGAAGATGACAAGGTGTATAGACGCCTTCCAGAGCCAGCTCGTTCGGATGAGGAACGTGGCTACGTGTTATTGCGATAACGCTGTTCAGGAGGTAGCTTTTTCTCCTTATTTCTGCATTGTTGTTTCTATTTTGATTGCTTCTGACTGGATTTCTTCTTGTAGGGTCATCCCATTCCTTCCCGTACCCGGACGAGATCTGAGGTCCGGAGAGAGCCGGCGAGGTCTAGTTTGAGGCGTCGCCGCACTACTTCTAGCGATCGGGGTGGTCAATCTGAGGCTACCCGGACCGAGGCGGTGGAGGGTTCGGGCTCTTCATGTGAGGGTGCACGTGTTGAGCCGGTAGTCCAGGGAGAGGCCACCTCGGCTCCGAGAGGTGGTGGGATGTACTAGGTCGGCTCGTCATCGCAGCAGCCTCCACAGCCTCAGCCTCTGTCGGTTCATCAGGGCGACCTTGGGTGGACGGGTCCTGAGCTGAGTTTTCCTCCTCCTAGAGAGACTGAAGCTGGAGCTGGTGGAGAGCATACTCCTCGTACTGCGCAGTTCTTTGATATGCTGGGCGTCCCTCATCATCTGCGTCCTCCAGCGCCGTAGCTTGTACCTGTGTTTTATTTTTTTTGACTTGTATAGAACTTTGCCTAATTGACTCATTTATTAGACATATTGTATATACATATTATTATCTATTATGACTTCATTTATGTTGTATTTATATTTCATTTTTATGTGCGTATTTGTGTGTGCAAAAAATTGTGATAAAAATAATTTTGCACAAAAATTCCGTCATTTTTATTATTGATGGAGGGTATCCGAATTTCTCCTCCAAAAAGAAAAAATGAAAAATAAAATTGGTCTTACAACAAACTTAAAAACTAAATTAAGTCTGAATAAATCCAAAAAAAAGAAAAATTGAAATTAATATATGAAATTGATATGTAAGGGTATTTGTATAAAGGGATAAAATCGTAAAGCCATTGTACGAGTTCGAATCATAGAAAAAAAACGCGGTTTGAATAGCTCGTTGATAAGACACATCAGTGCCAGGCGTTGCTGCTGTCGCCAGGTGACAGACTCTATCGCCAGGCGACAGAGTTGTGGTTTTGCGCTGATGTACGATGACTCTGAATCCTTTCCGGATTGAAACTGCATCGATTTTGTGTATAAATAGCCCCCTAATCTGCCAAATTCCTTCATAATTTCAGCAGATTAATAATAGTCTTAGCTTCTTGAAAAAAATAATCATGTCTTTAGTTACTAAGAGTTTTACCAACTTCACTCGTGAATGGTGTCGGTCTTTAACTGCTAAAGAGAGAAAAGAACTTGACTTTTTTCATATGGGAGGTATTTATGGTGTTAAGGGGGTAGATCTTGATAAAAACTTTATTCATACCGCGTTAGAATATTGGGACACAGATACTCATTGTTTTAGACTAGGGTGTGATGAAATTAGCCCTTTACCGGAAGAATTCGGTGCTATCTTAGGCTTCCCTTCATTAGATCTTGCGGTAATCCCTAGAATAAATGAAGATTTTGAGCACTTCTTTAATTTAAGAGACAAAGATCTAACAAATATTGTAGATGGTAGTGTAATTGATAAGTGACTTTTATGTCACTTTTAGGGTATTTTTATGCTTATTTTCCGGTTTATTTTCTATTTTTTTCCCTAGTTTTATACTTTATTTCGCTTATTTTCTTATTTTCCTTATTCGTTCTCTATTTTGAGTATTTTTGCATTTTTATTAGTTTTTAGTTTATTTTTGTAGTTTTAGTTAATAATTTCCCGCTTCTCTCATTTTATTTATTTTCTTTTAGTTTCTAGTTTGTTTTATTTTATTTTATTTTATTTCATTTTATTTTATTATTTCTTTAGTTTTAGCATTTTATTTTACTTTATTTATCTTGTTTTTTTTTTATTTTAGTTTTTGTCCCTATTTCTCTCGGTTTTCTTGGTTTGTGTAGGGTTGTGCTCGGAGGTCCAAGGTTCGAGGTTCAATATTCGTGTCTCAAGTTTTGAGTCATAAATGGAGTCTCGAATTCAAGCCAAACATCATTCACAAGCTGCTGCTCCTAACCAACCTACTGCTGCCAGCTTATCATACACCCCACCATCACCTAAACCTACACCACACACTCTTCACCTCACTTCCCCTGCTCCCAGCTTCCTCACGTATTCCCACACCTCCAATCACCACCACGCAAACCACCAGCCTCCTACAGCAGCACTGGCCAGCCACGCAACATCTGCCGCCGCCCTCACTTAACCACCATTTGCAACCTCACGCACCTAGCAACACCAAATCAACAACGAATTCCCAACCATCGCTCCCACAACAACCAATTAACCACCATTTCACACCCCCTGAACCACCGTCCACCAAAACCCGTATCAACCAACACCAACACCACCGCAACAATCGATTCCCCTGCTCCCTCACTTCACGCAACAACAACAACCACCCAAATCACCACCAAACCACTCACCAATTAAACCCCTCAACTCACAGCAGGAAACCACCATCAACAACCACCCGAACTCACCTCCAATCTACATCCGTCAGCCACCAATTAAGACCAGCGTCAGCCACCAAAACTACAACAACAATTGCAGCCGCAATTCGCCCAACACCCAAACTCACAGAGCAGCCAATTCGCGGCCGCGCAGCCCTGTCAGATTGCGCACAAATTGGAGTCCAAAATCAGAGTTGAGGCAGTAAGTTTGCGCGACCTGTGCGCGACTTCTGTGCGGGCGCGCAATTGTGGGTCAATCACGAGCTTTTCACGTGATTTTTATGAAAATTGGACGGCCACAATTCCTTCAATTAATCCAAAGGCCGAGAATTTGATGATGCTAGATGATGCGTGATGGTGATGAAAGTTCAGAGCAGCCACGAAGAGAAGGGGATTTGGGGTCTGATGGATTCGTGGGTTTAAGGGGGAATTGGGGATTTTTGGTTTTCTTTTCTTTTTATTTTTTTTAGTTTTATTATTTTTATTTATTTTAATTAGTTTAATTTCTATTTTATTTTATTTTATTTCATTTTCTTAGCTTGTATTATAAATACCCCCTTTGGGGTTATTTTCTAGGAACTTTTAATCAACATTTTTTATTTAGATAGATTAGATTAGTTTAGCATATATTTTCTCTCTCTTAGGGTTAGATTAGGAGTAGTTGTAGAGAGAGAAAGCTTGGATTTCCATGGAGTTTTTGAGAGGTTGAAGAAGCAACTTTGTGGAACTTCTTCTCATCTATTCAATGAGCATTTTCTAACTTTCTCTCATCTTTATTTCTTTGCTTAATTCTTAGTTTTTGCTTTTTGTTTGTTGATTTGAGTAGATTAATTAGTTTATTTGTTTAATCTTGTTTTTATTCTTATTTTACCTTGTTTTCCATGTCTTTCTTCATTATGTTAGCTTAGGTCTTGTTCTAGGGAATTGGATAAAGGTTATATTAATGAATTAAATGATTGATTGTGATTAGTATGAAATTGTTTCTTGATTATTATGTATGGGTGATGCTTTTATGGATTAGAATCTTTCTAGCTAATCGATTCTATGCTCTTAATTGTGCTTTCAATCAATTGTACGAGAGTGAGTTGGTTGAGAGCCCTAAATTCTTCCATACCTTTTCCAGGCTAGTTGCACGAGAGTGAATTAGTTTAGTAGGATAATTAACATGCTTAATTGTGCGAGAGTGAGTTAAATGTGTTGATGTTCCTAATCGAGGTCATTTTCATCTATTTGTATGATGTTGTTTAATACATTGATGTGATTGGATTCCACTTTCCCTAGTTTTAGTTAATTGCTCTTAGTAGTGTTTGGTTTAATCTCTCTCTATCTCACAACCTTTCCTACTAGTCTAATTTGCACAAATTAATACACTTAGTCCTTTTGGGTTCGACCCTTTACTTGCCACTAACTAGTTTAGTGTAAGTTTAGGTATTATAAATTTCTAATTTGGTTAGGGTTAGTAGACCAACGACCACCTTTTTACCCGCGATCAGTAATTAATTTGAAAGAATTTGCACGCCAATACTTTGATAGACCTTATTCTGAATCTTTTCAGGTTTATAGAAGAAGGACTTTTCTCTTTTGTATGCTTAACCAATATCTTCTCACTAGTGGTAGAACTAATGAGAGTCAAGCAATTATATCAACTGTTTTGGAGCAAATCGAATTTGGGAGAAATCTAATGCCATTAATTGTTGGAGAGACTATGCTTAGTCTTGATGAATTGAAGAGAAATCAAAAAGCACCTTTTCGGGGCTGTCCAATTTTATTACAGGTAGAAAAATAATATTTTTAATTACAGAAATCAAAAACATATTTTGTATAGTAATATTAATTTATTTGCATTGAATTTTTTGCAGATATGACTAATGGAGAGATTAGAATTAATTAGTACTCCTGACAATGTTGAAAAATATACTCCAAATTGCTTTGTGAGGCGGAAGAAACACTTCTCTAAGATGGGCGCCATGAATGGAAAAAAGTCTTTGCCTCTTGCAACTTCGCTATCAAGTGGGTCATCCCTTGGTGGAAAATAGAGAAGATGGTTGGTGTCAACAAGCAACCTTTATGTCGTCTTCCAAGCTTAACCAAGATGACTTTTTATTACCCTGTAGGGTAAAAATACAGTACAACCTACTTCAAACAATTCCTTCTGGGGATCTTCGTCGTCCCTATGAATTCCCTGTTTCACAAGAAGGAGAGAAATTTGATGCATATTGGAGCGCTAGACCTTTATTGGAAGTGATTACCCAAAAGGTTCCTCAGCTCCTTCCTTGCCCAATGATGTAAAGAGGTGGCTTCTCAAGAAACCTTCAAAGGACATGAAGAAAAATTAGAGTAAAACTGATGTGAAGAATCGTCTAGGTGACAAGGTGAGTCCTGTTGAGGAACGCTTGGGTGAAAAGATTGAATTCAAAACACCTATGATGCGTAAGAAGAAAGACTCTACAAAGGATAAAGGGAAAAGAAAAGCTGACACCTTAGAGAAGAAGGTTTGGGTAGAGAAGAAACATGGAGTCCTAGCTAAGGGAGAAACCATTTACTCTAAAATTGAATGTAAGTCCTCTAATGGATGCCTACTAGCTAAAGTCATGGACGATGAAGAGGATGTAGATAAAAATTGGAAGAGAGCAAAGAAAGAGAAGAAAGATTGAAGCATTGCTTAACTTTCAATTTATTAGACTTAGTTTTAAATTTTAAAGTTAATTTGTTTTATTAAGCTTGTATTTAAATTCCATCAATAATGTAATTTTTATTTTATTCTATTAATGAAATTTAAGCTTTTTAATTAAATCAATTTCTTTAAATTTAATTAATTAAAGCAATGAAAACTGAAAATTTTATCTTCCAGAAATTTTTTCGAGTACGGAAGTCGAAAATTTTCCGAAAAACACCGAAATTTGCCCAGGTACTCCCAGAAAAGTGGCGTCGCTGTTTTATGGCTGTCGCCGGATGCTGCCGTCTGTCCTACGGCGACAGGCGCTGTCGCCTGGCGCTGCAGTCTGTCGGCCGACGACAGGATTTTTTCTGTGACGCCGATGTTCTGTCGAATTGCTGTCAAATTTCTTTTTATTACTGGGATGCGAGGTTTGCAAAAATTAAAGTGGCCACACCCGTAAAGGGTTGCCTACGTATCCTTTCTTAAGGAATCAGGCCAAACGTAGCTTTCTTGAGTATTCTACTCAAGTAATTATGGGTAGTACTTTTTAAGTTGTTCAAGATTTGTCATGTTCGAGAATTCATTGCCATCCATGCCAGTTAGTTTTGCTGCACCTCCTGATAGGATTGTTTTGACAATATAGGGTCCAGACCAATTAGGTCTAAATTTGCCTCTTGGATCCAAAACATTTTTCCTTAATGCTTTTAACACCAAGTCTCCTACTTTGATGTTTCTTATCTTAACCTTCTTATTAAAATGCCTAGCCATACGAGTTTGATATCATTGGGTATGATGTAGAGCTTCCAGTCACTTTTCATCAAGTAGAATTAGCTCTTCATATCTTGCTCTAGTCCATTCGACTTCATCAAATTTACTTTCTATTGCAATGCGTAGAGATGGTATCTCTAGCTCTACAGGTTGTACGACATCCATTCCATAAACCAAGGAGAATGGCGTAGTTCTTGTTGATGTGCGAATTGACGTGCGATAAACCCAAAGCGCGAAATGGAATTTGTCAGGCCAATCTTAGTAGTTTTCTGTCATCTTCTCGATGATAGTCTTTAAATTTTTATTAGCTGCCTCAGCTGCTCTATTTGCTTGAGGTCTATAAGGGGAATAATGATGGTGTTGAATGCTATATTTTTGTAACAATTCTTCACACTCAGCTTGAAAGTGAGTTCCATTGTCACTTATCATTTCATGTGGGACTCCTTATCGACAAATGATATTTCTTTCGATAAAGAGTGCTACGTGTTTTTCAGTGAGTTTAGCATATGATTGCGCTTCAACCCACTTTGTGAAGTAACCAATTGCTACTAGGATGTATTCGTGACCTCCTGTCCCAGGAGGGGTAATTTTACCGATAATATCAATCCCCCATGTAGAGAATTTCCATGGTGAAGTGTAAGTGTAAAGTAGAGATGGAGGAACATGTTGTAGATTAGCATAGATTTGGCATTTAGGGCATCTTTTTACATATTGATGACAATCCCTATTCATGGTAGTCCAATAGTATCCTTCTGGCATTATCTTTTGGACTAGCATTTTTCCATTAACATGGGCTAAACAAATGCCTTCGTGGACTATCCTCATAGCTCTTTGGGCATCTTTTAATTTCTGAGGGTTTGGTCCCAAATCTCTCTATCAATTATTTAATTTAATTCTTTGATTTTAGATTTTCCTTGAAGTTACTAACGCGTGTATTTTGTTATTAGAAAGAGATACGAGGCATCCAAGTAAGTGCCTTATTGATTTATTGATATTATTATATAGAAATCATGTCTAGGTTGTTATTATGATTCCTAGTGTTATGTTAGGGTGTTTTGATCTTCCTAGTATCATGTTTAGGGTAAAGAATAAGTTCCTTAGATCAATTATGATTTCTATGATGCCTTTTATTGTCTTTCCTAATAGTATCATGTTAGGGCTATATATTTGATCTTTATTGCTTAGTAACATGCTAGGGTTTGTTATTAATCTTGTTAGTATCTTGCCAGGATCTTGCTATTATTATGCTTTAACATGATTATCATAAATATGATTATTTTATGATGATTATTATTATTATGATTATTATAATTGTTATGATTATTATTATGTTTCTTGATTACATTTATTATTATTGCTTGCTCACGCCTTTTATTGCATGTTTAAAGGGAATTGGTACTTGTAATTACGCTTAATAAGATAATTAATAATCTTGTTTAGGGTTAATTTGATTATAATTCAAGTGATCGCCAATAATAGATTTATTTGTGCATTAAATTCAACCAACATAGATAAACAGGTTTAGGGTTAATCCTATTGATTGTATGTTAGTCAGAAAGCGCACATGAATACGATCAGAATAAAGCAGAGGCCTATTATTAGGGCAGGTTCACGAGGTGAAGGTTACACCCCTTAACGATCCAGGAGATCGTCAACTCCAATAGGTCTTGAACCATGACTGGTAGTTCGGGGATGAAGGTACAAATCCAACCTAAAAGAGATTGAACCTGCCCTAATAATAGGCCTTTACTTTATTCTGATCGTATTCATGTGCGCTTTCTGACTGACATGCAATCAATAGGATTAACCCTAAACCTGCTTATCTATGTTGGTTGAATATTAATGCACAAATAAACTATTATTGGCGATCACTTGAATTATAATCAAATTAACCCTAAACAAGATTATTAATTATCTTATTAAGCGTGATTACAAGTACAAATTCCCTTTAATATGCATAAAAGGCTTGATCAAGCAATAACAATAAATATATATATCAAGCAACATAATCATAATAACAATTTATAAATAAAAATTTTAACAAAAATTATATAAATAATCAATATGAATAATCATGTTAAAGCATAATAATAGCAAGATCCTAGGCATGATACTAACAAGATTAAAAACAAACCCTAACATGTCACTAAACAATAAAAATCAAAGTTTTAGCCCTAACATGATACTAACAATCATAAATATTAGGAAGAACATAAAAGGCATCATACTTTTAATCATACTTGATATTAAAGTTACCCTAGACATGATACTAGGAATTTATTGTTGTCACCCTAAACATCAAATTAAGGAAAACATCCTAACATGATACTAGGAATCATAATAACAACCTAAGCATGATTTCTACATAATAACATCAATAAAAACCATTAAAGCACTTACTTGGATGCCTCGTACCTCTTTCTAATAACAAAATAAACGCGTAGTAACTTCAAGGAAAATAATAAACAACAATTAAATTAAATAATTGAAATAAAGATTAAGAAAGTTTAGACTATATTTGGGACCAAACCCTCAGAAATTAAAACCTTTCACGTCTAGGGCGAAGACAACTTCGAATAATGCTAGGTGTATCTAGGTCTTGTGCATGCGGAATTTTGTATTTGAGAAAAGGCTAGTTTAGAAAAGAGAGAGAAGTTTATATCAAGAATTTCTTGATGAGAGGTTGTGATTGAAAACGGAGTTTTTAGAAGACTATTTATAGAGAAAATCAGCCAAAAAGATAGAAAATCGAAACAGAGTTCTGACGCGCAAAAACAAGGTTAGCGCTAGACGCTGACATTAGCGCCAGGCGCTAATGACTGGCGTTTAACGCTGATTAAATTTCTGACGCGTTTTCTAAAATCAGATAGAAATTAACCGTACAGGAGGATAAAATCGTATTTTCCTCAAAAACAATCTTTTATTCTAATTAAAACTCTAAAAAGTCAACAAAAGTCAATTTATCAATGCTGATTGAATTAGGAATGAAAAGAACCTTCTAGAAGAATTTAGAAGACTAAAACCATTCCTAATTGCATTAGGAATGATAAATCCATATTTGGCCCTCCCCTAGATCATTGGGCCGCACATAAGTCTCAAACCGGGCCCAATTTAGTAATTTGGCCATAACTTCCTCAATATTCATCGGAATTGGGATTATAAAATATCGTTGGAAAGTTCTTTTCAAACCCTGTCCAACTACACTACTATTGGACCCATATCATGGACCAACCAAACTGGATTGGATGTTTTCTTAAAATAGGTTTTCAAAAATAGAGAGAAGAGAAAAGAAATTAAAACTATCCGCAACACTAGACTGTCCACACTTTCACTTCATTCGATTATGATTCGACGTGAAAGGTACTCATCACCGGGTTTGGTTTTGGGGAGACACAAATGGGTGTCTACAGAAGCCCCCACTTTGACTGAGTTTGGAGAAACGCAAGTTTCAAAAACAAAAGTCAAAGTATCGATAGGGACGGGGAATGATTCAGAACGTTCTGCGATCCTAAATAACTCTTGTAACGCCGATACGTGCAAACTAGCGTTAGTTAAAACAGATAAAAGAGTTAAGAAATGCGTATCTTGCACCGTCGAGCACACGTCTCTGAAGGTAACCGATTTGTTGCTGCTTTTTGTTTTGACGACCTTCCACAAGATAGAGAATGTCGCCTGAAGACTGCTACGCTTGTAACTGCCTCTAGTTCCGCCATGATAGAATTCTGCAAGCTAGAGAACCCCATCAAAGATTTCTTCACTTGAAACGACCTCCAGTTGTTTGTGACAACTCTCCGCAAGCTAGGGAACGCTGCCGAAGATATCCTCGCTTGAAGCTATCCTCATTCACTGCAATAATTTTCCAAAGAAAATTACCGAAGACCTACGCTTGTCGATCTTTAAAAGCTCGCTTGAACTTTGTTTTCGCTATGCTAGTATGTCGGCGCTTTTGCTGCTTTTGAACCTATATGTCGGTGCCTTTCGCTGAATGAACCAGTATGTCGATTCCTTTCTAAATGAACCAATATGTCAGTGCCTTTTGCGATGAGCCAATGCTTAGGCGCTTTAAGCTAAGTGAGACGATCTTTCATCAGGTCGATCACTTTATGTAATTGTAATCAAGCCGATTACTAAAAATCGTGTCAAATTTCTTAGAGGGGCTAACTGGCGTACCAAGGAACCCAAAATATATTGCAAAAGGTTGGAACAACCGTACTGAGTGGACGAGAAATCTAACACCGCTGAAATAATGCTAGCGCCGCTTATTTGGCTGTAGCGCCAGACGCTGGTACTAGCGCCAGGCGCTAAGCCTTATCGACTGACGCCAAGGTCTAACGCTTTGCGCTAGAGTCGGGTTTTCCTTAAATACCCTTCTCATCTTCATTTCCGCTGCTGCTGCTCGCGTTCTTGCTCGAGAAATTCTCAAAACTTCACTTGGCTCGTTCTTGATCGTTTTCAACCGAATTCGCTCAAATTTGTTGCAAATCAAAGCTTATTCCATCCATTTTCCCAATCTATGTAAGTTTCCTCCAAACTCACGCCGGTTTTAATGAATTTCCACAACAAGAAAATGGCCAGTTTCCGACCGAAATTTCCCGTCGATGAAGGCTGTAAATCCGGCGCAAATCATGTTTGCGACGGAATACCGTCGTTGATTTCCGTCGTACAAGCTTTGGTAGGAAATTCATGAATTTTCGAGGAATATTCCGTCGGAAAGGTGTATTCCGACGGATTTTACGACCGAATTTAATCCGTCGCAGAAAATATTGAATTTTGGGGTTATTCCGTCGCTAATGTGCGACGGAATTTTCCGTCGGTGTGGTGTCCTCAACGTCGGATATTTCCGTTGCAAAAGTACATTTCCGACCGAAACTTTCCGTCGAAAAAAGAATCTTCCGACCAAATATGTCCGTCGCTGGTAGTGTATGTTGCGACGAAAATTATTCCGTCGCTGGCTTACGACGGAACATTCGGTCGTTAGTCTAGCGACGGATATATTTTCCGTCGGAAATGGTGGTGACTTCCGACGGAATTTACTCCAGTTTTCCGTCGCAAATTTAGTGCTTCTGACCAATATAATTCCGTCAAAAATTGTTTTTCCTTTCGAACAAAAATAATAACAAATATTATTATAATTGCGTATGTTCCTGCACCAAATACCTGTGATAATTAAAACTATTATTGAATTGCGAAAATATTAATAAATATTATTTTCTCAAAAGCTATATATATCCAAAAGCTACATAATATATAGTAAGTTCTACAAAAGCGGGAACATAATCAAACGCTACATAAAATCGATCAAATTAAGTGCATGTCCATACTACACAAACCTAAGCTAGGCTAAAAAACTGCAGGGGTACCCTGGCTTGCTCCTCTACTACCCGGATCATCCCTAGGGTCTCGACGTTGAGGCTGAATGGTGGAACATGTGTCGGTGTTGTTGCCGAATCGTCTCATGAAGTCATTCCACCTCTCCTCGGCTCTCCTCTCCATTTGGGCCACTTCAGCTCGAATTTGAGCTTGCATCTCAACTTCCATTTCACTCCGAAGTTCACTCCGTATTTCACTCCGGAGTTCACTGCGGATCTCACTACGAAGAGCCTCGACCCTATGCTCCATCTGACCTGCATCTGAGAAACAACGGATGGTGTGTACTGTTGTGAAGACCTAGACACCCGACCCATCCGTTCGCCATAGTACAACGATGCGCTTTCGCCAAGTCCCCCCACTCGAACCTTCTTGTTGCGACCACCCACAGTCTCCCAATACAACTCATTGGGACTCTTTTTAATCCCTTGGGTGGTGGCTTCTTCAACCTTCTTCTGGTAGGACTCCTACAAGAAATACATTATACAATTATATATGGTTTTAATAATTTACCAAAAACATCAGTTACAAGTAAAGCAACATATAAGTGAAAATGGAATCAAATAACAATAAAAGAAGCATATTTCTAAGTTGAAGGATCTTTATTCTCAAAATGAAGCCATTTCAAGCCTTTATGGCTTCTTACATGCCTATTTCCAACATTTCTTAACTTTTTAACTCATTCTTTGTCAAACCATCTCATATTTACATACTTATAACATATTATGGGTTTAAATCACATAAAAGAAGCATATTTCTAAGTTTAAGGGTCTATATCCTCAAAATGAAGCCATTTCAAGCCTTTATGGCTTCTTACATGCCTATTTTCTATATTTCTTAACTTTTTAACTCATTCTTTGTCAAAACATCTCATATTTACATATTTATAACATATTATGGGTTTAAATCACAAAAAAAAAGCATATTTCAAAGTTTAAGGGTCTTTATTCTCAAAATGAAGCCATTTCAAGCCTTTATGGCTTCTTACATGCCTATTTTCTATATTTCTTAACTTTTTAACTCATTCTTTGTCAAACCATCTCATATTTACATACTTATAACATATTATGGGTTTAAACCACAAAAAAGAAGCATATTTCTAAGTTTAAGGGTCTTTATCCTCAAAATGAAGCCATTTCAAGCCTTTATGGCTTCTTACATGCCTATTTCCAACATTTCTTAACTTTTTAACTCATTCTTTGTCAAACCATCTCATATTTACATACTTATAACATATTATGGGTTTAAATCACAAAAAAGAAGCATATTTCTAAGTTTAAGGGTCTTTATCCTCAAAATGAAGCCATTTCAAGCCTTTATGGCTTCTTACATGCCTATTTCCAACATTTCTTAACTTTTTAACTCATTCTTTGTCAAACCATCTCATATTTACATACTTATATTATATTATGGGTTTAAATCACAAAAAAGAAGCATATTTCTAAGTTTAAGGGTCTTTATCCTCAAAATGAAGCAATTTCAAGCCTATATGGCTTCTTACATGCCTATTTCCAACATTTCTTAACTTTTTAACTCATTCTTTGTCAAACCATCTCATATTTACATACTTATAACATATTATAGGTTTAAATCACAATAAAGAAGCATATTTCTAAGTTTAAGCCAAAACATAATAAGTAAATCATACAAAATTATATTGAAGTTGTTACCACTATGTTTTTGGATTTGGCATTGGCAGGCACCATTCCTTTCCCAGGGACCTCCTTGAAGTGCGTCTTCATGAAAAGCTCATGTGCAGTAGGTAACTGCCCTTTGTTTTTCGCCGCCTTTGAATGTATATGCACAAAAACAAATAAAACTTGTCATTTCAATGTGAACCACAATTGTTACCTATTTACATGCCTTATAAAGAAACTAACAATCCTTTTTGCATGTTGTACAGCTGAAATTGAACCCTGGTAGTGGGTTGGTTCAACCACATTGTCCATCGATCCGCCTCTTCTATTCTTCTTGTTTTGTTCGGACCGTTTCTTGTACGTATCATCATTGGCAACAATGTTCATCATCTTCCGGTGGACTTCATCGATAAGCCAGCCCGACTTCTGACCTTTCATCTTGTGTGTGACTGTGTGAAACATGTCCTTCAACCAATATGCGAACTTGGATTAGAATGTTGTCTTCACATGGTCCTCCAACTCGGGTGCCCATGTGCATTGCTTCTGCAATTGACAAACATTTAAAGTTAACAACCAAATCTCAAACTTCGCAATTAGTAATACATAGTTGTAAGTATAAAATGACATACACAAAACAAGTTCCACTAATGCTCCTTTGTTTTAGCAACAACTTCTCCGTAATTCCTCCAAGGCTTTCGATAGTAGCCTGTTAGGGTATCGGAGATGGCCTTTACCACGGCTTTATCATCAAACCTATTTTAACGTACATCAAGATCAAAAAGAAAATAAGTAGTTCATGTTAGAGTATTCCATAGGTCATGATATAAAATATGGATACAAAGGGATTGAAGTAACAACTAAATATATACCAGCACGTGGCAGGGTCTAGTACCACCCTCTGAGAAGACTGCGAGGCATGTTGCCCCTGAAGCTGTTGCGCTTGAAGCTGTTGCTCATGATGCTCAATCTGCATCTGTGTTTGAGGATCCTCGTCGTCACCCAAATCTTCCGCGTCCTCCGCGTCCTCCATTTCCTCATCATCATCATATATCAAAACCTGTCTTTTCTCCTTTCCCTTTCTACTCTTCGACGTTTCTCCTTTTTTCCCTCCCACCATTGCAACCTGAAAAAAACGTTAGTAACATGCTATGATATTATTAACATTACAAAAATTAGTAGTACAATGAGATGTAAAAGTAATAAAATAGAACGACCAACTCATATTAATGGTTTTACAATAACAATCAAATTAAACCGACAATTACATTCAAAGTACAAGCAAATGCATCCTATTTATTTTACAATAACAACCACATTTTCCTACTCGTGGCTTTCATCGCTACTATCACTACTGGTATTATCACTACTATCATCTAAAAACACATCGATGTCATCATCCTCGTCACTGTCACTAGAGTCGACGCTGGATTCATCATCTGATTCACTTGAGATTATTAAGTCGTCATCATCATCTTCGTCGTCATCCTCAACTGGGTCGTAGTCAAGAATGTCATTCGGTGGACAAAGCGTTGCATATACTTCTGGGGACGGTGCCTGCAAAAACTCAAGGTCTACTGGAGCATCAACCACTGACCTTGCTTGTGTTTTAAACACAGACCACCATTGAACTCGATCCCGTTTTAGGCTAGGGTAGGATGTGTAGTACACTTGGGTCACTTGATAAGATAATACGAAGGGATCATACTTGGGGTAGTTTTTAGTATGATTCACTTCGACAAGCTTATACTGTTCATGTATGTTCATACCCCTACCACAATCCATCCAACTACACTTAAAGAGTATAGTCTTATACTCTTTAATTGGACCAGTGTAGACAAGTTCAATTATATCGTCTAGAATGCCAAAGTACTCTCCACCGTCCTCACTAGAAACACAAACACCGTAATTCATCGTAGACTTGTGTTTACCATAGGAATGTGTATGTAAATTAAATCCACCAACAAAAATCCGCTTCCAAGTTCGAACACGCTTAAAAGGACGCATGCACAAAGCTTGGAGGACATCCGAATTTGGTTTCTCTTCAACCACCTATTTACGTCAGAATAGAACAATTCTATCACCTTATGGTGAAACCAATCAGAGAATTCAACGTCACATTTCTCCATGACTTCCTCACTACGCAAAAAAGGCCGGGTACTAAGAACGTAGTCCTCAAACTTCCTATTAGGTCAATGACACGAGATAAAATTAGTAATTCAACCGATTTAATTCTTCAAAACAATGAAAAAATTTCAATCCTGACCACGTATACCTTTCGTATTCACCAAGAATGCCGCAGTTTCGTAAAACGAACAAATGAGCACACTTGAGTTCCTTTTCATCTAAGTACCAAGTTTTACCCTCAGATGAGACACGACCGCTATCCTCCGAGAACAACTCCGGTAAGTCAGCGTTCTCCAATGTGGATTCCACGTCTACATTCACATTTTGACCAAGATCCTGAGTTTTTGTGTCAACTGACGCCTGGAAGTAATTTGAGCAAAAGTTTGCTATCTCTTCGGTGAGATAAGCATTGCATATTGAACCTTCAACTCGTGCCTTGTTCCCAATTTTACGTTTCAAGTGATTAAGGAACCGGCATTTAAAATAGTATAATTAATTGCGTAAATAGGTCATGACTATGAAGGGTTTGTATGAAAGAAATTAATGGGACTTTGATTTACCTTTCGAAGGGATACATCCATCTATATTGAACAGGACCACATAACTTGCCCTCATATGGAAAATGAATAGGTAAATGCTCCATAGAGTTGAAGAATGCAGGAGAGAAAACCTTCTCAAGCTTGCAAAGGATTTCAGCTATGTTTTTCTCTAATCGCTCCATGTCACTAACTGTGATTGTGTAACAACACAAATCACGGAAGAATTGACTGATCTCTGTAACCGCATTCCAAATACGGGTACGGAGTAATTCCCTCAAAGCAGTGGGCAACAACCGCTCCATGAACACGTGACAGTCGTGGCTTTTCATTCCATGAAGCTTACAGGCTTGTAAATCTACGCATCTGCTCAAATTGGAGGCATATCCATCTGGAAAACGCAACTGTTTAACCCATTCACACAACACTTTTCTTTGAGCCTTGTCAAGAGCGAATGGGGCTTTTGGCATAAACTCTTTTCCTCTATCATCTTCATCCATATGAAGTTGTGGCCGTTTACAATATTTGGGAATGTCATTTCGAGCCGATGGCGTGTCACATGTATGCTTTTTCACATCCACTATGGTGTGGATTAGCTGATCAAAGAAGTTCTTTTCAATGTGCATGACATCCAAGTTGTGACGGATGAGCAAATGCTTCCAATAAGGAAGTTCCCACAACAAGCTTTGCTTGAACCACCCCTTTTTTTTGCCTTTTTTAGGTGTTTCAATGCCTCCGGTCCATCAGTTGCCTTTGGAAGGTGTCTCACACATTCCCACAATTCCTCACCTGACATGATGTGTGGCGGTGAAACTTTTTCGACTTTGTTTTTACAAAATGCAGTTTTGCTTTTTCGAAAAGGGTGTTCGGTTGGAAGGAATTGGCGATGGCAATCAAACCAAGAAACTTTGCCACCATGTTCAAGCCAAAATGCTTTGTTTTTATCCATACAATAAGGACAAGCCTTCTTACCCGCTGTGGTCCAACCAGACAACATACCGTAAGCTGGGAAGTCGCTAATGGTCCACAGGATGGCTGCTCGAAGATTAAAATTTTGTTTCCTTGAAATGTCATAAGTATTTGCGCCAACTTCCCATAAATGCTTCAACTCTTCTACCAACGGTTGCATATACACATCCAAATTTCCCTTAGGGTTCTTAGGACCAGGAACAAGCAATGAAAGAAACATGAATTGTCTTTTCATACACATTGAGGGAGGCAAGTTATAAGGGGTCAATATGACAGGCCAACAAGAATATTGTCCCCCAAACTTACCATGAGGAGCAAAACCATCTGTACACAAGCCAAGTCGAACATTACGAGGCTCATTGGAAAATTCTGGGAAGCAATTGTCAAGGTGTTTCCAAGCTTCACTATCACTAGGGTGCGGCATTGTGCCTTGAACTCGAGGATTTTTCGAATGCCATGTCATTTCCTCCGAAATGTTCTTGGTTGCATAGAGCCTTTGCAATCTCGGTGTGATCGGAAAGTAAATTAAAACATTCAAAGGCACTAAGCTACCTTTGGAAGTCTTCTTGTATCGGTCGCTACCACACACCCGACATGTAGATAGCTGAACATCATCCTTCCAAAATAGCATACATCCTTTCGGGCATGCATGAATCTTTTCATGAGGCAACTCCAACCCCTTTACAATCTTCTTCACCTCATAGAATGTATCGACCATATGGTTGTTGTTAGGAATAGCCTCATTGACCAAAGAAGGAAACCCATCAACACATCTATGGGGCAAATTATACTCGCACTTAAGACTAGTAATTCGGGCAGCCATCTCTAAGACAGACAACGAACTCCCTTCGTATAATGGTTGTTCGGAAGCTTTTAACAAATCCAAGAAATGCTTAGCTTGTGCATTAGGCTCCTCCTCTGCCTCTTCAGAATGCCCTTGATCTTCATTATGACCAAAAGCATCGAAAACCATTTCACGGTATTCATTTGACGACCCTTCAGGAACTCCCGGAAACCCTTCCCCATGACATATCCACTCACAGTAATTAGGCACAAAACCCTTGCGGTACAAATGAATTTTAACCGTTTCCGCATCCCATAGCCGCCTGTTCTTACATTTAAAACATGGACACCTAACTTCATTCTGGTTGCTGCTCTCGGGATGATCTTCCACGTATTTAAGGAATTCATCTACCCCTTTCACAAAATCCAGATTAATAGAATGTTCAACCTTCCTTTCATACATCCAGCTACGTTCTGTTCGTTTCATGATTACAACTTCTACACAACTCACGAATATGTATAATTACATTAGTCACAATGTATATTGAATATTCATTATCCATAAAAATGTTATGAATATGCAAATAAGATTGTAAATGATGTCCAAAGGTCCTTATCACTCCAACCTAACCCATCCTTGGACATTTAATCTCACTAGCGAATGTATGCCAGGTTTTCAATTCTATGGAAAATCCGGTAGCATTTCCCTTAAGTTCTCCAAGTACACGATCAAGGCTATTAGATAACCCATCATATGTACCTAGAGAACATTGTAGAGAAATGACAAAGCAGGATAATCCCTAGAATCAATAACAAGGCATACATTCCCCACCTAAGTGAGAATAAACGTCTAAGGATAGTCCCAACCGGGGACTATTCAAGACATACTCCTAATGAGTATGACTTGAACGGGTATCTAGGCAAATGATTATGCAAATGATTCATTCAAAAGTATATAAAGCCAAAAACACATCCATTATTATAACACATTCATTATAACACATCCATCATTATAACACGCTCATTTTAAAATATGTCAAGCAAATAACACAACCATTATAAAGTAAAGAACACAATTAATTAAATTAAATTAATAATTATAAGTAAACCAAATATATCATAATCATCATTTAATTAATATAAATAATCATATGTAAACTAAGCTAACATACATTATAAAATTATCACATATTAAACTAAGCTAACATACATCATTATACTAAACAAAACCAATATAAACTAACATATAATCCCGTACATTATTATAATAAAATATCAACCTAAACTAACATATCGTGTCATACATTATTATACTAAATCAAAGCAATTTCACATGTCATGTCTTACATTATTATGATAAACCAAATTAAACTAACATATCAACCATTATTATAATAAAATAAACCAAACTAAAGTAACTTAAAATTATCACAAAATAAACTAAACTAAGAATTTTTAAAATTATAATGTCACTAACCTCAAGATATGCACTATTTATTGAGATTCAAAGCAAGTAAATGTTCAAATCCTACAAATAGTAAAAATTAATATGTCAATTTTTATAATAACGGTACAATTATTTTTTAAAAAATAAAAAATATATATAATAAATGTACAATTACCGGCTGTAGAACGGCGGGTGGTGAAGATGGTGGTGGTTCTGGTCGGAGCGAGGACAATATTGGAGGAGGAACCTGTCCAAAATGGGTTGTGGTGGTTAGGGTTTCATAAAAAAAAACAGAAATTTTTAAAATAATAAATAAATAACCAGAAATTTAAAAAAAAAAAAAAAAAGCAAAAGATACCGGCGGTGGTGGGTGATTGTAAAGGCGCCGACTTGATACCGCCGGCGGTGGTGGCTGTACAAAGCAAAGGTTGCATTTTCAGACTAAAATTTAAAAAAAAAGTAAAAAAAAAAAAAACACAAAACAACTTACCGGCGGCGGAGAACTGCGTGGTTGGGCGAAGCGGGACCTCTGACCGGCGCAGTGGTGGCTGTTGACAGCAAACGGTGGTGAGTGGAGGCATGTTTATAATTTTTTTTTTAAAAAAAAAAAACAAAACAAAACCTACACTTACTGGCGGCCGACCAACGGAAGGGCGTTTCGACCAACGCAGCGGAGGATCTCCGGCTGCGGCGAACGGCTGGCGACGTTTCCTCTTCGACGGCGGCGAATCTCCTTTTCTTTCTTTCTTCCTCTCTCTTCCCCTTTTTTTCCTTTCGTAGCAAATGAATTCAAAAATCAAAAACCCTTGACTTTGTCTAATTAATTTTTCGTCGAAAACTATATTTTCCGACCGAAATTAATTCCGTCGGAAAATTTGCGAGGAATTTTCCGTCGGAAACTTTATTTTCCGACCGAAATTAACGACAAACTTAAATCCGTCGTTGATGATAGGATTTGCGACGGAAAATCATGTCCGTCGGCATAATTCGGTCGGAAATTGGCCCTTTTCTAGTAGTGTTCGCATGCATTTGTTCACGAATTTCTTGAAAATTCGAAATTAGAATTGCTTAATTCTCTTTGTTTATCAAATTTTATGCCATGAAATTGCTTGATTATGTTTATATATTTCCTTAGGAGTAATTTGAGACTTTTTTTACTTAATTTGGTGAAGAAACGAACAAATCACCATTGTTGAACCTCTTAAGGTCGGGAAGACAATGTGGTTGTTCTTGATATTTTTGCTAGCAATTCTTGTCCAATTTGTCACAATAATTACTATAGTATTGTAAGAAATTGTTTGATTGCTTGAAAAATGTCGTATATACTCAATTTGAATTGGTGCTTTATTTTAGTACTACGTACTCTGTTTTTTTGCGAACATAGTATCTTGCGGCTAGGCGAACCTTAGATACCATAGAACCTTAATTTATAATGATTCTGCACAATGTAGCATGGCTAGACAGCGAGGCTCTGGTTCACGGTCACGAGACGTTCGACGGGAGCATGAGCCTATAGAGGACGACGGTGATCCGTCCACTTCGCTCGGCCGACTCCCTGAGTGGGATGAGCGGACCTTGTACTTCTCTCCCGTCCATCATATCTCTAAGAGGGTGAGACGGGGCGTCATAGTTGGGAGGACACGTTGTCACGGTTCCTGTTCCGACAGTTTGGGCGACCTGTACAAGATGTACATCGCCAAAGACGACGAGACGAGACTTCTATGGGAGTCTTGCGGACTGACTGCACTGTTTGAGACCTCAAAGGCCATGATTTCCTCTAGCGGGGGTCACCATGTAGTCCGGAGTTCTTTTGGGACACCACCAACACTTTCCATTTCCCTTGGGGTGAGATGATGGTCACTCTGACCGACTTCAGTCTCATTACGGGACTGGAGTTTAGCTCTGTGGCGCTGCCGTTCGACAGCGAGATTAGCGTCTTTTCTCCCGAGGTCGAGGAGCTGTTGGGTTCGATTGCTATTCGGGCTCGAGCTGAGGTAGAGTCGACTCAATTCAGCGCGAAGGGGATTCACCGCTTGACTCTAGCAGCGGCTTTTGATGATGGTGCGACTACCCGAGAGCAGCGGGTGCGCATCTTTGCACTTATCTTGCTGTCAGGGACGTTCTCCCCGGACAAGGGTAGTAGGGCGCTGCTTTACTACCTTTCTGCTGTCTGTGATCTACACCGAATCGGGACTTACGACTGGGCCAGCTTGGCCTACGCTGACTTCATCCGAGCGTTGCGGGACTCGTGTCGACATCGATCCTTCGCGGGGAACGTTGCTCTATCCGGCTTTTGGAGGGTCGTATAGGTATACTTTATTTCCTGTAAAGTTTAGCTCTAAATTTTAGTTAGCACTTGCTGATAACTTTTGCTTCTTGTAGATCTAGTTCTACGAGTACTTCCCCTCAGCTGCGCCGGCGAGACCGTTGCGCGCAGGTTTCCAGTTAGTGCTTCCTGGAGAAGCCGCCGTGTGGGGATGTCCACTGCCTATGTCCAAGATTGGATCATCTCGGTATGGTTCTTTACATATTTGAACATTTTGTGATACCTTCGATTGATTCTTGTCTGATAGACGTTCTTTGCAGGAGCCAGATGTGATGTACCGACCGTGGGTCGACTTAGCGGTCCTTGGGCTAGCCGCGCAGTATTCTGCTGAGCGTCGCTATTTCTTGGGGACCTATGGAGCGGTTGCGTACTTTGGAGAGAGGGTTGCTATTCAGCATTCCTCGGATACTTTTGTTGTTCCTGCTCCTCCACCGCGTCACATGTTTGATGTCGCGAGGTTAGTGAGCATGTCAGAGGGAGCTAGTACCCCTTGGCGATCTTACACGATCCCTGGGCGGTGCTATTAGGAGGAGCTACTGCCGTTGTTAGCTCCAGTTCCTGTACCTGCTGAGGATGTGGCGGTATTATTTTCAGCTTTTACTTTAAGTAGCCCCCAAGTAATACTTTACTGATTTTTATTTGCTTTGTCAGGGTGGTCCTGCTGAGTTCGTGCCACCTCGTATGTCTATCCACTATCAAGGGACATACGAGCCGATTGAGGAGATGATTCCTCCGGCTCATGAGGGCGAGCGCTTTGTGGAGCGGTCGATTCCTCGTCACCAGACTCGGGTAAGCTTGTTTATTTGCATCTTTTTGTCCATATATGTTATGCATGTTTACTGACTTTATTTTCCTAACAGTTTTCGCGCGAGGTGGTCTCGGCGATAGCACGATGCATAGATGCCTTCCGGAGCCAGCTCGTCCGGATAATGAATGTGGCTACATGTCGCCGAGACGATGCCGTTCAGCAGGTAGCTTCCCTTCTTATGTTTTTTTTGCATTACCGCTTCTATTTTGCATGTTTCTGATCTTGGTTTCTTTTTCAGGTCCAGACCATTCCTTCTAGTACCCGTACGAGACCTGAGGTGCGGAGACAGCCGGCGAGGTCTAGCTCGAGACATCGCCGCACTGGTTCGGGTGGTCGGGGCGGTCATTCTGAGGCTGCCTGTACCGAGGCGGTAGGGGGCTCAGGCTCTTCATCTGAGGGTGCACATGTTGTGCTGGTAGGCCAGGGAGAGGCTACCTAGGCTCTTAGAGGTGGTGGGATGTACGAGGTCGGCTCGTCATCATAGCATCCTCCGCAGCCTCAGCCTCAGGTTGACCTTGGGTGGACGGGTCCTGTGTTGGGTTTTCCACCTCCCGAGGAGATCGGAGCTGGCGCTGGAGCTGGTGGAGAGGTTACTCCTCGTACGGCGCAGTTTTATGAGATGATGGGTGTACGTCCCCCGGCGCCGTAGTTTGTTACTGTGCTTTTTATTATTTCATTTTGACTTTTTATAGAACTTTGCCTTCAATTAGACTCATTATTTAGACATGTTTGTATATACATACTATTATGAGTTTATTCATCATTTATCGTGGTTTTTCATTTTTTTTTATTATTGTTATGTGCATGTTTTTGTGTGCAAAGAAATTGTGAAAAATAATTTTGCGCAAAAATTCCGTCATTTTTATTATTGATGGAGGGTATCCGACTTTCTCCCCCAAAAAAGAAAAAATGAAAAATAAAAGTCACAAAAAATATTGAATTATAAAGACTTGGAAGTTAGTCTAAATAAAAATCCGAGATTTAATATAATAGTTATTATAATGAATTTTTAGAAAAAGATATTAAAGAAGAATAAGGAAATCGTAAAATCATTGGCGGACTCGAATCAGGTCAAAAACGCCGTTTTTTGGAAAGCTCGTACGATAAGATACATTAGCGCTAGCTGGCGCCACGCGTTTTGGTGTAGCGCCAAGCGCTACACTTAGCGTTTGGCGCCAGGCTCTGGCGTCATGCACCAATATTTGGCGTCTGGCGCTAATGAGCGCTGACTCCGAATCCTTCCTGGATTAAAATGTGCCGATTTTGTGTATAAATAGCCCCCAGCCGATTTTCTTCATAATTTCAGCAAATAAAATTTTTTCTTAGCTTTTAAAAAAATAACAACATGTCTCTAGTCTCCAAAAGTTTTACCAACTATACTCATAAATGGTGTCGGTCTCTTAATGCCAAGGAGAGAAAAGAGTTAGATGTGTTTCACTTAGGGGTATTTATGGTGTCAAAGGGATAGATCTTGATTTAGATTTTATTCATACCGCTCTAGAATATTGGGATGTAGATACTCATTGCTTTAGAATAGGGTATGATGAAATTAGCCCTTTGCCGGAAGAATTCAGTGCTATTTTAGGCTTCTCTGCACTAGATCTTGTAGTAATCCCTAGAAAAAACGAATATTATTATAAGGATTTTGAACGCTTCTTCAATTTAAAAGACAAAGATCTATCAAAAATAGTAGATGGTAGCATAGTTAATTTGAAAGGATTTGCTCGCCATTATTATGATAGACCTTATTTTGAATCTTTCCATGTTTATAGAAGAAGGGCTTTTCTCTTTTGCATGCTTAATCAATATTTTCTCACTAGTGGTAAAAATAATGAGGGTCAATCAATTATATCCACTTTTTTAGAGCAGATTGAATCCGGGAGAAATCCAATCCCCTTAATAGTTGGAGAGACTATGCTTAGCCTTGATGAATTAAAGAGGAATCCAAAAGCACCTTTTCGTGGCTCTCCAATTTATTACAGGTAGAAAATTAATATTTTTGATTACAGAAATCAAAAAAATATTTTTGTATAGTAATAATAATTTATTTGCATTACAATTTTTACAAATGTGGCTAATGGAAAGACTGGAATTAATTAACCCTCCAGATAACATTGAGAAGTATACTCCAAATTGCTTCGTGAGAAGGAAGAAACGCTTCTCTAACATGGGGCACCACGAATGGAAGAAGGTCTTCGAGTCTTGTAATTTTGCCATCAAGTGGGTCATCCCTTGGTGGAAAATAGAAAAGATTGTTGGTGTCAACAAGCAGCCTTTCTGCCGTCTTCCAAGCTTGTTCCGAATGACTTTTTATTATCCCTGCAGGGTAAAGAGACAGTACGGCCTACTTCTGACTATTCCTTCCGGTGATCTTCGTCGTCCCTAAAAGTTCCCTGTCTCTCAGGAAGTAGACAAATTTGATGCTTATTGGAACGCTAGACCTTTATGGGAAGTAATTACCCAAAAGGTTCCTCCTTCCTTGCCCAATGATGTGAAAAAGTGGCTTCTGAAGAAACCCTCAAAGGACGTGAAGAAAAATCAAAGTAAAACTGATGTGAAGAGTAGTCTAGGTGACAAAGTGATTCCTGTTAAGGAACGCTTGGGTGAAAGAATTGAGTTCAAAAAACCTATAATGCCTAAGAAGAAGAGTACTGCGAAAGATAAAGGAAAAAGGAAAGCTGACACCACAGAAAAGAAAGCTTGGGTAGAAAATAAAGAAGCATGGGGTCCTAGCTAAGGGAGAGACTATTTATTCAAAGATTGAATGTAGGTCCTCTAAAGGATGCCTACTAGCTAAGGTTATGGATGAGGAAGAAGACGCAGACAAGAATTGGAAAAGGGCTAAGAAAGAGAAAAAAAATTAAGAGCATCGCTTAATTTTCAATTATTAGAATTATTTTTATTTTATTTTTTTAAATTCAAAGTTAATTTATTTAAGCTTTATTTGAATTCCATCAATAATGTAATTTATTTTATTAATGAAATTGCAGCTTTTTAATTAAATTATTTACTTTAAATTTATTTTATTAAAGCAATGAAAACCGAAAAATTAATTTTCCAGAAACTTTTTCGAGTACGGAAGTCGAAAATTTTCCGAAAAACACCGAAATATTCTCAGATATTTTACAATAAATTGGCGCCACTATTCTTTGACTGGCGCCAGCTGCGGCAGTCTGGCGTCAGGCGACGGAGGCTGTTGTCTAGCGCTAATGTTCATCGATTGGCGCCAGAACTTTTTTCGTGACGCCGATGTCTCGTCGATCTCATCTTGAATTTTTTATTAAGTCTGGGATACGTGATTTGAAATAAATAAAGTGGCCGCACCTGTAAAGGGTTGCCTACGTATCCTTTCTTAAGGAATCAGGCCAAACGTAGATCTCTTGAGTATCCTACTCAAGTAATTATGGGTAGTATTTCTTAATTTGGTCAAGATTTGTCATGTTCGAGAACTCATTGCCATCCATGTTAGTTAATTTTGCTGCACCTCCTGACAGGATTGTTTTGACAATGTAGGGTCCAGACAAATTAGGTCTGAATTTTCCCCTTGGATCTAAAACATTTTTCCTTAATGTTTTTAACACCAAGTCTCCTACTTTGATGTTTCGTGTCTTGACCTTCTTATTAAAATGCCTAGCCATACGAGTTTGGTAACATTGAGTGTGATGTAGAGCTTCTAGTCGTTTTTCATCAAGTAGAATTAGCTCTTCATATCTTGCCCTAGTCCATTCAACTTCATCGAGTTTGCTTTCTAATGCGATGCGTAGAGATGGAATCTCTAGTTCGGCAGGTTGTACGACATCCATTCCATAAACCAAGGAAAATGGCGTATTTCCTGTTGATGTGCGAATTGGCGTGCGATAACCCCACAATGTGAAGTGAATTTTGTCAGGCCAATCCTTGTAATTTTCCGTCATTTTCTCAATGATAATCTTTAGATTTTTATTAGCTGCTTCGACTGCTCCATTTGCCTGAGGTCTATAAGAGGAAGAATGATGGTGTTGAATGTCATATTTCTGTAGCAATTCTTCACATTCGGCTTGAAAGTGAGTTCCATTGTCACTTATCATTTCATGTGGGACTTCGTATCGACAAATAATATTTCTTTCGATAAAGAGTGCTACATGTTTTGCGGTGAGTTTAGCGTATGATTGTGCTTCGACCCACTTTGCCACTAGGATATATTCATGACCTCCTGTTCCTGGGGGAGTGATTTTGCCGATGATGTCAATTCCCCATGTAGAGAACGGCCATGGCGACGTGTAGGTGTAGAGCAAGGATGGAGGAACGTGTTGTAAATTAGCATAGATTTGGCACTTAGGGCATCTTTTTACGTATTGATGGCAATCCCTATTCATTGTAGTCCAATAGTATCCTTCTCGCATTATCTTTTGGACTAACATTTTTCCATTTACGTGAGTTCCAAAAATTCCTTCGTGGACTATCCTCGTTGCTCTTTGGCCATCCTTTTTTCCTACACATAAGAGAGCTCGACCCTTAGGTACCCTTTTATGTAGCTCGTTGTCTATGAGTACGTATTGGGAAGCCAAGAGTCTTAATGCTCTTTTTTACTCTTTTGTCAGCATGAGGAGGGTATTCTCCTTTGGTGACATAATTGAGTATATCTGTATACCACGGTTCTTCTTCTTCTTCTTCTTCTTCCTGGATTACTTCATCATCTTCTATAGCTTGAATATATGCTGGTTTGTGCCTTTTTTCTTTAGGTAGAGGCATTTGCTCGATTTCCGTAGGAATCCTAACCATTGAGGCTAATCTTGCCAAGGCATCAGCAAATTGATTTTCTTCTCTGGGTAGATATGTGTATTCTACCTTCTCTAACTGATTAGTAAGGGTTTCCAGGTAGGTTTGGTAAGGGGCTAGACTTTCGCTCCTTACTTTCCACTTTTTGGAGATTTGGTTGATAATCAATGAAGAGTCTCCGAATATCCGTAACTTTTTTACTCCCAATGCCAAAACTGTTTCAAGGCCTACCACGCATGCTTCGTATTCAGCAGCGTTGTTGGTAACATCGAAATCAAGCTTTATGGAGATTGGAACATGCTCTTCTTTAGGTGATACTAGTAATACTCCAATGCCACATCCCTTTTAGTTTGAGGCTCCGTCGAAGTACAAGGTCCAAGTATCATCTTCAGTGACCATTAAGTTTTCATCTGGAAATTCATTGTCGTGTATTGGCGTCGAGTCTTCTATTGGAAAGTCCACTAGAAAGTCTGACACCACAGATCCTTTGATAGCTTTTTGTGGGAACCTTACATCAAACTAGGCTAAATTGACTATCCATCTCGATATGCGCCCATTGAGTGTAGATTTCTCGAATATATACTTGAGTGGATCTAATCGGGAGACTACGAAGACTGTATGCACGAGCATGTAATGTCTTAACTTGGTTGTGGCCCACACCAAGGCGAGGCACAATTTCTCAAGTGGTGTATAGCGTGCGTCATATTCGAGCATTTTCTTGCTTAGATAGTAGATCGCATTTTCTTTGCTTTCCACTTCTTTTGCTAGGATAGCTCCCATTGTCTCTTTGGTAACTATTAAGTACAGCCTAAGAGGTATTCCCGAAAGTGCTGGTGCTAATACGGGAGGATTTGCGAGATAGGCTTTGATCTTTTCAAAGGCTTTTTGACACTCGTCATCCCATATTACTGGTACATTCTTCTTAAGATTTTTAAAGATTGGTTCACATATTGTCATCAATTTTGATATGAACGTGCTTATGTATTGCAACCGGCCAATAAATCCTCGAATCTGCTTCTCGGTTTTGGGCGGTGGCATTGACATGATTGCCTTGATCTTGGTTGGGTCTATCTCTATTCCTCTAGAGCTTATGACATAACCCAAAAGCTTGCCTGAGGTGACTCCAAAAGCACACTTAGATGGGTTCAACCTCATATTTTATTTTCTTAGCCTTTTCTTAAGGCTACTTGATGGCCTGGGAGATCTTTTGACTTTACAATCATGTCGTCCACATATACTTCGACTTCTTTATGCATCATGTCATGGAGTAAGGCAGTCGCTGCACGTTGGTAAGTAGCACCCGCGTTTTTCAACCCGAATGGCATTACCGTGTAGCAGTAAGTACCCCATGGTGTTATGAAGGTTGTTTTCTCCATGTCTTCTTCTGCAATGAGAATCTGATTATATCCTGCGTATCCATCCATGAACGAGAGAAGTGCGTGATTTGCTGTGTTATCCACCAGAATATCGATGTGTGGTAAAGGGAAGTCGTCCTTTGGACTTGCCTTATTTAGATCTCGATAGTCGACACACATTCTTACCCTTCCATCCTTTTTTGAAACTGGGACGACGTTGGCGATCAATTCGGGGTATTTGAATACCTTGATGAAACCTGCAGTTATTTGTTTTTGAACTTCCTCTTTTATTTTAAGAGCTACGTCGGGTTTCATTCGACGTAACTTTTGTTTTACAGGTTTCATTCTCGGAATTAGTGGTATAGTGTGTTGAGCTATTTCTCTATTAATGCCTGGCATATCTTCGTATGACCAAGCAAATACATCGATGAATTCTTTATGCAAGTTAATTAAATCGGTTCTTTCTTGTTCATTAAGTGTTAATCCGATTTTAACTTCTGTTTTATTGGTTGAATCATTTGAGATATCAACCGTCTCAGTTTCTTCAATTATCGGTGTTTTCTTTTCAAGTGTTTCCATTGCTTTAATAAGTTCTTTGTCTTTTTCATTGTTAGTTAAGCAATGCTCGTCATCTTGGGCTAAAGAAGAACACAAGAAGTAAGGAGAAGAAGTCATATTATTATACTCTGAGATCATTACATCAAAGAGTGATATGTCCTCAGGGACTTGATCACTAACTATTCTAGGGGAAGGGATAGAAGGATGAGGTAATACAACTAAAGACCTAGATGACTCTATAGGGAGAGACTCTGACTCTGACTCTGATTCAGACGACTCTTCGAACATCGGTCCTTGCCCTGCAGTGATGGAGATCTTCCTTCCACTTGGAGTAGTCACCTTGACGGTCTTGCGCCACCCTTGTAGTGATCCTTACGCTGGGGTGATTAGCTTCGAGGGATCGAAGCTTTCGCTTTGTAGGACTGTCTGAATGAGCGAGGAGTTATCCCCTTTGTTTGTCGGCTCATCCTTTTCTCGCCCAAATAATAATCCCATGACATTAAAGTCAAAGCATGGGGTGCTTTCTCCTTATGGACAGGAGTTGGGATTTCGTCTGTGAAATAGCAATCTTAGAAAATTTTGAATCCCGGTTGCCTTATGCCATTTACGACAAATGGTTTAGGAAATTCGTAGCATGGATAGTCCTCTCCTTCTTTTATAAATTGTCCATTAAGGGTAAGAAGGTACTGATCCATTAGGATTGCTTTCTTTTGAATGCGAGCGTCCCTACGTGCCTTTGACTTTTCCTGGGCTCGCTTGAGATCTTTCCGAGTCGGTTCAAAACCAAGTCCGAAAGTGTCTAATTTAGGGAGGCCAGGTGATTCCAGCGGTTTTGCTATTCCTTTCTTCTTTCCTAGGGTCATCCCAGGAAAATGTCCTTGCTTCTTCAGAATAGCATTCACGATCATGTTGGAATGGGGGTCGTGGAAGAGAGGGGTCTTTTCATCCTCCTGGATTAAGGAGACCTCTTCATTAAAGCCCCACAAATCTTCATCGTCTTCATTGTGCTCCACATTAATTATTGGATTCTCTATAGACTTAATTCTCATAGGAGAAGCATTGATGGTAATAGGAATTCCTCCAACTATAGCTTTTACTTGTTGGTGGAGAGATGAGGGGACGGCCTTTAGGTCATGAAGCCAAGGGCGTCCCAACAATTGATTGAATGAAGCTTTAATATCTACTACTTGGAAAGTAGTAGCGTGTTCTATTGCTCCCGCCGTTACATTCATGGTAATTTTACTAAGAGCTTGACGACGAGTGTTGTCATAGGCTCTTATTCCTTGCGTTGACGGGGTTAAGTCTTCATCCCTTATGCCTAACATCCTCGCAGTTCTAAGTGGACAGACATTAATGGCTGATCCATTGTCTACAAGAGTCATAGGGACGCTCATTCTCTTGCAAACCACTGTGAGGTTTAATGCCTTATAGTGTTTGTCACCTTCTGGGGGCAAATCCTTGTCAGAAAAGGTGATCAAGTTGATGGGACTAGGGAGATCCTTCGTGAGGAAATTAGCCAACCCCTCAGGAGTGGTGTCAGAATCTATCCCTATTTTTTCCAGGGCATTCATTACGGCCAACCTATGCTCTCGAGACATTGCCAGAAGCTTCCATACATTCATTTCAACTTTCGTTTTCTTGAACTGTTTGACGATGTCATTATCTTTTACGATAGGTATGGGACCTTGTTGTGTGGTTGGCATGGGTTGTGTTGAAACAGGAGGTTGCATCCTCCCGGATCTTGTGAGGACATCTATTGATGAATCTTCTTCAACCCAAAAGTCTTCCATGGCATATGACACCGAAGGTGGAGGTCCTATGTAGACACCCATTTGTGTCTCCCCAAAACCAAACCCAGTGATGAGTACCTTTCACGTCGAATCATAATCGAATGAAACGAAAGTGTGGAAAGGTCTAGTGTTGCGGAAAGTTTTAATTTCTTTTCTCTTCTTTCTGTTTTTGAAAACTTTATTTTAAGAAAACAGCCAATCCAGTTTGGTTGGTCCATGATATGGGTCCAATAGTAGTGTAGTTGGATGGGGCTTGCAAAGACCTTTCCAACGATATATTATAAGCCCAATTCCGATGAATATTAAGGAAGTTATGGCCAAATTACCAAACTGGGCCCGGTTTGAGCTTTATGTACGGCCGAATGATCTTGGGGAGGGCCTAATATGATTTATCATTCCTAATGCAATTACAAATGGTTTTAGTCTTCTAGAATCTTCTAGAAGGTTCTCTTCATTCCTAATTCAATTAGCATTGATAAGTTGACTTTGTTGACTTTTCAGAGTTTGAATTAAAATCAAATAGCATTTTCGAAGAAATTATATTATTTTATCCTCCAGTACGGTAAACTTATCGGATTTTCGAAAACGCGTTAAAATCAAGCTTGGCGTCCAACCCCAAGCCTTGGCGCCTGGAACCAGGCTTGGCGCCTGGCGCTAGTGCTGGTGCCTGGCGCCAGCTAGCCAGGCTTGGCGCCAGCTCTTTTTCCATGACCGTCAGACTCTGTTTTGTTAATTTATCTTTTTTGGCTGATTTTCTCTATAAATATCGTATTAAAAACTCCGTTTTCATTCATCATCTACATCTATCATTCACCATTCATTCACCAATTCTCCTCATTCACATGTTTTCCTCAACAATTAGTTTTAATTAGTATTCTTTCATTCATCTCCCTCATTCATCTTTCCTAAACTTTGGTTTTCTTATACAAAATTCCGCATTCACAAGATCTAGAAACACCTAGCCATATTCGAAGTTGCCTTCGCTCTAGACGTGAAAGGTTTTAATTTCTGAGGGTTTGGTCCCAAATCTCTCTTTCAATTATTTAATTTAATTGTTGATTTATTATTTTCCTTGAAGTTACTAACGTGTGTATTTTGTTATTAGAAAGAGATACGAGGCATCAAAGTAACTACTTTAATGGTTTAATTGATATTATGATGTAGAAATCATGTTTACATTGTTATTATGATATTCCTAGTATCATGTCTAGGGTAATTTTAATATTAAATATGATTGTCACGATACTTCCTATATTCTTCCTAATATTTATGATTGTTAGTATCATGTTAGGGTTAAAGATTTGATTTTTATTGCTTAGTGACATGCTAGGATTTGTTATTAATCTTGTTAGTATCATGCCTAGGATCTTGCTATTATTATTATGCTTTAATATTAACATGAACATGATTATGATTATAATGATTATAATTTATGATGATTATGAATATTATTATTATTATTATTATTATTATTTTGATGATGATTATTTTATTTATGATGATTATGATTATTATTATTATTATGATTTGATTATTAATTATTATTCATGATATTAATTATTATGTTGCTTGATATTTATATTTATTGCTTGATCACGCCTTTATGCATGTTTAAAGGGAATTTGTATTTCTAATCACGCTTAATGAGATAATTAATAATCTTGTTAGGGTTAATTGTGATTATAATTTCAAGTGATCGCCAATAATAGATTTATTTGTGCATTAATATTCAACCAACATAGATTAAACAGGTTTAGGGTTAATCCTATTGATTGCATGTTAATCAGAAAGCGCACATGAATACGATCAGAATAAAGTAGAGGCCTATTATTAGGGCAGATTCTATCTCTTTTAGGTTGGATTTGTACCTTCATCCCCGAACCCTTATTTGGTTCTAGACCTTATGGAGTTGACGATCTCTTGGATCGTTAAGGGGTGTAACCTTCACCTCGTGAATGGTTTACAAGTTCCTAAAAAAACTTGTTGGCGACTCTTTTGCTCTATCTTCTTCCCTTTTGGACGCCACCGTACTTTAGTGTATGATCACAGTGGGGTTCAAGGTAGTGGGTTTTTAAAGGCTTGAAATTATTCCCTACAGTTTTTGGCGACTCCACTGGGGAGGATTTCTATTTTAATTCCTGAATTTGTTTCGGCAATGATTTAGAATTAGTGGATGAGACTCGAAAAGTTCTAAGTATTTCATGTGCGTAATTTTGATTAACATTATTGTCATATGCATAAAAAGGATCTCATTGGAAAGACCATCCGTAATGAGTCAAAAACATAGGATTTTACACGTAGGAAATTTGAGAAATATCTTTCAGAACTAGGACTGAAATAACACCGCGCGAAACTGGAAAATTTTATCGAGCACAGAAAGCTGCTGAGGCATGTGGGAAGTAGCGCCAGGGGCCAGAGCTTGGCGCCACACTTTTAGCCCTAGCGCCAGATGCCAGTATTGGCGCCAGGCGCTACAATTAAAAGTTGGCGCCAGTCTCTGATTGCTGGCGCCAATTTCCCCCAATACCTAGCCAGAAATATGCGTTCTAATTTCGACCGGTTTTTCGTATTATTTGCTCGATCCTACTTCCTGATTGAATTTTTTCTCACTTTTCTGAAACCCATATGTGTTCTACATATGGACATAAGCCTCTGGGAATTCATGCTCCATCTACCTGATTGAACGCTCCGTGCAACAAAGGGTACATCCGAGATGTTGAATTCACCAAACCATGGAAGCGAGTTTTTTTTAAAACTCGCGGTGTCCCATCCACTCGCGCCAACCCTTCACGGTAAGGCTTCCGCGCGGTGCATCCGGACAATTAACCATGGACCCTCTTTGACTAAACCATATCCCGAACTTTAGAGAACTAGAGCCATGGTTAGGTTGCGAACGCATTGCATCATATTGTGCCTACTTGACTAATTGTGCATTATTTGTTGTGCATATATATTCTATGTTTCTCTTAACCGTTTGTTGACTTGTGTTGAGATTAAATAAATTAATGACTTAAAGAACTTTGCCTAATTAATTAATTATTTAATTTGAGTCAATAAAGTCTAATTTTTCTTTAATCAGAATTGACCTAGTACGACTTTAGGCATACCCCAGTTGACTAATAACACCGAAAACAGTCCCAGACCGAAGCTCCACTATTGGCGCCAAGGTCTGAGCTGTAGCGCCACACTATGGTGTGTAGCGCCTAACGAAAGCTATGTTGTCTGGCGCCAACCTCCACAGTGTGACGCCAGTCCTGTCGCTTGGCCGACAGCTCGGATTATTCGTCGAGTCATCACCTAAGGTCTAATTAATCAGTTTTCTGTTTAATTCGGTTAATTTTGCTGTCAATAATGTTTAATTGAATCAATGATCGAGTTTAGGCACTAAGTCCCATGGTCTTACACAAGAGTCCAAGCATGTCACTTACACTCAATGCACACACCAATAAACATACTTTGACCATGATTAAGAGAGTCTTGTGTGCGCGTTTTTTTTCGTCATTTTTTTTAGGGGGGTAAGTCGGATATTAATCCTCCAACCTAAAAATATGTACGTTATTTTTGCCAAAAATATGCACCCTTTTTTTTCTTTTTCCTCTTTTTCCCTTAAAATAAACCATAAAGTCAAGTTGGTTCGAGTCAAGTAATTAAAACGCAAAATGGTTTAATTTACAGCGCGTGGTCAAGAAAGGAAGGACGATTAATCAAAGATAACCTCTTCGTACAAGTCCAACTTTTCGACAAACCTATAGCTCGCAAGAGGAAAGCAAGGGTTATAATGGCAACTCAAGAAGAAGTCAATGATCTTAAGAACCAACTGGCTACTGTGACTGAGACACTGAAGCTTCTCGCACTTAGGATCGACGATCCCGTGAAGCAACAACAAATGGACCTCATGCAAGAGAGCCTAAGCAAGTTGTCCAACGACTACAAGTTTCAAGAGCTTACATCACAAGGGGTCTCGGTGGACAAAGATCTTCTTCCGCAGAAGTTCAACGCCAACGACATCCCAAAATTTAGAGCAATTGACAACCCTTACTTCCATTTAAGAGCATTCGAAACAATAATGAGTATCAAGGGTATTGATAAGAAGGTCTTCCCTTCTCTTTTCTCACTATCTCTCGAGATCGTTTGCCAACAATGGTTCTTTTCTCTCGAAAAAGAAAAGACCTCTACCTGGGAGTCTATAGCAAACGCTTTCGTCGATAGGTACAAGTGCAACATTCAAGTCGAGACTGACCATAGAGAACTTGAAATTCTCAAACAGAAAGAGAATGAAGGCTTCACCTCTTTCTTCAACAAGTGGAGAGAAACCTCAGCTAAAATGATTGAGGTACCGAGCGAAAAAGAGTCTGTGAGACTGTTTATCAAGAATCTCCAAGAAAAATATTCCAAGCATCTTAAATATCAAAATAACCTCCATACCTTTAAGGCTGTTTATGACATTGGGATCAATATTGAAGATGACTTGGCTAAGTCAAAAGCTGCCAACAATAACTCCAACAGTGGCTGGAAAGGAAAGAAGAACGACAATCCTTCTTCTTCCAAAACCGCCCACTCAAATAATGTTAGCACCTTTAATTTAGGAGAAGTTCTCGCCATGAACAACCAAGGACAGAAGAAACCATTTAGGAGGAACTTCACTCCTATTGGCATGAGTTATGACACCGCATTTGATCGATTAAATGCAAAAGGTCTTATAACTCCCATTGGACCATTTGGGGACCCACCAGTCAAGAAGAGGTCGGTTAACTAGAACCCCAATGCACACTGCAAGTATCACCAAGGTAGGGGCCATTCTACTGAAAGCTGTTGGAAGCTTAAGGAAGCTATCCAAGACCTAATTGACAATAACAAACTACCGTTGCCCCCTTCCAGTAAGAAGCCAAGCATCGACAATGCACCTCTAGCTCATACTCTGGCTATCTCCGATGAGGAAAACGAAGTTGACCCCTCATCTCTCATTAAACCTGTCAAAGAAATCAATGCCATAGAAAAAGAAGAGGAGATCTTTTTCGATGTCAAAGATAGCCTTCCAGAACCGACAAATAAGGAAGACATACAATTGCTCACACTGTCTATGAAGGAGGCATCGCAACTACTACGTGAAGATCTTAAGGTTATGAACGAACTCCATAAGAAATATGATGAGCTTCCATGTCCAAAAGAAGAACCTAAAAGAGAATTCACACCAGTGAGAACGACTTATGAGGCAAAGTATTTTCCCTTACAAGTCACTGAAAAACCCAAGAAGAGCAATAGAATCTACACTCCAATTGGGATCCCATATGCGCAAATGTTCGAAATGCTCTCCGAGAGTGGCGAGGTCAAACCTCTCGAACCGAGACCATTTGAGTCGTTAAAAAGGACAGATAGATATTACTGTCAATACCATCAATTAGGGGGGGCACACTATAGAAAATTGTTTCAAGTTCAAGGATTTGGTACAGAAAATGATTGATGAAAAGAAATTAGTCCAAGTTCAACAAGAAGAGGATATAACCATCAATGGAGTTTGGGACAGTGATGAAGAAGATGTCTACCTAAAGGACATAGTAGGACCTTCACCTTCTGTATCATACACCACAGATGACATTTGGGCTGGAGAAGATTCATCAATAGATGTCCTCACAAGATCTGGGAGGATGCAACCTCCCATTTCAACACAACCTATGCCCACCGTACAACAAATTCCCATACCTATCATCGAAGACAATGATATTGTTAAACAGTTTAAGAAATCAAAAGTTGAGATGAATGTATGGAAGCTTCTGGCAACATCTCGAGAACATAGGTTGGCTGTAATGAATGCCTTGGATAAAATCGGGATAGATTCTGACACTACTCTTGAGGGACTAGCCAACTTCCTTACAAGTGATCTTCCTAGTCCGATTAATCTAATCACCTTCTCTGACAAAGATTTACCCCCAGAAGGTGACAAACATTACAAGGCATTAAACCTCACGGTAGTCTGCAAAAGGATGAATGTTCCCATGACTCTTGTAGACAATGGATCGGCTATCAATGTCTGTCCGCTTAGAACTGCGAGGATGCTCAGCATAAGGGACGAAGACTTAACTCCGTCCACACAAGGAATAAGAGCCTACGATAATACTCGCCGTCAAGCTCTTGGCAAAATAACCCTAAATGTAACGGCAGGAAAAATAGAACATGCTACTACTTTTCAAGTAGTGGACATCAAAGCCTCATTCAATTTGTTGTTGGGACGCCCTTGGCTTCACGATCTAAAGGCCGTCCCTTCATCTCTCCATCAACAAGTGAAAGCCATAGTTGGAGGGATTCCAATCACTATCGATGCTTCGCCAATGAGAATAAAATCCATAGAAAATCCGATCATTAACGTGGAGCACAAAAAAGATGATGAAGACCTATGGGGCTTAACGGAGAAGTCTCCTTAATCCAGGAGGATGAAAGGACATCTCTTTGCCATGACCCCCATTCAAACATGATTGTCAACACCATGCTGAAGAAACAAGGACACTCCCCTGGGATGACCCTAGGAAAGAAGAAAGGGATAGCAAAATCGCTGGAGTCTCCTGGCCTCCCTAAGCTAGATACTTTCGGACTTGGTTTCGAACCGACTCGGAAAGATCTCAAGCGAGCCCAGGACAAGTTGAAAGCACGTAGGGACGCTCGCGTTCAAAAGAAAGCAATTCCAATGGATCAGTACCCTCTTACGCTCAATGGTCAATTCATAAAGGAAGGAGAGGACTATCCATGCCATGAATTTCTCGAGCCATTTGTTGTAAACGGCATAAGAAAACCGGGATTCAAAATTTTCTTGGATTGCTACTTCACTGATGAAATCCCAACTCCCGCCCACAAGGAGAAAGCACCCCCATGCTTTGAATTTAACGTCATGGGATTACTGTTTGGACGAGAAAAGAATGAGCCAACTTACGAAGAAGATAACTCCTCGCTCATTCAAACGGTCCTACAAAGTGAAAACTTCGACCCCTCAAAGCTAATTACTCCAGCCGAAGGATCACTACAAGGGTGGCGCAAGACTATCAAAGTGACTACTCCAAGCGGAAGGAAGATATCAATCACAACAGGGCAAGGACCGATGTTCGAAGAGTCGTCTGAGTTAGAGTCTTTCCCTTTAGAGTCTTCTAAGTCTTTAGTAGTAACACCTCCCCCTCCTATTTCTTCTCCTAGGATAGTTAGTGATCCAGTCCCTGAGGACATATCACTCTTTGATGTAATGATCTCAGAGTATAATAATATTTCTCATTCTCCTTACTTCTTGTGTTCTTCCCTAACCCAAGATGACGAGCATTGCTTATCTAACGATGAAAAAGACAAAGAAATTATTAAAGCAATGGAAACACTCGAAAAGAAAACACCGGTAATTAAAGAAACTGAAACAGTTGACATTTCGAATGATTCAACTCATAAAAGAGAAGTTAAAATCGGACTAACATTGAATAAACAAGAAAGAACCGATTTAATTAACTTACTTAAAGAATTTATCGATGTATTTGCTTGGTCATATGAAGATATGCCAGGCATTAATAGAGAAATAGCTCAACACACTATACCACTAATTCCAGGAATGAAACCCGTAAAACAAAAGTTGCGTCGAATGAAACCCGACGTAGCACTTAAAATAAAAGAAGAAGTTCAAAAACAAATAAATGCAGGTTTCATCAAGGTATCCAAATACCCCGAATGGGTCGCCAACGTCGTCCCAGTTCCAAAGAAAGACGGAAGGGTAAGGATGTGTGTCGACTATCGAGATCTAAATAAGGCAAGTCCAAAGGACGACTTTCCTTTGCCACACATCGATATTCTGGCAGACAACACGGCAAATCACGTGCTTCTCTCATTCATGGATGGATACGCAGGGTACAATCAGATTCTCATGGCAGAAGAAGACATGAAGAAAACAACCTTTATAACACCATGGGGCACTTACTGCTACATGGTAATGCCATTTGGGTTGAAAAACGCGGGTGCTACTTACCAACGTGCAGCAACTGCCTTACTTCATGACATGATGCACAAAGAAGTCAAGGTATATGTCGACGACATGATTGTGAAATCAAAGGACCGTCTTGGCCATCAAGTAGCCTTAAGGAAATTTTTCGAAAGGCTAAGAAAATATAACATGAGGTTGAATCCATCGAAATGTGCTTTTGGAGTCACCTCAGGCAAGCTCTTGGGATACGTCATAAGCTCTAGAGGAATAGAGGTAGATCAAACCAAGATTAAAGCAATCATGTCAATGCCACCGCCCAAGGCTGAGAAACAGATTCGAGGATTTATTGGCCGGTTGCAATACATAAGTAGGTTCATATCAAAGCTGACAACGATATGTGAACCAATCTTCAAGAAGCTCAAGAAGAATGTACCAGTAATATGGGATGACGAGTGTCAAAAAGCCTTTGAAAAGATCAAAACCTATCTCGCAAATCCTCCCGTATTAACGCCAGCACTCCCCGGAATACCTCTTAGGTTATATTTGACGGTTACCAAAGAGACAATGGGAGCCATGCTAGCACAAGAGGTAGAAGGCAAAGAGAACGCAATTTATTACCTAAGTAAAAAGATGCTCGAATACGAAACACGCTATACACCGCTTGAGAAATTGTGCCTCGCCTTGGTGTGGGCCACAACTAAATTAAGACATTACATGTTGGTGCATACCATTTTCGTAGTCTCCCGATTAGATCCACTCAAATATCTGTTCGAGAAATCTACACTAAATGGACGTATTTCAAGATGGATAGTCAATCTAGCCCAGTTTGATGTACGGTTTATACCTCAAAAAGCTATTAAAGGATCCGTGGTGTCAGACTTTCTAGCAGATTTTCCAATAGAGGACTCGACACCAATACAAGACAATGAATTTCCAGATGAAGACTTAATGGTCACTGACGATGATACTTGGACCTTGTATTTCGATGGAGCCTCAAACCAAAAGGGATGTGGCGTTGGAGTGCTACTAGTATCACCTAAAGAAGAGCACGTTCCAATCTCAATAAAGCTTGATTTCGACGTTACCAACAACGCTGCTGAATAAGACGACAACTTAGTCCAAGGCGAAGAAGAAGAACAAGAAGAAGAACCATGGTACACAGACATACTCAACTATGTCACCAATGGAGAATACCCTCCTCATGCCGACAAAAGAGCAAAGCAAGCATTGAGACTTTTGGCTTCTCAATATGTACTCATAGACAACGAGCTACATAAAAGGGTACCTAAAGGTCGAGCCCTCCTATGTGTAGGAAAGGTGGATGCACAAAGAGTAATGAGAATAGTTCACGAAGGAATCTGTGGCACTCATGTAAATGGCAAAATGTTAGTCCAGAAAATAATGCGAGAAGGATATTATTGGACTACAATGAATAGGGATTGCCATCAATATGTAAAAAGATGCCCTAAGTGCCAAATTTATGCCAATTTACAACATGTCCCTCCATCTTTGCTCTACACCTACACATCGCCATGGCCATTCTCTACATGGGGAATTGACATAATTGGCAAAATCACTCCCCCGGGAACAGGAGGCCACGAATTTATTCTAGTAGCAATCGATTACTTTACGAAGTGGGTCGAAGCGCAATCATACGCTAAACTCACTGCAAAACATGTAGCACTCTTTATCGAAAGGAATATTATTTGTCGATACGGAGTCCCACATGAAATGATAAGTGACAATGGAACTCACTTTCAAGCCGAATGTGAAGAATTGCTACAAAAATATGGCATCCAACATCATCATTCTTCCCCTTATAGACCTCAAGCAAACGGAGCAGTTGAGGCAGCTAATAAAAATCTAAAGACTATCATCGAGAAAATGACAGAAAATTATAAGGATTGGCCTGACAAGCTTCACTTCGCATTGTGGGGTTATTGCACGTCAATCCGTACATCAACAAATACGCCATTTTCCTTAGTATATGGAATGGATGCCGTACAACCTGTCGAACTAGAAATACCATCTCTACGCATTGCGCTAGAGAGTAAACTCGATGAAGTTGAATGGACTAGGGCAAGATATGAAGAATTAATTCTACTCGACGAAAAACGACTAGAAGCTCTACATCACACTCTGTGTTACCAAACTCGTATGGCTAGGCATTTTAATAAGAAGGTCAAGACAAGAAATATCAAAGTAGGGGATTTGGTATTAAAAGCACTAAGGAAAAATGTTTTAGACCCAAGGGGAAAATTTAAACCTAACTGGTCTGGCCCCTACATTGTCAAAACAATCTTGTCAGGAGGTGCGGCAAAACTAACTGATATGGACGGCAATGAATTCTCAAACATGACCAATCTTGACCAACTTAAGAAATACTACCCATAATTACTTGAGTAGAATACTCAAGAGAGCTACGTTCGGTCTGATTCCTTAAGAAAGGATACGTAGGCAACCCTTTACGGGTGCGGCCACTTTATTTTTCGACATCTCCACGTTTCAGAATCAATTAAAAAGTCAACAGAAAATCGGCAAATTATTGGCGTCGCAGAACAGAGCCTGGCGCCAGCCAGAAGTCATCAGCGCCAGCCGATGGAATTGGCGCCTGGCGCCAGACCTCAATAGCTGGCGCTAAACGCCAATTACTGGCGCCAATTTGGGAATAAAATCTAGGCGAATTTCAGTGTTTTTCGGAAAATTTTTGACTTCCGTATTCGAAGAATTTCTGGAAAATTAATTTTTTCGATTTTCATTGCTTTAATAAAATAAATTTAAAGTAAACAATTTAATTGAAAGCTAAAATTTCATTAATAGAATAAAATTACATTATTGATGGAATTTAAATAAGGCTGAAATAAATTAACTTTAAATAAAAATAACCGTCTAAGTCTAATAAATCTAAAGCTAAGCAATGTTTTTAATCTTTCTTTTCCTTTCTAGCTCTTTTCCAATTCTTTTCTGCTTCCTCCACTTCATCCATTACTTTAGCTAGTAGTCATCCTTTAGAGGACCTACATTCAATTTTGGAGTAGATGGTCTCCCCCTCAGCTAGCCCTCCATGCTTCTTCTCCACCCAAGCTTGTTTTTTCTGTGGTGTTAGCTTTCCTTTTTCCTTTGTCTTTGGTAGTATTTTTCTTCCTAGGCATTGTAGGTGTTTTGAATTCAATTCTTGCACCTAAGCGTTCTTTGGCAGGAGTCACCCTGTCACCTAGACGATTCTTCACATCGGTTCTACCCTGATCAATGGAAGCTTTCTTCAGCAACCACTTCTTTACATCATTAGGCAAAGAAGGAGGAACCTTTTGGGTAATCACTTCCCATAAAGGTCTAGCGCTCCAGTAAGCATCGAATCTATCTATTTCTTGAGATACAGGGTACTCATAGGGAGGACGAAGATCCCCGGAAGGAATATTCTGAAGCAAGCCGTATTGTCTTTTCACCCTGCAGGGATAATAATAGGTTACACGAGACAAGCTTGGAAGACGGCAGAAAGGTTGCTTGTTAACACCAACCATCCTTTCTATTTTCCACCATGGGATGACCCACTTGATGGCAAAATCACGTGATTCAAATACTTTTCTCCACCCATGACGCCCAATTTTAGGGATGCGCTTCTTCCTTCTCACGAAGCAATTGGGAGTATATTTTTCAATGTCATCCGGAGGGCTAATTAATCCTAGCCTCTCCATTAGCCACATCTGTAAAAAATTGCAATGCCAATAAATTATTATTACAATACAAAAATATATTTTTTGATTTCTGTAATTAAAAATATTATTTTTCTACCTGTAATAAAATTGGAGAACCGCGAAGAGGCGCTTTTGGGTCCCTTTTCAATTTATCTAGACTAATCATAGTCTCTCCAACTATTAATGGCATTGGATTCCTCCCTGATTCAATCTGTTCTAGTACAGTGGTGATAATTGATTGACCCTCATTATTTTTACCACTACCAAGAAAAAATTGATTGAGCATGCAAAATAAGAACGCCCTTCTTCTATATATATGTAAAGATTCCGAAAGAGGTTTATCAAAATAATGGCGTGCGAATTCTTTCAAATTAACTATGTTGCCATCCACTATTTTTGATAAATCCCTTTCCTTCAAATTAAAGAAGCGCTCAAAATCCTTATAGTAGTATGCATCCACTCTAGGGATTACTACGAGGTCTATTGCAGGGAAGCCTAAGATAGCACCAAATTCCTCTGGCAAAGGGTTAATCTCATCATACCCTATTCTGAAACAATGCGTATCAACATTCCAAAATTCTAAAGCGGTATGTATGAAGTCTAGGTCTAGATCTACCCCTTTGATGCCATAAATTCCCCCCAAGTGAAATAAATCTAATTCTTTTCTGTCTCTAGCATTAAGAGATCGACACCATTCATGAGTGTATTGGGTGAAGGTTTTAGTGGCTAAAGACATAATTATTATTTTTTCTAAAGAAGAGAATAATTTTATTCGCTGGAATTATGAGAAGAATCGGCTAGGCAAGGGACTATTTATGCACAAATTGCGAAGAGTTTTAATCAGAATGAAACACGAAGTCAGCGTCAATTGGCGTCAAACCCCCGAGATTGGCGCCAACCGCCAGAGCTTGGCGCCACGCGCTAAGTGTAGCGCCTGGCGCCACGCGCCATAAAGTGGCGCCAGCTGGCGCCAAGTCACCAAGACAGCTGCACGTGCTCAGTTTGCGTTTTTAATATTAAACTTGACTCGGTTAATGACTTTATGGCTCCGTTTAATATTCCTAAACATCTTTTCTAATTAAATATAGCTATTATTTTTTTAATTAATTTATATTATTCTTTCTTTTGGATTTTATTTTAAATTCCAAAACCCGTCATTTTTTTGATTTTTTCCTTTTTTATTTCTTTTTGGGGGAGAGAGTCGGATAATATCCTCCATCAATAATAAAAATGATGGAATTTTTGCGCAAAATTGTTGTCACACCTCTTTCACACACACTAACATACACATAATAATAAACAATCAAATAAATCCATAATAAACATAAAAATACAAAATGTGTCTCTAAATGATGAGTCAAAGGCAAAGTTCTAAAAAAAAGTCAAAATAAAATATACACAGGAACAAACTACGGCGCCGGAGGACGTAGGCCCATCATGTCATAAAATTGCGCCGTACGAGGACTCACCTCTCTACCGGCTCCAGCTTCAGCACCAGCTCTAGTCTCCGTGGGAGGAGGAAGACTCAAGATAGGACCACTCCAGCCAGGATCAACCTGATGCTGAGACCGCGGAGGCTGCTGCGATGACGAGCCGACCTCGTACATCCCACCACCTCTGAAAGCCGAGGTAGCCTCTCCTACCGGTGCAACAGGAGCACCCTCTGAAGAAGATCCCGAGCCCTCAGCAACGTCGGCTCGAGCAGTCTCAGAGCGACCGCCTCTACCCCCTGACGAAGTGCGACGACGTCTCGAGCTAGACCTCGCCGGATCTCTCCGCCCCTCAGGTCTCGTGCGGGTGTGAGAAGCGATAGGCTGGCCCTGCAAAAAGAATTAAATCAGAAACAAGGTAAAATTGAAGCAGTAATGCAAAAATAATAAGTAAAGAAAGGTTACCTCTCGGACAACGTCATCCCGACGACAGGTGGTCGCATTCCTCATCCGGACGAGCTGGCTCCGGAAGGCATCTATGCATCGTGCCATAGCTGAAACCACCTCGCGTGAAAACTGTCAGAAAAATAAGCCAGTAAAAAATGCATGATATATGAACACAAAATTCTAAAAAAAAAAAAAAAAAAAAAAAAACCCTAGGCTTACTCTAGTCTGGTGGCGAGGAATCGACCGCTTTACAAAGCGCTCACCCTCGGGAGCCGGAGAAATCATCTCCTCGATCGGCCCGTACATCCCCTGGTAGTGGATGGACATACGGGGTGGCACGAACTCAGCAGCACCGTCCTGATAAAACAGAAAAAATCAGTAAAGTATAATTTGGGGGCTACTTAGCGAAAAATAAAAAGCTAAGAATCTTACCCTCACATCCTCAGCCGGTACAGGGGCCGGAACCAACAAAGGTAGTAGCTCCTCAGCATAACACCGCCCGAGGATTGCATGGGACCGCCAAGGGGTACCAGCTCCCTCAGACATGCTCGACAACCGCGCCTCGTCGAACATATGACGTGGTGGAGCGGCAGGAACGACGAATACATCAGAAGAGTGCTGTCTAGCGACCCTCTCTCCTAAGTACGCGACCGCTCCATAGGTCCCCAGAAAGTAGCGACGCTCAGCAGAGTACTGTGCGGCTAATCCAGGGACTGTCCAACCGCCCCACGGTCGGTATACCACCTCAGGTCCCTATAAAAAGCATCAATCAGGAAAGAATATATCTAAAGCACCGTGAAAAAGCAAGACAAACGATAAAAGTCGTACCGAGATGATCCAGCTCCGGACACGTGCAGTAGACATGTCCACATGGTGGCCGCCCCAAGAGGCGCTCACCGAAAATACCCTCGGCGATGGTCTCGCCGGCGCACCGGAAGGAAAGTACTCGTAGCACCAGATCTACAAGGAGTTAAAAGTGTGAGTAAATGCTAACTAATATGTAGGGCTAAACTTTATAGGGAATAATGTTTACCTCTACGACCTTCCAAAAAGCAGACAAAGCGACGTTCGTCCTAAAGGACCGGTGACGACACGAGTCCCTCAGTGCACGAACAAAGTCAGCATAGGCCAAGCTGGCCCAGTCATAAGTCCCGATCCGCTGAAGATCACGGACAGCAGGGAGGTAGTAAAGCAATGCCCTACTACCCTTGTCGGGAGAGAATGTCCCTGACAACAACATCAGCACAAAGATGCGCACCCGCTGCTCTCAGGTGGTCGCATCGTCATCAAGAGCCGCTGCCAGCGTCGAGCGGCGAATCCCTCTAGCACTGAACTGAGTCATCTCGACCTCAGCTCGGGCCCGAATAGCGATCGGCCCCAACAACTCCTCGACCTCTAAAGAAAAGACGTCGATCCCACCGTCAAACGACAGTGGCACAGAAGTGAACTCCAGTCCTGTGATGAGACTGAAGTCCGTAGGGGTGACCATCATCTCGCCTCAAGGAAAATGAAAGGTGTTGGTGGTGTCCCAGAAGAACTCCACCAAAGCGCGCACTACGTGATGACCCCCGCTGGAGGCGACTATAGCCTCGGAGGTCTCAAATAGAGTAGCTAGCCCGCAAGACTCCCATAGGAGCCTCGTCTCAAGATCCCTGGCGATGTGCATCCTGTACAAATCGCCTAAACCGTCACAGCCAGAGCCGTGATGCCGTGTCCTTTCGGGCTCGGTACCCCGTCTCACCCTCTCAGAAATGTGGTGGACAGGGGCGAAGAACAGAGTCCGCTCGTCCCACTCCGGAAGTCGACCAAGAGAAGTGGATGACGTGGTGTCGTCCTCTATGGGCTCAGGCTCCCGTCTAGTGTTTCGGGACCGTGAACCCGAGCCTCGTTGTCTAGCCATGCTACAGTGTGTAGAATTATTATGAATTAAGGTTCTATAGTATCTAAGGTTCGCCTAACCGCATGATACTATGTTCGCAAAAATAGAGTACGTAGTACTAAAACAGAGCACAAATTCAAATTGAGCATAACAGCATTTTTCAAGCAATCAAACAATTTCTTGCAACACTATAGTGATTATTGTGACAAATTGGACAAGAATTGCTAGCAAAAATATCAAGAACGAGTCACATTGTTCTTCACGACCTTAAGAGGTCCAACAATGGCAAATTGCTCATTTCTTCACCAAATTGAGTCAAACAAGTCTCAAATTACTCCCAAGGCAATATACAAACATAATCAAGCAATTTCATGGCATAAAACTTGACAAACAAAGCAAATTGAGAATCAAAAAATTCGAATTTTCATGAAATTCGTGAATATTCATGTCAAGAATTCATAAAAATTGATGTGGGTTTGAGGAAAACTTACATAGATCGGGAAAATAGATGAAAAGAGCTTTGATTTGCAACAAATTTGAGCAAATTCGGTTGAAAAACGAGCAAGCAATGAGCAATTGAAGCTTTCGGTTTCCTCGAGCAGTTTTCGCGACGAACAGAGCAGCGAAATGAAGAGAAAATGGGAATTTAAAGAGATTCCCGTGCTGGCGCCAGTCCCTAGGCATTGGCGTCACGAGTTGGGCTTGGCGCCTGGCGCTAACGCCTAATAGCTGGCGCTGATGGTCTTTCAGCGACGCCAAAGCATCTAGCCATCTGATGAGGTTGTGCTAACCTTCTGTAACATATTTTTGGGTTCCTTGGTACGCCAGTTAGCCCCTCTAAGCAATTTGACATGATCGGCTTGATTACATAAATTGATCGACCTGATAAGAGATCGTCTCACTTAGCTTAAAGCGCTTAAGCATTGGCTCATTAGCAAAAGGCACCGACATATAGGTTCAAAGCAACAAGAACGCCGACGTACAGGCATAGCGGAAGCAAAGTTCAGGCGAACTTTTAAAGATCGACAGGTGTGGATCTTTGGTAATTTCCTTTGGAAAATTATCGCATCAAATGAGGATAACTTTAGGAGAAGATATCTTCGACAACGTTCCCTAGCTTGCGGATAGTTGTCACGAGCAACTGAGGATTATTTCAAGAGAAATAATCTTCGATGATATCCCCTAGGATGTGGAATATTGTCAATGCGACTGAGGATTATTTCAAGAGAAATAATCTTCGATAGTATTCCCTAGGATGTGGAATACTATCATAGCGGAGGAGGATAGTTTCAGGCGAACCAATCTTCTAATTTGGAAGCAGTTACGGGCGTAGCAGTTTTCAAGCGGGGTGGCATTCTCTAGCTTGTAGGAGGTCATCAAAACAATCGGTTACTTTCAGAGACGTGTGCTCGACGATGCAAGATGCGCGTTTCTTAACTCTTTTATCTGTTTAACTAACGCTAGTTTGCAGGTATCGGCATTACAAGAGTGATTTAGGATCGCAGAACGTTCTGAATCATTCTCCGTCCCTATCGATACTTTGACTTTTGTTTTCGGAACTTGCGTTTCTCCAAACTCAGTCAAAGTGGGGGCTTTTATAGACACCCATTTGTGTCTCCCCAAAACCAAACCCAGTGATGAGTACCTTTCACGTCGAATCATAATCGAATGAAACGAAAGTGTGGAAAGGTCTAGTGTTGCGGAAAGTTTTAATTTCTTTTCTCTTCTTTTTGTTTTTGAAAACTTTATTTTAAGAAAACAGTCAATCCAGTTTGGTTGGTCCATGATATGGGTCCAATAGTAGTGTAGTTGGATGGGGCTTGCAAAGACCTTTCCAACGATATATTATAAGCCCAATTCCGATGAATATTGAGGAAGTTATGGCCAAATTACCAAACTGGGCCCGGTTTGAGCTTTATGTACGGCCCAATGATCTTGGGGAGGGCCTAATATGATTTATCATTCCTAATGCAATTAGGAATGGTTTTAGTCTTCTAGAATCTTCTAGAAGGTTCTTTTCATTCCTAATTCAATTAGCATTGATAAGTTGATTTTGTTGACTTTTCAGAGTTTTAATTAAAATCAAATAGCATTTTCGAAGAAATTATATTATTTTATCCTCCAGTACGGTAAACTTATCGAATTTTCGAAAACGCGTTAAAATCAAGCTTGGCGTCCAACCCCAGGCCTTGGCCCCTGGAACCAGGCTTGGCGCCTGGCGCCTGACGCTAGTGCTGGTGCCTGGCGCCAGCTAGCCAGGGTTGGCGCCAGCTCTGTTTCCAGAGCGTCAGACTCTGTTTTGTTAATTTATCTTTTTTGGCTGATTTTCTCTATAAATATCGTATTAAAAACTCCGTTTTCATTCATCATCTACATCTATCATTCACCATTCATTCACCAATTCTCCTCATTCACATGTTTTCCTCAACAATTAGTTTTAATTATTATTCTTTCATTCAGCTCCCTCATTCATCTTTCCTAAACTTTGGTTTTCTTATACAAAATTCCGCATTCACAAGATCTAGAAACACCTAGCCATATTCGAAGTTGCCTTCGCTCTAGACGTGAAAGGTTTTAATTTCTGAGGGTTTGGTCCCAAATCTCTCTTTCAATTATTTAATTTAATTGTTGATTTATTATTTTCCTTGAAGTTACTAACGTGTGTATTTTGTTATTAGAAAGAGATACGAGGCATCAAAGTAACTACTTTAATGGTTTAATTGATATTATGATGTAGAAATCATGTTTACATTGTTATTATGATATTCCTAGTATCATGTCTAGGGTAATTTTAATATTAAATATGATTGTCACGATGTTTCCTATATTCTTCCTAATATTTATGATTGTTAATATCATGTTAGGGTTAAAGATTTGATTTTTATTGCTTAGTGACATGCTAGGATTTGTTATTAATCTTGTTAGTATCATGCCTAGGATCTTGCTATTATTATTATGCTTTAATATTAACATGAACATGATTATGATTATAATGATTATAATTTATGATGATTATGAATATTATTATTATTATTATTATTTTGATGATGATTATTTTATTTATGATGATTATGATTATTATTATTATTATGATATGATAATTAATTATTATTCATGATATTGATTATTTTGTTGCTTGATATTTATATTTATTGCTTGATCACGCCTTTATGCATGTTTAAAGGGAATTTGTATTTGTAATCACGCTTAATGAGATAATTAATAATCTTGTTAGGGTTAATTTTGATTATAATTTCAAGTGATCGCCAATAATAGATTTATTTGTGCATTAATATTCAACCAACATAGATTAAACAGGTTTAGGGTTAATCCTATTGATTGCATGTTAATCAGAAAGCGCACATGAATACGATCAGAATAAAGTAGAGGCCTATTATTAGGGCAGATTCAATCTCTTTTAGGTTGGATTTGTACCTTCATCCCCGAACCCTTATTTGGTTCTAGACCTTATGGAGTTGACGATCTCTTGGATCGTTAAGGGGTGTAACCTTCACCTCGTGAATGGTTTACAAGTTCCTAAAAAAACTTGTTGGCGACTCTTTTGCTCTATCTTCTTCCCTTTTGGACGCCACCGTACTTTAGTGTATGATCACAGTGGGGTTCAAGCTAGTGGGATTTTAAAGGCTTGAAATTATTCCCTACATCCTACCATGTCTTTTAAATAGACGTCTTCTTCGTCGCTGTCCCAAACTCCATTAATATTTACATCCTCTTCTTGTGGAACTTGGACTAGCTTCTTATCATCAATCATTTTCTGAATTAAATCCTTGAATTTAAAACAGTTTTCGATAGTATGACCCCCTGATTGATGATATTGACAATAATATCTATATGTCCTTTTTAATGATTCAAATGCTCTCGGTTCGAGAGGTTTGATCTCGCCACTCTCGTAGAGCATTTTGAACATTTGTGCATATGGGATCCCAATTGGAGTGTAGAGTCTATTACTCTTCTTAGGTTTATCGGTGACTTGTAAAGGAAAGCGTTTCGCCTCATAAGTCATTCCCATGGGTGTAAACTCTTTCTTGGGTTTATTTTTCGAGGGTGGAACCTCGTCATATTTCTTCTGAAGTTCTTTTACGACTTTGAGGGCTTCACGTAGCAAATGTGATCCTTCCATCATAGTCAGTGTAAGCAATTGTAAGTCCTCTTTACTTGCTAATTATGGAAGGTTATCCATGGCGTCGAAAAAGATCTCCTCCTCTTCTTCGATGGCATGGATTTCTTTGACAGGTTTGATGAGAGATGAAGGATCAACCTCGTTTTCCTCATCAGAGATGGCCAAGGAGTGAGCGAGAGGCGCATTATCAATACTTGGCTTCTTACTGGCAGGGGGCAATGGCAGCTTGTTGTTGTCGATTAAGTCTTGGATAGCTTCTTTAAGCTTCCAACAGTTCTCGGTAAGATGGCCCCTACCTTGGTGATACTTGCAATGTGCATTGGGGTTCCAGTTAGCTGTCCTCTTTTCGACTGGTGGATCCCCGAATGGTCCAATAGGAGTTATAAGATCTTTTGCATTTAATCGGTCAAATGCGGTGTCATAACTCATGCCAATAGGAGTAAAGTTCCTCCTAAATGGTTTCTTTTGTCCTTGATTACTCATAGCAAGGACTTCATTTAGGTTAAAAGTGCTAACATTGTTTGAGTGGGTGGTTTTGGAAGAAGAAGGATTGTCGTTCTTCTTGCCTTTCCAGCCACTGTTGGAGTTATTGTTGGCAGCTTTCAACTTAGCCAGGTCGTCTTCAATATTAATTCCAATGTCGTAGACGGCCTTGAAGGTATGGAGATTATTTTGATATTTGAGATGCTTGAAGTACTTTTCTTGAAGGTTTTTGATGAATAACCTTACGGACTCTTTTTCACTGGGCACCTCAATCATCTTAGCTGAGGTTTCTCTCCATTTGTTAAAGAAGGAGGTGAAGCCTTCATTCTCCTTCTGCTAGATGACAAGGGAATAAACGCGTCGTCAATTGTCTATCCCTAGATCAAATACAATTTATACAACCTAAACAAACCTAATACGAGTATAAGGCAAGCATAGGGGTGGAACCACAGAGAACGGTAAACACCACCAAATGTTATCGACAATTAAGCTAGTCCGGAATAGGAGATAAATAAACTAAAGTCTAAAGATGCTAAAACAAGAAATAAAACATTAAGGCACCAAGGGAAATGGGTAGGTGAAGTTGACGCTTGACCATACAATAACAAAGTAGCATATCAATGGTAAACTAAACATGCATGAATATCGAAGTAAAGGGTCCAATCTAGCCGCCTTCCGGGGTCAATTGGCTTCTCCTAACATAGCCTCTATGTTTCCACATTAGAACCATATACTAAGAGGTACTATTAAATAACAATCGATAGTAATGAATCTCAACTAAGTCAACTTCCGTTACTTGTTAGTAAAGACTCATCTTTAATCAACTAACAATGTGCACTTGCAAGAAAGACTAAAGAATATCAAGCATGCAAAGACTTTAATCACCGTTAACATAACCCCAACATTAAAAGCATGAACAATTAGCAACTACACCATCCCCACACCCTTGGCTAGATGACTACTCACAAATCATATTGAAAACAATATCAATCATCAAATCAATAAGCATCAACATGATTAATAAGCAAAGAAGAAAAATAAAAGCAAATAAGCAAAATCAAAAACAAAGGTAAAGAGAAAGAGTAAGAGATTGCTCATTTATTGAAGATGAAGGTCTACAAAGGATTGAACAAGCTCCTTCTTCAAAATCCAAGTTCATTAATGAAGAAAACCACACTTTCTCTCTCTACCAATGAAGACTAATCCTAACCTAACCTAAAACTAATTAGAGAGTAGAATAGATGATTATTGAATGTCTAATTACCCCAAAAAATGGGTATTTATACTAACTTAATAAAACTAGGAAAAATAAAAGAAAAATAAAATAAAATAAAATAAATTAAAAGGAAAAGTAAAAAAAAATCAGAAACTAAAATAAAAATAAAATAAAAGAAAGAAAATAAGAAAAGGGAAAAGAAAAAGAAATAAAAATAAAAGAAAAAATAAAAATAAAAATAAAACAAATCAATTCCCACCAAAACAATCAGCTACCCCCTTTCCCCTTCTTCTTCGAAATTGGCTGCTTCAATATCAACACCAAACAACCATCATCAATGGCTCAAAATCATCACCGACATCTTCATCAACCAGCAATCAATCAAGGCCGTTCAATTTTCATTAAAACTCGCATGAGAAGCTCGTGAAATGGTTCGATCGAACCGGTGGCTGGTTCGACCGAACTACGGGGTTGGTTCGGTCGAACCAAGGGTATGTTAGACCACTCCTCTTTGAATAACAAAACCCCCAAAGTCTCTGACTCGAAGTTCGGCCGAACACTCATTGATTTGCTCGAACTTGATTAATTTGCTAATTGTTCTGATTTTTGGGTCGATTGGTTGCTTAATTGGTGGTTTGAGTAGTTGCGGGTCAGGTGTGGTGAAGGGCTGCCGTTTGGGTGGAGTGAGTGCCCGCTGCGAAGGGTATCGAGAATGGAGATGAATTGGAGCTATGGGTTGCGGGCTGCTCTGATTTGGGGCGTTGCAGTGTCGGCTTTAATTGGTGGTTGCGGTGGTCGGGTGCGTGGTTATTGTTGATGTTATATTCGTTGTTGTTGCTGTTGTTGGTGGTGTTGCGGGGTGAAGCAGGGTCTGTTGCGGCTGGTGGTGTGTGGTGTTTGGTTGTGTGTGCTGTTGTTGGTGGTTGTGGGGTGTTGGTGAGGGGCTGCTGTGGTGTGTTGGTGAGGGGCTGCTGTGGTGCGTTGGTGAGGGGCTGCTGTGGTGTGTTGGTGAGGGGCTGCTGTGGTGCGTTGGTGAAGGGCTGCTGTGGTGCGTTGGTGAGGGGCTGCTGTGGTGCAAGGACGCAGCAGGCTAATTTTGGGGTTAGTAGATGTGTGGTGGAGCAGGGGAGAAGCAGAGGAGGTTGGCTGAGGGGCTGTTGTGGTTGATGTGGTGGAGGATAAGGGAGGTGGGGTGATGGATAAGCGTGGCAGCACCTAAAGGCAGCATCCTGTTTGGAAGCTTATGTCTCGAACCTTAGACCTCCAAACACGAAAATGACTTTAAAACCCGGAACACCTACAACCAAAAACACGAGGGGATTATCAAAAGATAAAATAAAATAAAATAAGAAAAGGTAAAATAAAGTAAAATAAAATAAGATAAATAACACTAAACTAATAAAAATTAAATAAAACTACACAAGTAAAGAAAGTGAAATAAAATAGACTCAAAACTAATTAAAATAAATAAAAGTAAATTAGAATACTTTCAAGGGAAAAATAAAGAACGAAATATAACAAATCAAAAGCAAATAAAATACGAAAATAAACTAATTCTAATAAAAACTACGAAAAGAACTAAAACACGACAAAATTACCAAAATAAACAAGAAGTGTTATTAAGAGAAAACAAGAGAAAGAAAGGGAAAATAAGATAAAATAAACGCGAAAATGACTCTAAAAATACTTCCTAAGAGTGACATAAATGTCACTCATCAATTTCCCCCAAGCTAAACCTTTGCTCGTCCTCGAGGAAAGCTAAGGCAAAAGAGAACAAGATGGAATTATTGAAAGCAAAAGAAACAAAATAGAAACAAAGAGAAAGAATGTACACTAACTCACTGTCGTAGGAATCACGGATGCATTTAGCGTATGCATCGAGCCCTTTAAACCCCTATGTCGCCAAAGATGACGAGTAAGCTCTCGTGAGGGTTTCCTAAGAGGTTTAACCCACAACTCTTGGCAACACATAACATTCAAGGCAAAGGTGAAATCAAGAAAACTCGAGTTTTGATATTTCAAACCAAACACAAACAATGGGCTAAATGCACAAGAATACAATCCTTTCTAGACATTAAAGGTAGCCTAGCAAAAGAATAGCTAAGGTTGATGCACACATAAAGCATGCAAAGGGTAGAGAACTTAGAGGGACTTACACTCCTCCTTATCTCCGACCAAACTCCCGCATCCTCACTAGTTTTGCATCCACTTTTAAGGTGATATCTCGAGATTCCTCGAAGGAATCGGAACAAAATAAGCAATGAAAAACATTTAGGCTACCCGACATCTTGACATTGATAGCTCGCTCAATAGGCTTGGCTTGATTACCCTCCATCGGTAGTAACTAAACCTTACTAAGGTCAAAAGGTCTTAAAAGGGTTGAAACGTTTAGGCTAGGGTAAAGGGTGCGGAAATAAATTTGGAAATTGGTGGTAAACTTAGAAGTGAAGCAAGGTTGATCATTCCTCAATTCAAACTCAATAAACTACCAACTTTCAAATCAAAAATTCTAGCAACTCCTCCCCCAAGATTATTCTTTTTCAACCAAAAAACAAATATTTTTGTATTTTCTCAATATTTTCTTCTTTTTTTTTCATTTCTTTTTATTCTTTGCTCTCGCCTCTTTTAACTTTGAGCGGCTTTTTCTTTCATTTCCTTTATTTTCTTCTCATTTACTCAAACCATTCAACATAACAAATATAAACACAAGTACCAAAATTTGAGTTTTTCACTTCTTTTTCATTCTTTTTCTCACTTTCATTAACCAAAAATACAAATCAAGTCCCGAGAATGCTTCACAAAAACTAATAAAGGTGAAAATAAAGCAAAGGTCCATTGGTTTGTAATGTGGTTAAGCCAAAGAAGGGAAAATGGCTCAAATTGGGTTACTAAATGAGCAAATGCAAAAGAAAAATAAAAGAATAGAAAATAATAAAACAAAACAAAAATCCTAATTTCCTTCGTCTTCCCCTAGGTTGGTTCGGTCTCGATCTTGGGTAGATTAAGCCAAATTCTCGATATAAGCTAGCAATGCCAAGGATCCAAACGCCACACATGCAAGAAATGTAGAAGTCTAGAACAAAATAAACACATCCTCACAAAAATGACGGTAGTGGAGTAGCAAAAATCACCTTTAAAGCTTCAACTAGCTAGAGAGCGACAACCATCTTACCACAAACCAAGTGAGCTAAGGTCTCATAGCCCTTAAGTTCTACTACCTTGGCAATGTTATATGTGTGAACCAACCTCGACATTCGAGTGCACAAAAACCTCTAACAACTAGCAAAGAGGGTATTCTAGGTGCTAAAGCCCAATTATGTCCAAGTTTAAAACAAAACATTTTGAAACTTGCCTTGAATGCCATGGAAAGACACTATACAGACAAATATTCACAAAACCAACAATACTCAAGAATGCATATACAATTGTGCAAGATGAAAGCATGATCAATCAAAACTACATATACCAAAAGTCAACTCAATAAGGCGCTCATGGCCATCCAAACATAGAAAACCAATCTCAATAATAGACTTTGGCAAGTATGAGAGAAATAAATCAAGAAATCATGAGACTATGGATTAAGAAACCACCAAGAGATATAGATAACCCCCCCCCCCAAGCTAGCGAATAGCTACTCCCCCAAGCTAGAATGGAGCATTGTCCTCAATGCTCAAAATAAAGGCACAAAGGGTGGGTGGGAGGGGAAGAAAGAAAACACATTCACACAACAATTCATATTCATTCAATCCAAATGCAATTAAGAAAGCAAATCCAAGATGAGGGAAGAAGGAAAGAGTAAACCAAATGTGAGGTGGGTGTTGAAACCCGCAATTGAGCACATTGTCCACAATTTCATCTAATTCCTCGTCTTTGTTGCTTTTCCAAATTCAAGCAATCATTGGTGTGCTTCTTCTCAAGGAGCTCAATCAAAAATCCTTGCACATGAGTATATGCATCGAGTACCTATACACATAGACAAGAGAGTAAACAAAAACGAGAAACGCAAAAGAAAGAAAAGGAAAGCAATAAAACACGGGTTACTTCCCGCAAAGGCTTGCTTAACGTCCAAGCATGACCAATCTAGTAAATAACCCGACAAAGAACGCAATAGCTTGTCATATGCACCGGCAAACATATCAAGAAATAGAGCATACGCGATGCTCATATGACAAGCAAACATAAAGTACAAGGAGACTTTATGCTTGAGAGAAGGGAGAGAAGAAAAAGTAAAAGAATCAAAAGAAAAATCAAGAAAATAAGAAGAAAAAGTAGAAGAAGAAAAAGCAAAATCCTCACAAAAATCTTTTTGGTTGGCATTATAACTCTTTTCCTCATCAACAATGAAAGAGTTGGGGGCTTCGAAAGCATAGATAGGAAGAGGATCCCTAAGAGGTTCTTTGAGAAAAGAAGGGAGGAACATAGGATAGTAGGAGATATGGTTAAACCTTTGGGAAAAAGGTGTATGAGAAAGGGAAAAAGGGGTAGCTAATCCCTCATCACAAGATCTCACATCACTAATGAGGGAATGAAAATCAATCATGGAATCCTCAAATGAAGAACCCTCATGTTCTACATCTCCCTCAAGCTCAAAAACTCCAAACGATTCAATCTCAACCTCCTCTTTACATCCTTGAACAACATCTCCCTTAAATTTCTCAAGGCCTACCATCTCAAAATCAAGAGTGAATGGGGGCAAATTTCTCTCAAACTCATCTCTTTCTAATGAAGCTTTATCAATGAACTCACTCATAAGGTTATGGGCTACCGTTTGAAACTCAAGAAATATTTGGGCCATAATCTCAGATGAGTCTAAATCATCATGGATAGACGAGTCAAAAGCTTGCTCATTGGAATCATCTTGGGGACTATGGGGCACACCTTTAGAATTCATGCAAAAATCAGATGCAATATGAGAAAGAGCATGCACTTCATCATCATTAGAATGTACCTCATTACATTGAGCTATAGAGGGAGGGGAGTTGAAATCATGCATTACATGGTCACTATGGGGAGCATCAAGCACATCATGAGAATTCATATTAGACAAATCATGACAATTGGCATCAAAATTAAAAGCATGAGAATCCCGAACATATGTCTCATGATTGGCCCTCTCCCAATCATAATTATCCCTAGCTAACCATGAATAGAAATCCCAAGCTTCATCCGAAGACATGTCTTGAAATTTACCATTTAACATATTATCAACTACTCCTCTAAAATTCTCATTTAATCCCAAATTGATGATTTCACAATAATCACCCTTGGTTAAACCTTTAACACCATCTAGGAAATCCTCAAGTCTATTGAAATACACCCAAAACGGCTCATTATCAAATTGAGGAATAGAAATATAAGCCATTTTTTTCTCAAATAAAGCAACACAAATAAAAACCAACAAATCAAAAGAAAATTATAAACAATGGACTAGTCTCAATAAGATAACACAATGGTAATGGAAGCCGTTCCCCGGCAACGGCGCCAATTTGACAAGGGAATAAACGCGTCGTCAATTGTCTATCCCTAGATCAAATACAAATTATACAACCTAAACAAACCTAATACGAGTATAAGGCAAGCATAGGGGTTGAACCACAGAGAACGGTAAACACCACCAAATGTTATCGACAATTAAGCTAGTCCGGAATAGGAGATAAATAAACTAAAGTCTAAAGATGCTAAAACAAGAAATAAAACATTAAGGCACCAAGGGAAATGGGTAGGTGAAGTTGACGCTTGACCATACAATAACAAAGTAGCATATCAATGGTAAACTAAACATGCATGAATATCGAAGTAAAGGGTCCAATCTAGCCGCCTTCCGGGGTCAATTGGCTTCTCCTAACATAGCCTCTATGTTTCCACATTAGAACCATTGTAGGCATCGTTTGATGTGCGCCTACGTTAAAGCATGTGGTGAATATGCTTGGCACTCATAGGAAATGGGAATTGACATTACGATTAGGGACAAATAAAGTAGGGAGCCGCCAACAAGTTTTTAAGGAACTTGTAAACCGTTCACGGATCATAAAAGGCAACCACGATAAAGGGACAACGAAGGCAACAACGATTGACCCGTGAAGGTTACACCCCATTCATAATCCATGAGATTACTAACTCCATATGGTTCGGAACCACGAAAGGAGGATCGGGGATGATGGTACGAAGTGAGTCATGGAGTCACATTCGCCCGTATTGGCCTCTACTCGATTCTTATATTGAAAAGCATTCCTGTGATCTCAAAGGCATACAAACAATAATTCAATTCGCTCCAAACTATTATTTAACTAAATTGGTTTAAAATTAATGCACACATAATTCTACAAATTTGGTGATCACTTCAATTAATAATAAGGTTAAAAAGGATCCTAAACCGGTTGTCCAAATTATCTTATTAGGCGTGATTTTCAATTACATATTCCCTTTAACATGCAATATAGTGATCAAAATAAATAATAGAATCAATATTAATATAAAACCAATTTATTCATAATTCCAACAACATAAAAATCGTTAGAAAAAATAACAATGATAAAAAGAGCATGATCCTTACTTTGAATCTGTTTGTTTGCAACTACAAAATAATAAACGAGTTAGTAACTTCAAGGAAATAATAAAACAATAATTAAATTAAATTAAATTAAATAAGGTTGATTTTGGGGCCAAACCCTCAAACAATTCTACCTTTCACGCCTAACTTTAAGGACAGAACCTCGAGTAAAATATGGACTCCTTTGAGTGCTTGAAGAAGGAATTTTGAAGCGAAAAGGGTAAGCTAGTGTTTAGGTTAAGAGCATAGAAGAGAGAAAATAAGAATAATCGAATTCTGGTTGCCCCGTACATCAGAAATGAGGGGGTATTTATAGGGAAATGTGCTGAGGGAGCACACGGAACCCTAAAATGATAAAAACCCTAAAAAAGTATCCCGTGACACGGTCAGACTGTACCGTCAGACGGTACACATTCCCGTGACACGGTCAGTTTTGGAGTGACGCGGGAAATTTTCAGAAAACGGAACGGAAAACGCGTTAAGGGTTTACGCGGAAAGGACACGGAACTTCCCGTGTCACGGCAGACCTCCCGTGTCACGGGAAGTCCCACTGTCAGACGGGAAGGGTTCCCGTGACACGGTCAGGCTGTACCGTGACACGGTCAGTTCTAGTCCATTTTTCCGTCTAAATTCATTTTTAACCCTAATTTCTTTCGGCTTTTTAAGTGCCGATTGATAATTTCGGGCTTTTTTCTGACTTTTATTATTCGGGCTAAAATAATAAAATAAAATAAAATGTTTGGGCCAAAAATAAATAATAAAATAAAAAGGTTTGGGTTTAAAATTAAAACTATGCTTTTACCAAACACCAAGACTGATCCATAGACCTTTCAAAAATAAAAATTTAATAAAATACGATTTTTTAAGCACTCTCGGGATTAAATACTAAACCCGACCAACAGTAGCGGTGAAAGGTTATTTATCATCGGGTTTGGTTTTGGGGAGACATTTTTAGGTGTCTACAACCATATACTAAGAGGTACTATTAAATAACAATCGATAGTAATGAATCTCAACTAAGTCAACTTCCGTTACTTGTTAGTAAAGACTCATCTTTGATCAACTAACAATGTGCACTTGCAAGAAAGACCAAAGAATATCAAGCATGCAAAGACTTTAATCACCGTTAACATAACCCCAACATTAAAAGCATGAACAATTAGCAACTACACCATCCCCACACCCTTGGCTAGATGACTACTCACAAATCATATTGAAAACAATATCAATCATCAAATCAATAAGCATCAACATGATTAATAAGCAAAGAAGAAAAATAAAAGCAAATAAGCAAAATCAAAAACAAAGGTAAAGAGAAAGAGTAAGAGATTGCTCATTAATTGAAGATGAAGGTCTACAAAGGACTGAACAAGCTCCTTCTTCAAAATCCAAGTTCATTAATGAAGAAAACCACACTTTCTCTCTCTACCAATGAAGACTAATCCTAACCTAACCTAAAACTAATTAGAGAGTAGAATAGATGATTATTGAATGTCTAATTACCCCAAAAAATGGGTATTTATACTAACTTAATAAAACTAGGAAAAAAAAAAGAAAAATAAAATAAAATAAATTAAATTAAAAGGAAAAGTAAAAAAAAAATCAGAAACTAAAATAAAAATAAAATAAAAGAAAGAAAATAAGAAAAGGGAAAATAAAAAGAAATAAAAATAAAAGAAAAAATAAAAATAAAACAAATCAATTCCCACCAAAACAATCAGCTACCCCCTTTCCCCTTCTTCTTCGAAATTGTCTGCTTCAATATCAACACCAAACAACCATCATCAATGGCTCAAAATCATCACCGACATCTTCATCAACCAGCAATCAATCAAGGGCGTTCAATTTTCATTAAAACTCGCATGAGAAGCTCGTGAAATGGTTCGATCGAACCGGTGGCTGGTTCGACCGAACTACGGGGTTGGTTCGGTCGAACCAAGGGTATGTTCGACCACTCCTCTTCGAATAACAAAACCCCCAAAGTCTCTGACTCGAAGTTCGGCCGAACACTCATTGATTTGCTCGAACTTGATTAATTTGCTAATTGTTCTGATTTTTGGGTCGATTGGTTGCTTAATTGGTGGTTTGAGTAGTTGCAGGTCAGGTGTGGTCAAGGGCTGCCGTTTGGGTGGAGTGAGTGCCCGCTGCGAAGGGTATCGAGAATGGAGATGAATTGGATCTATGGGTTGCGGGCTGCTCTGATTTGGGGCGCTGCAGTGTCGGCTTTAATTGGTGGTTGCGGTGGTCGGGTGCGTGTTTATTGTTGATGTTGTGTTCGTTGTTGTTGTTGTTGTTGGTGGTGTTGCGGGGTGAAGCAGGGTCTGTTGCGGCTGGTGGTGTGTGGTGTTTGGTTATGTGTGCTTTTGTTGGTGGTTGTGGGGTGTTGGTGAGGGGCTGCTGTGGTGCGTTGGTGAGGGGCTGCTGTGGTGCGTTGGTGAGGGGCTGTTGTGGTGCGTTGGTGGGGGGCTGCTGTGGTGCGTTGGTGAGGGGATGTCGTTGGCATTGAACTTCTGCGGAAGAAGATCCTTGTCCACCGAGACCCCTTGTGAGCTATTCCCTTGAAACTTGTAGTCGCTAGATAGCTTGATCAGACTCTCTTGCATGAGGTCCATCTGTTGTTGTTTCACGGGATCATCGATCTTGAGGGTTAGAATCTTTAATGCCTCAGTCACGGTAACCAGTTGGTTCCTAAGCTCATTAACTTCTTCTTGTGTTGCCATTACTGTCCTAGCTTTCCTCTTATGAGCGATGGGTTTGTCGAAAAGTTGGACTTGTACAAAAAGATTGTCTTTGATTAACCGCCCTTCCTTTCTTGACCACGCGCTGTAATTTAAACCATTTTTGTTTTAATTATTTGACTCAAATCGACCTTGACTTTACGGTTTTAAAGAGGAAAAGTAAAAATAGGTGCATATTTTTGGCAAAAATAAGGTTAAAAATAGGTGCATATTTTTTGAAAAAAATAAGGGATATATTTTTAGGAATCAAGTATGGTATTTAATCAAGTGATTTAAATTGGAGGATTAATATCCGACTTACCCCCCTAAAAAAATGACGGAAAAAACGCGCATACAAGACTTTCTTAGACATGGTCAAAAGTGTGTATTGGTGTGTGCGTTATGTGGTGAGTGTAAGTGACATGCTTGGAATTTTGTGTAAGACCATGGGACTTAGTGCCTAGACTCAATTAATGACTTAACAAGGCATTATTAATAGTAAAATTTAATCGAATTAATTAGCAAACTGTTTAATTGGACACAAAGTGATGACTCGAACAATAAACCGAACTGTCGTCAAAACGACAGGACTGGCGCCTCTCTTTGCAGTGTAGCGCCAGACGACAGGATTGTCGCCAGGCGCCACACTCCACAGAGTGGCGCTACAGTTCAAACTTTGGCGCCATTGCTGGAATGTCGATCTGAAACTGTTTTCGGTATTATTGCTCAACAGGGGTATACCTAAAGTCGTACTAAGTCAACTCTGATTAAAAAATTAGACTTTATTTACTTATATTAATTAATTAATTAATTAATTAATTAGGCAAAGTTCTTTTAGTCATTAATTTATTTAATCTTAGCACAAGTCAAACAAACAGTTAGGAAAAACACATAGAGTATGCACAACAAATAATGCACAATTAGTCAAGTAGGCACAATATGATGCAATGAGTTTGCAACCTAACCATGGCTCTAGTTCTCTAAAGTTCGGGATATAGGTTAGTCAATAGAGGGTCCATGGTTAATTGTCCGGATGCATCGCGCGGAAGCCTAACCGTGAAGGGTTGGCGCGAGTGGATGGGACACCGCGAATTTAGAAAAACTCGCTTCCATGGTTTGGTGAATTCAACATTCTCGGATGTACCCTTTGTTGCTCAGAGCGTTCAATCAGGTAGATGGAGCATGAATTCCCAGAGGGTTATGTCCATATGTAGAACTCATATGGGTTTCAGAAAAGTGAGAAAAACTCAATCGGGAAGTAGGATCGAGCAAACAATGCTAAAAACTGGTCGAAATTAGAACGCATATTTCTGGCTCGGTATTGGAAGAACTTGACGCCAGCAAACAGAGGCTAGCGCCACTTTTTGGCTTTAGCGCCTGGCGACAGAGGCTGTCGTCTGGCACTAAAGTCAAAATACTGGCGCTAATCTTTGTTCGCTGACGCTAGTTCCTATATGCCTCAGCAGCTTTCTGTGCTCGATAAAATTTTTCAGTTTCGCGTAGTGTTATTTCGGTCCTAGTTGTGAAAGATATTCCTCAAATTTCCTACGTGTAAAATTCCTATGTTTTAACTCATTACGGATGGTCTTTCCAATGAGATCTTTTTTATGCATATGACAATAATGTTAATCAAAATTACGCACATGTAATACTTAGAACTTTTCGAGTCTCATCCACTCATTCTAAATCATTGCCGAAATAAATTTCAGGAATTAAAATAGAAATCCTCCCCAGTGGAGTCGCCAAAAACTGTAGGGAATATTTCAAGCGTTATCCCTAGCTTGAGCCCCACTGTGATCATACACTAAAGTACGGTGGCGTCCAAAGGGAAAGAAGATAGAGAAAAAGAATCGCCAACAAGTTTTAGGAACTTGTAAATCGTTCACGAGGTGAAGGTTACACCCCTTAACGATCCAGGAGATCGTCAACTCCATTATGTCTTGAACCATGACTGGTAGTTCGGGGATGAAGGTACAAATCCAACCTAAAAGAGATTGAACCTGCCCTAATAATAGGTCTATACTTTATTCTGATCGTATTCATGTGCGCTTTCTGACTGACATGCAATCAATAGGATTAACCCTGAACCTGCTTATCTATGTTGGTTGAATATTAATGCACAAATAAACTATTATTGGCGATCACTTCATTTATAATCAAATTAACCCTAAACAAGATTATTAATTATCTTATTAAGCGTGATTACAAGTACAAATTCCCTTTAAATATGCATAAAAGGCGTGATCAAGCAATAACAATAAATATATATATCAAGCAACATAATTATAATAACAATTAATAAATAAAAATTATATAAATAATCAATATTAATAATCATGTTAAAGCATAATAATAGCAAGATCCTAGGCATGATACTAACAAGATTAAAAACAAACCCTAACATGTCACTAAACAATAAAAATCAAAGTTTTAGCCCTAACATGATACTAACAATCATAAATATTAGGAAGAACATAAAAGGCATCATACTTTTAATCATACTTGATATTAAAGTTACCCTAGACATGATACTAGGAATTTATTGTTGTCACCCTAAACATCAAATTAAGGAAAACATCCTAACATGATACTAGGAATCATAATAACAACCTAAGCATGATTTCTACATAATAACATCAATAAAAACCATTAAAGCATTTACTTGGATGCCTCGTACCTCTTTCTAATAACAAAATACACGCGTTAGTAACTTCAAGGAAAATAATAAACAACAATTAAATTAAATATTTGAAATAAAGATTAAGAAAGTTTAGACTAGATTTGGGACCAAACCCTCACAAATTAAAACCTTTCACGTCTAGGGCGAAGGCAACTTCGAATAATGCTAGGTGTATCTAGGTCTTGTGAATGCGGAATTTGTATTTGAGAAAAGGCTAGTTTAGAAAAGACAGAGAAGTTTATATCAAGAATTTCTTGATGAGAGTTCGTGATTGAAAACAGAGTTTTTAGAAGACTATTTATAGAAAAAATCAGCCAAAAAGATAGAAAATCGAAACAGAGTTCTGACGCGCAAAAACAAGGTTAGCACCAGACGCTGACATTAGCGCCAGGCGCTAAAGCTAGCGCCAGGCGCTAATGACCGGCATTTGGCGCTGATTAAATTTCTGACGTGTTTTCTAAAATCAGATAGAAATTAACCGTACAGGTGGATAAAATCGTATTTTCCTCAAAAACTTTCTTTTATTCTGATTAAAACTCTAAAAAGTCAACAAAAGTCAATTAATCAATGCTAATTAAATTAGGAATGAAAAGAACCTTCTAGAAGAATCTAGAAGACTAAAACCATTCCTAATTGCATTAGGAATATTAAATCCATATTAGGCCCTCCCCTAGATCATTGGGCCGCACATAAGGCTCAAACCGGGCCCAGTTTAGTAATTTGGCCATAACTTACTCAATATTCATCGGAATTGGGCTTATAATATATCGTTGGAAAGCTCTTTTCAAGCCCTATCCAACTACACTACTATTAGACCCATATCATGGACCAACCAAACTGGATTGGCTGTTTTCTTAAAATAGGTTTTCAAAAACAGAGAGAAGAGAAAAGAAATTAAAACTATCCGCAACATTAGACTGTCAACACTTTCTCTTCATTCGATTATGATTCGACGTGAAAGGTACTCATCACCGGGTTTGGTTTTGGGGAGACACAAATGGGTGTCTACAGTGGGTATTCTCCCTTTGTGACATAATTAAGGATGTCTGTATACCAAGGCTCTTCCTCTTCTTCTTCTTCTTCTTCTTCTTCTTCTTCTTCTTCTTCTTCTTCTTCTTCTTCTTCTTCTTCTTCTTGGGTTACTTCATCATTCTCTATTTCTTGGATATAAGCTAGTTTATGCCTCTTTTCTATTGTTAAAGGCATTTTCTCAATTTCTGTAGGAATCCTAACCATTGAGGCTAGTCTTGTCAAGGCATCAGCAAATTGATTTTCCTCTCTAGGTAGATACGTGTACTCTACCTTTTCCAATTGATTTGTAAGAGTTTCTAGGTAGGTTTGGTAAGGGGCCAAGATTTCACTCCTTACTTTCCATCTCTTAGAAATTTGATTGATGATCAACGAAGAATCTCCTAATATTCGAAGTTTCTTTACTCCCAACGCCAATGCTGTTTCGAGGCCTACCACGCATGCTTCATATTCTGCAGCGTTGTTGGTAACGTCAAAACCTAGCTTGATGGAGATTGGAACATGTTCTTCTTTAGGTGACGCCTATAGTACTCCTACATCAAATCCCTTTTGGTTTGAGGCTCCGTCGATGTAGAGAGTCCAAGTATCATCTTCTGTGGCCATCAAGTCTTCATCTGGAAAATCATTCTCGTGTATAGGTATGGAAACTACTATTGGGAAATATGCTAAGAAATCCAAAACCACAGATCCTTTAATTTAATAGCCTTTTGAGGCATGAATCTCACATTGAATTGGGCTAAGTAGACAATCCATTTTGATATTCGCCCATTTAGTGTAGATTTCTCGAAAAGATACTTGAGTGGATCCATTCAAGATACTACAAAGACTGTATGAACGAGCATGAAATGTCTTGAATTGGTTGTGGCCCACACTAATGCAAGGCACAATTTTTCAAGTGGTGTATAGCATATTTCATACACAAGCATCTTTTACTTAGATAGTATATGGCGTTCTCCTTTCCTTCTACTTCTTGTGCGAGCATAGCCCCCATTGTCTCTATGGTGACTGTTAAGTACAACCAAAGAGTGATTCTTGGGAGTACTGGTGCTAAAACAAGAGGATTAGCGAGATAGGCTTTGATCTTCTCAAAGGCTTTTTAACACTCATCGTCCCATATTACAGGCACATTCTTTTTAAGCTTCTTGAATATTGGTTCACATATTGCTGTCAATTTAGATATGAACCTACTTATGTATTGCAACCAGCCAATAAATCCCCAAATTTGCTTTTCGGTTTTGGGTGGTGGCATTGACATGATTGTTTTGATCTTGGTTGGGTCTATCTCTATTCCTCTAGAGGTAATGACATATCCCTAGAGTTTTCCTGAGGTGACTCCAAAAGCACACTTGGATGGGTTCAACCTCATGTTGTATTTTCTTAACCTTTCAAAGAATTTTCTTAGGGCTACCAAATTCCCTGGGCGATCCTTTGATTTCACAATCATGTCATCTACATAGACTTCGACCTCCTTGTGCATCATGTCATGGAGTAAAGTAGTCGCTACTTGTTGGTAAGTGGCACTCGCGTTTTTCAACCCGAATGGCATCACATTGTAACAGTAAGTGCCCCAAGATGTTATGAATGTTGTCTTCTCCATGTCTTCTTCTGCCATGAGAATCAGATTATACCCTACGTATCCATCTATAAATGAGAGAAGTGCATAGTTTGTTGTATTATCTACTAGAATATCGATGTGTGGTAAAGGGAAGTTGTCCTTTGGACTTGCCTTATTTAGATCTCGATGGTCGACACACATTCGTACCTTTTCATCCTTCTTCGGAAACTGGGACTACATTTGCGACCCATTTGGGGTATTTGGATACCCTGATAAAACCTGCAGTTATCTGTTTTTCTACTTCTTCTTTTATTTTAAGGGCTACGTCGGGTTTTATTCAACGTAACTTTTATTTTGTAGGTTTCATTCCTGGAATTAGTGGAATTGTGTGTTGAGCTATTTCTCTATTAATTCCTGGCATATCTTCATATGACCAACCGAATACATCGATAAATTCTTTTAATAGATTAATAAAATCGGTTCTTTCATCTTTATTAAGTGTTAGTCTGATTTTATCTTCTCTTTTAATGGTTGGATCTTTTGAGATGTCAACTATTTCAGTGTCTTCAATTACCGGTGTTTTGTTTTCAGGTGTTTCCATTGCTTTAATTATTTCTTTACCATTTTCATTGTTAGTTAAGCAATGCTCGTCATCTTGGGTTAAAGAATGACACGAGGAGTAAGCAAAGGAGGACATATTATTAAATTTGGAAGCCATTACATCAAATAAAGCTATGTCCGTTGGGTCTTGATTACTAACTATTCTAGTAGAAAGTGCTAAAACAGAAGAATTGGGATAAGGTGCTATAACTAAAGATTTAGAAGACTCGATAAGGGAAGACTCTGACTCAGACGATTCTTCGAATATTGGTCCTTGTCCTGTTGTTATGGAGATTTTTCTTCCACTTGAAGTAGTCACCTTCACAGTCTTTCACCATCCTTGAACTAGACCCTCTGCTGGTGTGATAAGCTTGGAAGGATCAAAGTTATCACTCTGTAGTACCGTTTGAATTATCAAGGAATTGTCCTTAATATAAGTTGGCTCATTCTTCTCATACCCAAAGAGAAGTCCCATGACATTAAAGTCAAAGCATGGGGGTGCTTTCTCCTTATGGATAGGAGTTGGGACGTCATCTAGAAAGTTGCAATCCAAGAATATTTCAAACCTAGGTTGTCTTATCTCATTCTTGACAAAGGGTTCAGGAAATTAATAGCATGGATAGTCCTCTCCCTCTTTTAAGAATTGTCCATTTAGGGTAAGAGGATGATAATCCATTGGGGTTGCTTTCTTTTAGGTACAAGCGTTCCTACGCTCATTGGTCTTTTCCCGGGCTCGCTTAAGGTCTTCCGGAGTCAGTTCAAAACCAAGTCCAAAAGTGTCCAATTTAGGGAGGCCAGGTAGTCCCATTTGCTTTGTTATCCCTTTCTTCTTTCCAAGGGTCATTCCAGGAAAGTGTCCCTGTTTTAGGAGGATAGCATTTACTGTCATGTTAGAGTGGAGGTCATAGTGAAGAGGGGTCCTTTCATCCTCCTCAATTAAGGAGACCTCTTCGTTAAAGCCGTACAATTCTTCGTCATCTTCATCGTGCTCCACATTTATGATGGGATTCTTGATAGCCTTGATTCTCATTGGTGAAGCATCAATTGTGACCGGGATTCCTCCAACTATAGCCTTCACTTGATGCTGAAGGGATGAAGGGACGGCCTGGTCGTGAAGCCAAGGGCGTCCCAACAATAGGATGAAAGATGCTTTAATGTCTACCACTTGAAAAGTAGTAACATGTTCTATGACTCCTGCCGTTACATTCACGGTGATACTTCCAAGAGCTTGGCGGCGAGAGTTGTCATAGGCTCTTATTCCCTGTGTAGACGGGACAAGTCTTCATCCTTTATCCCTAACATTCTCGCAATTCGGAGTGGACAGACAATAATCCCTAATTCATTATCTACAAGAGTCATTGGGACATTCATCCTCTTGAAGATTACTGTGAGATTTAATGCTTTTTTATGTTTATCACCCTATGGAGGTAGGTCTTTGTCAGAAAAGGTGATCAAATTGATGGGACTAGGAAGATCACTCGTGAGAAAGTTAGCCAACCCCTCAAGAGTGGTTTCAGAATCTATTCCTATTTTATCCAAAGCATTCATCACTGCCAACCTATGTTGATGAGATGTAGCTAAGAGTTTCCATACATTCATATCAACTTTAGTCTTCTTTAGTTGTTTGACAATATCATTGTCTTCTATGATGGGTATGGGAACTTGCTGAGTAGTAGGGATAGGATCTTGTACGGTAATGGGAGGTTGCATTCTCCCGGATCTTGTGAGAACATCTATGGGTGAATCTTCTTCATCCCAAATATCGTCCACTGGATATATTGTGGAGAGTGGGGTTTCTTCCATATCCTTAAGGTAGACATCCTCATCATCAATGTCCCAAACTCCATTAATAGTAGCATCTTTCTCTTGCGGAATTTGGACTATCTTTTTATCATCAATCAGTTGAACTAAATCCTTAAATTTAAAATAGTGTTCTATTGTATGTCCCCCTTACTGATAATATAGACAGTAGAACCTGTCCGTCCTCTTTAGTGATTCAAATGGTCTCGGTTCGAGAGGTTTAATATTGCCACTCTCGGAGACAATTTTGAACATATTTGCATAGGTGGTCCCAATTGGAGTGTAGGATTTATGGCTTCTTTTGGGTGTTTCGACTACTTGAAGAGAGAATGGTTTCTTCATAGTAGTCTTTATAGGTGTTATCTCTTCATTGACATGTTTACTTTGTTCTTGTTCCATGCGTTCAAGAACTTTTTCTACACATGCTTATCATTTTCTCTACCGTATATACGAAGAGCAACACATCTTCTTTAGTGGCCAGTTATTGCATTGGGGACCATTCACTCATGGCGTCGAAGAATACTTCTTCTTCTTCTTCTTCAAGGGCATGAGTTTCTTCGACTGGTTTAATTAAAGATGAGGAGTCAACACAACTTTCCTCATCAGAAATAGCCAAGGAGTCAGAAAGTGGTGCACTGTTGATTCTTGGCTTCTTGCTTGCTGGAGGCACTAGGAGTTTATTGTTGTTGATCAAGTCCTAGATAGCTTCCAGCAATTCGCAGTAAGATGGCCCCTACCTTGATGGTATTTGCAGTGTGCATTAGGGTTCCAATTAGCCGTTATCTTTTCGACCGGTGGATCCCCAAATGGTCCAATAAAAGTTATAAGACCTTTTGCATGAAGACGGTCAAATGCGGTGTCATAACTCATACCAATAAGAATAAAGTTTCTCCTAAATGGTTTCTTTTGTCCTTGATTATTCATGGCGAGGGCTTCATTCAAATTAAAGGTGCTAACGTTATTTAAGTGGGTAGTTTTGGAAGAAGAAGGATTGTCGTTCTTCTTTCCCTTCCAGCCATTGTTGAAGTTAGTGTTAGCAGCTTTTTGCTTTGCAAGGTCGTCTTCAATATTAATTCCAATGTCATAGATGGCCTTGAAAGTATTCAAGTTGCTTTGATACTTGAGATTTTTAGAATATTTTTCCTGGAAATTCTTTATGAACAATCTCACATATTCCTTTTCAGTAGGTACCTCAATCATCTTAGCAGAGGTTTCACTCCACTTATTAAAGAAAGAAGTAAAACCTTCATTCTCTTTTTGTTTAAGTATCTCAAGTTCCCTATGATCAGTTTCGACTTGAATATTACATTTGTTCCTATCAATGAAAGTATTTACAATGGCATCTCAAGTAGAGTTTTTCTCTTTGTCAAGGGAAAAGAACCATTCTTGACAAACGGTTTCGAGTGATAAAGAAAACAGTGAATGAAAAATTTTCTTATCTATCCCCTTAATGTTCATTATTGTCTCGAAAGCTCTTAAGTGGAAGTAAGGATTGTATGTTGCCTTGAACCTAGGGATGTCTTTGGAATTGAACTTCTGAGGAAGAAGTTCCTTGTCCACTGAGACCCCTTGTGAGCTAATGCCCTAGAATCTATAATCATTGGATATTTTGCTCAAGCTTTCTTGCATGAGCTCCATTTGTTGTTGTTTCACAGGGTCATTGATTTGAAGAACCATAATCTTCATCAATTCAGTTAGGTTGGCCACGTCCTTCTTGAGTTCATTAACTTCTTCTTGAGATGTCATTATCTTCTAGGCTTTTCTTTTCCAACTGATTGGTTTTTCAAAAAGGAGTACATGAACTAATGTATTGTCTTTGATTAATCGCCCATCCTTTCTTAACCAAGCGCTGTAAATTAAACCATTTATTTGTTTTAATGACTTGACTAAAAATGACTTTGACTTTATTGGTTTTTAAAGCAAAAAAAAACAAAAATAGGGTGTATTTTTTAGGATCAAGTAAGGGTTTAAAAAATATGGTTTAATTGGAGGATATATCCGACATACCCCCCTAAAAAATTGATGAAAAATACGCACATACAAGACTCTCTAGACATGGTCAAAATGTGACATATTATGTGTGTGCTTTGATAGTGAATGTGAGTAACATACTTTGACTCTTGTGTGAAACCATGGGACTGTGTGCTTAGACTCAATTAAGGACCGAACATGATTACTGTCATTAATAAATCGATTAAACTGTTTTAGCCAATTGATAAGTTAGACTCGTCGTGAAGACTCGAGCAAAAATATGGACTGTTGTCAAATGACAGGACTGTCGCCAGACGCTAAGGATCAATGTCAGACGACAAGATTGTCGCCTGGCGCTAATCACTAGTGCGTGGCGCTACAGTCCAAATCTCTGCACCATTACTACAACATCGATCTAGGACTGTTTCCAGTATTTTACTCTAAAGGGACAAGCTTAAAAGTCGTATTAAGTCAAGTTCAATGAATTTAATTAGACTTTAATCATTAATTGATTAATTAATTAATTAAATTAGCAAAGTCCTTTAGTCATTAATTAATTTATTTAACTCATTCATGAGCCAAACAAACGGTTAGGAAAAACACATATGAAATATGCACAACAAATAATGCACAATAGTCATGTAGTCACAATATGATGTAATGAGTTTGCAACCTAACCATGGCTCTAGTTCTGTAAAGTTCGGGATATGGGTTAGTCAAAGAGGGTCCATGGTTATGAGTCCGGATGCACCGCGCGGAAGCCTTACCTTTGGAAGGGTTGGCGCGAGTGGATGGGACCCCGCGAGTTAAACTCGCTACCATGGTTTGGTGAATTCAACAAACTCGAATGTACCCTTCGTTGCCAAGAGCGTTCGATTGGGTAGATGGAGCGTGAATTCCCAGAGGGTAATGGCCATATGTAGAGCACATATGGGTTTCAGAAAAAAGGGAAAAACTCAATCAGGAAGTAAAACCGAGCAAACAGTGCTAGAAAACTAGTCGAAATAAGAAGGTAGATTTTTGGCTCGGTATTGGAAGAATTCGGCGCGAGAAAATAGCGTATGTCGCCAGACGATGCCAGTGTCGCCAGACGACAAGTATTGTCGCCAGGCGACAGCGCCATCGCTCGGCGCTGACGCTATTTTCTCAGCACTAATTCCTACATGCCTCGACAGCTTTCTGTTCTTGAATTTTCCAATTTTTTTCGTAGCATTATTTCGACTTTAGTTGTGAAAGATATTTCCCTAGTTTCCTACGTGTAAAAATCCTATGTTTTTTACACATTACGGATGGTATTCCCAATGCGAACCTTTTTATGCTTATGTCAATAATGTTAATCAAAATTACGCACATGAAATACTTAGATATTTTCGAGTCTCATCCACTCATTCTAAATCATTGCCAAAAATTATTTTAGGAATTAAAATAGAAATCCTCCCCATTGGAGTCGCCAAAAAACTGTAGGGAATATTTAAATCATCCCACACTTGAGCCCCACTGAGATCATACACTTAAGCATGGTGGCGTCCAAAGGAAAGGAATCTAGACTAAAAGAGTCGCCAACAAGTTTAGGAACTTGTAAACCGTTCACAGGGTGAAGGTTACACCCCTTAACGACCCAAGAGATCGTTAACTCCAATAGGTCTGGAACCATGACTGGAAGTTCGGGGATGAAGGTACAAATCCAACCTAAAAGAGATTGAACTTGCCCTAAAAATAGGCCTCTACTTTATTCTTCTCGTATTCATGTGCGCTTTCTGACTAACATGTAATCAATAGGTTAGCCCTAAACCTGTTTAATCTATGTTGGTTGAATATTAATACGTGGAATGTTGCGGGGGCGGTTTTAGCATCATAAAAAAGAAGATGTCCGCGATAATTAGTCAAGTAGAAAAGGCTCCCAACATGGTTATGCCTTTGATCCACACTTGTCGTTCCGAGCCGGTAAGCAAGACAAAGCAAGTCAACGAAGGCGCGATGGGGGAATCCCCCCCTGTGACCCCCTGCTCTACCTCGGGCCATCGACATCATACGCTCTAACTCGGAGTTCCGGGACAGGTGGGTCGAACCCACCCCAGGCCAACCAAGATCGGATATAGCTGGTTTTCCGCGGTGTAAGCACCACGAGGTGTGAAGCGATCTCGTACTAAACAAAACTACTTTCACTACCTTTCCTATTTCATTTCTGGTCAGCTCTCTCGTCTTCCCGCTTAGTCCAAAAAAAGAGAGACAGTTTCCTTCCGGGCAAAGGTCATAATTTGCAGGAACATTCTCGCCTCTCAAAACTCATTTGATTGAACTAGGGCGACCAGCCGCATGACTTACTTATGTTCTGCAAGGGCAATGTGGCCTCGGCGGTCCCCTGGACATAGTCCTTTTAGGAGCTTTGTCCACTCGCTTAGCTCTACTAGCCTGAGTGCTAACAGGAATGTTGGTTCCTAGTGCTCATTGAGCCGGTACGGGGTTGCCCTTCGAATCATCCTCCACAACCCAATCTTTTCAAATTTCTTTGTTTTTTAGCGAATGTATAAAGTTTGTCTTCAACCTCCCTGGTTTCGTAGCAAGAAGGTTCAGATGAAGTAACCAAAAAGTTCGCATTCACAACTAACAACATTGATTCATTCTCCCATTTCTTGTGTCTGTCTCGAGGCGCTGCCAGGTAGGGGTGCAGAGACAGCCAGGAGGTCCTGAGCTGACAACCAGTAGTTCAAGAGTTGAATAGCTTGAGCGTGGTGGCATCTTCTTCATTTGAAAGAGTTCCCATTTTGGTCAACTCTCCATCATCTTTCTTTGGCTGGCTCGTTTAGTAGAAAGCAAGTAGAGTGCATAGCCTCTATAGTTTGGCTAAGCAATTTCATAACCCTAGAGGACGCTCCTCCGCTGTGTCTCTGCTCCCCCCGTGGGTTGGGGGTCGCCCAGCAAACAAATCGCCTCCTTGCTAAAAAGAAAAGCGGACCCACGACCCCCAACCCACGGGGGGAGCACAGCACTGCGGAGGAGCGGGGGGAAGGAACTGCAATAAGGCTTCCCCTTGCTCAAAGTTTCTTTGAATTCCTTGAATTTATAGCTGGTTCTGAATGACTGTGAGCGGTCTAAACTTTGACCCTCTTTGGGAAAATAAGTTTCACTCTGACCTAGAAAAGCAGCGAAACATAAATTCTCGTACCCCCGTCGCGTCGTTCGCTTTCATGCGTGTGAAAGTAAGGTCTCCCCTTCTTCATCCGTTTTCAATTTATTAGGAAAGTGCTAGTTCTCTTGACTTAGCTGGTCTTTTCGGATGATCAGCCACACTGGGACTGCTTCTTACCATTTTTTACTGGGGCGACCCTCCATTGACAATTTTTTTCCGTTTTTGTGTGTTAGTTATGTTTTTTCTTGCCGATTTTTTCCGTTTATGTGTGTATCAATTTCGAACCATCTGCTAGAGGTTGTAGGCGGCTTACATTTTTCCTGCTACTAAAGCTTCCGTTTAGATAGTGCGACGATCTAAAGGAAGGTCTCTTTAGCTTGCTCCGATCTGTCCACCATGGGCAAAGATGGAGCAGCAGATCCCGAACTTGTACGCGTGCTCCTTCGATTACCTTACCAAAATCTTCGCTTAAGCGACTACGTTCCTTCCTGAAGCTAAGAAGTAAGTCTACTTTTACTTCTTAGTCTAGGTCTTAGAAGCATAAGCGGGAGCCGAGGGGGCAGGTCAGGGGATGTTAAGAGTATCACGTACTCAAGTCCGCATGGCCCTTATGGGCTGGGCCACACACGTGCTCTTAAACTTGAAAGGGTTGAAGAGCGCCATATAGATAGTTCCTTTTAGTTTTTAGTATAGTAGTTATCGCCTTCCTCCATTAGTACTTCCACACCCAACTGACTCAGCCATCGCGAACATCCAAATTTCTGGTTAAGCATGTTCCCAGAAAAAAGATACTTTCGAGAAACTATTATTGGTAATCACTTGAATTATAATCATATTAGCCTAAACAAGATTATTAATTATCTAATTAAGCGTGATTACAAGTACAAATTCCCTTTAAACATGCATAAAAGGTGTGATCAAGCAATAACATAATAAATATAACATCAAACAACATAATATTGATAATCATCATAATCATAATCATAATGATAAAGCATAATAACATTAGCAAGATCTAGCCTCCTAGGCATGATACTAACAAGATTAATAACAAACCCTAGCATGTCACTAAACATTAAAGATCAATTAGCCCTAACATGACACTAACATGATATTAGGAAAGAAATAGGAAGCATCATAATAATATACATGATATTAGAAATTTTAGTTGTTACCATAATACTAGGAATCATAAAGACATCCTAACATGATACTAGGAATCAAAATAATCAAAGCATGCTTTCTATATCAAAAGAATAATAAAGCAATTAAATCATTTACTTCGACGCCTCGTACCTCTTTCTAATAACAAAATACACAACTAAGTAACTTCAAGGAAAATAATAAAACAAACAATTAAATTAAATAATTAAAATAGAGATTAGGGACCAAACCCTCAGAAATATTCAAACCTTTCACGTCTAGGGAAAAGGCAACTTTGAGCTGGGCTAGGTGTGTCTAGAACTAATGAATGAGAAATTTTGAGAGAGGAAAGGTTTAGAAAAAGAATAGAGAGAGAGAAAACTTCTATCTTTTAGAGAGAGATAAAGAGTGACAAATAATATATTTTATTCAAAATAAAAAAAATTAAAAATATAATTATCAATCCTAATCTTATTAGAATTAAAAAGAACCTTCTAGGTATTCCTAGAAGATTAAATTCAATCCTAATCACTTTAAGAATAATAATGAATAGGCCCTCCTCTAGATCATTGGGCCACATTGAATATCATTGGGCCTAATTTAATTTAATCCATAACTTGCTCATTATTCATTGGAATTGGGCTTATAATATATCATTGGACAGCTCTTTTCGAGCTCAATCCAACTACACTACTATTGGACCTTTATCATGGACCAAATCAAATTGGACTGGTTATTTTCATTAATAGAGTAAGAAAAAAAAATATTTTTGAAAACAAAAAGAGAAATATTTTAATAAAAAGATCCTCATCATTAGAATTTTCACACTTTCACTTCGTTCGATAATCAAAGAACGTGAAAGGTGTTCATCACTGGGTTTGGTTTTGGGGAGACACATTTTGGTGTCTACAGGAAGGGAGATGGAGAGAAAAGAAGAGAGAAAGAAAAAAGGGACATGAGAGAGAGCGAGAGAGGAGCATGGATAGAGAGATGTGTCGAGAGAGAAGAAACTAAGTTAGAGAAGGGTCAAGAATGAGAGAGGGGGTTGGGAGAGACTAAAGGGACCAGTAGACACAAAAGGGCCAAGGGAAAGAGGCAAATCTAGGAGAGGAGAATAGAGAGGTTAGGAGAGAGAGAGAGAAAGAGGGGTTAGGAGAGAAAGAGAAAAAAAGAGGGGTTGGAGAGAGAGAGAAAGAAAGAAAGAGGGGTAGGGAGAGAGATAAAGAGTGAGAAAAAGGGTTCGGAGTAGGGAGTCGGAAGAAGAGATTAGAAGAAGAAGTGAGTAAAATAAAGATAGAATGAAAAATAAGGTCACGAGAGAGCGATAATGGTCGAAAGAAAATGAAATACATACTACCTCTGTTAACATTTACTTGCAACTTTCGAATATTTTATGTTTCTCAAATAATGCCCCAAAGTTGCAAGTAAATGTTAACGTAGGTAGTACATCAATAAGGAAAAGAGGGGATGAGAGATAAAAATGGGTTAGGAAGGAGAGAGAGGGATAGAGAGAGAAGACTTGGGAGAGAAAGAGATAAAGAGGCCAGATAGAAAGAAGCTAAGAAAACTAAAAGGGGACAGGAAAGAGAGGGGGGTTGGGGGAAAGGGGGTCAGTAAAAATGGAAACGGGTCGGACATTTCAGAAACAAACGGTTCCCATATTTATCACCGAGTCCACCTTCGAATCTGAACCAACCATATCCGAGTTCGCTCCAATCGGACTCTTAGACATCCTAATCCAGATTTGAGTCCGACAAATTCAATAACATTTGGTGTTTTTTCTTTATCCATAGCAAGTATTATAGTTTAATACAACAGGAAAATGGTGCTGAATTAAAAGAAAAATATAAAGCTTAAAAAATTCATATAATAAAATGTTAAATTTACAAATAAATACATCACATATGTAATCAAATCATGGATATTTAGATTTGAAAAATGAGTATACTAGTAAATCTAGATTGAGACTTGAGAAGATGGGTAGGCTATGATATTTTGAGTCTTCGGATTACTCAAGATCTTCAGCATGGTGAAGCATGATTATAAAGCCCTAATGATGTAATTTAGTCATGTATATTGAGTTATGACATTGGAGGAAGTTATCATCTTACAAGAGGAATGATGTTGTTGCATAGAAAATGAAGGAGAGAGAAAAAGATGGTGTAAGAGAGAGAAAATGCGAAACAAAGAATGAAGCAGCAGTTAAAGTCTTGGAGATTTAGGGTCTTTACTTGGGCTTTTTTTTTTAAGATTCTACTTGGCCTTTTATAGCAAACATATTCTAACAGCTTATTACTTAGTCGGACTCTACACTGGGTCCAAATCTGATCTAACTTCTATTAGAATTCAGATTTTTTATCAATTGAGAGTCTTTCTATTTCGGATTCAAATCGAACTTTTTCCTTCGGATCGAATAGGACTCTCGAATCGATTCCGAATTAAATTACCATCCCTAGGGCTAGGGGTGAAATAAACTCGGTTTAAAACCGAACCAAACCGAAAACCAAACCGAATAACAAATATGGTTTGGTTTTTTTTAAAGTGGTTCGATTTCGGTTTTGAAAAAATAAATATTTCGGTTTTCGGTTCGGTTTCGGTTTGAGAAAGTGAAAAACCGAACCAAACCGAAATTAGGCCCAAACCCAAAAAATTACCCTAGCCCAACAGATTTAACCCTAAATATATAAAGGAAAATAAACCCTAATTCTCATATTTCACCTCTCCTTTCCTCTTCTCTCTTCTCCGCAGCTCCACCCTCCCTCTCCACTTCTCAGTCGTTTTTCACTCTCTCTCCTTTCCTCTTCTCAGTTCGCACTTCTCCCCCTTCACTCTCTATCCTTTTCTCTTCTCAATTCTCCCTTCTCCACCTTCACTTGCATCACCTTCGACGAATTCTCGAGGTTTTTTGAAGTTTGAACTCAATAAAGGGCATCAACTAAAGGGTTTTCATGTCAAATTCGACCATGAAAACACTAGATCTAGTGTTTTCATGGTCGAATTTGACCTTTGAAACCCAAATTTGAGGTTTTTCGGTGGAATGTGAGGTATGTCCTCCTTTTCTTACTTTTAATTTGGTTTAAGTTTTTTTTCTACTTTGTTTTCATGGTGGTGTGTGATTGAATTGCGGTGGTGGTAGACTAGTAGGTTGTTTTGACTTTTTTGGGTCGATCTAGGGTTAGGGTTTGGGTGAAAAGGATGAAGGGTGGTGAAATAAGGTGGGTTGTAGTATGGTGGGTGCGGATCTTAGTTAGGGGTGGTGAATAAGGTTTAAACTTGTTTAATTATGTTTGTATGGATTGGTTTGGTTTTGTTTGGTTCGGTTTTGATTGGGTTTGGTTCGGTTTTTTTTGCAAAATTTGATGTTTATGATGTTTGATATGAAAATTCGGTTTGGTTCGGTTTTTTTTTTATGAAACCGAAATAAATATGGTTTGGTTTGGTTCGGTTTCTAAAGTAAAGTGGTGCGGTGTGGTTTCTAAAATCCAGAAACCGAATTAGGGTGGTTCGGTTTCGGTTTGGACAAAAAACCAAACAGAAAACCGAACTTTCACCCCTACCTAGGGCAAGTGTAATCTTTAATGTTGAAAGCCTTTTAGAGGATGGAATAGGGACAAGAAGAATTAGAAAGAAATAGGGAGACTAAGAGAAAGGGTATGGGGCCATTAGCTAATAAAGGAATGAATGAGTGATATGGGAACAAGTTTGATCTATATTTATTTCTACTATGTTAGTTATTGTATGTTGATTTTCGTTTTTTAAGTTTCAATTTGTGAACTCTATATATGATAATAAAGCTCATTTGGTTTGAAATTTTATTGAATCATAACTTTAGATTTCTTCTCACTTTTTAAAAAAAATAGTTTATAGTTTCTTCATTCGAGTTTTTGTTATTTTCTAACTTACTTTGTATATAAAATTTAAATAGATTTATGTTTTCAAAGTATAATTGGTCGCAAATGAAAACGACCCTAAAAAGGGGCAGCAAATAATTTTTTTTAATAAAATATAGGAAAATAATGAACGGTTTGCTTTAACAAGTGTTCTCTTTTCTACGGTTAAGTAGGATATACGTTGCATTTTCCTTCTTTATTTTAGAATCATTGGATGGGAAAAGAGAACGACTTATCCTAATGATGATAGTTCTCTATTATTTGACATACAAAACGCTTCTTTAACCCGTTCTATAAACTTTATACATCGCTTAACAGAAGAACGGTTCAAATGTGTTTTATAAGGCTCTTTAAACCGTTCTCTATGGTAAAACCACGAGAGAGCGATAAGGGTCGGAAGAGAAAGAAATATAGAAATAATGAAAAGAGGGGATGGGAAAGAGAGATGGGTTTGGAAGGAGAGAGATAGAGAGAGATAAAGAGGCCGAAAGAAAGAGGCAAATAGAGAGAAGCTAAGAAAATTAAAGGGGACTGGGGAGAGAGAGGGGTTGGGGGGAAAGTGAACAAGTGTAATCTATAATTTTTCAAAGCCTTTTAGAGGATGAAATAGGGATAAAAAAAGAATTAGAAATTAAGAAAGAGACTAAGAGAAAGAGCACGGGGCCATGGACTAATAAAAGAATGATTATGTAATATGGGAACAAGTTTGATCTATAAATGTCAGATCCATTAAAAAGAGGGGGGGAGGAGAAAGAGGGGGGATTTAGGGCAACAGAGGAAAGAAGAGGTGAGAAACAATTCAATAAACCATGTTGATTATTTAATTGTGGAAGAGGTTTAGAAGATATGGAGGAAGAAAATGGAGAAAAAAATGGAAATATGAAATAAAGAGGATAAAATAACGATGGATTTGAGAGAAGGAGAAAAGGATGAAAAACTCTTAAGAGAATCATCTTTAGTAGTATTCAAGGAGTAGTTAAACAATACTTTTAAAAAAGATTTGAAATAATTTTGTAATCATATAAATCAAGTATTAAAATATAAAGGAAGATGAAAAAATGTGAGACCAAATTATACCCTCCAAATTATCCATATAGAGAAGGTATTGGGTACGACAAGTCAACCAAATAATTCGTGCGTCAAATATATATGATATACACGATATGTATTTAACTATTAAAACAATGAATTAAGCTAATATATTGGACAACATTCACCTTTATTCCTTAGTTTGAGTACACAACATTAACAACACGAGCTCTTCCATTAACAACAAAGGACGTTTTAGTAATCGGGACACTAAATTATCCTCGTCTTAAAAACCGAAAAATACTAATTACACTCAATGTCCCTTCAACATGCACTTTGTAACTTTCATTTATCTTATAGTTTTAACATTGTGTAATTTCAACTAACCACATTGCCCTTATAATTAAAGGGTATAAAATATTACTAATAACAATCAACACATTTTTTAAAAGTCTTTCCCTTGCAGGATGACTTTAAAAGAAAGTAATGCACCTAAATCATGACGGATGGAGTACGTATGGAACCGATGCCTGTTCCATACAAAGACGGTTGCATATTTTCACCAACCACTAGAAAAAATCATTAACATAGTATACAGGATGTGTTACAACAGTTCCCCTATACACGAGGAATCTAGGGCAGCTAATTTTTTACCCTGTTAAATCGTTAAAAATCATCTCACATGTACAAAACTTGAAGGAGCCCAAAGGTCACCAACAAATTCAAAGTTTGAGCCCTATTCTACAGTTATCTCAAGTATACTTGTCAATCTGGGTTTTTTATACATCCTAAGAAGCAAAGAAGAACAAACAACACTTACGGAAGAGAGAGCCATGCAAGCACCAGCCACCCAAGGGGGCAAGCTTAACTTTATTGAGGGATAAAAAACTCCTGCAGCAACGGGTATAGCAATTACGTTGTAAGCCATGGCAAAGATATAATTCAGACGGATACGTGAGAATGTCTTCTTTGAAAGATCTATGGCTGTTATTACATCTTCCAGATTACTTCTCATCAAGACATAATCAGCAGCTTCAATGGCCACATCAGTTCCTGCACCAATTGCCATACCAACATCAGCGGCAGCAAGAGCAGGTGAGTCGTTGATGCCGTCACCTACCATTGCTACCACACTTCCATTTCTTTGAAACGAACGAACTACTTCAGCTTTCCCAGCTGGCATCACTTCAGCCCTCACATCATGTATTCCCACCTGCCAGTCAAGTGATTTTCTTGTCATCTTTATTCAGTTCAAAATTCAGAACAAAAGTGAAGCACAAGGGCAATGTCACAACTTTAGAGAAGATATAATGGACACAATCACTTTGCAATAGCCATTATTGCCAAAATAGTGTTAAATATGTGTCATCCATGTTTTTAAGGAACTCTAAAAAATAAATGGTTTTGCTTTCAAGGACTCAAATGCTTTTGAAATAGCATTATTGCCACAATAATTAAGTCACTATCTGCATCATATGATTGGATTCTTCCATAAGCCAAAACAGCAATTTTTAAATATTTGTTCTCTTCGCCTTGATTCTTTTTACTGATTCTCCAGATCGGTTCTTAATCAAATTACCTTAAATCAGGTGAAGAGAACATAGCCTAAATCTACTACTACCTCCGGACCAAATTACTCACAACTATTTCTTTTTTGGGTCGGTCCACATTACTCGCAACTTTCCCATTTCTTTCCTGTTTTAGTAAATTTTTGGGTGGTAATTGACCAATTTACCCTTACTTTTTTTTTAAAACATCCATATTAAATTACAAATCTGATTTCATTAGATTAAACCCTCAGCTTAATTACTTAAACCCTCATCCCCTTTAATTTTCTCCCTCCTCCTCCAACCCCATTTTCATGGTGGCTTTGTGGTGTTAAGAGCGGCGGGGTTCGTCAGGTAAATAATGAAGAGAATGAGTTTTCTCTCTCTTCTCCTTCCTCGTGGTTTAAGATCGGCGAGGATCGGCAGCCTCGTGGTTTCAGATCGGTGGCCTCGTGGGTTTCAAATCGGTGGGTTTCAGATCGGTGACCTCGTGGATTATTTCAAATCAGTGGGTTTCAGACCAGGGGGGTGGTGGGTTGGTTGTGTCGATGTGCTGGGTTGGTGGTTTCGGTGTTGTTTGTTTCGGTGTGCTGGGTTGGTTGTTTCGGTGTGCTGGGTTGGTGATTTCAGTGTGCTAGGTTGGTGGTTTCAGTGTGCTAGGTTGGTGGTTTCAGTGTGCTAGGTTGTGTCGGGTATGCTGGGTTGGTTGTGTCGGTGTGCTTCAGTGGTTGTGGTTGAGATTGGTGGGTTAGCTAAGGTCGGTAGTTTGGTGATTGTAGGGTACGTAGGTTAGTGGGTTCAGCGGTGGTGGTTGCTGGGTTCGTCGGTGCTTGGGTGGCTGGGTTCGGTGGTAGGTGGTGGTGGTGGCCTAGTGGGTGGTTTCTGTACAGCTAGGTGGTGCCGGTGGTGGTGGGATTTTTTTAAAAAATTGGGTTAATTTGTTTTTTTTTTTACGGAAATTTCACCAAATGCCCCTGAGTAATTTTTTTATTCACCAAATACCCATCAAAACTTTCAAATTCACCTTATGCCCCTGAGTTTAACAAAAATATCACTAAATGCCTAAAAGACCAACGGAAGTTGACTCCGTTAGTATTTAAAGCCTAATTATGCCACGTGGCAAAATGTTATTGGTTGTTTATTTAATTATTTAAATTTTAAAAGTAATTAATTGATTATTTATAAAAATTAAAACAAAAAAAATTAAAAAAAAACCCATCCACCAAAGCCCAGCCCCAGTCCCCGCCACCACCCCCGCCAGCGAGAATCCCCTGAACCCCCAACCACACACGTGCGGATTCCGCCTGAATCCCCACACCGGCGCCACCCACCAAATCCCAGCCCCAGTCCCTACCACCACCCCCACCGACATCTGCAGCCACTCCCCTTCCCGTCCCCTCCACGTCGCCACCCTTCTCCTTCCCAAAACCACTTTCCCCCACCCTAAAACCCCACCCACAACTCGAAAAAACCCATATCCCCTCCCGATGGTGCCTAGCCGACGCTAGGCCAGCCCCCAAACCCCATCCCCAGCCGATAAACACCTTAATTAAACTCCAAAATCAAAATCCCCAAATCGAATGAAACCCTAGATTTCGATTTTAATGTTTTTGATTTTGGGGTTTTGGTGTAGTGGAAGGAAGGGGGGATGGGCGGCTTGGGTTCTCCATCTCGGGGAGGGGTTCTTGGACGCCGGCGCTAGGGTGGATTTTACGAGAGAGAGGGGAGTGGGTTTTCCGATTTCAGGGTTTTTGGTGTTTGTCGTGATGGGGGAATAGAGGAGGGAGGGGGTTGTGGGTGGGGAGATGGAATCTCCGGCGAGGGAGGGATCACGCCCACCGGCGCGGGGGAGGGGGTGGGGGTGGATGCCGGCGGTCTAACAGGGGGCTGGGTTGATGGGGGAAGGGAGGTGGCTTGGGTTTTTTCTTTTAAGTTTTTAATTTTTTTTAATTAATTATAATTAAAATAAAAAAATTAAAATAGAACCAATCCTAGCATGCCACGTGGCATATTTAGCCTTAATGACCAACAGAGTTAACGTCTGTTAGTCATTAAGGGTATTCGGTGACATTTCTGTTAAACTCAGGTGCGTAAGGTGAATTTGAAAGTTTTGATGGGTATTTGGTGAATAAAAAAGTTACTCAGGGGCATTTGGTGAAATTTTCGTTTTTTTTATTATTTGATTAATAATACTTAAGTGTATACCCTTATCTTTCAATAAACATGCTTAGGAAATTTTGCCTCGGCCTCCGCAAACCCTTCCAAAGTTGCGAGTAATTCAGACCAGAGGTAATAATTAGAACATCTTCAATAACAAAATAACATTTATTGTGGAAGACATAAAAAATGCAGAGGACATAAAAATATAAATGGGGCAACAAGATCAGTAAATACCTCCTTGGCAACAGCTTGAGCTGTTCGCCAGTTATCCCCAGTGACCATGACAGGTCTAATGCCCATTTTGCAAAGGCCCTCAACGACAACAGCAGCTTCTCTTTTCAGAGGATCAGCTACTCCTAGAGCTCCGATTAGTACATTATTACAGGCAGCAAGTACTCCTGTCTGTGCACCTTCCTCGAGCTCCACCAAAAACTTTTCAATGTGTTTAGGAATTGACATCCCATTTTCAGTAAGCAGCTTCCTGTTTCCAATCTGTCATTGAAATGTATCATAAAGCAGTCGTTAAAACAAATAACACTATGCCCTTCTGTTTGACATATGTGGCAACACTCAAGAGTCTGGAACTCACCAGAACATGTTTTCCGTCAACAGAACATTGGACTCCTCTTCCAGGCACAGCAATGAAATCTGAAACATCTAAAAGCCATCCAGAATCCTTGTCATTCTTCTGAGAGTCCTTGGTTTCAGAAGGCTCAAAGAAATGAAAATGCCGAGCATATTCAACCACTGCTTTTGCCAAAGGATGTTCACTACTAGCCTACAACATTAATTAATATGATATCAACATACAAAGAGATTAATTCAATAGGGTATTGACAGTTTGATACCTACACCTAAAATCTAACATGCTGATTCAAGATTTTACACCATACAACTATACAAAGCACTAAAGTCATGCTGGAAACCAACAGATGCAACTATAATTTAACATTTTCAGTTGTAACAGAATAATTCACCTCAGCAGAAGCCACCAATCTAAGAAATTCTCCTCTATCCATGCCAGTGAAAACTTTAGCAGTTGTCACTGTGGCTTTTCCCTGCGTAAGAGTCCCCGTTTTATCAAAGATGACATAATTGACCTTTTGAGCCCTTTCCAATGCATCTCCTCCTTTTATAAGCACGCCATGTTTTGCACCAACCCCAGTTGCGACCATGACAGCGGTAGGTGTAGCCAAACCCAAAGCACATGGACATGCAATTACAACAACTGATATTGCAAACATCAAGGAAAATACAAAATAATTGCCATTCTCTGGCAACCAGCTTTGAGGATAAGATCCAGTCACTCCACCAATGTACCTAGAATGATTATAGCAGAAAATGTATTACAGTTAAAACTGAGACTGTATCATTATGAACTAATTGCACAAAATGCCAAAAACCCGCAGTGACTTACCAGCCCAATAGTGTAAACAATGCCATAACAACCACAGTAGGAACAAATACACTTGCAACCTACAGTAAAATCATATCAGTCTGAGATATTAAAAAGGATGGAGTTGAATATATACAGAAATCAAAGCAACTTTATAGCTAATGGCACATAAAAGCTAATTACTGACTACAAAAGTTGGGTGTAAAATTAAATGGTAAAACCTTCCTGAAGATTAATTAACAGGTCCTACTTCTGTGAAATACATAGTTTTCGCAAGAGACACATTGATTCACTAATCAACAGCTGAATTTTTATACCATCTTAGATCCTTTACTTCCATATACTCCATACAAAAGATTATAAAATCACATCGAGCCCTCTTCCTCATCCCAAAAGGTTGCTTTCTTCCTCGAAAAGCACCCAGGAAAAAAAATACAGTTGGAAAATAAAGGATAGAGGAACTCTAAACATTCAGAAAGCATCAATTTTTTTCATCTTGGAGAGGCTAGTATGATGAATTGCTTACCATCACCAAGGTGAAGATTATATGTACTATCAAAAAAACCAATAACGCAATTTTTCTCCAATTATGACAATAAACGTATCAATTATCCCAACTCCCAACCACTTATCAAGCAATGACATACATATTCAGAAGGAAATAAACAAACTATCATTGAATTATAACATCATATCACTTATCCAACTGAATACTTACAAAGTCAGCAAATTTCTGTATTGGAGCTTTAGACATTTGTGCAGTTTCAACCAGATTTATTATCTGACTCAAAAATGTGTCAGATCCCACTTTGGTTGCCTGAATATGAAGAACCCCATGCAAATTCATTGTGCCCCCAATCACATGTGCTTCGACCTCCTTCAAGACAGGGACAGATTCACCAGTGACCATACTTTCATTGACATAACTTGAACCCCACAACACTACACCATCTACTGGAACCTTAGTACCAGGGAGAACTTTCAATGGATCACCAGGTTGAATCAACAAAGCATCAATTTCACGCTCTCCTAAACATTTCCCACCTATAGAATAAAACCAAACAGATTCAACAATGTAACATCACTCAAATCAACAATTTCGGCCTTTTAAATAATACTTCATCTGGCTTTTTTAATTGCAATGTTGGGGCTTCCACGCTTGTCAATTCACATTTTGTTTAACTAATACCTTTAATTATACTTTAATCATAAAAAGTCAACCTATTGACACAAAACTAACAAAATCCCATATGGCTATATTTTTCCTAACATTTACATCATGAAATAAGGTCAAAGGAGTTTGTGTGGATAGTATATACTATAAAACGTAGCCGCAAAAAAGAATGAAGTATAATCAAACTAATTTATAAGTGACTCTTAGTAGGCATACCTTTGTCTTTCACAAGTAACAATGCTGTAGCAGGTGCAAGTTCAACAAGCTTTTTGATAGCATCTGATGTTTTCCCCTTTGCCAGGGACTCCAAATATTTTCCCAAGAGAACAAATGTTATTAGCATGGCACTTGTCTCAAAGTATGTTGGAGACCAGAAACCAGTAGCAGCCCCATAAAGAAGAGCACAGACAGAATAAAAGTAGGAAGCCGAAGTTCCCAATGCAACTAATACATCCATGTTTGTAGCTCCACGCCTTAATGCTTTAGCAGCAGCTACATAGAAACGCTTTCCAATGACAAACTGAACAAGACTCACCAATGCCCACGTCAGCCAATCCCTCATCAGGAAAGGTCCACAACGCCACAGGAGAAAAGGATACAACACCGGTACATGGGGGCAGACACGAATAAGAAATACAGGAACCTATGATTTTGATGTAACAAAGTTGAATGCATAAGTTTCCAATACCAAAGAAGCAACAAATGGTTATTGATTTTTTTTAACATCGAAATAGGAGAATACATGCTGTTTAATTTGCATTCGAGAAGTTAAATTTTAGATTATCTTCCCTTCTAAACTTAGTGAATACATACATTAGGAAGAATCATAAGAGTAGCAAGTATCGTAGCTTGTTCAGATATACTCCTTCCATTTCTAAAAGTTCTCCTCGCTTTCCACTGAGCCGTTTCAAAAAATTCAACTCACTTCAACTATATTGTTTTTAAAAAAAAACCTCGTCTTTACTCTCTTACCCCTCCTACCCCACACAATTTACACCTTTTTATTTTCTCTCTTTACCCACTTTCTTTCTTACACCATCTCTCTTTATTCATTTTTTTCTTACATCCACTCACCTTTTTAAAGCATTCCTAGAAACAAGTGTCAGAGGTGAGTCGAACTTTTGGGAACAGAGGGAATACATTTTAAAGCACACGTCCAATTGTCTAGTTTACAATCACAAAACTCTATTCTATATGATAAATCACACAATAACCCGTCATGATACAAGGAAAGCATAGTTGGAGGTCTACAAAGATTAAAAAAAAGCACAAACTTGATAATGGCTCAATATTTGAAGTAAGCTAGGACACAGGGTCCCCGATATCTATGTGCTCCGGACAAAAGAAGTTAGAACGTGAAGCTTGAATATTTCCCAATTGCAGCTACAAGGAGCTGAATTTTGGGTAAATTAAGTCCAATAAGGACAGGTAATGTCAACTAAGCAGCCTTTCTTATTCTACCTCCATGCATATTCTTCAAATGCATAGTTACATATAACTTTCCCAATCCAATGCGCCTACTTGATAGAAATCTATTGCAGCTTGCAAACAATAATTTAAACAAGGAAATAGGGCTAAACAGCTAGAAAGTGCAAACCACTAGATGACCAGAACATGACGTAAGTTGTTGGTCATGTTGAAGAATTGTTTAAAAATATGTGTAAATATGATATTAAAGAAAGTAAATATGTCAGAAGCCATTGAGCCTCAGTGGAAACCTATAACAATCAAGTAGAAGAATAAGTGATACTTACACTAAGATAGACACTGGATGTAAAGAGCTGGAACATTTTTGATGATTCTTCCAAATCTTTAGAGGTCATTCTGGCATAAGGGTTCTTCACACTCAATTTAAATCGGCCACCACTAGCCTCTTCAATGGCGTCAACCAAGGACCGAGAACCAATGACTTCAGAATCAAAGCAAACTTCCAGCTCTCTTGAATTCCTATCAAAACGAAACTGTAGCACTCCTTTGATATGGCAAAGCACCCCCTCCAGAGACTGTGCATCCAAGTCCCCAAAAATCCCTGCTACCTCAAGAATCATTTTACCCTGCTCACTGCTCTGTACAAGTGAAGCTTCAAATCCGGCATCTTCGATGGCATTCACAATGCCATCCTTGCTAACTACAGATGGATCATATTCAACTTCTCCTAACGAAGTTGTTAGGGAAACCACAGCTCTGGTAACCCCAGGGAGCTCCCTCAACATACCTTCAACCGAGTTAACACATGCTGCACAAGTCATGCCTCCGATATTGAACTGCCCCAACAAAGTCTTATTTGGAATTGTCCGCGAAGAATTTGGTTCAGGCAAAATTTCTGCCTCAAATCCTGCATCTTCGATAGCAGATTTAATATCCGCATCCTGCAAGGAAACCAGGTAATAAAAGTTAGTGTAGCACAAATTGAGGCCAATGAATCGCAACAGATTACAAAGCTATATTGTATAACTAAAGCAACATAAGATATACCTTCAAACCAGCTACTTTCTATTTTATTTTGTTATGGTTGGTGATGATTGTACCCACCTTAGAAAAAGCAGTAAAAGGCATACATTAAGTGGACCAATGCAGCACCAACTTTAACAAAAGCTTTACACTAACATATGCAGTCATGATAAAGACATATAAAAAGTTGCTAATTACATATCCACCTAGAAGAAGATAGAAAAGGGCAAGATTAAAAATTAAGTCACCATGACAACAACTACTAGAATAGAAATAATTATATATGAGAACACATCAGTGCAAAAAGAAGCCAAATTTCACCCCGGACCTAAAGAACTTAAGATGAAAAAAACAACAGTTCCAAGTAAAGCTGACTATGACATATAGGTTTACATGAAAGGACATCTCTCAAATAATAATCACACAAAAGAGCTTTCACCAGCTAGAAGAAATTCATGTTGGATAAGCACCAATATATATATATATATATATATATATATATATATATATATATATATATGTAACCATGCTGGAGGGCAGAAAGGAGTGATACGCATCAAAAGCTAAAACCAATCAACTTTCCAACAGTGATGCATGGCGTTCTATCCCCTCAAAAGTAAAACATTTCAGCCAAGCAGTTTTCATAACTACGTTACATTATGCCAACAAAAATGAATACGAACTCAATTTCCACCAAACAAACATGGCATCCCAGTTGCTTATTGAGAGTCCTGCAGCTACCTCGAGGATTCCACATTGTTTTGTCATTTTGGGAAAGGATTCTTGCCGTAAAACGAGTTCACCCTGGTTGGGAAGTTGGTTTGAGCGTGTAGCTCTAGTGCTCTACTACTTTACATAAATAAATGTTCCCACAAAAGGTTTAACAACCATGATTGAAACCAATCTCAACACAGTTCATGATTGACGGGATTGGTATGGACAGTTGGTCACGTTAAGAAGGCAGTGGAGTCCTGCATTCAACACACAAAACTCACACATCACTCGAGCTATTTTCCCCTAAAAATTTTATTTTCCCATGTACACACCGCGCTCTAACCCTCTGTCAACGACATACAACCTAATTTTACGATTAGATTTGAGAAAATGATACAGAGCAACAAATTTTCCAATCTCAACACAGCTCATGATTGACGGGGTTAATATGGAAAGTTAGTCACTTTAAGAAGGCAGTGAAGTCCTGCATTCAACACACAAAACTCACACATCACTAGAACTACTTTACCCTAAAATTTTATTTTTCCATGTATATACACCGCACTCTAACCCTCTGTCAATAATGTACAACCTAATTTTACAATTAGATTCGAGAAAACGATAAAAGTTACACATAGCAGCAAATTACTACAGCTTCAAGTAGTTCAATATAATAAGAAATGCAATACCCTAGTCATTACTTACTTCCAATCATAAAATCCAGAATTTAACAACTCCAGAAATAGAAATAATATGATCAATGATCGACAATACACCTTACTCCGCAAATACCACATTTAGTTAATATTACCAATAACACTACCTAAACTCGAAATCAATATCTTATAATTTATGTAGCATTCAGCATCAATTCGCAATCCCACTCAACCCTACACTAACCACCAACAAGTTGAATAGTTGTGTTCATATACAAAATCCAATATAAAAGCTGAATCAAATCCAACATCAATCAATAAAGTTAATTAATAACACAAACCTTGATCAAATCAGGATTAAAAACAACATCGGCTTTATTCTGTAACAAAGCAACGGAAGCATGGAAGACGCCATTAACGGCAAAAAGAGCTGATTCAACAGAATTAGAACAAGCAGCACAGGTCATACCACCAACACTAACTTGAATTCTCCGCGAATTACGAATTCCATCCTCCAACGATGCGCCGGAAGCTTCATAATGGTCAAGTAGGCGCACATCTTCAAGGTCTACAGCGTTGGAAACACCGGAGCCTCGGGACGGCGTTAGCTGGAGGTCTTTCATGTTGTTGAATGCCATAATAAAAGAAGCATGAGCAAAACACAGGAAATTGGAAATTGGTTTTTTTTAAGAGGTTTTATCAATAATTGAAGAGGAAGAAAAGAGGAGGAAAAAGAAGGATTTAAGGAGGTAAAAGTAGGAGAAGGAGGTTGAAGGTTGATGGAGCAGGTAGGAGAAGAGAGAGAAAATATTGACAAATGTATTGTTGAAATCTGACTAGATGGTCCATTGTACTACCATGTTTGGTATTTTTGTACTACAAAAAATGAAATAAGGCGTGTTGAAAAGGTTTCTGAGTACTACAGAGAAGATATAACTTAATTAGGCCCCATATGTTTGGGATTAGTTTGAGGTCACCAAACTCATAAGAGTCATAACCAAGATTAGTAGGTTACTTATAATACTAACGTAATTTGCACTTATCATATAACTAATATATAAAGCTAAACTTTTAGTCATGTCACGAAATAGTGACACTTGGCATTCTAACTTTTCGCCAAGTGTCGCGCCACCTTGGATAGATTTAATTGTATTCACAAGATAAAAAAAAAGTTAGTTAAAAATTCTTTTTTCAATCAAATTAGGATAGAATTTTAGAATAAGATGGTTAGTTTAGAGTTTTATTTTCAATAAAATACCATATATTAAACTTATAATTAGGCCACAAGACAACACGGTATAGCATTTTAACTTTTCGTCAAGTGTCGTACCACGTTGGATAAATATAGATAGACTTTGTAGAAAAAAAAAAGTTAATTTAGAATTCTATTTACAATCAATTAAATTGAATTATAACATAATTTTATTTTAAAATTCCATAAACAACCCGGGCATCGCACGGGGCACAAAACTAGTATAGTTATATGTTTATTTTAGTACTATATGTAGCGGATGTAGGTAAGATGAACTGTTCTATTAGATCAAAAACTTTTGTATGTCAACTCGGTTGAGCTTGCGAACCAGATATATTGACGGTAGGAAAAAGGTAAGAAAAATACCTATTTTTAAAGTGTCCCTACTCTCTAGTGGGTATTGATGAGTGCTAATACACATACAAGTATACAACCATGGTATATACATACAATACCATTAGAAATTTGATACATCATCAAAAGAGGGGAGAAAACTAGGAGCAAAATATAAATTGAATTCAAATGGAACTTGGGCCCATAAATCTAGCTAATAAAAACATAACAAATTATGATTATATGTAAGGACCACATCAACAATTGTATGTGTAGCCTTTCGGGTATTCAATCCCTAACCTCAAAGTTAGAATACTCAATACGTTCAAGTTTTGCTTGGGAGTATTGTATTTATATGTACCTCATCAACTTTATACAATCTTTTAAAACTGTTTAATGGATTTGTTTGGTTTTCATTTTCATACATATTTGTTTAGGGTAAAAATACCCCCAACACGTGGTCCAATCCCATAAAGACACGTGGGCCAATTAAAGGGTGATATGTGGAATGTGTCCCTGTAGGAAGATGACACGTGATACACAAAGAGTACTTGAATAAGAGAGTTAAGGGCCTCATTACATCAGGAGCCCCAAATCTCGAAAAAGTCGTAATAATGGCGCCCCCATATGGACACGTGCCTTCTCCTGATTGCGCTGCCAATCAGAGCACGAATTTCTAGGGAAATAATCCTAAAGGGGCACAATTTTTCACCCTTATAAATACCCTAATCATTTATAATGGAAGGGGTGGATTGTGACATAACATAAAAAGAGCATTAAGAGCTCCAACTTCTCTCTACTTTCTCTCTCTATCTTTTCCGTTTTTGATCACTAACTTGATTGTCAGTGGCGAATATTCCGGTAAATTCGTTGTTTTTGCATGTGTCTGCATCCATCCGGCCGAGAGCGCCACCAGTATCCCGAAGGAATCACAAAAAAAACCCAAAACATTTGGCACCGTCTGTGGGGATACTCGTCCATTATTGCAAAAGATGGTCAAACACCCAATACTAGTCCTACTCTTGGTCAGGACGGACTCGTAGAGAATGTCATTGCTACAATCAATACTTGTGATCCTCTGACCGCTTCATTTCATTAGGCCGAGGATCCTCCAATGACTGTTGGTTCCTTGCAAGGTCGCTCTGAACAAGCTCCGAAAGGAAATTGAGAGCAAGATGCCTTCTACTTCTAAGAAGCCGCCCAGGAGAGAAGGAGAAGGTGCAACACCCTAGAAATTCCTTTCTTTTGAAATATCTGTTTTGCTCTGTTTAAAACTTTAAATAGGAAAATGTAAGATATTACCGCCACCGTGAAAACGGCTAAGACAACTATCAAAGACACACAGCGGAAGACTCTCCTTTAAAATATTTTAAAACGACTCAAATTGAAAGTCAACTCACAAAAGTAAAGTCAAACCAAAGTAAAACAAAGTCAAACCTACAACTTGGAACCATTATAGGCCCTTAACCAAACCAATTCAACTTAACTTTTACGTTAGTCTCGCACCAGAAGTATCATAATATAAATAAAGCAATAACACATCATAAACTTATGGAAACTAGCATGATTCGCTCTTCACTCAAGCCCATCATGAATATGCTTCATCACCTGAAAAGCTTCTCTCTACTTGTTTCCACTACTCTCCATTAGAAATGGGTCATCATAGGGTCAAGGTAAAGACAAGGCCAACAAACACACTAACTCACAATCAGCAAAGCTGAGTACATAAGTGTATATGAACACACTAACATGCATTTACCTATCAACACACAACTTACCTTGTTGCACATGTTTTTCAAGCACACAACATTCAACAAAAACTTCTCAACTAAGTAACTAAATAATTTATTTAGTTTTTATTACCCATCGAACAATTTTCCCCCCTAACCTGCCCCAATAAAGGGGTACTAACACGGGAGCTAACTGTGCCAGTATAAAAGAACCACTCGTAAGTGGCGGAATTCATGCGCATAATAATAAAAGGAATTTACAACGTCCTGTACTCCGGCAGAAGTTATGGATAAATATAAAACTCCATGACTCCCCCCATATGTTTATACTCAAGGTATATACGTTCCAAGAGTTTTAATGCTTAATCTCTTTCACTTTACGTTCTTTACAATCTATTAAACTTGGTGATGACTCTCAAATCATAACAACATCAAACATCATGATTATTCAAACAATTAAACACTTTAATTTAATTCTTGAATAATTAGTGACCACATAATATTTAATGTTGAACCCTTTTTAAATCTACCTCGGAGTCAAAGACACCTTAGACACTTAATGCGCCAAAAATCCTATCCCTCGGTGTTAAAAACACCTTAAGTGCACTAAGGCACCAACATACAATTTATTCCTCGTTTACATAGACACTTACATAGCTCATTTCTCATGCTTATAGCATCAATAAAAATTATATGAACCATAATAAAATTCCCTTTTAATAATCCAAACCAAATTAAACAATTAGTTTAATTAAACATGTTTTCTATCATGCCATAAATAAAAGTGTGGTTCATATTATGATGAGAGGAAAATTAGGTCGTTATCTAATCTTCCCTCGGTCAAACTAAATTTATAAACACTTAACAAACCTAGATACGAGTATAGAGGCAAGTCAAGGGTCGAACCCAAACGAACGGTAATATTCAAGCACTCTCAATTATGCGCCTAAGCTAGGTCGAAATTGAAGGTAAGATGTAACACTAACAACTAACAAAACAAGCAACCAAACAAATAAAAACACTAGGAATGGGGATCAACAAATAATCATGTCAATTGCAACAACTTGGAAAGATCATGCCAATCAAAGGTTGTGAAGACTAATGATAAAAGCAATCAATTGGAATCAAAGAGCTATCTCCTAATTGCTAAGCTAGGGTTCACTATGAATAACAAACTAAGAGAATCACAATCAAAACCAATCGATCACTACAAGAAAATAACCTTTTCGTAGTGATTATTTTAACATTTAGTATCGATTGTAATTGCAACAAAAAGCTTTCCCAACGAATGGTCATTCGATACAATATCCCCCGTTGCCTTAAGCCTTTAGTAGTGGTTTCAATATCGCCGGGGTTGGCCTCAATAATCGATACGAAATACTACATCCAATCGTGGTGATTATTGTAGCGATTACAATCGCTATAAATGTTTAACTCATTTTCTTCAAAAAAGAAAATAAAAAAAAAACATGCGTATGATCTTTACAAGATTCGAACATGCAACCTCAAACTCTTATATTAAATGTTTCACCAATAAGCTATGACATATTTTATGTATTCTTTGTCAAACAATATTTATATACCTAGTGTTGAAAAGGCTTTTTGTATCGATTTTTAGGATTTAGTGGCGATTGTAAATGTTACGATTTCTCAAAATTATATAAATGTGTAAAAATAGTACGTGTTGATATGTATTATTATGTTTTCCGTATCGATTTTATATGGGAAAACCATGGTGATTGTAAAAATGATACGACATCCTTAATTATTTCACAAACATACTTGCATATTGTAGCGAATGTACAATCGCTACGAAAAGAGATTTTTCTTGTAGTGGATAATTGCAATTCCTAAATCAATTGTTCGTGTCATTAGCAATTACAATGCAATATAGCATAATTCTCAAGGCCTAATCGAATTACACACATGCAAACCTTCATGTAGACACCCATTTGTGTCTCCCCAAAACCAAACCCAGTGATGAGTACCTTTCACGTTGAATCATAATCGAATGAAACGAAAGTGTGGAAAGGTCTAGTGTTGCGGAAAGTTTTATTTCTTTTCTTTTCTCTTCTCCCTGTTTTTGAAAACTTTATTTTTAAGAAAACAGCCAATCCAGTTTGGTTGGTCCATAATATGGGTCCAATAGTGGTGTAGTTGGATGGGGCTTGCAAAGACCTTTCCAACGATATATTATAAGCCCAATTCCGATGAATATTGAGGAATTTATGGCCAATTTACTAAACTGGGCCCGGTTTGAGTTTTAAGTACGGCCCAATGATCTAGGGGAGGGCCTAATATGATTTATCATTCCTAATGTAATTAGGAGTGGTTTTGGTCTTCTAGAACATTCTAGAAGGTTTTATCATTTTTAATTCAATTAGGATTCTTCAGAGTTTTAATTAGATCAAATAGCATTTTCGACCGAAATTATATTATTTTATCTTCCAGTACGGTAAAATTATCAGATTTTCGAAAACGCGTTAAAATCCGGTTTGGCGTCCAACCCTAGGCCTTGGCGCCTGGAATCAAGATTAGCGCCAGACGCCAGAATTGGCGCCTGACGCTAGCCACAGTTCCTGGCGCCAATGAGCCAGGTCTGGCGCCAAGGTGGATTTGTGGTCTTCATACTCTGTTTTGATAAATTATCTTTTTTGGATGATTTTCTCTATAAATATCGTATCAAAAACTCCGTTTTTATTCACGAATTCTCCTTATTCTTAAGTCTTCATCAACTATCTTCATCATCTACATCTATCATTCACCAATTCTCTCTATTCTTAAGTTTTCATCAACTTTCAATCATTCATCAAATTCTTTGAATTCATTCATCTCTTCATTCATTCTTTCTTTTCTAAACTTTGCTTTTTCATACAAAATTCCGCATTCACAAGATCTTGATACACCTAGCCATATTCGAAGTTGCCTTCGCCCTAGACATGAAAGGTTTTAATTTCTGAGGGTTTGGTCCCAAATCTCTATTTAAATTAATTGTTTTGATTATTATTTTCCTTGAAGTTACTAACGTGTGTATTTTGTTATTAGAAAGAGGTACGAGGCATCCAAGTAAGTACTTTAATTGTTTTAATTGATATTATGATGTAGATATCATGTTTATATTGTTATTATGATATTCCTAGTATCATGTCTAGGGTATTTTTAATATCAAATATGATTGTTATGATGCCTTTTATTCTCTTCCTAATATTTATTCATTGTTAGTATCATGTTAGGGCTAAAGATTTGATTTTTATTGCTTAGTGACATGCTAAGGTTTGTTATTAATCTTGTTAGTATCATGCCTAGGATCTTGCTATGCTTTAATATGATTATGATTATGATTGATATTATTATTATTCATGATGTTATTTATTTATTATGTTGCTTGATATGCATATTTTTATTTATTTATTGCTTGATCACCTTTTATGCATGTTTAAAGGGAATTAATACTTGCAATCACGCTTAATAAGATAATTAATAATCTTGTTAGGTTAATTGTGATTATAATTCAAGTGATCGCTAATAATAGTTTATTTGTGCATTAATATTCAACCAACATAGATTAAACAGGTTTAGGGTTAATCCTATTGATTGTATGTTAGTCAGAAAGCGCACATGAATACGAGCAGAATAAAGTAGAGGCCTATTATTAGGGCAGGTTCAATCTCTTTTAGGTTGGATTTGTACCTTCATCCCCGAACCCTTATTTGGTTCATGACCTTATGGAGTTGACGATCTCTTGGATCGTTAAGGGGTGTAACCTTCACCTCGTGATGGTTTACAAGTTCCTTAAAAACTTGTTGGCGACTCTTTTGCTCTATCTTCTTCCCTTTTGGACGCCACCGTACTTTAGTGTATGATCACAGTGGGGTTCAAGCTAGTGGGATTTTAAAGGCTTGAAATTATTCCCTACACTTCATTAATCACTTTAATCTCAACAATCAATCAACACAATTCCCAAATTAATCACAATTAATCAATCATATAAGTTTCATCCTATAGGCGTCGTTCGAAGTGCGCCTACGTTAAAAGCATGTGTGAATATGCTTGACACTCATAGAAAATGAGAATTGACATATACGATTAGGGACAAGGAAAGTAGGGAGCCGCCAACAAGTTTTTTAAAGGAACTTGTAAACCGTTCACGGATCATTTAAGGCAACCACGAATAAAGGGACAACGATAGGCAACAACGATTGACCCGTGAAGGTTACACCCCATTCATAATCCATGAGATTACTAACTCCATATGGTTTGGAACCACGAAAGGAGGATCGGGGATGATGGTACGAAGTGAGTCATGGAGTTAATTCGCCCGTATTGGCCTCTACTCGATTCTTATAGTGAAAAGTGATTCCTGCGATCTCAAAGGCATACAAACAAAATATTCAATTTGCTCCAAACTATTAATAAGCTAAATTGGTTGAATATTAATACAACACATAATTCTAAAATATTGTGATCACTTGATTAAACAACAAGATTAAAAAGGAACCTAAACCGGTCGTCCAAATTATCTTATTAGGCGTGGTTTTCAATTACATATTCCCTTTAAACATGCAATATAGTGATCATTATAACCATAGAATAAACATTAATATTGGAAGCAAGTTAACAATAATAGCGTTAGTCAAATCAAATATAAAATAACCTAATCATGATACTAGCAATATTAAAATAAAATAAGAGTAATTAAATTAATTAATTACTTACATTCCGCACGTTCCTTTAAATTGCTACATCATGAATAAACTGTTAGTTACTTCAATTAAAATATAAATCAAATTGAAACAATTAAATCCCTACCTTATAAAAAGTAGAAACATACTCTTATGAATAATGTAATGCCAATTATACCCTTCAAAATGTGTATTTACATACATACTCTCATTAATATGTAGATGCTATTTTAATGAATAGTGTTTAGACAACTATACCCTCTAAAATATTTATGTACTTTTATGCTTTCATAAATGTTAGTTGTCTTGAACATTTATACCACCTAAATATAGTTGATTACATATTTTCTCTTATTGTTTTTTTTTAGGAAAAATTTCTCTTATTGTTAATTTAACTAATTTTGTGATTTAAAAGCCAAACCAAAAAACCTTCAAGATATGGCTAGCTATGACGCGCGCATCGCGCGCGTTAGCTTCCCTAGTTAAATAAAAAGTAGAGTTGATTTAGTCCAAACCCTCAGTCAATTTTACCTTTCACGCCTTGGTTTAAGTATAGAACTTTGGGTATTATATGGACTCCTTGGAGTGCTTAAAGGAAGGAATAGTGAAAGAATGGGGAGGCTAGTGTTTAGGCTAGAGAGGGAGAAGATAATTATTTTGATGATCAAGCTTGTTGATTATTGGAAAAGGGGTGATATTGCCTATATTTATAGAGAAAAAGAAGGGTCGGAGAATAAGATAAGATCCAAATTAAATCGGAATAAAACTCGATAGACTGCTGTTTTTGCGGTTTTTGTTTTTATCATATCTTTTGATCCAGAAATCGGAATAAGATGAATAAGATATCGTTGGAAAGCTCTTGAAGTCTACTTTCTAACTCAATTAGAATCAGATTAAAATATTTTATAAAATAAAATATATGAACGAAATAGTGAGACGGTGTCAGTTTCGGATAGAGTTTGTTATTTTATTCATATCTTTTCCGTTATAGATCAGAATTGATATTATAATATAGCATTGGAAAGATAATTTCAAGTGATATCCAACCATATAAAATTTGGATAAAAACTATGAGGCACGAAAATAATATCTATCTATCTTTGAATGTCTTTCAATTCGAATAAAATTAGGACTTTTAAAAAAAGGAGTTTTATTCAATTTCAAACTCTTTAATCTTATCTTTTCAAAAAGGATAATTAGGATCTTTTAGAAACTTATAGAATTTTCTAATTAATCCTAATTGGTTTAGGAATGGGATTAAATAATTTGGACCCACCACATGATCATTGGGTCGTAGGTGGGCTTAGGTTCGGTTTGGGCTCAGTTTAATATTTTGGCCATAACTTATTCGTTATAACTCGGATTTGGGCTTATAATATATTGTTGGAAAGCTCTTTTAAAGACCCATCCAACTATTCAATCATTGGACCCATATTATGGACCAAAATAAACTGTATTAAACGTTTTTATAAAAATGACACGAAATGAATGATTTTAAGGGACACGAAATGAATTATTTTGGGTTTAAAGGCACAAAAAGAGGAAAATAAGTTATGGTTTGGGGAAATGAGCTAGGAATTGGGTTGGTTTATGAAAATATGGATTTGAATATGACTTTAAGCACTCCAAAGATTAAATACTCAACCCGACCAATAATAGCAGTGAAAGGTGTTCATCATCGGGTTTGGTTTTGGGGAGACATTTTTAGGTGTCTACACATCCAATTCATAGACAACAACTACTCAAATATCATCATCTATCAACAAACAACTAAAGAAATAAAAAATCAACAATATATCAAGAACAATTACACTATCAATAATCAAACATCAAAATCAATTCAAACAAACAGGAAATTAAATAAAGTAATAAAGAGGAGAGAGAGTGAGAATCTTCATTGATTGATAATGGAGATCTTCAATACAATTGTCATCTTGAATCTTCAACCTCTCAAATAACCATTGAAATTCCTCACTTTCTCTCTCTAAAATCTACTCCTAAAACTAACCCTAGATCTAGAAAGAGAAGCTCTCAACTAAGCTAAGAAATATGTGGTCTAATTCTAATTTTAATTTTAATTGTTTCTCTCTCTAACCCAAAAATGGGTATTTATAATTACAAGGTTAAAAGAAAATAAAAGAGATGATGTTGTCAAGGGATGCAGGGGCTGTCAATTTGGTTTGGGTGCTGTCCTAAGGGATGAGAATGGGGTTGTTCGTGTGTGTGGTGTTGCTCAGTCCTTTGACAGGTGGGACACGACTGTGGCAGAGGCAAAAGCTATCCTCTTTGGGATGATGTTGGCAAGGGATGCAGGGGCTGTCAATTTGGTGGTGGAAAGTGACTGTTTGCAGGTTGTTCAAGCTCTCAAGAATACGGCAAAAGACTCTAGTTCATTATCTTTAATTTTAGATGACATTTTACTTTTTTGTTCTTCTTTTTCTAGTGTAAGTTGGTCTTTTGTGAAGAGGGGAGGGAACAAAGTGGCCCACGATTTAGCTCACCTTCAACCTTGGGTGGATGGTCATCGTGTGTGGTTTGATGATTTCCCGTCTCATGTAATTGATCTTGCTTCGGCTGATTTGGTTATTTTAATTTAAGTGTGCCCTTTGGGGTTTTTTTCAAAAAAAAAAAAAGAAAAGAAAAGGAAAATAAAATAAAAAAGGAAAAGAAAAGAAAAAGAAAAATAATAAATAAAAGTAAACTAAAAGAAATGAAAAGAAAGAAAAAATAAAAGAAAAACAAAAAAAAATTAGAAAGGGAAAACGAAGTCCACTGACTTCGATAATTCGAAGCTCATGAAAATGGGAAATTATCCCCTGCTTCTCACTCCACCAAATCATGCGCATCACAATTTCTTGATCAATAAATTAATCAAGATCAACGGTCAATTGGAAGTGCGAAAGGTGTTGGTTGCTGCGAAGTAATTGGTGCTGGATGGAGCGGCTATTGCGGTGGAGAAAGGTGGCGGAGCAGGGACTGATTTATGCGGCTGGAGGGTGGTGCGAAGGTGGTGCGTTAACTGGGTTGGAGTGCAGGGTTGATTCGGTGTTAATTGCGGTTTGTGTTGCGCATGATTTGGTGAGTTGTGGTGGCTGGTTGCGGCTGCTACTGGTGGCTGATTGTTGCGGGATAGTTGGTGGTGATTGGAGGGTGGTTATTGCGGCTGTGAATTGGGGATCTGTTGCGTGATGTGAAAAGAACAGGGGAGCTGCGAGAAACAGGGCAAGACGGGGCCGCGCCCGCGGTGCTGGAGCCGTGCCCGCGGTGAGCCTTGCAGCCAAACTGCGGAGAGTTCCCAGTCGATTTTGCTGTTTTGGTGCAACAAAGCCCGCGCCCATGGCTTGTAGACCCGCGTCCGCGTCTATCATGGCTGCTGGGTTGTGATAAGACTTGTTGGTTTGTTATGTTGCAACACTTAAATGATATTGAATCTAAAACCACGAAACATCAAGCTTGAACATCGGAACTCCGAATATGACAATTTGAATCGTGTCTTGTCCCGAGCAATCACCTACACGAACAACCGAACATGAGGGAGAAATAGGAGACAAATAAAATAAAATAAATAAAATGAAAATAAATAAAGTAGAAATAAAAGAAATAACACTAAAACTATGAATTAAGGACTAAAATCATGAAAAACTAATAAAAACTAATCAAAACCCAAAATGAGTTATTAAAATGGAAAACCAAGGAAAACTAAGAAAATTATATGAAAATATAGAAAGAAAATATAGAAAAAGAACTTAAATCTTATTCTTTTGAGTGCCATAAATGACCCTCATCATATTCAACATTCCAAACTATTATTTTCCAACCATTAATCCATCACAAATAAATCATGCTTCATAATTCAATCACCAATAACAACCAAATCAAACTTTCCACTCCAAATTTAACATGATACTACTTGTAATCAATTAATTATATCTAACATGCTACTACATCACCAAAAATAAGCTAAGTACGCGAGCGTACCTTAGAATACGATCTTAATATCGCCACGAATAATAGAAATCACTCTTTTCGAAGCCTCCTACAATTTAAAATAATAAAAGAGTATTAAAATCCTCTCTACACAAATTTCCAGCAATGTATGTTTCGGGTGTTTTTATGTCCCTTAGGAGAGTTACGAATCGAAGACTGGATCCGACAAGGGCGCCTGTACCTGCAAAACAAACGGAGCTCCGAATAGTCGGAGGTTCGCCTCCAAAAATTAAGTTAGTACGGATTCAGAAAAAAAGTGCGGAAAGTAAGTATCTTCTCGGATTTCGAGATCAGGTGTTCTCTGTTTTCGAGAGCAATAAATGTCCTAATGATTAAGAAGTAAAATTCAAGGTGCCCCAATTATTGGGGGAATTTCCTTATTTATAGGGTCCTAGAAAAGCGTGCCCTGTCCTAGGGTTTGATGACCTAGGAATTAGGGCAGTGTCGTTTTGCGGCTCACCTTGGGATTTGGGCCTTGAAGGCTGCCATTCCTAGGAGACATATCTGAGTGGCACGTGTCGTCATCGGGGAGTCCATTTGGACACCTCTTGGAGTGACACGTGTCACCCTCTTATTGGTCCACTTGGCGGGGTATAAATACCCAAATCAGTTGCCCCTCACAGGGGCGACGTGGCTCACCACGTGACGTCTGTGACAGGTGTCGTCCTTTCATTGGCCGAAATCTTACTTCACCGTTTGGAGGAATCTAGGGTTTTACCCTAGATTTTCACCCTTTCTATAAATAGGGGTTGACCTCCCCTTTGGATTCACACTTGCATGAATCTTAAGAGAATCTTGAATCTTTGACTTTAAAGAACTTTACTTCTTCCTGACAGCATCCGACACTCGGTCGTTCGTCCGCTTGTTTAGCAGACATCCAGACTAAGTGGCTCTTGGACGGGACATATTTGGCCGCTTGTGGCCTTAGCTCTGAGAAGCCGAGAGGTAGTAGGCCGTGTGCATTTTCTTTGCTTAGCTGCTCATGATGATCATTATTTTTTGTCTAACTTTCTAACTCGGTTATTGCATTATGCAGGCGAAGCAATGTCAAAGCTCTCCCCTAAAAAAAGACGGCTGCACATGCTGTAGCTTTCTACCATTCGTCCATCCTGGGCAAACGGACGAATGAGGAGCAGCCGTCAGGCGGAACTCCTAAGGTGAAACATATTTCTTTTTTTTTTTTCTCTTTTTTTTGATGTCACAACTAACATAGGTACTCTTTACAGGGTGGCTCGTCCAAGCCTTCTCCCTCCCAACAGCCGGACCCTAAGCTGCGAAAGCAGTCGGGCGGCGATGTTAGCGCTTCAGGAAAGAGCAGAAAGCACATCGCCTCCAAATCAAAGAAGGGCACAAGTGCCTCTACCCCATTCAAGCCATCCATGAAGCCGGATGCTCCTCAAGGAGTATCAAAGAGTGGCAAGCCACTCAGTATTGCTATCGGCTCAGCAGCAGGCGGCAACAAAGCCGCCAAGGGGGAGGAGGAAGGTACTATCATTCGACCAAACTCCCATTTACACTTGCCAATAAGGGAACTGGCTCTCTTAAATTTTTTAACTTAACTTATATTATTTGATTTGACAGAGATTCCGGAGAGGCCGCTTGTCCTTCAGATGGCCAAGCGAATGCTCAGGACGATTGATCCAGATGATAGGCATATGTGAAGGGGGTTGAGACCCTCGACCTGAACGCCATTCTGGCACTACTCTGCGAGGTAAGACTTATAATTTTTTCATTTGAGTGATTGCTTGGGCGATTGATACTGATTTCTTCTTCTAATTTGGCCGAATATAGGCTATGCTGCGCATGAGTGGGCTTAGGAAGCCACTCAACGACAAGTCCAAAGAGGTAAAGGTAGCTAATGCTCGGGAGATTGCCCAAAATGAGATTTAGACTCTTGATATGATGTATTCCCAAGCATTAGCCAATTTACAAGACCAGCAAAACTTGGATGCAGCAAGAGGGTGGGTCTCCGAGCTCTAGAATGAGGTTCAGAGCCTCAAGGACAAGCTGGAGCCCCTCAAGGAAGTGGAAGAGAAAGCTGGCCGCCTGGAGGACCAGGTTCAGAAACTCAAGGGTCGGCTGCAAAATCAAGAAACTCAACTCAAGGCCAAGTACAAGTCCTTGGCTGAGGAGGAGAAGACGGCCCTACTCAAACAAATGATGGGAGGACTGTGAGTCCATCATGCGAATTTCCTGGGGATCATTGCAGCCGGCCTCCGGTTATCAGATTCGGAAGACCAAGTTTGATGAGGCGAACACTGAGTTTAACAACCGGAACGACCTGAGGGAAGCAGAAGAGGCGGCTGCCAGGGGCAATGAGGAGTCTGAGTCCTCGGGGGATGATGAGGATTAGGAGGAGGGAGTGAAGAATAAGGAGCAGTCACTGGAGGATGAGGCGGCTGCCAATGCTGAAGACCTCCCCTGATATTTTTAAGCTTAATGGTAGTTTCTGCGGCCTATTAACCAAGTATTTTGCTTTTCCGGCCCGCGTGCCGAGTAATTATGTATCCTTACCGACCAAGGGGTCGGGTAAATCAATTATTTTTGGCTCAGCCAACTTACTTTTACAGTCATCAATTTAAACGGCTGTTTATTATGTGAATGAAGCATGCGGTCATTCTGACCGTTTCGTTTATATTGGTGTTTTGCTCTAAAATTTTTAAAGCTTTCAATTTATATGCATAGATTTTTTGGCTAAGTATTATATTTAACCTGTATACTATGAGAATGTCCTTGCCCCTGGCCGGATGTCGGTTGGTTTAAAAAAATGGATTAATTGACTTAGAAATTATTGATACTTTTGGGAGTATGCATGGTTTCTAAGTCAATCAATCACTATGGTGATTGCCTCAAACTAAGCGACAGACGGCCATGTAGAGCAGACGGTTAATGGCTTGAGAGCATTCGACTAAAGGCCTCTTGAGGATTTATTTAAGCTGCTAAGCTTTTGGACTTAGCTTATAATTCTTAAGAATAATCTGTCCGATTGGATTGCTCCAAAGCAACAACAGGCGGTAGAATTTGTATATCATACCCTCTAAAATGAAACAGTAGCCGCTTTTCGCCTATACTAGAACAATCCAAAAAACTCAACGTCTTAATGACTAGAAGCATCGTCTTAATGCAAACGGTAGGGCCGCTTGTTTTTTTTATTCATAGAGCAATGTGCCACTCAAATGGGAGATGCTCTCTTCGACGAATTCGCCCGAATGGACGTCGCCAGTTGTCTAAATCATGTTGGAGCAAACAGTCGTACTCATGTTAGAGCAGACGGCTGTTAAATACACTATATCCGGCCCTTTGCCTCTTTTTTGAAGAATAGATAGCCGCTAAGTCTTTGGGACTTAGCTTTTTAACGGTGAGTAATATTAAGGACGACTTCTATTGTGAAGTCGACCCGTTTTGATAAGATTTGGGACGTCTGCTGTTGGGGCAGACAGTCCCTTTGTAAGGCATTTAAACGAAATGTTTAAGCAAATGAGGCCACCTACATATTGTGTAGGCAGTACCTCATAGAATTTGAACGTAGTTCGCCTACACATTGTGCATGCGGTGTTCTACCATTTCGAGAATTTTTTGTCTGCACCTTGTGCAAGCGACTCTCTATAAAATGTTGAGCTTGGTTCGTCTGCACATTGTGCAGGCGCTGCTCTATGAATTTTCGAGCTTTGTTCGTCTGCACATTGAGCAGGCGGTGACGAGGGGTGGAACAAGGTCGTTGAAACTAATCCTCCCTCGATCAAACTAAATTTATAAACACTTAACAAACCTATACACAAGTATAGAGGCAATTCAAGGATCGAACCCAAAGGAACGGTAATGTTCAAACGCTCTCAATTATGTGCCTAAGCTAGGTCGAAGACAAAGATAAAGAGAGAACACTAACAACTAACAAACATAGAAACCAAACAAATAAAGCACTAGGAACGGGATCAACAAGTAATCATGACAATTGTAGCAACTCGGGAAAAATATGCAAATCAATGGTTGTGAAGACTAATGGCAAGCTCAATCAAAAGAGTCAACAAGCTATCTCCTAGAGGTCAAACTAGCGCCAACTATGAGAGACTCTAACTAGGAGCATCACTAATCAAGCTCAATCGACAATTGCAATTCCTAAATCAATGGTTCGTATCATTAGAAACTACAATGCAATCTAGCATAATTCTCAAGGCCTAATCGAATTACACACATGCAAACTTCCATTAATCACTTTAATCTCAACAATTAATCAACACAATCCCCAAATTAAGCACAATTAATCAATCATACAAGTTTTACCCAATCCCTAGTGTAGGGAATAATTTCAAGCCTTTAAAATCCCACTAGCTTGAACCCCACTGTGATCATACACTAAAGTACGGTGGCGTCCAAAAGGGAAGAAGATAGAGCAAAAGAGTCGCCAACAAGTTTTTAAGGAACTTGTAAACCGTTCATGAGGTGAAGGTTACACCCCTTAACGATCCAAGAGATCGTCAACTCCATAAGGTCATGAACCAAATAAGGGTTCGGGGATGATGGTACAAATCCAACCTAAAAGAGATTGAACCTGCCCTAATAATAGGCCTCTACTTTATTCTGCTCGTATTCATGTGCGCTTTCTGACTAACATACAATCAATAGGATTGACCCTAAACCTGTTTATCTATGTTGGTTGAACATTAATGCACAAATAAATCTATTATTGGCGATCACTTGAATTATAATCACAATTAACCCTAAACAAGATTATTAATTATCTTATTAAGCGTGATTACAAGTACCAAATTCCCTTTAAACATGCAATAAAGGTGATCAAGCAATAAAGAATAAATAGCATCAAGCAACATAATAAATAATCAATATCATAATAATCATAAATAATAATTATAACAATATTCATGTTAAAGCATAATAAAAGTAAGATCCTAGGCATGATACTAACAAGATTAATAACAAACCCTAGCATGTCACTAAACAATAAAAATCAAATCTTTAACCCTAACATGATACTAACATGAATAAATATTAAGAAGAACATAGGAAGTATCATAACAATCATATTTAATATTAAAAATACCCTAGACATGATACTAGGAATATCATAATAACAATGTAAACATGATATCTACATCATAAATCAATAAATCAATAAAAGTACTTACTTTGATGCCTCGTACCTCTTTCTAATAACAAAATACACACGTTAGTAACTTCAAGGAAAATAATAATCAAGACAATTAAATTAAATAATTGAAAGAGAGATTTGGGACCAAACCCTCAGAAATTAAAACCTTTCACGTCTAGGGCGAAGGCAACTTCGAATATGGCTAGGTGTTTCTAAATCTTGCGAATGCGGAATTTTGTATGTGAGAAAAGGCTAGTTTAGAGAGAGAGAGAATAATCAAGAAAATCTTGATGAGAGTTGGTGAATGAAGAGAGTTGATGAAAGCTAATTAAAACTAATTGTTGATGAGAATTCGTGAATGAAAACGGAGTTTTTAATACGATATTTATAGAGAAAATCATCCAAAAAAGATAATTTAACAAAGCAGAGTCTGAAGATCGAAAATCAACATTGGCGCCAGCCCTGGCTAGTTGGCGCCAGCACCAGTGGCTAGCGCCAGGCGCCAATGGCTAGCGCCTGGCGCCAATCCTAGTTCCAGGCGCCAAATCCTGAGGTTGGACGCCAAACTGATTTTCAACGCGTTTTCGAAAATCTGATAAATTTCCCGTACTGGAAGATAAAATAATATAATTCCATCGAAAATGCTATTTGACCTTGATTAAAACTCTGAAGAGTCCTAATTGAATTAGGAATGATGAGAACCTTCTAGAATGTTCTAGAAGACTAAAACCATTCCTAATTGCATTAGGAATGATAAATTATATTAGGCCCTCCCCTAGATCATTGGGCCGTACATAAAGCTCAAACCGGACCCAGTTTAGTAAATTGGCCATAACTTCCTCAATATTCATCGGAATTGGGCTTATAATATATCGTTGGAAAGGTCTTTGCAAGCCCCATCCAACTACACCATTATTGGACCCATATCATGGACCAACCAAACTGGATTGACTGTTTTCTTAAAATAAAGTTTTCAAAAACAGGGAGAAGAGAAAAGAAATAAAACTTTCCGCAACACTAGACCTTTCCACACTTTCGTTTCATTCGATTATGATTCGACGTGAAAGACACTCATCATCGGGTTTGGTTTTGGGGAGACACAAACGGGTGTCTACACCTAGCAAACAACTACTCTAACATCATCATCTAATCAACAAACAACTAAAGAAATCAAGAATCAACAATATATGAAGAACAATTACACTAATAAACAATCAAACATCAAAATCAAATCAAACAAACTTGAATATAAACAAAGCAATAAAATGAGATAGAGGTAAGAATGCTCATTGATAATAGAGAAGATCTCCAACACAATTGTCACCATTGAATCTTCAATCTCTCAATCACCGTTAAAATTCCTCACTTTCCCTCTCAAAAATCTAATCCTAAATTAACTCTAAAACTAGAGAGAGAAGCTCTCAATTAAGCTAAGAAAATGAATTCTAATTCTAATCTCCCCTAATTCTAACCAAAAAATGGGTATTTATAATTACAAAGATAAAAGAAAATAAAATAAAAAAGAAAACAAAAAGAAAAATAAGAGAAAAGGAAATGAAAACAAAATAAATAATAAAAGAAAAAGAAAGTAAAAAGGAAAACTAAAAATAAAAGGGAAATAAAAGAAAGAATCGGTTTTGGCTGCTCCTTGAGTGGGAATGAATCCCATGCTTCGCACACCCATCACCCAAATCACAAACCATCACAACCGTTCGATCATCGAAATCAACGGCCCTAATTTATACCCAATTGTGCGCGGCCGCGATGCAAGATTGCGCGCCCGCGGTGAATGCGAGCGCGGCCGCGTCAAGTGAGGTTCGAATCGAGCTTGTTTGCGTGACTCTGAGTGTGGTGGCCGGAACAGGGGAGCTGCTTTGTGGCTGCGGTTTGCGGAGGAAAAAGGTGGTATAATTGGTGCCGGTTTTGGGAGTTGTTGTTGCGGGACTGGTGGTGTTGGAGGGGTTTTGCGAGTGCCCGGAATAGGGGGCAGCAGCTGCAGTTTGCGTGGAGAAAACAGGGGCTGCTCTGAATTGCTGAAATTAATTTGTTGTATGGTGGCGCAATTGGTGGCGGAATTTGAGAGCTGCGGTGGCTGCTTTGCGGAGGTAGATGCGTGGTGATGGTGGCAGTTTTGGTGGTCAGGAGGCGTGTAATTGGAGTTGTTGCTTTGCTGTTGTGTGGTGGAAATGTGGAATAGGGGAACAGGGGAAGCAAGGGAGATTAGGTGAGTGGTGAGTGGTGAGGTTGGTGGGCACGAGAATTGTCCTCACAGCATGCTCATGATGAACACAAAAGTAGGCATTCCCTAAACACCATGATTGTGGGTTCAACACTACCCGGCTTGAGAGCGCGGCTTTGCAAGCGCAAGGAGTTGAACTTGGAATATCCACCTACAAAATACAAATGAAACCAGGATAAAATAAAGTAAATAAACTCAAAATTAATAAACAAAACTAAGAGAAATAAAATGAAAATGAAAAGAATAAAAGAAAGAAAACATTTTAAAATGAAAAGAAAATAAAGGAAAGAAAATGAAATGAAAAAGAAAACGAAAATAAAATAAAATGAAAACTAAACCTAAAAAAATCTTTTTTTTTTTTTTTTTTTGAAAAGCAAAAATATTTCATTAATTAAAATTCATACGACATCTACAATAGAGATTCGACGTTAACAAATACATAAGATATTGAATCAAATAGAATATTCCTTCATAAAAACTACGATCGTCGAGTAGATCTTGCACTGCGGAGCATCTCCCGCTTATATCGCTGAAAATTACAGCCTTGTTGGAGAGACAATCTAACGATCCTTTGTAACCGTGAGGATGTTTTCCTTCTGATTCATCTGTTCGTATTCGAAAACTTGATAACTTTTTCACCAACGAAATAATTTCACGACAATCCATTAGATTTGCTACCATGGATTCAAAACCAAGAAATTTCTCCCTCGAAAAGAGGAGATAAACCTTGTCTTTCGAAGGAGGTCGAAAAACCCTTGTCTTTCGAAGGAGATCGGAAACCCTTTCTTTCGAGGGAGAAAAATTCCTCCCAAAAGGAGGAAGTATTATTATAAACCTAAAAAAACAATAAAGAAACAAGGATTAGGGCTTTCCACCGATTAAAATCGATGGAAACCCCTTCAAAATTCAACAATGCGGGCTAGGGTTTTTGAGAGAGAAAGGAGGAGAGAGAGGAGAGAGGCTTTTTTCAAGTTCACTAACTTTATATTAAACAACTCAACCTAAAAAAAATCTAAAATAAAGGAAAAACAACTAAAATAATGAAAATAGAACAAATAAAGGAGAAAAGACTAAAAAAAAACCATCAAAATGCACAAAAGCCATAAAACAAGAGAGGAAAGGTAAAATAGAGAGAAAAAACATAAAACTAAACATTTATTGAGAAAGAAAGCTATGAAAAGAAGGTAAAAACGATTTAAATGCTCATCAAATGGGTGCCATTTATGACACCCATCAAATACCCCCAAGCTTACCTTTTGCTCGTTGTAGAGAATATTTCAAGCATTAACCCTAGCTTGAACCCCACTGTGATCATACACTAAAGTACGGTGGCGTCCAAAGGGAAAGAAGATAGAGAAAAAGAGTCTCCAACAAGTTTTAGGAACTTGTAAACCGTTCACGAGGTGAAGGTTACACCCCTTAACGATCCAAGAGATCGTCAACTCCAATAAGGTCTTGAACCAAATAGGGTTCGGGGATGAAGGTACAAATCCAACCTAAAAGAGATTGAGCCTGCCCTAATAATATGCCTCTACTTTATTCTGATCGTATTCATGTGCGCTTTCTGACTAACATGCAATCAATAGGATTAACCCTAAACCTGTTTATCTATGTTGGTTGAATATAATGCACAATTAAATCTATCATTGGCGATCACTTGAATTATAATCATATTTAATCCTAACAAGATTATTTTAATTATTTTATTAAGCGTGATTACAAGTACCAATTCCCTTTAAACATGCATAAAAGGTGTGATCAAACAATAAAAATAAATATCATCAAGCAACATAATAAATAATCATAACAATAATCATCATAAATTATAACAATTATAATCATAATTAACATAATCACGTTAAAGCATAATAATAATAGCAAGATCCTAGGCATGATACTAACAAGATTAATAACAAACCCTAGCATGTCACTAAACAATAAAAATCAAAGCTTTAACCCTAACATGATACTAACATGAATAAATATTAGGAAGAATATAAAAGGCATCATACTTTTAATCATACTTAATATTAAATTTACCCTAGACATGATACTAGGAATATCATAATAACAACCTAAGCATGAACTCTATATCATAACATCAATAAAAACCATTAAAGTACTTACTTTGATGCCTCGTACCTCTTTCTAATAACAAAATACACGCGTTAGTAACTTCAAGGAAAATAATAATTAAAACAATTAAATTAAATAATTGAAGTAGAGATTTGGGACCAAACCCTCAGAAATTAAAACCTTTCACGTCTAGGGCGAAGGCAACTTCGAATATGGCTAGGTGTTTCTAAATCTAATGAATGCGGAATTTTTATATTTGAGAGAAGGCTAGTTTAGAAAAGAGAGAGAGAAAGAGTAATCTAGAATTTCTTGATGAGAGTTGGTGAGAGAGAGAATTGGAAAGAATAAGAATTGATGAGAATTGATGATTTAAAACGGAGTTTTTAGAAGGCTATTTATAAAGAAAATCAACCAAAAAGATAAAACATCAAAACAGAGTTCTGACGCAGATAAAATTTGATTAGCGCCGACGCCGGCAATTGGCGCCAGACGCTAACATTAGCGCCAGGCGCCAGGCGCTAATGTTGGCGTTAGGCGCTAATCCCGTTTTTAACGTGTTTTCTAAAATCAGATATAATTTAACCGTACAGGAGGATAAAATCGAATTTACCTCAAAAAACGTTCTTTGATTCTGATTAAAACTCTAAAAAGTCAACAAAAGTCAATTTATCGATGCTAATTGAATTAGGAATGAAAAGAACCTTCTAGAAGAATCTAGAAGATTAAAACCATTCCTAATTTCATTAGGAATGATAAATCCATATTAGGCCCTCCTCTAGATCTTTGGGTCGCATATAAGGCTCAAACAGGGCCCAGTTCAGTAATTTGGCCATAACTTCCTCATTATTCATCGGAATTGGGCTTATAATATATCGTTGGAAAGGTCTTTTCAAGCCCTATCCAACTACACTACTATTGGACCCTTATCATGGACCAACCAAACTGGATTGGCTGTTTTCTTAAAATAGATTTTCAAAAACAGAGAGAAGAGAAAAGAAATTAAAACTTTCCGCAACACTAAACTTTCCACACCTTCACTTCATTCGATTATGATTCGACGTGAAAGGTACTCATCACTGGGTTTGGTTTTGGGGAGACACAAATGGGTGTCTACAGAAGCCCCCACTTTGACTGAGTTTGGAGAAACGTAAGTTTCGAAAACAAAAGTCAAAGTAGCGATAGGGACGGAGAATGATTCAGAACGTTCTGCGATCTTAAATCACTCTTGTAACGCCCATACCTGCAAAACTAGCGTTAGTCAAACAGATAAGATAGTTAAGAAACGCGTATCTTGCACCGTCGAGCGCACGTCTCTGAAAATAATCGATTTGCTGCTGCTTTACAGTTGTTTTGATGACCTCCTGCCAAGAGAACGCCATCCTGCTTGAAAACCGCGACGCTTGTAACTGCTTCCAAATTAGAAGATTGCTTCGCTTGAAACGACCTTCTCCGCTTTGATAATATTCCACAAACCAGGGAACACTATCGAAGATTGCTTCGCTTGAAACAATCCTCTTCCGCTTTGTAATCATCTTCCACGTCTAAGGGAACATGATCGAAGACAACTTCGCTTGAAATCACCTTCGGTTGTTTGTGACAACTCTCCACAATCTAGGGAACGCCATCTTGCTATTTCAATGTTCACTCGTCTCTGAACAAAGAGCTTCTTCTTTTGGATATGTTCACGCGCCTCTGAATAAAGAGCTTTTTTTTTTTTATTTTTTTTTTATTTTTTTAATTTGTCCACGCGTCTCTGAACAATAGAGCTTGAAATACATGTCCACGCGTCTCTAAACAAAGAGTTTCTTTATTTTAATATGAACTTCTGAATGATGTGTCCACGCGTCTCTGAACAAAGAGCTTGATAATAGGATGCCTACGCGTCTTTGAGCAAAAGAGCTTGAAAGAAATGTCCACGCGTCTCTTGATCGAGGTTAGATAGTGTCGTTAGTCTACTAACCCTAATCAAATTAACAATTTATAATACCTAAACTACCCTAATACGAGTATAGGGGTAAGTAAAGGGTCGAACCCAAAAGGACTAAGTGTATCAATCTATGCTAATTAGACTACTAGGAAAGCTTGTGAGGTAAGAGAGGTTCAATTAAACACTACTAAGAGCAAATAACTAAAACTAGGGAAAGTGGAATCCAATTACATCAATGCATTCAACAACATCAAACAATTAGATGAAAATGACCTCAATTAGGACGATTTACACATTTAACTCACTCTCGCGCAATTAAACATGTTAATAATCCTACTAGACTAATTCACTCTCGTGCAACTAGCCTAGCAAAGATATGGAGGAATTTAGGGTTCTCAAACAACTCACTTTCGCACAATTGATTGAAAACACAATTAAAAGCATATAATCAATTAGCTAGAAAGATTCTAATCCATAAAAGCATCATCCATACACAATAATCAAGAAACAATTTCATACTAACCACAATCAATCATTAAATTAATTAACATAACCTTCATCCATTTCCCTAGAACAAAACCTAAACTAACATAATGAACAAAAATATGGAAAACAAGGTAAAATAATAATAAAAGCAAGAATCAACAACTAAACTAATTAATCTACTCAAATAAACAAATAAATAAGCAAAAACAATAATAAATGAAAGCAATAAATGTGAGAGAAAGTTAGGAAGACTCATTGAATTTATGAGAGGAAAAATCCACAAAATGTTTCTTCAAAATCCCAAAAACTCCATGAAAATTCCAAGCTTTCTCTCTCTAAACTACTCCTAACCCTAAGAGAGAGAAAATAAAGGCTAAACTAATCTAATCTAGGCTAAAATAAAATGTTAAGAGTTTTTTTCCCCCTAAAATAACCCCAAAGGGGGTATATATATTACAAGCTAAAAATAATAAAGAAAATAAAAGAAAACAAATAAAGAAAATAAAATAAAACAAAAGAAAAGAAAAGGGAAAAAGAAAAAGGGAATAAAAATAAAATAAAATTAAAAGAAAGTAAAAACCCCCAAAATCCCCAATTCCCTCAGCAACCCGATTCTTCCTGTTCGAAATTTTGGCTGCTCTGTTTCTTCCATCATCACCATCACCACGCATCCCCTCATCTTCACCGTTCATCATCATCATCTTCATCAAGCATCATTAGAACACGGCCGTTGGATTTCATTAAAATCACGTGCAAAGCTCGTGATGTGGTTCAAATTGAACCCCGATCTACGCGCCCGCGAAGACACCGCGCAGAGGTTGCGCATAGCTTCTGCCTCGACTCTGAATTTGGACTCCAATCGTGTGCGCTTTCTGACAGGGGTGCGCGGCCGCGGAGGTAAGTGTTGCTGCAATTGTTGCGGGTTGCTGCTGGTGTTTCTGTGAATTGGTGGTTGACGTTGTGGTGATTGGAGGTGTTGGGGTTTGCTTGGGTGAATTGGTTGCGGTGGCTGGAAATTGGTGTGATTGAAGGTGGCTGAAATTGAGTGGGTTGCGAAGGCTGGTGGTTGAAATTGGTGGCTGGTGCTGCGAATTGCAGATTGTTGTCGCTGCTGTTCAGGTTTGTGTTTGGTGATAGGTGCAGCGCAACAGTGGTTGCGCGTGAGTGGTGGTGGGTGGTTGTAAGTTGCGATTGGTTGCGTTGTTGGTGTTATTGTGGGGTTGCGCGTTGGTGGAAGCAGGGGATTGTGGCTGGTGGTTTAATTGGAGATGGCTGATGGTGTTGGTGTTGTTGACGGTTGTTGGGTGGTGTTGTGAGGGCTGGTGGTGAAATGGGAATGGTGTGAGTGGGCAGCTTTGCTGTGAGGGCTGGTGGTGGATTGGGAGAGCAGGGAGCAGGGGAAGTGATGTTGTGTGTGTTGGAGCAGGGGAGATGGTGTGGTGGAGGTTAAGGGATGGTGTGGTGTAGGTTAAGAGGTGGGCAGCAGCTAGATCGGTTAGGGGCATTGTGAAGTTTGCTCGAACCTTGGACCCCGAACACAAACTTGACTTTGAAACCCGGAGCGCCTACAACCAAAAACAACACGAGGGTGAAATAGAAAAAAAAATAAAATAAAACACGAAAATAAACTAAAAACTATAGAAAATTACAAAAATACTCAAAATAAAGATAAAAGACGAGAATAATAAAATAATAGAAATAAAGGATAAAAAGGGTGAAATTATTGGAAAATAAGCCGGAATACGACTCAATAAACACCCTAAAAGTGACCTAAAAGTCACTTATCATCTCTGAACAAAAGAGCTTTGATGAAAATGTCCACGCGTCTCTGAACAAAAGAGCTTTTGAATGATATGTCCACGCGTCTCTGAACAAAAGAGCTTCGATGCTTGAATGTTTGTTGCGATAATATTCCGAAGAAAAATTTCCGAAGACCAAGGCTTGCCGATCTCTAAAGCTTGCTTGAACTTTGCTTCTGTTATGCCAGTACGTCGGCGGTTTGCTACTTGTGAACCATTATGTCCGTGATAAGCCAACGCTTAGGCGCTTTAAGCTAAGTGAGACGATCTTTCGTCAGGTCGATCACTTATTGCAACTGTAATCAAACCAACTACTTAATCATGTCAAATTGCTTATAGGGGCTAACTGACGCACCAAGGAACCCGAAATTGCTGTATGAGGTCGAAATCACCTTTCTGAGAGGCTTCGAGCTCTGTCGCTACCGAAATATCTCTGGCGCCAAGAATTGGCTCTGTCGCCAGACACTGGAATCTAGCGCCAGGTGCTAAAAACTGTTGCCAGACGCTAGATGTTTTCGTCTGGCGCTGGAGTAGGGTCTTCCCTATTTTGCTGCACCTGTATTTATTTTTGACTATAGAAATTTGCTAATTTCTTTAATTATCTTAGGGTTGACCTAAGGTTTAATGTCGCTTAACTCATTGACTTGACTCGACTTAAGGTATAAACTTGACTCGCTATGATTGACTCGAGGTTGACTCGACTCGAAGTGAAATGACACGTGTGACTCATGACCCGTGTGTGCATAGTGTTGATTCAATGTGACTCAAAAATGCAAAAAAGCAAAAATTTTCCGTCATTTTGTGGAGGGTACCGACTTTCTCCCGAAAAAGAAAGACACGAAAAAGAAAGAAGCGAAGTTTTTGAAGGTGCATGTTGAATGAGCTTAGTCAAATGTTGTTTCTCACAGTACAAGGATTGTAACATCTTAGACTATCCTAGTTGACTCGATAATGAAAGTATTTAGGTAACTTAGGCGCGGAGGCTAAGCACTTCATACTTCGATGTAATGATGAGTGATTGATGATATGACAAGGCATGCTTCGGCGTTGTGTTAAGATTTCATGACAAAGGGTTCCTAAGGGAAAGTATATTTGGTCATGTATTTGTGGTGTGTGTGATAGTGACACTAAAGCTAGGCCGCAAGGGCTAAGTGTGTGGAAAATATATTGAAAAGAGTCAAATGGTGGTGACTCTTAGGCTGGATAAGCTAATGATGTAAGGATCAAGCCCCCAAGTCTAGCTCTAAGTAGATAGGGATGAGCATAGGAGATCGATCCCTTGATATGATCATTGTGTGAGTGTGTGAATGTGAATATGAATGCATTTTTATTACGGCCGCACCTCGACGTGAGGTTGCCTACGTATCCGTTAGGAATCAGGCCGAACGTAGCTCTAGCCGAACCTCGCACAAGTGTGTGTATAACTCAAAAAGGTCTTTTTAAGGGTTGTAACGTGGTTAGGCTAAAGGTTATAGAAGAAGGGGATAAAGGCTCAAGACCCTAGATAAGCCCCCAAGGTGTGCAACCTTGCTTTTGAAATCTTTATTTTTTTATGCTTGAGTTTCTACTCTTTTTTTTTTGCTTTATTTTTTTTTGCTTTAGCATTTATTTTATTTTTATAAGTGTGGGAAATCCCGATCATGCGGTCTATCACTCACTTGGCATTCATGTTTCTCAGGTACGGTACCGAGCACTCGATAAGAGACGCAATCTGAGACGTGTTCTTATCGAAGATACTTTCGTATCAAAGACATTGGAACACTTGCTCTTTTGTACACTTTTATTTATTTTCTATTTCTTTTATATTGAAATCACTCAAGCTTTTGAGATTGCATAAGTTACACACCATCCCATCCAAAGTTAGGTAGATATAGGTTGAAAAAAGAAAGGTCTATCGCTAGACGAGGCTCAAAGTGGTTTATGAAGAAAGGATTGTAAATTAGAAAGGTGAAAGGCAATATGATGTGGCTACAAGGGGTGCCTTAAATCATTGGTATACCTTGTGCTTAGTTTGACATTTTTTTTTAAATGCAATATAATGAGATGATCATATGCAAGAGAATAAATGCTCATTTTTATTAAAAGGGGAAAAGAAAGAATCTACAAAATTAATCTAAGAGAAAAGAAAGGTGCCTATGCTAGACTTATTGGGGAAAGGATAGATAAAGAAAAAGAAAAAAGATGTCATGAAATCTCGTCGTTTGAAGCTCGCCTCTTGTCTTGTGTTGTTTTCTTTATTATCACTCGCTCTTCTTGTTAACTGGAGGTATGGAAAGCTTGTTATTATCAATCAAATGTTGGATAGCCTCCTTTATCTTCCAACAGCTCTCAGTAGCATGACCCCTATCTTGATGGTACTTGCAGCGCACATTTGAATTCCAACTAGGCACTCTTTTCTCAAGCGGGGGATCTTGAAGAGGTCCAGTAAAAGTAATGATTCCCTTGGCATGGAGTCGATCGAAAGCATCATCGTAGCTAATTCCAATAGGGGTAAAATCCTTTTTTTGTTGCTTTCTAAATCCTCGATTATCCATGGCTAAGATTTCATTAAGGTCGAAAGCACCAACACTGTTACTAGAGTATGTGTTTTCGGAAGAAGAAGGATAGTCGTTCTTCTTCCCTTTACAGCCACTGTTACTATCGTTACTAATCTTGGCCTTCTCGTCGCGCGGAGGAACATGAAGGAGATTTGAATCAATGAAGTCTTGAACACGATCCTTGAGGGCGAGACACTTTTCGGTAGTGTGACCGCGACCTCTATGGTATCGACAATAGGAACTTGGATCCCAATTGGGAAAACGTTTTACAGGTGGAGGGTTTTGACTGGGACCAATGGAGTGAATATGACCTTGATCGTGAAGACAGTCAAAAGCTTCATTGTAAGTCATTCCTATTGGTGTGTATTCTTCAATGGTCCGTTTTTCCCGTGGCTTAGGAGCATTGAGTTCCTCATTAAACCCTTGGCGAGAATTTTGTTCGACGACCATCACCCGATTTGCTAATACTTCTACCACCTTCAAGAGCATGGCAACGACATCTTGTAGTTTTCGAACATCCTCTTTCAGACTTGACGAGTCTTCCCTGGTATTATCTAAGAAAAGATTTTCATCCTCTTCAATCATGGCCACTTCATCGAGAGAGGTTATATAAGCTGTCTCGATCATGGGCTCTCCTACAGGTGTGATAAGAAGTGATGGATCGAAGGATGTTTGATCTTCTTCGATGGCTAGAATTTCGGAAGTTTCATTGTTATTGATCAGATATTGAATAGCTTCTTTGAGTTTCCAACACTCCTCAGTGTCGTGACCCTTTCCTTGGTGATATTTGTAGTGCTTATTAGGGTCCCACTTGGGTGGCCTGGCTTCTAGAACTGGATCTTTGATAGGCCCTATGGGCATGACTAGTCCTTTGTAGTGTAGCTTTTCGAAAGCCGTTTCATAACTCATGCCAAGTGGTGAACATTCTTTTTGACCTTTGGATTTGTGATTTAGAGGCGTTCGTGGCATGTACCTCATTAATGGGAGAGGAAGAAGAAGGATGGTCGTTCTTCTTTCCTTTCGCACTATTGTCTTTTAGAAGGTCATCTTCAATGTCAATGCCTATGTTATACACAGCCTTGAAAGTATTCAAGTTGTGTTGGTACTTTAAGTGCCTTGAATACTTCCCTTGGAGATTCTTGATAAACATCCTCACAGATTCTTTTTTGATAGGAGCCTTGACCATATTAGCGGCAGTTTCCCTCCATTTGTTGAAAAAAGAAGTGAACCCTTCGTTTTCTTTTTGTTTTAACATCTCAAGTTGTCTATGGTCCGTTTCGTCTTGGATGTTGCACTTATTGATACCCTTAATGCTCATTATAGTTTCAAAAGCTCTTAGATGGAAGTAAGGGTTATTTGTTGCCTTAAATTTAGGGATGTCAGTGGCGTTGAACTTATGCGGAAGAAGTTCCTGGTCCAGCGAGACCCCTTGTGAACTAAGGCCCTGAAATTTATAGTCACTAGATAGCTTGATCAAGCTTTCTTGCATGAGATTCATTTGTTTTTGCTTCACAGGGTCATCAATTTTGAGGGTTAAAGCCTTTAACACCTCAGTCACGTCATTCAATTGATTCCTAAGTTCATTGACCTCTTCTCGACTTGCCATTGTCTTTTTAGCCTTCCTCTTTTGACGAATTGGTTTATCAAAAAAGTGAGACTTGAATAAAGAGGTTGTCCTTGATTAATCGCCCTTCTCTCTTCGACCAAGTACCGTGGAAAAGGAATTTGGGGATATTCATTGTTAATTATTTGACTCAAACTTTATTCAACATGCAATGGATGGAGGAAGTGAAGAAAGATTGGAATAGAATGTGAAGGAAAATGATGTAGATGGAGGGATATGAAGAATTAGGAATAGAATGTACCCCAAACTCAAATGACGGAAAAGACCGACTCATGCATGAACCTAAGACATGGTCATGGTGACATATATCGAAGTGTGTGCTAAGACTAGTGAGTGTAGGTGATATGTTAAGACTCGTGTCATGACCATGGGGCTAGACTATGTGACTAGACTCAATTAATGACTTAACAAGGTATTATTGACAGTAATATTTAACCGAATTAATTAGTAAACTGGTTAATTAGACACTAGGTGATGACTCGATCAATAATCCGAACTGTCGTCAAGACGACAGGACTGGTGCCTCTTTGACGACAGAGCTGTCGCCAGGCGCCACACTCCACAGAGTGGCGCTACTGATATGTCTAGTTTATATAGTGTTTTATCCCCGTCCCGTGGTCGTTATTAGTAGTGTTTTTGGCTCTTTCGGGCCACTTTTATTACTAATTTGTGTGTTCTAGTGTTTTCGTAGTTTTAGTTGTATTTTACAGGAAATTGCACTCTTGGAGCATTTTCCCGGGCTTTATTGGATCGACTACGGAAGCTAGAAGGACACGACCACTTTTGGAGCCCAAGATCGGTGAGAGCCGGTGATTAGGGGCTCGGTAATCTGGATCACGAGGCATTTGGACCAAGTATTCGAGACCCGAGAGGAAATATGGATTGGGCCGAGAAATCTAGCCCAATCGAAGTTCAAGCCTCGAAGAAGAAGACCGGGCCCGATCGGGCAAGCATACGCCCGATCGGGCAGCTGCGCGTAAAAGGGACCTTAAGGGAGAAGCGCGCCCGATCGGGTGAGCGTAGGCTCGATCGGGCGCGGCACATCAGTATAGGGCGTTGAAAAAAAGGCGGGCCCGATCGGGCGGCCCTTCGCCCGATCGGGCGCGTGTTTTCCTAGAGTCTGATTAGTTTAGTTTTAATTCGTGTTTTAGGAAAGGTTTAAATACGATTTGTACGGAATTATTAGTTACCTCTTTTTCTTAGACTTTCTCTCTCTACTTAGTATTTTTCTCTCTCTTAAATTCTCTCTAAACTTTTGTTCTTAATTCCTTCATTAATTCCAGATTTACTTTGGTACAATTTCTTCCCTTTTTAATTTCAGCTATTTTAATTGTTTTCTTGTTATTGCTTTTAATTATTTATTTGATTGGTTTAGTTATGATGATTAGTGAGTAGTTTAATTCTAGGGTTTTTTGGGGATCCATAATTAATATGAAGGGATAGTTTGTTATTATTGATTGTTGATATTGCATAATAATTTCCTATTGAATTGTTTTAATTCTTTGCAATTAGATTATGAATCGAGCAGATGTAATTTGATTGTGGATGTTTAGCAATATTAAATTGATGAATCGAGCAGATGTTGATTTAATATTAAAGGCTATTTTTAATAGGAACTTAGGTCTAGTAAATTGCGAGAGCCTGTTAGATCTATGTTGATTAATAAATTGCGAGAGCCTGTTAATCATGTTATCTATGCATTGTTAATTATTAATTACTTCGTTTTATCCCGGAATATTAATTATTGGTGAACCTGTGACCCTAGGTTTCCTTATTATTGATTCTTTTCTCCCTAAACTTATTCTTCGTAGTATAGAATTCTTACCTCAAAATATTGGTTACTTAGATAATTTAGAGTATAATAATTAATTAGAATTAAAAAGACCTGTTTCCCTGTGGAGTTCGACCCTACTTCCCTATCTACTGTAGTTAGTGATTTAGGTAATTATTTTTGATTAGGGGATACGACTTTACCCTGTCAGCTACAGTTCAGACTTTGGCGCCAATGCTGGAGCTTCAATCTGAGACTGTTTTCGGTGTTATTAATCAACAGGGGCATGCCTAAAGTCGTACTAGGTCAATTCTGATTAAAATATTAGACTTTATTTATTCAAATTAATTAATTAATTAATTAATTAGGCAAAGTTCTTTTAGGTCATTAATTCATTTAATCTCAGCACAAGTCAACAAACGGTTAAGAAAAACATATATCATATGCACGACAAATAATCGCTTCCATGGTTTGGTGAATTCAACATTCTCGGATGTACCCTTTGTTGCTCAGAGCGTTCAATCAGTTAGATGGAGCATGAATTCCCAGAGGGTTATGTCCATATGTAGAACACATATGGGATTCAGAAAAGTGAGAAAAACTCAATCAGGAAGTAGGATCGAGCAAACAATGCGAAAAACTGATCGAAATTAGAACGCATATTTCTGGCTTGGTATTGGAAGAATTTGGCGCCAACAAACAGAGACTGGCGCCAGGTTTTAGCTATAGCGCCTGGCGACAAAACTGTCGTCTGGCGCTATAGTTAAAAGACTGGCGCCAATAATCTGGTCGCTGACGCTAATTCCTACATGCCTCAGTAGCTTTCTGTGCTTGATAAAATTTTCCAGTTTCGCGCAGTGTTATTTCGGTCCTAGTTGTGAAAGATATTTCTCAAATTTCCTACGTGTAAAATCCTATGTTTTAACTCATTACGGATGGTCTTTCTAATGAGATCTTTTTTATGCATATGATAATAATGTTAATCAAAATTACGCACATGAAATACTTAGAACGTTTCGAGTCTCATCCACTCATTCTAAATCATTGTCGAAACAAATTCAGGAATTAAAATAGAAATCCTTCCCAGCGGAGTCGCAAAAAACTGTAGGGAATATTTCAAGCATTATCCCTAGCTTGAACCCCACTGTGATCATACACTAAAGTACGGTGGCGTCCAAAGGGAAAGAAGATAGAGCAAAAGAGTCGCCAACAAGTTTTTTTTAGGAACTTGTAAACCGTTCACGAGGTGAAGGTTACACCCCTTAACGATCCAAGAGATCGTCAACTCCATAAGGTCTTTAATCCAAATAGGGTTCAGGGATGAAGGTACAAATCCAACCTAAAAGAGATTGAACCTGCTCTAATAACAGGCCTCTACTTTATTCTGATCGTATTCAAGTGCGCTTTATGACTAACATGCAATCAATAGGATTACCCTTAATCTGTTTATCTATGTTGGTTGAATATTAATGCACAAATAAACTATTATTGGCAATCACTTGAATTATAATCAAATTAACCTTAACAAGATTATTAATGATCTTATTAAGCGTGATTACAAGTACCAATTCCCTTTAAACATGCATAAAAGGTGTGATAAATATATAACAATAAATAAGCAACATAATAAATAATAAATTATAATAATCATAATAATAATAATCATCATAAAAATATAATCATAATTAAAATAATCATAAAAATAATCATGAATCATGTTAAAGCATAAGAATAGCAATATCCTAGGCATGATACTAACAAGATTAATAACAAACCCTAGCATGTCACTAAACATCAAAAATCAAAGCTTTAACCCTAACATGATACTAACAAAAATAAATATTAGGAAGAATATAAAAGGCATCATAACAATCATATTTAATATTAAAGTTACCCTAGACATGATACTAGGAATATCATAATAACAAGTAAACATGATTCCTACATAATAATAAAAACCATTAAAGTACTTACTTTGATGCCTCGTACCTCTTTCTAATAACAAAATACACATGTTAGTAACTTCAAGGAAAATAATCATTAAAACAATTAAATTAAATAATTGAAAGGGAGATTTGGGACCAAACCCTCAGAAATTAAACCTTTCACGTCTAGGGCGAAGGCAACTTCGAATATGGCTAGGTGTGTCTAAGTCTTGCGAATGCGGAATTTTGTATTTGAGAAAAGGCGAGTTTAGAAAAGAGAGAGAGAGAGTAATCAAGAGAACTTGATGAGAGTTGGTGAAAACTGATGAAAATTGATGATTGTTGATGATGAAAACGGAGTTTTTACGATGCTATTTATAAATAAAATCAGCCTAAAGATAAAACATCAAAAACAGAGTTCTGACGCAGATAAAACTATGTTAGTGCCAACGTTGGCCATTGGCCAAGGTTAGTGCCAGGCGCCAAGCGTAGCGTCAGACGCTACAGCTGGCGTTTGACGCTTAGGAAGAAATTCACGAGTTTTCTTAAAATCAGATAGAAATTGCCGTACAGGAGGATAAAATCGTATTTTTCCTCAAAAATGTTCTTTGATTCTAATTAAAACTCTGAAAAGTCAACAAAAGTCAATTTATCAATGCTAATTGAATTAGGAATGAAAAGAACCTTCTAGAAGAATCTAGAAGACCAAAACCATTCCTAATTGCATTAGGAATGATAAATCCATATTAGGCCCTCCTCTAGATCATTGGGTCGCATATAAGGCTCAAACTGGGCCCAGTTCAGTAATTTGTCCATAACTTCCTCATTATTCATCGGAATTGGGCTTATAATATATCGTTGGAAAGGTCTTTTCAAGCCCTATCCAACTACACTACCATTAGACCCTTATCATGGACCAACCAAACTGGATTGACTGTTTTCTTAAAATAGGTTTTAAAAAACAGAGAGAAGAGAAAAGAAATTAAAAATTTCCGCAACACTAAACTTTCCACACCTTCACTTCATTCGATTATGATTCGACGTGAAGCGTACTCATCACTGGGTTTGGTTTTGGGGAGACACAAATGGGTGTCTACAGGAATGAAAAGAACCTTCTAGAAGAATCTAGAAGACTAAAACCATTCCTAATTGCATTAGGAATGATAAATCCATATTAGGCCCTCCTCTAGATCATTGGGCCACATATAAGGCTCAAACTGGGCCCAGTTCAGTAATTTGGCCATAACTTCCTCAATATTCATCGGAATTGGGCTTATAATATATCGTTGGAAAGCTCTTTTCAAGCCCTATCCAACTACACTATTATTGGAGCCATATCATGGACCAACCGAAATGGATTGGCTGTTTTCTTAAAATAGGTTTTCAAAAACAGAGAGAAGAGAAAAGAAATTAAAATTTTCCGTAACACTAAATTTCATACTTTCACTTCATTCGATTATGATTCGACGTGAAAGGTACTCATCACTGGGTTTGGTTTTGGGGAGACACAAATGGGTGTCTACAGAAGCCCCCACTTTGACTGAGTTTGGAGAAACGCAAGTTTCAAAAACAAAAGTCAAAGTATCGATAGGCACGGAGAATGATTAAGAACGTTCTGCGATTCTAAATCACTCTTGTAACGCCGATACCTACAAACTTAGCGTTAGTTAAACAGATAAAAGAGTTAAGAAATGTGTATCTTGCACCGTCGAGCACACGTCTCTGAAGTAACCGATTTGTTGCTGCTTTTTCTGTTTTGATGACCTCCTGCCAAGAGAATGCCATCCCGCTTGAAAACCGTTATGCTTGTAACTGTCTCCAATATTGAAGATTGCTTCCCTTGAAACGATCCTCTTCCGCTTTGATAATATTCCACGTCTAAGGGAATACTATCGAAGATTGCTTCGCTTGAAACAATCCTCTTCCGCTTTGTGACCATTTTCCATGTCTAAGGGAACATGATCGAAGACAAATTCGCTTGAAATCACCTTCGGTTGTTTGTGACAAATCTCCACAATCCAGGGAACGCCATCTTGATATTTCAATGTTCACTCGTCTCTGAACAAAGAGCTTCTTCTTTTGGATATGTTCACGCGCCTCTGAACAAAGAGCTTTTTTTTAATATGTCCACGCGTCTCTGAATAATAGAGCTTATTTTTTTTAATATGAACTTCTGAATGATGTGTCCACGCGTCTCTGAACCAAGAGCTTGATAATAGGATGCCCACGCGTCTCTGAGCAAAAGAGCTTGATGGAAATGTCCACGCGTCTTTGAACAAAAGAGCTTCGATGATATGCCCACGCGTCTCTAGAGAAAAAGAGCTTGATGATATGTCCATGCGTCTCTAAACAATAGAGCTTTTGAATGATATGCCCATGCGTCTCTGGAGCAAAAGTGCTTGATGATATGTCCACGCGTCTTTGAACAAAAGAGCTTTGATGATATGTCCACGCGTCTCTGGAGCAAAAGATCTTGATGATATGCCCACGCGTCTCTAGAGCAAAAGAGCTTGACGGAAATGTTCACGCGTCTCTGAACAAAAGAGCTTGAATGAAATGTCCACGCGTCTCTGAACAAAAGAGCTTGAAAGAAATGTCCACGCGTCTCTGAACAAAAGAGCTTTGATGATAATATTCCGAAGAAAATTTTTTGAAGACCAACGCTTGCCGATCTCTAAAGCTCGCTTGAACTTTGCTTCCGTTATGCCAGTACGTTGGCGGTTTGCTGCTTGCGAACCATTATGTCGGTGTCTCCGTGATGAGCCAACGCTTAGGCGCTTTAAGCCAAGTAAAACGATCTTTCGTCAGGTCGATCACCTATTGCGATTGTAATCAAACTGACTACTTGATCATGTCAAATTGCTTATAGGGGCTAACTGGCGTACCAAGGAACCCGGAATTGCTGTATGAGGTCGAAATCACCTTTCTAAGAGGCTTCGAGCTCTGTCGCTGATGAAATATATCTGGCGCCAAGAATTGACTCCGTCGCCAGACGCTGTGATCTAGCGCCAGGCGCTAAAAGCTATTGCCAGACGCTAGATGTTTCCGTCTGGCGCTGGAGTAGGGTCTTCCCTATTCTGCTGCACCTGTATTTATTTTTGACCATAGAACTTTGCTAATTTCTTTGATTATCTTAGGTTTGACCTAAGGTTTAATGTCGCTTGACTCATTGACTTGACACGACTCAAGGTATAAACTTTACTCGCTGCGATTGACTTGAGGTTGACTCGACTCGAAGAGTTTGACACATGTGTTAAACTCATGACCCGTGTGTGCATTGTATTGTGATCGTGCGACTCGAAAATGCAAAAAAGAAAAAAATTTCCATCATTTTTGTGGAGGGTACCGACTTTCTCCCGAAAAAGAAAGACGCGAAAAAAGAAAGAAGCGAAGTTTTTGAAGGTGCAAGTTGAATGAGCTTAGTCAAATGTTGTTTGATACTATCTCTCAAGGTGCAAGGATTAATCCATCCTAGGCTATCTCAATGGTTGACTCAATGATGAAAGTATTTGGGTAACTTAGGCACGGAGGCTAAGCACTTCATACTTCGTGATATAATTACAATTATGATTGATGAGTGATGTTGATATGACAAGGCATGCTTCAGTGTTATGTTAAGATTTCATGACAAAGGGTTCCTAAGGGAAGTATATTTGGTCATGTATGTGTGAAGTGTGTGATAGTGACACTAAAGTTAGGCCGCAAGGGCTAAGTGTGTGGGAAAATATATTGAAAAGAGTCAAATAGTGGTGACTCTTAGGCTAGGTAAGCTAATGATGTAGGGATCAACCCCCAAGTCTAGCTCTAAGTAAATAGGGATGAGCATAGGAGATCCCTTGATATGATCATGGTGTGTGAATGTGAATATGAATGCATGTTTATTACGGCCGCACCTCGATGTGAGGTTGCCTACGTATCCGTTAGGAATCAGGACGAACGTAGCTCTAGCCGAACCTCGCACAAGTGCGTGTATACCTTAAAAAGGTCTTTTTAAGGGTTGTAACGTGGTTAGGCTAAAGGTTATAGAAGAAGGGGATAAAGGCTCAAGACCCTAGATAAGCCCCCAAGGTGTGCAACCTTGATTTTGAATCTTTGTATTTTTATGCTTGAGGCTTGCTTCTCTTTATTTTTATTTTTATGAGTGTGGGCAATCCCGATCATGCGGTCTATCACTCACTTGGAATTCATGTTTCTCAGGCACGGTACCAAGCACTCGATAAGAGACATAATCTGAGATGTATTCATATCAAAGACATGTTCATGTCAAAGACATTGGAACACTTGCCCTTTTTGTACACTTTTATTTATTTTTTGCTTATTTTTAATCTTCTGAGGTCACTCAAGCTTTTTTAAAAATTGCATAAGTTGCACACCATCCCATCCCAAGTTTAGGTAGATGTAGGTTGAAGAGAGAAAGGTCTATCGTTAGATGAGGCTCAAAGTGGTTTATGAAGAAAGGATTGTAAATTAGAAAGGTGAAAGGCAATATGATGTGGCTACAAGGGGTGCTTTAAATCATTGGTATACCTTGTGCTTAGTTTGACATGGATTTTTTTTTTTTTTTTTTTTTTTTTTTTTTTTTTTTTTGTGAAATATAATGAAATGATCATATGCAAGAGAATAAATGCTCATTTTATTAAAAGGGAAAATAAATAATCTACAAAATTAATCTAAGGGAAAAGAAAGGTGCCTATGCTAGACTTATTGGGGAAAGGGTAAATAAAGAAAAAGAAAAAATATGTCATGAAATCTCGTCGTTGAAGCTCGCCTATTGTCCTGTGTTGTTTGCTTTATCATCACTCGCTTTTCTTGTTAACTGGAGGTATGGGAAGCTTGTTATTATCAATCAAATGTTGGATAGCCTCCTTTAGCTTCCAACAGCTCTCAGTAGCATGACCCCTACCTTGATGGTACTTGCAGCGCACATTTGGATTCCAACTAGGCAATCTCTTCTCAAGCGGGGGATCTTGAAGAGGTCCAATAGGAGTAATGAGTCCCTTGGCATGGAGTCGATCGAAAGCATCATCGTAGCTAATTTCATTAGGGGTAAAATCCTTTTTTTGTTGCTTTCTAAATCCTCGATCATCCATGGCTAAGATCTCATTAAGGTAGAAAGTACCAACACTGTTACTAGAGTAGGCGTTTTCGGAAGAAGAAGGATAGTCGTTCTTCTTCCCTTTACAGCCACTGTTACTATCGTTGCTAATCTTGGCCTTCTTGTCGCGCGGAGGAACATGAAGGAGATTTGAATCAATGAAGTCTTGAACACGATCCTTGAGGGCGAGACATTTTTCGGTAGTGTGACCGCGACCTCTATGGTATCGACAATAGGAATTTGGATCCCAATTGGGAAAACGTTTTTCAGGTGGAGGGTCTTGACTGGGACTAATGGAGTGAATATGACCTTGATCGTGAAGACAGTCAAAAGCTTCATTGTAAGTCATTCCTATTGGTGTGCATTCTTCAATGGTCCGTTTTTCCCGTGACTTAGGAGCATTGAGTTCCTCATTAAACCCTTGGCGAGAATTTTGTTCGACGACCATCACCCGATTTGCTAATCCTTCTACCACGTTCAAGAGCATGTCAACGACATCTTGCAATTTTCGAACGTCCTTTTTTAGACTTGACGAGTCTTCCCTGGTATTATCTAAGAAAAGACTTTCATCCTCCCCAATCATGGCCACTTCATCGAGAGAGGTTAGATAAGCTGTCTCGATCATGGGTTCTCCTACAAGTGTGATAAGAAGTGATGGATCGAAGGATGTTTGATCTTCTTCGATGACTAGAATCTCGGAAGTTCCATTGTTATCAATCAGATCCTGAATAGCTTCTTTGAGTTTCCAACACTCCTCAGTGTCGTGACCCTTTCCTTGGTGATATTTGTAGTGCTTATTAGGGTCCCACTTGGGTGGCCTGGCTTCTGGTACTGGATCTTTGATGGGCCCTATGGGCATGACTAGTCCTTTGTGATGTAGCTTCTCAAAAGCTGTTTCATAACTCATACCAAGTGGAGTGAACACTCTTTTTGACCTTTGGATTCGTGATTTAGAGGCGTTCGTGGCATGTACTTCATTAATGGGAGAGGAAGAAGAAGGATGGTCGTTCTTCTTTCCTCTCGCACTATTATCTTTCAGAATGTCATCTTCAATGTCAATGACTATATTATAGACAACCTTGAAAGTATTCAAATTGTGTTGGTACTTTAAGTGCCTTGAATACTTCCCTTGGAGATTCTTGATAAACATCCTCACAGATTCTTTTTCGATAGGAGCCTTGACCATTTTAGCGGAAGTTTCCTTCCGTTTGTTGAAGAAAGAAGTGAACCCTTCGTTTTCTTTTTGTTTTAACATCTCGAGTTGTCTATGGTCTGTTTTGTCTTGGATGTTGCACTTATATCTATCTATGAAAGCGTTTGCTATGGACTCCCAGGTGGAGGTTTTTTCTTTCTCGAGAGAAAAGAACCATTGCTGGCAAACGGTCTCGAGAGATAGTGAGAACAGAGAGGGGAAAACCTTCTTATCGATACCCTTAATGCTCATTATAGTTTCAAAAGCTCTTAGATGAAAGTAAGGGTTATCTATTGCCTTGAATTTAGGGATGTCAGTGGCGTTAAACTTATGCGGAAGAAGTTCCTTATCTAGCGAGACCCCTTGTGAACTAATGCCCTGAAGTTTATAGTCACTAGATAGCTGGCTCAAACTTTCTTGCATAAGGTTCATTTGTTGTTGCTTTACAGGGTCATCAATTTTGAGGGTTAAAGCCTTTAACACCTCAGTCACGTCATTCAATTGACTCCTAAGTTCATTAACTTCCTCTTGACTTGCCATTATCTTTTTAGCCTTCCTCTTTTGACGAATTGGTTTGTTAGAAAGTGAGACTTGAATAAAGAGGTTGTCCTTGATTAATCGCCCTTCTCTCCTCGACCAAGTACTGTGGAAAAGGAATTTGGGGATGTTCATTGTTAATTATTTGACTCAGACTTTATTCAACATGCAATGGATGGAGGAAGTAGAAAAATGAGGATGGTGATATGAAGAAAGCATGTAGATGGAGATATGTGGAAAATTAGGAATAGAATGTACCCCCCAACTTAAATGACGGAAAAAAACCGACTCATGCATGAACCTAAGACATGGTCATGGTGATATGTACTCAAAGTGTGCGCTAAGACTGGTGAGTGTAGGTGACATACTTGGACTCGTGTGACAGCCATGTGGCTAGACTATGTGACTAGACTCAATTAATGACTTAACAAAGTATTATTGATAGTAATTTTTAACCGAATTAATTAGTAAACTGGTTAATTAGACACAAAGCGATGACTCGATCAATAATCCGAACTGTCGTCAAAACGACAGGACTGGTGCCTCTCTTTGTAGTGTAGCGCCAGACAACAGAGTTGTCGCCAGGCGCCACACTCCACAGAGTGGCGCTACAGTTCAGACTTTGGCGCCAATGCTGAAGCTTCAATCTGAGACTGTTTTCGGTGTTATTAATCAACAAGGGCATGCCTAAAGTCGTACTAGGTCAATTCTGATTAAAATATTAGACTTTATTTATTCAAATTAATTAATTTATTAGGCAAAGTTCTTTAAGTCATTAATTTATTTAATCTCAACACAAGTCAAACAAACGGTTAAGGAAACATAGTATATGCACAACAAATAATGCACAATTAGTCAAGTAGGCACACTATGATGCAATGAGTTTGCAACCTAACCATGGCTCTAGTTCTCTAAAGTTCAGGATATGGTTTAGTCAATAGAGGGTCCATGGTTAATTGCCCGGATGCACCGCGCGGAAGCCTAACCGTGAAGGGTTGGCGAGAGTGGATGGGACACCGCGAGTTTAGAAAAACTCGCTTCCATGGTTTGGTGAATTCAACATTCTCGGATGTACCCTTTGTTGCTCAGAGCGTTCAATCAGGTAGATGGAGCATGAATTCCCACGGGGTTATGTCCATATGTAGAACACATATGGGTTTCAGAAAAGTGAGAAAAACTCAATCAGGAAGTAGGATCGAGCAAACAATGCGAAAAACTGGTCGAAATTAGAACGCATATTTCTGGCTCGGTATTGGAAGAATTTGGCGTCAGCAAAAAGAGATTGGCGCTAGGTTTTAGCTGTAGCGCCTGGTGACAGAACTGTCGTCTGGCGCTACAGTTAAAAGTCTGGCGCTAATACTCTGGTCGCTGACGCTAATTCCTACATGCCTCAGCAGCTTTCTGTGCTCGATAAAATTTTCCAGTTTCGCGCAGTGTTATTTCAGTCCTAGTTGTGAAAGAAATTTCTCAAATTTCCTACGTGTAAAATCCTATGTTTTTAACTAATTACGGATTGTCTTTCCAATGAGATCTTTTTTATGCATATGACAATAATGTTAATCAAAATTACGCACATGAAATACTTAGAACGTTTCGAGTCTCATCCACTCATTCTAAATCATTGCCGAAACAAATTCAGGAATTAAAATAGAAATCCTCCCCAGTGGAGTGCCCAAAAACTGTAGGTAATATTTTAAGCATTAACCCTAGCTTGAACCCCACTGTGATCATACACTAAAGTACGGTGGCGTCCAAAGGGAAAGAAGATAGAGCAAAAGAGTCGCCAACAAGTTTTAGGAACTTGTAAACCGTTCACGAGGTGAAGGTTACACCCCTTAACGATCCAAGAGATCGTCAACACCAATAAGGTCTTGAACCAAATAGGGTTCGGGGATGAACGTACAAATCCAACCTAAAAGAGATTGAGCCTGCCCTAATAATAGGCCTCTACTTTATTCTGATCGTATTCATGTGCGCTTTCTGACTAACATGCAATCAATAGGATTAACCCTAAACCTGTTTATCTATGTTGGTTGAATATAATGCACAAATAAATCTATCATTGGCGATCACTTGAATTATAATCATATTTAATCCTAACAAGATTATTTTAATTATTTTATTAAGCGTGATTACAAGTACCAATTCCCTTTAAACATGCATAAAAGGTGTGATCAAGCAATAAAAATAAATATCATCAAGCAATATAATAAATAATCATAACAATAATCATCATAAATTATAACAATTATAATCATAATTAACATAATCACGTTAAAGCATAATAATAATAGCAAGATCCTAGGCATGATACTAACAAGATCAATAACAAACCCTAGCATGTCACTAAACAATAAAAATCAAAGCTTTAACCCTAACATGATACTAACATGAATAAATATTAGGAAGAATATAAAAGGCATCATACTTTTAATCATACTTAATATTAAATTTACCCTAGACATGATACTAGGAATATCATAATAACAACCTAAGCATGAACTCTATATCATAACATCAATAAAAACCATTAAAGTACTTACTTTGATGCCTTGTACCTCTTTCTAATAACAAAATACACGCATTAGTAACTTTAAGGAAAATAATAATTAAAACAATTAAATTAAATATTTGAAATAGAGATTTGGGACCAAACCCTCGGAAATTAAAACCTTTCACGTCTAGGGCGAAGGCAACTTCGAATATGGCTAGGTGTTTCTAAATCTAATGAATGCGGAATTTTTATATTTGAGAGAAGGCTAGTTTAGAAAAGAGTGAGAGAGAGTAATCAAGAATTTCTTGATGAGAGTTGGTGAGAGAGAGAATTGGAAAGAATAAGAATTGATGATTTAAAACGGAGTTTTTAGAAGTCTATTTATAAAGAAAATCAACCAAAAAGATAAAACATCAAAACAGAGTTCTGACGCAAATAAAATTTGTTTAGCGCCGACGCCGGCAATTGGCGCCAGATGCTAACATTAGCGCCAGGCGCTAACGTTAGCGCCAGGCGCCAGGCTTAGCGCCAGGCGCTAATGTTGGCGTTAGGCGCTAATCCCGTTTTTAACGCGTTTTCTAAAATCAGATATAATTTAACCGTACAGGAGGATAAAATCGTATTTACCTCAAAAAACGTTCTGTAATTCTGATTAAAACTCTAAAAAGTCAACAAAAGTCAATTTATCGATGCTAATTGAATTAGGAATGAAATGAACCTTCTAGAAGAATCTAGAAGACCAAAACCATTCCTAATTGCATTAGGAATGATAAATCATATTAGGCCCTCCCCTAGATCATTGGGCCGTACATAAAGCTCAAACCGGGCCCAGTTTAGTAAATAGGCCATAACTTCCTCAATATTCATCGGAATTGAGCTTATAATATATCGTTGGAAAGGCTTTGCAAGCCCCATCCAACTACACTACTATTGGACCCATGTCATGGACCAACCAAACTGGATTGGCTGTTTTCTTAAAATAAGTTTTCAAAAACAGAGAGAAGAGAAAAGAAATAAAAACTTTCCGCAACACTAGACTTTCCACACTCTCACTTTATTCGATTATGATTCAACGTGAAAGGTACTCATCACTGGGTTTGATTTTGGGGAGACACAAATAATGCACAATTAGTCAAGTAGGCACAACATGATGCAATGCGTTCGCAACCTAACCATGGCTCTAGTTCTTTAAAGTTCGGGATATGGTTTAGTAAAAAAGGGTCCATGGTTAATTGTCCGGATGCACCGCGCGGAAGCCTAACCGTGAAAGGTTGGCGCGAGTGGATGGGACACCGCGAGTTTTAGACAAAACTCGCTTCCATGGTTTGGTGAATTGAACATCTCGGATGTACCCTTTGTTGCACGGAGCGTTCAATCGGGTAGATGGAGCATGAATTCCCAGAGGGTTATGTCCATATGTAGAACACATATGGGTTTCAGAAAAGTGAGAAAAAATTCAATCAGGAAGTAGGATCGAGCAAACAATACGAAAAACCGGTCAAAATTAGAACGCATATTTCTGGCTCGGTATTGGGGGAAATTGGCGATAGCAAACAGAGACTGGCGCCAGCTTTTAACTGTAGCGCCTGGCGCCAATACTGGCGTCTAGCGCTACGGTTAAAAGCCTGGCGCCAAGCTCTAGCCCGTGACGCTACTTCCCACATGCCTCAGCAGCTTTCTGTGCTCGATAAAATTTTCCAGTTTCGCGCGGTGTTATTTCAGTCCTAGTTGTGAAAGACATTCCTCAAATTTCCTACGTGTAAATCCTATGTTTTTAACTCATTACGGATGGTCTTTCCAATGAGATCTTTTTTATGCATATGACAATAATGTTAATCAAAATTACGCACATGAAATACTTAGAACTTTTCGAGTCTCATCCACTCGTTCTAAATCATTGCCGAAACAAATTCAGGAATTAAAATAGAAATTCTCCCCAGTGGAGTCGCCAAAAACTGTAGGGAATAATTTCAAGCCTTAATCCCACTAGCTTGAACCCCACTATGATCATACACTAAAGTACGGTGGCGTCCAAAAGGGAAGAAGATAGAGCAAAAGAGTCGCCAACAAGTTTTTTAGGAACTTGTAAACCATTCACGAGGTGAAGGTTACACCCCTTAACGATCTAAGAGATCGTCAACTCCATAAGGTCATGAACCAAATAAGGGTTCTGGGATGATGGTACAAATCCAACCTAAAAGAGATTGAACCTGCCCTAATGATAGGCCTATACTTTATTCTGATCGTATTCATGTGCGCTTTCTGGTTAACATACAATCAATAGGATTACCCTAAACCTGTTTAATCTATGTTGGTTGAATTTAATGCACAAATAAACTATTATTGGCGATCACTTGAATTATAATCACATTAACCCTAACAAGATTATTAAATATCTTATTAAGCATGATTACAAGTACCAATTCCCTTTAAACATGCAATAAAGGTGATCAAGCAATAACAATAAATATCAAGCAACATAATAATAATCAATATCATGACAATAAAATTATAATCATAATAATAATCATCATCAAAATAATAATATTCATAAATTATAACAATTATAATCATAATCATGTTCATGTTAATATTAAAGCATAATAATAGCAAGATCCTAGGCATGATACTAACAAGATTAATAACAAACCCTAGCATGTCACTAAGCAATAAAAATCAAATCTTTAATCCTAACATGATACTAACGATCATAAATATTAGGAAGAACATAGGAAGCATCGTAACAATCATATTTAATATTAAAAATACCCTAGACATGATACTAGGAATATCATAATAACAATATAAACATGATGTCTACATCATAACATCAATTAATCAATAAAGTACTTACTTTGATGCCTCGTACCTCTTTCTAATAACAAAATACACACGTTAGTAACTTCAAGGAAAATAATAAACAAACAATTAAATTAAATAATTGAAATAAAGATTTGGGACCAAATCCTCAGAAATTAAAACCTTTCACGTCTAGGGCGAAGGCAACTTCGAATATGGCTAGGTGTTTCTAGATCTTGCGAATGCGGAATTTGTATGAGAAAAGCAAAGTAAGAAAGAATGATGAATGAATGCTAATTAAAACCGATTGTAGAAATTGTGAATGATGAGAATTGGTGAATGAATGAATGTAGATGATGAATGAAAACAATTGGTGAATGAAAACGGAGTTTTTAATACGATACTTATAGAGAAAATCAGCCAAAAAGATAAATTAAACAAAACAGAGTCTGACGCTCAGAAAACAGAGCTGGCGCCAACCCTGGCTAGGTGGCGCCAGGCACCAGCACTAGCGCCAGGCGCTTATGGCTAGCGCCAGGCGCCAGGCCTGGTTTTAGGCGCCAAGGCCTGGGGTTAGGCGCCAAGCCTGATACCAACGCGTTTTCGAAAATCCGATAAGTTTACCGTACTGGAGGATAAAATAATATAATTTCCTCGAAAATGCTATTTGATTTTGATTAAAACTCTGAAAAGTCAACGAAAGTCAATTTATCAATGCTAATTGAATGAAGAATGAAAAGAACCTTCTAGAAGAATCTAGAAGACTAAAACCATTCCTAATTGCATTAGGAATGATAAATCATATTAGGCCCCCCCTAGATCATTGGGCCGTACATAAAGCTCAAACCGGGCCCAGTTTAGTAAATTGGCCATAACTTCCTCAATATTCATCGGAATTGGGCTTATAATATATCGTTGGAAAGGTCTTTGCAAGCCCCATCCAACTACACTACTATTGGACCCATGTCATGGACCAACCAAACTGGATTGGTTGTTTTTCTTAAAATAAGTTTTCAAAAACAGAGAGAAGAGAAAAGAAATAAAAACTTTCCGCAACACTAGACTTTCCACACTTTCACTTTATTCGATTATGATTCGACGTGAAAGGTACTCATCACTGGGTTTGGTTTTGGGGAGACACAAATGGGTGTCTACAGTAGGCTTAAAATTTTAAAATTTGGCGGTATTCCTAATTAGTGAAGCAAAGGGTGATCAATCCTCAACACCATAATCAAGAAGTCACCAAACAAAAACAAACTAACACCCCCAAGCTTATTCAAAGCTATAACCACAATCATATATATAAAAAACGTAAACGCTTCTCCCCGAGCTTAAAGGAAGCATTGTCCTCAATGCTTGAAAAGGGGAATCGCATCAAAATATTTTTGTTTTATTTTTTTCTTCTTCTTATTTTCACTTTTTTTTTTTTTTTTTTTTTTTTTTTGTATTTTCATTTCTCTCAAAGCAATTGTCCATGCCTCTTTAACTTAGGACGACTTTTACAAACTTTTAATTGCATTGTCCTTGCCTTTTGTTTTACTTTGGACGACTTTTTCTTTATTCACTTTCCATTATTCACACAAATTATCATCAACAATCATTAAGGATGACAATTGGCTTTCTAGCTCAACACACATATTGGCTAGAGATTTTTCACGAACAAGCATTAAGGATGACAATTGGCTTTCTAGCTCTTTACCTCTCTTTCTTCCCTCCTCAAGATGCTCCACACTCTTTTTCATCACCTCCAATCGACTTCTCAAAGAATTAAGAATCAACTCCTTTTTAGGCCCAATATCATCACTAAGCTCAATATCCCTAATTTGAGTTTCCAAAGTAGCAATAAGAGATTCAAAAGGTGTAGAAGATTGAGGCTCAACAAGAGAAGAAGTACAACCAAGATTGGAAGAGTCAACATTAAAACCATGAGCATATATATCACATTGGGGAGTGGGGGCACAATAAAACATATGAGATTTGTCAACTTGAGTATGCACCTCATTATCATGAACAAAAGAGGAAATAGAATTGGAAGCATTAGTTCTAGGTTCACTAATGGGATCATGTGATACATCATGGGAAATCATTCAAGCATTAGGAGAATTAACACATTGCACATTAAAATTAGAAACATGATTACCCCTATTATGAACATCCCAAGCAAACCAAACATAAAAATCCCAAGCATCATCAATTGACAATGCTCTAAATCTACCATTATGCTTGTATTCAACTTTATTCCTAGTTTTTTCATTTAAACCAAAATAACAAATCTCACAAGCCTTCCAAAGACTACAACAATGATAGTCAAGAAATCCCTCAAGTCTATGGAAATATTCACAAAAAGGCTCATTGTTATATTGAGGAAATGATAGACATGCCATTTTTAACAAAGCAAACAAAAATCAAATAAAAGAAAAGTATATACAAAGACCTAGACTCAAGCAATAAAAAACACACAAACATAGACACCGCTCCCCGGCAACGGCGCCATTTTGACGAGGGGTGGAACTAGGTCGTTGAAACTAATCCTCCATCGATCAAACTAAATTTATAAACACTTAACAAACCTATATACAAGTATAGAGACAAGTCAAGGATCAAACCCAAAGGAACAGTAATGTTCAAGCGCTCTCAATTATGTGCCTAAGCCAGGTCGAAGATAAAGATAAAGAGAGAACACTAACAACTAACAAACAAAGAAACCAAACAAATAAAGCACTAGGAATGGGATCAACAAGTAATCATGACAATTGTAGCAACTCGGGAACAATACGCAAATCAATGGTTGTGAAGACTAATGGCAAGCTCAATCAAAAGAGTCAACAAGCTATCTCCTAGAAGTCAAACTAGCGCCAACTATGAGAGACTCTAACTAGGAGCATCACTAATCAAGCTCAATCGACAATTGCAATTCCTAAATCAATGGTCCGTATCATTAGAAACTACAATGCAATCTAGCATAATTCTCAAGGCCTAATCGAATTACACACATGCAAACTTCTATTAATCACTTTAATCTCAACAATTAATCAACACAATCCCCAAATTAAGCACAATTAATCAATCATATAAGTTTTACCCAATCCCTAGCAAACAACTACTCTAACATCATCATCTAATTAACAAACAACTAAAGAAATCAAGAATCAACAATATATGAAGAACAATTACACTAATCAACAATCAAACATCAAAATCAAATCAAACAAACTTGAATATTAAACAAAGCAATAAAATGAGATAGAGGTAAGAGTGCTCATTGATAATAGAGAAGATCTCCAACACAATTGTCACCATTGAATCTTCAATATCTCAATCACCATTGAAATTCCTCACTTTCTCTCTCTAAAATCTACTCCTAAACTAACTCTAAAACTAGAGAGAGAAGCTCTCAATTATGCTAAGAAAATGGATTCTAATTCTAATCTCCCCTAATTCTAACCAAAAAATGGGTATTTATAATTACAAAGATAAAAGAAAATAAAAGAGAAAAGAAAACAAAAAGAAAAATAAGAGAAAAGGAAATGAAAACAAAATAAATAATAAAAGAAAAAGAAAGTAAACTGGAAAACTAAAAATAAAAGGGAAATAAAAGAAAGAATCGGGTTTGGCTGCTCTTTGAGTGGGAATTAATCCCATGCTTCGCACAGCAATCACCCAAATTATAAACCATCACAACCGTTCAATCATCGAAATCCAGCTGTGCGCGGCCGCGATGTAAGGTTGCGCGCCCGCGGTTAATGCAAGCGCGACCGCGTCAAGTGAGGTTCGAATCGAGCTTGTTTGCGTGACTATGAGTGTGGTGGCCGGAACAGGGCAGCTGCTTTGTGGCTGCGGTTTGCGGAGGAAAAAGGTGGTATAATTGGTGCCGGTTTTGGGAGTTGTTGTTGTAGGACTGGTGGTGTTGGAGGGGTTTTGCGAGTGCCCGGAATAGGGGGCTGCTCTGAATTGCTGAAATTAATTTGTTGTATGGTGGCGCAATTGGTGGCGGAATTTGAGAGCTGCGGTGGCTGCTTTGTGGAGGTAGATGCGTGGTGATGGTGGCAGTTTTGGTGGTCAGGAGGCGTGTAATTGTAGTTGTTGCTTTGCTGTTGTGTGGTGGAATAGGGGAACAGGGGAAGCAAGGGAGATTAGGTGAGTGGTGAGTGGTGAGGTTGGTGGGCACGAGCATCGTCCTCACAGCATGCTCACGATGAAAACAAAAGTAGGCAGTCCCTAAACACCATGATTGTGGGTTCAACACTACCCGGCTTGAGAGCGCGGCTTTGCAAGCGCAAGGAGTTGAACTTGGAATATCCACCTACAAAATACAAATGAAACCAAGGATAAAATGAAGTAAAATAAACTCAAAATTAATAAACAAAACTAAGAGAAATAAAATGAAAATGAAAAGAATAATAAAAGAAAGAAACCATTATAAAATGAAAAGAAAATAAAGGAAAGAAAATTAAATGAAAAAGAAAACGAAAATAAAATAAAATGAACACTAAAATAAAATGAAAACTAAATCTAAAAAAATCTAAAATAAAGGAAAAACAACTAAAATAACGAAAATAGAACAAATAAAGTAGAAAAGACTAAAAAAACCATCAAAATGCACAAAAGCCATAAAATAAGAGAGGAAAGATAAAATAGAGAGAAAAAGCATAAAACTAAACATTTATTGAGAAAGAAAGCTATGAAAAGAAGGTAAAAACGACTTAAATGCTCATCAAATGGGTGCCATTTATGACACCCATCAGACGACTTTCTACAAAATTTGAAAAGACAAGTTTGGAATTAAAGGCAGATTTTCATTAACAAGTCAAAAATTACAAAATTTCAGAAGTAGTACTTTTTTAAGTAATCTACATTCCATGTTTTGGGTAGTTGCCTGCCGTCTTGTGTCTCCAAACAGTAGGTACAGCCTCTTACTTCTTCATAGATTCCGTAGGGACCTTCCCAATTTAGGGTTAGCTTCCCTTGCTCATTCACCCTACCGACTGCCTCCATTTTCCATAGCACAAAGTCCCCAACCTTCCGGGGGCGCTTGTGTAATCTCTTGTTATATGCCCGAGTCATTCTCAGGTGGTAGATTTAATGGTGCAAGGCGACATTGTCCCTGCGCTCTTCATCATACAACATGATTTGAAGAGTCGGCTCATAGTGTTAGATGGGCAAGAAGGCCTCTGCACCGTACACCATGAGAAATGGGGTCTCTCCAGTTTCCCCTTTCGCTGTTGTCCTGATGGCCCATAGGACGTGTGGTAACTCATCCTCCCATAGGTCCCCAGCTCTTTCAATCTTCTTTTTAATGCCATATGAGATTAACTTGTTGAAGGCTTCGACCTGGCCGTTTGCTTGGGGTTGGCCAACTGATGTAAAATAGCTTGAGATCCCTTGATCTCCCAACCAAGTCTTAAGTTAAGGCATCTCAAATTGAGGACCATTTTCAAAAACCATAGACATAGACACCTCAAACCGGGTGATGATATTCCTCCAGATGAAGGAGATGACATCCTCCGTCTTGATGTTTTTAACCGCCTCTGCCTCTACCTATTTGGTAAAGTAATCCACAGCCACTAAGATGTAGCGCTTGGCGCCTGGTGCAACTGTTAAGGCCCCAGAATGTCCATGCCCTATATAGCAAATGGTATTGGGTTGTGGATTGGCGTCAGGTCAGTAGTCGAATGATGGATTAGCTTGCCAAATTTTTGATACTTATCACATTTTTAACCATCTCCATGGTGTTTGACTCAAGGGTGGACCAGAAGTAGTGCCGCCTAGCTCTAACGGCTAAGGATCTGCCACCTATGTGAGAGGCGCAGTATCCCGCATGCAATTCTTTGAGAACTCCTTTCCCCTTTTCCAAGATAACACACTTCAATAGAGGCTTAAAAAACATGCTTTGAAGAGATCTCCTTATCTCATCTCGAAGTTTGCAGCCCGTTTCTTCAGTACGGCCACCTCCTAGGGTGAATTAGGGAGCGTGTCGTCCGTCAAATATGCCCAGATGCCATCCATCCAGGCAGAGCTTCGGTTAAGTACTCCAAAGGTCTCTTCATCATATATACTCCTTTTTTCCATAACTTCCCAGAAGATTGACGGCAGACGCATTCTCAAGCCAAACGACATCATAGTGTATTAGAATAACCCTTGATTAGTGACGAATGCCGTCTTTTCTTGATCTTTTTCCACAGGGGAATCTGGTGGAAGCCTGAGTAGGCATCCATAAAACTTATTAGGGCATGTCCGGCTATAGAGTCGACCAGACCGTCGATCTTTGGAAGTGTATAACTATCCTTCGGACATGCTCTGTTCAAGTCAGTGTAGTTAACACACATGCGCCAGGTACCATTCAGCTTCTTTATTAGCACAATATTCGCAACCCAATCAGGGAAGTTACAAGGCTGAATGAACTCGGCGTCTAACAACTTTTTTACTTCGACAGCTACCGCATGACTTCTTTCCTCGCCATAGTTTCTTTTCTTTTGCCGAATGGGCTTCTTTTTGGGGTCCATGGCGATTTTGTGGATAGTAAGATTCGGGCTAATGCTTGACATCTCCTCCACTTCAAAGGCAAAGATGTTTTTGAATTCTTACAGCAGATGGTGCAAGCTTGCACCCAACTTAGCGAAAGAAGCCGTCCCCACCTTAACAATTTGCTCTGGATGATTATCGTCCAGAGGAATATCAATGTGCTCTCCAACCGGCTGGGAACGGAGGTCATCTTATTGTTCCCTGGTCAGTGATTGCTATTGCTTTTCTTTTTTGACCACCACTAGTTGATCAGTTTTTCTTTTCTTGGCGGCTGGTGGGGCTGGATGGTCATCCTTGATTTCATCAAGGTCTTTTGGCACTTTGCCCTGACCGGCTGCAGTTGCCGCGGGCTTGACGTCCAATAGGTAGCACTCTTGAGCCGTCTTCAGGTCCCCATTCAAGAAGCCAACAGTTCCATCATCCCTCTCATACTTGACCAGCATGAGGGAAGGGATGGTGACGGCCTTGCACTTGTTAAGAGTGAGTCGGCCAAGAATGAGATTGTAGGCGGTCAGCTCTTTGACCACCAAAAACCAGATGGTCATGTGCCGACTTCTTTCTTTCTCTCCTAGGCGGACAAACAGATCTATCCGTCCGACTGGGTGCACAACTCCTCCTCCAAACCCAAAAAGGGGATGGGACACATCCTGCATACTATCCGGCCTGTATTTGAGGTTGGATAGACATTTGCGACTGATGATGTCGGAGGAGCTTCCTGTGTCGATCAAGATGCGGCCGACATTTTGGTTGGCCACTTTGCATTCTATGACCACAGGGTCATCATGCGGCCGATGGACTTTGCCTCTGTCCTTCTCGGTGACGATGACTTCGGGGAAGACGGATGTGCTAGCCGCCTGTCCCTCTTCAACGGAAAGGACCATCTTTATAAGATGGTCCTTGGTGCCCCGCATGGTCGGCCACCACCGGCGAACCTGCTATTGTGTGGACCGGCTCCTCATCGGTTTCAGAACTACCAGTAGATTGGGGAGTCTTTTTGCTAGAGTGCCCCGGATTTGCCTTGGAAGTCATCTTGGACTTTGATAAATGACTTTTACTTTTTAGTCTTTATTTCTCTTATTTGCTTATTCTCGTCTTTTGTCTTTTAATTTGAGTATTTTGGTATTTTTAGTGTTTTTAGTTTAATTTCATAGTTTTAGTTAATAATTTCTCTTTTCTCTTGTTTTCTTTTTTATTCTAGTTTCGTATTTTATTTTACTTAGTTTTATTTTATTTTATTATTTTAGTCTCTGTCCCGATTCTCCCTCATGTTGTTTTTGGTTTTAGGTGTTTTCGGGTCCTTAGTCGAATTTCAAGTTCAAATCGAGTTCAAGGTCCAAGGTTTGAGGCAAATGCACTAGCTTCCGAGCAACAACCCCTGCTGCCAGCTTATCAAACACCACACCTCACTTATCCTCCACCACACCAAACCATAACCTTATTTCCCCTGCTACTCTCCTGCGCCATCTCCTTGTGAGCTCACTAATTACAAACACCACCATTAACACCACTACAACTCAATCTCCACTCACGCGAAGCCCATCCTCACCAAAATCAATTACCAATTGCCGCCAGTTTCCACCCATTTGCATCTCCCTCACTCAAACACTACCCTGCGCGCATCAACTCCAACTCACCTCCAATCTACCGCCCTGAAGCACCAACAACAACCAGTCGCATAAACTCATAGCAGCTCCTGCTGCTCTTAATCATTGCTCGTGCAAACCAGCCCACGCAACTCCCTGATCTCTCAATTCCACCACTGCAACAACGACAAAAACAACCACCTGCCACCGCATCACACCCGCAACTCCAACCTGCCATGCTACCAGCCCACATCAATTACTCACCCAAATTCTGCTATTTTCGCCCAAAAATCAGAGCAAATGGCAAATTAATTAAGTTCAGGCAAACCGCATAGGATTTCGATCAAAATCCCAAAAAGTGTCAAAAGAGTCAGAAACTTTTGATGTTTTCTTATTTGAAGAGGAGCGGTCGAACACACCCATGGTTCAACCGAACCAACCCTATAGTTTGGTCGAACCTACCTGAGGTTCGATCGAACCATTTCACGAGCTCTGCGTGTGATTATTTATGAAGATCAACGACCTTGATTTGATGTTTAATGATTGAAGATGAGGATGAGTGGTTGTGATTGAAGATTTTTATTGCTGATGATTTGATGATGAAGATTTGCGGGTGATGATGGTGGTGTGATGAAGTTCAGAGCAGCCACGAAAGGAGAAGAAGGGGAATTAGAGGGTTGACTTCATTTTGGGGATTCTTTCTTTCTTTTATTTATTTATTTCTTTTTCTTTTTCCTTTTCCTTTTATTTTCTCTTTTCTTATTTCTTTTCTTAATTTATTTTCCTTTCTTATTTTTGTTTTCCTCTTCTTAGTTTATTTATTTTTATTTTTCTTCTTTTATTATTTTTCTTAGCTTAGTTTAAATACCCATTTTGGGGATAATTATCATAAACTTTTATTCCATTCTCTTAATTAGTTTTAGGAGCTTCTTTCTCTAGGGTTAGATTAGACAATTTTTAGAGAGAGAAAGTAGATTATTGCTCAATTTTCTTCATTGTATTCAACTTTTGGTGAAGTTTTGTAGGGAATAAATTTCAAGCGTTAATCCCCTAGCTTGAACCCCACTGTGATCATACACTAACGTACGGTGGCGTCCAAAAGGGAAGAAGATAGAGCAAAAGAGTCGCCAACAAGTTTAAGGAACTTGTAAACCGTTCACAGGGTGAAGGTTACACCCCTTAACGATCCAGGAGATCGTCAACTCCATAAGGTCTAGAACCAAATAAGGGTTCGGGGATGAAGGTACAAATCCAACCTAAAAGAGATTAAACCTGCCCTAATAATAGGCCTCTACTTTATTCTGATCATATTCATGTGCGCTTTCTAATTAACATGCAATCAATAGGATTAACCCTAAACCTGTTTATCTATGTTGGTTGAATATAATGCACAAATAAATTATTATTGGCGATCACTTGAATTATAATCAAATTAACCCTAAACAATATTATTAATTATCTTATTAAGCGTGATTACAAGTACCAATTCCTTTTAAACATGCATAAAAGGCGTGATCAAGCAATAACAATAAAAATCAAGCAACATAAATAATAAATATAATAATTATAATCATCACAAATATAATTAAGAATAATCATCATAAATCATAACAATTATAATGATAATAATAATATCATCATAAAGAAAATAATCATCATTAAAACAATTATAAAAATAATCATAGATCATGTTAAAGCATAATAATAGCAAGATCCTAGGCATGATAGTAACAAGATTAATAACAAACCCTAGCATGTCACTAAGCAATAAAAATCAAATCTTTAACCCTAACATGATACTAACAATCATAAATATTAGGAAGAACGTAGGAAGCATCATAACAATCATATTTAATATTAAAGTTACCCTAGACATGATATTAGGAATATCATAATAATTTAAACATGATTTCTACATCATAATATCAATTAAAAACCATTGAAGTACTTACTTTGATGCCTCGTACCTTTTTCTAATAACAAAATACACACGTTAGTAACTTCAAGGAAAATAATAATCAAAACAATTAAATTAAATAATTGAAAGAGAGATTTGGGACCAAACCCTCAGAAATTAAACCTTTCACGTCTAGGGCGAAGGCAACTTCGAATATGGCTAGGTGTTTCTAGATCTTGTGAATGCGGAATTTTGTATGTAAAAACAAAGTTTAAAAAGAGAGAGAGAGAGAGAATAATCAAGAAAACTTGATGAGAATTGGTGAATGATTAAGAGAGAATTAGAGAATTAATGATTGCAAATGAAAACTGATTGTAGGTCAATATAAACGAATGTTGATGAGAATCGGTGAATGAAAACGGAGTTTTTAATACGTTATTTATAGAGAAAATCAACCAAAAAAGATAAATTAACAAAACAGAGTCTAGCGCACGAAAAACAGAGCTGGCGCCAACCCTGGCTAATTGGCGCCAGGCGCCAATGGCTGGCGCCTGGCGCCAATGCCTGGAGTCAGGCGCCAGGCCTGTTTTCAACGCGTTTTCGAAAATTAGATAAGTTTGCCGTACTGGAGGATAAAATCGTATCTTTTCCTCGAAAATGCTTTTTGATTTTAATTAAAACTTTGAAAAGTCAACAAAAGTCAATTTATCAATGCTAATTGAATTAGGAATGAAAAGTCAACAAAAGTCAATTCATTCCTAATTGCATTAGGAATGATAAATCATATTAGGCCCTCCCCAAGATCATTGGGCCGCATATAAGGCTCAAAACGGGCCTAGTTCAGTAAATTGGCCATAACTTCCTCAATATTCATCGGAATTGGGCTTATAATATATCGTTGGAAAGCTCTTGTCAAGCCCCATCCAACTACACTACTATTGGACCCATATCATGGACCAACCAAAATGTATTGGCTGTTTTCTTGAAATAAGTTTTCAAAAACAGAGAGAAGAGAAAAGAAATTAAAACTATCCGCAACACTAAACTTTCCACACTTTCACTTCATTCTATTATGATTCGACGCGAAAGGCACTCATCACTGGGTTTGGTTTTGGGGAGACACAAATGGGTGTCTTTAGAAGCCCCCACTTTGACTGAGTTTGGAGAAACGCAAGTTTCGAAAACAAAAGTCAAAGTAGCGATAGGGACGGAGAATGATTCAGAACGTTCTGCGATCCTAAATCACTCTTGCAACGCCGATACCTGCAAAACTAGCGTTAGTTAAACAGATAAAAGAGTTAAGAAACGCGTATCTTGCACCGTCGAGCACACGTCTTTGAAAGTAACCGATTCGTTTTGATGACCTCCTGCAAGCTAGAGAATGCCATCCCGCTTGAAAACTGCTACGCCTGTAACTGCTTCCAATTTGGAAGATTGCTTCGCCTGAAACGATCCTCCTCCGCTATTATAGTATTCCACATCCAAGGGAATACCATCGAAGATTTCTTCTCTTGAAACAATCCTCAGTTGTTTGTGACAACTCTCCACAATCTATGGAACGCCACCTTGCTGTTTCGATGTTCACTCATCTCTGAACAAAGAGCTTCTATTTTGGATATGTTCACGCGCCTCTGAACAATAGAGCTTCTTTATTATATTCCTTTTTAATATGAACTTCTGAATGATGTGTCCACGCGTCTCTGGAGCAAAAGAGCTTGATGGAAATGTTCACGCGTCTTTGAACAAAAGAGCTTGAATAATATGCCCACGCGTCTCTGGAGCAAAGAGCTTTGATGGAGATGTTCACGCATCTCTGAACAAAAGAGCTTTGATGATTTAATGTTTGTTGCGATAATATTCCGAAGAAAAATTTCCAAAGACCAACGTTTGTCGATCTCTAAAGCTCGCCTGAACTTGCTTCTGCTAAAACCAGTACGTCGGTGTCTCCGTGATTAGGCGCTTTAAGCTAAGTGAGACGATCTTTCATCAGGTCGATCACTTATTGCAATTGTAATCAAACTGACTACATAATCATGTCAAATTGCTTATAGGGGCTAACTGGCGTACCAAGGAACCCGAAACTGTTGTATGAGGTCGAAATCACCTTTCTGAGAGTCTTCGAGCTCTGTCGCTGCTGAAATATCTTTGGCGCCAGGAATTGGAGTAGGGTCCTCCTTATTCTGCTTCACCTGTATTTATTTTTGACTATAGAACTTTGTCAATCTCTTTAGCCATCTTAGGGTTGACCTAAGGCTTAAAATTATCTCTTAGGGTTGACCTAAGGTTTAATGTTGCTTGACTCATCGACTTGACACGACTCAAGGTATAAACTTGACTCTTTAAGATTGACTCGAGGTTGACTCGACTCGAAGTGAAATGACACGTGTGACTCGTGACCCGTGAGTGCATAGTATTATGATTGTGCGACTCGAGAATGCAAAAAAGCAAAAATTTTCCGTCATTTTTGTGTGGAGGGTACCGAATTTCTCCCGAAAAAGAAAGACGCGAAAAAGAAAGAAGCGAAGTTTTTGAAGATTCATGTTGAATAAGCTTAGTTAAATGTCATTTGATACTATCTCTCAAGGTGCAAGGATTAATCCATCCCAGGCTGTCTCAATGGTTGACTCAATGAAAGTATTTCGGTAACTTAGGCATAGAGGCTAAGCACTTCATACTTCGATATGCAATGATGATTATGATTGATGAGTGATGTGACAAGGCATGCTTAAGCGTTATGATTTTATGACAAAGGGTTCCTAAAGGAAATATATTTGGTCATGTATCTGTGCAGTGTGTGAAAGTGACACTAAAGTTAGGCCGCAAAGGCTAAGTGTGCGGAAAGATGTTATTTTTAGAAGAATCAAAATATGGTGACTCTTAGGCTAAGATAAGCTAATAATATAGGGATCAAGCCCCTAAGTCTAGCTCTAAGTGAAAAGGGATGAGCATAGGGAATCCCTTGATATGATCATGGTGTAAGTGTGTGAATGTGAATATGAATGCATGTTTATTACGGCCGCACCTCTATGTGAAGTTGCCTACGTATCCGTTAGGAATCAGGCCAAACGTAGCTCTAGCCGAACCTCACACAAGTGTGTGTATACCTCAAAAAGGTCTTTTTAAGGGTTGTAACGTGGTTAGGCTAAAGGTTATAGAAGAAGAAGGGGATAAAGGCTCAAGACCCTAGATAAGCCCCCAAGGTGTGCAACTTCGCTTTTGGAATATTTATATTTTTATGCTTGAGGATTTTAACTCTTTTTTAGCTCTTTTTTTATCTTTTGCTTTAGCATCTATTTTATTTTTATAAGTGTGGGCAATCCCGATCATGCGGTCTATCACTCACTTGGCATTCATGTTTCTCAGGCACGGTACCGAGCATTCGATAAGAGACGCAATCTGAGACGTTTTCTTATCAAAGACATTTTCATATCAAAGACATTGGAACACTTGCCCTTTTGTACACTTTTATTATTACTTTATTTTTGCTTATTTTTTGCTATTTTAATCTTTTGAATTCACTCAAGCCTTTTAAAATTGCATAAGTTACACACCATCCCAAAGGTTAGGTAGATGTAGGTTGAAAAAAGAAAGGTCTATCGTTAGACGAGGCTCAAAGTGGTTTATGAAGAAAGGATTGTATAATTGAAGGGTGAAAGGTAATATAATGTGGCTACAAGGGGTGCCTTAAATCATTGGTATACCTTGTGCTCAATTCGACATGGATTTTTTTTTTTTTTTTTTTTTTTTTTTTTTTTTAATGCAATGATATGATCATATGCAAGAAAATAAAATGCTCATTTTATTAAAAGAAAATATATAATGATCCTACAAAATAAATCTAAGGAGAATAAAAAGGTGCCTATGCTAGACTTATTAGGGAAAAGGGTAAATAAAAAAGAAGTAGAAAAAAGAGGTCGCGAAATCTTGTCGTTGAAGCTCGCCTCTTGTCTCGTGTTGTTTCCTTTATCATCACTCGCTCTTCTTGTTAACTGGAGGCATGGGAAGCTTGTTATTATCAATCAAATGTTGGATAGCCTCCTTTAGCTTCCAATAGCTCTCAGTAGTATGACCCCTACCTTGATGGTACTTGCAGTGTTCGTCTGGATTCCAACTAGGCAATCTCTTTTCAGGTGTGGGATCTTGAATAGGTCCAATAGGAGTAATGAGTCCTTTGGCATGGAGTCGATCGAAGGCAGTATCGTAGCTCATCCCAATGGGGGTGAAGTCTTTCCTTAGTTTCTTATTAGATCCTTGGTTATCTATGGCTAAAACTTCACTGAGATCAAAGGTACTAACATTGTTACTAAAGTGGGCGTTTTCGGAAGAAAAAGGATTGTCGTTCTTCTTTCCTTTCCAGCCACCGTGGTTACTTTTGTTAGTAGCTTTTTGCCTTGCGAGGTCGTCTTTGATTTCAATTCCGATGTCATAAACGGCCTTGAAAGTATTCAAGTTGTGTTAATATTTTAAATGCTTCGAATACTTCTCTTGGAGATTCTTGATAAACATCCTCACAGATTCCTTTTCGGTGGGGACCTCAATCATCTTGGCGGAAGTTTCCCTCCATTTATTAAAGAAAGAAGTAAAGCCTTCATTCTCTTTTTGTCTTAGCATCTCAAGTTGTCTATGATCGGTTTCGACTTGAATATTGCACTTGTATCTATCAACGAAAGCGTTTACTATCGATTCCCAGGTAGAGGTTTTCTCCTTGTCAAGGGAGAAAAACCATTGTTGGCAAACGGTTTCAAGAGATAGTGGGAACAGAGAGGGGAAAACCTTCTTATCGATACCCTTAATACTCATTATGGTTTCAAAAGCTCTTAGATGAAAGTAAGGATTATCTGTTGCCTTGAATTTTGGGATGTCAGTGGCGTTGAACTTATGCGGAAGAAGTTCCTTGTCCAGCAAGACCCCTTGTGAACTCATGCCCTGAAATTTATAGTCACTAGATAGCTTCCTCAAACTTTCTTGCATGAGGTTCATTTGTTGTTGCTTCACGGGATCATCGACCTTGAGGGTGAGGAGCTTCAGTGTTTCTGTCATGGTAACTAGTTGGTTTCTAAGCTCATTGACTTCTTCTTGAGCTGCCATTATCCTTTTAGCCTTCCTCTTTTGACGAATCGGTTTATCGAAAAGTGAAACTTGAATAAAGAGGTTGTCCTTGATTAATCGCCCTTCTCTCCTCGACCAAGTACTGTGGAAAAGGAATTTAAGGATATTCATTGTTAATTATTTAACTCAAACTCTATACAACATGCAATGGAAGGAGGATGTGAAGAAAGATTGGAATAGAATGTGAAGGAAAATGATGTAGATGGAGGGATACGAAGAATTAGGAATAGAATGTACCCCCCAACTCAAATGACGGAAAAAGACCGACTCATGCATGAACCTAAGACATGGTCATGGTGACATATACTCAAAGTGTGTGCTAAGACTAGTGAGTGTAGATGGTACGTTAAGACTCGTGTCATGACCATGTGGATATACTATATGTGACTAGACTCAAGCAAAGACTAAGTTAAGACTTCACGTATATGCATTAAACTTGACAGACTGTGGTATTTTAGTCCTAACTTTTTATCTGTGACTCTGATTTGGATGAAACCAACGCCATATTAAAGATAAAACTCGGGGCTACAGATCCATAGGCTTTACAACTCGTAGTTCTTCCTAAAACTCCGGCTATGACCAAAACAAGTTGACGCTTGTGCAGTATACGGGAATAAAAAATCCGGGTTGACTTAAAGGAACTATGACTCGATTTTTTGTTTATTTATTTGCTCAAATTAATTAATTAATTAATTAAACAAAGTCCTTTAGTCATTAATCAGTTTATTTAGGCTTAACACAAGTCAAACAAATGGTTAGGAAAAAACACATAGAGTATGCACAACCAATAATGCACAATTAGTCAAGTAGGCACAATCATGATGCAATGAGTTTGCAACCTAACCATGGCTCTAGTTCTCTAAAGTTCGGGATATGGGTTAGTCAATAGAGGGTCCATGGTTAATTGTCCAGATGCACCGCGCGGAAGTCTAACCGTGAAGGGTTGGCGCGAGTGGATGGGACACCGAGAGTTTTAGAAAAAACTCGCTTCCATGGTTTGGTGAATTCAACAATCTCGGATGTACCCTTTGTTGCACGGAGCGTTCAATCAGGTAGATGGAGCATGAATTCCCAGAGGGTTATGTCCATATGTAGAACACATATGGGTTTCAGAAAAGTGAGAAAAAATTCAATTAGGAAGTAGAACCGAGAAAACAATACGAAAAACTGGTCGAAATTAGAACGCATATTTCTGGCTCGGTATTGGGGGAAATTGGCGCCAGCTTTTAGCTGTAGCGCCTAGCGCCAATGATGGCGTCTGGCGCTACGGCTAAAATGATGGCGCCAATGCTCTGGTCATTGGCGCTACTTCCCACATGCCTCAGCAGCTTTTTGTGCTCGATAAAATTTTCCAGTTTTGCGCGGCGTTATTTCGGTCCTAGTTGTGAAAGATATTTCTGAAATTTCCTACGTGTAAAATCCTATGTTTTTAACTCATTACAGATGGTCTTTCCAATGAGATCTTTTTTATGCATATGACAATAATGTTAATCAAAATTACGCACATGAAATACTTAGAACGTTTCGAGTCTCATCCACTCATTCTAAATCATTGCCGAAACAAATTCAGGAACTAAAATGGAAATCCTCCCCAGTGGAGTCGCCAAAACTGTAGGGAATAAATTTCAAGCGTTAATCCCCTAGATTGAACCCCACTGTGATCATAAACTAAAGTACGGTGGCGTCCAAAAGGGAAGAAGATAGAGCAAAAGAGTCGCCAACAAGTTTTAGGAACTTGTAAACCGTTCACAGGGTGAAGGTTACACCCCTTAACGATCCAGGAGATCGTCAACTCCATAAGGTCTAGAACCAAATAAGGGTTCGGGGATGAAGGTACAAATCCAACCTAAAAGAGATTGAACCTGACCTAATAATAGGCCTCTACTTTATTCTGATCATATTCATGTGCGCTTTCTAATTAACATGCAATCAATAGGATTAACCCTAAACCTGTTTATCTATGTTGGTTGAATATAATGCACAAATAAATTATTATTGGCGATCACTTGAATTATAATCAAATTAACCCTAAACAATATTATTAATTATCTTATTAAGCGTGATTACAAGTACCAATTCCTTTTAAACATGCATAAAAGGCGTGATCAAGCAATAACAATAAAAATCAAGCAACATAAATAATAAATATAATAATTATAATCATCACAAATATAATTAAGAATAATCATCATAAATCATAACAATTATAATGATAATAATAATATCATCATAAAGAAAATAATCATCATTAAAACAATTATAAAAATAATCATAGATCATGTTAAAGCATAATAATAGCAAGATCCTAGGCATGATAGTAACAAGATTAATAACAAACCCTAGCATGTCACTAAGCAATAAAAATCAAATCTTTAACCCTAACATGATACTAACAATCATAAATATTAGGAAGAACGTAGGAAGCATCATAACAATCATATTTAATATTAAAGTTACCCTAGACATGATATTAGGAATATCATAATAATTTAAACATGATTTCTACATCATAATATCAATTAAAAACCATTAAAGTACTTACTTTGATGCCTCGTACCTTTTTCTAATAACAAAATACACACGTTAGTAACTTCAAGGAAAATAATAATCAAAACAATTAAATTAAATAATTGAAAGAGAGATTTGGGACCAAACCCTCAGAAATTAAACCTTTCACGTCTAGGGCGAAGACAACTTCGAATATGGCTAGGTGTTTCTAGATCTTGTGAATGCGGAATTTTGTATGTAAAAACAAATTTTAAAAAGAGAGAGAGAGAGAGAATAATCAAGAAAACTTGATGAGAATTGGTGAATGATTAAGAGAGAATTAGAGAATTAATGATTGCAAATGAAAACTGATTGTAGGTCAATATAGACGAATGTTGATGAGAATCGGTGAATGAAAACGGAGTTTTTAATACGTTATTTATAGAGAAAATCAACCAAAAAAGATAAATTAACAAAACAGAGTCTAGCGCACGAAAAACAGAGCTGGCGCCAACCCTGGCTAATTGGCGCCAGGCGCTAATGGCTGGCGCCAGGCGCCAGACCTGGTTCCAGGCGCAAATGCCTGGAGTCAGGCGCCAGGCCTGTTTTTAACGCGTTTTCGAAAATTAGATAAGTTTGCCGTACTGGAGGATAAAATCGTATCTTTTCCTCGGAAATGATTTTTGATTTTAATTAAAACTCTGAAAAGTCAACAAAAGTCAATTTATCAATGCTAATTGAATTAGGAATGAAAAGAACCTTCTAGTAGAATCTAGAAGACTAAAACCATTCCTAATTGCATTAGGAATGATAAATCATATTAGGCCCTCCCCAAGATCATTGGGCCGCATATAAGGCTCAAAACGGGCCCAGTTCAGTAAATTGACCATAACTTCCTCAATATTCATCGGAATTGGGCTTATAATATATCGTTGGAAAGCTCTTGTCAAGCCCCATCCAACTACACTACTATTGGACCCATATCATGGACCAACCAAAATGGATTGGCTGTTTTCTTGAAATAAGTTTTCAAAAACAGAGAGAAGAGAAAAGAAATTAAAACTATCCGCAACACTAAACTTTCCACATTTTCACTTCATTCGATTATGATTCGACGCAAAAGGCACTCATCATTGGGTTTGGTTTTGGGGAGACACAAATGGGTGTCTACAAGTTTAATCTTCAATCAAGCAATACCTTAAAGTTTTCATCTTTTATTAATCCTCTCTTTAGTAATCTTTAATCCTTTCTTTTAGCTTTATTTATTTGCTTTATTGTTGCTTATTTTCATTAATCTTATTAGTTCATCTAGTTTTTATTGATTTCATTATTCTTAATCATGTTTTGTTTTGTGTTTCTTGAGTTTATTTCTAGTTTTGATATTATGTTTAATCTCCCTTCTCTAGGCTAATTTCTTAGCTAGGGAAAGGGGGTGGAAAATGATGGGGTTTGGTGAGTCCCACTCACCGCGGAAAAAACCCGAGCCAAGGATCATGCTAGCAATAAATAATATCACTAATGCATAAATAAACACAAAAGGGCAAAATAGGAAATTTACCTTTGGCGCGTACTTCGCCCCACAAATTGGGCTCTTACTTGAGAAGCTTAGCCACGAAAATCCGAGAGCCTCCGACGGAGATCCACTCGCAAAAACAACTACCAACTTTTAGGTCCGTTACCTCGAGGTTAGCGAGGTCCGAGTAAAACCCGAGTATTATTTGAGTTTAAGAGTTTTTGCTAATGCAATGCTCTATTGAACTGCTACTCAAGCACTCTTCCCAAAAACTCAAGATTCAAGAGGGAGAGTGGGAATTTCTATCCTATCAATGTGGGAGCATGAAATTCCACAAAGCTAAATTAAAATAAATAAGAAAACTAATAATAAATCTACAAGTGTCACTATTACATGGAAAGGGAAGTGAGGACCACTTGGAGAGTAGGGGACCATAATTGCTCCCCACTCCATATTCTCTTTATGCCACATGTCCCTCACCCACTTGTTTCCCATTTGCTTCGGCCCTACTACCCGTGCCTTAGGCCCAGCCAAAGCCCAACCCCCGCACTTGGAGTTGCGCGCTACTGTTGTGGCTAGCAAGCCACGCACTCCAAGTGCAGGCTGCTACTAGCATGCCGTGCACACCATGTGCGGGCTGCTAGCAGCTGCCGCCTTTGGTGTGCTTGTGGCTGCTAGCTGCTGCTATGCACGGTGCGCTAGCACGCACCAGCCAGCCACCCTTGGCTCGACATGGTGCGCATGCTAGCCACCTGTGCTAACATATTATTCCCCTAGCATTCGGATGCTCGGGGCATTTGGATGCTAGGGGTATTTTGGGAATATTGTCAATTTATTATTATTTGCACGTCTCGTCATTTACTATTTTTGACTCGAATTCCGACGCTCGGTTTCGATGCTCTAAGCTCGAATTTTCGACGTCTAAATATTTAATACTCAGGCGACTCATTAATTTCTTCCGAATTAATTCGTCGAGTTGGATTGTTAATTTCTTGGGTGTGACTCGAAGGGTTCAGTCAAGATTAAGCTGTAATATTAATTATACAAAAATATTACTGATCGGAAGCGGCCTCCACCTAGGCAAGTAGGCAATCCAATCACTTGACTTTACTGAATATGTTAGCTTTCTAATAATTCTGAACCCACTAACAGAATAATACACTTATTTGAAGGACACCATTCCTTTCAATCTCCCACTTGTCCTTCCGGACAAGTGCGCATTAATTGTATAGCCCCTTTCCTATGTCTCTTCTTGAACTACAGGGTAAGTGATGAGTGTCATTTATGGCACTCATAGGGTAGTCTTTTAGGATGATTTCATCTTCCTTTTTATGCTTTCTTATCTTATTTTTGGTCCTTTTTCCTTTAATCCCTTTCTTTCTTTCTTTCCTTGTGTTTTTCGTGTTTTCCTTTTATTTGGTTCTTTTTCCCTTTTATTCCTTTTTGTTGTTTGTTTTTGTAGGTACCTAGGATTTGTCTTTGCAAGGGAATCAAGATGGGCTATATTGACTAAGCAAGGAGGAAATAATCGGCTTGGAGAGGGCTCAGAGAGGGCATGGAGAGGGCATCAAGCCCTGCCAGTCTGCTGCGGGCGCGGGTGCTTTAGGCCGCGGGCGCGGGCTCATATGCACAAAAATGGCATATTTCGACCAGGAACTCTCCGCGGTCTGGCCGTGGGCTTGCCGCGGGCGCGGGTAGTTTACAGAGCCCGCTCGTATCAGAGAGACCGCGACCCTCTGATCACCCTTTGGGAGTAGGGGATTCGCCGCGCTTTTTCCGCGGGCGCGGGTGCTTTTTTCGCGGGCGCGGGCTAGAAGACCCGCGGGCGCGGGTGTTACCCAGGAATCCCGCGGAATTTTTAATGGGTTCCGTACCCATTTTTTCGCGGGCACGGGTGTAGGCGTCGCTCAAAGTGCGCCTACGTTTAAAGCATGTGGTGAATATGCTTGGCACTCTTAGGAAGTAGGAATTGACATATACGATTAGGGACAAGTAAAGTAGGGAGCCGCCAACAAGTTTTTAAGGAACTTGTAAACCGTTCACGGATCAGAAAAGGCAGCCACGAATAAGGGACAACGAAGGCAACAACGATTGACCCGTGAAGGTTACACCCCATTCATAATCCATGAGATTACTAACTCCATATGGTTCGGAACCACGAAAGGAGGATCGGGGATGATGGTACGAAGTGAGTAATGGAGTCACATTCGCCCGTATTGGCCTCTACTCGATTCTTATAGTGAAAAGTGATTCCTGCGATCTTAAAGGCATACAAACAAAGATTCAATTTGTTCTAAATTATTATTATGCTAAATTGGTTTAATATTAATGCAACACATTATTCTAAAATATTTGTGATCACTTGAATTAAGCAACAAGATTAAAAAGGAACCTAAACCGGTTGTCCAAATTATCTTATTAGGCGTGATTTTCAATTACATATTCCCTTTAAACATGCAATATAGTGATCATAACAATAATAGAATAAACATTAATATTGAAAGCAATTTAACAATAATAGCGTTAGCCAAATCAAATATAAAATAACCCTAATCATGATACTAGCAATATAAAATAAAATAAGAGTAATTAAATTGATTAATTACTCACATTCTGCGCGTTCCTTTAAATTCCTACATCATGAATAAACTGTTAGTAACTTCAATAAAAAATATAAATTAAATAGAAATTAAATTAAATTAAATTAAATAAAAAGTAGAGTTGATTTGGTCCAAACCCTCAGTTATTTGTACCTTTCACGTCTTGGTTTAAGGACGGAACCTCGGGTTAAGTATAGACTCCTTGGAGTGCTTAGGGGAATTGTTATGGAAGAATAAGGAGGCTAGAAATTAGGTTAAAGAGGGAGAAGATAATGATTTTTGGTGTAAGGTGAGAGAGAATGATTATTGGTGCCCCGTACATCAGAAATGAGGGGGTATTTATAGAGAAAATGTGCTGGAGAGCACACGGAACCCTAAAATGATAAAAACCCTAAAAAAGTATCCCGCGACACGGCAAAGTGTACCGTGACACGGGAAATCCCACCGTCAGACGGGAAACTTTCCCGTGACACGGTACAAATTTGCGTGACACGGGAAATATTTAGGTTACGGGAAGTGAAAACGCGTTTAGGGATTACGCGAAGAAAACACGGAGAAATCCCGTGGCACGGGATGTGCACCGTGACACGGGAAGAAATTCCGTGACACGGCATTGTCCACCGTGGCACAGTGCAGTATGCCGTGTCACGGTGTAAAAAGTACGCGGAAATTACACGGAATATTCCCGTGTCACGGAATGGGCACCGTGACACGAGAAATTGCACCGTGACACGGTGCAAAATCCTGTGACACGGGGGAAAATTGAGCAAAATTACAAAAATGGGCACCGTGTCATGGGAATAAGTCCCGTGACACGTCAGCTTTTGCCGCGTCGCGGCATTTTTGCTGCTGCGTGGTAATTTCAGTTTTGCGATGTGGACACGAAAAGTGGAAAATAGGTTATGGTTTAGGGAAATGAGCTAGAAATTGGATTGGTTCATGAAATATATTGGATAGAACATGAATTTAAGCACTCCAAAGATTAAATACTCAACTCGACCAATAATGGCGGTGAAAGGTGTTCATTAACGGGTTTGGTTTTGGGGAGACATTTTTAGGTGTCTACAGAAGCCCCCACTTTGACTAAGTTTGTAGAAACGTCAGTTTCGAAAACGATAGTCAAAGTAGCCGATAGGGACGGAGAATGATTTAAGACGTTATGCGATCCTAAATCACTCTATGTACGCGGATACCTGCAGAAAAATGTTAATTCCACAGATAAAAGAGTAAAAGGATAGAATACGTATCTGGCACCAGTGTATCGGTGACAAATGAATTTGGCAGCTTCCTATGCTTGAAGGAATCCACCGGATGATATTTGTTGAAACGCTTTCCATGCCTGAGGAAAGCCAACTGAGGAGTTTGGTAGTTTTCTAAGCCTGAAGAAACCTACCGGATGATACTTTCCATGCCTGAGGAAAGTCGATGTATGAATTTGGTGTCATTCTATGCTTGAAGAAATCCACCGATGATGCTTTCCATGCTTGAGGAAAGCCGACTACTTGGCGGTTTTCTATACTTGAAGAAAAATCCACCGATAACGCTTTCCATGCTTGAGGAAAGCCGACTTGGCGGTTTTCTATACTTGAAGAAAAATCTACCGATAACGCTTTCCATGCTTAAGGAAAGCCGACTTGGCGGTTTTCTATGCTTGAAGAAATCCCCCGGATAATACTTTCCATGCTTGAGGAAAGTCGACAGATGATGAGATTGCAAGTCTCTGTGTATCGAGAACCTTGCGTCATGAAATGATGGTGGTCCGCTTGTCCCCGGACGTGGGCTGTAGATGGTCCGCTTGTCCCCGGACGTGGGCTGTAGATGGTCCGCTTGTCCTCGGACGTGGGCTGTAAATGGTCCGTTTGTCCCCGGACGTGGGCTGTAGATAAGACCTGCAAAAATAAATTTGCCAATGGACTCGTATATACTGTGATTGACTTGACCACTAACTTGACCAAGTTTGACTTGATGTGACATGACATGTGTATGACTTGTGAGTGTGTGTGTGTGTGTATATATGTGTGTGTGCAGACACAAGCAAACGAAGATGCAAAAGCAAAAATTTTCCGTCAATTTTTGTCATGAGTGGAGGGTACCGATTTTCTCCCGAAAAAGAAAGATGTGAAAACCGAACTTTTATTTTCGAACTTCCTTCGATGAAAACTTGGAAAAAGTTTTTGAACTTCCCCAAAATAAAATAATGAAAAAGGAAAGAAGTTTTGAACTTCCTCCTTGAGCAAGACGAAATGAATCGTATGGATTGAATTGCTTGTCCTGAAAATAATGTATGCATGATGCATGTTCTTAGGCCAGGAGGCTAAGGACAATTACATCATGTGACACGATAGATGAATGAACGTAAGTCATGGAGCTAAGCATCATATATGGTGTAAAGAAGCGATTTTGAACGTCACTTAGGTCTGGAAGCTAAGCACGTATAGTGATTATTGCATAATGAACGTTGCTTAGGTCAAGGAGCTAAGCAAGATATGCTTTGTATGATTAAAAATCAATGTTTCTTAGCACATTATGCGAAACAATAAACATTGCTCAGGTCAGGAAGCTAAGCAAGTATACAATGTTTCTTCTACTGAATGTTGTCTTTAAATATGATGAAACATGCAAAGTGTTGAAACAAGATTTCATGATAAAGGGCTCTTAAAGGGAAGGATGATTGATATGGTTATGGATGTGTGAGTGAAGTGTGTGAATGTGATACCAAGGCTGGCTGCAAGGGTTATGGCGATGGAAAGAGATGTGAGAAGAGTTAAAGATGATGACTCTTCAGGCTGGGTAAGCTAATGTGATTTGGGTTCAAGCCCCCAAGTCTAGCTCTAAATGGGAAGGGATAAGCATTGGATATTTTTTGACTCGATCATGCATGGATATGGATATGAATGTGGCCGCACCTCGATGTGAGGTTTCCTACGTATCCGTTAGGAATCAGGCCGAACGTAGCTCTAACCGAACTTTGCACAAGTGTATGTACACCTCAAAGAGGTCTTTCAAGGGTTGTAATGTGTTTAAGTTGATGGTTTAAGGAAGAAAGGGGTAAAAGGCTCAAGACCCGAGAGAATCCCCAAGATGTGTAATTTTGAATTTGAAAATTTTGAATTTTCCATGTTTATTTTTAACTTTTTTTTTTTTTTTGAATTTCTTTTTTCTCTTTTTTTTTTTATTCTTTTGAATCAATGTAGACAATCTCAGATCATGCGGTCCATCACTCACTTAGCATTCATGTTTCTCAGGCACGGTACCAAGCACTCGATGAGAGATGCAATTTGAGATGTGTTCATATCAAAGACATTGGAACACTTGCCTTTAGACATTGTTTTATTGTTGCTTTGTTGCTTTCTTTTTTTTTTACTTGCTTTTTGAATGTTATACAATTACACATCTTCCAATCCCAGGGTTAAGTGAATGTGGGTTGAAGAAATGAAGGCCAAACGTTAGACGAGGCTCAAAATGGTTGATGAAGAAATGGAATGTGATTGAACGGTTAACAGGGAATGACATGGTTGCAAAGGTGCCTCAAGTCATTGGTGTACCTTGGGTTTAGTTCGGTAATTGATTTTTTTTTATTGAGAATGAATGAATGTATGAAATATTCTATGATCGAGATGTAAAGGAAAATTGCTCATTTTATAAATGGAAAAGGTGAACGAAACACATGAAACATATAAAAAAATTCAAAGTGGAAAACCTATGCTAGACATGAATGGGGGAATGGAGAAGAATGATAAAGAAAGAAATCATGAAATCTTGCACGAAGGATCTGTGTGCCTTGTATTCATTACTTCTTGCCGCCTGGAGGGACAGGAAGTTTGTTTGCATCCATCAAGTCTTGAATGACGTCCTTCAAATTCCAACATTGCTCCGTAGTGTGGCCCCTTCCTTGATGGTACTTACAATGGGCATTGGGATTCCATTTGGCACTCCTTTCTTCAGGTTTTGGCTCTGGAAATGGTCCAATAGGTGTGATCAAGCCTTGACCGTAAAGGCAATCAAAGGCCGCATCATGAGTGTAAGTTCTTTTCTTCTTGGGCAATGGAGCATCAAGAGCTAACACTTCATTGATATCAACTTGGCTTATATGTTGGTAGTATTTTCGTTCAGAAGACGAAGAAGAAGGATGATCGTTCTTCTTGTTTTTCCAAGTGTTATTATTGTTACTACCAGCAGTCTTTATTAGCTCATCCTCGATATTGATGCCGATGTCGTATACAACTTCGAAAGTGTTCAGTGGAAGAAATTTGAGATGTTCCCTATATTTATGAGTCAGATTTTGAATAAAGAGGCGAACCATCTCTCTTTCTTTGGGAGGATCTACCAAGAGTGAATCTATTTCCCTCCACCGGTTCAGGTAAGCAGTGACGCCTTCATTCTCTTTCTGTTTGAGAATGGAGAGTTCACGTTCAGAAGTTTTAGTTTGAATGTTACACTTGTAACGATTCATGAAACTGTCGGTGACATCTTGCCAAGTCGAAGTATGCTTCGCATCTAAGGAATAAAACCATTGTTGGCAAGCATGTTCTAAGGAGAGAGGGAACACCGTAGGGAAGAGTGTTACGTCCAATCCCTTAAGAGCCATGGTTGCAGAGAACGCCTTCAAATGGAATATTGGATTGTCAGTAGCCTTGAACTTTGGAATATCAGCAGTGGAGAACTTTTCAGGGAGTCTGTCCTTCACATCCAAAGGAGTGGGAGGTCGTTCCACATAAGTGAAATCCTCAGAAATCTTACTCATTTGTTCCTTCAGTTTGTCAAGGGTGGAAACAGTGACCTTGTTTTGTTCCATGGTAGTGACCCTAGTGGTAAGGGTTTGCATCATGGAAGACAGTGCCTCGATGGATTTGTTGATGTTCTCAATATCTTCTTTAGTGGCCATTGTAAGGTGATGGGTAATGGAGATGGCAAAGTTCTCTTTGAACGCCTATTAGATCTGAGAGATTGTTGCGGTAATGACTCAAACCGTATTAATCTATCCCTGTTCCTTGACCAAGTACTGTGAAATAAAATAATTCACTTAATTGTTTGACTCATTGCTCAAGATAGGAAAGGAAGGAAAAAAAATAGACATTTGAAAACAGGTGAGAAAACTCCACTCATTTTTTTATTATGACGAAAAAAGGGTGCATGAACCTAATATACGATCATAAACGACCTGGTGCACGACTCGAGTCGGAACATAAAGAAAGTGTGTGGACTATACTTGACTCGTGAGTGACTAAGTGATGTTATAAGACTTGTGGTATGATCACATGGCTAGACATGTGAACAATAACCAAAATGACTGACGCGAGGACCAAATTAACACGGAAGACTTGACTGACGCGGTTTTTTTTTTTTCGGAAAATCCATCGTGTCACAGTGGAAATTGCCGTGACACGATGAACTTTCCCGTGCCACGGTGGACTGTGCCGTGACACGGTGGACAGTGCCGTGACACGGTGGACAGTCCCGTGTCGCGGCAACCCTTCCTTTTTTTTTTTTTAGAAATCCACCGTGTCACGGTGGAAAGTTGTCGTGACACGGTAGAGTTTCCCGTGGCGCGGCAGACTTTTTTTTTTTTTTTTTTTTTTTTTTTTTTTTTCTGCAGGACCACCGCGCCACGGCGGACTGTGCCGTGACACGGTGGTCAGTCCCGTGTCGCGGCTACCCTTCCCCCTTTTTTTTTTTTTTTTTTTTTTTTTTTTTTTTTTGCTAATTACTAAGTGAGTACGGTCCATTAGCAATCGTTAGTCATAAAATAATCCACCATAGACAAAGAAAGATCGTTAAGGTTAGGATCAAAACGACCAAACATAAAACATGTAGGCAAAATGATGCAAAGAATAGTTCGCAACCTAAGGTCAAGTTCTATGTTCGACTATGGTCAAGTTTATTTGGTGTCAATAGGGTACCATGGTTAAGAGTTTGGACGCGTTAGCAAGGCAGCCTCCCTTGAGGGTGTATGCCAACGGGCGGCTCCGCGAGTTCGTGATGAAATCGAACTCGACTCCATGGTTTGGGTGGATTTAATAACTCGGATGAACCCTTATTGCCATGAGCGTTTTTGGGTTGATAGAGCTTAAATCCCCCGGGGCTAAGACGTATGTAGAACACATATGTTTTTTCAGAAAAATCGAAGGAAGTTGACTGTGAGAAGAGAAAATAAGCCACCGGACTGATTTTAGGACTGCCGTGACACGGCAAAAATTCCCGTGCCACGGTACTGTGCACCGTCAGACGGTGCACTGTACCGTGACACGGCAGATTTTGCAGTGGCACGAAACTCAGAAGATCTAACTGGTGCCCTGTTTTCCTTCGTGCGCAACCAAGTTATTCAATTTTTCCTACGGGACAGACCTAAATGCGATGTTAAAACGTCTATGCATATGCAAAAATGCCAAATTAATCACAGGAATATTTTTTCAAGAATCTTTCAAGTCTCATCCACTCATCTTAATTTAATACCGATCACTCAAATCGATAAATAACCAAGAATCCTCCCCAGTGGAGTCGCCAAATTGTAGGCGTCGCTCGAAGTGCGCCTACGTTAAAAGCATGTGGTGAATATGCTTGGCACTCTTAGGAAGTAGGAATTGACATATACGATTAGGGACAAGGAAAGTAGGGAGCCGCCAACAAGTTTTTATGGAACTTTTAAACCGTTCACGGATCATAAAAGGCAACCACGAATAAGGGACAACGAAGGCAACAATGATTGACCCGTGAAGGTTACACCCCATTCATAATCCATGAGATTAATAACTCCATATGGTTCGGAACCACGAAAGGAGGATCGGGGATGATGGTACGAAGTGAGTCATGGAGTCACATTCGCCCGTATTGGCCTCTACTCGATTCTTATAGTGAAAAGTGATTCCTGCGATCTCAAAGGCATACAAACAAAGATTCAATTTGTTCCAAACTATTATTATGCTAAATTGGTTTAATATTAATGCAACACTTTATTCTAAAATATTTGTGATCACTTGAATTAAGCAACAAGATTAAAAAGGAACCTAAACCGGTTGTCCAAATTATCTTATTAGGCGTGATTTTCAATTACATATTCCCTTTAAACATGCAATATAGTGATCATAACAATAATAGAATAAACATTAATATTGAAAGCAATTTAACAATAATAGCGTTAGTCAAATCAAATATAAAATAACCCTAATCATGATACTAGCAATATAAAATAAAATAAGAGTAATTAAATTGATTAATTACTCACATTCTGCGCGTTCCTTTAAATTCCTACATCATGAATAAACTGTTAGTAACTTCAATAAAAAAATATAAATTAAATAGAAATTAAATTAAATTAAATTAAATAAAAAGTAGAGTTGATTTGGTCCAAACCCTCAGTTATTTGTACCTTTCACGCCTTGGTTTAAGGACGGAACCTCGGGTTAAGTATAGACTCCCTGGAGTGCTTAGGGGAATTGTTATGGAAGAATAAGGAGGCTAGAAATTAGGTTAAAGAGGGAGAAGAGAATGATTTTTGGTGTAAGGTGAGAGAGAATGATTATTGGTGCCCCGTACATCAGAAATGAGGGGGTATTTATAGAGAAAATGTGCTGAGGGAGCACACGGAACCCTAAAATGATAAAAACCCTAAAAAAGTATCCCGCGACACGGCAAAGTGTACCGTGACACGGGAAATCCCACCGTCAGAAGGGAAACTTTCCCGTGACACGGTACAAATTTGCGTGACACGGGAAATATTTAGGTTACGGGAAGTGAAAACGCGTTTAGGGATTACGCGAAGAAAACACGGAGCAATCCCGTGGCACGGGATGTGCACCGTGACACGGGAAGAAATGCCATGACACGGCATTGTCCACCGTGGCACAGTGCAGTATGCCGTGTCACGGTGTAAAAAGTACGCGGAAATTACACGGAATATTCCCGTGTCACGGAATGGGCACCGTGACATGAGAAATTGCACCGTGACACGGAGGAAAATTGAGCAAAATTACAAAAATGGGCACCGTGTCACGAGAATAAGTCCCGTGACACGTCAGATTTTGCCGCGTCGCGGCATTTTTGCTGTTGCGCGGTAATTTCAGTTTTGCGATGTGGACACGAAAAGTGAAAAATAGGTTATGGTTTAGGGAAATGAGCTAGAAATTGGATTGATTCATGAAATATATTGGATAGAACATGAATTTAAGCACTCCAAAGATTAAATACTCAACTCGACCAATAATGGCGGTGAAAGGTGTTCATCAACGGGTTTGGTTTTGGGGAGACATTTTTAGGTGTCTACAGCGGGGTTTATTGGAGAGGGCGTGGGAATCCCGTTTTTCTTCTTTGCCTATAAATACACTTGTAATTCCTTTTTTTGAAGATAACTTTTAGATAATTTTCATTAGCTTAATTTTAGAGAGAGAAGTTAGAGAGAAGTTAGAGAGAAGTTCTTGGTATTGGATTTGTATTTCAACATTGGATCAATTGAGCTTGGATTTCTTCATTTTCAATCATTAATGTTAGTAAGATTTTTTTCTTCTAGTTCATCTCTTTTTTGATTGATTTAGTTTCATCTTTAATTGTTAGTATTGCTTGGATTTTAATTGGATATTGTAGTTGATATTGCTTTCTCTTGATTTTGATTTAGAATGATGATCAATGCTAATTCTAGTGATTTGTTCTTGAGTTACACCATGATTAGTGAGTAGATTAGTTGCTAGGGAGAAGGGGAAGCATGTGGAACCAATATCCCTAGAATTTAGCTTATTGAATTACTTGATTAGTCTAGTTTTGCTATCATAACACCAACCCTTTTTCTCACTTCAATCTCCGAAATATCTTGATTTAGGCTAAAGATAACACCAACTAACTCCTTCGGGTTCGACCCTATACTTACCTATACTTGTTTTAGGCTGGTTTAGGATTTTATAAATAGTGTTTGATTTTGAGATAGGCAATTAACGACTAGTTTATTCCTCTATCAAAATGGCGCCGTTGCCGAGGAGTGAAATTGGTGCTTAGCTTTAGTTGTTGAGTCTATTTCATTTTAATTGAAAAAAAATACAAAAAGATTTTGTTTCTTAATGCTACATTTGTAGCCGTGCTACTAATATTTTCATTGAAGTTTTGCATGCATAGGGCTCGTGATCGATCCATTGTGCCTTTTGACCCGGAAATCGAAAGAACTCTTTCGAGGAGAAGAATTGCTAGTCGATCCTTTGAATTTAGTTCTTCAAGCGAAGAAGGATTTGAAGAGGAACTAGGCATGGGAGATCAACCAAGAGTTGCTTTGAAAGAATTGGGAATTCCCGGTGCGTATAAGTTTGAGAGTGAAATTGCTCCACCTACAACACCGACGAATGACTTCGAAATTAGGCCGGCTATGATCGCTTTGATCGAAAGGAGACAATATAGCGTAGCTAAGAATGAGAGTCCGTTGAACCATCTCAAGGAGTTCGAAAAGTATTGCAACACTATCAAAGTGAACGGAGTTTCTCAAGAATTCATCCGGCTCAAGTTGTTTCCATTTTCTCTCATAGGCCGAGCCTTGGAGTGGTTAGATAAGGAGGTAAAGCCAAATTCCCTTCGAACATGGGACGAAGTCACCAAGGAATTCTTGTCCCGATTCTACCCACAAAAGAAAACGGCGGAGGCTAGAGCTTTGATTCAAGGGTTCAAGCAAAGACCTAATGAAAGCCTCTACGAAGCATGGGAGAGGTATAAAGAGTATCAAAGGGAATGTCCCCACCACGGAATTCCAACTTATCAAGTCATTCAAATTTTCTATGGTGGCCTAAGTCCTCAAGGAAAATCATGCCTCGATGGGGGTGCCGGAGGTCCCATAATGAATCGGACGGAAGAGGAAGTGGTGGACATTATAGAGGACGAGGTTAAGTACCATAGAGATTGGCAAGATGGTGAGAGATATTCAACTACCAAGAGTGGTTCTTCGGTGTACTCTATAGACCATCTAAATGCGATCAACAACTTATCCTCACAAATGACAAACTTGGGGAAAGAAATGACCGCAATCAAGGCCAAGTTGGAAGGTTCCTTTTCTTCTCAAGCTTCGAATTCTCCCTCCCAATTTAAGGGGAGAGGTACCTTTCTAACTCTCAACCCCCTCCCTCTTCAAATAATATGCCTAGTGGTTGCTTGTTTTGTGATGCATGTGGATCTTATGATCATGACTCTTGTAATTGCCCTCATGCTTCCCCGGAAAGTGGTGATGATTTTGATAAGTGAGAGTGAGCATGTGAATTATGTGTCAAATAATAATGTGCAAAGGTTTGATAATCAAAGAGGTCAATGGAATAGGAATTACCAAAACCAAGGTAATTTTGACAACTATAACCAAGGTGGTGGTTATAGGAACCAAGGGAACCAAAGTTCTCGTGGCAACTATAACAATCAAGGTTATAGTAGTCAAAATCAAAACCAAAATCATGGTAATCAAAACCAAAGTTATGGAAATCATAACCAAGGTAGTGGAAACCATAATCAAGGTTATGGTCAAAATCAAAATAGGGGTAATTGGAACAATCAAGGTAGGGGCAATTTTTAAAATAATTCTCAAAGAGGTCCCCCACCCGGATTTGTTCCAAAGACTCAAGGTGAAAATTCCTATTCACAATATTCTTCTTCTAGGACCAATTTGGAGGAAATAATTGAAAATCAAACCAAGTTGTTGAACACATATATGGCCGTTAGTGACAAGAAGTTCAATGAAATGATGACCCACAACAAAATGCTCGAAAACCAAATTTCTCAACTTGCTAGTGCTTTGAAAGACCAAGCAAGCCCTTCTTCTTTACCTTCCCATGGCCTAGATCCCAAGAAACCCGTGAATGCTATTGTTACAAGGAGTGGTAAGGTTCTTGAGGAGAGATTGCCTAGAAGGAGTGATAACAAGGAGGTCCCCAAGGAAGTTTTGGTTGAGAATGAGGGAAGTAGAGCATCTTTAGATGAGGTTGTGGTTGAGACACCAAGATAGGTGAGAGTAGAGAAAGAGATTGTGAAACCCAAGCTCCCTTATCCCCAAAAATTCATGAGACACAAATTGGATGAGCAATTTGGGAGATTTATTGATATTCTCAAACAACTTCACCTTTCTCTACCTTTCACCGATGTGATCAACCAAATGCCTAATTATGCCAAATTCCTCAAAGACATTTTGAGCGGAAAGAGGACTTGTGATGTTGTGGAGACAATCAATTTGACTGAAAATTGTAGTGCGATCATCATGAACAAAATGCCACCTAAGTTGAAAGACCCCGGAAACTTTTACATCCCTTGTGCTATTAACAAGATGCAATTTGATAATGCCTTATCTGACTTAGGAGCTAGTGTAAGCTTAATGCCATATTCGGTTTATCAAAGACTTGATCTAGGGGAACTCTTACCTTCTAACATTACCTTGCAACTAGCTGATAGGTCAATCAAGTTTCCAAAAGGTAAAGTGGAAGATGTTCCATTGAGGGTTGGGAAGTTTGTGTTCCCGGTGGATTTTGTTGTTTTAGAAATGGATGAAGATGCTACCATTACAATTATTCTAGGTAGACACTTTCTTGCTACCTCGGGTGCTATGATAGATGTAAAGTGTGTAAAGATTTCCCTTAAAGTAGGAGATGAGGTCATAGAATTCGATTTGAATGAAAGCATGAAATATCCAAGTTCTTCTCTTGAAAATTGCATGATGATTGACTCTCTTGATCATGTTGTGTCTTCCATGCATGAGCACTTGCTCACATCTAACAATGCTCTTGAGAATGTTTTGTTGAACAAAGACAAGCTAGGTGTACCATGCAAGGAGGTAGCATTGTATGAGGAATTGCTTAATGGAAGCATGAAGGAAGTGGATGAACAATTGTGCTTGAAGATCTCAAGCCATGAAGCTTTGCAAGCGGCCGCAACAAAAGAAGGTAAAGGTGTGCCTATGGTAGAGCTCAAACCTCTACCATCACACCTTAGGGTGCCTTCATTCATCATATATGGACTAAATGTATTTGTTGAGGGTGATAAGAGGTTTTAGAGTGCAGGGGGGAGGGCACCCCGCGAGCTTGGAGAGGCCTCGGGTGCCCTTGATTTCAATTGTGGGAAACGGATCAGTAGCTCTCCGCGGTCTCTCCGCGGGCGCGGGTGCCTTAGAAAGAGCGCGGGGGAAATTTAGAGAGGGCGCGGCTCAATTTCTAAAATTGGATCAGGAACTCTCCGCGGCCTCTCCACGGTCTCTCCGCGGGCGCAACAATTTTGGAGCGGGCGCGGGCGAATTAGAGAGGGCACGACACATGGTCAGGTATGATATTTCCGGATTTTTCCAGAAAGTCTCCGCGGTCTCTCCGCGGGCGCGGAAGTTTTGTAGCGGGCGCGGCTTTGTCGAGAGAGGGCGCGGGGATCTGGGTTTTAATTAACCCGGTTCCTCTCTCTTTCTCTCTCCTCTCTTATTTTCCCATTCACTCTTAATTTTCCCCATTCTTTCTCTTCCTCCTCTCAAACCCTAACCCCCAAATCATCTCTTTCACTCAATTTTACTCAAATTCACCCTTATTTTCCCTTAAATTTCCATCCAAACTTCCTTCATACTCCATTTTCATCAAGTTTTCTCTTCTTTCTCGTGGTTTTCTTCGGGAATTTCGAGTCTACTCAGTTTTGTGCTTGCTTTGAGTCTTCAATCTTGGTATACTTCTCACCTTTGTTTTATTTTTGTCAATTTCAATTGATTTTTATGCATTAGTTGTGAGTGGCCTTGATTAAGCTTGAGTATGATGTTTTTGGTTGTTTGTATGGTGATTTTGGAATTATTTTGGATGTTTTTGTGCTTCTTTTTTGTGATAGATTGTTAATATTGTTGGTTCTTGTTGGATTTTTGGTTGTTTGATGCTTGTAACAGGTACTTTGTAGTTTGTGGTGGTTTTGGGTGGTCTTGTGAACGGAGGTTTGTTCACGTTGGTGGTAGTGTTGAATTTGGGTGTTCGTTGTGATTCATTATATTGGTTGAGCTTGAAAATATGGATTTGTTGAGGAGAGTTAAAAGTAGCAAGAGAAGTTCAAACCAATCCCCTGGCCAATCCTCTTGTGACCAACCTTCAAACACCGAACCCCCTCAAAACCAAACTACTCAAGATATTGCCCCACCTCCTCCTTTACCCGCTCTCAAATTTCATAACCGGGCTAAACACACCCCTATCTATAATAAAATAAAATCCCGGAATTTTAGACCATCCCGCAACTATTTTCCCGAGGATATGGAAAAATTGGGTGTTGATGCCGATCTTCACGTTTTGCTCCGTAATCTTGGTTTGGTTGAGTTTGTAAAGTCATCCCCCCGAACTTATTTGGAACCATGCATTGAATTTTTTTCCACCTTTGAGTTTAATATGACGGGGGATACCGACTACATCATCTCTTTTCAACTTTTTAATTTCAAGCATACAATGAACCTTGCGGAATTCAACAAAGCCCTTGGTTTCAAACCAAATACCGACATCTTTGAGCCCTTGGTTGCCCTTCACAAGACCGAATACAATGAGGTTGCTTGGTGGAGAGCCATATCTAGGAAGAAGTCGTTTAACTCTAAGGAATCGATTGCTAGCGAGATCATTCACCCGGCTCTTCGTATTCTCCACCGAATTCTTGGGTATACAATGTTTAGTAAGCAAGATCTTGGGAAGCTTTCGAGGGAGGAGATCTTGGCGCTTTGGATGGCTACAAAGCAGGATTTGGGGCCAAGGTTGAATTTTGGGTATCTTTTCATGAATTGTTGTAAGTTGATCGCCACTAGGAAGAAGACGGGTGAGATTCATTGTGGTGGTATGATTACTAGATTGGTGTATTATTTCAAGCAAGAGTGTTTCTTGAGGTCTTGCACTCCGATAGGAAAGAGTGAAGACATGTATTTGGATATGAAGCAACTTAACACCTTGCACTTCATTTCTAAGACTAAGGGAAACAGTGGGTACTCTTGGCTAGTGCGAAATGTGCACCATTGTATGCTCCCAAACCCAGCTGCCACCTCAATCACTCGAGAGGCTAGGATTGTTTGGAGGATTCCCGAGGATGACGGGAGGGTTGAGAATGTTATGGAGGAGGATGATGGTGATGAGGACGATGATGATGATGATGAGCATGATGGTGAGGATGGAGAAGGAGAAGGTGGTGAGGATGAAGAAGATGAAGAAGAGCAACAACAACAACAACCGCAACAAAGAGGAAGAAGAAGACAACAACATCACCAACAAGACAAATAAGGAGATGCATATCTCCATGAGATGGAGGCTATGCGTGAGCATATGGAGCGCATGCAATTGAGCATGCAAGGTATGTATTCGAACCATCAAACTTTGTCTTTTCAAACTAGCGCCCTATATGACGCTAGCGTGCGTAGGGGGGAGGTCACTCCTCCGGTGAACTACCCTTATGTGCCGCCCCAACAAGGGCCGGTGCCATCTTGGGGTGGTGACAACCTCCCCACGTACCCATATTGGCCCGGGGTTGCGAACCCTGATGAGCCAAGGCGTAACTTCCCAGATGAGTCCGGTCATTATGACTAGCGGGTCTCGGGGGAGAGTGATTATCGGGGTGACCTCGACTACTTCTATGTTCACCCCACTCACCCCGAGCTCTGTATGCAACCGGAGCCTTTTGACCAATTATCCACATCTCAACTTGACCTTTTTAAGGGTCGCTATGGGTTCTCTCCTGGTTATACCGGAGGTTGGGATGTTGATGATGGTGGTGCCGGCCCTAGTGGCTAATAGTTTCCCCATTGGTTGTTTGATTCCCTTTTTGTTTCCTCCCTTTTAGCTATGCATGTTTTTAAGCATCGCGGACGATGCCCTTATTTTGTACGGGGGGAATTAAATATGATGTTTTAGGGTAGGTTTTTGGGGAGGCACCTTGGACTCTTGGGGATGTGTTTGAAAGGGCTTTGATGGATTTCTTTTGCTTTGCTCTTGGTAGTCTTGTTGGTATGTTGTCTATCTTGTTGTTTTAGTTTTTGATAATGATGTTTTGTGGTCCCTTTTATTGATGATGATGATGATGGTTTCTCTGGTTCTTTGTACATAGTTTTCGTGTAAATTTACTTTTGTTTGGAAGTTACTAACAATTTCATTTTGTATATAGTCCTTTTCTTTTCTTTTTCTCACCTTGCTCATAGCCACTGCTTTGGTCTTCGAAGCTTCTTAGAGGAGGTCGTTCTTGCTCCTTTATTATTGCAGCATAGCTTGGACGCTTGGTAAGGCCTTTCTTGTTTTATCTCTTTACTTTTCTTCCTTTACTTTTCTTGGTTTCTTAGATTAGGATTAGTTTTAGGAGAGTTGAATGGTTCGAGGATGTATGATTATAACACCTAGTGTGTTTGGGGTCTTTGGCGATGTGGCCATTTGACCGCTTGTTTGTCGACTGGGAAATACGTGTTATGATTGCATCTTTGTCCTTTTCTTTGTTCTCCTACTTTTCCTTTATCTTGGTTTTCCATATTTTCTTTTATTTTCTTTTCTTTTCTCTTCTTTTTGTTCTTGGTTTTGTACATAGCTTTTTGAGGCTTTATTTTTCACTATGTCATTCTTTTTTTTGACTTGGACTTGTAAACATTGGACTCTTGCTTTTGAATAATAACCTTACTAGGTGGTCATGGTATGCACGGTTTGAGATTACGTTTGGTTAATTCTAGGATACAGCATGCTAAGGTAGTTGTCTATAACTAGGGGGAACATGAAGCCGGATTCTACTTGTTTGTGGCATGTTGGTAGTTGCTCCCTATCTTCGATTTGACAACCTTAGTGAGTTTTTGCTACAACCATGTGAGATTCATACTTTTCAAGTGAAAGGAATGGTGTCCTTCGAACAAGTGTATTATTCTGATAGCGGGTTCAGAATTATTAGAAAGCTAATATATTCAGTAAGGTCAAGTGATCGGAATGCCTGGGTGGAGGCCGCTTCCGATCAGTAATATTAATATAATTAATATTACAGCTTAATCTTGACTGAACCCTTCGGGTCACACCCAAGCAAAATATACGAACCAACTCGACGAATTAATTTGGAAGAAATTAATTCGTCGCCCGAGTGTTAAACATTTAGACGTCGGAAATTCGAGCTTGGAGCGTCGAAACCGAGCGTCGAAGAATCTCAAATGTCGAGCCAAAATTTAGGATTTGGCGAGACGGGAAAATGCATCAAGTAACAAGTAAAATCCTAGCCACGCAAAAGGCTAGGAATGCATGCCCAATAGGAGCATGCCACGTGGCAGCACACATGGCAAAACGCCATGTGGCAGCACACGTGGCCGCCACGTTGGCAGCCGCCAAGTGGCAGCAGCCACGTTGGCAGCCGCCACATTGGCAGCCACCTAGTGGCAGCGTGCCACGTGGCAGCGCCATGGTGGCGGCGCGCCACGATGGCGACACATGTGGCAATGGCCGTGGACCCGGGTTGATGGGTCATGGACACGGGCCAAAATAAAATGGGCCAACCGAACTCAACTTGGGGCTCAAGGTTGGGTGACACATGGTTAGTTCACATTGCATGTGAAATGCCTTGGGGACCAAGTGAGAAAGTGGTCCACACCTAACCATGTGGCACTTGTTACTTGTTCCTTTGTTTATTTAATTAAGGGTTGAATTCACCAATCTTTCCATGTGGGATCTTTTTGTGAAAAGTCCCACATTGAAAGATGAGTGAAATTCACAAGGCATACTTCCTTATAAATAGTCATGGCATGGCTTGAGAATTCTAGGCTTGAGTGGGAGTTAGAAAGAGCATTCCATATTTTGGGAAAACTCTTAAACTCTAATAACACTCGGGTTTTGGTCGGACCTTGTTAACCCCAAGGTAGCGGACCTTATAGTTGTGTTCGCCTTTTTTTGGGTGGATACCGTCGGAGGCGCGGAACTTGACGTGCTCGTAGCTTTCAAGTAAGAGCCCCGGTTTTTGGGCGAAGCTCGCTTCGAGGGTAAGATTCGTTATCTTTTCTTTGTGATTATTTATTTATGCTTTATTATTTTAATTATTGCGAGTGGTTCCTCGGGTCGAGGTTGTTTCCGCGGTGAGTCGGACTCACCAAACCCCAACAGTGGTATCAGAGCCCCGCTCGTTTATTTTTATAATCATGTTTTTCAATGTTTATTTTGGCTTAATTTTCTGGTTTAAGTTGCTAATTAGATTAGTAGCTCGGTTTTATTTTTTTAATCCCGTTTTTAATGTCGAGTTTGGCCCAGAACCCAGATTTTCGCCTAAGACTAGTGAATTTTGGGTGGAAAACGTGTTCTGGAAAGGTTTTTATCCCCAAGGGGCCTGTGATTTTAGCCAAATTCTGACCAGAAATGCCTTTTTCGAGGGGTTTTTCGTTTTTGACGAAAAATTTTAAGTCTTTTCTAACCTTGAAATTAATGGCATAAATTGTTGATTATATGGTTGATTATTTGCATTATTTTCTGCATTTTTATGTCCCCTTAAAGCACACTTACTTGGTAGTATTTGATGCTTAATGGTTGATTTATTTTCACATAATTGCAAACTAATTGCTTTTTAGTGTGAAAGTTTTATATTTGAGGCTTCCTAAGTGTTAAAGATTCAATCTTTATTTGTGATAAGTGATTGAAACTTTAAAAACCACTAAATTCCATGTTATTTTGTGTTAAACTTTGTTGTTTTAATCATTTTGAGTTGATTGGAAACATAAAGTTTCAATTTTTGTGATAGAAATTTGGTTATCTTCATGTTGGAAGATATAATTTCAAGGATTCACAAAATTTAGATGTTGGAATTTTCATTTGAACATTAAAGTTCATATTTTTCCAACTTCCCCTTACTTTGTCAAATTCTCAAGCTTAATTTAAATTGATTAAATTGAAAGTGAGAAATTGCCTCAATTTAATTTTGCACCAAGCTAAACCAATTTAATTAAGAATGGTTCTTGGAATTATTTTTGTTATTTGCACTTTGAAAATTTTATTAAGTTAGACTTGTTTAACATTTGTTTTATTTTGCTCATTAAATTAGTTCTAAAATTAATTTAGAATTAATTAATTTTGTCTCGCGAAAAGGGATCAAATCCCGAGGCCATGGCATGCAAAACGAGGCAAAGAACCACCTTGGCGAGCCGGGCTGCACTCCCCACCATGCGTGCGGCCACACGCGCGGCAGCAGTGAAAGTGCAGCTGGTACTCAAGAAGGGGGGGGGGTTGAATTGAGTACAGGGCAGTGTTAGAAATTATTGGATTTTCTTCTATTTATGTAGGGAGACCAGATGATGAACTGGTCCTGCAGCGGAAACAGAAAATACAATAAATAATCAACACAAAGATTTAACGAGGTTCAGCTCAACTCTGAGCCTACGTCCTCCACTACCCTAATTACTTTTATTAATCAACTCTGAAAAACAAAAGCAATTACAAATGATCACACTCGTGATCCCCACACCTAACTCTAGGTGTCACTTCGCACTTGAACTCACAAGCACTTGCACTCACACTCGTAAATGCTACCCAATCACTAACCTCTTAGTGATTCAATACAAACCCTTTGTTTCCCTCTAAATGCTTCCACTCAAAGCTTACAAGAGATAATTACAAAACAATTCTTACTGTGTGCATAAATAGTTTGTAAGAGATGAACTAACTATTTCCCTTAGAGTGTATTTCGAGCTTTCAAAGATAGAGAATTTTTTTCAGAAAAGCTGACTCGAAATTCTGATCGAGTTTATGCTTTTATAATGTTGGGAGATAAAATCTTTCGTGATCTTTTCAGATCATAACTTAGGTAAATAGAATATCTTTTATTTTGTAAATAAGAGACATTCTAAGATTTTATTCTACTTTCCATAAATGGGTAGAATAATATATTCTAAGTTATATGCGAAATAATTCATCTCCAACTTTGCATAAACTGAATCAATTAGTTTAGTAAATATTCTCTAAGGATAGGAAATATATATTCCAGAAAATATTTACTGAACTAATGTCCAGGTTCATGAAACAAGCTACGAAGCAGCTGTTTCCTGACCTGTTAATGTCCTAGGGATCAGGTCAACTTTTCTTGATCTCTACAACACTAAATACTCTAAGTAAGGGATACAAATAGCTCATGTACAAACATCCATGCACACTTAACATTATAAAGACTACAAAGATCAACTATCCTAATCTAAGAGACTTCATAATCTTCAAGTCTTGACGGCCTTCCTTGATAGAACATTCTGATACAGATTTCTTGAATGCTTTGATTCAAAAGGACTTCATATTGCCTCAAGTACTTGGGATAGCTGTTCCTGTTCAAAATGTCAGTTGATATAATATAAAACCAATAAGAACCAGCTAGTCAGCTGTTTGTCATCACTCAAAACCTTAAGTGACTCAACAAATTCCCCCTTTTTGATGATGACAAACACTTTGAAGTTTCCTGCACCTGCACATTAGTGGGAAACAACAAAGTAAAGAAAGTTCTAATCTACACTTAAGAAGACAAGACTTTCTATTAGACTTTCTACACAAGGGATATCTTGTGTAAAAGACTTATGACACTGATGACTGACCAGGATAGCCATCTTTATTTAAAAGAAACAACTTGTTTTTGGATTTTTGTAAAAAGACACTGAAACAGTTAGTTAATCTAACTGTTCCCTCTATTTTAACTTGTTTTTGTGATTATCTGACTCAAGGAAATAAAAGACTCAATCTAATTGTCTAACAAGGCCTTTTCAGAAACTTCAACCTGCTTTTCCCCCTTTTGGCATCATTAAAAAGCATTCAAAAAATAGAATTGCACACCAAAATATCGCAAGTAAGCCAAAAATCAGTAGTTTCAACCACTGATCAATCTCAATGCTGCAGGTTAGCACAAACAGGTTATTCAATCACATAAAACTGAAAAAGCTTAAAACTGTTTAGGATTACACACCAGAAGGTTAGAAACATAATAGAAACCACACTACATTAAAAACAGTCTAGCAGTGTGGGGGAACAGCAAATTTTATGGCAGTTAATGGAAGGGGAGGGGGAGACTGAAGTGATCATTCATCATCATCTTCATCCTCTTCTTCACCCTCTGGGTTGATCTCCTCCTCGAAGTCAGACCCTTCCTCATCTGTCTTTTCTTCTTCCTTCTTCTCCTTTTCTTCTGTTTCCTCTTTCTCTTCTTCTTCGTCCTCATCAGATTCATTTTCTTCTTCCTCAGAGCCTTCTCCTCCTTCAGCATCAGGACCCTTCTCACTGGAGGATTCCTCATCATCCGTCTCAATGATCCTACAGTGTGCGGGGTCAAACTTCATCCCAGACTCTGGGGGCAACAGGTGATCAATCACCCTGCAAATAGTGAGGAATTTCCTGTTGTTCATAAGCTTATCAAGCTTCCTTTCTTCTTCAGCCTGCACTAGACTGGCAGCCAACTTTATTATCCTCTCATCCTGCCTTTCCAACTTGGCAAGAAGCATTGCCACATCCTCAGGAGTGATTTCCTCCTGGTTCCCTTCATCCCTTGGGCTACTTTCTTGACCTACAAAGGTCAGCCTCTTTCCAGAGTAGTCAATCTTCTTCTGAGTGAGTATTTTCTTGGAGAACAACTGAAGACTCACCACCTCACCAGAAAAAGAAAACTTGGGATTCTGCTCCTTGATGATTTTGCAGATAAAGGAACCATAGGGCAGGGAGTTGTGGGATGAAGCATGGCAGTACAGCATGTGCTCCATCATTAGAGCTGGCAGATTTACCTTAACCTTTTTCATGATCAGATAGATCAGGACCATGTCCATGATCCTAACAGTACCTCTGCCTTGACCCTTGGGCAGAAAGACCTTCAAACACATGGAGTGCAGAACCAACATAATTGCCTCCCTAAAGTCACTAGGGGAACCAGCTTCTTCCTTCTTTCCAAACAAAAACTGAGTAACTACCTCAGGTGTTACTCCTCCCATTAGGGGCCACCCATCACTGCTATATCTACCAAAACCATCTCTAGGTATACCCAGCAACTCAGATAAAACAGACTCAGAAACATGTACAACACTACCAGAAACAGTTGATACCACAGACATATCAATGTTTTGCTTCAGATTAACAAAGAACTTACGAACAGGACCAACAAAAGCATCATTTAAATCATTAAACAGAGACATCCATCCTTGGAACTCAAGAAGTTCCTTAACTTGACTCAAAGCAGGAATATCAAAATATTCATTCTCAACACCACAACCAGATAACACAGTCCTAGAACTTAAAGAAGTTGCACCAGTACTGGGGGTAACAGGTTGTTTACCTTTAGCAGCCTTGGAGATACGGGAAACAGATGATGTTGCTTTCCTTTTCTCTCCTCTCTTAGTCTCAGATGGTGTAGTCTCCTTCTCATCTGAGCCCTTAATGACCTTTGAAGCAGCCCTAGTCTGCCTTTTCCTTACAGAACCAGTAGTGGTACCAGCAACCACCTTGGTCACCACTACATCTAGATCCTCCTCCATCTTCTTGTCCTCCTTCTCCTCATCCAATCCTTCATCAGCCACTTCCTCTAACTGTTTTTCAAGTTTCTTGGCTATCTTTTTATCAGGTTCCCCCTCAGATGGTGATTTGGGGTTTGAAGAAACGGTTTCAGTTATTTGAGTGAGGGTTTCGATGGATTTTTCTTTTGGGGCCTTTTTGGATTTGGATTTTTGTGGAGATGGGGTTAAAGTTTTAGTCTTTGATGGTGAAACAGGTTTTTCCTTCAAGACATTCTCTTTTGAAGGAGTTTGTCTCAAGGGAACGGCCTTGATGGGTTCAGTTTCAGAGGGGTTGATTTCTGGTGTTGCTTGTGAAGGTGTCTGCTCAGAGACGTTCATAAGAACATCCTTGATTGTTTCTTGAGATTTTGAAGAGGGGGAACTAGCCAAACTTCCTTTGGAACCTCCTTTCCTTCCTCCTTTCCTTCCAGTTCCAGCCTTTCTCACCATTGTTGCTAGTCTAAGCTTCGAAGAATTGATCTTGTGTAGAGAGAGAAGTTGAGAATTTTTGATGAATGATGAATAATCACGGAGCAAGGAAAGGGAAGCAAATATATAGCAAGAGAAATTATAGAGACAAACAGAAATAAAATCAGAGAATCAGAAGATATTTGGAAGTTATTTTGATTTAGAAATAACTTCCATAAATGAACAACTGGCCATAATTGCAACTGTCAGATCAAATTGCCGTCAGAGGAAAATAACTGCCATATTTGAAAGATTTTAAAATCAAATAAGAATATAAAAAAATATTTTCTCACGGTTTAATTTGAAATTAATTTCAAAATTAATCCGTTCGTATTTGCTGCTGTTTCCTCTACTGGTAGGGTTACTGAAACAGTTGCTTATCTGTTCAATATGACCTTCAATCCTGAAAGTGATTAGCTACAATATTGCTCACATAGAGATAAGCAATTAACATTGAGATAATAGACAGATTGCAAAGGTATGATGCACGCACACATTTAAAGAATACTTAATTAGCCAATCATTGGGGAAAACAGCTGAGAGAGGTCTCTTAGTTTGACCTAGTCAGACCTAAAATGACTCTAAACTTGCAGAAAGACTCTTTACCCAATGGCTTAGTGAAGATATCTGCAATTTGTTCTTCACTGTTACAAAAACTCAGCTCTACAAGACCTTTCTCAACATTATCTCTTAGGAAATGATGTCTTATCTCAATATGCTTTGTCCTGGAATGCTGCACAGGATTCTTAGAAATGTTAATAGCACTTGTATTATCACATAGAATAGGTACATTTTCATAGAAAATACCAAAATCTTTCAACTGGTTCCTTATCCACAACAGCTGGGAGCAGCAAGCTGCAGCAGCTATGTATTCAGATTCTGCTGTAGATAAAGCAACAGAATTTTGTTTCTTTGATCCCCATGAAATCAAACAGGGACCTAAGAAATGTGCCATACCAGATGTGCTTTTTCTGTCTACTAGGAATCCAGCATAATCTGCATCTGTGTATCCTAATAGTTCAATTGAACCACCTTTGGGGTACCACAAGTACATATCATCTGTTCCTACTAAGTATCTAAGTATTCTCTTGACAGCCTTTAGGTGAGATTCTTTGGGATTGCTTTGAAAACGTGCACACAATCCCACAGAAAACACTATATCTGGCCTACTAGCTGTCAAGTAGAGAAGAGAACCAATCATACCTCTAAACAGTGTAGCTTCCACACTCTCTCCTTTATCATCACTGTCTAGCTTTGCATTTGTAGGTATTGGAGTTGCATATGATTTACTGTCTTGCAATCCATACTTCTTGATTAGTTCCTTTAGATACTTCTGTTGATGTATCATGATCCCATCAACTGTTTGCTTGATCTGCAATCCTAGGAAGAATCCTAGTTCTCCCATCATGCTCATCTCAAATTCACTTTGCATCAGATCTGCAAACTCACTACACAAAATTTGATTAGTAGCACCAAATATTATATCATCTACATATATCTGTACTACAATCAAATCAAAATTCCTGGTTTTGATAAAGAGGGTCTTATCAACCGTTCCCCTTCTATAGTCATGTTCCATCAGAAAGTTGGACAGCCTTTCATACCAAGCTCTAGGAGCTTGTTTAAGACCATAGAGTGCCTTGTCCAGCTTATATACATGATTTGGGAATTGACTATCAGCAAAGCCAGGGGGCTGCTCAACATATACTTCTTCTTTCAAATAACCATTAAGAAATGCTGTCTTAACATCCATTTGAAAGAGCTTAATGTTCTTATGAGCAGCAAAGGCAATCAAGATCCTTATTGCCTCAAGTCTAGCTACTGGGGCAAAGGTTTCATCATAATCAATGCCTTCTTGCTGATTATAACCTTGCACGACCAGTCTAGCTTTGTTTCTGACTATAGTACCCAGATCATCCAATTTGTTTCTGAAGACCCACCTGGTACCTATGACTGACCTGTTCTCAGGTCTTGGCTCAAGATGCCACACTTTATTTCTTTCAAATTGATTTAATTCATCTTGCATAGCCAAAACCCAATCAGGATCTTTTAAAGCCATCTTGTAGTCAGTTGGTTCTATATTAGATAAAAATGAGAAAAATGCACAAAAGTTTTCATAAACAGCTCTCCTAGTCTGAATACCTCTACTGATATCACTCAGAATTTGTTCAGTAGGATGAGAAGATTTATATTTAAAAATGCTAGGCCTAGGTGCATTCTCATTTAATCCATCAGAACCATCATGCATCCCTGGTTCATTTGTGCCATCGAATTGGTTTTGCACAGATGGACCAGTATGCTGAGATGTTCCCCCTACCTCCCTTACCTGGGTGGAAAACTTGTCCTGAAGGTTTTTTGTTCCCCCTGAGGTGTTGCTTTCTCCATTTACTTGGGGGCCTTCATCTCCATCCTCATGAGTATCTACTTGTTGAGGATCTCCTTCATTGTGACCAAGTCCTTCACCAGCAGCATCTGGTGAACCAGTAGGTGAACCTGGCTCTTCTAAGGAAACAACAGTTGATTCTCCTGTAAAATACAAAAGTCCTATCTCATCTAAGTCATCAACCTGCACATTCTCACAACACATATTAAATTCATCAAAGACTACATGAACACTTTCTTCAACACACAAAGTTTTGTTATTGAATACTTTATATGCCTTACTGTGAGAGGAATAACCAAGGAAAACAGCTTCATCACTTCTTGGATCAAATTTATCCAAGCTGTTCTTACCATTATTATGCACATAACACTTACAACCAAAGGTTCTGAAGTATGCTATGTTAGGTTTCCTTCCTCTAAGTAGTTCATATGGAGTCTTCTTCATTTGAGGCCTTAACATCAACCTATTTAACATGTGACAAGCTGTATTTACAGCTTCTGCCCAAAAAGACTTGGGAAGACAACTCTCAATGAGCATTGTTCTTGCCATTTCTTCCAAAGTCCTGTTCTTCCTCTCAACTACTCCATTTTGTTGAGGAGTTCTTGGGGCAGAGAAATTGTGAGAAACTCCATGTTCCCTGCAGAACTCTATGAAGCTAGAGTTATCAAACTCTGATCCATGATCAGATCTTATGGCAGCCAGTTGATGATTGATCTTGTTCTGAACCTGCTTTACTAACACAATGAACTCATCAAAAGTTTCATCTTTAGAAGACAGAAATAGAGCCCATGTGTATCTGGAATAATCATCAACAATGACACACACATATCTAGAACCATTTCTACTTTGGACTCTCATGGGTCCACATAAATCAATATGAATAAGTTCTAGAGGTCTGCTGGTACTGATAGTTTTCTTTGGCTTAAAAAAGGATTTGACCTATTTCCCTTTAGCACATTCTTCACAAACTCTATCTGCTTCAAACTTGATGTTAGGCAGGCCTATCACCAATTCTTGAGACCTGAGTTTGTTAAGAAGTCTAAAGCTGACATGTCCCATCCTTTTATGCCAAAGCCACTGGTCCCTATCAGAAACAGCACTCAAACAGATGGACTTGTTCTCAGGGATTTGGTTTAAATAAGTAATGTAAACGTTTTCATGTCTGAATCCCTGGCAGACAAGTTCATTTGTTTGCAAATTCACTATGTGACAAAGGTTGTCTTTGAACTCAACTTTATTACCTTTATCACATAATTGTGAAATACTCAAGAGATTATGTTGTAAACCATCAACATAATATACATCACTAATAGCATGGGAAAGTGACTTACCAACCTTACCAATTCCAAGAATGGTACCTTTGCTGTTATCACCAAAAGTCACCTTTCCCCCTTCATGAGCTGTAAGTGAGAGAAACTGTTTCCTATCCCCTGACATGTGTCTTGAGCAGCCACTGTCTAAATACCAGTAGGTATTGTCTCTCACTTCAGCCTGCACAGGAAATTCAAACATTAGCTTTAGGAACCCAAATCTTTTTGGGTCCCTTTCCAACAACAGATTCAAGCAAGTCTTTTCTAACCCAAATCTGCTTAACATTTTTCTTATTTTTATCCAATCTACTTTTCCTGTCTTTACACTCATATTTCTTATGGCCATTCTTGCCACAATGATAGCATACATGCATGTCTTTTGCTAAGACATACTTACCTTTCTTATATTCCTGTAACCATGTAGTATCTCTGGGAGACCAGTTCCTCCTGTTCCCCTTCCCAGTATAACCAAGTCCCCTTCAACCACTGTTTCTAGCAGTTAAAGTTAACTGGTTCAATGAGTTCTGGGATTGGAGGACTTTATCCATTCTCTTCTTAAATTCTATGAACTCTCTGTCCTTTAAGTTCATTTTCTCATGCAGGGATAAATTCTGGTCAACAACTATCTCAAAGTCAAGCTTAGCTCTTTCAAGCTCAGCTTGCAATTTTGAAATATTTGAATCATGCAAAACTACAGAATCACATGAATTAGTCTTTCTAAGCTGGGCTAACTCAACCTGCAAGCTACAAATTTTAGCTTCACATTCATCATGCATATTACTAGAAACAGTTTCAGAACCAGTACTTTTGCTGTTCTTAACTAGGACATACGCTTTATATAGTTCCTCTACATCATCAACTAACAAGTTGAATCCTTCTAACAGTTTAGACCTATTTAGAGCACTTGCCCTAGATTTTATACTATCAAAGTCATACAAGTCATCACCACTATAATCAAGCACATTAATGACACAACTTGTGAACTGTTTCTCACATTCATCATCACTGTCATCACACAAACCCATATCAGATTTTATTCTCTGAATTTCAAGTTTGCTTTGATCTAAAGCAATCTCTAGTTCAGCTACTTCCTGCTTCAAGTTAGCACAGACACTTTCCAACAGATCACAACTTGAATTAGCAATATCATATTCTTTAGACTTTTCTTTAAACTTTCTCTTAAAATCATGATAAGCAATTCCAAGTTCTAAACATTGATCTAAAGCACTACTAGCACATTCCATCAAGTTTTCTCTATCATAAAAGAGCATATCCTTTTTGATCTGATCAATGTTTACCTGATGTTGATCCAAGGGGTGCTTCTTTGCCATGAGGCAGTGGACATCTGAGCTGGTTCCTCTGCTGTTCCTGGTACCTTCTTCTGAACTTTGATTCAGTATTGCTGTCATACATACATCTGACTGACTTGAATCATCTCCCTCTTCATCACTGTCTGTATCTCCCCAGACAGCAGCAACCATGGCCTTTTTGTAGGCCATCTTGTCTGCTTCCTTGGACTGGTTGTCCTTCCATTGAGGACAATTCTTCACAAGGTGTCCCTTCTCACCACACTTAAAGCATCCTGTTGCAGAGAAGTTGTTAGATTTTTTATTTGATGCATTATTAAACTTACCCTTGATGAATTTTCCCTTCTGGTTTCTGAAACTTCTTTCAAACCTTCTAGCCATCATTCCTATCTCATCATCCTCATCTTCGACTGTTCCCTTTAGTGCAATTCCTTTTGCTGGTACCTTCTCTGACTTAGATCCAACCAGCATTTCATGGGTCATGAGGGAACCTATCAACTGTTCAACTGATAGAATTGAAAGATCCTTTGCTTCATAAATGGCTGTAACCTTGGGAGTCCATTCACCTGTCAAACTTCTCAAAATCTTTCTAACAAGATCTTCATCAGTAAAGCTTTTACCAAGAGATTTTAAATCATTTACAATAGTCATGAATCTACCAAAACAAGTATTAATATCTTCATCCTTAAACATATTAAAAGATTCATATTTTGACATAAGTAAATCAATTTTAGACCTCTTTACCTCACTGGTACCCTCAAAGGCAAGTTCAAGGGTATCCCAGATCTCCTTGGCAGTGGTGCATGCTGAGATCCTGTTTGTCTCATTCTCAGCAATAGCCTGTTGCAGTATTGACATAGCCTTAGCATTTTTCTCCAGCTTTTTGTAATCAGTGGAGATGTATTCATCTTCAGTCTTTGGGACTAGCTTCCCTTCTGGATCAGACTTCTCAATGGTCAAGGGACCATTCTTAACAACCAACCAGCATTCATAATCAATGCCAATGATGATGTTCTTGATTATGTTCTTCCACCATGCATAGTTCTTCCCATTGAACTTTGGTGTCTTGTTGTCATATCCCATAGCATTCATTTCCTGAGTACTCATGATCTACTTCTCTAGGTGTTACCCTTACAAGAAGCCGAGGCTCTGATACCAATTGAAAGTGCAGCTGGTACTCAAGAAGGGGGGGGGGGGGTTGAATTGAGTACAGGGCAGTGTTAGAAATTATTGGATTTTCTTCTATTTATGTAGGGAGACCAGATGATGAACTGGTCCTGCAGCGGAAACAGAAAATACAATAAATAATCAACACAAAGATTTAACGAGGTTCAGCTCAACTCTGAGCCTACGTCCTCCACTACCCTAATTACTTTTATTAATCAACTCTGAAAAACAAAAGCAATTACAAATGATCACACTCGTGATCCCCACACCTAACTCTAGGTGTCACTTCGCACTTGAACTCACAAGCACTTGCACTCACACTCGTAAATGCTACCCAATCACTAACCTCTTAGTGATTCAATACAAACCCTTTGTTTCCCTCTAAATGCTTCCACTCAAAGCTTACAAGAGATAATTACAAAACAATTCTTACTGTGTGCATAAATAGTTTGTAAGAGATGAACTAACTATTTCCCTTAGAGTGTATTTCGAGCTTTCAAAGATAGAGAATTTTTTTCAGAAAAGCTGACTCGAAATTCTGACCGAGTTTATGCTTTTATAATGTTGGGAGATAAAATCTTTCGTGATCTTTTCAGATCATAACTTAGGTAAATAGAATATCTTTTATTTTGTAAATAAGAGACATTCTAAGATTTTATTCTACTTTCCATAAATGGGTAGAATAATATATTCTAAGTTATATGCAAAATAATTCATCTCCAACTTTGCATAAACTGAATCAATTAGTTTAGTAAATATTCTCTAAGGATAGGAAATATATATTCCAGAAAATATTTACTGAACTAATGTCCAGGTTCATGAAACAAGCTACGAAGCAGCTGTTTCCTGACCTGTTAATGTCCTAGGGATCAGGTCAACTTTTCCTGATCTCTACAACACTAAATACTCTAAGTAAGGGATACAAATAGCTCATGTACAAACATCCATGCACACTTAACATTATAAAGACTACAAAGATCAACTATCCTAATCTAAGAGACTTCATAATCTTCAAGTCTTGACGGCCTTCCTTGATAGAACATTCTGATACAGATTTCTTGAATGCTTTGATTCAAAAGGACTTCATATTGCCTCAAGTACTTGGGATAGCTGTTCCTGTTCAAAATGTCAGTTGATATAATATAAAACCAACAAGAACCAGCTAGTCAGCTGTTTGTCATCACTCAAAACCTTAAGTGACTCAACAAGCAGCACACGGGCTGCAGCAGCCACACGCGGGCGTGCCGTGGCAGCAGCATGTGGCCGCGTGCCGTGGGCCGTGTGTGCGGTTTTTTTGGGTGTGTGCGTATGCTTGGTGCGGTGAGGTGACTAGCCGTAATATTGCTTATTTTTTCGTTTTATTTATTTTAATTAATTTTGTTTATTTTAATTAAAATTTTGGGAGGCTAGGCCTCGGTTTTGAGCGGCATTGGCAAAATTTTATTTTGACAAGTTTGGGTGCTACCGACTTAATTAATTAGATTAATTAAGGGAAATGCGGAATTTAGTGGGAGCTTCAATTGTTAATGACGTCAATTACATAATCGGTTAAATAACTTTGACTAGTTTTAATTAGGCGTGTTAATCGGATTAACCACCTAGATTAGTTACTAGTGCGCGCGTTGTTTAAATGCATTTTACTTGTTTGATTTTGTAAATTGCATGGGCCATTCACAAATGGTGAATGGATGAATGGAATGTATATTCTCTCTCACAGGTTTTATGAAATGGCAACTAGTGGGACCTGACTAGGATAGAAAATACGGACTACGTGCCGTTATGTATTTTTGTAAATCTAAATACAGTCTACGCACCGTTAAGTATTTTTGTACCTTTATATTTAGATTATTCCTAGTCGTAGACACTAGTAATTTGCATAGTTTGGTTAAGTCTTGAAGACGGCGTATCTTGGAAGACAAAGCCTTGAATTGCAAATGAAGACCTTTTGAGGATTTGAAGAATTCAAGGGGTCATGCTAGTTGCCAATATGCATCTATAATTTCGCTTTATGTTTTATGCTTATATATATGTGAATTATTCGTTAGATGCATGTTTAGGTTTTCTTGATGTTGCGATGATTAGTTAAGTTCACTTAAATCAACCAACATAGAAATCCTAGGTCCCTAATAATATTGAGTCAAACTTGCCTTTCCAAAACGACACTTATTGACCGGACGAGGATGATGGAAGGCTACGCCAAAGCGAGGTGCCATCACTTCTCCAAGGCGCGTAAGGCACACCGGGTGTGCACGTTGGTTTTGGTTTAACTCATCGGTATGAGTGAGGAGTCCTCACATACCGTGGCAAAAGAGATACATCGTCAAAGATGCATTAGATGCGACGATTGTCTAACCAAGAGTGGCTTAGAGCCATTAGCAAGGCAATGCTTACCCTAGAAGATTGAGTGTTTAAGACAAGCCAAAGCATGCTTAACCACTCTTTGTTTCTTCGGATCTTGGAATCGCCTTATTTTCGCCAAAAAGGGACAATTATTATGCGTAAATAAGACGTTTAATAAGATTGAAGTTTGCATGAATGCTATTAAATTTCAAACTTATTATGTTCTTGATAAATGGTTATACTTAGCACTTATATTTATAGTATTCTAAATCAAATAATATTGTTTCCATGATTGGTAAAGGAAATCCTTGAGAATAGATCTCAAAGACAGGAAAAGCATTTCTAAAATACAATTCTCATAAATGACTTTTATAACTAAGTCCGAAAGGACGATTGGACATCATGTATTCAAAATACTAGGTAGTTTTGATAAAACATGAGGAATTGAGTTGCAATCTCAAGATTGACAACCAACGTATCCTTTCGCATCATACATATTTGAGTAAGACTTATTGATGTAGTAATTCGAGTAAGAATTAATGGAAAAGATGGAACTTTGTTTTACGGCGCACTAGGTGCTTGATTATGCCTAACAAAGTATAAGAGTCAAGGTACTTAAAGAAATGATTCTTAAAGTAAGATTATGAGATATTGTATGATAAGAAATATAGGAAAGAAGGAACGAAGAAAAGGAATTAGATTTCATTTCAACTCATGAGTTCATGTTATTGTAGTTAACTTAGCAATTCGTTATCTTCACAAGTATCAGATACTCCTTGAGTGTTCCACTATGATAGTGACCTCAAACTATTGAAGTTAAGCTAAGTTATCGACTTACAAGCTTAGAATGAAGCAAGAAGAGCTACATCAGTTGTAAGGTCGTATGTTTTGTTTAAAGACCTTTTAAGCCAAAGGCTGGAACAAGTAATGGTTATTATTTCCTTTAATCAGCAATTGATCTGTTTACACACGGAAAGACTCACATTCAAAGTAATGAGCAATAGTTGCGAGATTTATTTGAATGGCATGGTTATCCAAGCATTGAGTCAAGAATGCCTGATTATAAACAAACATTTCCCTAAACATGATAAACTCACTAAGTTCAAGTCATGGGCTTGATTTGCATTCCGAACATCTTTAGCAATGTCACATCGACAAGAACGTACTCAAAGGCTCTATTAGATAGACTCTTGATAGTTACTCGATTTGGAATCGTTCTAAGACAAGCAAGTCTTACTTGTTGAAACCGACAAAACAGAGAGCTATTGTTCTTGGTATAGACAGTTGACTCCGAAGGCTAAAGAGGATTCAATTACTTCAACGTTTCACAAAGAATTTGAAAGGATATGGCTATATTCATCAAATGTGAACAAACTTGACTTGAGTAGCTCAAGAGTTCAGTGAAGTACAGAATCGACTTGGCAAGATATCAAAACGTCTAGATTAGATCGAGCGATGTTTTCTTGAGCCAAGCGTGACTATCTCAAAGTTATGAATGGAAATTTTCATAAATAACTCCACAAAGAACATAGTGTGTCTTCATGGAGACCTCGGTGTCATTTGAAAATGACTCGAACAATGATGGTTCACAACCCTTCCTATAAAGTTCTTAAAGATTTTCACAAATGACTAATGTTACACTAAACAATGTGTCGAAGCTAAGAAAGGACGCCATATTCAGTTATGGATAGAAATAACTTCTAAAAGTCTTTTCAAGTATATGTCTAAGGCTCTTAGTCTCAGTGGGAGTTCATTAGCTCAGTGGGAGCAAAGTGGCTCAATGGGAGCTAGGTGACTCAGTGGGAGCTGAATGGCTCAATAAAGACTAAGATAGCTCAAGTAGGAGCTAACTGTTTGTTTCACAACGAACTTTTACCCAAAAACAATATACATGTCTCTTTGTAAGCATTCAAGTGAGACTACGGGTATTACCTCCACATCCTAATTGAGAACAAAAATTGTTTGTTGCTCTAAGTAGTGTCTTTCTGGAAAGTAACACGTTTCCAAAACGACAAGTGGGAGACAAATGAACTCGATGACCATCGAACTTAGCAACAAACTAGAATTGAGAATCTCGGAAGACCTTAAAGGACTTCATGAGAATGCTTGATCAAGAATACTCAAAAGGACTTTACAAGTGCCTTAAAAGAGAATTCATTACTCACAAAACATTAAAAATGTTGGAGTAAGATCAACATAATAAAAGGGCTTTGAAAGCGCCTTAAAACTCAGTGTTTGATGCAATTGCCCCGTATAGGTATAGAATTCACCAAAGGCTTGGATTGAATCCTATAAATTTTCTATTAAGTTAGAAACAAACCTAAGACTTACAAGCATACTATTTACTATTAGATAGTAAAGGAATAATGTCTTGTAAGATAGCTACGACAAATCCAAATTCCGAATAATGGTTAAAGACCATGAAAATCCGAAATAGACTCCATGTTTGAAAATCATGTTTGAAACTTGATTAATTTGCATGAAAGGTGAAAGACCCATCGATTGCAAATAAGTTTTCAAGGAGAAAACTAACAAATGTGGAAATGTATATGCATACATAGCTAGATTGGTTATAAAGGATATAATTAATATCAAGGAGTTGATTTTAATAAAATCCCATTCACCAATCGGAATGCTCAAGTCTTTTCGTGATTGATCTAGCAAAATTGCACATATGAAATATGGCAAAATAGATACAAAAACCGCCTACCCAAAATAGGATTTTGGAAGTGACTATGGAATAGTCTAAGGGTTTTGAAAATCTAAATAATGCTATATTTGAAAGCAAGCACATGAAATCCGTCATAGGATTAAAGGAAGCATTGCATGAAGGAATTGGAACGTGTTTTCTCATAAAGTTAATAAGAGGATTGACTTATGGAGAAACATAGAAATTCTGATGAACAAGAAGTTTAGTGGGAGCAAAAGTAATGGTCCAACAAGAAGTTTACGAACTCTATTGTGAAACAACCATCAAATGCTAAATGTTTAGATTTGAAAGTATTTTCGACATTGGACCGAGCTAAAGACGATACTTAGTACATGTTGGGAATTAAGTTCTATGGTATAGACTTAATTAAATGTTTAAATGAGTAAAAGAAATTACCATGTTAAACATGAAGGACTTTGAAAGGCTTTCAACCCATATGTATGAAGCTAAGTAAATGTTTGACCTATGTATAAGCTAGGCTAAGTACTAAGTCAAACGAGAAAGACTCTAGTAGGAGACTTTCAACCACATCATATAGCGAACAATTTGGCAAGACTCAGTGTAACTATATGAGCTAAATGTTACATGGATGGAATAAAATTGAGAATAATTCTAGAATTAAATCCATCATGTAAAGCTATGATATGGAATCGTCAGATGACTTAAATGCTTAGAGCATGTGAAGTACGTATATAATACCAATCGACATTAATCTAAGTATTAGATCATTAGATTATAGTCAAGAACATCCAAAGAACTTAGATAAGTAGTTGGATGAGTTCTTGACGCATGGAAACAAATATAATTTGAGTTTTGATGTTGCAAGCACAAACCTTAACAAGGATTAGATCCTTAGCAAGGAAGCCATTTATAAGCACGAGGCAAGAAATGTCGTGGCTTGAGAATGGTAACATGGATGTGCATCCATGTATAATGTGCGGGAATTTAAGGAAAATTTCCATGCTCACAAGTGATTAGGGTATCCCAAATCGTTGTGAGTCGCTTGGAGTCAAACCCAAGCAAGGCATCATCAGGGAGTCTACTAAAATATATGTTGAGAATATTGTTGCCTTAAAGGCAATAATAAGGAAAGATGTTAAATGGAAAAGTTCGTTGTTGAACGTTGATGATTGTAGGTTGTCAAGTAGAAGGTCTCGAATCATAAAAATGAGTGGGAGCCATTGCTTGGACAATAAATCCTGAATCACATGTAATCCATTAACACTCTCAAAATTTTATCATCTTATTATGGAAATGGTGGATAATGAAGATGCTAAGGTTTGCAAAGTAATTATAACTAAACCTATGCAATAAGTGAACGACAACATTCATAATTGCATGAAAGAAATCAAGCATATCAAATATGAGTGTGATTTTTATGAATGTTTTATGAAGAGTACTACTCTTAAAACATTTGGGAAAAACCATTTATCATAAGATGAAACATTGTGAAGTTTCATAGTGGAATAAAATATTTCTAAATATTCCACAAAACTATTTAATTGTGGTTTAGAATTAAATAATGACTCCATTCGATTTTAATAAATATTCAAAATAGGGTATCAAGTAAATGGCTTGGATAAAGAAACACCTATTAAGTGAACATTGAATATTTTAATCGAAAATTATCCCTAATCAAGGTCATATTTTGTGGACGATTGATGACCATCAGAGATTAGTGTGTAGTATGATTTATAGCACCGTTTCTTGTGCTATGAGGATATAAATCATTTGCACAGGTATTGGTTTAGAACCATACTGGATCGACCTATGAGGATACTTTAAGAGATTTAAAAAATCGTCATAAGTATTTTCTCATTATTACTATCGAAACTCTTTTCCTTTGACCATGAGTAGTGGGAGATCTCTTGTTTGAGTACTGGTCCGCTTTGGTATTCGCCAAACGTCTGCCGTAACTGGGGATTATAAAGACAGATATCAGGCGGGTGAGTCCTCTTAGTAAGAGAAGCTACATTACAAGACTGGAAATGTCCCCCTACTAACAATAGGGAACATGTCTTGTTGTTTACAAGGCCTCTCGAAGAGCGAGACTGTGAAAATGCATGGCCGTGCTCAGATGGATTTTAGAAATCATCTGCTTATCGACAGTCAAACTCGGATTTCGAGAAACACTTCTGGAAGTAACAGAGATGACGAGTAATCTTACTCTGTAGATCATAAAGAGACATGAAGAGACATAGGAAAGGGGCTATACGCTTCCGATCAGTAATATTAATATAATTAATATTACAGCTTAATCTTGACTGACCCCTTCGGGTCACACCCAAGCAAAATATACGAACCAACTCGACGAATTAATTCGGAAGAAATTAATTCGTCGCCCGAGTGTTAAACATTTAGACGTCGGAAATTCGAGCTTGGAGCGTCGAAACCGAGCGTCGGAGAATCTCAAATGTCGAGCCAAAATTTAGGATTTGGCGAGACGGGAAAATGCATCAAGTAACAAGTAAAATCCTAGCCACGCAAAAGGCTAGGAATGCATGCCCAATAGGAGCATGCCACGTGGCAGCACACATGGCAAAACGCCATGTGGCAGCACAAGTGGCAGCACACGTGGCCGCCACGTTGGCAGTCGCCGCCACATTGGCAGCCACCTAGTGGCAGCGTGCCACGTTGGCAGCGTGCCACGTGGCAGCGCCATGGTGGCGGCGCGCCACGGTGGCGACACATGTGGCAATGGCCGTGGACCCGGGTTGATGGGTCATGGACACGGGCCAAAATAAAATGGGCCAACCGAACCCAACTTGGGGCTCAAGGTTGGGTGACACATGGTTAGTTCACATTGCATGTGAAATGCCTTGGGGACCAAGTGAGAAAGTGGTCCACACCTAACCATGTGACACTTGTTATTTGTTCCTTTGTTTATTTAACTAAGGGTTGAATTCACCAATCTTTCCATGTGGGATCTTTTTGTGAAAAGTCCCACATTGAAAGATGAGTGAAATTCACAAGGCATACTTCCTTATAAATAGTCATGGCATGGCTTGAGAATTCTTGGTTTGAGTGGGAGTTAGAAAGAGCATTCCATATTTTGGGAAAACTCTTAAACTCTAATAACACTCGGGTTTTGGTCGGACCTTGCTAACCCCAAGGTAGTGGACCTTAAAGTTGTGTTCGCCTTTTTGTGGGTGGATACCGTCGGAGGCGCGGCGCTTGACGTGCTCGTAGATTTCAAGTAAGAGCCCCGGTTTTTGGGCGAAGCTCGCTTCGAGGGTAAGATTCGTTATCTTTTCTTTGTGATTATTTATTTATGCTTTATGATTTTAATTATTGCGAGTGGTTCCTCGGGTCGGGGTTGTTTCCGCGGTTAGTCGGACTCACCAAACCCCAACATCAAGCATTCATCATATTCTTGCATGAGCGGCATGGATCCTTGACTTTCGCAAACTTAATCTTGAATCTTAACGTATGATTCCTAAGACCGAGACCGAACCACCTAGGGAGGACAAAGGCATCTTTTCGGGGAGGTATTTTTCCTTTTTCTAGGATAGTTTCCTTATTTTTACTTTTGGGTTTAGGGATACATTTTCCTACTTGCTAACCCTTTAAGCCTTTTTCCCTTCTTTTCAAGCCACATCTCTAGATCTTGAGCCTTTGGTTTCATTTTCGTTTCCATTCTTGGTTTTTGTGAAGCAATTGTTCATTATTGTTGGAGTTTGTGGTGGAGGAGTTTGGATATTTGGTTCTCTTGAAAGCAAGTTTGTGTTGTGTATATTTTGTGAATAATGGCAAGTGAATAAATGAAAAGGCCGTCCAAAGTGAAAAAAGGCAAGGACAAAGCAAGTGCAAATTTGAAAAAGTCGTCCAAAGTTAAAAGAGGCGAGGACAAAGCACTAATAATGAAATATGAAAAAAAAAAATATAAAAAAAGTGAAAATTGCAAAAATATTTTTATGTGAGTATTCTTCCTTTTTGAGCATTGAGGACAATGCTCCATTTAAGCTTGGGGGGGAAGCGTTCTCACGCTTTTTGTGTATATGTTTGTGATCTTAGCTTTGAATAAGCTTGGGGGTGTTGGTATTTTTGTTTGGTGATTACTTGGTTATGGTGTAAAGAAATGCGCAATCTTTGCTTCACAATTTAGGTTAACCACCAAATTTACATTTAGCCTACCTTAACCCTTTTTTCCTTACGTTACAACCTTTGGGAAGACCTTTTGACCTAGGGGTTGAGTCATTCATCGGTGGAGGGAATAATGGGTTATAGCCTAAGGAAAGAGGATGCTAAGTCAAGATGTCGAGTAAGCCAAAAATTCGATCTTTTCCGGTTCCTTCGTGGAATCTATGAGACGCTCACTAAGGGGAGATATGAGATTAGTAGGGGGAACGCGGTAAGATCGTTTGGGATGAAAGTGGAGTGTGACAACTAGTTCCTATGCTTAGCATATTTATGTTTCAATCAACCTTAGGTTATCTCTAGGAAACCTTTACGAGAGCATCACTCGTCCTCTAGAGCGATCTAGGGGTTTAAATGGCTTGTCTTTTGTTTCTAAAATTGACCGTGATTCCTACGAAAGTGAGTTAGTGTATATTCTCACCTCTTTCTTTTTCTTTTCTTATTTTGAATAAGCCCTTCTTTTTCCTTTTTAGCCTTTGTTTTGCTCGGGACGAGCAAAAGTCTAGCTTGGGGGAATTTGATGAGTGTCCTTTATTGCACTCATAGGGTAGTCTTTTAGGATGATTTCATCTTCCTTTTTATGCTTTCTTATCTTATTTTTGGTCCTTTTTCCTTTAATCCCTTTCTTTCTTTCTTTCCTTGTGTTTTTCGTGTTTTCCTTTTATTTGGTTCTTTTTCCCTTTTATTCCTTTTTGTTGTTTGTTTTTGTAGGTACCTAGGATTTGTCTTTGTAAGGGAATCAAGATGGGCTATATTGACTAAGCAAGGAGGAAATAATCGGCTTGGAGAGGGCTCAGAGAGGGCATCAAGCCCTGCCAGTCTGCCGCGGGCGCGGGTGCTTAAGGCCGCAGGCACGGGCTCATATGCACAAAATTGGCATATTTCGACCAGGAACTCTCAGCGGTCTGGCCGCGGGCTTGCCGCGGGCGCGGGTAGTTTAGAGAACCCGCTCGTATCAGAGAGCCCGCTCGTATAAGAGAGACCGTGACCCTCTGATCACCCTTTGGGAGCAGGGGATTCGCCGCGCTTTTGCCGCGGGCGCGGGTGTTGCCCAGGAAGACCGCAGAATTTTTAATGGGTTCCGTACCCATTTTTCCCCGGGCGCGGGGTTTATTGGAGAGGGCGCGGGAATCCTGTTTTTCTTCTTTGCCTATAAATACACTTGTAATTCCTTTTTTTGAAGATAACTTTTAGATAATTTTCATTAGCTTAATTTTAGAGAGAGAAGTTAGAGAGAAGTTCTTGTTATTGGATTTGTATTTCAACATTGGATCAATTGAGCTTGGATTTCTTCATTTTCAATCATTAATGTTAGTAAGATTTTCTTCTTCTAGTTCATCTCTTACTTGATTGATTTAGTTTCATCTTTGATTGTTAGTATTGCTTGGATTTGAATTGGATATTGTAGTTGATATTGCTTTCTCTTGATTTTGATTTAGAATGATGATTAATGCTAATTCTAGTGATTTGTTCTTGAGTTACACCATGATTAGTGAGTAGATTAGTTGCTAGGGAGAAGGGGAAGCATGCTTGATTGATAATTTTTGCTAGTTGATGATCTTTGATTGATTAAATTGTTGCCATTAAATTGGTTGACATAGTTTTGCATTTGATTAATTAGATTAGGAATGATCAACCTATAAGATTAATCTAGATTGCATTGCATTTCTTAATGACATGACCAATCAATTTGAGAATTGCTTTAATTGATTGAGTTTGATTGTGAATTTCCTTGATTAGCCATTCATAGTGACCCCTAGTTTGGCTTCTAGGAGATAGCTCTTGAACTCTCTTGATTGCTACTATTGTTTGTCCTTTGCAATACTTGAATCAAATGAAGAAATTGTCGATTAGCACGATTATTGAATTAGCATGTGGAACCAATATCCCTAGCATTTAGCTTATTGAATTACTTGATTAGTCTAATTTTGCTATCATAACACCAACCATTTTTCTCACTTCAATCTCCAAAATAGCTTGACTTAGGCTAAAGATAACACCAACTAACTCCTTCGGGTTTGACCCTATACTTACCTATACTTGTTTTAGGTTGGTTTAGGATTTTATAAATAGTGTTTGATTTTGGGATAGGCAATTAACGACTAGTTTATTCCTCTATCAGTAAGATTATTTGTCATCCCTGTTACGTCCAGAAGTGTTTTTCAAAATCCGAGTTTGACTGTCAATAAGCAGATGATTTCTAAAATCCATCTGAGCACGGCCATGCATTTTCACAGTCTCCCTCTTCGAGAGGCCTTGTAAACAACAAGACATGTTCCCTATTATTAGTAGGGGGACATTCCCAGTCTTGTAATGTAGCTTTTCTTACTAAGAGGACCTAGCCTCCTGAGTGATGCCGTTATAATCCCCTGTTACGGCAGACGTTTGACAATCATCAAAGCGGACTAGTACTCAAACAAGAAAGCTCACAATACTCATGGTCAAGGGAAAAAGTTCCGATAGCAATAATGAGAATTATACATACTTATGACGATTTTAAATCTCTTAAAGTATTCTCATAGGTCGATCCAGTATGGTTCTAAACCAATACCTGTGAAAATGATTCATGACAATCATGTCCTTATAGCACATGAAACGATGCTATAAATAAAACTACACACTAATCTCAACTGGTCATTAACTGTCCATTATTTAAATGACCTCGATTAGGGATAATTTTCGATTTCAATATTCAACGTTCACTTAATAGGTGTTTCCTTATCAAGACTAGTCTTGAAACCCTATTTTGAATATTCGAAGAATCAAATTGACTCATTATTTAATTCTAAACCACAATTAAATAGCAAACGGAGTGATAAAAAAAGTTGCATGAAATTTTAAATTACTCCAAAACCTGAATGGTTCATCTTATGATAAATGGTTTTTCCGAATATTTTAAGAGTATCACTCTTTATAAAACATCTATAGAAATCACACCCATATCTAATATGCTTGATTTCTTTCATGCAATTGTGAATGTTGTCGTTCACTCATTGCATGGGGTTTAGTTATAATTACTTTGCTAATCTTAGCATCTTCATTACTGATCACTTTCATAATAAGATGATAAAATTTGAGAGTGCCATGGATTATATGTGATTTAGGATTTATTGTCCAAGTGATGGCTCCCACTCATTTTCATGATTGAGACCTTCAACTTGACAACCTACAATCATTAACGTTCAACAACGAACTTTCCATAGAACATCTTCTCTATTATCGCCATTAAGGCAACAATATTCTCAACATATATTTTAGTAGACTTCCTGATGATACTTTGCTTGAGTTTCATTCCAAATGGCTCACAATGATTTAGGATACCCTAATCACTTGTGATCATGGAAATTTTCCTTAAATTCCTGCACATTACACATGGATGCACGTCCATGTTACCATTCTCAAGCCACGACTTATTGTTAGTTCGTGCTTATAAATGGCTTCCTTATTAAGGATCTAATCCTTGTTAAGGGTTGTGCTTGCAACATCAATTCTCAAATTGTATTTGTTTCCACAATTCAAGAACTCATCCTGTTACTTATCCAAGTACTTTGGATGTTCTTGGCCACAATCTAACAATCTATTACATAGATTCAGGTTGATTGGTACTACATACATACTTCACATGCTCTAAGCAAGTAAGTCGTGCAACGATTCCATATCATAGCGTGCATGATGGATTAAGTTGCAGAGTAATTCTCAATTTTATTCCATCCATGTGACATTTTAGCTCATTCAGTTTCACTGAGCGTTGCTAAATTATTTGCTATTTGATATGGTTGAAAGTCTCTACTAGAGTCTTTCTTGTTTGACTTAGTATTTAGCCTAGCTCATACTTAGTTCAAACATTTACTTAGTTTTATACATACAAGTCAAAAGTCTTTCAAAGTCCTTCAATTCATGTTTAACACGGTAAACTCCTTTACACATTCAAACATTTTATTAAGTCAATACAATAGAACTTAATACCCAATACGTAATAAGTATCGTCTTTTATTTGGTCCATTGTCGAAAATACTTTCAAATCTAAGCATTTAGAATTTGATAGTTATTTCACAATAGAGTTTGTAAACATCTCGTTGGACCTTTACCTTTGCTCCTACTAAACTTCTTATTCATCAGAATTTCTATGTTTCTCCATAAGCCAATCCTCTTATTAACTTTATGAGAAAAAACGTTCCAATTCCTAAATGCAATGCTTCCTTCAATCCCATGACAGATTCCTTGAGTTTGCTTTCAAATCTAGCATTATTTAGATTTTCAAAACCCTTAGACTATTCCATAGTCACTTCCAAAATCCTATTTTGGGAAGACGGTTTTGGTATCTATTTTGCCATATTTCATATGTGAAATTTTGCTAGATTAATCACGAAAAGACTTAAGCATTCCGATTGGTGAATAGGTTTTTATTAAAATCAACTCTATGAATTTAATTGTATCATTTTCATCCAATCTAGCTATGTATGCATATACATTTCCACATTTGTTAGTTTTCTCCTTGAAAAACTATTTGCAATCGATGGGTCTTTGGCCCTTCATGCAAATTAATCAAGTTTCAAACATGATTTTCAAACACGGGGTCTGTTTCGGATTTTCATGGCCTCTAACCATTATTCGGAATTTGGATTTGTCGTAGCTATCTTACAATACATTATTCCTTTACTATCTAATAGTAAATAGTATGCTTGTAAGTTTTAGATTTATTTCTAACTTAATAGAAATTTATAGGATTCAATCCAAGCCTTTGGTGAATTATATACCCATACAAGGCAATTGCATCAACCACTGAGTTTCAAGGCGCTTCCAAAGCCCTTTTTTTTTTATGTTGATCTTACTCCAACATTTATGATGTTTTGTGAGTAATGAATTCTCTTTTAAGGAACTTGTAAAGTCTTTTTGAGTATTCCTGATCAAGCATTCTCACGAAGTCCTTTTAAGGTCTTCTGAGATTCTCAGTTCTAGTTTGTTGCTAAGCTCGATTGTCATCGAGTTCATTTTCCTCCCACTTGTCGTTTTGGAAATGTGTTACATTCCAGAAAGACACCACTTATAGTAACAATCACTATGTTCTCAATATGGCTGTGGAGGTAATTCCCGTGGTCTCACTTGAATGCTTACAAAGAGACATGTATTGTAACACCCCGTTCTTTTAGAACTGGAAGCATTAGCGGAATTACGCCTGAACGGGAGGGTACTTAACTTTGATTGACAAAGTCAAGATTAACCTAGGTCTAAAGGTCAAGTTTAACTCATTCATACATCAAAATTAAGTTGTTTAAGCTAAGCGCAAACTAAGTGAACTAAAGAAAATAACAAATGAACTTAAACTTAGGCAAATCAATTACATTCAAAAGCCAAGGGCAGAACAACCTTTATCAGCCAAAATAAACCAATGCAAATTCAAGGTATTAAATAAGAAACTAACAATAAAGGCATACAAGCCTAAAAGTTAGGTTCTAAACTCTCAATCCCTAACCCATCGTCACAGAGATCAAATAAACAAATGAAACCTGCAAATTATAACAACGTTCCACAATCAGTGGGTGATCCGTGCCATTTATGGCACCTTTAGGCTATGTTTTCTTTATATTTCTATGCTCGTTTTTAGTAGTTTATGTCGTGTTTTTAGGGAATAATGCTTGATTTGTGTGTTTGTGTGTTAGTTTAGAGAAATGCGTGCTTTTAATGGTTTTCTAATTATTTTATTCATTTCTTGGCTATTTCCCTCGCTTCTCCGTTTGTTTGACTTGTTTTGTAGGTGTTTCGAGCTTCCCAGGATTTAATCATCAGGGAGGGAGCTCAAGTCCATTCAAGGAATTTAACGGAGCCAAGTTAGGGAAGCCAAGCACGCAAGTCAAGCCAATCCAAGAAACAAAGGGAAATGAAGGCTTACAAAGTATCAAAAAGGACCTTTGTGCATTGTTTTGGCCATATCTCGAGTTCTACAGATTGGATTGAGGTGATTCAAGTTGGGTTGGAAACTAGACTTGAAGAGATTTCCAATGATAGGTCGCACACCTTCATACAATTCCTAGATCGTGAGTTACAGCCTTCAAAAGTTGGCCCTGAAAATCTGCCGGGAAAGTTTGCAAATTGCAACCATTTAAAGTTCGTATTTTGCAAATTGCAGCCATTTAATTTTTTTTTTTGCAAATTGCAGCCCAAAAGTTTGTATAAATTGTAAATTGCAGCCCGATTCATTTTTTTCATCGGTTTACATGTTGAAAAATCTTCGGTAAAGGTTTTAGGGGTCATTTTAGCCCTTAAGGACCCGAATTGAGCTCGGAATTTGCAAAAAAAAAAACGTAAGTGTCTCATATTTACAGTTTCCCACAAATCGATACACTTTTATTACGCAAAATGAGATACTTGCGTTATTTTTTTTGCTAATTCCGAGCTCAATTCGGATCCCTAAGGGCTAAAATGGCCCCTAAAATCTTAACCGAAGTTTTTTTAACTTGTAAACCGATGAAAAAGTTGAATCGGGCTGCAATTTACAATTTATATGAACTTTTGGGCTGCAATTTGCAAAAAAAAATTTAAATGGCTGCAATTTGCAAAATACGAACTTTAAATGGCTGCAATTTGCAAATTTTCCAATATGCCGTAACCCATTTCTGCCATTTTGGGCAGTAACTCTCCGCGGGCTGGCCGCGGGCGCGGCTTTCGGGGTGTCCGCGGGCGCGGCCGGTTTCTCTGAGGGCGCGTACTTCTGGGTCTTTTACGATTTTAAGTTTCTTTTCTCCTTTCGTTTATATATTGTTTTTGGGGGTTTTTATTATCATTCATTCACATAATTCTTAGTCTTAGAATAGTTTTCTCTCTTAGGTTAAGAGCTTCTCTCTCTAGATTACGCTAGATTAGGAGTAGTTTTAGAGAGAGAAAGTGAAGGATTTCAATGGTGATTGAGAGATTGAAGATACAAGGGTGACAATTGTGTTCAAGATCTTCTCTATTATCAATGAGCATTCTTAACTCTATCTCTCCTTAATGCTTTGTTTAATTTCATGTTTGTTTGGTTTAATTTTGATGTTTGATGCTTGATTAGTGTAATTGTTCTTGATATTTTGTTGATATTTGATTTCCATAGTTGTTAGTTGATAGATGATGATTCTTGAATAGTTGTTTGGCTAGGAATTGGGTGAAACTTGTATGATTGATTAATTGTGATTGATTTTGGAATTGTGTTGATTGATTGTTGAGATTAAAGTGATTAGTGAAGGTTTGCATGTGTGTAATTCAATTAGGCCTTGAGAATTATGCTAGATTGCATTATAATTGCTAATGATATGAACAATTGATTTAGGAATTGCAATTATCGATTGGTTTTGATTGTGATTCTCTTAGTTTGTTATTCATAGTGAACCCTAGCTTAACAATTAGGAGATAGCTCTTTGATTCCTATTGATTGCTCTTATCATTTAGTCCTCACAACCTTTGATTGGCATGCTCTTCCCAAGTTGTTGCAATTGACATGATTACTATCCCCGTTCCTAGTGTTTTATTTCCTTGGTTACTTGTTTTGTTAGTTGTTAGTATTCTCTCTTACCTTTGTCTTCGACCTAGCTTAGACGCATAATTGAAAGTGCTTGAACATTACCGTTCCTTTGGGTTCGACCCTTGACTTGCCTCTATAGTCGTATTTAGGTTTGTTAAGTGTTTATAAATTTAGTTTGACCGAGGGAAGATTAGATAACGACCTAGTTTTCCCCTCGTCAGTGGGGAGCAACTAGCAGTTCTCTCTCTAATCCGAAATAGAAGATTTTAGACTTAAATTAATAGAAAGAAACCACAACCACAATCAACTTGAAAACTCAAATGATACCACTTAAAACCATCAAACCATACAAACAATGAAGTATTTCATAATAAACTTAAAATAGGAGCGTCGACATTAAATCACTCAATTTCAATCATAATATATAAACTTCAAATAATTAATAATTTAATAGTGTAAATATTTTAAACTCAAAACTTTCAAAACAGTAGAACTGGCATGGAGGGAACGCTAGTGGCCTCGCAATCCACTTCCTAAGGTTTGTCAGGACGAACCCCCGGTCATCTCGCAGTGACCGTGTCTAAGATTGGCCATCTCCCGATTATGGCTAGATGCCTATAAGGTCTTACACACCCCCGGACGACAACAATTAACCCAGGTTGAGCTACCTAAGACTCGCAATCCAGGTAGTTAGCATGTTCATTAACCATCAGGAAGCAACTCGGCCTCACACCCGACTATGGCCCCACAAACAATTCAAAAATCACTTAAAATAGATAATATAATATATTTCACTCAGAATCTGCAGAGAAACCAAACATGGTCTTACACTCAATTCGAATAGCTTAAGAAAATCATATTTCTTAAATTCGATTGAAACTCCATTTCAAAACACACTTCAACTTAATAAAACACAAAAGGTATCGTTAGAGTTTGGGAATATAATTAATTATCGAAATTCAACAGTTAAGTGCATTTACATTCTTGGCGAAATGGTGCTAAAGACAATGTTTTCATTCTCTAAAGCATTACGACGTCTACAATACAATTACATCCCACACATATTCAAACACACATCGAAATATTTTACTTTAGGGGTTTATAATACCCAAAAATTCACACATCACTTATTAAAATATAAATTCAACTAACATATAATAGTTATAATAAAAATCCCGTAAATTCATTTTATAAAACAACAAATCCAAACTAGAATTTCATAAAACAACCAAAACAGGACAACAGCAAGTAATTCCAAATATCATCACAAAAACCAAACCAAACATGCTTCAAATGCAAAATAAAAATTAAGGCATATAAATACACACATTAGGCATCATATAAAACCATTCCGGACTTAAAATTCAAGAGAGAACATGCCAAATTAAAATCATATTTACAGCAGCCCCTACACTAATATACAACAGTACCAATCATACCAAATTGCCCAAAAAACCAACCTTAAACATGAAACTAAGCTTAGCCCATTTTAGTACACACTCTAAAAACATAATAGGTCATGTTAAACATGCATTTGCGCTTACAAATCAAGGAATACACAATTGAAAATCACCATCTTTCATACACCTAGCAGATTAGGGGCAGCAGCTATGTTGCACTAATTTAGACACTTTAAACTATCTTAAATTATATAAAATCATGCCAAATAAGTTAGGGAATATCTTAAAATGATGCTAATTAAAATTAGGCAGTAAAATCAATAAAAGTAATTAATTAAAGACCTAAACAGATATATTAAACATGCTGCCAGCAGTCCAAGATTTTAGAATATACATGCTCATTAAAAGATAGAATTTTGCATATAAACATGGAATGTCTCTAAGATATAAACTTCTCAATAATCCAAACATGATAACCTAGAAGATATATTCAATTGGTCACAAACATAAGATATATACATGCTCATAAGCTCTATCTAACATCACGTTCATATTCTCGTTGGCAGCACAGCTTGTCTCACAGAATCAGTCATTTGGTGGCCTTAAACACCTCCGAATTTTACCCATAATATATCAAATTGTTCGTAAAACAATCCTCTACAATAATATAAAATAAAATCATTGAATTCATGGCTCATTCACGACTAATAACCAGTGCATAAACTACAGTCTTATACGCACATAATCAGATTACATAATCAGATTTTAAGTACCCACAAGTCATCACAAAACCTAATATAATCATAAAAAATATCATACACCTATTAGGGATTGATTGTAAGATAATTCAAGCATGAAAAACATGATTCAAGCAACCAAAATAACCTTAATTTTACACGAAAATCTGACATACATATCAAGAACGAAAATCAACAAATCAATCTAACCCTAACATGATTTCTACCTATCAATTCAACCCTAAAACCTAGCATTTCTAATCCAAGGGAATAAAGGCTAGTTACCTTGATGGAGAGCATGAAAAATTATATTAAGAAGTGCAAAGAGAAGAGCCACGAGATCAGACCACCCTCGCGTAAGATCACGCCCAAAACAACCCTCTAAAAACCCTTGTTATTCTTCCAATTTTGATCCTTCAAAAGGGGATGAATATGGCACAAATTAGGAACCCTTGGTAGCAGAAGCTAGGTTTCAAATAACCCTTGACATACTCCTTGAATTCAAGAAAATATTGAAGAGAAAAGGAGGAGTTGTGATGCGTTCTTTTGTGATGGGGAAAACTGATATTTGAACGTAAAAGTGATGGGGAATGAGGAGTCTTTTGGGAAGCCTTCATTAGAGCTTTGATTGACCACTAAGAAAAAGTTAAGAGGGGGTTACTAGGGTGAAAAATATCAGCCTCTTACCCTTTGATTGCTGCCGTGAGAATCATTAGGAATGGGCTCAAATTGAGCTTACGAAAAGGCTGTACAAAGCAAGGATTCAAGGCTTCCCTTTTGGGCTTGATTGAATGATTACTTTAGCTTAAGATTGGGTTTAAGGAAGCTAATAAACAAGTCTATCTTAATCTATTTAGTCATGGAAGTTATAAGGCAAAACCCGACCCATAAATAAATTCTAGTTGGCCCGAAACTAGATTAGGAAAGGAATGTAACAAGAGGCGATTTGAAAGTATGTTTAAAAAAAACAAAATATAGATAAAGTTCATATTTTACAAGAAAGCAATATAAATAGGCGATATGCGAAACCAATAATATTATTCATTTATAATGACCTAATCAATAAAAGGACATTATCATGAGTTTTATAAATATAAATTAAAGAATAGTTTGTAAACAATATCAATTCGATAATCAAGTTGACGGAATCACCCAATACCACTTTATACATCGATATTGATACGATTGAAAGTAAAATGTCTTTAAAACTATAGAATCATTTTATACCTATCAAATTGGCACTTCAGTCAAGGAATCACCCATGATGACCCGTATCAATTGTGATAAGTTAAATATTGAAATTACATATAATTTAGAAACACTTATTGAATTGACGCTTAAGCTTAAGGAATCACCCTTTAAAACTAATATCAATTCAGACATGTCAAATATAGTTAAAATGATTAAAACTCAAGAATGAAACCTATTTAAATAATAATTTTCAATTGGTTTATCAAAATATTATAATTAAGGTTTCAAAAGTTTATAATGACCCTTAAATCAAAATGATGATTTTAATAATTAAATAAAGATTTCACTTTTGAAATTGGGATTTAAATAAGAAATTAGGTTTAATAGATTTAAATGCACATAAAATAGTGGTTCGAAAAATACGGGGTGTTACATGTATATTGTCTTTGGGTAAATGTTCGTTGTGAAACAAATAGTTAGCTCCCACTTGATCTATCTTAGCCTTTATTGATCTATTAAGCTCTCACTAAGCCACCTAGCTTTACTTAGCCGGTGAACTCCCATTGAGCCACTTTGCTCCCACTGAGACTAAGAGCTTTAGACATATACTTGAAAAGACGTTTAGACGTTATTTCTATCCATAACTGAATATGGCGTCCTTTCTTAGCTTTGACATTTTTTTAGTGTAACATTAGTCATTTGTGCAAATCTTTAAGAACTTTATAGGAAGGGTTGTGAACCATCATCGTTCGAGTCATTTTCAAATGACATCAAGATCTCCGTGAAGACATGCTATGTTCTTTGTGGAGTTTGTTTATGAAAATTTCCATTCATAACTTTGATATGGTCACACTTGGCTCAAGTAAACATCGCTCGATCTAATCTAGATGTTTTGATATCTTGCCAAGTCGATTATGTACTTCACTGGACTCTTGAGCTACTCATGTCAAGTTTGTTCACATTTAATGAATATAGCCATATCCTTTCAAATTCTTTGTGAAACGTTGAAGTAATTGAATCCTCTTTAGCCTTTGGAGTCAATTTTGTATACCAAGAACAATAGCACTTTGCTTTGTCGGTTTAACAAGTAAGACTTACTTGTCTTAGAACGATTTTGAATCGAGCAACTATTAAGAGCCTATCAAATAGAGCCTTGAGTACGTTCTTGTCGATGTGACATTGCTAAAGATGTTTGGAACGCAAATCATGCCCATGACTTGAACTTAGTGAGCTTACCATGTTAGGGAAATGTTTGATTATAATCAAGCATTCTTGACTCAACGCTTGGATAAACATGCCATTCAAATAAATTCGCAACTATTGCTCCTTAACTTTGAATGTGAGTCTTTCCGTGTGTGAACGGATCATTTGCTGATTATGGAACATAATAATAACCATATTCGTTCCAGCCTTTTTGCTTAAAATGTCTTTAAACAAAGCATACGACCTTAACACTTATGTAGCTCTTCTTGCTTCATTCTAAGCTTGTAAGTCGATAACTTAGCTTAACTTCAATAGTTTGAGGTCACTTTCAAAGTGGAACACTGAAGCAGTATCCGATACTTGTGAAGATAACGAGTTGCTAAGTTAACTACAATAACATGAACTCATCTGTCAAAATGGAATCTTATTCCTTTTCTTCGTTCCTTGTTTCCTATATTTCTTATCATACAATATCTCATGACCTTATTTTAAGAACCATTTCTTTAAGTACCTTGACTTTAATACTTTTTTAGGCATAATTAAGCATCTAATGCGCCGTAAAACAAAGTTCCACCTTTTCCTTTAATTCACGCTTGAATTACTACATCGATGAGTCCTACTCATTTATGTATGAAGCGAAAAAATATGTTGGTTGTCAAATATTGACAATTTGAGTTTGGAACTCAATACTTCATGTTTTTATCAAAACTACCTAGTATTTTGAATACATGATGTACAACCGTCCTTTCGGACTTTGTTATAAAAGTCATTTATGAGAATTGTATTTTATAAATGCTTTTCCTTTCTCTAAGAACTATCCTCAAAGATTTCCTTAACCAATCATGGAAACAATATTATTTGATTTAGAATACTATAAATATAAGTGAAAAGTATAACCATTTATCAAGAATATAATAAGTTTGAAATTTAAAAGCATTCATGCAAACTTCAATCTTATTAAATGTCTTATTAACGCATAAAAATTGTCCCTATTTGGCGAAAAGAAGGCAATTCAAAGATCCAAAGTAACAAAGAGTGACTAAGCATGCTTTGGCTTGTCTTAGCACTCAATCTCCCAAGGTAAGCAACGCTTTGCTAATGGTTGAATAAATCGTCGCATCTAATGCTCTCTCAACAATTTATCCACTTTGCCACGACATGTTAGGACTCCATCACTCATATCGTTGATTACAACCAAAACCAACTTGCATACCCGGTATGCCTTATGAGTCTAGGGAGTAGTAGTGATGCCTCGCTTTGGCGTAGCCCATCACTACTCTCAATAGATCGATAAGTGTTGTTTTGGAATGACAATTTTACTCAATATTTAGGGACCTAGGGTTTCTATGTTGGTTGATTTAAGTGAACTTAATTAATCATCACAACATTTGAAATCCTAAACATGCATCTAATATATAATTCATATATAAGTAATCATGAATATGTAAAGCATAAGCATTTTGATGCATATTGGCAACTAGCATGACCCCTTGAATTCTTCAAGTCTTTTAAAGGTCTTCTTTTGCAATTTCAAGGCTTCGTCTTCCAAGAACCTCCTTTAGACATCTACTTTTGGCCTCCTGTCCCGACAGGTTGTGCAATGACGATAAATAAAACCATCTTCGTGTTGGATCAAAGTGAAGAATACTTAAGGATAACTAGTTAAGCCACAAAACAAAAAAGACTAGCCCAAATTAAAGAAAAAGCCAAAACAAAGGTCCAATTAACTAAACTCGATCATAATTAGGCTTAAGCTTGTGCTTAAACCCTAATTATGACAGATTTAGGAGCGCCTAGGTTAAATCTTAGTGCTGCCGCAGAAAAAGCCGCGCGCATCTCAAAGAGTCGCGCTGGGCTGCCGTGCGCAACTAATTCAGTTGCGTGCAACACCAAGTGCAACCCCAAGAGTTGTGCTGCGGAAGATTCAGAATTATACGGAAAATAAAAAATCGAGTCTTACCATAAAGCCGCGCGCAAGACAATTAGTTGTGCTCCCCCTAGCAGCGCAACTTAATCACTTGCGATGGGATGCCGCGCGCAACTCATTCCGTTGTGCGCGATACCCGCTGCGGCAGAATGCTCGAAACCCTAAACCTAATCATTCCTTATAAATACGAGTTTAAACCGAGGCTTAAACAGACAGAAATTAACCTAAAACTCTGGCGAAATACTTGTGAACTTGTGCGACCTAGCCCTCTTGTCCTAAACACTCACACTTTTGATATCTTGTTACTACGGTAGAGGTTCCCCAACAAGAAGGAGTCCATAAGTGTTCTAAACGAAGATTTAGCAAAGAGAAATGGTAAATTCCCGAGCACTTAGTTAAATCACATTTATTTTCTTCTTTAAAAGGACTTTAATTAATTAATTAGTGTTGCTTGATCACCTTTAAAATAATTAATTAATCAATTCCACATAGTATCTTGTGTTAAATAAAGATTAGAATTGAATTAAATAATTGTTGGTTGATCACTTAAGCCAAGGCGAATCTTGTTTATTTTCTTGTCCTTCTCACAAATTTAAGTAAATAAGAATAACGACATTACGATGTAATTCCTACGTAAATTAATGCTTGTAAATAAAATCAACTAACATAGTTTTAGTATCGCGTTGCATATATTGTTTGGTGATGAAATTGTAAAAAAGGAAGAGCTAGTAAAGGTCGCACTAGGGCTAGGATAATGATTCCTCTCTAAAAGGAACGTTATTTTAATACCCTCGCTCCCGAATTCATTTCTGGTTTATAGACCAATTTGGGCATATGTAAACTTATGATTTGTGCTAATTATTCCATGAATTCCACATGGAAGAAAGACATTGTAGACACCCATTTGTGTCTCCCCAAAACCAAACCCAGTGATGAGTACCTTTCAAGTCGAACCATAATCGAATAAAGCGAAAGTGTGGAAAGTTTAGTGTTGCGGATAGATTTTATTTTCTCTTCTCTCTGTTTTTGAAAAACTTATTTTAAGAAAACAGCCAATCCAGTTTGGTTGGTCCATGATATGGGTCCAATAATAGTGTAGTTAGATGGGGCTTGAAAAGACCTTTCCAACGATATATTATAAGCCCAATTCCGATGAATATTGAGGAAGTTATGGCCAATTACTAAACTGGGCCCGGTTTGAGCCTTATATGCGGCCCAATGATCTAGGGGAGGGCCTAATATGATTTATCATTCCTAATGAAATTAGAAATGGTTTTAGTTTTCTAGATTCTTCTAGAAGGTTCTTTTCATTCATAATTCAATTAGCATTGATAAATTGACTTTTGTTGACTTTTCAGAGTTTTAATTAAAATCAAAGAGCATTTTTGAGTAAAATACGATTTTATCCTCCTGTACGGTAATTTTTATCTGATTTTAGAAAACGCGTGAATTTTTTAAATCAGCGCCAAACGCCAGCTGTAGCGCCTGGCGCTAACAGCCAGCGTTGGCGCTGGTTCGGTTTTTTGTGCGCCAATGCTCTGTTTTAATAATTTTATCTTTTTGGCTTATTTTCTCTATAAATAACGTCGTAAAAACTCCGTTTTCATTCACCTACAACCAGTTTTTCATTCATCAATTCTCTTATTCTCTTTAATCATTCACCATTCATCTTTCTCTTTCTCTCTTTTTCTAAACATGCTTTTCAAATACAAAATTCCGCATTCATTAGATCTAGAAACACCTAGCCATATTAGAAGTTACCTTCGCGCTAGACGTGAAAGGTTTTAATTTCTGAGGGTTTGGTCCCAAATCTCTTTTTCAATTATTTAATTTAATCGTTTGTTTATTATTTTCCTTGAAGTTACTAACGTGTGTATTTTGTTATTAGAAATAAGTACGAGGCATCAAAGTAAGTATTTAATGTTTAATTGATGTTATGATATAGAAATCATGCTTAGATTATTATTTTGATTCCTAGTATCATGACTAGGGTAATTTTAATATCAAATATGATTGTTACGATGCTTCCTAATATTTATGATTGTTAGTATCATGTTAGGGTTAAAGATTTGATTTTTATTGCTTAGTGACATGCTAAGGTTTATTATTAATCTTGTTAGTATCATGCCTAGGATCTTGCTATTATTATGCGTTAACATGATTATTACAATTATGATTATTATAATGATTATTATCATGATTATTTTAATTATAATTTATTTTTATAATTTTATGATGATTATTATTATTATTATTATGATTATTGTTATAATTTTATTTTGATGATTATAATGTTTTTATGATTATTATTATGTTGCTTGATATTATTTATTGTTATTGCTTGATCACGCCTTTTATGCATGTTTAAAGGGAATTTGTACTTGTAATCACGCTTAATAAGATAATTAATAATCTTGTTTAGGGTTAATGTGATTATAATTAAAGTGATCTCCAATAATAGATTTGTTTGTGCATTAATATTCAACCAACATAGATAAACAGGTTTAGGGTTAATCCTATTGATTGCATGTTAGTCAGAAAGCGCACATGAATACGATCTGAATAAAGTAGAGGCCTATTATTAGGGCAGGTTCAATCTCTTTTAGGTTGGATTTGTACCTTTATATCCGAACCCTTATTTGGTTCAAGACCTTATGGAGTTGACGATCTCTTGGATCGTTAAGGGGTGTAACCTTCACCTTGTAAACGGTTTACAAGTTTCTAAAACTTGTTGGCGACTCTTTTGTTCTATCTTCTTCCCTTTTGGACGCCACCGTACTTAAGTGTATGATCATAGTGGGGTTCAAGCAAAGAGGATTAACGCTTGAAATTTATTCCCTACAGTTTTTTGGCGACTCCACTTGGGAGGATTTCTATTTTAATTCCTAAATTTGTTTCGGCAATGATTTAGAATGAGTGGATGAGACTCGAAACGTTCTAAGTATTTCATGTGCGTAATTTTGATTAACATTATTGTCATATGTATAAGAAAGATCTCATTATAAATACCATCCGTAATGATTTAAAAACACAGGATTTTACACGTAGGAAATTTGAGAAATATCTTTCAGAACTAGGACCGAAATAACACTACGCGAAACTGGAAAATTTTATCGAGCACAGAAAGCTGCTGAGGCATATGGGAAGTAGCGCCAAGGGCCAGAGCATTGGCGCCATGATTTTAACTGTAGCGCCAGACGCTACAGCTAAAATATGGCGCCAGTCTCTGTTTGGTGGCGCCAACTTCCCCCAATACCGAGCCAGAAATATGCGTTCTAATTTCGACCGGTTTTTCGTATTGTTTGCTCGATCCTACTTCCTGATTGAATTTTTTCTCACTTTTCTGAAACCCATATGTGTTCTACATATGGACATAACACTCTGGGAATTCATGCTCCATCTACCTGATTAAACGTTCTGTGCAACAAAGGGTACATCCGAGAATGTTGAATTTACCAAACCATAGAAGCGAGATTTTTCTAAAGCTCGCGGTGTCCCATCCACTCGTGCCAACCCTTCACGGTTAGGCTCCCGCACGGTGTATCCGGACAATTAACCATGGACCCTCTATTGACTAAACTATATCCCGAACTTTAGAGAACTAGAGCCATGGTTAGGTTGCAAACTCATTGCATCATATTGTGCCTACTTGACTAATTGTGAATTATTTGTTGTGCATATATATTATGATTTCTTAATCGTTTGTTTGACTTGTGTTGAGATTAAATGAATTAATGACTAAAAGAACTTTGCCTTATTAATTATTCAATTCATTAATTTGAGTAAATGAAGTCTAATATTTTAATCAGAATTGACCTAGAACGACTTTAGGCATACCCCAGTTGATTAATAACACCGAAAACAGTCTCAGATTGAAGCTCCAGCATTGGCGCCAAAATCTGAGCTGTAGCGCCACTCTATGGAGTGTGGCGCCTGGCAACAGCTCTGTCGTCTGGCGCTTCACTACACAGTGCGGCGCCAGTCCTGTCGTTTGGCCGACAGTTCGGATTATTGATTGAGTCTTCACCTAGTGTCTAATTAACCAGTTTGCTAATTAATTCGGTTAATTTTCGCTGTCAATAACACCTTGTCGAGTCATTAATTGAGTCTAAGTCACATGGTCTAGCAACATGGTCATGACACGAGTCTCAACATGTCACCTACACTCACTAGTCTTAGCACACACTTTGAGTACACATGTCACCATGACCATGTCTTAGGTTCATGCATGAGTCGGTCTTTTTCCGTCATTTGAGTTAGGGGGTATATTCTATTCCTAATTCTTCATATCCTTCCATATACATCATTTTTCCTTCACGTTCTATTCCAATCTTTCTTCACTTCCTCCATCCATTGCATGTTGAATAAAGTTTGAGTCAAATAATTAACAATAAATATCCCCAATTTCCTTTTCCACATTACTTGGTCAAGGAGAGAAGGGCGATTAATCAAGGACAACCTCTTTATTCAGGTCTCGCTTTTCGATAAACCAATTCGTCAAAAGAGGAAGGCTAAAAAGATAATGGCAAGTCAAGAAGAAGTTAATGAGCTTAGGAACCAATTGGCTACCGTGACTGAGACATTGAAGCTACTCACACTCAAGATCAGTGATCCCGTGAAGCAACAACAGATGGACCTCATGCAAGAGAATCTAAGCAAGCTATCTAGTGACTATAAATTTCAAGGCATGAGTTGACAAGGGGTCTCGCTGGACAAGGAACTTCTTCCGCATAAGTTCAACGCCACTGACATCCCTAAATTCAAGGCAACAGATAACCCTTACTTCCATCTAAGAGCTTTTGAAACTATAATGAGCATTAAGGGTATCGATAAGAAGGTTTTCCCCTCTCTATTCCCACTATCTCTCGAAATAGTTTGTCAACAATGGTTCTTTTCTCTCGAGAAAGAAAAAACCTCTTCTTGGGAGTCGATAACAAACGCTTTCATAGATAGGTATAAGTGCAACATCCAAGACGAGACGGACCATAGACAACTTGAGATGTTAAAACAAAAAGAAAACGAAGGGTTCACTTCTTTCTTCAACAAATGGAGGGAAACTTTCGCTAATATAGTCAAGGCCCCTACCGAAAAAGAATCTGTGAGGATGTTTATCAAGAATCTCCAAGGGAAGTATTCAAAACACTTAAAGTACCAACACAACTTGAATACTTTCAAGGCTGTCTATAATATAGGCATTGACATTGAAGATGACCTTCTAAAAGATAATAGTGCGAGAGGAAAGAAGTGCAACCATCCTTCTTCTTCCTCTTCCATTAATGAAGTACATCCCATGAACGCCTCTAAACCACGAATCCAAAGGTCAAAAAGAGTGTTCACTCCACTTGGTATGAGTTATGAAACAGCTTTCGAGAAGCTACATCACAAAGGACTAGTCATGCCCATAGGGCCCATCAAAGACCTAGTTCCAGAAGCCAGGCCACCTAAGTGGGACCCTTATAAGCACTGCAAATATCACCAAGCAAAGGGTCACGACACCGAGGAGTGTTGGAAACTCAAAGAAGCTATTCAAGATCTGATCGATAACAATGAAACATCCGAGATTCTAGCCATCGAAGATTACCAAGCATCCTTCGATCCATCACTACTTATCACACCTGTAGGAGAGACCATGATCGAGACAACTTATATGACCTCTCTCGATGAAGTGGCCATGATTGGGGAGGATGAAAATCTTTTCTTAGATAATACCAGGGAAGACTCGTCAAGTCTAAAAGAGGACGTTTGAAAACTGCAAGATGTCATTGCCATGCTCTTGAATGTGGTAGAAGGATTAGCAAATCGGGTGATGGCCATCGAATAAAATTCTCGCCAAGAGTTTAATGAAGAACTCAATGCTCATAAGCCACAGGCAAAACGGACTATTGAAGAATACACACCAATAGGAATGACTTACAATGAAGCTTTTGACTGTCTTCACGATCAAAGTCAAGACCCTCCACCTGAAAAACGTTTTCCCAATTGGGATCCGAATTCCTATTGTCAATACCATAGAGGTCGCGGTTACACTATCGAAAAGTGTCTCGCCCTCAAGGATCGTGTTCAATACTTCATTAATCCAAGTCTCCTTCATGTTCCTCCGCGCGACAAGAAGGCTTAGATTAGTTACAATAACAATAGTGGCTGTAAAGGGAAAAAGAACGACTATCCTTCTTCTTCCGAAAACACCTACTCTAGCAACAGTGTTGGTACTTTCGACCTTAGTGAGATCCTAGCCATGGGTAATCAAAAGCAACTGAGAAAGGATTTCACCCCTATTGGAATTAGCTACGATAAGGCTTTCGACCGACTCCATGCCAAAGGACTCATTACTCCCATTGGACTTATTCAAGATCCCCCACTTGAGAAGAGATCGCCTAGTTGGAATCTAGACGAACACTGCAAGTACCATCAAGGTAGGGGTCATGCTACTAAGAGCTGTTGGAAGCTAAAGGAGGCTATCCAACATTTGATTGATAATAACAAGCTTCCCATGCCTCCAGTTAACAAGAAGAGCGAGTGATGATAAAGGAAACAACACAAGACAAGAGGCGAGCTTCAACGACAAGATTTCGCGACCTCTTTTTTCTATTTCTTTTTTATTTACCCTTTCCCCAATAAGTCTAGCATAGGCACCTTTCTTTTCCTTTAGATTAATTTTGTAGATTCTTTCTTTTCCCCTTTTTAATAAAATGAGCATTTATTTCCTTATATATGATCATTTCATTATATTGCATTAAAAATATAATAATAATAATAATAAAAAATCCATGTCGAATTAAGCACAAAGTATACTAATGATTTGAGGCACCCCTTGTAGCCACATCATATCTCATTTCACCCTTCAATTATACATCCTTTCTTCATAAACCACTTTGAGCCTCGTCTAACAATAGATCTTTCTTTCTTTAACCTACATCTACCTAACCTTGGGATGGGATGGTGTGCAATTTATGCAATTCTAAAAAGCTTGAGTGATTTCTAAAGAAAGCAATAGAAAAAAATAAGCAAACAATAATAAATAAAAGTGTACAAAAGGGTAAGTGTTCCAATGTCTTTGACATGAAAATGTCTTCGATAAGAACACGTCTCAGATTGCGTCTCTTATCGAGTGCTCGGTACCGTGCCTAAGAAACATGAATTCCAAGTGAGTGATAGACCACATGATCGAGATTGCCCACACTTATAAAATAAAATAAATGCTAAGACAAAGAGAGCTAAACAAGAGTAGAAACTCAAGCATAAAAATATAAAGACTCAAAAGCAAGGTTTCACACCTTGGGGGCTTATCTAGGGTCTTGAGCCTTTATCCCCTTATTCTATAACCTTTAGCCTAACCACGTTACAATCCTTAAAAATACCTTTTTGAGGTATACACACTTGTGCGAGGTTCGGCTAGAGCTACGTTCGGCCTGATTCCTAACGGATACGTAGGCAACCTCACATAGAGGTGCGGCCGTAATAAACATGCATTCATATTCACATTCACACACTTACACCATGATCATATCAAGGGATCTCCAATGCTCATCCCTATTCATTTAGAGCTAGACTTGGGGGCTTGATCCTTACATTATAAGCTTACCCTAGCCTAAGAGTCACCACCATTTGACTCTTTTTCAAATAATATCTTTCCACACACTTAGCCCTTGCGGCCTAACTTTAGTGTCACTTTCACACACCGCACAGATACATGACCAAATATTCTTCCCTTAGGAACCCTTTGTCATGAAATCTTAACGCTGAAGCATGCCTTGTCATATCAACATCTCTCATCAATCATAATTGTCATTGCATCACGAAGTATGAAGTACTTAGCCTCCGTGCCTAATTAAGTTACCTAAATACTTTCATCATTGAGTCAATAGTTGAGATAGTCTAGGATGGATTAATCCTTGCACCTTGAGAGATAGTATCAAACAAAATTTGACTAAGCTCATTCAACATGCATTCGAAAACTTCGATTCTTTTTTCGTGTCTTTCTTTTTCGGGAGAAAGTCGGTACCCTTTTTTGAGTCGCACGATCACATTACGATGCACACACAAGTAATATGCACATTGAGTCATGTCGTGTCATATCACCTTGATTTGAGTCTAACAACACCCTTTGAGCCGAGTCAACCTCGAGTCAGTCAATCATATCGATTCAAGTTTATACCTTGAGTCGTGTCAAGTCGATGAGTCAAGCAACGTTAAACTTAGGTCAACCCTAAGACGATTAAAGAGATTGGCAAAGTCCTATAGTAAAAAATAAATACAGGTGCAGTAGAATAGGGAAGACCCTACTCCAGCGCCAGACGGAAACATCTAGCGTTTGGCAATAGCTTTTAGCGCCTGGCGCTAGATCACAGCGTCTGGCGACAAAGCCAATTCTTGGCGCCAGAGATGTTTCAGCAGCGACAGAGCTCGAAGCCTCTCAGAAAGGCGATTTCGACCTCATATAATAATTTCGGGTTCCTTGGTACGACAGTTAGCCCCTATAAGCAATTTGACATGATTAAGTAGTCGGTTTGATTACAATTGCAATAAGTGATCGACCTGATCACGGAGACACCGACGTACTGGTTTTAGCGGAAGCAAAGTTCAAGCGATCTTTAGAGATCGACAAGCGTTGGTCTTCGGAAATTTTTCTTCGGAATATTATCGCAACAGCTGAGGATGACTTCAAGTAAAGTTATTTTCGACGGCATTCGCTAAGATTATGGAGGTTGTCACTAAGATTTGAGTAAAGATTTGAGAAGATAGCACGAGATGGGCGGTCTTTGACGGCGTTCGCTAAGATTGTGGAGGTTGTCACCAAGATATGAGAAGAGCGGTTCATGATGAGGAGGTCTTCAACGACTTTTGCTATGATTGGAAAGGTTGTCACTATGATTAAAGAAAAGGCTCGAGATGTAGCAACATTGATCGACGGTGTTCCCTAGATTGCGGAAGATCGACAAAACAAGCGGCAAGATGGCGTTCCATAGATTGTGGAAAGTTGTGAAAAAAAAAAAACATTTGAAGGTGATTTCAAGCGAAGTTATCTTCGATAGTATTCCCTTGGACGTGGAATATTATCAATGCGGATGAAGATTGTTTCAAGAGAAATAATCTTCGATAGTATTCCCTTGGACGTGGAATATTATCAATGTGGATGAAGATTGTTTCAAGAGAAATAATCTTCGATAGTGTTCCCTTGGACGTGGAATATTATCAAAGAAGAGGAGGATCGTTTCAGGCGAAGAAATCTTCTAATTTGGAAGCAGTTACAGGCGTAGCGGTTTTCAAGCGGGATGGCATTCTCTAGGTTGCAGAAGGTCATCAAAACAATCGGTTACTTTCATAGACGTGTGCTCGACGGTGCAAGATACGCGTTTCTTAACTCTTTTATCTGCTTAACTAACGCTAGTTTGCAGGTATCGGGGTTACAAGAATGATTTAGGATCGCAGAACGTTCTGAATCATTCTCCGTCCCTATCGCTACTTTGACTTTTGTTTTCGAAACTTGCGTTTCTCCAAACTCAGTCAAAGTGGGGGCTTTTGTAGACACCCATTTGTGTCTCCCCAAAACCAAACCCAGTGATGAGTACCTTTCACGTCGGACCATAATCGAATGAAGCGAAAGAGTGGAAAGTTTAGTGTTTCGGATAGTTTTTATTTTCTCTTCTCACTGTTTTTGAAAAACTTATTTTAGGAAAACAGCCAATCCAGTTTGGTTGGTCCATGATATGGGTCCAATAATAGTATAGTTAGATGGGGTTTGAAAAGACCTTTCCAACGATATATTATAAGCCCAATTCCGATGAATATTGAGGAAGTTATGGCCAATTTACTAAACTGGGCCCGGTTTGAGCCTTATATGCGGCCCAATGATTTAGGGGAGGGCCTAATATGATTTATCATTCCTAATGCAATTAGATATGGTTTTGGTTTTCTACATTCTTCTAGAAGGTTCTTTTCAATCCTTATTCAATTAGCATTGATAAATTGACTTTTGTTAACTTTTCAGAGTTTTAATTAAAATCAAAGAGCATTTTTGAGGAAAATACGATTTTATCCTCCTGTACGGTAATTTTTATCTGATTTAAGAAAATGCGTGAATTTCTGAAATCAGCGCCAAACGCCAGCTGTAACGCCTAGCGCTACGCTTGGCGCCTGGCGCTAGTGTTGGAGCTTGGCGCCAACGGCCAGCGTTGGCGTTGGATCGGTTTTTTGTGCGCCAATGCTCTGTTTTAATATTTTTATCTTTTTGGCTGATTTTCTCTATAAATAACTTCGTAAAAACTCCGTTTTCATTCACCTACAACCAGTTTTTCATTCATCAATTCTCTTATTCTCTTTAATCATTCACCATTCATCTTTCTCTTTCTCTCTTTTTCTAAACTTGCTTTTCAAATACAAAATTCCGCATTCATTAGATCTAGAAACACCTAGCCATATTCGAAGTTGCCTTCGCCCTATACGTGAAAGGTTTAATCTATGAGGGTTTGGTCCCAAATCTCTCTTTCAATTATTTAATTTAATCGTTTGTTTATTATTTTCCTTGAAGTTACTAACGTTTGTATTTTGTTATTAGAAAGAAGTACGAGGCATACAAGGAAGTACTTTAATGTTTAATTGATGTTATGATATAGAAATCATGATTAGATTATTATTTTGATTCCTAGTATCATGACTAGGGTAATTTTAATATAAAATATGATTGTTAGGATGCTTCCTATGTTCTTCGTAATATTTATGATTGTTAGTATCATGTTAGGGTTAAAGATTTGATTTTTTTTGCTTAGTGACATGCTAGGGTTTATTATTAATCTTGTTAGTATCATGCCTAGGATCTTGCTATTATTATGCGTTAACATGATTATTACAATTATGATTATTATAATGATTATTATCATGATTATTTTAATTATAATTTATTTTTATAATTTTATGATGATGATTATTATTATTATGATGATTATTGTTATAATTTTATTTTGATGATTATAATGTTTTTATGATTATTATTATGTTGCTTGATATTATTTATTTTTATTGCTTGATCACGCCTTTTATGCATGTTTAAAGGGAATTTGTACTTGTAATCACGCTTAATAAGATAATTAATAATCTTGTTTAGGGTTAATGTGATTATAATTCAAGTGATCGCCAATAATAGATTTGTTTGTGCATTAATATTCAACCAACATAGATAAATAGGTTTAGGGTTAATCCTATTGATTGCATGTTAGTCAGAAAGCGCACATGAATACGATCTGAATAAAGTAGAGGCCTATTATTAGGGCAGGTTCAATCTCTTTTAGGTTGGATTTGTACCTTCATCCCCGAACCCTTATTTGGTTCAAGACCTTATGGAGTTGACGATCTCTTGGATCGTTAAGGGGTGTAACCTTCACCTTGTGAACGGTTTACAAGTTCCTAAAACTTGTTGGCGACTCTTTTTCTCTATCTTCTTCCCTTTTGGACGCCACCGTACTTAAGTGTATGATCATAGTGGGGTTCAAGCAAAGAGGATTAACGCTTGAAATTTATTCCCTACAGGCATGAACGAGGTTTATGAATTTTTCCTAAAACTCATTGGCGACTCCTACTTGTTTCTTACAAAAATGCGTAATGACAGAATCAATTCTAATTCAAGGTCCCCCAAACAGTCTGGGGTTCAAATCCTACTACACCCTAACAAGTGTAAAGTCCTAGTCTTTTAAGTGGCCAAGGGCATTTAAGGAGATTACCGCTTACGATGGGATCACCCTCCTTATAGTGGCGACTCCGCTGGGGGCTTAAGGGTTACATGATTGATTCGTAGTTATGGTCCAATGTATCCAACACTGGGTTGCCTATGGTTTTAACGAGAATTAACTTGGATAATCTCTAGTTAGAGAGAGACACTTGAACGCATAATATCTTCCTTTTTCACAAGAGTAAAAACCAAACAAGTAACATTGCATCATGCATAAGCATAACACACTTAAACAATTGGGGATTAGCTCATTGACTAAGGGTCTCCTACACTAGGCGTCTATCCCGAAATCAATAACAATCATCTCACCCATATCACCAACAAAATGTTGGACACCCAAGCCTTTTTTGACCTTAGAACGGCATTGCGTGAATCTTGACTTATGGCATGCTTATTGATTATGTGACTATGTGCAACGTGTTAGGATAGTCTTCTTTTTTTTTTTTTTTTTTCTCTTTTTAGTTTGTTCTAGGTTCCCAATTACGAAGTTGTCTCTTCACGATTTAGTGTCATATTCAAAGGATAGCAAAAAAAAAAAAAGAGTTAAAAAAAAAGAATTGAATAAAAAAACGCTCGAATTAAAAAAAAAAATTTACGAGCAGGTGGCGCGCGCAACTCAATGAGTCACTTGCGCGCGCCCACTAGACGAGTCAATTTTGTTTCTCAAAAAACAAATTTACTCGTCCGAACAATATCTTCATTGAAGAATTTTTAAGGGCGATGTTATCCGTTTGAATATATTTTGCGTTTTTTTTTTCCTTTTTAAACAAGCATATCGATTAACTTATCCTTTCGTACTCCTTTAGGGTCGGTTTTCAAACTTGGGAAAGAGGACCCCCGGGCACTTGCATTCTACGTTTACCACCTAAAACCCCTTTCAAACCACTTTTCTCCGACAACTAATCCTAGTCCAACAATAATGCCAACCATCGAAGAAGTTCAACAAGAGATTCTTCGTTTGAGAGAGGAAAAGGCTCAAGAGGCCGAGGAGAGAAGAATTAAGAAAATGGAAAATGCTGAAAAGAAAAAAGCAGAAACTTTAGCCTTACAAGAAAAGATGGAACAATTATCCATCAAAGAAAAGTCGTTGGAGAAGCTAGTTCTTTGTTCTGCAATGGGGAACAAGTACTTTAACGCAGAAAAGTTTGCTCCTCCTACAGGACTTGCTTTACCAGAAAAGTTCGTAGCTACAAACTTGCCAATATTTAAGGTGAACAATAATCCACAAAATCATTTAATGTGTTTTACTGGCACTATGGCACTAAAGGGAGTTGATCCTAAGCTTTATGCTTTGACTTTCCCTTTATCCCTAGACCCAACCGCGAGAGAGTGGTATTATGGGCTAGATCCAAAATTAAAAGCAACATGGGAAGATGTAGTTTCAGCTTTCATTACCCAATATGAGAGTAACGTAGAGTTCAAGTCAACTTTACGTGAACTCGAGATGCTTAAGCAAGGCGACGATGAAGGTTTCCTTGCTTTCTATGGTAGATGGCGAGAAAAGGCGGCCCACCTTTCCCAAAGGCCTCCTGAACTCGAGTTAGTACAAAAATTCATTGACAACTGTCATGAAAAGTATAACAAACATCTACGTTACTTTGGTCTGGACACTTTTCAAAAGGTCTATTCTGTGGCTACTAGGATTGAAGATGATCTTGCTAAAGAAAAAGAAAACAAAAATCATTATCATCATTTGACCTAAGAATTAATACAAGAAGGGGAATGATAATGCATCATCCTTTATTGACGTATTTGCAACTTCCACGCAATATAATAACACAAATCGATATGATGATCCTAGAAAAAGATGGACAAAAGAAAGAAAATTTACTCCATTTCCTGTAAGCTATAAAGAATTGTTAGAAAAATTAAATAAAAAAGGCTTACATGCGCCAACAGGGCCAACACCACCCACTCCACGAGAAAGGAGATTTCCTCAATGGAATGGTAGTGCTTATTGTGCTTATTATAGAGGCGTTGGACATGATACTGAACGTTGCTACGTTTTAAAGCATAAAATACAAGATTTAGTAGACGATGGGAGAATTCCGACGCCTAAACCTAACAATAATGCATCCCCCTTAGGGGTGCTTCACATCGATGAGGACCATATGGGAAGTGATACGTTCAATCCTTTGGACTATATCACACCTATAGGAGAACCTCTATCCACAATACTCATAGGGGCAACTAATGAAGTATGTAGACTATGAGATGACGACTTTCAAGACTTATATGTCTCTAAGTTTGCCGCCGTCCCACCTCCATCTTGTTTACAAAAAGAAACAAATGGAGCGCTTGATTGGGATCATTTCTTGGGAAAATCGCAAGATTTATCGAATCTGTCCTTGGATGAACAATGGCATCAAGCACAACTCATGGAACATCTTGAAATGGAGGCATATCCAAAGCCTCTAGAAGAAAGTTGGTTTATGAATCCTACGACTAACCCAAATGAGATAGATCATTTAACTCGTTCTGGGCGAGTCTACCAAGCACCACCACCAAATGGATCTTCGACCACACAAAATCAAACTCAAGGTCAAGCACAGAATACAATACCACCTCCACTTGAGGTAGAAGACCCATTGGTCAAACAACTTCGCCAATCCAAGGCGAATGTTGGCATTTGGGAACTCCTAAGTACTTCTAAAGAACATAGGAATTCTCTCATGAACGCTCTAATGGCTTTGTCTGTAAGCACGGACACAACCCCTTAGGATCTTGTTAGCTTGCTTACTAGCAAGAAATCCGACAAGTCAATCATTTTCACTAATGATGATTTGCCTTCAAAAGACACTACCCACAACAATGCATTATACTTAATTGTGGGATGCAAGGGATACAATATCCCTCTAACTTTGGTAGACAATGGGTCGGCTGTAAATGTATGCCCATTACAAACGGCAAAATAATTAGGCCTAAATCCAGAAAAAGATTTCCAATCAACAAAACAAAGCATTAGGGCCTATGACAATTCGAGAAGATGGGTGTGTGGAACTGTTAAGCTACCAATTACCACATGCCCAATTAAAAAGATGGTTGAATTCCATGTTATTGACATAAAACCTACATTCAACCTTTTACTTGGACGTCCTTGGATACATGAGCTTGGTGCAATACAATCCTCACTTCATTAAATGATTAGGTTGAACTATCAAGGGCTTCCTATGACTATAAATGCTTCTCCACTCAAAATAGCAATAAATGATCAATCACTCTTAAAAATATACCATGATAATGATGAAGAGGACATGTGGGAATTCGCCGTGGATCCAATCTTCACAATTGAAATGGAAGAAGACTTTGAAGAAACATTCAAGCTTGATCCATATTCCACTTGGATAGTAAACAACATCTTGCTTAAGAGTAGTTACTTTCCTGGGATGCCTTTGGGAATAGAAATGAAGAAATCTCTCTTACTTCCTATCCCAAAGAAAAACTTCTCCTTTGGATTGTGATATAAACCAACCCAAGAAGAATCGGAGTCTCACGATGCAAAAAACAAAGCACGTAGAGACAGTAATAAGAAAGGGATAATCACCTTACTCCCATCCTATCAACAAACCCTTAATGGGCAATTCATTAGGGAGGGAGAGGATTACCCATGCTACGACTTTCCGGAACCCTTAGTTTTGGAAGGAATTAAGAAGCCTGGATTTGAAATATTTCATGATTGCTACTTCTTGGATGACGATCTTAGTATCGTTAAATCAAAACACCCAACTCTAGAGTGCTACAATGGGCAAGCATTTAACTTTCTATTTGGAGTAGAGTAAAATCATGTCGCAACAATGACCAATCAAAACGCCATTCAAGATGAAGCTTTTGACCCAACCTCGTTGATCACCCTTTCGAACGAACTTTTTGAGCATGGATGGAGGCAATCTTTCAAATGGACCAATCACAAAGGCGATAAACTGGAAATCATCACAAGCGAAGGGAAGATGTTTGAAGAATCGGACGATGAATCTTTTATAAACTCTAGGGAGCTGAAAATCTATGACTCGTGGCCATTACCGAGTCTTTATTTTCTAGTTCTAAGGACGAAAATCCCAAAAAGGATTCTTCTCTTGATGTACTCCCTTTTGATTTTAATAATATAAGCTTTATTTTGGAGTAAATGCCTTCTCTTGAATCTTTCAAATGCTATAACAATCAATCTAACAAAGATGATAATGTTAATAAGTTTGTTGAACTAATGAGGAACGAGAACAAAAGAACCCTATCGTTGAAGAAACTGAAATAGTTAATATAGGAACCAACGAAAATAAAAGAGAAGTCAAAATTGGCTTAACTCTAAATCCGGAAGAGCGATCGACCCTCATATCGACGCTCAAAGAATTTTAAGACGTGTTTGCTTGGTCATACAAGGACATGCCTGGAATAGATAGGAAAATCGCGGAACATACCATTCCCTTGAACCCTTTTTCTAAACCAGTAAAACAAAAACTTCGACGAATGAAACTTGATGTCGCATTAAAAATAAAAGAAGAAGTACAAAAACAGTTGGACGTCGGTTTTATTCGCGTATGTAATGACCCTGAATGTGTAGCGAACATCGTTCTAGTCCCTAAAAAGGATGTTCGAGTTTGCATGTGTGTCGACTTTAGGGATCTTTATAAAGGTAGCCCTAAAGACGATTTTCCTCTACCACATATTGATATATTGGTAGATAACATGGCTGAACATGCGATGTTATCCTTTATGGATGGATACACAAGTTACAACCAAATTTTAATGGCAAAAGAAGACGAAGAAAAGACATGCGTTATTACACCTTGGGGTACGTATTGCTACACATTCATACCATTCGGTTTAAAAAATGCAGGAGCTACGTAACAAAGAACGGCTACGACTCTCTTGCATGATATGATGCATAAAGAAATAGAAGTGTATGTGGATGATATGATCGTGAAGTCTAAAGACAGAATGAGACATATAAAATCTTTATGCAAATTTTTCACTCGCATAAAAGAATACAAAATGCGATTGAATCCACAAAAATGCGCCTTCGGAGTAACTTATGGCAAGTTACTCGGATACGTAGTAAGCACACGTGGCGTCAAGATCGATCCCTCTGAAATAAAGGCAATTTTTGACATGCCTCCCCCTCAAACAGAAAAAGAAATTAGGGGATTCCTTGGCAAACTACAATACATTAGTCGATTTATCAACAAATTGACTATGATTTGTGAGCGAATATTTAAAAAATTGAAAAAAGAGGAGAAACCTGAATGGGACGATCAATGCCAAAAGGCCTTTGAGAAAATTTTACCAATTTTAGCACCACCAGTACCCAAACTACCTCCTAGGCTATACATTACAGTTACAGATACAACCACAGGAGCCATGTTAGCACAAGACGTAGAAAAAGTCGAACGTGCAATATATTACATAAGTAAAAAATTAATCCAATATGAAACAAAATATAGCACCTTGGAAAAGACAAGCCTGGCATTAGTGTGGGCAACCAAAAAGTTACAACATTATATGTTACCACACACTACTTATGTGATTTCTCAACAAAATCCGATAAAGTATTTGTTTGAACAACCACCCACACAAGGAAGAATATCTATGTGGTTGGTGATGTTGGCCGAATTTGAGCTAAAATATATTCCTGAAAATCAATGAAAGGAAAAGTAATTTCCGACTTTCTGGCACAACATCCAATTCAAACAAGTCGTGCAGAAACTACTCATCTTCCGGATGAAGAGATTCTCATGACACAAGATGACAAATGGGTAATCTACTTTGACGGTGCGTCCAATAAAAAATGATGTGGCGTAGGAGTATTACTCATAAGTCTAGAGGGAGCACATACTCCAATCTCTGTTAAACTATACTTCGAGGTTACTAATAATGCCGCAGAATGTGAAGCGTGCATTATTGGATTAGAAGCAGCAGCTAGCATAGGTGTGCAAAAATTAGAGGTATATGGAGACTCTAGTTTGATTATAAATCATATACTAAAAAAATGGAAAATAAAGAACTCCACAGGGATATTATACCAAGAACACCTAGAGTAACTCATCGAGCATTTTGAATATATTGATTTTAAATATCTCCCAAGGGATGACAATCATTTTTCCGATGCGCTAGCAAAATTAGCCTCAATGATCAATATTCCAGATCACTTAAATATGATGCCATTATGCGTTGATAGAAGATAAGAACCATCGTATTGCAACAAAATAGAGGAAATAAATGACATTGAAGGAGACAATCCTTGGTATGATCATATCCTCCAATATATTACTCATTGCACATATCTCGAAAATACTTCATCGAAAGACCAACGAGCCTTACGACCACTTGCGACCCAATATGGTCTAATAAATGGTCAATCATGCAAAAAAGGACCTAATGGTCAAAGTTTAGTATATATAGGCCAATCGGAAGCCACCCGCCTTATGGAAAATACTGACAAAGGTGTTTGTGGACCTCACATGAATGGTAAAATGCTTTCAAAAATAATTTCACAACAAGGGTACTATTGGTCCACTATGGAACATGATTGCATACAATATGTTAAAAAATGTCCACAGTGCCAAATGTTCGCTAATTTACAACACCTTCCACCATCCGAACTATACAATTTTACTTCCCCTTGGCCTTTTTCGACTTGGGGAATTGACATAATTGGAAAAGTCTCTCCAACAGGAGCAGGAGGGAACGAGTACGTATTAGTTGCCATTGATTACTTTACTAAGTGGATTGAGGCTGCTTCTTACGTGAATATCACTTCTAAACATATCGCAAATTTTCTCAAACGAAACATATTTTGTAGATATAGAGTTCCACATCAACTAATTATTGATCAGGGATCTTAATTAAAAGCTGAAGTCGAGACCCTATTAACTCGTTATAAAGTAAAACATCATCACTCATCCCCATACAAACCTGAAATGAATGGATCTGTAGAGTCGACAAATAAAAATATAACAGTTAAAGACTGGCTGAATAAACTACACTTCGCATTATGGAGTTATAGAACGTCTATACAAACATCAATAGGAGTAACTCCATACTCCTTAGTTTTCGGAATGGACGCAGTTCAACCAGCCGAACTGAAAATACCATCCCTACACATCGTACTTGAAAGTAAGCTACTAGAAGCTGAATGGGTAAGAGCGAGGTATGAAGAGCTTTTATTCCTCGATGAACGACGTTAAGAGCTTTGCATCATGTACAAGTCTACCAAAGGCGCATTGCGCGTCATTTCAATAAAAGAGTAAAACCTAGAAATATAAAAGAATGTGACTTTGTACTAAAGGAGGTTAGGGGTCCACCAACCGATCCAAGAGGGAAATTCAAACCTAATTGGATAGGTCCCTACCGAGAATTGAAATCCTATCAAGAGGAGCCGTCAGATTAATGGATATTGGAGGAGATGAAATTCGCCAATTAATAAACATCGATCGCCTTAAGAAATATTACATATGAAATCCGGATAAAACTCGTTCCCTCATACAACCAATTTTAATTAGAATTCAATTGAAAAATTCTTAGTGTTATGCATTTTACCAAATAACACGGTAAAATACATAATTGGGGGGGGGGGGGGTAATTTACAAATAATAAACCGTTCTAAGTGTTCAAATTTTTTTCGAACATCACGAAAAAATCTTCACACTTGGGAGGGTAATAATACAGAATTCAAAAAAAAAAAATTCGAGACATTCGTAGCACAGGTGTCGCACGCAACTCTTCTAGTTGCGCGCGGATGTCACGCATAACTGATTTTATTGCGCGCGACAGGCTCGCGCAACTACAGACGTTGAGCGCGCCACCTAATGACAAACTGCGAACCCGAATTTTTAAATTTGAATGAAGTTGCGATTTCTACTTGCAGCAAAAAGAGGGGGTTTCTTAAATATAACATATACTCGGAAAATAAAATTAAACTTTGATTTAATTCTTTTAAACAAGGTTTGATTAATTTTTTTTTCATTTAATTTCTATCTAAGAGATTAAAGAAAAAAAAACATTCGTGTAATAGGAGTGGACTTCCCGTGAAACCATTTTCGTTAGGATCTCCTCTAAGGCGATTCAAGCACAGAACGGTTTCCGCCAAAACCAAAGGAGTGGGTGAATGACAATCCTCTATTTGCTCTACTATGGACACCATGGAATAATGTCTGTATTCTTTGCCTGTCCTAAGTAAACAATTAACAACAAGACATAAACATAATATAAAACACGAATTTTAAAGCGTTGTTTAGTCATGTTGTCCCGAGGGGCGACAAAATGTTCAATAAATTGAATCAAGTTCACGCCTTCTTCAGTTCCTATGTTAGTCATATCATTGTCGGACAAGCCAAAAAATCTTTGGAATACAGGTTTGGGATCCGACAAGGTAGGCGAATAAGTCACAGGGAGAGTGTTTGTAGGGAAACCTAGCAAGGCCTCGACCTCACCGGGAAGGGGGACAATTTTGTCCCCTCTGAACAAGAAAAGATGGTGGATAGAGTCCCAATGGTTGACTGCGACATGAAGAAAATCAAAGTTAACCACTAGTTGCATATAATTCAATAAAGGGTCCAAGTGGTAAATTTTGAAATCTAGTTTGTCCTCGGTTGAAAGGGAAGTGACCCATTGCTTCAAACGTTGTTCAAAGGTCTTCACCATTGTTAAAAAAAAAGAGAGAATAAGAATTTAGAGAGATTAATTCTTTTTAGTTTCTTATATTACTAAGCGAATGAATGCGAGATGATCAAAAGCCTACACGAAACCACGTTTAAATAGACCCAAGAGGGGCAAATTTTTGGCAAATTCGGCTTAAAGGAAAGTTGAGGTGGCGTGCGCAACTCATGAGTTGCGCGCGACATCCGCGCGCAACTGATTCACATGCGCGCCACAGCCGCGTGCAACTCATGCAGTTGCGTGCGTCTCCCCTGACGCGGCATGTAAGTTGGGTTTATTTCCGTATTTTGGCTCATATAATGGCGGAATCTTCACGAAATCTTAAGACGAATCATACGCTTGCCTTCTAACACTTTGTATCCCTTTTCTTGCCTACTTTCTTATTTTCTTTTATTATTTTCTTATTTTCTTTTTATTTTCTTATTTCCTTATTATTTTCCTACTTTATTTTTCTTTTTATTTTCTTTATTATCATTTTCCTACTTCCTTATTTTCTTTTTCTTTTATTTTATTTTATTTTCTTATTTTCTTTTCTCTTTTTCCTTCTTTTCGCTTCTTTTTCGAGTTTGTTTATTTTTTTCGAGGGGGGTAAGTCAGGAACCCTTTCCCTCCCTTGAAAATTTTTCGCATTAATAATAATGTACACATGGAAACAAAAAATAATAATGACATATATACAAATGTGTCATATATACAAAAAATGCAATATATATATATGTACATCGGTTTCCTAAAAAAATAATAATAACAAAATGTGTACAAGAGGAATCAGGGTGCTCGGCGACTACTAGACGGTTAAAAAACGAAGATTAATACATGAAATGTAATAACTTAGTTGAAAAAAAAAGAAATAAAACTTACCACAATCATCCGATGATCACGACATGATAAAGTTACGAGGGCTCTCCGATAAGCAGCTCGGAAAGCACGTAAAATCTTCACCATGCCGTTCACGGTTTCCCAAGAAACCTGTTCCAAGAATACAAGGACAATTAGTAAACAAATGAATATGGAACAAAAAAAATAGAAATATTTAAGTACATATACATAAAAGACATACCGACTCAACTGTCTGAGGTACAAACAGTATCCCCTCGTCATCCTCGCCTGCTGGAAGGGTCTAAAGAATCACCGATCCGACATCATCGGTATACGTGATCTCCGCTGTAGGAGGCACCCAACCACCTAGCTCGACCCGCTAAAATACATGTGACAAAAAACGATAAAAGGGATCAAAGTTCCGAAAAATAAATAGAAACACAGAAAAAAGAGAGTCAGAGTACTAACCGGAACAAAAGCCGGAAAAGGAGTCATCCTGGATGCTATAAAATCCAGATAAGAAGCCTCCGGCATCACCAGCTGCTCCGCTGGATAACCAAGGATCACCTTAGCTCGATCCTCGGTTGACAGCAAGTCCGGACGCAGCATCAAGATCGAGGGATTCGCAAGAACCAAAGGCTCCTCGGATGAAAGCTGACGAAGAACACGCTCGCCTAAAAACCAAGCGTCTGTCCTCTGGAACACCGAGAGTCCCATATAGAGGGTCTGGAAACGGCAACAAACCATGCCAGACCGGATAGCCTCAGGGACTCTGACGATCAAACTCCAAGGACGGAGATCGATCTATAAAACACAACCACATGAAAAATCGTTAGAAAATGAATAATAAAAAAAACGAAAAGAGCACATGTAGTTGGAGTACTCACCGACGCACGAGTCGCCAAAAGGATCCTCTGGCGAAAGTCGCCGGCAGAAGTAGCTCGTCTCTTCTTAATAGCGACCAAATGATGGCCGATAGGAAAACGAGCAGCCCCAAGCACCCAGGGGGCTAAGAAAGGCAGGTACAAGTATCTCCAATCTTGAAATCGAGAAAAGATAAGCCTAAAGGAAAAAACGAAAGTAATAACCGAAAGAAGCTTAAAACACGTACCTCAAGGATATGACCGTGCCACGTTAGCGAGATCCGAGGCACCTCAGTAGCTGCCACTGAATCCATAACCCGGGGCGTTTTGCCCATAGCTGTAAGCATATGGGCATACGACACCTCCGCTCAACTCAGGTCACCGACTTGCCCCAAGTCACTAAGGCAAATAAGTAACCCAATGGCGAAACGCTCTCCTCGATCACTCAAAATGGTGACGGAAAGAACAAGAGCAATGTATATCCGAGCCATCTGCTCAGGTGTACACTGCCAGTCAAGCTTGTCAACCGACAACTCGTCGGCAAGAACCGAGTACGGACAGGATTGGGCGTACACGTGGAGAGCCGACGCAAGACGGTCCCCCACAAGGTCGCGCAATTGTTGGGGTTTGGTGAGTCCGACTCACCGCGGAAACAACCCCGACCCAAAGAAACACTCGCAATTAATAAAACCATAAAGCATAACAAATAAATATAAAAGGATAAAATCGGAATTTACCTTTGAAGCGTGCTTCGCCCTCAAAGTCAGGCTCTTACTTGAAAGCTTAAGCTCCAAAAATACGCGAGCTCCTACGGAAATCCACCCGCAAAAACTACTAGCGACTTTTATGTCCGTTACCTCGAGGTTAGCGACGTCCGACCAAAACTCGAGTATTATATGAGTTTAAGAGTTTTTGCTAATGCAATGCTTTATTGAACTCCTACTCAAGCAAGGAATTCTCATGCCATGCTTTGGCTATTTATAAGGAAGGATAGCTTGTGAATTCCACTCATCTTTCAATGTGGCACTTTTCACAAAAAGACCCCACATGGAAAGATTGATGAATTCAATCCTTAGTTAAATAAACCAAGGAACAAGTTACAAGTGTCACATGGTTAGGTGAGGACCACTTTCCCACTAGGTCCCCAAGGCATTTCACATGCAATGTGAACTAACCATGTGTCACCCAACCTTGAGCCCCAAGTTGGGTTCGGTTGAACTATTTTATTTTAGTCCGTGTCCATGACCCATCGCCCCGGGTCCACGACCTTTGCCACATGTGTCGCCATAGTGGCACGCTGCCTACGTGGCACGCTGCCACTTGGTGAATGCCACTAGGTGGCTGCCAACGTGGCTGCCACGTGTGCTGCCACATGGCGTTTTGCCATGTAAGCTGCCATGTGGCACACTCTTATTGGGCGCGCTATCCTAGCCTTTCGCGTGGCTAGGATTTTACTTGTTACATGAAGCATTTTCCCGTCTCGCCAAATCCTAAATTTTGGCTCGACATTTGAGATTCTTCGAAGCTCGGTTTCGACACTCCAAGCTTGAATTTCCGACATCTAAATATTCAATACTCGGGCGACGAATTAATTTCTTCCGAATTAATTCGTCGAGTTGGTTCGTTTACTGCTAAGGGTGTGATTCGAAGGGTTTAGTCAAGATTAAGCTGTAATATTAATTATACATTAATATTATTGATCGGAATCGGCCTCCACTTAGGCATTCCGATAACTTGACCTTACTGAATATATTACCTTTCTAATAATTATGAACCCACTAACGGAATAGTACACTTGTTTGAAGGACACCATTCCTTTCAATCTCCCACTTGTCCTTCCGGAAAAGTGCACATTTAGTGTACAACATTTTTCCTATGTCTCTTAATGTCTCTTCATGAACTATAAGGTAAGATTATTTTGTCATCCTTATTACGTCCAGAAGTGTTTCTCGATTCCAAGTCCGACTGTCAATAAACAAATATTTTCTAAAATTCATCCGAGCACGACCATGCATTTTCACAGTCTCGTTCTACGAGAGGCCTTGTATACAACAAAGACATCTTCCCTATTTTTGTAGGGGAACATTCCCAGTCTTGTAATGTAGCTCCTCTTATTGAGAGGACCTAGCCGCCCGAGTGTTGCCGTTATAATCCCCTATTACGTCAGACGTTTGACCACATCAAAGTAGACTAGTACTCAAATAAGAGAACTCACAATACTCATGGTCGAGGAAATAGGTTCCGATAGCCATAATGAGAAGTATACTTATGACGATTTTTAATCTCTTAAAGTATTCTCATAGGTCGATCCAGTATGGTTCTAAACCAATACCTGTGCAAATGATTTATGACAATCATGTCCTCGTAGCACAAGAAAAAGTGCTATAAATCAGACTACACACTAATCTCAATTGATCATTAATCGTCCATCGTTTAAATGACCTCGATTAGGGATAATTTTCGATTATAATATTCCACGTTCACATAATAGGTGTTTCCTTACCAAGACTGGTCTTGATACCCTATTTTGAATATTCCAAGAATCGAATGGAATCATTATTTAATTCTAAACCACAATGAAATAGCAAATGGAGTGTTAAAAATTGCATGAAATTTTAAATTACTCCAAAACCTGAATGGTTCATCTTATGATAAATGGTTTTTCCGAATGTGTTAAGAGTATCACTATTTATAAAACATCTATAGAAATCACACCCATATCTAATATGCTTGATTTCTTTTATGCAATTGTGAATGTTGTCATTCACTTATTGCATAGGTTTAGTTATAACTACTTTGCTAATCTTAGCATATTCATTACTGATCACTTTCATAATAAGATGATAAAATTTGAGAGTGTCATGGATTATATGTGATTTAGGATTTATTTTCCAAGTGATGGCTCCCACTCATTTTCATGATTGAGACCTTCAACTTGACAACCTACAATTATTAAAGTTCAGCAACGAACTTTCCATAGAACATCTTCTTTATTATCTCCATTGAGGCAATAATATTCTCAACATATATTTTAGTAGACTTCCTGATGATGCTTTGCTTGGGTTTCACTCCAAACGGCTCACAATGATTTGGGATACCCTAATCACTTGTGATCATGGAAATTTTCCTTAAATTCCTGCACATTACACATGGATGCATGTCCATGTTACCATTCTCACGCCACGACTTATTGTTATCTCGTGCTTATAAACTACTTCCTTGTTAAGGATCTAATCCTTGTTAAGATTTGTGATTGCAACATCAATTCTCAAATTGTATTTGTTACCACAATACAAGAACTCATCCTGTTACTTATCCAAGTAATTTGGATGTTCTTGGCCATAATCTAACAATCTATTACATAGATTCTGGTTCATTGGTACTACATACATACTTCAGATGCTCTAAGCAAGTAAGTCGTGCGACGTTTCCATATCACAGCGTACATGATGGATTAAATTAAAGAGTAATTCTCAATCTTATTTCATCAATTTGTCATTTTATCTCATTCAGTTTCGCTGTGTCTTTGCTTAACAATTTGCGGTGTGATATGGTTGAAAGACTCTATTAGAGTCTTTCATATATGATTTAGTATTTAGCTTAGCTTATACTTAGTTCAAACATGTACTTAGTTTTATACATACGGGTCGAAAGTCTTTCAAAGTCCTTCAATTCATGTTTAACACGGTAAACTCCTTTACACGTTCAAACATTTTATTAAGTCTATACAATAGAACTTAATCCCCAATACGTACTAAGTATCGTATTTTGTTTGGTCCATTGTCAAAAATACTTTCAAATCTAAGCATTTAGCATTTGATAGTTATTTCACAACAAAGTTCGTAGCTTTCTTATTGGACCTTTATATAATTTACTTTTGCTCCCACTAAACTTCTTATTCATAAGAATTTCTATGTTTCTCCATGAGTCAATCCTCTTATTAACTTCAAGAGAAAACACGTTCCAATTCCTAAATACAATGCTTCTTTTAATCCCATGACGGATTCCTTAAGCTTGCTTTTAAATCTAGCATTTATTTAGATTTTCAAAACCCTTAGACTATTTCCATAGTCACTTCCAAAATCCTATTTTAGGAAGGCAGTTTTGGTATCTATTTTGCCATATTTCATATGAGCAATTTTGCTAAAACAATTACGAAAAGACTTTAGCATTCCGATTGGTGAATAGGTTTTTATTAAAATCACCTCCGTGAATTTAATTGTATCCTTTTAAACCAATCTAGATATGTATGCATATACATTTCCACATTTGTTAGTTTTCTTCTTGAAAACTTATTTGCAATCGATGGGTCTTTCACCCTTTATGCAAATTAATCAAGTTTCAAACATGATTATCAAACATGGAGTCTATCTCGGATATTTATGGCCTCTAACCATTATTCGGAATTGGGATTTGTCGTAGCTATCTTACAAGACATTATTCCTTTACTATCTAATAGTAAATAGTATGCTTGTAAGTCTTAGGTTTATTTCTAACTTAATAGAAAATTTATAGGATTCAACCCAAGCCTTTGGTGAATTCTATACCTATACAAGGTTATTGCATCAAACACTGAGTTTCAAAGCGCTTCCAAAGCCCTTTGATATTCTTGATCTTTCTCCAACTTTTTAAAAGTTTTGTGAGAAATGAATTCTCTTTTAAGGAACTTGCAAAGTCCTTTTAAGTATTCTTGATCAAGTACTCTCACGAAGCCCTTTTAAGGTCTTCCGAGATTCTCATTTCTAGTTTGTTGCTAAGCTCGATGGTCATCGAGTTCATTTTCCTCCCACTTGTCGTTTTGGAAACGTGTTACTTTCCAAAAAGACACCACTTAGAGCAACATACACTATGTTCTCAATTAGGTTGTGGAGGTAATGCCCATGGTCTCACTTGAATGCTTACAAAGAGACATGTATATTGTCCTTGGGTAAAAGTTCGTTGTGATGAAACAAAAAGTTAGCTCCCGCTTGAGCTATCTTAGTCTTTAATGAGTTATTAAGCTCCCACTAAACCACCTAGCTCTTGCTATGCTGGTGAGCTCCCATTGAGTCACTTAGCTCCCATTGAGTCACTTAGCTCCCACTGAGCCAATGAACTCCCACTGTGGCTAAGAGTTTTAGACATATAATTGAAAAGACATTTAGAAGATAATTCTATCCATAACTGAATATGGCGTCCTTTCTTAGATTCGACATTTTTTTTAGTGTAACATTAGTCCTTCGTGCAAATCTTAAGAACTTTATAGGAAGGGATGTGATCCATCATTGTTCGAGTCATTTTTAAATGAAGACACACTATGTTCTTCGTGGAGTTATTTATGAAAATTTCAATTTCATAGCTTTTTGTTGGTCGCGCTTGGCACAAGCAATCATCGCTCAATCTAATTAGACGTTTTGATATCTTGCCAAGTCGATTTTGTACTTCACTGACCTCTTGAACTATTCAAGGTCAAGTTTGTTCACATTTGATGAATATAGCCATATTCTTTCAAATTCTTTGTGAGACGTTGAAATAAATGAATCCTCTTTAGCTTTCGAAGTCAATTGTCTATACCAAGAACAATAGCTCTTTACTTTGTCGGTTTCAACAAGTAAGACTTGCTTGCCTTAGAACGATTCCGAATCGATCAACTATCAAGAGCCTATCTAATAGAGCCTTGAGTACATTCTTGTCGATGTGACATTGCTAAAGATGTTCGGAACGCAAATCATGCCCATGAATTTGAGCTTTTGCTAGTTTATCATGTTAAGATAATTTTTGTTTATAATCAAGCATTCTTGACTCATGATCACGGGTAAGAGTAGGTCGTTGGTCTACTAACCCTAACCAAATTAGAAATTTATAATACCTAAACTTACACTAAACTAGTTAGTGGCATGTAAAGGGTCGAACCACGAAGACTAAGTGTATCAATTTGTGCAAATTAGACTAGTAGGAAAGGTTGTGAGATAGAGAGAGATTACACCAAACACTACTCAGAGCAAATAACTAAAACTATGGAAAGTGGAATCCAATCACATCAATGCATTAAATAACATCTTACAAATAGATGAAAATGACCTCGATTAGGAACATCAACACATTTAACCCACTCTCGCACAATTAAGCATGTTAATTATCCTACTAAACTAATTCACTCTCGTGCAACTAGCCTAGAAAAGGTATGGAAGAATTTAGGGCTCTCAACCAACTCACTCTCGCACAATTAATTGAAAGCACAATTAAGAGCATAGAATCGATTAGCTAGAAAGATTCTAATCCATAAAAGCATCACCCATACACAATAATCAAGAAACTATTTCATACTAATCACAATCAATCATTCAATTCATTAATATAACCTTCATCCAATTCCCTAGATCAAGACCTAAGCTAACATAATGAAGAAAGACATGGAAAACAAGGTAAAATAAGAATAAAAAAGAGATTAAACAAACAAACTAATTAATCTACTCAAATTAACAAACAAAAAGCAAAAACTAAGAATTAAGAAAAGAAATAAAGATGAGAGAAAGTTAGAAAATGCTCATTGAATAGATGAGAAGAAGTTCCACAAAGTTGCTTCTTCAACCTCTCAAAAACTCCATGGAAATCCAAGCTTTCTCTCTCTACAACTACTCCTAAAACTAGAGAGAGAAAATCCTAATCTAACCCTAAGAGAGAGAAAATAAAAGAGGCTAAACTAATCTAATCTAGGTAAAATAAAAATGTTGATTGAAAGTTAAGAGAGTATTGAACCCCAAAGGGGTATTTATAATACAAGTTAAAATAAAAGGAAAATAAAAAGAACACTAAATAAACTAATTACATAACAAAACTAAAAAATAAAAAAGAAAATAAAATAAAAAAAGGAAAACAAAAAAAAAGATGCAAACCCACGAAAAAGCATCACACCCAAATTCCCCCAAATTCACTTCGTGGCTGCTCTGATTTTTGGACTTCGCCATTTACGCATCATCAACCATCATCACCACCGCTCATCAATTTTAATTAGTATTATCATCATCGAGCATCATCACATCGCAGCCTTTGGATCTCATTAATTATCATGTGCGAAGCTCATGATATGGTTCAATATGAACCCAGAAATGCGCGCTCGCGAAGACATCGCGCAAAGCTACTGTCTCGACTATGATTTTGGATTCCAATTGCGCGCTTTCTAACAGGGCTGCGCGGTCGCGAATTGGCTCTTCTGTTAGAGGTTGTTGGTGAGTGTGTGACGGTGGTTAATTTGAGGTGAATAATTGTGAGATGATGCAGGGGAAGGTGGAAGAGGTTGGTGTTGCTGGTTGCTGTGAGTTGCGTGGCTAATTGGAGGTGGTGTGAGTAGGTGTTGTTGATGCCGCAGCCGCTCGGGATTTATGGTGGCTAAGGGGTTGCGTGAGGTGGATTAAATGGGGGTCTGACGCTGCTGGAGTTTGTGGTTGCTGTGAGTTAAGGGGTTTAATTGGTGAGTGGTTTGGTGGTGATTGATGGCTGTTTTGCGTGAGGGAGCAGGGGATTATGGTGGTGATTGATGGCGGTTTTGCGTGAGGGAGCAGGGGAGAATTGGTGGGCTGTTGTTGCGGGTTGGAGTCGCTTTGTGTGGAGGAGATGGTGGCAGAGGTGGTGTGCTGTGAGGATGCCGTGGTTGGTCGTTGTTGCTGGCGGTTGCAACAGGTGGATGAAATGGGTGAGCTGATGGTGTTGTGTTCGTTGCTGTTGCTGTTGGTGTTGGTGTTGTTGGGAAAAAGAAGGGAGCAGGGCTGTGTGGTGTAGGATAGGGAAATGGGTGGTGATGGTTAAGGTGATAGCAGCTAGGACAACTTGGAGCATGTTGTTTGACTCAATTCTCGGACCCTAAACTCGATCGACCAAGGACCCGAAAACACCTACAACAAAAAACAACACGAGGGGATTATCAAAAGATAAAATAAGATAAATAAAGTAAAATAAAATAAGATAAATAATGTAAAATAAAATGCTAAAACTAAAGAAATAATAAAACTAAATGAAATAAAAAAATAAAATAAAACAAGCTAGAAACTAAAAGAAAATAAATAAAACGAGAGAAGAGGGAAATTATTAATTAAAACTATAAAAATAAACTAAAAACTTATTAAAATGCTAAAATACTCAAAATAGAGAACGAATAAGAAAAATAAGAAAATAAGCGAAATAAAGTATAAAACTAGGGAAAATATTAGAAACTAAACCTGAAAATAAGCATAAAAATACCCTAAAAGTGACATAAAAGTCACTTATCAAACTCCCCCAAGCTAAACTTTTGCTCGTCCTCGAGCAAATTAACATGAAACACGAGAGAAGGAGAATGATTTATTCAAGCAAATCTAAGACACTAAAGGAGACAAGAATGTACACTAACTCACTTTCGTAGGAATTACGGTCAATTTTAGCAACTAAAGACAAGCCCTTTTAACCCCTAGATCGCCCTAGGGACGAGTGTGATCTCGTGAGGGTGTCCTAAGAATTTAACCCACAACTATAAATAGAAACCAAGGCAAGGCAATAAAAAGAAAAGAAAAAGAAAAAGAAACATAAAAAGAGAAAGAAAACACAAAGTTCATATTTGGACAAGAGATAGGAACAAGCACCAATGAATGCAAACCTTTCTCAATAGACAAATGTATGCACATTCCAAGATGTCAATGGTTGATTGAAACATAACATATGCTAAGCATAGAGAACTAATGGGGACACAATCCACCCTAGCCCCAACCAATCGGGCCGCGTTCTATCCACTACGTTCAAATCAACCCTTAAGCTAGCTTCTCATGACTCCACAAAGGAACCGGAAAAAGATAAAGAAATGAAAAACTTTGAGAAGGTAATCCCGACATCTCAACTATGCATACTCTCTCCATAGGTTTGAATTCTATCTCCCTCCACCATTCTTTGACCTTACCCCACTAAAGTCTAAGGGTCTTTTATTGGGTTGTAACGTAAGGCTAAGGGTTAAGGCAGGGTAAAAATTTGAAAATTTTGGTGATATTTCCTAAGTGAAGCAAAAGAGTGGCCTACTCTCAAAAACAAACTCAAGAAGTCACAAAATATCGAACAAAAATAGAAATAATGCTATCTCCCCCAAGCTTATTCACCACTTACCCAATATATACCAAAACCGAAGTAACGCTCAACAACTCAACGCTTGGATAACCATGCCATTTAAATAAATTCGCAACTATTTATTTTACTTTGAATGTGAGTCTTTCCATGTGTAAACGGATCAATTGCTGATTATAGAACACAATAACCATTTATTTGTTCCATCCTTAGCTTAAAGGTCTTTAAAAAAAGCATACAACCTTACAACTGATGTAGCACCAGTTGCTTCATTCTTAGCTTGTAAGTCGATAACTTAGCTTATCTTCAATAGTTATAGGTCACTTTCAAACTAGAACACTCAAGCAGTATCCGATACTTGTGAAGATAACGAATTGCTAAGTTAACTACAATAACATGAACTCATGGGTTGAAATGGAATCTTATTCCTTTTCTTCGTTCCTCGTTTCTTATATTTCTTATCATACTTTATCTCATAATCTTTTAAGAATCATTTCTTTAAGAGTCTTTGACTTTTATACTTTGTTAGGCATATTCAAGCATCTAATGCGTCGTAAAATAAAGTTCCATCTTTTCCTTTAATTCACGCTTGAATTGCTACATCAATGAGTCATACTCATCTATGTATTAAGCGAAATGATACGTTGGTTGTCAATATTGACAATTTGAGTTTGTAACTCAATACTTCATGTTTTATCAAAACTACCTAGTATTTTGAATACATGATGTCCAACCGTCCTTTAGAACTTTGTTATAAAAGTGATTTATGAGAATTGTATTTTAGAAATGCTTTACTTTTCTTTGAGAACCATTCTCAAAGATTTCCTTTACCAATCATAGAAAGCAATACAGTTTGATTTGGACTTATACAAATATAAGTGCAAAGTATAACCATTTATGAAGTAAATAACATAATAAGTTTGAAAATTAAAATGTATTTATGCAAATTTTCAATCTTATTTAACGTCTTATCCACGCATTAAAATTGTCCCCATTTGGCGAGAATAAGTCGATTCCATGATCCGAAGAAACAAAGAGTGGTTAAGCATACTTTGACTTGTCTTAACACTCAATCTCCTAAGGTAAGCAACACTTTGCTAATGGCTCTAAGCCACTCTTGGTTGAATAAATGGTCGCATCTAATGCTCTCTCAACAATTTATCCACTTTGTCACGACATGTTCAGACTCCATCACTCATATCGTTGAGTACAACCAAAACCAACTTGCATACCCGGTATGTCTTACGTTCCTTGGAGAGGTAGTGATGCCTCGCTTTGGCGTAGCCCACTACTACCCTCGTTCGGTTGGTAAGTGTTGTTTTGGAATGACAAGTTTACTCAACATTTAGGGACCTAGGGTTTCTATGTTGGTTGATTTAAGTGAACTTAATTAATCATCACAACAATCGAAATCCTAAACATGCATCTAACATATAATTCATATACATAAACATATATATATTGAAAAACATAAATAGAGATGCATTTGGCAACTAGCATGACCCCTTGAAGGTCTTCATTTGCAACTTCATGGCTTCGTCTTCCAAGACTTGACCAAAATAAATGCAACTACTAGTATCTACGATTAGGACTAATCTAAATATTAAGGTACAAAAATACTCAACGGTTCACAAACCGTATTTAGATTTATAAAAATACATCACGGATCACAGACAGTATTTTCTATCCTAATCGAGCCCCAATAGTTGTCATTTCATAAAACCTATGAGAGAATATACATTCCATTCATCCATTCAGTATTTGTGAATGGCCCATGCATTTTACAACGATAAACAAGTAACAATGCATAAAACACATGCCCGCACTAGTAACTAATCTAGGTGGTTAATCTGATTAACACGCCTAATTAAAACTAGTCAAAGTTGTTTTAACCAATTATGTAAATAAGCGCAATTAATATTTGAAGCTCCCACTAAATTCCGCATCCAACTCAATTAATCCAATTAATTAAGCCGGTAAAACAAAAAATTTGTCAAAATAAATTTTGCCAATGCCGCTAAAAAACTGAGGCCTAGCCTCCAAAATTTATTAAAATAATTAAAACCAAATTAGATTAATAAAATAATTAAAACGGAAAAATAAGCAAACACGAAGCCAACCGCACTCAAGTGGTTCACGCACTACATATGTGCCACATCAAAGTCAAGGTTGTGCAACAACCCCCGCACTATACGGCTTGGCGCACGTGCCTTCACCACCTCACGTAGCACTAGCTAGGTACACCCTAGTAGCGTTTGCTACGGGTTACAAGGTGCTAGACACAAGGCCACGGCTGCTTGCCCCTTTACACAAAAACACCAAGCACATACACGCACTAAACACTCGCACACCCCACGCACCACAGCACGCACGCACGCACCATCAAGGCAACGTGCTGCTGCTTGCGGCCGTGCGCACCAGCCACGGCTTGGCTGCACGCACCATCAAGGCAACCCCTTGGCAGCCACATGCGGGCTGCTATGCAGCCCGGCTAGCCAAGGGTGCTTACGCCTTGATTTGCGTGCCATAGCCACGGGACTTTGATCCCAAAATTTCTGTGACATTATTATTAATTCTAAATTAATTTTAGAACTAATTCATTGAGCAAAATGAAAATTTAAACAAGTCTAACTTAAAATGAAATTTTCAAAGTGCATCTAACCAAAATAATTCCCAAGAACCATTCTTTAATTAAATTGGTTTAACTTGGTGGAACAAAAAAAATAAGAGGGCAATTACTCACTATCAATTTAATTAATTTAAATTAATCTTGAGTTTTTTGACAAAATAAAAGGGAGTTGGAAAAATGAACATAAGTTCAATAAAGATTCCAACTTTAATACTTGTGAATCCTTGATAAATTATATCTACCAATATGAAGATAAACAAATTTCTATCACAAAGTTTCAAACTTTATGATTCCAATCAACTAAAAATGATTAAATCAACAAAGTTCAACAAAATTCATGGAATTTAGTAACTCAAAGTTTCAATCACTTAACATAATTAAAGATTGAATCTTTAGTACTTGGAAGCCTCAAAGAACAACAATTTCACACTTAATGCAATTAGTTTGCAATTATGTGAAAAATAAAACCAAGCTTTCAAACGCAAATTACCACCAAGTAATCATGCCTAAAGAGGTTTAAAATTGCATATAAAATATGTATTGAACCAATTACATAACCACCATAAATATGCAATTAATTTTCAAGGTTAGAAAGACTTAAAAATTTTCGTAAAAACAAAAAATCCCTTGAAAAGTGCATTTATGGTCGTTTTTTGGCTAAAAACCGAGTCTTTAAAGGGTAAAACCATTTTCAAAACGCCTTTTCCACCCAAAATTCACTATTTTCAGGTCAAAATCTGGGTTCGGGAGCTGAAGAGAGCTCTAATACGAGGTTAAAATAGATAAAACAAGCTACTAATCTAATTCGCAACTTAATAACAGAAAAATTAAGCCATAAAAACACCTTGAAAAATATTATGATTTTAAAAATAAACGAGCGAGGCTCCGATACCGCTGTTGGGGTTTGGTGAGTGCGACTCACCGCGAATGCAACCCTGACCCAAAGAACCACTCGCAATTAATAAAACCTTAAAGCATAACAAATAAACATAAAAGGAGAAAATCAAAATTTACCTTTGAAGCGTGCTTCGCCCTCACAGTCGGGCTCTTACTTGAAAGCTTAAGCTTCGAAAATATGCGAGCCTCCTACAGAAATCCACCCGGAAAAACAACTAGCGACTTTTAGGTTCGTTATCTTTAGGTTAACGAGGTTCGACCAAAACTCGAGTATTATATGAGATAAGAGTTTTTGCTAATGCAATGCTCTATTGAACTCCTACTCAAGCAAGGAATTCTCATGCCATGCTTTGGCTATTTATAAGGAAGGATAACTTGTGAATTCCACTCATCTTTCAATGTGGGACTTTTCAAAAAAAGATCCCACATGGAAAGATTGATGAATTCAATCCTTATTTAAATAAACTAAGGAACAAGTAACAAGTGTCACATGGTAAGGTGAGGACCACTTTCCCACTTGGTCCCCAAGGCATTTCACATGCAATGTGAACTAACCATGTGTCACCCAACCTTGAGCCCCAAGTTGGGTTCGGTTGGGCCATTTTATTTTGGCCCGTGTCCATGACCCATTGCCCCGGGTCCACGGCCCTTGCCACATGTGTCGCCACAGTGGCGCGCTGGTTACGTGGCACGCTGCCAACGTGGCTGCCACGTGTGCTGCCACATGGCGTTTTGCCATGTGTGCTGCCACGTGGCACTCCTATTGGGCGCGCTATCCTAGCCTTTCGTGTGGCTAGGATTTTACTTGTTACTTGAAGCATTTTCCCGTCTTGCTAAATCCTAAATTTTGGCTCGACATTTGCGATTCTCCGACGCTTGGTTTCGGCACTCCAAGCTCGAATTTCCGACGTCTAAATATTTAATACTCGGGCGACGAATTAATTTCTTCCGAATTAATTCGTCGAGTTAATTCGTTTACTGCTAAGGGTTTGACTCGAAGGGTTTAGTCAAGATTAAGCTGTAATATTAATTATGCATTAATATTACTGATCGGAAGCGGCCTCCACCTAGGCATTCCGATCACTTAACCTTACTAAATATATTAGATTTCTAATAGTTCTTAACCCACTAACGGAATAGTACACTTGTTCGAAGGACACCATTCCTTTTAGAAATCTCTCGTCTGACCCCTTAACGAACTCTAAAACTACAGGCTCACCTCCGAAAGGAAAACCCGTAATCATAGAAAAATCGAAAGGGGTAATTGTCATCTCTCCCCATGGAAAGTGGAAAGTGTTGGTGGAATCCCACCAAAACTCCAGAATTCCATGGAGGAAAGCTAACGATGCAGGCTGACTCGATAGATCCCGAAGAGCCGCCAGCTGGGAGTCAATCCCAGAAAGTGCTACAATCTCCTTTGCCACCTCGGGCAAACTCTTAAAACGGGCTCGCAGGTCACCAGAGCCGTACAAACGCATGCTAGGCTTACTCTAAATAAAAGAATAAAAATAAAAAAAAACGGTTATGGTTTAAAAAGGAGAAGAAACAAAAGAAAAGAGAAAGAAACAAAAGCGCGGAAAACTCACGATGCCGCGCCACCCTCTGATCGAAACGTTATGTTCTGGGTCCCACTTAAGGACCCTAGGGTCCCAGTTTGGAGGAGCCTTCAAAACCACATCCTCCTGGCGACGTCGATCGGCCGCGACACGTCGCCCTCGAACTTGCTCTCGAGGACTGGTCACCCTCTTGCGAGGGCGAACTGCCTCGTCCGGACCACCGAGAACATCCTCGGCATCGACAAATGGAGGCGAGTCCATGCTATGACGGATAAAGTTTCTTTATTTATTTTACTTTAATTCCTAAACTAAACTAATATATGTATTCTAGACCCATTTCGGCAGCATAACGGCTGCCAATAGAGGAAACACAAAAATCGAATGCCACCTATACTTGGGGGCTACGATACCTGCTATTAAACTCAGTAAATGGGGGCTTCTTACACTTACAAAAGCCATCCTATACCAGTTTCAACTAAGTATTCAAGGGATTATATTCAAAAATCTCAAAGAATCAACTAATTCTAGACGAATAAAAGTAATATAAATATAATAATCGTCTACCAAACAATTTTGAAGTTCGAATATGGCAAAATTAAGCTAAGAGTATGTTTCGCGCCATTTTTCAACAATTCAAAATTCACAAAAATGAATTATGAAAGTTATATTAATTCCATAACTATAATATGTACTTAATAATAAGAAATTATAACCAAAATGAGCAAGAAAAAGCAATAAAATCAAGCAAAAATTCGAAAAAAAAAGCAAGAACAAACTTGAACAAAGAAATGCTCATAAAAGGTTCAATACTTAACCGTTTTTCAAGAAATTTGTTGCAAAAAACTCCTTAAACATATCATAACAACACATAGCAAACAATTTCAGGAAAAATAAACCGAATTGAAAATCCCAAAATTTGAAATTTAGGGTTTAACGATTCGAAAATCGTTCAAATTCAGCCGAAAAAGAACAAATTTTAGCAAAAAACTTACATTGGATTACGACAAATATGAATTGAGGACAAAATTATCTTCCTTTAGCTTTGAAAATCACAAAAAACTAAGCTTCCTAGAGAGAGAAAGAGTCGAAAATGGCGAAGGAAGGAGAAAGAGTGAAGTGAAAAATCGCGTATGCGATTTTCACTTTATTGACATAAATGTTGCGCGTGTCATACGAGTGAAACTCAGAAAGATGCGCGCAACTGGCCAGCGCGACCTTCTGAGTTGCGCGCGGATACTGGTCAATAAAAGACCAGGGTTTGACCCGTTTGATTTTTTTTAACGGTTTTTGCTCGTTATTATATGTAATGGCGCGCAAACTATCAAAATCTTTTTAAATAACTTTGCATATTGTAGTTTGTTTTCTTTTTTGTTAGTCTTTTGCATCATATTGCATGCACACCGTGCTTTGTGCCTTCCCCAAGCATACATTTTGAACGTTTTTCGTAAGAGTGCCTTAAGACGTTCCGTGGTGGTTCTTTACGTAAAAGCACCCACAGACAGGTTTTTCATTTTATTGTACCGACGTTACAAATGTCCGGGTTTTCTTCTTTTTTACGTCCTAAGCAAAACGGAAGGCGTCTTCATGCAACGTAAAAATGCAAATGGCGTATCGTACGTCGCAAAATTGTACGGCGTAGGTGTTGCGTAAAATTTCAGTCATCCCAAGCTTTGCGAGATCTACCTCTCGGGACTAAAAGGTAGAGAATTAATGTAGGCGTTAGCTTACGAGTCGACAGGCGCGCCGAACCTTCAGGAACAAGAACTTCTTGAATGGGAGCAAATACGTTAGTTATTGCGCTTACTAACTTACCGGACAGTTAGGGTGTTGAATTCATCCCCTGTATAAAGAAGCGATGAGACGATGTCGCGCCTATGTAGTCACGTGCCCCCAGCCTTGAGACACGTGTACTCATCTTGTGGACAAAACTGATGAGAGAGTTGCTGACTTTCTTCCCTCTCACTTAATTTGGATATATACCTCTAGTCTTGAGACATGTATTTATATCTTGTGGACTTCCGGCTCGAATACCAGACCATTTCGGCTCTAATACCGAAAACCCTTTTTCATCTTTTACTTTGCTAAAGTCAGGATAAAGTTTCAATGACATATCGAGGGACTTTAGACCAACGATGACACGACTGAGAGGAAATCTTCCCCTTTTATCATTTTAAAACCAATCTCTTCTCATGACTTGACATCACCCAGAACTCCTTTACTTGTAAAAGCATTCTACAATTGCAAAGGATCAATCTAGATTCTTTAGCGCGTTAAGACTAGGAAGACCTTTTAATAGCTTTAATAGCTACTTGTTTCGATCACTTAGCGAACCAAGGATTGTTTCGACATCCTTAAACATTACTGAAAGATTCTCTATCCTTAGAGAACTTCGCAGAATGAGTCTCGGATTTATTTCCTTGACTACTTTGATCATCGTCTATTCTAGACTCGATAAAAGTGGAAGCTAAATGTAGAAATCTACTTTTGGCCTCTTGTCCCGACAGGAAGTGCAATGACGATAAATAAAACCATCCTCGTGTTGGATCAAAGTGAAGAATACTTAGGGATAACTAGTTAAGCCACAAAACACAAAAAGAGTAGCCCAAATTAAAGAAAAAGCCAAAACAAAGGTCCAATTAACAAAATCCGATCGTAATTAGGCTTAAGCCCTTGCTTAAACCCTAATAATGACGGATTTCGGAGCGCCTAGGTTATATCTTAGTGCTGCCTCAGAAAAAGCCGCGCGCATCTCAAAGAGTCGCGCTAGGCTGCCGCACGCAACTTATTCAGTTGCGCGTGACACCCAGCACAAAACCAAGAGTTGCGCGCGGAAGATTCAGAATTGTACGGAAAATATAAAATCGAATCTTACCATAAAGCCGCGCGCAAGACAATTAGTTGTGCTGCCCCTAGCAGCGCAACTTAATCACTTGCGCTGGGATGCTGCGCGCAACTCATTTTGTTGCGCGCGATACCTGCTGCGGCAGAATGCTCGAAACCCTAAACCTAATCATTCCCTATAAATACGATCTTAAACCGAGGCTTAAACAGATAGAAATTAACCTAAGACTCTGGCGAAATACTTGTGAAGTTGTGCAACCCAGCCCTCTTGTCCTAAAGACTCACCCTTTCGATATCTTGTTACTACGGTGGAGGTTCCCCAACAAGAAGGAGTCGATAAGTGTTCTAAACAGAGATCTAGCAAAGAGAAGTGGTAAATTTCCAAGCACTTAGTTAAATCATATTTATTTTCTAGATTAAAATGACTTTATTTAATTAATTAGTGTTGCTTGATCACCTTTAAAATAATTAATTTATTAATTCCACATAGTATCTTGTGTTAAATAAAGATTAGAATTGAGTTAAATAATTGTTGGTTGAACACTTAACCCAAGGAAAATCTTGTTTATTTTCTTGTCTTTTTCACAAATTTAATTAAATAAGAATAACGACATTACGATGTAATTCCTACGTGATTTAATGCATAAAAATAAAATCAACTAACTTAGTTTTAGTATCGCGTTGCATATATTGTTTGGTGATGAAATCGTAAAAAAGGAAGAGCTAGTAGAGGCCGCACTAGGGCTAGGATAACGATTCCCCTCTAAAAGGAACGTTATTTTAGTACCCTAGCTCCCGAACTCATTTCTGGTTTATAGACCAATTTGGGCATGGGTAAACTTATGATTTGTGCTAATTATTCCATGAATTCCACATGGAAGAAAAGCATGAACAAGGTTTATGAGTTTTTCTTAAAACTCATTGGCGACTCCTAGTTATTTCTTACAAAAAAGCGTTATGATAGGACTAATCTAAATATTAAGTGGCCAAGGGCATTTAAGGAGAGTACCCTTACAATGGGATCACCCTCCTTACACCTCCGTCTTCAAGACTTAACCAAAATTATGCAATACTTGTATCTACAATTAGGACTAATCTAAATATTAAGGTACAAAAATACTCAACGGTACGCAGATCGTATTTAGATTTACAAAAATACATCACGGATCGCAGTCCATATTTTCTATCCTAATCGGGTCCCACTAGTTGCTATTTCATAAAACCTATCAGAGAATATACATTCCATTCATCCATTCACTATTTGTGAATGGCCCATGCATTTTACAACGATAAACAAGTAGCAATGCATAAATTACACGCGCGTACTAGTAACTAATCTAGGTGGTTAATCCGATTAACACGCCTAATTTAAACTAGTCAAAGTTGTTTAACCGATTATGTAATTGACGTAATTAATAATTGAACTCCCACTAAATTCCGCATCCAACTTAATTTATCCAAATAATTATGTCGGTAGAACCCAAAATTAGCCAAAATTAAATTTTTCCAATGCCGCTAAAAACTGAGGCCTAGCCTCCCAAAATATTTTAATTAAAATAAACAACATTAATTAAAAAAAGGCAAAATAAACAAAATTAGCATTGCCTTAGAACCCGGGGTTTAAGTGCCAAGTGTGGGGTTGTGCGCATCTTGTCGCAAGCGCGTAGCACACCTACACGCACTCCCCGCATCACAGCTCACACCCTTGCCGCACCAAGCCATGCTCTCAAATATGCTCGGACACCCCACACACTCACTGCCGCACCACAGCAGCCATGTGATGCCTTACACACGCACGCACGCACAACCGCACCATGCTGCTGCCTGGCTGGTGCTGCTGTTGCGTTGCTGTTGTGGATGGTTGCGCTTGTCACGCACATGGCTGCACGCAACCCTCGTGCAACCCCTTTGGTTGTGTTTCTGTTGTGGATGGGTGCGCTTCTTTTGGGCCGGCTGATCGGAGTTATCAACCGCCTAGATCTCATTTTTCTTTTTGCTCTCTTCAGGATTTAGAGACGGCTGAGCAAGTCGACTCTCCTTCTGTTTGTCAACTTTTTTGGAGTCTGACTGTTTATTTGAGGAGCAGAGTTCAGGTGCCTGTATGTAGGCTTTCGCCTCCATCAGGGCCCCTGGGAGGAGGGTGAAGATTTCTTGCAAACGAGTTCAAACTTGAAGGTCGACCCGTCCTTCAGACCCTTGAAAAAGTCTTTATAAGCCGCCTCGTCAGACAGTCCCTGAATATGTATTCTCACCAGATTGAACCGCCTGACGTAGGAGCGTATCCCTTCTCTATCCCCCCGCTGTACATGGCCGAGATCAAGGCTCGTTTTCTTTGCAGGGATGCTCATAGAGAAGTTGGAATCAAACAAGAACGCAAGCGTCTTGAAGCTATTGATACAATTAGCCGTCAGGTTACCGAACCACTGTTGGGCTATGCCCTTCAGGGTGGCTGGAAAGCAATGACACCATGTAGCATCATCCAATCCTTGTAAGTACATGAGATGGGTGTATGCCAGAAGGTGGTCTTCTGGGTTGGTAGTACCATCATAGTTCCACCAACATATTTTTGACCTTGGCTGGCAGTTCGGCCTCAGCTATTTCCCTAGAGAACGTAGAGGGTTGTTCTCCAAGGTTTTGTAGCCAAAGCTGCTAGTCCATAGGCTAATAGTTATATGTCGTAAGTCCTCTAAAGAAGGAAGGCTGGATGTAAGGAAAATCAAGCGGCCTGTATAATGGCTGGGTGTCACAGCCAAAGACGAGAGCTAGTACTCCCGCCACCGATGTGGCCACTACCTCGCATCAGCCACGTGGCAAGGTCGCGCCTCGTCCCGAGTACGACCTTCATCCTATCGTGTTAGGCTTGCCTAGCAATCTGTTGGTTCGGTCCCGCAAAGGCGGTGCACTCTACGAAGGCAATAGTAACCTCTCAACCACACCGTCGATGGGACCATGGGCACGAGAATGGCCAATGGGACGATTATTATATTTCTGTCATTTGGGTGTTCAATGGAATCACTGAACCAAATCAATATAAGGCTCTTTAGGGGCACGTTCTCACTCATAAGTTGGTGGCCAACCTTGGGTGGCTTTGTGGCCATGGGCCAGGAGCATAGTCTTGGACATAGGATTGCCTATGGGGGCTATGACATGATGGGATTTGGATAAGGGATTTGCTTGAGCTACGGCTCGGTTCGATGCGGTGCACTATGGCTGGAACTCGATGGCTAAGAATTGCGAGGCTTCGGGAGTCTAAGCATAACTTAGTATGTGGTTGACATATGAGGTGGGCCCTATTTATAGGGATCATAAATTGGGTAGTTACTTGGATTACTTGTTGGAGGGTGACAATTACCTCATTTAGTGGGGATCATGAGAAACGGTTACCACTCCGTGGTAACCGCTAAGCAGTTGAGATGCATGGATATGACGTGACATCCATCCCTTGAATTTAGGAGGGATGGGTAGTGAGGGAAGGGGGCGATTATAGTAACCACCCACAAAGCCCACTACCCCTACTAAAGTGAAAAGCTTGCATGCATGACACCTGTACAAGTGGCAGTTACTTAATAGTGGGTAGTTACCATGCAGTGGGCAGTTATCAAAGTAGTGGAAAGTTATTCCTATTTGGCCGGGATGTGGACAGCCCTTGAGTAGTATAAATAGAGGACTTGCCCCCATTCGTTGGGCATTCACTCATTCGGGCTCTTTTCCATGTTTTGTACTCTCGTTCTCAAAGTAATAAGAAGTAGTCTTGTGTTTGCCTTTGTTTGTTTATCTTGCTTTGTTTATCGTAGTAGGCTGGTCTAGACTTGGTCTAGATGCCATCACGGGAACCTCCTTGGTCCCTAACTTAGAAAAGAAGTTAGTCTTTAAATTTTCCTGTGAGAGTTTGGTCTGACTTGCCGGAAAGCAAAGTACCTTCCCTTTGCCATGGCTTGAAGAAAGTCAACTAAGATAACTGAAGTCTCGAATAAGTCGACGAGTTAAAGTAAGGAAGCCCCGGATGTGAGCACCATTGGTGATATTCACACTCCTCTCGCTTTCCCTCCATTCTCTCCCTTGGAAGAAGGAGAGGAACCACCACACTCTAAAATAGAAGTATGTGAATTGCCGTGTGGTGGAGATGAATGCTGAGTTGCCTTTGATGAAGGAACGAATGAGATCCATTGAGGAATCCTTGGAAGCCACTAGGAAGATGCAAGCCGAGATGTTGGGAAAGTTGGACAACATCGATGTCAACAATAGGGGTTCATCTTGATATGTCTAGTTTATATAGTGTTTTATCCCCGTCCCGTGGTCGTTATTAGTAGTGTTTTTGGCTCTTTCGGGCCACTTTTATTACTAATTTGTGTGTTCTAGTGTTTTTGTAGTTTTAGTTGTATTTTTTTATAGGAAATTGCACTCTTGGAGCATTTTCCCGGGCTTTATTGGATCGACTACGGAAGCTAGAAGGACACGACCACTTTTGGAGCCCAAGATCGGTGAGAGCCGGTGATTAGGGGCTCGGTAATCTAGATCACGAGGCATTTGGACCAAGTTTTCGAGACCCGAGAGGAAATATGGATTAGGCCGAGAAATCTAGCCCAATCGAAGTTCAAGCCTCGAAGAAGAAGACCGGGCCCGATCGGACAAGCATACGCCCGATCGGGCGGCTGCGCGCAAAAGGGACCTTAAGGGAGAAGCGCGCCCGATTGGGTGAGCGTAGGCTCGATCGGGCGCGGCACATCAGTATAGGGCGTTGATTAGTTTAGTTTTAATTTGTGTTTTAGGAAAGGTTTAAATACGATTTGTACGGAACTATTAGTTACCTCTTTTCTTAGACTTTCTCTCTCTACTTAGTATTTTTCTCTCTCTTAAATTCTCTCTAAACTTTTGTTCTTAATTCCTTCATTAATTCCAGATTTATTTTGGTACAATTTCTTCCCTTTTTAATTTCAGTTATTTTAATTGTTTTCTTGTTTATGCTTTTAATTATTTATTTGATTGATTTAGTTATGATGATCAGTGAGTAGTTTAATTCTACGGTTTATGGGGATCCGTAATTAATATGAAGGGATAGTTTGTTATTATTGATATTTAGTATTGCATGATAATTTCCTATTGAATTGTTTTAAATTCTTTGCAATTACATTATGAATCGAGTAGATGTAATTTGATTGTGGATGTTTAGCAATATTGAATTGATGAATCGAGCAGATGTTTATTTAATATTAAAGGCTATTTTTAATAGGAACTTAGGTCTAGTTAATTGCGAGAGCCTGTTAGATCTATGTTGATTAATAAATTGCGAGAGCCTGTTAATCATGTTATCTATGCATTGTTAATTATTAATTACTTCGTTCTATCCCGGAATATTAATTATTGGTGAACCTGTGACCCTAGGTTTCCTTATTATTGATTCTTTTCTCCCTAAACTTATTCTTCGTAGTATAGAATTCTTACCTCAAAATATTGGTTACTTAGATAATTTAGAGTATAATAATTAATTAGAATTAAAAAGACTTGTTTCCCTGTGGAGTTCGACCCTAATTCCCTATCTACTGTAGTTAGTGATTTAGGTAATTATTTTTGATTAGGGGATACGACTTTACCCTGTCAAAATTTGGCGTCGTTGCCGGGGAAACGGTTTTATTTTTATTTTCTGATTATATTTTTGTAGTCTAGATTATCCCCCCTTTGGCCTCAGAGAACATTAGTTCTTTGAGGCAAATCTCATATTTGTCTTTAGTTCTTTGTTTATGCCCAGGTGTTCCAGATCAGGTGACATCCCTTTTGATCCCGAGATCGAGCGTTCTTTTCATAGGCAAAAGAGACTCTATAGACAAATTCTGGCGGGTTCTGAGGAGGAAAACGATCGAAGAGATCCTCCACCTGATTCTAGTGATACATATATTCCTTCAGATTCAGAATAAGAGATGACGACCCAGAAGAAACTTAGTGATTATTCGCAACCGAAGCTCACAGATTTCCCGCACCTTACTCCCACTCCGGCTCTAGATGGAGTTCAATTTGAGAACAAGCTCCAATTTATTACTATGATAGAAAGGAAGCAGTTCAGCGGAGCTAAGGGTGAAGAACCCAATCTTCACATCGCAGATTTCTGTCAATATTGTAACACCATTAGACAAGCCGGGGTCACGCAAGACCAAATCAGGGAGATTCTTTTTCCCTTTTCATTATGTGGCAAAGCAAAATTATGGTTTAATGGTTTGAATAGAACTGCACTTGGTATTACTGATTGGGAAACTCTTGCTTTGAATTTCTATAATAAATATTATCCTGTAGAGAGAACAGCGGTGCTAAGGAGTGCTATTCAGAACTTCGCTCAAGAGGCCGACGAAACACTATTTGAGGCTTGGGAGAGGTTCAAGGATCTACAGAGAGAGTGCCCCCATCACAATCTAGCACAATGACAATTGATCAAAGCATTTTATAATGGACTTAGAAATTCTTCTAGATCAGTACTAGATTCGGCAGCTAGTGGGAGGTTTATGAATTTAAATGTGGATGATGAAGGACAGGTTATCGAAGACATGGCAATACACAATTCCCAATATGGGAATCCGAGGGGGTTTGCAAATAAAGGAAAACATAATGTCGATTCCGTATCCTTTTTGCAAGCTCAACTAACATCTATTTGTCAAAAATTAGATAATCTTACTGCTGGTCCTAACTCTGTAGCTAATGTTTCTGCTATTGCTAACCATGAGGCTTTTTGTGAAAATTGTGGAATTGTAGGTCATTGGGAGCAAGATTGTAGGAGCACTATGGAACAAGTTAATGCCTTTCAAACCTATAGGCAAAATAACCCCTATTCTAATTCCTACAATGCCGGTTATAAAAATCATCCTTAACTTTCATACCGGAGTACCAATGTACAAAACCCTCCACCTCCACAACAACCACAACAACAAACACCACCACAGCAAAAATATTATCACCCTAATGCCGGCCAGAAAAGCCAAGCATCACCCTCATCATCTTCCGACCCTGCCATGACAAAAATTAGAGCAATGCTTGCAAATATGCAAAAGCATATGGAGAGTAGGGATGCGCAAATTGATTCTATTCTAGCCCATAATAAAATCATGGACAATCAAATTGCACAACTTTCATCTACCCTACAATTCCGTCAGCAGGGAGCTCTACCATCACAACCTATCCATCCTACAGATCATGCTAATGCAATCACTCTAAGGAGTGGTTCACATTATGATGGACCTCCTATGCCAAAGGAAGATAGACCAGTTCCTGATCTAGATTCCTCAATACCAAACGGTAATCCTGCTAGCCCTGCAGGGCTACAAATAGTTACTAACCCTACTAATGTTTCTATGCAGGGTAAATTACAGGATAAGGGAGGAGATGTGCAGAGCCCAGTTATCAAGCTTCCATTCCCTAATAGACAACTGAAGAGTAAGCTTGATAAACAATTCGGTAAGTTTTTAGAGGTTGTGAAAAACCTGCAGGTAACAGTCCCTTTCACTGATTTAATCACTCAAGTACCTGCTTATGCTAAATTCATGAAAGACATTCTGACTAGGAAAAGGGCCTTTAATGAAGTAGAAACTGTAGCTTTCACAAAGGAGTGTAGCGCTTTTTTGCCTAATAAATCCCCTCCTAAATTAAAGGATCCCGGTAGTTTTTCTATCCCTTGTCACATTGGGAATGTTTTTATTGATAAAGCTTTGTGTTATTTGGGTGCTAGTGTCAGTGTCATGCCATCATCTATCTGCGCTAAATTAAATATGGGAGAATTAAAAATTACTAATATAACTTTGCAAATGGCAGATCGTTCGGTCAAATACCCCTTAGGTATTTTAGAGGACGTACCTGTCAGAGTTGGTAAATTTTTCATTCCTGTTGATTTTGTTGTTTTAGATATGGCAGAGGACACACAAATACCCATTATATTAGGTAGGCCTTACCTTTAATTTAGGGAAGGTTTTGAAAGGGCCTATGTTAGAAGAAAATTATTGCTACATTGATACAATTGATATAATGGACGATATTTGTGATGATAGCTTGCCACAGGTCCTTGCGAAGGATCCCTTAGAGGAAGTTCTCTGCGGGAATTTATCTAGCGACAATGCAAGCGTTTGGGGTAATGAGGTACAGGATATTGAAAAGGCTCTTTCCTTAGAAGAGTTAAGCCCCAAGGAGACAATAAAGATAGTAAATTTAGTTCAGGAATCAAAACCTGCAAAGGTCAAGAAACCTGAGCTAAAACCTCTCCCTTCTCATTTAAAATATGTTTTTCTCGATGAACAGGAACTACACCCCGTGATCATCAGTACTGCACTCACTGACCTACAATCTTCCCAACTTCTAGGGGTCCTCAAAACCCATAAGAAGGCTATAGGGTATAGTATTGATGATCTCAAGGGTATTAGCCCTGATTTTTGCATGCACAGGATTCATCTAGAGGAAAATTACAAGCCCTGCATTCAACCCCAACGAAGATTAAATCCCAACATGCAGGAAGTAGTCAAGAAGGAGGTGATGAAATTACTTGATGCAGGTATTATCTATCCTATCTCTGACTCCAAGTGGGTAAGTCTTGTGCAGGTAGTACCGAAGAAGGGTGGGATGATTGTGATAACAAATGAAAACAATGAATTAATTCCCACTAGAACTGTAACAGGGTGGCGTATGTGCATAGACTATCGTAGATTAAATATCGCCACTAAAGAGGATCACTTCCCTCTTCCCTTTATTGATCAAATGCTTGAGAGGTTAGCCAATTACAAATTCTTTTGCCATTTGGACGGGTATTTGGGATTTTTCCAAATTCCGATTCACCCTGAAGATCAGGAAAAGACCACCTTTACATGCCCTTATGGCACTTTTGCATATCGTAGAATGCCCTTTGGTTTATGTAATGCACCCGCTCCCTTTCAACGTTGCATGATGAGCATCTTTTCTGATTTCATAGAGTCTATTATGGAGGTCTTTATGGATGATTTTAGCGTATATGGTTCTTCATTTGATTCATGTCTAATTAATCTCGCTAAAATTTTGAAAAGATGTGAAAAGTGCAACTTAGTACTTAATTGGGAAAAATGTCACTTTATGGTGACAGAGGGAGTAGTCCTTGGCCATATTGTATCTGATAAGGGCATACAAGTAGACAAGGCTAAAATATCAGTGATTGAGCAATTACCTCCCCCAGTCAATGTTAAGGGAGTTAGAAGCTTCTTGGGTCATTCGGGGTTTTTTCGCCGCTTTATCAAAGATTTTTCTAAAATTGCTAAACCACTGACACAGCTTTTTCTCAAGGATGCCCCATTTATTTTTACTGACGAGTGTCTTGAGGCTTTTAACAGGATTAAGCAGGCTTTGATATCGGCACCCATCATATGTGCTCCCGATTGGAACCTTCTTTCGAAATCATGTGTGATGCAAGTGACTTTGCATTAGGAGCCGTGCTCGGACAGAGGAAGGACAAGGTTTTGCATGCTATTTATTATGCTAGCAAAACCTTGGATGAAGCCCAAGTCAACTATTCCACCACAGAAAAGGAGTTTCTTGCTAGTATTTATGCTTTAGAAAAATTTAGATCATATCTAGTTGGTTCTAAAGTTATTGTTTTTACTGATCATGCAGCATTGAAATACTTGATAGCCAAGGCGGAATCAAAGCCAAGTCTACTCCGGTGGGTTCTCTTGCTCCAAGATTTCAACATAGAAATAAAAGATAAAAAGGGAGCAGAGAACGTAGTGGCAGACCACTTGTCACGTATCAGGTATGATGAGGGTAAGGATTCTTTACCTATAGATGATTCTTTCCCTGATGACAACCTGTATACAGTTGTTGAGCATCACGCTTGGTATGCTGATTTTGCTAATTATATAGTGGGTGGTACTCTACCTCCTGACGTGTCCTACCAACAGAAAAAGAAATTCCTTTATGATGTTAAACATTATTTTTGGGATGATCCTTTTTTGTTTTGTGAGTGTGCAGATGGATTATTTCGCAGGTGTGTTCCCGAATGGGAGGTTCACGGCGTCCTTACCAGTTTTCACACCTCACCCTACGGTGGACATCATGGCCCCACTAAAACGGTGGCTAAGATCAATGAGTCAGGCTTCTTTTGGCCTACTATGTTTAAAGATGCTAACACTTTTGTGCAGGCTTGTGACTCTTGCCAGAGGATTGGCAACATTTCGCGGAGGCATGAGATGCCCCAAACTGGGATTCTCGAAGTTGAAATATTTGATGTTTGTGGTATCGATTATATGGGGCCGTTCCCATCTTCCAGTGGGAATTGTTACATACTTGTAGCCGTCGATTATGTGTCCAAGTGGGTAGAAACCATAGCTTCACCAACAAACGATTCTAAGGTAGTCATCAAGCTCTTCAAGAAGATCATATTTCCCAGGTTTGGTGTTCCACGAGCTATTATTAGTGATGGGGGTACCCACTTCCATGAAAAACAATTGGATAACCTCCTTAAGAAGTATGGCGTATATCATCGAACAGGGCTTAGTTACCACCCTCAAACTAGTGGTCAAGTTGAGGTCTCTAATAGGGAAATCAAGGCGATCCTAGAAAAGGTAGTAGCCAAGTCAAGGAAAGATTGGAGCATGAAGCTTGATGACACACTTTGGGCATACCGAACAGCATTTAAGACACCGATTGGTACCTCACCTCATAGATTAGTTTATGGTTAGGCATGTCATCTTCCCGTAGAATTGGAGTACAAAGCCTTTTGGGCAATCAAAAAGCTTAATATGGATTCTAAGGCCGCGGGTAAGAAGAGACTTCTTCAACTCAATGAGTTGAATGAGTTTAGATTGTCGGCATATGATAATGCGCGGATCTACAAGGAGAAGACCAAGAAGTGGAATGACAAGAGGATCTTACCAAGAGAGTTTGCACCGGGTGATAAGGTTCTTCTCTTTAATTCTAGATTGAAGATTTTCCCAGGAAAGTTGAAGTCTAGGTGGTTGGGTCCCTTCACTGTCACAAAGGTGAACAAATTTGGTTCGGTGGAGTTGGTGAGTGAGGTGAGGGAGTTAATAGTGTGCACATTATTTGCACAATAGAAGTAATTCATTCTTGATCATATTTTTGATTTGTTGAGTTTAAAAGTTATATATTTTTGAGAAAATAAAAGTGTGAAAAAAAGAAGTTCAAAGAAAAAAAGTGAGAAATTTGGAAAAAAAAGTTGAACTTCTAAGAAAGAAAAAAAAATGTTTGATGTTCAAATGTTCTATTTGAAGGTTGTTCTAAGGAAAAAAAAAAGAAAAAAAAAAGAATGAGTTCAAAGTTTGTTTTTCACTCAAAGTTCTACATTATCATATTATTATGAGTGGAATTGTAGGTGTTGGGATTGTTTTTAATTGTTGGGAGTATATTTAGTGGATTGTTGTTTGGAGTTGGTTATGTTGGAGATGTGTATGATCATTATTTTTGATCATGGGTTTGTTAGGATTTGGCTCCCTTAATGCATAGCTTTTATCTCACATAATCCCAAATTTATCCTTCCTTTACCCTAGCCTTACATTACAAGCTTAAAAGACCTTCTGACCTTGTGCATAGAAGTTATGTAAATGCGAAAGTCTTGTTTGTCAATGCAAGTTATGACTTGGCATATTTCGAGTCGACTAGTAGGATGAGCGTTCAATGTTTTTATACACACGAGAGTGTGAGTTGGGAGGGCATTGTTCACATTAAAGGGGTTGGTTGGAGAGCGATCGAGTACATTCTTTACTCGCCACATAAATGAGAGTTGAGTGTGTGAGCACTAGTCTTGAATTCTATATGCTCTTGTGGTTTGCTCTACTTGACAATTGTTGGGGAGGAAGGGTGATTAGATGAATAAGATTGATTGATGTTGAAGCATGTTCACTAGATTTGCCTTGAATCGTTGGTTTTTGATTTGATTATTGGGGTGAAGTATGTTTTATATGTTCATTGATGAGCTCTTTGCTTAGGGACAAGCAAAGGTTTGTCTTGGGGAAGTTTGATATGTCTAGTTTATATAGTGTTTTATCCTCGTCCCGTGGTCGTTATTAGTAGTGTTTTTGGCTCTTTCGGGCCACTTTTATTACTAATTTGTGTGTTCTAGTGTTTTCGCAGTTTTAGTTGTATTTTACAGGAAATTGCACTCTTGGAGCATTTTCCCGGGCTTTATTGGATCGACTACGGAAGCTAGAAGGACACGACCACTTTTGGAGCCCAAGATCGGTGAGAGCCGGTGATTAGGGGCTCGGTAATCTGGATCACGAGGCATTTGGACCAAGTATTCGAGACCTGAGAGGAAATATGGATTGGGCCGAGAAATCTAGCCCAATCGATGTTCAAGCCTCGAAGAAGAAGGCCGGGCCCGATCGGGCAAGCATACGCCCGATCTGGCGGCTGCGCGCAAAAGGGACCTTAAGGGAGAAGCGCGCCCGATCGGGTGAGCGTAGGCTCGATCGGGCGCGGCACATCAGTATAGGGCGTTGTAAAAAAGGCGGGCCCGATCGAGCGGCCCTTCGCCCGATCGGGCGCGTGTTTTCCTAGAGTTTGATTAGTTTAGTTTTAATTCGTGTTTTAGGAAAGGTTTAAATACGATTTGTACGGAACTATTAGTTACCTCTTTTCTTAGACTTTCTCTCTCTACTTAGTATTTTTCTCTCTCTTAAATTCTCTCTAAACTTTTGTTCTTAATTCCTTCATTAATTCCAGATTTATTTTGGTACAATTTCTTCCCTTTTTAATTTCAGTTATTTTAATTGTTTTCTTGTTTATGCTTTTAATTATTTATTTGATTGGTTTAGTTATGATGATCAGTGAGTAGTTTAATTCTAGGGTTTATGGGGATCCATAATTAATATGAAGGGATAGTTTGTTATTATTGATCTTTAGTATTGCATGATAATTTCCTATTGAATTGTTTTAAATTCTTTGCAATTACATTTTGAATCGAGCAGATGTAATTTGATTGTGGATGTTTAGCAATATTGAATTGATGAATCGAGCAGATGTTGATTTAATATTAAAGGCTATTTTTAATAGGAACTTAGGTTTAGTAAATTGCGAGAGCCTGTTAGATCTATATTGATTAATAAATTGCGAGAGCCTGTTAATCATGTTATCTATGCATTGTTAATTATTAATTACTTCGTTCTATCCCGGAATATTAATTATTGGTGAACCTGTGACCCTAGGTTTCCTTATTATTGATTCTTTTCTCCCTAAACTTATTCTTCGTAGTATAGAATTCTTATTTCAAAATATTGGTTACTTAGATAATTTAGAGTATAATAATTAATTAGAATTAAAAAGACTTGTTTCCCTGTGGAGTTCGACCCTACTTCCCTATATACCGTAGTTAGTGATTTAGGTAATTATTTTTGATTAGGGGATACGACTTTACCCTGTCAAAATTTGGCGCCGTTGCCGGGGAAACGGTTTTATTTTTATTTTCTGATTATATTTTTGTAGTCTAGATTATCCCCCCTTTGGCCTCAGAGAACATTAGTTCTTTGAGGCAAATCTCATATTTGTCTTTAGTTCTTTGTTTATGCCCAGGTGTTCCAGATCAGGTGACATCCCTTTTGATCCCGAGATTGAGCGTTCTTTTCATAGGCAAAAGAGACTCTATAGACAAATTCTGGCGGGTTCTGAGGAGGACAACGATCGAAGAGATCCTCCACCTGATTCTAGTGATACAGATATTCCTTCAGATTCAGAATAAGAGATGACGACCCAGAAGAAACTTAGTGATTATTCGCAACCGAAGCTCACAGATTTCCCGCACCTTACTCCCACTCCGGCTCTAGATGGAGTTCAATTTGAGATCTAGCCCCAATTTATTACTATGATAGAAAGGAAGCAGTTCAGCGGAGCTAAGGGTGAAGAACCCAATCTTCACATCGCAGATTTCTGTCAATATTGTAACATCATTAGACAAGCCGGGGTCACGCAAGACCAAATCAGGGAGATTCTTTTTCCCTTTTTATTATGTGGCAAAGCAAAATTATGGTTTAATGGTTTGAATAGAATTGCACTTGGTATTACTGACTGGGAAACTCTTGCTTTGAATTTCTATAATAAATATTATCCTGTAGAGAGAACAGCGGTGCTAAGGAGTGCTATTCAGAACTTCGCTCAAGAGGCCGACGAAACACTATATGAGGCTTGGGAGAGGTTCAAGGATCTACAGAGAGAGTGCCCCCACCATAATCTAGCACAATGACAATTGATCAAAGCATTTTATAATGGACTTAGAAATTCTTCTAGATCAGTACTAGATTCGGCAGCTAGTGGGAGGTTTATGAATTTAAATGTGGATGATGAAGGACAGGTTATCGAAGACATGGCAATACACAATTCCCAATATGGGAATCCGAGGGGGTTTGCAAATAAAGGAAAACATAATGTCGATTCCGTATCCTTTTTGCAAGCTCAACTAACATCTATTTGTCAAAAATTAGATAATCTTACTACTAGTCCTAACTCTGTAGCTAATGTTTCTGCTATTGCTAACCATGAGGCTTTTTGTGAAAATTGTGGAATTGTAGGTCATTGGGAGCAAGATTGTAGGAGCACTATGGAACAAGTTAATGCCTTTCAAACCTATAGGCAAAATAACCCCTATTCTAATTCCTACAATGCCGGTTATAAAAATCATCCTTATCTTTCATACCGGAGTACCAATGTACAAAACCCTCCACCTCCACAACAACCACAAACAACAAACACCACTACAGCAAAAATATTATCACCCTAATGCCGGCCAGAAAAGCCAAGCATCACCCTCATCATCTTCCGACCCTGCCATGACAAAAATTAGAGCAATGCTTGCAAATATGCAAAAGCATATGGAGAGTAGGGATGCGCAAATTGATTCTATTCTAGCCCATAATAAAATCATGGACAATCAAATTGCACAACTTTCATCTACCCTACAATCCCGTCAGCAGGGAGCTCTACCATCACAACCTATCCATCCTACAGATCATGCTAATGCAATCACTCTAAGGAGTGGTTCACATTATGATGGACCTCCTATGCCAAAGGAAGATAGACCAGTTCCTGATCTAGATTCCTCTATACCAAACGGTAATCCTGCTAGCCCTGCAGGGCTACAAACAGATACTAACCCTACTAATGTTTCTGTGCAGGGTAAATCGCAGGATAAGGGAGGAGATGTGCAGAGCCCAGTTATCAAGCTTCCATTCCCTAATAGACAACTGAAGAGTAAGCTTGATAAACAATTCGGTAAATTTTTAGAGGTTGTGAAAAACCTGCAGGTAACAGTCCCTTTCACTGATTTAATCACTCAAGTACCTGCTTATGCTAAATTCATGAAAGACATTCGGACTAGGAAAAGGGCCTTTAATGAAGTAGAAACTGTAGCTTTCACAGAGGAGTGTAGCGCTTTTTTGCACAATAAATCCCCTCCTAAATTAAAGGATCCCGGTAGTTTTTCTATCCCTTGTCACATTGGGAATGTTTTTATTGATAAAGCTTTGTGTGATTTGGGTGCTAGTGTCAGTGTCATGCCATCATCTATCTGCGCTAAATTAAATATGGGAGAATTAAAAATTACTAATATAACTTTGCAAATGGCAGATCGTTCGGTAAAATACCCCTTAGGTATTTTAGAGGACGTACCTGTCAGAGTTGGTAAATTTTTCATTCCTGTTGATTTTATTGTTTTAGATATGGCAGAGGACACACAAATACCCATTATATTAGGTAGGCCTTTCCTCCACACTGCAGGAGCGATTATTGATGTAAAAAATGGTAAACTAACCCTTTTTGTAGGTGACGATAATGTTACCTTTAATTTAGGGAAGGTTTTGAAAGGGCCTATGTTAGAAGAAAATTGTTGCTACATTGATACAATTGATTTAATGGACGATATTTGTGATGATAGCTTGCCACAGGTTCTTGCGAAGGATCCCTTAGAGGAAGTTCTCTACGGGAATTTATCTAGCGACAATGCAAGCGTTTGGGGTAATGAGGTACAGGATATTGAAAAGGCTCTTTCCTTAGAAGAGTTAAGCCCCAAGGAGACAATAAAGGTAGTAAATTTAGTTCAGGAATCAAAACCTGCAAAGGTCAAGAAACCTGAGCTAAAACCTCTCCCTTCTCATTTAAAATATGTTTTTCTCGATGAACAGGAACTACACCCCGTGATCATCAGTACTGCACTCACTGACCTACAATCTTCCCAACTTCTAGGGGTCCTCAAAACCCATAAGAAGGCTATAGGGTATAGTATTGATGATCTCAAGGGTATTAGCCCTGATTTTTTCATGCACAGGATTCATCTAGAGGAAAATTACAAGCCCTGCATTCAACCCCAACGAAGATTAAATCCCAACATGCAGGAAGTAGTCAAGAAGGAGGTGATGAAATTACTTGATGCAGGTATTATCTATCCTATCTCTGACTCCAAGTGGGTAAGTCCTGTGCAGGTAGTACCGAAGAAGGGTGGGATGACTGTGATAACAAATGAAAAAAATGAATTAATTCCCACTAGAACTGTAACAGGGTGGCGTATGTGCATAGACTATCGTAGATTAAATATCGCCACTAAAGAGGATCACTTCCCTCTTCCCTTTATTGATCAAATGCTTGAGAGGTTAGCCAATCACAAATTCTTTTGCTATTTGGACGAGTATTCGGGATTTTTCCAAATTCCGATTCACCCTGAAGATCAGGAAAAGACCACCTTTACATGCCCTTATGGCACTTTTGCATATCTTAGAATGCCCTTTGGTTTATGTAATGCACCCGCTCCCTTTCAACGTTGCATGATGAGCATCTTTTCTGATTTCATAGAGTCTATTATGGAGGTCTTTATGGATGATTTTAGCGTATATGGTTCTTCATTTGATTCATGTCTAATTAATCTCGCTAAAATTTTGAAAAGATGTGAAGAGTGCAACTTAGTACTTAATTGGGAAAAATGTCACTTTATGGTGATAGAGGGAGTAGTCCTTGGCCATATTGTATCTGATAAGGGCATACAAGTAGACAAGGCTAAAATATCAGTGATTGAGCAATTACCTCCCCCAGTCAATGTTAAGGGAGTTAGAAGCTTCTTGGGTCATGCGGGGTTTTATCGCCGCTTTATCAAAGATTTTTCTAAAATTGCTAAACCACTAACACAGCTTTTGCTCAAGGATGCCCCATTTATTTTTACTGACGACTGTCTTGAGGCTTTTAACAGGATTAAGCAGGCTTTGATATCGGCACCCATCATATGTGCTCCCGATTGGAACCTTCCTTTCGAAATCATGTGTGATGCAAGTGACTTTGCACTAGGAGTCGTGCTCGGACAGAGGAAGGACAAGGTTTTGCATGCTATTTATTATGCTAGCAAAACCTTGGATGAAGCCCAAGTCTACTATTCCACCACAGAAAAGGAGTTTCTTGCTGTTATTTATGCTTTAGAAAAATTTAGATCATATCTAGTTGGTTCTAAAGTTATTGTTTTTACTTATCATGCAGCATTGAAATACTTGATAGCCAAGGCGGAATCAAAGCCAAGGCTACTCCGGTGGGTTCTCTTGCTCCAAGATTTCAACATAGAAATAAAAGATAAAAAGGGAGCAGAGAACGTAGTGGCAGACCACTTATCACGTATCAGGTATGATGAGGGTAAGGATTCTTTACCTATAGATGATTCTTTCCCTGATGACAACCTGTATGCAATTGTAGAGCATCACCCTTGGTATGCTGATTTTGCTAATTATATAGTGGGTGGTACTCTACCTCCTGACGTGTCCTACCAACAGAAAAAGAAATTCCTTTATGATGTTAAACATTATTTTTGGGATGATCCTTTTTTGTTTCGTGAGTGTGCAGATGGCTTATTTCGCAGGTGTGTTCACGAATGGGAGGTTCACGGCGTCCTTACCAGTTGTCATACCTCACCCTACGGTGGACATCATGGCCCCACTAAAACGGTGGCTAAGATCAATGAGTCAGGCTTCTTTTGGCCTACTATGTTTAAAGATACTAACACTTTTGTGCAGGCTTGTGACTCTTGCCAGAGGACTGGCAACATTTCACGGAGGCATGAGATGCCCCAAACTAGGATTCTCGAAGTTGAAATATTTGATGTTTGGGGTATCGATTATATGGGGCCGTTCCCATCTTCCAATGGGAATTGTTACATACTTGTAGCCGTCGATTATGTGTCCAAGTGGGTAGAAGCCATAACTTCACCAACAAACGATTCTAAGGTAGTCATCAAGATCTTCAAGAAGATCATATTTCCCAGGTTTGCTGTTCCACGAGCTATTATTAGTGATGGGGGTACCCACTTCCATGAAAAACAATTAGATAACCTCCTTAAGAAGTATGGCGTATATCATCGAACAGGGCTTAGTTACCACCCTCAAACTAGTGGTCAAGTTGAGGTCTCTAATAGGGAAATCAAGGCGATCCTAGAAAAGGTAGTTGCCAAGTCAAGGAAAGATTGGAGCATGAAGCTTGATGACACACTTTGGGCATACCGAACAACATTTAAGACACCGATTGGTACCTCACCTTATAGATTGGTTTATGGTTAGGCATGTCATTTTCCCGTAGAATTGGAGTACAAAGTCTTTTGGGCGATCAAAGAGCTTAATACGGATTCTAAGGCCGCGGGTAAGAAGAGACTTCTTTAACTCAATGAGTTGGATGAGTTTAGATTGTCGGCATATGATAGTGCGCAGATCTACAAGGAGAAGACCAAGAAATGGCATGACAAGAGGATCTTACCAAGAGAGTTTGCACTGGGTGATAAGGTTCTTCTCTTTAATTCTAGATTGAAGATTTTCCCAGGAAAGTTGAAGTCTAGGTGGTCGGGTCCCTTCACTGTCACAAAGGTGAACAAATTTGGTTCGGTGGAGTTGGTGAATGACAAAGGTGAAGAGTTCAAGGTAAACGGCTAAAGGTTGAAAGTGTATCATGAAGGTGCTACCATTAGAGATGTGTAGGAGACTCTTCTAACTCCACTTCCAACATGAGCTTCAAGGTGGTAAGAAGGTCGTGCGGGACCTAGATAAACCAGCGCTTTGCGGGAGGCAACCCGTATTTCATGCTTTATAGGCTAGTTTTTCTTTTCCTTATTTTTGTTTTGTTTTTTTTTTAGAGAGGCGAGGAGAGTGATATTTCACCAGTTTTAAGTGTTGTTGTACAGGTATGAATTTGACAGGTATAAAGACTTAGAAAAATTTGAAGAAGAAAAGAAGTCGGAGAAAAAGGGCTGCTCGGGCCCGATCGGGCGAGGCTCGCCCGATCGGGTGCGCAAGCAACCCACATTTCAGCAGAAAATTCGCCCGATCGGGCGACACAGCCTGATCGGGCGACACAGCCAGATCGGGTGACACATCCCGATCGGGCGACACATCCCGATCGGGCGACACAACCCGATCGGGCGCGCATGAAAGCTAGAAATCGGAACCATTTTCGCCCGATCGGGCAAAACAGCCTGATCGGGCGCGCAAGCAAGGTTGAATTCAGAGGCTTTTTTCGCCCGATCGGGCAAAGCTTGCCCGATCAGGCGCTTTTTTTGGAAAATCGAGTGAAAAGGAAAAGATATGTCGGGCGAAGCTTACCCGATTGGGCGAGCAAAATGCGAAAATTTTGATAGTGTTCGCGCCCGATCGGGCGCGCAACTTAAGTTCAGGAATTTCCCACTTTCGCCCGATCGGGCGCGCCATCAGTCCGTCCCCCTTTTACTTTCTTTTCTCTTCTTTCTTTCCTCACTTTCTCCTTATTTCATATTCTTCATTTCACTTTCTCTCTCTAAAACCTCCATTTTCAAACCAAAAAACTTCACTTCAATCCAAGATCTCCTCCAATTCTTCCATCCAAACTCAAAAATTCTTACATATTCCATCTCCCTTCATCCTCCTCTACAATCTACACTATTTTTCCCCTATTTTCTCTCAAATTTTCTCAAACCCTATGAGAGAGAAACCTCCAATTTACCACTATTTTACAAAGAAATGGCCTCAAAGCGTTCAAGAAACCAAAGGGGTGAGAGCTCAAGTGCACCACAACCAACAATTAACCCGGATCTTCAAATTCCGGGATGGGAGGAGGTTGTCATCACCTCGGAGGAGCAACGGGTTAGGATGGTCAACCTCATCGATCGTCAGGTAATCTCTACCCGTTTTATTCATCATCCCACATTAGCTAGGTTAGGCCTTGATAAATATGTGGAAAAATTGTTCAAGGGTATAGGCATGAGTGGTTTTTTTCAAATGTGCCATGATACATATGATTATTTAACATTGGAATTTATCTCAAGTTTTAATGTTATTAAAATGAATGCACTAATCACTCATGTTCAATTCCGATTATTAAACAACGATGTGAGACTAACTCTAAAAGAATTTGGATAGTTGTTTGATTTAAAATTGGATAAACCTATTGAGCCCTCTCAAGACCAAACCGCCGTGGTCTATAAGAGGTTAACTGGGGAGGATTTAGTGAACCTCCAACATGCCAAAGGGACGTGGATTCAACATCCCGTCCCAAAACTTTGGCAAAGATTTGTCGGCCTCACTATTTTTGGGAGGCATGAACCGGCAAATGTTAGGAGAGATGAATTGGAACTATTGGCATCCTATATAATTCCTAATGCTGAAAAATTGAACATACCCCATAGGTTAGCCAATCACTTCCAAAGGGCGGCCAATGCGGCCGAGGCTAGTAGGTCTAGAGCACCTATTTACTTTGGGGGGTTAGTGACCCATATTGCTAGGAAACACCTAGGTTGGAACCCCGATGGACATAGGAAAGTTGTGGGATCGAACCTCATGGACCTACCCTATTTAGGGAGCTTGAACTGGGTGCAACCGGTGGGGAGTGATACTTGGTGGATTGTCCACCGACAATCGGGTAGGAGAGACCTAGCCTTTACCTTACCCAACCCCGCCTTAACCAAATTTGAGAGGGGGAAGCCCTCTTATACTTTCGAGATAAATGGTCAAGGTGAGGTTCAACCACCTCACCCCTCACTACAACCCCACCATTCCCCCATTCACCACTAAACACACTACCAACCACCCCCACCCTTCACCTATGGCATGCCCACTTCCTCGGTCGATTACAACGTTGACCCCAATGCCCCATATGACTTTTCGGCTTTTAGGAGCCAATTAGACCGCATCGAGACGGGGCAAGGGAGAGTTGAGGGTATGATGCAAAACCTAGACTCTAAGTTAAGCACCCTAGATGGGCGGGTTGGTCATATAGAGAGGAACCTAGGGAGGGGCCTTTATCCCATGTATGATGATTATGCCCGTCGGGGGGCTATTCCTCTCGATTCACTTACTCCCGATTGGTTCCAATACCCCCAAGGAGGGTATTCTCACCCCGGTGCGTATGGTACTTACGTGGACTACTCTTCGGTCCACGGATATGGGGGTGATGCTCCTTTTGTGGGTATGGGTGGGAATGTAGACCCTAACTACTATGCAGGTGGTTCGGGGTATGGAGGTGGTGGCTCTAGCCATGGAGGAGCCGGTTCTAGCCACGGCGGGGGCTACTTTAGGATGGATGAGGATGAGGAGTAGGCTACTCTCCCAAGTCAATGAGGGCATTGCTTGATTTGGCTTGGGGGGGTGTTCTTTCACTTGGTAATTCTCTTCCTTTTCTCTCTTTATTTGCTTTCTAGTATAGTTTTTATTTGCTTTCCTAGTATAGTTTTTATTGCTTTCTTATATATGAAAAATACAAATAAATTGAAAAATAAAAAAAAAATTGAAAAATACGTTCCAATGAATTATGAATCATACTTCCCTGTGCCCCATACTTGAGAAAATTTTTTTTGATTCTCGGCATTTGATGATGAATATTGTGGATTTGTTGGTGATGATTTGAAGTCTAATTGTTTAGATTCCTAAACATGCGTCAATTTTGCCCAACTACTTGTGAATATAGTGCTTGACTAGTTGATTTGGTTAGGAAATGTGTGATAGTTCCATAATTCCTGGTATGTCAATAAATTTGAGTATTGATTTGCAACTATGAGTAGTGTTTCATGACTTATTATTATGCACATGAGGAGGACGAAGGCGTTCATTCTTTTAGGTAGCCTTCAGAGTATTAGATACATTTGTTCCCTTCTTGTTACCCATGTTGTTGCTTGTGCCCTTTTATTTAGCCACATTATAAGCCTACATGAGCCCCATTAGTTACTAGTCCCAAGCTTGGCTTGGGGGAGCTATTAGTGAGTGAGGTGAGGGAGTTTGTAGTGTGCACATTATTTGCACAATTTGGGTGGGTTTTGAGAAGTAATTCATTCTTGATCATATTTTTGTTTTGTTGAGTTTAAAAGTTATATATTTTTGAGAAAATAAAAGTGTGAAAAAAAGGAAGTTCAAAAAAAAAATGAGAAATTTGGAAAAAAAAGTTGAACTTCTAAGAAAGAAAAAAAAATGTTTGATGTTCAAATGTTCTATTTGAAGGTTGTTCTAAGGAAAAAAAAAGAATGAGTTCAAAGTTTGTTTTTCACTCAAAGTTCTACATTATCATATTATTATGAGTGGAATTGTAGGTGTTGGGATTGTTTTTATTGTTGGGAGTATATTTAGTGGATTGTTGTTTGGAGTTGGTTATGTTGGAGATGTGTATGACCATTATTTTTTATCATGGGTTTATTAGGATTTGGCTCCCTTAATGCATAGCTTTTCTCTCACATAATCCCAAATTTATCCTACCTTTACCCTAGCCTTACATTACAAGCTTAAAAGACCTTCTGACCTTGTGCATAGAAGTTATGTAAATGCGAAAGTGTTGTTTGTCAATGCAAGTTATGACTTAGCATATTTCGAGTCGACTAGTAGGATGAGCGTTCAATGTTTTTATACACACGAGAGTGTGAGTTGGGAGGGCATTGTTCACATTAAAGGGGTTGGTTGGAGAGCGATCGAGTACATTCTTTACTCGCCACATAAATGAGAGTTGAGTGTGTGAGCACTAGTCTTGAATTCTATATGCTCTTGTGGTTTGCTCTACTTGACAATTGTTGGGGAGGAAGGGTGATTAGATGAATAAGATTGATTGATTTTGAAGCATGTTAACTAGATTTGCCTTGAATCGTTGGTTTTTGATTTGAGTATTGGGGTGAAGTATGTTTTATATGTTCATTGATGAGCTCTTTGCTTAGGGACAAGCAAAGGTTTGTCTTGGGGAAGTTTGATATGTCTAGTTTATATATTGTTTTATCCCCGTCCCGTGGTCGTTATTAGTAGTGTTTTTGGCTCTTTCGGGCCACTTTTATTACTAATTTGTGTGTTCTAGTGTTTTCGTAGTTTTAGTTGTATTTTACAGGATATTGCACTCTTGGAGCATTTTTTCGGGCTTTATTGGATTGACTACGGAAGCTAGAAGGACACGACCACTTTTGGAGCCCAAGATCGGTGAGAGCCGGTGATTAGGGGCTCGGTAATCTGGATCACGAGGAATTTTGACCAAGTATTCGAGACCCGAGAGGAAATATGGATTGGGCCGAGAAATCTAGCCCAATCGAAGTTCAAGCCTCGAAGAAGAAGACCGGGCCCGATCGGGCAAGCATACGCCCGATCGGGCGGCTGCGCGCAAAACGGACCTTAAGGGAGAAGCGCGCCCGATCGGGTGAGCGTAGGCTCGATCGGGCGCGGCACATCAGTATAGGGCGTTGTAAAAAAGGCGGGCCCGATCGGGCGCGTGTTTTCCTAGAGTTTGATTAGTTTAGTTTTAATTCGTGTTTTAGGAAAGGTTCAAATACGATTTGTACGGAACTATTAGTTACCTCTTTTATTAGACTTTCTCTCTCTACTTAGTATTTTTCTCTCTCTTAAATTCTCTCTAAACTTTTGTTCTTAATTCCTTAATTAATTCCAGATTTATTTTGGTACAATTTCTTCCCTTTTTAATTTCAGTTATTTTAATTGTTTTCTTGTTTATGCTTTTAATCCATAATTAATATGAAGGGATAGTTTGTTATTATTGATATTTAGTATTGCATGATAATTTCCTATTGAATTGTTTTAAATTCTTTGCAATTAGATTATGAATCGAGCAGATGTAATTTGATTGTGGATGTTTAGCAATATTGAATTGATGAATCGAGCAGATGTTGATTTAATATTAAAGGCTATTTTTAATAGGAACTTAGGTTTAGTAAATTGCGAGAGCCTGTTAGATCTATGTTGATTAATAAATTGCGAGAGCCTGTTAATCATGTTATCTATGCATTGTTAATTATTAATTACTTCGTTCTATCCCGGAATATTAATTATTGGTGAACCTGTGACCCTAGGTTTCCTCATTATTGATTCTTTTCTCCCTAAACTTATTCTTCGTAGTATAGAATTCTTACCTCAAAATATTGGTTACTTAGATAATTTAGAGTATAATAATTAATTAGAATTAAAAAGACTTGTTTCCCTGTGGAGTTCGACCCTACTTCCCTATCTACTGTAGTTAGTGATTTAGGTAATTATTTTTTATTAGGGGATACGACTTTACCCTGTCAAAATTTGGCGCCGTTGCCGGGGAAACGATTTTATTTTTATTTTCCGATTATATTTTTGTAGTCTAGATTATCCCCCCTTTGGCCTCAGAGAACATTAGTTCTTTGAGGCAAATCTCATATTTGTCTTTAGTTCTTTGTTTATGCCCAGGTGTTCCAGATCAGGTGACATCCCTTTTGATCCTGAGATCGAGCGTTATTTTCATAGGCAAAAGAGACTCTATAGACAAATTCTGGCGGGTTCTGAGGAGGACAACGATCGAAGAGATCCTCCCCCTGATTCTAGTGATACAGATATTCCTTCAGATTCAGAATCAGAGATGACGGCCCAGAAGAAACTCAGTGATTATTCGCAACCGAAGCTCACAGATTTCCCGCACCTTACTCCCACTCTGGCTCTAGACATCGAAGACATGTTTGAGGAAGATAAGCTTTTTAATTTTGTTTCTGGTTTAAAAACTTGGGCTGAAACTGAATTACGTAGGCAAAACGTTAGGACTTTGTCCGCGGCTTTTGCCGCTGCTGATGCTCTTGTTGATCTTAAGCCAGGGAACACTACTGTTGCAACCTCTTCAGGAAAAAACACCAAACGAAAACGTTGGAGTGGTTCCTAAAAGGGAAAGAAAAGCGGCCAACGCCAAGGTAAGAACAAGAAACCTAACGGTAAGGCTAAAGTTGTTGTATCCAATGCTAAAGATGCTGGAAACAAGCCCGTCAATGGCGGTTGCTACCATTGCGAAGGCCTGCACTTTTTTAAGATATTGTCCTATGAAAGGGAAAATCGGAGGAATTTTTCCAAAAGAACCTATAGCGGAAACGGAGGATGATGAGGTCCCCATCTACGTCAACCTTCTAGGCCTATTAAACGCCGTGAGAGCCACAACCACTGACCCTTCTAGAGGGCTTCCGTATGTGGATGTGCGTGTCAATGGACACGTTACTAAGGCTATGGTTGACACAGATGCCACTCATAACTTTGTGAGTGAAGGAGCTGCAAAAAAGCTCGACCTGCCCTTGACAAAAGAGAGGGTGTGCGGTGTTAATGTACAAGTGGGCAGTTGGAAAGGGACAACTAACTTGATTGCTGTTACCCTTGACGATTTTGAACTCATTCTAGGAAACGAGTTCTTTCGTAAGGCTAAAGCATCGGTGATGCCCCACCTTGGTGGAATGCTCATTGGAGATGAGGATGGGCCATGCTTTGTGAAGGGAGTGCCTAGTTCCTCCCGCCCAAATCGTTTGCGACACGATTCCGAGCATAACCATGAGTTTTGCTCTGTCTTGCAAGTGAGGAGTGTGGTCGCCAAGGGCGAGCCCACTTTTCTAGCTGCACTTGTAGAGATTAGCCTTGACAAGAGTGTCGAGATGCCGGATGAAGTTGCTGGGGTCCTTGATGAGTTCAAGGATGTGATGCCCCTAGAACTTCCTAGGAATCTCCCTCTAAGGCGTGCTATTGATCACAAGATTGATCTAGAGCCAGGTGCCCTGCCTCCTGCTCGTGCCCCTTATTGGATGAGTCCGGGGGAGCTTGCTGAATTGAGGATCCAGTTGAATGACCTTCTTACCGCAGGTTTTATTTAACCCTCAAAAGCTCCTTTTGGTGCCCCTGTTTTATTTCAATGGAAATTTGATGGATCTTTACGTCTGTGTATTGATTACAGGGCACTAAATATGGTGACGATCAAGAACAAGTATCCAATTCCTAGGGCTGATGACTTGTTTGATCAGTTGGCACAAGCAACTTGGTTTACCAAGCTGGATTTGCGATCTGGGTACTGGCAAGTAAGAATCTCGGAAGGGGATGAGGCCAAAACGACATGTGTTACTCGTTATTGTTCATTTGGATTTCTAGTTATGCTGTTTGGGCTTACTAATGCCCCGGCAACCTTCAGTAGTTTCATGAACGATGTTCTTAATGAATTTCTAGATCAGTTTGTTGTTGTCTATTTGGATGATATTGTGATTTATAGCAAATCTGTATTTAAGCATTGCAATCATTTACGTTTAGTTCTCTAACGTCTCAAAGATCATAAACTCTTTATCAAAAAGGAGAAATGCGAGTTTGCCCATAAGGAAATCATGTTCCTAGGCCACAAAATCGCTAAAGGCCAAGTAAGAATGGATGAATGAAAGCTATCCATGACTAGCAACCCGTAAAAAGAGTATCCGACCTAAGATCCTTCTTAGGGCTTGCTAACTATTATTGAAAGTTTATAGTTGGCTATTCTAAGAGGATCGCGCCCACTAACCGACCTGCTCAAGAAGGAGCATGGGTGGGAATGGACGCAAGAATGTGAGGATGCCTTTAAGGATATCAAGATGGCCGTGGATAGTGAGCAAGTCTTGAAGCTACCTATTTTTTATAGACCTTTTGAGGTGCATACAGATGCATCAGATAAGACTATTGGTGGGATACTAGTCCATGATGGACACCCTATAGCATTCGAGAGTCGAAAGCTAAAAGGGGCAGAGGAGAGGTACACAACCCATGAGAAAGAAATGTTAGCGGTTGTGCATTGTCTTACAATTTGGAGGGTATACCTTATTGGCACAAAGTTTGTTGTTAAGATCGATAATGTTGCTAACACTTACTTTAAAACGCAACCTAAACTCTCCCCAAAACAAGCCCGGTGGTAAAAATTTTTGGGTTAATATGACTTTGAGTGGGAGCATAAGCCCGATCGGTATAATGCGGTCCCCAATACTCTTAGTCGTAGGTTCCATGAGTTGGTTACTGCCTTGATTGCGGTTGAGTCTGACTTTACGGAGAAAGCAAAGGCTGCCGTAGTAGGCGATGCTTCTTATGAGAAGCTAAAGGAAAAAATCGAATCTGGAATTGCGCGGCGCTTCTTAAGAGAGGATGTTTTGGTCTATGCTAAAGGAGCTAGGCTTTACATCCCAGCGGGAATGCTTCAATTCCATTTGAACTCATGCACGAGGTGCATGATTCCCAATGGGCGGGACATCCTTGCCGGGAAAGGAATTGGCGCTCCTATCTCGCGATTATTTTTGGCCAAAGATGAGTCAGGATGTCGAGGCATATGTTAAATCATGCCTGGTTTGCCAACAAGATAAGTTGGAACGAAGGAGGGAAGCCGGTCTCCTTCAACCACTCCTTATCCCGGAAATACCGTGGCAGTTGATTTCCATAGATTTTATATTAGGGATGCCCAAGGTGGATGGGCTAAAATCGATCCTTGTGATAGTTGATCGATACACAAAATACGCGGTGTTTTGTGCTGCTCCAGATGCATGCATGACTGAGCGAGTCGCGAAGCTGTTCTTTAGGAACGTGGTCAAGTACTTTGGCCTTCCCCAAGATATAATCAGTGATCGCGACACTCGATTTACGGGGAATTTTTTTTTTTACAATTGTTTAACCAGTTAGGTTCATAGTTGAAATTTTTTATTGCGAATCACCCTCAAACGAATGGGCAGACGGAGCCTATTAACGCACTGCTTGAGGAATACCTGAGTCACTATGTGAGTACCTCTCAACAAAATTGGACGGCAATGTTGAAAACTGACAGGCTAAAGCTGTAATCACCTAATCAAAAATAATACTTAAATCCACTAACTATGTAAATAGGGAAGAAGGGTCGAACCACAGGGAAACGAGTTAATTTATTCCTAATTAATCAAAATAATCTAAATTATCAAGTAAGCAAATTGTTATTATAAAAGGGAACTAAACTACTAAAAGTAAAAGTGGGAAGGAATAAAAGTAGGAAGGAAATCAATGAAATAAAAGCCTAGGGCATAGGTTCCCAATAAAAATTAATCCAAGGTAAAACATAACAATCAATCATCAATGCATCAATTAATCACATCATAAAGAGCTTTCGCTACGCATTACAATCACAAAGTTAATTTACTGGTATTAAATCTCATCTCTCAAATCTCGATTTAACCATTTATAAATTAGTCCACCTATTGAAACAAAGCCTAAACATCAATTCTCATCTCTCGAATCTCAAATCAATATTGCTAAACTCATACAATTAAATCTAGCCAAATCTAATTGCATAGCATTAAATTAATCAATAGGAAATTAATCAAGCATTGACAATCAACAATTACAAATTACCCCTTCATATTAATCATGGATCCCACAACCCTAGAAGTTAAACTACTTAAACATAATTAAAACTAAACTAATCAAAGCAATTAAATAAAGCATAATAAGGACAATAATAACGAAACAAATAAGGAACAATAAAATTAAACAAAAGTAAAAACAAAGGGATTAATAAAAGTATAGCAGTGAGACTACAAAATTACGAAGCTAAACAAAAATAATTCTAAAGCTAATAACTAATAAGATCTAAAAGCATCGTAATTAAAGAAAAGCTTCAATTAAAGAACTCAAGAACTACCTAATACGAAGTACATAAGTCATGAAATCCAAAAGCTAAGAAACTTATAAAACTAAAACTAAGTCCACCATAAGCTGCTCCTAAAACTAATAATAAAGGCTTGCCTAACTCCCTGCAACTCCAAGAATTTGGGTATTTATACTACCCCAACAAACCAACATAGCAACTTCGAGCAGCATACTCGTCTGATCCGGCATTTGGCCGCCCGATCGGACTCGTTAATTCACGTCAATCAGATACAATTGTGGGCCTTGCTTTTCACTTGGGTCTAAAACTTAACCTTTGGGTTTGTCTTATGATTTGTAGCCTCATTATTTAGTCCGTAGTAGTAGCTTGTAAAACTTGGACTTCTTTACAAATCGAGCCCTTATTCACTGTTGTTAACTCGGTCTTGGGCTTAAAATATCCGGTCATAGAATATGATCCAACTTCAATATCTTTGTACTGGCTCAATAAGCTCGGGAATTATCATAATTCTGCAAATTCCTACAAAATAATACCAACTCTACAAAAACACTAGAAAACGTACATTAGTAATAAAAATAGTTCCGTAGAGCTCAAATAAGCACAAATATGACCGTGGGACGGGGAATAAAAATACATATAAAATAGATTCATCAAACTATCCCAAGCTAAACCTTTGTTTGTCCCTAAGAAAAGAAATGAATAAATAAATCAATACTTCACCCCAAAAATAATTTAAATCAATAAATATAATTCAGGGTAAATCTGACAAACATGTATTAAAGTCAAGAATCAAATCCATCCAACTACCAATTTTACCTAACAATTGTCAAGTAGAGCAAACCACAAGAGTATATAGAATTCAAGACTAGTGCTCACACACTCAAATCTCATTTATGTGGCGAGTAAAAGATGTACTCAATTTTACCTAACAATTGTCAAGTAGAGCAAACCTCAAGAGTATATAGAATTCAAGACTAGTGCTCACACACTCAAATCTCATTTATGTGGCGAGTAAAATATGTACTCGATCGCTCTCCAACCAACCCCTTTAATGTGAACAATGCCCTCCCAAACTCACAACACTTAAGTGTTTAAAGAAATAAGAACTCAACCTAAATAGTCGACTCGAAATATGTCAAATCATTCTTTGCATTGATAAATAACTAATTTCACATTCACACAACTCTATGCACATGGTCGGAAGGTCTTTAAAGCTTGTAATGTAACGCTAGGGTAAAGGGTAGGAAATAGCTAGGAAAATGTGAAAGAAAAGCCATGCTTAAAGGGAGCTGTTAAACCAAGATCAAAACTAAATAATGACCAATCATCTCCAACATACTAAACTCCTACAAAAGTTCACCAAATACGACTCCAAATATAAACGATCCCAACACTTAAAATTCAACTCATAAAAATATAATAATATAACACTTGTGCGGATGACAAACTTTACTATTAAACTTGAAATTTTTATTGAAATTCAATTTTTCTTTCTTTCTTTTGATCAACCTTCACTTAGAACATTTGAACATTAAACAATTTTTTTCCTTTTCTCTTTTTTTTTTTCTTTTGAAGTTCACTCTTTTTATTTTTTTCACTTTTTTTCCTTGAACTTCTCTTTTTTTTTTCATCAACATCATGCTTTATTTTTTCAAGAGATACAACTTTCATAATCATCAAAACTAAACCACAATCAAGAACAAAATAACTTAACAAAACCCACCCAAATTGTGCAAATAATAAGCTCACCACAAACTCCCTCACCTCACTCACTAATAGCTCCCCCAAGCCAAGCTTTGGCCTAATAACCAATTGGGCTAAATAGGCTTGCAACGTGGCTAAGAAAAAACAACAAGTCAAGGCCACAACATGGGTAGCAAGTGTTGTAGCCAAGCCTAACAACTTGGTTATGGACGTTTCTTTGGTTCAAGATGTAGCATCATGCATTGGTGCTATGCATTCTATCCATGTGCAACAAGATATTCAATCCCTTGAATTTCTTATTGTTCTTATTAACTAGTTTATTCTAGTTCATTTTATGCTTTGAATAAATTGTAAACTTTAGTCATATTTTAAGTTTGCAAATTAGTTATATTTTTTTTATTAGTTCTTTTTAGCTGATTCTATGACAAACATATAATGTCACATTCACACAAAGTACAAGTGCAAGATACATCAAGAAGGCAGCCATTTAAGCTTGTGAAAGAGCATGGAATCCGAAATTCTTCTAAAGGAATTTCAAATGCTTTGACTTGGGTGTTACAATCAGATTCAAAGAGGAGTTACAAGCCTTCAATTCAGCCTTCAAGTGGCCGTTTATTTCAGTCAGCATTGGAGCATCTAAAGGGCGTCCAAGTACATCCTTTTCCACATACATTCAAGCTTATTTCAAGGCTTGAAACAAGGAGGAGTTACACTTCTTTGTTGTTTGAATTTGGGCGTTAATAATGGGGTTGATACATCTCCAAATTGCTGCTTTGTTGGGCGTGAATCAAGGGGGAGTTATACTCTCTTATTTCTGATTTTATTTCAGCCATAATTTGGAGGTTACAAACCACCATTTTCTCTTTGATGTATCTAGTTAAATAAGGCTTCTTTTATTATTGTACCTAGACAACAAAAAGCTGATTTGTACTTAGCTTAGGCGTGTAACAAGTGAGTTGAAAAGCCACTTAAGTTAGCTTGTACTTAAGGATGCTTGTTTACTATAAATAGCAAGCAAATGTGAATGAAAAAATCAGATTATTCAAACAAACAAACTTGTCTTACATTCGTTTCTTAGATTAGAAACAAAAACCTGAAAATTCTTGGATTTGGAATTTCGTTTCCTTTGTTTAGTTAGCTAGTTTAGGCTACTAGTTGGCTTGTGATCTTAGGAATCCAAACTGTTTCTTAGTGGTGTGACTTTATCTTAGAATCCTTTGGTTCTTTAGCCTTAACTATCCCTTGGTTTATCCCTTGTGTATTTCGAGTGCTACTCCGAATATACAACATTTGGCGCTAGAAGGAGGGGGATCTAGCAAAACACATACCCAAACACAAACCCAAACACAACCCAAACACAAACCATGGCCAACGTTCCACCACCTAATTGTCAAGAATATGTCAATAAGGTTGAACAAGAGAAAGAAGATATGGAGCAACGAATGCAATATTTGCAAGATCAGTTAAAAGATCTTTCTACTAAGTTGCGCCATCAAAAAGAGGGCTCACCAAATCATAGTGATGAAGAATTGAGTGAATCTAATTTCAATCACAATGAGAGACCTTTTCATGAAAGAGAAAGGTCACGTCCTAACAATGACATTAAGGTTGACATTCCGGAGTATGATGGCAAACTCGATGCTGATGAGTTTGTAGAATGGCTTAGAACGGTGGAGAGAGTGTTTGATTACAAGCAAACACCGGAAGAAAAAAAGGTGAAGATTGTGGCGTTGAAGTTAAGAAAATATGCCTCAACTTGGTGGGCTAGTGTGTGCGCCAAGAGGGAAAGGCAAGACAAAGAGAAGGTGAGATCGTGGACCAAGATGAAAAAGATGTTGAAACAAAAGTTTCTTCCCACATATTATGTGCAAGAAAAATTTTCCAAGTTCCACGACCTCAAACAAGATACAAAATCAGTAGAAGAATATGCTAGGGAATTTGAAGGATTTGTCATGAAATGTGGAGTAGAGGAGGATGAACCTCAAACATTGGTGCTCTTTTTGGGAGGACTTGACCCAAAAATAGCCAATGTGGTTGAGCTACACCCTTACACCAGCCTTGAAGAGCTCATTATCTTAGCACATAAGATTGAGCAACAACAAAAAGCAAGAGGCAAAAGTGATTCATCACGTTTTGCATCTCAAACCTCATTTCCCCAAAAAAAGCAAACATCCAATTTCCCACCTTTCAAACCCACATCCAATCAGCCTACTTCTAAACCACCTTCACAAAACACCCAAAATTCCAACCCAAAACCAGCCCCAAGAAGATGTTTTAGGTGTCAAGGCCTTAGACATTTGGCTAGTGATTGTCCAAATAAAAAGATTGTCACTTTGATTGAGCATGTAGAGGAGGACGAATTAGAAGTTGAAGAGGACAACAACCTTAAGGAGAATGATGAGTATGCGTGTCTTGGACCGGATGAAGGAGAATGCTTGGTGGTTCGACATACCCTAAACAATATGATTGGCAAAGAAGGGAGCTTGCAACGTGAGGCAATCTTTCACACTTGTTGCACCATTGGTGGTAAGGTATGCACCTTGATTATTGATGGAGGTAGTTGTACCAATGTAGCTTCACAAGTAATGATAGACAAGCTGAAAATAAAAACCGTCCCTCACCCTAAACCTTATGTGATTCAATGGCCAAATCATGGTAAAGGGATTCAAGTAACACAACAAGTCTTGTTATCATTTAGCATTGGTAAAACTTATGAGGAAGAATTATGGTGTGATGTTATACCTATGGATGCATGTCATATTTTACTTGGTAGACCTTGGCTCTTTGATAGGCGTGTGATGCATGATTGGTATAAAAACACATATTCCTTCACTAAGGATGGACAGAAAATACTCCTTACCCCTCTAAACCTCAAAAACGGCCACCCCACATCCACACCCCCCACTTCCCTTACCACTCTCATAAAATCAGAAATGCATGAGTATAAAGCTCACAAACAATTCATTTTGAGCTAACTTGATACCCCTTCCCAACCGACACAAAAAGAACAACACCCACTCCTCACCCCTCTTCTCAAAACCTTTTCCCATGTTTTCCCCGAAGACATTCCCCATGGCCTACCCCCAAAACGTGATATACAACACAAAATTGACCTTGTTCCCAGATCAATGCTCCCAAACAAACCAGCCTATAGAACCACTCCAAAAGAAACCAAAGAGATTAGGAGGCAAGTGGAAGAATTACTGTCCAAGGGTCTTATTCGTAAGTCTCTTAGTCCATGTGCTTGTCCTACTTTGATTGCGCCTAAGAAGAATGGAGAATGGAGAATGTGTGTTGATAGTAGATCAATCAACAAGATCACTATCAAGTACCGGTTTCCTATTCCAAGATTGAATGATTTGCTTGATAATTTGCATGGTTCTAAAGTGTTCTCTAAAATTTATTTGAGAAGTGGCTACCATCAAATTCGAATTTTCGAAGGAGATGAATGGAAGACCGCTTTAAAGAAAAAGGAAGGCCTCTATGAGTGGCTTGTGATTCCATTTGGTTTGTCTAATGCACCATCTACATTTATGCGCCTTATGAATCAGGTTATGCAACCTTTCATGGGTAAATTTGTTGTAGTTTATTTTGATGATATTTTAGCGTATAGTAGGGAGGAAGAAGAGCATTCTATGCATTTGCAACAAGTTTTTGAAACCCTTGAACGTGAGAAATTGTATGGTAACTTAGAGATGTGTCATTTCTTCACTTCCCAAGTTATTTTTCTTGGCTTTAAAGTCTCATCACAAGGCATTAAAGTTGATTAAAAGAAGGTTGCTGCAATTCGTGAGTGGCCCACGCCACAAACCATTCAACAAGTTCGAAGTTTTCATGGACCTGCTTCTTTCTATAGAAGATTTGTGCGGAATTTTAGTACCCTCATGACACCTATCACCGAGCTAACTAAAAATCAGAAGTTAGTTTGGAATGACAAGGCTCAAAAGGCCTTTGATGAGGTAAAACATCAACTTACTAATGCACCTATTCTTGCTTTGCCTAACTTTGATGAAGTTTTTGAAGTTGAATGTAATGCTAGCAGAGTTGGTATTGGTGCTGTTTTGTCACAAGTTGGGCGTCCCCTTGCCTACTTTAGTGAAACACACAATGAAGCACAACGAAAGTATAGCACCTATGATAAGGAGTTCTTTGCTCTTGTTCGTGCTTTGGACCATTGGATACATTACCTCATTTCCAAAGAGTTCATCCTTCATTCAGATCATGAAGCACTCAAATATCTTCAAAGCCAACAAAAACTCCAACCACGCCATGCCAAATGGGTGGAGTATTTGCAAGCTTTTCATTTTGTGATCAAGCATAGGAGAGGCGCCATGAACAAAGGAGCTGATGCACTTTCAAGGAGATACACACTCTTGAATTCTTTCAAAGCAAGGGTGATTAGTGTTGAAGATGTGAAAGCAAGTTACAAAAGCGATCATGATTTTGGTGATTTGTTTTTAAAATGTTCTAATCATGCTTACAAAGTTTATTACATTTTAGATGGTTACTTGTTTAAAGGAAACAGGTTGTGCATTCCAAGATCAAGCCTAAGAGAATCTCTTACCAAGGACTTTCATGAAGGAGGAATGGCGGGACACTTTGGCATAGAGAAGACTACTCTTCTTGTCCAAGAATACTTTCATTGGTATAGATTGGTCCGTGATGTGGAGTTCATTGTGAAGAGATGTGTGATATGTCAAAAGGCCAAGAGTCATAGCCTTCCACAAGGCTATCTTTTGCCTTTACCTATTCCACAAGCACCATGGGAGGATGTTAGTCTTGATTTCGTTGTGGGACTTCCTATTACCCAACGAAAGAAAGATTCAATGATGGTTGTTGTGGATCAACTTTCTAAAATGGCTCATTTCATTGCTTGTCATTCAACTTATGATGCTACTCATGTTGCTAACTTGTTTTTCAATGAGATTGTTCGTTTACATGGTGTACCTAAATCCATGGTGAGTGATCGTGATCAAAAATTTCTAAGACATTTTTGGCTTACATTTAGAGGACGAAGATGGGTACGAAATTGAACTTTAGCACTTCAAGCCATCCTCAAACAGATGGTCAAACCGAAGTGACTAATAGAACTTTGGGATCCTTGTTGCGGTCTTTGGCTACTAAATGTCCCAAGCAATGGGAAGAGATGCTTCCTCATGCGGAGTTTTCTTACAACCGTGTGCCTAGAAAGACAACAGGTTTGCGTCCTTTTGAAGTGGTGTATGGATTCAATTTGTGCACTCCTATTGATCTCACTCCCATCTCATCACCAAAAAAGTTCAGCAATGATGCCGAGGTGCGTGCAAAAGAAATCAAGTTTATGCATGAGCAAGTTCGTTCCAAAATTGAACAAGCTAATGCAAAGACAAAGGCCTACTATGACAAGAAAAGAAAGGAGGTCCGTTTTCATCCCGGTGACTTAGTTTGGATTCATCTTCGAAAGGAAAGATTTCCTTCCAAAAGGAGGTCCAAGGTTAGTCCTCGTAGTGATGGTCCATTTGCTATTGTTGAAATGGTGATTGATAATGCTTACAAAGTTGAATTGCCCAGAGATTATGGTGTTTCTAGCACCTTTAACGTGGCTGATTTATCACCTTATTATGATGAGTTTGAAGAGTTGCCGAGTTTGAGGGCAAACTCTTTTCAAGAAGGGGGGAATGTTGTAGCCAAGCCTTATAACTTGGTTATGGACGTTTCTTTGGTTCAAGATGTAGCATCATGCATTGGTGCTATGCATTCTTTCCATGTGCAGCAAGATATTCAATCCCATGAATTTCTTGTTGTTCTTATTAACTAGTTTATTCTAGTTCATTTTATGCTTTGAATAAATTGTAAACCTTAGTCATATTTTAAGTTTGCAAATTACTTATATTTTTTTTATTAATTCTTTTTAGCTGATTCTATGGCAAAAATATAATGTCACATTCACACAAAGTACAAGTGCAAGATACATCAAGAAGGCAGCCATTTAAGCTTGTGAAAGAGCATGGAATCCGAAATTCCTCTAAAGGAATTTCAAATGCTTTGACTTGGGTGTTATAATCAGTTTCAAAGAGGAGTTACAAGCCTTCAATTCAGCCTTCAAGTGGACGTTTATTTCAGTCAGCATTGGAGCATCTAAAGGGCGTCCAAGTACATCCTTGTCCACATATATTCAAGCTTATTTCAAGGATTGAAACAAGGAGGAGTTACACTTCTTTGTTGTTTGAATTTGGGCGTGAATAATGGGGTTGATACATCTCCAAATTGCTTCTTTGTTGGGCGTGAATCAAGGGGGATTTATACTCTCTTATTTCTGATTTTATTTCAGCCATAATTTGGAGGTTACAAACCACCATTTTCTCTTTGATGTATCTATTTAAAAAAGGCTTCTTTTATTAATGTACCTAGACAACAAAAAGCTGATTTGTACTTAGCTTAGGCGTGTAACAAGTGAGCTGAAAAGCCACTTAAGTTAGCTTGTACTTAAGGATGCTTGTTTACTATAAATAGCAAGCAAATGTGAATGAAAAAATCAGATTATTCAAACAAACAAACTTGTCTTACATTCGTTTCTTGGATTAGAAACAAAAACCTGAAAATTCTTGGATTTGGAATTTCGTTTCCTTTGCTTAGTTAGCTAGTTTAGGCTACTAGTTGGCTTGTGATCTTAGGAATCCAAACCGTTTCTTAGTGGTGTGACTTTATCTAAGAAGCCTTTGGTTCTTTAGCCTGAACTATCCCTTGGTTTATCCCTTGTGTATTTCGAGTGCTATTCCAAATATACAACAGCAAGAAGGGAACAAATGTATCTAAAAATCATCTAAAGGCCACCTAAAAGAACAAATGCCTTCGTCCTCCTCATGTGCATAATAATGAACCATGAAACACTACTCATAGTTACAAACCAATACTCAAATTAATTGACATACTAGGAACTAACACACATACCTAACCAAATAAACTAGTCAATCACTATATTCACAAGTAGTTGGACAAAATTGACGCATGTTAAGGCATCCAAGCAATTAAACTTCAAATAATGATCAACTAATCCTCAATATTTATCATCAATAAGCAAGAATCAAAACAATATCGAAAAATTTTAATTAAGGGGCACAGGGAAGCATGATTCATAATCATTGGAACGTATTTTTGATTTTTTTTTTTTCAATTTTTTTTTTTTCATTTTTTCAAAGCGATAAATCTAACCTAAGAATGCTATCAAATCTATACTATAAAATCAATAAAACTAAACTAAGAAAAAAAAAAAGAAAAGGGACAGAAAGAGTACCTATATATACAAGAAATTCTCCCCAAGCTAAATCAGACAATGTCCTCATTGGCTTAGAGGGAAACAAGTAATCCAAGTGACTACCCCTCATCATCAAACTTGTATCCACCACCATCCCAAACATTGAAATACATCACCTTGGTACAATTGTGGACAAAAAAGAAACAAAGTGTTAGTAAGAGATGAAGCAAAAACGAGTCATGTTCACTATTTTGCTCATAACATTTTTTATATAAATGATAATGAAGTGTTCTTAATTGCATTGGAAAGTAGAGCTTTTCAATGATAGGTCACAAGCCAAAAACCGATAAGAAACGCAAAAGTTATAGCATTTTGAAGTTGGCCAGTTTTGCTGCCGCGCTCTCGCGCCCGATTGGGCGCCCGTGGCCCGATCGGGCCCGACTCCAAGGTATGGTCAGGTGGTTTTTCACCACTTGATGGACAAAATTTCTCTCTACATTCGATTTTCTTCGTTTTTGCCCTTGATTGAGCAAATATCACTCGATCGGGTAGAACTTTCACTACGGGCTCAAACTCTACAAATTGTTTCTCAATCTCCACTTGTTCATCTTCAAACCCGAGCCCTACACAATTTAGAGCTCTTTCATTAGCATCCACTTCATCTTTCCAAGTACTAGTTTTTCCTGTAGAAGATGCAACACAAGATACCGCCTCCAAGGAATCTCTAACGGGAGCTTGGGGCTTATTAGATAAATTATTCACATCAACCACACCAATACTAAAACACTTTTCCTCTAACATGGGACTTTTAGGGATATTATTTTAATTAAAAGTGATATTATCATCCCCTACACATAATGTAAGTTTACCACTTTTGACATCTATTATTGCCCTTGCAGTATGAAGGAATGGTCTACCCAAAATAATCGGAATTTGCAAATCTTCCTCCATATCAAGAACAATAAAATTAACATGTATATAAAATTTACCTACTCCAACAGGAACATCCTCTAAAACACCTAAAGGGTATTTCACAGAACGACTGGCCATTTGCAGAGTAATATTGGTAGCTTTTAATTTACCCATATTTAATTTAGAGCTCACTGATAATGGCATAACACTTACACTAGCACCCAAATCACATAAAGCTTTTTCAATCATGAGATTACCAATATGACATGGAATAGAAAAACTACCCGGATCTTTAAGTTTAGGTGGAGATTTATTTTGTAATATAGCACTACATTCTGCAGTAAAAGCAACAATCTCTACCTCACTAATAGATCTTTTTCTAGTCAAAATTTCTTTCATAAATTTAGAATATGGAGGAACTTGAGTAATTAAATCTATGAAAGGAACTGTTACCTGCAAATTCTTCACAACCTCTAGAAACTTACCAAATTGCTTATCCAACTTAATATGTAAATGTCTATTAGGGAATGGAAGTCTGATAGCAAGACCCTGCACATCTCCACTCTTATTCTGGGGTTTACCCTGCATAGAATTATCAGAAAAGTTAGTTTTACCCGGTAGCCCTGCAGGGCTAGTAACAACATTGTTTGGTTTAACAAAATCAAGATTAGCAATTTTTGTTGTAGCAGGTTCATCATCTTTGGGCATAGGAGGCCCCATCATAATGTGAACCACTCCTCAGAGTAATTACATTTGCGTATTCTGTTGTTAGTACTAGATGTGATGGTAGGGCTCTCTTCTGGCAATTTTGCAGAGTAGAGGACAGTTGCGCAATATGAGTATCTATTATTTTATTATGTGCTATTAATGAGTCAATTTGCACATCTCTACTCTGCATCTGCTTCTGCATATTGGCTAACATCGTTTTGATTTCTGATAGGCCAGAATCAAATGGAGGAGTAACAACCTGTTGTGATCTCTAATGTGGAGGTTGGTAGTACCTCTGTTGTGGTTGTTGTACATGTGGTGGAGGGTTAAGGACATTCGTACTATTGTACGACATATTTTGGTTATTTTTCAACCCTGTATTGTAGGTGTTAGAGTATGGACTAATTTGCTTATAGGTTTGAAAAGCATTAATCTTCTCAATTGAACTCCTACAGTCATGTGCCCAATGACCTACAAGACCACAATTTTCACAAAATATTGTAGAGTTAGTACCAATAGCAGAAACATTAGCAACAGAAGATGAATTAGAATTATTAATACTGTCTAGTTTCTCGCTAATAGATGTCAATTGTGTCTGCAAAAAGAATATAGTATCGACTTGGTGTTTTCCCTTGTTTGCAAACCCTTAGGGATTTCCATATTGAGAATTATGAATATTTTGGGTTTGAAAAGTGTGGAGAACGGTTTAAGGAGGCTAAGGGGGTGCATAGATTTGGTGTTAAGCTATGGATTGTTTTCTTGGTGTAAAGCAACATTGAAAAGTAGCAGCTGACTTCAAATGGGCATATCTAAATATTTAGAATTGATATTGAGATGATTCAAGTTGGAGGTGATAGCTCGTCTCAAGATCTATCCAACGACTGGTCATATGCTTGATTTGGTCAAGAATCGAGGAAGTTATGGCCATTTTACAAAGACCTGTCATAGCAGTGCGGGAGTTCGACTAAACTTCTGAAAGGTTCGGTCGAACCTTTGTAGATTTTCATTTGCAAAAGCTACTGACTCGAAGTTCGAACGAACCTCTGGAGGTTTGACCGAACCACCCTTGGTTCGGTCGAACATGGGGTAGGTTCGGTCGAACCTCGTGTATGCCCTTTTTTCTACGGTTTTGCGACTTAAGCGATGTGGCTTATTTAAGACCGTAGGATTGTTTTATTTAGCCTAGCACTATATATATACTCATGTATTATCATTGTAAAGGGTATGATGTTAGATTTGAGAGAGAGAAAAAGCTTCTTGAAATTAGTTCATCTTCTTAGGGTTTAAGATAGTGAATTAAGAGAGGTGTGAGCTTTCATGGTGTATTGAGAGCTTGTAAACATCATCATCAAGTTACTTCATAGTGGATTGGTGGGTTTTCTCCCGGCACTCGGGTTCCCACGGTAAATTCGTTCTTGTTCTTTGTTTTACTTGGTTTCGTTCATCGATTATTGTTAATTATCGTTAATCATAAACTTGCTAGCACATTCGTAATCCTTTCAATTGGTATCAGAGCCAAGGTTGTTTTGGCGGTTTTTTAGGGTTAGATTGTGTGGTATGTTTATTGTTTGTGATTTAAAATCCAAATTTTTATTCTTTGGTGTTAAAGTTTTATTTTTTTGGTGTTGTGGGTGTACAAAATTTGAGTGGTTTGTTGGAATTTCAATTGTTTGTTATTGGAATTTGAAATCTTGAATTTTGGGATTTATTTACAATGGAAGACGGGAAAGTAAGGATTGAGAAGTTTGATGGAAAAGATTTTGGGTTTTGGAAGATGCAAATAGAGGATTATTTGCACTAAAGGGATCTTTATCAACCTCTTGAAGAAACGAAACCCTCCGGTATCAAGGAGGAGGATTGGAAGGTCTTAGATCGCAAGGCACTTGGAGTAGTGAGATTGTCATTTTCTAGGATTGTTGCCTACAAAGTTAAGGATGAGAAGACAACGACGGGTTTGATCAAAACTCTATCAAGTATGTATGAAAAGCCCTCGGCGGTGAACAAGGTTTACTTGATGCGCCGATTGTTTGATTTGAAGATGAGCGATGGTAGCTTGGCCGCAGAACTCATGAATGAGTTCAATTTGATATTGAGCCAATTGTCTTCGGTGGAGATTAAGTTCGATGATGAGGTGAAGGCATTGATTTTGTTGTCCTCCTTCCCTACGTCGTGGGAAACGTTGGTGGCCGCTATTAGCACTCGAAGGGATGTGATGATGTGAGGGATTTGATTTTGAGTGAGAGCACTCGAAGAAGAGAATCCGGAGAGTCATCCGGTGAGGCATATGCGTTTGAGAGTAGGGGAAGGGGAAGACAACAAGGTGGGAGTGCTAATCATCATGGGAGGTCGAAGAGTAGAGGGCCAGGAAGATCGAATGCCAATGTGTTATGTTGGGGATGTGGCGGTGAGGGGCATGTGAAGAGGAGTTGCCCCAAGATTAAGAAGAAAGGGTAAGGCAAGAGCCATCCTCATCCACAAACTCGGTGACGGAGTATGATTCAGATGCATTATGTGTAAGCACGGAGTGCTCCGTGGATGCTTGGGTTCTTGATTCCGAATCTTCGGTTCATTACATTCCATGTAAGGAGTTGTTTCCGAGTTTCAAGTCCGAAAAGCTTGAGGATGTTCACCTTGCAAATGGTGAATGTGTTGAAGTCATGGGGAGTGGAGATGTGAGTGTGAAGCTCATGAATGGTGGCTTGTTGGAGTTGAAGGATGTCATGTACATCCTAAAGTTGAAGAAAAACATGATTTCCGTTAGTAAACTCGACAAAGCCGGCTACAAAGTTGTGTTTGAGAGGGGATCTTGGAGGATTGTCAAGGGAGCTCTTACTGAAGCTCATGGAACATTGAATGGCTCCTTGTACACCTCGGGGAACACATGTGTAGGTGTTGAAGGTGCATGTGATTCTTTGAAGATGGTGTCGTTTGTTGAAACGAGTTGGATCCAAAAGAAGGGAGCTCACATGGGAGTTGTGAATGATGTGAAGAAGATACACAAGGATATTGTGTGTGTAAAGAATGTGCACAAGGGTGTTGTGCATGAACAACAAGCTAAGGGTGTTGTGTTATGGTGGTAGCATGGTCGGAATGCTCCACAAACAATGGGAAAGGCCAAAAGCTTGTCTGTTGTCTTGGATGGTGTCAAGTTCGGGTGGGAGCATGGTAGGAGTGCTCGGAGAACAAAGAAAAATTCCATTGCTTGTGATGTTGATTCGGGGTGTGAACTTTCATGGTGTATTGAGAGCTTGTAATCATCATCATCAAGTTACTTCATAGTGGATTGGTGGGTTTTCTCCCGGCACTGGGTTCCCATGGTAAATTCGTTCTTGTTCTTTGTTTTACTTGGTTTCTGTAGGGAATAAATTTCAAGCGTTAACCCCTAGCTTGAACCCCACTGTGATCATACACTAAAGTACGGTGGCGTCCAAAAGGGAAGAAGATAGAGAAAAAGAGTCGCCAACAAGTTTTAGGAACTTGTAAACTGTTCACAGGGTGAAGGTTACACCCCTTAACGATCCAAGAGATCGTCAACTCCATAAGGTCTAGAACCAAATAAGGGTTCGGGGATGAAGGTACAAATCCAACCTAAAAGAGATTGAACCTGCCCTAATAATAGGCCTCTACTTTATTCTGATCGTATTCATGTGGGCTTTTAATTAACATACAACCAATAGGATTAACCCTAAACCAGTTTATCTATGTTGGTTGAATTTAATGCACAAATAAAACAATTATTGGCGATCACTTGAAATTAAAATTACAATTAACCCTAAAACAAGATTATTAATTATCTCATTAAGCGTGATTACAAGTACAAATTCCCTTTAAACATGCATACAAGGTGTGATCAAGCAATAAAAATAAATATTAATCAAGCAACATAATAATCATAATAATGAATATCATGACAATAAAATTATAATCATAATAATAATCATCATAAATAAAATAATCATCATCAAAATAATAATAATAATCATAATCATCATAAATTATAACAATTATAATCATAATCAAAATAATCATAATAATCATCATAATAACAATAATTATAATAATCATAATAATCATGTTAAAGCATAATAAAAATATCAAGATCCTAGGCATGATACTAACAAGATTAATAAAAAACCCTACCATGTCACTAAGCAATAAAAATCAAATCTTTAACCCTAACATGATACTAACAATCATAAATATTTGGAAGAACATAGGAAGCATCGTAACAATCATATTTAATATTAAAAATACCCTAGACATGATACTAGGAATATCATAATAACAATTTAAACATGATTTCTACATCATAATATCAATAAAAACCATTAAAGCACTTACTTTGATGCCTCGTACCTCTTTCTAATAACAAAATACACACGTTAGTAACTTCAAGGAAAATAATAATCAAAACAATTAAATTAAATAATTAAAATAGAGATTTGGGACCAAACCCTCAGAAATTAAAGCTTTCACGTCTAGGGCGAAGGCAACTTCGAATATGGCTAGGTGTTTCTAGATCTAATGAATGCGGAATTTCGTATATAAAAATAAAGTTTAGAAACGAGAGAGAAAGAGAGATGAATGAATGATTAAAGAGAATGAAAGAGAATTGAAAACTGATTGTAGGTGAATATTAATTAAAACTGATTGTTGATGAATGAAAACGGAATTTTTACGTCGTTATTTATAGAGAAATTAGCCAAAAAGATAAAATATCAAAACAGAGCACTTGGCGTACGTAAAACAGAGCTGGCGCCAACCTTGGCTAATTGGCGCCAGGCGCCACCACTAGCGCCAGGCGCCAGGTGCCAGGCCTAGATCCAGGCGCCAATGCCTGGTGTCAGGCGCCAGGCCTGTTTTTGACGCGTTTTCGAAAATCAGATAAGTTTACTGTACTGGAGGATAAAATCGTATCTTTTCCTCGAAAGTGCTTTTTGATTTTAATTAAAACTCTGAAAAGTCAACAAAAGTCAATTTATCAATGCTAATTGAATTAGGAATGAAAAGAACCTTCTAGAAGAATCTAGTAGACTAAAACCATTCCTAATTACATTAGGAATGATAAATCATATTAGGCCCTCCCCTAGATCATTGGGCCGCATATAAGGCTCAAAACGGGCCTAGTTTGGTAAATTGGCCATAACTTCCTCAATTTTCATCGGAATTGGGCTTATAATATATCGTTGGAAAGATCTTGTCAAGCCCCATAAAACTACACTACTTTTGGACCCATATTATGGACCAACCAAACTGGATTGGCTGTTTTCTTGAAATAAGTTTTCAAAAACAGAGAGAAGAGAAAAGAAATTAAAACTATCCGCAACACTAAACTTTCCACACTTTCACTTTATTGGATTATGATTCGACGCAAAAGGTACTCATCATTGGGTTTGGTTTTGGGGAGACACATTTGGGTGTGTACAGAAGCTCCCACTTTGACTTAGTTTGGAGAAACGCAAGTTTCGAAAACAAAAGTCAAAGTATCGATAGGGACGGAGAATGATTCAGAACGTTATGCGATCCTAAGCCACTCTTGCAACACCGATACCTCCAAAACTAGCGTTAGTTAAACAGATAAAAGAGTTAAGAAACGCGTATCTTGCACCGTCGAGCACACGCCTCTAAAAGTAACAGATTGCTTTGATGACCTTCTGCAAGCTAGAGAATGCCATCCCGCTTGAAAACCGCTACGCCTGTAACTGCTTCCAAATTAGAAGATTTCTTCACCTGAAACGATCCTCCTCCGCTATGATAGTATTCCACGTCCAAGGGAATATCATCGAACATTGCTTCTCTTGAAATAATCCTCAGTTGTTTCTGACAACTCTCCACAATATAGGGAAATCCACCTTGCTATTTCGATGTTCACTCGTCTCTGAAAAAAAAGCTTCTTTTTGATATGTTCATGCGCCTCTGAACAAAGAGCTTCTTTTCTTTTTTTGGATATGTCCACGTGTCTTTGAACAATAGAGCTTCTTTTTGATATGATCTTCTGAATGATGTGTCCATGCGTCTCTGAATAAAGAGCTTGATAATAGGATGCCCACGTGTCTCTGAGCGAAAGAGCTTGAAAATAGGAGATCTTTGATGATATGTCCACGCGTCTCTGAACAAAAGAGCTTTGAATAATATGCCCATGCGTCTCTAGAGCAAAAGAGCTTTTGAATGATATGCCCACGCGTTTCTGGAGCAAAAGAGCTTGATGGAAATGTTCACTCGTCTCTGAACAATAAAGCTTCGGTACTTGAACGTTTGTTGCGATAATATGCTGAAGAAAAATTTCCGAAGACCAACGTTTGTCGATCTCTAAAGCTTGCTTGAACTATGCTTCCTCTAAAACCAGTATGTCGGTGTTTCCGTGATGAGCCAATTCTTAGGCGCTTTAAGCTAAGTGAGACGATCTTTCATCAGGTCGACCACTTATTGTGATTGTAATCAAACTAACTACTTAATCATGTCAAATTGCTTATAGGGGCTAACTGGCGTACCAAGGAACCCGAAATTGCTGTTCTGTCGCTGCTTGAATATCTCTGGCGCCAAGAATTCAATCTGTCGCCGAATGCTGTGATAGGGTCTTCCCTATTATACTGCACCTGTATTTATTTTTGACTATAGAACTTTGTCAATCTCTTTAATTATCTTAGGGTTGACCTAAGGTTTAGCGTTGCTTGACTCATCGACTTGACACGACTCAAAGTATAAACTTGACTCGATATGATTGACTGACTCAAGGTTGACTCGAATCGAAGTGAAATGACACATGTGACTCGTGACCCGTGTGTGCATTGTAATGTGATCGTGCGACTCGAAAATGCAAAAAAGCAAAAATTTTCCGTCATTTTTGTGTAGGGCACCAACTTTCTCCCGAAAAAGAAAGACGTGAAAAAGAATCGAAGTTTGAAGATGCATGTTGAATGAGCTTAGTCAAATGTCATTTGATACTATCTCTCAAGGTGCAAGGATTAATCCATCCTAGGCTATCTCAACTGTTGACTCCATGATGAAAGTATTTGGGTAACTTAGGTACGGAGGCTAAGCACTTCATACTTCGTGATGCAATGATGAATATGATTGATGAGTGATGTTGATATGACAAGGCATGCTTCAACGTTAAGATTTCATGATAAAGGGTTCCTAAGGGAAGGTATATTTGGTCATGTATCTGTGCAGTGTGTGAAAGTGACACTAAAGTTAGGCCGCAAAGGCTAAGTGTGTGGAAAAATATTTATTTGTAGAAGAGTCAAATGATGGTGACTCTTAGGCTAGGTAAGCTAATGATGTAGGGATCAAGCCCCCAAGTCTAGCTCTAAGTGAATAGGGATGAGCAAAGGACATCCCTTGATATGATCATGGTGTAAGTGTGTGAATGTGAATTTGAATATGAATGTTTATTACGGCCGCACCTCGATGTGAGGTTGCCTACGTATCCGTTAGGAATCAGGCCGAACGTAGCTCTAGCCGAACCTCGCACAAGTGTGTGTATACCTCAAAAAGGTCTTTTAAGGGTTGTAACGCAGTTAGGCTAAAGGCTCAAGAAGAAGGGGATAAAGGCTCAAGACCCTAGATAAGCCCCCAAGGTGTGCAACCTCGCTTTTGAATCTTTATATTTTTACTTGAGTTTCTACTCTTTTTTAGCTCTTTTTGCTTTAGCATATATTTTATTTTTGCAAGTGTAGGCAATCCCGATCATGCGGTCTATCACTCACTTGGCATTCATGTTTCTCAGGCACAGTACCGAGCACTCGATAAGAGACACAATCTGAGACGTGTTCTTATCAAAGATATTTTCATATCAAAGACATTGGAACACTTACCCTTTTGTACACTTTTATTTATTTATTTATTGCTTATTTTTGCTATTTTTAGCTCTTGAATTAGCTCAAGATTTCTTTAGAATTACAAAACTTGCACACCATCCCATCCCAAGGTTAGGTAGATGTAGGTTGAAAAAAGAAAGGTCTATCGTTAGACGAGGCTCAAAGTGGTTTATGAAGAAAGGATTGCATATTTGAAAGGTCAAAGGAGATATGATGTGGCTACAAGGGGTGCCTTAAATCATTGGTATACCTTGTGCTTAATTCGACAATTTTTTTTTAATGCAATATAATGAAATGATCATATATAAGGAAATAAATGCTCATTTTATTAAAAAATAGAAAATATATAATGATCCTACAAAATAAATCTAAGGAGAATAAAAAGGCGCCTATGCTAGACTTATTAGGGAAAAGGGTAAATAAAAAAGAAGTAGAAAAAAGAGGTCGCGAAATCTTGTCGTTGAAGCTCGCCTTTTGTCTTGTGTTGTTTCCTTTATCATCACTCGCTCTTCTTGTTAACTGGAGGCATGGGAAGCTTGTTATAATAAATCAAATGTTGGATAGCCTCCTTTAGCTTCCAACAGCTCTCAGTAGTATGACCCCTACCTTGATGGAACTTGCAGTGTTCGTCTGGATTCCAACTAGGCAATCTCTTTTCAGGTGCGGGATCTTGAATAGGTCCAATGGGAGCAATGAGTCATTTGGCATGGAGTCGATCAAAGGCAGTATCGTAGTTCATCCCAATGGGGGTGAAGTCTTTCCTTAGTTGCTTCTTAGATCCTTGGTTATCTATGGCTAAAACTTCACTGAGATCAAAGGTACTAACATTGTTACTAGAGTGGGCGTTTTCGGAAGATGAAGGATTGTCGTTCTTCTTTCCTTTCTAGCCACCGTGGTTACTATTGTTAGTAGCTTTTTGCTTTGCGAGGTCATCTTCGATTTCAATTCCGATGTCATAAACGGCCTTGAAAGTATTCAAATTGTGTTGATATTTTCCGATGTCATAAACGGCCTTGAAAGTAATCAAATTGTGTTGATTATTCTGAGTTAATCGAAAGGTTGATTTATTTTAAGCGAACCGGGCAAAGGTTGGCTTATTCTTGACAAATTTTCCTAATAATAATAAGCATAATCATCATAAATTATAACAATTATAATCATAATCAAAATAATCATAATAATCATCATAATAACAATAATTATAATAATAATAATAATCATGTTAAAGCATAATAAAAATAGCAAGATCCTAGGCATGATACTAACAAGATTAATAACAAACCCTAGCATGTCACTAAGCAATAAAAATCAAATCTTTAACCCTAACATGATACTAACAATCATAAATATTAGGAAGAACATAGGAAGCATGGTAACAATCATATTTAATATTAAAAATACCCTAGACATGATACTAGGAATATCATAACAACAATTTAAACTTGATTTCTACATCATAATATCAATAAAAACCATTAAAGCACTTACTTTGATGCCTCGTACCTCTTTCTAATAACAAAATACACACGTTAGTAACTTCAAGGAAAATAATAATCAAAACAATTAAATTAAATAATTAAAATAAAGATTTGGGACCAAACCCTCAGAAATTAAAGCTTTCACGTCTAGGGCGAAGGCAACTTCGAATATGGCTAGGTGTTTCTAGATCTAATGAATGCGAAATTTTGTATATAAAAACAAAGTTTAGAAAAGAGAGAGAGATAGATGAATGAATGATTAAAGAGAATGAAAGAGAATTAAAAACTGATTGTAGGTGAATATTAATTAAAACTGATTGTTGATGAATGAAAACGGAAATTTTACGTCGTTATATATAGAGAAATCAGCCAAAAAGATAAAATATCAAAACAGAGCACTTGGCGCACGTAAAACAGAGATGGCGCCAACCTTGGCTAATTGGCGCCAGGCGCCAACACTAGCGCCAGGCGCCAATAGCTGGTGCCAGGCGCCAATGCCTCGTGTCAGGCGCCAGGCCTGTTTTTGACGCGTTTTCGAAAATCAGATAAGTTTGCCGTACTGGAGGATAAAATCGTATCTTTTCCTCGAAAATGCTTTTTGATTTTAATTAAAACTCTGAAAAGTCAACAAAAGTAAATTTATCAATGCTAATTGAATTTGGAATGAAAAGAACCTTCTAGAAGAATCTAGAAGACTAAAACCATTCCTAATTACATTAGGAATGATAAACATATTAGGCCCTCCCCTAGATCATTGGGCCGCATATAAGGCTCAAAACGGGCCCAGTTTGGTAAATTGGCCATAACTTCCTCAATATTCATCGGAATTGGGCTAATAATATATCGTTGGAAAGCTCTTGTCAAGCCCCATCCAACTACACTACTTTTGGACCCATATTATGGACCAACCAAACTGGATTGGATGTTTTCTTAAAATAAGTTTTCAAAAACAGAGAGAAGAGAAAAGAATTAAAACTATCCGCAACACTAAACTTTCCACACTTTCACTTTATTCGATTATGATTCGACGCGAAAGGTACTCATCACTGGGTTTGGTTTTGGGGAGACACATTTGGGTGTCTACAGTTTTGTTCTTCGATTATTGTTAATTATCGTTAATCATAAACTTGCTAGCACATTTGTAATCCTTTCAGAATAGCCATCTTTTCGACAACATTGCTCGCTATATTCTCATCCAAATTCATAAATCTTCCGTTAGCTGCAGAGGCCAAAATCATTCTTGAATTATATCCAAGCCCATTGTAGAAGGCTTGGATTATCTGTCATTGTGCTAGTTTATGATGGGGACATTCTCTATGCAAATCCTTAAATCTTTCCCAAGCTTCATATAAACTTTCATTAGCTTCTTGGGCAAAATTTTGGATTGCACTCCTTAACAAAGCTCTCCTCTCTGTAGGGTAATATTTATTATAGAAACTCAAAGCAAGAGTTTCCTAGTAATTAATACCAAGTGCAGTTCTATTCAATCTATTATACCACAATTTAGCTTTACCACATAAAGAAAAAGGGAAAAAGAAACTCCCTGATTTGGTCTTGTGTGACCCCAACTTGCCTAATAGTATTGCAATAGTGACATAAATCTGTAATGTGAAGATTAGGGTCTTCACCCTTAGCTCCACTGAATTGCTTTCTTTTGATCATCGTGATAAACTGAGGCTTGATCTCGAATTACACTCCATCGAGATAAGGTGTGGGAGCAAGATGTGGAAAATCTGTCAGTGCTGGTTGCGAATAATCGCTAAGCTTGCGAACAGGAGGAGGTGGTGGTGGTGCAGTGATCTCTGATTCTTGATCTGTACTAAACAAATAAATATGAGAAACTATCCCAAAGAACTTACGTTCTATGAGACGAAAAAAAATAATAAAAAAAAAAATAATCTAGACCAAAAAATTAATCAAAAATAAAAATAAAACTGTTTCCCCTGCAACGACGCCAAATTTTGACAAGCGAAAAGCGTAATCACCCAATCAAAAATAATACCTAAATCCACTAACTATGTAGATAGGGAAGAAGGGTCGAACCACAGGGAAACGAGTTAATATATTACTAATTAATCAAAATAATCTAAATTATCAAGTAACCAAATTGTTAATATAAAAGGGAACTAAACTATTAAAAGTAAAAGTCGGAAGGAATAAAAGTAGGAAGGAAATCAATGAAATAAAAGCCTAGGGCATAGGTTAATGACAAGGGAATAAACTCGTCGTCAATTGTCTATCCCTAGATCAAATACAATTTATACAACCTAAACAAACCTAATACGAGTATAAGGCAAGCATAGGGGTCGAACCACAGAGAACGGTAAACACCACCAAATGTTATCAACAATTAAGCTAGTCCGGAATAGGGGATAAATGAACTAAAGTCTAAAAATGCTAAAACAAGAAATAAAACATTAAGGGAAATGGTTTAGGTATAGCATTCACTTGAACATAAACAAAGGCATAGAAATTGAATTAATTATGAACTAAACATGCTCAAATATCGAAATAAAGGATCCAATCTAGCCGCCTTCCGGGGTCAATTGGCTTCTCCTAACATAGCCTCTATGTTTCCACATTAGAACCATATACTAGGAGGTACTATTAAATAACAATCGATAGTAATGAACCTTAACTAAGTCAACTTCCGTTTCTTGTTAGCAAAGATTCACCTTTAATCAACCAACAATGTGCACTTGCAAGAAAATTAAAGAATATCAAGCATATAAAGGCTTTAATCACAAATAAATCAATTCTAAACCCTAGAACATGCTCAAGGTCCAACTACACCACAACCATCCCCTTAATGGGGAAATTACTCACTAATCATGATAATAACAAGATTAATCAACAAATAATCAAGAATCAACATGATCAACAAGCAATACCAACAACTAAAATAATAATCAAAATAAACAAATAAAAATAGAGGAGAGAGAGTAAGAAATTGCTCATTAATTGAAGATGAAGGTCTACAAAGGATTGAACAAGCTCCTTCTTCAAAATCCAAGTTCATTAATGAAGAAAACCTCACTTTCTCTCTCTACCAAATAAGACTAATCCTAACCTAACCTAAAACTAAAACTAACTAGAGAAGAATAGATAGTTATTCCATTCCTTTTCTAATTACCCCAAAATTGGGTATTTATACTAAGCTTAATAAAACTAGGAAAAATAAAGGAGAAATAAAAGAAGGAAAAAAAATAAAAGAAAGAAAATAAGAAAAAGAGAAAAGAAAACAAAGAAAATAAAAATAAAAGAAAAAGAAAATAAAATCGAATAAACCCACAAATCCCCACCAAACCATCAGCTACCCCATTCCTTCTTCTTCGAAATTGGCTGCTCTAAAATGGGGGAATGATCCCATGTTTTGCATCTCACCAAATCAAACTAACAACCATCATTATCAAATCACTACCGCTCATCATCATTGAAAATCGGCACCAAGAAAACACCACCGTTCGATCCTCATTAAAAGCCATGTGCATAGCTCGTGAAATGGTTCGGTCGAACCATGGGTTGGTGCGGCCGAACTACGGGGTTGGTTCGGTCGAACCATGGGTGTGTTCGACCACTCCTCTTCGAATAACAAAACCCCCAAAGTCTCTGACTCGACGTTCGGCCGAACCCTCAACGGTTTGCTCGAACTTGAGAATTTGTGATTTACTGTAAATTGGGGATGTTGCTGTGCGAATTGGTGACGGTAAGGTGCAATTGTTGTTGTAATTGATGCTGGTGGTGGCTGCTCTGTTGCGCGGTGGTGGTAGAATTGAGGTGTGGTTGCGGTGGTCTGGGTTGTGGTAGGTTACGGTTAATTGCGAGTTGGTGGTGGTTGTGGGCTGCAGGCTGGTGGTGTGTGGTGGTTGATTGTTGCGGATTGGAGCAGGGGATGTGCGGTGCTAGGTGGCTGGTGCAGTGGGCGCGTGAATTGGTGGGTGATTGTGGTTGCTGTGGCGGTCAGGTGGTTGTTGGCTGGTGGTGAGTGGTGTTGTTAGTGGTAAGGCTGGAATGCTGGAGCAGAGGGTAGTGGTAAGGTTGGCTGGAATTGCTGTGTGGGCTGGTAGGTGCGTGAAGCAAGGGAGTTTGGTGTTTTGGTGTGGTGGAGGATAAGGGGAAAAGAGAGGAGGAGTGTGGTGAAGGATAAGGTGGCAGCTAGAAGCAGGGAAATGTGCACACACTTGTCTCATCCCCGAACTCCGAACTCACTTGACATGAAACCCGGGACCCTACACACAAAACCGAGAAAGGAATTGGGAAAAAGAATAAGAATAAAATAAAATGAAAATAAATAAAGGACGAAATAAAATAAAACCAAGACAAATAAAATAAAGTAAATAAAATAGGAATAAATAAAATAAAATAAAATAAAATGAAATAGAAAATAAGAGACATAGAACTAAACTAAAAATAATAAAACAAAAACTATACAAGCAAATAAAGTAAAATAAAATACGAAAATAAACTAAAGCTAATAAAATAAAGAAAATAAACTAAAACGCTCCAACACTACCAAATAAACAAGAAACTTTATCAAAAAGAAAACAAGAGAAAGAAAGGGAAAATAAGATAAAATAAATACGAAAATGACTCTAAAACTACTCCCTAAGAGTGACATAAATGTCACTCATCAGTTAACCAATAAACAATAATTCAGGGTAAAACATAACAATCAATCATCAATGCATCAATTAATCAGATCATAAAGGGCTTTCGCTACGTATTAAAATCACAGAGTTAATTTACCGGTATTAAATCTCATCTCTTAAATCTCGACTTAACCATTTATAAATTAGTCCGTCTATTGAAACTAAGCCTAAACATCAATTCTCATCTCTCGAATCTCGAATCAATATTGCTAAACTCGTACAATTAAATTTGGCCAAATCTACACTACTACATTTTTGACCTATTGCAACCCCTAATTCCGTTGCATTAGGCGTCAAAATCTGTGGCATTAGGCCTATTGCAACGACCATGTACCGCGGCATCTGCTGGCGTTGCAGTAGGTCTAATGCCACGGTATTTGACACCTAATGCCACGGTATCTATGATCCATTGCTTTAGCTCAATACCTAATGCAACCGCATAAATTATCCGTGGTAATAGATTACCGACTAATAATTATGATGAAATTGGCACCTAATGCAACGCTTGTTGTATACAACGATATATGGAGAGTGTATCTATTGCAACGACATTATTATTATTATTATTATTATTATTATTATTATTATTATTATTATTATTATTATTATTATTATATTTTTTTTATTTTTTTTTAATGGAACAGTAAAATAATATTATATGAGTTAGTTATATTAGTTGTAAACTAAATCACTAATTAAATTAGTCATTACAAATCTAAATATACTAACAAGCTAAGAGAAACAAAAAATCATCAAATTTATAAATAATAATTATAATGCTAAATACGTACATTACAAAATATTATTTAATTGTTTTCGGTATGACACCTTACAAATAAACTAAAGTTATATAATAAATTTAATCGTCCAAAATACAAATTCCAACATATATATAAGCCGGATTTTTCAAATCTTCACAACATGAACTAATAGAATAGGAGTCGCCAAAATATTTGCATCATTTGTTAGATGACTAGCTAGTCATCTAGTCACTATACTTCATCTCCATTTTGCTCACCATGCACTAGACCTGGCAAATGGGTCAGGTCATTTTGGGTCGGGTGAAGTTCGGGTCAAAAGGTTATCGGGTTAAGTTCGGGTCGGGTCGGGTCATTTCGGGTTTCGGGTTGATTTCGGGTCGAATGATAATCGGGTGGGGTCGGGTCGGGTATCGGGTCAACACTTCGGGTCGAGGTCGGGTCGGTTCAATTTTTGGGTCGGGTCAGTTTGGGTCGGGTCAATTTTCGGGTCGGGTCAACTTCAAGTCGAGTCATATTCGGGTGATTCATTGGGTTAAATTCAACTCTATATATATATTTATTTATTTATTTATTGAAGACAAACTCACTATATTTATTAGGGCTATTTTTTCATGGAATATAGTAATTGTTTGACTTATATTAACCCCCCCCTTTTTTTTTTTTTTTTAGATTGAGAATCACTTTCAGGATCTCCTGAAAACTAAGAGGGATTCTTTAACTAATTGAGCTATACCTCACTCTCTTATTGATCTTAGTTTTAATACGTATTCTTAATATCATTGTCATTGTTGTAATAATTTCTTTGAATTATTCTTATACTATCTCCGTCCCAAATTACTCTTAACGATTTGACATATTGCACTATTTACACATCTCACTTTGACCGTCTTTTTAGCTATTATATGAAAGTCAATGTAGTCATGTAAGATGTTGTTGGGTCTATTTTAATGTATACTTTCCTAATATAAAATTTTTATAACTTATACAATTATTTACTAAAAGAAGTTAAAGGTCGGGTCATTTTCGGGTCGTGTCAACTTCGGGTCTCGGGTCAACTTCGGGTCGGGTCGTTTCGGGTCTCGGGTCGGGTCGTTTCGGGTTTTGGGTCAAGGTCGGATCAGTTCCACTTCAGGTCGGGTATGGGTCAGGCCGGGTTAATTTGGGTTTTGGGTCAATTTCGGGTCACTGATTTCGGGTCGATTTTGGGTCATGGTCGGGTCATCGGGTCTGGGTCAAGATTGTCAGGTCTACCATGCACCTACACGTAAGAAAAGAATAAAATAATAGAACAAAACAATAGAAAAATAATGTGACTAAATAATTTAACTAAATAATAGAACCGAATTAAGGAAACTCATAAAGCACAACAAAATTGTAGTATTCATAAAGCACAACAATAAAAATAATACAACTATAGCTTTTGAAATATTATTATAAGAAAGTGGTGTAATGTATCAAGAGCACAGACCCACCAATGGGTTGAAAAATGGACAATTTATGTCTTGTTGTGCAGAAACTATGCAAAAATCCTCTGTTTTAATTTTCTTGGTACTATCATTTCTTTGGAAAGAAAAATGAGCTTTCTTTACTCTAATTTTCATAACTCAAAATCTGAGGTTTTTGCAGACTCTAGGAGCTCTGAGTCAGGTCCTCCGGGGTTTGAGCAAGAACACGACAATCAACAGGCCTTTAATTCAGATATATGCAATGTTGTTAACACATAGACAGTATACAATTGGTTACAGGAGCTGGGGTTTGCAGCACTATCACATTAGGTATTTCTCACAATTGAAGGAATGGGAAGAAAAGAAAACGGGAATGGCTCCTGAATTCTGATGGTGTTACTTTTAAACGGGGGTAAAATCAGCAGCAACAATAGAACTGTGAAGCTGAAATTCTGAGTGTGATTCTTAGAGGCCTAGAAGAAGCTCAAAGACTGCAGCTTTGGCACTTGATTATTGAGGTTGCAGACAGGAGAATTCTCAAGTGGATGCAAAGTGATCATATTAGTATGCTAGGGGATAGGATGATAAAAAAGAAAATTGATGACATTGTACCCTATTTTCATTGTATTTCTATTTTCATTGTACTCTATTTTCATTCTATTTCTGTTAGATTCACTAAGTCTAGCTGTAAAAAAAAAAAAAAAAAATTCTTGGTACAAATAAATTATCAAGAATTATTAGAGATTACAACACCATTTACAATAGGTTTACAACACCAACTGATGATATAAGATATTCAGTATCAGCATCATCAACACCAAAAAAATAATATGTGGTTGTACACTTGACTGATCAACACCAAAAAAATAATATATGCTTATGCTTATGATCGTGCAACCTATAAATTCTGAGGTGAGTGAAGAAAAATACTCCACTAAAGGGGGTGAGCAACATGGTAGGGGGAGGGACTTCTCTGTTGTGATTGTGGTCAGACAATGAAGAAAAAGAAGCAACTATAGTAGCTGGTCATGGGTACAGAACAGGGCAACGACAATTGATGAGTTGTGCAGCAAGTGAAGACAAAACCAGCTACTAAATCAGTTCGGGGACTTGTGTATATAAGTGAAAAAAGGGGGGAAACGTAAGGCACACAAAACCAACCAAAAGCATGAACATCAACAAAAGCAACATACAATAATAAAAGAAACAACAAAAAACAAAAGAATCAACCATTAAAAAGAAATAAAAGCAATAAAGCAAAAGTGTGCATCAGAAAAATACATCAACAACAACAATATTTCAACAGTGCTATAGCAGAATCAAGTCAATAGCATAAACTAAATTTAGACAAAAGCAACAGAAAATAATTTATGTTACCTGATTAATTGTAGCCCCAGATTTAGAAGATTGCCTATTTTGGTCAACGAGAAGATGTGGCGCACTACATGCATCCTTTGGAGCCGATAAAATCGAAAAATCAGGAATGACAAGATTGATCCCGGGGTTAGCATTCCGAAGTTGAGTCAAAATTGCAGTTGTTACACTTGGTGCAAGTTTTTGTATTAATTGAGCTTGCATATTTTCAAGAATTCCGCCGGGAATATGAAATCTGTCTTTTTTTTTTCTTCAAATTTGACTTTTTCACACCTTTTCCTTGTAGGCGTACACGGCTTTTAAGCTTAGGTTCTGGAATCACTTCGGAGTAAGGGTCCTTAGAGTTACAACCATCTTCATGTTGGGAAGACTCCAAAGCATCCATTTTAGCCTATATTAGGAAAATAAAGCCACGTGCTTATTATTTATCAAAACAAAACAAATATAACATAGATCTAACATGCATGTTAACTCACAATATTCTCTGCTATTTTTTCATGGTTGGTAAAGTATGTCCTTCCCACCGTTCTCTTCCTTGACTCCTTATAGACCCTTGCTTGAGAAGGTTCTTGTTTATCAGGATCTTGCTATTTCTATGAAACATTATACATAAAATTGAAGTGGTTACAAATAATTAAAGGACAGGGGTAAAAGCCTCATGTAGTACATGTAATTATTGTAAAATAATGATTATAAAGATAATAAAAGTGTCTAAAAATGAGATGAATTATTTTACCAACTCATAGTGTAAAATTGCGTAAGAGTTATGACCCATAGTGTGCATGTCATCTAAAATTAGGCGATTGTCTTTGTTGATCTTACTAATTTCCTATGTGATAACACAATAAAGATTTAAAAAATTTGAACCACGTAAATAAATCATAAAAAAGTAAACTGAAATAGGCTATTAAGGTCATGAAATTATGTCAATATTGCACAAAACATTTCAAAACCATATACATAATACCTAGGCCTCTTTAGAATGCCAATATTGCAAAAGCTCTCTAAATTGAGGTTCCGAAATTGTGTCTATCTTATGAAACCATCTTAAAGCATCAGTGGGATATGCATAGAAGTAGTTCTTCTTAGTCGAGCATTTATGAGCTTTCCAGCTTCCATTGATAGCTTGCATCACCCATTCTCTTCCAGCTTCAGGAACCATATAATTTTCCTACAAAAATCATGAATATATAATTATTTATGGTCTAGTAACAAAATATGAAGCATTTTTTAAAAATGAAATCCAACAAACTTAAGCTAAAGAATTATATTACTACATACTTGGACATACTCCCACATTTTGTCAAGTGTGGGTAGACATGGAAACTTAATGTAATTTAGTGGTGCAAGTTCAGAATCCCTTGCCACAGTACCCAAGAATTTCTTGAACTCCTGAACAATTTCACGTGTAGGTCCAATTGGTTGTCCCAGTGAGTTTAAAACAATAACTTCACACTCTTCTCTTGTTCGTGCATGAACCTTGGGTAGCATTGTTGGACCTCGATGCCTTTTGCTTTTAGGAGCTTTTTCAGATCTGAATCAGGAGGTTCTTAGACAGAATTTGTGTGGCGAGACAAGAAAAGAATCAGTATGAGTGATAAATAATACTTCTGAAGTATATTTATAAACATCTATTGAAAACCTAAGGAACCTTGACAATACTTCTGAAGTATATTTATAAACATCTATTGAAAGAATTCGAAAATGAATCAAACGTGAAGGACATTTCAGTAACTTCTACTCAAGCACTCTGTACAACCAGATTACTTATTCAATACGAGCAGCATTAAGGTGCTGGGTGGTTTGATTTTTATTTAGGTGATCTGCACAATATATAATTAGCTGATACAGATGCTACCACAGTTAATTCAGTAAGTGCAACAAGCAACACCCAAGGCAGAAGCTAATAGTTACGTATTTTGAAGCAGGTGTAGTGTAATTTTGTTTTCTTGTTTTGAGCTGCATGGACCTGAATTATTAGGAATGGGATATGATTCAAGACTCAAAGATTCTCTTCGAGGTCTAAGTGCACTATGTACACATGTAAGCGGAAACTGATAGACTTGTTACAATCTTCTGAAACCATTGAGATCAGTGGTCATGAAGGGTCTCTACTAACTATTCATGAGGTCATTCAGGTGCACTATGATCATATCGCTTTAATCCTTTAAGTTGCTTGCTATATTCCAAAGGTTTGTGGATTAGTGGCTTTGTTGTTAAAGTTGTATAGTGATTATGATTTGTCCTAATAAATTATAAGCTACTTGTTGATTGCTATATTCCAAAGTTGTACAGTTGCTTGCTATAAATTGAGATCAGTGGTCATGAAGGTACTACAAGTGTGTTGACCTTGTACATAAATTGTCAGTTCTTTTGCTGATAATGCTCACAGACCTGCGATTTTCTAAGGGTTTTTTTTTTTTTTTTAATTGGTAGCCAATTTTTTTTATCAATTATCAATGGTAGCCCTTTGTTTTTTACTTTTACATTTTTACTTTTACCTAAAGTGACATTAATGAAAGTAGTTTTAAAATTTTGCTATATATTAACTTAACTATAAATAAGCATTCACTTCCCCACCATTATGTGCGGCAAAATCGTTTATGGGGTTATCTTGGTTTTATTCTATGCTTGCTTCCTTATGACTGATTTAGAATTTAAGTAGTTTTCAATGTGGCTATAGACACAGCTTTTTCACTGCACAAACAAATGCTCAGATGTTTATTTTATTTTTTTCTCTTAATATATTTATGATTATTATGAAGGACTTTCCTACTAATTTATCTATTATTCCATATTCTAAGTAAATTAACTCTGAGAGATTGCCCATGTTTCATATAGATTCCTAAATGCTTTGTACAGCTGAGTGTGAACAACCTAGGCTAGCAAATAACAAAATCAGATCACAAAAAAAATAAGCAAGCAATAGAGCACTTTAACTAAACCCAGAAAACAATCGTCTCATTTTAAAGATATTCTTATAGCAAAATACATAACCTCCACCTACCATTTTATCTTATAGCAAAATACAGAAGAAACAGCAGCAGCAGACCAACAACAACAAAGCCTAGGCAGCAACAACAACAAAGAACAACAACAACAAAACCTCAATAAATAAAAGACAAACATATCAGCTTTAATAACAAAACAAAACAAATTTTCTGCGGTAACTAGATTCCGAATACTAACTGGTCAGCTAATTACTAAGGCAGCTACTAGCAGAATCCAACTCACAATGTACTCCAATATTTCATAAATCTTGAAATAAATTTAAGCCCATTTAGTAAACAAATCCAAATATAATAAGAGAAAAACAATTCACCAGACTTTAACATGTTAACAAAAGCTAAAATAAATCATACTACGTAAAATGATTGCAAATACCTTGCATTCCTTCGCTTCCAAACTGAAATTGAACTTCATCTTGTAATTCTTTATCACCCTCATATTCATTACCAACATCATCATCATTCTCATTTAGTGCATCCGCTTCATCATTCTCACTTAGTACATCAGCATCATCATTGTTATTCTCATTAAATGCAGCGCCATTATTCATTGCTTTTCTTGTTAGAGAATTATTCAAAGACTGATTACTTGATACAAACCCATCATTAATTTCTTTTTGACTTTTCCGGAACTCAAGGTACGCTGGCATAGAACCAAGAGAGCAGAACGCTCGTTTTGTTCCCTTCTTTTCGAAGATAACTTGCTGCTTCTTTTGGATGCGTTGATCTTTAACACTAGCAACCTCAATTGAGTAAATGCTCTGAACTTCATCAATTGCATGCTTCTTATGGCTATTTACTTCCACAACATCAGCCATAGTTTTAGGGCGAAATGATGATTTCTTTACTTGCTTTGAAACCTATAAAAAAAAGGCAATTATAGCATTACTAATTGCATGTAAACCGTGAAAAACAATATAAAACAGTGTGTATAAATAACAAAATAGGAGTGAACACCTGCTTACTAGCTTTTCTTTTTCCAGAAGTGACATTGTCACCTTCCATAATGTCATCAGTTTCAACCTCATTTTGACCATCATATTCTGACATAGAGTCATCATCTTCATTTTCTGGTATACTATTCTGCCTTGCACTTGGACAAATTAAGGCTTTTGTTTTTTCTTCAATTATCTTATTAGCTACAGATGCTGATCCTCGGGCTTCCATTCTCTCTGCATTGAATTTCAGTTTTTAAAACCGTTGCAACTCATATTCAGTAAGATGACTTTGGGAAGTAGGAACTTTGGGTCTACTCGGTTTCATCTGGAAAAAATAATGGAAGTATGTTAATTATGTATGTAAATATAATAAATTGAAATAAATTTCCATGTAAATATAATAAACTAAAATAAATTGCAATGTAAAAAAAATGGAAGTATGTTAATTATGTATGTAAAATAACATTTAGTGAAGTATTAAAACAATGTATGTTAATACCATCTAAAAACTCTCTAGGAGGGATTTGAACATCATAATGCCAACCTTCTCTATTCAAATGTTCCACATAAAACACTTGATGTGCTTGAGTTGCTAAGACAAAAGGTTCTTCTTTAGAAACGGTCTTATTCATATTAACCGTAATAAGCTCATCATCATCCTTCTATGAGTGAAACCATTGACATCTAAATAAGGCAACACTGAAATGACCATGATAAGATATCTCAATGATTTTAGTTATTGAACCATAATGATTAACATTTCCCACAATAAGATTTTGATCTTTGGAGCTTACAAAGGTATGTGTAATGGTTGTTAGAGTGACGCCACTATTTTGAGTTACGCAGTTTGCATCTCGTTTCATGGTATGAAATCTATAGCCGTTAACCGAGTATCCTGTGTACTTTTTGGCAACGTGAAAGGGACCTTTTTATAACCACAAAATATGGTCCGGGAATATTATTATGGCCATCTTTAAGAATCAAATTAACTTTCTCCCTAAACCAATCCATGAAATCCTTGCTATGGTCTTGAGCACTATTCCATTTTCTTTTCCTTTTAGCACTTACACAAATCTTGTGCTCACTGTAAAAAAAAATTTAATAATAAACCTAAATTTTAATTACAAATCTTACCTTATATATTTCTCAACTTCCTCACAATGACAATTGAACAAGACATAACGATGTGCTTGTGCCCATGTATTAATTGCGATCAATTATGTTTTCACGATTTTTTTTTCTTTGAGGTCCTTCCTTTTTCTTTGATAGGATGTCCTACCTTAGGGAAAAATGATTTTGAGGTACAACACTCATTAACTTCAGGTGTGACTTTGCTTGATCGTTTCAAAAATCTAGCTATGAAAGCAACACATTCTTTAGCTTGGTATCCTTCTGCCATTAAGCCTTCTAGGCGAGCCTTGTTTTGAACATCTTGTTTCATTTCATGAAGATTCCTCTCAATTCCATACGTACACCTTGATCTCACAGGTCCACCCAACTTAATTTAGTCAACTAAGTGTATGGGTAAATGTTCCATTATATAAAAAAAAGCAGGTGGAAAAATCTTTCAAGTAGGCATAGAGTTTCAACTATCTCAGATTGCAATTTGTCAAGATCTCGAGGATCAATAGTTTTACTCCATATACCTTTGAAAAAAGCATAAAGTCTTATCAAAGGACTATCAACATCTTTGGGTAATGTTGTCTTCACAGCAATTGGAAGAAGATAATTCATCATAAAATGAGCATCCTGACTTTTGTAGCCTGCTATTTTTCTTTCTCCAACTTGCACACAACAACTAAGGTTGGAAGCATAACCTTGAGGAAGCTTAGTATTTTTTATAACCTGGCAGAACTTACGCTTTTGCTCCAATGACATCCAAAAGTGAGATCTTGGAAATTCTTCACTACCATCTTCCAATTCAATTGGTTGAAGCTCAAGATTCAAATTAAGTTCTACCAAATCTCGACGAGCACTCACATTATCCTTGGTCTTCGGAGAAATGTCTAATAATGTCCCAATGATATTATCAAAGAAATTTTTCTCAATATGCATTACATCAAGATTATGGCGATTAGAGCAATGCTTCCAATATGGTAACTCAAAAAATATGGGTATCTTTCTCCACGGATTCGGATCATCCACATCACGCCTTGGTTTCTTTTGCTTCTTTCCAAATGCATTTGGAAAATCACGCAACATATTCTTAATATCAATTCCATTCAATGGAATAGGTTGGCATCTTTCCTCAAGTTTTTCCGTCAAAATTCCTCTTATCATGACGCCAAGGGTGAGATGGATCCAAAAATTTACGATTTGCCCTATACACAGTCTTACCACTACAAGGCAACCACTCGGAATCTGTTTCATAATGACATTCAGGGCATGCCAAGTATCCTTTTGTGCTCCACCCAAATAACATTGCATAACCCGGAAAATCACTCACGGTAGTCATCAATGCTACATGCATGTCAAACCTTTGATTAGTCGAAGCATCATAAGTTTCCAGCCCAAACTCCCACAAATCCTTCAAGTCCTTGATAAGTGGCTGCAAATATATGTCAATGTCATTACCAGGGGAAGACGGGCTGGGAATTAGTAAGGCTAGCATCAAAAACTCAGGCTTCATAATCATCCAAGGAGGCAAGTTATAATTATTCAACATAACTGGCCATGTACTATAGACAATGCTCATTGAATTGAATGGGCTAAATCCATCTGTGGCTAACCCAAGCCTCACATTGCGTGGGTCATCAGCAAAATTTGGGTATAAAGAATCAAATTCCTTCCAAGCTTAACCATCAACAGGATGATGTAAGAGATGATCATTTTCACGCGCATCAGCATGCCAAGTCATGTATTTCGCCGTCTCTTGACACAAAAATAGTCGTTGAAGCCTTTTCTTGATTGGAAAGTACCTAAGAATCTTTTGAGGAGTCTTATAGGTTTTTCCATTTTCATTTTGTATGTCATTCTCTGTGTCATTTGATTTCCATCTTAGCGTCTCACAAACATGGCAGCTTGTTGCATTTTCAAGCTCTTCTCAATATATCATGCAATCATTTGAGAACGCATCTATCTTAGTGTAATCCAACCCCAACACTTTCAGAACACTTTTTGCTTCATTAAAAGAAGTTGGCAGTTTCGCATCAAGTAACACCTCCCTTATAAGCTCCAATATATCTCCAAAAGCAACATTATTTAGCTTATGATCACACTTCAAAATAAAAAGTTGGATCATGAAGGAAAGTTTTGAAAGTTTTTTACAACCAGGGAATAATTCTTCCTTGCCCTCTTTAACTAACTTGAAAAACTTTTTTGCCTCGTCATTTGGCCCCTTTCTAAAAGCATCACGTGCATCATGCAACAATTCTACTATGTCATCATTAAAATCATTTGGGGTTGACCCTACTTCATTATCCAAAACAGTTTGTTCCCTTTTAAAGTTGATCCCTAACTCTGATAACTTATCAGTTCGTGGAACAAAACCATTACAAATAAGGTGATCTCTCACAACACCTTCATGACCCCAAAAACGATAATGACAACTTTCACAAGGACAACAAATTTGATTTCCTTGAGACTTAGAAGCAAAAGCCTTTTGTACATATTCATCTACTCCCCGTTCATATTCATCACTCCATCTGGCAAACATCCACAACTCTTTAGTTCCACTATCCATACCTTAGGGTAAGAATAAAGAGGGTTATTTTACTTAATTTTTACAATAAAAACATTTAATCAATTTACTAAGAGTTAAAAGAGTCACTGACAGAAACCTTTCATTATCAGAAATTGACAGAAACCTTTCATTATCAGAAACTGACAGAAACCTTAACTAGCAACTGACAGAAACCTTTCATTATCAAAACAACAACAAACAAAGTACCTAATAATCCTTCATGTACATGATCAATTCAAAAGTCCAAAAGAAATTGATACCTTTCATTATTATGCAATATATATTTGACAGATTTGTATCCACAATAATCAAAATTAGTGGCTTTATTTTGAAATCAGAAAATCTAATTCAGATCATAGATGAAGTAAACTAAAAATGCATAAAATGTAGGATATTAAGCCCATAATATTTTCAAGATCAGAAACATATATAAACTATTGCAAAGGACTCAGTTAAGATCAGAAAGTGGAATTGAAGTACATAAATTGAGTCAATGGTTGTTTCAAGATAAATTATGCTATAAGAATTGGATATAAGGAGTAGCTACATGTCATCCTATTTATCAAATGTTGAAAGTTATTGGTCATTATTCTGTCATTTTTATTTTTAATAGGACAGAGTGATTAAGATTTCCTTATTTAAAATGGGTGAGTGACATGACACACATTGTTGCTTGCATGTGAAAGCTATGTTATAGTATACATAGTTATGTCAACAACTAAAATTATTGCTTTCAACTTTATACATTAGGATCACATCACCATATCCTATTACTTTTTGCTGTGCTGATGATGCTTCCTTGCATAATGTTATGGTTCATGTTGACGAAAAAAATCCAAAAAACTGAACTATATCTTTCCTTGCAGATTTTGGAACTAGAGATTTTGGTTTTCCTGAAAAGACTTCAAATATCAAATTGATACTCAATGGTGGTCAAAGGGTTACATTTTTGAGGCCTGATGGATATTTTTTATTGTATCCTACCATGTAGATCCTACGAAGTGTACTTTTAAATTTTATGTTTATTTTGAATACAGTTTATTTCATTATAAGACTTCATATAATTCTGTAGGGATAGGGCCATTCCTTTTGGATCAATCCTCAATGTCTTGCTTGAATTGTGATTCATACATATGCTAATGGCTGAAGAATAAATTCACTAATACTTAATTGTCTCTTGCTCTATAAATTATTCCTTTACTGTTCTTAAGGCCATAACGTTCCAGCTGGCACTCATCTAATTGATGTGGCTGCAACTGGTTATTTATTTTCACCGTTAAGTTTATTTTATGGGGTTTTTTATTTTTATTTTTTGGAGGTATGGGTAATCACTGTTTAGTATTTTTTCATGTTGTTTGTGTAGGTTCGTGTTGATGTTAGTGCTGGAAACCCTGGAAAAGTCCAGGCTGCATTGACGGAAACCAGAAGAGGGTTATTTGAGTTGGATTTGGAGCCCTTGAGAGAGGAATACTATTATGACTCTATGAGGTAAGCCATGAACTAGTCTTGTTTATCATGGAGTATCATTCTATCCAACAGTGTATCATTCAATTCTATCCAACAGTGAATCTCACACAATTGGTCATGCTTTGCTAACCATAGAAAAGGGAACCCTTCTCACCCTTGTCTCTAGTGAAGAGCCCTATGGGTCTTATGGTTGGCTTCATGTTGTTAGTTGTTTTCGTGACGCCCAAATTAATGGAAAACATGGGTAACTGTTCAGAACTCTTAAATTAGTTAACTCTATTCTTGTTTACATAGAATTGCATCTATTTGTGAATTAAAAATAAAAAATTTAATTTATCAAAATCAAGCAACAACACCCCAAATTTCGAGCACAATATACACCAGAAAATCACAGAATTTTTTCCCCATATAATTCGAGCAAAAACAACTACAAATTCAACCAAACATACCCCAACAATGTATAGCATTTTCACAGTAAAATTTGAGAAAAAAAAGCCTGAAATTCAAACTCAAAGATAAAGAAAATTCCATATTCCATGGCCTCAAATACAAATTCCCAAAGACAACAATAAAATTTAAAATTTTATTTATCAAAATGCAACAACGAAAATTCCAATTAAGAAATTTCTGAAATGAAGAATCGTTGTATACCTTGAACTCAAAGTTGAGATATCAGCCACAGGGACATGCAAGACGAAAATGAAACTTCTCTACTTGAATTACGCCGCCTCTTGAGCAACCAAACGTCACCTAAAGTTCGAACAACCAGCCACCTCTTGAGTTCCGCCTTCCTCTACTTCACTAAATTTTCCTCTCAGAATTTTCAAGAAAGTAATTTTTGAGTAATTTATGGCCTTAAAATCGAAGATTTGGGGAAAATTGAGAATTTGAAGTTTTTGGAATTGCTAATTAAAATAGATTAATAGAATTGGGGGAAATGGAGGGTTGGGGGAAATGGAGAATTGGGGGAAACGGAGAAATGGAGAAAATGAAGAATTGGAAGAATGAAGGAAAATGGGGAAAATAGTACAGAAGAGAGAAAATAGTGTAAGGGTTCCTTATTTTTTGCCCTTGAAATAGTGTAAGGGTTCAAAATATTTGGGAAAAAAAGTAAAGGGAAGCTGAAAATTCCGGCGTGCCTCCTACATAATCACAAACCGTTGCAATAGCTTTCCTTTTTGTTGAAATATCTAGGCTGATGCAATGGTTCATTAGAGCTGTGGTAATAGCTCTACTTCTTACAACATTAATACTGAATCCGTCGCATTAGCCTACTCTATTGCAACGACAATTAAAATACCGTTTCATTAGCCTTTATTAGGCCGTGGCATTTGATAAAAAATGTAGTAGTGCTAATTCCATAGCATTAAATCAATCAATAGGAAATTAATCAAGCATTGACAATCAACAATTACAAATTACCCCTTCATATTAATCATGGATCCCCACTCTCCTAGAAATTAAACTACTCAAACATAATTAAAACTAAACTAATCAAAGCAATTAAATAAAGCATAATAAGGAAAATAATGACGAAACAAATAAGGAACAATAAAATTAAACAAAAGTAAAAACAAAGGGATTAATAAATGTATAGTAGTGAGACTACAAAATTACGAAGCTAAACAAAAATAATTCTAAAGCTAATAACTAATAAGATCTAAAAGCATCGTAATTAAAGAAAAGCTTCAATTAAGGAACTCAAGAACTACCAATGAGAAGTACCGTAATACGAAGTATATAAGTCATGAAATCCAAAAGCTTAGAAACTGGCCAATTGACAAGATTGGTAAATAAAAAAGACCCTTAGTGACAAATTGGTAAAAAAACTTACTCCGGCGATATTTTGGTAATAAAATAACCCTAAGCGACAATTTGGTAAATAAATTAATCTCAGGCGACAATTAACCCAAAAAATACAAAAAATTCCGACAAAGTACTCACAAATGCTTAATTTAGTTCCTTTTTATTTTTTTTAAAAACCCTTTTAATGGAAATAACAATTTCAAGAAAAAAAAATGTTGAAGTATCAATTTCACTTAAGTTTCATACCCCTTATTAACGAAATTCTTGTAAAAAGGGGTTAAAAAAATTGGTATTGGGATTTAGCAAAATAAAAAGGGGATGGCATAGTAATTCAAAATCTTAAATGGGAAAAATAAATTTAAAAACACAAAACACAAATTAAATTAGGATTTTTATAGAGTTTGTCGACAAAAATAATATTTTTTGGGCTAAATGTCGCTGGAGTTTATTTTTTTTACCAAATTGTCGCATATAGTTAGCTTTTTTTACCAAATTGTCGCCGGAGTAAGTTTTTTTTACCAATTTGTCACTAAGGGTCTTTTTTTTTTACCAATCTAGTCAATTGGCCCTCAGAAACTTATAAAACTAAAACTAAGTACACCATAAGCTGCTCCTAAAACTAATAATAAAGGCTTGCCTAAATCCCTTCAACTCCAAGAATTTGGGTATTTATACTACCCAACAATACGTGAAAAAATGAATTTGGCACCGGTTCAAACCCGGCCTAAGGCACCGGTTTGAACCGGTGCCAATGTGGGGGTGCCAAAAAGGGGTTTAAAAAGGCACCGGTTCAAACCGGTGCAAAAATTCGAAATTGGCACCGGTTAACCGGTGCCAAAAAGGCCAACTAAAAATTATTTCAAAGTTTTTGGCACCGGTTAACCGGTGCCAAAAAGCCCCCAAAAATCAATTTTATTTTTTTTTTTTGTTTTTTTTGCTTAAAAATTAAATAAACAAAATTAAATAAAAACACAAAATATAAATCAAAAATCACAATCATTATAAACGATTCTGTTTAATATGTATATAATCAATAAAATTTTACAGCATAGATCAATAAAAAAAATTACTTTTAAATAAAAAAAAAATTACAACATAAAATAAACTACAATATAAATAAAAAAAAAAAAATATTACAACATCACAATCTAAAAATCCCCATATTCTTGATTCATGATTCTTGATTCTTCGATTATGTATACCTGCGCCAATTAAAACATCAAAAATAAATTGATTAAAATGAACAAGCTGCGAAAAAAATAAAAAAAACCCAGAAAATAATAATAAAAAAAAATCGAATTAAAATCGATTAAAATAAAAACAAAATCGAAAAAACCCAGAAATCAAAAAATCAAAACAAAATCGAAAAAATAAAAACAAAATCCCAGAAAAAAAAATGAAAAAAAACAAGAAATCATAAAAATAAAAACAAAATCGAATAATTAAAAAACCCAGAAATCAATTAAAATAAGGAAATTTTCACATTTGCTACCACCTAAAACGCCTCGCTTCATATTTGCTACCTATTTAAAAAAAAATTTCCTTTGCTACCACCTAAATCAGACTTTGTTAAAAATCACTAACACTTAACGGAATCCGTTAGGATTTCCGTTAAGTTTATCTAGAAAAAAAGAAAAATTAAAAAGATTTAAAAAAATTAAAAAAAAAAAAAAACAGCAACCCTCTCCCCTAATCTGCCACCATCTCCCTCCCCTAATCTGCCACCCTCCCCCCTTCCGGCGGCCGGCGCCGGCGACCTCACCCCCTCCCTTTTCCCCACCCAAAATTGACAATCCTAAGCCGACACCCCCATACCCAGACCACCACAGCCACCGTAACCCCCAAAACCCATACCAACACCACCGTAACCCCCTTTCCCCTTCCCTCCACCGGAAATCGGCCCCCCTCCCCTGATTCCCCCACCGAAATCGACCCCCCTCCCCTTCCCCTACCCTTTTCGGCCATCCCTGACCCTAAACCACCACAACCGAAACCCTAAAATTCGTTTAGGGTGGTTTTGGGGTGGTGGTTTAGGGTTAGGGACGGCCGAAAAGGGTAGGGGAAGGGGAGGGGATCGATTTCGGTGGGGGAATCAGGGGAGGGGGGCCGATTTCCGGTGGAGGGAAGGGGGAAGGGGGTGGTTTTCGTTCGGGGTGGGGTCGGAGCTCAAGAACGGGAAAGGGAAAGGGGGCATTGGATGCGCCTAGGGTGGGGGAAAGGGAATGGGTGGGTTGGCGCGGCGGCGCCGGCAGGGGGAGGGGGGAGGTGAGGGGTGGCAGTGAGGAGGAGGGGTGGCTGCAAGGTGGTTGGAGGGGTGGCCAAACGGTGGAGTGGGCCCACTAACGGAAATAGTCACAGAATAAGGCATGTGGTAGTGATTTTTAACAAACTCTTTTTTAGGTGGTAGTAAAATAAAAAAAAAAATTTTAACAGGTAGAAAATGTGAAGCGTGGTGTTTTTAGTTGTAGCAAATGTGAAAATTTCCTTAAAATAAAAACAAAGACAAAAAAAATTGAAATCGAAAAAACCCAGAAAAAATCGAAAATCAAAATCAAAATAAGACAATGAAAGTAAAAATCGAAACACAAAAATCAAAATTGAAAAAAAAGAAAAACAAAAATCAAAATCGAAAAACAAAAATCAAAAATCAAAATCAGACAACAAAAGTAAAAATCGAAACACAATAATCAAAATCGATAAAAAAGAAAAACAAAAATCAAAATCGAAAAACAAAAATAAAAAATTGAAAAACCCAGAAATCGAAAAAATAAAAACAAAAACGAACAAATAAAAAACCCAGAAATCAATTAAAATAAAACAAAAACGAAAATAAATTGAAATCGAAAAAAACCAGAAAAAATCGAAAATCAAAATCGAAAAACAAAATTAAAAAATAAAAAATCAAAATCAGAAAACAAAAACCCAGAAATTTAGGGAGGAGGAGACGTGTTCGTGGTGGTCTCTGTGGTGGTGTAGCATGTGCCCGCGGTGGTGTTCGTGGTGGTCTCCGTGGTGGTCTTCGTGGTGAGCTTGTAGGAGAAGGAGAACGAAGAAAGGGAAGGAGGAGATGAGAAAGGGAAGGAGGAGATGAGAAAGGGAAGGAGGTTAAGTGGAGCGAAAGAGGAGGAAAGAAGAGGAGAGAAAAATAGTAGGAAAGAAGAGGAGAGGAGAAGCGGCGAGAATGAAGCTAAGAAATAGGGTTTGGGGGTATAAATATGGCCGAGTTTTTTTTTTTTTTTTTTTTTTTTTTTTTGTTTTAAGTTTAACTGGTTTTTTTAAAATTAAGGAGCGGTTCAATTGGCACCGGTTCAAACCGGTGCCCTTTTAGTTTTTTGCACCGGTTTGGTCTGAATCGGGGCCTTTTATATTTGTGTAAAATGGCGCCCAAATTTGGGCCGGTTTAGGGCACCGATTTGGCCTGAACCGGTGCCTTTATGGGGGTGCCTTATTGTATTTTTCTACTAGTGCAAACAAACCGACATAGCAACTTCAACCAGCATACTCGTCTGATTCGGCATTTGGCCGCCTGATCAGGCCCGTTAATTCACGCCAATCAGATCCAATTGTGGGCCTTGCTTTTCACTTGGGTCTAAAACATAACCTTTGGGTTTGTCTTATGATTTGTAGCCTTATTATTTAGTCCGTAATAGTAGCTTGTAAAACTTGGACTTCTTTACAAATCGAGCCCTTATTCACCGCCATTAACTCGGTCTTGGGCTTAAAATATCCGGTCATAAAATATGATCCAACTCCAATATCTTTGTACTGGCTCAAAAAGCTCGGGAATTATCATAATTCTGCAAATTCCTACAAAATAATACGAACTCTACAAAAACACTAGAAAACGTATATTAGTAATAAAAATAGCTCTGCAGAGCTCAAATAAGCACAAATATGACTGTGGGACGGGGAATAAAAATACATATAAAATAGATTCATCAAAATCCCCCAAGCTAAACCTTTGCTTGTCCCTAAGCAAAGCAATGAATACATAAATCAATACTTCACCCGAAAAATAATTTAAATCGATAAATATAATTCAGGGTAAATCTGACAAACATGTATCAAAGTAAACCAATCAAATCCATCCAACTACCAATTTTACCTAACAATTGTCAAGTAGAGCCAACCACAAGAGCATATAGAATTCAAGACTAGTGCGCTCTCCAACCAACCCCTTTAATGTGAACAATGCCCTCCCAAACACACAACACTCGTGTGTTTAAAGAAATAAGCACTCAACCTAAATAGTCGACTCGAAATATGTACATTCACATTCATAAAGAACTAATTTCACATTCACACAACTCTATGCACATGGTCGGAAGGTCTTTAAAGATTGTAATGTAACGTTAGGGTAAAGGGTAGGAAATGGCTAGGAAAATGTGAAAGAAAAGCCATGCTTAAAGGGAGCCAAATCCTAATTAAACCAAGATCAAAACTAAATAATGACCAATCATCTCCAACATACTAAACTCCAACAAAAGTTCACCAAATACGACTCCAAATATAAACGATCCCAACACTTACAATTCCACTCATAAAAGTATAATAATATAACACTTGTGCAAATGAAAAATTTACTATTAAAATTGAAATTTTTATTGAAATGCAATTTTTCTTTCTTTCTTTTGATCAACCTTCACTTAGAACATTTGAACATTAAACAATTTTTTTCCTTTGCTCTTTTTTTTCTTTTCTTTTGAAGTTTATTCTTTTTATTTTTTTCACTGTTTTTCCTTGAACTTCTCTATTTTTTTTCATCAACACCATGCTTTATTTTTTCAAGAGATACAACTTTCATAATCATCAAAAATAAATCGCAATCTAGAACAAAATAACTTCACAAATCCCACCCAAATTGTGCAAATAATAAGCACACCACAAACTCCCTCACCTCACTCACTAATAGCTCCCCCCAAGCCAAGCTTTGGACTAGTAACCAATGGGGCTAAATAGGCTTGCAATGTGGCTAATAAAAAACAAAAAGTCAAGGCAACAACATGGGTAGCAAGATGGGAACAAATGTATCTAAAAATTATCTAAAGGCCACCAAAAAGAACAAATGCCTTCGTCCTCCTCATGTGCATAATAATGAACCATGAAACACTACTCATAGTTTCAAACCAATACTCAAATTAATTGACATACCAGGAACTAACACACAAACCTAACCAAATCAACTAGTCAAGAACTATATTCACAAGTAGTTGGACAAAATTGACGCATGTTAAGGCATCCAAGCAATTAAACTTCAAATCATGATCAACTAATCCTCAATATTTGTCATCAATAACAAAGAATCAAAACAATTTCGAAATTTTTTTAATTAAGGGGCGCAGGGAAACATGATTAATAATCATTGGAACGTATTTTTGATTTTTTTTTTTTTATTTTTCAATTTTTTTTTGTATTTTTCATTTTTCCAAAGCGATAAATCTAACCTAAGAATGCAATCAAATATATACTATAAAAGCAATAAAATTAAACTAAGAAAATAATAAGAAAAGGGAAAGAAAGAGTACCTTTATATACAAGAAATTCCCCCCAAGCTAAATCAGAAAATGTCCTCATTGGCTTAGAGGGAAACAAGTAATCCAAGTGACTACCGCTCATCATCAAACTTGTATCCACCACCATCCCAAACATTGCAACACATCACCTTGGTACAATTTTGGACAAAAAAGAAACAAAGTGTTAGTAAGAGAAGAAGCAAAAACGAGTCATGTTCACTATTTTGCTCATAACTTTTTTTTATATAAATGATAATGCAGTTATCTTAATTGCATTGGAAAGTATATTTAAAGAGCTTTTCAATGATTGGTCACACGTCAAAAACCGATAAGAAACGCAAACGTTATAGCATTTTGAAGTTGGTCAGTTTTGCTGCCGTGCTCACGCGCCCAACTGGGCGAGCGTGGCTCGATTGGGCCCGACTCCAAGGTACGGTCAGGTGGTTTTTCACCACTTGATGCACGAAATTTCTTCTTACATTCGATTTTCTTCGTTTTTGCCCTTGATTGAGCAAATATCACTCGATCGGGTAGAACTTTCACTACGGGATCAAACTCTACAACTTGTTTCTCAATCTCCACTTGTTCATCTACAAACCCGAGCCCTACACAATTTAGAGCTCTTCCAATAGCATCCACTTCATCTTTCCAAGTACTAGTTTTTCTTGCAGAAGATGCAACACAAGACACCGCCTCTAAGGAATCTCTAACGGGAGCTTGGGGCTTATTAGATAAATTATTTACATCAACCACACCAATACTGAAACACTTTTCCTCTAACATGGGACTTTTAGGGATATTATTTAAATTAAAAGTGATATTATCATCTCCTACACATAATGTAAGTTTACCACTTTTGACATTTATTATTGCCCGTGCAGTATGAAGGAATGGTCTACCCAAAATAATTGGAATTTGCAAATCTTCCTCCATATCAAGAACAATAAAATCAACAGGTATATAAAATTTACCTACTCTAACAGGAACATCCTCTAAAACACCTAAAGGGTATTTCATAGAACGATCGGCCATTTGCAGAGTAATATTGGTAGCTTGTAATTTACACATATTTAATTTAGAGCTCACTGATAATGGCATAACACTTACACTAGCACCCAAATCACATAAAGCTTTTCCAATCATGAGATTACCAATATGACATGGAATAGAAAAACTACCCGGATCTTTAAGTTTAGGTGGAGATTTATTCTATAATATAGCACTACATTCTGCAGTCAAAGCAACAATCTCTACCTCACTAATAGATCTTTTTCTAGTCAAAATTTCTTTAATAAATTTAGAATATGCAGAAACTTGAGTAATTAAATCTGTGAAAGGAACTGTTACCTGCAAATTCTTCACAACCTCTAGAACTTACCAAATTGATTATCCAACTTACTCTTTAAATGTCTATCAGGGAATGGAAGTTTGATAGCAAGACCCTGAACATCTCCACTCTTATTCTAGGGTTTACCCTGCGTAGAATTATCAGAAAAGTTAGTTTTACTCTGTAGCCCTGCAGGACTAGTAAAAACATTATTTGGTTTAATAGAATCAAGATTAGCAATTTTTTTTATTGCATTTGCGTATTCTGTTGTTTGTACTGGATGTGATGGTAGGGCTCCCTTTTGGCGAGTTTGCAGAGTAGAGGACAGTTGCGCAATCTGAGTATCTATGATTTTATTATGTACTATTAATGAGTCAATTTGCGCATCTCTACTCTACATCTGCTTCTGCATATTGGCTAACATTGTTTTGATTTCTGATAGGCCAGAATCAAATGGAGGAGTAACAACCTGTTGTGATCTCTGATGTAGAGGTTGGTAGTACCTCTGTTGTGGTTGTTGTACATGTGGTGGAGGGTTAAGCACATTCGTACTATTGTACGACATATTTTGGTTATTTTTCAACCCTGTATTGTAGGTGTTAGAGTATTGACTAATTTGCTTATAGGTTTGAAAAGCATTAATCTTCTCAATTGAACTCCTACAGTCATGTGCCCAATGACCTACAAGACCACAATTTTAACAAAATATTGTAGACTTAATACCAATAGCAGAAACATTAGCAACAGAAGATGAATTAGAATTATTAATACTGTCTAGTTTCTGGCTAATAGAAGTCAATTGTGTCTGCAAAAAGGATATAATATCGACTTGGTGTTTTCCCTTGTTTGCAAACCCTAAGGGATTTCCATATTGGGTATTATGAATAGACATCTTTTCGACAACATTGCTCGCTATATTCACATCCAAATTCATAAATCTTCCGTTAGCTACAGATTCCAAAATCATTCTTGAATTATATCCAAGCCCTTTGTAGAAGGCTTGAATTATCTTCCACTGTGCTAGTTTATGATGGGGACATTCTCTCTGCAAATCCTTAAATCTTTCCCAAGCTTCATATAAACTTTCATTAGCTTCTTGGGAAAAATTTTGGATTGCACTCCTTAACAAAGTTGTCCGCTCTGCAGGGTAATATTTATTATAGAAATTCAAAGCAAGAGTTTTCTAGTCATTAATACCAAGTGCAGTTCTATTCAATTCATTATACCACAATTTAGCTTTACCACATAAAGAAAAGGGAAAAAGAAACTCCCTGATTTGGTCTTGTGTGACCCCAACTTGCCTAATAGAATTGCAATACTGACAGAAATCTGCAATGTGAAGATTAGGGTCTTCACCCTTAGCTCCACTGAATTGCTTTCTTTCGATCATCGTGATAAAATGGGGCTTGATCTCGAATTGCACTCCATCGAGATTAGGTGTGGGAGCAAGATGTGGAAAATCTATCAGGGCTGGCTGCGAATAATCACTAAGCTTGCGAACAGGATGAGGTGGTGGTGGTGCAATCATCTCTGATTCTTGATCTGTACTAAACAAATAAATATAAGAAACTGTCCCAAAGAACTTTTGTTCTATGGGACGAAAAAAAAATAATAAAAAATAAAAATAATAATCTAGACCAAAATATTAATCAGAAATAAAAATAAAATTGTTTCCCCGGTAATGACGCCAAACTTTGACAAGCTAAAGTCGTAATCACCCGATCAAAAATAATAACTAAATCCACTAACTATGTAGATAGGGAAGAAGGGTCTAACCGCAGCGAAATGAGTTAATTTATTCCTAATTAATCAAAATAATCTAAATTATCAAGTAACCAAATTGTTATTATAAAAGGGAACTAAATAACTAAAAGTAAAAGTGGGAAGGAATAAAAGTAGAAAGTAAATCAATGAAATAAAATACTAGGGCATAGGTTCACCAATAAAAAATAATCTTGGGTAAAACATAACAATCAATCATCAATGTATCAATTAATCAGATCATAAAGGGCTTTCGCTACGTATTACAATCACAGAGTTAATTTACCGGTATTAAATCTCATCTCTCGAATCTCGCTTAACCATTTATAAATTAGTCCGTCTATTGAAACTAAGCCTAAACATCAGTTCTCATCTCTCAAATCTTGAATCAATATTGCTATACTCATACAATTAAATCTGGCCAAATCTAATTGCAATGAATTAAATCAATCAATAGGAAATTAATTAAACATTGACAATCAACAATTACAAATTACCCCTTCATATTAATCATGGATCCCCACATCCCTAGAAATTAAACTATTTAAACATAATTGAAACTAAACTAATTAAAGCAATTAAATAAAGCATAATAAGGACAATAATAACGAAACAAATATGGAACAATAAAATTAAAGGAAAGTAAAGACAAAGGGATTAATAAAAGTATAGCAGCGAGACTATAAAATTACGAAGCTAAACAATAATAATTCTAAAGCTAATAACTAATAAGATCTAAAACCATTGTAATCAAAGAAAAGCTTCAATTAAAGAACTCAAGAACTAAGTAATGAGAAGTAGCGTAATACGAAGTATATAAGTCATGAAATCCAAAAGCTCAGAAACTTATAAAACTAAAACTAAGTCCACCATAAGTTGCTCCTAATACTAATAATAAAGGCTTGCCTAACTCCCTGCAACTCCAAGAATTTGGGTGTTTATACAACCCAAACAAACCGACATAGCAACTTCAAGGAGCATACTCGTCTGATCCGGCATTTGGCCGCCCGATCGGGCCCGTTAATTCACACCAATCAGATCCAATTGTGGGACTTTCTTTTCACTTGGGTTTAAAACATAACCTTTGGGTTTGTCTTATGATTTGTAGCCTCATTATTTAGTTCGTAGTAGTAGCTTGTAAAACATGGACTTCTTTACTAATCGATCCCTTATTCACCGTCGTTAATTCGGTCTTGGGTTAAAATATCCGGTCATAAAATATGATCCAACTCCAATATCTTCGTAGTGGCTCAATAAGCTTGGGAATTTTCATAATTCTGCAAATTTCTATAAAATAATACCAACTCTACAAAAACACTAAAAAACGTATATTAGTAATAAAAATAGCTCCGCAGAGCTAAAATAAGCACAAATATGACTGTGGGACGGGGAATAAAAATACATATAAAATAGATTCATCATAAACAACCTAATTTTGTTATAATTTGCACCAGAGCAGTGCAACGGGGTATAGTCCGTTTGAACTAGCCATGGGATGGCAACCACTGACTCCTGCTATGGTGGCAAGGACAAAGTCAGGTGGTAAATGTCCAGCTGCATATCACTTAGCCCACGATAGGCAGGAGATAATGGACGAAGCAAGGGATAGTTTAGCGAAGGCTCAACGTCGCATGAAGACAACAAGCGGATAAGAATCGTAGGCCACTTGAGTTCCAAGTTAGGGACCTAGTGATGCCTAAGTTAACTCCATAGTTGTGGAAGAAATTATGTTAAAAGAATCGTCATTGAGGTTTAATTCCTCCATACGATGGTCCATTCAAGGTAATGACAAGGGTAGGCAATGTTGCTTATCGCTTAGAACTACCTGAACGGATTAAGGTACGTCCTACTTTTCACGTAAGTTATCTTTAGCCCTACCATCCAGATTTGTGAAAGATGCATCCCTGAAAAAGCGGGCACCTCCGACTGTCAATAAGGACATTGATCATGGTATTGAGAGAATACTTGATAATAGAACCATTGGGCAAGGAAAGAAGAACTTTCGTTGGGATTACCTTGCCTTGTGGAAGGGTAAATCCGAGTCAAATGCTACTTGGGAGAGGGCTGAAACTCTTAGGCAACACGAGGATGCTATTAAAGCCTACCTAGATAGCATAACGGGGACGTCAACCTCATTAGGTGGGGGGAGGTCTGTCACAGCCAAAGACGGGGGCTAGTACCCCCGCTAATGATGTGGCCACAACCTCGCATCAGCCGCGTGGTAAGGCCGCGCCTCGTCCCGAGTACGACCTTCCTCCTATCGTGTTAGGCTTGCCTAGAAACCCGTCTGTCCGCACCCGCAAAGGTGGGGCATTCTAAGAAGGCCCTAGTAACCTCTCAACCACGTACACCGTCGAGGGGACCATGGGCACGAGAACGGCCCATGGGACCATGATTGTGTTTCTGTCATTTGGGTGTTCACTAGAATCACTGAACCAAACCAATATAAAGCTAGCTTTTTAGGGGGCAGGTGCTCACTCATGAGTTGGTGGTCAACCTTGGGTGGCTTCTTGGCCGTGGGCTAGGAGCATAGCCTTGGACATAGGATTGCCTATGGGGGCTATAGCATGATGGGATTTGGCTAAGGGATTGGCTTGAGCTACGGCTTGGTTCGATGCGGTGCACTATGGCTAGAACTCGATGGCTAAGAATTACAAGGCTCCGGGAGTCTAAGCGTAACTTAGTATGTGGTTGACATATGAGGTGAGCCCTATTTATAGGGATCACGAATTGGGTAGTTACTTGACGGTTACTTGGATTGCTTAGTGGAGGACGTGGGTGACGGTTACCTTATTTAGTGGGGATTATGAGAAACGGTTACCACTTCGTGGTAACCGCTAAGCAGTTGAGATGCATGGCGATGATGTGGCATCCATCCCTTGAATTTAGGATGGATGGGTAGTAGGGGAAGGGGGGTGGTTATATTAACAACCCACGAAGCCCACTACCCCTACTAAAGTGGAAAGCATGCATGCATGACACCTGTGCAAGTGGCGGTTACTTAATAGTGGGTAGTTACCATGTAGTGGGCAGTTATTAAAGTAGTGGGAAGTTATTCCTATTTGGCCGGGATGTCGCTAGCCCTTGAGTAGTATAAATAGAGTAGTATAAATTCGTTAGGAATTCACTCATTCGGGTTCTTTGCGTTGTATTGTACTCTTGTTCTCAAAGTAATAAGAAGTAGTCTTGTGTTTGCCTGTATGTTTGTCTTGCTTTGTTTATTATAGTAGGCTGTTCTAGACTTGGTCTAGACGCCATCACGAGAACCTCCTTGGTCCCTAACATAGAAAAAAAAGTTAATCCTTAAATTTTCCTTTGACACTAGGCCATATACTACGCCGAGTTGATACATGAGGTCCCGACTGGACGAGAGGGCTGCTTGACGGGGTCCCATGCACAAATTAAGAATTCCTTAATAAGGTATTCTTGAATCTATCATGATAATCGACGTGGATGCCGACTCAAACAGTTGTTGGTTCTTCTTTTGCTCGATGTAATTTCGAGCATAAGAGAATGTCTTAATGCTACCATCTAGCTGACATGCCGGATGGCCTTTCTTGTTACCATTTTGGGAAACAGAGTCTTGAGAGGTCAATCTGGGGTTGAGCCTTCTCCTTTGGGGCACGATGAGGAGTCGGCTGACGGTCCCTAACAGACTTCTGCATTCTAGCCTAGGCTGGTTGTTTGGTTGACTGTTGCCGCTCGCTTGGTGATTAAGTCTTTGATTTAACCCTTGAAGCTGCTCATGAATTTTATAATCTCATCTCGGGTGACTAGGGCTGATCTTGTCGCCTCAGATGAGTCAGCCGGCTACCTTAAGGGCTTGCTCGTCTATCCAGGGGCCTACTTGTACCCGCCTGGTCAGCATTACGCTCCCGCCTGTCTTTATGACAAATGCACTTAGAGATGAAGGACCCATCGTGGGCCACATAGGTTTTGATGTCTCCATCGTCACTAGAGTCATGGTCCGACTAGACACCTACATTTTCCAGAGGTCGGTTGGTCTCTACAGGCGGTATAGGTAGATCTTGTGAAGCCATCTTTTAGGTACCCTCCCCATATACGACGCTAAATGTTTTGGGTGTTTTTTTGCCCCTTGGGAGAGTTATGCCTCGAACACTTGATCCGACAAAGGCACCTGTACCTACAAAACAAACTAATCTCTGAATGGTCGGAGGTCCGCCTCCGAAGATTAAGTTAGTACGGAGTCAGAGAAAAACGTGCGAAAAGTAAGTATCTTCTCGGATTCCGAGATCAGGTGTTCTCTGTTTTCGAGAGCAATAAATGTCCTAATGATTAAGACGTAAAATTCAAGGTGACCCAATTATTAGGGGAATCCCCCTATTTATAGGGTCCTAGAAAAGCGTGCCCTGTCCTTGGGTTTGATGACCCATGAAGTAAGGCAGCGTAGTTTTGCAACTCACCTTGGGATTTGGGCCTTGAAGGCCGCCATTCCTTGGAGACATATCTGAGCGACACGTGTCATCATCTGGGGAGACCATTTGGAAACCTCTTGGAGTGACATGTGTCACCCTCTCATTGGTCCCCTTGGCGGGGTATAAATACCAAATATATTCTTAGTCACCCAAAGGTCATATGACCACTGTTTCCGGGGTTTTTGTCCCTTGGGAGAATTACAACACTAAGATTGGATTCAGCAAAGGGCGCTTGTACCTCGAAGCAAACAGACCGCCGGATGGTCGGTGGTCCGCCTCCGAAGATTAAGTTAGTAAGTATTCGGAGTAAAACGTGCGGAAATAAAGTTATTTGCTCGGATTCCAAGCTCAGGTAAGGTGCTGTCTGTTTCTTCAAAACAACAGCTCTGTAATAAATGTGAAAGTGACGTGTTGTCTCGTATTCATTATATTCCTGTCATAAATGTAAGAACTGTCCATATTTATAGGGTCTTTTTGAAAAGTGTGCCCTCCCTAGGATCTGGTGACCTATGGATTAGGTCACGCCGTAAAACGGCGCCTCAAGGTTTGGGCCCTTGAAGGCCGCCATTCTATAAGCAATGCCTGAGTGACGCGTGTCACTAAGCCCAAAAGGCTTTTGGGCATCTCTTAGGGTGACACGTGTCACCCTCTTAATGGTCCATGCTAGATCATTAATCATCTCAGAACGGAGGAATGTCTGCCTACCACGTGTCACCATCTCAAAGGTCCAGATGGAACCCCTTCTAATGACACGTGGCGGCTTCCGATTGGGCAACCTGGCCGGGTATAAAAATACCCAAATCATTTGCCCCTCATAGGGGTGACGTGCATTGCACATGACACCTGTGACAGGTGTCAGCATCCAGTTGGCCGGATTTTCAAATTACATTTTGGGGGGAAAAATTAGGGTTTACCCTTTCTATAAATAGGAGGGTTTGACTCCCCTTTGTTTTCACCCCTTTGCGAATCTTGGAGAATCTCTGGACTTTTGACTTTTAAAGACTCTCAAAGACCTAAACTTGTCAAGCATCCGACGCTCGGCTTTCTATCCGTCTATTTCAGCAAACCAGGCGTCTCGTAATACCTTCTTCTAAGGTAACCGCCTGCTCTCTTCTTTTACTTATTCTTTCTTGCATTTTTTCTTTATCAAATGGTTTCCCAAACGCACACGGCACGGTCTAGGTTAGCGATCAACCGGTCACCGGGGACGGCTGAATCTAGAACTAGGAGTGCCGAATGCTCGTTCGAGAACTTTCCTTTAAGTACATCTCCAAATCCGACAGTGTTTGTGCATCTGCAGGACACGATGGCCAGAACAAAGCTAACAACGAGGAGATATAGGGAAGATGGTTCCTTTTACCATTCGGACAGTGAGACTGTCAACTCTGATGGCTCCATTAGGGTGCCTGCTAGTGAAGTTTCTGAGCACCCCCCAAACCCTTGTTCTGACCTTCCCCAAACTCCAACTTATTAATCTTCCCCTTCTTCAAGCGGCACCCCTAGTGATACTATACTGCGGGAAGCCGATAGTCAATATTAGGCCGAGCCTTTGGAACAGGCGTCGGAGGAGAGTCTAGGGGAGGACCCTGCTGGCCCCAGCCGGCAGTCCCCTAGCTCTAGGGAGAGCTCTTATGACGATTCGACCTCGTAATCTTCTGAAAATGCCTCTGTTACTTCACATGAGGCCCGAGCAAAGATAAGCACTGCAAGGGATTCCTTGTCAGTGGAAACGCGGGAAGGCTGGGCGGAGCCGAGTGCTTCTAGGCGCTTGGAACGCGCACCCTACTATAACCATGTCCCGCAAAGTAAGCGGACTTCTATGACATCCGGTCTTGCCAATTTCAAGCGCAAGACCGTAATGGGTCATGGCTTTTCCTTGTCCGTTCCCAACAAGGATGATACGATAACCTGGCCGACCTTGGCTAGTTATAAGGACCAAGCATTCGGCTCCTACGAGGCGGTCCTTCAGGCTGGTCTACGCTTCCCTCTCCATCCGGCCGTGGAGAGAATACTAGACGGATACCAACTGGGTATCTGGCAAATTTTCCCGAATTCATTGATTAATATCATCGGGTACGTTGCCGCATGTAAAATGCTGGAGGTGGATCCCAGCTTTGAGGTATTCGCCCACATGCATTATCTCAGCTGAGCGCCTGGTAAGGGCGGCGAAGGCTGGTACACCTTGTCCACCTGCAAGGGGTACATGATGGCAGTCGGCAAGGAGAACAAGTGGAAGGACTGGAGAACAAATTTTTACATAGTTCATTCCTCTGATAGCCCACTGAACCAAAAATACAATAGGTGGAACAAGGATCCGCCCCTCTTGGCTGGCAAGAGTGCCTTGCCCCCTCTCCCTAGGCGGGCCCAGGAGGAAATTTTTGACCGGGGTTTGTTCAAAGTGTCCGTTCGGACAAATGAGCAGAGGGAGAAAATAGTCGTCCCCCAGAGCTACATTCCCCTTTACAAGTGGCTGGAAGATGGGGTGTTCTTGGCCGCTTGTGGGCTAAGCTCTTGGATGCCGAGAGGTAGTCAGCCGTCTGATTTTATGCAACCTTTAAATTGCTTTTCAATGTTTGTTTATAAAGTCTAACTCCTGCTTTTGGTGAAGACAAAGCTATGGAAAAGGTCTCGGCAACAAGGAAGCCAGCTGCTGTCTCTGCAGCAAAATATAGCTCGAACGTCCTTAATCGGGCGAGTGACGAGCAGAAAACAGTCGGGACTCCCAAGGTAGCTATTTATAACACTTGGTATATTTTACAACAAAGGTCAATTTTTGCCCGCCTGTTTTTCTGACGCCTTTCTTTTTGCTCATGTAGAGTGGTTTCACCAGGCCCTCTCCCTCCAAGCAATCCCAACCCAAAATCCAGAAAACTGGGGCTGGAGATGTGAGTGCATCCGACAAGAACTGGAAGCACATTGCTCACAAGCCTAAGAAAGGGGACGGCTCTACTCTCGAAGCTGACAGGGAGGTCAGCAAACCAGATGCTACTCAGGCATCGAAGGGTGGCTTTAAGAAACCCAGTACTGCTGTCGGCTGAGCAAGAGAGAAAAGGCGTCACGGGAAGGAGGAGGAGGTTCAGCTGGACGGTATAAACCGCGTCTTCATTGAATTTCTACATCAATATAGTTTCTCAGAACTTCTTTGACTAACTTTAATTTTGTAGCTCCTGTGCAAAGGCCGACTGTCGTCCAGATGGCCAAGGAGATGCTGAGGGCGCTTGATCCAGAGGACAAGGCGTCCGTAAGAGGAGTCGACACCCTTAACTTGGATGCCATCTTGGGAACCTCATTTTTAGGCTATGCTGCACATCTAAGGGCTAAGAAGGCCAATCCAGGAGAAGTCTAAAGAAGTAACAACCGCTAAATCTCGAGCCGAGTCCGCCTTAGACCGAGCTCAATTTGAAATTGCTCAAAATGAGCTTCTGACCCTTGATATGATATATTCCCAGGTGGATGCCAACCTGCAGGTAAAGAAGGACCTGGATTCGGCTCGCTCCAAAATCATTAACCTTAAGGCCGAAATTAAAGGTCTTAAGGAAAAGCTTGAGCCTCTTCAAGAGGCCAAGAAAGAGGCCGAGAGGGCCAAGGAGCGGGTTGGCCGCCTGGAGGTGCGCCTGGCGAACCAGGAGAAGCAGCTGAAGTCCAAGTTCAAGTCCCGAGCTGAGGAGGAGAAGGAGGAAATTCATGTTTGATCAAGCAAACGAGGATTTCAATGTTGAACTTCTTCGCTAATCTGAAGAGGAGGTGAACAAGGCTGATGCTGAGGGCGAAGAGGCCGGCTCCTGATCGGGCTCTTTTGGGGACGAGGAGGGGGACGAGGAGAATGATGAAAATGCGGAGCAGCCGGTAGGTGATGATGCGGCTGCCAATGTTGATAACTCCCCTGCCCCTTAGGCTTTTTATAAGTTCTTTCTGCGGTCGAATGACCATTTATCTCATCTTCCGGCCTGCGTGCCAAGTAAATGTGTATCTTTACCGACCGAGGGGTCGGGTAAATTAACAATTTCTCTGGCTTTGCCAGCAAACAATCTTACCCAGTCGTCTGGTGGCGATTGGACTTTTTAATTTGAAATCATTCGGCCGTTTGGCTGAAGTTATTCATATTGTTGTTCTTTAAATTTTTTCATTGCATGTTTTTGGCTAAGTATTATAACCTGTATACCATGCGAATGTTCTTGCACTTGGACGGATGTCGAGTGGTTTCGGTTGAGTGGATCGATTGACTTAGAAGTTATTGATACTTAGAAAAGTATGCATGGTTTCTAAGTCAATCAATCACTATGGTGATTGCCCCAAACCACGCGACAGACGGCCATCTAGAGCTAATGAATAATTGTTTTCATTTGGCCATTGGCACAAACGAAATACAAAATTCTTGACTTAGCAAATTTGCTAAAAAGAAAACCTTCGCCTGTTTTGCCCCAAGAGCTAAAAGCAGGCGCATCCGGCCATAGGCCTCGTCGAGATAAGATGCTAAGTTTTAACTTAGTCTTAATTTTACTTAAGAAGAATAATCTGCCTGTCTTGCCCCAAGAGCAAAGAACAGGCGCATCCGACCCATAGGTCTCTTTTTTAATCTGCTAAGTATTTTAGCTCGTTTTCTTCGTAATTAATAGTCCGCTTGTCCTGCGTTTGGGCAGAAACAGGCGTATTTGGCCAAAGGCTTCATAAGTTAACTTAACTTGTAGATCAGTAAAAAAATTTCCACCTGTCTTCCCCCAGAGCAAAAACAGGCGCATCCGGCCTAATGCCTCAATAGCCTCTACTTATGAAACAGTGACCCTTTTCCGGTTGTGCTAGAATAGTTAGAAAATTCTGGCCTTTTAGATTTCACTTTCGATTAAATCAAAATACTGCGAATGCTGCCTTAGCATTCGGTAAGGCCGCTTGATGTATTTGTAGAGCAATGTGCCACCCAAATGGGAGATGCTTCTCCTCGACGAATTCGCCCGAATGGACGTCGCCGGTTATCTAACTCATGTTGGAGCAGACGGTCATACTCATGTTTGAGCAGATTGTGACCATTCAGCCTCTATTTGTTTTTTAATATCCGGCCATTTGCCTCAAAATGATTTTATCTGGCCTTAGGCCTTTTAAAGAATTAAGCAAATATTCGTTAAGTGTTAGCATAAACTTAAAGAATTTCGTAGGAACGACTGCTTTAAAGCAGTCGACTCCTTTAGAGAGATTAGGGCGTCTACTGTTGGGACAGACGCTTTCCAAATACATTGGCCGTCTGTGTTTTTTACAGGCGACACTAATAAAAAACACAAGTTGGGAAATGAAGGCATATTCTCATTAGTAAAAATTGAAATGACAAAATTTGAGGTATTTACATTCGTACTTAGAAATAGTACTTTTTCAAGTTATCTACATTCCAAGTTCTAGGCAGCTGCCTGCCGTCTGGTTGCTTCAGGCGGTAGGTGCCGTCTCTTACTTCCCCATATATTCGGTAGGGGCATTCCCAATTTGGGGTTAGCTTTCCCTGCTCATTCGCCCTACCGACTGCCTCCATTTTCCGTAGCACAAAGTCCCCCACTTTGAGTGGACGCTTGTGTACTCTTTTTTTGTAAGCCCGTGTCATTCTCAAACGGTAAATCTCATGGCGCAAGGCAGCATTGCCCCTGCACTCTGGTAGTGAGTCCAATGCCAGCCGCATGGCCTCCTATTTCACTTCTTCGTCATATAAGATGACTCGAAGAGTCGGCTCATAGTGTTCAATGGGCAGGATAGCTTCTGCACCATACACCTTGAGGAATGGGGTTTCTCCAATCGCCCCTTTAGCAGTCATTCTGATGGACCAGAGGACTTGTGGTAATTCATCCGCCCAAAGGCCACCAGCCCGTTCAATTTTCTTTTTAATCCCGTATGAGATTAGCTTGTTAAAGGCTTTGACCTAGCCGTTTGCTTGAGGCCGACCGACTGATGCAAAGAAGCAAAAGACCCCTTGGTCTCCCAGCCAAGTCTTGAGTTGAGGTGTCTCAAATTGAGGACCATTGTCAAAAACCATAGACATGGGCACCCCGAAACGAGTGATAATATTCCTCCAAATGAAGGAAATGACATCTTTTGTCTTGATGTTTTTGACCGCCTCCGCCTCTACCCACTTGGTAAAGTAATCCACAGCTACCAATATGTAGCGCTTGCCGCCTGGTGCTGCTGTTTAAGGCCCAAGTATGTCCATGCCCCATTTGGCAAAGGGTATTGGGCTGTGGATGGCCGTTAGGTCTGTGGCCGGACGATGGATGCATGAGCTTGCCAAACTTTTGTCACTTGTCACATTTATTGACCATTTCCATGGTATCCGACTCCAGAGTAGCCCACGAATAGAGCCGCCTGGCCTTGGCAGCTAAAGACCTGCCGCCTATATGGGAGGCACAGAAACCCGCATGAAAATCTTCGAGGACCTCTTTACCCTTCTCTAGGTAACACACTTTAATAGGGGTTTCAAGAAACCAGTTTTGAAGAGTTCTCCTTGTCTCAGCTCGAAGTTTTCCGCTTTCTTCTTCAGAACAACCGCCTCTTGGGGTTAATCAGGGAGCGTGCCGTCTGCAAGATAAGCCCGGATGATGTCCATCCAAGTAGAGCTTCAGTCGAGAATTCTAATGGGGTCTTCATTAGATATACTTCTCTTTTCCATGACCTCCTAGAAAATCGACCGAGGTGTTTCACAGGAGGCGAAAGATGCTAGTTTTGACAGAGCATCCGCCTGATTGTTTGAAGATCTGGGCACTTGAGTTAGACGGAACTCCTCAAGTGTCCCAACTTCACTTTTGACCGCCTGGAAATATTTTATCATGGCCGGATGAGTGGCCTCGTACATACGTTCCATTGACTTGGAGTACGACTAGTTGAGAATCAGAGCAAGCGTCAATTTTCTTTGACTCTGCCGCCTTGCAATACCGAATGCCAGCTAGCAGGGTTTCATACTCGGCCTCATTATTAGAGACCTGGAACTTGAACCACTAGTAGAAAAAGGCTCATTTGCGTCGCCATATTTGCGTCACTCATTCTAAAGAACGAAGCAAATGTGTATTTTTACCATACTTTAAAGTTATTTGCGTCGCTTGTTATTAAAGAAGCGACGCAAAAAACAAATGAATGTTAGCTTTCTATCATTTGCGTCGCTCTTATTTATTAAAGCGACGCAAATAAGTTTATTATTTGCGTCACTCATTTACAGACAAGCGACGCAAATAAGGCAGTGAATAATTTGCGTCACTCTTTTAATAAATAAGCGACGCAAATAACAAATTTTCAGCATTTCAGATTTTGTTATTTGCGTCGCTTATTTATTAAAAAGTGACGCAAATAACTCTGCTTTAGGTTTTCTGCGCTTTTTTGACCTTAGCTTTTCACTTTCACTCATTCACTAAACATAGTTGCTTAATTTCGACCCTTCAATCCAACAAATTCGCCCAAAAAACACCCACAAATTCGCCCAAAAAACTGCAATTCCCCAGCAAATTCAACATCCAAAATCGCAATCAAGTTCAACACCCATAATCGGCAGCAAATCCGAGCAATTTCGAGCAAAATTTTAGACCAAAAACCCTAATTTATTCGAACCCTTAAACCCCAGAAAAATTGATTATTTTCGACCAAAAATCCCCCATTTCGAGCAAAAAATGTACTCAATTCCATACGAATTCGAACCCTAGAAACCCCAAAAAATTCAATTAAAAATCCTGCTGAAAAAATTCGAGCAATATCTGAGCTTTTCGAGTGGAAAAATCGCTTAATTTCGCCCCCAAAAACGCGAGGAAGTTCAAGCAAATTACAGCAATGTTGAATTTTTGAATTTTCGAGTGGAAAAATCGCTTAATTTCGCCCCCAAAAATCGATTTCGGCTCGACATTGTTAACAGTAGTGCATATTTGTACTTATCTGACTCAGGAGATTGACATATAATCCCTGCACCACAGTCGTTTGCAGTGGAGCTCCCGTCCACACACACTTTCCAAACCTGGTCAGTATTATCCGGTGCAACCGGCCTTGTCATTTTAACAATAAAGTCGGTGAATGCTTGCCCCTTTATTGCCTTTCTTGGTTTGTAAGTGATTTCTAATCCTTGCATTTCAATCGCCCATTTGAGCATTTGTCCAGAAGACTCCAAGCTTGATCGGTTACTCAGTATAGACCTCTACCGCTGGCGCGAAGAAGTAGGGTTTTAGCTTCTTGACAGCCATGTAAAGGGAAAGGCCAAATTTTTCAACCATGGTGTACCGAAGCTCTGCATTCCTCATAACATGGCTAATGAAATACACCGGGAGTTGGATGTCGTCTCTTTCAGCTAAGAGAACGGCACTGAGGGCATGATCAGAGACTGCTAAATACATGAAGAGCTTCTCTTTGGGCAAAGGGCTAACAAGCCTCGGCAAAGAGTGCAGATGAGTTTTCAGCTTTTGAAAGGCCGCCTCTACATCGTCCCCCCATTCAAAGTTGGTCTTCTTTTTGATTGCCTGGAAGAAGTAGAGACACTTGTCGCCTGACCGACTAAGGAATCTCCCCAAGGGCGCCAGGCAACCTGTGAACTTTTGCACTTCCTTCACAGTACGGGGCGACTCCATGTCGATTACCGCCTGTTTTTTCTCAAGGCTGGCCTCTATTCCCCTTTGGTCAATCAGAAATCCGAGAAACTTCCCAGACTCAACACCAAAGACGCACTTTTTTGGGTTTAGCATGACCTTGTGCCGCCTGAGTGTGGCGAATGTTTCTCGGAGATCAGCAAGATGATCCGCCTGTTGTTTGGATTTGACTATCATGTCATCAATGTACGCCTCTATATTCCTTCCGATTTGATTAATGAAGACCGTATTAATCATTTGTTGGAAAGTAGCAGGCACATTCTTCAAACCAAACGGCATCACCGTATAACAGAACAACCCCTAATCAGTGACGAATGCCGTCTTTTCTTGATCTTTTCTCTACAGGGGGATCTGATGGAAACCTGAATAGGCGTACATAAAACTCATCAGGGCATGTCCGGCTGTTGAATCAACCAGACTGTCGATCTTAGGCAGTGGATAGCTATCTTTTGGACATGCCTTGTTGAGGTCTGTGTAATCAACACACATGCGCCAAGTTCCATTCGGCTTTTTTACTAACACCACGTTAGCTACCCACTAAGAGAAATTGCACGGCCGAATGAACTTGGCGTCCAACAGCTTTTTAACTTCGGCGGCTGCCGCCTGACTTCTTTCATCGCCATGGTTTCTTTTCTTTTGCCGGATGGGCTTCTTTTTAGGATCCACGGCGAGTTTGTAGACAGCGAGATCCGGGCTGATGCCTGGCATCTTTTCCATTTCAAAGGCAAAGATGTCTTTGAATTCTCTCGACAGCTGGTGCAGACTCTCACCCAGCTTAGCAAATGCAACCGTCCCCACCTTAATAGTCCGCTCTAGGCGACTGTCGTCTAAAGGGATATCAATGTGTTCATGCAGCAGGCTGTGGACGGAGATCATCCGACCGTTCCCCGGTCAGTGATTTCTATTGTTTTTCTTTTTTGACCACCACCAGCTGATCAGTCTTTCTTTTCTTTCCGGCTGGTGGGGCCGACTGTTCTTCCTCGGCATCGTCGAGGTAGATCATTTGCTTGCCCCAGTCGGATGCTGCGGCCGCGGGCTTAACGTCCGAGAGATAACACTCTTGAGCCGTCTTTTGGTCCCCATTGAGGGAACCGACTGCTCCATCATCCTTCTCATAATTGAGAAGCATGAGAGCAGGGATGATGACGGCCTTAAACTCATTTAGAGTAGGTCGGCTAAAGATGAGGTTGTAAGCTGTGAGCTCTTTAACCACTAGGAAACGGATGGTCATGTGCCGACCGTCTCCCTTGTTTCCCTGGCGGACAAGTAAGTCAATTTGTCAGACTGGGTGCACAAGTCCTTCCCCAAACCGAACAAGGGTGTGGGAGACCTCCATCGTGCTATCCGGTTTGTACTTGAGATTGGATAAGCATTTTAGGCTGATGAGGTCCGAGGAGCTTCCTATGTCAATCAAAATTCGACCAACCAGCTGGTTGGCCACCTTGCATTCAATGACCACAGGGTCATCATGCGGCCGACGGACTTTGCCTGTGTCCTGCTCGGTGGTGACAACTTTAGGGAAGACGGATGTACCAGCCGCCTCTCCTTCTTCAACAGAATTGACCATCTTTCTCAGATGGTCCTTGGTGCCCCGAATGGTCGGGCCACCTCCGGCAAATCCGCCTGCTATGGTGTATACTGGATCTTCATCAGTTTCGGCACTCACAGCAGGCTGGGGAGTCTTTTTCTTGGAATGCACCGGATTTTCCTTTGAAGTCGCTTTGGACTTCACATAGGATTTCAGCTGTCCTTTGTCGGCCAGACGATTGAGCTCCCGCTTGAGACTGAAGCAGTCGTTCGTGTCATGGCCGACATCCTCATGGAATTGGCAATGCTTGTTTTTGTTCCGATTTTCAACAGAACCTTTCATAGGAGTCGGCTTCTCAAGAGTCAGTCGATCCTTAATTTCCAAGAGGATGGAGAAGCAGTCCTTGTGGAACTCGTACCTTGGGACGTACGGTTTCCACTCATTTTTCTTCTTCTAGGCCGGTTGATCAGAGTTATCAATGGCCCAGATTTGTTTTTTCTTTTTGCTCTCTTCTAGCTTATGAGCCGGCTGAGTAGGCCGACTCTCCTTCTGTCGATTAAACTTCTTAGGGTCCGACTGCTTATTAGAGGAGCAGAGTTCGGTCGCCTGTATATAAGCTTCCGCCTCTCGTCAGGCTCCCTGCAGAGTGAAAATTTGTTTGCGGACGAGTTCATACTTTAAAGTAGACCCGTCCTTCAAACCCTTAAAGAAGTCTGTGAAGGCGACCTCATCAGACAGCCCATGAATCTAGATTCGTACCAGATTGAACTGCCTGACATAGGAACGGAGGCCTTCTCTATCTCCTTGCTGTACATTGCCCAAATCAAGGCTTGCCTTTTTGGAAGGGATGTTCATAGAGAAGTTTTAAGCGAACAAGAACGCAAGCGTCTTGAAGCTATTAATACTACCAGCCGGCAAATTGCCGAACCACTGCTGGGCTATGCCCTTCTGGGTGGCTGGAAAACAGCGACACCATGCGGCATCATCCAACTCCTGTAAATACATGAGGTGGGTTTATGCTAACAGGTGGTCTTATGGGTTGGAGGTCCCATCATAGGTTCCAACCAGAACATTTTGAACCTTGGCCGGCTGTTCGGCTTCGGTTATTTCCCTGGAGAAGGCAGAGGGAATGATCTCCAAGGTGTTGCAGCCTGAGCTGCCAGTCCATTGGTTGATAGCCGTACGCCGCCTGTCCTCCAAAGAGGGCAGGCTGCATGTAAGGTAAAGCCGGCGACTGGTACAATGGCGGAGCCATGTACCGGGCCGACTGGATCATATGAGGGCCAGACTAAACCCGTGAGCTGCCTGTTGGAGTCTCATGTACAGACTGGGAATACCTCACAGAGGTATTCCGAAAGCTATCATGGTAGGTCGACGTTGAAGCCAACTCTGATAGCTGGGTTTTCTTCTTCTCAATGTAATGTCGAGCATTAGAGAATGTTTTTTTGCTACCATCTGGCTGTATGTGCTGGATGGATTTTCTTGTGCCCGTTTTTGGGAAACAGAGCCTGGTGAGGTCGAATTGGGCTGGGCCTTCTTCGTAGGGGCAGGATGAGGAGTCGGCTGATGGTCCCTGACCGACTTTTGTTTGCCAATTTGGGCTGGCTTCTTGGCCGACTGCTCCCTTCTTGACCAAGGTCTTTTTTGGCTGACCAGCAGTTTTGCTTGGCCCCGCCAGATCAGTGTGACACTCCCGCTTTTCCCTACTGCGGATGCGCCTTGAGATGAGGGACCCGTTAGGATCCACATAGGTTTCGACGTCAGCGTCGTCCCCTAAGTCATGGTCCGGTTGGACCACTATGTCTTTTGGAGGCCGATTGGTCTCAAGATTCGGTATAAGGACTTGTGAAGCCATCTCAGAGGTACTCTCCCCACAGATGGCGCCAAATGTTTCGGGGGTTTTATTCCCTAGGGAGAGTTACAACACTAAGACTGGATTCAGCAAAGGGCGCCTGTACCTGCATAGAAAACGAACCGTCGGATGGTCGGTGGTCCGCCTCCGAAGATTAAGTTAGTAAGTATTCGGAGTAAAACGTGCGGAAATAAAGTTATCTGCTCGGATTCCAAGCTCAGGTAAGGTGCTGTCTGTTTCTTGAAAACAACAGCTCTGTAATAAATGTGAAAGTTACGTGTTGTCTCGTATTCAGTATATTCCTGTCATAAATGTAGGAACTGTCCCTATTTATAGGGTCTTTTTGAAAAGTGTGCCCTCCCTAGGATCTGGTGACCTAGGGATTAGGTCACGCCGTAAAACGGCGCCTCAAGATTTGGGCCCTTGAAGCCCACCATTCTATAAGCAATGCTTGAGTGAGGCGTGTCACTGAGCATAAAAGGCTTTTGGGCATCTCTTAGGGTGACACGTTTCGCCCTCTTAATGGTCCATGCTGGATCATTAATCATCTCTGAACGGGGGAATGTCTGCCTACCACGTGTCACCATCTGAAAGGTCCAGATGGCACCGCTTCTAATGACACGTGGCGGCTTCCGATTGGGCCACCTAGCCGGGTATAAAAATACCCAAATCAACCACCATAGTGGGGCTAAAAGAAATGAAATTCGTCATCTATCTATTTTTAGCGGCAATCATTATTATGGTTGGTTAACTTAGAAAATGCCATCCATTTAAGATATCAAATTTTCCAAGTTAATCAAATCTCTCTTTTATTGAACTAGACTTATGCCGACCAAAGAGCTTTTTAGCTAGCGGCAAATAAAGCCTTGATTTCAAAAGGAGTAATTCCTTTTTTAAAAACAAATTAACCCTTCTGAGGGGCTAATGTTTAGGGTAAAAATACCCTCTATATGTGGACCAATGCCTCCGCGACACGTGTCCGCGAGCTTAGCACTCAATGAGCCAATTAGAGCATAACACGTGTCACTCAATGATAGAAGGGTGAAAATGGGCTCTAAGCCCACAACCCTAGTAACCGTAAAACGATGCAAAGCCAATCTACTTACGTTAACTAACCTAAGAGGCACATTTCCTAATGCTCTATAAATACTGATCATTTACATCAGTTCAAGGGCGCCGAATTCATCCTCCAAGGGCAATGCCCTGTACAATTACTCTCCCTTCTCTCTATTTTCTCTCTCTAAAATGCAATCTTTGGATCAGTAACTTGATCGTCAGAGGCGGACCTCCGGCCCTCCCTCCCGAGTTCATTGTTTTGCAGGTGACCAAGCCGTTCGAGTGTTGCAATGCAAATCTATCTCCCGCGGGACATACACGCCCTCCATTCGGGTATGTACAAAAAGCCCCAAAACATTTACCCAAATAAATATAAATTTTTATTAAACCACTCATAATTTAATTAAAATAAGCTGAAATTATATTTAAAACATCATACTTTAATCTCAATTAATGGGTAATTAATTTCCTCAAAGAAACTTGATTTTTAATGTCCTACAAAAAATTCCAGCATTATATATTGATGAAAATTAAACTTGCTGTAATTAGGATTTAAAACACTTAAATCAAAGGTTTAAACCACCCTAAATCCTAGTCCTGCTTCAATTAATAATTTATGAATATAGGGTTTCAAAATTGGGGCTTTTTTTTTTTAATTAGAATTAAAATCTGAAAATTAAATTACATACTACCTATGATAAATCATCATAATATGAATCACAAAAATCATATTTAATAATTAGATCTAGTATGAAATCAAAATTTAAAACAAAGATTCAATTTTTTTTTTCTTGGAAAAGCCGCAAGGCAGCAGCCACCACGGGACGGTGGGGCTGCTGCTGCTGGCGCTTGCGCCGGTGGCTGTGGTGGCGGCCGGTGGTGCTTGGTGGTGAAGCCGTCCGACCATGGTGAAAGGGGAAGGGGAAAAAGAAAAGAAAAATAAAGGAGAAGAGAGAGAAAGTTTACCTTGAGTTTTTACCACTCTGGGCAAAGTTTGATTTGCCCATGTGTTGAATATTTATACCCTTTCTCTAGAATCCCTTCTTTTTAAACTTTCCCTTTTTAATCTTTCCTAATAAAACATTACTAAAATAAAACTTTCTTAAATTAAACCCCAACTTATAAAAAATAATTAATTAAATAAACTTTTCTTGTATAAAATATTTCCAACTTATTTAAAATAAATAATTAAAATACCATAAATAAAACATTTCAAATTATTTAAATACTTAAAAAAATACCTATTTTAATTAAAATATGTATAAAAATACGAGGTATTATAGAAGGTGCTCCAAAGAAAACTCAGATTAGGGCGACCAATGCTGAAGATGTTGGGAATACTCCTTCCGGCGACATGGAAGGTCACCAAGGGTGCCACGGAAGAATTTGTCTAGGCTCTTTGAGAAAGCCCAATTGATTGGGGAGCAGACCAGACAATCTCAGAGAGAAATAACTGAGCAGTCTCGACGTTGGAAGGATTCAAGAGAGTACATCCGGTATATGCAGTGAGAGTGAGTGACCTACTCAGCCACAACTTCCACTCTTACTATGTAGGATGATTTCTCCATTCACACCGACCCTTTCCAAGCATACCATCTCGGCCAGGACTAGCAAGAGTCAAGCCCTCCGTACTCCAACTCCAATTCCAGTAGTTCAGACGATTCAGTATCAGATACCACAGCATTATAATGTCGTTTTTCCGCCTATTTCCTCAGTCTTTGGATAATATGGAAAGTATGGCTAGTCGTACGACTAGGCAACACACCAGGCTGGACAGGCCGCATAACCTCATTTATTTAAAAAATTTCTTGATGAATCTTGGCGACAAGCCGCCTCCCTTTTCTCAAGAAATTCTCAACCCTCCTCAATCAGCGAAGGTGAATAGTGTACTTGTGGTTGCCATGATGGTACGGGAAACCCAAAGGAGCATGTCAGCTCGTACATAAATATGATGTACCTAAAAGTGTGGATGATGCCACCTGATTTAGATGCTTCCCAACCACTCTCAAGTGTGTGGCACTGGACTGGTTCAATAGCCTTCCGGTTGGATGCATCAATTGCTTTACAACTCACAGTCTTAACTTGGCAACCATAGTCCGTATGTCTAGAGGTTTAATATGGAGAAAGCTCAAATTCAAAATTTGCCAGATGAAATGGCCTACTTAGAGTTCCTCCGAGGATTAAGGCATAGTAGCTTCATGTTTGAATTGGTCAGAAAAAAGATTCATACATACGCAGAAATTCTATGGGAGGAAGAATCCGATATTCAGGCAGCTAATTTTTTACGAAACTAGGGAAAGGCTAGCCAAGGGAGTTGAGAAGAAGCAACCTTCTCAGCAAGACTCAAAGGACTAACGCGGGTGAAACTTAGGTCGTTGATTTCTATGTATTCCTAATCAACACCAAAATTTATAACCACACCCAATTCTAAGTATAAGGGTAAGTCCGGGTCGAACCCAAGGGAACGCGGTATAAGCTAAAGTCTCTAGTGAAGCTATTTCAAAATTTTAAACAATAGGGTTGGACTAAGCTATCAAATCAACTCAATCAAAGCTAACAAATAGAATTCAATATCAAAGTACTAAGGATTTAGGATCCACATGCACTCAAGATAAACTTGTTAATTTGTCGGGAATTTGATCTATCAAGCAATGCTAGGGAAAACGATATTTGCAATCAAAATCACTTAAAGAGCTTTTTCCTAGGGTCAAGCTAGATGCATTTACAAATGACTTCAAACGAAAATTGCAAAACAAGATCAATCGATAATAATAGCTTCCAAATCAATTTTTCGTGTCATTGAAAACTACTATGTAATCTAGCTTGATAAGCAAGGTTAGCTATTCCTCTTTAAATCAAACACATGCACAAATTTCATCAACCAATTTAATCACATCATGAAATCAATAAAAAAAACCCCCAAATTAGAAATAGCTTATCATTCATTCATGCCTCACCACTTCCCTAGAAAAGGAATTACTCACTACACATTCTAAAATTGAAAAGCATAACAAAACTAATCATTAATTTCACCATCAACATTGTAATCCAAATATCAACAATGAAATCAAACAAAATATAGAAATTCAAAAATATATCTAGAATCAAACACTTAAAACTACATTAAAGAGGAAAGAATTCTTACAAAACATTGATCAAAATTCCAAGTGAACGAAGATCAAAATGTAGCAATCATCAATTACCAAGTTTCTCGCTCTAGAATCTAAGAACATAGTTTTTTAAAATCTTGAGCTTTTCTCTATAAAATTCTAATCAAAAGCCTAATCCTAAGCTAATTCTTTATTAATTCTCAAGTGATTCTCTCTCTTGAAATGAAGAAATTCTAGATATAATAAAACTAACAAAGGAGAAGTTAGTCAGACGTCCACAAAGAACCCCAAAAGGTGTGCCCTCTCCTCTCAATGCGCGGCCGCAAAGAAACTGGTACGGAATAGGAGAAAGAAGGCTGCACGGCTATGCCACAGTGTTGCGCGCCTGCGCCACCACTACAAGGAAAAGGTCAAATTTCGACGGAATGATTCCGAAGAACATGGAATTTTGTCGGAAAATACGAAATTTTCATAGGAAATTTCTGACGAATTTAGAATTTTCGTCGAAAATCCGTCGGATATTTTCGACGAATTTGGAATTTCTTTCAAAAATCCATCGAAAAATACTTAATTTCGACAGATTTTATTTAGTTGGAAATTCCCTACGGATCATTCCGTCGAAAACTTTCGACGGAATATAATAGGTTTCCGACGGAATTTACCCTTTCAATCGCCCCTTACCTCTTCATTTCTCTCTCCTCCTCTCACTCTTCATGTTCTTCTTCTCCCTTCTCCTCTCTTCTTCTACGCCCTTATCCTTTTTCCCTTCATTCCATTTCTCCTTATTCCTCCTCTTCTCTCTTCTCTCTTCTCCCATCTTCATCTCCCTCCTCTTTGTTCGCCCCTTCTTTTTCTCCTTTTTCCTTTTTTTTTCTATTTCTTTTTCTCCCTTATCCTCCTCTTCTTCGTCCCTTGTTATTATTCTCCGCCCCTTCTTCTTCCTTTCCACTTCACTGTTTCCTGATCGAATTTTAATGTATGAAGCAAAGGTTTTTTATGGTTGAATTTCTCCTTATAAACCTAATTTCGATGTTTTATGGCAGAATTAAGGTAAGTATCTCATTTTAATTTTATTTAATATTGATTTTTATCTGTTTTCTTGTTTTTTTTTCCCGGTGGTGGTGGGTGGCGGCTTAGTTCTAGGTAAGGTGTTGTGGTTGTGAGTGGCGGCTTAGTCCGAGTTAAGGTTAGGGTTAGTGTTGTGTCGGCGTAGTCGGTGGTTATGGTGAATTTGGGTTAGGGTTTTTGTGGTGGGCTTTGCATGCAGATCTGGGCTGGGGGGTGGCGTAGTGAGTGGTTGTGGAAGGTGGATAGGGGTGGTGGAAGGTGTTTTATTAGAGGGTTATTATATATTTCGTGGCGGTGGTGCTGTGGGCCGAAAATCAGCCTTTTTTTTTGCAGAATTTTCGTACGGAATTTCCGTCGGAATTTTCCAAGGGACAATATTACGTCTGAATTTTATGAAGGACTTTTCCGGGACCGAAAAATCACTTCCGACGCATAATTTCCAATGAAAATTTTGTCAGAACAGTGTTTCCAACGAAAATTCCGTCGAAAAAGATTATTTCCTACAAATACTTTTACAACAACAGTTTTCGATGCAATTCTGTCGAAAACACGTTTTCCAACGGAAAAATTTCGTTGGAATTTACCTGTATTCTAGTAGTGCACCCTCGTGCGCGCCTACGCCTGGGAGAAAGGCAAGGCTTCCTCGTGCAGTCGTTGATGCTCCCGTTCGCTCCACTTGATACATGTTAGGGGTGGCAGTCTCCAAAAGTTTTCACGGTGGTTTCAACACCGATTTTAATGCCCACGCAGCATGAGAGCGTGACTTTAAAGACTTTGTTTTTGTACTCCATCACTTTTGAGCTTCAAGGGGATAGTCTAACTTTCATCTTTATCTTAATAAACCCCAAGAAAATGCCATTGAGCTTCTTGAACATCAGCTATATCCTGAAATCAAAGAGAATCAAACAATTAAAGGAGAAAAGGCAAAATAAACTAAGAAATGTAAGAAATTGGGAAAACAACTAAGGAAAACTCAAACTAAAGAAATAACAAGTAAAACTAAAGAAAAAGTGATAAAAGATGTATAAAAGCAATCAAAATCCTAAAGGAAGCTAAATAAGTGCCATAAATGACAATCATCACTTGCAAAAGGAAAGAAGGAAGCAACAAAAGAAAATATGTTTCGGTGGCTGATTGCCTATAGACAAAGTCAAAGAATGCCAAGGCGTACGAGCCCCAATATGAGTACAACAAGGATTGTTATTCAATTTTTATGGAAATCAAAGAAAAGTTTGAGTTTGAGAAGCCTTAGCCTTTGAGAAGGTCAGCTAAGTACAGAAACAAGAACAAGTACTGTCATTACCACAATGATGTGGGGCATAACATGAACGATTGCAAGAATTTAAAAAGGTTACTAGATAAGCTGGTTGAGAAGGGCATGTTCAACTCGTATGTTCAAAATTCTAAGTTCACCTACTCTTAGAGAGAAAACAAATCTGAGAAGAAGATGAGTGAAAAAGAAAAAGATGATGGGAAATGCACTAATTCAGGATTCGTGGCCGTTATTTCAGGCAGCTTTGCTGTAGGCGGCCCGACCATGAAAGGGATCAAGCAAGCTTTCTGGAAGTTTGAGAATGTGATGCACACTAAAGGGTTAAAGGACGAACCTTTCCTCGAAGTAACTGTTTACGAGTTAGACCGAGGTGAATGAATGCGCCCCCACAATGATCCTATGGTATTCATTATAAAGGTTTCTAACCTGAAGGTTGGCCGAGTGCTGGTAGATACTGGAAGCTTGTTTGACATAATCAGTCTAGGATGTTTAAAGAACTTGAAGTTTCTAAAAGATGCTCTCTAGGATATTTCTCATCCATTAGTTGGATTTGACGGGAATATTATTCACCTGGTCAGACAAATTGACTTGCATGTTCGATTCGGAAAGAAAGGAGAAGGAAGGGACATGGTTGTCTGCTTCCTAGTGGTCAAAGAGCTTACAGGTTACAATGTTATCCTTGGCCGCCCCACCTTAACAAGATTTAAGGGAGTAATCGTACCTCATTAAATGTTAATGAAGCTTAAGCGGACGAACGTAAAAAATTGGTTCCATTCAAGGAAACCAATAAATGGCAAAGGAATGCAATCAGCTGGTTGTGAAGCCAACATCTCGTGGACGAGGAAAATCGTCCGAGCTAAATTCAGAAGAAGGGTCACTTCAAGCATACTAGGTCGGCCAGAAATGCAAGTCAAACAAGAGAGAGCAAGCATAACAGCTAATGGTCTTCGGCTGGCCAGAGTAATTGAGGCCATAGTCGGCTGGCGATCATACGGACATAATGCTTAACCTAGACCAGCCTAATTGGACATTCAGGGTAGGCATAATGGCCATGGGATTGCTTGGAGATTACTTGGTAAAATTATCAAAAGAATTCAGAGATGTGTTTAGTTTTGAAGTTCATGAAATGTCGGGCATCAATTAAACCCGACCGTTCACAAATTGGCCGTGAATTCTGCTATTAAACTTATCCGGCAGATTAAGAGAAATCATGAAGAAGAGAGGAATCAGGTGGCCACAGCAGAAGTAAAGAAATTGCTAGTTGTTGGTTTCATTCGACAATGTTACTACCCTGTTTGGGTAGTGTTTGGGTAGCCAATGTAGTCCTTGTGAAAAATCCAAATGGGACATCGAGAATGTACGTGGATTATACCGATCTCAACAAGGCATGCTTCAAGGATAGCTTTCCCTTGCCGAAAATCAATCGATTGGTTTATTCAACGGCCGGGCATGCCTTAATGAGCTTTCTGGGATGAAGATTAAGAGAAAATAGCCTTCGTGACCAATCAGGGGCTATATTGCTACAAAGTTATGCCATTCAGCCTGAAGAATTCCCTTGCCATATTTCAAAGATTGGTGAGAGATTTGATTTCACGTTCGAGCCCAGAAAAGCAATCAAGGGTGTAGGGAATATTTCAAGCATTACCCAAAACTTGAACCCCACTGTGATCATACACTTAAGCATGGTGGCGTCCAAAGGGAAGGAAGCTAGAGCAAAAGAGCCGCCAACAAGTTTTAGGAACTTGTAAACCGTTCACAGGGTGAAGGTTACACCCATTAACGATCTAAGAGATCATGAACTCCAATAGTTCTGAAACCATGACAGGAAGTTCGGGGATGAAGGTACAAATCCAATCTAAAAGAGACAGAACCTTCCCTTATAATAGGCCTCTACTTTATTCTTCTCGTATTCATGTGCGCTTTCTGACTAACATGCAATTATTAGGTTAACCCTATCCCTGATTATCTATGTTTGTTGAATATTAATGCACAAATAAATCTATTTTGGCGATCACTTGAATTATAATCATATTAACCCTAAGCAAGATTATTAATTATCTTATTAAGCGTGATTACAAGTATAAATTCCCTTTAAACATGCATAAAAGGCGTGATCAAGCAATAACAATAAATATAATCAAGCAACATAATAATAACAATAATAATAATAACAATAATAATAATAATAATAATAATAATCATAATCATGTAAAAAATAAAGCATAATATAAATAGCAAGATCCTAGGCATGATACTAACAAAATTAATAACAAATCCTAGCATGTCACTAAACATTAAACACTAAATCTTTAGCCCTAACATGAAACTAACATAAATATTAAGAAAGAAATAGGAAGCATTCTTTTAATCATACTTGATATTAGAAATTTTAGTTGTTACCCTAAACATGATACTAGGAGGCAATAAAACATGATACTAGGAAACAAAATAACAATCTAAGCATGATTTCTATATCATAATATCAATAAAACAATTAAAGTACTTACTTGAATGCCTCGTACCTCTTTCTAATTACAAAATACACACGTTCGTAACTTCAAGAAAAATAATAAAATCAAAGAATAAAATTAAATAATTGAAATAGAGATTTAAGAAAGTTTAAACTAGATAGATTTGGGACCAAACCCTCAGAAATATCAAACCTTTCACCTCTAGGGAGAAGGCAACTTCGAACTAGGCTAAGTGTGTGTAGATCTTGTATAAGGAATTTTGTTTGAAGAGGGTTGATTTAGAATAAGAGAGAGAGAGAGAGAGTATCAAGAATTTCTTGATGAGAGTTGGTAATTGAAAACGGAAGTTTAAGGAGGCTATTTATAACGAAAATAAGCCGGAATATGATAAAAAAGAATTGGTGTTTCAAGAAGAATAAAACACAACGCTAGCGCCGCAATAGCCTATGTCGCCGCGCGACAGGCTTGTCGCTAGGCGACAACCTGTGGTGCGGCGCTGCGGGGCAGTTTTCCACATGTTTTCATATTTTTTGATAAAATTAAGCGTACGAGGGGTAAAATTGTAATTTCATAAAACTCATAAAACTCAATTATCAATGCTAATCACATTAGGATTCAAAAGAACCTTCTAGAAGATTCTAGAAGACTATATTCAATCCTAATTGCATTAGGAATGATAATTCATAATAGGCCCTCCTCTAGATCATTAGGCCGCATATAAAGATCAAACCGGGCCCAGTTTAGTAATTTGGTCATAACTTCCTCATTATTCATCGGAATTGGGCTATAATATATCGTTCGAAAGCTCTTTTTCGAACCCCATCCAACTACAGTATTATTGGACCCTTTCCATGGACCAAACTAAATTGGATTGGCTATTTTCATAAAATAGGTTTTTGAAACAGAGAGAAAGAAGAGAATTTTAATAAAAACTAACCGTAACACTAGACTTTCCACACTTTCACTTCATTCTATAATCAAATGACATGAAAGGTATTCATCACTGGGTTTGATTTTGGGGAGACACAAATGGGTGACTACAAAGGGTCAAGACTTTGCAGAATTCATGTAAGAAATGACACGGCCGTACTTACAGCCGGTAGGCGATCAGATATGGAATGTTTTTTTGGACGGAAGCACAACGGCTTATGGATATTGCACCGGTATCATTTGTCAATCTTCGGAAGGAGACTGATGCGTGCCATTTATGGCACCCTTAGGCTAGGTTTTCTTCTTATTTTTATGATCGTTTTTAGTCTTTAATATTGTGTTTTTAGGGAATAATGCTTTATTTTCGTGTTTGTTTAATTTAGAGAAATGCGTGCATTTAATGGTTTTCTTATTTATTTTATTCATTTCTCGGCTATTTCTCTCGCTTCTCCATTTCTTTGACTTATTTTTTAGGTGTGTCGAGTTTCCCTGGATTTAATTATCAAGGAGGAAGCTCGAGCACATTCAAGGAGGTTGATGGAGCTAAGTTCGGGAATCCAAACATGCAATTCAAGCTAGCTTCGCAAGCACATGGGCTTTGGAAGCAATGCTTTGGCTTGTAATGTTCAAGTGCTTAGAAGATAAAGGAGCTGACTTTCTCACAAGCATCGCCTCGAGTGCATCAATTGTAGGGATGCTTGGGAGCGCGGTGATTGATCGAGTAAGCGAAGGAAGCAAGGCCACAAGTGTTTTGGGTGTTTTTGTCCCTCGAGAGAGTTACGTCACAAAGTCTAGTCTGGCGTGAGCTGTACCTGCAAAACAACGGAGACTCCGGGTGGTTGGAGCTCTGCCTCCAACGATCAAGTTAGTAACTTAAATAGGAGTAAAAAGGTGCGGAAATTTAGGTGGGTATCTGATCGATTTCCAAGCTCGAGATGTCTCTTTCAAAGAGTAAATGTGTAATAAATGGTCAAAATGTGCCTCCTAATGGAGGTAATCTCCCTATTTATAGGGTCCTCGGGAATTGTGCCTCTGATTAGGTCATCAAGCCCTAATCATTGGTGGGCCGCGCCGCATTGCGATTTTCTCAGGATTTGGGCCATGAAGGCCGCCTTTTTCCCATTTCTTTGGAATGATACATGTCAAACAGGGGTTTGTCCATTTTGGACTAACCCTAGGGTGACACGTGTCACTTTCTGGTTGGGCCACGTGGCAGGGTAAAATTACCCCAAACAGTTGCCCCTCACTGATGCGACGTGGTATTCCACGTAACATCTGTGATACGTGTAACACTTCCATTGGGGGATGATTTTACCGCCAGTTTTTGACTACTCACCTTTTACGGAAATTACGAAGATGCCCCGAATTTACCCCCTATATATAGTCGTTTACCCTCATTATTTTGTACGTTTACAAAAAATTTAAGAGAGATAAACTTAGAGAGAGAGAGATTTTGCTTTTACGTCTATGTCAAGCGCAAGCGATCAAGCTCGTTCCCGTATACCACAGCCGGTTCCGTCTTACCTTCAGATATCAAATCTAAAGGTACCGTCTCTTTCTCTCTCAGCTCTTTTCATTTTTTCCGCTTTTATATATTTCTTGCAATAAATGGATGCATCACCAACACACACGTTACAGCCTAGGTTAGAGTCCCGTCGATCTCCAGGTACGGCTGAGTCTAGGACTAGCAGTGTCGCTTTGGGGTGTTGGACCACCTTTATGCTTGGAATCCGATCGTCTATGTGTCTGTGCAGGACACAAAGGCTCGGATAATGCAGACGACCATAGATCTTGACGATAGGAGCGAGGGCTCAGGCAGAAAACCGCATGAGGGGGAGACGTCAGGTAGGGAAAACCCGACGGCTGCTGAGAGATCCCCTCCGCGTGCCCCTTCAACCCTTGCAGATTCCTTCCTCGATAAATGCGATCAGGGAGACGGTGAGGAAGCTGTCTCTATGCCCTACTCGCAGGATGAGGAGTCATCTAGAGAAAGCTCCGCTTCCAGTTTCGAGAGCATTGTCGAACCTATGTCACCGCTTGAGGATAGTAAGGTAGAGGAGAGGAAAAAATGGAGTGAGAAGGACGAGCCCTTCAAGATCCACGTCTCTGCTAAAGATAGGGCAAACATGGAGAAGGACTTGGAGAAGTTTAAACTTATGCGCCCCCTAGCCGGTAATTACAGCATCCGAGTGCCGCCTGAAGAGGGCACCATCTCCTGGAAAGATGATGAGAGGAACGCCAACGCCTACTATGGCTGTTATGAGGCGGCGTTCCTAGCCGGTCTGAGATTTCTCCTTCACGAGGTGGTGAAGGAAATTTTAAGAGGCTACGGCCTTTGAGTGTGGCAACTAACCCCCAATTCCTAGGCTAACATCTTGGGGTATGTTGCCGCATGTGAATTTCAAGGGCTGCAACCTGGCTGGGAGGCCTTTACTCATATGCATTATCTTAGCCGCAACCCAGGCGGCTGGAGGGCGTGATAAACTTTGCCACGCACCCTCAATACATGATGACTTTGGTCAAAGTGTCCAAATTTGACAGCTTGAAGCACCACTTCTATTTGCTGTCTATACCCAGCCGGCGAGAGAATTTTGAACTGCGCCGACATAATAAGAAGCCGGACCTACTGGGACGGAAGTGCTGTCTTCCTCGGATTCCGGATGAGGACTATGACAAAATAATAGAGACCAACTTTTTTGGTTTTGAGACTGCTACCCTATCCACCGGGGAATAAATAAAAGTTCCAAAGAACTGGATCCCAAAGAGCGCCTGGTTCATGGACGAGGCCTTTTTGTCCGCCTGTGGACTCAGCACAATGTTTACCAAACGTATTCGCCTAACATTATGACCGTCTGGGCTATTTCTATGTCAACTGTTGTGTACGTACTGATGTCTTTGTTCTTTTTGCAGAAGAATCTTTGGCCATGCTCCCAGACGACAAAACACCAAAACGGTCCTCAGCTACCATCCGTAAAGAGAATGCGGAGAAACAGACGGATCAGATTAGGTCCAAGGTAAGACGCCTAGCCCCTTTTTCCTTAACTTCACAAATTTCGTTTCCGGATGCATAACTGACTTGAATCCGCTTTGCAGGGAGGCGAAATCCCAATAACGTTTGAGAAAAGCCTCATGCAAGCAAGGGTTGACTCCGCCTCTACCCCTTCCAAGTCTAAGATGTCTGCCTCCTCATTGGATCCTGGAGCCAGAGATGGGAAGACTCAAATGCGCATTGGGGGGAAGACTCAGGAGATATCCGGAAGCCTGGGTCTTGACTTTGCCAACCCACTGTTTACAGGTGGAGGTTTTACAGCGCCTGCGGGTGGCTCCCGCCACGCCGCCTCCGAAGGTAAGGCAAACTGTTGACACCTATTAGTGTCTCCCTAAAACCAAACATGGTGATGAGTACCATTCGCGTCGAATCATAATCGAATGAAGCGAAAATGTAGAAAGTCCAGTGTTGCGGATAGTTTTAATTTATTTTCTCTTCTCTCTGTTTTTGAAAACCTATTTTTAAGAAAACAGCCAATCCAGTTTGGTTTGGTCCATAGCAAGGGTCCAATAATGGTGTAATTGGATGGAGCTTGAAAATAGATTTCTAACGATATATTATAAGCCTAATTCCGATGAACGATGAGGAAGTTATGACAAAATTACTAAACTGGGCCCGGTTTGATACTTATATGCGGCCCAATGATCTAGAGGAGGGCCTAATACGGATTTATCAATCCTAATGCAATTGTTGGGGTTTGGTGAGTCCAACTCACCGTAGAAACAAACCCAAAAACAAGACCGCACTCGCAATAAATAAAACCATAAACATAATTATATTAATCACAAGATTAAGATAAGTTAATTACCTTTGACGCGTGCTTCGCTCCAAAATGAGCTCTTACTTGAAAGCTTCAAGACCCGCTCACATGGAGACCTCCAACGAAGTCTACCCGCACCAACAAAACCGACTAGGTCCAATGTCTTGGGGTTAGCAAGACCCGACCAATAAAACCCGAGTAATTATATTGACTTCAAAGGTTTTCACTAATTGTGATGCCTTTTCCAACTCTTACTCAAGCATCATTCCCAATGCACATACTTGGGTATTTAGTAGAAATGATGGGAGTATCATTTACTCTCCCATCAATGTGGGATAGTATGATTTTTCCACCACTTGGAGAAGGGGGGGACCAAACTTGCTCCCCACTTCCTCTCCCATAACCGGCCACCTCACTCCACACACACTCAAGGACCACAAGCCACATGGCACCCACCCTTGGGCACCAAGGCAGCCAAGGTGGGCTGCCATGTGCTGCTGTCCGTGGCAGCCACGCCCAGCAAGCCCAGCAGGCCCAGCACTCGCATGCGGGCTGCCAGGCGCTGCTGGCCAGCAAGCCCAGCATGCTTGTGCGGGCTGTTGCTGGCCTTGTGCCTTGGCCAGCGCTGCTAGGCAGCAAGCAATGGCCTAGCCATGCTGATGCTAGCTGTGGCGAGCTGGCGCGCCTAGCGTGCTAGCTGCTGCAGCTTGTTGCGGCATGGCTTGCTAGCCATTGCGCACACAAGGCTGTGCCTAGCATGCTAGCACGCACTAGGCAGCGCCTAGCCTTGCGATGCTAGCATGGGTGCGCTAGCACGCACTAGCCAGCCTAGGCTCGGCTTGGTGCGCATGCTAGCCATCATGCTAGGCCATTCGCCCTTAGCACTCGGTTTGCTTGGGCATTCCGAGGCTAGGGGTATTTTGGTCTTTTGTTGATTTATTACTATTTCTTGTCTCGTCTTTCACTATTTTTCGACTTGACTTCCAACGCTCGGTTTCGACGCTCTAAGCTCGAATTTCCGACGTCTAAATAAATATTACTCGGTCGACTCATTAATTCTATCCGAATTAATTCGTCGGTTCGGTTTGTTGAATGCTTGGGTGTGACCCGAAGGGTTCAATCAAGATTAAGCTATAATATTAATTATTCATTAATATTACTGATCGGAAGCGGCCTCCACCCAGGCATTCCGATCACTTGACCTCACTTAATTTATTACCTTTCTAATAATTCTGAACCCACTAACGGAATATTACACTTGTTCGAAGGACACCATTCCTTTCAATCTCCCACTTGTCCTTCCGGACAAGTGCGCATTTTGTGTACAACCTTTTTCCTATGTCGCTTAATGTCTCTTCATGAACTATAAGGTAAGATTTATTTTGTCATCCGTATTACGTCCAGAAGTGTTTCATGATTCCAAGTCCGACTGTCAATAAACAGATGATTTCTAAAATCCATCCGAGCACGGCCATGAATTTTACAGTCTCGCTCTACGAGAGGCCTTGTATACAACAAAGACATCTTCCTTATTTTAGTAGGGGGCATCCCAGTCTTGTAATGTAGCTGCTCTTACTGAGAGGACCTAGTCGCCCGAGTGTTGCCGTTATAATTCCCTATTACGGCAGACATTTGACAACATCAAAGAGAACTAGTACTCAAACAAGAGAACTCACAATACTCATGGTCGAGGATATAGGTTCCGATAGCCATAATGAGAAGTATACTTATGACAAATTTTTAATTTCTTAAAGTATTCTCATAGGTCGATCCAGTATGGTTCTAAACCAATACCTGTGCAAATGATTTATGACAAAAATGTTCTTGTAGCACATGAAACGGTTTAGTAAGTGGATCGGCTACATTGTCATCCGTTCCAACTTTGCAAATTCTGATTTCACCCTCTGATTTCCATTCTCGAATCATGTGAAATCGCCGCTTGACTTGTTTGACCTTCTGATGTTCCCTAGGCTCTCTTGCTTGAGCAATAGCTCCATTGTTGTCACATTAGAGGGCTATTGGACCCTTTATAGAGGGTACAACATCAAGTTCACCAACGAACTTACGAATCCAAACAGCCTCCTTAGCTGCTTTAGCAGCTGCTAAGTATTCTGCTTCAGTTGTAGAATCTGCAGTTGTAATCTGCTTTGCGCTCTTCCAACTAAACACCCCTCCATTTAGACAGAACACATATCCAGATTGCGATTTGAATTCGTCTCTGTCTGTCTGGAAGCTTGCGTCGGTATAACCTTCCACAACTAAATCCTCTACACCACCATACACCAGGAATTTATCCTTGTTCCTTTTCAGGTACTTTAGGAAATTTTTGGCCGCAGTCCAATGCGCCTCTCCTGGGTCTGATTGGTAACGGCTCGTAGCACTCAAGGCATACGATAAATCTGGCCTAGTACATATCATGGCATACATGATCGATCCAATAAGCGAAGCATATGGAATCTGATTCATTCTTACCCGCTCATCAGGTGTCTGTGGACACTACTTCTTGCTTAGGGTTATGCCATGTGACATTGGCAGGTGACCTCTCTTGGGCCTCCTCCATGCCAAATCGAGCAAGTACCTTATCAATATAAGTACTCTGACTCAATCCAATCATCCTTTTCGATCTATCCCTATAGATCTTGATGCCTAGTATGTACTGAGCCTCTCCCAAGTCTTTCATTGAGAAGCACTTTCCAAGCCAGGCCTTTACAGACTCTAACAACGGAATGCTGTTTCCAATGAGCAATATGTCATCGACATATAAGACTAGGAAGGCGATGTCACTCCTACTGACCTTCTTGTAAACACAAGATTCATCTGGATTCTTGATAAAACCAAACTTACAGATGGCTTCATCGAATCGCAGATTCCAACTTCTGCTTGCTTGCTTTAATCCATAAATTGACTTCTTAAGCTTACAAACTTTCCTAGCATTGTTTTGGTCGACAAAACCTTCAGGCTGTGTCATATACACAGTTTCTTCCAAATAACCATTAAGGAAGGCGGTTTTGACGTCCATCTGCCATATTTCATAATTGTAATATGCAGCAATTGCTAGGAGGATCCGAACGGATTTAAGCATTGCGACTGGTGAAAAGGTTTCATCGTAATCAATAACATGAACTTGTCTGTAACCTTTTGCCACCAATCTAGCTTTGTAAATGAATACATTTCCATCTTTGTCGGTTTTCAACTTGAAAATCCACTTACATGCGATAGGTGTATAACCTTCGGGTAAGTCAACCAAGTCCCAGACTTGATTTTCAAACTCGGAATCCATTTCAGATCTCATGGCCTCTTGCCATTTAGCAGAGTTGGTGCTTCCCATCACTTGCTTGTAGGTTGCCGTTTCATCTCCATCCATAATCAGGATGTCCTGATTCTCGGTTAATACTAAACCAAGATATCTATCAGGTTGAGATCTCGGCCTCTAAGACTTACGTAGGGTAATGGATTGAGCATTTGCATTGTCGGTTCGACTTTGCACATTTTGATCATTTTCACCTGCGTCAACAGATGCTGTTTGAGCACTTTGACTGTCATTATGATTTTGTTGCTCATCCTCACGAACTTCGTCGAGTTCGATTTTCCTCCCACTTGTCATTTTGAAAAGGTGCTCCTTCTCCAAAAAGACACCATCGCGAGCAACAAACACTTTGTTCTCCGATTTGTTGTAGAAGTAATACCCTTTGGTTTCTTTTGGGTAGCCCACAAAGTGAACCTTGTCAGATTTGGGATGAAGTTTGTCAAAAATCAATTTATTGACATATGCTTCGCATCCCCAAATCTTTAGAAAAGATAACCTGGGAGGTTTCTTCGTCCATAATTCATATGGAGTCTATTCTACAGCTTTTGATGGAGCACGGTTCAGTGTTAGTGCCGCAGTTAGAAATGCGTGTCCCCAGAAATAGATAGGAATATCACTAAGACCCATTGTTGATTGTACCATGTCTAACAAGGTCCGATTTCTCCTTTCGGATACTCCGTTCCATTGAGGAGTTCCTGGAGGTGTCAATTCTGAAAGTATACCCATTTCTTTCAGATTGTCATCGAATTCTTAGCTCAAGTATTCACCACCTCGATCCGATCAAAGGGCTTTGATTTTCTTGCCAAGCTGATTTTAAACTTCACTCTGAAATTCTTTGAACTTTTCAAATGATTCAGATTTATGCGACATGAGGTAGACATAGCCATATCTACTATAGTCGTCTGTGAAAGTGATGAAATATCGATGTCCATTTCTTGTGGTTGAGCTCATTGGTCCACATACATCGGTATGTATAAGACCCAATAAGTCACTTGCCCTTTCTCCCAACTTGGAGAATGGCTGTTTAATCATCTTGCCTAATAGACATCCCTCGCAATTCTTAAACGATTCTAAATTGAAAGAGTCAAGAACACCTTCTTGTAGAAGTTTCTTGATGCGTTTGATGTTGATGTGGCCAAGACGACAATGCCACAAGTAAGTCTGATTTGACTCTATGGTCTTAGCTCTTTTGGTATCATTATAAACAATTTGTCCAAAGACACAGACGTGTCATTCCATAAATATAAACAAGATGATATGTCTTGTGATCAAGTTCAAAATGACGTCCAACGCCACTAGATCAAAATATGGTAGGTAAAACTAAACAAGTTTTAAATCTAGACAAAATATGAGATTACAAGCTTTCTTTGAAAGATTATCTTCTTCTTCCACTTGTGTACTCATATCCACTTGAAAAGCACCGCTCACTTTGTTCCTGAAACAGGAGTATATAGTGAGCCAATTTTCCGGTATCTAATACCTTATAAATGGCTTATGTTCAAGTGTAAAGATGATACCTGAGATTGAGGTTACTTTTCTTTTCGCCACATCTTCTAGATACATGCTACATTCTCTTTTGTAGTGTCCGGGTCTACTACAATAGAAGCAGCGCATCTTAGCTTTGTTCTTGAACTCCTTCTTCTTTGGTCTCAGAGCAACCTTAGCCTTCTTGCAACAATAGGTTTTCTGGAGCTCTTGAACAACTTCCATCAAGGACAGTTTGTTCCGCTTGGCCGTAAGTCACATCTTTAATGCAACATACCCCGAATGGAGTGAGCTTAGTAGCATGAGAGCCGCTTGCTCATCGTCCACTAGTTTTCCAATTAGCTCTAGATGGGTGAATAGCCTTGTCATGTTGAGCACATGAGCTTGAAGTGGCATCCCGGGTCTAAGTCTTGCATTATAGACCTTAGCCCATACTTCTTGTCTCTCTTTCGTGAGACACCCATCTTGCGGTGGCTTGATCCTCATGTTCGAGAGTGACCTAGTCACATCTTCCACAAGTCCATCATAGTTGCCTCTGGTACTTTTGGTGACTCTCAAATTGACTACATCTTCTAGAGCTTTGAGCATCATGTCCGGAAAATAGTTGGAGAACTTCCCCTTCCATTGTACCGGGATGGAGTTTGCCATGAGTCTGGAAACTCTTTTACAATCCATACTCCATACCTCATGTGCCTCATCACTCATAATCCCCTTTGAGTAGAAACTCGGGATTTGAGTGTCCAGAATGTGCTCTAGGTAGAAATTTCGGAGGGTCTTTCGGAGTTCCTCTTCCCATTCCTTAAAGTTTACCAAGTTCAGAGAAATTGGCAACTTTTCGGGCAATTCCGGGAGCATAAGGTCGTTGACATTAGTTGAAGACATGATTCTACAATTGAAAGAATTTGAAATAAAAAACCATTCATTATACTTAAATAAGATTGAATTCATTCATTTTAATCAAACTTAATTAAAACGTCTTATTCACACATTAAAGATTGTCCCCATTTTAGGTGAGAATAAGTCGATTCCAAGATCCAAAGAAACAAAGAGTATTTAAGCATGCTTTGGCTTGTCTTAACACTCAATCTCCTAAGGTAAGCAACGCTTTGATAATGGCTCCAAGCCACTCTTGGTTGAATAAATCGTCGCATCCAATGCTCTCTAAACAATTTATTCACTTTGCCACGACATGTTAGGACTCCATCACTCATATCGTTGAGTATAACCAAAACCACCTTGCATACCCGGTATGCCTTACGTTCCTTGGAGAAGTAGTGATGCCTCGCTTTGGCGTAGCCCACCACTACCCTCATTCGGTTGGTAAGTGTGTTTTGGAATGGCAAATTTTACTCAATATTTTAGGGACCTAGGGTTTCTATGTTGGTTGATTTAAGTAAACTTAATTAATCATATCAACATTCGAAATCCTAAACATGCATCTAACATATAATTCATATATATAAACATAAATATATATCGAAAACATAAATAGAGATGCATTTGGCAACTAGCATGACCCCTTGAGATCTTCAAGTCTTCAAAAGGTCTTCATTTGCAACTTCATGGCTTTGTCTTCTAAGAACCCCGTCTTCAAGACTTGACCAAAATATTACAATTGCTAGTATCTACGATTAGGACTAATCTAAATATTAAGGTACAAAAATACTCAACGGTTCGCAGACCGTATTTAGATTTACAAATATACATCACGGATCACAGTCCGTATTTTCTATCCTAATCGGGCCCCACTAGTTGCCATTTCATAAAACCTGTGAGAGAATTTACATTCCATTCATCCATTCACTATCTGTGAATGGCCCATGCATTTTACAACGATAAACAAGTAATAATGCATAAAACGCGCGAGAACTAGTAACTAATCTAGGTGGTTAACCCAATTAACACGCCTAATTAAACTAGTCAAAGTTGTTTTAACCGGTTATGGTAATAACTTAGAGACGCTCCCACTAAATTCCGCATCCAACTTAACTAATCCAATTAATTAAGTCGGTGAGCCCAAATATTTGCCAAAATTAATTTTGCAAATGTCGCTCAAAACCCGAGGCCTAGCGTCCAAAAATTTTAATTAAATAAACAAAATAATTAAAATAATTAAAACGACAATTTAAGCAAAATACGTATTCCAAAATGTCTAAGTGCCTAGCACTAAGACTTGGAGTCCAAAAATTACCTTTACTTACATATTAAGCAACGCTAAAATTAACTTTAAAATAGCATCGCCTTAATAACCCGGGGTTATTGTGCCAATTATGGGATTGTACGTACCGTACAACAAGTACGTAGTATGCCCATGCGCACCCCCGCAACACCAAGCATGCATGTGGGTTGCTTGTTCTCGCATGCGCTACGCCCAGCCCAGCCAAGCGTAGCAGCATGCACAGCGCGCACATCATTATGCTGTTGCTGCTTGCTGCTGGCTGGCGCGCTATGCTGCTGGCAGCGAGCAGCAACCCACGCCCTTCCTCGCACACACACACGCACAGCACCAAGCACCTAAGAACGAAGTGCCCAGCAGCCTCGGCAGCCACATATGGGTTGCGTGAGCAGCCCAGCTGGCCGAGAGCTAGCTCGGGGCTCTTAGGCCTCGTGTTGCGTGCTAATGCTTCGAAAATTATCGATTTTTGTGTGTGACATTATAAATCAATTCTAAATTATTTTAGAATCAATTTTGAGGAAAAATGAAAAATAACAAGTCCAACTTAAATAATTCATCCAAATGCAATTAACCAAATTTATTTCCAAGAACCATTCTTTAATAAAATTGGTTTAACTTGGTGTAATAAAATAAATTAGGGCAATTCTCACTATTAATTTAATTACTTTAAGTTAATCTTGAGATTTTGACAAAATAAAAGGGAGTTGAAAAAATGAACATAAGTTCAATAAAGACTCCAACTTTAATACTTGTGACTTCATGAAAAATTGTATCTTCCAATATGAAGATAAACCAATTTCAATCACAAGTTTTAACTTTTATGATTCCAATCAACTAAAAAATGATTAAATCAACAAAGTTTAACAAAAATTCATGGAATTTAGTAACTCAAAGTTTCAATCACTTATCATAAATAAAGATTGAATCTTTAGTACTTGGAAGCAACAAAGAACAACAATTTCACACTTAATGCAATTAATTTGCAATTATGTGAAAAAATAAAACCAAACTTTCAAGCACCAATTACTACCAAGTAATCATGCTTAAAGCGGTCTAAAATTGCATATAAATAAAGGAAAGAACCAAATTCATAACCACCATAAATATGCAATCAATTTTCAAGGTTAGAAAGACTTAAAATTTTTCGTCAAAACAAAAAATCCCTAGAAAAATGCATTTCTGGTCGTTTTTTGGCAAAAAACCAAGCCTTGAAAGGCTAAAACCATTTCCAGAACGCCTTTTCCACCCAAAATTCACTATTTTTGGGTCAAAATCTGGGTTCGGGAGCTGAAGACAGCTCTAATACGAGGTAAAAATTGGAAAAACGAGTTACTAATCTAATTAGCAACTTAAAACAAGAAAAATTAAGCCATAAAAACACCTTGAAAATATTATGATTTTAAAAATAAATGAGCGAGGCTCTGATACCACTGTTGGGGTTTGGTGAGTCCGATTCACCGCGGAAACAAACCCAAAAACAAGACCGCACTCGCAATAAGTAAAACCATAAACATAATTATATTAATCACAAGATTAAGATAAGCTAATTACCTTTGACGCGTGCTTCGCTCCAAAATGAGCTCTTACTTGAAAGCTTCAAGACCCGCTCACACGGAGACCTCCAACGAAGTCCACCCGCACCAACAAAACCGACTAGGTCCAATGTCTTGGGGTTAGCAAGACCCGACCAATAAAACCCGAGTAATTATACTGAGTTCAAAGGTTTTCACTAATTGTGATGCCTTTTCCAACTCTTACTCAAGCATCATTCCCAATGCCCATACTTGGGTATTTATAGGAAATGATGGGAGTATCATTTACTCTCCCATCAATGTGGGATAGTATGATTTTTCCATTTTATTTTAAAGCTAAAATAAAATTAATAATCAAGCTAGTAATAAATCAACAAGTGGCAAGCTCATGTGAGTGGTTAGGTGAGGACCACTTGGAGAAGGGGGGGGACCAAACTTGCTCCCCACTCCCTCTCCTATAACCGGCCACCTCACTCCACACACACTCAAGGACCACAAGCCACATGAAACCCACCCTTGGGCACCAAGGCAGCCAAGGTGGGCTGCCATGTGCTGCTGTCTGTGGTAGCCACGCCCAGCAAGCCTAGCAGGCCCAGCACTCGCATGCGGGCTGCCAGGCGCTGCTGGCCAGCAAGCCCAGCATGCTTATGCGGGCTGCTGCTGGCCTTGTGCCTTGTCCAGCGCTGCTAGGCAGCAAGCAATGGCCTAGCCATGCTGCTGCTAGCTGTGGCGAGCTGGCGTGCCTAGCGTGCTAGCTACTGCAGCTTGTTGCGGCATGGCTTGCTAACCATTGCGCACACAAGGCTGTGCCTAGCATGCTAGCACGCACTAGGCAGCGCCTAGCCTTGCGATACTAGCATGGGTGCGCTAGCACGCACCAGCCAGCCTAGGCTCGGCTTGGTGCGCATGATAGCCATCATGCTAGGCCATTCGCCCTTAGCACTCGGTTTGCTTGGGCATTCCGATGCTAGGGGTATTTTGGTTTTTTGTTGATTTATTACTATTTCTCGTCTCGTCTTTCACTATTTTTCGACTCGACTTCCGACGCTCGGTTTCGACGCTCTATGCTCGAATTTCCGACGTCTAAATAAATATTACTCGGTCGACTCATTAATTCCTTCCGAATGAATTAGTCGGTTCGGTTTGTTGAATGCTTGGGTGTGACCCGAAGGGTTCAGTCAAGATTAAGCTGTAATATTAATTATTCATTAATATTACTGATCGGAAGCGGCCTCCACCCAGGCATTCCGATCACTTGACCTCATTGAATATATTAGTTTTCTAATAATTCTGAACCCACTAACGGAATAGTACACTTGTTCGAAGGACACCATTCCTTTCAGCAATTAGAATTGATTTTAGTCTTCTAGATTCTTCTAGAAGGTTCTTTTCATTCCTAATTCAATTAGCATAGATAAATTGACTTTAGTTGACTTTTTAAAGTTTTAATCTGAATAAAAGAGTGTTTTTAAGGAAAATATGATTTTGCCCCTCTGTACGGCTAAATTTTATCAAAATTTAAGAAAACGCGTGAAAATAATTGTTAGTGCCTGACGATAGGGATTAGCGCCTGGCGCTAATGCTTGGCGCCTAGCGCTAATGTTTAGCATCTGGCGCTAACCTGTTTTATCCTCGTCAAAACTGTGATTTGTTTTTCTATCCGTTTGGATGATTTTCTCTATAAATAGCCTCCTAAAACCTCCGTTTTTCATCATCAATTCTCTCTAATTATCATCAACAATCATCAAATATCATTTATTCTCTAGTTTTCCTATTTTCTCTAGTTTTTAAGAATTCTTCTCTCTCTAACTTTCTATAGAAAATTCCACATTCACAAGATCTAGAAACACCTAGCCAAATTCGAAGTTGCCTTCGCCCTAGACGTGAAAGGTTTTAATTTCGGAGGGTTTGGTCCCAAATCTCTATTTCAATTATTTAATTTAATTGTTTGTTTTATATTTTCCTTGAAGTTAGTAACGTGTGTATTTTTTTATTAGAAAGAGATACGACGCATCCATGTAAGTGCTTTAATGGTTTTATTGATATTATGATATAGAAATCATGTCTAGGTTGTTATTATGATTCCTAGCGTCATGTTAGGGTGTTTTGATCTTCCAAGTATCATGTCTAGGGTAACTATAATATCAAATATGACAATTACTTGATTACATCTTTTATGCATGTTTAAAGGGAATTTGTACTTGTAATCACGCTTAATAAGATAATTATTAATCTTTTTTAGGGTTAATATGATTATAATTCAAGTGATCGCCAATAATAGTTTATTTGTGCATTAATATTAAACCAACATAGATAAACGGGTTTAGGGTTAAACCTATTTATTGCATGTTAATCAGAAAGCGCACATGAATACGATCAGAAAAAAGTAGAGGCCTATTATTAGGGAAGGTTCAATCTCTTTTACGTTGGATTTGTACCTTCATCCCCGAACTACCGGTCATGGTTCCAGACCTATTGGAGTTGACGATCTCTTGGATCGTTAAGGGGTGTAACCTTCACCTCGTGAGCGGTTTACAAGTTCCTAAAACTTGTTGGCGACTCTTTTGCTCTATCTTCTTTCCTTTTGGATGCCACCGTACTTAAGTGTATGATCACAGTGGGGTTCAAGCTAGGGATAATGCTCGAAATATTCCTTACAGTTTTTGGCGACTCCACGGGAGGATTTCTCTTTTAATTCCTGAAATTTATTTCGACAATGATTTAGAATGAGTGGATGAGACGCGAAAAGTTCTAAGTATTTCATGTAAATAATTTTGATTAACATTATTGTCATATGCATAAAAAATATCTCACTAGAAAGACCATCCGTAATGAGTTAAACATAGGATTTTTACACGTAGGAAATTTGAGTTATATCTTTCACAACTAGGATCGAAATAATGCTGCGCGAAACTGGAAAATTTTATCGAGCATAGAAAGCTTCTGAGGCATGTAGGAACTAGCATCAGGGAACAAAGTCTAGCGCCAATTATTTGACGTTAGCATCAGGCGACAGCTTATTTCGCCAGGCGCTATATCCAAAATATGGCGCTGGCCTCTGTTTGCTGGCGCCAAGTTCTTCCAATACCGAGCCAGAAATATGCGTTCTAATTTCGACCAGTTTTTAGCACTGTTTGCTCGATTCTACTTCCTGATTGAGTTTTTCTCACTTTTCTGAAAGCCATAGGTGTTCTACATATGGACATAACCCTCTGGGAATTCATGCTCCATCTACCTGATTGAACGCTCTGAGCAACAAAGGGTATATCCGAGAATGTTGAATTCACCAAACCATGGAAGCGAGTTTTTTTTAAACTCGCGGTGTCCCATCCACTCGCGCCAACCCTTCACGGTTAAGCTTCTGCGCGGTGCATCTGGACAATTAACCATGGACCCTCTTTTGACTAACCCATATCCCAAACTTTAGAGAACTAAAGCCATGGTTAGGTTGCAAACTCATTGCATCATGATTGTGCCTATTTGACTAATTGTGCATTATTGGTTGTGCATACTCTATGTATTTTTCCTAATCGTTTGTTTGACTTGTGTTAAGATTAAATAAACTGTATTGTGACTTAAAGAACTTTGCCTAATTAATTAATTAATTAATTAATTAATTTGAGTAATTAAAGTCTAATAATTTGTCGTTAAAAAAAAGTCTAATTATTTAATCAGAGTTGACTTAGTACTACTTTAGGCATAACCTGTAGAGTAATGATACCTAAAGCAGTTCCAGATCGACGTTCCAGTAATGGCGCCTAGATTAAAACTGCAGCGCCACTCTGTGGAGCGTAGCGCCTGGCGACAGTCCTGTCGTCTTGCGCTACACTGCAAAGAGAGGCGCCTGCCCTGTCGTTTTGGCGATAGTTTGGTTTATTGCTCGAGTCATCACCTTATGTCTAATTGAACAGTTTGCTAGTCAATTTGTTTAATTTTTTACTGGTAATAATACCATGTCAAGTCATTAATCAAGTCTAACCACTAAGTCCCATGGTCATACACAAGAGTCAAAGCATGTCACTTACACTCACTACATAAAGCACAAACTAATGCACACTTTGACCATGTCTAAGGGAGTCTTGTATGCGCGTATTTTCCTTCATTTTTTTTAGGGGGGTAAGTCGGATATTAATCCTCCATTTAAACCACTTGTTTGAAAC